>NC_089721.1:34973533-37471033 GCF_031753505.1 Anomalospiza imberbis | reverse complement strand
AAGAGTAGATTTCTCTGAGCACAGAATATGAAATATTAAACAACGTAATTAAAGTCAGAATATGTACCATTTTCAGTCCATCAGAGACAAGAGAAAGAATCATAAATTGGATTAAATGCTTTATATGTCAAACTGTCCAGAGCAAGGCAGGGGGTGTGTGTCTGTGCAGTGGTCTGCAGCTGAGACTGGGCAAAGGAAGATTCTTAAAATGTACAAGAATGAAGGTGACGCAGACAAAGAATTAAATGTTCGACCCTCATCTGGCACAGATATCAAGGCAAGGAATTTTTGGTCCTAAATTCTATCTCTAAAGGGAAAACACAGGAAAGATGCAAAATGAGCAGAAAGATTTTCTCAGCAAGGCCTCTGGAAGCTCTCTAAAACAAAAATCTAAAAGGTCAGCTCATGTTTCTCATTGCCTTATTCAGCTAAACATAGATATTTCCTTGTTGATTTGAGTGATTGACTCTAGGATCTATGCCCTCAATCAGTAGGATCTCAGAAAATTCAAGACATCTTCCATGTTTCATCTCTACCTGCCTTACCCAAGGACAGCATCCTCAACAAAGTCAAAGTGGCACAGGAAATAGATCCACTTGAAACAATGACAGTAATCAGTTTTACTTAAGCTGAGAAGATTTTTTTTTTCTCCCCAGACCCTTTACATTGAAAGGGCCTGGTTTATTCAAACAGTTTAGGGACCCTAGAAGCCGGAACACAGTCAAGAAAATTACTTTCAAATATGTAAAAGGAATTTAAAAGGAAGAAAGGGATTTCTTTGCCACTGCTGTGGTGAAAAGGGCAGGACATAAACTTCAGCAGAGGAGTTTTAGGTATACCATGAGGAAGCATTTGCTAACCATTATAATGACAAAGTTCTCAGAGAGATTTTCATGGAGATTTTCCATTGGTTCCAGGTGTGATTTGTCCAAAGTGACTGATGATACCTGAATTTTTATTGTTAATCTACAACAGCTCCTACTTAACTTTTCTAGTTCTTCCTCTATTCCTTCTCCTAATCCCACTAATTCTAATGTATAAATCCACTAATTCTTTGCCAGTCAAAAATCCAGAGCATGGCTGTCATCCCCTAAATTGAATCTGCATTGGACAGACAGCACCATCACTGGCATTAGGTGTCATTAGGATGAGTTTTCTAACACTGAAAGCACTTCACTCAGTACAATAGAATAGATTAAGACTTTTTCATTTACAATGGACCTACAAAGACCATCTGATGCAACTGCCTGACTCCATCAGGGCTGAACAGAAGTGAAAACTCGTTATTAAAGACAATGTCCAAATGCCTCTGAAAAAATGATAGGTTTGGGGTATTGACCACCCCTTGAGGAAACCTGCTGCAGTGTTTGGCCACACTCTCCCTAAAGAAATGCTTCCTTGTGTGAAGTCTGGACCTCTCCTGGTCCTGGTGAGCTTTGAATCACTCACTCCTGCCCTGTCACTGGATCCCAAGGAAACCTTTGAAGGTCCCTCCCAGCCCAGACTTCTCTATGATTCTAGGAGATGAGATCAGCACCTTCCTCTCCAAGGCCCCTCCTCAGGAAGATGAAGAGAGCAGTGGCCCCTCAGGCTCTTTGTCTCCCAACCAGACAAGCCAGAGAGCTCAGCTGCCCCTCCGAGGACAGGCATTCCCTGTCCCCAGCTGCACTGCCCTCCACACCCATTTTGTCCCCAGTGCTTCCCAGTGATACCTCTGCAAGGCCTCTTGTCCCTCAGGAGAGTCACAGCAGTGACTCGCAGTTTTGGATGGACAGCAGCCTTGGAATGGGGCATTCAACTCTGGCATCCTGATTGCCGGAGAAAATATCAGAGCCAGACCTAGGACTGAGCCATGCAGTCACATCACTGGTGACCTGTCACCAGCCAGACGTAGCCCCATTCCCTACAAGTCTAAGTCCAGCTGGTTCTTCACCCAGAGCACCATGAACCCACTCATCCCACAGCTGGGCTACTTGTCCAGAAGGCTGCCATGAGACACAGTATCAAAAACCTCATTAAATACAGAAAATCATATCCACCACATTCCCTCCATCCACTGGGAGGGTGACTCTGTCTTACAGTGAGATCACGTCAGTTAAAAAGGACTTTCCCTCTGTACAGCCATGCTGGTTGTCCTGCCTTTCAATAGTGCTCCATATAATCTTCTCCATGGTTTTCTGTAAGCTCCCTGAATCAGAGGACAAAGAGGTTCTTCCAGGGACCAGTTCTTCCTGCACTCTATTAGTGTGAGATTGCTTTTGGAGAGGCATGGTTTTCCTTGATTACCATAAAGGCATTTTAAATTGCTGTCTTGGGTGGGATATCTATCTTCTACCTGTCCATCTACAAACAGGGGGAAGATTGTAATTACCACATAATTCAGGAATCATTAATTTTACCAAAATGGGTGTTCAGCCCTTAAAGGGTGGCCTTTGGTGTGGCTGGAAGTTGCCATTTTACAGTTACAGTATGATTTGGACTTCACTGAAGAAGAAATATGTGAGGCAAGTGAGGCAAGTCTTAGCTACAAGGCCTTTTCTACCTGACCAGTCTATGCCAAGAAGATAGTAACCTGCCCTGTGCTGTATTATGAGTAAAGGCAAGGTCTAATTATGAAACTAACATTTTAAGTGCACCAGTTTTTAAAGTCTTCATCTGAACCAAAAGGAACAATAGAAACAAAGCAGTCACAAGGTGTCTGGAGGCCACTTTTCAAATCAAGAGCACAAAGTTCTCAGTGGTGTCCCATGGTGGAGGACAGGTGCTCATAATCTCAGGACTGGTGTAACCCTACACTGATGTCACCATAGGTAATTGTGGTTTTAAGAATATGGCACGGAATTGTTTGACTTGTGAGCCTTTTGTCTGGCTTTTGGTGTTCCTAAGGTAAGTGTCAGGGTCAGACCTGCAACAGGGCAAAACTAATGCTCAACTAACTTGCCACTGCTCTCTAGATTGCACTGTAGATATAACCTCTATTCACCTCCAGGAAAGCTGAATGATAAATGGATCGCTGTGTCCCATGGCAAAGTCCCATCTGCAGCCACTGGCTTCTTATGCTAACAGAAAAATACTCATCAGCACTCAGGAGCTGAAAACTGAAATGGAAAACATTTAGAATTGAAGAAAAGCTCTGACTCTATGCAAGAAAGCTATTAAGTGTTTAAATGTGTTATCCACAGAAATGCAGGGGTTTTTCTTCACTTGGAAGTGCTGCACTGTGTACTGCCCATTATCCAACTAGTTGTACTAGGTGATGCTAATGATTCCAGTTTTGCAATGTGGGAGTTTTTCTAATTTGGGGAAGGATTATTTAGGTCTCTGTGGTTCTCCCAGCCCTATCATGAAGCACCAGGTCTGCTTGTTTATGCTGTAAATTGTCATCAGCAGAGACTGTGCTTGTGCTGTGCTACTTTACAGCCCAACTGGTCCCTGAATGTTGCTCCCCAGTGCTTCGGCTGCTAGAAAATAAAAACTGTTATAATTTATATTAACTGTTTTTATTCCCACAACCAGTATGGGGGAAAAATAAAACAAAATAAAGGTACAGGTATAAGAAGGCAAAACAGTGTTAAGAGGAATGGCAAGACTGAAACAGCAATGAAAACCAGTGGGAAGGACATTCAGCCCCTCCTTCTCTCCCTCCCTCTCTCCTAAGCCCCCTGTCTCTGGTGGACTTTTTCAGCTACATCAGCCTCTACTCTGCCCCACAGTTACCCAGATCCCATTCCTTCCAGTGAACTGGGGCTGGAGCTCTCTTTCCCTGCTCAGAGTCAGGATGCTCACCTGGATGTCCCCCTCAGCTGGCACCATGAGGACAGGTCCCACCAGACGGAAGGCAGATTGATAACCACAGTGAAACCGGATAGTTCCCCTTCCTGGCACTTCCAGTTCTCTGCCAGGGCTGCAGAGAAAGCCCTGCATAAATACACTCCTCTGCCTCAGCCTGCAGATCCTTCTCCAAGCTAGAAGGAGTTTTTATTATCAATTTATATGCATAAAGATTTGGGCCAGTGGTGAGAGCTTTGACAGTGGAATAATGGCTGAGGGTAAAATCAGAGGAAACAGAGAAGTTATATCCTAACAGAAGCTATAACGGTACAGAAATTATAGGGTGAAATGCAGCTGCTGTCCCTGGATGGAATGTGGCTGGAATGCTTGAGACTCATCCCACAGTGATTACCACACCCAAAATCTGCACCCACAGCTAAGGGGGATGGAACAGAGGGCCGGTGGCCGGGCTCTGCTGGAATCCTCACAGGGAGGGGAATTCGATGGTTCTCTGCAGCTGATGAACCCCACAGCACCTGTCAGCCAGGGCACACAGGAGGAGATGTCCTGCTGCTGAGCCAGCAGCTGGAGTGGAGTCACTCTCCTTGGATGAAATGGGTTCCTGATAAGCTAATTGTGATATTAACACACCCCTCCATCCCAGCGTTCCCTGCCCCAGGGTCTGACCACCCCTCACTGGGCACCTGCTCTGTGGTTTATCCACTGTGTCTGAGCCAGGTGAGAGAAATTTACACCATCAGTAACAAGGGTAGGTATGACCTGAGCCACTCCAACTCCACCTAAATACCAATATATAGTACAAAAATAAGTCAAGAATAAGGACATTTAGGGAAGATTGCATTGTAACTGCTGGGATCAGTCAATAGGCTGAACCTGCCTTCTCCACTGTGGGAGACACCTGTTGGGTGAGAACTCTGTGTGTGCTCAATACCTTTTTGGGGTTTAGAGCTCATCTGTGCTTTGATCATGTTTTTGCAGTCAGATACTGTCAGTGATGCTCCTCAAACCTTGGGCCGTCACAGTTTTGTGTTAATAGAGACTCTTATTCCATAAACTGCGCGTGGGATACTTTGGGCGCCGGCAGCGCCGGCCGTGGGGAGCAAACTCAAACAAAGGGGGAGACCCACTGAGGGGACTCCCTGGTGCTGTTGGGTTGTGTCCCTGAAAAAGTCAATCAAAACCCCTCCAATCCAGCAGGGCTGTCCAGTGAAGGGTCCCTGTAATGAGACATTGACAGACTGGTGGGACACAAGGGTCTCAGCTTTCCAGGGATGCTGACAGACAAATCCAACAACAAGGGTCAACAGCATCTCCCTTTTCCGTGTGACACAGTCCCACATGTCTTTTGTATGTCAGGCCTCCTAGGTTTCTCTTCAGGCTCTTTTAGAGAGCTCACTCCCACCATTTAAAGTGTTTCCTTTCAGCAAGGCATTTTTTATACTGCCAGAGTGCAGAAGGGAGAGACCACCTTGGCACTCATCCTGAAGGTGGTACTGCTGACTGCTGCCAGCATCAAACACAGCCAGTGAATATTCAGTGCCCTGGCTTGCACTGAACTGTTACTGCAATCAAACCAATTTTTCAAAAATCACCTGTGCATCATTGTCCAGATTATTTTACTCATTTAAATATGCAAAAGGAAAACAACATTGCCAAATGTAAATGAAGTATTACTCAGTATAATTAACAATATTTTGCTGACTGGCTGTGATGAAATATCCCTGACACCTCACACACATACTCCCTCTCTACCAAGTTCCCTCTTATCCTGCTGGCCTTTGGAATGGTGAGCCCTTTGGAATGGGGACTTCACATAGTTTTTTCTTCACATCTCCATTGCTTCTTGTGATGTAGACATGGTTCTGGCAATCGTTTTTGTGTAATATGGATCATTTTTAAATTGCTGTAACACAGCTATTACCAAGAGCCAAGCTGTGCCAGGGATTAACACAGCCCAGAATTTTGAGTTTCACTTTGAGTTTCCCATGCTCACAAATTGTTCCTGCTGCAAAGGCATAAAATATATGGAATATAAATATTAGTATAACCAAAATCCATAAAGCCATTAATCATCTGGAATGTTTTAACTCCTAGATAATATTTTGCCACAATTAATACATGAAAAACTGCCAGTGCAGATGTAGTCTTAGAAGACACTATTACCCCAGAAGATCAAAACATGTTTTTTGCATTTATAATGAAAGGTTTAGCCCCAGATCCAAACTCCTCTGATTTCTAGAGGAAATTAGGTGAATAGTGGATTTTAAATCTCTGGATTTTCTGGTATTGAAAGATAGAACATCTTCCCAGAAATCTGCATCAAAATATCTCTGAACAGTCTGTGCTGAAGCTTCTGTACTGTAAACAAGAAATCTGATATTAGAAATCAGTGATTAGTTTACAAAAATCTTTTTCTAGGCACTATGCTGGTGTGGTGGCACAGGAAACAAATAAATTTTAACAACAATAAAATCACAACGTAGTCAAGTTTAAGTGTTCAGCAAAGCTACCCATTGTTTTGATTTCTTGCAGGTGATTATAATTCTGCTGGTGCCAGCCCTTTATCTCCAACTTGGACAGGTTACACATCAGCAGAAGCGTGAGCACTCAAAACGCTGCTGAGGTGTGTGATGGGATGCAACCAATTCATTAACACAGGAGCAATTCTCTACTGTGACATGGCAGGCAGAGAACTGGCAGGGCATGCAAACACAGTTTTTATTAGGATACAGTCATCCTCTATCCACTTTCATTTTGCATTACTCACCAGGTTGTGCACAAACTACAGAGGGAATTAGTCAAAAGTCCTCCATGGCAACCTTAAATTGGCTGCATTTAAGCACTGAATCTTGATTATCCCTATTTTATGGTCCATTTCTCACCAAAATAAACAGCATTTTTGCAGCAGTGAAATGCAAGAATCATCATATTGCAATAATGCACAAATTCTCTGTTTGAAGCATGCAAATCACATAGGTGAAAGCTTGACAACCAAAAAGTCCTCCTACATCTTTACCAGCAAGGATACAGAAAATACATCAGAAGAAATTTATGCATTAAAAAAAGAAAGGGATGGGTTATTATAATTTATGTCTCTCACAACCTTGAAATCTGACATCACAAATGCTGTTAGAAAATGCAGAGACTAAACTGGCATCCTAAAAATATTAATAAGCAAATGTAGCTGTAACTGTAGCTGCACTCATTGCCCCTGTTCTCATTGACTGATATGGGAGAATAGTGGGGCCAGTCTGTCTTGCAACTATCTGTGAATTAATACTACTTAGCAAGCTGACCTTCTGGGTTCATGTCCCAAAGATTTTTTTCCATTAGAAAATATGGAATCAGGGAACTTAAAACTTTTCATAGGAAAGCATTTAAATGAGTAGATTTCCTATTTCAACAAAGTTGAACAGTCTATACCAATGCCTTCTAAATGATATTCCTTTGTAGTTCAAAATTACAATATCTAAATTGTGGGGTTTATATTTTCATGAATAGATCAAATTTGATGGTAAGATATGACATGTCCAAAGGATAAGAAAATTGTCCAGTGAAACCATTTTTCATTTTACTTGAAGTTGTTGAAATTTTGCCTTCAGGGGAGTGGAAATAAAACCTATCAAAATATCTGGGATTTGCATGTTTTTGTTTCCGTGGCTCTTACCAGTCCCTCCAAGCTAGCAGTCTGGACTGGAGGATTTGCTTTGTGCTCCCTATAAATAATCCAAAATCAGGAGCAGCAGCTGAATGCTGTATTAAACTCATCAGGTCATCTGTAACATGTCTCCATGCCATGGAATGCCCAAGGTTGTATGGGATGGAGTATTTCTGGGGGTGGTTGGCTAACAATATATACAGGATGGATCGGGGAAAAAGAAATCCTGGCCAGTCACACATCACAAGAATTAATTTTTTTGCAGCAGGCAAAAAACTTTCTTCTTCAGTGCGGCTGCACTGCTTCACCTCCTGCTCTTTCCCTCTCCTCCACATTGGCTAATGGCAATTGCAATTCCTGATTCAGTCCCTCTGTCCCCTATCACCTCCACTCAAGCAGTGAAGGAAAAGAGCTTCAGGGAAATGACAGAGAAACACAGCAAGAAAGTCTCAAGCATTCAGTATCAAGTCCAGACTCTGACATTTATTGCCAGAACCTGGCAGAAATCAGCACAGGAAACACTTTTAGCAAGTAATTTGCATTGTGTTCCTTATACTGTTTTTCTCTGTTAGGCAAGTTGCAGAAGAATAATGTCCATTTTATGCACAAGTGGTTTATTTCATTATTTCTATACTGGTTTTGTGTTTGCATGTATTTGCGTGTATATGTACCGGTGTATTTCTGAATAGGTTCTGCTGCTTTTATTAGAAACAAATAACATTCAACAAACAGGGAGAGTATGGGCATTGCAGCTCCTTGACTTGGACTGTTATTTCACCCATGGATTAAAGGGAATCATGAACAGCCATGTCTTGGTGTCCGCAACATTTTCATTTGCAGTGAAACACAACATAGCTCGTGATTAAAATACCACTGGGAAATATTAACCAACCACCACAAACACACACACAGACACCTTTTTTTTTAAGATGACTGCAACAGATCATACTGCTGCATGACTTTGAAAAATGAGCCCAAGTTTTGAATGGTCTGAACTCCAGTTTTTGGCTTACCTGTTCAGAGCAATCTGGCTCCTTAATGCGGTGCTGCTGGAAGAACCTGGCACACTCAGTGCTGTTACAGTCATTCCTCAGACTTTTTCCATCCTCCTATCTCATTCCAGTTTTTGCTTCAAAGTAAAGGTGACAGGGATGTGTATAAGAAACTATGAAGTTACACTGTCCTCTATCTCTCCCTCCCCAAGCTTTCCATCAGACTCTGATAATCATTTTCTAAATATTTCAAATGGTTAGTCTTCAAAAGCTCACTTCTCCAGTGTGAAACTGGGTAATTATATCCATATTAACAAAACTAAATATTTCAACACATTGTTGAATAATGCATTATTCATAAATTCTTTAACTAAATACTAACTGGCCTCAAAGGAACTTACTTGGTTTATCACTAAAACCACACCTTCTGAGGCACCTCATTGTATTTGTTTTAATTTTTTATTTTCTTTTAAAATGTAGAAAGCAACAGTGCTGTCTATCAGCACTGGCTGTATCCAATATGTTCTTTCTGTTCACATTCTCACAAACCCTTCTGCCTGCTTCTGAAAATACATATCTGAATCGGAATAAACAAATGACCTGCTGTCTCTTGCAGATTATTTTTAAAGAAATACACTAGGCAGGGAGAGAAATTGAACCATTTATGTCACTAGGTGTAAATGTTGAGACAGGCTGGTGAATCATGACAAGTCTCAATAAACTGCCTTGATTCTGTGTCGTGAGACAGGGCTTTTTAACAGAGCAGCTGGTTTCAAACAACTCATCTTTAAAGAAGAAGTGCTATTTTTTTTCTAAACCTAAAATTCCTCCCTGGAAACAAAACATTGTCCATTGCCCACTACGGAATGACTGCTTGGAGAGACTTATTTTTCTCCATTAGCTGTAGAGGAAATTCATGAAAAATAATTTTCTTTAGGATGAAAGAAGGGTTTTTTCATTTTTTTCTTCTTCCTAATATACCTATATAAAATGCAAAAGGGCTAAATATTACAAGTGAATTAGTGCAGAGAAATAATGCTGAAGAAGACACACAAGCACAACACATTCCTGCAAAGGGCACAGGCAAAAAGCACAGATACTTATTTCCTCTGGATTAAAGAAGGGATTAAACTTGCAAGTAAAATAAAGAGTAAAATTTTACTACCCTAGAATTCCTGCTCAAAATCCCCTTTAATATCAAAGGGACATATTTCTGATCAGAAAATACTTTTTACTAAGGAAGGGTCAATTAAATCTTTCTAGTCTAATGACTGACAGAATGATGATACTCAGAAAACCTTCCTTCCACACCCCTATCCTTTGAGTTTCCCACTGTAAATTCTTAGTCTTGCATGCAGCGTGGGAGCTTTTATTGCTTGTGATTTCCTGCTGACACCACACCAGCAGCACCAAGAAATGTTCTCCTTCCAACAGAAGGATCCCAGGTAGCCACGTACCTGAAGGCAACACTGAGCTCAGCAGCAGCAGATCTTGTGGTACCCATTAAAGCCAGTGCAGACTGAGAACATTTGTTCAGTCCAGCAGTTTCAGGGACTGGCTTTTCTGCTGTACAAAGCCAGATTGAATTCAAGTAGTCCCAACTTTGCTTGGACCAGAGTGCATTTCCCCATCCTCTCCAGGGAAAAATGGTTAAGGAAGGAGTAATGTGAAATATCCTGCAGAAAGAGGAGAGAATTATCCTTCTGTGGTTTCCCATGTCCCCATGACATCAGTTTAGCCCATGCTCAAACATTGCCTTCTTTAGGGTCATCTGTCACACAAAAGCAAACCCCTCTCTCAGCACTGCTGGGTCCAGTTCAGTGCTCTAAAACAGACCAGCTCCTCCTTAGGGCACACCCTGCTTTACTCTGGAAGGTATTTTCCTTCCTAGTCTCCATATTTATGCTGGGTAGTTTTAAACCATAGAATTACAGAATGGTTTGGGTTGGAAGGAATCCCAAAGGTCATCCAATTCCAACCTATTCCTCCATGGGCAGGGACACCTTCACTATCCCAGGTTGCTCCAAGCCTGTCCAGCCTGGTCTTGGACACTTCCAGGGATGGGGCAGCCACAGCTTCTCTTGGAACCCTGTGCCAGAGCCTGACCACCCTCACACGGAAGAATTTCTTCCTAATATCCCATCTAAACCTAATCTCTTTCAGTGTAAAGCCACGGCCCCTGTTCTGTCGCACCACGCTCTTGTCAAAAGTCCCTTTGCAGCTCTCATGTAGCCCCTTCAGGCACTGAAAGGCCTCTATAAGTTAACCCTGAAGCTTCTCTTCTCCAGGCTGAACAAATCCCAACTCTCTCAGCCTTTCCTCACAGCAAAGTGGTTCCATTTCTCTGATAATCTTCATGGCCCTCTTTTAGGCTCACTCCAGCAGCTCCAGGTCCTTCCTGTGCCGGGTCCCCAAGCTGCAGGCACTACTGCAGACAGGGTTTCACCTGAGCTGGGCAGAGGGGCAGAATCCCCCTGTCCTCTGCTCCCAGAGCCTTTTGATGCTTCCCAAGATATGTTTGGCTTTCTGGCTGGCAGCACATGTTGCTGGATCATGTCCAGCCACTCATCCACCAGCACCCCCGAGTCCTTCTTGGCAGGGTTTCTCTCCATCTGTTCATCGCCAGCCTGGGTTGATACCAGGAGCTGCCCTGATCCAGCACTTGGTCCTCCTAAATCTCTTGACATTCCCACGATCCACTTCTGGAGCTTGCCCAGATCTCTCTGGGTATCCCCATCCTTCATGTTTGCGAATTGCACCACTTGTGGTGTCTGGAATCTCCATCTCTGGAAGTCTCACCTGAGCTGGGAGGGTATCATGCCCTTCTGGCAAGCTGAACCTCAAGAGAAGAACACAGGATCGTGAGAGATCACACAAGTCTTTGTTCCATGGCTCAGAAACGCAATGCACCCAGAAAAGAAACTATACAATGAACTGTCAAAGCAAGTAACCACGCAAGGGAGCACAAGGGACATGGCAGAACTGTCTCATTTCCTGAGGAGTCCGTCTTTGTTGCACAGATCAATAGAGCCAGTTGGATGTGAAAAGGCATATTAAGGGTATGGTGACATAATCTCTAAGCCCTCCACGCCTTAGGGGCTGCCCTGACACTGCCCCAAGGCGCTTGTGGGCTGCAGCTCAGGGCACCTCTTGCTGCTGTGAGGCAAAGTTACAGGGCAAACTCTTGCATAAGTACAGCAGATAGAATTTGCCTTGATATGTCTCTTTCTCAGGCTATCAATTTCATCACAGCCAGGGAACACAGGAGGATGCACAATACTCCAAACTAATTTAATCTTACTTCATGTTTTGTGGCTGCCAATGTCCATAAATCCAGTTTGAGGAACTGAGATGATCCAGGGGAAAGAGTAATAAAGAGAAACAACAATTAAGTGCATGAGAGAAAGGCTAAGGGCAGTGATGATTATCCATTGGATTGGAACCAGAAATGTTGCAAAGGCTCCCAAACCTGAAATTGGCCACCACCAAACTGATGTTTCACCACTGCCTACAATAATAAGAAAGCAATGCTGGGATCAGCAGATATTCAAAAATAAGACAGTGAAAAGCATTTTTAAAATCTTCCTAAAGTCCTAAAAGATATTATGGTCAGAAGACATCACTTTATTACAAAATCAGTGAGAAAAGAAATACAGGAAATTATGCTACTGAAGTGATTGCATTCCAGAGTGCATATATCAGTACTATCAAAAGTACTGCTAAACAAGACTAATTTCTGCTGCAAAACTCATTTTTTCTTATTTTTTGTGGACAAAAAGTCATAATGAATGCAGGTGTATAGGATTTACACAGGAATTGCAGTATATTTTATATTCAAAATTTCTTAAGACATGAAAGTGAAAAAATATTTTCAGGGTAGATATCTGATTTTTTTAATAAGCCCTGTGTAGGGCAAGATTATTCATGGTTTTTAAGGTTTTATGATATTTCCATCTTAAAAAACAAAACAAAACAAAAAGTAAACAAAAACAAACAAACAAACAAACAAAAACCACCAAAAAGAACACTCCCCCAAAACGAAAACCTGCAAATGAAGAAAGAAATCTGAGCAACCTTAACTTGGATTACAAAATTTTAAGGAAAAGCAATGCTATACTTATAATGAAAGATATCAGAACAGTTAATCAAAGACGTTTGGTGAAAGTAGATTTTCAACAGGCACGAGTTAAGTGTCGGTGTTCTCTGTGTGACTTTGATGCAAGGTATAACTGAGAATGCTCATTTCTGTAAGTGGAAACCTCTTGAGACATCAGGCTTTTTGGTTTCCAGGGGTTCTGTTGGTGGAGAGGGGGGTTTAGCATGGAAATATTTTAATTTATTGAACTTCCTTATTAAATATGATCCTTCATTATTTTTTTAAGAGTTAAAGCAAAGAGAAAGGCAGATATTGCAGAGAAAAATTATGATGAAATCAATGAAAAAAGCTAAAGTTGATAACTACAGAGACATTAGTACTGTCTGAATCTGTTAGAAACCTGCACTCTAAAAATTTTCAAAAAGACAGGTTTTACCACAGATTCTGGGCATTTAAAATTTATTCCTATCTTTTATTTATGTTAAAAAATTCTTCAATTAAATACTTAAAAAACACTTTGAAAAAGCAATTGCATGTCTGGTTTTCAGTGTCCAGTGGACTTCTGTAAATGAGCCATATAAAATCCTAGTGGGATTTGAATTTCAAGTCAACCTTTGCTATACATTTTCCACAATGATTTAAATTTATGTTGAAAAAGAATTCCTGTTAGGCAGTTGTTCAGGTTCTGATGGCACAGGTAGGGGTGTGGCACAATGTCTGCAGAAGTTTTTGCTGTTGCAGTCCTGCTGAAGGAAGCAACATTTCTGAGCTTCAAGCTGATTATCAAACCTGAGAGTCAATATCACTGAATAATACAACATACCCCCTAACAGAAATTTCTTCATTCCTCCCATCTAAACACACATTATCTAGACATTGATACAAAAAAATGTATCTTCCCAGGTCTGGTGATAAACAAAACACCATCTTGGATCTGGAAACTATTTTACAGTAGACTCATGCTCAAGTATTCTCAAAATATCTGTTGGGGATTAAAAGAAAAAAAGAAACAGACCAAAAAAGTCACAAAGTACCACAGGAACAATACTCCCTTTTATCCTGAGAGTATAAAAAATAATGTCATTTCCATGGCAAAAGAGCAACCATATGTATACATGTTATATAAAGATATTTATGTCAAATAAATGGATATCTAGATAATTGACTAGCTATATACATTTGTGTATATAAATACATATAATTCTATATGCACGTAAACATATTTAGTAATGAAGTAATTAACACAAATCTCTGTATTTAGACATATGTAGGGACATAAATGCACATTTAAATTATTATTCACACCTAGATATTTCTATACTTGGACAACTTAGACATATAATTACCTGTTATTATTCCTTACCAATATAACTATGTCTGTATATAATAAACATACATTTAATGACTAACTGCAATAAAATCTTTCTGAGTAACTTCTGCTGTACTTTAATACAACTTTGTCCAAAGTTCTGTACCACTCTGGTGTCCAGTAAATGCTCCCAGTTTTCAGCTGAGTGTGAGAGTGGTTCTCTATGGTAGATGTGAGTATCCATTGCCTTACATCCAAAGGAACAAAATATTCACACATTTGGATTGAAATAAACCTGTGTGAAAACAGCCAAAAGAAAATGCCACTGGTACCACATTTAAAGGGTTTGTTTTTATGATGTGCAGGCAGTTCCAAGCCATTTGAAATCTAACTGCTGCATCCTTGAGCGGCTTCTTGAGAAGAAAAAGCTGCTGAGCCTGGCAAAGCTGGGCAGGGGATGATGTGAAGGGAACATTTGACAATTTTCATTCACCAGAAGGCAATTACCAGCTTGTTTTGTGTAGGAACTGAGCATGCAGAACATCAGTACCAGTGAACTGTGCCTCACCCTAGCATAGGCACCACCCAGGAGCCGCACTTGCACTGAGGAGAAGCACAGGTGAAGAGCAGGGATGTTTGTCAGTAGTACTGGCAGAAGATTTAGCATTTATTCTCAGCACAGACCACCTGGCCTTGAGCACTATCCACAGCTTACGTCTCCTTCTACCATTCACCACTGGATGTCTCATTTTAGTGCATATTATGTTGCACTGAATTTACCAGTACTGAATCACTCTGGTGACAGAGTTTTCCGGTGACCATTCTACAAACTCAGTCTTGGCTTTGTTTTGTCTTGGACAAGATAAAGAATGTGGAGAAGTCCCCATCTTATTGATTCCTGGGGGTTTTGGGGTAGGGGAAGTGTTAATGTATTCAGGATGAAAAGCCAGACCTGACACAGCCTTCAGCAGTGGCTGCTGCTCAGCTTTAACCAAGCTAAAACCCAGCCATTTATCTTCTTGTTTTGTTTCATGTCTCTTAGCTTTGAATCTATAAAAGCACTTTACATCTCATCTATATATCTTGTTAAACAGCCTTCTGTGGCAAACTCTGACAGGAGCTTTGGAAACTGCTAATAAAAGTGCCAGCTTGCTTACCTTCACCCTCCGTGTTCTGATTGCAGTAATGAGATGCAAGGGAATTCCTGCTGGAAAACACACAAGTCTACATGGTTTAAATGGCAAATTTTTAATGAGATGAGGAGTCGGTAAATTATTTCAGAGAAAGTTTTATTCAGAGAGATGTTTTAAGTTTCAGCCTGTCCTGAAGATCTCCCGAATTCCATTCAAATGTTCTTGATAGCTTCAGCTGGGGGAAAAAAAAAGGAACAAAAAAGGGAAAAAAAGGAGAGGGGGGGAAAGCATTTTTTTCCTCTGCATTATCAGGTAGAATTACAAAGATCCTTTAAGCTCTGGTCTGCACAGACCACGAGCAAGTGAGCAAGATGTCCTCACCTACAACTACACAAGAAACACATATGTAGTCAGGTCATTTCTCTAGTTCCTCCTTGCTGGATGCCTGGATTACTGCAGTATCATTTCTCCCTTCTATTAAACAGGGGAAATAAAAGCATTATTCAGGACACAGGGGAAAAACTCATCTTTTGCTCTCTAAATGAATCAGGCAGAATTCCAAGAAATCATGCAGTAGTTATTTCATCAGGTGTATGATAAAGTCTTTGATACTTTTTCATGTAGTGCATCTTCAAAATTCAGAATTGTTTTTCAAATATGTGATTCTAGAAAGCTGTAAACAAATATATTTCACCATGATACCTAAGAACATTGTGTTAAAGTATGTATTTGTTAATTTCTAACATTTGCCAGATATCACACATGTTGTGGTTTAACCCCAGCCAGCAGCCTGGCCCCTCACAGCCGCTCACTCACTCCCCCACCAGTGGGGTCAGGGAGAGAATCAGAAGGGTAAAAGCTGGAAAACTTGTGGGTTGGGATAAAGACAGGTTAAAAGGGGAAGCAAAAGCTGCTTGCACAGCAAAGCAGAACAAGGAATGAATTCCCTGCTTCCCATGGCTGGGCAGGTGTTCAGCTGTTCCCAGGGTCCCATCGCACATCACAGTGACTTGGGAGGACAAATGCCATCACCCCAAATATCCCCCCTCCCTTCCCCCCTCCTTGACACACTGATGATGATGTCACATGGTCTGGAACGTCCCTTGGGTCAGCTGGGGTCACCTGTCCTGGATGGGTCTCCTCAGCACGAGGAGCAGCAAAGGCCTTGGCTCTGTTCAATCCCTGCTCAGCAGTAACAGAAACATTTCTGTAGCATCAGCCCTGAGTTCAGCACAAATCCAAAACAGCCCTACACCAGCCCTGGAAAGGACATGAACTTTACCCCAGCCCAAACCAGCACACATACCTAAATAAATTCAATTTGCTGTAGTAAATATTAACTACTAATAAACTACTAATCAACTTGCCTGCAAACTATAAATTGACAGGTTATTTCACTTTTGATTGCAAACACTGGGTGAGACTAAAAAAAAAACCTTTCTCAAATAGCCAGGTTTGAAGAAAATGTGAAAATACTATCCAGTTTCATAATCCTTACAAATGTTCAGTTTCCAGTTTCCTCTTTTTGAGGGAAAGTACATTTCTTCATAACTGCCAGTCAAAAAAGTCAGTTTCATTCCAAATCTTGAAATAGAAAAAATAAAGAGGATAAATACTAAGTAAGATATTATTGTCGTGAAAGTTCTTCACCTGAGTTATCACTTCAAGGAAGATGCTTCTTTTAAGAATAGAAAGACAAGTATATTTGAGATAAAAACATAATACAAAAGAATGGATATCACCTTTTCATAATAAAACACACGAGTGAATCTTGACATCAGAGAAGCTGTCAGGGAGAAAGTGCAAATACAGTTAAATCTAGCAAAGAGTGCTATGTGACACTGAAATGCAAGAAAGATCAAAGTTCAGAAAGAGCTGCTAGTTTAGGAGAGTGTACATGGGGTGGGGGGGAGTCATTAGGAGTTAAGAGGTAAGAACTTGCAGAGTGACTCCTAGAGGAATATGCACATCAAAGTTGAACTAATGAAAAGAGAAAATGAAAATATTTTAGCAAAGTGAAATGCCTGGACTTCAGGTGGGCTGGGCTGAACGTGTGGAGTGGGGACCTGAAAGGACACTGAAAGGCGAAGGAGCTCAGGAAAGCTAGCAGACCTTTAAAAAGAGCATCGTCCGTAAGAACAGCCCACTCTGGTGTAAAGGCAGACAAGCCACTTTGTCTGGATTTGGCTAAAAAGGACATGATGGCAGAACTCCAGCATAAAAATTCATCAAACAGAGCTGGGAGCAAGGACAGAGCACAGAGGAGGAATTTAGTAAAGCTGCCTGGGCATGTAGAGCTGGTGTCATTCAAGCCAGAACTCAGCCCAAGGACAGGAGAAGGGTCACTAATCACACACACCTTCAAAAAAGGACACACGGATGATCTATAAATCAGTCAGCCTCATCTTGACTCTTGGTAAAATCCCGAATACAGTCCTCTTGTAACACATTTCTGGGCATATGAAAAAGTAGAAGGGGACTGAGTACAGTCAGCAGGTGGAGCATGCCTGACCCAGCTTACCTTTTCTAACCAAAAAAAAAAAAAAAAAAAAAAAAAAACTGGATTAGTGGGGCAGGGGAGCAATGGACTAAACTAGATTTGGCCAAGGCTCGTCAACACCTTATGCCACAATCTGATTGTGTCCAAGTTTGGACAGTACAGCCTAGCAAGAAGTGGGCTGCTGTGGTTTTCTTGCAGGACAAGTCATTTAACATCTCTCAGTGACCTGCAGGACACACTGGAGGGCACATTCATCAGCTTTGAAGGTGACAGCAAATTTGAATGACACTTGAGGACTCTCATCCAGATGGGCAGGACAGGGCAGGGGAAACTGGGCCAACATGGTCTCCATAAAATTCAGGGAAGAGCAATGGGCAGCTTTGACCTGGGAAAGCAGACCCAGACAAGACAGCAACAGCCAATCATGCAAATGCCTTTTAAACACCATAATCTGGAGGTAAATAATGGTTTTTACTCATGAAAATAGACAGGCAATGGAGCAAGTTGCTCAGAGATGTTGAATCGCCCCCTTGTTTGGAGATTTTCAAAAATCAGTTGGAAAAAGCCCTCAGCATCTTGGTATGATCTCAGTTCTGACATTTCTTTGTACATGAGGTCATACTTAACACCTCCTGAGATCCTTTCCAGCTCGAATTATCCCTGTGACATTAATGCAGAATACTCTTCTCATGCAGATGAGGCAAATGCAAAGGAGACATGACAATGAACATCACTGACAGTGCCAAAACAGAATTAGCACTGAGCACTGGTGTTCCTCAAATTTAATTTGTTCTGCACAGATCAGTTAAGAATAAAAGTAACTGCAAATATCTACACATATTTCCTATCTTCTGGCACAGGGGGTCAGTTCTGATGAGCTGAACGAGAAAATAGACACCTGAAATCCATACAAAAAAGGAGTGGCTCTCTGAAAAATGGACATAGAGTTATTTTTAAAGTTAATAAGAATGATCCAGAGAAAATGCAAAATGCATTACACATAAAGGAAGTTGGGTTCTAGGATAGGCTGGGATGTTTTAGGAGAAATTTCTACTACACCAGAACAGTAATTGGGGCTGTGTAGATGATACTGAATTACAAATTACATTCTTTTTCAAATGAAATCCCAGTAATTTGCTATTTTAAGCAAAATCTTCTGAAATTTTTCAATATGACAGTCTGAATTTTTTAAAAATTATTTTCATTACAATATCTCTACAGTGAATTGAAAGTTTTACCATTCTTATGAAATAGAACAGATTATTTTGCTGAAATCATGACAGGTAAATGAACACTGGAATTTTTTTTTCTGTACTAATTCTTTCAGCACAAGCAAGAATTGGAGAGACTGAAAATTGTACTCTAGTATGACACCCATCTTGAAACTTTTTATGCTTTCGTAAGGGGTCAGGGCTTATTTCCAAAGAACTGATTTGAACCTTCCATATCAAAGAACAGGGGGGAGCAGCAATATCATGGAGTAATAAATAAAAAAGTAGTAGCAGGAGTATGTAACTTTGTAATTACTCAGGCTTTCTTTCAGCTAATTACTCCATTAGAATGGCATGAAAAAATACCTGCTACAGATGAAAACATGTTCCACCTGGAACAATAAAATACTGCCTACAGACTGGAAGACTGCAGTCAGGATCAGGCATACTCTGAATTGTCCTAGCCATAATGTGCCATCTCAGAACCCATTATATTCATTTAAAACCACAGCTTTTGTGATATTGGTGCTTTGTTTATTTTATTCTATAAAATGTGCTATTGTTCCAATGCAACTTTTCATGAGAAGCTCCAGCAATTTAGGTATGTGACCTTATTTCAAAAATTACTATGCCTGCTTCTGTCCCACAAAATATCTTATTTTAATTGGATTTGGTGCCTTTAGCACTCTAGCTAGCCTAAATACATGGATCTGAGCTTTACAGTGTTGCATACAAATTAAGTCTGAGCTCTGAGTCAAAGCTCCTTTGACAGTTTGTCAAAAATATTTCAACTTTACAGGACCTTGTGATTCATAAATGGAAATAATTACTCCAAAATACTTATTTTGAGTAAGTGTTACTTGAATTTTTCAAGTACATCTAATAGCTGAGAAGTGTTAAAAGATGCATAGTTAAACACCCTGCTATTTTCAAGACTTCAAGTCAGTTTTCACAACACTTTCAAAGCTCTGGCTGGCTTATACCGTGATATTTTTTGGAAAGGTATCACAGGCACACAACACCTTGAGTAAAACTTAGGTGATATCATCATGAATGCCATGGTATCACAATAAATAAAAAACTAAAGAGAGGAATCAAGAAAATAAGAATGGGGTTGTTCTAAAGATAAAGGATGTGGTTTCCCACTAATTCTTCTTCACATGTTCTCAAACACTCCTGATTACCAATATTTAAATGGTTTAAATACAAAGTTGATTACATTAGTGGTTTGTATTAGAAATGCAGGAATGCTTGTGTTTATGGCCACACAAAAGCATTTTTATAAGCATTCTCAGAGATACTTATTTAAAGAAACTTTTCTTCCTGTCAATATTTCAAGTCATACTCTCAAACCCATTTTGATTAGGCAAGTGTTTTCCATACTCATTACAAATAACAGAGACAACACTTTTGAAATGTTTTCCTATATATCCACAAAGGCAGATGCCTCTGTGTTGGACTAACAAAATTATGCTGCTCAAAACCACAACTCATGAAAATACTTTGTGTCTTTCATTTATTATTTCCTGCCCTTCTCTTCGACCCCCTTTCTTATGCTCCACCTTACTCTTCCCTCTCTGCACACACCAGCTGAACGGGCAACTATGGAGCCAAAACTGACTCTTGAACCTGGTAGGAGTTTTGTACCTGCCCCTGGTGGAAAAATTTCAAAGGAAATGTGATTGAGCTTGAGAAATTTATGGGAGTTTTTAAACCTGTCCTGAATACAGAATAGGGTACTCTCTTTTGCTGGCTTACTTTCATCTTCCCAGAATTATAGGTCTGCTGAATATTCTTCCTCTTTCCATTATCATGGTGTACCTGAGATACCGAAGGTAGGAAAGGAAATGGAACATATTGGCTTTGAGGCAAAGCAGTTTTTCATCCTGCTTCTTGAACATTGCCCACATTTTAGAAGTTAACTTTGTAGAGCTTCTGCTGTGTATCACACATGACATAATAACTGTTCTATGAATTAAACCATAATGAGAATCCATCTCTTCTGGGATGAGATTGCCTGTCTGGCAATATCACTGTGGTTTTCAGTGCAAGGGAATCATAAATGAGACTGAAAACTGCATCTGTTCTCACAGGGTGGTCCTTTTTATTTCCAAGAGACTGCTTTGTGCAGAATGCATTACACAGTGCATGCAAAAATTAAAGTACTTAGGCATTCATCAGTGTGAGAGCGCTGGGGGGTTTGTGTCCAAACCAGCCATAGCACGTGCTACATATCTTGAGGAGCACAGCTTGTAGATTTAGTAGTTCTGAATCTCTTTTTCTTTTTAATTCTTTGGATTTCCTCCCAGTGGCAGCTCAAAACTGTCTTTTCCACCAATTACATCATCACTAAGGAAGGTGGGGAGAGGTAGACAGGGCACTTTCACTCCTGAATCTCCCCTATACCCTCATATTCACTATTTACCTTTGTTTCAGTTACAAGGGAATCTGTAGCTGTGAGAAACATTCAGCAAAGCAGACAGCTTCCCCTTTTAGCTATCAAGGTACAAGATGCTGGGTCACTCCCAGCATCCTGTGGAAGTGGAAGTAAGGGTCCTTTGGATATCTTACTGCTCGACATAGCTCAGAATTATTTCAATCTAATATTATTGTGTTTATTAACATTTCACCTGCAAATTTTCTCATTCCTGTCGCCTTTGCAATCAGTCCCCACAGGTACAGTATTCAAAGTGTATCCCCAGCAGGGATATACTCTGAATATCCTGCAAGCATTTATGGAAGACCACCTTTATTCCACTCTCTTTATTTCACCATTGGAGAACTACTCTGATTCAAGTGTCTTCATTCAAACACTGCAAAAATTTAAAGTATCTACAGTGAGAAGCTAGGAAAATGCTGCTGCTGAAAATGCCATGGGAAACAAGCACACAAGCATCTCACAGACTCACTTGCAAAAAGATGCTACACTGATATTAAGGTTATTTTAGTTCTAAGGAGAATTCCAGACTCTTGGACTTAGTCCTAACTATTTCAGGGAGAGAAAGAGAATCCCCTTTCAGAGAACTGCCACAAAGATAATTAGAGGGCAGGAACACATTTCTTTTATGGAGACACATGATAAAGTAAAGGCTGTTCAGCCTGGAGAAGGCAATGCTCTGGGAGCTTCTTCCAGGACCTAAAGCAGGTCCAGGTGAGGTGGAGATGAACTTCTGACAAGGGCCTGGAGTGTCAGGACAAGAGACAATTTTTTTGTACTGAAAACGGGCAGTGTTTAGACCAATATTAGGAAGAAACTCTTCCATGTGAGGGCGGTCAGGCCCTGGCACAGGTTGCCAAGAGAAGCTGTAGCTGTTCCATCCCTGGAAGTATCAGGCTGGACAGGGCTTGGATCAGCTTGGGACAGTGGAAGGTGTCCCTGTCCATGGCAGGGTTTGTAATAAAATGGATCTTCAAGTTCCCTTCTAATCCAAACCATTCTATGATTCTATGAATCAAGATCTGCCAAAAAAAGAATAAGCATTACTAGATGGAGTTCCTCTGTTTTGGATACCTCTGGAGAATTTGGCACCTCCATGCTCAATTCATCATTAGTGAGTGACCTTAACTGGGCCCATTTACAATTTACAGTTGGGCTGCAGGTGCAGATTCTTAAAAAACTTTTTATCACAGTAACTCCCTCACTGGTGTAATTAATTACTGACATAGAAGGTATTTGTGCAAAAGAGCTCGATCTGTTCCAGAAGACAAGGCCACAGGAAGCCATGCAGCCTCAGAGCACAGAAGCTTCCATGTTCAGAGAAGGCAGTGTTCTTCTCATGGCCCACTGGGGCTCAGCTGTAGGGCTGCACTCACAACCCCTCAGCTGCAATAATACTTGTGATGGACTTCAGGCCAGACCTGGAAAGCACCTCCAAATTCCAGCTCCTTCTTTCAAATTTTCTTACAGTTTAGCATCCAGTCTCCAAAGCAAGCTGATTAACCATACACTAAAGGGTGTCCTTTCTCTTGTATTTCATAGTGACCTCTTCTACTACATCCAACTTTCTACAATTGCACAAGACATTGATTTAAAAAAAAACCCACTGGGTATTAACAGAAAATGGAAGAAAAGGCAGCATAAGCAGCCTTATGGTTATTCTAGAACAAGGTTATTCTCAAAATCTTCCAACATATGCCATACTGACGTTATTCACAATGAATAGAGTAGTGGGTGCATGCACCACTGCATTTTGGCAGACCCAATTAGACCAACTTCAATATTTGTATCTAACTTGTCAAATTGTCTGTATAACTAGTAATAGTTAATAGGGGCTCTTCATTAGCCCAGGCAATCAAGCAGTGATTCATCAGAAGCCAAACTTGCAATAAGTTACATTAGCACCCTGTGCCTCAAGGTTAGAGGATGTGCAGTGCCTGTGGTATAAACAAGCAGAAGGATGTTAAAGTAGGAATGGAGAAGCTTTTCTTCATTGCATTTAGTACAGATTGTTAAATAAAGGGACTGAAAACATTTTCACCACTCTGCAAGAGTTCTTGACATTTTCACTGGCTTGAATCAAGTCTAAGTTTCAACCTTAAAAAGGCTTGAAAAGCAAAAATCTCATTCAAATCAAACAACAGAGAGTCAATCAAATTATTTGTTTCAATAATTCTGAAGAGTTGTTACATTTCATCCATAGTACATGCTATAGATCATGTTTAGTGTCCACACAGGCAAATTCTCAAAGCTGTTCTTTAAATTGAAATGTTTACTTTTACACTTTTTTTTTCTGGTACTGGTAGTCTCGTTGAAAGGGATCTTTATGCTCAACCAGTTTGTGTTTTAATGACTCAAGTATTTTCCTCTGAAAAAGTAATTTTAAAACTATTCAGCCAGCTGTGCTTCTATTGATATGACTGAAGGGTACCTTTTTGCAAGGCTGCTCTTCTGAAACAGTCATCCCATAATCAAAGGATATTGAAGGAGATGTCATATATTAAGTAAAATGGGAGGAAATTGAAGTACCTTCTTCGTGGCACAGGCCTTACAATTACTTTACTGTATCTTGACTCCACTAGAAATAGAGTTTAAAATCATAGTACTATCAGCTACCCAAAAAAAAATTGATTTACAGAGGTACATGTTTGCTCTAGTCATTTCATATCTTTGCATTGTTAGCAATTGCTAGGGCACAGCTTCATTTACTGAATTGTGGACATAGCACATCCAGTGAGTGCCACAAAGGTTCTGAAATCAAATGCCATTCACAACAAAATTGCCCAATTATATCTTTGAAGAGCTGATTGTGTTTGAAAAATGCACATTGTACTTGAAAATAGCAATAGCATGAACACGATGAGGAACATCACATTATTGATGAGATTATTTTGCTGTAAAGGGAAGAGTCAGGCAACTTAGAGCCATCCCATTTTAAGAGAAACATGCTGGGATGATCCCACATCACCCACACTACAAAGTTATATTTCCCACTTAGCTCTCTCTGACTCATTTCTTAAGGATTTTTATCAGTCTCCTTTCAATTCCCTTTTCATTTTCTTCATGACTCAATGAGGAAGACAATACAGTATAAATTAATCCAGTTTTGTCCTCATATAACTCTTCTTCTGAGAAATAATTGTCTTCACAACCTGAGATTGCCTTCATAGCAGAGTGAACAAAAAAAAAAAAAAAAAAAAAAAAAAAAAAAAAAAAAGAAAATAGCACATTTTAATGTAGCAAGGAAGGACACAGGCTCTTTAGGACAGGCAGAAAAGGTGAGGAGGGCTCACCTTCTATGTCAATGACAGCTGGAGTGAAGGGAGCTCTCCTGGGGATGGATGAGGAGCTGTCTGAAATTTAAGGATGATCAAGATTTAAGGAAGGTGAGCAGATGAAAGGTGACTTTATTGCGTTCTGCTCCAGGCCATCCCACAAGGAAGACTGAGGGTATGATTCCCTCTACATGCAAATAAAAGCAGCCTCTCATTTCCAAGCCCTGTTTGTTATAGGGGATTTCAACCATCCTGAAATCTGTTGGAGGGGCAACACAGCAGGAATAAGCAAGCCAGGAGGTTCCTGGAATGCAATAATGATGCCTTCCTTCTCCAAAGAATAAAGGAGAAAGAATGAGAGTAGCAGTGCTCGATCTTGTTCTAACCAACAAGGAGGGGCTGGTGGAGAATGTGAAGCTCAAGGGCAGCCTGGCCTGAAGGGACCATGAAATGTTGCAGTTTGAGATCCTTAGGGCAAAGAAGAGAGGGCATGGAAAGCTCAGTACCTTGGGCTTAGAAGAGCAGACTTTGGCCTCTTCAGGGACCTGCTTGGTAGAGTCCCATCAGGGGAAAAGTGCAGCCCAGTAAAACTGATTGATATTCCAGGATCACCTCCTCTGAGCTCAGGAGCAAAGCATCTCAACAGAAAGGAAGGCAGGCATAAACACCAGAAGGCCTGTGTGGATGAACAAGATGCTCCTGGACAAACTCAAGACACAGAAAGAAAGACTACAGAGGGTGGAAGCAGAGACAGAATGTCTTGGAGGAATACAGAAAGACTGTCTAAGCAGACAAGAATCAGCTTAGGAACCCTGAAAGAAATCAACCTGACCAGGGATGTTGAGGGCAACAAGAAAACCTATAGATGTATTGATGATAAAAGGATGACTGGGAAAAATGTGAGTCTTCTCTGGAAGGAAACAGGAGACCTGGTTACTTGGGACATAGAGAAGATTGAGGTACTCCATGCCTTTTTTGTCTCAGTGTTCACCAGCGAGGTCTCCAGCCACACCACCCAAGTCACACGAGGCACAGGCAGGGACTGGGGGAATGAACTGTCCACTGCAGGAAAAGATCAGGTTCCAGAACATCTATGGAACCTGAAGGTGCACAAACCAGTGGGATCTGATGAGATCCTGAGAGTACTGGCAGATTAAGTGGCTGAGCCACTCTCCATCACTTTTCAAAAGTTGTGGCAGCCCAGTGGTCTTCTCACTGATTGGAAAAGGGAAAACATAACCTCCACTGGTAATAAGAGAGATATGGAAGACACAGGGAGCTACAGACCAGTCAGTCTCCCGTGTGCCCAGCAAGATCCTGGGAACTGTGCTAAGACCCTGAGACAGCCAACATGGCTTCACTGAGAGCAAACCATGCCTGATAAATACAGTGGCTTTCTATGATGGGTTACAGCAGTGGTGGATGAGGGAAGAGCTGCTGACATCATCTACCTGGACTGGTGCAAAGCATTTGACAGTGAAACCCTTGACTCTCAGGGTGGTGAGGCCCTGGCATAAGTTGTCCAAAGAAGTTGTGACTGCCCTGGATCCCTGAAGTGTCCAAGGCCAGGCTGGATGGGGCTTGGAGAAACATGGGATAGTGGAAGGTGTCCTGAACCAGAGTACAGCGTTTGTAACTAGATGATCTTTTAAATTCCCTTCCAACCCAAACCATCTTGTTACTTTATGAAATCTTTAAAACTCTATCCTTCTGCCAAGATCCAAAAGGTGACAGAAAATAAATGAATACAACAGTTAATTTTTTTCCTAATGTTTGTTATAAATTAAAGTTCCATTCTAGGAAAATAGCCTACTCAAAGCAAGGATTCTTAATGGTTTTGTGTGTCTTCAATTAACATATCATTGTTATGTATTTTCCTTAATCCAAACGTAAACCATTAAGTTATTAGAATATTAGTCACCCAACTGAAATGAAAAAGTTGCGTGACTAGTCATGATTTGTCAGTTTTCTGTTTATTATTTATGCATTTTCTAAACAAATTGGCATAAAACAGTAATAGCCCATGACATGGTGGATGCTTGGAGATACCTCTGGCTAGCCCTATCTCCTGGCCCATGCCAAGAGTGGTCGCTCCCTCTCTGCCCCTAGGGTCGGTCTGGGTAGCGGTGTGAGCAGTGCTGCTTGGTACCCTGAAACAGCAAGGCTGCTCTCTGTGGCTGCTGTTTTTAATCTGCGTCGAGAATCCGAGGCGAAGGAATAAGAGGGGACACTTGTATGGGTTCCCAAAAGACTTAACTCTTGAGAGGAGCCAAGGAAAAGCGACAAAGAATACAGGCTTGTACCAACTTAAATATGGGGGAGGTTACAAGGGGAGGATACAAACGTCAACCAACTGCAGGACACCTGGGGAGGAGCACAGAGTGGGGAACACATTATGACAGCCAATGGGGGGCAACAGGGAAGGAGAATAGTTTAAACATACCAATGGGGTTTCAAGAGATACAGGAGAGACACAGAAGATTTTAGGAATAAAGGTAAGACTACAGTGACAGACAAGAGAGGAGGGCAGGGTTTCACTGACTGAGAGGGAAGGATGCAGAATAAAAGGCTGGTCTTTGGGGAGATGGACAGGGAAATGGGAGGGTACAACTCTGGGTTAAACCAAACATGCATGGGGGTCAACCGAAACAAACCATGTTGAACTTACAACAGAAAAACATGTCACCAAAGCCCATAAGCATAAAAAAAGAGATTTTTTTTTTCCCGATGGCTTCTGAAATTTTATATCTACTTTAACTCTGATTAATATCTCTCTGGTGTTCCTGGTTCCCTCGCTTGAAAAAGAATAGGAGTTACCCAATTCTGCATACGGCAAAGATATTAAATGGGTGATTATTACAGGCATATCAAAGGTTAATTGTACAAGAGGACTAGGTAAATGCATTCCAGTTCTGCAAATATTTAAATGTATAAAATGCCCAACTATGTTTAATCAAAAAAGAAATGAAGAGATGATCTGAGAATTCCTGGAAGACTGCTAATTAATGATCCCTTCCTGTATTTAAATCACTATTAATTTAATTCTCAGAAGTATTCATCGTTCAAACATATATTTGACTAAGTAATCATAGAAGGTAGTAATAAGACTTGTGGATTCCCTCATCAATCTTGTATACAACCCCAGATTAAAGGAGTTTAGGAAACCCATGGAATAGATTATGGAAAGAAACATGTCAGATTAGACAGATCCAGACCACAGATATTTTGCATTGAATAGTTATAATTCAGTATTTGTAGACCATGTAATTCCAGAGGCTCTGAAACTCCATGTTTATTCACTAGAAAGGTATCTAGAAATTAGGACGCTGAAATAATTTGGATAATCTTCTTGGTCTAATTTGACTGCTAATTCAGGAGAATATAACTTTCTTCTGGAATCTTAAATCTTTACAATAATCAAGACTCACAGAAATAAATTTCTGTTCTAAATGTAACAGGAAGGTTTGGACATCACAGACACTTACAGAGTTCTCATAAATGTTACTCATACTTCCAGACTTAAGCAAGATTAACAGTATGAGAAGCCAGAATCCATACCATTCCCAAGGATCAAAACACTTGTCTTTTGAACAGGAGTTTTGGATTTTCTTTAAACAAAACAAAACAAAAAATCAACTCCTTCAACTCTTAAATCTTAGAGAAGCTTTAAAATAAATACAGGAAATCTCTTTTCATGAAAGTAGTATTTTTGCTAGTAAAGGGCATCCTTTTGCCACAGTGTCAGTGCTATGAAACCTCTACTTGAGGACACGTGCAAAAAAGACACCTGAGCAATTAGCAATGCTAAAGCTGAAGGGCAACTTGGAGTTTTTTCCCTCAATGCTATTAGCAAAGAGATGGAAGAAGAAAATTACTCAGTTTAATGCAAAACACAGAATGTTGCTCCAATGAGAATCTTCTGAAAGGTGCTAAAACAGTTTCCGTGAGCAAATCTACATACCCATAGGGACAGTGATGATTTCCAAGGAGAGGACAACAGGCAGCAGACTCCTTCCTACTTGAAAGTCAGTGGTAAAATTCTCAGAGGTATCAGTGAGGACAAGATCAGGCCAGCAGCAAATTCTTTTGAAAACTGCATCCTACAAAACCCCCACTGATGGTGTGACTATGCCACACATAAACAGTACCCAGGGAACCCCTTGGAAAACCTCTAGCTAAGTTATAGAGGTGTAGGAAAAGAAACAAAATCAGAAAACAGAGAAACAAAGGGCTGCACACCTTCCAAGCACTACCTTGGGAATTGCTTTCATGTGCATGTTATGAGTAAGGTGTGGATGTTAGCTCATGCAAATGAGGAGGAGTTGTTGAGTGTGGTGGCAAGAGGTTCTCTTGGGGTTGGTGGTTCTTTTGACACATACTTTTGTTGTTCCGCTGTGGTTTTGGACCCTTTTGTGCTCTCCCTTCAATCCTCCCCGGTGCAATGGCTGCTTGGCCGCCCTGGGTGGCAGGACTGCGGGGCCATGTGCGGGAGGATGCGTGCTGCCCCTGAGGGAAGCAGGGGACACGCGCTGCTGGGAGGCCTGGCAGGGTAGCACTGCACCACCAACAAGGAGGCGATAAGAGCTCCACCGATGAAAGGCACGGAATGATGTATAAGGACTGCTCATGAATATTAATGAGGCTGATGCTGCTGGTGGGATCTCAGTCAGTGGGTGTAGAGTGGGGCTGATGGACTGTTCTGCAGGATTCCTGAGAAGAGAGGGGGAAGAAATGCAGCAGCTGCGGGTATCACTGGAAGAGATTAAAATTGCTCTTTGTAAAACATGTACCAAATGCACACAAATAATGATTACCAAGCCAAGCCGGCCGGAATGTGCTGTATTCCATGTTGTCATAAATGGTGGGCAAGCTCTTAAGTGATTTTAGCTTTATTGGAAACAGTCTAGGTAGAGGACTCGTCGGAATGTGCACACACCACTGCTGCTCCCGAGATGGCATGGGGGAGGAAGAGGATGTCTCTAAGTAGACACTTATTGGCTTCAGGTTCATGGTCACTATACTGTTCTTGGGCTGCTGTTAGGGTGACAAAGCCAAAAAGTTCTCACTGGGGTTTTGATGTTGTCTTATGTTTTCTCTGGTCAGAGGTGTTATTTTAATTCTTCATTTGCATGGTGGCTTGTTGTTCTAAGGGTTTTCATTAGGTAATTCTTTTTTGCTAAATTTTATGGGAGTTTCATATTTGCTTATTAGGTGACGTAATCCTCTTCTTTATGATCTTAGGTGGTTCACCATTTTAGATGAGAGTGGGAGCAGCGGGGGCAATACCCAACCGTAAGGCGGATTTACATAATTACAAAACATTCAACAAATAAGTAAGGGGGGCTGACATAACTATGGAATATCTAACAAACAATTTATAACTACCATTGGAACTTTATATTAACTTCTTTAACAATGTATTCTCTACAGTGTGGGCCCGGCTGCGCCAGAGGCAGGCAGGAGCGCGGCAGGGCTGGCAGCAGCGGGTAGAGGCCGCAGAGAGCAGCGGCACAGCCGGGTCCGCTGTGGACGGGCAGGGAGCAGCTGGCCCTGCTGCGTCTCCCGGGCAGCCCTCAGCCGTGTCTGCACCCACAGGGCAGGAGCAGAGGCAAAGGTCAGCCATAGCAGCATCTCACCGTGCCCAGGGCCACAGCACTCCGTGCCCAGCTGCAGCAGGAGCCACTCACCTCTGATGCTCCAGAACTTCCCAAAGAGGAGGGGCCCGGCCCACAAGACACCCTGAAGCCCATCAGCTAGATTAGCTACCGGTGCTTCAAACGGCAGCGCAGATGGCGAAGATTGAGGAGGAGAAGATGGGGCTCTTTCTGGGCCATGCGGTGCCAGCTCTGATTGCTCTGCCTTCTCCTTGAGCCTTTTGGTTCTTTTCCCCAAGTCCTGATATCCATCCTCAAGCAATGGGTCCCAGAGCCCTTTCCAGGGCTGCAATAAAAGCTCCCTCAGCCATGAGAGTTGAAAGAGTTAAAAGACAGTGATAGAGTCTACTCTAAAAAAAAAATTACAAATTTTTCCACCTGTTTGCAAAAGTTGCCACAAATTCTCCAGTTTATTAAAACAAAACAAAACAAAAAAAAGCAGTTCATTATGGAAAGACAGAAATCTCATCTGTTGGGGAAGATGAAATAAGAAAACCTTATAAATATGATTGCCTGGCAAAAGATTTGGAAAATACAGACATTGAGATGAGAACTAGATTTGAAATAGCAAACCTTGACTACTGAATAACTAGAAAACAATAGTATAGCCAGGCTGAAAGCAACCCCCCTTTCTGATTAAACAATGCCCTTTACCTGCAGATAGGTCCAAGGGTCAAATGGAATGCTCTGTCTCACCCCCAATGTATGGTTCATCCCACACCTGTGACCCTCCCCTGAAGTATCAGGTATCTGTGACCCCATTGGCCCAAGTCCTGTTCCAGCCCACCTTGAAGCCCCCTGATAAGGTGTGCCCGAGGGACCGGACGCTCTCTTGGACCTTCCTCTCTTGGACCTTCCCCTGGGACCCTCACCTGGAACCCTCGCCCTCTCTCTCTCTCCCTCTCCCCCTGGGCCTGCCACGAGTTGCACCTGGCAACTCCAAGCAGGGCCTTTCCCCCTTTTAATAAACCATATCTTCTAAGACCTGACTTCAGAAATCTCTCATCCATCCAAACCGTCCTGGAGACCCGCGCTCGTTACACTCATCCATAAAGCATAGGTGGATTTTAGGAAAGAGAGGTGGCCCACACGGTGCTGCTGGCAGAGCCGGCTGCTGCCTACTCAGGGCTCAGGTAGGCACCTGAGCTACCTCGCTGCACGGCCAGAGCCATCTCGATGCTGCAGTGCAGGCCAAAGGCGCCGCTCAGCCAGAAGCTGCAGGATTTGCCGGAGGGCAGCGCCGTGAGCTGGCAGTGGCGCGAGTGCGGCAGGAGCAGCCAGGTTGACGCCAACAACGTTTGCACCCAGCGGGTGACTTTCTCTGGGTCCGAGTATGAGCCCGTGCAGAGGGTGTCCATCAGGTACCACTCCTGATCCCTGGGCAGCTGGCCACCAGAGGCGTGGAGAAAGCACCGGTGCCCCAGCAGCTGCTCCCCGGAGCACAGGCACTCCAGCGCCACACGGATGTGCCTGGCTGGCGGCCGCTTCGTGCTCTCCAGGCTGAAGTAGTGGCCTGGCGGTGGCCGCAGGATGACCAGCGTGCGGTAGGTGCTGCTGTTCTCCTGGACGCTGCAGGCTGTGGGGCTGGTGTCCATCACAGCAGCTGGGTGCAGCTCCGGCGTGAAGTTCCTCTGGGAGAGCACTCGGCAGACAGCGAGGAGCTCGTCCACCAGCTCCTGCAGCACCTTTGTGCTGGGCAGGCCCTGCTGCAGAATCACAGAATCACAGAACAGCTGAGCTTGGGAGTGACCTTTAAGGACCATCCAGTGTGACCCCACAGCAATGAGCAGGGACACTCTCACCTAGATCAGGTTGCTCACAGCCCACTCCAGCCTTATCCTGGATGTGCCCTTTGGAGATGGGCTGGGCACAGCCAAAGTGCTGCCACCCTGCCTGCACCCTTGACCTTCTCATGTTCACTGACCTCCTCTTTGCTGCTGGATCCCGCCTGCCTCCTCCTGCTGGCAGAGCCACGCTTTCTGCTCCTGACCAGACAGCAGCCCATGGCAAGAACCAGAACCAGGGCTGCTGCACCGACCCAAAGAAGCCACTGCTTTTCCAGTGCAGAACAGAGTAGGGCTTCCATGATGCCACTGTTCCCCTCAATATCCTGCAGGAGCCAAATCATCTCCTGGTGCAAATATTCCTCACACTTCAGCATCCATTTGGCATCATCCTTTTCAATTTGGAGATTCACCTTCTGCCCAGCGTGGGTGGCTAACAGGGCCAGGATGAAGGCCACCGTTGGAGACATGGCCTGGTGGGAGAAAGGGGGCTCAGCATGTCTGGCTGGGATGGAGCAGGGGGCTGGTGGCACCTGGAATGCCCCCAGAGCCTCTCTGGGCACCTGCCACGCTGACAGCCCAAGCCCCTCTTCCCCCAGCCCTGAGGACAGTGCCCTGCCCTGAGGGTCCCAGCTCTCACTCTGGCTTTAAACCCCCAGGGCACCTTCCCCAGCCCCCATCCAACCCAGCATTCCCCCTGCGTGTGCACTCACTGGCTGCCAGAATCCAGCTGCCCGCTGCTGCCCCTGGACACAGGTACCAGCGTGACCTGTCCTCTGTGATGTCACAGCCAGCAGAACCATGTCACTCATGTCACAACCAAGCTGGCCGTGCCCCTGCTCACAGCTCCCACTGTCATCCGTGCCCTGGCATGTCACAGCCCCAGAGCCACAACTCCCAGCCCACAAGCCCCAGCCTTGGTCCCCACTGCCGGCCTCAGCGGCTCCTGGGCATCCTCACCCTGGGTGCAAAGCCAGCCACAGGAGCCCCCCAGGGCGCTCTGGATCCAGGCTGCAGACACCCTAAAGCCATCCCTGAAAGGGACATGGATGGGGACTGGAGCTGGATTCCCCAGTGCTCACTACCCCTGACTGCCCTCCAGGTGAACCTAAACCTCACCTGTTGCAATTTGAGCACATTTCCTCTCCTCCTGTCCCTTGTTTCTTGGGAGAAGAAATCCATCCTCACCCAGCTACAGCCTCATGTCTGAGAGTTGTAGAATTTGGGTGGAGCACTCAGCAGCAAACAAAGGGCAAATCAACACCTGAGTGTTGGGGATTTCTTGGCAGTGCCCCGCTGCTCTCTGGTGCAATGTCGCTGCCATGCTTCTGGAAGAACGGGGACGTTTTGCTCAAAGCCTTTCTTGTTTGTTTATCTGTCCCAACTCTGCACACTTAGATATGAGACTGCTGAAGTTCATTCTTGGCAGCACACATGATTCTGGGCTTAACATTCAAATAGCTCCAGTCTTTGGACAGTCCACACCTAACCTGAGTTAAAGCATAGGAATGGTACATTCCTGGGAAGAACACTCCCGCTTTCCCATAAAAATCCCCTCATTTCAGGCTCATTTAGAGTTAAAAGTTTCTTAAAATTTAGAATTATTTTAAGGGAACTGCATTCATATAAAATTACTTTTTTTCACAACATTTCCTATCCAATGCAACTTAAAACTTCCAGTAATTTGGAGAAATAAAGGTGTAGGAGACAACCAACACCAAGAAGGCAGACACTTAGAAATACAGAACACAACAGAAGTCCTTGGAGATGGTTCAATAGAAAATGTCACCAGAGAGACCAGAGCCCAGAGCTGCTCACTGCCACCACAGGGGTTCCTCATTCCCCTGCTGGTTTGTGTCTCATCCCTGATGGGCTCCCTCTGCCCCTTCAGCCAACACAGCCCTGCCTGGAAAGGGCTCTGTGCTCTGGGTGTTCCCAGCTTGCTCCAGACTACATTCTTAGCAGCACTGAAAGAAGAGGTCAAACAAAGAGCTGTTTTCTGTCCCGCCTGGAAACTCTCCTCCTTCAGTGCCACTGTCAGAGCTCCTCCCTCTGTCAGCTTGGCACTGTGCCTGCTGCATCCTCATCCCTGTCCCTTCCATCAGCAGGAACTCCTGCACATCAGCACTCACACTGTCCCACATCATGAACAGAGAGAGCTGTGTCAGAAGAGCAAAGATTGCATTTTCTTGCCATTTATAACACACACAAGAAATATGAGTGACAACAACTGCTTCTTAAACACAATAGAAGATATTCGATTCATGTGAAATTCAGTTAAAGATACAGTCTTGATATCTAAGCTTCCAACTAAATGCACTGGTACTGAGTTTTATGAGTGGCATCTGCGTTTCAACTAGAGTGTGTTTTGTGGTCCAGAAATTTGTTTAGTTTCATTGTTTTATGTCTTTTGGCAAACCATTTGTCTGGAGGGTGGAACATGCCATACACACAGCAAGTCCCCAATAGGAAGACACTCTCAGTTTACCTGAAATCATTAATTTCTAGAGTCAGTTTTGGATGGAAGGTATGTTGAAGGCCAGCCCAGGACACGGTTGGATTTCTGGGCTGCAACTGCAGCACTGTAGAACCTGGTGACATTCCCATGGCCCCCCATGTTGAGTTTGTCCAGGTCCCTCTGGATGGTATCTGATCCCTCAGATGTGTCAACCATACCAGTCAGCCTGGTGTGTGATCTGTGTATTTTTTCCTGGGTTTGGGGATTCTTTGATGGGTTGAATAGTTGAGTTTGGTTCTGTTCTTTAGTGATTATTTTTAAGCACAGCTGCCAGATCCCCATGTATGATCAGTGTCCATATGAACCCTACTTCTGCTATTGTCTCCTCTTGCTCTGACTGGTTTCATGGTCCTTTCCCTTTCTTCCTGCCCTCCTTTTCTATCACTCTTCTCTGCATTCATGCCAAAGTCTCTTTTCTGCAGTCAATTGAATGAATTTAATTGGCTGTAGTTTCAGGTTGTCAGGCACAATTGCAATTTCCTTAGCTCTCTGATAAAGGTGTGGTCAATCTTCCACTTCCGACTCAGTGCAGTCATAATGGGCTGACCTCACTGGCTGACTCTGCTGTCCCCAGGGGATGCATTGTGACACCAAACCCCTCAGGGCTCGAATTTGGGGGAGAGTGGGCTCAGAGTGCCTTGAGCCTGTGAGAAACAAGCTAGTGGGAATTGGCTTTCGCAAAGTATTATATTAATTGATATTAAATATTATAAAATTGTTAATATTAAGATCGTACTATATGTTATAAAGTGGTTAATGTTGTTACAATAGCCTAGTTGTAAAATTGGCTTTCACAAGGATAATATGGTTTCGTGTGGTGTAATGGGGGTTTATGAGTTTGTATTGGACATACTGTTCCTCAACAAACTTTTGAGACACGACCTTAAAAGGGGTAGAATTGCATCTAATGAGGACCGTGCTGACCACAGCGACAAAACTATGTCAGCGATGAAAAGAGTGACATAGGGCAAGACTATTTAAAACCAAAAATAAACATGCATGTAATAAACGGATAGTGCAATGTTGGCTCTCGCAAACATTAAATTTATATTATAAGGTTAAAAGAAGTTCCGTTGAGGTCTGGTGTTTTTATATATGAGTTTTGTAATGTTGAAAGTTTATCTCTGACCATTGGGAAAGTCAAAGCAAGATGGACTGCACAGACTCCAAAAGGCGGGACAAAGGAGGAGCTGGGTTGGAGTGTGCAGGAGTGTGGGGAGGGTCGGCTTACCAGGGTGTTGACGTGGCAATAATGTATATAAGGATTGTTACGGGTGAGGGTGGTGCGCCTCTGGCTGCTAAGCACCCATTGCTGTCCCTTTTTCCTTATTCAGTCCCTTGCTGCGGTTCAATAAACCTTTTAAAATTTTAAGAAGCGAGGTGTCGTTTCTCACAATGCATACAGCTGATGCAATATCAGGTGTATAGAAGGTGGAGCCGCCATTTTCTGCACGAGCCTCTGGCATTTTGCCACGCACCCAGTGCTGTCCCCTTTGCTTTGCTGATTTTTTTATTGTTCTCAATAAAACGTCTATAACTCATTCCCACTTGGGGTCTGGGTCGTTTGTAACAGGCCTGGGCTCCCAGAGAACTACTCCTGGTGGTCGCTGTTCTCAGCCTGCTGTGCCAAGCAGTCGTGGCCATGGAGACTCAGGTGGGAGCTTTGCCCGAGGCCGACAGCCAGACAGGGCATACATAGTATGTTTCTGGCACCTCTGTTTCCACTGCATTGGCCTGTAGAAAAAAGAGAATCCGAATGGAAAAAAAGTGGAAAAAAAGTGTCAGATTTTACTTTTTATAACAGATGCAGGCTTACATCCCACAGTATCACCAAAGGTAAGATTTAATCACATACAGAAACTATCAACTGAAAAGAAACAAGTGCTAAATCTCATAGTCAGGAAGCCACATCTACCTACTTTTTTTAATATCACTCTTCAATAAAATATTCCAGATTGCACTAAGTTCTTATATGACATTTCCTATTCCAATTATTAATTTCACCACTTCTGTTTTAATCTTTAGAGAAAAAGAATTCACCAATTGCTCAGAATTACCACAAACAATGCTCATCAGCAGAACTGTTCCAAAACCACTTTGAATGTTCAAATTATAAACTGACTCTCAGGAAATAGACCATGTTTAATATTCAGTTCTTTCCACTGTCACTTTGATTTCTGAACTGCATCATAACTGACTCTACTCTTTTTTCCATGGGGAAGTGTTAGAAGACTGACTCTCAGGACCAAATTTTGAAGCACTTCTGTCAGTCTCCCTTGGAGGATGTTTTTGTAGTTCACATTTAAGAGACAGGAACTCAAATAACAGACACTCATAATAGCAAATATATACAACTCATATAGAGATATAACAGGTATTGAGATATTCCCCTGGTAAGAGTAATTCCCACTTCAATGGAATTAATTGAATTGCACCTTACAAAGGATATCTTACAAAAATTCAGTAGCAGTACAACAGAAAGAAAGAAAAAAGAAAAAAAGAGAGGGAAGGGGAGGACAGGGAAGGGGAAGGGGAAGGGGAAAGGGAAGGGGAAGGGGAAAGGGAAGGGGAAGGGGAAGGGGAAGGGGAAGGGGAAGGGGAAGGGGAAGGGGAAGGGGAAAGGGAAAGGGAAAGGGAAAGGGGAAGGGGAAGGGGAAGGGGAAGCTGTAGTGCCTTCTCAGCAAGGTGAAAACAACCAAAGCTGAAGTGGCTACATCTTTCATGCCTCCCAACCCATGTGCCAAATATTACTGGAACACTTCTACTTTTATCCACATGACTCCTTTCAGGAACTTTTCAGAGATGTTTTTTCTTGTTTAATTCTGTGCAGAAAAATGAACTCTAGATGGTGTGAGGCAGTATAATTGATGCTTGTGCAGAATGAAGGTGCAGAAGGGCTGGATCATGGAAAGATTCTGTGACATTCCTGTTAAACTTACTTCACGTTTTCAGGTCTTGAGCTTCAAGTGTCGAGAATTTAAAGAGGATTTGCACTCCAAGAAGAGACTACAGAGATAACAGCTATTCCAATTCCTTCCTTGCAGCATGCACACACAAGCACAGAGTGCATCTTGGCTCTGGCCGTGCTAGTGAAAACCTGCCATTCATACAGGCAACTCCGAGGGAAAATTACCACAATAATGCACCTGCAAGTTTACAGGGACAACTACCTAGCTGGTGTACTGAACACAGTGCAAACTGACTGGAACAGAGTGATGCTGCAGATCCAAATGCATTTCTTTTTTTTATCCAGACCTACTCTTCTGTGCCTGGATGTAGAATTTGGGTTTTTTTCACACACTCATTTTGAAGGTGGAGCCCACCATGCTTAAACAAACTAGGAAGATAAGAATTCCTGATTCCAGTGTAAGATTATTTTGCCAGTAAGAGTATTACTGCAACCATTTTGCAGTCTGTGTGTTGTCTGTTAAAAGGATTGCAGAGCTCTTACAAGAGATATATCAGATACTTTCCCTATCTGGCTATGACAGTCCTTTATTATTTTAATCATTCTACATGTTAAATGAGATATTTTTTCCCTATCTTGGTAAACAGAATAATGAAATGTGACAAGAGTCAGCAAGGCAGGATCCTGAGGTCATTGATGTTTCCCAACTGCACAGGACAGAGATACCTGAAGCTCCTCTTCTACCCAGTACTGTTAAATTTCCGTTTGACACAATTTTAACTGATGATGGTGAACCACCTGATGGAAATACAGAACGCAGATTGCTCTGCAAAATGCAGCTTCTGATGGAGGGATGAAGGAGCAGCAGTAGTTTTGTGCAGAGAATACAAGTCTTGCAATCCACAGAAGGTGGTTTCTCATAAGAAAGTAATAAACTTCCTTGAAGAGCATTGGCAAAGAAATCAGGAACTAAATGTGGAGTAAGGAAGGTCTAGGAGAGAAATTAAGGAGAAATGTAAAATGTAATTAATCAGAGAGTCTGTGGGATTGCTGTTTCTGGAGAACAGTGAGAAGCCTCACTTTATGATGTCCTGAAATACCCTCCAGCCTTCTCTGTCACAATTGCAGTTTGTGAAGGTGCTATTATTTCTCTAGAATCAGGAAAATAACTAGTTACATAGCCTTCTAGAAGGCTCAATAAGCAGCTGTTTCAGGGTTTTTTTTCTGCAGAAACTTGATAATTTTGCTTATTAACAAAAAACAAGGTAAAATTTCAATCCCACCTCACCACTTCACTGCAGGCCAAAGAAGAGTCAGCAAATAAACAAACAAGCCTGTAGACATTCCCGTCTATAGCACTGGGCCCACTGTTGCTTCATCTGTTTCACACAACTGAAGACCCAAAAGTTCAGAACAATGACTAGAGATATTAAAAGAGATTTCTGGAGATCATATACTCTGCTCCTCAAGAAAGTTCATTAACTGGAGTGTGCTTCCCACCTTTGGGTCCTCGTCCTTCTCTCTTTCCACGCAGATGGAAATAAATCTGGGATGGGATACAGATAAAGTGAGTGACCAAGAGAGTGATTTCAAATGCTTGCATTGTATTCTGGCCAAGGGGGCAGAACATCACATCCTGGGAGAGCTTGACAAAGTAACACCGCTGCTTCCTCATCCCGTAAACTCCAGAGCAGCTTAGGGATCTACATGAAACAGATCTCTCCTTTGCGAGGCCAGCTCCCTGTCATTATGGCATTCCTCTACTGAGAAAAAATAGTCTGTAAATTTAAAGCTTTACTTCAATACTAGCCCAACAGGAAAGAAAATACAGAGCCCAAAGAAAACACAAGTCTGGTAAGCCTGTAAACCTAAATTTACAAGCTGTTTCTAAATCTGTTTAAGAGTGTATGCCCACCAACATGCCAATGCGGGCTTTGTGCCTGGATTTCTTTTGCATGGTGACAGGCATCTGGAAGAATCACACAGTAATATCCTGAGTTAGAAGGGATCCACAGGGATCATCCAGTCCAACTCCTGGCCTTTCACAGGACACCCCAACAATCCCAGCCTGTGCCTGGGAGTGGTGTCTGAATGCTCCTGGAGCTCTGTTAGCCTTGGGGCTGTGACCATTCCCTGGGGAGCTTCTTCAGTGCCCACCATTCTCTGGGGGAAGAACCTTTTCCTTATATATCCAGCCTAAACCTCTCCTAACACAGCTTCAGCCATTCCCATTCCTGTCACTGGTCACCACAGAGAAGAGATCAGTGCTGCCCCTCATGAGGAGGTTGTAGACTATGATGAGGTCTCCCCTCAGTCTCACAGAAGCTGATAAAAGCTCAGGCCTTCCCTGGTTCAGATGCTCTCACATTTACAGAATGCATCTTTGATGAAGGAAAAACCTCAGCATCCTATCCTACAGCCATGACTGTGTTCAGTCCAGAGCTAAATTACAGCTGCATTTGAAAACAAAAGAATTTAAATACCCTGCAACCTAAGCTGTGTAGCTGTTTTGATAGATACACTCTTGGTTTATTTTATAACCCTCTTTCTCCTGGTACAAACACTGGGTGAGACAGCACCACTGACTGTATATAAATGAAACGTTTGTCCAGGGTGAGTCACTTCAGGGAAAGTTCTTCAGAAACTACAGCAACCTTTATCATGCACCCCTAAAAAATCATACAGAAAGCAATGGAAGTAGAGTGTGTGTTATCAACATATTGATAGGAGGGAACAAAAAAGAGCTATTTAGCTGCATAGTTAACTTTCTGGCCCAACAGAAAGAGCAAGACTTTCTGTTAATTTCTCCTGCTCCCAATTCTAAGGCATTCTACTGCTGTTCATTTATTGATTGAAGGTCCTCTTAAGAGACAGAGATGGCAGAATTGCAATGAATCTGTGACGGTCTTGAGCAGATCCATCCATCATTGTCACTGACCTCGACTAGGTTATTCACATTGTTCAGCTCAGAAATCACAAATAACGTGTTCATTTGTGCCTGTCATCATATACCCGAGACATTTGTCACGCTGCAAAAACATTACTTTTAAGCAGAAATCTCCTGTGCAATCTTATCATATCTTTTCCTTGGTGCATATATGCCTTTCTCCTTTTTTTCTCTCCAAATGTTTTGAAACGAGCACAAACTACAAATACAATGAAACTGGCAGCTCAAAAAAAGGTTACTGTTCTCAAAACATAAAGAAGATGACGACATTTCAGTAAACACTGTATTTTGTAGCTTAGAGCATCAGTTAGAAGTAATTCCTTCATAACATCTCATGTCAGGAAATCAGTTCAGCAAAATCTATTTTCAGCTGATAACTCTGAAATAAGACATCAGAAATTACACTCTAAGTTCAAAAGCCCAGTAATGGTAAAAAGATAGATTCAAGTGGAGCTGGTCCAAACATTTTGGCTGTATGTAGGGTTTTTGTTATTGAAAAATGCCACCGAGGAGCAAAAGTTTTATTTTTTATTAGACCAAATGACTTCAAGCATAAATAAATAAATTAATAGATTGTGCTTTTCTTTTTCTGCCAGACTACAGCAGGCTAACTGGACATGCAGCCTTGCTTTTTTTCTAGCAATTGGCATTGAATCTTTAGAAAGATAATTGTTTATTGCGAGCTATTTACCTCTTAAAACCGTCCTAGCTTTGCAACGCTGTGTCCTCCTTTGCAAAGCAAAAAATGGAAAATCTCAGCTCTATTTGCTCTCCCCATTAATATGTCATAAGTGAATTACACTGACCATGTTTCACCCCTCCTGCTCACTGTGCACAGACAGACAGGCAGGAGCAGGTCAGTGCTCATCTTCCATCATGATGTGCACCAAGTAACACTGCTGTTACCTGGAAGTTGCAGCCCAAAATTATATTATTCCTCACTTCGTTTCCTGTTATCCTTGGCTTTCCCACTCTGCACACTTACACAGCATTAAAAATGCAACACTTAAGAAATGCAGCTTTTTGAAACCATGGGGTTTCCAGCAGCATATCTTGAGCAGTTGGCATTTAACATCACAAGCACTGAAATAACTATCTCTTTTGCTGTACTTTTTTCTGGAAATGGCAAAGTCCTCAAGGACACATTACTCTCCACAGTATTCAGATGGGCAGAATGAGGCACCAGTGGAAGTGAGATTCAGCAGCTCTGGGAAGCAATGAAGTTGAAGGAAAAGTGCAGCACCCCCAGCTCCTGCCCCAGCACTCCCTGCTGTGTCTTGGCTCCTCATGGGCACAACAAAGGCGACTTTTCCTTCCTGAGGTGGAGCCTCACTGAAGTATTTGGTGTACAAATGATGAAGAGCCCTGAGCACCAGCCTTATTTGGAAGAAAAAATGGTCCTTTCTCCAAACTAGCAGTTTTGGGGAAAATTAGACGAGATGGAGACCACTTTCCTGAAGACACTCCCTGCTTACCATAGGCAAAAACCCCATCAGGACTCTCCTGTGTTTTTCCCCTTTGTTCTGTCTCAGTATGCCAAGCAAAGGGACTCTCCTCTGGGATCTCAGGGTCTGGTGCAAAGAGATCTTGTTCCTTTTCATCAAACACAGCCATACGGCACACAAACCACCCTTCCTCTGCTCTTTCCCACTCTGGCTCAAATGTTCAGGCAGATAGAAATGAAGCACTGTCTGCTGCTATTCATTAACAGAAATACCAGCAGTGACAACAGCCACTGTTGATGATAGAACATCTCCAGTGGAAAAAATGCAGAAAGTTTTACCAATTCTCACCCTACACATCCTCTGCTTGGGAAGAAGTTTCCCATGCACAGCCCAAAAAAGAACAGCCCTTGATCTAAAGAAAGCCCTTAGCCACCACCATGTTGCAAGCATCAGCTGAAACTGTCTCCACATGCAGATCAGGATTAGACTATGCATATTTGTTTCATCAAACCTGGGAAAATGTCAGTTATTGCAATGAAAAACTGCTGCTTGCTGGGAAAAGAAGGCAGTCTCCTTGTGAAGGTGCCTTGTTCCTAATGCACTTTCTAATGCACTCTGCCCTGGTGCAGGAGCTTGTGCCTCCAGCTTCCACAGCAGCAGCTACCTGGAGGTTGAATGCTGTGCAGCCTGGATAGTGCAGCTGCCCGATTCATCCCAAAAAAAACAATGGTATGGATCACACCAAAGTACCCAAACATGTCCATTGAAGTATCTGCTGTAAATTGGAGGTGTGTTGAAACAGACAACTTTTATTTGGCAGTGTTGTCATTAATTGGCTTAAGTTTTGTTAGAAGTCTCAACTGTTTGTAGCCATGGATATGGCAAACTGGGCAGAGTTGCAGAAATTACAAAAAAAAAAAAATCAGCTTTGAGAAATGCAAAGTTGCTTGTCAAAGTCTGGATTGCCATCACATCTCAGTGAACTCCAGGTGTTTCACTGAAGGTGACAGACTGAAGGTTTTGCAAAGCTACCTCTTAGGTGTACAGTGACTGCTGCCTAAGAAAAAAATAAGAAAAGTATTATATCTGTGAAACAACTTACAAAAAAATAAAAATAAATAAACCACCAAAGGCAACGTAATTGAACATATGGTGTGAATCAATTACATGATCCACACATGGTTAAGAACAAGCAGGGATGTTGATGAGCATCTGAGGGCAATGGTGGGAAGATACACACTTTCCTGGAGATATTTACATGGCATGTGAGTGAGATTTGTCAGAGCAAAAGATGTCACATGGAAATGATACCATTTTATGGAGCAAACACAGAAATCTCTGAAGAACTGCATATAACCTAATGCTTAGAGTTCTGGATCTTTGAAAGACACTTCTGGCACCATGAACTAAGCCAAAGCTGCAGGTCAGAGAACAAAGGTGCTCAGTTTCAGGGATAAGGAAAAAACAAAGAGAAGCCCTAACACACAGCTGGTAAAAACATACTTGCACACACTCAGAGTAAAATATTGTGAAATAATCTGTATGTAACTCAACCAAATTTTAAACTGTGGATTTTATTTTAAGACATTCATGCTTTCCAGAATGACATCTTTATTGCAGCTGTCACTGAAGCACAAGGTCTGGCCTTAAAGGTAACAATTGGTGTCAGATCAAAGTAGCTGCCTTCCAGCAGAGCATGAATGTTCCCCTCCTTCTGTAACTTCTTCACAGCCTGTCTTCAAAGCAGAAATCACATACATTTTCCAACACTCCCAAGAATATGCAAAAAACTGGTTACCCAAATCAAATTACCTTTCTCCCCCTTCTGCAGGCTGCGGAATAGCTGTCAAGATAAGCTATTTTATTCCAGGATTGTTTCGTTTCCTTGTCATCATTCCTCTTGTGGGACTTTGATCCCTGAACCTTTGGCTGCATTTGATGTTGATATAACCATCTACATCACATCACTGCAATTTCCAGGATGCTGATTGATACCATAAGTCCACACCAAGGGTTGGATTTGCCATTTAATCCAGCAAAATGCATCTGAGATTTATTTTTTTCCCAATGCTATGCAAAGTGCCTAAATAGCTTTCAATACTGTGAAATGAAAAACAGAGCAAGATACTTTGTTCTGCATTTTGTGTTAATGGTTTAACCTCATCAGTCTATCTGATGAGGATATAAAGCTTTGAAAAGCATACAAAAGCTTTGAAAAGCACAAAAATTAATGGCAGGACATGTACCACAAAAACCATTGCAACTTCACCATCTAATTAGCACACTGTGGCAACATCCACACTGATATCCTGTTCACCACAATCATCTTTGCAAGACTTTATTTTCTGCTTCCAAAGTAACATTAAGGAAGACAGCTGCTCTCACATTCCACACATCAAGCCATAAACATTTATCAAGGTGTTGACGGAGAGCAACACTTCTGGGTTGTCAATATTTAATCTGCAGTAAAATTAAATGACAGGTCATTAGACCCAGTTCATCAAGTCAGGAGTTCAGTGCAGATGCTGAGCTGGATGTCAGGAAGCTTCTGAGCAAAGCATATGAAATCTTCTGCCACGTTTGACCATGGAAACCTCACACAGTATCTCTGTATGCACCCTACAGATGCACAGCCCACAGCACCCCTCTGTGTTTTTAAGAACGGGCTGCATCAACACCATCACCCCTGAGGAATCACCACAATGCAGCTGTGGACAGGCAGCCTTGACCCCTTCATTGATGTAGCAGAGTCCAACATAGAACGAAGGGCTGTCATTAGCTTTCATTAATGGAATAATTTCCACAAGCTTTGTCCCAGGGAACTTCAGGTAACATGCTAGTAAAAACCACACCTGCTAATCACGAAGCTCTGCCCCTTGCTCCCCTTTCTCATTAGAAGGTCACTGGAAAGCAAAAATTAAAGGATTTATGATCCTCTCTTAGAAACCTGATGTGGTAGTCCTCCTCTTCATTAAATGTCTGAAAATGGCACGTCACTGTGCAACCCTATTTTTCCTGCACAAAGGAGGACCAAAACCATTTCTGGCTCATTATAAAGTCTCAGCCATCAGCAGTGCAGAATTACAACACTAATTTGTCAGACTATTAGAACTTCTTCCATTTAAAAAACTTCTCCGTGCTCTCTAAACTTTAACAAACTTGGCTTGATGAAAGCTCCATCCTCAGACCACCCTGGGAGAAGCACATGAAGAGAAAACCTGTCCTTGTGCTGATTATTAGTAGCCATGCCTTCACACCCTTTGTGCAGCTCGAGAATGAGGCAAAGGAAGTGGTGAATGCTGAAGCAATTTGTCTGACCAGGTCTAAGGAGAGGACAAAAGCCCCTCTGCCTTATGGCTATAGCCTTGCCACACGACTTCCCTCTACTCATTTGACCAGTAATGGGTAAAATAACAATTACCTTCACTAAAGGAAAATTTCCCATCCTACTGCCAAGCAAGTCCTTTTGCTTCCTCCACACATTCTTTGCAAATAAGAAAAAGAGCACTGCAGTTTTTATACTAGCACAGACCTCAGGGCAAAATGTAACTGCATACAGCCTGTTCCTCATATTTCCCATTGGTTTATGTTTGTTCCAGTTCTCTCTTTGTCAGGCAATTTTCTTGCAAAATTTTCTCCTTCACAGCACATTACTGTTCTTAATTAGAACATTCCTAAACAATTCCCATTCAAACTTCTGTTCACCACAGATAACTCACAGGCAGGTATCACCCACCACTGCCATCACTGGAAAGTGCTTGGGGAGCTGCTGTGGTCTTTGGAAAGCCCCCTTGTCAGAATATCAGCATCAACTCTGCTCTTCAGCTCTATGCCATTTCTTCTCTCTTGCAAGGTCGAAATTCTTCAAAGTAGTGTCATCAAAATGAAGTTTTTAAAACACAATTAAATTACTTAATTATTTGTGAGTATATTTCTCTTTTGCAGTGTACATGTGGTTGTATTGTAATGTTCAATTGCTATCACATGCAGTATGTGCCTTCCAGTTTGATTTTTTTTTTTTTTTACCATGTCAAAGAAGGAAAGCCAGACCTGCTTTCTCTGCCTTTTCTGTTAATCTGCCCCTGCCCTACTTACTGCTCACGTGTCTAATTTGGCATAAGGTGACACACATCCCTGGCACAGGCATTCACATTTCTGCATTATTGTGACTTGGAAGGTTATTTTTTACTTATATGTGTCCTCCTAATTAGGATAATAGAGGAAATTTTACTAATTTCACCACTGATTTCGTCTCATGAACCACAAAATGTTACAATTTGCTGTATCCATTTCCAACATCACACTCCTTGTACCAGGCATGTCCTCTCTGGAAGTGTTCTGTTTCTGAAACTTACTTTATTCTGATTAATCTCTTTGAAACAGCCTCACATTTGTTATCAAGACTTCCACACAACTCCCAGTACTCAGAAGAAGCAGCAGAAATGTAATTGCTTGCAAATTGTGTAACTAATTGATGTGAATAAGGCAGGGAGACAGCAGAAGGAATACGGTGTGGGGAATTTAGATCTAATACCTTTAAGCATGATCCTGTACTGTCTTGGAATTTCAGAAAATTATTTATATAATAAATACACCATTTAAAGAACCTTAAGATTAAAGAGGACACTAACAGTACAAAGTGAATCTCACTCACATAAGCACCCTGAGTATCATCATCATTAAGGGGAACAGCTGGATTATTTTCTACAGTAGTTCTCAAAGCCTGGCAAATTCCACTGAAAAGCAGTACGAGAGGAGCAGACAGTGGCTTTCACTCTTATTCAGTCAATGAGATCACAGAGTCTTTCACTTTTCAGAGACAAGTAAATCTGCTAAATACTATATTCCTTAACAGGACAACAGAGAATGGAAACCAAAGTAATAAAACCCTGAACAGATGTTCAAAGTATCTAGAAGGGAAAACAGGAATTTATACAGAAATGCAGTTTTATTACAAGCGCTGTATTATTGCTACCATTTAAGTGTACTAATGCAAAATGTATTTATTTAAAAAAGACCCAATTAAGAAAATTGTTTAAGTAACTCTCAGTAGTGCAAGCAACACAACTGTGAATGATGCTGCAGCTTTAACATACAAAAAAAAAAAGTATGAAGGCATATGAACTTGTAGGAAAAGATGAAGAGCAGAAATGAAACAAAAATTACTACTGAAATTCTATATGGATATTTTTTAATTTAATGCTGGCAACCATTGAACACTTCTTAGTTTTGTTCAAGAGAATGATTTCACTAACTGTGGGTGCAGTCCTCCAGTGCTAAGGAACTGGGAATTTTGTCTCTGATTTGAGCAGACTGAGGCTGGCACATACAAGTTACAGCTGCTGAAAGCTGGGAGCAGGACAGAGATGCAGTGCTTCAGGGAAAAAAGACAGAGAGGAACAGCTTTGCTTTGGTCTTTTCACATACAGGCAAATCAAGGCTCACAAGTTTTTTTTTCTTTTTTCCAGAATTATTGCTGTTTTATTGAATAAAATTTCAATTTCAAGCATGCGTCACAGAGGCTTCTACTTTAAGTAAGAAAAACATTAAAGACCTCTTACTGGAATATTAGCAACATGTCGATCTCTTGATAGAAAGAATTAAGTCTTCACACTCACAGAATGTCTACACAAAGAATTAATGTAAGATATTTAAAAGGAAACAAACCCAATTTTTAATACACATTTAAATGTCTTGATCGCAATCACAAAAAAAAATATCATCAAACATAGCTGAAGTTAAACTCAACAGCAGTATAATGCAGAATTCTGTTTGTCTGAAATTCCATCAATTTGCTAATAAACCGAGACACACGCTAGTAGTAAGACTTGAGGCGGTAATAATACAATCTCTCGAAGAAACTGTGAGAAATACACTCTGACAGACGGACTGGGGCTTCAATCTACAGCAGACAACCGTAGCTGTAGGTGGAGTTGCAGGACGCACATCAGGGGGAAGGTGTGCACAGCACCGGGAGAAGAAGGCATGCGCGTAGTAGCGCTTGCAATGCCACATGCAAGGCTTGTAATGAGAGACTAAGGCTTTTCACGCGGTTTTTAAACTGTTCTTGGGGCTCTGGCTTGGCTTCTTTACAAAATTTCTTTACTTTCAAGTAAAGAAAGATCCCCGCTGTTGCCCGGCCCCGTTTCTCCCGGTGCTGCCACAGCACTCCGGTTCTGCCGGCGGCACGCGTTCTTGTTGGCGGCCGCGGTGTCCTGCCCGCCGTCGCCTGTGCGCCTCCCAGACTACCGGGAGGCCCTGCGGCTGCAGCCGCCGCTCTGCCCAGCGCCCCAGGTCCCGGCCCCGGCCTGCCCCGGCTCCTCACGGCGCTCCTCCTGCGCCCTGCTGGTGCCAGGGAAGGCGACAGCGCCGGGGCCGGCCTGGCGGCGGCCGGCGGCCATGCGGCGCCACACCAGCTCGCTGCACCGGTCGGCAGCGACCGCGAGGAGCTGACTCACGAAGGCGGCTGTCTGCCCCCGCAGGTAGGGCTGCAGCTGCCGCACCAGGGCCTCTTCGTGCAGCCCGTGGCGGCACAGGCTGGCCACGATCCTGCCCTGCACGAAGGCCACGTCCCACCAGGCCCCGTACAGCACCTCGTTCATCCACAGCTCCAGCGGCCGCAGGACGTCGGCGTTGTTGCTGAAGAAAAACGCCCAGGTCTCGGGGGGGATCCCCGCCACGTGGGTCCGGGGATGCGGCCCCCTGGCGCCCAGCTCCTCCCACGGGCCGGCGCTCCCGGGCACCGAGGGCCCCGACACAGGCATCTCCACGAGGCCCTGGTCGGGCGGCGCCGGGTAGATGATGGTGTGCACGGTCTGCCTGCACAGCGGGCACGACGGGTTCTTTCTGGCCCAGCGCACGATGCAGCCCCGGCAGAACTGGTGCAAGCAGGAGCCCACGTAGGCGATGTTACCCGAGTCTTCGCGGCAGATGGGGCAGCTCCACTCTGCCTCTGTGGCCATGCTGGCTGTGATGGCAGGCTGGGGGCAGATGAGGAACGGGAGCTGCTCGCCCTCGCTGGCGTCGCACGCTGTCGGGAGGGAAAGGCCGTGGTCATTGCTGTCCCAGGGAGAGGAGGAAGGAATGGCCATGCCCCCGGAGAAACCATCCTGGCTCCCTGAGTCTTGTCACCCACCCAGAGGGCACCCTGTGTGGGCCACAGCTCACCTTCAATTGCCTGCGCCGAGCAGGCATGGTGAGGAAACAGGAGTGGTGGCCCCGGAACTGGCACTGGGAGCTTCCAGTGGCAGCCACCCAGCACCGGAGGAAGCCTCATCTTCAGTCCTTTTTCACTCCATTTTAATTCCAAATAACCAGCGTGAGGGTGGGGGAAGAGAGGGGATAACATTTTACCAGGAGGAGGGATATATGTCTAGTGTGGTGAGAGGTTGAGATTAGTGTTTTTTGATTTGGCAGTGTAGTGAAGCTTACTGAAAGCTTTTGCAGATGACTGGAACTAATGGTAAGTCCAGTCTTCGAAACAGCAATAATTTAAAAGTTTCGGGCTAAACCACAAGCCTGCAACATGAAACAATGGTATTTTACTGGTTTTCTGTGGAGGTGTGCCTTTGAGGCAAGAGCCTCAGGGACAGGTAGCATTTTGTGCACAGTGATTTGCAAAAGTGGCTAGTCCTAAAATGGGAGTTACATAGCTTATATCTAGATACTGAAGGAGAGTTGTGCTTGAGTAAATAATTGCCAGAATTAGCTAATTCTACACCAACTTTGCTTCCTAGGCAGAAGTACTCATCAAGGGAAGTTCTTTCCTTCTTACTTTTGTGACCAAGCTGATAATTTTATGGTTTCTAGTACGTTAATTATCCCTAATAACATGTAATATGAGTTACAATTTAAGGATATGCTTGAGGCACAGTTAAGATTCTGCCGGGATCAGGGAAGTCATTTCATCAGTATTAAATCAACTGTCAAATTGCCAAATCAGAGCTTGTCCAAAATTTTGTTTGGGCAATAGTTTTCTCTTAGGAAATGGCCCTAAGTGTTTTGTGCTTGGAAGTCTTAAATCAAGTGTACATAGCTCTGCCCTGAAAGCTCCTGTTTTACCTTCCTGAAGTAATCAGATTACCTAGAATAGACCCAAACCCTCTGCGTGCACATCCTGAGAAAATACCAATTTAACTTCAGTCCTGGTGCTGTATCTCAGAGATATATTTGCACATTACTTCTGTAAGCCTTATGAAACAGGATATAATTATGTTCCTCTTAAGCAAGGCAGTGAACAAGCCGTAGCAATGGTATTCTTGAATTCATATTCAGCACTGCCCAGCTAGAATCAAGAATTCAGTACTGAATTAGGATTTTGAATTTAATGTACAACGCTTCTGTGGCTGGCTTTCAGCAGTGGGACACATTTCCCAGAGAGGGACAAGGACCTTGTGCTCCTACAGTCATTGGCCTAGTGGAAACTAGTGGAAGTATTGCCACACCCCTGACAGATCTCAGACTAACTCATCATTATTGTAATAAATAATAGATGACAAAGGTGTGTTTTTCATGAAGGGCTACTACGTATTACAAGAGTAACTTTCCATGTTCTGTTTAAAAACAAACTAGACATTTGCATCAAACTTACATAACAGTAGAAGTACAGGTCCAGTATACCCAGAGGCACGTGGGTGGGTGTGTTGGTGTGATGACCAATCCGAAAGGGGAAGGAAGCACCTAAGAAAGGAGAAAAAATGGCACAGCATCAAATAACAGAAACAACATAGAGTGAACTAACCATAACCCCCTTTCCCCATCCCCCTGTGACTGCTGAGGGTGATGAAGGTAGAGAAATTGGATATAAAATTAAGCCTGGGAAGAAGGCAGGAAGTTTTGGGAGGACCTTTTAAGATTTGGTTCTAATTCTCATTATCCTACTCTGATTTAATTAGTAATAAAGAAGCAAATTCCCCAAGATGAGTCTGTTTTGCCCATGAGACAATTGGTGAGTGATCTCTCCTTGCCCTTATCTTGACCCACAAGCCTTTTGTGATATTTTCTTTCCCCAGACCAGCTGAGGAGAAAACTTTAGATAGAGTGGCTTTGGTGGGCACCTCTGATCCAGCCATGGTCAACCCACCACAGGTTTTCACCAGTGAGCAGCATTTTGTCATTCCATGGTATCATACTGCACACAGCTGTAAGCACACCAGCCACAACTGAAATGTTATTTTTGCACCAGTTCATACCCTTTCTCTTCCCATGTGTCATGATCATTTCTGCCAGACACTGAAATGTAAGTGGTTTCTTAGTGCCCTAAGGCAGCAAAGGCATTTAGGGAAACTGAAAAGACTGGAAATAGTTCTAAACTCAGAAACTTCCACATAAGCGTTGTTATTCATGGAGCGGTGCTGCAGAACCAGCAAAAGCCCATAGAAATATGACAAACTAGCTCCCTGGCATTAAAGATTGCGTCAAGAACCAGCTTCCTCAATCCCAGTGATCCTGACGCAAATTCACAGGGCTGCACCACAGTACTCCTAGCACTAGTGCCAAGACTTGCTGTTCTGCAGAAAATAAGTTAATTAAGACATCCCTGTTGAAGACAGACTGTGAGTAAAATACTTCTTATTTAACATTTTCAACATGTCTTCCCCTTGAGGGCATTTTGATACACTCTAATGTAAGATTGTCAATAAAAACTTACTGATATCTTTGTAAGGGGATTCAAGAGAATAAATTCTGTCCTACAAATCAATCCTATATACTTTTGCAGCCCCTATGAAAGCCAACAGAGAAATGCTTAACACAAGAATTGATTTGTCATTAGATAGTCTTTGGAGGGATGTGTTAATATACAGATCAAGACATCTCTGAAAATTCCCTGCATTGTGAGAGAGGTGATAGATGTAAAATGAACAGACACAATGTAAAAAAGATTTTGAAAGTAAGAATTTGTTGAAATCCCATGAAATACAAAAGTGAGCAGGAAATACAGATGTTAGCAAGGACTGAAGGAAAAAAGAGTAAACACTGCACACAAAATTTATGTTGGACTCACAAACTGAGATTAAGATAAACATTTTCCCATGGAACTGAGAAGTAACATGGTATTAATGAGAATAAGTATGTGACCTTTAAAATTTTTCATTTAAAAAGCAATAGCAACTGTTTCTAGCATAAAAATGCCAGTAAGTCTGCAAAAACAATATCACTACACCTTTTCTTCTAATTTCCCAAATACTAAAGAAAGTCAAAGCTCATTTAAACTGACTAGATTTGAGTTTTATTCTTTTACCAAACACAGTGTCCCAGCAGGACAGGAAAGATTTAGTTTACAGTCTTCCTCTCCCAAAATCAGTCAATTCAGCAGGGTGTGGAGATGGAGACTGGCATCATGCTGGTTTTTTCAGGGAGGAGGTGGCGGGGGAGGAGGGGAGTGTTGCCAGCAATCTCCACCTAGGATAAGCCTAAGGCTGAGAAGAAGCCTTTCCCAGATAAAATCTCATTGAAACCGCTTGTAAAACAAGCTATTTCATGTGAAGGAAAAAAAAAAACCAAAAAACCAAAAGGCCATTTTTCATAAGAAGTTTTTCTGAGGACTCCCAGCCAGTTTTACCCTCGAGTCAGCTTTAATAACAGGCTGGTGAATTGCAGTGCCCTGCAGGACTTCAGGCTGCAGTACCGCAGCAGAAAGGAAAGCAAGGCTGCTAAAGATACAATTCAAAGAGGACCCCCCGAACTCTCAGCCTTTTTTTATAAGTGTTTCATCTCTACAGCCTAACTCAGCTATCAGGGGGCTCCCTTTCATTATTTTTGCAATATGCTTGTCACTCAGCTCACTGGACACTTCCACAGTGGACGCTTGTCCTGCTGTGTATGGTCCTTGAAACAAAAGTGTGTGATATTATGGGGGCTGAAAGCTGAGCTTTAATTTTATTTCTATGGGCTGTTCACTTAGGGGTTGGACTCAATGATCCTTGTGGGTCCTTTCCAACTCAGAACATTCTGTGATTCTTTAAAGTAGTGGTAGACTTGTAAGAAGATGCCGTAATGGTAAGAGATAAGTAGCAAGCAACTGAAAAGGGACCAGTGTAACTATCTTTGGAGCTGTTCCTTCTTTGACCAGGTTAGTAGAGCCCAAGAGGTGCGATTCAGCCTCAACGGTTTTTTGATCTATGATAGATTTCAAACAAGTAATATTGCTCTGTCCTATTAGTGTATAACTGCAGGTTCTGTAGAATACAGTAACAGCTTTCAAAAACAAGTTTTCCTTAGTAAAGTGCCTGAGATCTTGCTCAACTGCTGGCAAAACCGAAACAGAAATATTTGCTGAAAATGCATTAAATTGCATAAATGAGAGGCCTGAGGCTTCTCTCCCTAAAGGTGTCCTGTTGCTGGTGTTAAACCTGAGTCCTCAGCATGACCACTCACTGATGCCCAAGGCTCAGTTCTACCCACAAATCCAAAACTAGAGCACGGAAATATCTCCTCAGGCTTGAGCACGATGTGCAATAAACTATATTAGATTGAGAACACTCAATTGAAGGCAGCATAGACTCAAACTATTTCTGAAAATAATTTTTCCACATCTCTTCCTCTTCTTCTTCTCTTCACTGCACCCACTGCACAGCTGATCTGCTAGAACAGGGTTAATAATTTTTTTTTTCTTTTTTAAATAAAGTTCATTTTTATGCCTGAGGATTTCTCTGACCTAGCTCAGCATGGGGTCATGAAAGGCATATGGAAGGAAGATGGAAACTGTAGGAATGTTTTCCCGAGTCAAACAGGGAACAGAACTAGTACCTACTGTGTAGTCCCAGCACCAGCCAGGTGTCCTGTCTGTTTACTCTCCCGCCATTGTTTTGTGCTTCTCTGCCAGGAAGACACTCAGGACAACTACCTCATTCCTGTTTAAAATTCCCACTTGGAGTGTTTAATTTTCATGTTGGCATTCAATTGAAAATGAGTAATAAAGGACTTTATAAATGAAAGTGGGAATTAATATGTGCTAGTGAATTCTGGGTGTAAGTTACCCCATTTGCCTTTTTTGAACCCATCCAAGGCTGACCAAGTGAGCTGCTGACCCTAGAAGCTCCATGTCCAGCCTCTTCAGGTAGCAGTAGCAATTAAATAAAGAGCAGATGATGGAATTAATTGTCTAGAATCATCCTTCTCTACTCCCTTTTTTGATTTTTCCTTCCTTGTGCTTCTGAGGTAGTTACAGAGCAGATCAGTGACCTCAAGATCACTGGAACTGCTTACAGTTCCTACAGTCCCTACTTTTTTAAAAGCCACTGCAGGAGGGGTGGCCTCACCTTCACCTCAGGCAATCATTTTTGAGAAATAAATAAAACTACCAAACAAAGGTGTTTTTTTCTCTGGAAGATAGACACGTCCTGCTCTCCATGCCACCTCTTCTTGGACATCATGTTGCCTCCCTCCACCTTTTCTGCTGCAACTGCATTGCAGATACTTTCACAAAGGCTAGTCATGGTATAACTAATTATGTCGTGAAATTAGTTGTGCTTATTTTCAGAGTTTGCTAATTTAATGCCCGTATTGTAGGCATAGAAACCAGACTGAGAAATACATTAGAAAGCCTGTTAAATAAGTTTACCTAAGGTGTGGCTAAAAGACTTAATGGTACACATCAAATAAAGTCTTCCAACTAAAAACTCAGAACAAGAAATGAAACACAGTCTTTCAGTTTTTGCGGCTGAAGGAAATCAGTGGCTAATTGCAAGTTTCTGTTGGCATTTCAAAATTAAAATACCAGGAATGACCAGGAGGAAGGATAGTGAGAGTTTTGTTTGTACAGGCCCAGTGAGAGTCCATGGAAGTCACAGGGAATCTGTCCTCCACACCAGAGTTTATCTCTTTGCCCAGCAATCGCCCTGAGCCACATGATCGAATCACATCACTTGTCTGCTTTTGTTACTGCTACAATAGATAGAGATATTCCTTTGCTTTCTTCTATCACAAAAAAAAAAAACCACCAAAAAACCAAAAACCAACGCAAAAAAAACCAAAAAAAACCCCACCAAACCAAAACCCAATCAAAGGAAAAAAAACAAAAAAAAAAAAACAGTCGCTGCCTTAAGGCTGAGGACCAGATGCTTGAATACTGCCAATCTTTTCTTTGGTGAAAGAGAACTGTTCAATGAAGTCTAATATTTTGTTTGTACTCTATTCACGGGATTATTTAATAGCAGTATAAACCTGCAGCATAGCATTTGAATACATTTGAAACATATAGGTCCTTTTAAAATGAAAACATGACCATTAAAACAGTAAGTAGGTTTATAAGCAACACCTCTAACACTTATTCTATGTACAAAATCAGGACAACTTCAGGCTAAATTTTTCTCTCATTAGTATGCTGGCTGTTTGAATGTAAAGTCAGTCTTTATGCTAAAATTCATTGTTTTCCACAGTGTTAAAGGATTACAAAGTTGTATTTCTCAGGTGTTCAAAAATCTGAAAATATAAAACCCTGAAAATCAAAGTCTGTCTTTTAAATCATGAATCACGAGCATTTGAATTTAAAACATTTTTTATCTGTGATGCAAATAAATCAGATCTACGAGAAACAGTGATCATAACTGAGGGTGAAACAATTCTCTTTCACCAAGAAGTGTACACCTTTTGTTAACAGTAAAGGTGTCAGGAAGGGAAAATATTTGGTTGAGTTTAGGGGGGAGGTTTGTTTGGGTTTTTTCCTAAAAGGATGAAATATTTTTCCTTTTTCTTTTTCTTCCTCCACTGCATACTAGCACTGAAAGAGTATTAATGCACTGAAGACTCCTTTGAAGTGTTCCCCTTTAGGTATCATTAGATGGTACAATGTCACAGATACTTTTCACTGAATAAAACAGTGCTTTAAAGAGATTCTATTATTGTAATAGAATTTTGTTCTGTTACGTTAGTCTGCGATGCTTATAATTCACATCTGTGTTTTAAAAACTCAGTGATGCAGGAGGAATATGAGGCTTAAAGAAAGGACAAAGTGTATCACTGAGACAGGGGATCTAAATCTAAGCCTTCATTTTGATTTAAGAAAACAGCATTCTCTGGTTAAGGTAAACTTTGGACTCCAAACAGACACCAGTAATAAGAGAGTTGAGAACTCTTTTGGTGGAAGTCTTAAGAAAATCAAACCTTTAATCAAATCAAGCTTTAGTGAACCTAAAAAATACCTGCAGGGGAACCACATATAATCCAACTGTAACAATATTTTCATGATAGGCATGATGTCAACATGACATGGATAATTTTCTTTCTGCAGAAAACAAACCCAAAGTCTTATACAACTTGAACAAAATATTAGAATGTTTTAACCTGTTTAGAAGATTTGTGCTGCAGATTACCGACCTGATACACACAGTATGTCTATGATAAAGAAAGAACAATAAGGATTCCATTTCAAGTCTCCTTGTGCAGAGGAATTGAAAGCTGGCTATTCTTAGGCTAATACACATAGTCAAATGAATGATTTAGTGGTAATCCAGAAGTGAGATGTTCTCAGTTTCTATAGGTAGGGGGAGAAGTGAGCAGGAACATGTGTCAGTTGGTCAGGCTCCCTATCTCATATACCACTCCTTGATCACTCAGCTCTTTCTGGTACTGCTGTCCTCCAAGATTGCAGTGTAAGCATCCATCAGACATGGTAAAAAATGCAGTTTCTTTAAATACTTCATCAGTACTTTACTACATTGCTAGCACTTCATAATACTTCATTCATTTGTGCTCCAAAGTAATTTATACTCATCTCTCACAAAAATCTTGATATCATTTTGACTGGAGTTCTGTAATCAAAAAAGGGACTGCCCTTGCTCTGCTGTTGATGCCTTCCAAGTTACAGAAGAAATAGGCTTTGAATTAAGGTCTGCTGATTAAATTTAAAGACTTTTATCCTACTGTAACCAAATATGAATATTTGCTGAATCATAATTTGGTTTCAAAGTTCTATTTACATTTGGATTTTCCATCAGATTTCTCTCCACTAGCATGGCATCTGCCCTTAAATTTGCCCTCACAACTGTGTGAGAGCACGTATGTCAATGCTTGAGGCTCTCCCCTCCACCCAGAATGTTTGCAAGGCAGACACCTATTGAACTGCTGTGGAGGTAATTTTTATATCCTGCTGTAACGGCAGCCGTCAATTGACTGTAGATCACTGACTATAAACTCTGTTTATTACTAGAAAAGTTATAAGTCTAAGCATCATTTATCCAATCTCTCTAAATATTTCAACACAGGAAAAAATGAAGCTCCAAAGGAAACGCAGGCCCTGGAAGCACATCAGCCCCCTGACCTTACCAGACGACTGTGTCAATTCTACCAGCCTCTCCTTTGTACAACACCAACTCTCTATCTCCTCAAGGCAGGACTGCACTATACAGCATCTGAGTTCCTGTAAGAAAAAAGAGCCAAAGCCACAATAGGCAACATAAGATCCCCCTTCTCTTATTCTTGTTATGTAAGATTTTGATGTCACTGTGGAAAAATCTTCACAGGAATTAATGCTACCAGGTGATTTTCTAAGTACCAGTAAGCTTTCCTCGCTACCCTCAGTCATTAGAAGATGTTGTTTACTCTCATAGCATTCAGGTCACTGCTGTAGTTGCTAAATCACTCCTTTTGGGACATATCTTGGTACCCTGGGCTGCTCTGTGCAATATGGAGGGAGACAGGCAGAGTCCCACCATCCTGGTTGATTAAGTTCACTGTGCTGCTGTATGAAGAATCTTGTGCTAGAGAGTTTACTGTGAAATCATTCTTAGCTCAAGCCACGTCAAAGTAAAATATAAATAAAATCATTCATTGCATTCTGTATAGAAGTAGCTACAGAGACTCAAATGAAGAATGAAGGAAAAAGCATTTTTAAACTACTTATGGCTAAATTCAATCAGAAGTGGTATTGCTCCCTCACTGGCAGATTGTCTCATCACTTTTCCTAACACTATGTTAGAGAATCTCTGCTTACTCATTTTAATGAGAAAAAGTCTGTTTTTCATGGCACATTTTGTACAACCTGACCTTCTAAAGACCTAGGGCTGAGACAGACTAAATCTTGCTTTACAAATCTTGGCCATTCCGTCATGTTAATGAAATTATCTGTCTTTTCCTTTCTGCTGAAATAGTTTCACTTCCTTCAGGGAATCCAGTTTTTTTTAACCCAAGTTTCATTTTCTGTGTTTGGTTAATTAACTCTCACACCTAACAAATTAAAATTTCTTCTTTTAGTAAGTAACTCCTAGATCTTTACTTAGGAAGTGTCTTTGCTGCTAAGCCTTTTATGAATCAGTCTGTGAGGACACTCATGGTTGGGGTAATCCCCACCAACTCCTCATATCTGAGCACACTGAATGCAACATCCACTCCACGTGCAGTATTCCATGGCCCTTTTGTCATCCACATCTGATTTTTCCTTTATAGAATGGGCATTCCTTCAGAAAAGGTGGCAAAATAGCACTGATGAGGTACACTGATGGTTGCCTTCCAAAAGGTTCAAATTCAGCCAGCCAGAAGTTAAGCGGTCTTAGAGATGATATCTCCTTGTTATCTTCCATTTCAGCCTCTCCTTGTTTCTTACTAAATGGTACCTGTGCACCATCGCATTTGTTTTGATTTCTTGGCTTTTGTGCTACCTTTTTTCTTACAAGAGTTACGAGCTTCAGGTGCGTTAAAGGACATTATGCTTCTATGGAAATATAACAATTTTAGCTATAAAAGGAACAGTGCCTCTGTCTTGAAGAATGTCATCTTTTATGCCCTGTGGCTCACACCTAATTAGTGTTCTTTTCCTATATTTCTTTCCTTACTTTGAAAATTAATAGACTTCATAGTGCACTGGGTAGCTAGGAGGAAGCAGAGGGTCACTGAAGAGATGATCTGAAATAGTCCAGCACACACTTAGGACAAACTCCAGAGATACTATTAAGCACCAGTAGCTTAAGAGGAAGAAAAAGCAACTCCCCAAGAGTTGAGTAAGGAGCACAAAGACATTAAAAATCAATGTGCTATAACTTCTGCTACCAACCAACTTGGTCAACTCTGTACCAATGTGCTAGTTGTTTCTGGATAACTCGTAAGAGCTCACAATCACAAAAGGGAAGTTCTTTGCTAAAAGTAAGTTTTAAAAATTGGAATAATGCAGAGTTTCTGACAAGGAGGCTCAGAGAAGTGAACAGCGAGCAGACCTACTCACTGCCTGATCAGCCATTAGAGAAAGTTAATTCCTTTGACAGGGCACTTTGCCAGCTCTAACTTACCTTTCGGAGCCATTTTGGAATAATTAGGACCATTTCAGAATAGTCCTGTCCCACTCTTGCTGCTACTCCTTGGAACAGGCAGCAGCTGAGAGTCTTGCAGAGTGGATCATAAAAGAAAAGTGCAAGTGTTCTGCTGCTGCACATGTATGTTAAAACACAGAAAACTGCTCTGGGGCAAAAATGGCATTTTCAGACATCAAGCACAGAGGTAACTACTGTGAGGGGAAAGGGTGGTACTGCTTAGAATCGCCTAGTAGGAGAATTTATGTGGAAATTATTAGATGACAGTTATTAAGTGAGGAAAGAATGTTGCTTAGTAATTCTAAATTTCCCAATCAAAGCCAATAGGTATTTTCAGAACATCTTGAGAGGAAAAACATTTGGATGATATTTCATTAAGAACTTGATCTTATTGTCTCTGTTAAAAAAGATTTGCAAGAATTATTTGCTCTATCTTGGTTCTAGTTTACCATACCTGGGCATCTGCATCCACATTGATTGTCTCACTCAGAAGAATAATGGGAGGGAAAAAAACCTCAGCAATCAAGTTTTAGCAAATTGCTGTCTTTTTCCTCAGCACTTTCCTCTCCCACTCTCTCTATCCCTGATAAAAGCAAAGATCTTTATATTCTCACAGCTGCTGCTCAGCACATCTTGACCTACAATGTGCTGCTGCAAGTATTGGTATAGGTCATTAAAAAACTTAAATTAGAGATTTGGACGAAGCATAAAAGTTCCCAGCCTGTGAATTCTAGACAAATTTGTTGTGTGATTGGTTTTTTTCATTATGTCTTTAATCAATCTATTTGTATGCAACTTTACTCAGACATAACAACAGAACTGTTATTATAGATTAACGGGAATTTTGTCAAACCTCAACAGAATGTGAAGCAAAAGTGTTATCAGGTGCAGCATGACCAGTTTCAACTTCACTTTTAAAGTAACTAGTATAACACTGTAGCAAAAGACACATATCTGCATCCAAAAATGCTTTACAAGCATAGCAGTGCTTTTTCTCACAATTCTCTCATGCTTGTCACAAAAAACTCACACTGTCTGGAAAATGAAACGTTCTAGGGCATATGATCTGTCATTAATTTTGAAAACTTCCAAAATTCTGCAGTTCCTCCACTTCTAGAAAGAACACTTCTAGAAAGAAGCTTTTTACTTCAGTTATTCAGAGCTTTCCTTTGAGGGAAAAAAAAAAAAAAAAAAGGAGATACAAAGAGATCCCAGTGGTTTCTAAAGGCAACAGGCAAGTGAATCTTATGAGCTCAGAAACGAACAGGGGAATTCTAGAAAAACAATCCTTCAGCAAGTAATGCAGGGGGTTCGTGCCAAACCTAAGGACTCTGGTCCTTTGTGCTGAAATTCACAACAGGAGTGTTGTTGAGAGAATACTGAAAGACAAAGTGCTGCAAGGAGAAGCGTCTGTGTGGGCAGTAATTCACCAGAAACAAGAAGTCTGCAGCCCTAGGAGCAGGGGCACTGAGGGAGCTTGGTGTGCTGATCTGAGGGAGGCAGGAAACAAAGGATGGAGTGGCACAGAGGTGTTGTGGTCATGCTCTGCTTGGAACAATGCAGTCAATGGGAGCTAAGCCAAGGAAGGGTCCAAACAGTGACCAGAAGTTGAACTTTACTTCATTAACTAAAAAATACATATTGCTTTTCACACTCCCTCATATGCCAACAAAATAAAACCTGCATATGCATGACAAGTGTGAATAAAGTCCCTCAAATTTCACCAGGTCATAAAATTACATCAGTTAGAACTTTACCTTTTTCTCACTCTCAAAATAGACATAGGACTTAAGAAGGAAAGGAGGTCAGAGGAGACTTCACCTTTCTATTCTGGTGCTGTGTAAGGTGCTGAGCCCATCTCCTCCGACATAAAGAGACCTATGGAATAAGCTTCATTCTCTGGTGATAGCAGTGACTTACCTTTCTGATACCAGTACCATGGCAATTTCTGACCTATATTCTGTCACAGCAATCAATAAATCACACTGCTCATGAAACACCATATTCAACATGACCAGACTTACAGCACTGAATTGGTTCTAGTCAGAAATGTAGCCCAGCCACAACTAGCACCTCTGATCTCTGCAGCTCAGCTGGAGTATGGGGTAGGTGGGGTATATTCTGCCAAATTTCATACTTCAAAAATATTTTTTGTGAAAGTATATGATTAAGTTCTTTCAGGTATTTGGACAGACAGATAATATACAGCTAAGAAGGGGAAGATCTTTCTGCCCCTGGGCCTACTATGTCTGCTTCAACTCTGCTCTGAAGTTTTCCTAGGCAGTAGCTTTTTGGCTTCCAAAACACTTCAGCTTTCCTTTCCACGTGAGACAGAAGCTGTATGTACAATCTGCATATTTTCAGTGTGGGCTCTGCCCCTTTCTGGAGGCAGGGCAAAGCAGAGCCCTTTACAAAGGGAATACGTTTTTTCCTTCTCTCAACTGCCAATGGGTAACTGCATCAGGAAAAAGTATGATACCAAAAGGTTTTGTTGCACCCATAAATGAGCTACCTTTATAGAATTCCTTAATCTGCTAAGCATTTCTAAATGGGTTAACTCTAATTCTCCTTCAAATCTTGAATTTATGACTTCAGTTTTAATGGACTTATTCACTCAATTCTGAGTGTTCTGAACAGGTTCAACTGAAACATTTATTTTAAATAAGAGTAAATTATACGTTGCAAGCATACACTTTGTTTTCTTAAGGCTATACTGTTTCAGTTTATTACAAAATAGACTTTTTCCCCTTGCTCTGCTAGATCAGTTTGTCTTTTATGGATAGAGCTGATTAAATTTCAATAACTTAAGGACAGGATTTACAATCTCCCTGTTGAGCCTTTATGTTTGATACATTGCGCACTTGGATTACTTCCATTCTGCAGACAAATGCAATGTGTACTTCAGAATTTTCTTTAGTGTTTTCCATGCTCTTTACTTTTGTATTATCACTACTAGTTACTAACAGTTTTTAAAAAGAGGAATTGGATGTTCTCCATTTTTTATTTTCTTAATTGTAGGGCTTATAAAAATCTGGTTTATTGCTCTTTGAAAGAGCGTCTTTTCTCTATGGCTCTATGAGCTCTGTGCTAACCCTTTCTTTTAGTTAAGAAGAAAAGGATAATTATATTTTTGTATTATTAGTATATTACACATTATTAATATTGAGTTGACAACCTGCAGGTCTTCTTTGTATCTTTCCAAACAATTCACCAAACAATCCGTGTCTGACGGCCACTAAGAGCTATGTGACAACTAGTCAAGTCAGCACTTTTTAAAGATCAAAATTTTCCATATAGCCCAAATCAAAGCTGAGACTTTCAGTACTGCATTACAGGGGTTTTGTTTTCAAACAGAGGCATCAATGTCCTAAGTATCTTGGATAAACTAGTAAGGACTGACTCCTGATGAAATGACCTGCCTCTCCATCCCTCCTGCTGCCTGGACTGTCCAAGAACCTGTGGAGCTCCTCAGGGAAGAGACTTTTTGGCTTGTGAATCAAAGACATGTTCTGGCACCACGGTTGCATTCTCCCAATTGCTCTGTGCTCAGCAGCTTCTAGCCCGTCTGGCAAGGTCCCAGATGTAGCTTATGGTTGATGAAGGCCCAATTTCAGGAAAGCATGCAGGATTTTTCACCTAAATTAACATTTTGGAAGCAGAGACATATTACCAGAGCACAGCTACCTGAAACTTTGTCTCGTTCTGTGATGTTTTATGTCCTGGTAGCCAGAAAACACTAGACAGAGCTAAGCAGAAATTATCTTGTTTCTGAATGAAAGCTGAAATTAGTATATATCACTGAAGGGGGGTCAGTTATGGTATCTACATGTTCTGTTCATTAAATCAGAGTAGCCTGAAGAAGGAAGGAGAAAAACTGGGGAATTACAACAGGAAGATGAAGAAACTCCATTCTCCTACGTCCTCAATTAACCTTACATGGATCACTGCAGGCTGTGTTTGTCACCTTTGAATTATTTTTCATTTGTTTAAAAAAAATATGGCTACTCTTTGACAAATGGCTTCTGGACAGGGGCTGCTTAATCTCTGCATGCTCAGAAGTTTCCATGGCAACAGGCAAGTCCTTGGTGAAACTCAAAAGAACAATTAAAAGTGAACCATTTTTTATATATATGGGACGCTTCCACTGACAGAGAACTTCAAAAGAAAATGTGGATCCCTCTCAATTACCCGTCCTTCATAAAAGTCTCATAAGAAACAATAAACAGACAGAACAGAAGAGCATTATGTTCAGAATTTCCAGCCAGTTTTACATCTTAGGTTTAAGCCTAGGGAAAAACAAGTGTTCACACCAGCCAGAACCCATGATCCCAAAGACTGTCTCTAAAACAGGCCCAGAAGAGGATGAATATCTTGCAAAACTGAAGAAATAAATGCCTTTCACTTAATTCTGAAACCAGGATACATGTTCTTATTCAGCTGTGACAGTGGCAAGGTGTTAAATGTCCCATTGAAGAATTGGGAAAGAGACTTTTTTTCCCCCTTGTAGTCCTAACAAGTGCAGAAATGAAATTGTGAATAGGGGAAAGAGATGAAAATGAAATCTTGGTCTCACAGCAACTAATTCCTGATGTAGATGGAACTGGTTGAATTCTCTGTCTCTGCCCCCCATCCAACCATTATCAGTGTTCAGTGTGTCCAAGCTGTCAGACCTCCTCTCCAGGCAGCATTCCTGCAATGTATATCTGCAGTACCTCACCACTGGACTCAGGGCTGCCTGGAGACTGAGCCAACACAAGGATATTGTTAATAACGTGTGGAAGAGCTCACAGACACATTGTTTAATGCCTTTTTTAAAATGCCCTAAAGTTGCATGCTCTGAGTCTCATCTGACAAAGACTTCTTCCTGATGCGTGGAAAACCTGGTCAGCTCAAGTGTAAAGAGAGAGGAGCACTTGTACAAAACAAATCATTAAACTAGGTATTGTAGAGCAAGAATGCTATAGGAAGGTCTAGATCAGCTAAGCAGCTGACAAACTGTGAAAAAAGTCAAGAAGGAGCATGACAAGTAACACGTAAGGAAATAAACAGAGAAGCAAGCATGACTGGAGGAAGATCAGTTGTTTTCTGTGGCTCCTAAACATCATTACAACAAATATCATAAATGATCACAGCTAGAGAAGGACCTGCTCCATTGTCTTGGGCAGTTCCAGCCCTGGAGGAATGGGTGTCTCATCTCAGCAGAGATAATTGCTGCTGCAGTTTGAGTGATCTTTAGAAATGCCCTTTAGAGGACCATGGAAAATGCAGCAATTTCTACTGCGCTTTGTTAAGGATTGTTCCATATTTATTTATGACAAACATGCACACAAAATCCTCTGGAGACATCCCAGAAGAGGGGAACTTTCTTTATTTCAAACAAAATTTAAAATCCCAGTGAATTTCCAGTGCCTGCTCTCTGTTAAATTTGTCAGTTCTTCTCAGGGATCTGGAACTATATAGTCAGAACAAATTGAGACTTGCTTTCCCTCTTTGTCAGTATATGTATTTTAGGTAATCTTTTATGGCCCAAACAAAATGCATTTAACTTTCTCCTGTGAGTTAAAACATTTATTGGTAAGTTGGTCTGTTCTTCTTACTCCTCACAGGACATGTGACTATTTTCTTTTTGTCATCCAGTTAGAGGCTATGAAAAAGATTCTGCTCACACCAGAATGAAGGAAAAAAATTTCATCCACAGTGGACTCTTCATCACTGTCTTGGTTAAATACAGGCTATCATATTGCCTGAATTTGCTTTATCAATAAACCCTTAGCTTCCTTGCTTATGAGTGCCAAAAACCTTGGAAGAGAAAGGCGTAAAGATAAACAATGTCATTGAAATCAGACAATGTCATTGAAATCAGGCAATGTCATTGGAATCAGGCTGTTAACTCCAAGTAGCTCTTTAAGAGTGATCATTTATCACTAAATCAAATATCAAGGAAAATATTAAAAGGTTACTGAGTCAATAAGATGTAAGTGCAATAAGAAGTTGAAGCTGTAGGAACTGAAGATTTTGATCATTCAGCATGTCAATCTTACCACTGCTCTCCAGTTTTTATGTTTGCACTTCACATTGCCTAAGAAAAAAAATCCTTGTCAAACAAAGACATTTACAAACTTCACTGTGAACTTAAATATCTCCTCCCATAATAATTTCTCTTACATTACTTTAATGGAAGCATCTGCACCACTAGCAATCAGCTACCGATTACTTGTGTGCTCTGTGGCAGTGCCTCAAAAAATTGATTTCTCATCATTGATTTCTCATGCTCAGCTCCAGTCAAACCTGAATAAAATTGCAGTGCATACTCCAAAGGTTGTACTTTTTAAATCATGAGATCTTTTTCCATTACGTTCAGGGATCTTTGCAGCTGATCCTTGGACATCTTTTCAGATATGTTCAGGTTTATACCAGCACAGAGGAAGGGTCTGATTAACCAAAGTGACTGGAGAGAGGAACAGGGATATGTTTTGATTAATTTTAACATTTTATCCCCACCACACTTTTCAAAGGGCTGTTCTGCCCACTTAAGATTGTAACTTCATGGACAATTACTGATTGATGCAGCTGCATCAAAGTAATTCAGTCAAAACCAGGAGTGGTTCTACAGACATAAAGGACAGTCCCACCCTACAAACTAATCTACAAGGTATGGTCACACAGCTGAAAAGGTTTTCCTGTGAGGCACCCAAAAAAGAATGAAAACTTTTAAACTGACCTTGACCTCAGAGCATAACACTTAGCAAATTAGCCAGGAGACACTAGCTTGTAAAGATGCAGCCTCAGTGATCAGCCTGCAGAAAACAGATCAATCTACTGCAAGTTCTTTATGAAAAAAGTTGCCAAGAACCATCTGATTTTTTGCAAGTGCTAAGAGTGAGTTAAAAAGCATTCATGTAGCAACAGCAGGCATTTCACTCATATTCAGTAACATGCAATGTCAGTCAAAATTAGGAAGCCTTTTCAATAAAGAAAAGCTGGAGAAGTCAGAGATCACCTGTGCTGAAGTGAAGAAATGTTGGTGAAATCAGGGGAAAAAAGCTGCAATCATATCAAGATATTAGGAGATAACCAAAGCAGATAAAGGAGGGAGAGAAAAAACCTGATTCAAATATGATTCTTACTAATTGATTTTTGAAAATGAGCATTTTTCTTAATCTTTTTTTGTTGGTTTTTGATGGATGGAGACAGAGAATTGTGCATTAAAACCATCCTGGAACACTGAAGAGGGCACTACTTCCCTCCCTGATCTCTGGCTTCAGCTTCCCTCACCGAGGGCTGAGGGAAAACATCACTCCATCCTGCTCAGGATTCTGATAAATGGAAAATAATTCTTCACGTGAATCTTACTACAGCCAGTGGATGGCACAGGCAACAGAAGCAAGCCATCATGGAGCTGTGTGTTTCTGCAAAGCAAAACAGAGCAGTTAATGAATGTTTCTCAGGGCTCGTTAAAGAAATGCTGGCGATCACATTGATCTCTCTCTTTTTTCCCAGTCAAGGCTGAAACTTCACCTGTACAAATCACAGGAGCATGCTCAGTCCTCACACAGCCAAGGGAGGTGTGAGTTCTCAAAGACAACCCGACTTTGCCTCATCTTCTCCTCCTGTTTTTTGATTTATGCCACACCATCCTTGTAGGGAACTACTCGTGATTTTTCTCTGACTGGACTTTCAGGGGCTGCAGAGCAGCATCTTGTCAGGTATGCTGGTGGTGACAGGGAGCATGTGTCAGAGAAATTATGAGAAACATTAATCAAAAAGTCAGGCAATGGCAGACCTACCACAGAAACTGTTATCCCAGTTACTGCTGGGACTTAAAATCAGGTTTTTCCAGACTGGCCATGTCCTCTCTGACCCAGAGAGCCCCAGATGGTCATTTTTCATTGGATTTGCCAAATAAATGCAGGAAAGGCTTCTCAACAATGCCAAATCTCTTGATTACTATTAAGTCATAACAGACAAATGGCCAATTCAGAATGACAGTCTGGCATCCTTTTCTTGTACCATGGACATCATTTGGAGGGGGGAGAGGACAGTGCAGAACCTTCTGTGTCTTATGGCAGTTTCAACTTCAAGTAAACATGAGCCTAAAATACCAGAGTGACAAAAAATACTGCTGAGGGAAATACAAATAAGTCACCGTGTCATAGTATGTAGTCATCACTTTGTGCAATGTTCATTGACTAGAACAAAATGATGAAACTTTATTCCCTGGTGAGAAGTTGAAGTACTGCAAGCATATTTATAGCCCACAAACACACAAAGAAAACCTGTCAATCTCTACAGTGCAACTCCCATCTTGCCTTTCTGTCGTCGTGAATATTTTTGGTTGCAGAAGGCAGAAATAGATGGCAAACTAATTAACTCATTGACTTGATTCTCCCATTCAAAATGTTGCCATCTTTAGGAAACAGCAGAGGACATTAAGGGTCATCCCTTATTGCAGAACTCAGTGTACTGCACGTATTTTGGGTTACACTTGTGTTGCACTGGTTGGCTTTTCCTTTTACAAAAATATCCCTATAAATGCAATACATAACATAATCTTTACCTCCAGAAATTTTATGTTCAACTCATGCAAATATTTAATCCTCTGTTACATAAAACATGAGCTGACACTGCACTTATTGTCATAAGCACTTCATTAAACACACTGTTTGTCATGTATAATGTAGTAGAAATTGTTTGCTAAAGGAGCAGATCAGTTGGCATGTATTGGCTTACACTTTGCCAGGCCACAAAACTAATTTTCAGTCTGATGGTCAGATGTAAAAATGGGAGAAAAAACTTGGAGATTTAGCAGAGTTACTCTTGAACAAATTTTTACAGGCAATGCTGAAATATCAATTTTAAGATGTACTTGTATATTATTAATTCATCAAATTTGCTTAATTGTATACATAAAAACAGCAAGAGCAATTTAATGCAGCTTAATAAACTAACATTTTTCACTTTTCCTCACAACAGTCATCCAGCTAAATAGTCACTTAAGCATTGTGTGTTTCTTTTTTTTCCTTTGAATAAGGGGAGCTTCCAAATCCAAGGGAAAGCTGGGAAACTGTTTGTAGATGTCTGAAAATAATACTGTAAAACTAAAGCTGGCTTATGCTGGAGTCTAGGTTAAGGTAGGTAATTTTATTTTTATATTTGTGTAGAAAAAAGAGGGGGGAAGAAAGATGTATAAATTGGATGACAAGTAGGTAGGCTTTGGAGAAAAGGAAGGACAGGTAAAGAGGTAGAGCTGATGTGTGATGCCTCTGTCCTCAGAACTGATAAACTTGGGCAACAGTGAGCCTGTCAGCTTCTTGTTTTCTGGCAGAGAATGGCTGCATACAAAAAGCCATGGAGAGGAGTCTTTCTGTTAATACGCATTTTAAATAATTATTTACTGAACCTGAATGGAAACCTTCTACTCTAATTTGTTGCAACACTGTACATAGAAATAGGTATTTTAGAATGCACACAGGATCTCCCAAGGAAAAAAAAAGGAACCAGTGTGAAAAGTCTTGCATTCCATCTGCCTAATGCAAAGCTGTTTTTCTGATAAATCTCATATGAGAGAAGACCCAGTGATCTTCTTCTACCAATAGATCTTGACTCTGGAATAATGGTTGGATTTCTCTCTTGTCTAAACGTATGGAAAGTGATCCTTGCAATTGTTAGATGCTATTATACTATACTGTTGATTTAAAATTATCTGTGAAACCAAAGAAAACAGACACAGATCTCTCAAGAACACTTGAGCTAGTTAAAACTGGGCAAAAAAGTTGCAGCTTCCAGATACATTCCTCATCTAATAATTTGGCATCCAAGACGGAGTTAAGACTGCAAGTGATTGTGTGAAGACTGATCATGTCAAACTTTCTACAGTAATAATCTCAGTTGCATATTTCTTTTCATTTGTTCAGGTTTCTAGCGACAAGGAGAGAAAAAAAACCAAACCTCAAATAACTTCTAGCTACAAAAGAAATAATGTTCAGAAACTGACATTTCAGGAGGTAGGCACCAACACTTCCACTCACATTTAACAGATATTAACGTAGCTTGCACAATATTTTAAACAAAAGTGTAAAATAAAATCTGCTCTGAATTGGGTTTGGTCATTTTTCAAATTATAGTTGGAGCAGAGGTTTTGCTGTATGGAGATTTATTACCATGGGATTTTTTTCAGCACATGTAATTCATGCATGGATCTTCCAAAGTCTTTTCCATTCCAGCCTTTAAATAGAGGTACAGGCTACCATCCAAGCATGACCATCTTTCAAAAAAAAAAAAAAACGGTGACAGCAGTTTTCCCTCAGGACTTCTCACCTACGTGAAATAACAAAGTCCAAAGACTCTGAGGTTGGAAGTCTGGTTTACTGCAGTTTAGGATTTGGTCCTATTGCCCATGACAAGGTGCAGTCAGTAAAGCTGTAAGATAACAATTTCAGTATGTCCCATTTCAGAAATCAAGCAGTAGCCCTGCATTTTCTCACCTAATATGTCATTAGAAATAATCATTTTTTTCCCAAAAGTCTCTTGCTGTACAGGAAGCTAACGCACCTGGATCTCCTCATGAGTTCACAGGAAAATCTCTGGAGGCTTGAGGTGTGTCTGTTTTACCTCTTCCCCTGCAGCTGAGCCCTCAGCCATTTCCAACCTGGGGCAGACCACTGGTTGTTCCTCACCAGCAGAATGGTGAGAAAATGGCACAACTTCACCTTAATCACAAGTCAGGCTATCAACTACAGAAGGTTCCCATTCTCCTCACCTCCAACAGAGAAATTCTATTGAATTTCACTCAGCATTCAGCCTGTGCCCTTTGTTTTTTGGCAAGCCATGCTCATTCTGACACAGCCTCACCGTGTGAGTATACAAGTGAATATATATTTGCTTTAAAGCAAAGCCTTGGCTTAGAACAATATATAGTGTGTGCTGAGCATGTAACCTGGGAGAAAAAGATTGAATGTCACCTGCAAGGTTTAAGCTTTTAAAAATAATCTAAAATCTCTCTACCAGATTTCCTAACGTAATTTTAAAAATCCTTTTCCAACCATTGAAGTAAAGTGATTATTAAAATGTTTAAAATGCAGAGCACTGACATACTCCTTGATATCATAGCTTAGAGGAGTAAAAATTGTTGATTAAACCTAAAAAAGGCTAATGCCAGAATATTAAATAATCTGCAGGATTTAGCAGGGGATTGATAATAATAATATTGTAATAATTTTCTCAGCTTCTCAGTGATTATTCATAAGGAAAAAGACTGCAGACATCTACTTAAAGACACTACCTACAAGAGCTGTCTTCTGCTTCACTAATTTTGAGAGCTGCAATTAATCCATGGAGACTTTTTTTCATACAGGTACATAATTCTACTTATATGCAAGACTTTTCCTTGTGCAAATACAAGTTGGACCTGGATTTTCTCCTTACCCAAAAATCGGACAAAAAAAAAAAAAACAGATACATTCTAACTGTCCAGAGTAAATTAAAGAGTACAAAACTGGATGCACAAGGATGAGACCTAGTCTCATGAAGCTGTCTGGGTCTGGCTAGGATATGTTCCATATCCAAGGAAATTTTATGTTTCGGAAGTTAGTTTGTTTCATTGTTGAATACAATCCAGAGGTTTTGATTATGTCTAAAACGAATTAATCAGAAACAGGCAGGCATAGCTGCAAGGTTTTTCACTGTTGATACAATCACAAGTTTAAGCTTAAATGTGGGTATTTTTAGGGTGTGATTCAAGTAACAAAAGAGGCAGCTTACACATCCCAGCAACTAAAGCATGTTCTCAACACTCACTTAGAAATTGGTATTCTAAGTTCCCTGTCCCCCACCAATGTTTGGTTTAGATAAACTGAATCAAAATTGCAGAAGAACTTTGCCTTGCCCTCAAGATGCCTGATAATTATGAGATGAAGAACAAGCCATATGCTAATGAGAATAAAATAAATGAGTGGGAAAAGCAGGTTTAGTCAAAAAAAGGTCTGTAGGTTTTATGACAAAGCATTCTGCTGCCTTCACTGCACCCCCTCCTGTAACCCACATGGTTACCAAAACAAAGCTTTTAAGCGTGTCACTAGTGCACAATGACTGCACAACATGTTTTCTGCTTTTACTGGGACATGGAGCAGCAGAGAACCAAAATCTGACAAAGGTAACAAGGAAAGGAAATCTGTTAGCATGTTGTGATAAAGTGCTGTGAAATGGTCAACATAATGTCTGTATTTGAAAGTGTTAGGGCAGTGCCAAGACAATGTATCTGGCAAAGGATGAAAATTGTTCTTTTTTTTGTGAATAAATATCATCTAAATTAGTAAAAAATTACAAATAGGAGAAATTAGAGAGAATACATTGTTTTCAGAAACACAACTTGAAAAAAATAGTTTATAAAAAGGATGGGTGTTTATAAGCCTTTTAATGCATCACTACAAGGAGACTAATGAGAATCTATATGCAGCAAAATATATGGAAAGTTTATGCTATTTACACTGAGTTTTTGTTCAAGATAAAGTTTTAAGCAAATGTAGAACAGCAAGTGCTACAAATTTACCAACAGAAAACTCTGTGAGAAAAAACACAAGACTATTTTTCAAAGCCTTGATGATGTCAACAGTTAGCAAACACTTTAAGGGCAGACTCGTGCTTCTAAAACTGACAGTAACAAACACTATTTGTCTCCATGACAGAACATCAGATTTGTTCATCTCCCAGTGCTGGGTCAATAGTAATTAGTGTGAGATGTGGCACAGAAAAAAGAGAAAAGACAGAAAAGTGTGTTTCTGTTCCCATTTGCCCCACAGATCATCTGGCTGCCCGTGCAGTGAATGTCTCCTATCACAGTCCTGTGAGCTTTCTTGGGTTACCTGTGTGACATGTGGTGGGTGCTCTGTTCAGCCAGCTCCACAAGTGCACAGGCCATGAAAGAAAAAACATTTCCAAAAATCTAATTATGGCTTCATTTTTGTTTTTCTATAAGTGCTGACTAACTCAGTTTGAATCACTCACTTTACTCTGGATTTATCCACAGGCAACTGGAGCAGAACTTTACCATGGGCACCCTTGACTTCTTGACAAATTCAAATTCAGAACAAAATGCAACCCAAAAACCACTCAGATGAGAATGAAAAGTTAAACAACTTTCATTATAAAGAACTATTTAACCAGAACCTTTAGGTTGCAGCTAAGGGCAGCATTCACAAATGCAACCACAGCAGTGTGTTCCCTGTCTGTGGCTGGGAACAAATTCCATTTTTAAGTTTGTTTAAATAAAACAGTAAATTAAAAGCTAATATATCTCCAGAAACTCATATGTGCTGCTCCATCTCCAATCTCTTGTCCATTTCATACCTCCCATCCTCCCTTCCTTTCCTTTCTGGGATTTGTTATCCTCTATTTTTCAATACAAAGAGTATCTTCTGCCTCAGGAGTCTTTGGGAGCCACCAGTCAGCTGCCTGAGGAAATCCCCAAGTTTCTTGATGAATTCACTCTCCTCTAGTTTGTGTCAAGCCATCCAGTCCCCAAGGTTTCCTCCTCCTCCGGCAAGTAAATTTGCTGCTTACAAAGCTAACTTGGGAAACAAACCTGCCCTCTGCCATGAGCCTTGTCCCCCTCAGCACTGTCTCTTAACTCCATTACTCCAGTCCTGAGTCCAAGTCTTTCGAGATGTTTTTTGCAGACATTTACAAAACAGAAAGATAGAGCATGCAATTCAACAGCATTTTTTGTAACATTGCCCTTTCAAGCTGAAGACAGTTCGAAATTGAACCAGCTGGAGCTTGACTTGTCAGTCAAATCAGCTTGTGAAGAGCTGTGTTCTCGACTGACATGTATCTCTGCCATGGGTCAGTACCAAGGTACATGAACTGTCAGGGAAAATGTGAAGCTCTTGAGGCTCTCAAATAAATTCACTGCTGAAATCAGTCCACACAATCCACATGTCAGGGTCTCATTTCCACCTACACAGTTAATGGTGTGTCGTTTGGGGCTTGCCTTGTTAACAGGCATAAGCTTCACTTTTTTGTGTATATTTAGCATTTCTTAAGACACAACAGGTCAGCTTCTTAGCTGTTATGAAATGTGTGCAATGCCAGAAGGGACTAGGCACTGACCCAGCTGTCTAGATAAGAAAATCTTGGCTAATTATCTATTTGACAAAAGCACATGGAAAACAGTGTCTTCGGATGTTGAAAATTTAAGCTGCTTATCACACACATCTTTTATCAGGGAAGTGCTATCAACCACTGGAACACTAGTTAGGTGGAATGGCCATGGAGAATACCCCATTGCCTAATCTTTGAATAGAACAGGCATTTTTTTATAACATGAGCTCCAGTTCCAGTAAAGGTCATCAGTCTTTACGCAGGAGTCATCTGCTGAAATTCTGAGGTTCATTTTACATGGGAAGAGAGGAACACTGATTGCAATGATGGCCCCTTCTGTCCTTAAAATCTATGACACTATTAAGTCCATGGAACAATGCCAGCTCATAGCCAGCTGCTAATGTGAATTTGAAGAAGATAGGCCTACAGTAGGGTGTGCCTCATCAGCTGTAAGAGTCTCTGTAAGTGTGTTCCTCATTTGGTGGATACAAATACAAACTCAGCTGTTCAGGTCTCTGCATGGGGGAGTAGCATTTTTTAAAGGGATGACTCAGGAAAAAAAAAAAAAAAGTATGTGCTATTCTAAAATCATATCTGAAAACATTAAAGAGAGAGCCTCACAGAAAGGGCAAGGACTACTTAGGTAGAAGGCACATGGGAAAGAAAACAGAATTTTCTTGTGCCGTTACAGTGGGTGTGCAAGGTTTCAGAAGAGCACTTTCAGAAGAAACTCCTGCCAAAGACTTCCCTCACACACAGCCCTCTGTGATGTGTCAGAATCCTCCCTTCAATGTGTGTGAGCAGCACATGGTGATACACCTGGCACAGCAAACGACAACTCTGTTCTCCTTCACACTGAAGCTCCCAAACCCCAGACTGCTGATTTTGCTAGAAAGCCAAGTGTGACATTCTAGTAACTTTAATTCCTCCTGCTTGTGCAAGCTGATTATACCACACAAATTCATGGGCCACTGCAATAAAATAACGCTCAATGGCAGTGCAGTTTTTAACCTGTATTTGCCGATTAGAAAGCACAGCAAATAAAAATTGCATTCAGAGGAGCATTGCTACATAATTTTTGTGACACTTGATGGTACCTTTAGTGTTGCTCATGTCCATGAAGTGTTCATAAAAGGAACCTGTTGTAAAGTAGTTTCATGGTACCCTGACTTCAATTAGCATTGAATGGCAAATTGGAGCACCGTTAAATGCAAATAACATCTCATAACTTCTTCTTTTAAGATGTAAAATAAAAACTAGAACCTCTGTACAGTGCACAGGAATTATATCACAGTGTTCTTTTGCTTAAAGTCAAAGCAACTTCTGATATTCTCAAAACTGTTTTGACCCTTTGTTTTTAATAAGAAGGATTTTCTTCCCACCCTTTTATCCTTAACGACTTCACAAGAAGTCCTGATCTGTTGCCACTCTGAATAGACTTGAGCTACACAACTCTCTGTTTTCTCATAGTCCCTGAGCCTTTTATTGTGCTGGAAACAAAACTCAGTAGCCTTTAGGACGCTAAAGCAAACCTTTCTTAAAAGCACTCTGATGCAAACACACAGAATATTTAAACATTATTTCTTTCCTTCTTTTTTTCAGCCATGTGCCAGCTCTGCACATAAGAGCCTATCCCATACAAACACTGCACTCGATTCCTGAAAATAAAGGACACACTAAAGTTGCTTCTTGTGAGAGCTCTTCCACATATCTTAGAACCATGTAAAGCAAACATCTTTCCACAGTAATTTTACATATAATGATATAATAATAAAATCCATCAGTTGAAAGAGAATATGACTTATCTGCTGCAAAGGTCATAATTGAGGATTTTAATGATGTGAAGTATAACATCTGAGCTTGCAGGCATCAAAAGGAGCATTTAATTGATGAAGTATTTATGAAGTATCAAGCATCACTTACTGGAAATGTTTCCATTTATGACTGAAATAAAATCCAACTTCCTAAACAGGTTAACAACAACAGCGATCCTGTGGGAGATACTGCTGCCGTCAGCCCCTGTCCACAGATTCAGCTGCATGGTTTGCAGTCTGTTATTTCATCTCTTCTTCTGGAAAATAAGATTTATATTCTGATCCTCTCTCAAATATGAGGGATGGCAATGCTAACAAGAAAAGCAATTAATGCACAAGTGATGTGCTACGAAGAGACCATCTCCCAAGGCAAGATATCACACACTGCCATGCCCCCAGTCTCTGGGAAGACAGGAGTGAAAGCACTCACTTGGGCCACCAATTCCAGTTCTTCCCAGTCAGAGGCAGCAGAACAGAACATTTCAGGACATGTTCTAAGAACAAGTCTCCAGCACTGACTGATTGCAGCTTTAAAGCTGCGAAGGATGAGAGAACACCCATCCCTCCATCCATCTGTCCATCCCTCCATCCATCCCTCCATCCCTCCATCCATCCGTCCATCCTTGCCGGTCACCCTCAGCAGGATGAGGGGAAGTGAGATGGGAGGGGCTGTGGGCCCAGAAGGCTGCAGGGATTTTGCCTGCCAGCTGCTGCTGCAGGCAAGTCCAGCTCAATTTAGTGAAGAGACGTTTAATTTATACCAGTTAAAGCCAATGCAGGTTTTAACAAAGACAAAACACACCCCAGCACCTTTCCCCCAGGGCCTCCCCAGGGCCCAATGTCCCCCCAGTCCCCTCACCTGGAGCGCTGCAGGGACAGGTCACCCTCAGCCCTCTCCTGTGCAGCTCTGTCTTCTCATGCTCTCACCAGACCCGGCACACCAGCCCCAGGCTGCTTGGCAGTACCAGCCCCTTTGTGCTCTTCCCCCTTCTGCCCTGTATTTGCAGACCACTCACACCTTTACTCACCCAGAGGTTCCCATTTCCATTCAGCCCCACCTGTGGCTGAGGGTCTCAGCCAGGCTCGGCTGTAGCTCCTTGGCACAGATGGAATTGTCTAGAACAGACCCTGGCAAAAGAAGTTGACTTCCCACCTGCTCCCTCTCCATAAATTACTTGGGAATGAACTTCTGGATTCTGGAGAAAACCTTCTGCCCTCTCTGCACTCCTCCAGCTCTGTGAGGAAGGGGTGGATATTCACAGGTGTGTCAGCACTCCAGCCAAAGCAGAGACTCACCTACAAATCACAGAAGTATCAATCTGCATAAAATTAATGTCATTTTGGCTTGAACTTGGATATAGGTGTACCAAAGTGTAATAAAAATGCGATGCAAGGTTTCTGTAATCCTGGAAGCCAGGCACGGTTTTGGATAAAATGTGACTGGTGTGGTCATTCCAAAAGGCAACAGTGGGTAAATTTATACAAGAAAGATGAGTGTGAAGAAAAAATCCAAATAAATGGATAAACAGTGGAAATTTTTGTTTGCAAACACCACTTCATATTTCGTCTTCCCTTCACCTGTTTTTCCTCTTCCCTTGTTCAGCTATTCTACACTCCATCTTACACTCTCCTCTCCAGAAGCAAAGTAGGGAATGCTGTTTATAATAAGCTAAATAATGAACTTGACCTCCAAAGAGATGTGCCTGTCCCCTCTCTGACTTTTAGAAGTTTGCCAGGGGTGAGAAAAGTTGGTAACCTGGGAACTTGTGTTCTGAAATCATTTTGTGAGCACAGGAATGCAGCAGAGGGAAAGAAAATTAGAACTAAAGTTGAATGACTATTCAATCATTAATCCTATTCGTAAAGAATTTAGCCTCTGTTTTGTTTAGCAAATAGTTTAGAAACTTGTCCATTCCTCCCCTATGCAAAGTGTTTGGCATTTGAAAGGTCTGGAAAGTGTTTTTCAGCTTGAATGTTTCTCTATGCTTTCTTCCTTTACCATTTGCTTTTGGTGCAGCATGGTGTGCATACACTTGGTTCAGGCAAGACACCATGGCTGGAAAATTTTAAATGGAATTGTATCGCTGGGGGCGAAGGCAATACACCAAAAATTTTTTCAAGATAGTTTTTGCAAATTGCCAAAACTCAATTGACTTAATTCACCCGCATTTTACTCAGGTAAATACATTCAGAGTGACAGCCTGGGACTGCACAACATCCAGACGTGTCTTGAAAACCTCCTGAGACAGGAGAGAAAATTTTACAAGTTGTTTCTCACAGCTGCCTTGGGTCCCTACTCCTCTGCCAGACTCGCTACACTGTAGTTTCTTCTGTCTTTTTTTGAATCAGATTCTTCCCCTTTTCAGGTTATAACCATTGCTGCTTGGCACAAACCAAACCAGGTAAGATTTTCTTAGCATCAGGTATCACAGAACCACAGGGTGGGCCAGGGACCACAATTGGAGCTGGTCCCACCTCCCTGCCCCATCAGGGCCATCCCAGAGCATGAGGCACAGGATTGTGTCCTGGTGGCTCAGGAATATCCCGGTGAGGGGGACTCCACAGCCTCTCTGGGCAACCCCATTTTTGACTCTGATTCATCTCCAGGTGTCCTTTAAAGAACTGGGCCTCTTGAAATATCTGGTTTGTGTTCTTTCTCTATGCAATTTAAAACACTGGGTCAGTTAAGCCTCACTTAAAACTATTGAGATATGGGATGCATGCAAACTCCCCTCCATTCTGGCAGTTTTAAGAAGCTAATTTTACAAAGAGCTAATAAGAAGGAAGACCTCACATAATGGTGAGTTGTTCCAAAATATTTCTCATTACTTGATTTCCTGACCCTAAGACAGAACCCTTGCTGTGACTTCTCCCCAAAAGTGTGCACACACACGTTATAAAGACAATAATAAATGAGCAGCAGAAAGGAAGAGCAAGTAGATCACTGATGTGATAGAATTAACCTTTTAGTGTGAGTAGAGAAAATCAACTGCATCAATTAATTTAAGGAATTATTGACCAGTCAATAGCTCTATTAAAAAGGGACTTAATTTGTCTGAGAAAGTATCAGCAAAGCTCTGCTGCTCCAAAACAAGGAAGCAAAACAGTGGATGACACAAACCAAACTGGCCACACTAAAGCAGAGAAAACTAAACCTTGAAGCCTATGAGTTCAGAAAAAAAAAAAAAAAAAAAAACAAAAAACTGGTATTCACTACATAAAAATTGGAAAAAATCAGGTTTACTTAGACTAGAGAACAGAATAACAGTCTTAAAACATGGAAAAATTACTGCAGAATTGTGTAGAGTGAGCAATTATCTTAAACTGCATCATGATGTTGATTTTTTTTTCTCTTGAACTCAGATAATTAGCTTTTATCCTGGAACATGAGAGGCATCTGGTCTCATGGCCTTGCCCTCCTTGTTAATGATCTTTAGTTAATTAGAAGTTGGGAAAGTAGAAGCTGGCAATGTACTCAGAGACCAATTGACACAGAAGTCATCTGCATGACTGAGAAAATAAGCCCAAGCTGGGGATAGCCTGTAAATTATCCCCTTGCTGCAGTGCTCCAGCAGCAATGAAGATAAACAATTACACTTTGCAAAACAAGAGCTACTTTGCTCCTCCTTCTGTCAGGGAGCTCTGTTTTATAAGCCTGGTACTAAAACTCAGAGCTCAGCTTATGTCAGTGCCGAGTGAGCCCTCATTGCTGCTCCCAGCATCTATGCAGAGCCACATGTCTGTTTGGATACTCTGAAAAGCTGTCTTAAAGCTATAAATCTATTTTTTTCACTGTTGAGCATACTGTTTTCTCCAGAAAAATGTCTTATATCTAGGCTTTTGCCAGTATTCCTATTAAAATCAATTTTTAACACTTACCTGTTTAATCTATTTTCATTTTCTTGCTCTTATTCTTATTCTTGGCCACTTTTTTCCTTCCTATATTTTAAAATACTAATCAAATAACCTGCTAGTGACAAGACATCCTAATAATATCATACTGTATGTCCAGAGCAAGATAGAAGTTATGAGGAAAACTGAATTACAAAAGACAATCTCAGCCAACTAATTCACTTAAAAAGCAAAATATGGACATCTTTTATAGTAAATTATAGTGATAAAGATCCTTCTGGACTGTAGTCTCTAAAAGCTGATTTCCACAAATGCTGTTTCCATAAGTTCTGTCATAAAGTTATACCCAAAAGTCAAATTCAGCTGCTGCACACTCTGTAGCTCATTTAACAGTACACAGTGAAACTAATCACTAATTTGTCAGAACAGAGCAAAACACTGGTGCACTAAGTGACTTCACACAATCTGCCTTTAGGCAGATTTAAAATCAGGAAGTCAGGTAAGTGGGTAACTTGGGAAGGATGGAAAACAGGACTCCTCTCTACTGGTGAAAGCAAACTCCTAGTCCTGGAGCTTTCCCCTTCCCACTTGGACACTGAGCATCAAAGCATTCTCAGAAAATTTCTGAACTCTGGGGAATGGAATAGCAACAAAATCCTCTGCTCTTCCCTCAAGCACTATGGTCAAAAAATACAAAAAACCCACCAAAAAATAAACAAAACAAAAACAAAAACAAAACAAACAAACAAACAGACGGAAACCCCCAAACAAAACCAAAACAAGAAAAAAAGCCCCAACACCCAAATTACCAGTTTTTCACCCGAGGGCCTGCTACTTTCACCCCTGAGACAACACTAAGGTAAACAAAAGATGCAGGAAGGTGGCAATTATTGACTGTGTGTCATAATTATTCCCAGGCATTTTGTGTCCAGTTTTGCAGCCCTTTGCAGAAGTGGTGACTGTTTATTTTAACAGCACTGCTGTCGATTTGCTGACCCTCCCCATTCTGGGAATGCAGACTGGAGAATCCCCTGGTGAGACTGGGCAGCCTGAGCTTCATCTTGTGCTTGTGTTCAGCACCAGAAATACAGAACCTGTAATTTCCAACACCTACCAAAGGAAACAGTAGATAAGGAAAGAAGTATTTTAAATAGTGGATACCAACTTTCATTGCCTGTTTTGTTTCAAGCCTATCCGACTTTATTCTGTCTCAATTGTGTATATATGTAACAAAAGGCTATGTCAGAACTGTTTATTGTTAAAGAACAGCATAAAAAATACCATGCCCTTTATATCATGATGGATAAAAATGAGCTAAGTAGTTGTGGCATCAAATGTAAATTTTTAAGGCCGTCTCAATTTCTCTTAATCCAAGTTAATTTGTAAAGCTTATAAAACCAAAATTGTACCTCAGGTAAATCCTACCACTGTGCTGTTTCTAAGCAAACAGTTTCTTTTCCCTTGGCTTGGTAAAGCTGAGACTCAGTCAGCCCTACTGAGTAAAATGGCAGCATATTTGAGTGGTGCACGTTATAGTCAGTGGGACCTGAGACAACAATAACGTGTATTCCCCAGCATGGGCAGCAGTGATTTAATGCTTTGAATAAAGCACAGTAAAAATATTAATCAGAGATACATAAAATTTTCATGTCATGTGATCACAATTGATCAAAATTTTTGCAGCCTGCTGTAGTCCTGGGAAGGCTTTACAGGCTCTTGCACAAAAAAATCTATTTTTTTCAAGCCTGTTCTGAAACCTTCACTAGGGCAGAGGCTTGTGCTGGGGAGCTGGGTAGGAAGGGGCATCCCAGATGTCAGCATCTCTTGGCAAAGCTGGCCTAAGTCCATTAATAAAGCAATTCCTGCATTACAGGAGGCACATAAAACTCTAGTACCTTCCTTAATCTGGGAAACAACTCCTGATGAGGAAGAACAAGAGCATTTACACCTTCAAGAAGTCCCTGTTATCACTGATATGATAAAAGCTGCCTTATTTTCTCCAAAGAAGTTGTAAATAGCCAAGAAACAACAGACAGAAAAATTTAAATCTTCCCTTAGAATATGCCCTAAAGGTGAGAAATACCATGTTATTAATTTGCTTTAGCTCACTTGCAATGCAAATTCATTACTCTGAACTTCTGAAGACACAATGAGAGACTCAAACAATAGCAATTTGCTTTCTTTTCTGTGAACTATCTGGTTTTTGAGTTAACATGTCATTTATGAGCATACTTTATGCAGAGGGCTACAAATGCAGGAACATGTTCAGCTATATCATACTAATAAATTTTAAAATAAAATGTTCCTCATTTTCATAGCTTCCATATTCAGCTTAGTTCAAGCTAATATAAACTACACTATCTCTGATATTGGCTTTCTAATTGCTCTACTAAAAACTGGATTAATATTGATCTCATGAATGATAGTCTGCCAAAGGCATGACAACTTTTCTGTCAATCTTTAAAAGAGAAGACAACATAAGGCCTCTCCAGAAAAAAAAATATATAGATTCTGAATGAGAGGGGAAAAATCTATAGTTAGAATAACTGGAAAACTCAAAATTGTTCTGCCAGCTTTTTAGCTAAGAATGCTTTCATTGCTTGTGAAACTGGAAAGAACAATTCTAAAATATAAAGTTAAGATGATCTGCATGCTTCCTATAGTCAAAATTTTTGATGGATAAAAGTAATACCTTTTTCATCATTATCATTTTGCATAGTACAGGTGAAAAGACTTTAAAAATGTGAGAGAGAGGTGGGGTAAAAAGCCCTGCTGTGATTGACTGCAGTGATTTACTTCATCCCCCTCTACATATATCTCCTGTGATCTTGATTCACCACTCACCAGTTGTTTTATTATTATAAATAAGCATTATTAGAGTCATGCTTATCAAAGCCAGACTTAGGTTTTAACTAGAGCTAGATGGCTAATTCAGTGATCCAGGGAAGAACCTATTAAAAAAAAAAGTTTTTCTTCCAGGTCATTCTGTGAAGGATTGCAGATAGATTCAAGGGCATCTGAAAAATGTTAAAACTGATTACAGCAATGTATTGATGGCATGCCAGTCAGCAAAGGTCCCTGAAAGGAAGGAATTAGTACGTGGGCTTCAAATTCAATCTTTGTGCAATTGTTTCACAGTTGCTTAGGTGGCAATTCTTCCAGGTGTGTTATCCTGAATGTAGCTTGCTGTTAATGCTTCAGGGAATCCAAATTTCATGCTCATTTACCCAATCATTTTTCAGCGGACTGGCATAGGTCCCCTTCAAGGAATGCCCTAAGTCCAGGCCTTGCCAAGGCTGGTAGGGTAAGAGGGTTATCCCAGATACTGGGCAGAGGTGACCTGGCCACACAACAACCTGAGGAGTTTGGCAAAGTCCCAACTCACCAAACTCCTCTGCACTGAAAGCTCATGAGTAATTTTCAGCAAAACTACCCTGTATCCCAGTTTATTGTTTGTTTCATAGACCTTCCACAGCCTGAAGACAATCTCTTCTGTAAAATACATCCTTATGTGTGAGAGAGGTTTTTAATTACAATATCACATTCAATTATGCACTCTATGTTAGTCATGTTTTCCAAGCAAAAATTTCCCTTTTCCCCCTCCTGTTGTTTTTCAAAGTCCTGTTGGATGGAAAACAGGTGGAAGAAAGACATGAAAAATTCTTCAGGCTTTGATGGAAAAGTTTTTTTTTTTCTTTTCCATCAGGGAGTTCCTTCCATTTCTATGGATAGATCATCAATCAGCTGGTAGGTGTGTGAGGTTTTAAACCTGAACTGAATAAGTAAACCTGCAAATAATGAGGTTTTTTAGTTAGATGATGCATGTGTAGTCCCTCTTTAATTTCTAGATTTTTTATTTTCTTTTCATGTTCTAGCTGTCCAACAGGACACAATTAGTGGTGAATGTAAAGCATTGGTGCCATTCAATCTGCTATTATGCAAATCTAATACTCAATGTTAAAATTACCTACATTATGTAGACAAGTACATATTAAGCTTCCCAACAATTAGTATTTTTCTCTCAAAGAGAAATCTGTCTTTGAAAGACTCTTATACAACAGAATACAGTTTAACTGCTCAATACCAATTTACCAGAAGAAGTGATTCTCAAATGTTTTCAGATTACTTTGTTATGAAATAGAATTTTTTCTTTGCTATCCAAATTTTAGTCCTGGTGGAAGTGTGTACAGAATTCCTAAGGGATTTTGACTCTGTGGTGCTCTCCAAGAGCACAAAAGAAAATAAATAGTCATTAGAATGGTTATTTATAAAGAAAGTGAAAACTATTTCTGACAAAATAATCTGTATTGTATTCTAGCTGCTGGGACTGTTAACTGTACCACAGGAAGAACAGAAAAGAAAATCCCATCACAAAGGCAGATATATGTAATTCTTGGAAAAAAACATTATGCCTTTGCAATGCTATGGTTGTTTTTAATCTAAAGCTACTTTAGAGTTTCATTCAGCTTGTGTAAACTTGGTTTAGGCATGCAGCTCTAGGTCAAAGAAGAGTAGCAGTATCCAAGCAACAAGAGATTAAATTAATTATACTTTTCAAGTTGTCTTCCAGAAGAGGAAGGTTTACCTAGCAAAAGTGAATATAAGGGGGAGAGAATACAACAGCTCAGCCCAAATTCTATATATATCACATTCCATCTAAACATACTGTATATTTCTGAAGAAACTTTGAAACCTGAAAGCACAGCCTGTCAGCAATGAACCACCATTTTTCTGTGAGGGAGATTATTTGCACACAGCTGATGTAATATTCTTCTTCTTCTTCCACCTCATCCTACTGAATGTTTTGCCATGGGGGAGAAAAACAGAAAGAAAGCATCAGTTATGGATTACTTTGCTCTCTCTGAAACAACCCTCCATTACAATCCTAGGGAAAAGGGTGAAGTTAATGTATTTTTGTGACTCAGGACACCATAATATTAGAGTTGCACAATCATCAAAGATCTAGCTGAACTTTATGTATTTAATTTCACAGATTCTTGTCATCATTTCTTGGTGGTGGTGGTGGTGGTTTGTTGGGGGTGGGGGAGGCTTGCTTGTTTTTTCTTTTGTTTTTCACACATATTTTCTAAATGTTTTAATGGTCCAAAACACCAAGTTTCTCAAAGTATTCAGAGGTAATCAGGAGATCTTAAAGGTACTGCACAGAATCATCTGGAGGGAAAAGGGTACAGAGTTCTCATTATTACTCAAATTCTAATATCACTTGCAGAAGTTGTCATTACACCATCATCCTCTTATCTGCCCTGTGGCATACATATAGCAATGCATCAGCTCAATATACCAACCTGGTTTTTAACATTCTGCACATCCAAAACACATTAAACCAAAGCAGGATTTAATTGATCATCATTGAACATATTTTTATTTTACCTTTTGTCTCACCTGAATGCTGTGAGAGGAAGAACTCCTTAATCTCAGAAATGCCTTTCTACAGGAACTTCTTTTTTTCTGGCTACAACTTCATTCCTGTTTGAAATGAAAATATTTTCTTTTTTTAATTTCCAGTGACATGAAAATTCCACAGTCAATTTCTGATGGAAATACCAGCACAAAACACTTCCATTTCTGCAGTTGTATATTTAGATACTAGAATCATAAAAAGATTGGGAATCCTTCATAAGGTAAGAAAACTGTTCACATTGAATCAAGCCATAAGCTATTATATGGGGGGAAAATCATTAGAGGGAGAAATTAACAGTCACTTCAGTTCTTTGTCTCTTGAGTTACAGCTGGGCACCCTAACCTCTGAATTAAGTGCTACAGGAAGAAAAAGAAGATTCATAAACACAGATTCTCCCTACCCCATATTCCAGCATTTTTTTTTGTTTGTGGGTTTTTTTTTTGTTTTGTTTTGTTTTGTTTTTGGTTTTTTGGGGTTTTTTTGGTTGGGTTGTTTTAGGCTTTTTTTTTTTTTTTTTTTTTTTTGGCGGGGGGGGAGTTGTTTGGTTTGTTTTTTTGTTGTCTGTTTTGTTGTTCTTGTTGTTTGGTTTTGTGGGGTTTTTTGGGTTTTTTTAGAACATAGATCTCTTGCAAGTGCATCCACAGAACTGAAACAGCCCAGCCCTGCTTTTGCACAGCTGGTCTGCTGAGTGCTACCAGCTCCATGCAGACAATTTTCACTTCTCATTCAGCCAGTTTACTGGAGTTGGAGGCACTTCACAAGATAATTTTGGACACTCCTCTTTTCTTGGCAAATCTACAGGGGGAAAAAAGAGTGCTTGGTTGAATGGACATGACAGAGATTTAAGAAGCTGTCTGCCTGGAGTTTAGAAAAAGCACCTGTTTGCAATAAGAAGAAAGTGCAAGGCAAAACCAGTTCATGTCTGTAACAGCATGCAGAACCTAGGAATTAAGCCCAAGGAAGAAAAGCCACACACCTAATCCCTGAAGTAATCAAGGAGGAAGGACAAAGGCAGATCAGTGTGAAATGCAAAGAACATTTTCCTTTGAGACCAGCCAGGTGCTCAGAAAGTGCCTGCATTAGGCAACATTGCCTGTTCTTTCAGCACAGTGACATCTAGGGGTGCCTGTGCGAATGCCTAGGGAGAAATCCTTCCTCATACCCTCTTGTACTGCTGAGCTCTTAAACCCCCTACAACTTGCAGGAGAACTAGGGAGCTGCTGCACTTTTATCATTTAACTTGTGTGCTCCAGTAAAGACCCTTTGCTGGTTTGTCACCTGTTATCTCGGTGACTGGAAACTGATACTCTCATCTGAACCAGACAGTACAGAAAACTCTGACAGTTTTGTAGTGCAATGTGATTTATTGTGATTTTTTTACTTCCCCCCCTCCCCACCCTTCAGTGAGTAAATCCAGGCCTGGTTATTTTCGTCATGATATGGCATGCAGGGGCTACAGTAAATTAATATTATTATTTTCTTCAATCAGAATAAGTTCTCTTATAGATAAAATGAACTTCTGAGGGTGACTGCCAGTTACCTTATTGATTAGAACATAATTAAACTATAAAGAGCACTGCAGTAAAAACTGGCATTTTGTCTTGTGTCATGGTGCCAACTCACAGTGTATTGGGAAATAGCTTAATAGAAATCAGATTCTTCTAATCAGCATGATTTTATCCTTCTATAACAGGTAAGAGGAGTACTCGGAATGTAAAAATACTCTCTTTAATAACATGTAGGTATTTGCAATCTTTGCATATTGCAGGTATTCCCTCATCTGAAATTTACAGCATGGTATCACAAAATGGTACGTAATTAGGCAAAGTGTAAACATCTTCCCACTATCATAAAAATCCCTCAAAGTTGTATTTTAACTGACACCCTCACTTTTCAAGGGTTCCTATGAATAATAGCTGTTCACTTCAGACAGCACATATTTAGGGGCCAGGGGAGAAATTTGTGCACCTCTCTACCAATCTTCCACATGAATTTTGAGCAATGTTTCTTGTCTTTGAGCCCTCCCAGCTGACAACGAACACTAATCCCTACTGCCAATATTCTGCAGCTCCCAAACATAGAATAAAAGTATTATCACTCTCCTCTTATGGGAAAGAAGATTTGAAGATTTTTTGGTTTTTTCCTCCCATTTTTGTCCTCTTTCTGCAAATCCCTGAATAAAGTTCTTTTCAGTAGCTTCTCATTTTTTGTGTGTGTGACCTTAATCAAGTTCTTTAAGGAAACTGCAACTTAGTTGTCACTAGACAAAAATGTTACATATTAGGTAAGTATTTATCCAAGAGATTTTGCCTGTGAGCAGGGGGGCATCAAACTTTGGTGTGAGCTGTGTATTCTACTCCCTTGAAAATTCAGTACTATATGTAACTTAAGGACAATGACAACTTCACATCAGAATGGATGTGGAATTCTGTCAAAGAGCCAGCTGCCTTCAAGAGACAGAATTCCAGGCCGTACACAGACACATTTTCTGATTCCAGTAAAACTCAAATGATGCAAAGCAGGCTGGGCTTGCACAGTTTCAAAGGAAATTTAAGCCGAGCCTAAAAGATGTTTGCTCAAAGTTTTTGCAACAGAACTGTAATTTTAATAACTGGTATTTCCCTGTATTAGGCAAAATCTCTGCATCTGAAATGTCCTGTAACAGAAGAAAATGCTCCAAGCAGGAGACTAACTAAAGTTATTGTTAGAGGTAGGGAAGTAAAATGGACAAAAGGTTTCTTCTATGCGCTGCATCACTCAAAAGGTATGTTTCCTTCTCTTGTTTTTCAAAGCCAGTGTTGTGATAAGGGTGTAGAACTTTGGCAGAGAAAGAACCCAGCACCCCTCTGTTCCAGATGGTCCTCAGAGATCAGAGGGACTGGGAGCAGCTGGGTTTCATTTCTGTTTTCAGCCAATTTGGCACTATCAGCCTGGTCACGTTCAGTAGGAACTTTTGTGACCACAGACTCACAAATAGTGCAGTTTACCATCTCCTGATGCCATGGCTGAGTTCATGAAGAACCTGCACAACCCAGAATCACAAACTTCCATGTGAATTCACCCACATTTCACAAAAAATTCATGGATCAGTTCATTGAAAGAGGGTAGATTCAGAGCTATCAGTGAGAGGTACACTAGCTACAGAATGTCAGGGTGCAGTAACGGAGCTCTGATAGAGGGATATAGATGATATAATATATATGTATAATATTTTATACATGCATGTATATGTATGTGCAAATATATATATACAATCTATCTATAGACACAGATATATAAACATTCCCACATCTGCCCCAACACAGCTGGAAGCATAGAACTTACCCAAAAGTGGCCCTTCAGGAAAAGAGGAGGAGACAGAACCTGTGGACTCATCCCAAGCAAGCAGAGATGTTTCTCCCTCTCCCTTTTTGCCACCAACACCGCCGTTTTTTATACCCTAATTTTTGCCCTTCCCAAAGGGGTGACACAGTCGCCTGCTATAGGGTGGCATGTTAGTGACCATGCTCTTACGTGTAAGGCACGTGTTCGTTTTTTCATCATTTGCATTCTTAGGGGGGTGAAAACTAATATGTAAATGAGAGTCTTGGTTGGTTTTGATTAGAATTTATAGTTGATACAAAAGGTAAAATAAACACTTGGGTCCTCCTCCACCCTCTGAGGCAGCAGTAGAGGCTCTCTGACCTTCAACAGAGAGTGTTTTCATTATCTCCTTAACAAACTAGATTTATAACAAGGCTTGTTTCTCACAGTGAAGGGGGAGTGAGACCAGTGGCTGGTGCAGAGATGAAGTTGTTTTCCTGTGCCTCACTGAAACAACATCAGCGGAGAGGTCTCGCTTCACTCCAGATCTATTTCAGTCTTCAGGCCTAAGACAGGTGCAAGATAAGCACAGGGCCCAGCTCATGTTATTCTTCATCAGTTCTTTACCAACTTAAGGCAACTCTGGGGCAAAAATTTACCACAATCTGCCTGCTATTATGTAGCTCAGGCATTCAAGATTACTTGATTAAGTAATTTTTTTATTTATTATCTTGATTATATTCAAGCTCACTTAAAGATATTTACCCTTAAAATAAGTCTTTTTCAAAGTAGGGGTAAACTTATACAACATTTGCCCCAAGGAAGGACAATTTGCACAGTATAAGACAGTTTTAAGTTTTTAGGCTAAAGATATCAAAAGAGGCTCCGAGCATTAGAAGAAACCACTCACTTGAAAATGCATTAATAATTAACAGTTCTACAGGAAAGTTATCAAACTTATATTACTAAAATAATTTAGGAACATGTTAAACTAACAGATTTCAAAGTACAGTTATTTTTGTTCATGCCTCAGAAAAGACAGACAGCTTAAATCAATGTGAGACAAAGTGTTGATAGGTAGCAGTCACTGTGTTCTAGGATTCAACAAAAAACAGGAACATCATCGTTCCAGCTATGCAAGCTATAGTATCTCGGTAGATTTACAAAACACAAGACATCCAAATACTCAAACTGGGAAGAGAACCCCATTTCCAATTTTCTTTTTAAAAGGGTTTTCAAATGTGTGACTTTGATTAGAAATACGGAGGACATGGAATAAATAAAGGAGGTGCAAAGTATCCCCTACTGAGACTTAAGAAGGAAAGCACCTTTTACACCAGTCTCATCACTAAATTCATATGAGAAAAGGATATCCTGTTAAAAAAAAACAGACTTCTTCTGGATGAAAAGGGGCACAAAAAGATATTTTAGGAACTAAAATTGGTATCTCATTTGTGTCAGGAAGGCCTGTTCACTTGACATTCTGCAGACCCCTGTGAGGAGATTGGCACCCCACCCAGTGCCTGTGTGAGCTCAGCACAGGAGGAATCAGAAAAAAATAGATACTTATGTATAAAAGACCTGTGGCTACACAGAAACATGGTTACAACAACAAGGACCTATATCCTTTTCAAACTGATGAACTGCATGCAAATGCATGCATTTGTCCTACGAAAAATTCTGGTGTGAAAATGCAGCTGACTTTCTGCAGCCTCCCTTGTAACCCATCCAAAAAGAAAGACAGGGGTCTCAAAAATGCTGCAATTTGCGTGTTCTACAATGGGCAGTGAGAACCTGCCTGACTCCTGTAACGAGGGGAGCAGGGGGACCAGAGGAGACACCCCTCGTGGGACTCCACAGAGCCCTCACAGAGGTGCAGGCCTGCGGCCTTGCTCTTCAGTAAGCAAATATCACTATTTGCTCCTAAAGAAGCTCGTATCCTCTTCTTTTCCTATAAACAGGGAGGACTGAGGAAGTCACGGACTGATTATCTGCAGGCACACCAGCTGCAGAAAACAATCTCTATCTGCTCTTAGCTGTTTACAGCTCCCCATGAAGATGCAGCAAGACATGGGGCTGTGCAGTTCTCATCTTCTAGACAAAGAGGAGTAGCATGGTACCCCTTTCCTAATCCTGTTGAGAGGGAAAAATAAAACATATCTTTCCCATGAAACAGCTCAAACTCTTGAATTTTGTTAACTGATGAAAGCTGCCTTTCAAATACATGCTGCTCAAACTTCTGCAGAGAATCATAAGAGAGAAGAAAAAGAAAAGAAGGAAAATAGAAAAGAAAAAAAGCCATAACAATAAAATAAAATAAAACAAAACAAAACAAAACAAAACAAAATAAAATAAAATAAAATAAAATAAAAAATATTTAAAAAGACTACTCCTTATGCTGGGAAAAAAGGTGACAACCAAAAAACTTGGGAATCACAGAAGTTCAATAAAAAACTTTAAAAATTTCAAAAGAAATACCTTCCTATCTAAAAGCCTGTGCTTACACCCTGAACAAGTCATAATTTTAATTCAAATTCCTGAGAGTCCACCTGAGTATTTGCTGTTTCAACCAGATGCTTCTAACTACCTGCTAAGTGAGGAATGCCTATCTCCTAACAAGTGTTGTGCATAAATAACTGCAAGCCAATCAAACTTGTGTGAAGAAAGATTTTGTGGCTTTCTTTTTAATAATTTAACAAAAAGGATTCTAATTCTTGCACTTAGAGTATACCTATTTCTGCTTTCATCAATGTTATTCTATCATAGATGTTAACTGAAATACAGAAAATTCTATTTTCAAATTTTAAGGGAAAAAAAAAGGAAAACTACACTTTTATTACAGGGAGAGTGGACAAACAGTGGAACAGGGTTTGTACAGTTTCCATCCTTGGAGATGTTCAAAACCCAGCCAGACATGACTCTGAGAAATCTGCTCCTCCTCTCTCTGGTTTGTAGGGTTGAGCAGATGATCTGCAGTGCTGCCTTGCCACCTCAATTACTCTGTGATACAGGACAAGGAAGGAATATATCAGAAAAGGAAGGAGATTCTGAAATAGATGCAGCTGCTCACAAACAAATCCCCTTGTTTCAGAAGGAAAGAAGAATATTGGTAAAATGCAGTGTATTTTGCAACCATCCGCTACTTTCTGAGGTTTTTATGTGTGCTGCCTGTCTTGATTGCAATTCTCTGTAAAGAGTCCAGTAGTCTGATATATAAGATGAGCACATCTGCTTTACACGGGGTAGGCTACGTGAAGGAAAGTCAAGTAAGGGTACAGAAAAAGACTAAAAGGGTAAAAGATGGAAATAAAGTTTGTGTAAAAATACTAAGTTTCCCTAGTGGTAAATGTATGTAACTGTGGTCAAAGAATAAAGTTCTTTCCCACTGTCCTGTTTCAGGCATTTTTTTGCACACTAAAATATGATAACATTTTTGTTTGTTGGTTTTCAGCTAGGCTTGTATGCAACAAGAATTTAAGTAATTGACACAGGAAAAGAACTCTTTTAAATTGACAAAAAACATATCCAGTCTGAGCTGGCAAAAATTTTAACACAGTAACTTCCTGGAAGTAAAGCACTTGTATTCTTGCTTACTGAGTGTTCCACATAGTTTTTGTGTGCTTTTGTGAAGTTTTTTCGTGCTTTTGAGAAAGTGGCACCCTTTCAACTGACCTCCACGTCACAGGGAGCACTTCTCACAGCCACCTTTCTGACAAACGACTTTTCTCATGGTGAGGACACTTACAGACTAAACACAAGGTGACTCCTATTAGCCATGGCCACAAGTAAGCTGATGCAGATGACAGGATGACACTTGGGATGGGGATGCCAGAAACCATTCCAGCCTCCCTTCTCCTCTTATTTTCTGAAGATCAGCTGGGTTACTCAAGTGCTTCAGTCTTGAATCACCATCTGTTAACAGCATCCACACGAATGCCTCTGGGAAATTCATAACATTAGATTCAGTTACCCTAGAAATGTCCTTCAGTCTCACACTAAATGAGGAGCTGTAAAAGCTAAGCCATAGTACTGGAAAGTTTAAAAGGCAAAACAATGCAGGACCTCTGCAGTCCAGCAGAAGGAATATTTAGGCTTTGCAAACATCTGTCTTTTTCTGTAGTTTGCCTTTAATGGCCTCTCAGAAAGACTAAGTTCTCTCTCTATTCAGAAAACCATTCTTTCTTTAAGAAGCCATTAAGAGAAAAGGAAGATAATTTGGTCCTAGTTAATTAGAAACTCTCCTGGCTATGCTACGGATTGGTTTGTGTACATTTGTATGAATACCTAAGTATTCTAAGGAGATGTAGGAACATAGGTCTTGGAAAAAATTAATGGTCTTGGAAGGAGACTATTTAAACCAGGATGGGCAACCCAGTGGGGGGTGAAAGTGCTAGAGTTAAAAAAAAAAAAAAAAAAAAAAAAAAAAAACCTTTGAAAAACAATATTCTCAGGCTGAAGACATAAGCTTGTCCTGACCTGCCAAGAATATGGTATGGTCTCCCTGCTGTGCTCTAGAGGAAATATGAAAAGGGCTACTTGGCAGTAACAGAGAAGCAAAGAGGTTACTGAGATCTATAGGACTTCAGTATTATCCACTGAGATGTTACCTGTACAAGTTCATAAATGTGTAATTAAAACCTTTCAGCTCTCTTTTATTTTAAATCTAGCTAGGAGAAACAAAATAAAACACATCTTTAGTCCTAAGCTATCTCTCTTCTCTCAGCTAGCAAACACAAATTTTATGTTTGACCCAAACAACACGGTGGCTAGCTAGTGAGGAATTTTCAGTGAGTTATGAGCACAATTAAAAGCTCATATCGAATACTGTGATGATGACTTTTAGTTTTATGACTGCTATGTCATAAAGATATATAAGACCCATCATTACCTGTAATATCAGAGCCATAAAGACTTCTGAATATGCAAACTGAAAATTTTAGAGCCTGTTACTTCTTAACTGATCTGGTTGGGAAAATAAAACACAGGGGGTCCAAGTATGAGAAAGCAGCTACAAAATACTTTAGTTAGAACTGTAACTTTTTGTTTCAGGCTGAGAATGTCTAAGAGGAATTAAATCTCAGGAATGACTAGAAGATAGTGAGTGTACCAGAGTCAGTAAATAACAGTAAAAGTTAAGATAGCAAGAGATGTATTCAGTAGCAGCCATAAGAGCAGTATTTCACCATAACTGGGACAGATAGAAGAGGCAATTGTTCTTGTCACTTTCTTCTTCTTCAGCCTTTCCTTTTCTTGAATATGTCAAGAATAAAAATCCCATTTTGACCAACACAATTGTGCCCCACATACAGTAAAGAAGCTGTGATCTTCAGCTGGCAGAAAGATGCCTCTAACCAGAACTGTCAAAAACCTCCACCTCAAGGGTAGCTGTTGTTAAGTGCTGGCATTTTGAGGCAGAAAAAGTACATGTGCCACTTCAGTCTGTGGAGAAACACTGAAAGACAAAGTGCTTCAAGGAGAAGTGTCTGTAATAATTCACCAGAAACAAGAAGCCCCAGGAGCTGGGACACCGAGGGAGCTTGGTGTGCTGCCCTGAGAGAGGCAGAAAACAAAGGATGGAGTGGCACAGAGGTGTTGTGGCCATGCTCTGTTTAAAGCAATGCAGTCAATGGGAGCTAAGCCAAGGAAGGGCCCAAGCATGAACAAAAGCTGAACTTTGCTTCATTAACTCAATACATACGGCTTTTCATGCTCTGCATGCTCTAATGAAGTAAAATCTGTAAGTGCTTTGTACATTTGACTGAAGTCACTCATGATCACCCTGATCATGAAATGACATCAACTTCACTTTTCCCTCACCCTCAAAGGAAATAATATAAGTGTCATTTCAGAGAGGAGGGGTGTCACCCTTCTGTACTGGGACAGCTGACAGACTGCACCCATCTCTCCCCATAAGGATGCCTATAGGTAAACTTTACTCCATGGTAACCAGTGTGCTCATAAATAGTAATTTCTGAATACTATTCTGTTGTAGCAATCAATGAACTGCACTATTTGTGAGTCTGTGATCATCAGTGTTCCCAGACTTAGTCTAAACCACACTGTGAACCTGTGGTTGTGAAAGTTCATATTGAAAATGAGCATGTTTATTGTGTCAGATAGGTTACTCTGTAAGATTATTTGTGACTCTGCATCACAAAGGTCCTGCAAGGACTAGGAAGACAGATAGCATTCAGACTGAAAAGGGCAAGGTCTAGTCAGCCCTGGGCCCAGTAATCTGTGGATAATCTGGAAAGCATGTGGGTGTCTCTCTCCTAAATTTTTACATGATGTGGCCCCATCATGCCTTACACTACAAACAGCAGAGCCCCTCACTCTGTGTCACATTAATTTCTTCCTGCCAGCTGCAAGAGACAGATTCCTTCTGGAAACAGCATAAGCTGTAGATCCATCTTAAAATGTTCTGCCACAGATTTTGCAGGTACTGCTCCTTTGCTGAGGGCCATGTGAGAACACAGAGAGGGCCTTTACTGCCTCACTTCACTCTCCTTCAGTGACTTTGAGGATACTGTGGTAAAGAAACACAAACAGCATATAAAGTGAATTTATAATGGCAACAAGTTTAGAAACATTTCTCTGGTTACCCCTTTCCTGACTTCACCTTGTTCTCTACTGAGCAGGAGGGAAATTTTTTTGAAGTGGACATTCCTGATTAATAAAGGATGAATATACCAGTAATCTGCTGCATTGATTTTATCTTTCAACAAAATTTTTAAGGTACCGTGTATCTTTGAACAATAGTATGATGGGAGACAGTCTTTCTCTCCTCTCCTTGTTATCCATAAGTTTTTGTCTTTCCTCTCCTTGTTATCCATAAGGAGAAACATGCAGCAATCAATATCTATCTCTACTGAACAATATAAATTCTATTAAGCTAGCTTGAATCAATCATCCATAAGGCCTGATTTAATTTGTCTCAAACTTCTTACAACAGAGAGGGTAGTCTCAAGATTAATTCAGTTCCAGGTAGAGAAGATCAGAAATCAGGGTACAAAATCCCCGTTTTTTCTTTTTTTGTACAGCATGCTGACAAAAAGTGTCAGGACTATCAAAGGGAAAACAAAATTTCTGTCTCTCCTTGGAAGTTATTGCTTCCTTTAAGCCACTCTCTAACTTTAGGAAGAAGACTGAGACACACAACAGACAATCAGAATGAGAACAAAGAGCTATAGTTATCAGGAAAGGTAGGGGTGACTCATACTGCATAGACTTTTCATCAAATACTCCAAGAATCCTGTTGAGACACTGAATCTTGGGTTGATGGAAGCATACCACCTGGAACTGCAGTTCAATGAAACTCAAACTTTAGAAAATAGTACCTGTCCTGAACAGCCGGCATTAATAAGCACTAAGTAACATAGTAGGATGAACAAATATTTAAAATTTACCTTGTCCATTTCAGCTTCAGTTCTTCCACCAAGTCTGGGTATCTTTCCATGCCCAAATATACTTCGTTGGGCAAATATAGGTACTCCATGAATTGATCTCTTGCAGTGCATTTTAATGAAAAACTAATGCAAGAGATCACATTCATTTCACATCAGGCATTGATGGAAAGCTGATGGGTAGAAATATGCACTTCTGAAATTCACTTCTTGTTCTGAAAGAGCAAGATGTAATGGACCTAGAAACTGTATGGTACTATGAGTCATTCTTACCAATTACATATGTTAATGTTCCACTTTTTTGTATCCGTACTGTCTTTGACGCAGAGAAGATCACAGCTTCTGCCAGGCATGGAAGCAAAGGTTTCTGAAACTGAAGTGATGGAAAGTTCAGGAAAGGGTGTTGAGAACTAGCAAAGACCACCAAATCAGTTGCCACTCTATGCATGGGTGCAGCTCCAGAAGCAAACATGAGCCAGAAAGCTGTTGTCAGCTTTGACACCCTGCTAATAACATCAGAGGAGCACCAAGAGCTGATGGGGGTCTGAGCGAGTATTTTGTATTAACTCTTCTGGAAACATGACTGAGTGCCTGGAATAGATCAGTTTGATGCTAACTGGGTCTGTGCATCATTTGATATTGGTTTATGCAACATCTGCAAAGCACCAATGTCCTTCTTCCTCATGTGTGTAAGTGAGACTGAAACTCCTCACTGGAATAAAGCAGAACTAATATTCTCCTTCTTTCTTGGTCAAATGGTTGATATGCAAGCAAATACCCAGGGAATGGTAAGAAGGTTGTCAAAGTTAAGGAGTGCTTTGCAAATCTAGGGAAGGTGCTGCTGCTAAGCATGTGTTCTTGACAAAAAACTGGTACACAAAATATTCACGTTAGAATGTAACTTGTGTTTGATGAAATATAGTGGAATCATTAATTAAGATCCCATATCTTACCTCAGTCATTCCAGGTAGAAAGATTTTGTTTCTCTTCCACCTCATCCAACAGAACTCCAGAATGACCTTTGAGAAATTTACAAGTTTTTTCATACAACAAATCATACCCCAAAGTACAGCTTTTAGTGGCACCAACCAATATTTCAGCACTGGTTAACTTCTTATCACCAGGGAGCCACTAGGACATATTTGCAGTGAGGCATTCTTTAAATTCTATCAATTCCTGCAGTTTTCACTTTTTGATGATCAGCCTTTTTATTTAGGTTGTCTGCTGCTTTATAGTAATTACTGCAACTGTGTCCTTGTGTCAACAAGGCAGTTTACAAAAGCTTGCTTTAGCCTCATAAGGATGGAAATTAAGGGTACTGGGAAAATCAGAACCTTTCTCCATCTCATCATTATCATCGCCAGGCCAGATGTCCCCATGCCATATTTTGGGGTCTGCACAGTTTTCCACTTTTTGGCTTTCTTTAGTTAAACCAACAATGGCAACAGGTTCAGTAAGAGGCCTAATTTTTCCTGCAGCTGTTTTTCCCAGTTTTCAGCTGCAGATATACCTTTTCAAGTTCCTTATTCCCTGTTCTTAGGTTTTGGGTTTCACTCATGAGGAGATCTACTCATGTGCTGAGCTTTTCTTAGTACTTTCTTTCAAAAGTCAGTAATGTCTTCAAAACTTCACTTTTGGATTTCAAAGCAGTATATTCTAAATCTGGAATTTTTGAGGAGAGACAGTACACTTATTTTCTTTTGTGCACAAAATAAGTTAATCTCTAATACTAGACAAATAATACTTCTGTCATTCTATTTTTTTAACTTTTTACACACTTCTATAGTTTTCTATCTACTTTCTATCTGCCACTTTATGCTTATTTTCCCAAACTTTTTGGGCCCATTCTATTCCCTCTCAGAATTATGACTGTTATATTTTTGCAGCAGTTCATTCATGGCAATCCTGCTGACTATACTTTTTTTTTTTTTTTTCTGTTGCACTAGAGGATGAAATCTGGCAGAAAAATAAACCAAATTGCATTCCAGCTGGTACTCAGAGATTAGAGTGGCTGGATATGGTTGGGCTTCATTTCTGATTATGAACAATTTGGCTCTGTGAGTCTGATTTCACTCAGTAAGGATTTGCACAATTGGTGATTCAACAGTAGTGTGGTTTACTGAAGCACCAGATAATGCAGGTTCTGTATTGCTGCTGTTAAATGCACTTACTCTGTTAGCACTAAATATACTGAGGCCAATGACTCAACTCTGTTCACTGAGTTCAACTTCACCCTTGATTAAGCTTAGTTTCACCTGGGTGTGCTCTGATGATGTCAGAGGCACAAATCATAGGAAAGAGTCATAAAAGATAAAGTTCCAGCTAGTGCCATTCTATGATCAGGTGGAGTTTGAGTGACTTTGGTCACATCTGTGAAGCATGTGCAGGTTTTCCTTCATTAACATATGACAGGGCAGCAAATGCCATCGGGTTGGAAAAACCATGTGTATTTTTGAGTTAATAAAGCAAAGTTCAGGTTTCAAGCACCACCTGGGTTCTTTCTTTGGCTTAGTTCCCATTGTATTAAACAGAGCATGGCCACAACACCTCTGTGCCACTCCATCCTTTGTTTCCTGCCTCTCTCAGGGCAGCACACCAAGCTCCCTCGGTGTCCCTGCTCCTGGGGCTGCAGTTTGTTTCTGGTGAACAGTTGCTCACACAGACATGTGTCCTTGCTGAGCTTTTTCTCTGAGTATTTCTCCACAGGAGCCCACCAGAGTTCCATGGTAAAAATTAAACAAGTTGAGAACAGCGTAAGAGAAACTTTCTCCCAGCTTCACCAATTTCCCGAGCAGGAAACCATGTAAGATTTTCAAACACTCTTGAAGTTCAAGCATCGTGGTTCCAGCTTAACTAAAACTGATAATTTCCGGACTTCCTAGATCTGCCTGCATATGGATTGTACTTGGATAATTAAGTGTCTGAAACTCTTTGCTTGCTAACGGAAGTTTTTCCAAATTTAGCATAAGAAATCATTTCTGCTCCACCACCTCTATCCCCACCACCAAGGGCTAGTTTGATCAATTAAAGAAATTTGTCAGCAGCAAACTGATTACAATGCCTTTGACACTTTCGGAGAAGGAGGAGGAAGAAAGTGGTCAGATACCATCAACTAACAGCATTTGGACTTGATAATGCAAAATGGTAATCACACTCCTCTGTAGAGCATCGGAGTAGTCAGGACAGCCAAATATAAACTCTTTTCTTGGCTTGAAATTATCTAGGAGATAAGCCAATATTTTATGCAAGACTTCTTTTCCTTCCCTGAGGCCTTAATTCTGACACTCATTAAGCTGCAGATACCTTTGTGACAAGATGGATACAGAGATAAAAAGGTAAGAGGGAATAGTTTGACTTTGGTGCTTCAGCAAGGAGTGCATGAGTCCCTGCAGTTCAAGGAAAATCACATATGCAGCTTTTAGATTTTCTTCCTCTATTCTAAAACTTTTTCATTATAAAAAGATTTGTGTGTGTGATTTAACATCTATTTATAGACTGCCTAGATAAACAGGCTAAATCTGTGCTGTCAGTAAACACAACACTAAGCACCCAAAATGAGATTACTCTAACCTTTCTGTTACAAATTGTGTACTGATCTTTTGGAACAGATCCCATACCTTGTCTTAAAACATGCTAATTTCGAAATGTTCTGGATAACAGTCTTGCTTCAGAGTAAATACCCATTGCATTCCCAAATGGCTGCCTGCAACAGCAGCTCCCTTTCTTCTTGAGGAAAGGCTGTAGATCTCAAAAAAAACTTCCAAGCTTCTGCTGGTTCCTGCATTAACAGGATGACCGTCTCTAGACAGCCCATAATGTGTCTCATTGTCTCAGCCCTTTATCCAATAAAGTGGCAGCCTTAGCCTATTTCTGTTACCTTGCCTGTTTGAGATAAAAACCATCCACTTCTAAGAACAGCAACTTCCTCCTCTGCCCCACATCCAATAGCAGGACAAGGACTGGGGAGATAAAAAGTAGAACTTGTGGCAGGAAAGAGAATGGTATTTCTACCTCTGCTTTCTCTCTTGTGTGCAATTGCAGCCGACTTGGCAATATGTGCATGGAAAAGTTTGACAAAATTCCCTTTGCTCCTCATTTTCCTCAGAGCAATCTGTAAACTCTTTGTGTGGTACAGCGTATTAAGGGCTTGAGAGAGAGGATATAACCACCAGAGGTGCTGTTCCAGCAGGAAGAGTGCACACCTGGGGTCCTATAACCTGTGGTGGGAGAGGGTCTGCCTCCACTTTCATTCCATTGTTTGAATCTTTGCTCATTTCTGATTTCTTCTCACCTTTTTTTTTTGTTTGTTTTTTTTTGTTTTGTTTTTTGTTTTGTTTGTTTGTTTGTTTTGTTTTTTTCTGTTTGACCTTATCTTTTATGCCCTTCAAAAAAACAACGCCAATGTGATGCCTTTCAGTTAGTAATTCTGTTATGCTGCCACAGGCTCAGTGCCTGTCTTCTGCAGAGTCAGTCATCCCTCTGGATGCAGGAGCCTCCTAAGATTGCTTGGTACAAAGTATATCCATGCTGAGAACAACTCTTTTCTCAAACATCCATCCATAATGGATTATGTTATGTTCCACTTTCAGCTTCTAACAGAAGTCATCCTAGCTGAGCACCAAAATGTCAACTTTGCTGTTTTAAGAGGCTGCTGACCGCTTAAACAGAAACTCCTCTAAGTCAGCCTGTGTGCCATCACTGGCTGTCAAAAAGGGTCAGTTGTGTTTGCCCTATATTGTTCCTATCTGCATTTATACATAAAATATCCCCAAGACTAAACTGCAGTACTACAGTAAAAGAAGATATGGGACAAAGGGCGGCGATACCCTCCTGTATGCCTGTCTCCAAAATCTGTTTGTTATGACAGATCCTGACTGAACACAAAAACCCTTCCCCAAATTCGGCTCTTTCGGTTTTACAACTTCTGTCTTTATGGCACTGCTCATAGCTGGAGCATGTCTAAAGAACACTGAAAAAACAAACACATTACTGTTGTGAAAGCTGCACACAAAATGCTTTTTTTTTTTTTTTGACTGAAATTATATCTTCAGATCGGTTAGCATTCATCCTTTTCTGATTCCCTGAAGTGCAGTGTGTGTGGTGTGTCCTTGAAACTGTTCTTGTCTACTGGTAACTGCATGGGAGCATCTAGTCCTGTAATAAAAAGTATCAAAAATTTGTATGTTAGGGATTCTTCTTGAAAGTTTATTCTGGTCTTTTGATTTTTTTTTTTTTTGTTTGTTTTGTTTTGTTTTGTTTTGTTATTTTACACAACTTTGCTCCAATATGCTATCTAGTGTTTTACCCAGATTTGAATCATTACGTAGTACAGCTCAGGGGGGACACACATTCTTTAATTAACAGTGAAGCTTGCACTGTCAGATATGGGCTATGAAGTGTCAGAATGTTAATTTATTCCCTCTCCATGTATGGAAGTTATTCTGGTTTTAATCAAAATATCATCATTTTTGTATAAACTCTTCCCTGTCAGCTTCTGTGCAATCACTAGCTGGCTTTCCAAAATTAGGAATAGTAGCAGTGTTACATAAAGATAAATGTAGAGTCACTTTCATTTGCTGCAGAGGTCAGCACTGGAGGTTGTCACAAAATTGTGAGATAAATGGATCCAATGGGAAAAAAATCTGTCAAATTCAATATCAGGTTTTCTCTTTTTTTGCTTTTTTGTTTTTGTGGGTTTGTATGTTTTGTGAACTGATGGATGTTGCCTCACATTTTGGCTCATAACATTTACTGACCAAGAATCTATTTTTGATACTCTCCAGTTTTGATCCTATTATGCCTCACCTTTAAAATGAAGATAATAAAATTTGAATGTGCTGAACATCCTGGAAGCTAAACACTTTAGTATTTCATGATACCCAGACGACTCTGACACAGCATCACAAAGCAGTCTAAGGAAATCAAGACTATTTTCAGAAAGAGGTTATAAAAAATGTAAAATAAAAGTAATTGTTTTCCATAAATTCCAAGTCCTCAAGCTCCTCATCCCAGTCCAGGACCTCCTGTGAAGAGAGATCTCCAGATGCAGCTTTGAGCTCACCACTCCCTCAAGCAATTCTTCAATCCCTTTTGAATGCCTGAGGAAAGTCTTTTCCACTGTGGCCTAGAGCCTTTCAGAGGATCTGTTTGGGATCTGTGGGAGACCCAGAAGAGATTTATGAAGCTCTGCATTGCCTGCGGGGCAAGTTCAGAGGTTATCTGATTTCACCCCACATGACAGCTCAGCCCAAACCCACTCACTCCCTCCATACCAATGGAGGTGACAGAATTGGAAGGGTGAAAGTGAGAAAAACCATGCACTGAGATAAAAACAGTTAAATAAGTACAGCAAAAGCTGTGTGCACAAGCAAAGCAAGGCAAGGGATTCGTTCACCACTTTGTATGGACAGGCAAATGCTCAGTCACCACCAGGAAAGCAGGGCTCTGGTACCAGAGACTTGGGAAGACAACGCTGCCTCTGAACATAAACCCCTTCCTTCCCCTCCCCACAGCACTCCATGCTGAGCACGATGTCTTCTGGAATATCTCTTTTTTCAGCTGGGAGCGGGTGTCCCAGCTGTGTCCAGCTCCTTGTCCAATCCCAGCCTCCTGGCTGAAGAGACAACGTGAGGAACAGCAAAGGCCCTGGCACTGTGTAAACGCTGCTGGGCAATAACAAAAACACCCCTGTGTTTTCAACGTGGTGTTATATGTAACAGGTATAATTCGCGCTATTTTCTTGCATTATATATATATATATAATATTAAATAGTTGTTAGGATGTACCTTTTGGCATTAGAAGCCCCCCCTTCTCAGGCAAAACTAAGTGTGTGTTAAAACCTGATTTACAAGCAAGGGGATGTGGCTCGCCAGGAGACGGGCGCTGATCATCATCAGGAACACCCCCCAGGCTGATACATGTGAATACTCTGTTCCCGTAAATTTCATCAAGCGTTTCCACGACACCAGACTTCGAATTTTTCTGCCTTGTCGAGAGAAGGAAATCTCATTAACTTATGGGACTTTGAATGAAACAAAGGACTGAATGCTGAAATCCTGGCTTCAGGCAAAATTTTCCCTATAAAAATCGCTTGTACCAGGATGGTGGTGTGTGGGCATAGAGTGAAACCTCTGCTGAAGCTGATCTCTGTGTCTTGCACCCAGCGCCGATCCCGGGCTCGGCACTGTCCTTTTCCGTGTGGCTGGCTAAGTTAGATCTCTATTGCAAAAAATAAATTATTTTTATTTTTTTAATTTGGCTGAATCATTTTCATTTATAACAGTGGTGTTCAGCACAAATCCAAAACACTGCCCACACAAGACCCTGGGAAGAAAACAAATGTGATTCCAGACAAAACCAGTGCAGAGAACCTGCATCTGTAATAGCATGGATTCAAGGAGCAGGAAGCAGCTGAAAGGGTGCAAATGCTGGGCTCCTACCCCTTCAACAGCAGGCTCAGCCAGCTCCTGCTCTGCTCTGTAAAGCAGTGGAAAGTAGCAGTGTGTTTCAATAAAACCACCAGCTGCTCAAAACCAGTTATCAATATCTACCAATATACAAGACCTGGAGTGTGAACTTCCTTCAGATACTTCTCCAAGTAAAAGTGGAATTCCTGATTTCTGTACATTAGTAGATCAGTAGCATGGGTTGCCCCTTATTCTGGCTCTCAAAGGAATCAAAGACCAAAGTCAGAGAGAGATGGACAGATTTGATTTTTTTTCAAATGAGAAACAAAAAATCCAATATTTTACTGCTGAAATAAATAATTATGGTTTATTAATTAATAATTAAACACAAATTAATTCATATTAATAAATATAATTACCGATTAATTAATTTTTTATTATTATTATAATTGTGGACGTGTCCATTCTTCTTTATGTCTGATATCTGTCCATGAATACTCTGATTTGAAGTTGACCACATCTTTGCAGAGTTACACATTCTGATACTTTCAATTGGGCCATCACATTCACAGAAGCCATTCAATGCCACAAAAATTTAGATACCTGCTAGCATTCAGCAAAACACTAACTGCTTCTGGAAACTTACGTAATTTTCAGTCTTTGCAAAAGAAATGGAACCTGCTGGCACATGCTGTGTTAATTCTAACACATAATATCAAAAATCACATATGTGTTCTTTGTCTAGATCTGCTTCCCTGTGTCTAAACAGGGCCACACACAGTAGGATTTTCGTAGTGATAGCAATATCTCAAAGCTATCACATCATGTATGTAATATTCATAAAGTTAAAATTTTATTCCAAGCATAGTCAAAGTCCAGAATTCATACTGCATGTAAGAAGACAGCAGAATTGCTCGAAACAATGGTCTGGGAAAGGGAAGAGCCAGACCTTCAAAAGCACAAAGCCTCCAAAATTACTGAATTATTTTCTCAAAACACCTAATCTTTAAATAGCTGCAGTTTGCAAGAGCTGTGCTCAAACAATTCAGAATGTTTTTGGAATGTTAGGAAAAACAATTGAAGTACAGCAAACACCATAGTACATGAATCGCCAAAATACACTCCTGGAGAAATCAAGACTTGTAATAAAATATAAGGCCTTTTTTGGAGGCAGCAAATAAAAAGAAAAAAGAAAAGAAAAAATAAGCATAAGCTACTGTGTTACAAGGTCCATTCAAATTATCCCTTCACTGAGTATTAAAAATATGGAACACATCCATTGTTCCATATTTCCCCTTTTACAAGTGGCATGTTCTGACTCATGCCTGCATTTCCCAGAGCATTATTCAATCAAGCCTATTTCTGCAAATCTATAAATTCCTGTTCTCAGATCAGGAGCTAATGGCTTCAGTCCAAGATATCCATATTCTGGATAGGGATATTCCCTTACATGGGCAGTCTTGGTGGCAAATGAATGAAACTGTCATGAATTCAGGTTTATGGAATATGTGTAGAGAAGATTTGGGAAGATTGGGGAAATTTTCTGGAAAGAAACAACAGCTCATACATGATGCAGCCTTGGTAACAGTGAGGTGTGGACTCGGAGTGAGTGAGTGGATGGATGCTAGGAATTTCTGACAGCCCTGCTAAGGCTTCCAGAGCTCTCTCAGAAGGACTGGTCCCACTCTGTAGGGCTCTTGCTATCCACTGCTCTCACTGGATTTTTAAGGAATCAACCAGCAGGATCAGAGCTAAGTATGGGCCCTGGTAAATATAGTTTCACCTCCTGCATTTCTCTTCAGCCTAGACAATCTTTTTGTTGTTTTTTTTTTTTTTTTGGTTTTTTTTTTTGTTTGTTTGTTTTTTTGTTTTTTTTCCTGAAAGTACCTACTTATTACCAGACTTTAAATTCTAATGGCACAAAGAACTTTGCTCCTCTTGTTATAAGCATGTGAGTACTGGAAAAAAAAATGCTGAAGAATGAAGCTGTGTTTTTCAGCAAGTGTAATTTTGATTAGCTCCACTGGCCATGTGTTAATGGTGAATGGGGCACAAAGAAGTCTGTGTCTCATTACATACCCTCTGCAGGTCTTCCATGGATTAGGTACACTTGATATTTGAACTCCATAAGGTCTCTAATAAAAACATTCTCAAGATGCTGGGTCAGGATAACAGCCCCTAGAAGAGATACAAAAAATGGTCCACGGAGTTTTTGGTTGCTTTTAGTGAGTTTTGCTGTGCACACAAATACCTTTCACCAATTCAACTAGGTAACATAAAACACCCTAGGAATAATCTCAACATCACTAAGATTTTGATTAGATTAGGATTCTTTTATTTCAACCTAGATGGATTACTTTCTTATATGATTGGCAGTTAATTTCTCTGAATAAAAAGGGTTAAAACTACTCACCATTCTGCCTAAAACTAATAGTAAAAAAAACAGGGGAAGTAAATATCCCAGTGCTACAATGTAGCAGAGATATTGGTGTGCAGGCGGACACCACTCCCTCGCATCAGCTGATCCTGCTGTAGCACATCCATCACTCGGGACGCTGGTAGGGGGCACAGGTTTCTGCTGGCATCGGTTAAGCACAAGGTCAGATCTGCAAGCACAGTTTTCAAGGGAATTAGTGGAGTAAAACTGTACAAAAAGAACCTATCCTGAGCTTTCCCCTGTGACAGGAGACGAGATAGACTCTCATCCTGCCTAAATCGTTGCACCTGAAACTCCCTTTGCACCCCGGCTCAACATATCTTCCTGAAACTGCTCCCAGAAAGGTCACAGAGCTATGGTGAGACATAAGGATGTCAATGTCTAAATTGTCTTTTCAGCTGAGTGAAGCTATATCACCAAAAACACAAAAAACACCAACCCCACAAAAATTTCCACTTGGCCACTCTTGCCACAATTGCCAATGGCAAAACAATTGCAATTATACCCTCGCGTTACACCACAGTCTTCCCTGGGTTAAAATCCACGGTTTCCTCTTTGCCAAGCCGTCTGTGATGTTCCGGTATTCTTTACTGGTTTTGGTCTGAAAGTGATGGTCTCTGAAGAGGACAGAGGAGAGAGCTGAAGGAAGAAACCTCTTAATTTGCTGCTGCAAATCTGTGAGAAATCTTCTCTTAGAGTCCTTGAAAACCTCTGCATTGTGATGAGAACTGATCTGGTGAATCAACATAACCTGAAAGAAAGGACTGTTCTCTCTCCTGTGAAGGTTTCACTTCCTGGTAATATTCAGAAATGTCTTATTTCAAATCTACCTCAGCAAAAATCTACCTAGAATGACCTGGTCTTGGTCCCCTCACAGCAGGCAACCCTGTCCTGACCTGATACACTATTTCAGTCAGTTTAACTTGTTGTAACATTATCTCTTCTTCTCAATAAAGTTGTTTACTCTTCAGTTCTGAGAAGCGCAGCCAGGAACACACCAAACATCAGACCGTGACAAATTCAATCAGTGCTGAACTGCTGTTCTGGCATATCTGTGAGAGCAAGTCATCCTTTTCACACGTGGTCAAGCCTGGCAATTACCTTAACAATGACAGCACAGGAAACCCATGAAGAGCTGGATACCAGCAGGATCTAAGTTTATCAGGGACTAATTCAGCACAACATGCTAAATAACTCTATTGATTAAACCTTGTGACATCAGAGATGGATTTGGCTCACGGCAAAAAAAGAGAAAGGCAAAAAGAAGAAAAGAGGAAGAGATATTCAGAAATCATTAGGATAATTCAGCACTTTATACAGGAACATTTTCTCTGGCAAACAAAAATTATCCCAGTGTTTTGAAGTGCATCTAGACACATTGCATATGCCAATTTTTAGGTCATATATAGGACAATATTTTCAAAAGCAAATATGAAACCAAAAACCAACTTTAAACTGGGAAAAAAATGTTGCATGAAATAGCAGCAAATAAGTCCACTAGAATTCCTTGCAAATATTCTCATACCATGTCTCACTCCATTTCCTAACTCATTAGAGATATTTCCTACAAGACACAGTTTTCACAGAAGTCTTTAGAAAATATCTGTCTGCCTCAAATGCCTTTTTCCTTCAGAAATCTGCAATGATTTATTGGTTAACTTGCTTTTTATCACTTCTGTGAAGAGATACCAAATGTAAGATTAAAGAATTTATGTCCTCCTTGCATTTTTATCAAATTTAGAGCTACCTTAAGGTGCTGAGACAGAGAAGAATCTTGTCACCCAGGTATCTGCAGGCAGAAAAAAAGATACAGCAGCAAAACTGGGAAGTTTCACTCTTTTCTGTGTACAGCAACAAGGTTTAAATTTTTTTTTTAAAAAATTAAAGCCATACAGCAAAGATGCTGAGATGTTACATTTTTGTCTTTCAGATTCTCTCATCTTTCACATGGATGTACAGCAGCAATTACATTCTTTATTTCTAAGTCATTAACATTGTTCCATTTATGACAATACATATGTTGCTTACAGGCAGAGCACTTAGCAAATGCAAACAAAATTTTTGGAGATACACAATGCAAAATCTATTGCACTTGTATGAGTAAAATATGGTAAAAATTATGTACTGATGCACATCAATGTGCATGCCTTCAATTAATTGTGTGAAGGCATTAATTGTCTTGACTTAAATATTTTTAATTCAAATTTGATGAATTTTTTTCAGAAATAAAAAACACTCAAGTAAAAAAAAAATTTTTTAGTGTTTTAGAAGTAAAAGACCAGATTTATAAAATCAGAGAAGAATGGAGTAACCCTACAACACTGAACTTTAGGACTAATATGGAAAATTAAGAAACCAAGTTCTGCAAGTTGCTACAAAAGCAAAGAACTTCCCTTGCATTATTTTTGCAGCCTCCTAGAAGAGCAACATTATAAACCTAATTTACAGTGCTCTGCAAATAACTCATTTCAGTTTGTCCTGCTGAAGTGTTACACACCTGCTAGACCTGACCTGCTAGACCTGGCTACCTCAGTAGCCAGTAGGACTCTTCTGTGATAATTGAAAAACTAGTTTGCAATTATACTTCTAAAGTCTCTTCGACCTGTCCTTGTGGAATGGCCTTGCCCTGAGTTATTTGGAAAGTTTTGTTCGAGAGTTCTTCATATACCACTCAAGGCAGTCACTAATGATGTGTGACACTTCAGAGCCAGCCCTGCTGAATCAGGCAAAAGAGGATTTGTACCAAGACTCCCACATCCCAGGGGAGTGTGTACCTGTTATGCTGTGACGCTTCTGCCTCTGCTTTAAAGGAGGTCACTTAAGCAGCTCACTGTTCATTTAGATCAGTGATGCAGTAACTGCTTATAACAGTACAGATGATTGCTTGCCCAAATCCTGTATAAACCATTCACAGAATATTTTCCATGTCTTAGTTTCAACAAAATTAAGAATCAAGACATTTACTGGGAGGACCCTAATGCAGATATTGATGTTATGTCAAGTAAGTGAATGGGAAGTGCAAGATCAGCCTGAGGTACCCAGCTGGAGTTCTGCAGTATTTGTAAATTTCAGAGGCACAGCAGAGTACCAGCGTCACACTCTTAATAAAATATTCTGGACAAGTAAATTTTCCTGGCTGAATATTAAAACAAAAACCAAAATGGGGATAGACAACATATCAATACTGTGTATATTATGAATATAGACAAAATGTGACTTTCTTCACCTTAAAATAAGATTTTGGCTCTCTTTTCCTAAACACATGTTTATTTCTGTCAGTGAAGATTTGGTTATTTACAAATTTTCCAAACATTTACATTAACCTCCATTTACTATTATTTACTGCAATTCAACAGCCATTTCAAGATATCCGCAACAAGGGCTGTGTTACCCCTCCAGGTACAAACAGCTGCTAAAATGAGAACGCAGAAACGTCTGTTTGAGCAAGTAGGACAGAGCCCTGAGGCCAAAAATGCTTCTAGCTCTTAGCCCTGTATTGAACCCACAAGCCACAGGTTTGTCTTATTAAAAGTTAAAATTGCTTGGTGTTTTTCCAGTCCTTCTCTGTCCAGAAGGCAATACAGCTGGCACCAGGGGTGACATGCTGTGCACACAGCTGTTCTCCTCCCAGGTCACTGCAGGAAGACCCACTGTCAAACCAGTGAGAACCTGCACTTGGGTGAGGCAGAGAATAAACAGAGACAGGGAGAAACTCCTCACTGCCCTGGAAGAGTGATAAACATAAAGGGTGCATCAGTGCAGAGACTACACATCAGCAGAGATACCACTATGGTGGGCACTAATTAAAAGGAAGAAGGCCTCTCTTCCTCAAATATTTAGCTGGTCTACAGTCCTCTTATATTCCTGACCCAGTGTGTGATGGAGACACTCAACTACATCCATGAAAAAATGAAGAAAGGAGTAGCACACATAAAAGTACTGCTTCTCCTGTACTCATTAGCAAAATGGAGCCCACTGTCTCTGCATTTTAAAAGTTAAAACCAAATAAAGCTAAAAGAATGAATGCAAGACAACAGATGAAATCATGTACTCTTTTTCCAAGCCAAAGGTGCTAACATGCGGCCCCTGCACCACACATTATGATAATGTTTGTACACAAGACCCACAGGTGAGATTTATGTGAGCACAGAGAGATTAGAGCGTGAAGAGCATGAAGTGGAAAAGACTCCCCAGAAGCATATTAAATACATTACCTTGCAGAAAAACACAGAAAAAATTCATGTCCACAAACTGTCGATTGAGATAACAATATCTCAATAACTGGGGGGGAAAATAAGAATATGGTGGTGGTAATAATAATAACAATAACAATAACAGTAACAATCACAATAACAATAATAATAATAATGATGATGATGATGATGATGATGATGATGATGATGTAATAACAACCACAATAATAATAACAACAAATTAAAAACTCTATTCAATTAAATAAATAAATAAACAAATAAAAGGTGGGGAGAAAGGGAAAGAAAGGGAGATAAAACCCAAGTGAAAAATGTGATGCACAATACAATTGCTCACCACCCACTAACCAATGCCCAGAATATCTTCAAGCAGTGATCAGCAGTTCCTGGCCAACTCCCTCCACTTTGTACCCTGAACATGACGTTCTATGGTGTGCAATATCCCTATGGCCAGTTCAGCTCTCCTGGCCATGTTCCCTCCCAGCTTTTTGTGCACTTCTTCACTGGCAGGGCTCGGAAACTGAAATGATTGTGACTTAGGTGAGCACTTCTTAGCAACAACCAAAACAACAGTGTGTTACCAACATTATTCTCATATGAAATCCAACACCAGCATTGCACCAGATACTAATGAGAAAATTAACTCTATCCCAGATAGAACCATGACACCATCCATTCTGAATCACCATGGCACTGTTGATTTCAGTATGATTTATCTAGTATTCATTGATGATGGATTGGACTCAAAGAACAAATGCAAGAAAAGCTTCATTTGGGAAGGGAGATTAAAAATTCAGCTGAGATATATGTTATAATGAAGAAATAGAAAAGTGGTATGAAAAATGAAGTACACATTACACCAGCAATGTTGTCCACTGTTCTCCAAAATGGAGAAATTCCAATTCCAGCTTTTGAACAGGCACTAGTTTCCCTAAGAGAAAACCTAACACAGTTCTTACAATAAAAGTCCTGGATTTGATCTATTGATTATTGAAACATCTGATAATGCAAGAAAGAAAGGGAGGAGGGAAAATGTGGCAAAGAAGGCAAGGAGAGAGGGAGGCAGGAAGAGGAACAGGACATAGGAATAAAAGAAGGAAGGAATAAAGAGCCAGCATCAAGGTAAAGAGATGAGGGCCTTTGCAAATCAAAAACACTTTGCAACAAAGACATTTCTCAAAGCAGACCAGAGTATCTACACAAGGAAAGCTTGACTTTAACATGTGCAAAACCAACACTGTTTTTGAAGGTTGAAAACCAACCCTGTTCAGATATATCACACATTTTCTCATAATTTTACTTTCACGACCTGCAAGTTTGGTTTCCCCATCTTGATCAGGAAAGGCTGTTATTTCAGAATATACCTGAATACTCTAAAAGAGGGAGAGCTTACCAATCTATACAAAGTGTGGGAAAGTCTGTCTCACTAAGGATACCACTCTGAGTCCAGTTTCCTCCAGTGGGGAGGAAACCTTGTGCAAGCACAGAATCTTAAATAGAGCTCTGCTTCTACACCAAAACCAGAGAATTAACCCCACAGGTAAAAAAGCCCTGTAATCCTTCTCCCCTCCTCATGCAGACAGTGAAACATCTGACTGTTCATATAATGCTCAGACTCTTCAAGTTAAAAGGAAAGAATTAAGACAAAGAAGCCATCATGGAAAACCTCTATTTTTTCTGCTTCAAGGACTGTGATTTGAAATGAGTCATAGCTCTCTTCCACCGAGTGTATAAAACAAGACAGCAATTTCACTGCCTGCATACAGAGGGAAAGACAGCAGTCTCATCTCTTCTGTCCATTTCTGCCCCAGCACAGGGAGAAAGGGTACAGACCTCCTCCCAGCACCACCAGCAGCACCAGGAGAAGGATGAGCTGGGGCTGACAGACACACTGAGTAGTCCAATGGACTCAGTCCCAATCTGAAGCACAGTGGGGTGAGGAGGAGAGCAACCAGCACCAGCAGTGTGAGTCCCACAGGCACTCACTCCTCGGACCCCTGCTCATCTGGCACTGCTCCACAGCGTGACATTTGACAGAGACATCATGTGCCCCTCCAGAGCACTGAGTGCCCTCCCTTCCTCACACTCCTTTGGCTTTCAAGAGCCATCATGTAGCTTAAAGTGTTTTGTGAATGCAGCTTCCTTTCCATCTGCTGGTGTTGCAAAAACATCAACACCACCACAAAATCCTCTCTCATGCAGATTGCAGCAGTAGCAGCCAGAAACTGTTTCACCCTGTCAGAGCAAGAAGTATTTCTAAGATGCACCACAAGCAGGAGCAAAAGAAATCCATTTGGATGGGAGGAGAGCACAAGGGAATAAAAACAAGGACTTGATTGTCCCGAGGACAAAGTTTCACTTACAAAGAAAACAACCAAGTTGTTAGTAACAAAGGATTTTGAAATGTTAGGGGTTAAGTTCCCACTATAAAGTCATAGCTTAAACTTTTACTTAATTACACCCTCAATTTACTTAATTACTTGCAAAATTATCTTGTTATTCTTACATCTACATCTGAGGTCACTAGTGCCTTGCAGATACTGAATGTTATCTTGCAAATCATCAAATATCTGACAAATCTTCTGTTCCTCTCTCTCTCTGTGAAAAGATGAGAGTTTTCTCTTTTGAAAAAAGAGACCTCTTTTGTCTTTACAGAGAGAAAATTGACATCTTCAAACTTTAGTAAAAGAGGAAAAAGACACTATATAAAAATGCCCTTGAAAAGAAGAATAAAAGAACATAATAACAAATATCTGCAAGCTAAAGTTTTGCAAGTGAAAACAGATGTGGCCTGTGAGAATAAGCAACATGAAGGAGTCTTCATCCTGTGAAGTCTGTAGGTGAGTGCTAGATAACTTTCTGCTTCAAAGCAACAGAAACATGATGACACTGCAATTCTCTGGAAGAAAAAAAAAATTCAACAGTTATTGCATTTTGCAATTGTGTTAGATAAACAGCTTTATTCTTCTACACTTGATAGGCAGAGCATACTGGATTTCTAATAAGACTTTTGAAAGGTCAAAAGCAAATGAAAAACGGTTTGTGTTTCAATTCTTAACATCTGGAAACTATAACTCCAGAAACATGAATGTTAAAAGTCATTCTGTGTACCTTGAAAGGACTGAAGTTTAGTATAGGCATGAGAGCAGTTTCATCATTTACTCAGCTTAATGTTCTTCCATTCGTGACTTTCAAACAATCTTCAATCTCCAAGTTGGTTCTGTAAAGCATATCTATCACCATCTCAGTACTGCAGCAAATGACACATTAGAGCCCCATTTTCCTGAATCCCAGTCATCCTGCTGCAGGTTTCAGCAAAGCAGAGGTGGGGCACACCTCAGAGCTGTGACACATGCTGTCAGAGGATGCTGCCGGTCCAAGCGACCTTGGATGCCACACAGGCTCCTGAAGATGCCTTGTGCTGACTCTGCGCTCAGCTGACCTATTGCCCCATGACACAGGAAGATATCTCAGCTGTTTTTAACCCTCTCCTGTTTTCACCAGGAAAATCTGATTTTAACCACTGGACCAAAAGTAACTTAATAATTACCTGGAACAGAGTGGGGATGCTTGATAGGGAAACCCATGTAGCCAGATAGGCTTTGGGGCATGAGTTTCTCAAGCAATTTCAAGCTGAGGCTGCTCTGCAGATTCTTTGCAGAATTTCCTTTTCAGTGTCATTATTCCTCATTACTTTGAAGGCAGATTAGACAAAATCCAGCACATCTGTAAACTCACCGGTTTGATGGTATGAGATTAATGGCTGTGATAATAGCCTACAGTGCAAGTCAAAGTGAGGAATTTTGGAGAGATCACTGTCTTCCATAAATCCAGGTACAGCTGAATGCAAATGTTGAACACAGCCAGGATGAAGTTATAGTGTCCTCGGGGACCCATCCATCCCCAGCCTTCAGCTGAGAAGGTGGAACCAGCTGGAGATCAGCAGGTGCCTCCCCAAAGTGCTGGAGTATGAAGCTGTAAACCCTCTGGTGAGGGAAGGAGAGGGATGGAGAAAGGTTCTATTTTCAGCTCTGACTAGGTCACGCCTCACAGGTGTGGTCCAGCATGCAAACCAACTGCATGTCTTTGTCCTGCACAAACCAAACAGTAAAATTCAGGACAGCCAGAGCACTTTGGTACCCAGTCAGACTGAATTTTAATCCAGTTTTAAAGCACTGCTCTGTGGAATTATTCAGAAGATGTCTCCAAGAGGAGCTGATCAGGAGGTCCTGATTAGGTGATGCTTCCTCCTCACCTGTGGCCCTCCATAGAACACTCTGACTTTATTATTTTTGAGACCTAGATAGAAAAATAATTGTTGCTTTAATCACTGTGCTGAAGAAACACATATGGCACTCATACATTGTGTTTTCACATAGTGCTTTGTTCTTGTCTAAACATGGTACAGTGGTCAGAAAAATGAGCTGTTACCTTAAAAGCAATTGAACTTGAATCATCACATCGTTTTGCCACATCTTCCAAGTACAGTATGCAAATTAAACACAAAGAATCTCAAATATCTAAGCACACTGCCTCTGACAACAAAATAACAACAGCAAAAAGAAAGACAAATAGGAAATTATTTTGGATGATGGCTCTTGCTAAATATAGTCCATCAGAATATAAACAAAGAAAACTCTATAAACAGTGCACCAATTACAATGTCAGAATCAATAGCACCATCTACCTAGAAGGTTCAAACTATTCATGCTAATTCCTTTTCTTTTCTTCAGATGTGTTTTCTCATCATTTTCAAATTGCAAAATTAATATTATTTCTTTATTTTCCGCCCCTGACCTCAACCATTTTACCCTATTTTAAGAGGTTAAACCACATAGCATACATAAAGTAGGGATGATTATTCCCAGCAGCACTTCTGGTAAAGACAGGTTACAAAGTGTTCAGTCTGGATTTATCCATTTATTCAATTAGACAGGTAAACAGACTATGAAAATTCTATTATACATGCCTATTCTAGTGATTTGCTGTATTAGCTCTTTTGACATCTGCATAAAACAAAGAGCAGTTTCTACTCATTAGAGCCCTGGGGAAGGCTCATTTGTGATTATTATGGATTGTTTTTCATGTTTTTTATGCTTCCCACACAGAAGGAAATAAATGTGTTGAATTTGTACCCTTCAAGGCTGATGGGGCCCGCTAGCTTGCACATCTGATGCAACTCCTATCTATATGGACTGGTGGAACTAATCTTACAAGATACAAGATTATATCTTTTGAAACTGAAAAAAAACAGAGGATTTTTTTTTTAATACAGCAGCTGTGAAGTGAAGGAAAGAACAGGAAGATAGCAACAGAAATGCAGATACCTTGTCCATCATGCATCTTAATACCTGTTGATTTAAATATGTTTCCACATATAAATTCAAGGGGTCACAGAAAGACTATAACTAATTTCCTAATTGGTCCCTAGGACATCTCAGGCCAGTAGCTATTGTTAAAAGACCAGACCCCAGGCAAGTGTCTATATTTTCTATATAGACAATATTTTCTATATTGTCTATTTGGGTGCAGCATTCAATAGCTTACTGATTTCAGGACACTGTGTGTGTACAGCTTCAGTCCTAAATTTGGGAAATAACAGTGACTACATCTTTCAGGCATGCCACATATCCTCTTGCTTTCACATGGGTGCATCGCTCTACAAAATAAATGAAATCAGAATGAAACCATAAACCACTACTAAATCTGGTATCTCAAAGTGTCACCGAAACTCGTGAAGAAAATAAAAAACCCTCTAACCCTGTATTTGAAGTGATAGAGAGCCAGGCATTACTTTATTCTGGCCAGTATGTGCCACAGAAAACATTCCATATACACATAAGTTTTTCTAGGTTTTTCCCAAACTTTATTCAGTCCAAAACCCATAGAAGTCCATTGGTCCCAAGCTGAGTATTTCTTAATATTTGGTTTCCTGTTGGACCTGGATTTCTCCACCTCTGACATTAATTAGGTCCACACTCCTTGATTTACTTATCAGCCTTTTCCAGACCAGGTGCCTCCGGCTGTGCCAGGGGACAGTGTAGATGGGGTAGATATTCACTGATGTTTTCTGATGATCGTTGATGTTTTGTCCATGGTCGTTATCTCTTTTGGTATCTTTTGGGCTATTCCAAGTCTGTTGAGATGTTAAGGTCATCTCCTTTGAGTGGTACAACATTAAAAAAAAAACACATTAGCATTCCTTTCTCCAAGGCAAAGGCACACCAAGCCTGACTAGAGAAATAAAATTTAAAAAAAAAATTAAAGTTATATTATTTCCAACAAAAGGACAAGATTTTAGTCCTCTAATTAGGTCGGATAAAGATGGATTTTATCCTGACAGGGGTTTGGATACCAGGGCAGGAGCATTTGGGCTCATGAGAGGCCTTTTATTTTTTCTGAAGGTCGTTGCCAGGGCTGAGGTTCTTCCAGCTGTACCTGCTGGTGTCACTGACACAGCTGCTTTGGGAGCTGGTGGCTCCTGGATGCGACAGGAGAGACCCACACCAGGAAAACTCCATTGGCGTTGGTGCTGCCTTTGGGGTTAAACACTGGGCTGGCAGCAGTGCCCTGGAATTCCCTGCTGCAGTGCCCAGAATTACTGCGAGCAGAGCCACAGCTGCTGCTTGCACTCCAAGAGAGCGGAAGAAACACCATTAATTGCAGGAATTCTTTGACATCTTGCTAATATTGTCAGCAGACCCTTTATGCTCCTTCCAGGACATCTTTTGGGAAAGCCCGAGTTTTTTTTTTTTTTTTAATTTTTGACAGATCAGTAGCCTACTTGTCAAATAATCCCTGTCTCAGCAGAATTCACTCATAAAAGGCATCCATGATCTACCTGCATTCAGGAAATTAAGTTATTTGCAAGCCAATAAAGGGACTGATTCCTTTCAATATTATAAGACAGATTTATGGCACCTGATTCCCCAAAAAGGATATCTAGCATTAAAAGAGGAATATGGAATTGAGTTACTGATTCATGAGAATAAAAAATACCCAGATTTATTTCTGTGTATGTCAAAGCAAGCACAGTAGTGTACTCATGAGACCAACCTCCTTTTTCTCTCTTAAGCATGGATCCATGGCCAGACCAGACCATCATTTTCTCTTACTGCTTTCCACCTCATACAATGCCTTCATAACAACAGTTCTAAAGAGGGATTTTCACTATTAAATGCACCTTCCAAATTTTGCTGATTTAACCTTTTCATCCAATGTTAGCTGCAGTGTCAGTGTGTGAACACTACTTTGCTCTACCTATTATTATCAGACGTTTTGCTAATTTATATCCTGTACTTACTCTAGTAAAGTTCATCTAGGAGAAAAATCAGAAATCAGACCAAAAGAAGGAAAATATTTCCCTTTATTAAAAGACCATTTTGAATTAAATTTTCTGTTGTATTTCTTTCGTTGTCACAATCAGACAAAATTTTCTCATAGATACATTTTTGGACTTATGTTTTCACTATTTTTTTTAATTTTAGGTTTTCAGGGTAGTGTATCAACTAAACACTGTTCTTCTCTTCATCCAAATTATATTTCGGGCAGATGAAGGTCCAGCTGCTGAATTTTTAGCTTATGTTTCTTTTTGCTGTCACATTTAAACTCCCGCCAGATACCCACTATTTAAATAACTGAAGAAGTATTTACCTTTTATTAAAACTGTCAAGAAAAGTGCTTGCTGTTCTTAAAAACATGAAGAGATTGATGGGATAGGGCAAACTTTTTTTTTGCTTTGTTTGACAATGAACCAGTAAAAACAGAGATTTGACAAAAGCTTTGTGGCATGCAAGTATAAAAAAACAACAAGCAAACAAACAAAAACAAATAAACAAAACCAAAGGAAAATACCTAAAAAGCTAACAAAGGAAAAAAAGAAAAAAAAAAAAAAGAAATGCTACTACATACCATCTGTAGGTGAACTACAGAAAAGAATGAATTTGTTACAATTTCATTTTTGTCTTTCCCTTCCTCCTTAAACACAACTTCTAAGATTCCTGCATATCTTACCACAATGTCCCTTGCTGTATTAATAAATGTATCTGCACAACCTTGCTAATAGAATAATTTAGGAATATGTGTTTCTCTGTTGCTCAGCTACTCAGCAACCCACTTCCTCAGTCTGAGCCCTAGTAGCAAAGATTGGAATTAATAAATCCTGATCCTGAGCTCTATTTTACCTTCTAAGAGCCTGCCGTGTAGACACAGCTACATCTGAATTTGTTGTAAACAGAGAGGTTTGTTACTTTTAATTATGTAATTAGATTTGCTTTAGCCTCACTGGGATTGAGGATAGTAACTCAGGAAGATAAGAGTTTGCTCTGGGTCTTGGCACATCTTTATGATGAGAACACAAAAAACCAAATTCTTCTCTGGTGCAAACCATGACTGAGGCAGCTGGAAGGTGTCAGCTGAGGGTTATGGGCCGCAGGAGTGACTGCTGGGCACAGACATCTTTAGACAAAGGTGAAAACCTCTTATTATCCCCCCAGACAATTCTTTTCTGAGCTGCTTGATGGATCTCTGCCCTTCCTGCAGCCAGGCTGTGCCACAGGCAGAGCTTCTCCATTCGTGAGAACTTGTAAGACCCACTGTAAGGAGGAAAGCATCAAAGATTGATCCACAAAATTACCATAAAATAACAAATCCATACACTCCCGCTAACATAAGCTAGCAGGCAGATTGTTGGGAAATAATTTTAAGAATTTTACCTCCATTTTTCTTTGTTTAGAAAGGAGAAACATCTTTGCACACCACTCCAATTGCTCCTTTTGTCCTTAAATAAAAATACGATGATCCGAGGATTTTAAAATAATCCAAAAACTTGTCTGCTAAAATAAAAGAAGAGGATTGATATTATTAGTAGTAAATAAATTGAATTATCTTTTTTCCACATAAGTCCCTAGGCTAAGGGGACCATCCATATAAAAATGTCCTTCCAAAACCTTCCATGATGACTCATACAATTATCTGAGTTTGCAAAAGATCTCTGGTTAGGATAAAGGTGCAGAGACCAGCGAGATAATTTCACTTTCTCTAGACATTACAACTTTCCTAGCTATGTGCCAAATACTCCCCCAGAAAGGTGTACATTTGTCACCACAACACTCATTTCTTGTTGTATATAAGTGCAAAGGTCCATGAGCTCCTCCCTGCCTGAAAGTGTAGGAAAGGCGACTTAATTCCATGAAAGGAATGCAAAAGGTCATTGTTTTCAAGGAGGTTGCCAAGAGATAAAATTCCTCTTTTTCACAGCTCTTTCCTATTTAACAAAATAGAAGAAAGATCTTTTAAATCTGCCTTTAGAAGAACATTAAAAGGTCTGATTTAACTAATGGAAGATCAAATGTTTCCTCTGTCAGCGTGGTACAAATCTGGAGTTCTTCTGAAATCAGAGCTTTTGCCTGGAAAGTTCAGAGAGGAAATTCAGCTTACAGAAAAAGCAGAGCAGGAACCATTTCTGACACCTTGGCTCTTCACTGTCACTACCAAGTTAAATAAGAAAATTGAACAACTGTATATTTAAAGACATCCAAAAACTGATTTTTTTTTTTTTTAACTAGCTGAACCAATACACTCTTCTACTGAAAGAGGAGCCCTACATGGGAGTAGGGCTCAAGGAGTTAATGTTGTTTACTCCTTCTGATTAACAGTTAATAATTTAAAGAAAAAAGAAAGAAAAATGTAAAAAGGAAGAAGAAAAGGTTCAGTGAAAACAGGGGTCTCTCCAGCCCCCAGCCCCCTATGTGTCCTGAGGTACTGTTGGGGAAGTAATTTTTCTCTCCCCTATAGTGTAAACCTTATTAGAGTTGCTGTACCATCTCCTTTTTTGACAAGGGAGTTGTAAACAGAAGAAAAGCAACATTTCCCCTGTGTTTTTCTCTATTCAGGCCTAAAATCTCACCATGTTGTACATGAAAATACCAATACATCTCTACTGTAAACCCCACGCTCAGGAATATTCTCTGAATTTCTTATGTTTGAGTCACGAAAAGATAAACATAGTATCAGTGAAACAGTAAGACTGGAAGGGATTTCAGAGAAGTCATCCAACTACAACCTTTGCCTCAAGCCAAGAACATCTCTCAGGGTTTTAAAATACATATATTAATTGTGATCTATTAAAGCAATCTTGTAAACCACCAAAAGGGAAAAGTAAAGCTTTTTCCGCATGAAAATATTGCAGATAATGCAGAGTTGGAAGAGCACAGCTGCCAAAAGATTGAACACATCTTATTTTGGCAGTTCTTTGGTGAAGAGATGCAAGCATATAAAAAATGTGATGGATACAAACTGCTGTTTACAGGCTGTCTTGCCTACTACCCTCATTGCAAAGATCAGCAACTTCCTGAGGAAAAATAAAATAATTGACTTTTAAAGCTTTATCTATCATATTTATCTGTCTACATTTTCATTACTTTATTACTTCTCAACTCCTCTACTATGTGTTTCTGGCTACCTGAATACCCACTTAATGCAGGAAAATATTCTTTAGCATGTAACTGATACACTCTGTCTCCAGAAAAGCTAGAAGATTTCTTGAAATGCAAATGTCCTTTCAGAAGTACAGAGGCTATGGATCTGTACACTCAGCTTCTACTTCCCTGATGCCAAGATTCCTGCAGGAGAGGATTACTATTTCCAGGTAGTCCCTTCTCCCTGAGGCATAATTTGGTAATTTTAGAGTCTAAGTATCTACAAAATATTACTCTTCTTTCTCCTTAAAGCATCCAGAAAAATATAGTTCTTAACTTCCCTAGGTAGTTCCTTTTATTGATCACCCATCCTTAGCATAAAAAGTTTCACCCAGCTTCTTACCTGATTTTTTTTTCTTTTAAGCTGGAAGTTTCTTTTGACTTTCCCCAAGTAGAGGTCATGCAGAATGGTTTATTGCTGTCCCTTATGTGAGTATTTTAGTTCTAAAAAACAGCTACTTTTCATCTCCCTTCAGCCTTATATTGCTAAGGTGAACAGAGCTAATTCATTCAACCTTCCCTCACAGGCCCTGTTCCATAAATCTGTTCTCACTCCTTGTGTTCCCTCCTCCAGTTTGCAAAAATCATCCCTGCACTCCTCTTCCTGTACTGGGACACAGAGCCTGGCCCTGGTCTTACTGGTGCCCAGGCATTATTTCCTTCTACATCCAACGTTTGATCTTCCTTTGAGGAGATAATTTAATTAAAAGTGACTTCCCTTCCCCCATCCTCCCCAACAGCACAGCTGATGCAGACTCAGTCTGTGATCTCTCTATCTCTGTCACCCAACTTTTCTTTGTTCATTTTTTTTTTTAATATTTAAAATAGTACATTGCATTTGCTCCTACTGGATTTCATCTTGCTGATACCATGCACTTTCTGCAATTAATCAAAATCATATTTAATTTTAAACCCATTACCCATCATGCTTGCAGCCCTTCCCAGCCCCACACCATCTGGATAGGCACACCATTTCCATTTTATAATTTAGGTCTTTAAACAAGACATTATCTCCCTGCTACAATTGACCCTCATGACATCACTTGCACCATCTTTCCAGAATAAGACAGCAAATAGGTTCACAGGCCCTCATTTTGCATCATGCTCCATTATGCAGTTCATGTGAATGCCCCAGAGCACTGTGTCAGGAATCAATTATATTTTCTCTTTCTCTTGCACACAGCAAACTGTGTACCCTGTCAAGAAAAAGCTTTAGACCTGGCATAAATTAGACCTGGCATTGTCATTTATGGGGCAATTTCAGGGATTCAGCCACAGCCCAGGGAAGGCTGCAGAGACTTTTGGAGTGATCAAACTACAATTATTGGTTTGGTCTGTGGAGTGGTTTTGGTTTACTTGGTTTTTTTGTGGTTCTTGTATGCTCAACTCCAATTTTTTTCAGAATTCAGAAAACTGAAACATTCTTTGCACCTGAGACTCAAAAGGAAAGCTCCAGACAAAACTTCAGGCAGGCTCCTCAGGAGCAGGAATTTCCATCCTTATGGGACATTACTCTTCCTCCTAATTCTTCAAAATCTTACTGATGCTGCCAATACCAACCTGTAGTTCATGTTGTTGCTATGCTGAGTTCAGCTCCACTTTTCTACCTTCTATTCACACATCCTTCCCACTGGATGGCAATGTAAACCTCAGCCACCTGTATGTGAGTGTACACACAGCCACACAAGCTGTGTGTGAAGACAAATTTGAGAGGGAGGAAATGATCAAAGAGGTCATTAACCAGCCCAGCTTCCTGAGTTACACCACTGACAGTAAAAATTACCTTCCAGCCATTGCATCTGGAACACTCTCAGGCTTCTAAATTCTCCTAGCAGTTCTCCTGGGACCTGGATTTAAAAAGCCACAGCACCCAAGTAATGATGTCCTGATCTTCCACCACCAAAAACAGCAAGAGAAGTGTCTGGAGTACACTGTGTGGGTTGATACTGCCACTTTCAGAGACAGGTATCCAAACACTCATCCTGCAGCCTCTCTGTGCTGTACAAAGTGCAGGACAAAAAGGTAAATAAATGTCCAACCCAAAAACAAGCAGGAATCGGTGTTTTTTTTCCCAGTGAGTGCTCCTGTGTTACAGAAGCAGAAGGACACTTGGACTCTGTCCCGCACCTGCCTGAAAATTCTCTGTTCATCTCTGTCTTCTCCTGGTCTTCCTCATTCCAATTGCCTTAACACAGACCTCAGACTCAGCAGTCTGTCACAAAATTGTGTATCTGTACTTCCCTGTGGCCCCCATCACTTTGATCCAATTACACATTGGTTGGTGCATAGATAAGAAGCATCAGCAGGAATTGGTTTCTAATTCTGTCACTTGTGACAGAACTGCTATTTACTGCATTGTGTGCAGCAAGCAGCCTTGCTTTGTTGCAGCTCCTTTTTGTGACGATCTAAAAGAGTTTTATCAACAGAACAACTAAATTCCTGTTCCGTGGCCTTTCTTCATGATCTGAAAGAAAATTGACACTTGATATGTCTAAAATAAGTTCCATAATGGCAGCAAAACTGCCATTCAGTGTGCTGAAAATATCAGATAAATGGCAGGCTTGGCTCATGTTAAGAAGCTTTGCACTTCTTGTGTTCGTTTCATCTGTGACAAAATTCAGCACTTATAAGCCATTAAGGCTGCATTGTGCAAGTCAGAAATGCAGACAGATATTCTGAGAGAATTTTAATCATGTAATCACTGTACAAGACATTCAGATATTATATGCTCAGATTTTTTTATTTATTCTTTTTATCCTCCTTACAAAACATGTACACAGACAAAATAACTAATTCTAAGAGACCAGCTTTTATTTATGCTCATCAAAACAGCTGTTTTGAAGGTGGCAGGATTGATGCTGCTATCAGGGACAACCAAGCCAAAAGGTCATATCCTAAAGCAGAGAGAAAAAGACATGTTATGATGGGATGTTTTCAAGCTCCAGAAATTTACAAATGGTGCCAGAGGCCTTTAGAGCTGCAGGACCCTGCACAAGCTTCCCGTGGATAAGTCACTCTAATTGATGATATTCAGAACAAAACCTGCCTGAAATGAACCATTGTCCTCTCTTGCTTTTGTGGCTATTGTCTTCTCTTGCTTTTATTGTTCCTTTTCATGTTTATCTGTTCAGTTCTTTAATACTGCACCCACAAAAAACCATGTGAAAGGAGAGAGGAATGCAAAGTGAGTAGAAAAATGCCTTGTCTCCTGCCATCCATCTTCAGTCCTATAAATTTCTTCTTTTACAAAGAGCAAGGCTTCACTCATGGAGGTGACATCCTCAGGTACACAATGAAGGGATGAAAATTAAAGAAGGGATCATGGCTTCATGCTGGTTTCACTTCTGCCACTTCAAGAGTTCTGTGGGTTTCTGGGCCTGCCAGTTCAAGGCAAAGTTATTTCTGAAAATTTGATTTCTGAAAGACAGAAACAAGAGGAACAAGAGGAACACTTTTTTCATGATAGCCATATTTGAAATTCAAAGCAAACAGAAAGTACTTTTAGGCTTAGGGAAACATAAGAAAAAAAGAGAGAATCTTTCACACTGTCTGCATTTTCATGCTGCAGAAACTGGAAAGACTAAACCCTCTCTGAAAAAGCAAAATTAAAAAGTTCTCAAAATCCACAGCTAAACTTATTCTCAATCAGGAAAAAAAAAAAAAAAGAAAAAAAAAAAGAAAAAAAAAGAGAGAGAGACCAACGCTACAAAGCTGACAAACTAGTCTACTTTTCATATCCTTTTCATTTCAACAAAAAAAAAAAGTAAGTAAGCATCAGAAAAATCTTGATTTCTTGATTTTCAGAGGTCTCAATCTCCTGCTCCAAAGGAAGGAGCCTCAATACCAAAAAAAATCACAGAGACTGGGTAACTCTTGCAGTTTTTCTTCAAAGTAGTCAAAAAGCCAGCCACTATAACTGTTTTGAGAGCAGAGGTCTTCAGAAAGGCTTTCTAGCAAAGCTATGGCTGCTTGTTGAGCCACAATATGTGGCTTCAACAACCTGGCAGCTGTAACAAAAGCAAGAGCCACCTTGTGTTATCAAAATTACATTTATGAGACAAATTCCTGCTAGGGATCAGAGGGACAGAAAAGCAGAACTGGACCCTGGTTCTGGTGGTGAGTTTATTTGGTTTCAGGATTATGGGTGCTTTTCATCCTGAGGTCTGAGTATTTATCAGCCTTAACTGATCAACCATTACAACATCCCAATACTATGACAGAGAAATATGATGAGAATCTGAAACCTTACAGGTAAAGCAAAAGTGATGAGAAAGTCCTTTTCTCTTGTGATTTCAGAAGTTATCTTTGGTTCCTGGGTTGATATGAGCAGTAAGACAGAGAGACATGTTATGTCTGTTGTGGGTGTGTATTATTTTTCATTCCTGTCAAAGCACTGCAGAATTTCTTTATAGGACTGCATTTAGCCAGTGGCATGGGTTATAGCAGGTGTTAGTTCCATCTTCCTTTTCTTTAAACTGGATGATTTTTTACCATAAGAATTCCTAAGAAGTCTGTTCACATTATGGCAAATGTCAGTGAACATCCATGAGTCACTGCTCATTTGCTCAGGCCAGTGGCCTCTGGCTGTCTCAGCTCCTGACATATTAGCCACATGAAAATATATGTTCCCATTCCTAGTGCATTTCTAGAAACACATCTTTGCCTGACTCTTGGTTAACAATCCCACACCTCATTCAGGATCTTCATGAAAATTATGGGAACTGAAGAAAGAATTTTTTTCACATGGAAGGTGTATTTTAACCCTCCAACTTTAGTCTAGAAAAAAGCCCAAAGAAAGACAAATCTAGCCAAGATCTACAAAAAGCATATCTGAAAATGAACAGTATGACTTTTTTTGTGTCTATAGCCAAAAGGGCAAGGAAATAAAGATGGTAAATCTGTGTGTTTACTTAAAATCTCATTCAAGAGACTGGGGGCTCTGAAACAAGGGAAACAAGCTGCAGCAGAGTTTTTAGTTTTCATTTTGCCTGAAAATCATGTCTTAAGAATCAGGCTGAAAGAATACAGGAAGTTCTAGCTTGCATGAAAAAATGTGTTCTAAATTCACAGTCCAGCTTTCCCACTTAAGTCAGGCTTGTGCAGGGTGTTTATTTAAATATTCTCTAAAAAATGAGATGCTTCTATTGTGTCTTTGCCTCTGCATGAAATCTGAATGAAGTGGCACATCAGTGGTCAGAAGTTGGTGAAATTAACCAAAGCATCTGCCTTGGAAAGCTTCCAGTAAATACATCAGAAAACTTCCTAAACCACCATAGCCTTAGTTAGCTTTACCAGAATATCAGCTCAATCACAATCTTTCCTTTCCTTGATTCTTCAGAGACTTCAATTTGCAGGTCATAAGAAGAGAGTTCACACTGTCTTCTTGGTTTCCTTCAAATAACACGAGTCTCTGTCTTGTGCCCAGTCTGGCATTTGACCTTTCACAACATGAAAAAAGTGACAAATAATTTCCACTGTTTTCTTTCTGAATGTCAGAATTTAATGTTTTCTGGTTTATTCCTTCATGTATTGCCATCACATTTTGTTTTACCTGATCATGACTGAGTATATATTGCATTGCTGTTTTCCAATTTGATTTGTTATGAACACAGAAGAGTTTTCTTCAGTCCAAGTATACTTGATATATTAGGTATAGGAAAGCATTTTAAAGTGTAAGAAAGGCATTTGGTTCTAACAATAGATGTCCCCGAGAACCAGGATATATTGTTTAGTTTCATTTTACTGGGTTCACCATGAAGAAAACAGGGCAGGGAAACAGCAGATACAAAATTTAAGTCCAAATCGGGATGTGAATTGAGGTTCCTCATTAACTTTTGCTGTGATTTCTGATTTCTAAGTAAAACTCTGACACAAATGCTGTCACCATATGCTTCCAATTGCTCACAGCAAGCCGGACCGAGAATTACCCACACAGGCATGATGTGCAACATTTCCACCAGTTTAGAGACTGCCATGGAACTTCAAACAAGTCGTATTTAATTTGCATTAGAATATATTTTCCAAGCAGATCCTGGATTTACCTGCCCCCACAAATGGAGATGTTTGACTAGCAGTGGCAAGCAGAGTGGCAAAACCCACTTTCCTCCCAGCCTGGCTCAGGTGGTGGAGTAGGACCATGACAGGGAAGATGTGGAAACCAAAGAGGTTCCTTGTCACACCACAGAAGTACACAGCTCTCATTTCTGAATCCTTACAGCTGCCAAGTCAGATCAAGAGCCTAAAGGAAGTAATGAGACCTCAGCACTGTGGCAATCTTTTCTGTAGTCAAAGAAGAAAAGACAAATCCATCTGGCTAAAATACTGTATAGGAACTGGATCTCACATGTAGATTTACTGCTTTATTGTGAGGAATTCACTTATTTTCCAACCATGATGCTCTCAGCCAGTTCTGACACCAGGAACAGATATGTAACTGGTTATTTCATGCCCCACTTATTTAGATTTTACTAAAATTGGTCAGGATAATGGTATGCTATTCAAGCAAGGAGGACAAGAAATGCACCTTTTTACTTTAATAGTAAAGCTGGTTTGTCCGTGAATCTGTGCAAGATGCAAAACCAATAATGAATTACTGCACATCCAGATAAATACTTTTTCTGGGAGATAAAATGGAATTATTAGGTTAGCTTCATTATTTAAGAATGAAAAAGAAACAAGAAAAGTAAAACAGGAATTATAGGCAAATTTTCAAAACTGCTGTTGTTTTAGTATTGCAAAGTGTCATATAACAAAATAAGTCAGGTTTTTCCTGGCATGGATGGTGTCCAGCTGTGTGAGGCATCAGTTAAGCCAGAGCAGTGTGGCAGTTAGCTACAGGTCTGTTATTCCATGTTTTCCTTGACCTGCTGCTGGTGTTGACAGAGTTACGAGACCTGAAATATCTCCTTGCTTCAGGGATCTGTATGGAGCTGCTAGGAATAATGTCAGACAGTTCCTCACTAAAGCCAGTTTTGATCCTTTTATTTCCTTTACTTGGCCTGCCCAGATCCACTGATCACCTGGGACTTGGGGAAGCTCAACTACCTGTGAGAGCTTCCAGCATGCAGCCCTTCCTGCTCACCTGTGCTGCATGGTAGGTACAATTTGAACCACAGGCTCTTGAAGACTTATAGAATCCTGGAGTCACTGAGGTTGGAAAAGACCTTTCAGATCATTGAGTCCATTGTGAACGCAACAACTCCCAGCCTGCCACTAAACCATGTCCCCAGGGGCCACATCCACCTGTCTTTTATCCCTCCAGGATATTTAAAGCCCTCCCAGGACTCCATTCATTTTGGTCTCACCTTCTCCAGGTGCCAGCATCACAGATGGGGTTTATGCAGTTCAGCTCTTCATTCTTCTCACCTGCAGCTTCTTCCTACACTTGGCACAGCACAAGGCTGCAGCACTCATGTTTGCATATGGTTCTGCCTTTCTTGTCTCAAAAATCTTTCCCGGGTGTGCTTCAGAGAAAGTATCTTATGAGTGAGAATCATTCTTAAACCTTACTCTTAAAGCCCACTGCTTACTAAGAGCTGAACAGACACAAATGTTTTACATTAAAAAGCTGCACTCAAAGATAGCACAGATTTTTCTTATGTGTACTAGCTTCAGTCTGCTTTGCAAATTAATATCCTGGGCAATTGTGCCTAGGCAAGGACAGGAATATTTAATAGCAATGTTACTGAGCCTCAAGCACCTGATATGGTTTAAAATACATTTGGCTGGCTATTGGCTGTCTTGTCCAACCAGCAGCTAAGGAAAAATTGTGGTGCATCATCATATAAGTCAATGCATTTAGATGCACTCTTATTCTTTAATGTCCTTATCTGTTTAACTAAGGACTAACTAAGGAATTTCAGTCTATTGCTATAAAAATCTGTGGAATTGTCCCATTACATTCCAAGCAAGTTAAATTATTATTAATTGCATCTCCATCTCCAAACTATGAGGCCTTTCATAAACTGCTACAATTCACTAGTCTTCATACATTCTGAATACTCTGGCTTTTGGGGGCACAATCTGGGTCCAGGCAACACTGACTGATCATAGAGGGTTCCTGCAAGCCAGAGCTTTCCACATGCAGCCTGCTGCCCACTGCCCACCTTTGTGAGGTGATAAGAGAAACCTTCATTCAGCCCAAAAAGCCACCCTGTCCTCACAGTGCTCTCAAGTAACATAGAGCAGGAAACCTATGCCAGGGAGAAAGTACAGAAGTGGAGCATCTTCTAAAAAATAAACCCATGGCACCAGCCAATGCTGGAAGATGAGGAGGGGGGCAAACAGAACCCATTGTGATAACTTAGTGCTCATTTTTAATACAGGAACTGCTAATCTTAAAAGATATTTTGTCCTCTGAAACAAGTCCCTCCTAATCTGAACATGTTATAGTAGCCATTACTACCAAATTAGTAAAATTTTCAAGACCCTTTTGTTATCATTGTTTAAACATATGAATCCTCTTGAATATCAAGCAAAGCACAAAATATCCAGCATCCTCCATGAAAAATCCCTGTAATGGATTAGAAGAGACAAAAAAAACCTCCAAACAATTGTAGGGGAGAGATTATGAGCCTCAGTTTATAACCACATTCTAACCAACTCAAGGAAGAATAAATGGGTCAGTAGAGAAACGACAACAAAGCTTCTCAAAGGAAAGAGGGCAAACCTTGAGCTCATGTAAACTGCAGCTTCATTAAAGTCAGTGTATCCAAGCCTGTGTACACCAGGAAAAAATATGGCTCTGAATCTCCCTCTTCTGGTGGGGACCATAGGGCAAACCTTCACATGCCTGAGCTCTCTTCATAAATGAACACCTGTTCAAGCTGAGTTTGTACACGAGTTTCCTGTTTGTGCCTTGAGTAACAGCCATGAATAATCCATGATGGAAAAATACACATTTACAAGTGCTTTTCCATCATTCTACCACCAGGCTTGTGCTCAGCACACTCAGGCTGTACCACTTCTGGAAACTTTAATAAGCAAGGCAATGGGCTTCTTGTGGAAGAAGTACTAGTTTGGGTAACACCTGATATCTCCAATGCCTTTCTCACATAATTCCATGAATTACGGCAACACAGAAAAGAACAAAACACTGAGAATGAAGACAAGGATACCAGACCATTAAATCTATGGTGGGGGCTATTTGATTTACAAGCAGTTTTTAGCATGGTGAATGCAACAGGTCACCATCCTCTAAATTATCTGAGAGGTGTTTTTCACCTGCTGTCTCACATTCAGGATCACCTGTGGCACAGGGCAAACCTCAGCACTGCCCAGAGGGCTTCCCCTTTGCAACAGAACCACTTATTTCATTCAGTTCATCACAAGAGACAGATTCTCAGTGCGCAGGCTTTTAATAAAAAAGCACAAGTGCCCTCCCTGCCTCTCCAGTGCAGAACATGCCATTCCCCTGGTGCCCATCCCTTTTGCACTGCTAGCACAGGCAAGCAATCAACCCCATCTCTGGCTACAAAAACTCCACATGCTTATTCTGAATTTTTAATTGCAGCTGTTTTGGTGTTTTCTGTTTGAAAAAAAATCTAGATTTTTCAGTGTGCTATATAATGGGGAATCGTATTTTTCTTTTTTCTTCTCTTTTTCTTTTTTTTTCATTTTTTTCTTTTTTCTTTTTTTCATTCTTTTTCTATTCCTTTATTTTTGGTTTTGTGGAGTTTTGTTTGGTTTTGTTTATTTGTTTGGGTTTTTTTGCTTGGTTGTGTGGCTTTGGGGTTTTTTTTGGGTATAGGGTGTTTTGTTTGATGGTTTAGTTTGGTTTTTTGGGTTTGGGTTTGCTTTGGGGATTTTTTGGTCTTTTAGGAGGTTTTTGTTGGGGTTTTTTGGTTTTTTTTTTTTTTTTTTGCAGTTGGTTGGTTGGTTTTGTTTTTTGGTGTGGGTTTTTTCTGTGTTTGTTTTTGGGGGTTTTTTTGGGGGTTTTTTTGTTTTTTTTTGGTTTTTTTGTTTTTTTTTTTTTTGTTTGTTTGTTTGTTTGTTTGTTTGTTTGTTTTGTTTGTTTGTTTGTTTTTGTCCCCCACTAAGAAGCTGGACTTTTCAGCAAAGATCCAGTTCTTCAAAATCAATTAGTAATTTTGGACTCTTCATTTTAGTGCATCCCACATCAGATACGTCAATATTACTTCATTTTCTGAAATAGCTCAGTATTCAGACTTGGAAAATTGGACCTTCAGGTTAACCAGTCACTAATCCTCAGTTCTTAATTGACTCCCTAGTCCCTCAGCCATAAATCTCTCTTTCGATGAGAGAGAGAGACTGGATTTGTTTCTTCAATGACATATTCATTTACTCATCAAAGGAAAAATAGTGGTGAATCAAGACACAAGAGAAAAAACCAAGAAGCAGCAATGAACCATGAGTCAGACTTGAGTCTGCAAGGAATGACTGTCTGGAGTTAGGGCTCCACTAAATCCAACCCATCACAGATTGATGAAGAACATCCTCATTTATTGCCTACAGAAATGTCTCTAAAAGGATTTCGATCCAAAATTCAGTTTTGAGAAGGAGAAGGAAGTTGGTGATTCATAGGATTGTAATGCATCTACTTTAGCTGTGTATTTGCAGGATGGTCCTACTTTCTCTTGCTGTGGATTAATGAAAGGAACTGAATTGTCCTTGACAACAGCATGTCAGGATGCTGTCACCTTTTTTACCTTCAAAAATTACCTTTAAGTTATCTTTAAATAACATTTTGTATTATTTAGACAAATTAAACTAACATAGACTATTAAAAAAAAAAACATTTCAGAGCCTTTTTATGTCTGTCTTTGTACAATGGAGAGGCTGGAACATGATCCTTCACATAAAGCAAAAGTGCCTGCCTGAGTCTGACCTTCAGGGAAGAGCTGATGCTCAGAGATCAGCATCCTTTCCCTCCATCTGCCAATGTTCCACGAGGCAAAATATCAGACAGAAAAACAGATTACATGAGTCACATGGATATTAGAAGAATTCTGTGGAGCAGCCATTAAGATTTCCTCCCGCAAAAAAGACCTGGAAAATCACCACCTGGCAAATCCTCCCCAGAGGAAGCAGTAGAGAGCTGACAGAGTGTTTGAAGCAGTTGATCTGAGCATTAATAGGCAGTCTCCTTCTGCAGTGCCAAATTCAGACCCAACAGGTAGGAAAGAAGGGTGAGAAGAAGAATCTCAGATGAGATTTTCTTAGAACAGGGCAGAGTATGGAGGAAATGGAAAATACAGAAAAATTTAAGAGATCTGGGGTTTGTCCTGCAAGCTGGAGTTGTTGCAAGAACAAGGAATGAATGAATTTTCTTCAGAATTATCAAGAAAGAAAACTATAGTGATTAACTCTGAAGACATTATAACATGTAATGGACCAAAACTGATGGTGAATATTATATTCTGATTCTCTTTGAAGACCCTAGTCTCTCTCAGACGCCACCATTATCATAGTTCCTCAAAAGGAATTGTACTGAAAGAGCTTCATGTTTATGAAATCCACTAAAGCACAATTAATTTATCCTTACATTATTTTGCATCTGCTGCAAGTGAGTGGTTCAGGTAACCTAAAGAAGGACAAACAAGGGATCAGCAATAGTAGGTTCAATATAATTTGCAAAAGCACAACAAACTTGGAAGGCAAGGCTCACTCTGTTACTGAATATATATGGAGCACACAAAAGACAACTGGAATGAAAGCAATCTACAATGATTTATGTACATGCAACACCACAAGAAGTTAGTGTCAGGAGACCCAAATAAAATTAGATCTTCAGGTAATTACTGTAGACCATGCTAAGTACATTTTTCCACTACGAACATTTTAAGCAGCTAACCTCACCCTTAAAACAAGTCAGCTCTTCCCACAAAAGTGTTTCTGCCAACAGATTAAAAGGACTCCACACAAAGAAGCATAAACCAGCTTCCCTTATTCAGAAAGCTATATTTAGAAGGAAGTTCTGTTCAGAATCTCTTTTATCTGTTACAAACAAATAAAACTGGTTTATTAGTTTCCATTATCCGATGGTTTATAGTATTAAACAAGCAGAAGCTAGAGCATTATGATGATTTCCACACCTAGAGATGGAAGAAATTACTACCTTTTGCCATCCCTGTTGACAAAAGGAAATAGGAATCCATATCCTATTCATTCACAATTCCCAAGATAACTGAGTTCATATAAGGACCAAGTAATTAGTTAAAGCTCTGTGCAAATTACAACATAATAAATTACCAAACTTCCTTGTTTTGTTGTTTAGAAGAGAATTCAGGAATCTTCACATATTATTTAGAAAAAGAGAAATAAAAATCAACACAAATTACATGAGTGTCTCTTTAAAAGTTCACCTCAGACTTAAAAGAAATCTCACTTCATATTGCGTTATCATGATGATTAAAATAGCTGAAACTATTTTATAAGGTGATAAAACCCTATACCCTGTATAGAGGAGTAGGCCATGGTTCAAAACTCAAGATTTTGAAAACTCTTCCTCTGAACACCTCCTCCCATGGGGTGGGATAAGAGAATGATTGAAGTCCACAAGACTATTCATTTTCCGACTTACAGCAAAGATAATCTGAGGGAGCTGAGGCTTCGGGTCCTAGCCGTGATGAAATCAGTTTTGATGGTATTTCTTGCCTATAAAACAGACATAGTCCTGTCTATTTCAGGCCCTGTAAGACCTAAATTTACTCAAATAACAAAGGTGAACCTAACTCTCAAAAACCCTAAACTTATACAAGGTGTATATTCAGAGGATTTCTGACTCCAGTGCTGAGAAAATCCAATTTATCCATCAAACTTTAATTCTGCCAGTGGTGCCTGTGCAGGTGGTTAGAGAAGGACTAAAGCATATGGGTTGAACAGGGGTAGGACATAAGACAAATCTAAACAAAAAAGAAACCCCAAAGAAAAAACCCAAACCAACAAAAACATGTCTTGGGGATTTGCAAGTTTTCTGGTTTTTTCTCAGAAGTGGAATGGTTTTGCCCTTCTTTCCCTCTTCTACCTCTAGGAGCTAAAACTCCTGGTCTTCACATGGTCACTGCCCTTCACCAGTGCTTGTTTCCTTCCTAAAGTCAGAAATGCAGCATCTGCTATTCTTCCCTTGTCACTAGAAGCAAATACCTCAGCCATAAAAAAGGAATCAGGGTGGTCTAGATAAAATTGCTTTGCATTTCATAGTTTTCTGTTGCCCACAAGTATTTGCTTTCCCCTCAAGTATATACTCACAAGTATATCCTGAAGCTTAGAGTTTAGGATTAAAAAAATCAGTATTGCAGCTTTCTTAACTGGTTATATTTTCACCCTTTTTTCTCACTGTTTTTTTGTTTTGTTTTGTTTTTTGTTTTTTGTTTTTTTTTTTTTGTACTTCATTTCCTTTTCGATTTCTGTTTTCTCCGTACTTCACCTTGGTTCTTGAATTCATGGGGGAGATTCCCCTTTTTAGATTAGATGCTGAATGTTATCCCTTAGCTACACTGAGACTAAACTTGAAGAGAGGAAAGTGAAATTATCAGGTCTGGAATATAAAAAGGTAGAAAAAAGTATTATAATATGAATCCACTGCAAACCTTTCATAACTGGGAAATCCTTCCACAAAATGCCAAAAATTAACTAGAAAACATTTTAGTAAAAAAAAAAAAAAAAAAAAAAAAGCCAATGAAAAACCCACAAACTAAAAATCTTAACTCTTCTTGGTACTAAATCCCAGAAGCTCTGATATTTTAAAACATTTCTCTGTTATGAAATTTCAGACATTAATATTGACATTTTTTCATCTGGATATCTAAAAGCTGACTTTTAAGTAAAAATCTTTTAACAGTTGAAAGAGGTTCTATGCATTTCAGAAGCTGTTGTGAAAAGATGTAATGTTCTCTCAGGGTTTATGTACTTAACAGTAAATTCAAAGTGTTGCCTCCTCACATTCCCAGGTGTGTAAATTCTGATTCTAATCTCTTGGCTTGAGGCCTTCTGTTCTTATAACAAACCCTTAACTCATAAAGTAAGTGCAATGTGTAATGTTAGCATTTGCAGCTCTTTTCTTGCTACTAAAGCACAAACCTTATAAGTCATATTCCTGCAGAGTCATCATTCCTCTAATTAATTTGCCTATTAAATAGGCCTGTTCCTATTAAATAACCCAATATCCACTATTGCCTCTCTATAATGAAGGAAATAATATCTTCATCACCCCAATAATGACACACATCAGTCATTGGTTGTTGTCATGAAAATGAGGGGAAAAAATGTCTTCTGAGGACATTAGAAAACTGTTTTTGAGAATCTCATTTCAGTCCTAGCAATCATGAATAGATGACAGTCTTTTGGGATGTAAGAGCTGTACAAGTAACTCAAGGCAGCTTTGGAAATTTGATCCTCAGTCCCTTGAATAACCCAGCATAAAGAATATTCTCTCAAGCAGTTTCTACATGAAAATAAGGAGTGGGAGAAATACATTCGAGACATGCAATTTTCCCATTGGTTTCTATGTTGTGAAGATCATCAAATAAAAAGAGAAGTAGTGAGGCAAAGGAAAAGTACTGAAGTTTTAAAGAGGACTCTGAGACAGCATGGGGAAAATTGCGTAGATAAGCCTAACCAGGTCCCAGAATAGTCTAGAAATAAATAATATTTATCAGGAATCCAATCTTTTGCCATTTTGTAAAGCAATAAGCTTGGGATCGATTTTGCTCATATATCTTTTATGGCTAACACAATGTGTTAGTAGACTGCAAATATAATTTGTATGGTGTATTTCAGACACAGAAATACTCCAGAACGTTTCAGGTGTACCTCACAGAGCTGCAAAAATCCACTGCGCACATACTCATCTGTGCAACTTCACTCTCATGTCACTTGGAGTAGAATGACCTTGCTCAAGGTATGCCAAGTGGCAGAAAATGGATGTATGAATTACAGAAAGGACAGAAAAAAAAAAAACATTACTGCCTGAGGGGTGACTTCTGATGGTGCTTGGAGGGGGCAGAAATTTTTAAGGCAAAGTGCTGAAAGATCTCAGGCTGTGGAGATGTAGACAGTGACAAAGTAAGGTAAGAAAGAGAAAGAAACAAGGAAAGGACCCAACTGTCTGACAAGCTCAGCTGCAGCACGCATTTACTGTGCTTTGGCATACTTTCTATTAAGTGAGAAAATAATTGCCCACCACCAGGGAGTTACTGAGTTCATCCAAGCTGGGGTAGAAATAAGGCAATATTCTGAAATGCCTGTGAAACTAGTGATTGATTGATTGATTGATTGACTCACTCACTCGGGTTATATCACTGATCTTATTTTCCGCACTGAACTGCAAAATCCACATGTCATGTTCAGACATCTAGATGCAAAAAACTGCCAACACAGAAGAATTATACAAGAGTTGGGCTAGAAGGGACCTTTCATGGTCTTCTATTCCAAGCCCTCTGCCATGGGTAAGCAGATCTACAGGTAGTAGATGGTTGTAGTACAGGTTGCTCAGATGCCTGTCCAACCTGACCAAACGGTTTCCAGGCATGGAATCAGCTCTCTGGGCAACTTGTGCCAGTGTTTCTCCATTCTCTTAGTAAACAATCTAGCCTGGCTTAGATCAAAAACATTAGCCCTTGTCCTATCACTACAGACCCTACTAAAAAGTCAGCCCCCACCTCTCTCACAGGTCCCCTTAAGGTATTAAATGGCCTCAACAAAGCCTCTCTGGAGCTTTTTCTTCCCCAGTAGGACTTAGCAGCAGGAGACAAAGGCATAACCACCAGCAGAGAGGAAAACTATCTATTCTATTTCTGTGTGAAGAAAAACGCACAGATTAGGAGATGAGTAATTGTTTTTACTTTTTCAGATTTGTGGCATTTTTCACATGACCTTTCTTTGAGCCACATGAGTACATATCAAGACATCAGGCTGATTCAGTCAGAAAGCTGTGCTTTTACCAGGTACTCCACAGCCTTCCTCAGGGAAGCCATTCCAACTAGAAAAGGGCTGATCTAAGAGCAACTTCTCCTTTAATTTGCCATTATAGGTTTGGTTCAAGATCACCATGATTTGCAGCATTTGCAAACTCTTGCCCTTTAAAATCTTTATCCCCATCACTGTGAGTTTTCAAATTCAATAGCAGCCCCCAGCAGAGTCAAAGAACCTCCCCCCAAAATGCCATCTGTTTTCCACAACAGTAATGTCTGCTCCACGAAAACCTGCAGTCTTTTGGAAGCAAGTCGCCTCTAAAGCTTTTGAGAATCTTCTGAATTCCTAACAAAAGATTATTATCTTTTCTAAACTCTCAATCCTCACATGGATGTAAAAATAAATCTCTGCTTTATTTATAACTGCTGATTGAGTTAGAAAGTTGCCCTTTATCTAACAAAAAGAAAAATGGCATTTAAAGCACTTCTAATTCATTTGGCTTTCTGTTCATTCATTAGCTGAATACACTTTTCACCTGTATTTTTCATTATTCACAGTAAGTCTATTTTTACAAGAGTATTTTGACAATTTTTTAACAGTAAATGCTCACTGATTTTATGGCAGTCCTCTGCAGAATGTTCTACATTATACACTTCCCTGGTATGGCACCAGCAGAACTCAAAGTTTGCTCTTCCTTCTTAACTCAGTGTATGAATACCATTTGGATGGTTCTAAATATTTAAAACTACCCAGTCCTCAGCAGATGCCATGAATCTGTACAACCACACAGATCACACCACAAAATAAACCATCATAGACTCTCCTCACTTTGCCTAATTCTTCTGGAACCTTGCTGCTAGTACACTTTATGTGGTTTGATGACAAGGCCTTCACCTGAGATAATTTAATGTGTTCGGTGTGATTAAAGCATTACTACACTCATATGCTTATTCCTCCCACCACTGATGACTTCTTGCTGGTATAGTCAAAGGGAACCTGGTTTCTATTGAATGCTTATTGGCTTTATATTCAAAAACTCATTTAGGTCTAGTATTCCATTACCATATGATTCATAGGTATCCAAGCTAACTTTAAACACACAGAATAAGCTCAATCTTTGCTTTCCTTGACTCTTCAGAGTCTTCAATTTGCAGGTCACAAAGACACAATGGTCACACTCTCCTCTTGGTTCCCTTCAAGGAACATCATGGACAGCAATCTCTGGCTCATGACCAGCCTAGAATTTGACCTTTATCCACACAGAAAATGCAATATGCAACTTGCCCTAAAAATGTAGTTCTGTCTTTGTTTAAAATGCTGTCAATGTGACCATTTTCATCACAACCTCAAGTTTTATGGATTAGCTCACAAAAGAATGTAAGCATTGAACAAGGAGCAAATAGCACTGTTTTAAACAAAAATGTGATTTTTTTTCCCCTAAAGAACTTATTTAAGCCAGTCTGGAGCACTGCATAAAAGCATTCATATTTTAGTCTGAATAGTGCTTTTTTTCAATTATGATTGGTTCTGTGGGTGTTTGGCACCACTGGAACTAAATAACGATTCCTATATTAGGCTAAAGAGATTCAACTTCTTCCTGTAGACAGGTTTAGCTCCTTGACAAACTTGCAGTGCTCCTTATCAGCTGTGGGTTGTAAGCAAGGCAGGGACAGAACATCCAGACAAATAATTCTGAGGGTTTTCAATTATTATTTGTCATCCGTGAATAACTCATGGCAGCCTTAGTGAATCTTGTTTCTTTTATTTTCTGCAATCAGCTTATGTTTCTTTCTGGGATATTTGTTGTTGCCCCTGTAAATTTGTCAGATGCAGTCTCAGCTTGAAGATCTATCAAAAGGAGCTTCTTGTAAGTATCTGCTGGACACAATTCAAATTAGTGGTAATTTTGTGGTAGGTTTCATCAGGCACACAGGGCTCAGGACAACTTTCTTATTCTATTAATTGCAAAACTATGACTGAAAGACACGGATGTGAGTTAGAACTTATTCATTTAATTAACGTGGGGGGAATTAGCAGGGAGAGTAAGAGAATGTTAGCTTCTTCTTCCCACTCTAAGAGCACAGGACACAACTGTGCAGTTTCCAACTAATCAATATACTTTAGGACTCTGATCACATCTGAACAGATGAAATACTTACTTTTTAAAAATGTATTCAAAGAAGTCTAGTGCCTTTATGGAATTTCTCTTCTTAATTTGGTAGGATATCTGAAAGCAAAGCAAACCCAAGACAAATAAACTTAAATGTGTAAGTAATTTCAGGGGACAAAATACACACAATTCACTCAGTTGGAGTACAAGAACTCTGTTGCACACAACTGAATCCACTCTTGCAAACAAACGAAACAAACCAGTAGCTTAGTTAAAAAAAAAAAAAAAAGGTTTTCTCAAAATACTAGCTGCAGAAACCACCTGTTACTTTTGGTAGACTCAGATTGTGTCAATTTATCTTGAGGCTGTTGAATATTGGATTTCCTGTGCTCACTTTTCTCCACCCCACAATACTTGCGATTCCTTATTAGACAGAGATTTTATTCAAGTCACATCAGATACTCCTTTTTTATTATTATTTGATCAGTGGGTAAATTCCTGCATTTGTCTTCTCCCTTACTTCAACTCCTAGCCAAACCAAGCAGCTATGTACTTCCAGCTTACAGATCCATAAGAGATATCCCCGACACCCAGGGACTTCGGGACGTTTAGGCAATGTGTGTGCCTATATTATAGCTTTGCTGTTGTCCTTACATATTTACTCAGGTTAAGTTCATGAACAACATGTGTGCATGTGGGAAATAATTCAGCTTGCAAATAAAGATGCCTCCTCCACTGCAAAAAATGCCTCTAAGAATCTAGAACATCTTCCCCATTCGTATTGAAATTCAGCAGCTAAAATAATCTCCCCAAGTGATGTTCCCAAGGAGTTTCCTGCTGCCTGCAGAAAAACTGTGAGGTAGGAGACCCTGAGCACTTAAATATGATCTGCATTCTGAACAGACTCCAAAATTTTTCTTTCACTTCAGCCTTTGTCAGCTATAAAAATGCTTCTGCCATTAATTTAGGAGCCAATGCCCAGGTGGCCAGCTGTTAATGTCACTGACAGACTGCTTGCTCCTGTTGAGTGGTGCCTCACTCCACCCCTGCTCCCACTGAGGTCAATTTGCTGGGGGCAAGCAGTGCACAAATTCAGCAGGCTTTGGCCTTCAGTGGGAGTCTGAATCTTTTTATGAAAACTGAGTAAAGGACTCCTCTGGTTTTCTGCCCAGTCAAAACTTTCAGGTAACGTAGAAAGGGATAAAGTTACTGCAGCACACATTAAAAATGTGCTGGGGAAAGCAGCCTGGGTTATTCCTGCCTCAGGCAAAGACAAACTCATCTGTGGGATTGTTTTTGCTCAAGAACCTGGCTGTACTCATTGGGTAACTGGGGAGGTCAGGGAATCCTGGTGTTTGCCTCACTGGGGTTGATTCTGGGTGAGAATTGTCTTCCTGCACCAGCTGTACACCCATCACCAGACCTAGCACCTCACAGTGCCCATCTCTGCCACTCCACATCTGGGGACCTGAGCCCAACCCCGTTGATGAGAAATGAGCTGTGACCAAACCGGACAAGTGCTGCAGTAATGGAATCGGGCCTGACTTCTGCAGGTTACAATCTACCACCACACACCATCTCTCCTGCCCTCAAAGACTACTTGACCTTCCTAAGGGCAATCACAGAATGCTCTGAGTTAAAAGGGACCCACAGGGGTCATCGGGGCCAACCCTTCAGTGAATCCCCACAAAGGGATCAAGCCTCGGTGTTACCAGCACATGAGCCAATCTCTACTCGTTAGCTTCCTTCCTGAGCAAAATAATTTTTACTTCTTTCTGTAACAGCAGCCTCATCTAGAAGCAACAGCCTAAAAAGTGGATGGGAGAGGGCTGACTGTGTGAAATGTTTCCATCTCTGAAATCAAATGCTGGTTACATTGAGACCCACAGGCAGTTTTAAAATGCCCTTTGCAGGCATATTTTGAACTCTCTGGGTTTTTTATTTTTTCTGTAATTGTGGAGATGGAGGTGACTCAGAACTGCACTAATGGGATGTTTGCATCTACCTTCCCCACTCTGGGCCCTGGTTGCCTTTCCATGCTCCACTCTTCATGTGACCCCCAAGTACTATCCAAAATCAGCCTTCTCTCACATGCTGGTGTGACCTGTTGGGTCATAACCTGACCAAGAAAACCCCAGGTCTGGGGTTTTGAATGTGTTTTATGAGTCCCTCTGCAGGTACACACATTTTAAAATTAATTTTAAATTAAATTAAATGCCAACTATGGTACAACTTAAATTGGAAAACATGGAACAGCTTAGCCTTGCCTCCTGTAATTTTGTCTTGGCACTGTACTGCAGCAAAAATCCTAGGATTTTTAAATTTAAAACAAAAATAAGCCATACACTCATAACCTTTGTGTTCGGGGAATATCACAGAAATGGGCATTGGTAGATTTGAGAGTGGCTGAAGATGAGAAGAATTTAACAACTACACCAAGTGAAGTAATAAAGTACTGGGGTTTTTTTACAGTGCTTTATAAATTGTGCCTATGTCATTGTCATGATAAAACTGCACACTGCTCTGGGCATAAAGGAGGATTTAAAAAATAATTGGAAAGCTGTATAATTTCATTGCTGTGGCTGATAAGAGTTGTGAAAGTGTTGCCTTAGCCTGAAAAGCTAAAAATGTCATCCAGGCTTCATCTTGCATATATTTAAAGCCTGATGTTTGTCACTTTTCCCATGATTACTGTGGTTCGGACTGGTTTTCAGTCTGAAAATTACAAGTTGTTGCATTTAGTCTGCCATAGCTAGACTTCCCATAATCTGAAATAAGTGTGCTAAGTGTGAATTTTGCTTTATGTAAAATAGCATTGAATGTCCTACAAACACAAGCTTACACAGGAATAACATGACACTGGAGCCACTAAGAGAAAAAAGAAGCCCTTGATTCTCCTCTTACTGTACAAATTCTGTACCTTACTCTTAGATATTCAGGCTGGAGCAGTAATATTTCAATTACAGTAGATGAAATAAACTTGAGTAGGAATTAAATATTCCAGGCATTTTAAAAGTAAACTCAGTGGACTTTCATATGGATGGTCCATAGATTAAGGGAAATATAGTTGTGAGAAAATCTATCAAAAGATCAGAAAGTTAATGGTGCATTAGGAAGTGTGAGACCTGGCGTGACCTAAATGGTGCATAAGGGGTGGGCACTGTCCTGGTTTCAATTACTAAATAGCTCTCATCTCAGTCCATGAGATGTTGGGGGTTTTCCCTCCCCTGACTCTCCTTCCCATCCTACAGGGCAGGGAGTGAGCAAGGAGCTATGTGGCACTTGGCTGCTAGCTGGGGATAAAACACAGCAAGGACAGACCACAGTTTTGCTTCTCTAGACGTGAGAGAAGCAGCTAAACTCAGGGTACTCAGAGGTACTCTGTAATCTCTTTATTCCTAGAGGCATGTAGCAGATTCACTCTCAGCTCAGTTACAGGTGCAGCTCTGCTGTGGAAATGACCAGGAAAACTGCTTTCTTTTGGAGGCCTGGCATCTAAACTGTCCATGGTCTTATCAACCCAACCAACTTCTCACATGAAAAACCTTTTAAAATACAGAAGACAAAAAGGTGAGCTCACTGAAGAGCCTTATTTAATATTTACAGAATCACAGATTAGTTTGGGATGGAAAGGACCTTTAAATTTCATGTGGTTCAATCTCCCTGCAATGAGCAGGGACTGCTTTATCTTCCTATTCAGTACCTCTAATGAAAAGCAAAAATGCAGTTCTTTTCCATAGTCCTTTGTCAAGGGATAGGAGCACCCAAAGCTTCCAACAAACACACAGAAAAACATAAGTTCAATATGTTATGATTATGTCTTCATTTCTGATGCTTTGGGGGTTTCTCTGGAGATTCACACATTAGCATCTCTGTTTAAAAGAGTTACAGCTGACATTTGGCTTTTCTCCAGGTTTGCAAACAACAGAGAAAAACCTTGACTTCCTTCCTCTTCATCACAGAGCTCTCAGGTATCTAAAGCAAGTTGCCCAGAGGATGTTGGCTTCAAGATTCTCTGGTGCTGCAAAAGTGGTGCTTTTTTTCTCAGAGGTGTTTAATTCCCAGTGACACTCATGTGCCTCCCTGTGATGGGCCAGAGGAGAGCTGGGCTCTGTGTTTGACAGCAAGAAATGGAAACTCAGAGAGGACTCACAGAGTGTATAACAGAGACGGAAAGCACTCTCACAATTTCAAAGCCCGGGATTACATCATATAGCCTGAGCTGTCTCTGTTCTTTCTTTCCACATGACATATCTATCCTCTGCTATCCAGCACCATGTTAAAAATACCTGAGCTTCGTCTGAGAGAGCACACTTGCACAACAGGAATAATTTGACACCAGCATTTGTGCTTGGAAATTCTGTGAGTGTGCTGTTAAAGGGGACTTGTGTTTTCCAAAACAGACTTATAAAGATCAGGCTCTGTTTTCATCAGGCAGCTTGTGCAAATTCTTCAGTTCTTAGGTTGCTTCTGGAGTATGACAAAAACCGTTTGTCCTATGCACATGTCTGGTTGCTTCTCCTGCACCACCTTACCAGGAGATCATCCAGCATCACATTATTTAAAGGCTCCTTGGAACAAAAGCCACATATCCAGTTCATTAATTTCCTCCTAAAACCACAACCTTGGGTGAGTGCCATTCTCACTTGTACTTCATCTCATGTGTCAGCATTTTGCAGATGTTTTCCTTCTGCCAGCATAATCTCATATGTGAGCCTAATCCTAGCAAACTTCAGAATTATTTGCCCTTCTAAGACATTTTCTTTGTCACATATGTTTTTCTGATACCACTTTGAAGGAGATTTAGCTGTTGTATAGACCACAGCAGACAAAGCAAGTTATTGAAGATAGCAGCAGCCGGCTCCTCAATATCACAACCATATAGGACTCAATCCACAGGTGTGGGTACCACATTTGGCTGGAGGCTAGAATGGACACGCTGGATTCAAAGAGGTATTTTCTGCTGTTGGGAGGCTAGGAGGGAGCTCTGCATGAGGTTTGGACCCTCACAGAGACTCACATCTTTTTCAGGGTGGCACCCCTGGCAAGCTGTATTTTCTGCTGTGCAGCTCCAGACAGTGCCCAGAGGCACGTGCGAGCCCACAGTATTTCAAGAATGCAGCTGGCTCCTGCCCAAATCCATTTAGCTTGTACCAGAAATCCTCATTAAAACCGACAATTTAGGTACGGTCACCCCAGCTGATTTGAAGAAGGGTTTACAGTCAGTTTCTAAAGCAGCAAAGAGAAGGGTTAAGCCCATGTGGCCTCTACACTTCTCCGAGGAGATGAGGCAATTTGCCAGTTTTGCAGCCCTCAGTAAACTTGACGGAAATGTTTAGCTGGACAAATTGGGTGAATTATTTCTTTGTTGTGGCCTTTTCCTTAGCTTGTTTATTCCATCTTTTCGTAGTTTTTTTCACCATTCTTATAATTCAACTTGGATAAGCCCTTGTGATTTCTTACTATTCCCCCTCCCTCATTTACCCCAACCTCTAAGCCAGAGGGAGCAGAAGGGGACAAACAATAAGAAGCCTGTGACCTACCAGAGTGACGCAGCAGAGGGGTGCCCTGTCAGCTTTGTGAAAATTGAAGCCTTTCCCTGAAAGTTAAACAGTCTTCATTCATCTTTATTGAGTGATTACACCAAGTGGCCTTTTGAAGCCAACCAGAGCTGTGCAAGGGTTGCACACAGCCTGTAATAATTTTATATTTGCCGCAGAATTTGGGGCAGGAGGAGATATAATGCAGAGGCACCATAGTGCCAGCAAAGCACTATTGATATTTTTTTCAAAATTCTGTGTTTGCTCTGTGAGGTGTTTGTCTGACCTCACTACTCAAATGACATTGATGCTGGTAACAATTTTGACACTGACTTCAGATTTTTTTTTTTTTTCTCTTCGCACCTCCCCAAATTTTCACAAGCACTAAAACTGTCATCTTGAAATAAAGAAGGAAAAACATACAGGGAAAGTTTCATTAAATCCAGTCTGGTCCTACAAAGTCCATGGATTGGCATCCTGTTTTCATGAGGGATGTCCTGAGCAGGGCCATGATAGGGGATGTCCTGCTAGAACAAAAACTGGGGATGTAATCTTTTGTTGCAAGCCTGCATGCTGAAAAAAATTCAGTTAAAAATAAATGTGCTCACAGCAAAGACATGCAACTGCACGAGCACACCATTCCAGGAACCAGTTCCGTACTCTGGGCCAGGGTGTGCCAGCTCAGGGAATGAGCAGTGGGGATGACTTTTCCTCTTCAACATCTCACTGTGGATATTGGGGATAGCACCTTTTCTGGCATAAAGCTGGTTCTTCTTTGGCAGGGCTCTGGCCTGGTCTTTGCTTTAACTTCAGGTCTGGAATATCCAGACAACTCTTGCCTGTACAGTTGGTTCCACAAGAGTTCAAGACCCAAGAGAGAGCCTTTATATCCAAGTAGCTCCTGGGTTCCCAGATCATCACCTGCCTAAGACTAGGCCCTTCTAAAGACTCTCTGTGCCACCCATCACGATGCTGTAAACAGTGCTGTGACCAGTCTTATCTACTGGAGCTGTTTCCATCACTGTCATGTGAATAAGCAAGACAGAAGGTATGACAGAATGGAATAGATTTAAAAGTAAAAATAACTAAAGGCACTGACATAAACTTCACTTAGAGGGTCAAGGTACTAAGCCAGATGCTTACTAATCAACCAAGTCAATATAATGGCTTCTCTTCCAGTTGTCTCTCTGCCCAGAATTAATGTACCTCCAAGATGAGAACAACAGGGAGTATTAAAAATGACTGGCAAGGAGGAAAATATGACTAAGCATCAAACTCAAAACACATGGCATGAACAAAATATGTGGCAAGTGGGAATCTCAAGAGCATTTTACAGCTACTTGTTTGGGAAAATATACACTACCACCACGGACAGGGAGCAATAAAAACAATCGACTGGATCACTCACACTGACAGAGAGAATGATGCTGTCACATGTAGCTGAGCACTTCCTCCCTCATCCTGGCAGTGGAAACAGGGCTCATAGAGTATATTTGTATCTCCTTTAGGCACTTTAGTCAGTTCCAGTGCTAGAAAGAAGCTGTGACTGAGTACTAGCAACTTTTTTTTTTTTTTTTTTTTTTTTTTTAATTTATGGGTACTTGGAATGTATTGAGGTCTTTACATGGTAGCATTGGATTTAGAGAGGAGACTATCAAAGCCAGAGGGGGTGGTGGGCTCTGTGACACTTCCTGTCAATGTTACAAGGTCCCCTGCTGCTCTTCTAGCCAAAAGGACCACAGAGACGAAGTGGTTGACTGCCTGTTTTCCTCACTCACTTCTCGAGCATCCTTTGACAGGATCAATCTCTCTGGATTTATACTGCCAAAAGAAACAAAATGGAAGTTTTGATCAGGTAGCAAGAGCTGTCTCAGCCTCTCTTGTGAGGCAGTAAAGTAGCACACAGCCCTCACTGGTGAAAATCCATTTGACTTCAAGGAGTTGTTTGGCTTGCCTGCCCACAGAAGGACATTTGCAGGCATTAAGTGTTGAGCGTATGAATTTTGGCAGAAAATAAACCCTTGCAGATCAGAGGGGCTTGGTGTGCCTGGGCTTCAGTTCTGGTTAGAAGCAATTCTGCACCATCAACCTGGTCACATTCAGTAGGAACAGTCATGATCACAGATTCACAAATAGCGCAGTTTATTGAAAGAACATAAATAACAGATTCAGAATTGCCATGGACAAACATACCAGCTGTGAGAGAACTCTAATAAAAACCATATTATTGTATTAACCTGGGTAATAGTAATCCTACACAGAAACTTACCAAGAAGGTGTTCTCCCCTGGGAGAAGGGAGAGCACAGTAACCAGTCACCTGTCTCCATCTGGGATTTTTGGGTCTTCCTCCTAGCTAGGTGAAATTTCTACCTTCCTGCTATACAGGCCAAACTTAACCTCCTTTTCCATCCTACAAACAGCAGGATCAGGATGGACAGTTGAGTAGTTTAGTTGTTTAGTAGCACATACCTCATTAAGCTTATTAGCCTATGCAGGGATGAGAACTTTAAGACGGGCAAAACTCACTTTTTAGCTGTTCTGTCCTTCAAATTTTCAGTCACACAGCCTTGTTCTGTTCCTCACATCTTATCTTCACAGGACCTCCCCCCACAGGCAGCTCAGCCTTTCGTGATGTCAGCCATGCAGATCTCCATCTGCAAAGATAACACAGAACGAACACAGCATGTGCTGCACATAGTAAGCCTTGGCCCTTCCCTGACTCCTTCAGGGATCACCATCCATCCCACAGTAAGGCTGGAGCAGCCAGTGCACTGATGATCCACCACAGCAACATGAAGGTTTTCAAACATAATACTCAACATCATTAATGCAGTTTTAGATATCTGAAAGTGTTTGCAAATTTATTTTTTCCTGGCTGGTGAAAGAGTGTGGAGGGCAGAAAGTAAGGAACATCTAGATTACTATTTTTTTTTTCTCTTCGAGTGGCAATTCAACTGAAAAGCATAGCATTTTGAATCTTGGAAACTGCATTTAGATAAATTGGAGCATCTAAATAGAAACAAAATAGTCCATTCCTAGTAAATGAAAGGATTAACTTTATCTGAACAGTTTATTTTTCCCTCTCATTTTCTAACTATGGTTATGAAAAGGGACGGGGGTGGAATCATTCCAGACTGACCCAAAGTAAGTCTCTCACCCATTCCGAGGCTATAGAAACAATGTGAGGTGTCCTGCATCTCAGCTCATGACTTGGGCCTTTTAGAAGATGTGAGCAGATAAAAAAGGGGCAGATGAACATGAATTTAAGTAATATCACGCTCTGCAAGGCCTTGGGGTTTGTTAGCAATGGGAGCAGAACAACACAGAGCTGGACAGAAGGGCTGTGATGATCTATTTCCAAACAAGCCCAGTTGCTCAGAGGAAACAAGCTTTGTGGAAGGTCACTGTGATACACACAGGACAAATGTTCTGCAGCCCAGAAAGCGAACAAACCAACCCTACTTCAAAGAAATGACAGTGAGCCAAGCAAGTGGAAAGAGCAGCAAGAGAAATACGAGCGATGATTTTAATCACATTTCCCTGCTGCATTTTTCATTGCTGAAAGGCTTTCACCAGCTCTAATTGTGATGCTCAGACACTGATCAAGGATGGATAAATTCTATGGCCACAGTTCTGCAGCAATCAATGTCACCAGCACTGCTCTGCTCATGGGTGACACAGGGTGACAACCAGCTCAGAGGAGGTGAATCCACTTGCCTGGGTCTGCCTGGTCTTTTTTCAATTGAATAAGTAGCACAAAAAAAAAAAAAAAAAAAAAAAAAAAAAAAAAAAAAAAAAAGACCAGAATGGACATTCCTATGGCAGCAACCACCATGAGAAAAGGAAAATGAGGGAGGAGTGCTGAAGGCAGACAGTCCTTAGCATGAAGTTGAAAAAAGTCAAAACTCTGTCAAAAATTACATTCTGTATTTTATTCAGTCCTAAAAGAGGGACTGCAGTACTTCTAAAAAGCAGGGTGCAACTGATTGCAGTCTCCAAATATTTTATTAGACTAAGACAATTGTGCTCTTTTGCACATGAATATTTATGGGAAAAAAAAAGCAGAAAAAATACTGATACAACTTTCCAAATATATAAACTTTGGTGGCATTTATATCCTTTCTCAGGGCACTTTCTGGAAATATTCCAGCACCTCACAGAGCAGTACTTAAGGAGTACTTAATGTCTTCTGAAAAACAAAGCCTGTGTTCAAGCATTTGTTATATCAGGGACATTGCAGACAATGTCATTAACAGAAATATTTGAGCAAAGAGTAAAAATAAACACAAATCTCAGAGAAGACAAATTAATAATTTATTTATTGCTATAAATGATCAAGCTGAAAAGATACTTTCAGAATGTAGAGCTGTCCTGGCTTGTAAAATAAGCATGTATTCTATTTTTGCCATCTGTTGGGAGTTAGGCAGTTTTTCTTATCTCTTTCAAGAACAATGACACTGGCAGGAAGATAATCTCCTGTTAATGGGCTATTGAATTACTCACTGTGGCTGGTAAGACTAGTTACATCATCCCATTGTGAGATGCTCCACCCAGAGGGAGGAGCCAAGCATCCCTGCCACCATAAAACAAGTATTTCTGAGACAACAGACAGCCTTCTTCGCCGGATTTCCCAGAGGAATCAGGAACCAGGCCCAGCTGCTCCTTCGCCGCATCTTCAGAAAGGACCTACACCCTTCTGCAGATTGCCGCTCCAGGAGGAGCAGCCACCATCTGGCTGGACTACTATCAACACCCTGACTTCTCAGGGTGTCAGGTTTTTCTCACTCTGCCAGTGGTTTTTATTTTTGCTTGTGCTAAATTGCATTGTTATTTAGTTTTTTTCCTTCCTAGTAAAAACTGTTATTCCCATTCTCATATCTTTGCCTGAGAGCCCTTTTAATTCTGAAATTGTGATAATTCGGAAGGAGGGGTTTTACCTTTTCCATTTCACAGGAGGCTTTTGCCTTCCTTCACAGACTCCTGTCTTTTCAAACCAAGACAAGAGCCATTTGAGTCAAAAATATTACAAACAAAGGTTTGACTACTCTTTACAGGTCAGGTTTCTAACAGCGACCACTTGCTATGACTTGTTCAAAACTGAATCCAGAGCACAAATTCTTTACAGATGTAATCCCCAGAGTAGCACTGATGACCCAAAAAAAAAAAAAAAAAACAAAAAAAAAACAACATATCACTATCTGGCCATAAATTATCCACAAATGAAAAACAAACAAGCAAACAAAAACCCCAATAAAACAAAACAAAACAAAACCTAAACAAACTAAAAAGTCACCAGAAAAATGGCAGGCAAACAAGAAAAAAAAAAGATATTGAATGATTTCACTTTATTAACTGATTTCTAGTGTAATTTCCGGAATTCTTTCAATAATAAGGTTGATTACATTTCCTGAAGCATGTGCTTTTTTAAATTAGTGCCACCTGTGCCCAAAAGCCAGAGAAATATTTGCTGCTATAATAAATCTTTAAATGAATGACAATTTAGGGTTGTCTCTTAAGACACAGAAGAATCACTATTTCTTATAAAAATAATTCCTACATGAAAACTAGTAATTATCTAACTACAGAGCAGAAAATTTATATGCTTACCAGTTTTTTTTTCAAACCCGACAAACAGGATGCAGATAAAGACAACACCTCTGGAGCTGTACAAATCTCAAATTATCTCTTTCTCACTACCTGAAAGGTAACTCCTGTGGTTCAGGGAAAAAGAAAAGTTTTCTCTGCACTGTGTGAGATTTACTATATCCAAAGCCAATTCTCCCAGCCAATAATTCTTATTGTTAACAGAGAAGACTTAAAACACCTGTGTTAACACAAACTATCCATTCCTTCAAAGAAAATGAGGAAAAATGACAGGAAGAAGCTGGGCTGACCAGACGAGAAATAAAAATGTGATTATAAGACTAGAAGAAAAATGGAAGAAGAAAAGGGGAAATAGGAAATCGTTGCTATCAGCTCGCCTCTACACGTAGAACATGGTGCATTCTTGGCCTACAGACCACCATGCTACCATCTGTACTTTTCCATGCTGGGAACCAATTTTGCAACCTTGTACCAATTTAGAGAGAGCACTGTGAGAGAAACACTAGCTTTGCAGCATGCTGGGGATAAGGACATGATGGGGAGAAGGACTTAGAGAAACAGCAGCATGGCTGCCCAAGATGTGGGTCAAACCTTGCCTTGAAGACTTTGTACACCTCTGGTGACCCCCGCTCAAGAAAGATGAATTTAAATCCGAAAACACACAGTTCAGACCTATTGGGAGGCAGTGACCTCCTCTTTTATGCAGTGGGATAGGAAGCGTTTATTTCTATGCAGATTTTATGTATACCAATGGAAGAAAAAACAAGGGAGGACAACAAAGATTTTTCAGCAAGGGTGGTAAAACATTTTCAGAGGTCCTCCAGAGATGTGGTGATTGCCCCATCCCTGGGAACAGTCAAAGTCAGGCTGAATGGGGCTTTGAGCAACCCAATCTACTTGAGGATGCTCCACTTATGCCAGGAGGGTTTGAGTAGATGGCCTTTAAAGGTCCTTTACAACTCCAACCATTCTGTGATTCTATTATTTTATTTTTCTTCATAAATATCTCTGAAGATAAGCCTCAAATAAAGGGGAAAGACTATTAACATTCAGAAAAGATCTTAAGTTAAAACACTAGGTCAGGGTAAACTGCTGGAGGAGCTGCCAAAAGACTTCTAAACACTCCAGGCATGAATGTCTCAAACCATCCTTCCATGCAGGACAGCAGGACGCTGCGCTGCACTCAGGACTCAAACAGGGAAAGATGACAGGAGTCCCACGGGCAGAAAATACATTCAGGTGCACTCCAGCAGGCAGCGCTCTCCTCGCTGCCGGGGAGACCCGTGAGATGATTCCCCCGTGATGGCCAGCGTGGCTGCGGAGAGGGATTCCTCTGAGATCCTGGCCATCCCACACGGGACGTGGAACGTGTCAGTGCCCCAAGCACGGTATTAGAGTCTCAGACCTGGGGTCAGCACGGCTCCGACAGCCCAGGATTAAACCCGTCTACCAGAACTGAGACAATGACGGGGATTTCCCCTGATCCTTTCAGACGCGCACTCAAACGCCCATCTCAGCTCTTCCCTGTTTTCCCTTAGGACAAGGGTGGTCTGTCCTAAAAGCCATGTTAGGCAGTGCCCCAGGTTTGCGGAATCAGGATCTCGAGTCCCACATGTCGGAAAACGGTTCCGTTTGAAGCAGCAGCGCATGGGAAGGCATCGGGCACTGCCAGCACTGCTTTCCACAACAAGCGGCAGCGGTAGACACGGCTCCACCGCCAGCCGAGGGCGAACCGAAGCCTCACCTTCGGTTCGCAGCCCTTGGGACACGGAAAACTGTTCCGCTGCCCGGGTGCGGTGAGGGGAGCGTCCCGCGGCAGCAGCGGACAAAGAGCTCCGTCGGGGCTGTCCCGGGATGCTCCCCGAGGGGTGCAAAGGGGCGGCCCCCCCAAGCCCCTTCCTCGCCTGGCGGCCCGGGGAGGAGCCGAGCGGGGCCGGCGCCTGCCGTCCCTCCCGGCGGGAGCGCAGCGCAGCCCAGCGACCGCCCGCAGCCGCGCCGCAACTTTGCCCGGCTTCGGAGCCGGCGGGGGGAGCTCCGAGGGCTGCGGGGGGACAAGGGAAGGGGGTGGCGCAGGGAGCCAGGCCGGGATTACAGAGCGGAGACGCTGCGAGGCGGGGAGAGGAGCCGGGAGCAGCGCGGGGAGCGGCAGCGGGGAGCCGGGCAGGGGCGAGCCGGAGGGCTCGGAGCGGGGAGCGGGGAACTGAGCCGTGTAGAGCCCGCCCGGGCTGCGGAGGAGCGGCCGGACAGGGGCAGCCGGGTAGGGCAGCATCCCACTGCCGGCCGGGTAGCCGGGCGGGGCGAGAGGCAGGGGTCGGGTGCCTCCCGGCCCCTTCGGAACCGAGGAGGGCGGTCCGGGGGCTGAGCCTCCCCGCAGTCCCGGGGCGGGGGCGAGGCGGCGGCGGCCCCATGGGCGGCGGCGGGGGCGGCTCTGCGCGGGGCTCGCCCGCCGCGGCTGATGCCGCCGTCGCCCGCCCGCGGGGCGCTTGATGCGGGCGGCGGGGCCGGAGGAGGCGGCGGCGGGGGCTCCCGGCCATGTATCGGCCGGGGATGCGCGGGGTCTTGGGCCGGGCGTGCCTGCTGCTGCTGCCGCCCTGCGCCCTGGTGCTGGCGGCGGTGCCCGGCTCCGCGTCCCACCCGCAGCCCTGCCAGATCCTGCGGCGCATCGGGCACACGGTGCGAGTGGGGGCCACCCACCTGCAGCCCCGGGCCGCCCCTGCCGCCGCCGCCTGGCCCGGGGAGGCGTCAGGCGGGCGCCCCGAGGGGCCACCGGGCCGACGGGCGGGGGGCGGCGGGGGACAGCGGCGGCCACCCCCCTCGCCGCGGGACGCGCTGCTGCTGGCCGTGGCCAACCTGAACGGCATGCCCGGGCTGCTGCCCTACAACCTGTCCCTGGAGGTGGTGATGGCAATCGAGGCGGGACTGGGCGACCTGCCCCTCTTCCCCTTCTCTTCAGCCAGCGCCTCCTGGAGCAACGACCCCGTCTCCTTCCTGCAAAGTCTCTGCCACACCGTGGTGGTGCAGGGGGTCTCAGCCATCCTCGCCTTCCCGCAGAGCCGTGGGGAGATGCTGGAGCTGGACTTCATCTCGGCGGCGCTGCGCATCCCGGTGGTCAGCATCGTGCTGGGCGAGTTCCCCCGGCGGAGCCTGGTAAGGCAATGGGGACACGGGGAGAAAGCGGCGGGCAGGGCAGCGCCCCGGGGACGCTGCGGGGAAGGGCCGGGGGACGGGCGTCGGAGCCGGGCAGGGGTCTCGGCGGGAGGATTGTGACCGGGGAAGAAGCGCTCGGACCCCGGGGCCGCCGGCATCGCTCTTCGGTCCCTCCCTCCTTTAGCACCCCGTTGCGCTTTAGCCCCGGGGTGGCCGGGGAGAAGCATCCTCTCTGTGGAAAGGCAGACAAGAGCTCGGTGGCACGAGCGAAGTTGTTAGCCCGAAGTCATATACTGCGATAAGTTGTGAGCCGAGAGCAGAAGGGGGGTCCAGGACATGCTTTGCATATCAGGAAAAGGTTGTTAAGGGGGAAAGAAAAAAAAAAAAGGCAAACCTAAAAAACCCCAAACGGCTTTCAGAGTGTTTGTTAATGGTCTTAATGCTGTGGTCTGTGTATGGGCACTGTAGCTTGGGCACCAGGTGACACTTCTCAGGGAAGTATCTTCTCAGTGTAACTTGACTTGGCGTCGAGCTGAGCTAAAGCGCCAGAATTTTCTGTAGTTCAGTTTCATTTGTAGTTCATATGTTGGTACTAGATCAGATTTTTGCTAATTCGAGTTGCCTAACTAAAGTTTGTTTGATTGTGTAGCTAAAATAGTAGAAACTGAATTCTTTGTGTTTGACAGAACTCTTAGGTGCAAGTAGAAGTAGCACTAGGAGCTAAACTTTTTATTATACAAAGATAGCAGCTTAGTGTTACACACTCTGGAGAAAGGTAATAGGCACAGTATGTTGAAACCGTGTGTTTGATGCCGGGAATCATCTTCAGGTAGAAGAGCTGGAAGAAAATGCTCTATTCTGTAAAGCTTGTGCAAGGGAAGTCCAAAGTAAAATGGTACAAGCTGCCTTTTAAATACAGGATAAATAGTTGTTGTATATAAAAAGAGGTAGCTCAACTTTGCTTTCAAAATGTAATTAGAAAAAAAAACATTGTCAGGTGAATTTGCTTTGCAAAAAAAACCAAAATACAGACCACGCCCTGGATCTAATTTCTGTGGGTTTGGGGTTTTCAGTTTTTCTGTGTTTGAATTGTGACAGAAAAGGTAGAAAAAGTCTGTGTTAGGTAGTTCCTAGTCTGTAACTGAAGATGTGACTGCTGTATCCTGTCTGAATCACAGAATGGTTTGAGTCAGAAGGGACCTTAAAGATGATCTCGTTCCACTGCCTGCCATGGGCAGGGACACCTTCTACCAGACCAGGCTGCTCCAAGCCTCATCCTGCATGGCCTTGAGCATCTCCAGGGATGGGGCAGCCGCAGCCTCTCTGGGCAGCCTGTGCCAGGTCTTCATCACCCTCACAGTCAAAGATTTCCTCCCAATATCCCATCCAACCCTGCCCTCTGGTATTTTGAAGCTGCTGCCCCTCCTCCTGTCACTCTATGTCCTTGTCAAAATCCCCTCTCCAGCTCTTTTGTAGCCCCTTTAGTTCAGCTAGGCTTCTCCACGTCAGCAAAACCCATGTAACTCATGTAACTCATGTAACCCATGTAACTCTCTAGGTTTAAGCCAAAATTCAGGCGTAATCAGTGCTGCTGAATTCTGCTACTAATGGTGCCAGTAGCATCCAAGTTTGCTGTTACATCTACCAGCCTTGCATCTGCAGTCACAATGGTGCTGGAGTCAACAGCCAAAGCTCCCCGAGGGCCAAATCTTGAACCCCTGATTTGGTCTGGCTGTTAGCATTATTTTATGTTCCATCTCAGAGAAGGGTCTAAATTCACCCAAAGCTGCCTGAGTTCACCAGATGTGTTCAACACATGCAGCACAGGGTTAGATTTCATTGCTGCTTTCCATGGACTTCAGTGCTCCTGCTTAACTTTCAAATTGTTCTCAGCAGGGAGCCCAATGGATCGGTCTTTCCAAATCAGGACTTTGTTCTTAAGCAGAATTTTACTGGTATTGTCTTCAGTGACAATGAAACCAATGCCTGGCACTGCACCTGTGCTGAAGAGACTCCATTTTTCCTTTGGGCCGAGCTAAAAAAAAAAAAGACTTTTCAAGGACCTGTGGAATTAAAAAAACAACTCAGTCTTACTCAAAGGCCAGCAGGCACTTGTATTCAAGTGTGTTAGTCTATCAAGGTTGTCTTGGGAAGGGCTGATATCTTTCTGAACACTGTTTTTTTCATACTTTCCCTTATTACATACCATCTTTAAGCTAATGCTGGAGGCAGTGCTACAGCAGCTTTGCCTTGCATACTTCCTGGAGTTACAGTATTTCCAAGAGGATATTGGACCCAGGAGTCCCTGGAGTTGTTGGCCTCAGCAGTCTCTGTTGCAGGCAGGGATTTTGTGTTGCTCACAGTCCCATACCAGCACTGACATGAAATGGACATGCCACAGACCTGTCACCTTCCTGTCTCTCTAGACCTGGAGCTGCAGATTGGCTTCTTCTACTGACTGGCCGTCTTGGAGGAGGCAGTTGTAAATGACATCACTGTAGACAAGGCAGTTTTTGCTGATAGGCCCAGCATGCACATTTCCAGAGAAGAAAAGAAGACTGATTTCTAACCCTGCTTCTGAACTGGCACCCCTGGGGTCACTCTTTCTGCTGATGCTTGGAGAGAGTGTCTTCCCTCCCACTAAACCACTGCAGCATGCCCTTAGGAGTGCCTGCAGGTATCTTCCTTCCACACAGGCACAGGAGCAGACCCAAAACTTGTTTTGCCCTTAGAGAGCATTCTGCACTGTGAAGACCATGGCAAACATAGCAAACCCAGGATTCACTAGATGCTGTATCATACTGCTTCTGCTCAATATGGAAATCTTTTATTAGGGTGGTCTTAAGGTAGTAATGTCTAGCAAAGTCTCATTTTCCACACTGCAACAGGACAGGAACATACACATGCAATGTCTTGTACTGCTGCTGAATGTTAATGTCATTACTTCATGCAGTAGTTTGTAACAGGCAAATGTTCACTGTAATTGAAAAGCATGTTGATCTTGGAGCAAATCTTCTCTAACATGGCAAAAAAGCAATGCTTAGAATAAAAGGGAAGGTTAAGATTCAGAACTGAAATACATTTCAATAATACTGCCCGTTGTCTCTGGTGTTTGATGATAGTAATACTTCAGATGTGTAACATGAGAGGAAATGTACAGCACTACAGATGGGCAGCTGCAGTAAGATACCTAGACAGTGTTTTAAAAAGTTTTGTTGCTGTTCAAGCATATTTAAAAATCCATTTCTCATTAAATTCTACCACCCTGAGGTTAAAAAAAAACAGCTAAGTCTTTCCCCGTGACATGAACGATCACAAGACAACAGCCATCACAAGGTGTGGTACTATACTTGTTCTTCCACAAGGCAACAGCCTATTCTGGAGGTTCAGGAGTGTGTTGGTTTCAAGGGAGGCTACACAGAGTAAAGTGAGACACACTTTTTTCATTTTATATATGTGATTTAATTGTTAATGTACACTAACAGTAAATCCAAGTGCTGTTGTGACCTGAAAAAATGCTGTTTACTTTTCTCACTTTACTGTCATTTCAGTAAATTTTCACACTCAGTAAGCAAAAGTAACAATTTAACACTGTCATTCAGCAAGGAAAAACAAGCACTGGATTTCTTCACTACTAACACAAATGCAAATTGCAGTGAAGCTTTGACAGCTCATTATTTTGGAGACAGCATCTTCACAAGCACTGATGCCACTGAGGCAAGGCTTGTCACTTTATGTATGTTTGTATCAAGAGAAGCACTTTATTTTTTGATTCCAAGATTGCCAACATCATTAATAATTTTCCCATGGATGAAATAGGGAAAAGATCCAGGGAACATGAAGCATAAATAAATACGTGATACTGCTTCTAGTAGTACAGCTCAGAGCTGAGAGTCTGGGAAGAATAGCCCGTACTATCCATTTTGTTGGTGATAGTATCAGAAACACAGGGGAGGTCATGTTTCCAGCAGTGTTCTCTGAATTTAAAGGAGTATTTTTAGTGGGTTTCAGATAAATCAGGACCTCTGGTGTCTGTTAACATGAAAAGGAATCTTCTCAGAGCAACTAAACAGAGTAAAGTAATTGCAAATCATCAGTCCCTGCCAGTCTGTGCTTTACCTGGTTTCTTGAGGAACTGAAACTGCAGAGCTACTGATTATTGCTATGACTTCAGAAGGGGTCAAAAGAATAAATAAACCAAGTCAAAGTTCCAGATTAAATTGAATTTTCCAGTAAAAAGCAAGCTCAGCCTCAGAACAGATGCTGTAAAAAGAAACTGCCTATAAACATTTTATTTTTTAATTTGTTTTTAAAGGAATTAAGTGGGGTTTTTTTAACAGCTTCCTAATTTATAGATATATCAGACCAGCCTGGGTGAGGAATTACAGGTGGTTTTGGAAATAGACAGGAATAACACTGTAAATACAGTGTCCTCAGAAGTCATACTGACCTGCAAGACACAGACTATGCATTGCACCAGTGAGGGCAGACAGAAATTACAGCAAAGGGATGGAGATGTGGGAAAGCTTCTGCCCAACTAAATGCCCAGAGACAGATTTTTTTCTTTCCTCCTCAGAGACAGAATTTCATTTTTGCAGAAAAATGGTTTTGATTTTGGAGAAAGTTTTAATAATTCCATTTTCCAGGGAGAGAATGCAACACACATGTTTGGCTGCAGGCTCTGGTCATTCAAACTGTCACTGCTAATCTGTCTTAGTCCAGATATTGGAAGCTTGTGCTAGTTTCTGTGAAGATGAGGAATACGTGTTCAGTCTTTCCCTGTGGCCAGCAACCCTCCTTACCTCACACTGAGTAAATAGGGTGGTGGCACTTGCCTTTTGTATACTTCAGGAGGGTTTTATGAGAGGGGTCTTGAGAGGAATTGAGGACAGACATTGAGAGGATGTGCAAAAAAATGCCCAGTTGCTTCTCTTTCAGCCAGAGACCCCAGTGATATTTCCTCTATCAAAAATCTTTGCATGGAACAGTGAAAGGGAAGAAAACCCAAACTAGTCTCTTTATAGGAGTTAAAGAGTTTAAGGAAGCTCCACTTAATCACAGCTGCAGAAGATCCCTTTTCAGAGTGCAGGAAAGTGGTGAGAATGTTTAACTTCAGTTCTCCTCTGGTTCCTTAATTTTAAAGTCCCATGGAGACAGAAAGAGCCTGAAGTCTGCTGGGATAGCACTCATTCAGAACTGGCCAGTAACAAGATTTCCTCATTCCTTATCTCATGCTGATTCTTCGATGCAGAAAAGCTGAGTTAACATCAAATTCAGTGCCATACATGATGTTTATTTTGGGTTTGGCTCTTTTTTTCTATTCTGGGAGTTCACAAAGCAGTGTCTTCCTTGCTGCTAGGTCTTTCATAACACACTGCACAGACTCCTGTCAGTGATGAGTGATTAAAATATGACAGTGTTAAATCACTGATTATTACTTTGCTGAAGGACAGGCATTATCAGAAGAAACATCAAAGAATACTTGGCTTAATCCACTAAGTAAAAATTATAATTTTGCCTAGAATAGACAAATTTAAAGACAACCTGTTGTCAGATTCTTTATGAATACATGAGTTACTGTACTGAACAGATTGTTAACAAAGAAAAGTAAGTTGGAGTATTCAATATAATTTCCTCCAAAAATTTGTCCATGAAAGTCAGTGGAAGTAGAGCTCTAGAAAATAGAAATCAACAAGTGATCTTGTGATGTGTTATTCAATTTATTTATTGCAATAAAATTCAAATACTACTTTTAAAAGTTCTCATTTAGGGTATATTTAATAAATTGTTAACTATTTAAACCCATGAAATATTGAAAGTTCTAGGACTTAAGCTTGTGCTGGATCTAGTTACAGTTTTAAGCCCTCAAATAAAATGTTTCTATCATGTTCTATTATTTTCCTCTCTGGATTTCCAATTAATTTTTAAATGTGAAAGAAAACCAGGTAGAACATGGCTAGAATTTATGTATTTTTTGTAATCAGCAGAAAACTGGAAAAAGCAGTTTCTTTTAAAAAAGCTAAATTTGCCTTCAGACTCAGACTATAAACCCATGTTTCTGTAGGCTTTACTGAAGGGCTTTTAAAGAGTGGAAGGGTTGTCTTCTTCATTTGATGGAATGAGAGAGTGCCTCAGTCAATCTCACTGCAATACAAATAGCTGTGCATTGCAGAGTTTGTTCTGAAGAGCTGAAAGCATCCAAAGAGGAGGAAGAAAACAAGAAAAGGAAGCAAGAAAACTGGAAACATCACATGTCAGTGACGCAGGGGAAGAGAAAGAGCAAATAAGCTGAACTGAGAAGAGAAAGAAAAGGTGCCCTTCCCTATGTCTTTACTTTTTGAGGTTCTAGCAGCACAAAACAAGGGAACTGAATTTTGTAGGAAAGCACTGGACAAAGAGCTGGAATCACCAAGCACAGAGAAGAATGGCTTGCCCAAATCAGGGCTGAATTCACAGGGCTGTCGTGATCCCTGGCTAAGAATAGCTGCTTCCAGTGAGTAATGCTTGCCCAAAAAAGCATTCCCCACTGCGCTCCCCCCGCAAAAAACAAACGCATTGTCTTTCCCGCAGACTTCTCAGGAAAGTGATTAAGCCAGCATGTAGGATGCAGTGATGGGAACGGGGATTTATGTCAAAGGTAGATAATGGTTTATTGCTGTTGCCAGAGCGGTGTCTTGCAAAGGGTGTGAGACCTTGGTGTGGTTGGGTGTGATTAATGGAAGCCTTTTTGCAAACTTCATGCTGAGTTATGATCAGAGTCCCTCATGATGCTTTGGGACCCAGGGTCAGACAGATCAGGATTTCAGAGCACCAAGTTACTGGGATGCATGCAGCATCATACCAGTAGGTACCCAAAAGGGATTTCCTAATAAATGGGAGCAGGGTCAGGCACGGGGACTTTAGGATGGGAGCTTTGGACATTAGCAACTGTACTTTACTTCTGGTCTGGCCCTGAAAGACTCCACATTTTCCCCAAAACCCTGTTAGTCAGCCAAATTGGTTCTCACCACCACAGGGAAAGGATGTGCAGATGGTGGAAGTAGCAGGAGGACTGGGAGAAGGATTTAGGCTTGAGTAGGCAGCACTGATAGATGATTCATTTATTAAGGGAGTCACACTCAAGCGAAGCTGCTTGTTCAAGGGGGTCCTCATCAGTGTGACTCAGAAGTTCACAGCCTGGCCCCAAGTGCTTCACAGCTGTCACAGCAAGCTGGTAACACAGCTCTTGGTAATTATGGACAGCTTCACGAAGAACTGAGACAGGCATACCACAGCCATTGTAACATTACATGCTGCCCTTGTTGGGCATTACAACCAAAAGTTTGTGTGCAGTTGGCCTTGAGACCTGGATTTGGCTGCAGACAGAGTTCCAGAGCATCTCTCTGTTCAGGCTTGCTGTTCACCCCTCAGAGCTGAGCTCTGTGTGTCATTTCCCTGCAGTGTGGGTCCGTGCAGGCACTGATGAGCATCTTGCATCCCTGGAGCACAGGAATACCCTGCTGGTACAAGCAGAAAGCAGGTGCCACCCCCATGCCAGGCAGCCACCCTGTGCCTCTGTGAGCTCTGAGTTCCTTGTCAGTGAGTGGGGAGATGACGCTGAACCTCTCAGATGCTGCAGGAATGGTGAGCTGGGAGACCCCTCAGAAGCTGATGGGAAGATTTCCAGTTGGCAGTGGTTTGGAAAAGTCTAGTGTGCAGTGTTAGTGCTGGATAATTAACTTTTATCTGAAATGTTTCAGCCTGGCTGGCTGCTGGCTGCAGATAGTGGGTGGGGGTAGAGGAGGATGGCACAGGTGGGCACAGGTGCACCCTCAGCTAACACCGAACCACAGTAAATGGGGAAATTACTGTGATCATTCTATTCTTATTATTATGCAATCAAATGTTGGGGAGCTCAGAAGAAGCATTTTTTGCTCTTCTTTCTACAGTATTTTTATTACTCTCCACCCGCTTTCATCTGTAATGGTCATTTCTGAAGCCTGTTTTACAATGTGGAAAGTATTTGAAATGGATTATAAAAATCTATGAATGTGCTGCACAAGCATATTTTAAACTCTCAGTATTTCCCCGAAGGCATGCTATCCCACTTCCAGCTTCTTTAAGACTGTGAAGGAAATGATTGCCTATGCTGTTCATGTGACATTTTTATAAGACTTTCTAGCTTGAGACAGAGTCAAAAGACAAGACAGATTTTCAAGCATCAACTGAGATTTTAAAAATGAAGTTTTGCATTTGTTGCAAAGAAAGAGCTATTAGACATAGCAAATAATAACCAGAAAGAGCAGCTGACCTCTATTTGGAGCTGCCCTCCTTTGAGAATGTACTGAAAGTGTTTTAGCTGTGATCTACATTGTTTTAGTGTGCTAATACTGCAGAGCTGATTTTAGCCCTGCCTTAGAAGGGCAACGAGATGAAAGGTTTATGTGCCTGGGTTTCTTCTGCTTAAGTTTTGTGTGTGATAGGTGATAAACTGCAGAGGCAACAAATAGATACCCACTGACAGCCCTGAGGCAAACACAGGTAAATAGTTACAGCAGAAAGCACTGGTATTTTTTGTGTAAGTGTCGAGGCATGAAAATTCCAGATGCCTCATCTTCTGTCCCTGGAAGTGTTGAAGGCCAGGTCACATGGAGCTCTGAGCAACCTGGTCTGGTGGAAGGTGTCCCTACCCATGGCAGAGGGTTGGAATAGAATGGTGTTCAAGGCCATCCCAACCCAAATTATTCTGTGATTCTGTGGTCTGTGAAAGTGTCTGCTCCAGAGTTCATGACCAGGGAAATGGTAAAAGGTGGCATAAGTGTTTCGGCCTCTGAGATAATGGGGAGAGAAAAAACACCTATTAATCACCTCTATAAAAGTTCCTATCACAATGTATCAGTATACAAATATCCTGGGTAGGCTGGTATGGTTAACAATGCTCCTGTGGCATCTGATTAGGAACCTTACATCAGCAGTCAACACAGGGAAGCCAAAATTATGATTATTCAGTCATCCTTATGATCATGTTTTTATATACATGAATTATTTACAGAGTACAGGATGCTTACAAGCTTGTTAATTAAAAAGTCCTTTTTCACTTCAGTTATGCGCCTAAGATTTCTTCAGAGCATGTCATCCTTCTAATGACTTATTTCATGTTCATTAAGCCACATTTTGTTGAACGTTTTCTTCCGCTGTCTAAATTGAAAATCCCTTAGTGTGGATTTTCCCTTAGTGTGGGAAAGGATTCCTTAACAATTAGATGGGTGGTGGGTCTGTTTTGGATACTGAGGCCCAGAATCCCCAGGAATGCTCAAATATTTTTTCAGATGCTGTTATCGATCTACTCTTCCATTTTCAGTGTGGCATGCTCATTTCATCCTTTCTTTATTATGCCCACTGGTCTTTGTTCTGAGATCCTGTCTTCCACTGTAGGATACTACAGAACTTACAGAGTCTATGAACTTACAGAGTCTATGAACTGAAGAAAAAGATTGCAAGGCTTTATTGTGATACAAATGATCAGCAACATAAATTGCTCATCATTCACTGTTCATCTGCACTGAAGAGCACCAAAAATAAGGCACTTACTTATAAATAGCGCAGCCTGCAGGATTACAGTGAAACACAGTTTTATATCTTCCCACCATTTTGACAGTGCATATAAATATGTAACATGCAGTTCTGTGGAAGTGAGCTGTGCCATGATGTCCTCCTGGGGTGTTCACAACCCTTACAGGTTTATAAGTGGCAAATTTAGACCCATGGTGGGATGCAGCAGTGCCACATGATTAGCAGAAGAAAGATACTCTGTTTGACAGGGAATGGGAGCTTGTTGACCAGCTCATACTGCCCTTGTATTCCTGCCCAGAGCTGTACTTTAAGAGCAAAATGAAGTGAGAATTCACAGTGAATAATACATCTGATAATCACAGACATTTTATTTCTCTGCCTGAAAACCACCTGAAATTTCTGGACCAAGCCAGAAAAAGGGAATGGCAGCATCCCAGAGACTTTCAAAACTTCTGTGGGACTACTTCCCTTTACTTCACTGGCCAGTTTGAGATACAGTTTTGGTTGTTTAACTAAGCCCATGATTTTTTTCCCCCCAGTCTAATAAACACAGGAATTGGTGATATACATGGAATCTGAAACTTGAAAATACTCCAAGTGTTTGGTTTTGCTGTACATTTTCTATAAGCATTTGTCCTAATGTAATTTGATTACAGAAGTGTTCATGAAAAGGGGAAAATGTTCTTGTTGAGGAGAAGAGCAACAGCTAAAGTGAATCTTTTCAGTTGAGGGCCTGCATGCTGTTTCTGATGCAATTGACATCATTAAAAAAAAAGTATTCAGACTTCATTTAAGTGTGGTATTGTTTTGCTATGAATGAGGAACTAGTCCAATAGGATTTGTGGTTTGTTGCTGTGATTCTAAAAATATATTCATAAGCAAACTTTGGACTTTTGTCAACTCTAATCTTTCATTTTATCTGAATTTGACTTATTTTCACCAGAGAGTTCCCACTTTGCCTAAAATCCTATAGAAAGCAATTCACTAACTATGACTGAGAATAATTCAGAATTCATCTTTTTCTGGATCCATATTATGCCAGCACTGTGAGAGCAAATGCATGTCTTCCAAGAGTCATACAAAATTATTACAATTTTATTGGAGAATAATAAGCAGCAAAATGGCCTATTATTGTCAGTAAGATCAGGAGAAATGAGTCTGCAGTCTGACCACTGAAAAGGGGACTCAAATGGGAAATTAAGTCCTCTTCAAAACAGTTAAAATCACAGGAAAATACACTGGGCTCGTCTACCAGTCCAGGCATGAAGAAATCCAGATGTATTTCTATGCTTTGTCAGAAGTCTCCTCTGGAAGACTAAACGTGGCCAGGGGGATGTCAGAATTACCCATGATTTGTTGCCTGTCTGTAAACAATGACTGCCCAATGTCACAATGATGTGGCTGCCACTGAAAATGTTGTATGGTGCTGTGGCACCCTTTAACAGAAGATCCTGGTTTCTTGAGTCTCTCTTTGTTGCTTTTATTCTCACTGCTGGCTGACTGTTCCACTCCAGTTTGCCAGGTACCTCACAGAGCACTTCTGAGGTATCAATGCTTTATTGCAACAAAATTGAATTCAGCTTATAGTTTTTCACCTTCTTTAATTCCATCCCAGGTCACTGAAGTGTGTGGAACTGTAATTCTGCACATTGCTGTAATAACTGTAATACATTCCCCATCCCTGGAAATGTTCAAGGACAGGCTGGACAGGGCTTGTAGCAAGCTGATCTAGTGGGAGATGTCCCTGCCCTTGGCAGGGGGTTAAGGTCCCTTCCAACCCCAGCCATTTTAGGATTCTGTATCTTAGACTGACCAAGACTTGCACTCAAGTGCTAACATCATGTGAACAACAAAAACTGAAATGTGGAAAGAAATAAAATCCTGGTATTTTTGTGTCTTCGGAGAACATACTTTCTTTTTGTGGCAGTTTTTGCTGGAGGTTCTCTCTCCTTGAAGCAGTACCGTTTCCTGCAGAGAGAGCGACAGCAGTTTGCAAGCTCTCACCAAACTCTTTGGAGCGGTGATCTGTCATCCCTTCCTCTCAGGTTGTCTGGGGGAATTAGATACTCCTCTGCAACACTCCCCCTTGTTCGGAGCGTTAAAAAGAATCCAGTGCCAGAAATAGGCACCACAAATTCCTTGTCCCCAGGCTTTGGTTCACCAGACTCTGCAGAGTCATCGTGGATTATTTGCATGGGGCTGGAGAGACACAAACATCTTGCAGAGATTAGTGAGACGTGACACTCCCATATTTTGACGAAGGTGCTTATCCGTGTTAAACTCCCGGGGTGCGCCTCATTTTTGCCAGTTCTTACCCTCTCCTTCAGGAGGATACAGTCACCCACTCAAGGAGCAGAAATAGTGCATGACTAACTATGTCACAGAACAAATGATTATCACTAAGTAGTTTGTGCAAGCTGTTTGCAAACAATCCACGTGCCGACAATTACGCTGGAGCAATTTTGTGAATACCTAACTCAGTGTGCTTTGCATAACTCAAGACTGGCTCCCAGATCATTAAATTCATAACTTCTGTCTCGTTTGCTAAATTCATGAATGTCATTATTTCTTCTAGCCCGTAGAACTTGTAGTGTTAGACTTGACTGTGTTAATTAGTCTTTGTAACACTGGACTGGCAAAGCTGTCAGAGGGATGGTGGCTCTGATGACTGAGGAGCTGTTAAAGAGGAGTAACAGCTGCTGTGTTTTTAGAATTTCTAAGTCACTTGAAAGTTAACTCACAAGTTTTTAAGTGAAGAGGAAGGCAGACTACACAGGCAGGTCCATTATTAATCTGATGCTCTCAGATTCTCAGCAACGCAAACAAGGACGCTGTTTGCCCCAGCTGCACCGGGAAGACCCACAGACCCAACCACTGGCTGCCCAAGTGCATCAAAACACTCTTAGAGTTCATTTCTGAGAGCTGAGAGCCTCTCTGTCAGCTGGAAAAGTTCATTTAGCTGTTCAGGGTCAAAAAACTGACTTCTAAAGAGCGTAGCATCTGTAGGCATCATCTCATGGATCAGGACGGGGAGAGCTGAGCCATGAGGAAGAAAGATCTTGTACATCTGTAGGAATCTCAAGCACAGACAAGAGTTTATTGATTCATTTGGTTCAGAATGTTTGGGAGCTTTTGACTCACAGAAATGTGCAGCCCAAGCAGATGCTAAAGCTCTTAATGAGTTAACTGAATGCCCAATGTGCTTGGGTAAATTGTGCTCTGCAATGAGTGTAGTGGCTTTTCAGCTGTCCCAGAGTTTTTCAAACCCTACATAATTCTATGGAGGAGGTACATTAATTTTTAAGGGAGATTATAAGATATTATTTCATAATAAGATATAGAGGCAGTGGAGATTTTAAGGAATTGCAACAGAGATGATTTAATCAGTATCATTATCATTTTATAGGCCTTTTTCATAATTTCCATGCTGCAAAGCATTCTTCCCATCACTAACATCCAGACTATCAAATTGTTGCTGTTACTTTCATTATTTTCTCATAAACAAGGCCAACCCCTGTTAACCTGCCACAATAGTTTTTTCTTTTTCCCCTCAAGCCATGTAAGGTATCAGCTCACATATGATTTTTAAATAAATAGGTAGGGTGAAGAACTTTATTTATGGAGAAGTTAAATTGGTATTTAATTGTGTCCCAACAATTTGTCCACTTTCTGACTATCTTTTTCCTATGAGTGTATTGAACTTCCCTACCATGAAAGGTCTTGCCTGGTAAGAGCAGTATGATGAGTTATTTATGGATGGACACATTGCTTAAAGCCTCAGTTACCGCTGCTCCACTGAATCTAAACATGATTCAAAAGAGGGATTAATATGTATGATTCATATTTCGTTGTTACTTACAAATCTTGTGCAGTCACTTCATTCTTGGTCCAAATGACTACGATAGGTGAAGAGTGAAACCAAACTGGTAGCAGTAGTCATGCAAGCATTTGCGTGTAGTAGGGAGGTGAAGGTGTTGTGTATTTTCTGTCAGGCATTTAGATCAGCCCAGAAGATTGAGTCACAAGTAGGAGCTGTAAATGCTCACTTGATGATCTTGCACATTATAAATCCAAGAGTGAGACAGGGATGGCTGATGATTTTTGACACATTCTCCCAAACCTTCCCATAATACTGGCTGTAAACCACTTTCTGCCCTCTGAGGTACCTACTACAAGCAAGATCTTGTTCCATGGCTGTATCCAGGACTCTTTTGGAATACTGTGGACCATGAGTAACTTGCTTATCCCCTTTAAACTAATGAGGAAATCACAGTACCAAAATACCCATAGACATGGGGCCCTGATCAAGGGATTTTCAGTGGGATGTTGGAAGGGCACACCAGCGCACCAGAGCAGTGTAATGGTGCAAATACCAAATTATTTAACAACACATAAAACAAATTGTTGTTACTTCCCGTAGTTTTTATATATTGAGGTAGTTGTGTCTAGCACAGCAAAGAAATGGAGATTTGGGCCTTAGATTCTGCTTCTGGCAAAGGCTAGATGTATTACTTAATCTGTTTTGTTTTTTTTTTCCCTTTTTTCCCTCTGATCCGTGTCTGTGTAAAAGGCTGTGAAGTATTTATCTTGCTGTAATGTAAGCCTTAGGATGGGTGAGAAGCCTGGTGGTGATGTGTCCCCCCTGGGCACTGTGGAGGGGGTTATCCCCACTTTACAGCGGGGTTTGCTCACTGAGATGAGGCAGGGATCTCAAACTGGATTGCTCAGCTTCTATATTCAACAGCTAGACGGTGCCTCTTCTTCCCCCTCCTCCTCCTCCTCCTCCTCCTCTCCTGTGTGCCTGGTAACGGGCTCAGTGCAGTCGCACACTTTAGTGGGTCGTTGCTATAACGCTTTATTGGAAACTCAAATGCTTCTGCCTTTGGGGGCGGGGGGTGGGCGCTTCTTGATTACAGGATCTTGCCGGATTTTGTGGTTTGCACGCTCAGAAAAAGCAATTGCAAAGCACGGTCACAAAACTTCTACACGCTGGCTTGTCTTTTGGGTTTTTGTCAGTATTGGGAATTAAAAGTAGGGAGCAGTGGTTAAAGCATTTGCAGCGGGTAGAAGCCACTAGGCATTGGTGCATTTTCCAAAGTTCAGATTCCTGTCTTGTGTTGAAAGGTGCTAAGTCTGCAGCTGAGGACCTTTCAAACATCACAGCTCCCAGTTTGTTTGGGTTTGCCCCCTGCTGAGGAAGGGACTATCGCTGCCTGATTAGTGAAAGGTACCCAGCGAGCTGAGGATGCCCGTGCAGGATGAGACCCTCTGACCCTGGCCATCATTCAGGACAGCAGCAAGAGGCATTTCAAGTCCGCTCAGGACAGCACCTGCCCGCATCCCGTCACATGGAGACTGTATTTGTTTTTAAAAGAGATGTTTGATTTTTTTTCCCACTCATCCTGTGCCCTGAGAGCCAATTTTAAGTTTTTTTTTTTTTTAAATTTCCCATCTTTCTAATTAAATCCTTGGTGTATTAAATAAGAAACCTCATGTGAAGTTGTTTAAATTCTGATCCTGGTTTTGAGCCAAGCCACATACACCCAAGAATTCACCTTAGAGCCATGTTTTTAATGGCTAGCCTCAGAAAGATGAACTACGAACTTAATCTACCCTGGCTTCATTTAATAGAGTTAAGAGAGCAAGCTTTGCAAGCTTAATTCTCAGCTCTCTTTCATACAAAAAAATCAATAAGGAACAAAATGCCCTTGTAGCTAAAATTAATCCTGTGAAACATGCCTGGAACAAGGCCCAGCAGAAGAGGATGAGATGATGAGCTGGTGCTGGCTTTCTGAGGAATGGGACATGGGTCAGCATTAATTTCCCCTGCTGTATATTGCCATCATTCCAGGGGTGCCCTGTGGATCACCACATGGGCATTTCTTTGACAGGCAGAAGAAGGAGGAAACTTCTTCTCAGGGACACAGCTGCTGAGGGTATGGGGAATGCAAATGCTCAGGAAGGGCTGAAAACACTTTCAAGCCATGCTGTAATTGCACTGGTGAGTGAAAATGGTGCTCTATCAGATTTTATTCCTTGCTGCAGGTGTTAATGGTAAATATAATCTAATTGGATTAAATGCTGTGTGCATACACCAGGTACATCTCAGAAGGGGCAATAGCTGCTTTTGTAAAATGGTACCAGACTCCTTTTACCAACACAGCATGAATCAGTCTTCTCCGTGTCCTCTCTTTTATTCCACATTTCCTTTCAGAATTAATTTTTCCTGTTCAGACACTGTTTTGCTTATGCCAAAGAAGTTAACTTGTTCAGAAAGAGTGCTCACAGCCTGCCGTGCCTCTGAAAAAGCATTTGCCAGCAGTATGCTGCAGGATGTCCATCTTACTGATGGGAAGGTGGAAGCTCCTGAAACAGGGCAAAGATGGGAATGCTGTTTCAAGAGCCCTTTATGCTGAGGAGCCTAGCAGGGGTGATGTGCCAAGGAGCCCAGTGTGGAGCAATGCTTGGCAATGTGCTTCATAATTACAGCCCTGGCTGCCAAATTCCCTGTCAGCTCTTGTGCTGTGTTAGCAGGGGTCCTCAAGAGCAAGGCATGGGAGCAAATATTGCACTCGGCTAATGTGAGCTTTAGAAACCCTTTCTATGTGCAAAGCCGGGAATTCATTGTTAGCCTAATCGAGGTTTCAGCCCTGTTAGCAAAATGATATTGTTGGTCCCAATGATGCAGGGGAATTACGCAAGTGCCACAGCTCATTCTCCGTAACAGCACAGTTCAAAATGTTGCAGTCAGAGTCCCTGTATCTCTGTGTTATAAACGCCAATCACTTGGTTTTTAAAATTTTAAAAGTTTAATAATAATAAAATAGTTTTAAAAATAGTAATACAATTAGAGTAATGAAAATTTAGAGTTAGGACAATTACAAGACAATAAAAAGCAAAGAATTACGGATGTCCGGATGCTCTCGGGCACTTAAGCCCAATAAGCATGCCTTGTGAATAAAGGAATAATCTTTAAAAGCAGTAGCCTGTTGCATATTCATACATCTCATACATGATGCATAAATTCCTTGCAAATTAAGAACTTTTCTGGTTTTTGTCAACTTCTTCCCCTTAATCCTGGTGGTTCCATAAAGACGGAGAGAAGGTGGAAGAATGTTTGTCTTTTCCGATAAGGAGGCAGTAATTCTTTATGGGCCCCCATCATTGTCATCTCTGTGTGAAGAGTTTCTTCATTATCTCATCTCTTGCTTGAGCTAGTAAAAAAAACCCCCACATACATAGGTTCTATTTTAACTACAAAACTACATTTACCATACTATTAAAATGTTAATACAGCACTTCTAATCAATATAACATAATACATATAGTATTCAATTTAATATTTGCGAAAAGCCAATCATAAAATATGCATTTTTCACATCTGGGATCATCCTCTGGGTTCCCAGATCTTTAGAGAGACAGAGCATGTGTGCCTGTGTGTTTTTGGGGTCCGGGGGTTGTGACTGCCAAGTAATCTGTGTTCCAGGATTTCTCAAGCCAGGAGCTTTATGCTGGTTTTGGGAATTTCTCCCACTTTTGGTCTCTTCTAGATATTTGCTAATGCTGCCTGCATGCCTTCTCTATTTACTTGCCCATTCCTCATTTGTTTGCAGTTCTACCTTATGTCCACATTTGTGGTAAGTTTTACACACTGGGTAGTTGTCCTTTGTTCTGTGTAAATCCTGTTCTACTCAGTTCTTAAGGTTGCAATCTCCTAGTGACCAGTAGCTGACCACTGGTGAGTGGTGATTTTTAGCCTTGGCACCATTCTGTGCTGGCAGTGGTGTTTTTTGCTGTTACTTTGTGATATCACTCTGAGGGTCTGCAATATAACCTTGTTTTTGTTGTTTGGTTTTTTTAATCAGCTTTCAAACTCTTCTTTCTCGATAATCTCGATAATCCAACTCCCATTTTATTCCTGCAGCCTGGTTGCACCTATATCTTTGATCTCGAAAAGGCTAATGAGAGTTCTTCCATTAGCAGACACACACACAGAGCACCCTTGCATCTGCTTAAATAGCTTTCTTCGAGTTAAACCAGCAACACTGGCTGTGTTACCAAATGTCTTTACAACAGAGTCTTCCTCTATCACACCTCAGATGTGAGGAGCAAGGAGGCAAATTTCAGAAAGCCCAAAGTACTTGCAGTATCTGCTTCAACGTGCAGCTGCTGTTTTGGCTCTGCTGTTGTCAAAAGTTGAATTGCTTGAACCAAAAACCGGGGTGGGGGGGAAGCTCTCCCCTGTGCATTGCCTGAATAACACATGTGGGAAAACTAAACATTGAAATGGATCTCTTTGGACTGATAGGATGTGCAAAGCACCAGTTCTTGTGAGGTGCTTCTCTACAGAAAAGCACTCAGACATCCCTAAACAGTCTGCTGAAGTCCTTTGAGTCAGCAGAATGCTGTTTCTTCTTAAAGGTAGGATTAAATTCTGCTAAACACAATTTTACAGCTATCCAGGTCTGTCTGCACGAGTGACCACATGCCCTTTTTTAAACTATAAAGGCAAATTTTAGGGAAGGGAAAACTGTTCTCTCTCTTGGATCTGTATGAAATATTCTTCATCAAACTTTGAATGCTGGTATTTTTTTCTTCTTGCTGAGCAAAGAACACCTTGAAGTTTTTGAAGTTATATCACTGAGGATAATTTATAAGTGGCTATTCAGATAAATAATGGACCCTACTTTCCAAGAGCAGCTGAAAGTTCATATTTTACATTGCCTCTTTGACCTTGAAGAGAGCTGTACATATTCAGATTCGTCTGGAGTATTTTTGTGTAGCACTAGAGAAAGCAACCTCAAGTCATTTCTGTCTGGTCTAATAAAAGAAATAATTTTCAAGACAAACTAAGTCAAAATTTAAATTAAGCTAGCTCCTGTGGTATAGTGATTTTTAAAATCAACAGTGCATTTTTAGGATTTGCATGTAAGCATTGCCTGGATGGATGCCAGGCTTCTTTTGCTGCAGGAATCAGGATAGCTCTGGCTAGTCTAAGAAAGCTTTTCTTTCTGAGCTTTTAAATCCTCTGCAAAAAAAATAGTCTTTAGTGTGGGGACCAACCCAGTTTGAAATTATGGTCTTGGTCAAACAAGGATGTATAAGGAGACAGATGGACAAGAGAAGGAAAAAAGGAATTTCTGACATCATCTCACTCGTTTTTGGTACAAAGCAGGTCTGGGATTTTCTTCCCCAGAGAAGCAGAAGTCTGCACAGCAGAAGCAGCAACGTGCTGAGGGCAGAGCAGTTTTTTTGTTGCAATTGGAGCTCACCTCCCCTCTGGAGCAGCGGTGGGCTGGGCAGGGATTGGGATGTGGTGCAGAGGGGGAGCCTCGGCAGCTGGCCAGGAAGAGGGGGCAGGACTTCCCACAGTCTGTCAGCTGCCAGCACAAACTCCTTCTTGAAGTATTGCCATTTCAGCAGAGGCAGCACACATTAAAAAAATAAAATAGCATTTCCTAGCACCTTCTCTCATAGCATGAAATGAGGAGGTGCCCATAGACTTTAAGGAACTGGGCTTTAGGCCTAAATTTTCTAATTTCAACCCTGGAAAAAACCAGTCCTCCCAGTTTTTGAATCTGTGGCATCAGCTTGCTCACAGCTGCTGTTGAGCTCTGTTTTAGAGATGTGAGTCCCCACAGTAGCACTGCAAGCCAGGAGGTGTTTTTTCCTTCAGTGGAACTTTTTCCGATGTGATTACATAGCCACATAGCCTGTTTTCTCTTTTGTGTTTCTTATCAAAAGCGTATATACTTATATATGTACGTAAGCACTGCCTTTGCCCCCAAGAGTCAGAGGGAAATCATATTTTCTGTGTCTTGTTTACTTTTACACAGTTAGCAAAACAGTGTTCACATCTATCCTTTTAACTCTGCTAATGAAGCTATTATAATGTCAAATAAAATGTCACCATGACTATGCCTAATTAGCATTACAAATTCGGTTGAAGAGATAAATGACCAGATCCTTCAGGGTGCAAGTCAGCCCAGCTCCAGGCGCTTGTGCTCGCAAGATTTACAAGGATGGATCTGCAGACTGATGAAATGGAGGCCTGGAAAATCCTGCATTAATGAAATGCAAACTGTGTTTCAGCTGTTAAATGAACTGCTCTCTCAGGTGTCTCAGGCAATAGGAAAAACCTGTAAAAACTGCTCTGGTTGGGATACAAAAAACAAATCAGTAGTTACAGTCTCTGCTGATGGGCAGGAGAAGACACACATCAGACCATGTACAGCTTAATGTTCCATGAATGGCTTGGTCCAGAGCCTGCTGAAAGTCAATGGAAAGATGGTCAGCGGCTGATCCAAAGGCAGTTAGTCAGAAATTAGGGATTCAAGGCCTGTTCTTTACCAAGTGAACAGTGAAGTCAGGTGGTCATGGCTGGTTTATAAAACAGGGGCTAGTGATGTCCAATAAAAAATTAAGCACTTGTGGACATAGAAGTTGTTTCTGCTAGTGGCACTGTGTAAACTCATCACTAAAAACAGATAGCAATTAGCACTATTCAAATAAATTGTCTGTTTCTGTAGTTTGAAGAAAAACTGATGCAGATTACTAGTCTTCAATGGCAGCTTAAAGTCAAACTTAAAGACATTTAAACTGAATTTCCTTGTGAGCTTTAATTGTCATTTTAACTGAAATAGTAAAACTCTGCTAATTTCAAAGGGAGGTAAAAAAGGAGTTTGCCTGAGAACTTTAATAAGGGTGGAGCAGATTTCAGTTCACAGATGAAATCTCATAAATCACTGTTCTGTTATTACCATGAAGTTGTACACATCTAAATTATCATTTCAGTTGTCAGAAACCTTCTTTATGAAACTACACTGTTTCAGCAATTAGTACTGAATGGTTTAATAAATGATTTGTAGAAGTTCTTCATTAAAAACCAGTAATTGTTGACTTTGAAGAGAGAAAAATCAACAAGAGATATGTAAAAGTATTAAGAACACTGTAATATCAAAGGCTCTCTACTGAAATGTGGCCTCTGTGTGTTTTTCTTCAACTGCAACCTACATACAAATGGCAAATAAGCCTTTCAAAATATAATTAGGAAGGCGTTAAATCCAAACATATCCAAAGAAACATTCCCTTCCCTCAGTCCCAGCACAAAGGAAACATTGATTACTCTTCCTTCCCAACACCTACAGGGGTGTTCTCATGGTGTGCAGAGACAATTAGCTGAAACCTAAGCAAAAGTAATGCCTGGTGACTAAATTTTATGTATGCTATTGTATCAGAAAAATTCTGAAGACAGGTTTGCAGTCCAATACTCCTAGTAGAGAAAAGAGACTCTGCTGCTTTTCCAGGGCTGAATGTTTATCTTTCAAGCATCTTAGCAGGGAATTTAGCAGCTAATAAATCACAGTGATGGTAAGTGCTTGTGTCAGTGCATCTGTGGGCTCCTAAAGGTGATGGCTAAAGCACAGATGGTCTCACTCTGAGGAGCACTTCTACCCACAGGCTCAGTCCAAGCCAGGTTATCACAAATAACACCCCTGTTCAGGAAGGAGGAGTGTCTGAGCATGGGAATGGGCTGTTGGACCATGCTGCCACATCCAGGTGTGTTGCACCTAGGACAGGGATCACAGTGCAGGAGCTCCTGAGGACTAATGCTGTGGAGGTGATCCTGTAGGAGAGTCCAACCCTGGACCTGAGAACTCCCTGTCAGGTGGAAACTGCCTTCACCTCCTCAGCCTTTTTGCTGAGTGAAATTGCATCCATTTTTCTGGTCCTGAGGCAGAGTTCCACCTTCTCTGTGTGTTCTTGAGGGGCCTAGGGTAATACCTAATAATCTCATAACGTCAGAAAAAAAAAGTTTGTTGTGATTTAGTTTGCAGAGTCTAGTTTATTCAAACCAGCTTCCCAAACCCACTGTGCACAGTGCTTTATTTCCCTCCTGAACTTATCATGTGTTTTAATTAGTAGGCAATGTTTTCCAGCTCAGAACTCAGAAATTCTGCACAGGTTAGCTCCTTGAGCACTGAGTAACTTGTCCTTTATCTAAGAGTCATCCCTCTTGTGTCTTGCTGGCAATGTATGATGTGCATCGATTGTGGACAGCGATCTGTTTAATTAGCTCGGTCTTGCATCTTGGTAAAAAAAAAAAAAAAAAAAAAGGGCCACAGGTACCAAAGCCAAGAGATAACAAAAAGAACTGAGAACATCTTCAATTACAGCATTATTTTTATCAAGCTTTGAATTCAAACTATCTGGAAAACAGATGATGAGTTCATGTAGCTGCAAATTAACACAATGTGGGCTTGCTGCTTATAACCAGTACATAGCTCTTCAGGGTTTGAGTTTAAATTTTTTTTTTTTTTTTTTTTTTTTTTTTTTTTTTTTTTTTTTGGTCATTTCACCCCTTACATCTGTGTTAGAGAGCCCAGGGTTTTATTTAATAAAACTAGTGTAAATTGACTCATTATCATATTATTCTGAATTCAGAATGACATTTCTAAGATCCATACAAACTGGAGCCTATTATTATCAGTAAAGTACTTTTAAAACCAAAGTGACATTTTTTATTGACTTTGAAAAGGTTTGGTCCCTCACATAATACACATTAACTACTGAGGATTTAAGAGAAGGATGAACAGACCTAAAGTGTTTAGTAACATAATGGATAAAAAGATAAAATACAGGTACCTGTGTAGAGTAATATACAACTTGAGTGGACACGAATACAGACAAATGCTGACATAAAGTCACAATGAAGCTCTCACAGACCAAAAGATGCATTGGAACAGACATAATATTTTTTTGGATAGTCTCATGGCTGGAATTGAATGCCAGTGTAAAGTGATACAACTTCTTTAGGAAAGCTACAGGGAAGACTGTCAATCTCAACTAAAAGCAAAAGTTGGAGTAATATATAATATGCTAGCTGAAAGCCTGGTTGAAGCCTTTTTGTAGGGCAGAGAATTATTTCGTAGCAAATGCCAAAAATTGCTTGTATTCTTTAAATTTTCCTTTCTTATTAAAACTGTAAATAAAAATTTATTTTTAAGACCAGGGAAAAGAGAGAAATGAGAGTGAGGGAAAAGAATGATCAAATAATAAGAGCTACTCACCTTAAGAGTACAGAGGAGTTAGCCTCAAATCATCCCTCCTTTTCTAGAAAAGATAAAGCCAAGGGCAATGGTGTTGGGAAACATAATGGGTCACGTTCTGTAATAGCATCAATGACACGGAAATGCTTATTTATCAAATATTTTCCAGCTCAGAAATCACAGTCTGCGTATATTAGCCTCTTGTGCATTGAGTAACTTGTCCTGTTCTCTTGGCAGTACATGATTTGCCTTGGTGGTAGACTGTGATCGGTATGTCTGTAAAAACTCCCCCAAATACACACACACACAAAAAAAGAGCTATAATGAAAATAACAGAGGGGTTTTCATTATTTTTTCTTATTGTTTATCCATGAACTTTTCAGCATCCATTTGTAATTGGGTCTGTAAATGGGCTGAACTTGAGCAGCAAGGAAATAACTTCTCATATCCCTGTTAGGGGTGCAGGGAAGTCTTTGCTTGAGAATGCTTCAAAATCCAAAAGCACGAGTAGATAGAAAGAAAAACATATTCTCAGATACAGTCATTAATGACTGCTGCAGTTGAGTCAAACTAGCAGAGAAAGCCCATGAATCACAGTCCATTTAAGCTGTGTGGGTGTAAATTTTCCTGTTGGTCACACAGTTCTGTTGATTGGCAGGTGGTTACTTTGAACTAAAGGAGTGTATAAAAATTAATCAGACTCACTAGCTTGTTTCCAGGATATTTCTGATCAATGTCTTTCATTTTTTTAACCACAGAACCCCCTTCACCTGCAGATGAGCTTAGAAAACACACTGAGTTCTGATGCTGACGTCACTTTCTCGATTCTCGCGATGAACAACTGGTACAATTTCAGCCTGATGCTGTGCCAGGAGGAGTGGAACATCACAGATTTTCTCTTCCTCACACAACAGAGCTCCAAGTTCCACCTGGGGTCCATTATAAACATCACAGCAAACTTCACTTCAGCCAGTGACCTTCTGAACTACTTGCAGTTTTACCTGGAGAGCATCAAAGACACAACATCAACCATGGTGATGTTTGGGTGTGACATGGAGAAAACACGGAGGATTTTTGAGATAACCACACAGTTCGGTGTGATGCCTCCAGAGCTGCACTGGATTATTGGGGATTCACAGAATGTGGAAGAGCTGAGGACAGAAGGTTTGCCCCTTGGTCTCATCGCTCACGGCAAGACAACTCAGTCAGTCTTCGAGCATTACGTGCAGGATGCCATGGAGCTAGTAGCCAGGGCTGTGGCAGCAGCCACCGTGATCCAGCCTGAACTGGCTCTCATTCCAAGTACAATGAACTGTATGGACACGGATGAAAGGAATATCACTTCAGGCCAGTATTTGTCAAAGTAAGTTTTGCCTTTTCCCCCCTGCCCCAGGTGATATTTGCCGTATTGCAAGAAAAATATTTTTCTTCTCCCTCCCACCATTCTCTGTGGTTTAGCTGTCATGCTGCTAACCCTCCCTCACAAACATGTTTGTTTCAGTGTTTCCTCCTGCTTCTTTACCTCTGGGCAGATAATGAAATTTTGACTTTGCCACACTGGGAGAGAAGCTAGAACTTCTGGTGGAAGATTGTGGTGGAAGAAGAAGACACTGTTCCACAGAAGTAGAGATCACATAGTAAACATAGGCTAGGTTACAGACTGTGCTCTGAAACTTTATTTATATTTACTCATGTAAAGTGGACTACCATCAAATTCTCTGAGATTCTGAGTGTACAAAACAGAATATTTGCACTGTCTAAGCCCTTGGACAATGTAAAGATGTGTAGTAGCCCTTGATAGTATGCTTCCATGGAAAAGAGAGGAAAAAAATGCATCTTCATCTCCTCAGTTTCTTCTGGTGAGAGCACTCAAAAGTACAATGTGCTGTTCCTGCTGCATGTTGCTATATAGAAGCTATTCCTAAAACGACTTCTGTGTTCCTGTTTAGAAATATTAATGTTTTTAACATATGAGTTGAAAACTTGCATGGTACTTTCTGAAAACAAGCAAAAATGTCTTGTCTAACTACATGAATTCATCACTTAATCTACATCCAGCAACTGTTGCATGTTTTTCCCCCATTACATCTGGTGTTCAACTTAAAGATTTTGTTGGACAGAGTTAGGATAAAAATTCTTGAGATTTTTTTTGAAAAACGTAATTTTTTCTTGGATATGTCTGCTCAATCTTGTATTAACAGCACTGCTCAAAACACAACCATTTGAGACCCTATCATTTCCTTAGTCCACTCGTCCGTTCAGGGTCAAAAACTCCGTTTCCAAAGAGTGGAAGAGAGCTTGGGAAATAAACACTGGACCAACTCACAATACCCCAGTGACCTGTGATGTTTATTTTGCCACATTATTCTGGATATTTTAACTGAAAAGTAAAAGTCAGCAGGAGCCTTCTTAAAGTATCAAGAGGACAGCAGTTTTCTGAATAGGCTTTTTGAGGTTTGAAGAAGAGATTAAAAAAAGGAAAACAAAAGTAAAACACTTAAATGTATTCATGAAAAATAATTCATCATTGTTTCTCTCTATGGAGAACCATTAGCTTTTGTTATATTTTGGGAGACAATATGCAGTTTCACATCTGTGAAACTTCTTTTACCTTCATATTGGTAAAGATATCGTGGAAGTGAAAGAAAGAATTTTATGCTTAGCCTTGGTTTTTTTCCCTATACATTTGCTTGTGAACTCTATTAAAGAGAAAATAGCAGGTTAGAGAAGCCCTTGTCCTAGATCAGTGCAGCTGTTTCTGCAGTGTATGAGCAAGACAGGTACCTGATGGCCAGAAGTGATGCATTTGCATCAGCAGCATAACTGTTAACTCTTGAGTGGTGCCATTAATTTCTTAACTGTGACATGCTGATGAGTGGCTTCACTGTGACCAACCTGGCCCATCTCACCAGGGCTTTTAGGCATTTTTAGCCTCCAAAGATGAAAATTTTGTCTGGTACTTAACTGCTTTTTACCAATGAGTGCATTTTTCAGTCTGAATGAACACACCTGTCTTGGTGGGAAGCCTTGGAACTGCCATGCATGGGGATGGAGAAGGGGATGATGGAGAAGAAGCAGTGCTCAGACCTCCACCTCGGCCCTCTGCAAAGGGTGGATGGACAGCAGCCCCACTGTCTGGCATAGCAAGAATTTCTTCTGCCAGCATTGATCTCATACCTTGGCTGTGCAGACATTTAAGTGCACCCAAGAGCAGAATAATGGGCTAGTACATGGCAAAGCATGCTTGTATCTGCATGGATATGGGTATAGATGTACAGCCCCCTGGAGATTCTACTGTTGTAAGTCACTGTCCATTATTCCTCTTGCAATGGGATTGATTCCCTCATCTATTCTTGCCTCCTCCTGGGAGCATCCTTGTTGATGGAACAAGGCATTAAAATTTCAAAGCCTCATCTTGTCTTATAGCTTTAATTAGTCTTACAGCTTTAACTCAGTTTCTTGGGTAATTTCATCAACCTGCTATTTCATAGATCCATAAACTCACAGAATGGTTTGGGTTGGAAGGGACCTTAAACGTCACCTCATTCCACCCCTTCCTATAGGTAGGGACGCCTTCCACTATCCCAGGTTTCTCCCAGCCCTGTCCAACCTGGTCTTGAGCACTTACAGGGATGGGGCAGCCACAGCTTCTCTGGGCAGCCAGTGCCAGGGCCTCCCCACTCTCACAGGGAAGAACTCATTCCCAGTATCCCATCTAACCCTGCCCTCTGGCAGTTTGAAGCCATTCCCTCTTGTCCTATCAGTAAGAAGTCTCTCCATCTGTATTGTAATCCCTTTAGTAACTGCAAGGCTACTAAAAGTTCTCCCCAGAACCTTCTCTTTTTCCCTGCCAATTCTAGTTCTTGCCTCCAAGAACTAGAGCTCACTTGCCTCCAGTAAGCTTCCCAAAAAGAGAGGTGGAATGATCCAACTATCAAGAGTGAGAGAAAATAATTTCATTAGGTCATTCTTAAATATACTACAAACATACTGCTACCGGAGAGTGATAGTACTGCTGAAGGTCTAAGAAGCAGTTCTTGTAACAAAGCACATGAGAAACAAAGCTGAAAAGAACAAATGACACACTTTGGAGTCATTCAAACTGAAATTACTCAGATAAAGCTTTGATGCAGTTATAGACTGTCACTGTCAACGTCAGCTCTCATATATTGACGCAGCATCAAGAAAATTCATTCAGCTGTCAGACCTGAGGATCTTCACCTTCTGAAATTTGTGCAGGCTATCTTTCCATATAAATCTGTCAGTAGCCCTTCTGAAACAGCTGCTCAGATACTGCCAGCATGTCTGTGCAGTACTCAGCACTTGTAATTCCCAAAGATTCACGCTGAAGATCTCTAGCTTAAGAAGTGTAGTCAGAGCCTCTTATCTGTTTCCTAAGTTCTCGAGTAAAGGAGTTTTCACTTGAAGTTGCTGGCATGAGTTTCACTGGTGCTGCTCACAGTGCATGCAAATGCTCAGCAGCCGCAGCTGCTTGTGTATAAAACAGAGTGTTGTTAAAATGCTTCTCCAGCATGGTTCCCATCATTTATTTTGATTCATGTTCTGTCACTACAAAAAAATACAGAACATGCAAATCAGCTGCAAAGTAAGCCACTAACTTGATGAGGTGGTGAAGTTGTACATTCAAATGCTGCTAAATCTCTCTCGGGTACCCGCTCCTTACAGAACCACAGGACAGGTACAGAGGGCTTGTTCTGCCCTCCTGGGTGTGCTTGCTTCTACTGCACATGTCAGGGAACAGTGTGCATTAATTCCAGTGCTCTCCTTCCACCTTCAGAAAATTAATGTAATGCATTGTTCTGTGGCTTCAGTTACTCCGAAAGCACCTGCTTTGCAGCATTCTCATGCCCAGGTCATGCTGTATTAGCAACATGGGGCCAAATTCATGAGAACTTTGCAAGCTTATTCCACCTGAGGACTTGTCTTCCTCCGTTTTTGGCATTTTTGTGAACATCTCCTAAAAAAATTGTCATGCAGGTCCATCTGCACACATGGAAGGGTTTTACTTTTACTGTCACAGCGATGGCTTCGGCCTGTATGCCCAGGAAGGCTTGTAAAGAAGTCGCATAATTTGTTGCAGAGACTGAGGGAGATAAAAGTAAGAAAGAGATAAAACCCAAACAAGTTTATGGGTACGTAAACCTTCCTTTAGTGCTAAAAATTACCTGCTCCCATAAACTTTGTCTTGATAGTGTTTGCATACACAAACAGGGAAGTTACACCATCAGATAAAAAGCACGGATTAGGAGGGAAGGAGTGGGCAAACAGTGGCAGATACCACTGATTACTGGAGCTATGGTGTCCTTTAACACTGGACTAAATGGATTTAAAATGGATTTAAAACATGAAAACTGTATATATAGTTTATATACATTTATATTTATAAACACCTGTCTGCCTTTTTTAGGTGTGATTTCCAGACCCAGGCTAGCTTATGTACAGATCATCTGCTTTTGAGAGTATTGTCTGTGTCATCTTTCTCCAAACTCAACCTACTCAAAGGAGACTGAGCAAGAACTGTGAAGCTGCCTTACAGAAGCCTATCACGGACACAACCACACTCAAAACTAAAGCATTTACTTTCATAAATTTACCTCTGCAAAGGGGTAAAATTTCTGTGACCTTGAGACTTAAACAGTGCAGAGTTTTAACTGCTGAAACCCCATCAAAAATCATCAAAAGTTATCAAAATAAAGTGTAGAAACCAGACAGAAGTGTGGATTTACACACACTTGCAATTGATGTATCCTTTTCAAATCAATTTAAGGTTATTTTTTATCCTCTGTAACTATTGATAAACAGTTAAGTCTATTTAAAAGTTTATGTCTTCCTTATTGAGGCTGGAATGACAGCCTTCATACTTCTTCCAACACTTACTTTCATCCAATTCTCAGGACCAATATGAAGTGCTGTATTCTGCTACAACAGCTGAGTAGTCTGTCTTCTGAATACCTCTTACTGAAAAAAAATGCACGTGTCTTGCCTTGCACCATATTAGCAGCAATTTAACTCAGTTGTTTTTAATGGAACCACTTGTTCCATTATCATTTTGGAACCACATTATCATATGGAACCACAGTATCCATTATCCCCTGCACAAGCAGGGGCTTGTGCAGCCCCTGCCAAATGCATAGCAGCTCTGTTGTTAGCAAGCATGCAGTTCAGCTGGTCATGGTGTTCACACTGAAAAGGATTTTCTGCTTCAAACACTTAATTCCTGCTGAGTTCTCAGCTCCTTTATCCATGTTGTTTTTAGCCTCTTTGATGATGGCTTGCCAGAAGCTGAATTTAATAGGCACAGAGGACAACTACTAGCAAACACTGCCTTCCAATACAAAGGAAATACGCAACTTTATTGTCAGTATCTGGAATAGTAAAAGCCCAGATTTCTCAATGCAAAATGTGCAGTGCAAAACTGGCACACTTCATGAGATCTTCTTCAATGGCAGCACTGCACTTTTAAGAACATTACTTTTGCACATTTTTTTTAAAAACTGCTTTTTTTGTGGTTTTTTTTTGTAAGAATTAAAACATTAAAACTGACTGTCCTAGAGCAACCATCTTTCACTTTCTTCCCTTACTTTTTTCTGAAGTGTCTAACAGTGATTTACCAATGCCAAATTTGCATTTTTGAATCCAGATTGGTTCACTTGAGAGTGCTTGAAAGCTGTTGACAGCACTTCAGTAGCCCCTCATATGTAAGCTAGATCTTACTGAGATTGTAGCATTTTTCTTGGAAGGACATTTCATACATAATTTCCACTCTTCCATTTTCATATATATTTTTATCTAGGAAAGTGACAGCAGATGTGGTGAGTTCAGTTTAGAACTAACCTGTATTTCATCAGTTTGTGAGGCAATGGTAACTGAAAAAATTACTGTTCTCGTACTCATTTTTTCTAGTAAGTAAAAAATACATCTTTCCTGAGGAGTTTTCATTTGCATTAGATAGGTAGGGGAGCATCCCCATATAATTTAGCCATAAATTATGTGGCTGGTTCATTGTACCATAGGATCTATGTGCTATTAATGGTCCAGGTGTTCAGCAACATCCCTATCTACTCTCTCCAACATAAATTCATGGTCCAGCTGTCTGCTTCTGATTCCCCTGCTTTCTCTCTCCAACAGGTTTTTAGCCAACACAACTTTTGATGGTCTCAGTGGCCACATTAAGGTGAAGGGCTCATCCATTGTCAGCTCAGAAAATAATTTCTTCATCTGGAATCTGCAGCACGACCCTGTTGGAAACCCAATGTGGACGCGCCTGGGGAGCTGGCAAGAAGGGAAAATCATCATGGACTATGGGATATGGCCAGAACAGGCACAGAGACATAAAAGTCACATGCAACACCCCACCCGGCTGCACCTGAGGGTGGTGACTCTGATAGAGCATCCCTTTGTCTTCACAAGGGACGTAGATGATGAAGGTCTTTGCCCAGCAGGGCAGCTGTGCCTGGACCCACTGACCAATGATTCAGGTGTGCTGGACAACCTGTTTAAAACCCTCCAAGGGGGAAATGACACCGTCCCCATTGAGCTGAAGAAGTGCTGCTATGGTTACTGCATTGACTTGCTGGAGAAGCTGGCTGAGGATATGAATTTTGATTTTGACTTGTACATTGTTGGGGATGGAAAATACGGTGCCTGGAAGAATGGCCACTGGACAGGGCTGGTGGGAGACCTTCTTGCTGGTACAGCTCACATGGCAGTGACATCATTCAGCATCAACACTGCCCGAAGCCAAGTGATTGATTTCACCAGCCCTTTCTTTTCAACCAGCTTGGGGATTTTAGTGAGGACCAAAGACACTGCAGCTCCTATTGGAGCCTTTATGTGGCCACTTCACTGGACTATGTGGCTGGGGATATTTGTTGCTCTTCACATCACAGCAGTATTCCTCACCTTGTATGAGTGGAAAAGTCCTTTTGGAATGACCCCTAAGGGAAGGAACAGGAACAAAGTGTTCTCCTTCTCCTCTGCCCTCAATGTCTGCTATGCAATCCTGTTTGGAAGAACAGCTGCCATCAAACCCCCAAAGTGCTGGACTGGAAGGTTTTTAATGAATCTCTGGGCTATTTTCTGCTTGTTTTGTCTGTCGACATACACAGCCAACCTAGCTGCTGTCATGGTAGGAGAGAAGATCTATGAAGAACTTTCTGGAATACATGACCCAAAGGTAAAGCATGTCCATTGTTATTAACTCAGCCTTTTCTTCTCTCCACTCAAAACTCACTGCTGCATAATTTACGGTTTCTAACAAAATCAGAAAGTAATCTCTGTGGAAAACTGTGGTTGCAATTACTTACAACCTGGTGACATTTCAGGAGGAAAGTTCAGTGAGATAGGACTTTTAAACACCCACAAGAGTGTAGGGGGAAGGATTTAAAAGACTGAAGGTGAAGAGAAAGGTGAAGTGTTCTGGTATTGTCCACTGCAGAGAAGAATAGTGGGTTCTACATGCAGATTAAGGATTTGAGTTCAGTTCCAAGTTCCCTTTGGTAGGACTTGTTTAAATGAGTTGGATGATTCAGATGATCCTGAGATCTACTCAAACAAAACAACTACACAGAACAAGACAAAACCATTGATCCTCTCTAGGTAAAATTTTTCAAATATTTCACTGGTCATAATGCTGCTGGCAAAGGCGGTGCTGGCAAAATTCCCCATGAATGGTAAATGAAACATAGCTGAACTGAAATATTTTGAAAAATCCTGCCTTTTGCTTCAAAACAGTGGAGTTCACTTTACAAGTAGTCAGGCATTTGATTTGCAGTGTTGTTTCTGCTGGGGAGCCACCATGGGAGGAGATGAGCATTGTTGTAGACAACCCATCTGCAATGAGCTCAGACTTCCCAGATCTTCCTCCACCTGCTTTCTCCCCCTTCCCAAGGGGTCTTCAGTTGGAATTTAAGTCTAGTCCTTTTCTAAGACTATTCTTAATTTATATGCCACTAAGTAGTGATCGGGAAAGCAAGGGGCAGAATGGCTTTTAGAGAGAATAGATGGCTACAGGTGACACCAGAGCATCCTCTGCACCCGACAGTCACTCCAGGGGACATGATGGCAACAGCAGATTTCCCTTGCTCATATGACATTTTCTGTAGTGAAGGTGTGATTGTCTTACCCACAGTTTTGTACTTGTGACCTAACTGTACTTGTCTCAAGGGACTGAACTGACAGATTGTGGCTCCACTGTAAAAAAGTAACTTTAATAACACGAGAACAGGGCATACATCTTGTTTTTGTAAACTGTGTGAATAAATGGTGTGTATGTCCCTCCAGACAGCAAAAGCCAGGCTCCATCTGTTATGTCAGTGAAACCTCGCAGTCAGGCTGATGACCAGACACTTTTAACTTTGTGAGTGCAGTGCCTGGCTCACTCCCTGCAATGTTAATTAGATGATTTCTACCAAAAATGTTATAAACATAGAACAACAGTTTTGTGGCTGACCCAAGGCACTCTGAAATTTATTTATGGCTTAAAGCAAATTGCTTCTAATAATCTGTCATTCCCTTCCCAACAAAAAATATCATAAATACTGCATTAATATCTTCATCAATATAAGGCACAAAAATCCATTATATGTGATTTCCTCAAAGCATTCTTAAGAAGCAGATGAGAGCTTTCAGCTGAATTTCCCCAGCTCCAGGGATATCTCTGTTACATTTTTGTGTGAAGCCACAGTGTTGATTTGAAAATGAGGTTGGTCCCCTACTCTTTGCGTGGGCATCTCCTCATCCATCAAATCAAATTGCATCAGATTACATCCTGGTTTTCAGCATTATTGCTGTGACCACATGCATTGTTTTTAAAACAGGTATTGGGGAATTCCTGCAGCTCCAAGGAAAATTAAATTATTCTAAAGCTGTGCTGTTGAAGCTTAGTGCAGAACACTGAAGCTTGTCAGATGCTGCAGACACAGATCTTGGTCCAGAACAGAAACACTGATGACTCCTGGTTAGTAACCTCAGCGATTCCGTTACATCAGTGGGATTACTGGCCTTTCCTGGAAAAGCACTTCCCTGCTTTATGGAATAAATCTAAGCCTCTGAGTAGTTACCAGTTCCCAAAGTGGGAATAAGACAACCCAGATTTTAGGGAAGAAGACGATTGCCTGCCATTACATGAGCTGCAGAGTAGTTTTGTGTATGTCATTCATGCATTTGTCTCCAAAGTCTTAGTCTGAAAGAGTAGTTGTAATAAAAAGTGCACTGGTTTAACCTTGCTCACACAAGAGCCTGAGCTGTGGCTATTCAAAGTTCTCCCAAAGAGTTAAAGCTTAGGTTTAGGAAATATTTGGGCCATAACAGTCGCATATTTACAGGCACCGCATTTTAGTTAGTTACTTAAAGCATTTTTATGTGACTTGAAAGATATTATGCTTGGGTTTTTCTTCCCAGATATGTTTACCTCTTTCTTTATAGTGGTGGAGACTCATTTCAAAAAGAAGGCAGCAGGAGGGAGTGTCGTGGTTTTACATGGAAGTGATTTTTTCAGGAAGTTGGGTCAAACCAATCAGTGGTCAAGTTTGGATATTGGCACCTGAAGTGACCACTGAAGATAGGGATACGCCTCTGAGAACACAGGGGGTTAAAAGCAAGAACTCCCAAGAGCTCGCTCTCTTTGGTTCCGGTCAGGGTGCTGTGCAGACCTCCCCTGTCCAGCCATGGGGCTGGGTGGGGGAGGGGAAGCCATGAGGCCTGGTCGAGGTGAGCTGAGGGGTAGAAGGACTGGAACTGAGCCAGCTCCTGTGGATGGAAGGGTGGAGAGAAGTGGAGATGTCTTTGTCATCCCCCCCCAGAGGGAAGAGACAGAGAGTCTGGACGGCACCTGTAACTTTGCCGGCGCGGAGGAGAAGGAGTGGAGGGGGAAGGTGCCCAGTCTTGGCCTTGGGAATTGGCTGCTGGGCAGAGATATCAGCCGTCCAGGGAGTCTGAGCTTTTAACCCTTTCCTGAGAAATGAAGGCTTTGTGAAATATTACTCCTCCTTGATCTGGAGTAGAAGAGAGACAGTCTGGGATCCGAGATGATGGAAGAAGAAATTCTTGAGTTGGAAGGAGATGATAGAGTGGCTTGTGGCTGGACTTTTCTTGTTAGCCATAGACTGAACCAAATTCCTTTAACAGAAGCTGCACTTAGGGGGGGTGCGTTGGTGTGCCAAGAGACTTGTTTCAGTGATTACCAGCAGAGGAGTAGAGAGAACAGAGGAGAGTTGGAGAAGGTGTGGAGAAGCCCTCTATCTTCAAGGAAGAAGAAGAGGAGAAGAGGACCTCTGTTCTTGGACCCTCAGCCCCAGGGGAAAATGGGGGGGACTGTAGTCCCAAAATGAGAAACTGAACTGTTGTCTCTTTTGGTCCATGGCAAAGCATCCTTAAAGGAGCCCTATGAGCAGTCTGTCCATGCACGGTGGTGAGAGCACTGTGACATGGAAAGGAGAGTGTCACCATGGCAGATTTTCTCCGGGCGGTTGCCATGTGTGACATGGAAACACAAGGGTGGCAATTGTATTTCCTGGGGGGTCTGTGGCACAGGAGAGACTCCTGTCTCCCTTGAAGGACTGAGTATTTGAATATCTGAAGGGTAGCAACTTGATCAAGATCCTGGGTGTTGTCTCACTGTTGAGTTTGTTTGGAAATTAGGTGGGAGGAGGAGGGGTGTTTTGGAAAGTCTTCATCCAGGATTTAGTGTTTGTAGTTTTTATAGTAGAAGTAGTTTAATAAAGTTCCTTTCTTTGTTACTAAGCTTGGGCCTGCTCTGCTCTGTTCCTGATGACATCTCACAGCAATTATTTAGAAAAGTACATTTTCATGGGGGCGCTGGCATCGTGCCAGTGTCAAACCATGACAGGGAGAAATAACCTTTTTAATTTAAATATATTTCTAAACATCCTTCTGCTGCTTTCAGTATGCATGTGCACTTTGTACTGTGCTTTTGAAATTTATTTTAAAAACAAAGCCCAAAATAGAGGAGCAGCCTTCTCGAGGTGATGTAAGACATTTAATTTCTTCAGGCTGTCAGCCATAAATGGCAAATCCCATCTGAGGTTGTGAACAGTCAGGAAGGACAGAATTAGAGCTATCTCAGTTGGACCTTTAAATGCACTAATGATATAGAAGAGAATATAGAAATATCACCAAGCTGCTGAAAGGAGGAGCAGCCAGGGAGACAGGAACCAGAACAGAAGGAAAGCAGTGCAAGGAATGAGAATTAATTTACTGGAATATGTCTTGAATTTGGGGAACTTGCTATATATTTTCTGTGTTAGAATATTAACCAGGACAGGTCACTGAAGTCACAGTCCTGCAGTGTCCATCAAGGGTGGCTGCCCCCTTTCCTAGGAAGAGCAACAGGAGCCAATAGGTTGTAGGGATCTTGAAGCCATGTCCTGCTACCTTCATATCTAATTCTTCTGAGAAAATGGGCAGTTTTGGGCCACAGCTGCCCCACCCCACCCCCATTTTCTAACTATATGGGTTTTAGACATCATCTCTTGCCAGTGGAAACTGGCAAATACAGCTTCTGTGCCCACTGGAGCATGTTCAGCCTCCCATTTAAAGACAAGGGAATAGGATAGCTACAGGATGAATGTGCTGGCTGCCCAGATGGAACATGCATCCATGTCCTGAATCCTTGTTAAGAAGCTCTCTACACTACATGGCAAAGAAGTTTAAAAGCTTGTCTGCAGACAGAGGACATAGAGAAAAAGTGTTGTACTTGTATTAGTATTAGTACTTGTATTAGTAGTTTCATCTACTTTTATCTCTTCTCTCATCTGAATCACAGATGCTCGTTTCACTTTTCTTCTAATGTCACCTCTTAGGTTGCACAAAAATATTATAACAAGATTCTTTGTCAGAGTGCCTGGCAGCCAGGTACTCACCCAGAGCTGAGCTCTTTCCAAGGTTCAGATACGCCTCCTCCAGGCACAGCCACGCATAAGTTCTAGAAAGAAGGTATTTTTCTCTGCAGGTGATTCTGCCCAGAATCTCCCCTAAGAGTGGAGTTTTTTTAGTGGCAAAAGGGACCTGAATGGCTTTTGGCTTTTTCATGCAAGAACACATATTGGAGATGCACCATGATGTCCTGAGTGTGTTGGGTAGTTCAGGTTATTTGAGGCAAAATAATTCTGGAAGCCCATAGGGCAGAAGAAATATTTCAAACATGCTAAGATGGAAGCAAACAGCAGCAAAAGGAGAGGGGCTGGGCAGATTTTCCATAAGGTAGTGCAACACCTGGCCTTCCTTTCTGCAAAAAGTGTTGTTCTTTCAACAATTTAATGAGTTTTTGGGTGCTATCTGCCCATTGTGACTTTTGTAATAGCTGTCAGCTTTTCTTTCCCATCTTTACCACACACTTGAGTAGTCATTTACTGTGGTTATGTTTTTACTTCTTTGCAACACTTTACCTTCAAAAACACCCCTTGGCAGTGGAAAAGTTCATTTCTGCGTTGTATTTTGACATAAAATATTTCACCTATTTAGCTTCATTTAACAAAAAAAGGGCTACTCCTTTGGGTCCCATCACCAGCAATTTCACTGCATTGTTTCTCCTAACTTTACATGCCTTCAATGAAGAGATAAGATATTATCAGTCAGACTAATATACCTTTGCAGTTATAGTTTGTACAGGTAGGCTGCTGTTAAAACACTGGCTTCAGGACAAGATCACAAGATCACCTAAACCATTTCCTGGAAGTGCCTCTTTCTCTCTGCCATTAATGATCGTGTTTTCAAAACTCACCAAAAAAAAAAAAAAAAAAAAAAAAAAAAAAAAAAAAATTGTCCCAAGAAATACAATGCAGACACCTGCAGTCACTCTGGCAAGTTCCACCCAGCAAATCCTTCAAACAGCCTTGGTGTGCAATCTCTGATCTTCTCCTAGCTCAGTGTCTGAAGATTTGCTCTTATGAGATGCCCATATTCTTATTACAAAACTGAGCACTCTGAGTGATCCAGGCAAGTTATTTCTGAGGTTTTGTAATCAGGAATTCAGTATGTGCAACCACCCAGATATTTGTATCTAGATATATAAAACATGAGGGTGCAAGCTCTCATTTCTGATTTATGAGCATATCAGTTAATTTAGAGGCCTCGTGGCCCTTATTATATCAGTTGAATACTTTATGTTACTTGTATTAAAACTGTCCAGAATACAACTGGCAAGCAACTGCAGATGAGTTTTAGCAACAACAAATCACAGAAAAAGAAAGGCCAAGCCACTCTATAGGTGGTCCCTCATTAGAGGCATGATTCAAATACTCCTTCTTTTAATAATATTTTTCATCGAGTTCAGCAACTTTTAGAGTGAGGCCATAACTGCAGTGTGTTTATTGGTAAATTTTCTTCCTGAAAAAGGAATTTTTGTAGGAATTACACTAATGGAAATTACTGCTGTGGTCTTTCACTGCAGCAGCCTGAGATGAATCCTTATAAGGGGCACCACTTGAACTGCTATGTGTTAAATAGATAATGAAGTAGCATTTATTTAAATATGCATTAAATACATTAAATTGTGTAGCAAAAAATCAAGTTACAAACTCAGTGGAATTTTAAAAAATCGTATTGCTGCCATGGGGTTTAGTATTTGTACAGGACCACAGGATTCTTTTTACAATTAAAAGAAGAAACTACAGAGCATGTGATTCTGTGAAGGAAGTTACTGGGCACAGGAAGGTCATGATTCACAGTATCACAGCCTGCTAATTAATACATGGTGATTTTCTGAGTATTAATGAGTCAGAGAAGGATTTGAACTCAAAAGGACTTTCAGTGTCACAGAGAGGAAAGTGAAAAACTCTCAGACGAAGGCAAAATTGAGTATCAAGCTCCAGCCAGAATAAAGAATTGCAGAGCTGTCTCACACAGGAATGAAAGGCACCTGCAATTTATGAAGGTGAAATCTTGACTTCTTTAGTTTCCCCATGCAATTTATGGTGGTGAACACTTGTTTAGCTTCCCCATCACCTCATTAAAGATTTCTAGTTAAAGTTACAGTTTTGGAGGTTCAGAATCTGTCCAGCTCAGATCTGCTTCGTTCTGATACCCATTTTATCAGACAATGCCTGCAGTGTTCTGCAAATCAGGTTTCCTTTCCCAATGAAACATGCTTTTTTATGCCTTCTTGCCAACAATTATCTTTTTGTTATCTTTGCATATTAACACTTACTGCTCGAGGTCTTCACCTACACACTTGCCTCGCTCTGTCACCAACTGCCCTGGCCATTCTTCACCTCCCCTCATTGTTTGAGCCAAAGAATTTAGGGGTAGGTGTGGAAGAGAGGAAGTCCTGCTGTTTTCATTCCGTGTGGTGCAGGTCGTGAAGGTTATTCTTCAAGCACCAGAAGGAATTCATGTGTTTTAGCATTTTCCCATCCATGTGGGTTTCTTATTCTCAAGCTAAATACCTAAATACTTAAATGTTATAACACATTTTGAAAAGAGGAAAGTGAGCCCACCACCAGAAATAGCAACTGAATCATAGGTGGGACTCAGACCCTTGCAAGAAATAATGCAAGTGGAGAATTACAAGAAGTTACTGAAGTAACTGGCAAAAAGTAGCAGAGAGCAGTGAAGGTGCACAAGCTGATCCTACCACCTGACAGGTGGAAGATCATTATGTAGCTGGCTTAGCAGCATGGAGAATGTTTATTATTGTTCATGAAAGTCACAGCCATAATGATCTACAGAGACCAGAGTGCTAGTCTGGCTCACCCTCCTGGACACAGGAGTCCTGCACTGATCCCCTGGATTTCAGTGATGACAAGGGTCCAAGTCCTTTGGAAGAAATAGTGGTTTTCGCTGAGTGCATTGAGATTTGACTGAACACCAGGTAAAGTCAAATATTAATGTCTATTAATGGCCACTGTGGAAGAGGCCAGGATATCCAAATATGGCTGTAATTTTTCATTTACACTTCATGCTTAACACAATCCTCACTGATTCCAAGAAGGAAAAAATCCCTTTCTGTTCCCATGTTGGATCTGTCTGTAACACAGGACTCCCTCTGATTTACCTTCATTTGATGTTCTTGAACCCAGAGCAAATAGCAAATAATGTGTTGAAGAAATGAGGGCAGTGCAGGTAGACAAGTTCCACCACCTACAATTGGAAACCACTTCATCTTGGTAACTCATGACCTCTCCACAACACAAACCCATTGTTTGTTCCTTTCCTGGAAAGCACAGAGCATTCTTCCTGCTTACAGGTTTAGGGAGAGGACTGTTTTCAGCCCTGGCACCCAGGGGACAGTTGCCACGTGGCCAGGGGGTAGGAGGACTGACCTTCAAGCAGCAACAGCTGGAGCAGAAGAAATTAGTAAGAAAAAGGGTTTTAAAGTTGGTAGTTTTGAAGATGGTAAACTATACCTACATTTAAAGTTGCTGCCACATTAGGTTTCCTCCTTCAGCCCTCAGATGCTTGTAGAAATCTGTGATAGTTTTTCATCCAGAGACTGAAGACTCAGGATGGAAGGACAAAAAGAATTCTCTAACCAGAAATCTTCTTTGATATCTCTTTGGTAGCTTGAACATGTTCTCAGCCACACAGCTCTCTTTCATTTGTAATTTGAAAAGCATTTCACCTGCATGACAGTGCATTAGCCATGTTTTACTGGGACCAAGCAGAAGAACATGCTGGATGCAGTGACTCCATCTGAAACATCTTTACAGCTGCTTTCTGCTGCTGAAGTGGAATTGGAAGCAGTGATCTACTGCCTTTGGGCAATTACATCACTTCTTTTCCCTCAGTCTACCCATTTTTCTTACAACATTTGACACTTTCTACCTTACAGTCCTTAGCTCTCCCAGAATAAATCGCAGTTCAGAGATCCCTCTGTCCAGAAAACTCTTAGAATGCTATTGAGAAACAGGGATAAACACACCTGCAAGTTCATATTCTGCAGAATGCTCTTCTTACAGAGCTTTTTGCACTGCCCAGCACCTGAATCATCAGGGCAACCCTCAGAAATTAACCACAGACCTGAGTCTCCAGTCTCATCCCTGAGCTGAACAGCTCTTCCAAGGAGCAGAGCAGATCTTACATATAATTATCAGCGCTCACACAGGGACCATGAACACAAAGGTTCACATTTTTGAGCAGAGACTCAAGTTACAGTTTCTTTTCACGTATCCCCTTGTTGCAGTGAAGAGAATAAACTGTCAGCAGTGGTCTCTGCACTCACATCCAGATTGGAGCTGCTCATTGACTTCTGTGCAGCTGTCCGGTTTTATGCCAGCTAATGACCCCTCTGAGCTGGATTCAAAGTGACAGAATTTTAAGGAAATATGTCATTATCCTGACAAGGAAAGAATCAGCTCCACCGACACTTTTCGCAACAGAGAAGCGAAAGCGTTAATTCAAATGTATTCTGCACTCACTCTCCCCTGGAGGCCCTGGGAACATCTCAACTTCCGAAGCCTGAACATGTAGGACAGTTCCTGATTAAAACCTCCACTTCCAGAAGTTGAGCTGTGAATTTTCATCTGCTAAAATATGAAATTCATGTGCTTCACTGTGAATAATTTTCTTTCATCTCCCTCTGCACCCCATAAATATTCACTAGTTAGTTTCACTAGTTAGTTTTCTAAAACTCCTGCAGATAAGAAGAGAAAGCCCATGAACAGTTTGATATTAGTTTGTGGTTGGGTTTTTTTTTTTTTTTTTTTAATTATTATTTCATTTGTTTTGTTCATTTTCCCCTGAAACTTTGCTTATCACTTTCAATTGCATATATTTTCTCACTGGGCTATGGGAAATCTATCGGTGTCTGGGAAACCACCTAAATGTGTGGGTTACATAAGGCAAAGTAAAATACTATTGTTTTATGTGTGAGAGACAGAAGTGTCATTGTAAAAAAGCCGATTTCTAAAACCACATCAATTATTCTATTGCTATCCTTCTCTAGTGATTAGCAACTGAAACTGAGCAGATTTTCAAGATTCTGCAGCAGTTGCTTGGCAGAGATCATGCTGGCAATTCTGCTGATACACAAGGTGCCCATTAAACACTGCACTTGGTGTTATAACAGGTAACCAGCACTGTTGTGGAAGTGAGCTACTAAAACCTTTTGCACCATAGTTTTTCCTCAGAAATTGTTATAAAAGTTAGGAAAGTGCTTTCAGCCGTGTTCCTCCTTTCTATACCCTATTTAAATTAAAAGGTACCTTTATAGGTAGGGGTAAAAGCTAAATCCATGTTAGCTCTGTCACTGAAGCACGTGGTCACTGGCACTGCCCTCAGCTATGTACTGGGGGTTGCCTTTTTCTCATTTCTGGCAAAAAAGTAGTTCATGGAGTTGAATTTGGGAACTGAAGAGGCCAACAGAATTAATGATGAAATGCTTCTTGTGAGCTGAGATTGTGGTTAGAAATGGAGTTCCCAAAGCATTTTTCCTCCAGTCCCATTTCACAGAATGGTTCTGAACCAGACTCAGTGAGGCAGCTGCTGCACCCCATCAATCAATTTTCTAGATTTCAGTTACATCATTTCTTGTAGAAAACAGGCACAATTTCCCTTCCCAATAGCTGCTCTGTTTAGATGTTCCTTGTCTCCTCACAAGTCCTAGCAAGCTCAAACTTCATGGGATCAGCAGGCAATATTGTACTGCCTACTTTTGTGGACCAGAGACCATAATTTTCTGTACCTAGGTTCTTACTGCAAAAACAAATGGCAACTGAATGGGATGCAAACCTCAAAATTATACTAAACTAAACCAGGGCATCAAGGCAGGAGAAGTCCTTAAGGTAAATTATGTGACTTTGCAGCACTGAAAAGTCATGCAAAAGCCAGAACCTGCTAGAAAGACCTAAAAACTCTACAGTCCCACAGCCTTGAATGTGCCAAGGTTTACTGCTGCATTTTCAGTTTTAAATCCCAACCGGCACTGGAAATTTCTGGGCCTGTTTCCTTTCAAGTTGGCATCTAGGTGCTCTCCCCAGCTGACAGCATTGAGTGCAATGGCAATAAATTACATAAAATGGAATGTGCCAAGTTATGCAAACCCCCTGTCATTCAGGATTATGTTTTCCTGTTTCTGCTGCTGTGGTTTCATCACATTGGTGTTTATCTTGTAGGTATTTTCATGCATAATTGGCAACCCAAGCCATAGATGTATGCAGATGCCCAATTTGTCTCAACATCTTCCCAAACAAAACAAGTTCTCCACTTCCCACTCAGCAGATGTTTTAACAGCAGCAGACAGAAACCAAGGAGATCTGGAAGTAAGGGGCCAGGCTGAGAGAACTGGTAGCTGCAGTGTTTGCTTTCAGCAGCAAGAAGCACAAACATCATTTGTCTGGGAGCACCATGTTATGCAAGGCACAGAAGACTCTGAGAGGTCCCAAAGCTTGTCATGGCACTGTCAGAGAAGTTGGATGTACTGTAAAGCTCTGGTGTTTTCTTAAACACCGTATGGCCTTCCTGTCTCAAGGGACCCAACAGCCATTTCACCTCCTCAGTGCTTGGCAGCATTCGTATTTCCCTTTGTTTTCTTACACAGTGCAAGAAAACATTGCCTCTTGTTTGTTTCCTTACCCATGATACGTTTTCTTCAGCAGTGAGACTTGTTCTTGGAAATGCTGGGCACAATCCATGTGTCCTACGGTAGATACTGTCCTGAGAGGTCACAGGGACAGCAGTGTTCACAGGTGCACCAGTTGCAGAAATTACAGCTCTTTAGTCTTTCTCCTGCACCTTCATCCTCTACTTCCCAGCAGCATGTCCTAGCTCTTCCTCTCAAGATTGCTGCATTCACAGAAGATAGGACATCCTCCTGAGCCATCCATCCCTGTCCTTTGAAGCAAGATCCTCTGGTCTTGGCATTCCACAGCCTTGAACCTGTAAAATCCAAGCACTCAGTGCTCAAGACAAGTGCTCAGGCCCCTCTGGCTCCGTGTCTCACTCATTTCTCGAGTCTGCCCCAAACACTAAACTAGGTCCAAATGGGATATCACCCATGCATCATCACAAATTCATATGCAATGGCTACCTCACAATAGAGTGTGGAGCTGGTTCTAAAACTTTGAGGTGCACCTAAAGAATGGCCCCTCATGGTATACACTGTTGCTTCAGGTATAAAACAGTTCACTGATAAGAAATCCATGATCTCCAGTATCTGAGACGCAAAAACTATACTGTTGGCTGCTGAAGCTGTCACCCCCTTTTTGGGAGCTACTAACCAGCAGCACTAAGAAAGTTTTTAACCCCTTTTAGCTTCTAACAAATAAAATATTAAAATATATTAGCAGTTAATAGCTTTTAACATAGCTATTCAGTTGGCATGTTCATACCCTTGCTCTTGGATTGCCCAGGCTGTTGGCGTTTCCCTGCTGAGGCTCACAGCCAACTGCATTTGGCTGCGATGGCCTTGCCAGATAACACTTAAAGGGCTGGTTGCTTGATAAATGCTAATGGGTCTTCAGAAGAGAGATTCAGGGAAAATTTCTTCACCACAAGGGTTGTGAGGCATTGGAACAGGCTGCCAAGGGAAGCGGTGAAGTCATGATCTGTAGAAGGATTTAAAAGACCTATAGATGTGGCTCTTGGGGACATATTTTAGTGATGGGCTCAGCAGTGTTGGGTTAGTGGTTGGGGTCTGATCTTTAGGGTCTTTTAAGCCTTAATGATTCTGTGATTCAATGATCTGATAGTTAAAGAAATTTAAATATCCTTATTTGACATACAGCTATTTTGCAATATCTGTACCCATGACAATCTTCACATCTTGTTCAGTGAATTGTCATGCCAGGACAATTGTGGTGATGATTTTCTCAGGACACAGAATGCATAAACCCCAGTTCACTGTTACCTCAGAGCCTCATCCAGGTCTCAACAAACCTTGTTCTTTCCACTTCTTACAGCCACAGATGTCCAAATTTGGAGGGACTTTGTAAGGCTATCTAAGCCAAGTGCCAAGGAAACTCATGTCTCAAGATGGATCTGCAGCTATTGCATTCATTTATTTTTAATTGTACTTGAGTCACCAGCAAACCTCAGGTGCTCTGGATACAAAAGTCTCAACATTTCATAGTGCCCTTTACCTGCTTTGTGGTGGTTATTCACCTGACACTGAGTGCTGAATGAAGAAACACAGTATATACACAGAAGCAGAGAATCCACATAGTAGAAATTACTGTAATTTCAACAGCTATTTCTTCCAGTAAGCTGGTCTTTATGTTTGCAATTACTGATATAAATGTAAGTAACTGCCTCCCCTGAATTATGAGTTTAAAAAAAATAAAAACATAGCATCTATTCTTGATTCTTCAAATGCTGATTTTTCAGACTTTATGATTTCTCTGAAGCCTTAGGCATTAACATTCCATTGTTGGTTTATAGAAAACAGAAAGACTCTTTCAGTATAGGACTTTCAAAACATAAGAAAGACAAAAGAGAGAGAGCATGAGAAACAGAAAATATTAGAAAAAAGAGACAACTAATAAGGCAAAATTCAGAGCAAGACTACGGTATTTACCTATCCTGTCAGGACACAGATATTTGTGGTTTCCATCTTGTCATATAATCTTCCCAGGAGAGGACTACAGAAGGTAAGAAAGCAGCAATGACAAGTGATGAGTCTGATTTCCTTCCTGAAGTTTTTATCTTCTGTTGAAGCAAGTAACCCTTACACTTAGCAATCATCAGTGAAGTGCTTTTGGCAGCATTTAGCACTGTCAATCCATAGACCTGCAAGTAAACTTTTTCCTCCAATGGGTAAGCAGCAATAAGAAGAAAACAGAAGTCCTTGAAAGATGTGGAGGGTTAAAACAGCTGGTAACATTTATCCTTCGTAAAAGGAGTTAATCAAATACAAAGTTGCAGACACATAATGATGCTTAAGAAAAAGCAGAGATTACCAGAAGCAGATAGAGCACTGGAACAAGGGATGGTTGAACAACTCCCTTGTACAGACTTCCCAAAACTTCCCACCAGGCATACGGTGTTGCTAGAGGAAAGTTATTAAGTCAGATGGACTTCTGATCTAATAAACATCCCAGTGTTGTCATCATTTGAGGTGATATTTGACAGTGTGCCCAACACAAAGCAAAGCGTGGGCAGTCCTTAGTAAAGAGCTTAGGATAGAAAATTGCATGGAGGTGCAGTTTACTGTTTTTGTACCAGCCTTTCTCATTGAGGCTTAAAAGTTTAGCCAAATGCAGATATTGATGACAGTCTCAGTGAGCGATGCATTCCAGTGAAGACTTTATCTGCAGATCCGATGTTGCTCTGCAGTTGGCATCACTAGGTGGGCCACAAACTTCACAACAAGCACCTAAGTTGACTCTTTTATTCCTGAGGTCATTGAAGAGAAGACTGGGAAAGGTCTCTTTATAGCTTTGTGCTGCCCTGCACTCTGTTCTGCTTAGATGATAATGCAGAGGCCAGATGGACTGGCAGAATGCTTCTTTGCTTGGTCTTTGCCAAGCAGAGCGTGGCTGTGCTGAGATCATCTTTGCAAGCTGCTGTGATGTCAGTGAGCTTCCTGGGATGCAAATACAGCATGACGGCTTCAGCCTTAGCTCTGTCTGGCTTCCTGTGCTGTGAAAGGTTGGCCTGTTAGAGGCGGGTGGGTAGCTGAAAGCTTTTTAATTAGTGTGGCTTGGCAGCACTTAGCCAGCTCAAGGAAGTGCTTGGCATAGTGGAAGATGCTGCCTGACTCCTCCACGGCATCTTGAGACTTCCCCCAGGAGCCACTAAATGCTCTAAAGGCAAACAAAAACTTTGGAAAGAGGGGTCTGTGAAACCTGAACTAGGCTCCTTGGGGCTGCAGACTGTGGAGTCAGTTCAGAGAAGGGCAGGGTGCAGAACTGCAAAAAGACTGTGTGTATATCCATGGTTGCAGCCTGGGCCATGCAGAGGGGAATTCTCCCTCCTTCTCATTGCCAGAGGAGACCTTTTTGGTGACCTTTCAGTCCTCAGTTTGTCTGTAAGGAATGGCACCTGAGACTGTGATATGGTATCTAGACTTCTAGAAATTAACTGGGGGTGGTACTCTTCTGCAGAAGGCTAAATTTCATCCCTAAGGACAAAGTAAAACATTCTGCCAAAACAAATCTAGGTTGTGTGTCCTTTGCTGGGTACCCAGAGCCCTGAAGGTGGATTGTACCCAGCCCAGAGTCTTCTCGTAACAGTTCCTGAAACAGTATCTGTTCTAGAGACAAATAATCCAAATAAACACCTACATTTGGGTGTTCAGGGTGTTTCATGGGGATTGTTTTCAGCATTTGAAGAAAACCCTGAGAATACACAGACAGGCTATTTAGCCACCTGGTAAGTCTTTCTAGGCTTTTCCAGCAGGGTGGGAAGCTGCCTGCAGGAAAACACCCAGAGAGGCAGGTCCATGAACGCTGAAGATTTCTGAGGAACTGCTGGCACACTAGGGCTGAGATACCAGATGTGGTAGGAGGCAAACGGCTCTGCTAATCCTCTCCTGTCCTCCCCTCAGCTTCACCACCCATCCCAAGGGTTCCGTTTCGGCACAGTGCGGGAGAGCAGTGCAGAGGACTACGTGAGGCAGAGCTTCCCGGAGATGCACGAGTACATGCGGCGCTACAATGTCCCTGCCACCACTGACGGGGTGGCCTACCTGAAGTGAGCTCCTGCATGCAGCACCACACCTGCCCCAAGTCCTAAACACACTGACTGCTTTTAATGCACAAAGTTTGTATCTCATGCACAATTCCATCCTTCAAAATATAAATCAGTTTTAATTTTAAGTGCAGATGTGCAAATAACAGTCCCTCGTCCCTGTTTTCATACAGTAATTTTCCAAAAAACTGAATAGACAAATGTTCAGTGTCACTTAGACTGTGAAGTGATTATGTTTCTGACTTTGATGTTAAATACAGGCATGATCCAGAGAAACTTGATGCCTTCATCATGGATAAAGCACTCTTAGATTATGAAGTGTCAATAGATGCTGACTGCAAGCTCCTAACTGTGGGAAAACCCTTTGCCATTGAAGGTAATAACCACTTTTATAACACACTGCTCTGTTCCTCATGTGCTGAATTTGCTTTGTTGCGCTGTGCTATTCTCAGTGAAAATATGGAGGTGAAACTGAGGACCCCTTGAGGATTATGACAAAATCCTCAGTGACTGAGCAGAACAAAAGCTTCAGCCTTTTCCTGTGGTTTTTTTTTGAGATCTCATATCACTTTTACCACCTGTTTCCAGGCCAGGTTGGGTGGAGCTTTGAGCAACTTGGTCTAGTAGAAGATCCCCCATGGTAGGCATTGGAATGAAATGTTCTTTCAGCTCCCTTCCTACCCAAACTATGCTGTGATTCTGTGGTCTGTTGCCATGCTCTGTATAGAAATCATTCCAAGTGCTCAGACAGTGTGTCTCCAGACAAGTAGGAGACAGAGTCCATTTCCCTGCTCACCATGAAATAAAGAGGCCCCTGAAATGAGGCTTCTTTTCTGTCAGCTCTCTTTGTTGACATGTGTTCAAAACCCAGTTCAAACCTGTTCAAAATGCGGTTCTGCAGTTTCGCTCTTGTCTGAAACAGGGAAATACTGTTGCCATTTTAAGATTCCAAATGAATCTATAGTCAATTGAGAAGGGAGCCTGCCCTGGTGCTTGGCCTCCTGCAGCCTTGAGAAATGAGCAAGGACAGCTCAGAAGGCAGCCTGGAAGCAAGGCTGGTGTGAAGCTACTTCCAGGATGGATGAGCACATGGGCAGCAGACTTTAGAAACCACTTTTGTGATAGATGGACAGTGCAAAGGACTGGTGCTTTCACTTTCCTTCCCTCCAAGGGCAATCGCTCCAGCTGCTCCCATCACACAGTAAAACAACTTCCTTCAGAAACCTGATAAATCCCTTTCAGAAAGGTCAGCTCTGCTGAAATAAAACCAGAAGCTTCCACAACTTCAAATCAAGTAGATTAGGTTTCAATATAGGAAAAGAAACAAATAGACACTATTTGGAGCTATATGATTTTGGATGACTGGACTTCCTTCATATCACCCAATTACAAAGAAAGTATGGTGAAAATGTGATATTTATGAGTCCTAGCTGTGCTAACTCTGAAACAAATCCTTTGATGTGAGCAAATTTATTTAGGTGGAATTACAGGCACAATGTAAAAAACTCAGCAGCAAGGGAGAAGCATTGTAGGAACAGTTACCACCTCATCACTCATTAAAAAGTGAGCCGCTGTCCTGGAAAATTCAGCACTTGTCTGTTTGTGAGGGTTTTTTTCTTTCTTCCTGTGTTGTTGTGGGGTTTTTTAAGGAGACAGTCTGAAATTCTGAATTCTGAACTGAAAAACAAAAATCCACAGCAGACTAGAAACTAATCTCTGCAGGCAATTGGCATACAACTGCATGTCTTCAAGGGATCAATTGTATTTGTTTAGAATTTCTAAAGTCAAACCCCAGATTCTGCAAATAGAAGTACCACATTCAGAGTTACTGAATTCATTTTCACTTACACTAAGTCCTTTACCCACACTTTAACATGGTGAAAGACAGCACAGATAAAACTGCATAACTGGCTAAAAACTGCATTTATTTATTTATTATCTGAAAGTCCCTGTCAGTGCCAGAGCAGAACTGAAAGCATAGCCCCTGGGCTTTAAATTGCTGTGTGGTAACAATGAAGATTGCTCCTGTATGTATTTACATGCATACAGCTCCTCATCAGAAAATGCATAGGAAGAAAATGTCACATCTGACACCACAGTCACATCCACTGCTCTAACAATGCAAGAGGATCACAGAATGATTTATGTGACACTGAGGCCCTTTTGCATTGCTGAAAGAATCCATGACAAGGGTATGAAAAAGTCTGTGTTTCTAGAGAAAATATTTATTAATCCCATTGTAAGTTTTTGAGCCTCCAGTTTTACATATTTTTTGTGTAGCCTTAATAATTTTGAATTTGCTTAATCTGTTTATATTGGGTGACTTTATTTTGCACCAAAAAAGGTCTTCTCTCAGTATTCTCAGACCACAGTAAGTCAGGTTTGAGCTGGCTGGCTGAAACAGAGTGTCAGCTTGCTCTTCCATGCTGAAATGAACATATTTCAGCAAAAACCAAACAAGAAATAGAGAGCTGATTGTACTGTTCTCCCTTCTAGGATATGGCATTGGTCTTCCCCCCAACTCTCTGCTCACCTCAAACATCTCTGACCTGATCAGCCAGTACAAATCCCACGGCTTCATGGATGTTCTGCATGACAAGTGGTACAAGGTTGTTCCCTGTGGAAAAAGAAGCTTCGCCGTCACGGAGGTAAGCGATGAACTTGGGTCACCTAAGTGAGGCTTTGTGCAAGCTGACAGTTATTTCCCCTCATTCCTATTGACATGCCCACATGACAGGGAATGGGTGGCAGCTGAAGGGAAGGAGGAGGCTTCAAAGGAAGGAGCTGCTGACCCAGGCAGCAGTCAGGTCAGCGCAGGAGGAGCGTGTCAGTGGGACTGTGCTGCTGAGTTAGGCACCAGGGAGCTCTTTTGGAGACAAGCAGGGCATGAAGAGGGCAGTAAAAATCCTGATTTGGCACATTTCATAGCAAACCTGTCTGAGTCTGATTCCACTCAACTGTGTGTGTATCACCATCCACAGAGAGAGGGGGAGCTCAGGACATCCCGAATTTTTAATACTCCCTGACCACTTCCCAGCATGGGTGGCAGCTACCTGTACCAAAGATAGGATTTCAGGCTAGAAATGGTATGCTAAGATGCCATGCCAAGAAGAGAGGGGAAGTAGGTCTCACTTTCATGTAGATCTATGAGAAATTGAAGTAAATATTCATGGGTGTACATCCAAGTACCACATCGGAGGAGTTACGCCATTATTTATGAGAAAAAGATAACTCTTACCAGAATAGCAGTTTTTCCTCAAGTTCCCCAGACTGTCAAGTGAAAAAACAAGATGAAGTATTGAAGAATCAAAAGCACCAGCAATGTCTGAAGTTTATAGTGTATTCTTTTAGCTCAAGGTCTTCCAGAAGGGATAGGCTATGTATTCTCGTGGGTACAAAACTGTTAGAATTCTGCTGTCTCCTTCTCAGAGTGTTCAGCCAAATGCCAAACACACGCTTGGTGTCCCCCAAGGAAGTGGAAGCATTCTCCTATCAAAGAGAAGCTCAGTTTCCTGGGCTGTGACTCACACTTTTCAATGGTGAGCTGCTAACCTCTGGCTGCTGACTAAATCACTAGAAAGTTAGCAGTTTTTAGAGATGCGACAAAGCAAATCTTTATTTGGCATTTTTAATACAAAATTTGTTGGGGTATTTCTGAATGTCTTACTACATTTTTTACTTTTTCATTACAGTTGTGTCAATAGGAAGGAAATTATATTTTAACATCAGACATTCATAGAAAAAAAATTAATTTATTTTTATCCATCTTACTAATTTTTATTTCTTTTTTTATGTGATTAATTCAACACAAGAAAGCAAACTTAAACAGAAGTGTGTATTCACTTATCTTTCTGATTTACCTTATCGGAAGATTGTATTATCATCTAAAAAGAGAATTGTCTTTTTAAAATGCCAGTTCCTTCAATGACTTCTTGGTACTCTATATTTTAACAAGTCTTTTGAATTAAATCTCAGGAAATTAAAAGGTAATGTTATAAATTACCTCAATGTTGCTTAAAACTCAAAACTTTTACAGCAGAGAAAAATTACCTTCCTAATAATTCCCTAGTGATGTGACAAAAGGAGCTTCCTCTGATCATGTCTTACCCCACAGCTTTCATCTGGAGCTGTATGCTCTCTATTCTTAGTCATATAATAAATTCCAGTTAAAAGTACAATTTTAATTAGTACTGGTTTTCTCCCAGAATCTATGGTTGCTTCTTTAAGTCTGTAGAGTGAGGTGCTCAGATCCCCTGGGAGGGGCATGAGATAATCTACTCAGATGCAGAAGTATTAGAACCTGAGTAATACCTACCCATAAAAATTGTAAATAGATGTACATATATAGGGGTCCTTGCTCAAAATGTTACCAATAGAGGTGCATGATCAACACCAGATTCCTCAAGGCCTACCAACAGAGTGAGAGGAGGTGGGACAAAAATCTGCTCCAGTCTGAAAAGAAAATTCAGATTCTGTACTGTGAATAATCCCATGGAATTCCTTTGGGGTTTTTTTTTTTCACTACTGAATAGGTTTTAACCACGAGATTTTAAGGGAGGCCTTAAGCATGGGGTCACAGCTGGAGGACATGTTGTGCTTTAATGTAATTAAGTCTTTTGAGTATAACCTCCCTGTGAAGTCCAAAAAGAAGAGCAGGTGTAGCTGCTCCCAGGCTGGTTGTCTGACCATAGTCTTTATTCGATCTTCAGTTGCACTAATTCAACATGCACGACTGAGTTTTTTGTTCAGGAACTAAAGTCCAACAAGTTGGTTCAGGTGTCTGAACTGAAGGACTCAGTTCATGGAGTCCAACAAGGCCAAGTGCAAGGTCCTGCACCTGGGTGTGGGCAATGCCAAGTGCAGGTACAGGCAGGGCACAAATACAGAACGGACTGAGAGCAGCCCTGGGGCAAAGGACGTGGGGCTTTGGTGGATTAGAAGCTCAAGATGACCTGGCAATATGTTCTGGCAGCCAGAAAGCCAAAGATGTCCTGGGCTGCATCATTAAAAGTGTGGGCAGGAGCTTGAGGAAGTTGATTGTGCACCTCTACTCACTCTGGTGACACCCCACCTGGAAGGGGTCTGCATCCAGCTCTGGGATCCTCAGCATAAGAAAGATATGGCACTGTTGGAGGAAATCCAGAGGAGACCACAAAGGTGATCAGAGGGCCTCTCTGCTCTGAACCCAGGCTGGGAGAGCTGGGGGTGTTCACCTGGAGAAGAGAAGGCTCCGGGGAGACCTTAGAGCCACTTCCAGAGCCTAACTGGAATCCAAGAGAGCTGAAGAGGGACTTGGACAAGGGATGGAGTAGCAAGATAAGGGGAATGGCTTTAGACTGAAAGAGGTAGGTTGAGATGAGATAAAAGGAAGAATTTAAACATTAAGGGGGTGAGGCCGTGACAGAAGTTGCCTAGAGAAACTGCGGCTGCCCCACCCCTGGAAGTGTCCAAGGCCAAGTAGGACAGGGCTTGGAGGAACGTGGTCTGGTGGTTGATATCCTTGCCCAGGGCAGGGGGTTGACACTAGATGGTCTGTAAGGTCTCTTCAAAACCACAGTATTCTAGGATTCTGTGAATCTAAAAAGTCTCTCAAAGATCGTTATGCAATCAGAAAGTGAGTAGAAGCAGAATACCACTTGCAAGTCTGTGCTGTTTGTGGGGTAAGCTCTGCTAAGTCCAGATCTTCATTTTCCTGAGTTGCCTCACTTTTAATGTATCTCCCACATGCATCCCCCCGCTTCTTCATCCATTCCTTTAGGCCAAGAACTTGCAAATTTTAGAATGTGTGATTTCTTAGTTGGGAGAAAACTAAACTTAACAGCCAAGCAGCAAACACTCTCCAAAGTACAGGTTCCCCACTGTTACAAGAAGCATGGAAATTAGTCTTGGACTTACCTTTATGTTGGTTTGTATCATTTACTCCTGTACAGCCCAAAAATCTCTGTAACTTAACTCCCTGCACTCAGTCACAGTATTCTACAGATTCACTGAAGAGTGGACAATGTTCAACACAGAAACAGATGATTCATTTTTTGAAAAAGTCTCATCTTCTCAGTGGGTAGTCATTCGCATAGAATGTATACCAAAGTGAGACCCATCAATTGCCTTTTGACAGCAAGAGTAAGGCTTTGTATTCTTCTATGTCGTTTTGATAAATTTGGTCTGTGACATGCTGCACCTGTTGACCTAGAGTAATGACACCAAAATAGGAATATATGTAGGTGAAGTGCTGATCAGTATAGCCTTTAAACTGGTGGGATTTCCATCATCCATTTTGGTCATTACCTCTTTAGCTGTACCTGATTCTTATCCACCTGCCAGTCCTGCCTACAGAAGTTAATTTTTCCATAGATTTGTTTTGAGATTCATCTTCCTACTCACCATTTTTTAGTAATCTTACACTGGGAAATTATATTTCCTGTGGCAGAACTCACTGCTAGCTCTTCCCATCTCTCTCTATCTGGCAGTGGATGAGCACTTTGCTTATTCTAAATCACATTTCAAAACAAAGTTTTCATGGAAGGAAATGATGCAGCCTGGGGCTGGAAGGTTTGCAGTGACTCTTCAAGCTGGGAAACCAATAAAGATGGTTTCTTTTCTGAAAGTGCAGAGGTCAGAAGTGCTTGACTCTGCTGTTTTGTATGAACCTCTCCAACAAAACCACTTACCCAAGGCATCTGACCCTGATCATTTAATGACCCACAGGATCATTTATGGGGGATGAAGCTAACTCAGGCTTGGAAAAAACACTGCAGTGAATTGCACTTTACCCTCTTAACTGCAGTGGGTGGCAGTGGCTGTTCTTGGTGAGTGCTAGCCTCTAGCAGTATTGCTTGAGTACTCTGGGTTTAAAATTGTCATGTTCTAATTTCAAATGAACGCCTTTGTGGCAAAATTGCTGAGTCCCCTACTTAGGGTGAAATATGGTGCAGGAGGGATCAAGGGTTGACAGAGTTATACTTGCACATCATATCTGGACATAATCAATGTAATTTGTTTTTATTTTGCATACAGTACACTCAGTTCTTCATCTGCCCTACTGTTATTCTCACTGATGCCTCTTCAGAAGGAGCCAGCCTCTTGGAACTTGCCTTTCCATCCCATTAGTTCCACCCAAGCTCAGAAGAGACTGCAGAGAGAAGGTTTTTACAAAGAGGGTGGAAAATCAGAAAGTGAGCAGAATGTTTCCCAGTGAGGCAGTGAATGCCCCATCCCTGAAAGTGTTCAACCATCCCTAGAAACATCCAAGGCTCCGAGCAAGATGTTGTACTTGAATATGGCCCTGATCATTGTGGAGCAGTTGGATCAGGTGGCCTTGAAAGATCCTTTTCAACTCAAACCAGTCTATGATTCTGTGATTTCTGGGAACCAAAAGCTTTGCGATTTTCTGCTCCTGGCAGCAAAGCAGCTCTGGAACTCAGCCAGCAGGGCAGCAGGTGGGGGTATCCCTGAAAGGCAAAATGCCTGCAGTCAGTGGGTTTAGCTGCTCAGGCCAGGCAGTGATGACCAGGGCAGGGTTTATTACGACAGTACAAAAAAAAGTGCCCTTCCTGGTCCATGCTTTGGGAGAATCTAATTGAGTGTACACAATCTTTCATAGCTTTTTAGCTATGCTTTAAAAATGTTACTGTTGAAACTGTATCTTCTGTTTCACTTGAAAGATTTGTATTTCTCCTTTTCTTGTATTTCTCCCTTTCATATTCATACTGGTCGCAGGATCAGGGTCACCTGGAACTCTAGAACTTAGACTGATTTCCACATTGACTGGCAGTTCAGTCAGATAACAACCAAAAATGATATATTGGCACATACCATTATCCCAGCTATTAATATCACGTACTTACTGATGCTTCACACAAATGGTATCTAACCTGACATTTAAAATAACAATATATAAAAGCACACAGACCCTTGCAGCCCAAACTGACCCTGACAGTGGTGATGCTGGGGAAGGCAAAGTGCCATGAACCTCCTCACAGTGCCTGAGGGATAGGTCCATGCTAACAGTGGGGACTGGTCAGTGAGCGCAGCCTTCCATCTGATCCAAATCAGCCACACAGCAAATATAAAAAAAAATCCTTTCATCTTAGAATCATGGGATAATTTAGGTAGGCAAAGACCTCTACGATCAATGAATCCAACCATTAATGCAGCACTGCCAAGTCCACCACTAAACTGTGTCCCTAAGTGCCACATCTGTAGGTCTTTTAATTCCTATTAGGGATGGTGACTAATCCTCTTCTCATCTCCTGTCAGCGGTGGAATCCATTGATAGCTGTTCTCTCAAGTTTCTGAAGGAACGTGTTCAAACTCATTGGTCTTTTGCCTGAATTGATGATCTTTGGCCTCAGCATCACTCAAGAGGCACAATCAGACAGTGCCTTATTCATCTTGCCATGATCTTACCCAGCTGTCATCCAGAAAACTATGACTTTCTGCTCCGTCTTTTTCCTAGTCCCCTTAATGGTCAATAAAGAGTTTCCTTTTTTGTTACACCCATCACCTGACAACTCAACAGTGACTTTTGCAACCTTGAAGTTCTGGTTTATGTTTGTCCCTGTTGCACTGCAGGTATCAAGGGAAGGCCATGCAGACACTTCCAAAAAGGAAACAAACTGCCCTGTGCTCATAAATAGCAGCTGCCCTTTAGACACCTTTCACAGCACCCTGTTGCCAGAGCATGAGAAACAAACACAAAGAACAGGGAAAAAAGGTTCTGCTGTACCAAGACACTTTTCTCAGTCTGCACATATGCTGTCTGGGTAGGAGAGGTGGCCCCTGCCTATAGGAGGAACTGGGAATGTTACCAAAAAGGGTCTCACAAAGTGACAGATGTCACATTGACAAGGGGTCATCTCAGTGAGGGAAGAGACAGTGGGTTCTGGATTTTCACTGTGGAAAAAAAATACTTTGCACACAGTCCTGCAGAAAGGAGTGAATGAGTATCGACTCTGTCAACAGAGTGAGGAGAAGATGTGTCCTGCAAATGAGTAAAAGATTTAGATTCATCCATTGAAACTGAAAACAAACAAAAGAAAACGATGACTGCCTGAAGAGGTACTGACAGAGCTTGGAAAATTGATGAGTAGAAAATAAAACATTTATTAAAAAACAGTGTTTTTCCAGCTCTGTGCAAAAGCCCTCACAACAAGCAGGGAAAGGAACTTGTCTTGCCAGTCTGAGACAATATTTACAGTATCTTGAAATTTGTCACTTGAAACACTAAAGCCATGGTCATTAGTCTTTGCTAAGGATAATCCCCCTGAAGAGATTAAATATGTATTATTTTTAAGCTGCTACTTCTTTGGGAGCACAGAAAACCATAAGAATGAAGATCAAGTCTAAAAATAAGTTTCTCTGCAGCTACAAGGAATGCCACAATATGGAGAGGGGGACACGTTTTAGTAACACTTAGCTGACTAAATAAAAGCATCAGCATCAGTAGGATTTTGAAAGCCTACTGAGATGTACAAATGAGTTTAGAATTCTGCCCTTCATATCCATTTATCCCTACTAATTCCTTCTCAGCACAGGTGCTACAAAACCAAACTTCCAAATATCAGCAAACCTTTTTAAAATCCTTACAGGGAAAATGCGATCAAGAAAATACAGCTTATCATTATACCTAACACACACATGATACCCATATTTAGTATTTGGGTTCAGCAGTGTATAGAACCAATATCTTTGCTGTGCTGCCAACTTGCAGATTATCCACAAGAATCTTTACAAGCTTCTAATTAGTCAAAGTTGGACCACAGAAATATTTGATGACTTATTCAGTGCAGCCAGGGAGAGTAAAGCATTTACAATCTCCTGTAGTAGGGAGTAAAACGAGTTCTTCCCATGAAGACAAATGCTGAAATCATTAAGTGCTGTTTTTGTCTCTGCTGCCTGCTCCAAAGTGAACACAAATGTCAGACTGGCTTCTCTGCATCCCTTTGCTTTTAAATCCTTTGCAGGATTAAAAAAAAAAAAAGGTCATATAACTAGAGTGGAAACAACAAGAAGTATTCAGATAACAATTGTATATATGGGTTGAAAAGTAAAATTCAAGGATGTATTGTTAAAAAAAACCACATCTCTTCTCTTGTATTTGTTGGTATCTAGAAAATGCCAATCTCCCAATTTGCCAGTGGGAAACAACTTGGAGGCTGTTGAAACTGTTGTGCTTAACATCCATTAGCAGTAATTACCACAGGATTGACTACACTGCTTATTGCTCCAGAACTGTAACATGGCTATAACTGAGTTCATTCTCCTAAAATGCAGGGAGCTACCTCCTGGATTTATGATTACAAACTTGGAGCAAGGACTTCATTTTTATCCTGGCTTAATACAGAATACACCACATGGTGGACTTTTATTCCTTAAAAAAAATAAATTAAAAGGAAACAAAAATAAGATATTGAAGTAGAGAAATCCATCAGTTTGTTTTCTGTTACCACCCCCAACCCACACACCCACTCCCCTGGCCCCTACCCCTTGAGCAGAGGAAAGCATTAATGCAGAGAAACTTTTTCCTGCTCTTTCCATGTATATTCTATGTATGCACCTAAAAATACATAAAAGAGTAACAAAAAAAGTATTAGAGCTTGCTCCTCTAATGAGAGGAGCCTCTATTAGAGGCTGAAAATGACAGATGCCTCTATTAGATGGTTTCTTTTACTATTTAAGATGTGTGTCTCTACAGTAATTATGGACAGCTGATAAACAGCCATTTTACAATGGTTTTTAAATGTGCTGATTCTGCTATGTACACTCCACACTGTGTTAATTATTTCTCCTCTACCTTGTTTTTCCCCTTAATTTAGTCTCAAAAATTTCCTTCTACTGTGCAGCTGTTATTACACAGCTCTTCCAATGTATTACCTTCTTCATTGCTAGATGAAATATTATTGATGCTTTGTTTTGGCACTTCCTTTGTTAGAAAAAGATGTCTTGTTTGAGACAATTTCAAAAGCCATCCATTACAGGTGAAAAACTCATCTGGGATGACAGTGCTGGAATTTCTTTCACCTGCTTCCAGGGAAGGTAGAAAACAATTCTGCAGAGCTGACAGGACAGGGAGCCAGACCCTCATCAGCATAAATCAGAGAGGCTTTGCTGAAGACGAGGGAGTTATTTTCCATGTAAGGAGCTGGCTAAGTGTACTTTCTGCAGCAGTGCTGGAGTGGCATCAAACACTGACCCCAGGCATTCAGGAGCCCCCACTGCAATAGGGCATTTTATTATTGTTTTGAATGGCTAGGGCTTTATGATATTACATTAAACCTAGTTCCCATGGCAAGAACCACCCACAGCTGGAGCCTAGGCACATCGGTAGATAAGCGTATTCATCAGATGACTGAACAAACACATAACCTTTTAATTATTGTTCTGTTTGTTCTCATGTTTACTGTTAGCTCTGCATCTCTAAGTTGTTGTATACTTGCCTTTGAACACCCTTTCTGGGAAGGGAGAGATTTGCATTAGAGCTTCCTGGAGAACTGGCAAAAGCACCTTTAACCAGTATGTTCAGCTATTTGGGATAGCAGGTTTTCTACTTCTTACAGATACTTAACAGATGTGCCAAATTCAAAGATACTGAGGCCTTAGCTCTGAGACCTCTGAGAAAAAGACCTCATTCTTATTTTATCATACCTAGGCTAAAAGTTGGGCTTCACTGTCAGACCTACAGTCAAACACATGGGTGCTTTAGCAGTGTAAATCATCACCATCTGTAATCTCTGTGTCACCCTCCTCTGCCCCTAAAGGACAAACTGTGGGACAGCAGGTCAATAAGAAATTGTGATGTGGAGAGGCAAGTTTTGCCTTGAGGTTGAATTGATGCAGTTTCCATATCAAAAAAACCCTTGTGCCAAAATTCTGACACACTTCTACCCCAGAGCCACTTTGCTATGGCTTTTTTAGGGTTTCCAAGCTGCAGTTTCTTTAGAAATTGCTTGTACACCTCTGTTAGACCCTTCAACCCTTGAAGTGTTTATTCACTGGTACAAAAATTCTAGTCTCGAAAGTTCTCCTTAGTGTGCTTCGGGACAAGGAGGTTGATTTTGGCAGAGTATCCCCAAAACAAGGGTCCACTGCCAGTGCCAGCATGGGAAAGATCTCACTCTAGTAGATTGCTGAAGCTCTGTTCTTGTAAAAAAACCATTATAATCTCATACCATTGTGTTCTTCTTCAGACCAGAAGTATGCAAACCAGAAATCAAATATGCAAACCAGAAGAGAGAAATACAGCTCACAGTCACCCAACAAAAATACACTGTGAGACTTACAAGCCCTCAGCTTCAGTGGACTCATCAGTTGCAAACTCTGTGGCTTAAAATTACCTTAGAACAAGACTTCACAAATATTCTGTGATGTGTGTTTTGACTAATTCCAGTTTCTTTTTCCAACTTATAGAAATAGTCATAATAAAGCACAATGCCCACCCCCACCCATGGAGCAAAGGAACACAATCGGTCCAGGGTAGCAGCATTGCAGGTGACACACAGCCCTTCCCAACCTTTTTTTTTTTTTTTTCATTTACTTGGTGAGTAACATTGTTTAATAGAAAGACACAAGTGGATTTTGTATTCCTGGAAGTATTTCCATAGCAATCTCTGGGCAGTAATTTTTCACAAGGAATTTTAGTTATTTATAAACTTATTTATGGAGGCCTGAGAATAAAGGTACTACATGCATACCTCACCCACACATTGCATCACAGGTATCTGTGGTACAGATTTCTGCTCTACACAGTTTCTTGGTGTTCAAACATGATTGATGCCAATAAGACAAATTAATTAAAGGCATCCTATCCTACATTAAAAGGGTGGGTTGGCAGAAAAAGGTGGGAGTGGTCCTGTTTTCCATAGTTGCAGTCAGAGTTCCTAAGAAACACAGTTTCAGTCCTGTTAATGTAGGGAGCGGAGGAGTGCCATGTTTGTGCTATTTATTTCACATTTTCTCCATGACCCTCCATCAAGGCTAAAGTACAAAAAGAGAAAGTTCACAGTCAACTCCCTGAAAATATGAACAGTAGATCACTGCTGATGAAGGACTTGCTTTACAGTTCATTGACTACATTCTATCAAGCAGTACTTGCTTTTACAAATGCAAAGACACTGCAAACACCGTATTCTTGTACATGTTTAACACTCCACCTCATTAGGGAAATGGCTCAAATTCCCTGGTGTTTGGCTGATTCACTTCCCATGACAGATCCTTTGCTCTGACTGAACACCAAGCAGCACAGAAAGGCTTTGCTGTGAGCTGTATCCATACTATCCTGCATTATTTCACCACCGTGTATTCAGTCAGATCACATTTCCACATGAGAAAACAAAGCATCTGCTTCTGCACACTAACAACCTCCTTCATTAACTTTCCCTTTTGATTTTATCCACAGACACTACACAGACATACAGAAGCATCTGCTTCTGCACACTAACAACCTCCTTCATTAACTTTCCCTTTTGATTTTATCCACAGACACTACAGATGGGGATAAAGCATTTCTCAGGGCTCTTTGTGATGTTGTGCATTGGCTTTGGTTTGTCCATTCTCACCACCATTGGGGAACACATCTTGTACAGACTGGTCCTGCCACAATTCAAGAAGAAATCCAGGATGAAGTACTGGCTCCATACCAGTCAGGTACGTGTTCTGAAGAGACCCTGTGAAAGTTGTGTGACTGACTAAGAAAGCCTGGACAAGAACAAGGTATAAAATAGTCTGAGAGCACTGACAGTTGGCATTTGAATGGTGACAGTAGCTCCTGGAGCTTGAAGAGCCTAACCTAAGGATGGAATGGGAAGCACAGAAGAAATTATTTAAATAATCAGTTGCAAAGCTCACAGAGGGACCCTTCCATTTGCGCATGTAGCCTCACAGTGCAGCTCTTTTGTATGATGGAAGCAACAGTGTTGTTATCCTGAACTGGCAAACCAGAACATTTTATCTCACTCTTACAGGCTCCCAAACCTGTGAGGCATGCAGGAAATGCTGGGTAACCTCCCTCATTATTCTAGAGAAGCTAATGGGACAGAATTGCTCTGGATGTTTGCGCTAAAGGAAGAAGTTACTTTACAGCAAAAGGCACAAAAGGGAAGAACATCCATTGCTTTAAAGCAGCACAGTGGGAGAAATCTTTTAAAACTGATTTAACACCAAGGATTGTTCCCAAACTATTAATCAAACTTTCAGCTTGCCCTTCTTTGGGAACATACAGGAAAATAAAACTGTTGTAATGACAAAGCACAGACAATTGCTTGTATCCTTCAATGTGCAAAATAATTTATGCTCAAATCCGTCAGACAAAGCCCAAATTGTTGACCTAGTTGTGGAGCCATTTTTAATCTTACTTTTACTAATTTACGTTCCTCTTTTTCCTCCAGAGATTACATCGTGCTCTGAACAGTTCATTTATTGAGGAAAAACATCAGCCTAAGAAAAAACGAATAGAAAAGAGGTAGGAAGTTTTCCATGCCTTAAAACACAAATTATAAAAATTACTTTGAAATTAAATACCTTCTGTTTGGATATATAGTTATGAATCTAATGCACCCCAAAGGTAATAGAATTTAAAAAAAAAGGAAACAAGATAGAAGTGACAAATGAGGGAGGCAGAAATTTATTTTTTCTAGTGTTAAATCTAGCAATCTTGTTCTTTCATGATTGTGCATACAGCTAATAAAAATCCTCCCATTCCAAAGAGAGGCTTTGCAGTTGAAGTCCACTGCCCTTGTGTTTAGGGAATGAAGTTCAGGGAATGAATGACTCCTGTGCCAAAGCACTGGCAGGTAACCAGGGCTCCGAGAGGCAGAGCCTTTAGGGAGAAAGAGAGATCAGGCACTCACATGTCTGAAACTCCTTCAGCTCTCTTCTTTTGCAGAATGAGAAATAAAAAAGCTGAGGAGGGGCAAATGCAGTCCTCTGAAAAAATATTGTGTCTAACAAGTCCTGTGGGAGAAAAAAGTAGGTAACAACTTGGCCTTGTTTTCATAGCTGTGTCTTCTGTAGAGGAGAAGATGGGATGTACAGCTTCCAGGAACACAAGGCATTGCATGGAACTGTGCATGTGCTCAGCAGCTCTACTGGTGCACTTTGTAAGGACACAGACAGCAGCACTGCTTTTCTACAGAGAAGTTCAGGCACAGAGTAAAGAATACAAAAATCTTTCAGAATGTTACTGGATGGTTGGCCTGACTGAAACCTACAGATACCAATATATGCTGTGATATTCCTCTGCTAAAGGCAGAAAATATAAAGGAGTAAGCATCTTTTAAGTTCCTAAGCTGCCTTTATACATGCAAGTGTCTAAAAATGCCTGTAATTGATCTTCTCTGTTAATTCCTTCATCTTATCAAAGAACACCATGTATGGAACCTCCTTGCACACAACCATTCCTGGCTTTTGATCTATGAGCAGCAGGAGAGGCCATGAGTGCTGCAAAATGTTTCCTCCTGCTGCACCTTCCTTGCTGGGTGGAACAGGAAGAGATGGCGCATAAGCCCCTCAGGCAATGGCTTACAAAAAGATCTGTGCAAATAATCTTCCAACTTGGGAGAGTGAAGATGTACAGCACTCCAAAGCCTTCTGCCCACACAGCCGTCAGCCCTGGGTGTGTGCATGCACACCCACCCACTGTCCTTGCTCTTCTCAGCACCTCAGGGCTGCTGTTTGCACAGAATTGGGATGAATTTAACTCAACAGACCCACAAGTGGGGTGTCCAGCTTGTCGTGAACACTCATGTGGCAGGGCACAACACAGAGCTCTCCAATCACATTATCACAGGTCCTTTCATTCCTGCTGGGCACTGAGGAACTCTTAAAAGCACCAAAGGCACAGAAAAGAGGTGGAAAAAACTGGCATCATGCTACTGCTGGTATCCTCATGGTGGAAAATCTGTTGGGTTCCTTAAGGTCATCAAAAACTACAAAAGCTGCTCAGCATCATTAGCCCAATTATAAAAGGTTTTACTGACTTGGTGAAACTGGAGTGCTAACTGTGGACGCTGGTATTTGTTAAAATCAACTGCCTAGACTTGAGAGTCTTCCTATCTTTTATTTTGAAATATGAGAAAATAGCTGATCTGTACAAAAATAAACAACTCTACATACACATCCCTGCTGGGATTCTCTGAGCTCTCTGGTGCATGATCCAGGCAAGGGCTGCTTCTCCTGCCTGAAACCTCCCCTCCTGCCTCTCTTCCAGCACATCTCTTGGAGACCATCCCCGATCGCCACCTCCTTGAACAAAACTTCCACTTTCCAAGTTCCTTACTGCAGGCAGGTGAGAAAAGTAGCCACCCCTTAAACCAACTGCTTTCAGCAGTCACAACCCTGAAATATCAATCTCCTTCCTTAGCCTGCCACTGGGAGCTCCCACCAAGAGGCCTTTTGTCCAAGGACAGCCACAGAAAAGCTCGAGGAGGGAGCAGTTTGAAACACAACTCCTTCTGAGTTTAAACCCCCCTTTATCAAAAGAACACACACCAACCTGCCCTAAAGGGAAAGCTGGCAGGAAAGAGAAGCTCCTCTCCCACAACAGCAAGCTCTGTGCTTCCTTCTGTTCCAGTTGGAGGATGGAGGCCATGGGCTGTTCCTCAGTTTGGGAAGGAACCCTGGGATTGGCCTGATCTGGGAGGGCAGCAAAGGGAAGTCCCCCAGAGAGAAGGAAAAGATTCTCTAGAATCAATAGATTATGAAAATATTTCTGGAGGAAAAAGAATTGAAGCATTTGAAAAATTCCCAGATGGGAATTTGTGCCCCAATCTGACAGCCCCTAAGTCTCTGTGGTGTGTCAGGAAGCTCAGGAATGAACCTGCAAGGCTTGGATAAACATCGTTGGTGTGCGTCCCCCAGAGCACAAGCAACTCCCCAGCAAGACTTCAAGACTAAAGGACAAAGCTTCCCCCTCCAGCTCTCCACACCAGCTCTAGGGAGTCTCTTTCCTTCTCCGTGAGAACAAATGCCCAAACCAGGACAGAGTAGTAAGACGCGAAGGACTAACACTGTAATAAACTTGCACACTGCAACCACAAAAGCTTTCAGAGGCTTTGAAGGACTCAGATTTTCCTGACTTCTGACTTGCAGCTGAGTAATTTCATAACTGAAAAAAAAGTTTTGGGGAAGAAGACATTCAGGGTTCTGTTCTAGCCTCTGCTATGGTTAAATCACAAAAATGTGGTCATGTACATTAATGATTTATGATTAAAGAAAACATAATTCCAGGAATAAAGAAATAATATTTCTATATAACATGTAACAGCAGTCTTATATTTTTCCAGTAGGATGGCTCACAGGAGAGGTCTGCACACACAAGAGCAGGCTCTGATGTGGTATTAACTCTCCTTTCTCTGTTCAGGGTCCATGGGGGGAACACCCAGCATGCGGTGTGGAACACAGCCAACCTGGGCAACTGCCACCAAAAAAAATACATCTGCACCGATGAGGGGCAAAATGAGGTGACAATCCATCAGCACCAGGACCTCCCCCTGCCACAGGGGAAGAGAGAGGCTCCACCTTCCTTAACCACCAACGGGAAAGCAGAGTCCCTCAACACTGCGAGCACCTCAGTGCTGCAAGAGCTGACAGAGCTGGAGAAGCAGATCGAAATCATCAAGCAGGAGCTGCAACTTGCCATGGACAGGAAATCAGAGCTGGAAGAGTATGCACGGACAAACAGAACTGCAGAGCTCTAGGCCAGCATCCCTGTGCCCTTCCCCTTTTCTCCCTTTCTCCCCTTCCTCTGTAAAATTTGTAACACACTTTTGTAATGCCAGAAAGGGGTGCAAAAATAAACCAGGCAATAAGCTCTTCAGGAGAGCAGAATTGCAGCAGCCCACAGCTACTGCCACCCTCCTGAGTTCTCCTCCTTTCAGAGCAAGTTTCTTATTCTCCTGGAAAACACCAGCCATTCCCAAGGGACTGGAGAGACAAGGAGCATCCCAATGAGAGTTCCTCATTTCTTCACCTGACAGTACAGTGAGATTCCACTTTTTAGCCCTTTCTGTGCATTAATTAAAAAAAAAAAAAGATACCAAAAAAAGGTTTAAACCCGTGCCAATGCCAAGGGACATTGGCAGTATGTCCCTTTGTTGGTACATTTTTGTTGTGTTCTGTGTGGGTCTAGTCTCTGTTCATGTGAAGGCTCCTCACGGATGCCTCTTTACAGCAGGTGCTGTTCTGTGTTGGCAGTCCCTTCCCTCCTGGCACAGGCTCACAAGACAAATTCCTGGTGGCAAACCCACCACACATCATTCCTCAGCTCTGTCAGCACAAACAGAGGAGTGGCTGCTCTGAGGCTGTGGTGAAGGAACTCACCCAGCTTAAAATAACTTGGCAAAAACCAAACTACCACTTCTGTCTGCCTGTAAGCCTAGGCTGGGCTTCCACTCCCTCCCAGAGAGAAGCCGTGCAAACACTGCACTGACAGGTGAAGGGATGGATTCACAGTGGCATAGGACAAGGATGAGAAGGGAGAGGGGGCACTATTATAAATCAGTATTTACCTCAAAATTGAAATATTTGCCAGTGTGAAACTACTCCCTTAATATTCTCTGTCTTAAGATGACAATAAGGTCCTTTCTCACAGATGAGGTGACTACAGGGGCTCTGGACCATGATTTATTCAGATACCAAGGTCCCACCAAAACCAAAAGGAGTCACCAAAACCACCCCCTGGGTGAAGAATGAGAATTGTGATTTCAGCAGCAATGTACTGAATGCGTGATGAGGGGAAGGAAGTGTAAGCTGTTCAGCATCTGAATAAACACTTCATCAACCCAGCAGACTTTGTTTTTTAAATATGTTTTCTACCAATTTTTAAAAACCATTTCAACACATCCTGTATTACAGAGAAAAAGAAAGTTTGTAACACTGTCTCTTAACTTTGGTCTCCCAGATAAGTCACCAAAGTAATTTTTCCCCTCCCTGTATCTCCTGCCATCTGCAGAAATGTTGCCTGGGGTGTTCTTGTTAGGTGTAGTTCAAAGGCTGCAGGCGAATTGAGGAAGACATTCTACCTATTTGCATCTCTAATCTTTGAAAAGCCCTTGTATATGAAAAGCTCTGCATCAGCACTAAAAGCTGATCACAGTGAGACCCAGACGAATTAGCCTCAAGAGCTGCTGTTTGTTCCCTGCTCAGGGCTTGTTCTCTGATTTTGTGTGTCTGCTCCTTCCAGTGCAGGAACACGGGGAAGAGAAATTAGGATGTAAAACAAAGAAGTGGGATCCACAGGCCTGCACCTTGGTAGGTATAATAGATCTGGGATGTCCCCACATTCCTGACAAACTTGATGGGCAAGGCACTGAGGTTACTTTTTTTGCCTTCCCTTCCCCTGCCTCCCCCCTTCAGATAATCAGTTTTCTAGAAAGAGCTTTTTCTTTGTGTAGCATCTGGTACCTCACAACCTCCAACATGACTTGTGTAGAACACATGAATATTGCTCTTTTCATCAATACACTAGGAAAGAAGTATTTCAGGCCAATTTTGTAAGTATTTTTATCAAGGCTGTTATGTCCTTGTCTCTACACACGAGCCCAGAAACATATTATAAAAAAAAAATTTAAAATGTTAATCATATCTTAAACAAAAATGTTTTGCTTCAAAGCTCCAAACACCAAATCCTTCAACAAATCAGACTTCATCTAAAAGCAAAAATATAAATGGAAAACTGTCAACCACCTAATAACTACTATTAAACAAGTATTATTTCTGGTGGCTGTCTGAGGAGTTTCTCCCATGTCAAATGCAAAATACAGATTGCTCTGAATTAGTGCATCACCAACTGTGCCTTTTCCGAAAAGACTCAACTTACTGCTGCCCAACAAAGACATACTGTTTTCTTGTTCAGCCACTGCTCCAGCCTGATCCCCTGGGGACAAGAGATTGCTGTGGGTTTCTGTGGGAAGGGGAGTGGCATAGGCACATCAGTGCCTGCAGACTGTGGCAGAGGGGAGGATCTGCTGTGACAGCAGGTGCACAGGAGACTGGAGATGAGGTTTTTTCTTTCTTGTCTCAGACACTGAATTTAGAGAATGTTTTCATAAAGAATACCGTCACTGCTTTACTTTTTTTACCCCAATACTTACTAGTCCTGATAAATTTTAATTATTTCCATACATTCTGTTTCTCGGTGGTTTAATTAAAAGCACAGAGAAACTCAGTTATTTCAGAAATGAGCTTGAAATAAGCTGTTACTTTAGAACAAAACCAAAATTTTCATTGTTTCTAAGTGTTAAAATTATGTCCACCGAGAGAAACTCAGTCACTTCCAAAATGAGCTTGAAATAAGCTTTTGTTTTAAAACAAAACCAAGACTTTTTTTTTGCTAAGGGAGAACAGGAGTTTCCAAACACCTCCATGGAACTAATACAAATTGTTTGAAGTATCCATTTCCTGCCAGGAGCAGAGGGATGCCAACCTGGGCAGAGTTCACACAAAGCTCATTTCCGTAGAAAAGTGATACAAGAGTGACTGGGGATGGACAGAGGGGCTTTGCAGCTCTGCTGGGGCTGCAAAGTTCAGGCTGCTGTTCACAGCTGTAAAAGGAACTCCTGTTGCTGTAGCAAAGGTGTTTGAAGCCAGACAGTTTATTCATGAGCCAGGTCCTGGTGTGATGAAGAAGCATCTGTACCCCAAAATCTACCAGCAGCATTACCACATCATTCCTTAGCCAACTTGCTGCCAGAACCTGTAATCCCGGGAGCAATTTCCAGGGAAAGGGAAGCGGGTTCTACTCTCATTCCTTCTAACAGCTCTTACGCCATTGCAGGAACTCTCAGCAGCCCAGGTTCCCCTTGGAAAGGCAGGATGCAGTGCTCCTTCTCACTTTTCAGGATTCCTCATCATTTACAAGGCTTTACTCATATATTCTGAATGTTTTCCCCAAGATAATGAATAGTGTAAGAGTCTGTGATGAACTCCTTTTACTTTGTATCTGGTATTTCCTGCAGGGAGGGAATGGAGGAAGGCAGGAGATTCCATGCCTCAGGGAAGTGACACCCATGAGACAAACCTCTGAGAGGTGCACCTTCCACGCAAATTAAGTTTACTTAAACACTACATCCCAGGAAGAAATGTCACAAATCAACAAGTTCCCGTTTTGATTTTAGGAACAGGCTTCAAATGCTCCAAGCACAGGGAGCACTGAGACCCTAAGCCACACCACATCCCTGCCAAAATTCCCAGCAGCCATGACAAAATGGCTGCAGAAATAATGCAGCATCCTGGCCCTCCTGTTGTGTCAGGTATAAGCTACTGGGGATAGAGCCAAAGGGACAAAAGTTGTTCTAGCTGAGCATATTTTGAAATGAGAGGAAGGAAGAGATCAAGTGTCTCTACTGAAGAAGTTTAAAGCTTGTGAGAAATGTTTCCAAAAACTGGGCAAAGGATGGGAGAGCAGACAGTACCAGAGGCAGGAGAACCAGAAAAATAAACCAAAGAACAGCTTTAATAAGAATTTGTACCTAACAAGGTCAATCTTTGTGGTAAAGCTGCAGCAAAGGAGCCACTAAAAGCCCTTTTCTGAGAAGGACAATGACAGCAATGCTTCAGCCTAGGGGAAGGTGAGCACATCAACCAGGGCTTGTCAGTGGAATGCTGTTTTCTAAGGGTCTCCAAGATCTCTCCTTTCTCCTCTTGTGGATATTTAGATGTGTTTGTTTGGGGTAGGGTTTCCTAGTGCACCAGCCCTCAAAGGTTCTTACCCTGACTCAGGAAGGTGCACAGGTACCTAAGGAATTGCTCCACTGAGTCTACAGATTCATTTCCTATTGGGACTGTTAATTGGGAAACACTCCCCTCCCAGGAGCAGTGCCATTCCTTGATGGGACTTAATTAGCATCCAAAGCAGAGCCCTCAAATAAAGCTCTCACTAATCTCTGCTGCAGCTCAGCTTCCATCCCACCAAGGCAGCACTTCAGCTGCATGTTCCCACCTTGGCAGTGTGAAAGCAAGGGATGGGAAACTTCCTCTCAGGCACAAAGAGCACACAAAAACTGAGGGCATGACCAAAGGGACAGGGCCAAGAAAGGAAGCAAGATCCAGAGTGTATTTCTTTTGAGACCCTGAAGGCTCCTCCCAGAAGACACTGCAGCTCAGGCAGCAGAAGCTGAGAGGGAGGGAAGGAGGCTGGCTCAGCACCAGCAGGGGCTCTGAGAGGGCCTCAGCCGATGTAGATCCTGTGGAAGTCGTTGGCCCCGAAGGCCGCGTTGCACTTGGGGCACTTGCGCTGCCGTGTGTCGTAGCGCGTCTTCACACACTCGAAGCAGAAGACGTGGAAGCACTTGGTGAGCACCGCGTCCTTCTTACGCATGTTGCAGCACGGGCACATCAGGCGGGCCTGCAACACACACACACACACAGAGACACAGACACACAGAGCTGTGAGGGGCCCTGCAGCCCAGCTGCTGTGCTCAGAGATGTCTCGACATGTAGGTACTTCCATTCCTCAGAAGGACAATGTGGTTTCTCCAGTGCCAGAGGACAGACGAGAGATGTCAGACACTGAAAGTGTGCCTACACACCTTCTGACTAAAGTAAAAAGGGAAGCTGATGGACACAGACACTCACCTTGTAATCCTTGATTTCCTCCATCAGGATCTCATCACAGTTGGGAACCATGTCAGGCTTCTTTGTGGTCTCCAGCTTCCTGCGCAACCTAGAAATATCTTCCTGCAGAAAAACAGGAGACCAAGTGAAGGAGCAGTACATTCTCTGTCAGCTTCTTCAGGGACCAAAGAGAAAGTGCACTAGGCTAAGTCATGCCAGCCATAGTTTCATCCCCTATAATCCAAGAGACAACATGATCATCTGATGCTACAAGTGTTGTCAGTTATCAGGGGACAAAATCTGAAAGAGCCAAGATGTGATGAAGACAAAATCAAAGTGAAACTGGATACCAAGAGCAGTTCAGCTGAAACCCTCTGCAAGCTCAGTGTACAAGGAGAAGGACACTAAAGCAGACAGATCTTGAAGGATTGTGCATAGGGTATATACCTCAGCCCTTTTGAAATTGAACATCTCCTTCTCTCTAGTTACTCTGTTTTCCACAATCTCCTCCTGAAAATCATGTAACTTCTTCTGAGCCAGCTCTAGCTGGGCCTTCAGATCATCTGCAAGCTGGGCTGCATCCATGGCCTGAGAAAGAAAACCAGTATATAAGGACCAAACACAGAACAACAGCTCTAGTGGTCTCTAGTCCCTTGTTATTACCTTATTATCAACAAGTTTTAATCATTTAGCTTCAAGACTCCTTTGGGCAGAGCCAAACCTTGGCACACTGCAACGCACATCTCTTACAAAAACACAAATGATCATCCAATTCTCTTCTTAACGTATTTTCAGCCTTCCAGCTCCCATGTCTTCTCTATTAAAGTGTTCAGAGGCAGTTTTATAGCTGAACTAGACAGAACTGCACGATACCTATTTCTAACAATCTCTCTTCACCAGTTCTCTTCTGACTTTATAACCAAGTGCCCTTAATACCACAAATTGTCATATTAAACAGAGGTCACTGCTGAATTCTCCCCAGCTCCTCTTCACAGGGATATTCCTGCTTTCCTTTCTGCCTGTTTTAATGTAATTTCTGCATTTCTACTAAATTTTAATGTAATGACTGACAGAAAGAGAAATTTAAAAAAACCCCAGAGGTACAGAACTGAATTCTCCTTATAAATTTAGTTAGCAAATGATTGTGACTAGCAGCAGTGAAACAGACACATATATACATGCATTCAGCTTAAAACTAATTAGGGAGGGGAAAAAAAAGCTGTAAGCTAAAGACCGCTTCTCTCAAAACAAACTCATGTGGATAAACAGAATTCAGAGGTGTCTCAAGACAGTTCCCAGCATCAGATCTCTGGATTTAGGTTATTAAGACAGACATTTCTTATAACTGGCACTGACCACCAAGATGAAATTTGGATTATTCTCTCCATTATATACTTATCTACCACAGAGCAACAGCTTCTTGTGTTACCACCTTTAAAACATCACAAACTCATAGGCTGTTTCCTATCTAGCCATCCCCCACAGTGGGAAAGACAGAAATTAATTGACTCTTTCAAGAGCCTCTCTCCCCACACAAGTTCCCTGATTGTTTCTGTTCTCTGGTTCCACTTGCACAGGACGTGGGGAAGGTGGAGGAGGGATCACTACTTGTAAAGAGGTGAAAACAGTTTTAACCAGACATGGTTAAAATGGACTTAAAGATCAGAACGGGACACGGGCAGGAAACCAGTAGTTTCCAACGGTGGCCACACGGTGTCACCAACGCGCTGAGCTGCAAGTGGAGCCAGACTCGCTGACTTGTACCTGGAGCAAAGTGCAACACAGCGGAAGAGCAGGCTCACAACTGCTGATGAGGTTTTCTGCAGACACACCACTGCAAAGCTGAGGGCAGCCCATCCCACAGGACACCTTCACCCTCACACGGCTACAGATGTCTCACCTTGAGCTTTTCATTCTGTGTTGTTACTTCCTCAAGATCCTGATGTAGCTCCTCCAGTTCATTAAGGTGATTCCCAGCAAGCTCTTTATTCTCTTCCAGCTCTGCATTCATCTCCTCAAACTGTTGGGATAAACTGCTTGTAAATCCTACTGTTAATGTGTCTCCTGAGAATGCTACTGAACTATCTGATCATGCAGTAACAGCAATTACAGACTGAGAAGTCAGGTCACTTGACCAAGCGAGTCTAATTCCACCAGGTGTGTTTTAAGCAGAAAACTCATACACAGACAAAATGGCTTACCCAGAGTCACCCAGCTTTGTGGCACAGGATCTAAAAATGATCTAAAATATGTATCTAAATTCTGTTCAAATTGTGGCCCTTGTTCTCCTTGACTGTATTCTTGCCCTTGCCCACAGCCAAGCTCCTGACCTCACCTTGTGGGCATTAATGGTGATTGTTCCCCCATAGAGGCTGCTCCCAGCTCCATACACCTTGTAGTCTTTGGAATTTACCTGCAAAAAATGCAAGAGATTTCCTCAAGACCCAGTGAAATACCGACAAGAGTGATGCAGCAGATCCAAGACCAAAGAAGGTACACAGCAGGGTCTCAGCTCTCCCAGCAAAGTCCCAGAGAGGATGTCACATGCCCATCCAACATCACTCCCCTTCCCAGCTTTCCTGGCCAGCGCTCACTCGTTCCAGGACGTCGGCCAGGTGGCGGTTGAGCCTCTGCTCTCTCTTGCGGATCTTGTCAATGTCCCACTGAAGGTCGTCAATCATGGTCTCCAGGACAGACACTCGGGATTCTGCTGTCTCCACCCTCTCTTGCAGCTTGGAGAACTGCAATCAAAGGAGTGCTTCAGCCAGCACATTGCATAGTGCCAATTTTTCCTGATGCTGCTCAGGAGTCATTTCTCTTATTCATCATGTGCTTTTCATCTGTTGCTGTGGTGACAGACTATTCATGAACTGTCCTGAATTTTACACTGGCCCAATCCCAAGACACCAACAAAAATAAAACAAAACAGAAAATAGAGAAAGAGCGGGAAGCTGGTAATATCTGGCAGAATACAGAGGCAGCCACCTCAGCTAATTCAAAGGCTTTTTTGATTTTAATCTTTTCAATCCCTATGTCCATCTACACTACCAAGCACCTAAGTGCTCAGAGGTCTAACGCTGGGCAAGACCAGCATTAACACAATCTTTAAATAAACTGAAATCTCTCAAACAAATGCTGCTAATACTGTGAATCCTTTAACAACTGGGATCATCCTGTAACTGGCATCATTACACTGCCAAACACCACAGAGAAACCAAGTAACTGAGAATGACAGGAATGCCACCTCCACTGTTCCAGGTATCTACACAGCCACCTCAGCATCATCTGCCCCTAGTTCCCCTGCTCTCCCCTTTCCTTTAAAAGTTAAATCCATTCAGTTCACTGACTTGCTTCTATCCTTTCTTTTAGTGATGTAACAAGCAAATCAATCTGATTTATATAGAAAATCTATGTACAGCTCTCCACAACAACCTTTTTCATAATGTTCAAATCATGTTCCTCCTGTGCCTCTCCAAGGAAATGAGCTGCTTTCCAATCTATGGGAACCATAAATGATGCTAAGCAGCTCCCCAAAGCAGATTTCTTTCTCTCTCCTTTTTATACCTCCTGAGACATGACTCTGTGCTTCTCCTGAAGAACATCAGCCAGTTCCTGCAGCCGTCCATTCTCGTGTGACAGGTAGGTATTCAGCTCCACTACTGCTTCTTCCATCAGTGAAATATCTGAAAGGTGCACAAAGGAAAGGAAATTAATGGAAATCAATGAACACTGATTTTAATTCCTGAACAGCAAAGAGAGAAATAAGGAAACAGAAAAGGAGATTTCTGGGTCTAACTTCAGTTTACTTTACCTCTCCCACGCGTGCTTCCTGAGGGCCTGATCTCCCTCCACAGAGAGCTTTGACCTGCACTCCGTAAGCAAAAGGCTCTGCAGTTTAACAGTGCTGCCCATTTCTGACCTGGGAGCCATCCCCTCTCACCAGAGATCACTTCAGCTGTGTCCGTGCCAGCAACCCAGAGCATGCCCTTGGAACCCAGGGACGCCCCAGTGCTGCCCAAATTCATGCAGAAACCTGCTGCAACAGGTGGCCCAGGGTGACACACCAGGCCAACACACCATGACACCATGTGACAACAACAGCACCAGGGTGACAGGTGAAACACAAGCACCTGAGGACAGGCTCACATGGCACCAGTGTCAAAGCTACTACAGTTTATGACTGCCAGCCAAGGACAGCAACACTTCCCTACACCAATGCCAGACTTGGTCAGAGCACACAGAAGGCACATCAAGCATGAGCTGATATTCCACACAAGGCTTCTTTCAAAAGATTCAAAATCTAACCTTAAGCTAATGATGTTTTTTCAACAGTCATCTGAGTCTGAAGTGAATCTGCTACATTAATTTTTAGAAGCTGGTCATTTGGCTTTTTCTGCAGAACTCTGCTACATTCAAAACTGACAGCTACACTAAGCACACCACACCATGAGATAGGTACAGTTTTGCTCAGGACTCAGTGGAAACTGAGCAGCTTGTTATTCCTACACCCTCTACGAAACTGCAAAGAAGGAGTCCACCATCAGTTTGCAATGCTGATTTCATTCTTTACTTGTAAGCATGAAGCATTTCATGTGGAGGCTGAGGACCTCTGGCTAGGAAGGTTCAACTGCTCTCTGACTTCTCAGCCACATGAACACAGTACTGCAGAAACAAGCTGCCCAACACTCTGAGCACAGCCCCCAGCATTCAAATACAGGGGTAGCTACAATGCACTTCTGGCACATGGTCCTTTAGAAGAGCTTTTGACAACAAGAGTTTGGAAAGTCAAACAAATTCATTTTGGAAAACACATGCATGTGAGAAGGACTAGACCTTAATGTCCACAATGCAGGATCAGGTCTAAGGTGGGGGCAGATAAGCATTCTTGAATACCTGCCACCTTGGTCATACCTCCACTGTTCAGCTTGTGAGACAGCACATCCACCTTCTCCTGTAGCTTGTCATACATTGTCACAATCTGGGCAACAGCACGGCGGGAGGACTCCACACGCTCCTGCAGCTGAGATTCTATCTCCTCACTGGTACTGCTGGCTAGAGTGGCCAGGAAGGAGAATGCTGGCTCCAGTCCTTCCCCTGGGAACATAAAGAAGTGAGAAGAAGTAAGTGTGTTCTAGAAGGTAGCATCACTGCTCTTTACAATCACAAAAAAAAAAAGTCTCAGTCAGCCTTTAGAAATGGGTATCAGCATTGTCCATAGCTGAAATCCACCTTTCCCACTGTCCCCAGACAGGTGCCTCACCTCGTTCCCTCTCATCTTTGCGCTCCTGGTTACTGTCAGAGTCTGGTTCGGGTTCTGGCACCACCAGTGCTTTTCTTTCAGACAAAAGGTCTCCAAGACCTTGGTCCAGGTCGAAGCGTTTAAGGATGATGCAGATATTTTCATCAAACTGAATGATGGGACAGGCAAGGCAAGACAAGGTAAAGAATGGATGTGAACAAAAGGACTGCAGTGGTACAGGGGAGACAAGAAAACTGTACATGAAGTAACAAAAGCTGTTACCAACCTGATTCCAGTAGCGGTTGATGATCAGCAGAGAGGCATCGTCGGTGGCCTGCCGGTGCTCCAGCTTCTCAATGTGCTCCCGCAGCTCATCTTCGATAGCCTGGCGCTGGTCGAGCATCTCCGCGAGCTTCCGGTTCTTGGTCTGCAGTGTCCGGATGTCCAGCTCCTCCTGGGCACAGGCACACGGCACACAGGCCAGGTCACAGAAGGACTCAACCTGACCCCAGAGACATTTCTGCCTCCAGATGAAAAAAACCAAAAGGTGGATGGAGTGGGGGTATGCAAGGAAGACATACTGTTGAAGAAACACCACCAAGTTTAATGGTCTCCACAGTGGTGCCCGAATCTTCAACCCCTGCCTTCTTCTCTGGAGGTGCAGAAGGGCCAGGCTTTCCAGCCGTCCGTTTATTGCCAATTCCAGATATGGTGGCTGAAGTGTACAGATTCCCACCTTCTCCAAGTTCTCCCTGAACATTAAAGAACGCTATTAAAAAACCACCAAATACACATCCACGAGGTCAATTTGATTTGCAGATTTTAACGTGCTGACCCATCACGGTAACAAAATGCCCAAAACAGAGAAAATCATGGAACCAGAAAGATTTTGAAAAATATTTGTTGGGAGGAATGGATTAAAAGTGGAAGACTGGTAAGGAGGACTGTAAATCATTCAAGTGACCTTGCAGCTGGGAGTAACCCTTGACAAGCCAGTGATCCTCTGGCACAGGCCGAGTCTAAGGGTGCCCACGTCTCTAATACTGCACCTCTGCCCAGGTGTTGCTTTGGGGATCCCACAAGTAGCAAGGTAATGGAAATAAATCTATTCCTTGTGTTCTAACTGGGAGTTTGTGCCAGCTTGTGCTGACTCACACGTTCTGGTCCAACACTAGCAGCAAAAGACACCAGCAGGACCTGCACTGCAAGCAGAAAGTCCATGGGGAAAATATCCACTGCTCTGTAATGTTAGAATGGAAGCACTGTACCTTATCACCCTCTTTGCAAAAAAATCTTCATCCAGGTTCACTCTCTGTTTTTCTGCATAACAAAAATGAACCAGGTTAGACTTTGGAAAAAAACTGAGACAGTGTGGATGCGGCACCGGTTCACTGCACAACAACCAAACTGTTCCTACTGAATCTGCACACAAAGCCAATCAAAGCTGAGGGCAGCAACACCCTGGAAATAAAGGAGCTCTGTACTTAGAGAGCTCACAAAACTACAGAACTGAAAAGCAACTTGGAGCCAAGGCTTGCAAAGACCCATTCCAAGAGTTTTGCTGTGTACCAGGAGAGATGCAAACATTTTTCAAGAGAACCTATTCCTAACTCAATCCAGTCTGAAAAGCTCTGGACTACTAGAGAATCACAGAACAGCTGGGGCTGCAAGGGAGGACAGGAGGTCACCTGCCCTGTGCTCCTGCACAAAGCAGGCTCAGCCAAAGCAGGTCCAGTCCAGGGCTTGCCAAGGGCCCTGTCCAGGCAGCCTGAGCATCTCCAGGCACAGAAACTCAGCCATGGCTCTGGGCAGCCCCTCTAGTGCTTGATCATCCTCAACATTAAAAAAGGCTTTTCTCATGTCTGAACAGTATTTCCTGTAGTTCCCTAAAATATTATTGAGCAAAATTACAAGTGTATCCTCAAAAGGTTTCCAATACAAATGGAGCGGCTGGAGATGAAACATGGAACCAATCAGATCTTCACTAGACGTGAGCTGCATTCTTCTCCCACAGCCACTGGTGCTGTGCCAGCCTCTAGACTGAATGAAACCAGAAGTGAATGAAGTGCAGACCCTGTCAGTAAAACCTGACTCATTCAATTTAAGCCTATAATGGCATTGACAGTCAAACTAGGGGTTATGAACTGAACCTTCCAGTTCCTACCTGCTTGAATTGAGCAGTTCTACTGAAGGCAACAAGGCCATTGCCTTTTGTAGATGAAGCTGGTACACTACTTTGCCAAATCTCAGCATTTCACAAGCATTTCAGCTCGGCAGTGCCCTTCATCATATGCAAAACAGTATAAAGATTATTTCTAAGTGAGTGATTGAAACAGCACATATGGGGATCCTGTGAGGTATCTTTTAAGAGAAACATTAAATTACACCTCAAATTTAAAAAGACAACTGTCATGGAACCATTTTCCTTCTCTTAGCATCAGCACTGACTTTAGCTGGAATTCCACACTCAAGTTAGCTTGGTGGTAGAATGTTTACAGATTCCAAGTATGGGCCTGGGTTTTACAGGCTTTTGGAAAGCTGAGATGAAAGCTGAGAGGGAATGAGGTTTAGGTTAACTTGCAGGAAAAAATGTTCCCTCCTGAAAGCTCAATTACTTACTTGTTGGAGGTGGTGAATTTGCCTAAAGAGGTAGAAATACGAGCAGTTAAGGGACATCAGGCAGGGTTTTCAGAAGAGACAACAGGTAATCAACTGCTCAATGGAGATGTTCAGAAAGCAGGCTTCTGCCAGAGGTCTCTGGGATCCTCCCTTTGCTCCAGGTGACTCAGCTGTTGCCGGGGGGTGGGTGGGGAAGGGGGGGGGGGGTGGTCTATGTCCTTTCCAGGGATGTTGGGTGTATTTTATATTTTACTGAGATGCCCTGGGCAGGAGGGATTAAATATCCTCTGGTAGGTATGCTGGCTGGCAGGGTGGTCAGAGGAGTTTCCAGCAGTCTCAGCAACTATTTGATCAGTGTGAGAAACGAGGCTCACTCTTTAAAATTTTGAAAGGTGTACAAGGGATAAAGCAAAAGTAACAGCACTGGGTGCATAGCCACATGTGTCACTGCTGAGGCAGGGATGGAAATGAAGAGACTCCATCTTCAGAAGGCAAAGAATAATCTTTATTAATAAGTACTGTTATGAATGAGCACAAGAGGCTATCTGTGCCAATCAATGAAATTTATTGATTACAGTATATGTATGAAAGCGGAAGCAAAGCAGCGCTGGACGGCAGGCGAGTCAGCGCTCCGCCAACTGCCGCGCAATTCACTTGAGTCCGTCCCCTTTTATCCTGTCGTCTTTCCGGGTACGTGTCAGTATGATCTGCGCCTGCGCCCCCTGTTGCTAGGTGGTCGTTCCTCTGCCTCTTGGTGGTCGTAGGATGAAGACGCCTCATCTTCCTCGCGGTTGTCCTTGAAACCTGGGGATTTCTCAAGCACATACCATTGCAACATAGGTCCGCCCACATGCCTTTGCGGTTACATATTTACAGAACAGACTGACCTCAGCCTGTTTCTTATCTCAGCCTGTTTCTTGAAACATCTCCATACGAACAAAAAGGTCATGTTATCTCTTACAATTCCCCCCCCTTTTTCTTTTTAACCTTCTTTTTGTTCGTTAAAGCGGGTTAGTTCTTTCCTGCTAAGTTCTAAGTAATCTTCACCCGCCTCCCCCGTAAGGGGTTCATATTTAGTACGAATCATCAGCAAATGGGCTGCTTCTAAACGGCTCTTCACTACGGCTACTGCTTTATTAAGAATACAGGGGCCAAAGGTTAACGCCAAAATCAGTAAAATTACAGGTCCTGCAATTGTGGATAAGAGAGTTGTGAGCCAAGGGGAGTGAGTAAACCAGGTCTCGTACCAGCTTTGCTGGGACTCCCTCTCTTTCTTCCTTTGCTCAATTTGCTTGCGTAGCTCTGCCATAGTATCTATTACAATACCAGTGTGATCTGCGTACATACAACATTCTTCCCGCAGGGCCACGCATAGGCCTCCTTGTTGTAAAAACAGTAGATCTAATCCCCTCCTGTTCTGTAGCACAACCTCAGATAATGATCTTACCGATTTTACCAGCCCATCTATTGCCTTCTCTATTCTGCTTAAATCCTCGTCTACTGAGATGCGCAAATTTCTCATACCTTGCTGTTAATTTACCAGGGAGGCTACTCCGGTCCCAACCCCAGCCCCCCCAACGCTTAGCAATACAGCTACAGTGAGAACCGTCAAGGGCTCTCTTTTTACTAGGTGGTGCTCAGGAGTTATCTGATGTTCTAATACATAGTCCCTGGGGTGGTATGATATGCGGGGGACTATTAGTACTTGTATACAATAGTCCGAACTCTCATTGAAATGGTCTATGGACAAACAAGGGGTAACTCCGAGGGTGTTACATACCCACTTGGTATTGGGTGCAGGTAAAAGCCATTTGGCTGTTTTATTACCCCCTCTAATGCTGGTTGTTGTGTTGCATAAATGCTGCATATCTACAGGCACTCTTCCCACACATCTCCCTTTCCCGCTTACTTGTGCTAAGGTTACTCCTGGGGTCCTATCTTCTTTCCCTTGTTTCCACAAGCATTCTTTAGGGTTTGTTCCATTAACTCTTCTAGCTTTGGCGGAATTTCCTATGGCCTCATAAAAGGGAGGGTTTATCATATAGCAGAGCCAGCACCCCTTGGTGAGATTTGGATAGGTATGATTTAGGACAGTAAAGGTGGCTTGCATTACTCCCCACAATGCCGTATATTTTTTAGTAGGCACCTGCTGACCTGAACCAGTAGTGTTCTCAAAGGTACTCCCCGAACTTTCATTACCACCTGAATATGTTTCATTAACGCCTAATTTTCCATTTATTGCTGGGTTCGGACCCACCGGGCTGGGATCATGGGGAATCGGCTCCTTTTTTATCTGGATTAAATTTCCCAAGTCTGTTCCCTCTTGCCAATGTCTAATTCCCCAAGTTTTTCCTACCAACCATCCCACGTCATCAGGTTGGGTGACATTGAAATAGAAATGCGTGCAGTTTCCCCAACACTGGTCAACCGTCCCTACACAACCAGGAATCCATGCCGCAGGCTTCTTACATCCGAAAGGGCCATAGCTGACCTTCAAGTACTTGTCAGGTCCTCCTCCTGGGGTAAACCCAAATGCTATAGTTTCACATCCCCAATAGGCACAGTAATAATGCCCTGGCCAATGACAGTATGCCTTCCCTGGGTTTGAAGCCGGGCACATATAGAACGATGTTATATTCAAAAGCTTCCCACAAGAGGGAGCTCGGGTCATGTTGCATACTCCTGCAACAAAGTTCGGTGCCCCGGAAGAAATGATAGATTGTAGTTCATGTAGGGTGTCATGAGTCTCCCACCTGCTTAAAGTCCATTTAAAAGGTTCATGCGATTTACAAGCACAAACATGCCATCTTAAGAGCAATATAACTAACTGCAGAGCTAGGTGGAATCCTTTGTAGGATATGGTCATTGGTGACATTAGCTTCTTATTTTCCCTCAAATTCTCTCTTGTGCTATCTCTCTGTGAGCCCGGTCGGATTTCTATTATACAGGTCGACATTCTCCACTGGATAGAGGGGCATTTCTTTTCCCCACCGTGAGGTATCCCTCTGTCCTGCCTGTCAACTTGGTTGCTACAAGCTACAGGGTAAACCATCTTCTCGACAGCAGGGATATTCTTCAGGGGTTATGCCTTCCCTCTTCCACTTGTATCTTCGAGTATTCCAATTATGCTCTCTTAATTGTGGGATGTCACACCTGAGCTCTTTAAAGAGCTTCCGACACTTGACTATTACTATGTCGGTTAGGAACGGCCCCGAGGGTTCGTTGGAGTGATAGCAATGAAAGTCAGGATTTATTCCTTTTGTAAATATTTCCCACCAGGCAGGGGTACCTGCCTTTAATTCCCGGTTGGCTACTTTCCAATTTAGTACCTCCTGAGTGACTTTACGCTGCACTCTCCAGCAACGCTGGCACACGCTTTTAGGAGCCCTTCCCCTCCTACAATGGGTCCACCACCGCTTGTTACAAATTTTGCAAATAAAGCATACAAACGGATAACAATTACAGTCTAGCCAACTACATTTCACTCTAATGTCGTCTTGATTGGCGTGACTCTCTCCAGTCCAAGGTTCCCCTCGGTTCTCTAGTCTTACAGGCCTATAATAAGGTTGATTTGCTAAATCTTCTAAATATTTACAATAACCTGGAGCTTCGGAGTCTCCAATGAACCACTTCTGCAAATCCCAATTGTCCCCCACCCAAAGGTCCTCAAAACCCGCAAGGTCCATCAAAGCTGTGAGTCCTCTCTCCGTAAGGTAAGCTTCAAATCTCCTGGTCTCCCTTTAACTCTCCAGTCCTTCCTTTGCTGGGATCCAGGTTCGAACTGGGTAGGATCCACTGGTCCTTTAATTCGGCTGGCATGCGTCCATCCTTTTTCTGCTGTTCGGACTGCCGAATCAGTGGAATTAGGACGAGGTATGGTCCTTCCCACTTCAGAGTAAGTGAATCGTCCCTCCAGCCTCGGACAAGGACCCAATCGCCAGGTTGTACCTGATGTAATACAAGATCTAGTGGTGGTCTTTGAGCCCACATTCCTTTTTCCCATAATTGTTGTTTATATTTCATTAGTATGCTTAAATATTTATTGATGCTTTGATCTGCAATATTCGGATTGGTATAAACTCGTTCAAGGGAATAGGGCATCCCGTATAGAATTTCAAATGGAGATACCCCCACATCAGCCCGTGGCTGAGTTCTAATATTTAACAATGCTAATGGAAGACACTTTACCCATGACATCTTAGTTTCCAATACTAGCTTAGTCAGTTGCTTTTTAATTTCCCCATTCATCCTTTCTACTTTTCCCGAACTTTGGGGTTGCCAAGGAGTGTGTTGTTCCCATCTTATACCCAGGGCGTCTGCCAGTAATTGTGTTATCTTTGAGGTGAAGTGGGGGCCTTTATCGGAGTCTATGGTCTGGGGAACTCCATATCGGGGTACTATTTCTTCTAATAAGATTCTAGTTACTGTTCGGGCTGTTTCCTGCGCCGTGGGGAACGCCTCCACATAGTGGGTTAAGTGGTCTATTATAACCAAAAGATACTTTACTCTCTCAACCCGAGGAAGTTCAGTGAAATCCACCTGCAGGTGCGCAAAGGGCATCTTTGCCACCGGCCTCCCTCCCAGAGGCAATTTCCTTAAATTTCTCCTATTTACCCGCAAACAAGTTGGACACCCCCTGGTGATGTTCTTTGCCAGGTCATGAAGACCTATGGTCATATATTGAGTGGCAAAGTGGTCTACGAGCCCTTGAGCACCCCAGTGCGTTTTCTGATGCATTTTGTTGAGCATTTGTCGAGCCACTGCCTTCGGCAAGACTTCTCTACCATCATTCAATTGCCATTTTCCTGATATCTCTTTTATTCCCAACTTTTCGAACTTGTCTTGTTCTTCTCTAGTAAACACAAGCTTTTCTTGATAAGCTACTCCCAAATCTCCTGTGGCTTCCCCTGGATTTTTCTGTTTTTCCTTTCTTAAGATGAATATCTGTAGTGCAGCTCTTTTGGCCTCCTGGTCTGCTGCATTATTGCCCCTGCTCCGGTAGTCCATCCCCCGCTGATGTCCCTTAAGGTGGACTATGGCTATTCTAGAGGGGCCCCTCAAGGCTTTTAGGAGGTCCACTATTAGCCTTTGATGCACTAAGTCTTTCCCTTGTGAGTTCATTAAGCCCCTTTCTTCCCACAGTTTCCCAAATGTATGCACTATTCCATACCCATATTTAGAGTCTGTATATATAGTGCCCTCTTTGTCTTTTAGTAATTCTAGGGCTCTCAATATTGCATATAATTCACAGGCTTGGGCAGACCAGGATTTATCTAAGGCACCAGATTCAATTATTTTCAAATTCGGCCCTCCCACTATAGCACATCCCGATTTTCTCTGGCCTTCGATTACCCTAGAGGAACCATCCACAAACAACCTCTCTCCCCCCTCCAGCTCTTCTTCTTCCAAATCGGGTCTAATTTTAGTCTGTTCTTCTATAGTGATTACACAATCATGGGACAAGGTGTCAGTTTCCGGTTCCCCGAAAAGAAACGAGGCTGGGTTTTGCAGGGAAGTGGTTTCTAAAGTGAAATTCGGGGTTTCCAGCAAAATTCCCTCATACTTAAGGAGCCTCGCATCCGATATCCATTTTTCTGCCTTCTGTTGCATTACACCCCGTATATTGTGTGGGGTCAGTACCTTCAGTGTTGCATTGAAAGTAATTTTCCTCGTTTCCTCTACCAGCATCGCGCTTCCTGCAATTATTTGCAGGCAGCCTGGCCATCCTCTACTCACAGGGTCTAAGATTTTCAATAAATATGCGATTGGCTTCCTTTTCCCTGCCCATTCTTGAGTAAGTACCCCATAAGCCACTCCATCTGCAACATTCACAAATAGAAGAAAAGGTCTGTTCAAGTCTGGAAGACTAAGAACTGGGGCATGAACCAGGGTTTCCTTTAGCTCTTGGAATTGGGATTCCTCTTCTTTTGTCCACTTAAGGTGTCCATCCTGGGTCAACTTGTGATACAAAAATTTTGCCTTTCCACTATAATTTTCAATCCATTGTCTACAATACCCAGTGAGCCCCAATATCTGCCTAATCTGTCGTTTGCTTTGTGGTAAAGGAAGGGAGAGGATCGCTTGTACCCGATCCGGGTCGATCCTTTTTTCGCCTTTCTTTAAATAATGCCCCAAGTATTTCACTTCTTCCTCTACAAACTGCAGTTTTGCTTTAGATACTTTTAGTCCTTTTAGTCCTAGGAAATTAAGTAATTTTATACTTTCCCTTCGGACCTTGTCTTCACATTTTCCTGCGATCAGCAGGTCATCCACATATTGAATCAATTTCACTTCTGGGTCTGTATTATAGTCTTGCAAAATTTGCTCCAGGGCCTGTCCAAATAAGTTCGGGGACTCGGTGAACCCTTGGGGTAATACCGTCCACCTTAATTGTTGTCGCCTCCCCGTGTCGGGGTCTTCCCATTCAAAGGCAAAAAAGTCCCTACTGGCCTCATCTAGAGGACATGCCCAAAATGCATCTTTTAAATCAATAACACTATACCACTGATTTTCCGGCCCCAGATTACTTAACAGGGTATATGGGTTAGCTACCACTGGGAATCGGGCAATTGTTCGTTTATTGATTTCCCTTAAATCATGCACTAATCGATAAGACCCGTCTGCCTTTTTTACTGGCAGTATAGGGGTGTTGTAGGGGGACATACATGGTTCCAGTAATCCTTTGTCTATTAACCTCTCGACCTCGGGCTTCAAGCCTTTTCGTCCTTCTAAGGAAATGGGATATTGCTTTACTCTGACTGGAATTTCAGGGTTTTTAATTTTTACCGTAAAAGGAGTTATTGCCAATTTCCCTACTGTGTCCGGATTATACCAAACCTCCGGATTTATTTCCTTTTCATCCTCCACCCAGAGCAGACAAAGTCTTATCATCAGCTCCTTTTCTACTACCTCAATTCGGATCCCTAATTCTACAATCAAATCCCTTCCCAAAAGATTAAAATCTGTTTCAGGTACCAGTAAAAAGTTTCCCACCCCCATTTTGGTTCCTGATTCCACTATTACTTCTTTAATAACAGGTACCTCAAATGGTTCCCCTTTTGCCCCAATTACAGTAGCAGTGTGACGGGATAGCTCACAACCCGGGGGTAGAAACCGAAGGGTCGACCTTTCCGCCCCAGTATCGACCAGGAATTCCATCTCCTGGCCCTGGGGACCCACTTTTAATTTTATCAAGGGCTCTTTGTGATATCTCCGGGTCCCCATAAAATAGAGCCCCTGATTCCCCTAATCTTCTTTGAATTCCTTCTCATCTCGAATTCTAACCCTACATTCCCTCTTAAAATGTCCTTTCCTGCCACAGTAGTGACAAGTCTTCCCCTCACCCCTCCCTGGCCTATCTCTCCCTTCCATCCCCTTCGGAGGGACCCGCTTCTGTTTCTCGTCTCCCTTCCTGCTTTCACGTACCGCAGCAACCATCATTCTAACCTGTCTTTTGTGTCCTTCCTCCTCTCTCCGGACATACACTTTCTGGGCCTCCCGGAGAAGCTCGGATAGGTCTCTTTCCTGCCAGTCTTCCAATTTCTGCAACTTTTTCCTAATATCATCCCAGGATTTCGACACAAACTGCACCTTGAGAATGGCCTGTCCTGCCAGTTCACCCAACTTTAATCCTGAATAGAGTTGGAGACTCTTTCTCAATCGCTCTAGCCATTCCGTAGGTGTCTCATCCTTCTTTTGCCTATCATTAAATGCCTTATTAATATTCTGGCCCCTTGGAACCGATTCCCGAATCCCGTTGATTAAAATGGTTCGGAAATGCTGCATATTAGCCCTGTGGGCTGCATTTTGATTATCCCAGTTAGGATTCTGGAGGGGCCATTTGGTATCTGCTGGGTCATTAGCATGTCCCGGTGCGGCATCCCAAACTCTCATCCCTGCGGTTCTAATCATATTCCTCTCCTCTGCCGTAAATAGAATGTTTAAAATGGACTGCATCTCCCCCCAAGTATACATATTCGGACCCAAAAACTGATCTACTCTTTCAGCCACTCCCAGGGGGTCTTCTAGCAAACTTCCCATTTCTTTCTTGAAATCTCTGACATCTCCCGAGCTTAGGGGAACAGAGATAAACCCTATCCCCGGTTGTGGCCCTCCCATAGGCATTTCCCTTAAAGGGTACAGTCTGCCTCTCGTTTGACTGCGTGTTACTGGGCCCCCTTCCCTCCGGGAGCCAGAGGGCTGATCATCACCTGAGTCTTCTTCTCCGGATGAGGGGGGTTCATTCGGGGGAGGAGGCACATTCGGTGGAGGGGCATACGGCGGTGGGACTACTAACGAATCCTCCGCTCGTCCCTTTTTCTTATTCCTTGACTTTTCAGATAATTTATACACAAAAACTTCTGGATGCCCAACCCAGACCTGGGCATAACTCATCTCCTCTGGATTAGGAGGCTTTTTACTGGCCACCCATAAATTCAAGAGTTGCTTTACCTAGTCCTCCGATGACCCAAATATTGGCCAGAAGACTTTCTTGGAAATCTCTTTCCCTCCCCATATTTCTACACAGTAATGTATCATTTTTGCCTTATCTTTCCCTGGAGTTCCAGGGAAGTGTTCCCAATTATTCAGCATGAACCCTAAGGGACTATCCTTAGGAATTGGGGGAAGCTTTACCCCCGCCGGGGAGGGGGATTTACTCTTTCCCTGCCCCATATCCTCCAGAGTGCCTTCAGTCACTCAACAACACAATCGCTTCCCCTGGTTCGTGACCCGGGCCCTCGCGGGCTTAGGGAAATGCACTACTAAGGGTCCGCACTCGCCTGGGGAGTCCGACTGTCAGCTCCCCTCTCACACAACTCACACACTCACCGCACTCCGGGATCCCACCCCCGCCCGAACGGATTCCGTTATACTCACGCGTCCTGCGTCTTCGTCCGGACTTTGTGCACAAACTTTGAAGGGGGTCTCCTGGGCCCGTTACCCTTCCTTTGCTTCCCTCTCAACGTTTTGGGTTCGTCAGTCGGGACGAAGGGGAAACCCCAAACTGGGCCCACTCAAAGGAGTGGATTTGGGGCGCCTCCCCCAGAGAGGGGTTCCCCAGGTCCACGACCCGAGTCACGGCACCAAATTGTTATGAATGAGCACAAGAGGCTATCTGTGCCAATCAATGAAATTTATTGATTACAGTATATGTATGAAAGCAGAAGCAAAGCAGCGCTGGACGGCAGGCGAGTCAGCGCTCCGCCAACTGCCGCGCAATTCACTTGAGTCCGTCCCCTTTTATCCTGCGTCTTTCCGGGTACGTGTCAGTATGATCTACGCCTGCGCCCCCTGTTGCTAGGTGGTCGTTCCTCTGCCTCTTGGTGGTCGTAGGATGAAGACGCCTCATCTTCCTCGCGGTTGTCCTTGAAACCTGGGGATTTCTCAAGCACATACCATTGCAACATAGGTCCGCCCACATGCCTTTGCGGTTACATATTTACAGAACAGACTGACCTCAGCCTGTTTCTTATCTCAGCCTGTTTCTTGAAACATCTCGGTACGAACAAAAAGGTCATGTTATCTCTTACAGTACCATTCCTCTTTTATAACCAGCATCGCTAAGGTGAAATGTGATTGGTCTCAAAGTGAAAACCTTTCACACCATTGGTGCACTATGACTAGCCCACTGTGGTAGAACATGATCTATAAACAACATGAACAGAAAGAGAGATAATAATTGTTTTCATTCCTTCTCCTAACTTTCCAAGGCTAGGCCTGGGAGAATTCTCTCTCTTTTCTCTCTGACTGAACTAAGAATATCCACACACATGCTCACGGTTAACTCTAACAACTCTCATATACTTTTTCATTGCATTAGTCAAATACATAGTCATGAAAATTATGCATATTCAAACATTCCTTTGAGTATACATGTTCCAGGGAATTCTTTATCCTAGTTCAACCCCTGACCTCATCTTCTTAGACTACATGCCACAATGCAGATGTGATTTTGAGAGTCTTGTCTTTTATTTCCTCACGAGGCCCCCTGGTCTGTGGTTAGAATCACTGATAGCTGAAGGGTCAGGGCTAGATTCCTCCTTGCTCTTTTGGTGTTACTTGCTTGGTTCTTTTCAAAATTATCTTATCATACAGATGTTCTTGCCATTTTTAAAAGTCCTTCCAATCAACATTAGCTATTTCACTACTTGTCAGTTAGTTACAACAATAAAGGCATTAATTCTTATTTCACAGCTACAATTACTTCTGCAAAAGTTAATGTTATAATACACATTCCATAGCCTCTATTTTAATATTTTGTGAAAGCCTAAACTATAATCTATATATCACACTAAGATATACAGTCTACACAGGGATTAGGATATTAACCATAAAAGGCTGACAAATTATACTGTATCAAAAGCAGTTAAAAAGAGATTACAAACTGTACTATATCAAAATAATTTACTAAAGCCAGTAACAGCGAAAGCCAATAATTACATAAATGATCCATAACAATCAGTTAACAAATGGTTTCTGAATATGGGATTGTGAAGGCAGTGGACTTGGATGGGGGAAATTGTTTTACAGGGGGATCCTTCAAGGGATTATGGCTGCTTTGAGATTTCAGTGGGACCTCCATAGCCCCTGGCACCCTGAGAATTCAGGTCAAGTAAAAAAGGTGAATGGAGGAATAAACACCCTTTGAAGCTGGTGACAGAAACTAAGATGCCATGGGTACAGCTTTTGCCATTAGCTTTGGCAAGAATGAGAGCCAAAGCCATGGGAATATCCAGTTATTCCCCTTTGAATTGTTTGAGATTCTTCCCTTGTTCATTTTCAAGGTGGCAGAGAGGAGAAGATCTATATTTAAACCAGTATGTGGCCAGTATGCCGTGTCTTGTGAAATCTCTTTGACAGGAAGCCCAGTTAGCACAGACGCCGCCTTTGGACTTTGCTGTTCAGAACATCCAACCAGGATTTCAGAGAGAGCAGCCAGAAGACCTGGACACGGATGGACCCATCACACTCGAGTCAAGGTCTTGAAAGCCCCAAAGACTTGACATCTCATCTGGAACAAAAGCATGGGAGACCTTGGCTATCAGTAGCAATTGACAAGGACTTCTAGTGATTAATGGGTTAATATGAACTGTAATTATCTACTTTATTCTCTGTATCTACTTGCCATATCTGGTGCAGGGACCAGACATGGAAAAGTCGATAGGGGGTGTTTCAAATGGTCCATGTTGTGAAAAAGGGTTAATAATAGCTAGGGTTTGTGAAGACCAATTGAGAAGTAAGAAGAGAAGGGATTGAGAGGAAAGGTGTGTGCTAACATCCTTACAAATAATTGAATGGTTGATATTGATTACAAATAATTGAATGGTAGAGACATTAATGGGGTCTTAATATCTCTACTGACTTTGGGCAGCAGGTTTGTTGCAGAGCTCAGACAGTTTGGCTCCTGAGATAGACAAGTGGGTCTGCACAAGCCTGAACTTCAGAACTTTGGGGTAGAACAGGAGGTTCAAGGGTGGACATGGGGTAGGCGGTTTGGGATGGCTGTACATCAGGCAAAGGGGAAAGGCAGAGGAAAACATGAGGCCTGGAGTTTAGGATAAAAGGAGGGTGCGCCCTCTGAAACCCCGAGAGAGAAAACCCCATGGTCGTGTGCCCCAGTTGACTTTTCTCCCTTTCTTTGAATAAAGGTGAAGGGGCTCATCTGTCGCCTTTTCAGACATAAAGCCTAGCATTTGTGGATTTTCCTGACATCAGGAAAGCGTGGAGTTTCCCCCTCTGGAGACATCCCAAACCCACCTGGAGGTGTTCCTCTATCACATGCTCCAGGGGACTCTGCCTTGGCTGAGGGTGATCTTGTTATGAACAAGTTCACAAGTTAATGTGGTTAGAGCTGTTAATGCACTTAAAGTTGTAATAAGCGAATTATGTTGATAACTGTTAAACCCTTGTTGGACCCCCACTGTTAACTCCCTTAAATACACCCTGATTGTACCCCCCTTTACCTGTACCCTTATTGAGTCCTTCGCGTATCGCCTCTGCTGCTCCCTGAAATGGCGGCTGGAAACATTCCCGGGAATATGCAAATTAAGTAAAGCTCAAGAAAATCCAACAAAAGACCCTAGAAATGACGAGCCAACCCAAAATTTGAAGAACTAAGCGACTGGACCTACTGGTGGGAAGTCCCTCTATTCCACCAACAAGGTTTTAAAGGTCACCATCACCTAAGTAGGAGTGGACTAGAATGAGGACCCTAGCCAATGAGCCAGAAGGCCTTTTCCTAGGTACGCCCGTGAGGACAGAAGCCCCAGCTCTGCTGCAAAGCAAAATTGATCACCTCCTCCTCTGCGTCGCCAAGGGGAGCAGCAGCGGTGTGCGCGACCCCTCAGGCCCCCACCCAGAGCTGATCACTGGATAAAGGCATTGAAAAGGAGCTGGTCTCCTGGCCCATTTATTACAATCTCAACCCGACCGATTCTGTGATTCAGCTTCCCACAAATACCAGCTGCTCCCACACTTCCTCCGCTCTCCCACATCCCGCGGGGGTCCTGCCCCTGTCCCCGGCATCTTCCCACAGCGCCAGCCGGACACGCCATGGGCCTGTCTCTCCCTCCCTCTGCAGGTGTGCGCTGCCTCCAGCCCCCAGCGACCCCTCCGTCCTCCACACGGCCACCTCCCGGCTCTCCCCGGCCCCAAGCCGCCCCACCGCCCCGGCCCCAAGACCCACCACCACCCCGTCCGGCCGCCCTTCCACCCTCAGCCGTCAGTGGGGGCAAAGCCAGCACCGGCACTCCCACCAAAGATGGCAGCGTGGGCAGAACTGCCCTCACCCACACGCGGCCCCAGCGGAGCAGCCGCCTCCCTGCCCACCGCTGGAACCGTGTCTTGGCCGGACAGGGCAGGAAGGGCGTCGGGAGATGCTGAATGTGGGCAAAACATCCTGTGCCAGACATGCTGTGGCAGCAGGGCCAGGGCAGTGATTGTCCCTCTGCATTCAGCACTGGAGAGGCCACACCTCGAGTGCTGTATTCAGTTCTGGGCCCCTCAATTCAGGAAGGACACTGAGGGGCTGGAGTGTGTCCAAAAGAATGTCTTCAAGTCTCTTCATCATTTCCCCTTCTCCCATTTGACCTGTCTGCTTGGAAGTGAGGAACTCTGTTTGCAACCCCTACCAAACAGGGAAGCTATTTAGACTAAGACCTTTATCCTGACTTCAGCTATGCAGAAATGAGAGTGATTTTGTTTTCACTGGACAAAGAGCAAGAGTTTCCGATGGGATTTCTCAGTTTGGACCTTTCTTAAAGCTCCTGCACTTGCCTTGGCAGTTTGCGGCTGTACGGCAAAGCAAAGGCAGAAGGATGACTGCAGCCAGGTAAAAAGAGGGCTTGCACCTGGCCCTGCCGTGCAGAGCCCGGCCAGCCCCGGGAGCCGCCCCGCCCGCGCTGTGCCCGCAGCCCCGGCTCTGCCGCGCTCGTCCCCGCCGAGTGCAGCTGGGCGCACGCGGGCCCGAGCGCAGCGCCCCCCTCAGACCACGCACCGCCAGCGCAGCCGTGGCCGTTGCGCCGGGGCCGTTGTGGCGACAGCCGGTGACCGGCGCCATGGCGGAGCTGCCGCTGCCCGCCGGGCTCAGAGCCAGCACCTTCCCCGCCAAGCTGTGGCGCCTGGCGAACAGCCCCCGCGTCCGCTCCGTGCGCTGGGACAGTCGGGCCTGGGGGCTGCTCATCGACCACTCCCTCTTCGAGCGGGAGCTGCTCAGCCCGGGCGACGCCCACGGGGCGGGCGGTGAGCGGCCGGGGCCGGCCCCGGACTCCTTCCAAGCCACGCACATTAGCAGCATCGTGCGGCAGCTTAACCTCCATGGCTTCCGCAAGGTGCCGGGCGGGGCTGGCTCTGCTGAGCCGGGCGATGCCGGCAGCTGGCTCCACTTCAGGAACCCCAGCTTTCGCCGCGGCCGCCCCGACCTCCTGCTCCGCATCAAGCGCCTAACCAGGGCCAACAGGCAGCGTCTGGCGGCGGGGCTGGAGGTGCGCAGCCGCCAGCGCAGCCGCTTCCAGCGGCTGCACAAGGAGCGGGAGGTGCCCTCCTTCCCCGCCAGGCAGCCGCCCAGAGCCGGTAAGACGGGGTGGGAGCTGTGGGCATGGAGGGTGGCGTGGGCTGTGGCCGTGGGCACTGCCCGGCGGGGCAGCAGCGGGCCCTGCCCGTGCTGGGGCTGCTCAGCGCAGCTGCCCCGGCCGGCACAGGGGCTGTCCTTGGGCAAGGCAGCTGTGCCGGCAGGGCCCGGGAGCCGTGCCGGCTGTGCCGAGCTGCCGGGGCTGCGGGACAGTCCCGCCGCGGCTGCGCTCACCACAGCCTGGCCCGCTCGGCTGCAGCTGGCCCTGCCATGCGCCCTGGCTGCCGCTGCTCCTTGCCTGGCCCTGGGGTGCTTGGGGAGCTCTCCGTGAGTGCGTGTGAGCCGAGGGCTCGATCCTGCTCCGGCCCAGCTGGAGGGAGTCTCCTGTCCCTCCGGGGCAGTGGGGAAGAGTGCTGGCACTTGGCTTTCTGGCAGTTGCCTCCTACCAGGGAAGGGCAACGGGAGAGTTTTCCCAGACAGTTGAGCGAATAAGGGAGAGCTCAGTAGACAAGCAGCTGCTAGCTGAATAGCCCTTGAACGTGTTGTTTTTTTTTTTTTTTTCTTTTTTCTCACCCTGCTTGGGAGGATGGGGGCTTTTGTTTTCCCTGACAGATGTACAGTTGCTGCCAAGGGAAACACACCCAAAGACCAGCTTTCCCCTTGCTTCCTTTCTTCTTCCCACTCCTACACAGTGCTCTCCTACCAGGAGAGCTGCTGCCTCACCTCAGGGTTTAGAGCTGCCTCCAGGTGCTTCCAGGCAAAGTGCAGGTGCTCAGGAGTCTGAGGTTTCCCTAGCATCTCCCAAGAAAGTCTTTGTCTCATCTGCACTTCTTGGGGTTTCATCAGACCAACCAGGTACAGGCAAATTTCATCTCAGCTGCGAGCTTATCATTCCGCTGGTTCCCATGGAGCTTAAATGCCGCCCTGAGCTCATCCTTCTGCTGGTTCCTGTAGACCATCACAGCCTTTCCATGGCCTCTCCACAGAGAAGCTGTTGCCCAATGCTGCAGTTGCCAGCCTGCAGCCAATCAGATAGGGAAAGAGTTTCTACCCTCTTCCTTTGAATGAAGCCAAACTAGGACGGTGATAGGATATTGCAGATGTTTGAGACTGTCTGCCCTGCAAATCAAGGCGTGCCATTGAAATGAGCTCTGTGTGCTCCAGAACAGCTGCACCAGCAGAATGCGGCCTTGCCCACAAGGCTGTTTTCAGAATAAACTCACTGAATAATTTCAGTGTGTGTGTCTGAGGATCTGGGCTCTTCCTGGGTGAATCTACATTCTGTGGTCTTTTGTGATGAGAAACTCAAGCAGCCAAATCCCAAAGCTGCTGGGAAGATGCAAAAGGCTGTGATTATAAAGTGTGTGTGTGTCTGTCTCTATCAATTTTACAATCCATGCTTTCATCTATATACATGTCCATTAGGATACATATTTTGTAAGAGGAAGAACTCACTCTTCCAATCCCCTGGGAAGTCTGAATACATTTCTGGAACTGAGGTTGCTGTGTGCTTCCTGTGATATTTGATCCAAGGCAGCGCTAGAGCTCTGCATCCCAAAGCCACATTGTGGAGCCTGACCAATGTGTTTGGATTCTTGCAGCCACCCCAGACACTTCAGCTCCTAGTGGTCCAGCTGGCAGTGCTGGTTATGCAGCATGGACAGCCCCTGGCTGGCTGTGGAATACTCCTGGGGAAGAGGAATTGCCACCAGTGGATCTGGACATGGTGCTTGAGACACTGGAGGAGATGTTTTCTCCCTCTGCTCAGGTAACTGCATTGGACAGGGATGAAAGGGGCTGGACTGACAGCTTTTGAATGTTGTTGCCGGGCTGAGAAGCAAAGGCTTCTTGAGTTCAGCTGTGAACAGACAGGGAAGGATTTTCTTGGTAAAGCAAGATTTCCTAAAGAAGGGGGAATGAAAAAGTCTCCCCCCTGAGTAAGGATGAAAAGGCCTGAGCCTGTGTTGGCCAAGTTTGGGTGCTCGTTTTCCTGGGGAGAATCCCTCGTGCAGGAGCATTTGTGGTGCGGAAGTGGAAGCTTTCTAGGTTCTGAGAGGCTTTGTTGGATGGGAAAGAAGAGTGTTTGGAGAATTGCCACTGAGGGCAGAGTGTCCCGTGCAGGGAGGGGTGTGCAAGAGGTGCCTCTGTTCCAGCAGCAGATGTGGGCTGTGCCTCTTTTGGGTGGGAAGGCCAAGGCAAAGCAGGGCTGGGCTGCAGCTGCTGCTGCTGTGAGAGCCCTGCCGTGCGTGCGTGTAGGCGCTCTCAGAGCCGTGGGTGGGGCTGGGCTGCAGCTGCAGCTTTCTTGTCCTCTCAGTAACCTGGGGCCTGCAGTCCAGTTTCCATCTGGGAAATCCTCAGCTGTGCAAACTGGCCACTCTTGCTGTCTATGTTGCTTGCTCTTGGGCGTCACCTTGCTCTTGGGCATCTCTGCGGGAAGAGATGTGTGTTCCCACGCAGTCCCTGCCAAGCTGCAGCCTGGATGAGTGTGCTGTGCTCAGGGCTGTGCAGGGAGGAGCACATCCCTGGGCCAGGAGCTGGCAGGACTCCTTCCTTAGCAGCCATTCCATGTGTTCAGTGTCACCCCCCCATTCAACACTGTCAGCTTTGACAGCTTTTGGATGGTGTTTGAGAAGTCCAATCTTTTTGACTTGTGAAGGCTTTGGGGCCCAGACTTCTTGTTAGGAGCAAGGGATTAAGAGTGTGAGCCACAGAGTTGTTGGACCAGATGTTTTGTGTAACCGGTGAGAAGGGTTTCTTTCTTTCTGTTTCTCTTTCAAGGGCAATATTAAAGTTGTGCCTGAGTCTTCAGGAGGGGAGGCTGTGGACAGAGCTGCAGTGGAGGGAGCTTTGCCTGGCACCAAGAGCTGTGGGAACAATTCCCAGGAGCCCGAGGAGCTTGGTAAGGACAGAGCCCCATTGGTTTAGAGAGGTGTGAGACGGCTGCTCTGAGCCTGCCTCTGGCAGGAAGGGAGATGAGAAGGTTGAGTTCCTGTCTGCAGGGTTGGTGCTTCCTGATGCCTTTAGTTCAAAGGCACATGCACAACCTGCCCGAGCCCTGCCCTCCACGCTTCTCCAGAGGCTGTGATACTGAGTCCTCTACTGTGGCAAGCGAGCAGGGAATAAACCTGACCTTGTGGGAGTTGTGTCACCAACTCCAGTGTCCCAGGTTTGTGCTGATGTCCATGGACAAGTTTGCTGCGGGGTGTCAGTGCTCCGGAGGCAACACTGAGTGACTCTTGAAGCAAGAGGGGAAAACCCCAGCAAAAAGTCAGTGTAGAAGTCTGAGCTTTTTGTCTCCAAGCATTAAATCAATGTAGTACCAGTCTGCTGGTAGCTGTTGTGAGATACATTAAAAATGCAAGCAGCAGAAGCTCTGAGACTAAACAAATCATTAGTCATAAATCCAGTAGCTCAAGGAAAAACTGAAATTACCCCAAATTAGGGAGAACTAAAGGACAGAGAGAGCCCTTTGGATCTGCATTCTTGTGCAAAGCTGGTGCAGGCTGCAGGCCTGGTAGGGAGCTCTTTCCCTCCCAGCTGTTCATCCCAGAGCTGGTGGCTGTTTTGGAGGAGCTGTTGCCAACTGCAGAGGGCAGTTTGTAGATGGCGGGGAAGGGTGCCAGTTCATAACTCAGCCCCCAGCACCCCTCAGCTTCAGCCATTTCCATGAGGACTGAGGTCTGTCTGGCCTCAGAGAATGAACAATCCTGGCCATCTCTGTGGCAGCTGGGACTGTGTTTCAAGCTCTCGTGGGTGCTATTTGCACTGCGAGTGCTGTGAGTTTATTGGGATACTTAAAAGTTTTGGGATACTTCATAAGTTTTGAAAGCTTGGAAGAATCCCTGTTCTTCAAAGAGCAGGCTTCAAATTGCCAAGTGAGAGTCTGCCTTTCAGGCCATCTCTGACAGTCCCTGGTAGAAGGACAGTTACTTCCAAAGGGAAAGATGCACAGAGGCCAACACTGACCCAGCATTCCCTTTGCTTCCCAGATATCCACCTGATCTAGCTCGCCAGGAGGGCTGCCCTGCGTAAGGAGGATCAGAGGGAGAGCCGATGACTATCGGGCAGGTGGAATCCCTCTGTTTATACATAGATTTATAGATTTCTACAGTTCTATTTATATAGCTATATAGCTACATTTATAGATTTATAGAGGTGTGTTTATATAGTCAAATCTATATATATCATTATAGATGTGATATATTTATATTTTTATATATGTAGTTATGTTTACACATTTTGAGATTTACATTTATATATGTACAGCTGTGTTTTTGTATTGATGCAGTTGGGAGGATATTTAGATTGGTGATATTTGTATATTTATAGATAGGTTTGGTTAATAGATCTACTTATATTTATATATTGTATGTAATATGTAATGTTTACTCTATATTTACATCTAGTTTGTTACAGTTATGTAGGTATTTCTATTTAAACATGTATGGAGGGTATACTTGTATAATACTACCTATTGAATTCTTCCCTCTCTATTTAGAGAGGGAATGCATATTTCTGTATTTCTATATGGGCTGTACACTTGTAGTAATATGTAATAAATTAAGTTGTTAAACACTTCATTGATTTTTGTGTATAGTGAGTTGCTGTAGAAGTTTGCAATAAATTTTGATTAACTGAAGTTGGTATTTGTATATTTTTACATAGACTGGTTGTAATAATCTAATAAATTCCTGGTTTTAACCTTAATTGAGATTTGTATAGATCTGTACTGTCAGTGCAGGTATAGCAATTTCTAATAAATTATGTTTGTCAACTGCAATGGGTCTTTTGCAATTTGTGCTACCCAAAGCCACGAGCAGATGTAAATGCAGGAGGATTTTGGCCATGAAAATCTCCAGCCATGCCCAGCCCATGCCCCACTTGCACTCAGGCTGGGCAAGGGAAGCGCAGATTTGGGATGGCAGCAGAGCCACACGTTGGCTCAGAACTCGCTGCAAAGGTCTGCTGAGGAGACTCCGGGACTCCACTGGGAGTAGAACTCCTGCTCTGTGGAGATGCAGATAATTCAGTCCATGTTTGGTTCTTTACATACACACACACACAGATATATGTAGGCAGCACTTACTAACCTGTAGCATACTCGATTGTGGGAACTGAAATGGATATGTCTCTACATACAGGGTCAGCAGAGTTGTGCCATTCTGTAGCTGATATTGGTCACTGTATTTAAGCAGCAGTGCAGTTGTATCAATCTGTAATAAATTTCCCTTTTAAACTGACATCGGCTTTGGGGCACTTCTCATTTCCATGATGAGTGACCACATCAATGTTTGTCCCCATTTCTTCACTGATCCTGAAGCTTTGACGAGTGTACGACAGGCCGTGGCACCCAATTCCTCACAGGTCTGTCCAGCTGTGGGTAATGGAACCTGTCTTGTCTGTGAAACATCCGTCTGAGGTTATTTGTCTGAGAGTTGTGGTCCATCTCTAGAACCCCCTCAGGCCGCACGCTGGCTGGGGAGGGGAGGGGAAAAATGTAAGGGGATTATGGCATTTATTCTCTTTTAACACATATTTGCACTAAGCTGTAATCTAAACTCAGTAAGGAAAAGGATCTATTTTCCTTAGTCGTGCAGTGTGGGATAAAAGGTGTAGGAATTGCCACAAACCAGGCTGCAGGAGCAGCTTGTTCTTGGTCTTAACAGGACATGGTGTACAGGTAAGCACCACAATCTTAATGATTCACCTCTTAGGTAAAACCACAATGGTTCACGGTGTAAAACTATCTGTGGATGGAAATAACAAATGTCCCTGGGCTGGGGCAGAAGCCTGGGAATCACACTCTTGGAAAATGAGACCCGGCAAAGCCAGCCTAAGGCACAGGCACGCATTTGGCTCAAGTCAAGAGGCAGCTTGTGCTGCCAGCACGGGAAGGGACTCCAGGCAGAGGAGCTGGCCGACGGCAGGGAGCAGCTCCTGCTGTTGCTGTGAGGGAAGGACTCGCAGGACGCAGGGGAAGCGGTCACATTGCAGATGGACAGCGGAGCCGCTCCTGAGCCGCCAATGTGACCCCGCCTGGTGCTGCAGTCACAGCGCAGTTACCTGTCCTGCAGGCTCTCTTTGGCTTCTGGAGCTCCAGCCTGTGTAGGCGTTTTTCCTTTTCATGAGCAGGACGGGACTGCTGGGATATGTTACTAGAGCTTTACTTGCAGCATCAGCCTCATTGCATGGATGAGACAATAGGAAGATGGCAAAACTCACGTGCAGCCAGCAGCAGCCAAAGATTTCTTTGTTACAGAGCATCTTAAAAACTTTTTAGCCAATAGCATATTGCTAAAGCTTACAGACAGTTGTTTTAACCAATTGGTAAAAGTACGCGTACACCTGCTTCATGCAACGCTTGCTTGTCTTCTTTCTGTGTATAGTACACAGTATTCCATTATTAAGCTTAAAACCTTCTACTATCTTGCTAAGCGTATTTTCCTTCAGTCTTAAGGTCTGTCTTAGCCAAGCCTAAGACTCAAGCTATTGTTTAATGTCTTTGCTTGCTATACCATTGTAACTTTTTCTACTTTCAGACTTTGCAGCTGCAGCTAGCTCTAAGTTTCTTTACTCTTTCGGTTTCCAAGGCTTGCTTTCCCAGCTTTCTAAAAATCTTCTTACCTTTACTAATTCCTACAAAACCCACTGCAGAAAGCAGACCTGATTATAAATTATAGAAATTACAAGACGTCAGAACTTGCTGACCCACTGGTAATAGTGGAGTTTTAATGTCTTAGATTATCTCTGCATTAAGGATCATCTGTGTTTCAAAAGGTACTGCTCAGCATTTAGAACCATGCATTCTCTCCTTTAGCAGATTTATATATATATATATATATTTATATATATATATATATATATATATATATATATGCACGCGTATATGTTTGTTATTTTATGTGTTTGTAACATTCATTGGTGTGAAGAAAGGGTAAACTTAAGAATATGTACTTGTTTTACAACAGCACAGTTCCACAGAAATGTATTTCAAATTCTTTTCTGAGGTTCCTAGAGTATAAAACACTTTGCTAAAACTATTAAGGATGAGAACTGCAGGCTGGTTTAAAATCCAATCCAAATTCTATTTCATTGTGTGCAATATTTCTATTTCTAATAGTAAATCTAATTAGTGTCCAGGATTAAAATACTAGAGGTCTCTCTTTTTTTTTTTTTTAGGAAACAAGGCATGTGTATTATGCTTTTGATTTTTATTTTAAAGATAGTAATCCACTGGACTAATTGATACCTTGGAACGTCTTTATCTTTTACAACTACCCATGGCTCTCAGGAACAGAAAGGTTAAAGGAAAGGAAGAGAGCAAATCTTTTAAAGCAATGACCTGAGAGTTATTTTACATCACTTTGTAATCACTTGGTTAAGTACACCATTACCGAAAAATCATGTATATATGTACTTGGTATGAAGTATCAGCTGAATAAATGCTATACATAGCATAAACTATGCTATACATGGCATAAAAGTTCTCATCTACATTTTTTTTGTAGCCTCGTGTTCTGTTCTTTCTCAGTAAAATCAGGAAGAGAAACACTGCTGCTCTTTGAAAAACCAGTTGGTTAAAATATTGACAACCCTGAAGTTTGATTTAGGAGTGTACAAACAACAATTTTAATTGTCATGAGAGGAAAAGAGAATTGTCACATCATCTGTGGTAAACACCAGACATTGTTACCAGTAAGGTTGCACAAACTATCTGTAGGATGTTGCATAGCAGTTAATGTGAAGATCTCATCGATGAGGTCTGAGATAAGAGACACTGACCCTTGAAGATGTAAAGAATCATTTGATAACAAGAAGAAGAGCTTATCTTGTTCATCTTATACTTAAAATTATTTCATATGGATTTGATTTATACTGATTGAAAACTCATCACTTCTTGTTTGTTGCTGAATAATTAATGTCGATTATTTTAGTCTCAGCCCACAGATTTAAAAGATAAACATATTACTACAGCTTGCAGTATGGAACCAGCATCACTTCATTCGTAGTTGAAGTATCAGAAAGTGTTGTAAACGACATAGATTGCCATGGTGAGGTATTCCCAGGAGCTGTTCAGCATTGCAAATAAACATAGGTCTGATTTGTAGTCTGTCAGCAAATTTGCTGAGAGCAAAACAAATCTCTGAAATTGCCATGGTTATAAAGGAGAAAATATGCCAGTAGAAAAAAACTGCTCAACAGATTCTGTAAGAAATCATAAAATTACAATTAAACAACATGATGCAGAATTGTAAACACAAGTGGCCGGTATCATCATATCCTGTTTAGAAAGGCAGAAAAAGTCAGTAAATTATGAAGCTGAGAGTTGCACTCATTCATCTGGGGGCTGCTGAGGCAGCAGCAATGCAGTTCAATATCAAAGATTTGTTATTGCTCAGACCACGTCATAAAATCTCTTGATTATCCATTATTCTTTCGGCTAATTGTTGTGCTCTTGGTAATAGACGTCTCAGAGCACCGGAACGTCACAAGCTGGGCTCGGCCCGGTTGTATTAAAGGCTGTTGCCACGGCTTTCCAGCATTTTTCTCAAGTGTCTCTGAATTTGGTCAATTCTGCTTAGGCAGCAGACACACTCAATTGTTTTGAAAACTTTGGGGACACAATTCAGACCTGCGTTCCTTTATATCACCCGAGGTGTTCATTCAGGACATGACTGCATATGCCAAAAGCCTTGCACAATTCTTCTGTCAAAGTGCACACACCCTGCAAAAAGCAATTTCAATGAATGCCAGCCAAGGCTTGACCTGCTGTGCCTCACTGGCTGGGATAATCCCAGAGGCCTAAAGGCTTTGCAGCTGTGGCAAACAGATGTTACTCATCTTGCCAAAACTGCCTGATTTGAGTATGTGCATGTGTTTATTAATACCTTCTTTTCTGCCATGTGGACATCTGCTCACGCTGGAGCTGTTGGAACTATGGATCAAGCTCAATCAACTCTACCTAGTTTGGATTTGCCTTAAACTGGATTTCAAGTTGATGCACCTCCCGTGAGTGCGGGACATACTCCTGCACTATTGATGCTCTATAATCCAACGATGAGAGGACGTATGGGTCCTTTGACTTCCCGTTTAAGCATGATTACAGTGGTTTTTCTGGCTTTTAGGAGTTTCTTTCCAGTTCCTGAATTCCTTAAAAAGCCTGATGGTTCACAGTCTAGATGGATCCCTCATGATTATGGTCATGATGGAGGGAAAATTCCACCTGTTCCTGATGACCTTGACCATAGGCTAGGACAGTATTGTGCTGCCTGCACTGTCCTGACTGCTGTCTTCCGGAACTCAAGAGATAACTCCCATACAAAGACTGCTGAATCTCGATTCAATGCCTTTAAAGCATCTGCCAACATATCTGCTAACCATATACCATATCCTCTTTTAGACGCATCGGCTTCTGTCTCATGGATAGCAGGTCAACCTTGGACACACCAAACTCTAATCCAGATTCTGGGTGAACAAGTACCAGGGATCGGTGCGAATCTAATGACTCAAATGGACATGGTTGCTGGAGAAGCCCAAATGACAGCATTGAATGCTATAAATACTTTCTTGAAAGAAGTGGATTTTGGGCTAATCCTTCTTCCCGGTGTCATCAATGATATTCCAAAGTTTCAAGAGGCCTGGAAAAAGCTCAAAGCAGCTGTGTCGCTTCAATGGTTTCCATATGTTAAGGCAACATACCACCCAGAAGCGAAGAAGATTTCCCCAAATTCTTTCCCAAAACTTGCATCCGCTGCTTTGTACCATGCTGCAGAGACCAATGCAACTATGAGACAATACCGACAAGGGAGACCAATCCCTGGCGGAATCCCGGAGAGCAAACTTCGAGAAGCTTTCAAGAAGCAGCTCAAAAGAGCTGGTGCAGAAATCCTTACTCTTGAACAACGTAATATATTATCCCAATTTGGATTTACACCAGATATCATCACACAAATTCTGTCCTTCAGAAAAAGAGATTGATCCCCCGCATCGTCCTCATTAGAAGATGAAACCTGTTTTTAGTTTTTAGACATAGAGTATTTAGCTATTAAGAAAAATCAAACCAATGGGTGATCATGATGTCAGAGCAGTCGCAGAACTTCTCCGCAGGCTCATTGTCGCTTCAGCTTCCATCATCGACAGAGGCAAATCAACAGTTGGATCCTCTATACCGGAAACCACCAGCAATACTGTCGAGAATTCCGAAGGATGTGCTGAAGAAAGCCACTCTGTTAGTAGTGTCAAAAGAAGCAACAGGATTGGAAAACGCCACACTGGCCGACCTCTACTCAGCAGTGGAGAAAGTAAAGAAAACACAGAAAGAAGATCCACCAAGTGAGATCAACGATGATGAAACTTTCTATGATAAGAAACTGGAGAAACTCCAAACTGATGTTGCATTCTTAAGTTCCAGGGCATCCGAGGGAAGACCAATATCCTCAGCAAATATACCCCTTTAGAGAAGCAAATATCCCTGTCCAGGTGCCAGTTATAGGCTACCCCGGACCAAGTCCCATGGGGTGACCCTCAGCTGGCCGGTCAACGGGTGTCTGGATAGCGTAATTAAAATCCCCACCAGGAAGATGGAAGGACTCTTGAGCTGCTGGAATCCAAGCAGGTTTATTGAGGCTTGATCGAAGGACTAGGGAGGCAGAAATAGGAACAGGGAGACAACCACACTTAGGGGAGGCAGAGTCCAAGAGCCCTGGGGAAGGAGGGGAGGGGCCAGAGTATATAATTGGGAGGGAAGGAGTGACTAGAGTACAAATGATCCAATGGGAAGAGGGCGGGGTAACATAAACTGGGCCAATGAGGGAAAAGGGGTGGTTTACAGAGGGAACCATGAGGAGCAACGAGAATGGGGAACTTTCCAGAACTTGGGGAGATGACAACCACAAACTGACAGGTGATGGGCATGTGCTCATTTGCAGTGGGGGGCAGAGGACTCTGGGGAAATGCCTTATGCCAAACAACTGTAGTTTCCCATGGCATTCCCACACTGTCTTCCCCATGGGCACATCCCACAAGCTGAGAAATGGGTTTTGACAAGTTGGACTGCCAGTCCTTTGGCGGTCTAACAATGTTTTGTTACCGTACTCGAGTTAGTAACTGATTTCTTAGAATTAATAGTTACGTTTGTAAAAGGAATCTAATGGTAGAGAATTTAGAGTGTAAGTATTGCTGCATTTTGTAACTTAATTACTAGGCTTCCATTTATTTCCTGTTACATATATTTTTAGGCTGTGTTTAGTGGAACCTGCAAAAAAACCCATGGGTTATTAACTATGTGGTAACATTTCTTGTAAAGTGTTTCCCTGTAGACAAAAGACAGTTGCCTTAGTTTGTGAGCAGTTTTTGTCTCTTCAAAAATTCTAAAGCAAAAATTCATGTGGGATATAGGTAAGTTGTCATAATGTAACTGTTTTAACTTCTCACTCTAATTTCTTTTTTTTTTTTTTTAAACCTTAAAAATATTATTGATTGATAAATCTATTGACTGATTAAAGAAAGAGAGTCACCGGCATCATTAGAAAACCTGACAGTCTCTATTGCTCCTCTGCACAGTGGGCATGATGGATTTGTCTGTGCCCACCGCAGGATGCAGCCCCGGCAGAACTGGTGGCCACAGGGCAGAGTAGAAGCCACGTCATCCCAGGTGTTCTGGCAGATGGCACAGTTGCCATCTGTCTCTGTGGCCATATTTGGCCGCTGCAGCACGTTGAGGAGGGCTGAGGATCAGGAGCTGCTCTCCGTTGCCAGTGTCACACCCTGCAGGAGAGGGGAGGAAGAAGGACACCCTCCCACCTCCCTAAAGCCCTAAAGTCACCTGCCCACGTCCAACCGGGGGACGTTTCCTGTCAGTGCTGCAAGTACGCTCTGCCCCAGCCAGGCAGGGCTGGGGAAACCCTGCTGGTTGCTCTGGGATTGGCACTGGGACCTGCCAAGAACAGGCACCACTCAGCACCAGAGAAACCTGGCTTGACCCTCCACACCTCGCAGTCACACTCGGTAGGAATTCAGGCCAGAGCCAGACTGGCACCAGCTCTCCCCACACCTGTATTTAAGCAGTGAGGGGGGACATGTCACAATCCTGCGCTCGGTGATGTCACAATCTGCTTCTCGCTGATGTCAGCCTCCATCAGCAGGCGATGTCCACACCAGTGCATGGTGTCAGGAGAAAGATGAAAATATTTTTTCTTGGTTTTAACTACGGCATTTCCATGCTGCTCTGCCTTGGCCACCTGCATCATGTGTCCATGGCCCTGTGTCTCATCCCCACTGCTGACACCTTGCCAAGGTTTTCTGTGATGAATGGAGTGGTGGGAGCTGTCAGCATGAACTGCCTGTGGCTGGATGATCCCTCCTGTCACTGCCTTTCCCTGGGCAATGCTGGGATTTGGAGAACCTGGGTGCTGGTGCCAGCCCTGGGTGAGAGTCTCCCACCCCTGTGGGTGGTGTCCCTGCTTCAGGGAGAAGCAGGAAGGAGTGTTTTGCTCCAGCCCCATGCACTCCCACTGGCACTTGCCCACAGTGCCGGGTTCCTCTCCACTTCCCAAGTGTCTGTGTTTCTGGAATTCAGTGCCTTTGTGCTCCTCCCCACAGCCTCAGGAAGGAGCTGGAGTTGCTGTCCCAGCAGAGTGGGGTACAAGGGCCAGAGGAACCCTGTCGTGACTCTGGAGAGCCCAGGACCCATCACCCCGTGGGCCATGCTGTGCCACCATCCCCTCCTGCCTCTGGCTATTGTCATCCCTGAAGAGTCATCAGCCCAAGTTCTTTCTTCACTTGGAAATAACTTCTCCTGGTTTGAGGCTTGGGATTCTGTGTGCAACCACCACGTGGCTCCGCCTCAGAGTGCAGAGATCTCTCTTCAAACCTGTGCAAATGGAGGATGTCCATTGCCATACTTTGGTGCTTAACAATCCACATGGAAAAAGATGGAAGTTTGTTCATCAGGACTTCTTTGTGTTGTTATGGGGAGGGTGTTTCTCCTTGCTTGAGAAAGTGCCTCTTAAAGGATGCCATTATATTCCTTCTCATTTGGAATTGGACTTTTAACACAGATACTGCAGGAGATGAATTTCATGCTTTAAGAGGACGCTTGGCCAAAGTGCTGATTTCATCTTGAGTTCCTTGCACATCTGTGGCCCAGAACATGCCCCCATTACCTTGCTGCCATGATCCCATTTCTTTTTCTCTCCTGTCCCGTGTGCCCTGAAATGATGAAATGACAGAAAGGGTGGGGATGGAAGGGACCTTTAGAGATCATCTAGTCCAAGCTCCCTGCCATGGTCAGGGAGACTTTCCTAGACCAGGTTCTTCAGGCCCTCATCCAACCTGACCCTGAACACTCCCAATGATGGGACATCCACAACAGCCATGGGCATCCTGTTCCTGGCTTTCACTCGAGCAGAGGGGCAGAACTCCCTCCCTTGACCTGCTGGACATCCCTCTTTAGACACAGCCACAGAGGGCTTTCAGGGCTGCAAGCACACAGCTCATAGCCCATGTTTCCTTCTCAAGGATCTCCCAGTCCTTCCCCACAGGGCTGCTCTCAATCCATTCATCACCCCTGCTGTTCTGCTAAGTTCTGGAATATGCCTTTCTAAAGAGGAGGCATTTCACACACTGGGAAAAAAAGTTGTAGGTCTAAGGAAAGGAGGCTGAGCCAAGTGGTGGCATTGAAATACAGGTGGGGTAGACATTCCTCTTTGATGAGAGGAATGCTTTGCAGGTTTGGGGTGTGTAATGTAACATTTGGGGAAGGAGAAAAAGGCACAGAAATTCAGGCTTTCAGCAGCTGAGAGGTGGCAGTGTTAGAACACGCAGCAGTTGGTGAAAGCCATCTCTCTCCTTCAGGTTCCTGCTGTGTGGGAAGGTGCTGGGAGTTGTGATGGCTCCACTAACCCTTTGCTGGGAGGATGATCTGTACCAGGGGAGAGCAGAAAGCTGCCATGGTGAGCAGAACATGCTCAGAGCATTACAGTTCAGAGAATGATACTGCCCCTGAAGTGCAAAAAGCTTGAAAGCATCTAATTCTGTGCAGCACTGCTGTACAAATTTTCTCTTCTAGAACGTGCCCCTTTTTGTATTCTGCAGATGAATTATCTGGTTTTTACAGAATACATGGGGTTTTTTCTTACGGTTTTTGGGAGAACTCTCAAGTTGATTTCTATTTCCATTTCACATCCAGCATTTATACAGATTTTTTAAATTGTTCTTTTGTAAATACTTGGGGAACAAATACCCAACCATTTTTTATTCCTTTGGGATATTGTGATTTATATTCTTAGAAAGAAAGCTTTGTTGAACAAGTGTGAAAACACAGAGAAAGGGAAAATAGCATACGGGCATATAATGAGGACTGAAGAACTGCAGAACTAATTCATCCAAGGGCGACTTCTCCAAGAACTGCCAAGACACTTCCTTAAATCAAGGGAAATGTGACCTGCAGCCTTAGAAAGTACAGCCAAAACAAATGAAAACCCTTTGGAAAAGAGGGAATTTTGCCAGTGACATCAATCTGTCCGGATAACTGAGGGAATACCCATCGTCCTTGCACTGCATTCCTCAGTATTTGCAGTGTGTTTTCTCCCAGTTTCTGTGAATAAGCAGCTGCAGTTGCTTTACCATTAACTTAAGCTCCTAGGAGAATTACCAAGCAGCATAATTGTTTTATGTAGCTGAGCATGACTTGAGTTTCACAAATCTTCTACAAAGCAGAAAGGAACCACACAGTTACTTGTGCTGATGTTAATGAAGTGTTTCATGAAAGGAGGTGAATGAGAGCATTGCATTGTCAAACTTCCACAGTCAAGAAAACATGATTGCACTTAGAATAAAACATAGGAAACTAGGAAAACATCGGAACAGGATAAAAAGAAATTACTAGACAGGAAGGGATGTCGGGGAAAAAAGCCATTTCTGATGCATGTGCATGCATTTGTAAGGTAAAACAGAAAAAGAAGGGCAGAGATAATGAGGGATGAAGATTTTAAAATTGCACTGGGCAGAAGAGACACACAGACAACCACTGTAAACACAGCTGAGAGATTCAGCTTGGAGTTGTATTAGAGTGGGATACATTCACTGAAGTTCTCTGACACACACGAGTGCAAAGACTGAGAAAGAAAGGAGAAAAGTTTAATTTCTGAAAGTCATTTAGACTCCTGGAAGCATTGTCTAGAGATCAAAAAGGCTAAAGCCTCAGAGAACCTGAACCTAAAACATTCCCAAATGGATTGATAAGGTATGATGTGCACATCTCTGCTGTTTTCAGAGTCAATGAAACTGACAATGAGTGTCTGGAAATTAGGAATGGGAACCCAAATTTTATCTCCACTACTCTAAGAACACCTTAACAAGGCACTTTAGGAGCTGAGCACTAACATTCTCACCCTACTGTATTCATTTTACATCTGAATACAGGCTGGTAGAAGAAGAAAACTGGCTCTAATTTCAACCCAAGTTACCTGTTGCACTTTCAGGTTAGGAGTGCATGTAAAATTTAGCTAATCACTCTCTATCCATGAATATTCCACTACTGAACTGGCAGATAGAAACATCATTTTTCTCTTTTTAACTTCCTAAGTGGTGCCCTAATTAACAGAAGACTTGTATAAATCACACAGAAAATCAACAAAATTGCTGAAATTGGCTCTCAGTTTCATTATAAAGGCTTCTGAAAAAAGGCTGGACAGGATCACTAAACACACCGAAACTTGGAAGAGAAACATGCATTTGAGCACTGATCAAGGGGAAAGAAAAGTAAATTCTTTAAAATTCTCAAGTGGAAGATAAGGAGAAAGACAGGAAGCACAGGGAGAAAAAGGCCCTGTCAGATGACCTGTGGAAGGTATCTTTGTGCCCCAGCACTGTTGAGGACATTCCCTGCCATTGGTGCAAGCAGCTGGAGACATAAATACTGATGGATTTGGGGGCCACAATCTTGGTAGTGCAGAGGTGGTTCAATAGCGTGACATGATGGAGTTCCCTCCGAGCAACTGGGCTGCCTGAAAGAAGTGAACAGCTCACCACAGCCTGGCCCGCTCGGCTGCTTTTTCCTTCTGAGCCTCCTGGGGAGGCTCTGAGATCTTCCCTTCCCTGATGGAAGTGCTGCTGCTGCCAAGGGAAACGTCTCCATCCTGACTCAGTGTTCCCTTTGCTTCCCAGCTGTGCCTTCTGCCGTCCCTGTCCAGGAGAGCTGCTCTGCACGGGAGGAAGAGACCGAGGGAGAGGCTTTGAAGATGGGGCAGCTGGGATCCCTCTGCTTGGAATTCTATTTGAAGATGTATGGACTCGCACATAGGGATTATTATATGGATCTGTAAATATATGGGTTGCTATTTGTATAGGAATATTTCTGTATGTCCTTATATTTATGGATGTATGCTAGGTATATACGTATGCATATATGTACATATAAGTTTGTAATTACATATATATATGTATCTAAGTATACATGTGTGTTGTTATATCTGTGTTTAACTCTCTAGGTTTAGAGCTGCGTAGGTATCTATTTGTATTGATGCAGTTATGGGCATATGGCTTTTTAAATAGGTATGTTGGTATTTGTATTGGGGGATATTTATATTTTTATATGTATATTGATCTATTTCTGTCTATTTATTCATATTTACATATGTGTCCAGATGTATAGCTCTATGTTTGTATTGATGCAGTTGGATGGATATTTACCTTGGCACCGTGATATTTGTATATTTCTAGACAGGTTTGGTTTATATATCTATTGATATATATATATATATATATATATATATATATATATATATGTATGTATATATATGTATGTATGTCTGTTGTATGTAGTATGTGATGTTTAATCTATATTTACATCTGTAGACTGTTATATTTGTATATGCATTTATATATATGTGCATATACATATGTATTTAATTCTATTTAGAGATGTATGGAGGGCATTGTTGTATAAGTCTATCGATTGAATTCTTAGTGTAGGGCTATTTAGAGAGGGAATGCATATTTCTGTATTTCTATATGGGCTGTACACTTGTAGTAATATGTAATAAATTAGGTTCTTAAACACGTAATTGATCTTTGTGTATAGTGAGTTGTTGTAGAGGTTGGCAATAAATTAAGTTTTATTAACTGAAGTTGTATTTGTATATTTTTACATAGACTAGTTGTAATAATCTAATAAATTCCGGGTTTTAACCTAAACTGAGATTTATATAGTTCTGTATTGTCAGTGTGGGTGTAGCAATTTGTACTAAATGACATTTTCTAAATGAAATGGATTCTCATATGTTTGTCAATCAGCAGTGCGGCTGTAGCAATCTGCAGGAAATGCCATTTGTCAACTGCACTGGGTGTTTTGTGATTTGTGCCACCCATAGCCACGAGCAGATGTAAATGCAGGAGGATTTTGGCCATGAAAATCTCCAGCCATGCCCAGCCCATGCCCCACTTGCACTCAGGCTGGGCAAGGGAAGCGCAGATTTGGGATGGCAGCAGAGCCACACGTTGGCTCAGAACTCGCTGCAAAGGCCTGCTGAGGAGACTCCAGGACTCCACTGGGAGTAGAACTCCGAGCAGGAGCCACCCTAGCAGCAGAAATCATTCACCATGAAAAAAAGAGAGCAAATGTGGCAAAGCAGATGTGGGGATGCTCTGTGAGTCTGATAAAATGCTCTCAATCACCGCTGCCTAGGCACGTCTCCTGCAAAACTATTTTGTTAAAAACTGAACACTTCCCATGAAAGATAGATTGCGCTTTCCCCTTCACTTACCTTGCTGTGTGAGTGGAGACACTCTCTCCTTATCACTGAGAATTTGTGCCCCTCAGCACCTGACATTAACTCAAAGATTATGTACTACCACTACCACTTGGCACCATAAAGGAAAACAACCCTGCCCTCGTGACAGTGTTTGCAAAGTCTTCCCTCCTCCTGTCCCCACATGTCCCAGACGGAACCATCCCCTTGCTGTCCAAACTGTGCCTGGGGTGACTGAGGACTCCAGGAGCTCAGGAGGGTGCAAGAGCACTGCAGGTGGAAGCTTTTGCATCAGTAAACTCTGGCTTTGCCAGGCTTCCCCTGGAATGTTGTCCTACACAAGAGTGATCTTGGAGGACACTGTGCCTCCAGCTCACTCAAGTAAAGTTTGTTTTCTTCAAGGCTTGAATAAAAGGAAATGAAAATTGTGATTGTTAGAGTGAAACTTGGGTTTTGGTGCAGCTGGGTTGGCTCCATTATTTATTGTGGAAAGTAGGGTAAAAGCTTTACATTCCCAGCAGAAGCTGACTACCAGCCCACACAGACGTGAATGAGGCCCAGGTGTGCTTGCCGCACGCTGGTCCAAGGGAAAAGCTGGAACCAAGTCCCCTTTTATTGCACATGGAGCCTGTCTGTACTGTTGTCTCAAGGGCTGTTAGTGGTAAGACACGGCAATCCAGCCAGGAACTGTGGCTATGAGAGTTCCAACAGCAACCTGCTTCTCCAGAGTGAGGGACGAGGCCAGCCCGGAAGCCTGAAAGGTGTTCTGGGTACTGGAGGAGGCCAGGCTGTCCTTGTGCAGGGATGGCCTTCAAAGGGGACCTCACACCTTGTGCTGCTGACAGAGGGCAGCTGGTGGTCTTCCACAAAATGCTTCTTTTGTCCAGCTCTTTGAAATGTTCCAGCCAGCAACAATTCCTGCTGCTCACACCAGCCCCTTTCCAAGCAGGAGGAATTTTTTTGTGTAAGCAGACAGACAGCTCGGTGGCAGGAGAATAAAATACTCAGCTGAGTATTATCAACTCTCTGCCAGAAGCTGCATCCTCAGCCCCTTATCTCTTCAGTTGCCTCAGACATGGAGGAAGTGGCAGAAAATCGCTGATCCTGGAAGGGAAAGCAGAAGGAAGAGAGGCAGTGGCTTCTCCCTGGGGCCTTGGGAGCAGTGAGAGCCATCCAAAATAAGATCTCTGATGGGCTGTGGAGATAAGAGTGACCAGCCAGCAATGCTCTGTGTGAGACTGGAGCCATCTGTGGATGTGAGCATGGAAAGCTGACCTTGCAAAACAGAGAAAAAGGGGTCCTTGGGTATTTGCCACAGCTTGGAGGGGCTCTGAGTCACCTGCTCCAGTGGAAGGCGTCCCTGCCTGTGGCAGAGGGGTTGGGTCTAGAGGGTCTTTAAGGTCCCTTCCAACTCAAGCCGCTCTGTGAGTCTGAATTACAAACCCACGATGACAAAGAGAACACAGCAAACCTGGATCCCGCTACATTATTGGAGGCTGCCGTTTTCACTTGTGTCACCTGGAGACTGGTTTGTATCTGGAGAAATTTTCATGATCCCACAGTCTTTAGGTGTGACTTTCCTGGTTCAGGGCCCCAAAAGATGCCAGAAGAGATTATTTGCAAGCAGAGAATTGGTTAAGCTGCCTGTGAACCTGATGGGAGAAGTGTACTCATGTTATTGCAGTGTTTACCCTGTGGAGGTGATATTTGGTTTCCATTTGGAATATGCAATGTTCTTGCACAATGCTTGTATATGCATAAATACTGGCTTTAAATCCTAATTCCGTCTTCACACAAGGATGTGTAATCCATCAGGAATATTTAACACGGAGCCATATTAACTTTGGGCTTGATGGTATGGGTTGTTTAAAGTGTGTGATGAGTAATGGTAGCTCTAACAAATATCCCTCTTGTTAATTTGGGTTTGTCCTTTATCAACCCTGTTGCATAGAAATCACTTCTTTACAGCAGAGACTAAGTGAAATTCCTTAATACAGATGAGAATTGTACAATTCAGCCTTATTAAAGGGGAAGTTTTCTGTTATTGTGAAAAGACTAGAATCTAGATAGCCTGTTTGCTGTACATCCTGGATGGGGCTTTGCAGTTAAGAGTGAAAAGGAAAAAGACATTTCTCTTCCGAAGTGTCTTGAAAGAGCTTTCGGTCTTACCTGAAGCAGCTACACTGATATTGACCTCCACAATTACAAATGCACAACAACCACTTCCGTGACTTCATCTGGCCATGATTTTTAGCTGCAATTCCAAAATCTCATCAAATATGTTGCTGTGCTTTAAACAAGGAAGGAGAGCAGAAATACCAACATTTCACATCAGCCTTCTGGGATGGAAAGACCATTTAATTTATGCTCCCTTAGCTGTCAGCCTAAACCCTGCTGTGCAAACCTTAGGTCTAGGTTGGACCTTATAAACATCTTGAGCACCAACACATTTGGAACATTTAACATTTGGAACCTTTCAAGTCATTGTTTCAAACTCAGTCTGTTAAATTCAGAAACTGAGTGGCAGTGGGAAGAGGACAAGTACAAGTTGTTTATTTTGCATTTCATCAGAGAACCAGGCTAAAAAGAGGATTATCAAACAGGAAGGGCTAAAATCCTAGAATATTCCCCCCTTATCCCAAGACGTCATTTTTCTCTTCATGGAATTGTAACCAACAATTCCAAACGAACAGTTTGCCACTGGAGGTACCAGGCACCCTGACATAATTTCTTTTTTATTCTGTAAATAGACAGATGTTACAGGTCATGGCTTCCCACACAAGAAGAAGTAAGGAACTGGAAAAAAATCAGCCCTGAAGAAGGTCCATGCAGAGGTCCAGGGGATTCTTAGCTGGCTTAGCAGGGACCATCAGGCTCATCACTGGGAGATCTGGTAAGGTTCAATCAGTGTAATTCTAAGTAAGTGTCTTTGTTTAGGCTGCACTAATTGCATCCAATTTAACTTTCCATTTCACACAATTTTAATTTTTAAATTAGGGTGGCATTGCTGTGCTTGTCATCCAGTTGCATTCATTTACATAACTATCCTCGTGTGCATATTTTGAGAGGGAGAAAAGTTAATTTAGGAAAACCCACTAGAAACTGTTTTTGCCTATTCACTTTATCTCTCAGGTTGCAAATTTTTGAGATTCTCAGTTGCATCTGCTGTTTCAGGGACAGTCAAATTACATCACCCTCAGCAGCAGTTAAGACAGGTTAAATAAAATCTACATGACTGTGGTAGTCTGTTATTTTACAGTTTGTTCTTTTGTAGTATGTTTTGATAGTCCTTGTTATAAGTTTGCAGTGCTTCATTCTACGTATGCCATTTGGCTTCCCTAATGGTTCAGTCCTGAGTTGTTTACCACAGTTTGCCCCGCCAAAATGCATGTAAATCTAGATGTCAATCCACCTGTATACCTCCCTTGTTCCCTTGTCTTACCCCTGTGTGTCAAAGATAGCACACTCCTTTGCTTCTGGAGTGTTCCCTGTCTTTCATCCCTTCCTCGAAGCAGAATTGGATTGTAAGGTTTGCTCCCTGCCCGTGTTGGCTTCTACTGGGGAGCCCTTACGCTGCACTCCTCCTCCAATGCCCTCCTATGGGTCCAAGGTTGTGTCCTCCCCGTGTTCCCCCTACCCTTTAAAAGCAGTCCTTGCATGGGCAGAGTTGTCACTTGCTCTGCCCCCCGGGAGATTAAATCCTTGGAGATTCAGACCAGTGTCCTTGCCTTATTCCTCTGCCTCGGTTTCCTCGTGCCCTGTGCCTCAGCTGTGCCACCCACGGCGCAGCAATCACCGCCATCCGTACCAGTCTCGGCAGGGACTCGGGGGCGGCCGCTCCCGTGTCTGCCCTGCGGCCACAAGCGGGACAGCGAGCCGGCCAACCTCCATCCCGTGCCCGCCGAGAGCCAGGTGCACATGACTCTGCCTGGGGCTGCTTTTGGAGAAGGATCAAAACATAAAGGTTTCAAATCAGTGTCTGGTACCTCCTGTGCGCATGAAAACAAAGGCACCAGGGCAGGGAGGACTGGCTGTGGAAAGGGTCAGGGCTGCAGTCCAAGGTTGAATTTGAAGGTTTATACATCGTCCGGGATGCTGGTCCTCCTTCTGCCGTATGTGTCTGAGGGAGAGTCCCATCAAAATAAATACTTTTCAGGATACTGAAAATGCCACAGCCTTTACTGGCTGCCCCTTTAATACCCCTTTAATTACCTGCCCTTAATTACCTGCCCTTAAGCCTTAGCTATAGACTGTGTGTTCCTGGTCCTCCTCCAGATCTCCAGAACACCAGAGAGAAGCTTTCTGCTTCATGGTGACCTGTGGTGTTATTTCAACGTTTCTGTAGCAAGTAGAACAGAGGCATATGTGTAGTTTTCTAAATCTGTGGCAAAACATTATGTTTAATTGGCTCTCCTTTGCTCCAAATCAAGCTTTTAAAAATGTTTTAGTCATTAGGAGGTTTAGTGGTTTGAACACCAATTACTCACATGCCTGCAGACCCAGGCAGAGCTAAGAAACGCCCAAGTAAACCACCTTGCTTGGCTGTAAGAGCTGTTGGCAGCAAAAGCCAAGAGGTTTATCAGAACATTGGATATGCAAATGAGCAACTGGATCCACCTAATTTCACGAGGCAGGCAGATGCAGCCAGCACAGACTCTCTAAGGATATTGACGGTAAACCCACATTTTTTACAGTTACTTAAAGCTAGCATTATGCACCATAATTGCAAAACACTTCCACTGCAACTTTATTGTAAAATGCAGGCGAACCCAGTGGGAAGAAATGATGATGTCCAACTCCAGTTCAGAAGGCTGAATGATTTCTTTATTATAACTATGCTATAATACGTTAAAATTCTATATAAAGGAAGGTACTAAAGCTGCATACCTACTTTTTCTAACTACCAAATCTACCTAACTACCAGCTTGTGACCTTCTCTTGAGAGTCCAGACACAGGTGGATCTGATTGGCCACCAGGCTTAAACAATCCTCACCAGAATCCAATCAAGCAATCACCCCAGGTAAACAATTCTCCAAACACATTCCACATGGGAAAAACAAGGCACAGAAATAGAAATTGTTTTCTCTTTCTGTCCTCTGTGCCGCTCTATGAAAAACTCCTGAGAGAGAAGAATGCGCTTGCCACACACCTTTTAATCTGTCTTTCTGCTCGTGGAAAAAAAAACAAAAACCCTGCACAATGATTTTAATAAATGGTCAGCCTAGATGTACCATCAGCATTTAGTTATCAAATAATTCTAAATGCCTCTCAGCTCATGAAAGTTGTTGATGGCACACTGATTGCATTTGTTCTGCAAGAAGGTGTAAAGGATTCTTTCTCAATTTTTACTGTAGCTTGGGGCTTTTTAAAGAAAAAAAGCATTGCCATGGAAGCAGGTAAACAAAACTTCATTTTGCTGAACCTCCATCTACACACAGTGAACACACCTGCACTGAAGGCAGAGGAATGCCCTGAGTTTGGGGCAAGCTTGCAACCATATCTTAAAAAAATAAAATCGTGCAGTCAGGTTTGTTTTGCCTGATGACAGTTCTACTAATTAGAAAATAAAGACAATAAATGAGATGCTTACTCACCTGTCAGTCACGAATAGTGATGCAGAGATCATGTATGGGCTTTTAGCAATGTTTTTATTTAGTTCTTTCCTTTGGGTGCCTCAGGTGCCAGTAACCAAGGAAGGTCCTCCAAGAGTGAAGGGACCTCTCAGTTGTGGACAAATCAGTTTAACCAGGGGAGGGGGATCCCAGGGAGTTGTGTGCCCCCTTCCTGAATGGCCCATGCTCAGGACTCCCCAGGCTTGTGGTCCTGCCCCACCCTGCAGCTCCCCTGGCCCCATCCCTGTGGATGGCAGGAGGTCTTTGCTTAGGAATGGAGAGGGGGATTCAAGCTGGACAGTTCCTGGGTGTGCTGCCCTGAGGAGCTGCTTGGCAAGAGACACAGAAAATAAGAACTGCATTTAAAGAAAGACTTGATTTTGGGGCCAGAGAAATGAGCTGTGTCTGGAGCAGGCAAGCCAAGATGGCATTTACACAGCAGCTACTGTCTGTGGGCTTGACACTTTGCAGTCTTACAAAAACCAGAAATGAACAAAAACCCTTCGACTTCTGCATCTACCAATTCATGGACATATCAGTTAATACCCCAATTCCAAACCAAAGCTTTTACTGCCATCAGTGAAAGCTTGGATCTAATGCCACATTTAAAAAAAATATTAATATATTAGAGTGTATCATCAGCATTTAGTTTAGCAACTCACAAAGGTGCAGATAAGAGCAGCTTCAGTCATTGTTTTGAGAAATTTCCAAGTAATTGCATTGACAATGGTCCCTAGAGGTGTATCTATTTCTTCCCACTGTATATATACATATAAAACCAAAATTATTTTGCCATTATTTCCAAAGAGATTTTTCAGCATGACCTAAGGGACTTACTAGTGTCTTATTAATAGTTTCTAGGAAATTAGTACCTACTAAAAACCACTGGGAGCTATTAACCAAAAAACATTGATAAGAAATATAATGCCATTAAAAAAGAAATTCCCCAAGCAAAACGGTTAATTTTAACTAGAGAAGCATTTTCATTGGTCAGATTGATCTGAACTGAAACATTATGTTGGGAGTTTTTTGCGGGATTTTTACTTTTGCCTGTGCTCTTTGGGCTTTTGTGCAGGCTGATGCGGTTTCCTCCAGAGCCTGCAGAGTGCTGTCACCTTCACAGCTCAGCACAGACCAAAACCCTGACAGGAAAACACCCCAGGTTTGATGCAGGACACATCCCTGCCTCACCTGATCCATCATAAGACACCCAATACATAGGAGGCGAACACTGAATTCTGCGCTGGCAAAAGGATTTTGAAACTTCCCAGAGCCACACTCCAGTAGATTCATCAGCTCCAACAGGATTACAAGATAGTTTCAGGCTTTCCCTGGCATGAGATGGGGTGCCTGTGCCATTTCTGATGACAAGGAACAATGACAACTATCACTCCTTTTGAAATAGTTATCTCAAAGCCCTTTGAAATGCTGTTCACAATTATTGAGACACAGTTAAAAATAGAGAAAAATTATCATAATTAGTTAAATGACAGTGTTTCCTACCAATTATTTGAAAAAAAAAAAAAAAAGGGAATGGACGAATTGAAATATCCCAAATTATTATTATCAGGCACTATTCTCATTTGTAAATTCTCATTTGAATAATTGAAATTATCATTTAAAAATTCATTTTAAAATGTTGCAAGTTTACTGTATAGATGAGGAAGTTGAAGCCTTCATTCTCCTGAAGGGAGAACATCAGGGCTTTTCCCTGGGAATAAGGCTGTGATATGTTTTCTTGGATGCCTCCATTGACCTAATCAAAGTGTATTGAGCTTTTTCTTTTCGGAAGTATAAAGCAGGAACAAGAAACACAACACCAAGCTACGAGTGCTCCTCTGCTGCCCCATTCAGGCTCTTTCCTGGACCAAGGTATAATTTTCTCTTTAGCAAAACTCTGTATCTTTTCATTAATTTCCTGAAATTTCCGTCATAATGGCTTTGTCTCCATTATGTAACCCTGCCTCACACCTTTCCTTAAGCAGCTGGCCTGCACTGCTCCTTGACCCCGTGAACCTTCTCTTTCTGTGCCTAAGGATGACAGAGTCTCTCTTCTCAATGCAGGGCCCTGTTTGGGTGGGCATTGAAGTGATGACCCGCAAAAACTCCTGTACCACACAGCGACCGTCACCAAGTCCTGAAGTTCTCAGTGTCAGAAAGGACATTTGGAGGTACCTGGCAAAGCTGCTGTGTCACGGCCAGGCCAAAAGGAGCAGGCACTTGCCCAGGATGAGGGTCCCACAGCCTTTCCAAGCAGTCTTCCCAGCTGTGGGGAGCAGATGTGACCTCTCTGCCCTGCTGCTGTATCCCTCCTGCCATGATGTGTCCCTGTGATGTGTGGGGGAAAAAGCCTGTTGTCCTTCTCCTCATCTCGGGAACAGCCACTGACCTTCTCGTGTACCCACCTCTGACTCCCCACCAGACACTGTCCCTTCAGGGCACTGGGCATAGTCCAGGCTAGCTCCAGGCACCCAAAATCCGCTGCACTGGGGAAGCCCCACGCCAGACCTTGGACTGTCAGAGCTGTCGGAGAAGTGCCGGGAGCGGGCAGGGATGTCTCCAGGAGAGGGAGACTCCAGGAGTGTGTGCCTCAGGCAGTATTCCTGGTACCACAACCCAGCTGATAGGCACTTGGCCAGCCTTGCCACAATGTCACAGCCACCCCCTTGTCCTCATCCTGGTCCAGAGCCTCTCCAGCACATCTGCCTTCCCAGCCTGGCTGCCCACACCCAAGGCTACGGCACGGCCCACACTGGGTTTCAGCCCATCTCCACCTCCAGCCTGTCAAAGCCCCTGAGAGGATGATGGGCCCTGGGAGAACCACCCACCTGCTGTTGGGGTGCCCCTGCTCCATCAGCACCGGGTTTCAGTGATGCTGCTCCAGCACAGACCAGACAGCTTCCCAGAGGGCTTTATGCCCATGTCACATTCGCTGCACTGCCATCCCTGTGACTGTCACCCACCCTGCACGGTTTTCTAGCTCCTGAGTGACTTGCAGTATTTTCTAACCCAGATTTGCCACCAACTCCCCTCTTTGAAAGCCTTTGGCACTGGTAACAGCACACACAAGCGCCAAATTCTGCTCTTGCTGCTCCCAGATACCCTCAGTGTAACTCCACCCCCCAGACATGTTCAAGGAGGTCATCCCAAGTTCTTCCTTCAACTTGCACTCTGAGGTTACCTCAAAGGAGAGAAAATCCCACCTGGTAGAAATGCCAAGTCTTTCAGAAAAACACCAGAATCTCTGGGTTATTTCGAAACTTTCTCGAAGTGGAGAAAATCAGCCCTTGATTTCTCTTGCTTCATTGTCTATCCATTCCATGTGCATTCCAGAAGGAGAATTACAGTTTATTTTAAAAAACTGAAAACACGTCATTTTGGTCTCTGCAATGGCATTTGGGGCTGTTTTCTTCTTTTTATTTTTCTACACTATATACCACTGCAAGTAACAGCTTGCAAACATGCAAAAGCATCAAGGCTGGCAGTGCTATCTCACCCCCTTTTGAAATACAGTTGACAGGATAAAAGTTGTGTCAGTCATAATTTGCTCTAGTCATAGACACTCATAGTTTGCTCGTAGCCACAGCCATAATATTTTAAGTTTTAAATATGTTTTAAACATGCAGTTTGATAGACTGACATCCAGGAACACTGATGCCTTTGAAAAATAAAAGAACCAACATTTTTTATTAACTTGACTCCTCTTCTACGGTTCCATACACTAGTCAAAAAGCTGTTTGTTTATAAAGATCTGATTCCCTAAAAACCATCCATGTCAAAAAACAAACAGCTCTGGAGATCAGTGAAAAATATGTTTCAATGGAAGCTGTTTGTTATAAAACCCAAGGTATTGTAATAAACATACCTTGGAAATATAAAAAAAGTGCAGAAAAACACTAGTTCCCCCTCTGTGGAGGAGTAATTACTGCAGAGCAATGTTCTGGAGCCCCAGGGACAATGTTGCTATGTTGGGAACCTGAAATAAAAATTTCTGTCCTCATTTTCTGTGATGTTTGCTATACAGGCACAGTAAACAGGATGAATGGTCTGGCACATGAGTTCCTCGCTGCAATTTAATAGCCTGAGGTGTATCAGCTGTCTAACTGTGTAATCCAATTTCACAAAGCATCCAAGAGTTATGAAAGATCCAGCTTTTATTTGTGGAAACTGGTGTGAAGCAATTTAGGTAGCTGAGGCTGGTCTGGCTGTATTAAGTATAGTTATGTGCAATATTGCAATACCTTTTTCTTTTCCCATGTCTACCAGCAGTAATAACAAAATATTTCCATTTGGAGTACCCTGGATCAAATACATTTCATGCTTACTTGGTTTTGATTTGCTTAGGAACTCTGCAGCTTTTATTTAGAAGCTACTTCAGTCAAAGTGAGATTACCTCTCAAGTTAACAACTCTTGGATCACACCTCAGACCCTGAATTCCAGGAACATTGTCTGAATAATTCTAAAGAGAAATTTAAATGCTTGCTTAGAACTTATTTTAGACAGAAACGGGTTAATTTTATTTTAGACAGAAAATTATTTTCATAGAATTTATTATTTTAGACAGAAACAGTTTAATTTCAAAAACCCCTAAGACAAACTCAAAGAAAATCAAGTAATTTTACCACTTTTATTACAATAACCTCAAAAGTGATTTTCCAATATCACTTCCAAAATTTTCCAAAATAAATTCTACATCCAAACCAGTACCAAGAGTTAAAAGACAGTGACAGAATCCACTCTAAAAAAATTACAAATTTATTCCACTTGTTTTCAAGAACTATCACAAATTCTTCCATTTATTAAAACAAAAACAAAAAGAGATCATTATGGAAGCACTAAAATTTCATTCCATTTCTCTAAAAGCTTTGGTGGAGAGGTGGCAGCATCTGGCCCCCACGGTGCTGCTGGTAGAGTCGCCTGCTGCCTACTCAAGGATCAGGTAGGCACCTGAGCTACCTCGCTGCACGGCCAGAGCCATCTCGATGCTGCAGTGCAGGCCAGAGGCGCCGCTCAGCCAGAAGCTGCAGGATTTGCCGGAGGGCAGCGCCGTGAGCTGGCAGTGGCGCGAGTGCGGCAGGAGCAGCCAGGCCGACGCCAACAACGTTTGCACCCAGCGGGTGACTTTCTCTGGGTCCGAGTATGAGCCCGTGCAGAGGGTGTCCATCAGGTACCACTCCTGATCCCTGGGCAGCTGGCCACCAGAGGCGTGGAGAAAGCACCGGTGCCCCAGCAGCTGCTCCCCGGAGCACAGGCACTCCAGCGCCACACGGATGCTCCTGGCTGGCGGCCGCTTCGTGCTCTCCAGGCTGAAGTAGTGGCCTGGTGGTGGCCGCAGGATGACCAGCGTGCGGTAGGTGCTACTGTTCTCCTGGACGCTGCAGGCTGTGGGGCTGGTGTCCGTCACAGCAGCCGGGTGCAGCTCCGGCGTGAAGTTCCTCCGGGAGAGCACTCAGCAGGCAGCGAGGAGCTCATCCACCAACTCCTGCAGCACCTTTGTGCTGGGCAGGCCCTGCTGCAGAATCACAGAATCACAGAACAGCTGAGCTTGGGAGTGACCTTTAAGGACCATCCAGTGGGACCCCACAGCAATGAGCAGGGACACTCTCACCTAGATCAGGTTGCTCACAGCCCACTCCAGCCTTATCCTGGATGTGCCCTTTGGAGATGGGCTGGGCACAGCCAAAGTGCTGCCACCCTGCCTGCACCCTTGACCTTCTCATGCTCACTGACCTCTTTGCTGCTGGATCCCGCCTGCCTCCTCCTGCTGGCAGAGCCACGCTTTCTGCTCCTGACCAGACAGCAGCCCATGGCAAGAACCAGAACCAGGGCTGCTGCACCGACCCAAAGAAGCCACTGCTTTTCCAGTGCAGAACAGAGCAGGGCTTCCATGGAGCCACTGTTCCCCTCAATATCCTGCAGGAGCCGAATCATTTCCTGGTGCAAATATTCTTTGCACTCCAGCATCCATTTAACTTCATCCTTTTCAATTTGGGCCCCTCCCACATCTCCCCCTTTTCTGTTAATTAAATAAACAGTTCCTAAAGTCTTAACTAAGGTTCTCTTAAATATGGTCAAGGCAATTGAAACAATGAAAATAACAAGAAGTATCCTCAAGAGTCCTTTAAAAATTGGAGCCACCCACCCTAGAACACCCCACTGTGTAAGTAGTTTGTTTACAATGTCCAAAGCCTGAGTTTCTGTTTTAAGATCTTGGACTTGCTCTTGGATCCAGTGGATGTTTGCTTGGATGGACGTGCTTCTCGATGACAGATTGAAGCAGCACATCCCTTTGAAATCTTCGCATCTATGGCCATGGGCGAGCAGTAAAAAGTCTATTGCTGCCCTGTTCTGAAGGGTAGTGTGCCTGGTGGTATCTTCATCTGCCAGTAGGTTTGATAACGCAGTGGACATTGTGTTGGCCTGCTTACTTAGCCTTCGCGGCCGCATACCAGGCTAAGAAGATGGATGCGACGACCCGTTTGCCTTTGCTCCAATCATATATTTTTGAGTTGCAATTTAGATCAAATTCACCGTAAGATCGTTTTTGACGTGCTAATTGGTTTTCTTTCTTCCAATCTAAGATTTGGGTTTTGTTGGGGGTCAGCGTAGTGAGCTGGCCAAGGCTACAGGGACCCCCTTCGATATTAGTGGGGATCCTGGTCCACACCCTCTCCCCGCAGATCTTAAACATTCCCCTGGGGAGCTCCTTAGGAAATGGGAAGGACTTGGACCATATGAGGCTCGTGGAATTGCAGCAGTCAGTTCTATATTTCTTATCAATTGGTGAGACGTCTTTAATAACCTCCTGGGTTTTTTGGTTGGACTTATAAAAGAATCGAATGCAGAAGAATGCTTTTGTGGACCCCAGTAGGTTTAGTTCCTGGGGCTCCTGTGGTGCATGTGGTAAGGTCCTCATTCACGCAAATCAGGAGTCCGCTGGGTTAGGTTTCATCCCTGCGTAGGGGTAGTCATTTTGGGACAGGGGGTCTCCTACCAGGCACGTTGAGAGGGGATTATCTACACTACCCATGGCCATGCAGAAGTGACCTTGCTGAAGGGATTTCGCCAGCGTGATCCAAACGTTCTCCTTGGGCTGTGGAACGACCCAACCATCAACGGTGTGGAGCCACATGACAATGAAGATCATGGTGGCTGCAGTTAGGCTGTTGTGGGGTGTCTTTACTGATGGCATCGGGGCGGGTATTGTCTGGGTGGTGTTCTAATCATGGTAATAAAAGAACATGCATTAAAGGAAATAATTGTGGTTCCCCTCCCTCCTTTGTCCCTCTTTATTAAATGTAATGAAATTAAATGAAGTGTATGTCTAGGGGGAAGGAGTAGAAGACTGAGGGAAGAGGTAAGAGGGAAAAGGAGGGAAGGCTGGAGGGGAAGGGGTGACAGGAACAGTATCATCTAGCTTTGGTAGATATCTCCAAGTGATCAAAACGCAGGAGATTATGTTAGGGGGAGTGGTGTTCTTTTTCTTTCGTCGTCTCCATGCAACTGAGCTGTCCGGTGGAATTGGTTGGGGAGTTTCAGAAGAGTGTTCTGGTAGCGTGTCTTCATTGGGCACGGTGTCCAGGTAAGGCTTGACGAACTTCCTGGGAATCCACTTGGGGCCCTGCTCTGTGGAAACACACCTGTACCCTCTTCCCCAAGTTTTTAGTGGGTACAGACCAAGGATGTTTTTGGACTCTGGGTCTCTAATAAGGACCGGTGGTCTTTCTTTTAAAAGTGCCCTGGTATTGTTATGGAAATGTCTTAAAATGGGGGGGTTTGGTTCCCTATCAGAACAGTTACAAACATAAAGGGCTTTGCATAGTCTCTTGGCTGGGGTCATTAATGAGGCTGGATCATATTGTTGCTCAATAAGCTTCTTAATTTCTTTGTGTGTCCTTTCTACTACAGATTGCCCTGATGGGTTGTGTGGAATGCCGGTGGTGTGGGCAATCCCCCATTGTTGTAAGAAATCCCGAAAATGCTTTGATGTATATCCTGGACCATTATCGGTTTTTATTGCTTTTGGCACGCCCAGAGTGGTGAATGCCATATAGAAGTGTTTTATAATGTCTTTTGCCTTTTCCCCTGTGTAGGGAGGCGAACACTGCTCCAGAAAATGTGTCTATAGATAGATGGATATATTTCAGGCACCCAAATGGCGCATGATGTGTTATATCCATCTGCCATAGTTCTAAGGCCCCTAGTCCTCGGGGGTTTACCCCTGTTGCTACTGATGGAAGGGTGAAGGACTGACAATTGGGGCAGGTAGAGAGAATGGCTCTGGCTTGTTCTTTTGATATTTTAAACTGACGAGAGATTGCTGGTGCATTCTGGTGGTATAATATGTGACTCAACCTTGCTTGCTGAATGATATCGGGTAAGGTGGGTCTATCTGGAGAGTTCTGTATGAACATTGCTAGTAGGTCCGCCCTCCTGTTACCGTCAGTGATGGAACCTGGTAAATCAGTGTGCGACCGGACATGCAAAATATAATAGGGTTGCTCTCTGTGCGAGATTAGCCAAATTAATTCTGAGAGCAAGCCATATAATTTTTTGTTTTGGATTTCTTTGAGCAGGGCATGGTCTGCCCACTCTGTTATCCCGGCTACATATGCCAAATCTGTTACCAGATTGAATGGTTGTTGGAATTTTTTTAATGCTCTCACGACCACAGCAAATTCTGCGATCTGGGGGGAACCCTCAACTATCTGGACGTTAGACTCCCACTTCTGACTGTCCGGGTCCTTCCAGGTGATCACTGACTTGTGGGACTTACCCAATCCATCAGTGAAAACCATGAGAGTGTTATTAAGGGGGATTATACTTTTGAATGTTTTTGGAGCCAAATATAGGGTATCTTTGAAGATCTTGTGTTTCGGGTAGTGAAATGAAATTTGTCCGGGATAGCTATCAATTGCAATTTGTAAATTTTTGTTTGTTTGTAGTAGTGAGTCCAATTGTTCCAAATTCAAGGGTAGGTAAATGCACGCTGGATCACAGCGCCTAAGAGGGTCCAGAGGCGGAAACGTGCTTTTGTAATTAATTTTGCTATAAGTTTTGCAGGTGTGGACATGGCTTTATGTGGTTGGTGTGGCAGAAATAACCACTCGATGATGATGAGTGGATCTCTCTGTGTGGTGTCCCATTGAAATAGAAGGCCGTGGAAAATGGGACACTTACCTAGGATGCAAAAATCCAAAGGGAGGGACCGGACCACATGATGCACTTGGCGGTGCTTCAGTGCATCTGCGACTCTCTCCAGGGCTGCACAGGCATCGGGTGTTAACTGGTATGGAGAGGCTAGGTTGCTGTCTCCTCTCAGGAGGGTGAAGAGGGGCGCCAGCTCCTCCATGGTGAGTCCCAGGAGAGAGCAGATCCACGTGATGGTTCTGCAGATCTGCTGCACATCACACAATGTTTGAGGGTCCTTCCCGTTATAAGATAACCTAAATATTTCCATGGAGAAGATGTTTGAATTTTTTCTTTTGCTATCTGAAATCCTGCAGCCTCAATGGTTTGGATAGTCTTTGAGAGTGCTGCCTCTAAGTAGGTCTTTGTAGCAGCACAAACAAAGACATCATCCATATAGTGCAGAATTATTGCCTCTGGGAAGATCTTTCTTACCGGCGACAAGACTTGTGCCACAAAGGTTTGGCAGAGCACTGGGAAATTTTTCATTCCGTGAGGCAGGGTGATCCACTGATGTCTTTGGTAGGGTACACTGCGGTTAATAGATGGTACAGAGAACGCAAACCTGGGGGCATCTCTGGGGAACAGAGGGATGTTAAAAAAGCAGTCTTTGATATCAATGACCACAAGCTGCCAATCCCAGGGAAGCATGGAGGGAGAGGGGAGGCCAGGCTGAAGGGGGCCCATGGCTTCTATGGCATCATTGACCCTGCCTGATCTTGGAGCAGGCACCACTTGTCTTTGCCAGTTTATTTAATCACACAGACAGCTGTGTTCCATGGACTGGTGGAGGGTATCAAATGTCCCAGGCACACCTGCTCCTCCACTAATTCATGGAGCACTTTTAGTTTCTCCACCGGAAGCGGCTGCTGGTCCACCCACACTGGTGTATCTGATTTCCAGTTCAAAGGTGGGGTGGTGCGTTCTGCAGTGGCCCACACTAAAAATCCCAATGAGGGTCAGGGATGTCAAGCTTGGCTCCCATTGGGATAACATGTCCCTGCCTACCAACACGATGTTCGATGAGACTGCAAAGGGTCTGATGGTAGCCAATTGACCCTGGGGTCCCTCCACGCTTACCAGATGTTTGCTTCTGCGGGAATTGACAGCTCCTCCCACTCCAGAGATTGTGCCACAAGGGGACACTAACTCCCAGTGGTGGGGCCACCTTGCCTAAGGGAGGATGGTAACGTCCGCTCCAGTGTGTGCCATCATCATCAGGATGATTGACTTTCCCTGTAAAGAAATGGTGGACTCTATTAAGGGCCTCTCTCTGCACACGTTTTGTGTGAAGAAGACCTGTGGATCAGTGTCCTCGCCATAAATGTCCTGTCCATCTAGGATGTAAAGTAGAGCAAAAGGTGATCCTTTACATAGGGTAAATGGTGGATTAGTATACACTACCAAGACAGTAATCTCATTGCTTGGCTTGATGCATACTACCTCGGGGAGGATGGCCAGTTCATTGGGAGCATGCAGGCTGTCTCCGAGGAGGAGGACAGTTGTGGTTTGTTGGCTGTATGGTAGAGGCAGGAACCCCACAGGAATACGCATCAAGTCCTCATTGGGGAAAAGGATATGGATGGAGCTGCAGAGGACTTGGCGTCTATCCTGGTCTAGATTGTTTGTTTGACGGAAGAGGCGGAGTCTGTCCTCGTGGATGCGCCAATCCGCCAAAACGTGCCGGGTGGGCAGCAGTTCTCCTGGATGGTAGGGAGGTTTGGGCACTGCGACGGACCACTTGTTGTCCTCACACAGCCCCTCGTCGCACTCCACTGCCGGTTTCCCGGCTGGTACTGCTGGTGCTGGTAGGGGTTCCTGCAAGTATACCTTGGAGACTGAACGTTAGCATGGAAAGAATGTTCTGGCTGCCGATGTAGACAGTTTGCTTCCACATGTCCAAGTTGGCCACAATTAAAGCAACAGGTGTTGTTAAGATTAATCATTGCTTCCCCAACTCCCTTGTTTACAGCCAGAGCAATCCATTGAGGATGCTTTCGAGCATGCCTCCACCATCTGAGAGATGGTGGGTTCAGGGTCTTGGGGCAATGCTTGAAGCATCTTCTTAGTCTCTGAATTAGCATTTGTCATAGCTGTCTTCCGAAGGAGCTTGTCTCGAGCCTCAATGTTGTCAATCTGGCGCTCGATTGCCTCCCTCAGTCTATCTATAAACTTTATGAAAGTCTCTTCCAGGCCTTGCGTAACTGATGCAAAATTCTGAAAGGGGATTGTCCCATTGGGGATTTTTAAAAGTGTGGCCTTACCAGCATCTTGGATCTCTTCCAACAAGGTATTGGGTAACAGGATTTGATCTTCAGGCTGATTTAAGTTCCGTGGGAGAAAAGAAGGCTTTTGCAATGTATCACAGGTCGTGTTGGACTAAAGTGTGTCCTGACAATGTTAAGTCTAACACATTCTTAAAAGAATGGTGAGTTACGTCCGTAGTCCTTGGCGGCGTTCCGCAATTCTTTGACCTCTACATGTGGCAGCTGTTCCGATTTGGGTTCCTTCCCTCTCTTTAGTACTACTGGTGCCACAAATGCTCCTAGATCTCTTGCGAGATCTAGGCCCCCATCCCTGATGGCCTCTTCCTGGATCCGAGCCCAGCCTCCGCCCAACGTGGTGGTGGGTTGGGGTTCATCACTGTCCTCATCCTCATCTGAGGATGAAGCAGGATGGGCTAAGGCACAGAGCCTCTCCCTGACTGGTGGGTCTCAGTAATGGGAGACCGGGCAAGCCAAGATGGCCTGCTTCCAGCCAGACCTACTTCTGGTTCCGGTGGTGTGGGAACCGGAAGTGGCAGGAGAGGGGGTGTGGCCTGTCCCACCCACTGGGGCGTGGCCTTCCTGTAGGCCTGTCCTACCCACAGGGGACCCTCCCAGGGGTGTGGTCAAGGAGGCATGAGGGGCGGGTCCCGATGACACAGATGTTGACGCTATAGGGAAGGAGGGACCCGACGCAGGGGCGGCACCTGACGAGGGAGGAAGTGGCGGTGGAGTGGCGGGAACCCAAGGGAACGATGAGGAAGGGAAAGCACCGTTTTGAGGATTGTGGCAAGCAGCCATGTGGCCATCGCCATTTTGTGTCACAAAGTCATTAGTAGAACTATTATAGCAACAGGGATTGAAACCGGGATCAGGGGTTTTCGGAGGGAGGGAATGGGTAAGGCTCGCACTGGGGTGGCTAGTCCCAGTACAAGACAGGGGCAGAATGGGATGGGAAGCAGCAGAGAGACAGCAGCAGCCCTGTGCCTCTTGGCAGAATCTGTCTCTCGACCCACCCTTAGGGGAAGTGGGACAAGGACTGGGGCGGGAGGAACGAGGGGTAGGAGAACTGGGGACCCAACTCTCCCCTTTTGATTTAATGAAATTAAAAATAGAATCATAAACAGGAAAATAACGTCTCACTTTGAGGTTCCTAGCAACTTGTAAATCATAAATGTATCTCCCAACTCTCTCCCAAAAGACTATGGAAGAAGCATCTTCCCTGGTTACTTCAGGAAAATGCTCGAAAATAAAATTTAAAAAAGGCTTTTAATTCCCGGTTTTTAAAGGAAATGTTCCCTAAAACAAAAGAAGATTTAACTTGGGCGTAAAAGTCTTGTCTAGCTGGGGAAAGGCAATTGCCCATGTTTCCCACAGCACTAAATTTCCCCACCAAAGCAAAGGATAAAATAAAAGCAAAGGGCTTGTGTCGGCTGCTATGCCTAAGCAGCAAAATTCACCACCAATGGACACAGACGAAATTAAGAGAGCCTTGGAGGGGCAGTGGAGTCCTGCCAGTCCTGTAGGGTCCAAAGCTTCCCCTGAAGCTGTAGAGTTGGACTTCTACAGGGTGTCAACAGGGCCAGGAAGCAGAAGTCTTCTATGACAAAAGTGCAACTGTTCCTGGAACTGGCTCCAAACGATGCTTTAATTCCTCAAAAATCCGGGTCACAGATCCAAGAAACCCGAGGAGATGTTCAAAACTGGCCAGGGAAGTGGTCAGTTTGTTTGGGCACCAACTGTGGGCCGCCCCAGGATCTCGTCCTGCCAGGAGACCCACAGCAGAAAATTGTGGGATAGCAGGAAAAAATAGACCTTTCATCACATTTAGTTCATGCCCTTTTTAAAATTCTTTACATCCTTTAACCATGAGGGCTGATTTGAGTGTCTTTGGTGGTATGGCAGAAGCTCATCCCACACACACAGTGGACGTTCTCCTTACATCCAGCTTGTCTTGAGTTCCAGCTGACACTGCCTTCTCTTGCTCTCCTTCCAGGTCTCCTTGTGAGGAACCCAGCCCTGTCACTTCAGTCGCTGCCCTGTGGGTGACATGCTGACACAAGGATTGTTGGTCTCATCACATTCTGGAGTAATTTTTTGGACTGATTGTTTTAAAGATGCTCTGTCATCTCTGTGTGCTGGCTTTCTCAGAAAAATTGAAACCCACTACCTAGAAAATGCCTTCCCAATTCATCTTAAATAGCTTAAAACAGAACCTGAATTTCGAATGATCCACCTCAGTGGGATGGGGGTTGTCTTTCTTTAAACACAGGGTAACAACCTTCACAAAAATTATCCCAGCAACTGAATTACATCACAATTTCTAATGAATAGGTAAAAAGTAGAAGACAGGAGTTCAGAAAAGAAGGGATATCTTTCTTCATGTTTCATAGCCCTTATTTCCCACATGTCTATCTATGTGGTGCTTCATCAAGAAAAGCTTCATTTTGAAGACCTCCTTTGAAACAGTTCTGAAACAGAAATGTGTTTTATGTAAATATTTTTTTCACTAGTCTCCTGGTATTACATGCAGCAGGGGCAACATTAAAATAGTCTACACTGACTTATTTTTGAGAAGCTGTTAGAAAATATTAATATTTTCAGTATATCTGCCATACATTAGTGTGTTTTTCAGCTGAAACTCTCCTATGGGCTCTACTGCTAGCCGGTAAGATCTCTCTGCAATGTAGGAGGACACAGTTTTCACTTTCTGATTTGCACACAGCTATATCACTGCCTTCACCTTTTCATCTCACATGCTTAGACACTTTTTCCTCCTGTGATAGCAGGATCCCTTAAGGTGATGTAGGTGTGGTGGGCACTAAATCCTTCCTGATCTTCTGGGAGCTAACTGCTGGTCCTGAATCCATCCTTTCCTGTTTATTTCTACACTACACTTGTGGCAAAGGGTGTTCCTGCCAGTGTTTTAGGTTACTTGGTCTAACCACAGCACTGTGAATAGTAAAAGCTGAAGAAATAAATGTATATTTTTCTGACCAATTTACCTGGAGTCTGTATTTGGACTTTCATGGGTGATTAAAGTGAGAAATTCCTGGCAAACAGATTCCTGGAAAACAAGTAATAAGTCATTGAATTTAGCATATATGTCTTGGATTCCTTGTCTACAGAATGGGAAAGAGAATCTTCATAATTTTCTTCCTTCTTACAGGTGTGGTCTCAACCCAGTGTAGGAACACCTAGACTCCAAACTTTACTTTTGCATAATGAAAAATACATGCATAAGAGGTAGAATCCCATCAGTCAAAGGCAATCTTCCTGCAACACCAGGTACAGAGTACCCATGCTTTTGACTCCAGTGAATTCAAAACACCTGAAACCAACACTTAGGGGGCCACCTTAGTCTCTGGACTGTAGAGTGTAACAAGAGAGAACATAAAATCTTTTATACAAAAAACAAAACTGCAAAACAAAAAGTCATGGTAACTGCCCTGAAAATGCACCTCACTTTTGGGATGAACTTGGTGGGAAATGCTTCTTTGCTGAACTTTACAAGCAACTTCTTCCTCTTTCTCTGCTTCCTCACTTGGGTTTGTTTTGTCTGCAACCACCACTTCAGGTTGTTCTGTGCTGCTTCCCCCTGACTAAAATCTCTCTGTACATTCGCCAGCCTCAGCTGAATATCTCCATGAACTGTTTCGTGAGATGTCTGCACAGGTCTTGTTAAACCTGAAGCTGTGATGCCCTGGTTGGAGTCACCCTATCTGCTGCACGTGCTGCTCAAGTCTGCCAGGATCATTATCCTCCCTTAAGTGAGCTGAGCTAGTGGAAGCATTTCAGGGACATTTGAGAGCCCCCAGGTACCTCAAGTGGAAGAAATTCTCATCATCTGTGCCCATTCAGGCTGTCTGTGACTCTGCCAAGGGGAAGTGGCATTTGTTGCTTGGGTAGCTCCAGGAGGACTAAAGATCATGATGAAATATTCTGGTGAGGGCTGTGGCAAAGGAGCAAAACTGGAATTAGGGGGAGTTTTCAGTAATAATCACATCTTGTTCTGGCTGCTGTCACAGATAGTTTAGTCACTGCCTAAGGCAGCTCAGAAGTGATTTTGAAATACTGATCTTGGACTTTAAATGGTATGGACTATTCCTCATCCAGATGTGTGGCTGTGAGCCTGTGTGTTTATCAGTGACACACAAACTGAGAGAGGCAGACAAATTCTGTAGGGCTCCTGGGGTTCAGGTTCCCTCCTGTGTCCTTCTGCTTGCTGGAAAAACTTCTTGCTGAGCAATGGAAGATACGTCTTCCTCTTCTTGTCCAGAAATATCGGCTTGGCCATCTGCATTTTGCAGCACATGTCAAGGGAAGTACTGGGGACCTGGACATTTCATAGACTCAAAACATCATCTCATATATTTGCTGTATCCTTCAGTAAAGAACGTCTTCTTATAAGAGGAACTTGAAGACATCCTAGATCTAAGTTGAAGTAAAATTGATCAAAAATATTAAAATATTTGTTATCAGTATTTAGGATAAAGAACATGCAAATATTTGCAAAAGGTTCAAGTGAGGAAATGAAGAAGCAAAGCAGGGTTTACTCTATTAAAACTAGGAATGAAAGTGTGCCTCCTTATGCATCCAGCTGCTTTCCAGGTGTGCACCTGCTTGGGATTTTACCTTTCTGTATACTGTAGGTCTCAGGCTAAAACCATAAGCAGACTAAAAGCAAAGCAAAGCAAAGCAAAGCAAAGCAAAGCAAAGCAAAGCAAAGCAAAAAAAACCCCACAAAAATACCCAAATTAAACTAAACTAATCTTAACTAACTAACAAACAAACAGGAAAAAACCCCAAACACCAATCCTCCCCACCAAACCAAATCAAAAGTAGGTGAAGGATCTTGTTTCCATAATGTTTCTCCTTTGACACAAGACAGATTAGAACTCTTTTTGAACGTAACAGGAAAACATACATTCTAAGTAGCAAGATTCAATTCTCACCTGAATAAATAAGAAGGGAGGATGTTTTAGTGTGGCGAGAATTTGACCCTTAGTCTTTAGCAAAATAATTGGTACCTTACTTTCCTGAAAACATTACTTCTAGATACGGTATTACAGTCAGTACTGAATCAGCCAAATAGTAGCTCCTTGTCTGCTGAATACTCGTAATTCTGACCCATGCACACCCCAGTGTTGTGGTTGTGGACCTCCTGTGCTCTGCCCCATCATTTGAAAGGTATGGGGCCCATCTGCCTTTAGAGCCCATCCATGTAAGCTGTCAGACTGATGGAGAGTTCCAGGACCCTCCAGTTGTTTCATTTCCCAGCAGTGGCATGTCAGTCCCAGAGCCTGCTCCCATGCTCCCTCCTTGACCCTCAAGACTCTGTCTCTTGGCCACCTGCCCACCAGCAGGGATAGGATTCTCTGGGTGCTGCCAGCGAGAGGCTCTGGGCAGAGGCAGGGCTGGCGTCCAGCCTGTGGCTGCCTAGGCCACAGTACTGTGTCTGAGACCCCACTGACAGAAAGCTCTGGGCCTGCAGAGCTGCTCTGACCATGTGGAAAGTGCTTGTTTCCTCGAGCAGGACTGCAAAGATGGTGCTGCCGGAGTTGCCCGGCATTCTGGAGGACTGTCTGGAGCACAGCACATGCACCTCTGATGGGGACAGAAAGAAAGTCTTTGCCCTGGCTGTGAGTTTCTCCCCAGGTCTTTTCTTGCCCCCAGGGTCAGTGTTTGGTCAGCTCTCCATACTCCCTCACCTCTGCATCTCCTTCCCTCAGGTTCACTGGAAACCTGGGCTAGGGGCAGGTTCAGGGGAAGCCAGGTTGGTGCCTCCATGGCCCAGAGCAATGCCCCAGCATGGTCTCTGGGTGTTTTGTTTTTTGCAGACAACCAAGGCACTGTGGGAGATCATCCATCTGCCCTTGTCCCCAGAGGCACTGATAGTGGCCCCCTCCCTCTTTGTGGCTCTGTTGGTCGAAGTTTTCTGCAGCACAGAGCAGATGCCAGAATACATCAATATACTCCTCCGGAGGAGATGGCAGAAGACAGAGCACTTTCCCACCAACCCCAAAAGGTGTTCCATCCCAGTCTTTCTGTTTCTCCCATGCCCCTGGACCTTGGGCCAGGGCTTTCTGCATGACCTGAGCTTTGCTCTGCACACAGGTTTGTGGTGCTGACAGTGAAAGCGCTGCTATTCTGTCTGTGGCTTGATGATGTGGTGTTGGCAGTTTAACATAAGAGAGGCTGGGACACACTCCTCAACAATGACACCCACCACTATGCAGTGGGTCTGCTGGCCAAGTGAGAGCCTCCTTCTCCTCGCTGCCCCTGTCATTTCTTCCCTGCAGATGGGACAGCCCACACTGTCACCAAGGGATGGCCCAGCAGGCAAAAAGGCTGGGAGAAGCAGATGCACAGGGGCGGCCACCTTCCAAAGCATCAGCATTGCCTCCTGGGGCCCCTGGGGTGATGGCACAGAGCGGGGGAGCTGTGCACGCAGCCCCACAGAGGGCAGCCTGCTGGGGCAGGGCAGGTTGCACTGTGGGGCAGTGACAGAGCCTGGGGGACATGGTTCCCTGCAGGCTTTTTACAGTGTCTTACCCAAAAGCAGCCTGCTGATGTTGTGCACTGCCTTTCTCGTGGTGAGTGGTGGCATGGAAAGACCAGACCTGTGTGAGTCAGTGTTGGGAGAGGCTTGCTCACCTTGCTCAGGGTTGATGTTGCCTTCTTCCTTGTGCCAGAGAGATGCACCGTGTCTCCAGGTCCTTCCGTGAAATGATCACACGCTACCTGGTCATGCTGCTCAGCAGGGAGGAGTCATGCTCGCGGGTCCCTGCCATGGCATTCCTTGTCCAGGTGATCCTGATGGCAAGCTCTGCCTCGCTGAGCTGCCTCCTGACACTATCTCCTGCAGCCGCAGCTGTGGGGGGAGGCCTATCAGTGGAACTGGGGCAGCGCAGAGGCTCTGCTCTGTGCCCTTGGCCCCTTGCTGCAGGGGTGACACTTCCATGTCTGTTTCCTGCCACCCTGGTGCCAGCCCTCACTCTTCCATCATGGCTTCTCAAGGTCAAAGAGTCTGAGGCTGCCAAGGGCTGGAGGGCACAGCAAAGTGGGCGAGAGATCTGTGCAGGGCACAGAGCCCAGGGGCTCTGCGCAGCCTCTGCTGCCTTTGGGCTGGGCTGCCTGGGACTCTGCTCCTGCCCTGTGTGGTGCTGGGGTCCTGCCAGCTGGGAACCCCATCACTGTATGATGCAACCTGTGTATTTCAGTTCCTGCAATGCCTTGAAAGAGAGGATATGGTTGATACCATCCTGCAGCTCATGTCAAGCCATCTACAGAGTGACTGTGAAGAAATGCGTCACTTGGTGCTCAGAGGCCTCCTCGTGCTCTGCAAGGGTCCCTGGAAGGTGAGAAGAGCTGGCTGAACATGTGCTGGCAGCATGGGGCTAGGTAGGGAATGCTGGGTGATGCAGGACCTAGAATGTGGCTGGGCTCTGAGGGCTGTTACAGCTGCTCCCAACATTTCTGCCTCCCCACTGAGCTGCCCAAGTCCTTTGGGGCAGACCTCTGACTTCTGGGCGCCAAGGCTGCAGCATGGGTTGCACCACCAGAACAGTTTTGTTGGAGCAGCCTTCCATAGCTTTGCGATACAGTCTTGTGCTCCACGCAGGCTGGAAGGTTGCAGAGCTTTCCTGAAAGCCTCATGGAACTACAGAAGGATGGGGATGGGGAGCTGGTTGGGCTGACCCTCTCTGTGCTCAGCAAGATGCTCCAGGACAACAAAGTGGCAATTGCCGTCCCCATTGGTCTGCAGCTGGCTGAGGCGCTCTGGGCCACTCTTTGACAGTGTAAGACTGTACCCTCTATCATGGTGCTGTGTGCTGCCAGGAAACTTTGTGTCCTGTGGACCTTCAGGCCCCTGCCCAGCTGGGCCTGGAATAGCCAGTGCTGAGGTCTTGCCCACTTCCTTTCCACAAGGACACCAGCTGTGTGCAACTTCTCTCCATTTGCCTCTTTCATGAGATGATAGTCTACCTAAAGAAAGAGGGGGAAAATTCCCTGAAGAAGTGTGTGCACCAGAGTCTGCTTCCACTCTTCTACCACCTGTATGATGAGAACTGGCATGTGGCAAAGGTGAGGATTCCAAGCTGCCTCCTGCCCTGGTGACTCACAGACTGCATCTCTCCAGCCTCCTCCTGGCTTTGCCTGCACAGATTCAGATCCCTGCCTTGGGCTGCGGTACCATCTCTGCTGCTCTTTAGGCCTCTCTGGAAACCCTGCTTCAAGCGACCAAGTTTCTGAAGAAGACGAAGTTCAAGCGACTTCCAGAGAGTGACCAGCTATGGAGATGTAGTGAGTGCCGGGTAGGGATGTTTCCAAAACCCAAAACACAGCCTGAACAAGCCCTCTGCCCCCAGTACCCAAGGCCTGTGGGGCTGGTAGCTGTGCACCTGCCCATTCCTGCACCCATTGCCACCAGCCTGCACCCCACATGCTGCTTCTTCCTGTCAGCCTGTTGGCTCACAAACTCTTTCCCAGACTCCTTCCCCCACAATTCGGGGTGCCAATGGAGCCCTGGCCCAACTGTTCTTTGGCAGCAGACTGGCACCAAGGTTCACTATGGAGTGAAGGCAGCCCTCTGCTGCCTTCAAACTCTGGCACCATCCAGCTGCTGGAGTGTCTGAGCAGGAGAGCCCAGTCCTGGGCACAGGTACCAGCTGGCCAAGGCACAGGGTCTGTACCAACCCTTCCCTTCCTGCCCTTGCACTGTCTCCAGCTGGCAGAGGACAGAAACACAACATACGAGTACTGGTACCAGTCCCTGGCATACCTGCAGAGCTCACAGGAGTCCATGCGAGAGATGGCCACCGAGTTCATTGGTGAGCCACAGCCCTGGCTGCTGCACTGGCAACAGGACTTAGCCCAGTGATTTTGGAACCCTGGCTCCCTGGTTCAGGGCCGCAGCCCCCTGGGGCCACTGCCACCCTCTCTAACCCCGGGGTCTCACAGTTTTGGAAGGTCCTGGGAAGGAAGGTGTGTGGTTGGGCTGGCAGCACTGGTGGGGGATCTGAGTCACTGGGGCCATGACAGGCTCTGTGTTCCCAGGCCTCATCGGGCAGCACATGGGGGAACGACGGCAGGAAGAGTTCCAGATCATCTGTGATGGTGAGTGAAGGCAGTGGGGTGTCAGCTGGGGCTGAGCAGGGAGGAATAGAGAGCCAGGAAGCTTCAATTCTTGCCCCATCTTGTAGGAGTTCTGTTCCCTGCACAGAAGAGGTGTAGTGCAGGCAGAGCAGAGAAAGATTTAAGGGGCGCATGGGATATTTGTAGCCAGCACCTTCCAGCTGATTCCATTAGCCCCTGCTCTCTCCTGGCCATAGGAGGAGCTGGATGGAATGCCAGGAGGCGCTCCTGGATATAGCAGGAGGGCTCCAGGGACTCTGCAGATCTGCGCTCTGACCTCATCTGTTCTTCTGTGTTCCAGCCCTTCTAGGCATGGCAAATGACATCAGCCCCTCTGTCTCAACCCTGGCAGATCAAACACTGCACAGCCTAAGAACTGCACAAAGAAATCGATTGCCTGGCCAATTGCAGCTGCTACAAGACCAGCTGCACAGGCTGCATAGGAGATAACCTTCCCCCTGGGTCCATGGCTGGCCATGCTTTGCAAGCCGTGAGCACAGCTGATCCCAGCAGCTCTGTCTGCTGGGACCCCCTCAGCGTACAGGAAGGCCAAGTGGGTCCTGGCCTCTCCTGACCCACAGGACAGCTTTCTTTCATGCCAGCATGGAAATATAAAAACTGTATTATCATATCATACAGAGGGCAGGAGATTTTTATTTTGGCTGCAAGTGTCCACAGGGCATTGGGAAAGACGAGAAAAAGAGTTTTGCAGCAAGCAACCCAGCTTGCCAGGCAGCATGGCAGGAAAAGTGGCTGGAAGCTGCTTAGTCCTTTGGTGGTTCTGCTGAAGCTTCCGACAGAGCTGATGGGCAGATCCCAGAGCTGTGGAGAGTTCCTGGGAAATTTGTCCTTGGATATGTCTAGGAATGCTCTCCCAGCCATGAACTGCCATCTGTGTCCTGTCCATATGTTGCTGCCTGGATTGAGTGTCTGAGGTGCCTCTTGAGGCTGCTATAGAGCTCCTTCACCAGGAAATGGATTGTGATACAACATCCCTTTCTGCTTATATATTTGGGCACTGGCAGAGCCTGGACCAGTCTGGCTTGAGCTTGGGCTCTCGCCAAGCAAGATATCTGACGGGAGCAGCTCACGGTCCTCAGCTCCTCCCTCCTGCTGCGACAGGCAGACATGGCCATGGGGACAGAATGGAGCTGCCCCATCTGCCAGGACACTCAGAAGGATGTGGATTCTTTTCTGCCCTGTCACCACCTGTTCTGCCTGGGCTGCATCTTGCAGTGGGCAAAGAGAAATCCAGCGTGCCCACTCTGCAGAAGAATGACAGAAGCTGTCAGGTTTTCTGAGCAGGATGAACAGGACTACATACAATTTGCCATCACCTCCCCCAAACAGTTGCTAGGGTCCAGCAGGGAGACAGCCTGGCCCCCTTGCCAAAAACAGCCCCCATCACCCTGTGATGTCTGCTCTGTCTTCCCCACAGGGAACACTGTCCCCAGCTGAGCAGGGGGCTGCAGGACCAGAGCCTGTGGATAGCCTCCTGCCCAAGGTGTGGGCCAAATTTTTCAAAGAACAATGTCATCTACTGGACCAAAGGTGGCCCTGGCTGCACCAGAAGATGGAGGGAATATGCCAGGACCAGAGACGGCTAGTTAAAGAATTCACAGTGCAGCACCCTGCACGCCCTCTGTGCCTATGGTCAAGTTGCCAAAATCTTGGTGCCAGTACTGCAGTTTCTCCTCGACATACATACTGAACCTCTGGTCCATGGCCTCCTCAATGTCATTGTGGGCCAGTGCAGTGAGGAGGCCCAGAGGCTGCTGTGCTCTGGTCCTGTCAGGGATGAGAGCAAGGCCTCTGTGGCCAGTGCCAGCTCCAGCAGCTCACAAGAGGAGACCCCTTCCAGAAGCCCTTTTGGCTCCAAAAGGTAGTCCAACACAGCACACTGGAAGCCACCCTCCATTGCAGCCATCCCCGGCCTGTGCCCACCCCTGCAGAGCAGAACCTGCCCCAGAGGACCCGCGGCAGGAGGTCATGACAGTAGCAGGTCCTTCTGCCCAGGGCAGAACTCACAGAACCTCTGCTCCTGGCTGCGACAGGGGCTGCTTGCCAAGGACACCATGATGTCCCACAAAGAGGAGGGACCCTGGGCCTCAAACTCTGCCCAGCCCTGCACAAGGCCACCCCACCAGCAGTGCTAGCAAGGTTCCTGCAGCCACTGAGTCCAGTAAGAGGAAGCAAATGTATCTTTCCCTGACACAGTCTCTGTGCACAGCTTTTTCCCCCTTCTCCTGGTGCCTTTCCCTGACCCCACATCCCACCACTGACCAGGAGCCCCAGAGCTGCAGGAAATGCTGTATGAGCCATGAGGATGGAAGAGTTACTGAAAAAACCACTGGGGTGATGCTTTCAGAGGAGTTATAAATGCAAGACTGACCAACCTCCCAACCAATTGTATGCCAAAAGTTTCCTTTCTTTAAATAATAGACTGCAATAAATTAGTTAAGAGAAGGACACAGAAAGAAATTAAATCTCCCATAGCAGCTGGCTTTCCTCAGGCTCCATGGTCTATGTATTACTAGACTAACTTCATTTGGGCAGAATATTAACTGCCCTGACTTCTTGGAGACTGATCACAAGGTCTCATCTGTGGTGAGCAGCTCAGCAGAAGCATCTTCAGCTGTCCAAGTGTAGCACAAATACATATTCTCTACTTCATGACTGTGTGGCTACAGCTGCTGGTGTGGGTTTGTCAGCATCGCTTCCTGGGAATGCCAACTCCTGGGAAGGAATTGTCTGCACAGGCACAATGTGCAATGATTGCTTCTATCTCCTCTAATTACTCTGATAAGACGATGGCTAGAACTTTTAAGCAAAAAGCACCATGGCAGAATAATTTACAATATTCTCCAAACTACCCCTGTGTTTTGATTTTCTTACTGATTAGGTTCAGTGTCTGGCCTCAAGAAATCAGTCCAGAAAGAATAGGCAAAACCTCAGCTTGCAAGTCAGAGTGCAAGTCTTTCATCTGCTGTTTTTGCAGTATGTACAAACAACTTTTCAACCTATTTGCAAAAAAAATCTCCTAGTTCTTGCTCTACTGTGGGAGACGCCCATGGGGAGAACAGCTCTGGGATGTCTTGGGAGAATACCTCTCAGTTAGAGTGAACAGGCGAGGCAATTTCCCAGAGCTCCCAGCGTCTCCTTCCAAATAAGCTCATGTCCGTCAATTGCTGTACACTCCCCCAGTGCAGAATGTTCTATGTCCCCGGTTCCCCCACTGGTTCCCCTGGAAGACCACTCCCTCCCTTCTCCCCCACTGGTCCTGCCTATGTCACCCCATCCCAGCTCCTCCCCTGAACCTTTCCCTCACTGGACCGTTTGTACCCCAACCCCTCCTACTGTCGGAACCCAGAATGTCCCTTGGACACTCTTGGATGTTCCGGGCCCAGGTCAGAAGCATTTGAGACCCTGGAATGCAGCCACAGACCCCTGTGGCTTTGAACCTCATCCTTGGAACAATTTACCAACCTTGCAGGAAGAACAAGAAATCACAAAAGTTTAGATATTATAGCAGAAGTAGTCACAAAGTGAAAGGAAGAATTTTTGAGTGCTGTACAGGGGGGTTTTTGGCCTTGTACAGAGGGGTCTGAGTTTTGTACATGGGGGTCAGAAGTTCTAAGATGGAGGGACTTGGGTGTGCCCTGTCCTTTTTCCTTCTTCTTCCTAACCTCCATGTTCTTGGTGATGTTGGCATTCACAGATTGGTTTAGGGTAGAAAGTCACTGTTCAGTATAGGTGATGGGCATTGGGGAAAAACTGTAAACATCTAATACGCAATGTAGGATATAAAAGAGGGCACCAGCCCCCTGGGCGTCAGAGTGTGCCCTTGCCTGACTGCTGAACGGACCACAGCAGTGGCTCAGGAAGAAATCTTTTAGATAACATACAATAAACTACCTTGAGACCGGATGACTGAAGACTACTGAGTCTTTCTTTGGAGACACGGGTTGGAGGAGAGACTTTTCCACCTTTCCAGCTCACCCCAACCAGGGGTGAGGCCCAACAACACAACATTCCTACAACTGGCCTCCCTGGGAGGGCGGTGGCGAGACCTCCACCTTTCCGGCTCACCCCAACCAGGGGTGAGTTCCTACATCTTACCACTCCCCAGTTATATACCCTGGTCACTCCCTCAACTGTTGCTCTCAGTGGCTCTCCAGCCTTTGGATCCTTATCCTGTGGTTGTCCTCCCGTTCCCGTCCTGCCTCCTTTGACCCTCAGACCCTCCTACAATAAACCCTGGTGGATTTACCCTGCCTGAAATCCTCTTGTCGCTGGTGGAGCATTGATTACACTATCTGGGCACCATCGACTGGCCAGCAGCGGGTCACCCTGCGGGACACAGTCCAGGGCACTATACCTATCCAGAACCTGACTCTCCCCTCTTTTTTTTGGATTTGAGATCCAAGCATGTTTTTTTTTTTTTTTTTTTTTCTGGACAGGGATGTAAGAACCAGCTGCAAATAGAGACTACAAGTGTGAATCTATACTGCAGGAATTAAAGGCAAGAAGTGATGCCATGGTAAATGTGAATATTTAGTGCTGACACTTCTGCAATACCCTACCAACCCATGGTTCACATTGCTATAAACTCTCTTTCTGGTGTTACAAAGAGTATAGAAGAGCTGACTATAAGTAAAAAAAAAATAGCCGGAATGTTAATTTTGTTAATATGGTGAACAACGAGTATCTAATATTACAGACCTCATAGAACTGAGCATTCAGATTTCCACTTAATATGTGCTGGAAGTTTTATTTTGAAATCAACAGGTCTATACAAAACAAGATGTCCACAGGAATTAATTTGCTCTATGATCTAACTAAAAATGCCTCATTGTCTGATAATTTTAGTAGAAATTTGCAAAGTCAGCAGTCCACAGATTACCTTTACCTTTCTTATTTAGTGGCTATTCTGCAGGATAGCTTTTACAGACTAATCAGTTTGGATGTAATTAAAATGCCAGTACATTTCATATAGCTATTTAGGTATTAGAACGAATCCATAAGACTGCACTGCCTTTAACAAAACATTTTAAAATAAATGTTCAAATCAACAGCCTGAGTAGGACTCAGAATAAAAACTCTACCAAACCTCAACTCCACTCCTTGTCACCCTGTGAATGAGCTCTGCATTCACTTTCTGAAGATGAAAAGTTCCATTCATGGTGGTTTTGGTATGGTTAGGAATTGAGGAAAGGTCTTCTTCCTTCATCAACCCCACACTGCAGTGCCTTTGGGATATGGCCCACTGGCCGTTGTTGCACAGCAGTGGTATTTCTACATGAGGCAGAAAGTGCAATTGCATTTCCAGCCAAAAGTCCATGAGGAGTGGGGCAAGCAGAGCATCCTGTGCAGATACAGGCCTGCAGCTGTGACTCGAGGGGGTTTTGGTTGCTGCCCAGTGCAGCGAGTGCAGCTCTTCTGTGAGTGCCCCCCCCTTCCCAGGTACCCATGGATAGGAGGCGCAGGGTTCTGCAAGTGGTATGGAACAGGGTGGGGATGTCTGCTGGCAATAGAGTGCAGCAGACAGCAAAGAGTCCAGGATGTTCCTGGAGTGTGTGACACAGAACTTCTGACACAGCTGGTGACTGAGCCAGTGAGGGAAGGCACCGCTGGACCTGCTGTTTGTGAAAAGAGAAGGGCTGGTGGGTGACAGGAGGGTTGGAGGCGGCCTTGGGCTCTGTGATCACAAAATGCGTGTGTTTGAATCCCAGAAAAAGAATGAGAGGTGTTGGGGAAGTGTTTACCTGCAACAAATTGGGAATTCCTTAAGCTTTAACAGGCAGTGCTTAGTCCTGCATTCCCTCGCACCAGTGATTGATGTGTGCAAGTGGGTATCTTAGCCTTGAGAATAAAGAGAGTGGGCCTACTGAGGCCGTAGCTGCAATGAATTCAAGGAGAAGAAAGTGGTTTTAGTAGGCTCTTAACCGTGGAAGGAGAATTTGAAGAATGGGATGTTCACCAAATGATACCAGAGATCCTCAAGACCCCTACTCTAAATGTCAGTAATTGTGGGGAAGTGATTTAAATATGTCAAATACTTTGTGGGAATGTTTAGCCTGTGGGTTTGAGCAAAGTAATGAATATGTCTTAGTTCCATGGATACAAACACGTGGGTGCGCATGATTCGGGGAAATGATTCCCCAGGCCCCCAGCACTGAAATAAAGAAATGCCTCCTTTCTAACCCTATGCTGGCAGTGTGGATCGGGCCCTGCTTGATAGCTTTCATCTTGGTCATTTCTGTTGAAGCATAAAGAACAGCTGAAATGAAACCTGTTTCCATCTTGTTTACATTTTGGGGGACCAAGGTTCTATGCTGCAGGTGGCCTGGCTGTGTGCAGAGCAATGCGGCCCCCACACACCCTCTGGTTTCCCCACAAGTTGCCATGCCTTGTTCCCAGGTGTGCCCTGCTCTGGCAGGAGAAAGAGCCCGCAGCACCGTGGGCACCGTGCCCTGCCCAGCCGGGGCTCTCTGGCACAGAGCAGCAGCAGCAGCACCAACACCTTTCAACCCGCTCCTGCCTTGGCTTCTCCTGGGACACAGAAGCCTCTGGAAATCAGCACCGTCAGTCACATTCCCAGCTTGTGGACCTCTCTGAAGCAAAAATCCTTGAGGGGCTGGAGCGTGTGTAGAGGAGGACACGGGAGCTGGGGAAGGGTGTGGAGCGCAAGGCCAATGAGGAGGTGCTGAGGGAGCTTTAGCCTGGACAACGGGAGGCTCATGGGGGACCTTCAGGCACACTTCCATAGATCCATACAGGACAGTGCTCACCAAAAGGGCTGTTTCCCTGCCAAACATCCCCTCTCTGCATCCAAGTACTTTAGACACTGGAGTAGCTGACATATCCATCTTTTTGGTTTTTTGTTTGTTTGGTAGAAGGAGAAGCCCTGTGTAATTTCTCCTTCTCCAGAGAGCAAAGGTGCTTTTTCTCACACTTTCCACCCTTTTTCCACCACTGGCAAAGATTCTGCTAGAATTTTAGTTTGCATGGAGGAAGTTCTGGCTGATGCAATACTTTTGCACGAGAAAACATAGTTTGGGGCAGGGATGTTGGTGCAGAAGGAGCTCTTCTGATGCCATGCCAGGCAGTAGAGCCTTGCACATCACTTTCAGGTGAACAGCTCCTGTGCCTTTTTGCAGCCCAGGGAATCAGTAAGCATGGTGTTTGGGAATTGAGCAGGAAATCAGTGTCCTTGCATGCCAGCTGGTCCTCAGAGATCAGAGGAGCTGGGAGGGTCTGGGCTTTATTTCTGATTACAGCCCCATTAACTCTGTCAGTGTGGTCGAGTCCAAGAGAAGCACTTGGCCGAGCACAGATGCACTAAGAGTGCAGTTCCCAGTGCAAAGCTCTGGGTCTGATCGCATTCCATAAGGACCTAAATGCTCCAGATTCCCCAAGACTGTGGTTTATTGAAGCAACAGGAGAGCAATCTCAGGATTGCTGCTGATCAGGGCAATGGCTACCAAGTGTTGATGTGTCTAGCAACAGAAAGGACAGTAAAGAGAGATTTTTAAAAGTGAGATCTGTCTGTCTATCTATCTGAATCTTCCTGGCTCTGCTCCAAAGCAGTTGGAGGTGCAAAGTTCACCTAAAGGCCTCCTCCTCTTCTGAAGGAGAGGAGGAGGGACAAGTTCCATTGACTGATCCTGAGCAGGCAGAGATGTTTCCCCCTCCAGAGATGGTTGTTTTTTCCCCCCTCATGTTTTCCTCCTCCAGCCTTTCGGAGCCGAAGCCTCCTTTTTATCCTTTAAAGTTTTGCATGTCCTAAGAGGGTGGAACTATCCCGTGCTGTAGGTGGTGCTTGCTGACTCTGGTCATACATGCATTCATGACACTGGTTTCCTTCACTGGCATTCCTAAGGGTGTGTAAGTGCATTCATTAATGGGGCCGTATGAGAGTCTCTGTGACTGCTGGTCAGATTTCCCAGTTAACAAAAGAGGGAGAAGAAACACCTTGGTCCTCTTCCATATACTAAGGTGGCCATAGAGGCTCTCTGACCTCCATCAGAGGATCTTTGCATGCATCCTTATCTCCTGAATGAGCAGCATTTCTAACAAGAGGGTAGATGTGAGAAAGGCAGGAATGCCAATGCAGGCCTGAAGAGAACATGAACTCCAGAAGTGTCTCACACAGGAAGGCACCTGCAGAGCCAGGATGGAGCTGTGGGACTGGGCTGGGTGTCAGGCAATACTGAAAGACAAACAGGACATGGCAGGAGCATAGGGAGGCCCTCACCAGACCCTTGAGAAATGCCACACCTTCACTGTCAGCTGCCTGAGAGGCTGTTGGAGCTTCAGCCCCCAAAGGCCCCTGATTGTAGTGCCAGGGTCACTTTGGAATCTGTGCCTCCTCACGGGCAGAGAATGACCAGGAGAGCAGCAGCACAGTGCTTTGGGAACGTGTGAGCCCATCAGTCTTTGAGTCTTGGCCCACAAATGTCGTAGGGAAAGCTGAAATCCATCTTCTCTTGCTTTCTGTGCAGGTCCTTCCAGAGAAAGTGCAGGAGCAGATTGTCACGACATGGGGTCCCAGGGGTCCGTCCGGCCCCCCGGGCAGCTGCCACCGTAGGCATCCCGCATAGCGCTGTGCTTTATCAGCTCAGCCTTTCTGGGCCCTTGGGCTAGCTCCCAGCTGCAGGCAACTTAAGCAAGCAATTCTGGAGTGATTTGAGCTCTAATGAATTCAGCTCTCAAGTGATTTCAGCTCTGTGCTCGCAAAAGTGCCCCAGCAGACGCAGGGATTAAGAGAGGAGAAGTCTGTATGGAGTTCTGCAGCGGTGTCTTTATTGGCAGCTCCTGCGAAGGTTTCCAGTGACAGCTCTTCTGCCGAACTGGGCAGAGATGGGGTTTTATGTAGGCTACTGGAGTGCTGGAAATTGTCCAACGGCCAGGCTTGAGGAGAATACGACCTATAGCCTTACGGAGAGATAACAAGGGTCCAAAGACGGAAGAGGGGCTGCTTTGGTCCACTCGCCATGACTCTGCATTTCTTGTCTGAGGCGGGTATCTGCCAGGGAGGCCTTGCAGGGCCTCTGCCTGCTACAGCAGTTTGCGTTATCAGAGATGTCATGGCAGACTCAGGGAGAGCTGTTCCCAGCCCGAGAGCAGGAAGAGCAGCTCAGGCAGCAGGTGGAAGAGCCACAGGAGAACGGCCAGGTAAGCCTGACTCGCCAGGTGTCAGAGAGAAGGGCAGGAAGAGGGGCATGAAACAGAGCTCTTGGGACTGAGGAGGCCAGGAGTCGCAGAGGCACTGAAAGCACAGAGCCTTGGAATCTGCAGAGATCAGCACTGGGACAGGAGGGTTTCACTGGAAGCAGATGTGGGTAGGGAAGCAGAAAGAAGTGGCTGAATAAATGTGATTTGGAGGCTGCAGGAAGAAAAAGCTGAGCCCCATGGCAGCTCCCAGTCACTTGCTCTGCATCTGTCTGTACAGAGCATCAAGGCAGAGCCACAAGCAGAGCTGCCCAAAGCTCGGAGTGCCGTCGTGGAAGTGAAGAAGAGGAACCAGGATGACATGAGAAGCATCCAAGTGGAGAAGAATCTCCATCAGCAGAGGGGTGATCACCAAACCCTGGTGAGTGAAAGAGTGGCAGCCACTCCATGCTTGAAAGATCCTCTCTCTTGTTCTTTCCAGAACACTGTTGAAGAGCTGTGGGCAGAGCTCCAGGAAACTGAGGCTATGATCAAGGCAAGGCACAAGAGCACAGATGAAAAAATGAAAATCATCAGAAAGAAAATTAATCTCCTCCTTCAGGAGCAAAAGGCTCTTGAAAAGCAAGTGAGTGAAATAGCAATAGCCACTGCAGTCACCAGACTGGTGGTTTCTGCCCTCCTTGCCTTTTCTCTACAGAGCAGCAGGTGGGTGGAGTGATGCCTCTGAGCACCATCCCACTGAGGCCTCTATCACAGCTGCTCTGAAGGACACTTCCTGGCCTGCTGAATCTCAACTGATACTCTGGAGAGTGGGATTACTCCTTTGGCTACGTGGCCAGCAGTTATCTGAATAAACTGCTGGCTTCTTCCAGCTCTCCTTGTTTCTTGAGGTGTTTTTGCAGGTGAACATGGTCACTCAGATAGATTTGGAAGAGAAGCTACAGGCTGTCTGTATCCCTTGTGAATCTGCTCCTGTCCTGTTCCTTCCCTTTCCTCACCGTCGATGACTTCTGGCTGAAGGGGACAAGCTGTAGTCTCTAACTGCTTTGTTCTCTTTGACTCGAGGTGGAAGTGTCACCATCCTACCGGGCAGCCTGCGAAGACTTCCAGGAAATGACGGGCGACCAAGAGCCCCGAGGCTGGCGTGAGGCACAGGAACCGTACCAACCAGAGATGCTGCAGGATAAGCACATCCTGAGGATGGTGCAGGAAAAGAGAATTCCACGGAAGGAGGTAGAATTAGAATGAGGAGCTGCAATGTGTCTGCAGGCCTAGAAGGGGGGAAGGAGTCCTTGGGAGGAAGTGGAGCAGTCATTGCTGCAGTCATCCTTCAGAGCATGAAACTGGCTATGAACTTGAGTAAAACCAGCCTTTGGTTTTGACCATGTGGTTTCACAAGTGGACATCCAAACCAGTCCAGTTGAAGAGCTCTGCGTGTGGCTGACAGCAGCTTCCTAAGGGCTTGCATTTGAAATGGGATCTCGGGGCAATCTCTGCCAGCCACCTTCCTGACACAAACTCATTTCTTGTCTCAAATCTACACAGGCTCTGTCACTGAACCTGCTGCAGCAGCAGCAGCGCCGTCCCAAGGAGCCTTTGCTCCCCAGCCAGAGAAGTGGAGCCGGGGCACTTGGTTCACCTCCCGCGCTGACCCAGCTGCTGCTCAGCACCAGGAGATCAACAATGCCTCCCTGGAGCTACTGAGTACGTCTGGTGTCTTTCTTACCTGAGCGACAGTGTAATGTGTGCACGTGTCCTCCTCAGTTTGGTGTCACAGGGACATTAGAACTCCCCACAGGAAGTGCTGGCAGTGCTCTGAGGCAGCGAGAGAGTGCTCTGGGTGTTCCTGCTGCCTCTGAGGGCAGCTTGGACTGGCTGGAGTTTGCCTGGGCTTCCCTCTGTGCCGAAGGCAGAAGCAGGGATTGCTCCTGGATCAGCAGAAGGCTGTGACTGCTTGAGTCCTAGCCATTGGCACAACCCCTGCCCAGATCAGTGTCTAGGAGAACACATCAAGCCCTTTGTGATTCTGCACCACGAGGCATTTATTCTGCTTCTTGCCCATAACAGCTGCCAGTGCTGTGCTCTCAGATAAGCCCTGGTCGGGTTGAGAACAGAGCCTAGTTGATGCTGTGTCTGCCATCACCTGTTGGGACAAAAAGGCTCGCTCTGGCTTCTTCCCGTCAGTGCCTGTCAGTGCTCATGCTTGGGCTTTGCCAGCCTTGTTGTGGTAGCTGCCCTGGCTCTGAGGGCTGGTGGGACTGCAGAAGCTGGAGCTTTCCTTATCCAGGAGAGTCCCGATGCCGCCCAGCCGCTGCAGCGCAGAGCTGCCTGAGCCAGCAGCCCCTTGTCTGGGCCGGCTTCTGCGTCGCATGGCCTGGACTCACAAGAGGGTCAGCATCTCCTCTGGGCAGCTGTCTGTGTCACGCTGACACCTGAGGAGCACTGCTGTCCTCTCTGCCCTTGCTTGCCATGCCGAGTTGGGAAGATGGGGACGTGTGTGGTGCCAAGAGGGCAAGTCCAATGGGAGTGACTGATCCACGCTGTCAGGGTGAAGAGAAGCAGTGTGGTTCTCCATGCGGGGCACAGGCAAGGGCATCTTTGAACTCACTGTGCTCATAAAGAGTGAGGGTACTGGTCCTGAAAGCCCCATTGGGATTAGTTATAGCATGAGCTGCTCTGGTTTACAAACACAGAGGCATTCTTCTGGCAAACTGCTGCAAGGTGGAGAAGATGGGAACACTTGGCAATATTCCTCCTGTTCTGAACTTGGCATCTGTTCAGAGGAATTGATTCTAGATATCAAGGTGCATTTAATCTTAGCGAGTAGGAAACCTTTTGTTGAATCTCACAGTGTTTATTCCCAAGAAAACAAATGCTCTCTTATTTCCAGCTCTCCTTAATGTTTTTAGATGACAAACTTACTTGCCTTGGTAGCTGTTCTCTTCCGGTCTCTGTCTTCTCTGAATATATCTCCCTGTACTTCCCTGTGTATCTGCTGTCAAGATCTCTCTTCAAAGGACTCTGGAAAATCAATCTCTCTGCCAGCCACTTGCGCTGCAGAGCTGCCTGTCTTCTTGTCGTTGTTCCTGCTCCTGTTGTTGTTGTTGTTGTTGTTGTTGTTGTTGTTGTCGTCACCCAGCTGACCACAAAGGGCTCAGAGCTCCAGACAGTGGGGCTGCCTTTTGTGTCTCCTGGAAACTGGGATCTCTGCATTAAAGTGAGCGTCTTGCATTTTGTTTCCCTCAGGGAGAATGGTGGAGATGGAAAATCCCATTATAAAATACACTGAACTGGAAAATATTGGCAGTGGGTGAGTCCAACCAATGTTAATTTTACAAAACTATGCACCAGCTGTTTTGCTGGTGGAATATCCATCAAGTGTGAAGTCAGACAAGCTGCAAACATATTCAGATGCTGGGGTTAGATTGTCAGTGCTGATCAGAATTTTTAAATGTGGTCAGAAGGAATTGCCAAAGACATGTCCATGCTTCCAGTGTCCTGCAGGTCGTAGGCATTTACAGCAGAGATCTCTGTGGGCTGGCAAGATCTAAATGGCTTCTCCTTTCTTTGCTACTATTTTGTTCCTAGGACTTTTGGAGATGTTTGTAGAGCACTCGACACTGCCACAGGAGGAGAGGTAAATGTCAACAGCTGCCACAAACTCTGCTGCACTCGAGGGCTTTCCCCTGTGTTTTGATAAGCTGGGGCTGGAGCTTTGCATAGAGCTGTGCAGCAAAGGCACAAGAAACACAGACTGGTGCCAGCGTGCAAATTGCAGCTGGGACAGTCTTTGTCCTTCTCAGCTGCCAGAAAGAAGGTACAGAGGGCAGCAGTTCCTTTCAGAGAAGGATGTGCTCATTCACTCTCCATTGCTAAAACAAAGGTGGTGCCTTTGAGCTTCTCACTGCTCTTTGGGGCTACAGCTTCAGAATTCTCATTTCTGGTTGCCAGCAAATGCATCTGAAAGTCTGCCCATAGCCCAAGATGCATCCACAGAGTATTAAGGCATGGATTACTTCTTGTGAGTCCCATACAAAAAAAGCAGAGAGTATGGTTAGAGTTTTGTGGGTAGTAGCTGAGACACCACTGTTACCAAGTGGACAAGGCAAAACCTCAGTGGCCACGTGTCCTGTAACTGGCCTCCAAGGAAGCAGAGAAATGGGCTGTTGCAATGTCAGTTCCTAATTACTGCAATGCCTAATCACAAGGCAATTGGGCACAGTTTGGCTATGTCATTCCAAAATCACTCACTCCGTGGGAGAAGTTGTTTTCATGCCACCAGCTTTTAATGTTACTGATTTTCAACATCGTTTTAGGTGGCCCTAAAGAAAATAAATCTTCAAGGACTGATCTGGAAGGAAGGAACTTTTAATGAACTCATGGTCATGAAAATGAATAAGCACCCAAACATTGTGAATTATTTAAAGAGGTGAGTGGTTGTTGTTTTATCCCAGCGATGTTTGTTTACATACTGCAAGCATGCAAAGTTAAAAACCCACTTTGGTCACTTTTAGAAAATAGAGCTGGTAATTACTGGTTAATTATTATTTCTCTACTTATCTCCAGTGGATGGGAAGAGAGTGCATTTGGTCTGCCTTAAACTACCCTGGCAAATGCAGTTTGAAAATTTTTCAAAAACTTGGATCAGCCCTATCTTACTAATTCAATACCCTGTAAGTTCACTACCTCCACATTGTTTTGAGGCTTGGTTTTTTCAAATTTTTCTCAGCACCTTTTAAGTTCTGATAAACCATCCTCGAGAGGATTTCCCTTGGATTGTTGTCCCTTTTCCATTGCTGTGCACGCCAGGAAGATCAGGTGTTTATTTCCAGAAATAGCATGTGTGACAGGTTTTTTATCTGGGCTGTTACTAAACCGCACTTTTCGCTTGCTGGCCATCTGAGACATCTCCTTTTTCACAGCTATAGCTTTCTCCTTGAGACCGCACAGATTGCAAACAATGCACAGCTGAGAGGGAATGTCTATTCTTTTATTCTGTCCTTGTCACAAAGGGACTCGGAAATAACCCTTGTTGTTTTCCAACAGCAACGTTGTTGTTTTCAAACATGCATGTTCATCTCCACCCCTTGGTTCCTTCTTTCAGCTACCTTGTGGGTGAGCAGCTCTGGCTGGTCATGGAGTACATGGACGGAGGCACTCTGAGCGACGTCATCAGCAAGACTCACATGTCTGAAAGAGAGATTGCAGCCATCAGTCAGGAGGTCAGCAATCCCACCTGTGCTGCCGAGGGCTTGGGCAGGATTGTCTGGGAAACAGGGGCTCAGAACAGGAGTGATTTTATGTTCCAAGCTTTGTTTCTGTGTTGCTGGTATGCTATGGACAAGCAAAAGCATCTCAAGGGCACTGCCTGCCAGTGCCCCTGCACTCACTCTACTCAGTTCTTGTACTCATATCTCCTGCTGTTGTATTCTCACTCTGCCTCATGTATTTGTATTTGCTGTTCTCCACCTTGCCTCTCTAAACGTTTGCCCGGAGCCTGTCTGCACTGCATTCCTTGCCTGTAAAAGCAAAGGTGCTGGTGGCAGGATTTGAAACTAATGGCAAAGAAAAAGAGACTCATTTCACACAGTCCTTAGCTGAAAAGGACCGTAGTGCAGCCAAGATGCTCTTTGCTACAGGAAGGTAACTGATGTGATACTTCCAAGCCTGTGCTGAGGCCAGCAACAAAACCGTTGTCATGCAGCCTCCCACCCCAAAGTGATCCACTTCATACCAAAGGGAGGGACTTTTTCTTTCTTGGCAAAACCCTCCTTTGTCCTCGGCATGCAGAAAGCACATCCACTGCAGCAGCAGTCATCCTGGCTGGTTTGCAGGGGACAGTCTACAACAGCAGGTGCTGTTGCTCTTTCTAAAGCTGACATGCCTTTCCTTAGAAAGGTCCCGCTCTGCAAGTGTTGCAGCAGCAAGCTCTTCGTCTCAATGGCACTGTGTTCTGCCATTACTCGCCATTCCCCTGCAGAGGGAATCTTTAGAGCTGTTTCCTTACTTGCGTGGTGAAATCACATCACTAATTTTTCCCTCCTGTTTCTGTTTTCTCTCTCAGTGCCTGCAAGGACTGGATTTTCTTCACTCAAACCACGTGATCCACCGAGACGTGAGGAGCAGCAACATCCTTCTCAGAACCGACGGCTCTGTCAAGCTGGGTCAGTGTATTCTTGGTCAGCTGCAGCATTCCAGGGATGTGGGGTGTGGGGCTGCTTTGAGTGACTGCCAGCTCCCCAGAAATGGAGCTGGTGGCAGTGCAGGGCCCCCCGCCGTGAGCTGATGACACAGCTGCAACGTGCACAGAGGTATAAATAAGGGACCAGGAGAAGTCAAGAGTGGCGTTGCTCAGTGTGTGTCCCTTCCAGAGGGAGGGAGCTACAATGTAAAGCTTCGGGGGAATAAAGGCCACTGCTGTAAGCAGCGCTAAAAAACCCGGGATATCTTGGAAGTGGCCAATTCCATACTTCCTTGGCTAAAGCCCCAAGGAAACTGAGCATGGACAGTTCTCCAGGAGATTCAACAGCACATTCTTAGACTGAGAGTGAGGAATTCTTTTGCTTGATTTCCTAACTTGAGCTGGCTTTCATGGTATGTTTTTTTCTCCACAGCTGACTTTGGCCTCTTTGCTCAGCACACCCCCGAGCAGAGTAGATGGAGCTCAGTGGCCGGCACTTCTGGGTGGATGGCGCCTGAAGTGGTGACAGGTCAAGCATATGGCCCTAAAGTGGACATAGGGTCGTTTGGAATCGTGGGCATCGAAATGGTGGAACGAGAAGTTCCTTACTGGAATGAAACTCCTGTTTTGGTAAGGTCCAAATACTCACTGATCCCGCTGTCTTTCTCACCTGTCCCATGTTCTGTGTGCCACTGGACAAAATCCCATTGCCATCTGCTGGCACCACTTCCACCAAGGTGCCCTTCTAAAAATGTCCCTGCAGCACATCAGCATCTGCTGTTGATTTGGTTGCATCAGTAGGGAAGAGGAAGGTAACCAGTTCAGAAACCTAACCAGTTAAGAAACCTGCCGTTTTGGCCTCCAGCCATGCTTGACATTTTTCATTTGCTTTTTGAACAATGTTGGAGCTCTGTCTCTGAAGAAAAAGAATTTTTCAGTGGAATGTTTGGATGTGTGATAAATATCCTTCAAAATGGAGATGGAATCTTCCTAATTTCAATTTTATAGAAAAAGAAAAAAGAAAATGGAAAAGGAAGAGAAAAGGGAAAAGAAAAAAGAAACGTGGGCGGTTGACGCCGGTGCTGTGTTCCTTTACCACAGGAGCAGGGCCATCCCTGGCTTGCACAGTTCTAAGGATAGTGAGGACTCCAGCTCTCCACCATGTCCAGTGGCTGAGCACAGCTGCAGAGAGACAGGATAAAACCCTCTTTGTGACCTCTGGGGGTGTGGGAAAAGTGAAGGAAATTTTCCTCTGGGTTGAAGATGAAAGTAACAAAGTCTCTTTGGTCATCATCTTTTTCAGTGCCACCAGCACAGAGCTGTTCCTGTTGTGGTGGGCATTTTCATGGAGACTCCCAGGCCTCCTTCCATTGTTATTTCTGTCTATTTTAGATGGATTCTGCATCTGCATTTTTTTCAACAGGAGAAAAAAAAAAAAAAACTTGATGATTTTTGTTTCATGTAAGCAGTGCTAGAGGGACCAACAAGCACTGCAAATATGCCTTTCATGTAATAATCCTTGGAAATAGTATGGATAGGACAAACTCCCCCTTCCAAATAGCCTGTCAGGCTGGTGTGAATGCTCAGAGAAGCAAAACGTGCTTTTGCTGATGTAGTTCCACCAGCTAGGTCAGTCAATGAAGTCAGCTGCCAAGGCAAGATCTGCTGGATGTGGAAAAGCTGTGGCTGCATCGGGGTTTGGGTTTTTGGTTGGTAAAGAAAGTAATCTCTGGGTCTCTGCCAGGGCAGAAACTGCCCTGCAGAGTGGAGCCTAAACAATGGGATCTGAGAGAGCAGTTACAGATGGGAAAGAAGCAGCTGGAGCCTCGTGTTTCCTTTTTCCCAGCCTCAACTCCTGATAGCCACAAGAGGGACACCAAAGCTGCAGCAGCCCAACCGATTCTCGCCTTGCCTGCGCGACTTCCTGAGCTGCTGCCTGCAGACAGACGAGGCGCGGCGCTGGTCTGCCAAGGAGCTCCTGCAGGTAAAATGCAAAGGGGCTGCAGGTGAAACAGTGTCCGAGGGATGGGCTCATCTTCCACTGAGGTCCGAGGCATCAGATGAGCCCCCTTCCTCCTCACCTCCACTCCTGGTGCTGTTCAAATGAAGAATCCTAGTCTGGGCTGGGCTGGGCTGGCAGGGCCCTGTGAAGGTCATCTGGTCCAAGTGTCCTGCAATGAGCAGGGACATCTTTAAAGAGATCAGGTTGCTCAGAGCCCTTTCCCACCTGACCTGGAATACCTGCAGGGATGGGGCACCTACAAGCTCTTGGGACAAGCTGTGCCAGGGTTGCACCATGCTCTGAGTAAACAAGTTCTTCCTTAGACCTACTCTGATTAGATACCCTTTGTGTTTAAAAATATTTGCCCACATTCTATTATAACTCGACCTGATAAAAAAGATGTCCCCCACTTTCTTAAAAGCCACTCTGAAGTCTTGGAAAGTGGCAATAAAGTCTCCCTAGGGCCTGTTCTTCACAAAGCTGAGTAACTCCACCTCTCTCCGCATTTCCTTAGAGGACAGGTGTTCTGTTTTCTGGCTGTTTCTGTCGCCCTGTTTTGTAATTTGGTGGGGTGTTCTGTTTTACCTAATGGCAAAAGAATTGAAGTAGAGCAATGCAGGGTACAGAGCGATGAAATGGTGGTGGAGGAACCCAAGGATGCCAGTCCTGGCAGAGCAGTCTGGAGAGATTTGGCTGCGGGCAGGAGAGGCTGTGAGGGGCTCACGGTGAGCCTCTGGTTTGTGCCCCCCACCCCACCCTTAGAGGTTTCTGGCACGCAAACAGGGACAGCTGAGAGGGACTTGTCCCAGCCCCATCTGCTGCCTGGCATGCTCAGGCAGAGGGGAACTGGCCCAGGCTTACTGCCAGGTTGTGTGGCAGAGAGGGAACTGCTGGAGCCAGCACCACTGGGCTGGCACCTGCTGGGAAGGAAGGTGCCATCCAGCACAGGAGGGGCAGGCCATGGAAAGGTAGACACTGCTCTGTCTTCCTGTGGAAATTAGCACGGTGCCTGTATTTGAAAGACAGGGACCTATGTGAGTCATTGGAGTTTCCTGAAAGGAAGAAACCCCAGGGACAGAAAGCACCACTTCTAGAGCACTGGCAGGGCAAAAATCCCAGCAAGATGGAGAAACCAGAATAAACGGATGAGTGGGATTCTGGGCCAGGTTTGCCTGCGATGGCAAGGTCCTGCACAGGATGACTGGGGAGCAGATGGTCCCCTCACTCCTCTTCCTGGGTCTTTCTAGAAACTAGAGGAATCCTGATTGAGTCTGTGGAGCACTGAGCTTGGAAAGTCATGGTTCACACTTCTTTGTTGTTTTTTGGTTTTTTTTTGTTCCTGTGGGCAGCATCCATTTGTAACATCAACCAAGCCACCATCCACCCTGGTACCACTCATCATCTCAGTGAAGAAACAGAAGAAGACAAGAATGTAAAAATCAAGATATTATCGCCATAACCAAGTTCGAGTAGGATTGTAGAGTAGGACTCTAGAGTAGGACTGTTGAGTAGTTTTGTAGCATAGGTTTATAGAGTAGGATTGTAATTAAATAAAGTTTCTGAAGCATCAAGTCATTTGGATGATTCTCCTCCTTCTGACCCCTTCAGAAAACTCAGCATTTCCTTCTGAATTACCAGTTGTTTTTTATTGGTGCTAAGACATGCTTATAGCTTCTTTGGTATGGTTTGTAAGTGGAGAATAAAATGAACAGGGCTAATGCCTTTATTAATGTTCAGGTCTTATTGAAAAGATCAGCTGGGCAGGGGGCCCGACGCGGAGCTCGCTGCCACTGTTGTACCTTTCCCAGGTAGCCAAAAGGGAAGGAGGTGTGCAGAGTCTTTCACTGAAGTCCAGAGCAGCTGTTATCCCCTCTTCTTTCCTTGTGGCAGCATTAGGAAGTTCTGTCTCTCCATCTCCGCTTTCCACAGCCTACTCTAGTCTAGTCTTTTGTAGGTGATGGTGATGGGCAAAAGTCGATCAGGGGCTGTGTTTCCCCTCTTCCTCAGCTAGGGCATTTGTCTAGCCCCCTCTACTGTGATTAGTTCTTTATTTAGGGATGTTTTTATCCCCTAAAAACACTCCCATGATCCCAAGGGTTTTTTGTTTGCATTTTAGTCCCAGAATGGCAGCAGGGGGGAGGTGGGAGGGCAGTTATCTCCAGGTAGTTTAGAGAAAACAAACAGAGCAATTAGCTAATTAACATTTCAATATTGGTACTCAGCTAGAGCCAGCAGCCATTCCACTGTTGCCATGGGAAGTAGGAAGGCCCTGCCCGCGTTCCCAGGAACACCTGGGAACTTTGTTCATTACAGAGAAGGTTCTTCTTCATCCTCTCCAGACCACACTGCCTTTGAAATACAGCCCACTGATCCCTTTTGGCACATCTGTGGCACTTCCAGTTGAGGCGAAAAGGGCAATGGCATTTGCAGGAAAAACCAGAGAGGGAGTGGGAAACCAAAACCTCCTGTGTTGCTGCAGGCCTTCAGCTGTGACTCGAGAGCATTGGTTTCCTGCCACTTGGATTTGTATCCCAAAGTGCAATGTCTTTGGCTCGAGGAGAGCCTTGCTCAGCTGATGTTATGTGTATTTTGGGTAATTCGTATTTGTTAGAAATAGATGTATGAAATATGTTATTTTGGTAAGAAATATTCCTGTAAGTTTTTTTAATCACTCAAGCCAGGGATGAGAAGGTTGCTTCACAGTATTTCAAAACCACAGCTGGCAGCAGGGAGAAAAGGACCTAATTTGCAAATGAATGGAGGTGGCCGGCTGGGAGATGGGTGCTTCTCCAAGGTAATCTGAAGGAACACCCAAGCAATGAATACTTGATAAATATCTCAGATTGAGATAGCCAGAGCTATCAAGGAGACGCATCTCAATGTCGAGTTCCAGTAACCCTCTGACTGGCATACATCGCTTCCCAGACACAGTTTTGTTCAACTCAGCCCAGAGAAAAGAGACTCTATGAATATGTGAGACTCTGAATAGAAAGAAAAGCTCGATCACTGAAATCCCTGCCTCGAGCAAAATAAAATCTATAAAAACTGCTTGAGCAGGACAGTTGGTGCGAAACATAGGAGACCCTATGCTATAGTGGTCAGACCTGTGTCTCACCCAGCACTGATCCTGGGCTCGGCACTTACCTTTTTATTGTGGCTGGCTCAGACTGAATTTGATCGCTAAATAAAACTATATTTTATTATTTAATTTGGCTGGACTAATTCTTATCTATAACACTTGAGAAAGCAGAAAGATCAGAGAGGGTGCTCTGAAAGGTCTCCTCCGGTGCAGAGCTGTCAGCAACTGTGAGGTGAGAGCGGGCCCTGTTGGGGAAGATGAAATAGGAAAACCTTATCAATATGATTGCCTGGCAAAAGATTTGGAAAATACAGACATTGAGATGAGAACTAGATTCAAAATAACAAACCTTGACTACTGAATAACTAAAAAACAATAGTATAGCCAGGTTGAAAGCAATCCCCCCTTCTGATTAAACAATGCCCTTTACCTGCAGATAGGTCCAAAGGTCAAATGGAACGCTCTGTCTCACCCCCAATGTATGGTTCATCCCACACCTGTGACCCTCCCCTGAAGTATCAGGTATCTGGGACCCCATTGGCCCAAGTCCTGTTCCAGCCCACCTTGAAGCCCCCTGACAAGGTGTGCCCGAGGGACCGGACGCTCTCTTGGATCTTCCCCTGGGACCCTCACCTGGAACCCTCTCTCCCTTTCTCTCCCTCTTCCTCTCTCCCTGGGCCTGCCACAAGTTGCGCCTGGCAACTCCAAGCAGGGCCTTTCACCCCTTTTAATAAACCACATTTTCTAAGACCTGACTTCAGAGATCTCTCATCCATCCAAACCGTCCTGGAGTCCCGCGCTCTCTACAGGGCCCAGCCTTACCCGGGGTGGAGCCGCAGCAGAGCCCCGGCAGAGCCCGGAGCAGCCTGAGCCTCGGCACAGGCAGGCTGCCAGGGGACCCTTGTAGCTGCAGGAGGCGGCAGCCCGGCCCTGTGTGCATCTTCCTGGCACCGGGTGCATCCTCCACTCTCAGAGCCCAAGCGGCAGTTGGCTGCTCCCTAGGGGAAGCAGAGCCCTGCTGAGCACAGCCCAGATCGGAGGCATTGGCCGTCTGGAGTCTGCCCCGGGGCAGAGAAAGGCGAGGGGCAGCCGAGGGCCGGTGGCCTGGCTGAGCATTGCTACTCATAGCTCTGGGAGGAAGTGCCTGCGGTCCTGCAGTTCTGCACTGAGCCAGAGCAAAGGTGTGCAATGCAGAGTGTTTGGCAGAAATATTCAGGGCCAGCAGGCCAGCCGGCTTTGTGCTCTCTGGCGCACAGCAAGCGCTGTGCAACGCAGCTCTGAGCTGCTGGGAGAGAGGAATCGGGGATGTGCCTGAAGTGAGTCAAGGGGTTAGCTGTAAATGTAATTAGGATAATTGAAAACTGCAGATGAGCTGAGGGGCCAGCTGGGACTATAACTGGGATAGTAGAAGATTGCATATTTTAGTTAAGATTTTAAAATTAGTTAAGAAGCTAAGTTAGTAATACAGCATGCAAAAATCACGTGCCTTAGTTAAAGAGTACCAAATATATTAGGAAAGTAAAGTTAGGAGTGACAGGGATAGATGAAGCAATTGTGAAGGAGCAGAGACCATAGAAATACCTTGCCTTAAGAATAACCAAACAGTTAGAAGAGGCTTGGACCGTGACCAGCAGGTCAAAAAGTCCTGCCAACTGGCCATGGGTGAAGAGTTCACCATGAGGAAGACAGCTTCCTTCCTCCCATACGACTACTCCCTCATTTCAAAATCCCACTGACTCAATTAAGGGAGTACAATTGCACAGCAGTAATAGATATTCAGCTGATTATAATATGAAGGGGGCAGGTAATAATTATGTATTATGCATTCTTAGAAACCGTGTGAATATGTAAAACCTTTTTTTTTCAAAACCTCTGCATACAGAGAGCAGGAGTCTGCAACTCTTGCACATGTCTTTGGAAACTATTTCACATGTGTCCAGCACTGCAATAAATACCCTTCTTTTCCACTGTAATTAGCTGAAGAGTCGTCTGTCCGTGCTTCAAGAGTTGTGCTAGAGTAGTGAACAGATTTGCAAGGGAGCAGAAGAGTTTCAATAGGCAATTTTTGGAAGAGATGGAAGCCTCTTCTGACTGAAGGGGAAGCCATTTGCAATGGAGTACTGATCCCAAAGTCCACACAATACTGCACCAAAGGATTAGACCCTGCTCTCTTCAGTACCTTCTAACTGATCCTGCCTAAGTTCTGGTTCTACTGCACATCAGCCAGGGCTCACACCTGTGTTCCGGGGCTGTTCTTCCTCTCAGAACTAATGGCTCAGCTCTCTCTCACTGACATATTGCTTACCCGAGGCCAGTCTCTTCCATATCCCTTATAAAAGGAATTTATCTTTGATCTCCAAATTTTGCATGCATGCCTGCATGAAAAAAAAACCCTACAATACAAACCTTCAGGAGAATCATGGCATAAAGGCACATTCCAAGCACACAGTGCTAGCTCACATCCAATGTTTCCTTCTCAAGGATCTCCCAGACCTTCCCCACAGGGCTGTTCTCAATCCATTCATCACCCCGGCTGTTCTGCTAAGTTCTGGAATATGCCTTTCTAAAGAGGAGGCATTTCACACACTGGGGAAAAAAAGTCGTAAATCTAAGGAAAGGAGGCTGAGCCAAGTGGTGGCATTGAAATACAGGTGGGGTAGACATTCCTCTTTGATGTGAGGAATGCTTTGCAGGTTTGGGGTGTGTAATGTAACATTTGGGGAAGGAGAAAAAGGCACAGAAATTCAGGCTTTCAGCAGCTGAGAGGTGGCAGTATTAGAACACGCAGCAGTTGGTGAAAGCCATCTCTCTCCTTCAGGTTCCTGCTGTGTGGGAAGGTGCTGGGAGTTGTGATGGCTCCACTAACCCTTTGCTGGGAGGATGATCTGTACCGGGGGAGAGCAGAAAGCTGCCATGGTGAGCAGAACATGCTCAGAGCATTACAGTTCAGAGAATGATACTGCCCCTGAAGTGCAAAAAGCTTGAAAGCATCTAATTCTGTGCAGCACTGCTGTACAAATTTTCTCTTCTAGAACGTGCCCGTTTTCATATTCTGCAGATGAATTATCTGGTTTTTACAGAATACATGGAGTTTTTTCTTAAGTTTTTTGGGAGAACTCTCAAGTTTATTTTTATTTGCAATTTACATCCAGCATTTATTAAATTGTTCTTTTGTAAATACTTGGGGAACAAATACCCAACCATTTTTTATTCCTTTGGGATATTGTGATTAATATTCTTAGAAAGAAAGCTTTGTTGAACAAGTGTGAAAACACAGAGAGAGGGGAAATAGCATAAAAGTCTTTTAAAACAGGGCGTATAATGAGGACAGAAGAACTGCAGAGCTGAGTAATTCCTCCAAGGGTGACTTCTCCAAGAACTGCCAAGATACTTCCTTAAATCAAGGGAAATGTGACCTGCAGCCTTAGAAAGTACAGCCAAAACAAATGAAAACCCTTTGGAAAAGAGGGAATTTTGCCAGTGACATCAATCTGTCCGGATAACTGAGGGATGCCCATCGTCCTTGCACTGCATTCCTCAGTATTTGCAGTGTGTTTTCTCCCAGTTTCTGTGAATAAGCAGCTGCAGTTGCTTTACCATTAACTTAAGCTCCTAGGAGAATTACCAAGCAGCATAATTGTTTTTTGTAGCTGAGCATGACTTGAGTTTCCCAAATCTTCTACAAAGCAGAAAGGAACAAGACAGCTACTTGTGCTGATGTTAATGAAGTGTTTCATGAAAGCAGGTGAATGAGAGCATTGCATTGTCGAACTTCCACAGTCAAGAAAACATGATTGCACTTAGAATAAAACATATGAAACTAGGAAAACATCGGAACAGGATAAAAAGAAATTACTAGACAGGAAGGGATGTTGGGGGAAAAGGCCATTTCTGATGCATGTGCATGCATTTGTAAGGTAAAACAGAAAAAGAAGGGCAGAGATAATGAGGGATGAAGATTTTAAAATTGCACTGGGCAGAAGAGACACACAGACAACCACTGTAAACACAGCTGAAAGATTCAGCTTGGAGTTGTATTAGAGTGGGATACGTTCACTGATGTTCTCTGACGCACACCAGTGCAAAGACTGAAGAAGAAAGGAGAAAAGTTTAATTTCTGAAAGTCATTTAGACTCCTGGAAGCATTGTCTAGAGATCGAAAAGGCTAAAGCCTCAGAGAACCTGAACCTAAAACATTCCCAAATGGATTGATAAGGTATGATGTGCACATCTCTGCTGTTTTCAGAGTCAATGAAACTGACAATGAGTGTCTGGAAATTAGGAATGGGAACCCAGATTTTATCTCCATTACTCTAAGAACACCTTAACAAGGCACTTTAGGAGCTGAGCACTAACATTCTCACCCTGCTGTATTCACTTTACATTTGAATACAGGCTGGTAGAAGAAGAGATTGTTTTAATTTCTCCCCAAGTTGCCTGTTGCACTTTCAGGTTAGGAGTACATGTAAAATTCAGCTAATCACCCTCTATCCATGAATATTCCACTACTGAACTGGCAGATAGAAACATCATTTTTCTCTTTTTAACTTCCTAAGTGGTGCCCTAATTAACAGAAGACTTGTATAAATCACACAGAAAATCAACAAAAATGCTGAAATTGGCTCTCAGTTTCATTATAAAGGCTTCTGAAAAAAGGCTGGACCGGATCACTAAACACACCGAAACTTGGAAGAGAAACATGCATTTTAGCACTGATCAAGGGGAAAGAAAAGTAAATTCTTTAAAATTCTCAAGTGGAAGATAAGGAGAAAGACAGGAAGCACAGGGAGAAAAAGGCCCTGTCAGATGACCTGTGGAAGGTATCTTTGTGCACCAGCACTGTTGAGGACATTCCCTGCCATTGGTGCAAGCAGCTGGAGACATAAATACTGATGGATCTGGGGGCCACAATCTTGGTAGTGCAGAGGTGGTTCAATAGCGTGACATGATGGAGTTCCCTCTGAGCAACTGGGCTGCCTGAAAGAAGTGAACAGTTCACCACAGCCTAGCCCGCTCGGCTGCTGTTTCCTCCTAACCCTCCTGGGGAGGCTCTGAGATCTTCCCTTCCCTGATGGAAGTGCTGCTGCTGCCAAGGGAAACGTCCCCATCCTGACTCAGTGTTCCCTTTGCTTCCCAGCTGTGCCATCTGCCGTCCCTGTCCAGGAGAGCTGCTCTGCACGGGAGGAAGAGCCCGAGGGAGAGCCTGGGGACATCGGCGGCTGCAATCCCTCCTGATCTGGTTCTGTTTATGGATGTGTAGAGTTAGACTTTGATAGTTACAAGTATAGGGATATTTACATGCGTAGACTGATACTTGTATAGGTGTCTATGTATGTAAATTGTTCTATTGATGCATGTATATTGATCAGTTTGCATCTCTAGTTATGTTTGCATACTTGCACAGTTGTGTAGCTGTGTGGTTCTGTTGCTGGGGTTGTATGGATTGTTTTAGTGCTACATTGATATTTGTATATTTATAGGTAGGTTTGTTATGTCTGTATTATATTGTCATGTTATATGTCATGAAATATGTAATACATATTTACAGCTCTATATTGTTATGGGTATATATGTATTTACTTCTATTTAATTATGTATGGAGTTGTATAGTTCTAAAATTCTATTTATTTAGTTATGGATCTGAGAGAGATATTGGTGTTTTGGTATTTGTATATGGGCTGTACGGTTGCAGTAATATGTAAAAAATGTAATTGTTAACCTTTAATTCATATATGTGTATAGTGAGTTGTTGCAGAGGGTTAGAATAAGTTATTTTTTTAAACTGAAGTTGATATCTGTATATATTTACATAACACACTTGTCACAATAAATTCTATTTTAATCTGAAATTGATATTTGTATGTTTCTATATTGGCAGCACAGGTGTAACAATTTAAAATAAATTTCATTTTTAAACATAGGTTGATGTTTGTGTATTTGTACATTAGTAGTGTAGTTGTAACTATCTGCCATAAATGTAATGTTTCAACTGAAATAAGCACAGGTTTGTGCTACCCAAAGAAATGAGCAGATGTAAAGGTGATGATGCTGGAGGATTTTGGCCATGAAAATCTCCAGCCATGCCCAGCCCATGCCCCACTTGCACTCAGGCTGGGCAAGGGAAGCGCAGATTTGGGATGGCAGCAGAGCCACACGTTGTCTCAGAACTCGCTGCAAAGGCCTGCTGAGGAGACTCTGGGACTCCACTGAGAGTAGAACTCTGAGCAGGAGCCACCAGGGATGACAAACCCACCCCCATCCCAGGGGCAGCTCTTTAGGCAGTGCTCCAAGCGTCCCTCTGAAGCTCGTCCTGGAGACCAGAAGCCAGCAGGGATCCTGAGCCAGCTCCGCTGCCTTTGGCAGCACTTTGGCAAATGAGCTGCAGCAAGGGGGAGGCAACAGTGTCTGACTGCTGCAGGCTGGGGATGAAGGAAGGGCCATGGACACAAGTGCTGAGATGCTCCAAAATCCAGAAGGAGTCTGGAGAACTGGGAAGCAACAAGTTCCAACAAGCATTGAAATGATGGAAGCCCTTTGTGTGAAGTTCCCTGAAGGAACTCCCAGGGTAGTTGCTGCTAGGATCAGCAGAAGCAGAAAGGAAAAATATACAAACACTAGGAGATGATATATTAGCCTCATAAGAAATGGCTTCCAAAATTATAATGTATATTACTTACATCTTTTATATTTTATTATATTATGTTATGTTATGTTATGTTATGTTACATTAATCTAAATATATAATATATACGATGCATGAAATTTAATGCACATGTATTTTTGGACAATTTTTTTTAACATATTTTTTTTCATTTAAGATACATATTTGAAATATTCTTCCAGCCTGGGAGAGTGAAGACGCAGTCCAAAACCTTCTGCCCACTCAGCAGTCAGCCCTGGGTGTGTGCATGCACACCCACCCACTGTCCTTGCTCTTCTCAGCACCTCGGGGCTGCTGTTTGCACAGAATTGGGATGAATTTAACTCGACAGACCCACAAGTGGGGTGTCCAGCTTGTCATGAACACTCATGTGGCAGGGCACAACACAGAGCTCTCCAATCACATTATCACAGGTCCTTTCATTCCTGTTGGGCACTGAGGAACTCCTAAAAGCACCAAAGGCACAGAAAAGAGGTGGAAAAAATTGGCGTCATGCTAGTGCTGGTATCCTCATGGAGGAAAATCTGTTGGGTTTCTTAAGGTTGTAGCTATCCAAAAACTAGGACAACTGCTCAGCCCCAGTAGCCCAGTTGTGAATGGTTTTCTTGACTTGGCAAAACTGGGGTGTTAACAGTGGACTCTGTCCTTGGTTCCAATCACCAGCCCTGACCTGCAGACAAAAGCACCACCACCTGCACAAGCTACATCAGTCAATTTTCTTAAAAAGCCATGTTAAATTTTTGAGAGGAATGGAAAACCTGTCAGACCCTGTGGATTAATGACAAGACTCTGAGGTAAGAAGATCTTACCTCACTGTATACTAGCACCGATCACCAGAGACTGCAAGCATTGTCTGAAGAGACCAAGAGTATAAAAGGAGTAACCTGACTTGAAGAACTGCCTTTTTTTCTGTGGCTTTTAGACTGTGAACTGGCTACAGCAAGGGACCTGACACTGCAGGCTTCAGTCAACTTCTCTTTTTAGAGACATCTTCCACAGATTTGAAGGCAGATTCATTGCAGTGCTGTCAGGTTCTTGCCTTGGGGCCAAATGCCGGTTCAGCAAGGGGATTCCTTAATCCTTGGACACGGGATTTTTACTTTTTCTTTTTCCCTTTTTAATGTTTTCCTTTTAACCTTTCCTCCCCTTTATTTTTCCCCTTTTAATAAACACCCTCTTTTTGTTCAAATCCCCAAAGTTGGGTAATTTTTATCACAACATTAAGTCAACCAAGCCAGCCGCCGCACCGGGAGGAGAAGAAGGCAGTTGTACTTCAATCAAAGACAGGGGAGCAAAAGAGAACACAGCCCCTGCTGTTCCCTGCTGTTACCGTTTGGAGAGATGGCGCTGAAGTGGCGGTCGCAGCCGCTGTTGTCATTGCAGGCGCCATGGAAAAGGAGGGGAAAGCCAGCTGGGGGTGTGATGTTGGCTGAACAGACACCCACCAGCAGGTGTTGACAATGGGCGCAGCCGGTACAGCTGCGCAGGCTCCGTGGCTGACAACAGGGTAGCTGATGGAGCGCCCAGCATCATTGTGGCAACTGCCGATGGTGGAGCTGACTCCGCCCTCACCTACAATGTCGGGGGGGATCTTGAGCTGGGAACTGCAGCTCCTGCTGGCCGTGAAGAGTTGGTCCCCGGTGTGCAGTGGGGGGAAGGCGGGACCGGTCACTGCAGCAACCTGCTGGCCGCTCTTCACAGGAAAGGGGAGAGCCAACCCGCCGGTCACGGCAACGATAGTTCTGGCACTGCCAGCAGCAACAGAAGGGCAGAAAGCAGCGTGAGCAGAGAAGCACTGTCTCTGGGCGCGCAGCTGAGATGCAGCTATCACTCTCAGCGCCACTGATGTTGCGGAAGGAGGAGACAGCAACCTCCCAAAGACATGGGGACCAGGACTTGGCAATGGAACATAATCTCCAAACGAGAGACAGGTTCCATGGAGAGTTCCTATGCCTCTTGCTGGCCTGCAGGGAGCTGGAGAAAAGCTAGCAGCCGCCTGGTCTGGCGATCTTCCCCCCGGGGTGCTGCTGCCACTTCCACCCTCCAAACTCCTCACCTCTGACCCACTGTCCAGGGCTAGGATGGCATGGAACATACATCTCCACACAGCCATTAGCCAAGGTGCGGCAAAATGCCCTCCAGAAAACTCTGTGAGCCGGTGGCCCAATGCCTCCCACAGGATCGGACTAAAAGCAGCGTCCATACCCACCAGGAAGGCATGACACTTGCCCCATGTTAACAAAGCAGAGAGCGAATCATCTGACACAGAGAGTCCCCTTAAGGAAATCATGTCCCTCCACAGAGAAACAACCATGTCTTCTTCTTTAGAGGTGTGGCTTCCTGTGGGGGCTGAAGAGCCAGTCAACGAAGGGCTTGCATCGCTCCCCTAGAGGGCTAACCCCTAAGCCACAGACTCTTTGGTTACAGCGAGCAACTTTCACCCCTAGAGGCCTTTGCAGTTCTGTGTTGATTCATTGTTGCCCATTGGTTCCTCCCCTCATGCTCTGCCCCTGAGACCGTATCCCATGGGTTGCTGGTTTGACTCCGCCCCTTGCTTTCCCTGTATAAACCCCTGTTTTCCCCCAGTTCAAGGAGCTTTTCTTCCTGGCTTCCTTCGCAGAGGGCCCTGCTCTTAATAAAGGCTGTTACTCTTTGGAATGCCATACAGAGCTCCGGTCTCTTTCTCCACCTTGCCTGAGAGCTGAAGCTGAGCTGAACATCACTCGCCGGGCTGAGAGAAGGACGTGCCTGTGCCCCTGAGCTGTCCTTCTTAGGATGTTTCTTCAGGAAGGTTGCGGCACCTTACCACCACCCTGCCGCCGCGGCAGCTTCCCATTGTGGAAACACCGGCACCCAATCTCATCAAAGCATGGACTGTCCACTGCACTGGGAAACTCCATCCTCACCCACTGTTCTAAGTTATCGGGGCAAAACCAGGACCCCAGTCCCTTCCAGGAGGACGCAGGGAAAGGTCATTATCTCTCCAGGGGAACAGAGGGTGTCTGCACACGGGCGGACTGTGCGAGTGCCATGAGGTCCCAGCAGAAGTCTGGCAGGGGTCTGGAGCATCCCTTTGTCCATCCCGCAATTCACGATGCGAAACATGTCGCTGGTTGCTGGTCACCAGATGTTGCTATTGAGTAAGAAAGTGGCACAGACCCACAAGAAGGCTGGTTTGCACAACAGCAGTTTTAATACAAAAAGCTCTTTCTTTTATAGACTGTTCTAATACATTTCACCTGATTGGCCAATTTACAAAAAACACCTTTCTTATAAACAATCCTTGAGCAGAACAGGAAAACAGAAAGTAGGAAAACACCACCTGCAGGTTGTTTATAATAACAAGTTATCATCACTTCCTACAACTCTCTAAAAGTCTCACAAGTCTGCCATGAGAAAACTTATCAGGTTTTCTCACTCTATGACCATGCTGTCACATCCACAATGCCTCACCTGAGGGTTTAGTGCTGCCTCCAGGCCCCTTCAGGGGAAGTGCAGGTGCTCAGTACTCTGAGGCTTTCCCAGCACCTCTCAAGAAAATCTTTATCACCTCCAGACTTGTTGGGGTTTCACTAGATGAGCCATCCAGGGAGTTAATGTGAAAATTTCATCTCTGAAAGCTCACCATCCCACTAGTTCCCATCGACCTTAAATGCCACCCTGAGCTCATGGTTCATCTGACTTGAATCGACCCTGCAGCCGCCTGCAGGGCCCTTGGAGAGAGCAGCAGCTGCACAGCTTCAGAGTAGCACACCCCAGCCAACAACCCATCAGGGAGGAAAAGAGTTTCTACCCTTCCTTTTCAAACAGGTCCTGGAAATTGACCCTTTGAAGTGTTTTCCTGCAGTGGTCTGTCATGGGTGGATCTCAAGCGAGAATCAAGTAGAAAGTATCAAGTTGCCTAGGAAGAGGGACCTTAAATGCAAAAAAATTCTCTGTCTAATCTCTGGTAGATTTGGAAGGTGTTCTGGGCATTTTCCAGACAGCCTCTCTCCTGAGGTAATGCGGCCAGGGGCTCGCGGGTCCGACTGATTGTTGTGCTGCCGTAGGTGTCCCAGATAGTGCTGGGCTGATAGGCTCAGCTTGTCTGGGTCCCTCAGGCTTGGCCTCCGGCCGCAGGCAAACTTAGCAAGCAACTCTGGAGTGATTTCAGCTCTTGTAAATTCAGCTCACAAGTGATTTCAGCTCTGAGCTCACTAAGTGCCCCAGGCAGACGCAGGGATAGAGAGAGACGAGAAGGCTCTATGCCGTTCCACAGCAGTGTCCTTTAATTTCAGCTCCTGTGAAGGGGTGCAGGGACAGCTCTTCTGGCTAACTGGGCAGAGATGGCGGTTGATATAGGGTACTGGGGTGTTGGAAATTGTCCAATGGCCAGGCTTGAGGAGAATACGACCTATAGCCTTACAGAGAGATAACAAGGGGAAGAGGGCGGAAGAGGGGCTGCTCTGGTCTAGTCATCGTGACTAGGCATTTCTTATCTTAGGCGAGTGACCGCCAGGGAGGCCTTGCAGGGCCTCTGACTGCTACACTGAGGTGCAAGGGCAAGGAAAAAAAATACTGCCTGACAAGTGGTCAGTGTTAGGTGAACTCCCCTCTTCCTTTGAATGAAGCCAAACTTCAATGAGAGGATATTGCAGATGTTTAAGACTGTCTGTCCTGCAAATCAAGCTGTGCCATTGAAATGTGCTCTGAGTGCCCCAGAACAGTTGGAGCTGCAGAATACAGCCTTGCCCACAATGTCGTTTTCAGAATAAACTCAGTGTATAATTTCAGTGTGTGTGTCTGAAGATCTGGGCTCTTCCTGGATGAGTCCACTTTCTGTGGTCTTTTGTACTTCAGAAAGATCATGGAAAGTGAGTGTTAGAAGTATCTTCTTCCCGTGGTGCTCTGTCATGTGTACATCTCAAGTAAGAATCAAGTAGAGGGTGTCAAGTGCACTAGGATTGTTTTGTGAAAACAAAAACAATCTCTGGCTGCTTTTCCTGTCCTTGCTGCAGATTTGGAGGGTTTTCAGGGCATTTTTCAGGCAGCCTCTTTGTAGGGGTGAAGGGGCAAGTTGAAAACCATTTGTCCACAGATGGCCAGTGTCAGGAAAGCTCTCATCTTTCTTTGAATGAAGCCAGACCAGGGCCCTGATAGGATATTGCAGAGTTTACAGATTATGTCTCCTTCCAAAAGTGCTATTAAAATTCAGTGAGCTCTGTGTGCCCCAGAACAGTTGCAGCTGCAGAATATGGCCTCACCCACAAGGCTGCATTTTAGAATAAACTCACAGTTCAAGTTTAGCATGTGTGTCTGCAGATCTGGGCTCTTACTGGGTGAATCCACTTTCTGTGGTCTCCTGTGATGAGAAACTCAGAAGCCGCCAAATGCAGAAGCTACTGGGGAGATAGAAAAGGCTGTGATTTTAAAGTGTTTTTGTGTATGTTTAGATCAGTTTTAGAATCCATCCTTTCATATACATACATATCAATTAGAATATATGCATTTTAATTCTAGCTCCCTGGGAAGTCTACATACATTTCTGGAACTGAGGTTGCTGTGTGCTTCCTGTGATATTTGATCCAAGGCAGCGCTAGAGCTCTGCATCCCAAAGCCACATTGTGGAGCCTGACCAATGTGTTTGGATTCTTGCAGCCACCCCAGACACTTCAGCTCCCAGTGGTCCAGCTGGCAGTGCTGGTTATGCAGCATGGACAGCCCCTGGCTGGCTGTGGAATACTCCTGGGGAAGAGGAATTGCCACCAGTAGATCTGGACATGGTGCTTGAGACACTGAAGGAGATGTTTTCTCCCTCTGCTCAGGTAACTGCATTGGACAGGGATGAAAGGGGCTGGACTGACAGCTTTTGAATGTTGTTGCCGGGCTGAGAAGCAAAGGCTTCTTGAGTTCAGCTGTGAACAGACAGGGAAGGATTTTCTTGGTAAAGCAAGATTTCCTAAAGAAGGGGGAATGAAAAAGTCTCCCCCCTGAGTAAGGATGAAAAGGCCTGAGCCTGTGTTGGCCAAGTTTGGGTGCTCGTTTTCCTGGGGAGAATCCCTCGTGCAGGAGCATTTGTGGTGCGGAAGTGGAAGCTTTCTAGGTTCTGAGAGGCTTTGTTGGATGGGAAAGAAGAGAAGAGTGTTTGGAGAACTGCCACTGAGGGCAGAGTGTCCCGTGCAGGAAGGGGTGTGCGAGAGGTACCTGTGTTCCAGCAGCAGATGTGGGCTGTGCCTCTTTTGGGTGGGAAGGCCAAGGCAAAGCAGGGCTGGGCTGCAGCTGCTGCTGCTGTGAGAGCCCTGCCGTGCGTGCGTGTAGGCGCTCCCAGAGCCGTGGGTGGGGCTGGGCTGCAGCTGCAGCTTTCTTGTCCTCTCAGTAACCTGGGGCCTGCAGTCCAGTTTCCATCTGGGAAATCCTCAGCTGGGCAAACTGGCCACTCTTGCTGTCCATGTTGCCGAGCTCAGTCACCTTGCTCTTGGGCGTCTCTGTGGGAAGAGATGTGTGTTCCCACGCAGTCCCTGCCAAGCTGCAGCCTGGATGAGTGTGCTGTGCTCAGGGCTGTGCAGGGAGGAGCACATCCCTGGGCCAGGAGCTGGCAGGACTCCTTCCTTAGCAGCCATTCCATGTGTTCAGTGTCACCCCCCCCATTCAACACTGTCAGCTTTGACAGCTTTTGGATGGTGTTTGAGAAGTCCAATCTTTTTGACTTGTGAAGGCTTTGGGGCCCAGACTTCTTGTTAGGAGCAAGGGATTAAGAGTGTGAGCCACGGAGTTGTTGGACCAGATGTTTTGTGTAACTGGTGAGAAGGGTTTCTTTCTTTCTGTTTCTCTTTCAAGGGCAATATTAAAGTTGTGCCTGAGTCTTCAGGAGGGGAGGCTGTGGACAGAGCTGCAGTGGAGGGAGCTTTGCCTGGCACCAAGAGCTGTGGGAACAATTCCCAGGAGCCCGAAGAGCTTGGTAAGGACAGAGCCCCATTGGTTTAGAGAGGTGTGAGACGGCTGCTCTGAGCCTGCCTCTGGCAGGAAGGGAGATGAGAAGGTTGAGTTCCTGTCTGCAGGGTTGGTGCTTCCTGGTGCCTTTAGTTCAAATCCTGCATGGGCACAGCCTGCCCAAGCCCTGCCTTCCACACTTCTCCAGAGGCTCTGACACTGAGTCCTCTGCTATGGCAAGCGAGCAGGGAATAAACCTGACCTTGTGGGAGTTGTGCCACCAAGCTGGGTGTCCCAATTTGGTTCATAACTCAGCCCCCAGCAGCCTTCAGCCATTTCAGTGAGGACTGTGGTCTCTCTGTCACTGGGACTGTCTGTGTCTCAAACTCTCCTGGGTGCCATTTGCACTGTGGGTGCCATTTGCACTGCAAGTGCTGAGACTTGATTGAGATTCTTAAATACTTTACACAGCTCAGTTTTGAACTCCTGGAAGGATCCCTGTTCTTTAAAGAGCAGGCTTCAAATTGCCTTTCAGGCCATCTCTGACAGTCCCTGGTAGAAGAACAGTTACTTCCAAAGGGAAAGATGCACGGAGGCCAATATTGAATCAGCATTCCCTTTGCTATCCATATATCCACCTCATCTACCTCACCAGGAGGGCTGCTCTGCATGGGAAGATGAGACCAAGGGAGAACCTGTGACCATTGGACAGGTAGAAACCCTCTGTTTATACACAGATTTATAGATGTCTATAGCTTATATATATATATTTACATTTATAGATTTACAGAGTTGTGTTTATACATCTATATATTTATATTTATAGATTGTATATAGATATAGATATAGGTATATAGATATAGATATATAGTTATAGATGTGATAGATCTATATTTAAATATATTTAGTTACATTTATAGATTTGCAGAGTACATTTCTATATATGTAGACTAATATTTGTACATATTTTATATACATTTGTATATAGAGTAATATTTATAAATCTGCATAGTTATGTAGTTAGAGTTATATGGAGGTTTAGATGCATAGATGGAGCTGTGTAGGCCTAGGCTGCATTTTGGCCTCTTTCCCCCCTTGGCTGTCTTTTTCACCTCTTGCTTTTCCCCTGTGCTCCCTCCGTCCCCTCTCCCTGTGCTGGGTCCGAGTTGGCGGCCGGGCCGGGCGGAGCAGCAGTTCCAGCCCCGGGTGTCCCTGGAGCGGTGGCAGCTGCCGGTGGCCCCAGGCACTGTCCCCAGAGGAGCTGCTGAAGGGCGGTGAGACTGAGGGGGCTGAGGGGGCGGTGGCGCTGAAGGGACGGTGACCCTGAGGTGCTGCTGGGGCGGAGGGGTGTGGGGCAGCCGAGGGCGATGGTGGCACTGAGGTGACAGGGAAGTGGCACAGGCTGAGGGGGTGGCGGGTCTAGGGGGGCGGGAAGGGTCAGAAGGGACTGAGTGGGTGAGAGGACTGTGAGGGGCTGAAGAAACTGAAGGGGGCTGGGGGTTTGCCGAGAGCATGGCGGGGCTGAGGGGATGGAGGGGGCCGGCAGGGAGCACAGAGGGCTCCGGGACTGCAGCTCTGCCAGGCCTTGGAACCAGTTGCAGAGCCTCCGCTTTTGCCACAGGTGCAGTGAAGAGCTTGAGGACAGCCGGAGACGGACGGGAGCCAGCAGGGAGAAGCTGAAGGCCAGCGGCAAGAGCAGGGAACGGGGACCTGCTGCTGCCACGCTGCAGAGAGCCCGGGTGAGGCCACAGGGCCGGGGAGGCAGGGTGGGGCTGAGGGTGGCGTGGGCTGTGGCCGCGGGCACTGCCCGGCGGGGCAGCAGCGGGCCCTGCCCGTGCTGGGGCTGCTCAGCGCAGCTGCCCCGGCCGGCACAGGGGCTGTCCTTGGGCAAGGCAGCTGTGCCGGCAGGGCCCGGGAGCCGTGCCGGCTGTGCCGAGCTGCCGGGGTTGCGGGACAGTCCCGCCGCGGCTGCGCTCACCACAGCCTGGCCCGCTCGGCTGCTTTTTCCTCCTAACCCTCCTGGGGAGGCTCTGAGATCTTCCCTTCTCTGATGGAAGTGCAGCTGCTGCCAAGGAAAACGTCCCCATACTGACTCAGTGTTCCCTTTGCTTCCCAGCTGTGCCATCTGCCGTCCCTGTCCAGGAGAGCTGCTCTGCACGGGAGGAAGAGACCGAGGGAGAGCCTGGGGACATTGGCGGCTGCAATCCCTCCTGATCTAGTTCTGTTTAAAGATGTATGGACTTGCACCTAGACAGGGATTATTATATAGATATGTACGTATGTAGGCTGCTATTTGTATGGGTTTTTTTCTGTATGTCTGTTGTACTATTTATGGGTGTATGCTCTGTATATATTTGTGTGTATATATACATATATGTTTGTGATTACATATATGTGTATATATGTATCTAAGTATACATGTATGTTGTTTTATCTGTGTTTAGTTCTATTTCCTATGTATACAGTTTTGTTGCTACCTATATCTATTGATGCAGTCATAGTTCTATGGCTCTTTAAATAGGTATATTGGTATTTGTATTGATATGTCTATTTGTATACTTTCATATGTATATTGATCCATTTCTGTGTGTAATTATTTTTACCTGTGTATCCAGATGTATACCTGTATATTTGTATTGATGGATTTGTATGGATATTTATCTTGGCACAGTGATATTTGTAAATTTATAGATAGGTTTGTGTTCTATATGTCTTTATATATATATTGTATATAATATGTAATACTTAATCTATATTTACATCTATTGTTATATATATATGTTTAAATATATGTGTGTGTATATATGTATTTAGTTCTATTTGAGCATGTATGATGATCTATGGTTGTATAATTCTCTCAGTCGCGTTCTTGGTACAAGGTTACTTGGGGAGGGAATGCTTATTTCTGTATTTCTATATGGGCTCTACACTTGTAGTAATATGTAATAGATTAAGTTCTTAAACAGGGAATTGATCTTTGTGTATAGTGGGTTGCTGTAGAGGTTGGCAATAAATTAAGTTTTATTAACTGAAGTTGGTATTTGTATATTTTTACCTAGACTGGTTGTAATAATCTAATAAATTCCTGGTTTTAACCTAAATTGAGATTTGTATAGTTCTGTATTGTCAGTGTGGGTGTAGCAATTTGTACTAAATGACATTTTCTAAATGAAATGGATTCTCATGTGTTTGTCAATCAGCAGTGCGGCTGTAGCAATCTGCAGGAAATGCCATTTGTCAACTGCACTGGGTGCTTTGTGATTTGTGCCACCCAAAGCCACGAGCAGATGTAAATGCAGGAGGATTTCGGCCATGAAAATCTCCAGCCATGCCCAGCACATGCCCCACTTGCACTCAGGCTGGGCAAGGGAAGCGCAGATTTGGGATGGCAGCAGAGCCACACGTTGGGCAGAACTTGCTGCAAGGGCCTGCTGAGAAGACTACGGGACTCCACTGGGAGTAGAACTCCGAGCAGGAGCCACCAGGGATGACAAATCCACCCCCATCCCAGGGGCAGCTCTTTAGGCAGCGCTCCAAGTGTCCCTCTGAAGCTCGTCCTGGAGACCAGAAACCAGCGGGGATCCCGAGCCAGCTCCGCTGCCTTTGGCAGCACTTTGGCAAATGAGCTGCAGCAAGGGGGAGGCAACAGTGTCTGACTGCTGCAGGCTGGGGATGAAGGAAGGGCCATGGACACAAGCACTGAGATGCTTCAAAATCCAGGAACTGGGGAGCAACAAGTTCCGACAAGCACTAAAATGATGGAAGCCTTCATTTTAGTGAAGTGCCCTGAAGGAACTGCCAGGGCAGTTGCTGCTAGGATCAGCAGTAGCAGAAGGCAGCAGGATCTGCTCGTTTTACTGGGTCTGTTTCAGGACACAGGCTCTGATGGCCCCCGCTCCCACAAAGCCTCTGGCCGTGGAGGCTGCAGGGCAAAAGCAAGCCCACTGCAAAGAGAGACTTTGCAGTTGAAGTCCACTGCCCTTGTGTTTAGGGGATGAATGACTGCCATGCCAAAGCACAGCAGCTGGGCTGCAGGGCCCCTCACAGCTGTGTGTCTTGCAGGCAAGCCTGATGTGCCCATGCTGCAATACGTGCAAGGAGGACAAAGTGACCTGATTGTATTTTTAGCACAGCAACTTCTGGATCTGATGGCACACTTCCCCAGCAGCCAGGGCCAGGCCTTGGCCAGAGCCCAGGCCTGGTCTGGGAGTTTCCCCCAAAATACCCTACAGAAGCCTGTATTCATGTCAGTTGTGAGTTTCCTGAAGTGATATATTCCTTGCAGATAACTACACAAGCTTATACAGAGCTAGCATGTCTTTGTAGTCTATTTTTAGCTAAATACTGATGGGGTTAACAACCCCAGGATCAATCTTGTAAGTCAGCAGTGGCTTAGGCTTGCTGCTCAGGCCTCAGCACATCAGACACTGAATTTAGAGAACATTTTGATAAAGGCTGTCACTTCTTTACTTCTTTTAGCTCAATACTTCTAGTCCTGATAAATTAGAATTCTTTCTGTACATTCTGGCAAACAGACCATCTAAAATTTTCATTGTTTCTAAGTGTTAAAATTATGTCCACTGAGAGAAACTCAGTCACTTCCAAAATGAGCTTGAAATCAGCTTTTGTTTTAAAACAAAACCAAGACTTTTTTCTTGCTAAGGGAGAACAGGAGTTTCCAAACTCCTCCATGGAACTAAGTTGTTCTAGCTGAGCATATTTTGAAAGGAGAGGAAGGAAGAGATCAAGTGTCTCTACTGAAGAAGTTTAAAGCTTGTGAGAAATGTTTCCAAAAACTGGGCAAAGGATGGGAGAGCAGACAGTACCAGAGGCAGGAGAACCAGAAAAATAAACCAAAGAACAGCTTTAATAAGAATTTGTACCTAACAAGGTCAATCTTTGTGGTAAAGCTGCAGCAAAGGAGCCACTAAAAGCCCTTTTCTGAGAAGGACAATGACAGCAATGCTTCAGCCTAGGGGAAGGTGAGCACATCAACCAGGGCTTGTCAGTGGAATGCTGTTTTCTAAGGGTCTCCAAGATCTCTCCTTTCTCCTCTTGTGGATATTTAGATGTGTTTGTTTGGGGTAGGGTTTCCTAGTGCACCAGCCCTCAAGGGTTCTTACCCTGACTCAGGAAGGTGCACAGGTACCTAAGGAATTGCTCCACTGAGTCTACAGATTCATTTCCTTGGTCCCTATTGGGCCTGTTAATTGGGAAACACTTCCCTCCCAGGAGCAGTGCCATTCCTTGATGGGAATTAATTAGCATCCAAAGCAGAGCCCTCAAATAAAGCTCTCACTAATCTCTGCTGCAGCTCAGCTTCCATCCCACCAAGGCAGCACTTCAGCTGCATGTTCCCACCTTGGCAGTGTGAAAGCAAGGGATGGGAAACTTCCTCTCAGGCACAAAGAGCACACAAAAACTGAGGGCATGACCAAAGGGACAGGGCCAAGAAAGGAAGCAAGATCCAGAGTGTATTTCTTTTGAGACCCTGAAGGCTCCTCCCAGAAGACACTGCAGCTCAGGCAGCAGAAGCTGAGAGGGAGGGAAGGAGGCTGGCTCAGCACCAGCAGGGGCTCTGAGAGGGCCTCAGCCGATGTAGATCCTGTGGAAGTCGTTGGCCCCGAAGGCCGCGTTGCACTTGGGGCACTTGCGCTGCCGTGTGTCGTAGCGCGTCTTCACACACTCGAAGCAGAAGACGTGGAAGCACTTGGTGAGCACCGCGTCCTTCTTACGCATGTTGCAGCACGGGCACGTCAGGCGGGCCTGCAACACACACACACACACACAGACACAGACACACAGAGCTGTGAGGGGCCCTGCAGCCCAGCTGCTGTGCTCAGAGATGTCTCGACATGTAGGTACTTCCATTCCTCAGAAGGACAATGTGGTTTCTCCAGTGCCAGAGGACAGACGAGAGATGTCAGACACTGAAAGTGTGCCTACACACCTTCTGACTAAAGTAAAAAGGGAAGCTGATGGACACAGACACTCACCTTGTAATCCTTGATTTCCTCCATCAGGATCTCATCACAGTTGGGAACCATGTCAGGCTTCTTTGTGGTCTCCAGCTTCCTGCGCAACCTAGAAATATCTTCCTGCAGAAAAACAGGAGACCAAGTGAAGGAGCAGTACATTCTCTGTCAGCTTCTTCAGGGACCAAAGAGAAAGTGCACCAGGCTAAGTCATGCCAGCCATAGTTTCATCCCCTATAATCCAAGAGACAACATGATCATCTGATGCTACAAGTGTTGTCAGTTATCAGGGGACAAAATCTGAAAGAGCCAAGATGCGATGAAGACAAAATCAAAGTGAAACTGGATACCAAGAGCAGTTCAGCTGAAACCCTCTGCAAGCTCAGTGTACAAGGAGAAGGACACTAAAGCAGACAGATCTTGAAGGATTGTGCATAGGGTATATACCTCAGCCCTTTTGAAATTGAACATCTCCTTCTCTCTAGTTACTCTGTTTTCCACAATCTCCTCCTGAAAATCATGTAACTTCTTCTGAGCCAGCTCTAGCTGGGCCTTCAGATCATCTGCAAGCTGGGCTGCATCCATGGCCTGAGAAAGAAAACCAGTATATAAGGACCAAACACAGAAGAACAGCTCTAGTGGTCTCTAGTCCCTTGTTATTACCTTATTATCAACAAGTTCTAATCATTTAGCTTCAAGACTCCTTTGGGCAGAGCCAAACCTTGGCACACTGCAACGCACATCTCTTACAAAAACACAAATGATCGTCCAATTCTCTTCTTAACGTATTTTCAGCCTTCCAGCTCCCATGTCTTCTCTATTAAAGTGTTCAGAGGCAGTTTTATAGCTGAACTAGACAGAACTGCACGATACCTATTTCTAACAATCTCTCTTCACCAGTTCTCTTCTGACTTTATAACCAAGTGCCCTTAATACCATAAATTGTCATATTAAACAGAGATCACTGCTGAATTCTCCCCAGCTCCTCTTCACAGGGATATTCCTGCTTTCCTTTCTGCCTGTTTTAATGTAATTTCTGCATTTCTACTAAAACTTAACAACAAAAGCAGCATCAGCTATAAACTTAAGACTTATTTTACTGGTAACACACCTACTTTACTCATCTTAGGCATTTGTTGAAAGTGTTCACATTCCCCAGCTGTATTTCCTTTTGCTTATCCCATCTTTGCTACAAAAGCTTTGACCCCAGTTTATCTGGTTGCTGTCTCTCTCTTTACCACAGGTTACACAGAAAAACATATGACCTGCTTCTCCTTATCAAAGGAAAACATCAGTCTCCAGTAATTTAATCATAATTCTCTCCAGGACTCCTCAGCCTTCTAATATACTCATCCAAAACCAGGGAATACCAGGTTCTCTAATCCCAGTGAGAGCTCAGAGCCTTCCATGCCTCCCACAAGGCAGCAGCTCCACCTCACAACCCAAGAGGAAGCGAAGGCATCACTCACCTTGCGTTTGTTCATCTCCAGGGCCTGTGTTCGCAGACCCAGCTCCTTCTCTCCCGTTCCAATGCTGCTCTGCAGTAAGTGTTCCTTCTCCTCCAGCTTACGTACAACCTGCAGCTGGGCATCCACCTTGGAAAGGGAGACAGAGGGAACAGAAGGAATTAATGTATGCTCTGTGGGTCTTCAGAGCTGTCATTCAAGCTGCAGGCTAAAACTACCCCTGCTTCCCCATCACCAGGGAGCATACATTCAGCTTGCCTTTTTCTCCCTGAACAGCTGTGCCTGTATCCAAAGAGCTGTACCCAGATCTCTATGGTCAACATTTTAAAGCTTAGCAGTCAAATATTTGCAACAAAGATTTCTTAATTTTTGGACAGCTGCTTAAAGACTTGCTGCAAGGCAGTGAACAGTTCCACAGTGGCTCCAAGGACGACAGGATTGAGAGTCATAGAATGGCCTGGATTGGAAGGGACCTTAAAGATCATCTAGTCCCAGCCTCCCTGGGATAACTTCCTATAGGTCATGTTTCTCAAAGCCCCATCCAAGCCTCGCCTTGAACATTCCAGGGATGGGGCATCCACAACTTCTTTGGGCAACCTCCAGCAGTGCCTCACTAGCCTCTGAGTGAAGAATTTCTTCCCAACATCTAATATAAGCCTGCCCTCTTTCAGTTTAAAGCCATTGCCTCTTGTCCTGTCAATGTATGCTCATATAAAAAGTTCCTCTCTCTCATTTTTCTAAGCCCCCTTCAGCTACTGGAAGGCTGCAATGAAGGCTCCCCTGAGTCTTCTCTTCTCCATGCTGAACAGGCACAGCTCTCTCAGCCTGTTCTTGTAGCAGAGATGCTCATTTCTTCTCATCATCTTTATAGGCTCCTCTGGACTCCCTCCAACAGGTCCATGTGTCTTTCTTGTGCTGAGGACCCCGGAGCTGGATGCAGCACTGCAGCTGGGGTCTCACAAGCACAGAGCAGAGGGGCAGAATCCCCTCTCTCAGCCTGCTGCCCACGCTGCTTTGGATGCAGCCCAGGATGCAGTTGGCTTTCTGGGCTCCCAGCATGCACTGCTGGGTCAGGTCCAGCCTCTCATCCACCAGAATCCACAAGTCCTTCTCTGTTCCAGTGTTCTCAGCGATTTCCTCTCCCAGCCTGTGCCCTTGTATGAGGTAGTTCAGACTGAACCATGGTTTCCAACTCCTCCTGCTTGTTACCAATACATATAGCTACAGGTAGAATATACAGGCAGAAGTACCATTCCAACAGGAAAAGGATTTACCACTTTTCCTCACCCACAGGACATTTTAATGCTCATAAAGCAGTCTCAGTTTTTTACAAAGACAGTTTCCTTTGAAGCCTGATGCATTCCTAGGCTAGTGAGAGGAACACTCCATCCTGGACTGATTCTGGTGAGGACAGGTAATTCTCTTCAGAGCAGCTCTCATGCTGCTATGTTTTGCATTTTGAAGCAAAAGCCCTGTCAGTAACACAGCACTGTTGTAGTTGCTGCTGAGCAGTACTTCCACAGCACCAAGATCTTCTGTGACTCATGCTGCCCACCAGCAGTTAGGCTGAGGATGCCCAGGAAGCTGGGATGCCACACAGCCAGGTCAGCTGATCCCGCTGGCCCAAGGGGTGTTACATACCCTACAATGCTGTGCTCAGCAATAACAGCTGCTGGAAAGGAGGACTGGGAGGATGTTCAGAGCTGCAGCCTTTATTAAATAACAATAAGGCATGATGAAGCCCTGCCTTCCTGGAGATGGCTCAACTCCTACCTGCCCCAGGAAGTAACCAATTAATTAATTTCTTGTTTGGCTTGTATGGACATCTTTGCTTTAGCTGTTAAACTCCCTTTATTTCATCTCATCTGTTTTTGCACTTTGTCCCTTCTGGTTCTTTCCCCTTTCCCTCAGTGGGGGAGTGAGCAAACAGTTCAGCTGTGTGCAGCTGCCTAAAACAGGTAACTCACACCTCCACCTCCCCACCAGCTCTCTTGTCCTCTTTCATTTTACCCCATTACCTGTGTTTTCAGTGTCAAAACTTGGTCTGCCAGCTCCTCCTTTTCCTCTTTCAGCAGCTTATGGATCTGGTTGGACTTGATACGTTCTGACATCAGTTTGAAGTTGGCATCATCCTTCTCCCGCAGCTGCTGCATCAGGCGGATGTTCTGCTCTTGCATGTCTTCAAAGGCTTGGCCTGTGACATCCATTTCTGACAGCAGGGCCTCTTCCTCCTGCAAAAGAATCACAGGCTCTGGCCAAACTGTGCCCTGGACCCCTATAGTGAGCCTGAACATTTTATTCAGACACACCAAACCTAGTGAAGATGGAGGAAGATTCTTGGTGTCAGGGAACACCATTATCCCAACAACCAGAAAAATGTATTCCCTACAAGTCTGCACCACAGCAGAGATACTCTAAATTTGAAGGTGCAGAGAAAAGATGGTCACCTGTCACTTGTCTGGCAGAATCAGGTTTGACACAGCTGTTGCCAGAGCTGGGCAGAAACCAACACCCAATTCCCAGCAGCTGAACAGCTGTCAGATACACCGGGCCAAAAATTCTACATGTGGACAGCTTCCAACTAACAGGCTGCCAAGCTCCTTAAACTCACTTTGGGCACTTCAACATTGTAAAGGTAGAGCAGCTCTGTTCTACAATAAGAAGAATCTGAATTCCAAAAAAGTACATGTCAATTCATTAGCTTGCCTCTACCCTGCTGAGGTGGTCCTGCTCTCTCATTGGATTGAGGCTTTTTTAGCAGAAGGTATGTACCACTTCCATGCAAACATATTCACTAGATGAACTGAGGAGGTAATAATTCTTAAAAAGAAATTGTAATCTCTTCCCCTAATGACTGATAAAGGCAATTCTCCTCTGTGCACTTCACCGAGGCCACATGTTTAATTGTTTATTTAATGTTTCATTGCTATTTAAAATTTCCCACCATGGCTGCCTGTGATATCCTGGAGCTGAGGGTGGAGGGGGTTATTTTATTGGTGGTTCTTTTGCTTGCTCAATTTTCTTCCCCTTTGGTAAACAAGCACTAAACTCCCATCTCTGGCCCATACAGATATAAATTCCTTCTCTCTTCCTGGATGTAACATGACGGCAGCTCATTCAATTGCCCCAGCCAAAAGAGAACTCATCAGGAATTTCTCACCTGCTTAGCCATGGCAAGTTTCTTCTGTAAATATTCAATCTGTTCCTCCACTGCTCGGATCTTGCGGAGGGCATCCTCATCAGCCATCTTCTTACTCTCCTTTTTTTCCTTGTCTTCCAATTCTTTCACCCTCTGCCTCAGTTCTTCAAGCTACAAGAACCAACCAGAAATGACACTAAACACAAGGATATGCCCTGAGCATTGTTAAGAGCCTGTTTTCTCCAAAATTCTCTGAAACACTCAGGACGGCCTTCAAAGCACGGCAAAAAACACCAGGCTGTTTTGACAAGAGTATTACAGGCAGATGTACTATTGAGGTGGGCTGTAAGCCCAAGATCTTGACTTCCACACCTTTGAAAATATCACATCATCTTTTATCAGAGTAGGAACATCAGTCTCCTGCAATTGTACATGTATGGATATGTGCTCAGAGAGCATCTGCTCCCTTAAGGGCATCTGGTCAAAGACCTTCTTCCATACAAGAAGGAAATAACAGGAAAAGGGGGAGGTAAAATAAAACATACAGAGATACAAACTTGGCAGACAAATGGTAAGGGAAGCAGTGATGAGAACGAAACTTGGTCAGTCACACTAACTGATGAGAGCACATGGGAGTGTGAAAATGTTTATTCCATCAAGGTTATCCGAGTGTGCAAGAAGGAGAAAACCCAAACCAAAATATACAGAGACACAAACCTGACAAAACAAGGACAGAGACATAGAGAGGAAGCAAACCTCTCCAGTCACAACAGCTTCCAGGAAACTACAGGAACAACCTCCAGGAAGATCAGCTTAGACTTTGTAATTGATGACACTGTAAAGCAAGAATGGCTTCTGAAGTGGGACAGCTGTGGGAATCAAGAGCTGCTCAAATCCAGGAGCAATGTGCAGGGAAATGGAGACCAAGGATGAACAAATTGGGGTTAGACAGAGAAGGGCATAAAAGGAACCAGTCCTATGGAAAATATGGGCAGTCAGTACACATTTGTCTGGCTCGGCCTTGCCTGTGGTCATTACAGCCTGTCCTATCCTATTTTCTTGTATCTTTTCATTACACATTTTCTGAAGTATCGCCGTGCAATCTAACTCTTTACCCCATGTATGTGTGCTGCACAGAGGAAGTGCTGCCTATAGGTGAGACCTGCTTGTGAAGAAGGCAAGACGGGCTTGGAACCACAGGGGTCCCAAACACAGGGACATGCTGGAACTCAAGGGAACTGCAAATGGGTCTGTGCTTATGAACCTAGAGATTGTTGTGTGTGTGTGCCTGCACTAGCAACTAGTCCCTGTTTATCTCCAGACCATTCCAATCTCCAAGTGACAAAGCTGAGAAGACAAACAATCCTCAGTTCTGAGGAGAGAAACAACACAGTTCTGCTGCAGAATAGCTGAAAAGAAGTAACACATTAAAAAGAAAAAAGGAAGAGAAGTTAGGGATACCTCAGCTTTTGCTTTCTTCTCAGCTGCCATGAGCTGCACTTTGTCTCTCTGCTCTTTGGGGGCAGAGCGGTACATATCTAGCAACAGTTTCATCTCCTTCTGGCTCTCCTGGGTCTTCCTGGAGAAATGGAGACAGACCACAGTGAGAACACAGCAGCAAAGCCACACTGTTACACAGCCAGCACCATAGCCTGGAAGTATCCTCTCATCTCCCATGTGGATATGGAGTTGTTGGTGGCTCATTTTATCCTGGTAACATAAAACAGCAGTTGAGTATAGGCTGGAAAAGAAATATGTTCAGGCACACGAGTTGAAATGCAAGAAGTGGGTTGGAGATGAAATAGGTACCCTAACAATAAGGTACAAACTATCCACCTCTGCCTTGGGAACTGTCCAGGAGTGGGACACTGCTGTGTCCTCTATTAATAACCTGCTGCTGTGAACTTGTATGCTATTGTTATGACAACAACAAATCAATGTTACTTGACCCACACCATGAAGTATCTGCTTTGGTAATTCACGCTTTAGGCTTTTGTAGGAAAAACACTTCTACAATGACCACATCACAATCAGATACAGAGGGTGTCAAGAAACTCTCTTGGCTCCAAACTCCACTGATGCTAATCCCATAAAAGCAAGAACACATGAACACCCTAGGCTTGGGCACTGCTCCCACAGGAAAGGGAGAAACAACAACTCTTACTTGAGCTCAGCCTTCAGCTGTTTGATCACTTCAGCCTCCTTCTTTCGCCCATCTTCATGCTTCCCTTTCTCCTTCTCTTTGGACTCTCTCTCCTTCTCTGATTCCTTCTGCTTCTGCTTTTCCCGCTCTCGTTCCTTTTCCTTCTCTTTCTCTTTTTCTCGCTCTCTCTCTTTCTCCTTCTCCTTTTCCTTCTCTCTTTCCCTCTCCCTTTCCCGTCTCTCCCGTTCCCGTTCCTCTTCATCTCGCCTGGCCTTCATCTCATTAACATCTTCAGAAGTAGCCTTGGGAACAGACACTCGGGCAGAAGGATCATCAGGTTCCTGCTTGATCTCTGTGGGTTCCTCCTTTGTGTCTTCAGTGCTGGACTGGGACTGGAGGAGAGCACTGCCACTGCGAGAGCGGATCTGGTGTGGAACAGGAAGAGAGATGACCAAGAAAACAAATGTTTAAATTCTTAGCCAGGAGTCTTCCTTACTCTCTTCTCCCTTGTCTTCACAGATCCATGCTTCCATGCCCCCTTTTCATGGAGCAACTACACAGCCACAAAGAAAGAGCATTCATTTAGTCAAAGGGAGCAGCAGAGTGCAGAGCTCCACAGAAAATTTCACTGCATCCTGCACAGCCTACCAGAAAGGTTGATACTCCTGGCAAGAGTGACAGCATTCCCCCCTCTTCTAAGCACTTTCCCCTCTTTTCTGGCATTTCCTGCTGTGTTACCTTGCTCAGGTCAGACTGGGCCTCTCTCAGTTTGCGCTTGTATCTCAGCACCTCTCCCTTCAGCTGGTGGTTGTGATTCTGGAGGCTGCTGATGAGGTGACGCATCTCCCGATTAATGGGGCCTGCAAAAACAGAAACACCTCGGTAACAAACCACACTTATGTCAACCTTCTTGCATGGAGATGGAGAACAAGCTAAGTGACAATGACAAATAAAATAAGACTATCACCATTCTGCTACGTAACAGAGCAACACAAAACACGTGCCGAAAAAAGTCACACCAGTTTTACACACAACCATAAATACTTGCAAATTCACAGTCCAAAGCTCCCACTTAGCATTCTTTTTATACCCATGATCCTAAGGGAAACATGTCATGTTACAAAAGAAATCGGATTTAAATGCTACTTCAGAACTAATTTATTTCCTCTGATGAAATTTAAGAATTACTGCTTTGCTATCTAGATTGTCCTTAGAGACTTGGAAATGAATCCTCCCGCCCCAATAAATTTTTAATAATTCAAAATATCCTACCATAAACCAAATCGTTAGCAAAATGTATCTATTATGCAGCATCTAGAAAGAAGTGGAGCTGGCCTCCCAATAAAACAGGTGAAGAGCTTTGTTTTGAGGTGAAGAGACCTGAACAAGTATTTAACAGCAACAAAGAACCAACCGAAGTGTTCTTGTGCACTGTAGCCCCTAATGAGCATTGGTGGATAGGTGGTTGTTTTCAGGCACAGCAGAACAACACCATACCTGCTTGCTCATTGGCAGCAAGTGTCTGTTCAAACTCTATCCTCAACATCTCATATTCTTTGCGGACTTGTGCCAGGGTGTCTTCCAGCTGAATCACCTCAGTGCGTAGCTTCTTGTGAAGGCTGACCTCATCCCTCTGAGGAACAAAAAGGAAACAGAACTCGGTGCTTTGAACCTGGAGCATCTCTCACCTCATCAATATCAGGTACCACAAAAGCCTGGATTATTGCCAGAAGCGTCAATTCCCTGAGCGTTTGCAGAGGCACACAGACCCAGCAGTGATGGTGCTGGCATGACAGAGCTCCCAGACTGAGGGAGCAGAGGTGTTACCTCGATCAGCTCCACCTGGCGCTGGTGCGTGCTGCGGGTGCCACGGAGCAGCGTGCGGGCCTCATCAAGGTGTGCCTTCAGCTGGAGACTCTCGTTATACAAAACAGAAAACTGGGACTGCATGCAGCGATATTCCGGGGTCTCCTTCACAGCCTCTTCCACTGCCCGTCGCAGCTCAACCTGGTTGCGACACAAGAAAATGCCACAAAAATTATCCCCTTGCCTTTGGTTTCTGTCTCTCAAGACAGGAGAACAGTGAATCAAGCTGCCACAAGCAAAGACAAAAGTAGAACTTGAATAGCATTGCTGTGAAGTAGGTCCAAGGGATATGATTCAGTACCAATTTGAAAAAATCTCTGAGCTCTCTGCATGCATTAGGCTGCTTCTCTTGCACAACCACATGACAGAAGTTTTTGGCTCTTGGGTCCTGAAATAGTTTCTCTCCAAGATGTGACCTTGGAAAACATAATAAATCATAATCACCCAGATCGATAAAGATGGACACATAGAAAAGTATGAGAGAACAGATAAAATGCACATGCAAGTAGGCATTATGTTAGCATTCTGCCAGTAAACCATAATGACTGACAGAAAAAGAAATTAATAAAAACCCAGAGAACTGAACCAGAAAAAAAATTAGCAATGATTGTGACTAGCAGCAGTGAAACAGACACATATATACATGCATTCAGCTTAAAACTAATAAGGGAGGGGAAAAAAAAGCTGTAAGCTAAAGACCACTTCTCTCAAAACAAACTCATGTGGATAAACAGAATTCAGAGGTGCCTCAAGACAGTTCCCAGCATCAGATCTCTGGATTTAGGTTATCAAGACAGACATTTCTTATAACTGGCACTGACCACCAAGATGAAATTTGGATTATTCTCTCCATTATATACTTATCTACCACAGAGCAACAGCTTCTTGTGTTACCACCTTTAAAACATCACAAACTCATAGGCTGTTTCCTATCTAGCCCTCCCCCACAGTGGGAAAGACAGAAATTAATTGACTCTTTCAAGAGCCTCTCTCCCCACACAAGTTCCCTGATTGTTTCTGTTCTCTGGTTCCACTTGCACAGGACGTGGGGAAGGTGGAGGAGGGATCACTACTTGTAAAGAGGTGAAAACAGTTTTAACCAGACATGGTTAAAATGGACTTAAAGATCAGAACGGGACACGGGCAGGAAACCAGTAGTTTCCAACGGTGGCCACACGGTGTCACCAACGCGCTGAGCTGCAAGTGGAGCCAGACTCGCTGACTTGTACCTGGAGCAAAGTGCAACACAGCGGAAGAGCAGGCTCACAACTGCTGATGAGGTTTTCTGCAGACACACCACTGCAAAGCTGAGGGCAGCCCATCCCACAGGACACCTTCACCCTCACACGGCTACAGATGTCTCACCTTGAGCTTTTCATTCTGTGTTGTTACTTCCTCAAGATCCTGACGTAGCTCCTCCAGTTCATTAAGGCGATTCCCAGCAAGCTCTTTATTCTCTTCCAGCTCTGCATTCATCTCCTCAAACTGTTGGGATAAACTGCTTGTAAATCCTACTGTTAATGTGTCTCCTGAGAATGCTACTGAACTATCTGTTCATGCAGTAACAGCAATTACAGACTGAGAAGTCAGGTCACTTGACCAAGCGAGTCTAATTCCACCAGGTGTGTTTTAAGCAGAAAACTCATACACAGACAAAATGGCTTACCCAGAGTCACCCAGCTTTGTGGCACAGGATCTAAAAATGATCTAAAATATGTATCTAAATTCTGTTCAAATTGTGGCCCTTGTTCTCCTTGACTGTATTCTTGCCCTTGCCCACAGCCAAGCTCCTGACCTCACCTTGCGGGCATTAATGGTGATTGTTCCCCCATACAGGCTGCTCCCAGCTCCATACACCTTGTAGCCTTTGGAATTTACCTGCAAAAAATGCAAGAGATTTCCTCAAGACCTAGTGAAATACCGACAAGAGTGATGCAGCAGATCCAAGACCAAAGAAGGTACACAGCAGGGTCTCAGCTCTCCCAGCAAAGTCCCAGAGAGGATGTCACATGCCCATCCAACATCACTCCCCTTCCCAGCTTTCCTGGCCAGCGCTCACTCGTTCCAGGACGTCGGCCAGGTGGCGGTTGAGCCTCTGCTCCCTCTTGCGGATCTTGTCAATGTCCCACTGAAGGTCGTCAATCATGGTCTCCAGGACAGACACTCGGGATTCTGCTGTCTCCACCCTCTCTTGCAGCTTGGAGAACTGCAATCAAAGGAGTGCTTCAGCCAGCACATTGCATAGTGCCAATTTTTCCTGATGCTGCTCAGGAGTCATTTCTCTTATTCATCATGTGCTTTTCATCTGTTGCTGTGGTGACAGACTATTCATGAGCTGTCCTGAATTTTACACTGGCCCAATCCCAAGACACCAACAAAAATAAAACAAAACAGAAAATAGAGAAAGAGCAGGAAGCTGGTAATATCTGGCAGAATACAGAGGCAGCCACCTCAGCTAATTCAAAGGCTTTTTTGATTTTAATCTTTTCAATCCCTATGTCCATCTACACTACCAAGCACCTAAGTGCTCAGAGGTCTAACGCTGGGCAAGACCAGCATTAACACAATCTTTAAATAAACTGAAATCTCTCAAACAAATGCTGCTAATACTGTGAATCCTTTAACAACTGGGATCATCCTGTAACTGGCATCATTACACTGCCAAACACCACAGAGAAACCAAGTAACTGAGAATGACAGGAATGCCACCTCCACTGTTCCAGGTATCTACACAGCCACCTCAGCATCATCTGCCCCTAGTTCCCCTGCTCTCCCCTTTCCTTTAAAAGTTAAATCCATTCAGTTCACTGACTTGCTTCTATCCTTTCTTTTAGTGATGTAACAAGCAAATCAATCTGATTTATATAGAAAATCTATGTACAGCTCTCCACAACAACCTTTTTCATAATGTTCAAATCATGTTCCTCCTGTGCCTCTCCAAGGAAATGAGCTGCTTTCCAATCTATGGGAACCATAAATGATGCTAAGCAGCTCCCCAAAGCAGATTTCTTTCTCTCTCCTTTTTATACCTCCTGAGACATGACTCTGTGCTTCTCCTGAAGAACATCAGCCAGTTCCTGCAGCCGTCCATTCTCGTGTGACAGGTAGGTATTCAGCTCCACTACTGCTTCTTCCATCAGTGAAATATCTGAAAGGTGCACAAAGGAAAGGAAATTAATGGAAATCAATGAACACTGATTTTAATTCCTGAACAGCAAAGAGAGAAATAAGGAAACAGAAAAGGAGATTTCTGGGTCTAACTTCAGTTTACTTTACCTCTCCCACGCATGCTTCCTGAGGGCCTGATCTCCCTCCACAGAGAGCTTTGACCTGCACTCCGTAAGCAAAAGGCTCTGCAGTTTAACAGTGCTGCCCATTTCTGACCTGGGAGCCATCCCCTCTCACCAGAGATCACTTCAGCTGTGTCCGTGCCAGCAACCCAGAGCATGCCCTTGGAACCCAGGGACGCCCCAGTGCTGCCCAAATTCATGCAGAAACCTGCTGCAACAGGTGGCCCAGGGTGACACACCAGGCCAACACACCATGACACCATGTGACAACAACAGCACCAGGGTGACAGGTGAAACACAAGCACCTGAGGACAGGCTCACATGGCACCAGTGTCAAAGCTACTACAGTTTATGACTGCCAGCCAAGGACAGCAACACTTCCCTACACCAATGCCAGACTTGGTCAGAGCACACAGAAGGCACATCAAGCATGAGCTGATATTCCACACAAGGCTTCTTTCAAAAGATTCAAAATCTAACCTTAAGCTAATGATGTTTTTTCAACAGTCATCTGAGTCTGAAGTGAATCTGCTACATTAATTTTTAGAAGCTGGTCATTTGGCTTTTTCTGCAGAACTCTGCTACATTCAAAACTGACAGCTGCCCTAAGCACACCACACCATGAGATAGGTACAGTTTTGCTCAGGACTCAGTGGAAACTGAGCAGCTTGTTATTCCTACACCCTCTACGAAACTGCAAAGAAGGAGTCCACCATCAGTTTGCAATGCTGATTTCATTCTTTACTTGTAAGCATGAAGCATTTCATGTGGAGGCTGAGGACTGCTGGCTAGGAAGGTTCAACTGCTCTCTGACTTCTCAGCCACATGAACACAGTACTGCAGAAACAAGCTGCCCAACACTCTGGGCACAGCCCCCAGCATTCAAATACAGGGGTAGCTACAATGCACTTCTGGCACATGGTCATTTAGAAGAGCTTTTGACAACAAGAGTTTGGAAAGTCAAACAATTCATTTTGGAAAACACATGCATGTGAGAAGGACTAGACCTTAATGTCCACAATGCAGGATCAGGTCTAAGGTGGGGGCAGATAAGCATTCTTGAATACCTGCCACCTTGGTCATACCTCCACTGTTCAGCTTGTGAGACAGCACATCCACCTTCTCCTGCAGCTTGTCATACATTGTCACAATCTGGGCAACAGCACGGCGGGAGGACTCCACACGCTCCTGCAGCTGAGATTCTATCTCCTCACTGGTACTGCTGGCTAGAGTGGCCAGGAAGGAGAATGCTGGCTCCAGTCCTTCCCCTGGGAACATAAAGAAGTGAGAAGAAGTAAGTGTGTTCTAGAAGGTAGCATATCACTGCTCTTTACAATCACAAAAAAAAAAAAAAAGTCTCAGTCAGCCTTTAGAAATGGGTATCAGCATTGTCCATAGCTGAAATCCACCTTTCCCACTGTCCCCAGACAGGTGCCTCACCTCGTTCCCTCTCATCTTTGCGCTCCTGGTTACTGTCAGAGTCTGGTTCGGGTTCTGGCACCACCAGTGCTTTTCTTTCAGACAAAAGGTCTCCAAGACCTTGGTCCAGGTCGAAGCGTTTAAGGATGATGCGGATATTTTCATCAAACTGAATGATGGGACAGGCAAGGCAAGACAAGGTAAAGAATGGATGTGAACAAAAGGACTGCAGTGGTACAGGGGAGACAAGAAAACTGTACATGAAGTAACAAAAGCTGTTACCAACCTGATTCCAGTAGCGGTTGATGATCAGCAGAGAGGCATCGTCGGTGGCCTGCCGGCGCTCCAGCTTCTCAATGTGCTCCCGCAGCTCATCTTCGATAGCCTGGCGCTGGTCGAGCATCTCCGCGAGCTTCCGGTTCTTGGTCTGCAGTGTCCGGATGTCCAGCTCCTCCTGGGCACAGGCACACGGCACACAGGCCAGGTCACAGAAGGACTCAACCTGACCCCAGAGACATTTCTGCCTCCAGATGAAAAAAACCAAAAGGTGGATGGAGTGGGGGTATGCAAGGAAGACATACCGTTGAAGAAACACCACCAAGTTTAATGGTCTCCACAGTGGTGCCCGAATCTTCAACCCCTGCCTTCTTCTCTGGAGGTGCAGAAGGGCCAGGCTCTCCAGCCGTCCGTTTATTGCCAATTCCAGACATGGTGGCTGAAGTGTACAGATTCCCACCTTCTCCAAGTTCTCCCTGAACATTAAAGAACGCTATTAAAAAACCACCAAATACACATCCACGAGGTCAATTTGATTTGCAGATTTTAACGTGCTGACCCATCACGGTAACAAAATGCCCAAAACAGAGAAAATCATGGAACCAGAAAGATTTTGAAAAATATTTGTTGGGAGGAATGGATTAAAAGTGGAAGACTGGTAAGGAGGACTGTAAATCATTCAAGTGACCTTGCAGCTGGGAGTAACCCTTGACAAGCCAGTGATCCTCTGGCACAGGCCGAGTCTAAGGGTGCCCACGTCTCTAATACTGCACCTCTGCCCAGGTGTTGCTTTGGGGATCCCACAAGTAGCAAGGTAATGGAAATAAATCTATTCCTTGTGTTCTAACTGGGAGTTTGTGCCAGCTTGTGCTGACTCACGCGTTCTGGTCCAACACTAGCAGTAAAAGACACCAGCAGGACCTGCACTGCAAGCAGAAAGTCCATGGGGAAAATATCCACTGCTCTGTAATGTTAGAATGGAAGCACTGTACCTTATCACTCTCTTTGCAAAAAAATCTTCATCCAGGTTCACTCTCTGTTTTTCTGCATAACAAAAATGCACCAGGTTAGACTTTGGAAAAAAACTGAGACAGTGTGGATGCGGCACCGGTTCACTGCACAACAACCAAACTGTTCCTACTGAATCTGCACACAAAGCCAATCAAAGCTGAGGGCAGCAACACCCTGGAAATAAAGGAGCTCTGTACTTAGAGAGCTCACAAAAGCTACAGAACTGAAAAGCAACTTGGAGCCAAGGCTTGCAAAGACCCATTCCAAGAGTTTTGCTGTGTACCAGGAGAGATGCAAACATTTTTCAAGAGAACCTATTCCTAACTCAATCCAGTCTGAAAAGCTCTGGACTACTAGAGAATCACAGAACAGCTGGGGCTGCAAGGGAGGACAGGAGGTCACCTGCCCTGTGCTCCTGCACAAAGCAGGCTCAGCCAAAGCAGGTCCAGTCCAGGGCTTGCCAAGGGCCCTGTCCAGGCAGCCTGAGCATCTCCAGGCACAGAAACTCAGCCATGGCTCTGGGCAGCCCCTCTAGTGCTTGATCATCCTCAACATTAAAAAAGGCTTTTCTCATGTCTGAACAGTATTTCCTGTAGTTCCTTAAAATATTATTGAGCAAAATTACAAGTGTATCCTCAAAAGGTTTCCAATGCAAATGGAGCGGCTGGAGATGAAACATGGAACCAGTCAGATCTTCACTAGACGTGAGCTGCATTCTTCTCCCACAGCCACTGGTGCTGTGCCAGCCTCTAGACTGAATGAAACCAGAAGTGAATGAAGTGCAGACCCTGTCAGTAAAACCTGACTCATTCAATTTAAGCCTATAATGGCATTGACAGTCAAACTAGGGGTTATGAACTGAACCTTCCAGTTCCTACCTGCTTGAATTGAGCAGTTCTACTGAAGGCAACAAGGCCACTGCCTTTTGTAGATGAAGCTGGTACACTACTTTGCCAAATCTCAGCATTTCACAAGCATTTCAGCTCGGCAGTGCCCTTCATCATATGCAAAACAGTATAAAGATTATTTCTAAGTGAGTGATTGAAACAGCACAGATCCTGTGAGCTATCTTCTAACAGAAACATTAAATTACATCTCAAATTCACAAAGAAAGATAACTGCCACTGAACCATTTTCCCTCTCTTAGCAGCATCACTGACTTTAGGCGGAATTACAAGAGCATTGGAAGGGAACAGCTGTCACTAAAAACATATCATCTGTCTCCTGTCAGTCTAGCAAGCCACCACTGCCCACTGCCTTTCACACTTTTTGTCCAAGGACAAAAAATACCCCTTCCACTGCCTCCTGGCAGCACCCCTCTCAGCTCCAGCTCCCCTCTCACAACCTCCTCACACACTGTACACCAGACCCCAACCCATTAATTTTTTATGGCCACAGACCCTCTCTTTCACAGAATCATTTAGAATGGGAAAAACCTCTGAGATATAGTACAACCTATGAACCAACACCACCCTGTCAGCTACACAAGGGAACTGGGTGCCACGTCCAACCAGCAACAGGGACTCCACTACCTCCCTGGATAGCCCCTTCCAATGCCTGATAATCCTTTCTGCTGCTCATACACAGAAGAGGCAAAGAACTCTAAGCATGAATATACATTTCTTTGAAGGTCAGATTTATTTTGCTTTTGACACAGAACAGCTGATATGCTCTGCTAAGTTTTACTCAATCTTTCTGTATTTGCTTTAAAAAAAGATGGATTTCTGATGACAAGCCCTATTGATTGAAACTCAAATTAGATTTTCTTTTCTTACTTACTACCATTTTACAACTAAATCAAAAACCTTTACTATACCTGCCACCACCTGATGTTCCTGCTACAGTACAGAAACTACACTACACACATATAAACCTGAATTTATGTACAGACACAGAACAACAGAAATAAAAGCACTGGTCAGATTCAAAAACTGCTACTTGAGTTTATACTCCCCAGCAGGAACTCCAGTGAAACAACGCTCCATCCACAAGCCTAAAGGGGATTTTCTCATGGCTTCAGATCAGGAGGAATATTTTAAGCATTGCAGGAGAAAGGGGAAAACTTCCAACCCTCTAGTCTGCCTGGCACTAGCGTGGCAAGGATGGGGTGCTGTATCCAGTTCTGGACCCCACAGTACAAAGTCAAGAAGCTGCTGGAGAGGGTCCAGTGGCAGCTACAAAGAGGATGATGGCTCTGGAGCATAGCTCTTATAAAAAGAGACTGTGATATCTGGGCCTGGTTACTCTGGAGAATACTGGGAGGGATGTCATTAATGCACACAATTATTTCCAAAGTGAGTGCCAAGAGGGTGCTCCAGACTCTTCAGTGCTACCTAGCAACAGGATGAGGAGCGGTGGCCATAAACTGAAACCCAAGAAATTCCACCTCAATGTGAGGAAAAACACTGAGAGTGGAAGAGCACTGGAACAGCTTCCCACGAACGTCGTGGACTCTCCTCCTTTGGAGACATCCCAAACCCACCTGGATGTGTTCCTCTGTCACCTGCTCCAGGGGACTCTGCCTTGATCTCAACCCGACCGATTCTGTGATTCAGCTTCCCACAAATACCAGCTGCTCCCACACTTCCTCCGCTCTCCCACATCCCGCGGGGGTCCTGCCCCTGTCCCCGGCATCTTCCCACAGCGCCAGCCGGACACGCCGCAGGCCCGTCCCTCCCTCCCTCTGCAGGTGTGCGCTGCCTCCAGCCCCCAGCGACCCCTCCGTCCTCCACACGGCCACCTCCCGGCTCTCCCCGGCCCCAAGCCGCCCCACAGACCCGCCGCGGCCGCCTCGTCACTGCCGTAGCCGCCGCCTACTCCGCCGCCACGGCTGCACCGGGATCTGTCGACAATGGCCGCCACCGGCCGCCCCTTCCGGCCGCCATTTCGCCCTCACCCGTCATGGAGGCGCCGCTTTGCCCTCGCCCAACATGGCGGGGCTGCAGCGGCACCAGACGCCGGCGCCCTCACCCGCACCAAAGATGGCGGCGGGGGTGGAGCCTCCCTCACCCACTGGCGGCCCCAGCGGAGCAGCCGCCTCCCTGCCCGCCGCTGGAGCCGTGTCTTGGCCGGACGGGGCAGGAAGGTCATCGGAGATGCTGAATGTGGGCAAAACATCCTGTGCCAAACATGCTGTGGCAGCAGGGCCAGGGCAGTGATTGTCCCTCTGCATTCGGCACTGGAGAGGCCACACCCTTGCTCCCTTCCAGTAGCGAGAATGTTCTGCTTTCCTCGGTGTTGTTTAAAGATTAACTGTGAATTGTGCAGAAACGACACAGCAGATGAGAGGAAAAATACAAGAAAAAATCTGAGTGGTAAGGAGAGAAAGAGAGGGATTCAAAATACTTGTATTAATACTTTAGATACTTTTGTGAAGAAAGTGGGAGAGCCAAGGAATCTAAAGCCAGTGCAGAGGAACTGCAGAGAAAGTCTTGCAGCAATTTGCAATTACTTAGTCTACCAGAAATGTGACAAATACGGCTGCTTGTTCCTGAACCTTGCAGTCCTTAACTTGCAGTTGCTACAGGAGAGAGTTGAGCACTTTACAAATTTACAGTTGGTTAAGAATTGGAGTGACTGAAGCAGAGTGTTTCTTGGAAAGGATGTGCACATGTTCTTAGCATAAGCAGAGGGGAGCCTGGTATAAAGAAACCACCAGAGACCTGGACATGAACTGAATAAAAAGTTGTGTAAGAAACAGCCTAGAGAGGAGACAATTTTGAGCTTGCAGTGTTGGTATGCTCAGGCTGTGGCCACAAAAGGAGACTTGGATGGACTGAATCTCCTGTAAACAAGAAATGCACAGCCTTGTGACCAGGGCTGTGCTGAGCATCACCCATTACCTGTTCCAAACCTCTATTCCAAATTAAAAGGACCTACAAAACCTCAAATACTGTCTTTCCTCAAGCTGTAGGAGTAGTAGTAGCCACCAGATTTGCTATGAAAGCCCAACAACACATGGGTGTGAAATGCATCCTCTTTGGTAAGGTACGAGGTGGAGACACGGCATTGTGAAATAGTCACATATTATCCAGATATGTCTGCAGATACACAGGTAAATTTAGAGCTTTGGCACACTGAGGACAGTACCTAAAATTATCTTTGATCCAGCAGAACTGTGCTGCTTCCAAGAGGAAAGGCCCTATGGGAGATGGTCTGGGAGCTGATCTCAGAAGGCTCTGCCCTGGAGGGCAGAGGGAAATCCTCCCTTTTGTGAAAAGATTTGTGTGCCTGGAGTCTGCTGAGGAAATAGCAGAGCATAGATTCATCCCAAAGGTGGGAACAGAAGAGCTTTGGCCAGTTAGCTCCAGGTACTGTCAGTGGCAAATGAAGAAAGGGATTGCAGGTTGTACACTCAAGGAAAGAGGTTGGACAAATGGGCCCAAGAACACAAGAAGCAGCCAGCCTAAGATTATAAGGTGGAAAAGTGACATCTTCAGGCAATCAGTGACTGGCCAAAGCAAAATAGTACCCAAAACGCTCACAGCAGACTAACTGCCCTAAAAGAGAACCAGATTCCAAATTCAGTGGAGCAAAGCCCTGTGCATCAATATTTCTGTGGTAAAGGTGCATTTCTGTGTCAGCACACAAATCAGCCTTTCATTTCCTAGGTTGTTAACTGGAACCACAGCAGTTACTTTGTGATAAAGCAGTGCCAGGCACCACAGGAGAGCAGGTATGAAACACAGCCCTCAGTGTGTCTTGTGGCAACTGGCACATCTGTTCAGTGCCTTCTAGATCAGATCACAGAGGTGAAGTAAAGGAAGAAAAAGTCTCAGAAAGAAAAAAAAAATAAAAAAGGAAAAAATAGAAAATGCATATTAGTGGAATATACTTCCAAATAAAAGTACCAGACCTGTCATATGTGTGTACAGGTATTTGACTTCAAAGCAAATGTAGCTTTTTTTCTTAAAAACAATTACAATAGATAAATAAATAGGATGAAAGGCTTGTACTGAACTTCTTAACCCCCTTAATTTCCTCATACACTGGCTACAGGCAGGGTGATTCTATCTTGTTCTGCTATTTTGATCATTGGTGCTTTGAAGCAAAAATAGAAACACCAGTGTCTTAAAAGGCATCCCTTTCTTAATGGCAAGAGTCTAATTGTGCAAGAGGCGCTTTCATGTTACCAAATTGCAATAAGCAGTAACAAGATTAATTTTAAAAGCTGAGCTTTGAAGCACAAAGCTTCAGCCCCTGCTCAAAATTTTGTCCTTGAGGTTGTTCTGGTGTCCCCTCCTCTAGCATGACTTTATCCTTACCTCATTGTAAGGTAAGGATAAAGCACATCATTGTAGCTAAGGTTGTGCTCTGAAAATAGGATAATTTTTGGTTTTCCTCTCAGGTGTTGTGAAGTAGCCTATGTTGTTGCTGTGGGCATGAAATGGAATGAAGGGTGCTGCAAGGTGCTGTGCTAGGTACACATTAATTGGGGCCAACAGGAACTGTATTTGATAAGATCAGGCACTTTACCTAATGATATCCACCCAGTGCAGTGTACATCAGATCACACAGAAAAGTATCACTCCACAGCATCCTTGATCTAGCCAACAACTGCTGTTTATGTTATTTAGGATGTTGTAATTCTCTCGACAGACAAGCTGACTAAAGAAAATGAACACACATAAAGCTGTAGCCAATGCAGGTGAACTGAGTTCTTGCTTTTCCATTGAAAGAAATGGCACTACTTTTTTTCTATTAGTGTTATTGTTATTAATATTATTATTATTAGAATTTGATAGTTATTCTTTCCTAAGTAGCATAATAGGATACTTATGACTCACATCTGAGAAGAAAGATACTGATCATATTTTGCCCATATTTTTCTTTTCTTAGAAAAGAAATTCCATTGTCACCTGACCAGAATGGACTTGGATAGAAATGTTTCAGTTGCTTATATATGCTGCACAAAAATTCTCACTTACTTTTGTTTTATTGTGTTCCTTCCCTAGTTGTCTTCTCCTGTGTGCATCACAGGAGAAGTGCATTTAGCATCAAGTGTTTCTTGATGCTAAATGGAGAATATATATGAGAATATGTGAATTGAAGGAGCTCTCTCACTCCACTGACACCCAGAACATCCTGGCAGGCAATCTAAAAAGACAGAATGAAAGATTCCAGTCAGTGAGAAACCCAGGCTGGGAAGTCTCAGCAGGGATTATTAGCGATTGCCTTGCTGCCTCACTGCCCAGCTGCCATAGTGATCAGGAGAAATGAAAATCCAGGAAATGGAGCACAGGCTTTACTGTCTCCTTCCATTTCCCTCACTCGCCTTTTTTTTTTTTTTTTTTTTTTCTTTTCTTTTCTTTTCTTTTCTTTTCTTTTCTTTTCTGGCACCAGACCACCTTAATTTGCTGTCTGTGCAGAGGATTCCTGTGTGCAAATAGAAATAGTCCTGGAAATAGTGATATGAAGAATTTCCTGTAAAGGAGCTTATGACCACTATCCATACTTATTGAATTGCAGTAGGTGGATTTGAATTTTAAAGACAGGCTCTTCAGAATCCTGGTAAGCTTTTTACTGGTGCATTTAGAAACCAGAGAAAGAAAACAAACTGTGTTTAAAAATATTAATTACTCAGCAGTGAAAATTACAGAATTTGCAAAATCAATTCTAGAATCTCTAATCAAATCCTCCACCTTTATACTTGCCAATGTAGCTCTTGTCATTATAGCAGGTTTTACTTCTAGATCATGGACTAGTCACAGACTTTTATATCTTGCTTAAGTCTAACCTTAAGACTTTCAAACAAAAAAATAACCAGAATGAATTGAAAATATTAACTAGAAGTGAAGTACTTGAGTCTCCCTGTTACATCCTTTATTAGGTGGAATAACAAAACACCATTCAGCTAAATGCAATTAAAACCTCTAAAATTTCAAATAAGGTTGCCCCTTAGAGATTTGAAGCTGTTTTAAAATAGTTATATTCCTACAATTTTCCTAAGAGTCTTTGTGTAGTTAAAACCTTGTACAAATGGTACTTAGATTTTCCTAAACAGGCCATGTCTCTCATGCCAGCATCTGACCTCTAGTTCCAGAAGTGCTCACCAAAAATTTGCAGTGAGAGAGAGCAGAGAAATTGCTAACACTCCGTGCCTCTGACAGAGTGCAGAGTTTATTAGTGAAAAGTGCCCAGTGACCATACAAAATAACTTTACTCCATTTTGCAAGAGAAAGTAAAAGTGTTCCAGCAGTCCCTGGGGGATAATTCCTCCTGACTCTCAGTTTGGAAATTCTGGTTTGCCTTTTCACCTCATTCTTATTTTTTAGCATCAGCATCTTTTTTTAGCACAAAGTACACTGTTCTAGGCCATTCTTCTATGTTGCAAGACAAAGCAAGTAACTGAGAGCCAATGTATTTTAACAGATATTTTGAAGAGGCAGTAGACTTTATGTCTAAATTAAAATGTTTGTCCCTTTCTTAGAAATACTCTGTGGTCTGCAAGAGTCAGAAGATTGGAGCAAGATGGGAAGGAGGCTGGATCACCAGAGCATATGCCACTAAACTTGCCGAGGTACATCCAGTTCTCTGAGTGTCACCAGGTTTGCAGTATTTCTGCAGTTCCATCATCATTTAACACATTTCTGTGTTGGCTCACTCTGGTGTTCTTTTAGCTATGAACAGCCTTTTCTGATGGTTTGATTGGAGAAGCTAAAGACGCATAGAAAAAGGGCATGTGTGGTGGGGAGGGGTGCCCAGTAGTCTCTAAAGTGAACTGGACTACAGTGAGTGTGTTTCTGTCATCTTCAGATGTGTGCAGCTTGGGTAGAAGAGATTACAGGAACAGGATTTAATAACTCATCTGCAAGATGAATTAGCTATTGGTAAGAGCCTGAAATGTCTGGCTGTGGTTGTATGTAGGAGATTTTGTAGAGGGAAGACTTGGGGAATATATGAAGGGCGGTTAGTCCTGAAAAGAACCAAAACCAAATGCACAGACCAGGATGAAAATGAGATTAAAATACTTCAGCCTTTTTAGAGAATACTAATGTACCCTAGACAGCCAAGCCAGCATGAATCCATTCCTGCTGGAGCTGTGTTTCCTCTGACTATTGCTGTCTAAAGTGGCCCTGACATATAAGCTCATTATGTCTCCAGTAAATGGCAAAGGACTTTGAACACTTTTTGTCCCAGTGATCAATATTGAGTCTGAAAGAAAACAAAGAGAAAGCCACTGCCACTCTATGTAATTTGGTTATCCTCGATATTGTATTTGTATTCAAAATAGCCATCAGAAATGTCTGCTGCTTCTTACAAAAGCAGAATGCAAGCAGGAAATTAATTGGAGTTTTTACCCCTATAAATAATTAGCAGGGGAAGAAAATGATTTTAAAAGTTAGCCTTTGAGGTGAACAGCAGATACGTACAAGGAGAACATACCCATTGTGCAGCTGACAGTACAGGAATAACCAGGCAATCATCTGGTATCTGTATGTAAAGGAATACTGCTGTCACTAAAGAACTTCTCAGTGTTTGTGGAAGAGGTATAGCCTTTGCAGGGTATGTACATACTAGCACAACAAGTTATGCTAAACACATTATTCATTCCTCCTGCTGGAATGCAATGGCTTTGGATTTTTTCCTAAGGAGACCAACCTTACAAAACCTCTTTTCCTATGTATCTTTTTTTTCCTTTTCTGTCTTTTCACAGCTTCCTCCCTGTCCCTAGTAAGTGTTGTACTCACTTCTCAAATTTCATTGCAACTGGCTGAAGGAGGTAAGCCCCAAATATGTGTTTGTTGCTACTTCAGGCAGTGCCTTGCAGAGCAGAGCTGAGTGTGTCCATCCTGCTGAGCAGACCCTTAAGACACCCCGAACAGGAAGCTGTTTGTTTGATTTGTTGGCTGAATAATCAGCACAAGCAGCTCAAAGTCAACTGGAGTGTGCATACCCTCATGCCCTTGCCTTCTGGTAAAAAACATGAGGCAGTAGGAGGAAAGCAAGGAATCAGGAGGAGACAGGGAACACAAGGCAGGAGTAAAGATAATTTGACAGTGATGCATAGGGCACAAATAACACAACTCAGAGGACACCAGGCTTCTCAGTTCAGCTCCCCCAAGACCATGAATGTCTGCCCTGCCTGCACATTGAGCAAGTATCAAAACACCACCTGCCTGCCTTGTCCTGCCTCTGACACTCATGCCTATGAAAAGCAGGAGCTGTACCTGATCTCAGGCAAAGCAAAAGAAAATATTATTCCCATTTCCCTGCGCAAACGCTCAGTGCCGTCAGAGTTGTTACAGTGGATGGCAGAGGGGAAAGGTGCTTTGGCAATGGAAAACACTGGGATCTGAATGATTGGGCTGAACCTTCACTACCTGGATAAATTCTCATCCAAAGATTTTTTCTGATCATAGTTTTAAAGTCCTGTCCTGTTATTGTTCAGGCGGAATAATTTCATAAGTAATTATTTCTTCTGAGCATTTCAGGTTGCAGTTAGGTTACTGCAGGAGCAGTTGAGTCCCCAGATGTTCATCTCTGCTTTCCAAAGCCCTCCCAGCTGTGCTGACAATGCCATTTGGTGTGGGAAACTGAAGGGACAAAGTGATGCAACTAAGACAAAACCCACTAGAAGAAAAACTTCATTTTTCAGCTACATCAATGTCCCTTATGCTCGTGCACAGGGGAAAACAGCACCATGATAAGAGTGGATGAGTAGTCAGGAATGACAGGCTTCCACTGTCTTTCTCTGCCACTGCCCCAAAATCACTTCAGACTCTTCTCCCTCAGCCTTTTGGGTCTACCAGAAGCTGTTTTAAAGAAATAATTGTTTAAGGATGAAAGTCGTGTGTGTCCTGAAAAGTGTGCAAGTGAGCAGAGAGGAAGTTGGGAAGATTTACACAGAAGTTATACAAAATTACAATGACCTAAATATTTATTCCCAAAGATAAGGCCTTCAGGCCCATTTTTTTTTATTTTAAATTGATTACCCCTAGTAATAAATTCTGCTGGCTAAAACATCCAAAATGTAATCCTGCTCAATAGTCACTCTCCCACATGCACACTGACACAGAAGTGGGAAAAAAACCATTTTTTGTTTCTTATAATTTCTGCAACTCTTATCCTGGAAAGAACATAATAACGGACCTCCTAGGAATGTACTCCAGTACTCTTACATACCCTATTTTCTCTGCTCTGTTCCAGAATCCTGCTGTGTTTGCAGTGCATCAACTTTTGGAGGCATGAGAGCATTTAAGTGGAAGGTAGAGTCTAAATCACTGTCATTAAAAACAGAAAAAGAGGCAGATGTGGTCAGCAAAGAGAGATTTGGGAAAGCAAATCACCTGAGAAACTATGATTTATTTTTTTGAGAGAGTAACATGGATCTTAGTAAGCTGAAGCTTCCAGCATACCTAATCCATTTCTTGGAAGTCAGTACAGGAACCCAACTGTGGTGCTTGAATGTGTTGTTTATTTTGGGCATTACTGTTCCTGTGGCTTTCCCTCCTTCCATGTTATCTCTGCAATAAAAAGCCCTAGATGTGGGACAGCTTTTGCCAGGAGGAAGAATAAGGATCACAGGCATGCAAAGCTGATTTCTTTTGTTCATCATGCTTATAAGAGGGAATAATAGAAATTGCTATGTTCAAATTATAAACGTATATCATGCTAGAAGATTCTGACTACAGGACTGGACACTAGCAAAATTCTAGCTGTGCTTAACAGAACATGGTATTTTACTGAAAGGGCCTAAGGGATTTTTTTTTTCTTGGTAGGTTTTTTTTTCTTTCCCCAAGATTCTTCTAAGATGTAAGAGAAGTCTGAGCCTGAAAATAGTTTAGCCCAAATACACGCACTTGCGTTTTCTGGAGCTGCAGGCACAAACCCAAGGAGTTCCTACAATAACAGACAGTAAACTTTCCCTGAAGCATCTTTCAGGTAACCAGTTAATTAGATATTATGTTCACAGGGCTGAAGGGTGTGGGTGTTTAAGAACAGGGAACACAGAAAAAAGCAGTGGTGGGTGGGAGGGAGGGGGAGTGAACCGGTCAGAGGCAAGTCTTGGGGCACTTTGATGAAATGTCTGAATCCTGAACAGCGTGATGTAAATCTTTGTGTAGCTGATGAGCCTCCCCACTTCAGCCAATACACCTGTGAAGACTTCGCTGCAGACTGAGAAAGCTTTTACCTGTCAGGGGTGACACGCACACACAGAACCTGCTGGTGACTCTTGGCATTTTGTGCTCGAGTTTGCGGGGGCCCGGTGATCCTCTCCCCTCCTGGGAGTGAGGCGAGGGGTCCGGAGCGTCCAGCAGATCCCAGTGTGGGAGGGCAGTGCCCCAGAGGGGCGGGATCTGGCGGGGACACCCGGCTAAAGGGACACTCGCCAGAAGTGACATCCACGAAAGGTGACACGCGGCCGTAGTGACACCAGGCAGATGTGACACCCTGACTGGGGAGGGCTGGAGGATCTGCGCTGTCCCTGCGGTTGTCCCGCGGCTCCTGAAGGAGCGTTCGCTGACCGCAGAGCAGGAATGAGGAGCTCCGGCTGCGCAGCCGCCTCGCCCCGGGCGTCCCCCTGGGGCTCGGGATTTACTCCTGAGCCTGATTCCAGGGACAGGTCTCCTCCCCGGTGTGCGGTGACCCCCTCCGGCCATCTCCCCTTCCCCTCCTTCCTCGAGCATCCCTGTGCTGGCGAAGTCACACGTTTGGTCTCTGATGCCTTTAATCCCACCCTCAGCGCCCGAGAGGGAGGAGAGAAATTCGCGGAAGAGAAGTGAGCCACACGCCGAGCAGGATCCTGGCCGGAGCGGAGCTGCGGGCGGGAGGGAGGCGGGAGCGGCCGTGCGGGGCTGCCCAGCGGATCGGGTAAATCTCCCGCTCGGATCGGGTAAATGGCCCGCTGGGATCGGGCTGTCCCGGAGGGATGCTTCCCCTTTCCCTGCGGGAGATAAGGGGGCGGGCGGCGCACCGAGGCTGGGGGAACGGGGAAGGGGGGCCACGAAGTTATGGCCGATGAGCAGCCACAACTGCTCATCAGAGCTGGGCTTGGCTGCTGTGGCTGCGGCACCCGAGCCAGCAGGGAGGTGGAAACCCTCCAGGGATCGAGGAGATGTTTCTGTGCTTGCTCCGGGGATGTGCCTGTACACGGTGACGAGCGAGGACAAGTAGCCGGAGCCTGGCCGCGCCTCAAGAAACGGCCCCTCCCTTAGGGGAGCTGAGTGGAACTCTTAAGGGAACGGGGAGAAGCCAGCCACCTTCTGCCCTGTGCTTGGTGCCACCCAGAGGAGCCCTCGCCCGAGGTAGAAGCGTGGCCAGAATCTCTCTAGTCGTAAACCCGGGCAAGGAGCTGAGGACTGGTCACACTGAAATGCCCTCCGTGCGTGTCCTGCAAGGAGGGCAGGGAGTGGAGGTGGGATCAGCATTTCTAATCTAACGCCTTCTCCTCTTTGACCATCCCCACTGAGGTAACTGCTATTAATCCCGGTGCTTTACGGGTCACCTTGTGCTACCTGGCAGCTCTCCCGAGGGGAACAAGGAGCAGCTAAGAAACCCAGGGGCCAAAGTCGCTGACATTTAAAATCAAAGGCTGCTGAGGAAATCTGCAGTTGTGCTGTGATGCAGCAAAACATGAGACGATGCTGATGTACACTACAGGTTCCTGGGCTGGCTTCTCTCCTGCAGTCACTGAGAAAACAATTTATGTACAACCATTACGGCACATCAAGTTCAGCAAGCATTTGCAAGCACAAAAGCCAGGAGGAATACCCTCCTGCACATGTGAAATCTGCTGCTTTCTTATTTGTCCAACAAGGGCATTACTAATTGTACCACAGATTATTTTTCAGCTCCTGCATTTTCCTCATTTTCTCCCTTTGGGGCTCAAGCAGATCACCAGGATCCCCCAGAACCAGGGCACTCCATTCACCACGCCTTCCTGTGCAGGATACACACTCTGGTTCATGCGTTGTGGGGGGAGGGGAGGAGGAGGGTGGATATTCCTCAGGCGCAAGTGGTGAATACAGAGAAATCAGTAGTTTAACAAGAGTAGAGTCTCTTCAAAAAGGAATGCTTTTTATCAATATGACAAAATATTTGTTTCAGAGGTTTGAATCACAATACTCTGGTTGTTGTCTTGTACAGTTTTGCATTTCGATTGTTACGTAGACCTGTCCCAACTGGAAATTTACAGCTTTGTCATCAAAAGCCTTTGTTCACAAATATTCTATTTCCTTATTCCTGTACTTTATTCTTCACAGTCATAAACAACAGTAAAGCTACAACATCTGCAGTGTTAGCAGCCATCACCGCATTTGTTTCCTTTTCTCTCCCTCTCCCCCCATTCTTACACCCACAACTCTACAGGCACAGGTGAATTTTTAAGAGAATTCATCATTGTGGGGATAACAAAAAGGTTTTATTAATGATTAGATGATAATCAAATTATATTTAATGATTAAAAATTGCAAATTGTGATTAAGGAATAATTCAGTTATAATTTAACAGTGATTTAACAATGATTTAACAATAATTAATAATTAAGGTGTAATGAATGGTAATTAATTGAACCATGTTTTAGTTTCTGATTTCAACAATGATTTAAACCATGACTAGACTCTGCTACTTACTACACTTCTACACCTAAAGCTATAGCTGGATATATAAATGTCATGAACATACATAGGATGTACTTGGAGAAACCTGTTGGGACTTCTGGGGTCCTTCTGAGGACAGAGAGGGAATTTTAGTGACAAGCTCACCAAGTTGGTGAGGGCTTTAATTTAAAGCTGCTGTGGGAGGGGAATTTCAGGCCTTTCAGTGTGAAGCCAGGGCTAGCAAAAGAGGCCCAGAACTTGGGGAGGGATCACAGATCAGCAGGAGAGCACCTGAATGGTAGGACAAAGGAATTCCAGCCACTCCAGCCACTCCTTTGCCTTCATCAGAGTCCAACTTACCTGCCTCTGTGTAAAGGCATGGGGAATGAACACAGGGAGCTGGAGTCATGGGCACACCTGCAGGGCTGCCTGCTCCTTGGCATCATGGCAGTGAGCTGGGGTGGCTCCTGTGGTTGCACTGGTGGAATGGAAGGATACACAGTCTTTAGCAAGGGCAAGCAGGGGAGGTGAGGAGGGGTCACCCTCTATGTCAGTGACCAGCTGGGGTGAATGGAGCTCTGCCCAGGGATGGATGAGGAGCTGTCCAACAGATGATGAATCAGGATTAAGGGAGGACAGGGACAGGTGACTTTATTGTGGGGGTTTGCTACAGGCCACTGCACCAGGATGGATGAGTCCCTCTATAGACAGATTGACTCTTGTGATCACAAGCCTTGGTTCTCTTGGGGCACCTCAACCCTCTGTCACACCTATCAAAATCACAGACAGCTCTTCAAAGTCATTGCCTTAAGTCTCCGTGTTTAGCTATTACCTTGCAGAACTCTACTCAGGCTGCTCTCCACTCACACTTCATCTGATCTGACTGGTGGGTAGCAACAGAGGGAGCATTGCTTTCCCATGGGACTGCCCTGCAGGGAGGCAGCCAGGTGAAATGGGCTCCGTTCAGGTTTATGTGACAGAGGAAAATTAATATACATGAGAAACAAGACAGAAGTTGGGGAAATAAGTGAAATTAATATATATTGAGTTCATAGCCTCTTTCACTGGTGGCATAGTCTTATCCTCTTAGTTCAAACAAAATGGGCAAAGTGTCATTCACCTGCCACAGCTATGTCCCTTGTTTCTTAGTTCAGTAGCTTTCAAACTGTGCATCATGGATTTCAAGGGATTTATGAACAACCTGTAAAAGTTAACTACAGTCTAATGAGAATAGCAAGCCAGCCTATGATGAAATTTACATTCATGTTTTAACTCTGCAGTTTCTGGTGTTACCCTATTGGTCACAGTTGCACCCAGCATATTTGTGCATTTTTACTGTTCCAAGAGTGCTTAAATTCCATCTCCTTGGACTGAAGAGGTCTGTACATTCACTGACAGGCCCTGAGGAATGGCAGATCAAAACAGACACCACCCCCTTCAATTTCTATCTCATGCACCACATAACTTTTCCTAAGGGCCAAGTCCTCTGCCCCTCTCTAGCCACTTCTCTTATACTTCAAGCTGTCATTAATCTGTTAACTGTGAGAGTGTTACATCTTTAGTACACAGACCATAAGAAACGAAAGTTCTAAGGGAGCTGAGAGCGTAAGTGCAGCAGCCCTGATCTTTGCCTGGCTTATCTGATGATAAGATGATAGATGCTACTCATCATTTATGAACAACAAAAGAACAATTGCTTTCAGCAGTGCTTGAGGAGATGAGAGATATATTTGGTACTTGCCAGTAAAATGCAATCATATAACAACTACTGGTCTCTTACCATTAAGGCTCCTCTGAATTTTTTTACCAGCACGGCTCTTGCTGGGATGCTTTGTATTTTCTAGGGAACCCAACTCCCACTTTGGCATGGAAGTGCAACAATCAGATCTGTGGGTGCTTGGCTTCTGCTGTTGTCAAGGGGGGCCTGACACATTACAGAAATACTATCTGGCACCTGACCTACTAAAAGCTGTCAGAAAACAAGAGGAATTGCAGATGAGAAAAGCTGGCCATCTGGCCCAGTAATAGGGATCAGCTCATGGCAGAGACCTCAGGTTTTGGATTTTGAGGATATGTGTACATTCCCCGTCAGCATGCCTTTATGTTACAGGAGATCTCTATGGCTCCTTAGGAAGCTTCCATCAGCTTCCTCAGATTCAAGCAGGATGTTTGTCACAGTCCCACAAAGGCCCTGTCTCTGCCAGAGAGGATCCATCAGCAGAGGAGCTGGTCCTGAGCTGGCAGCTCTTCTGCATAGTGTTAGGCTGGGGTGTAGAAAAGCTTTTCACACAAAGGTTTCAGCTTGGGTGCTGCTACAGGATCAAAAGTGTAAAGGACCACTTGTGTGAGCACCATTACTCCCACCACTGCTATGGCCCTGTTGGGACTGTGACAGCCCATGACACTTCCATGACATTTTCCAAGAGCCTGCCTTTGTTTCCCTCTTTCATCCTTTTGTAGAGAGATGACTCTATGGCTCTGACCAAATGACTTCATCCAGCTGTTTTTATGTTAGGAAAGAAATGGCTTTTCCCACTGACACTGAGAAGAAGTGTAGATAGGCCAAAAGGAGTAATTTAATATTGTAATTGTACAGGAATAATTGTGTCTTTGTCTCATGGTCCAGGAAGGAGAAGGCAGATAGTCTCTCTTATATTCCTATTTAGGAATCTAAAATTTAGCAGTTTTGAAACAGGTAGGAAATGGTTTTTCCAGGAACAATCCAGCAGATTAAAAGCAAGATTAGTGACATAAGAGAGTTCTTGTGAACAGTCTAATTGCCCTGATTTTTGTATAAGCTTCTGAAAGCCAGGCTGTGAGGTGTTCAGGGCAGCCAGAGAAACAGAACAGAAAAGCCAAATATGGCAAAATTTAATTTGTGTGAAGGTGAATGTTTGCTTAAAATGAGTGTGTGTTTATGTGTGTACAAAAATATTATATATTTATAGGAATGTTTCAGTTTAAAATTCAAGGCATAAACTTCTAAATTGCATTCTTTTAAATAAGAAGTAGGAGTCAATGGCTTGATTACAACATGTTAATGTTGCTGTGCCCATGTATTTCACAGGGTCTAGTAAGGAAGAGACATCTGAGAGAAACAGACACTGACATTATCTTTAGCATACACAGGCCCATGCTTCACACTCTAGGGGAGTGAAAAAAAACACATTTGGAAGTGTGTGAGCAGCAGCAGGGAAGCATGTGTGTGTGCCTCCAAAGAGGTAAAAGTTTGTCTCTCTAACATGTGCTAGACTAAGATACAAGAGATCTGGCTTTGCTTCATGTCTGTGATCTAAACATTATTATGTCACTGTCACCAGAAAGGAGTACCTAAGTTTCATGCCTTTAACAGAAAGGGATTTCCACACATCCTGCATCCACCTTGCCTGTTGATACATGTTTGAAGCACGGTAACAAACACACAAAGTCCTTTTGAACTTGGTTAGATCAGAGCTCCTATGTGCTAAAAAGGCCTTAGAGGTCTTTTGCTGAAAACTTAAGTTTTGCTCATCTGTCCTCAATCTCCCAGGACTCTTCTGTGATGCCTCCACCATAAGGGTTCCACAGAGGCCGTGCATTTTAGCTTACTCAGAGACTAGTCCCCTGCTTTCTATTTTCTCTGTCAGTTCCTATTTCAGTAACCATCCTTTTTTCTTCCTTTCTAGGCCTGGACAACCTCTGCAGGTTTGGCAGCAATGGCCCCAGTGGTATCCTGCAGTTCAGGGAGAAGGATGCATTGGAAGTGAAGGATTGAGGGCATGAGCAGTGCAGGAGTGCCCTCTTTATGCAGCAGTTATGTTACACCGAGCCTGGCAGCTCTGTGGGAAGTGGTGCCATTGGTCCAGCCCTTTCATCCATCTCCTCACCCTGACTGTGGTGACTTTTGGTGTGCTGGCACCTTTGATCTGCCACCGGTTCCTCCACTCTTATTTCTACCTGCGGCGCTGGCACCTGAACCCCATGAGCCGGGAGTTCCTGGAGCAGAACCAGCAGGAGGGCCAGGATGCCCTCCATTACTTTGAGAAGATGGAGATGCCAAATGCCTCTGAGGCCTCTGGCAGTGACACCTTCCAGCCCTTGCTGCTGATCACCATTATCACTGTGCAGAGGCGGAATGATTTCCACTACGTCTTGCAAGTGGCCTCCCACTTCCACCGCCTCCTCCAGAAATGTGGGGCGCGTTGCCAGAGCCACCGCATGCTCCTCTGTAACGTGGAGTCAGACCCCAGCAGCCATCAGGATGTCAGGCTGCTGAGCAGACTCTTTCCTGTGGTCAGTCGTGACAGAACTGGAGAGAATCCTGACCCCAGCCTGAACCAGTTTGAGAAGGAGAAGCAGGACTACGTCTTCTGCCTGGAGCAGTCACTGTTGGTGTACAACCCAGAGTACATCCTCCTCGTGGAAGATGATGCTGTGCCAGAGGAGGAGATATTTTCTGTCTTGCAGCACCTCTTCTCGGCCCGGTTCTCCAAGCCCTACCTCAGAGACGCTCTCTACTTCAAGCTGTACCATCCCGAGAGGCTCCAGCGCTACTTCAACCCCGAGCCCATGAGGATCCTGGAGTGGCTGGGCCTGGGCATGTTCCTGGGGCCAGTGCTGAGCTGTGCGTACTGCCGGGCCGCGGGGCGGGCGGGCCCCAGCTGGTGCCTGGTGGCGTTCTTTGCCCTGTACAGCATGGCCCTGTCAGAGCTGGTGGGGCGGCACTACGGGCTGGAGCTGCGCCGCCTGCACCCGGCGCTCTACAACGTGGTGCCGGCCAGCGAGTGCTGCACGCCCGCCATGCTCTTCCCCACTGCCTCCGCCCACCGGGCCTCGGGATACCTGCGGGGGCTGCGCTGCCGCCGGGGCTTCGCCAAGGACACGGCCCTCTACTCGCTGCTGCGGGGCAAGGGCGAGAACGCCTTCGTGGTGGAGCCCAACCTGGTGCGGCACGTGGGCATGTACTCCAGCCTCCGACTGAACAGCGAACCAAAACTGCTGTGAGCTTCTCCTGCCTTGCTGCACAAAAAACGCCCAGGGCACTCGCCATGGGGCAGAGGGACAGTGTGCAAAATCGGATTCTGTGCTGCTTGCACTGGCCATCCCGTGTCTCCATGCGGGCAAAGAATAACTCTCTCTAAAAGTACAAGTTTTCTTAAAAAATCAGCTTTTGTTCATGGAGACCCTATTTAATAACAACTTGGAACTAATCACCATGCACCACCTGAGAGGGGAGTGGAGGATTCCAGCTCACTCTCCTTAGCCATTCCCAAAGAAATGCTCTCACACCAACATGCACAGCTTTCCTGCCTACTCTCCTGGACAGTGGTTACAAAAATCCTCACTTTAGGGCAGCAGAGATGTTGGGCAAAGTGAATGTTTCAAGTTTAAGCTAATGAAGAGGGGAAGGCCTTATTTCCCCATCCTTACTAAGGCCTCATCTCTGACCTGTTTCTGTTCCAAAGCTGTGGTTTTGAGCAGACCCTTCAAAAGCAGAAGTGGTTTGCAGGAACTTCCCCACACATTCTGCCTAGATACTTCAAAATTATGAAGTGTCTCTAATTATTGACTCCCTATCTGCACCTCCACCATTCCCACTTCTTTTGCTTTGACCACAGGCTCTTAAAAACAAAACCTCTGCTGCTTCATTAAAGGCCACCTCTCAGAGTAGGGATAGGAAAACAGAATTACAGCCACTGGTGTCGCACAGATGGGTCACAAATGCACATTTTCATTGATACACAACACACATTGTACACAATGATTGCTGTGTTGGTTGGGATCCTCACTCGTACTGGATCCATTAAAAGAGGTCTTGTCAGCCACTGAGTGAACTTAGACATTCAACATGAATTTACCCTGATTTTCCCTCATCACAGAGGCAAAGGAAAGATTAGATCAGGTGCTGTTGTTGTGCAGGATCCTTGCTCAGTCTGGAGCTGTAATTCACAGCTCAGCTGAAGTGGTTCATTCACTGCTCCTGGCAGAAAGCAGAATACCTGTGGGAAACAACAGCTGTTCACATGAACAAGCAACAATAGCACAGCACATCGAGGGGCCACTCTGACCATGACCATGTCTCCTGGTTGTTAGGCATCTGGGATAGGTACTTTGCACTAGGGCTGTGGGCACAGTTCGATAAAACCTTGCAGATGACAAGAGACCTCATACTGAATGATACCAGGCAAAAATTGGGTATATCTGATGAAAAGCCCACTTTAGCTTTAGTTAGCTTTGAATCAAATTCACTTTGAGGTGGCATTTGATTGAACTATTTTAAAAACCATATTCCTTGCTTTGGAATGAACCAAGAAAATATTTTTTGTTGAGTTTAATCAGTGGGAGTTGTTTGTTTTTTTTCTTTTTGGTAATGGATGGGCTCTGCTTTGAATTTTCTTCTTCCAGCTCTCTCCCAGGATATTTATGCCTTAAGCTCTTAACAAGTCTGATTGTAGGTGAGAAATACCTAAAGCTCTTGAGAGATGAAACCAAAGAAAATGGCAACCCTCCCTTTGTCAGCACGGTGGGTATCAGTTACACAACACAGATGCACAGTGCACGTTAGCTGAGAAACAGCATCACAGCACTGCTTTTCTCTCCAGTAATCAGCTGGATACCTTCAGAACATCTTTGGAAATTAGAGTGAGTAAAATCTGCTTGTGGGTTCCATGCCATTCCAAAGGCAAGGCCTAGAAGGAGAAGGAGAAGGAAAAAGAAAGAAGAAAAGAAGAAAAGAAAAGAAAAGAAAAGAAAAGAAAAGAAAAGAAAAGAAAAGAAAAGAAAAGAAAAGAAAAGAAAAGAAAAGAAAAGAAAAGAAAAGAAAAGAAAAGAAAAGAAAAGAAAAGAAAAGAAAAGAGAAAAGAAACGAAAGAAAGAAAGAAAAGATAAAAAGAAAATAAAAGAGAAAAGAAAAGAAGAAAAGAAAAGAAAAGAAAAGAAAAGAAAAGAAAAGAAAAGAAAAGAAAAGAAAAGAAAGGAAAAGAGAAAAGAAAGAAGTTGTATCCAGTTAATAAATGTTTTGATCTGAGGAAATTATTTATCCATTTGTCTCAGTTGTTTTCCTGTTTGTTCAGTAGTACTTAATTTGACATTTCCAAAGTCCAGGAGAGGTCAATAATTTCACTGAGCCTTGTAGCTGAAAATTGAGAACATGATTTTGAGGCATCCTTTCTAAACTAGAAGACAATTTTCATGGCATAAGAGGTGACAGAATTTGACTGTGAGACCAAACAATGTGTAGAGGGCCCAGGGCTTGAACTTGCCAGTGTGAGAGTTTCAGATAAACCAGCTGAGCACAAACTCCTTTGTGCAAGAAGCAGGTTAATAAATTTGTTATGTCCTTCTGGGACAATTTCCTGAAGTGCTCAACTCACCTTCACAACAGAGGTGCTGTTTTGCTGAGCTGGCAGGGAGCTGTTCTGAGTTACTCAGGTACTTGCACAGTGCCCACCCTGCCAAGGGGGCATCCCAGGAAGGGGCTCCTGCTGCTGCCTTCCAATCTTCCAGAAGCAGATTGAGTCTTGTTTCTCTTTTCTGTGCTCCATGTTTTAGTAGAAATTAGAAGTCAGAGAAGTGCACATCACCCTCAGAACAGAGAATGGGAGGCTACACGACTTAATTCCTGGTGGATTTTGTTCTGCGGTTCAGGCTAAAAAAGCAGTATTCAAACACCCAAAAGTCTTTCCCCTCTCTTTTCTCTGAGGGGAGTGGCGCTGAGTTGCTCCATCTCAGACTACAGAAGTTCAAAGCATGGTATTAGGTCCCTGAAATGTGGTCTTAAGAGCTTGTCTTCTTTCAGTTTAAAACAAGCTTAGTGACTATTTTTGAAACAAACAGTATGGATTTGCTTGGGTGTTGGTTCATTCCCAATAGTTTGGAGACTTCTTCAATGCAGCAGCTGCTGCTTGCACAAGAGGAGTCTTTCTTGATGGGCCATCAGCAGGACCCAAGGCTTTATTGTCCAAGACAGTTTAAGGTGGGGGGGGGGGGTTTAACTTAAACACAAACTACATTTGTTTCCAAAGCATGTCCAATGCAAGCATTATGCAGGCAGAACACAGGGCATAACCTGACAGGTCTCTACTAGATTAGCAGCCCATGAGGATTTTCTAACTCCAGTAGGCATCAATGTCTTACTGAGAAGGCACTGCACTGGAAGAGAGAAAAGCCTTCCTTCCTGTGGTGAGGAGCTGTGAGTCACCAGATTGGGTATTTCAGCAGCAATTTGTCTGGATACAGGCTGAATTGTTTGGTGGGTTTGGTGGGTTTGGATTTGGTGTTTTTTGGTTGGTTTTTTGTTTTTTTAAAACTAAATTTATTTACAAGCAAACTTTCTACAAAATAAACAACCTTTCTATAAAGACTCAATATATTAATAGTCTCTTCTTCCTGTGTTTGCTGTTTGTTTTTCTGATTGGCAGATCCATCTTTCCTTACTGTATTTGACAAATAAAGATACTTCCATGTTCATGCATTGGGACAGATGTTATAATTTTGATCCACCCCCACTCAAAGCAGGTCTTATTAGACCAGGTTTCTCAGGCCCTTCTCCAATCAAAATCGAGGTATTTTAACAGGGACCTGAGGTAAAATCAAGCTCTGAGTGGTGGAATTTAACCTTGGCTTACTTTTGTATAGAGAGGGTACATATTTCACAAAATAAAAAAGGTAACTTTCTGTAACAGACAGTTGTAGTTACAAAGGCATTGGCAGTTTCTCTCCCGAAGTCAGAGTTTAATTTTCTCTATTTTCACACCAGCTTTACAGACATCGTATCCAAATTCAGCAGATGGCAGGGCCCAACATGTGGTTCTGAATAATCTTCATTAAAACACAAACCTGCCAAAAATGCATAGAGAATTAGGTACTCCATGGTCTGTGCTTCTTCACTGCATGTCTCCATTCTGGAATAACTTTATTTCCACTGATTATCTGTCCTGACAGCTTTGGGAGAACCCACCCCATCAGCCAGTTTATCCATGTACCAACAGGCTGAGGGTCAGTGTCCCTTCCTAGGACTTCGTTCTTCATGGCAAGCTAGGAATGACATGTTGGTGGCTAGGAAGCTAGGAACGACAGTGATTTTTAAATGTTGATGAAGAGTTACATTTTATTGTTCTGTTTGTAAGTCTCTGGGCAGCTGTGCCTATTTTCTCTTCGAATTTCTGCCTTGGTGTCCAGTGTTCCTAGACAGAAACCACATCTACAAATGGTCCTTTTGGCAAGCTTGTCCAGTTCAGACATCTGCTGTGGTTTGTATTTGGCAAACTTCATGCAAATATTATCATGCAGCACCTAGTTGCACTTTTTTGGGGTACCATGTGCTGCTCAGATAAACAGGTAATAAACAGTTAAATATCTGCCTTTATAGAACCCAGGTGTTTGCCTTCTTGCTTTATTTAAAAACAAAATGTCAACAGAAAGCCACAAGAGACCAGTGCCATTACAGCATTTACCTTCATGTCCTGTTACAGCTGTTTCTCACAGCCCAGGAAAGTTGCCACAGGCAGCTCAGTTTAAAGTTGTATCCTTGTTCGCTATACCCACTATAGAAATTAGTGCAAAGATCTGTGTTCTGATAACAACAGTATTGCGTGCTTGCCTGTTTTTCATTCCAGGTCATGATGCTTATTGCAGCCCAGCTTTAAGTTGCACAGAATGCAGAACAAAGTAAACCCTTCCTTGTGCAATCTCCTTGGTGGTCTGAGTCTCTTCTGCCCAACATCCCCCAGCCCACCCAATGTACTTGTCTGCAGACTCTGCTGTGGAGCCAAAAATACAGGGGCATTTCTTCCAGTGGGGTTAAACAGCCAGGCTCTTCATATTGGGGGTGAGGGCTGTAGGTGACTGGGGAAAACAAACCACTTAATAAACAATACCTCTGATTAGATAGGGATGAACAAGCTGGACTTTGAGATGGTTAAGCAAGACTGCAGAGTACAGAAAACAGGAAACATCCAGCACAGCGTGGAGAGGTGGGTAGGAGGCAGACTCCACTCTGCTCGAGCCTGCTCAGATTAGACTTTAACCCCATCACGCAAGCAGCAGCCTCATGGGGCACCAGAGCCAGGTGTTTTTCATGTTGATGCATATTATTCTTGGACATCTTTCCAACTCCCAGTGTTCTTTTTCATTCCATTTCAATCCATTTTACAGGTCTGACCGCATCCAAAAGTACTCTTTAATTTACTTTAGTGCCAGAGAGAAGCTGTACATTTGTAATTTTTCATGTGGTGACCATATAATCTCTGAAGTTGCTTCATCTATTTGTTTTCCATTATTCTTTCTGAGGTGTACTACAATTTATCTCTCTCCAATTTACTTATTTTTTTATTTAAGATGCTAGGTCATTTGAGTAGTTAAGGGCAAAACATTATCAGAATTATACTGCTAGAAGCAGACAATAAGAATCACAATGTGGAAAATCATAAGCAATTACAATATTTCCATCTGTCTTTAAAACAAGCTTTCTGTTGATTTTAATATATTTTATCCAGCAAGACTTAACCTAAAACTTAAGTGCACAACTGTCAGATCCTTTGGCAGCAAGGCTGGATATAACAAAGACAGCAATTAAATTGTCAAATTCCAAAAAGTAAACCCACAAATTAAGACCTAAGTAATAACCCATGCCACATGTGAATAGAGTTTTCAATGGTCCTTAATATTTTTAAATGCATACTTCTCTCAACTTCTATATGGGAATTTCAGATGAGAAAGTTGACTCCAACAAAGTCTCCTAGCCATTCAAATAGAAAATTCACTTATGTTGTAACACATTTCTTGTGTTTTAACATAAGCAATCTCTTTTGTAGCTAACTACTGCTTTCTGTTTCTATGCTGTAAAAGGCAGGACAATGAACATTTAAGCTCTGTAACTAGTTATGCATCTTGTTTACAGTGATGTTTCAAACACAGCTATAAAGTTTTTTATATTGGAAGACTATTTATATCAACTCTTTCATGAACACATTAAAAAGCCATAATATGTGCAGAACCCTGCCCTGTATTTAGTTAGATATGTATTTAGGCAATCAATTCTCAGACATCCAAAACCAGTGAGTAATCCTTTCTCTAATAAATGAGTATACTCTTCACTAAAAAAACGTATCAGTAATCACTGCAATAGTCTGCATAACCATTTTTAAGAATACAAAAAATTGAGAGTAGCTGTTCTTTAGTGCAACTGACCTCCCTTCTTGTTCACCCTATCCTTAACCTTGACTGGGATCTTTGTCCTGTGTCCTTCTTCCCATGCCAGAGGCTGAGGGGGATGAAGAAACCCAGGGATGCAGAGGACAGATGGTTCTGCCTCTGAAACTGAACTCCCACTGGAAGCCCTGCCTTCATGGCCACTGGAAAGGTGTGAGAGTTGCCAGGTCCGAGTTCAAACACTACCTCCATGAGACAGAATTACAGCTTGAATAATACACCAATTTTGGCATGGAATAGTTAGTGCAGGCAGTGATTTGGTGCTTTTTATGGACCAGGTTAGTTGTTTGGTAAATGCAAGTACACTGCATACCACTCATGATGCAAGCTTTTCCCTCTTATTATTATTATTGAAGAAACCATACTACTATAGCCTCATTTTAAGAGGCCCAAGTACCCCCAAAGTATGATTACGTGTGATGGAAGTATGTACTCTTTTCCACTGTAATTTTAATATCACTGTTATTTCTGCACAGTATGGTCAGTGTGATGGGTCTGCATACTAACACCTTACAGTGACATCATGTACTATGATTCTTCATTCCATTTTCTGACCTGAAAAAGCCCCCATTCCTAAATTAAGTGAAAAAGATAAGCATGATATCCATTCACCTTTTTATCTCTGTGTCCTCAAAATATCTGTGAGGACCTGTAATCCTGTGCTTGGAGTGCTGGATCAAAGTGTTAGAATGCCTGGAAAGGATCACACCAGCAATTATTCACCTGGAAATACATTTATATACTTCTGAAGAGTTAAGAATGCAAGGTGGGCTGCAGGGGATTATTTAAAGTGTATCTAAATGTCTGACACTGCTTTTTTTCAAGAAGACTCCCACAAATTTTCTCTAATAGCCTGTGAGACCATATCACAGATGAGACTGAGAATAAAACACTTCCAAGAACCTCCCTCCTCTGTCAGCTTCTAGCCAAATCAGGAACAACAGGACTCAGACTCTGACTTTGAGGAAGAAGACCACCATTATGGCACCTTCTTGGTCTCAAGAGAGTCTTAGATAAGATATTTAATGAAAAATATTTTAAATCTATATTAGATGCTTCTGTTGTGGTGGAGAAACTTTAACACACCATGAGGCGTGTCTTTCTGCTAGGATGGGAGAAACGGAATGTAAAGCAAACACTGTAAAGCAGGGAAGACTTTATGTCCATGTTATGTACCACAGCTTCCTTCAGCAAAAAACACGGATCAGGAAGGGCAGCGTGGAGGAAAACAGAGGAACACAAGCACAAGGCCTTTGACTGGACTGCACTGTCAGCTCCTTCAGAGGTTTCTCTGCTGACTGGCAGCCTGGCAGGCTTCTAAGGTTTCCTACAAGCACTGACCTTGGCACGCAGCTGCCCAAGAGAGGCTCAAGGAAGAAGACAGTGTTGTGGAGAGAGAAATCAGGGTCTCACCTGTCCATGTAAAGGCCAAAGGGTCACTGCAGCGGCTAAACAAATGGAGAAACGACGTCATTCTTCAGGCAAACACTGGGTCTCTGTGGTAAAAACGTGCCAATGTCCAAGGTTGCAGAGGGTGATGTTCCTGAGGGTATGATGTTTGTCCAGCAGTCCTTGTGCTCACTTCCCTCCAGGAGTACTGGCCTACAGGATGGGGAGAAAGAAATTAAAGCAAATAATCAAACCTATAGGCCTAGAGTTGGTGAATGACTGTAGTGTGGATTCATATAAACTACAATGCTGATACACCATTTATACAGCATCAGTGTTTTTCACTGAAAAACTCTGCTACGCAACAGAGAAGTTTCCATGTCACCACAATATGGGTGGGCATCTCAATGGGATTTGGGGGGAAATCTGGCTTGCAGCTGTGCACCTCAGTGTGGGCATACGTGGTCTGACAACCATTAGTTTCACAGGTACACTGTGTTACAGAAAATCAGAACTTGCATTAAACTTTATCATTATACCTGATACTGTACCATCACATTTTGCCTTTCCATATACCAACTGGAAAAGGAACATATGGTTCCATGCTAGACTTTCCAGGGAGGAAAAGCAATGTAACACTTAGGAAGCCACTGAAATTACACCAGCTCATGCCAGTTAAGGATCTGTTGCATTGTTTCTGCATTTTTTCTGCTCTTTCTTCCTGCAATTTCCTAAGTATAAGCTTTCAGAAGATCTAACCCTAAATTATAAAGCTGTGCCCAAGATACCTGTAAGCAAATTCCATGGTTTCTCTTGTACTTCTTTTTAGTCTATTTCAGAAAGAGGAGGAATAATTTGAAATAACTGGAAAACATCTCAGTTTTACTGCATGAATGGCCTTATATATACAGGGGAGGGGAAAGGGGAGGAATAGCAGGAGCATGACCAGGTCCCATTGGAGGTGTGTGGTGGTGGTCTGATAGCCAATGACTGACCTTGAGCAGTGACATGTCCCCTGACAGCTTGTGGGGGAGGAGGGACAATGAAGGAGTGGAGGGAAAAAAAAAAAAAAAGCCCCACCAAGACTTTTATAAAAGTTAGTGATTAGAAGGACCGGGTCTCTTTGCCTGCAAACACCTCACCAGAAGCTTGTAGCAGCAGAGACACTGTCCACAAACAAGTAAGTATAATAATTTAATTTCTAAACGGTAAAGCTGGTACATATATCAGCAGCTGAGACCTGGTATGTTTATCTACAATGGGCTTGGAAAGTTGTTTTTGGTTTTATTTTTTTTGTTTGTTTCAGGAACAGCTTGTGAGAAATAAGCACTCAGCCATTCTGTAGTGGTCTCCTAACATGATCCATTTGCTGCTAACATTGGCTTTCTAACTTAGCTTAGCCACTCAGAACTCCTGGAGTGTACAAGTGAATCTTCTGCCTAAGGGGACTAGAGCAGTAACATACGTGCATTGCTTTGTGTTGCTTTGTTTCGTGTTTGTTTTTAAATTTCTGTTTTGCAAGGAGAACAGAGAATGACTGGAGAAGGCAGCTGGTCCTGACAGACATCAGTGCTGACAGAAGTGCAATTATGTGTGTTTGTTGTACAGCTTCTGATAAGATTATTTGGCAAGGGGGTATAAGGTCTGCAGGGCAGGAAAGCAAAGCCCGTTCTTGCATCTGTAGGCTGTAACATTTCAAGCTGTGAACAGCTAGCTTCAGGAAATTGCTTGACCAACTCAAATGCTCACTGAATCTGTGATCCTCTATCACTTTCTGAACTATCCCATGTGCTTACCCAAGACTATTTAGTCCACCTGAGACTCTCACCACTGCTTCCCCCAGCCTCCCCTGATGGCAGTACAAGACTTGAATTCTCATACAAGTCTAACAGCAAATTTTTACCTTCTCTGAGAAAAGTCCAGCCCTGAAAGAGAAGTAGCTTCTCCCTAATAACACTTGCTTCCAAGCAACAATCTTCTTGCCACCTCAGCCAAAACTAGCCATTCTGAGTGCTCTGCATTGGCTGCAGAGGATAGGTCTCTGAACATAACCTCCTTTCGCAGTTGCTAGGGAAATGAAATAGGGATACATTTGCTCAGGGCTTGAGTATAGCTCTGAGGCTAACATGGGAATCAGCACAGGGAACTTCAGATCTGCAGTTCCACCTGCAACAGCAGGTTGAATCAAGGTCTCTAGACAGAACATGAGGATGGTAAAAAAACTCAGAGAGCAAAAAAACAACCAAGCAATTTACAATCATATATGCCCCAAAGGACTGATGAGATGGTGACATTAGCATGTCAATCAAAAACATCGACCCCTTTTTCTACGTGACAGAAGTCTGAGTATCTCCTTTTGTCTAATACCCTTGAGACTTTTTGGAATCCAGAAATGAAATATTTTGCTGACCCAATACCTTCATCTCAGTGCAAAGATAATGGGAAACATGTTCTGTTCTTTCCTGAGAGCTCCTTCATAGATATGAAGAGGCACAACTTCCACCTTGACTCCTTAAAACAGGTACTCCCTGAGAGTTACGGGGTAATTCAGGCTGAAAGGGACACAGGAAGTCTGTAGTCCAAGCACCCCTTGCCCAAAGCAGGGTTAGACACGAGGTCAGACCAAGGTGCTCAGTTCTTTATTCAGGTGTATCTTGGCAGCCTGCAAGGAAGGAGACACTGCAGCCTTTTTTGTCAATCTGTTACATTGCTTGGCTGTCCTAGTAGTGAAAAAATTATCTTCATATCCAGTCTGAATCTCCTTAGTTTCAGCTTGTGCCTGTTGTCTCTCACTGTCCCATCACAGCTGCTGTGAAAAACCCAGCTCTGCCTCTTCAATCACACTCTATAGGTACTGAGGACTACTGAGAGATGCCCCTCAAGCCATTGCTGTTTGAGGCTGAACTAGACCTCACTCTGCAGACTTATCCTCACGGAACAAGTGCTGCAGCCACAGATGACCTTTTTGGTGGCATCTATTGAATTAACTCACTTCAATCTGTCAGTGTTTTTCCTGTACTGCAGGGGCCCAACACTGGATGCAGTATTCAGATGTTAACTACAGAGTGCTGTGCAAAGGGGGATAACCCATCTCCTCCCCTGGCTCTCCAGGCCAGACCCCTGCTCACACAGGATGCTTGGGCCCTTGATGCTGGCCCTGTTCAGCTTGCTACCTGATAGGGCCTAAGGACATCCCCAAAGAGCTGTTCCCTCATCCCACTAATCCTGGGGGAATGTCTGCCAGGGCTCTGCACCCCAGGCAATGTCTGGGCATCTGTCTTGGCCAGACTGCACGGTGCTCCTGTTGGCCTCTTCCCACCCACATGTCCAGGCTCCCCTGGATGGCTGCCCATCAATCAGGCATATCAAGTAGTCCTGCCAGCTGTGTGTCTTCTGCCACCTAGATAAGAAAATGCTCTGTCAGCAGGATGGGGCTGGGCTTGTCCAGCTGTTCATACCCATCTGTTTTCCCTACGCCCAAGGAACCAGACTTATTTAGAAACAGCATTTTAATGGAGCTCCTTACAGAGAAGTGAGGTCAGTAACCACAGATGTCCCCTGCAGAGAATATAAGTCATTATGTGTCTGCCTCCTCTAAGCATATAAGTGTACAAGAGAAGTAAATTCAGTCAGGCCAACACTGTGCCTACATGTAATAGGTTAAATTTTTGAATACATTTCGTTGTCCCTACCAACTGTATTTAACTATTTATGTATTCAGCAGCTGCTTCTTCAAACCTTGTTCTTTGGAAGCAAATTTCTTGTGTGCAGAGTTTGTATTGCTGACTGTTAAGAGGTCATGCTGAAGGGCTGTATTTACTAGTAATTGAATAGGAAAAAGCTACATGTGTGGGATACAAACTGTAGTTTAAAACTCTGTACTTTTGGAACCAATTTTATAAAAGAAGGCAGTGCAGAGACCCAAGAGAAAAACTTAGATATTCTGATCCAGTCTTTTCCCATCTGCAAACTGGGACTCGGGTGAGATTTTATGTAAGATCAGAAGATACCAGTCACATGTGGTTCTTGAAAAGATAATATGCCAATGATGTATTGAAGTTTCTAAGATGACTGGAAGCAAAATGTAACATTGTTCCTTCTGCTATTCATCTTGACTCTGCTCTTTGGTTCTCACTATTAATATTAACAGGAGCAAGTGCTTGTGCTGCCATCACACATTTCCCCTCAGCCCTTCTTTCTTTATGGTAGCCGAGAGAAACCCAAGATTTCAGCATTACAATATATACTTTTACAACTGTGCTGTCCCCTGTTCCTACACCCCCACCTCCTGCTGGACAGAGGATGGGGGCTGAACAAAGAGATTTGTTTGCTTAAGAAACTATTGAAACCTGATAAGCGCTCCATGTAGCTACAAAGCTGGGGGGGTATGCAGTTTTAACCTTTTGAGGTTCTTTTATAATTCTACTTAAAAAAAAAAAAAAAAAAAAAAAAAAAAAAAAGTAAGCAGATACTACAATGTGTTGCATTCATAAAATGTAAAATCAATGTGAAATCACTTGAGCTTATGACACTTAGCCTACAGCCTATGGGTAAATAAAAATAAAGCTTCTTGAAACACCTTAGTGGTGGGACAACTCCCAGTTACTGTGATCACAATTCATTAGAACTTTTTTCTTCCTGGAAAAGTTGTCAATTTAAACAGAAAAATCAGATTAAGACAAATAGGCTTTGTTCTTAGAAGACTGAAATGAGCTTTGCAGCTCTGGCAGCCTGGGCACAACTGTGTTTTCTCAGGACTTGTGAGGTGACATATCCAGCTCTTTGAGGGGATATGAAGATGGTAAAATTAATGATTTTATGGATGTGATGCGAGTTTATTCTTTACAAGGTGCCTTCATGAAATGTTACTGAAGTGTAAGGCTTCTCCACTCCTGCCTGCTCCCCTGCTCAGAGATGGACCTTGGAGCAGATACACCCTTTCTGAATGCAGACATGAAGACTGTTAGAAATTATTATATGAAGGAATCACAGAAAAATAAAATCCTAAATCAAGAGTACTAGAACATTCTGCACCTTTGAGCTATTATAAGGTTTACAATTGTTCTTTTACCTTAATTTCTTCACCATTGCAGCCAGAAACACCGTGCCTTTTATTTGTCCGTGTAGCTCAGCAGAGTATCTGGAAACCACTCACCATGTCCTTAAAGATAATTCTGGGGAGACTTTGGGCAAATCTTCACCTGCTCCTTTACACTCAGGGAGATACTTGCATAGAAATTGGAATTTGCTGTCTTCCAATTCATCACTTTGAAACTACACTTTGTTGTTTCAGTCTCTCAGAGTTTTCATTTGGAATAGCATTATTCACTGAAAACTCATATTTCTGTATTTTGAAAATTTGCCTTGCAGGCTGGTTTTGAGTGATAAGTGTCTCCTTGTTATCTTTTGGCAAACACTGGGAACAAGTAAGATAGAACAGACATTAGTATCATTGTTTATTGCATTGCTGGAAAGAAAGTATACCCATCATAACATGACTGGAGCAACTGGTGATCTTGCAGGTTCAAGGTTACCTGGATACACCTCCTGGTGCTGTAACACAGCTCCAAACTGCAACTCTAAAATCCCACCCCTGATTTAGCAATTCATTAGCTCTGACCTTAGACAAGATCATATTCTTGCCAGAGCATAATTTTCCAGTCTTGTCCACAGAGGCTCTAAACTGCTGGAGTGATTCCTTATAATTTTGCATAACAACTTATTTAACAGTAGTGTGGTTTTAACTGACGTGCTCATCACCAAGCTATTATTACAGTAATTATAAAAAACAAGCCAATTTTCTCTTTTTAAGACATATCCAACACAAAAAGCAGGTGAGGGATAAGGAGAGCTGTAGGTGAACTGAAGTAGCTATGCAGCATAAACCATAGATTTTCAAATTCTTCTGAGTGAGCTGAAAAGGCCAAGAGCTGGGAGTGATGGAGCTGTGATCACCACAGTAGAAGGATGGCTCCCAGAGTACTGGCCACAGGCTGACAGACAGAGGGGTTCAGCTAAGCCTGTTTCACCATGACCACAGCAAGAAGGCATTTCAGCCCTTTGAAAAGCAGGGAACTCCCTCTAATTTAACTAAGTCTTCATCCTGCACTCCTTCATCTTCCCTCTAAACCTAAATTACTCACTCTGTGTTAAGCTGCATGTGAAAATTTCCAGGCTCAGGTCACAAAGAGGTAAAGCAGACCTGCATCTGACTGGTGTGTACTGGCAGACAATGTCATTTGAATCTTGCAGGATAACATTACCAGTACCAAAGTACCTTCAGCTATAAATCAGGGACATGAATTTGCAGCTGTTACCATACTCTCATGGCATCGTTGCCAGAAAATTTTGGCACCATTTGACATGCAATACAGAACTCTGTACTCTGTCATGAATAGCAGACAGACTCTTAAAATTGTTTCTCCCCATTATGCCCTTCAGCAGGAAGGATAAGACAAGGATTCCCTGGCAACACAGCATCTGTGTGCCAGGAAATAAGAAGTGGGACTTGGCTGCCTACATGCCTGTGTAGGGAGAAATGTTTTCTGGCCATCTCTGATGAAATGTGAAATGGCATGTTCTCACTCCTCTCTCAGGCAGAGTTTGGGAATAGAAAATGCAAACATTGCCCAGAGGCCTGCCCTTTTGAATGAAAACGTGATATTTGAGATATTTAATGTTATTTTTAATCAAGTACCTTCTGGATTTACCACCCATTAATAAAACAGAGGTATTGCTTTAGCTATCACATATGATAAACTGAAGGAAGAGAGTTTTTCTCTTTCAGACTTACAGGCCTATACACTCAGAAAAGTAATTTTGACTATTCAGATGATCAGGGAAACTGTAATTTAATGTCATATAACCAAAACTTTAATAAGATCAAGAATTTTGCCATATCAAGACAGAACCCAGATTTCAGGTGCTGGATAGTTGCAGCTGGCAACCCTCGGCCACAGCTAAAAAGGTAGAACTGAGGGGTGAATTCTCCTAAGGCCCCAAATCTTCTGTAGAGGAAGCAATGCTCTACAGTTCTGAAAGCAGCCATAGACAGAAGAATTACAAACCCAGGCAAAAGGTTAGGGGATGGAACATCAACCAGACACAGCAGCAAATACTGCCAACAGAGGCAGGAAATAGAAGAAGAGCAGTGTTAGGAAATGTGTAAAGGTAAGCAATGGAATAACTGGCATTCTACTGACAGGAACCAAAACTTATGCAGAGTCAGCAATTTGCTTACTTGTTAGTTGGTGCATGTTTTTATGACAGACTGACCTTCCTTTATTTTCTGAGCAAATCCAGGTAAAATGAGGAATCTTTCCCACTTTGGTTCTAGAAGGATGTGGCAGGCTGTGTCTCCTGCATTTCTTTCTAGTTTTTCCAGACACACCAAGCCTAAAAGAACTCAAATGGATTTCTGGTCATATTGCCTATGATAACATGGACCAGATAAGCACCAAGAGCCCTGCAGAGGAAACACCTGAGTGGTGCCAATGGTTCACAGTCTCCAGCAATTACTTGTAATTACTTGTAACAGGAATTCTCTCCCACAGATAAGTCAACATGACCCACCAGTTCCCAGCACTGTCTCCAGAGCAGAAGAAAGCTCTTGCAGACATAGCTCAGCGGATTGTGGCTTCAGGAAAGGGGATCCTAGCGGCAGATGAATCAGTGGGTAAGTTCTGGACATCAATCAGTTAGCAGTATGCAAGATGTTTTTTTTTTTTTCTTTTAGTTTTGCTTCATATTTAAAATCAGTTGAGTAGATGAAAAACACTTTGAAACTGTTGTCTGACTAGAACAAATCAGCCAGGCAGGGCTGCAGCTATAACAACAAAAGCTTACAAACTATGGGTTGAGAAGGGAAGCTCTGAACTGAAGCCCCAGTTCATTACTACTTATTGGGACCAGGAGGCCAGCCAAGCCTAGAACCTCTTTGTCCCCCTCACTAGGTACCATGGGGAACAGACTGCAGCGGATCAATGTGGAGAACACGGAGGAGAACCGCCGAGCTTTTAGAGAGATCCTCTTCTCTTCGGACACTTCCATCAACCAGAGCATTGGGGGAGTGATCCTTTTCCATGAGACTCTCTATCAGAAAGACAGCAGTGGAAAGCCATTCCCAGCAATCATCAAGGAAAAAGGCATTGTGGTGGGAATTAAGGTGAGTATCTGTTATGTGCTGGGCTGGCACCATAATCCAAATCCCATTTTCAGAGAAAATTATATTTGGGGCTGCACTGTCTTCTATAAAACACTGCCCCCTCCCCCCTCATTTTTGTCCTTGGTTTTAAAATTCTCTGCATTGCTTTTGTGCAACTAACTAGAGGCACATTTTCTGGAACTGGATGCTGAAACTTTTCATACACCAACTCCCATCTACTCACCATTCACTACAAATAAGTCTCTCCATGCAGTAACCGAAACCTAATTCTTTCCATATCTGACAAAGTTCTTGAGCCATTCCCTGGAGGCATCTATATACACACTGCCCCTCCTATTACCTAGTTCATTCCTTTTTCTTCCCTTTGCTCCAACATTTTCTTCCTTTGCACCCTGAACATGTTAAGGTCCACACATTAGTAACAGTCTGCCTTCAAAGGCAGACCAGACATGGATACGAATTAGACCAATTCCCACCTTCCTGTAACCTTTCCTGTTTTTCTGACCTCCACAGCTGGATAAAGGCACAGCACCTCTAGCAGGAACAAATGGAGAAACCACCATTCAAGGTAAGGAGAGGTCCAAGGAGCCTCAGCTATGGCCCGGGCAGCAAAAGCCATAGGGTGGCTCACCTGAGACGCAGCCTTGGCTGGAGTCACAGTACTTTCCAGATCTCCATGCTGAAGAGCAGCTCTCAGTGAAGCATGGTTCTCCGTCTGCAGGGCTGGATGGGCTGGCTGAACGCTGTGCCCAGTACAAGAAAGATGGTGTTGACTTTGGCAAGTGGCGTGCAGTGCTGAAGATCACCAGCACAACACCCTCTCAACTCGCCATCCAAGAGAATGCCAGTACATTGGCACGCTATGCCAGTATCTGCCAGCAGGTACCTCCCCTCCAGCAACCTTTCCTGAGATGCTGCTGTCCCTTCTCCCTGTTCCCTGTGATTACACACTAGGTAGCTTGAAAGGACAATCCCTGTGAGGGTTTTGGGAAAGACAAGGAGGAAGGGCAGCAAAGCATGAAGGAATAACACCAAAGTCAGGACAAACAAAAAGAAGAGTTTTACTTCCATAGCCGCAAAGAATCCCCTGTCTTTCTTTTCCTAGCATGGCTTGGTGCCCATCGTGGAGCCAGAAATCCTGCCTGATGGAGACCATGATCTCCAGCGCTGTCAGTATGTCACAGAGAAGGTAAGAAGAGGTTCCTCCCTCTGTGCTCCCACTCACAAACCTGCAGCTAAATTTTGTGCAGTTTGTGCTCACAGATCTCAAAGAGATTTGACCAAAAATGTCCTTCATAACTGCATCACAAAAATGAGCTGCTCCTAGGCACATAACAAACTAACAGGAAATCCAAGAGTATTTTCCATGCTTTTGGATTTTCACTTCAATAACAATATAAGCATTCTCAATCTCAAAAAGATGTATCAGGACCAAGCCCAATTACCTCAATTTCAGCAAGGACAAATCCGTTAAATATGAAGAGTTGTATCTTGGTCATCTCAAAAGCAGTGGGGCCTCCACAACTGCAACCCCAGAAATAAATTTCATGAGAAAGCAAAATTCAATTCCATTTTGCTACAGTACCAAATAACAAGCTGTCTTTCCAAGCAGCCTGAGGTGAAGATCTGAGCAGAGGTCTGTATTCAATCCTCCTGTTTTCAGGTTCTGGCTGCTGTCTACAAGGCTTTGAATGATCATCACGTGTACCTGGAGGGGACACTGCTGAAACCCAACATGGTGACGGCTGGGCATTCCTGCTCCAAGAAGTACACCCCTCAGGATGTAGCCATAGCAACTGTCACTACTCTCCTCCGCACCGTTCCTGCTGCTGTTCCTGGTGATTCCTGATTCATTTCTATCTCTTCATTCCCACTCACTCTCCAACCTCTGACATGCCTGATCCTCTGGCAAGTAAAGATCAGGGATTGAGGTGGCCGGAACCCTCTATTTCTAAGCCTCAAAACCACTTTCTTGCAGGAATCTGCTTCCTGTCTGGAGGTCAGAGCGAAGAGGAGGCTTCTCTCAACCTGAATGCCATGAATCAGTGCCCTCTGCCTAAGCCTTGGAAATTGACCTTTTCCTACGGGAGAGCCCTGCAAGCCTCTGCCCTGGCTGCATGGTTGGGCAAAAATGAGAACAAGAAGGCTGCTCAAGAGGCCTTCCACAAGCGGGCACAGGTATGAGGCTTCCCCTGAGCAGAGGGAAGAGCTGTCACCATGAAGGTGACTTGTCACCTTCCTAAAGCTGCTATTGGTCCCACCCTTTCCTGGCACTTCATGTTCACCTGGGGCACTACCCACCCTTTCCTGGCACTTCATGTTCACCTGGGGCACTACTCTGTTATTTCTGCCTTGCTTGGTTACTCCTCCAGGTTGTTCTTTACACATCTGCCTTTCTTCCTCCATGCTGATTGTTTCCCCCTCCTCTTTTTTTTTCCTTCTTTTTCAGATTAACAGTTTGGCTTGCAGGGGGCAGTATGTCCAGTCTGGGAAGAATGACGCAGCTGCCACGCAGTCACTGTTCACTGCCAGCTACACCTACTGAAACAGCAGGAACTTCCTTCCTCCTGTCCCTTCTCACACAGTGGAAGATGTTCAGAAATGAAAGAAAAATATAGAAATCTAATTTCCCTTACCCTACACCAAACTGGAAATAGAATGGCTTAGCTTCCTCTCCACCCTTCACTCCCACAATTTACCAAGGGGATATTTTTTTTTTTCATTTGCACGTTCCAAGGATAGGGAATTTTTTCCAAACAACAAACAGCTGCCAATGAATCATGAACCCACCCTCCCTCAGTCTGAAACTCAACCCCTGGAATAGCAGGCAGATTCAGTAGTTCCTAGCAATTCAAATAGCTACCCTTGCCCATTACCACACTTAGCAGCCACAATCCTGAATTATAAAACCTGACTCTGTGTTCAATCATGTCAATAAAACAGTAATCGAAAACTAATCTCTACCTCACAATTCTTTTTGTTTTGTGTAAACTTCATAATATCTTCCACACATCTGTTTTTTGTGGTCCTTGCAAAGATTGAGTCTCAAAGTGTTGCAGCTGGTGAGCTTGGGAAACTCTGAGGATATCAAAGGGAAATAACCCAATAGTGGCACAGCTGGAGAGGTTAATCCTGGCAGTGGAATTCTGGCAGACACTAAAACACTTGGGAGATGTACACAGCAAGCAGTGCTGGGGAATCAGCCCACAGATAAACAGCACGTTCAGAAGCATCTCATGTCTCTGGAGAGCCATTGCTGGTGAGAGGAGGCTGCTAAACACTGTGTTAGGGTTGCACACATTGAGTCAGGGCTGTGCAAAGTCTGTCCTTACAAATCACCTTTATTGTGGCGTTTTCCACAATAATTAACACAAAGCATGCATGAAAGCATCTTGGCCTACCTGTTGTGTAGCTTGAGTAATGAGGCTGATGTTGCAGACACACGGTTTGACCTTTGGCACGTTGCTGTGTCCCTTTTAAATGTGTAAGCTTTGTTAGCAAAAGCACAGTCAGATGGTCATGAAAAAAAAAGGCATAAATAGCAAAAACAGCAGGCCTAAGGTTATGTAAGAATATTTGCCTGGCTACGTGCTACACCGATCAACTCATGAGGCCTTGGAGCAGCCCCCAAAACACCCAGGGCCAGGCGACCCAGAGGACTCCACACCTTTTCAGGGTCACCTCTCTCTGCTGGCTGCTCCTCCTGGCCACTGGCACTCGCTGCTCCTGCCAACAAATACAGGGAAAACAGGCAAAATCACTGACCTGTAACCACCTCCTCGTGGCCTCTGAGTTAATAACCAGTGTGTCACACAGGCAATAAATAAACAGCCAAAATCCTTCATGTGGATCCAATCAATGCATAATTAAGGCTTGCATTTAGTCTCTCCTGACAATGAACAAAGAGCCAGTGATTTGCCAAAAAACACTCCAGAAGCTGATACTAGTGTCAGGAATAACACCTCTTTCCTGCTTCAGCTGTGGTCCTCTGGGTCTCCACATACCTGAGTTCACAGAAACCTCTGCTCCTGATGAACAGCATCCTACTGATACTCTGATCAAAGCTCAAGCTCAGAATCATTTGCATTAGAAATTACCTGAAAAATTATATTTTTCAACCCATCTAGTTCCAACCCCCCTGCCATGGGCAGGGACAGCTTCCACTGGACCAGATTGCTCTGAGCCCTGTCCAAACCTGTCCTTGAGCATTTCCAGGGATGGGGCATTCCCAGCTTCTTTGGGCAACCTGTGTTAAGGCCTCACTGCCTTCACAGCGAAGAATTTATTCCAAATATCTACTCTTCCCTTTTTTTAGTTTAAAACCGTCCCCCCTTATCCTGTCACTATCTGTCTGTGTAGAAAGTCCCTCTCCCTCTTTTTTATAAGCCACCATCAGCACCAAGATGACCAAAATTTTCTCCTATTTATATGTATTAGTAAAAAAAAGGAATTAATATTAATTGACTACAAGTTACCTCGTTTTCATAATAATTAGTATCCTGTCTGCTGTCAGTTAATGATCCTCTTGCTTCTCATGCTAATTAGTCTGCATGCTCAGTCTTTCTTTTCAGTCAGTGGTTTCTTAAATTGGTGGCTATGAGTCAATGGCCTTGATCTGCCCCTACTGGAATAACTTTTTTACCCCACTGGAGCCGATTCAGCACAGTTTCTGCATTGGCTTTATCAGTTTGTTCCTTTCCTTGGGGATTCTGCCAGATGTCCTTGTGCCCATAAATTCTCCATTCTTTGTGTCCACCATCAGCGGTACATCCTTCTTCCCAAGCCTTGCTAACCTCCCCTGTGTCTGAGGAAACTGAAGCCTGTCAAGCCCTACACCTCCACAAGGCAATTCAGCCAAGAAGCAACCTGCCTTTCAAAGGCCTAGCCATCACTTAGAGCTTGTTGGCTAGTTTCTGTTACACAGACAAAATGTCCCTTCCTGTCGATTAGGCCTGAAAGCACACAAAGACCAGACATCACGGAAGCCTTTTCCGAAGGAAATTTCCCCACATTCCGCCTCCCAGGGAGGGGGCGGGCTTGAGGGGACGGACTACATTTCCCATGCGGCTTTGCGGGGCGCTGCAGAAATGCGTCACCCGCGCTGGCCGCGGAAGGCGCCCGGCGCGCCCCCAGCATGGCGGCGCTGCGGGCGCTGCGGGCGCTGCGGGTAGCGGCGCGGCGGAGGCCGGAGCTCGGCCCCGCGGGGCTCAGGGCGCTCTGGGGCGGCCGCAGGTACCCGCAGGGCACAGGGTGGAGGTGGCTTCTGGCCTTGTCGTCATGCTGGGCCTTCACCGGGCCGTGGCCCTCTGGAGGTCATTCAGCCTGGCACCCCCTGAGCAAGTCCCTCGGGGTTTGTCCAGGCGGCTTTGGAATGATCTTAGGGAAGGAGGCTCCACAGGTTCTCTGGGCAACCAGCGCCCACCGAGGTGCACCACTGGCGGGGGCGCAGCGCTGCAGGGTTGGAGCCTTTAGAGCTGTTACTGCTTTTGTTAGGAGTGGCAAGAAAGGGATTTCGCGGGAATGGAAAACTGTTCCTCTGTAACATTTTGCGCGACACCACGCATGGGTTGTTGACTAGATTGGGGCATATGAGAAGGTAAAATTGTTTCTTAAAATCTATTAATGGCTTCTTTTTTACATATGGGCACTGATTTTCTTCTGTAATAGTGGTTATTTCTGAAATGCTTTTTATTCACGGCAATTTAGAAAATGGAGCTGTAACAGAAAACAAGTGACTAATCTTGTTAAAATGCAGCTTTCACTCAGACCAATGAATTAAGGTGCGGGGTGATTGCTCTGCAGAGGCAGCCTGTGTGGGGAGCAGCACTTGGGAAAAGCCTGTGCACTTCTGGCTGACAGACTTGATGAGTCCGTGGGATGTGTGGAGTGTCTGGATTGAGTGGTTTAAAACACCACAAATACTAAAATGCTCTGACTCTGTCTTGTGTAGCCCAGGGGCTGAACATGTGCTCTGGTGCCAGCAGGAAGGAGGGAAGAGAAGTGGAAGCAGGCCGAGCAGTTCCTGAGAAGGAGGAGAGGAGCGAGCCCAGCCTGATCCACCCCCCGCCACGCCGCCGGAGCTACGTCCCTCCCGAGGACCTGCAGAGCTGCCTCGAGTCCCACGTCAGGGAGGTCTTCGGGCCCTCTGCTCCCCAGGACTGGCAGCAGGCTCCCCTGCAGGAGAACAGGCAGAAGCATCGCCTGCCGGCCCGGCTGACGGCAGAGCTGGGACACGCTGTCCCCAACTCACAGCTGCACCGCATGCGCCGTGCCGGGGACGTGCTGGGCTTCTACCGCAGCCCCGTGAAGGACGGCACCAAGATCGATGAACTCGCGGCCGCAGAGTTGCCCCCGAACCTGAAAATCATCTGGCAGCAGTGAGTCCCTCCGTGCAGCATTCCTGTGCATGGCTGGTGCTGTAGGGCAGCAGCAGAGCCCTCTGCTGGGGTGAAATCTGTGAATTCCAGTAGTAGAAGTTCATTGAAATCACTTAGTAATGGTGAAGTCTCCAACAGCCCTATAAAATCAGCTGCTATGTGAGGCATCTTGTTGAATTCTCCAATGTTGGTTAAGGGCCTCGTTTTGTGAGTTCTTTGGGTGTTAGTTTTTCTTGCCATGTAACTGATGAGGCAGGTCTGCTTTTAGTTGGAGAAGGCAAGCAGTGAAGTCAGGAGGACAAGAAAATAAACAGTCTGAGAAATGCATGGTACTTTATGAGTGTTTTCTATGAAACAAATTGTTTCCAGTGAAGTTGAGAGTCTATGTGATCTTTCTGGGAATAATCCAGAAATGTCCTAGTTGTACCACTCCAAGCCCTGAACCCTTTCTTCCCTGGTTTCTTTCAGCATGCAGATGCATGAAGCACACTCAAGCACTGCTGCTTTTCTATGTTTACAGTGCTCAGTTTCTTAACTGAGCAAACTTCTCAAGTGCTGCTTTCTTCTCATAAGCTCCGAAGAAATTTAAGAAATGCTTTCTTTTCTCCTTTTGACTCTTGGAGAATGACAGAATAGTGTAAGTGTATACCTGCATGTTCCACTACACAGTGAAACGGGGTGAGTGCACTGGGGATGTTTCGCTGATCACCATGGAAGGCTGAATGTTCACATATCCCTCCCCTGTAGCTTATGGGAAACCACAGTGTGACAAATGGCTGTCATCTTGTTGGCTTCAGAGGCTCTTTAGGAGCAGTGAATTGGAAGTTACTTTTTCATGAAATTACGTCATTCCATCAAAACCAGAGATACCTGCACCTCCTTGTTTCATCTTTAACACTCACTAGCTGGGAAAACACTTCCAGTTGTAGTTGCACTTTGTGCTCATTCCCCTCTCTGTGTTTCTCCAAGGATGTAACTTTGATAGCTCATGTAATGTGATCAGAACAGAGTGAAAAACTGGACTGGGAATTGGGATAGACAAGAAAGGAGCTCAACAGCAGCTTGTCTCATGTTTTGCTATTCTGAGTTGAGTCAAACTGTGATTTCCCTGATCCCAGACATACCAGTCCCTTGGAGGTGCAGACCTCATACTTCCTTCAGCACAGGAAGCTGCAGGGACTGGAGTACAAGGGAAGAGGATCAAACACATGGGTGTTTGAGATGCAAAACATTTAACTGCTTGTAACAAGCTGAAAAAGCAGAAATCTGAAATGACATTGGAGTCCTGCACACAGCACCTGTGCCATGGAAGGGCAAGATCTGTAGATGCCTAATCACTTTATCCCTGGGCTTTTAAAAGTTTTTCACTGAAGTTGAATTGAATTACAAATAAATAGAAGCCCTGCCCATGCATCTTTCTTTGTTTTAGGCCAATGCAGTAGTGAAGATTAGAAAAAAGTGTGAAAAAGCCAGCTTGGGAGGATATTTCTTAATAAAATTACTCAGAACAGATTTTTCCCTTTGGAATTTTGATTACAGCTGCAGTGAGGAACCCAGAACACTTGGCAAAGGCTCCTCATGGCCACAGAAAGCATGGACCAAGTCTGATCCTTATATTCCTAAGCCAGAAGCAGGAATCAGAAGAAGGAAGAAACACCACACAACCAGACACAGACATTCCAGATTTTCTTTGTGTCATAGGCAAATGAAAGACTGGCTGATGTGTTTGCTTTTTTGATAATTTTTTTTGCTTCTGATTTGGAAAAAATATACCACAAAAAAAATAGCCAAGAAGAACCAACATGGAAATGTGAGGTAAACATTCCAATAAAAGTACAGAGGCTCCATTCTTTAAAGGAGACATACAGCAGTTATCACCATGCTAGAATGAGATGCAGGAAAATCCTAGAAACAGTGAAAAATCATTTAATGAAGCCTTTGCCCTAGTTCTAACCATTGTAAATGGGCTTTTTTTTTTGTTCTTCTTCCCATCCCCAACCCATACTTAGTTGTCTTTTTAATGCTTAGACAAAGTTGTTGAATTGTAAAACAGCAGTTTTGATATAAATTCTGTATGGCAGAATTCACAAAAGAAATGCAGACTGCTACTACAGACTCAGCATTCTTTCTTTCTTTCTTTCTTTCTTTCTTTCTGTCTTTCTGTCTTTCTTTCTGTCTCTGTCTTTCTTTCTGTCTGTCTTCTTTTTCCTTTCTGTCTTTTTTTTTTCTTGGCTTGTCAAAGCCCCTCAGGAAAAAAAAATACATTTTGGGTGGCAAAACTGTCTTCTTGGCTATACCAATTTGAATGCCAAGGAATGCCACCCTGGTGAAGGAGTGGTGCCACTTTTCCTTTGCACCAGTATCACTAGTTACCCCACAAATCTATGATGAAATGATGAAACACTTACAGCGCAGCCTCAGCCCCGCAGTGGTGGCTGTATATCCCCATAGACAATTCCTGAAGCCAGGTTTCACTGGGAGCTTTAGCTGGGCCTCGGGGAGGAATGAGGGTCTAGGGAGATGATATAGTCAGCTCACATGCTATCAGCTACTACTATAAATTTTGACGTCCTGTCTATACTGCAGACCAAGGATGTTTTAGTTATTCTTAATAACTAGCACAATCACCCACACCAGGACAATCAGGCTTTGATTCAGTGAGGTGCTTAAGAACATGCTTCTAGTCTGGGAACTGGGTGGTAAGTGAAGTCCGTTAACTCCTAGGGAACACTTAAGTAGCTCACTGAATCAAGGATGGATTTTTGTTTCTTGTCGATAGTATCATTCAGGTTAGATTTCCAATCGCTGTTATTTTAATATGAATTACATATATGCAATTACTTCAGATCCATGCTGAGTTTACTCAGAGGAGAATCTGACCCAGAGCTTCTTATGGTAAGAAAAGGTAAAAGTCAATTTTTCCCCCCAAGATATATAAATTCAAAACTGAGAAAAAAAATTGTGTACAAATACCACATAACAACATCAACAATTCCATAGATGTAGTTCCTCAGTGCACACTTTAAACAAGAAAAGGGTTTTTTTTGTTCTTTTTCTGTTTTGCTTTTAAAGTCTGGCATAATAATATTAAAGCTGACAAAAAATCAGGCAGGGCAAGCTACATCACTTCCTCATACAAAAAAGGTACAAAACATTAGCCTCTAACTAGACATAACATAATACTGGTCATCACAGTTAGACATTTAGTAACTGTGTGTCTTGGAGTATTTTACTGGAGGGTAGTAAAAAATAGCTTCGGCTGCTGATCTCCCATCTCAGGTTACTTCAGTCATAGAGGCAGAGTGATTCTGCAAAGAGGAAAAGGCAGACACATGAATGTTTGTATATAGCAGTCTAGCACTGACATACCCTAGTAGTGTGCAAAAGCAGTGGGAAAAACCCTCACTCATAAAACTTGCATTGTAGATCTATGGTCAATAATTATAATTTAAGAAAATGATCTTGTTGATTTCAGTTACATCAACAGTTAAAGTTCATTCCCTACCTGCACTTCACAGTCCAGTAGCTATAAACAGCAGACTGGACAAAATGTTTCTCACAGCTCATGAATATTTTCACCTGCTCAGCCCTTCTGTCCAACCAACACAATGTAGATATATAAGTAGCACTTAGTTTCTGGACTATAAACCCATCAAGAGAACATCTCATGCACACAGTTCTGCAGATTTAGTGGAAAGACTTCCAGTAAATCTTTGCCTAATCAAAATTGACTCTTCAATTAAGCAAAGTATTTCCAGATATTAGAGACTTTTTTTTTTAAATTCCTCTTTTCAGTTTATTGCACAGAGACTTTAACAAAAGTCGCTATTGATCTTGCCACACATCATGTGTAACAGGTCATCTAATAAAGGAAGTACAATTTAAAGACCAAATAAATTACACCAATGTATTTCAGATAACTCATCAACTACAGTTTATCCCTGTTCCCAGAATTTCTGGCAGGTTGCATTTACTTGTCTGTTTTGAAAAGACTGGGTCTGATGCAGTTATGCCAACACAAGCCATTTAAATTTAGTTGTTTTAACAAAAACACTGTCAATCTTGATATTCCCACTAGCTTTTTTTTTCAGGCTTGAAAGAATGCTAATAATTTTTCTTCAGCTGACTTAGAGACAAAAAATTATATTAATTTTTTCTTATTATAGAAGATACTGAACAGTAGTAAGGATACAACACCTAATATCTGCAATATTTTTATTACAGAATAAAACAGACAGACTAGTTTATCCTCAGGAAAGAGTAAATCCTTCATACATCCCAAAAGTTTTCTAGAATGTAAATAGGCAGAATTATTTTTACCTTTTTCTCAGTTTTCTATTCTTCTAAGCAAAAGTTTGTGAGGCATGTGAAATCTTACTTCTTTAGCTGTGGACATGTATGGGAGCAGAAGATCTATAGTATTTGGTAGTTTCAGGGATAAATGTGTTAAACTCTGCTGTGATGCAGATTCACTCTTTTCAGTGGGCATGAAATGAGGCATGTGTAGTCAGGTAAAAACTACTTTTTACTCTGATGCAACAGAAAATATGCTTGGTGATGGTCTGGGTAAGAGATTTACAGTACCTGTGCACTCAGTGTCTCCAGAGGACTTTCCACCCTGGGAAAAGCCATTAGTGGCATTCCTCTTGGGTCTTCAGGCTTCGGTTTAGAAGGAGCTGCATGACTGCCCTTAAAGTTATGGACAACACATATCCCCTGTGCAATGCAGAAAAAAAAACCATAGTGAGGTCAGTGTGTTCCCTCCCCAGGAAAGATCTGGAGAGGGAATGGATTACTATGTGGAGCACAATTGAAAGAATTTAACCTGGGTTTGGGTTCAAGGCATCATTTGTGTCAGCCTTGGGATGCAGTGTGGTTACTGACATGGCTGGGCACGATGGACTGCTTTGGTGATGAACCAGTCTCACACTGGACACAGCAGAGACCCCCATGTATGCCTTATCATCCCAGAACCACAGACTACCCAAATGATGCCCTTAACTGACCAAATACTCCCTTCAGACTCTTGACTTTGTTGTTTCCAAGCAGTGAACACAGCTCTGTGGATGGCTGAATGTCCCTCACATCTGGATGGCACCATTTAGCATCATTCCTGCATGCTTCCAGCACCACTACTATGGTGTTTATCCTTGATTTGTATGTTTATCTCTTATGCATGACCAGACTCACAGCACCCACATGGTGATGCCAGTAAGAGCAACCATGCACAGCAGTGGGTAGCTTGAGGACATGGAAAAAAGAAGGTACCCAGGAGCTGACACATTTACTGGTGGAGTGAGTCCTGCAGCCAGCTCCTTGCCGGCTGTTCCCCTTCACTGCCATAGACCTGAGCAAGAAGCAGGCTGCAGCCTGGGTGGGTCCTGTGCCAGCAGGATCTGTGCCAGAGATCTGACAGCACCCCTCTGGGGAGATCCTTTTCACCACTCTGAAATTCAGCTTGTGACACTTGCAGGGTGCCAGAAGGTCTGCAAGGTCAAAATACAGCTGGGGACACACTGTCACTGCCACCAACAGGTACTGGGAGCACAGACACTGTCCTGGCCTGATAAGTGGGGCAGCTGCTTCTTAAATTGCATGGGTGAGATTTAAACTGCCTTTCCTAGCAGGAACCAGACTAATTATTCACATTAAAGTCAAGGAGATTAAGGTCAGAGGCTGTAGACATCTTTTTATCTGAAATGAGCACAGCAATAAATGACACTTGAAGGTTTGTTGATGCTTTTTAAGTACAGAATAGAAAAAAAAAAAAATCAGTGACAGGACAATCAAGATTTAAGGGGTCTTTGAAACCTGATCCCTCCTGATTACAGGGATAAAGTGTCTGTTGCTATGCAGTGGATAGTTTTGAAGCATATTTTTATTAAGTGGAACCAGGCACATTTCTTGGTAATAGTGAGAGTGACCTGGACTACTTGCTGTGTGAGTAAATCCTCAGCAAGAGACCTCTTACCAAACAAAACATTTAAACCACACAGCCCATATGAGAGACAGTTACACTCAAAGTCTGGAGAGATTCTCTTCCTAGATTCTGTGGGAAGGCCTTTGATATATTTTAATATGTTTGTGAGGGGGAAACAATTTCAGCTTTTCTCTAAAAGCTGCAAAGGGAGGTAGTTTTATCTCCAAGGGAATTTATCCTGACCTTCCCTTCTATTGCACTTCTTTTATGGTCTGAAACAAAATGGAGAACCAGGATCACAGCTCAGAGCCCCAGAGAACACCCTGTACCTCACATTTTTGTCAAATACAAGAAACACAGAGAGGTTTTGCAACAAAGAGAAGGAATCTCACCCTCCTTTTGATATTTAAATCTACACCACTTTTTGTAGCATTTTCCAGGACAGATCACGTAAGAACATGGAGAGTAATTGAAATAACTGAAATACATAATACATAAAATGTACAAATGCTACCAAATTAGACTTACCAATTAGTATGAACCTGATTTCATATTAGGATTTTCTTTGATAGTACTTTTAATTAGATGGGGCTATAATTAGATCTTGCAGGCTACAAGTGATTACAATTGTTTTGTATTGCTTTTGGGGTTTGTTTGTTGTTTGGTGGTTTTTTTTTGGTGGTTTTCTTTCTTTCTTTTTTTTTTTTTTTTTAATATGGTATATTTAAAGGGAACACAGAAGGACTGATGGACTTACCAGAAATAAGGCTACAGCACTTCCCAGGATGAAGCCTGCGATCACGTCTGAACAGTGGTTTCGATACTCAGACACTCGATTTAGCCCAGTGAGGAAGGCAGCACACAGGGTTCCCAGACACAGCACAGGCTTGGCTAGCCTGCTACTCTTTGTTTTAATAGTGCTTGTGATGTACATCTGTAAGAAAGGGCAAGCCAAAAATAAAAAAGGGTTCCACCAGAAATGCATCTGTCCTACCCAGACAAATCCTAAATCAGTAAAGATGTGACAAACCTCGTGATTCATTAAAAAGAAAAAAAAAGCATTGGAAATGTAGGAAGAGGTTTCAGGTAATTCAGAGAACAATTTTAGGAGTACAAACCTACTAGTGTTAAATGATGTGAAATATCCTCTTGCATTTACATGCTGGACCTTTTCTGAGCAGTTATGCACAGGCTCAGCTTTACTGATTTTGTGCAACTACCAGTTCATAGGGTGGCTAACACGCACTCTGCACACAACTAAATGTTGCAAAGGGACTCAGGAGTTCATGCATATACTCCTGCAGAAATTGTAATGTGCAGAAGATGGAGTGATCAGAATCTGTATGAACTAACTGCTCTGGTTTCCTAGATGGTTTTAATTTTAAGGAACAGAGAACACTGAGAGAAACCATTCCAGCCATTTCCCCTGCAAGATGAAAGGAAACACACAGTCTGAGAGAGGTTTCTGTCAAAACAAAGTTGATTTTGAGAATGTAATTCTGGAGCATGAAGTTTCACTGTTCTTCAAATATTTTTTAATGAACCCCACATGATTCTGGCAGTTTATTGGGAATTTTTTTATACATTCTGACAGAGAGTAAAAACATATGGCTCACAGTTAGCAGTCTGTCATTCGTGCCACAGCACAAAATAACAAAGATGAAGCAAACTGAGCCTGATGGCAAAGCAATTCATTAAAATCCTTTTCAGACAACAAGTATGTAAGCCCACATGATTTCCAAAGCTTTGGTAATTTGAGATGTTGCTGCTTTTTTTGTTTTTCACACCTGAACCTGACTGCAGCAGACGCCTTATGACGGCTAACAGTGAGCACTAGGCGGCAGCCTTGCCCCAGTCTTGGCTGGCAGGTTAAGCTGTACCTATCAGCAAAATTCACATTAAGGTTCTTTGGAAACAATAGGAAAAAAAAAAAAAAAAATCATTGCCACTGCGTGAATAATTACCACCCACCTTTTCACCCTATGCACTCCTTCTACTCAATTCAATCGAGCAATAGGGAGCCAGATTGCTTTCCTGTTCCCCACCGAAGCACCACTGCTGTTTGCAGAGTCTGAAGGAAAACCCATCACCTCTTTAAAGTAAGAAAGCAGTCCTGCTGTGACAGCTGTGAACCACAGCTGCAGGGAACAACCCACACATGCTTGTCTCCTTACAGGTATGAGATGAAGCTGGGTCTTTGGGTTACCCAGATGGGAGGGCTCTCTTTGTCACAGATGGGAAGTATCTGTAATTGGAGTTTCACATGTCTCAGCAATAAAATGTAAACTTGTAGTAAAAAGAATATTTTTAGTAAGGAGGGTAATCAATGATACAAACAGATTGCTGAGAAAAATTGTTAAACACACATGAGGAAGGTTTTAAACAAGACAAACTGTTTTCCCAGAAGGTGGGCTCCAGTTCATCCACAAGTCACACACTATGTTCAGAAATAACTGGGAGAGCTTATCCATTCTGATCAGACTTCCCAATCACTGCAGCTTGATCTTTATTGTTCCGGGCCAAAAGCCAAGATATATTTTAGGATTCCCATAGTGTTTACCCACATTTAGAGCATGGTTTCAGAGCTCTGTGCAAGAGACCAAAATCTCAGTCAAACCAAAACATTTGGTTTCCTACATATAGCAAGTGATTTTGAAAATTTCCCACAATGCCATCCATAGAGTAAATTTATTTACAAAACTCTAAATGTCAAAACCAGAGAGGAGGAAAGACATGAATATAAAAATGTCTAGAACTTATTAAAAAATAAACTGCACATGATTTAACTATATAATTTGTCTGTTCAACTTTTTTGCTGTGATCTTATCAGTAGTATCAAGTAATGTATCTTATTAGTAGTATCAGTAGTATCAAGTAATGTATTTAGCAATATGCAGTGTGTGATAGCATCATTTATCCCATATGATTGCTCTCCCATCTTTTTCAGAGAGACAAAATCATAGATAAAGGAGGCTTTTTTGTCTGCAAGTATAAAACAGACATATACATTTTTGTATGTATATGCAAATATATGCATATTTTTAGAACACATTATATCTATAATGAGAAAGGCAGAGTGGAAGAAATGTATCTTGTCCCTTCAGTAGAAAGTGAGGAGATTTGTCACAGTTTATTTTCCTTATAGAATTTCAAAATTTCATACCAGTATTACAAAAGTCTCTGTCCTAGAAGTTCTATGGACAATGTTTTTTTTTTACCATAGAGATACCTATAGTAAAAGAGAAGCAGAGCCTTTGAAAACAATGTTCAGTGCAGCTGCTCATGGTGCCAAGGCCTTGAATTGATCAGGGTTGCAGCAGGTATTTGCTATAGTGTCCTTGGCTAGTCAGCATTTCCAAATCTTGAAGGATTCATGTCCAGGAGCAGAGACCCAGAGAAACTCACTTTAGTCATGGGGTGGATTACGGTGGCTGCACTATGAACTGAGAAATGCTCATTAAGCCTCGACCTTGACAAACTGCACCTGGACTAAGCCCATGATGAGTGTATCAAAGACACTGTCTGTTCCCAAGATCTAACAAGTGTCTAACAAGCACCTGATTTTTAATGAACAGCCTTGAAAACTTATTTTTCTTGCCGGAATAATAATCCAAATGGTTGTTATCATATTTTTCTTAAACAAACCTTCAAAGGAAGTTAGTAACTGAAATTGTGGCTACAATGGAAAATTCCCACTCTCTTGGGGTCATCTAAACAAGGGTCCAAAATGAGATCTTTTTATGCTCTTGACTCCCAGAAGATAAGAGGGTAATGTGTATGTCTCAAACACAGATAAATGGATGGCCGTGGAGGCAGCCAAGGTCTGTTGGAAATAACAGACAAAAACTATTGGTAACAACCAAGGATTGTTGTTATTAACACAGCCATGAGAAATACCAAGTTTTGGCTGGAGAAAGGTGGCCAGAGATAGGGCATTTTTCTGTGACAAACAACCACAACACAGCACAAGAAATGGACATGGACTACAGGGTGGGATTAAAACTACCCAAGACCCCTGAAGCCCTCCCCCCATTTCCAGAAAGACTGGTAGAATGGACTGCACAGGATAATTAATTTACAGAGAAAGTGAGAAATCCATCTTTGGGGTGAGGAAACCTACCCATAAAGAGATAATCTCCCAAGCCCAGGCAGTGCCCCCAGGACCCTGAACATCTCATGGGCTGAACCAATATAGGTGGATTGATGCTGAAACCAGGACTGACATCCTATCAGCTGGATTTGTGCTGGAACCAGGAATGGTGATCTCTTTTCCTAACCATTTCTTTTTAATCAGAAAAGGAACTTAAATTCATGTGAGTGCACAACAGCTTGCACTAGGTACAGTGACTGCCATCTCTTCTTGTGATCATTCTGGGAGACTGATAAAACTTCTTTAGATGACATTCTTATTTTTTTATAAGTATGGAAGCCAGGGCTGCCAGCCCTTTTCTCTTTCCCCTATTTTAGGCATACAAGATTCATTTCCACCTGCAGAGATCAGAGAAGTGACGCTTTGGGTTTTCCTCAGCTTCTTTAGAAGGTGACAAAGAAAAGTCTAGTTGATTAAATATAAACCCCAGATTATAAAAAAACCAAAAACAAACACCAAAAACCCACAAAGCCAAATCAGTCACAGTGGGAGTGTTTTCAGTAGCAGAGTAATGAACAAGTGAGACACTTGCACAGAATATTTGAGGTATAGTGAAGGGAGAAGACTTCCACGTCTAATAAGACATTTATAAAATGAGAACCATGTCTGTGCTCATTCCATTCTCCAGCCTCCTTATGTTGTACCTGTTCTTTTTTTCTTGCTCCATGGCTAAATTCTTCAGCTTTATGCAAAACATGGCTATTACTAAGCAAATAACCTGTGTTTTATGTTCAGTAGGCCACATTATTATGCATATCAGAATCAGCAAGAGACTTCTCAAAAATCTGTGCACAGCACAGTTATTAAGCAAAGCTGGACATGAACAATGCACTTCTTGTGTAATGCTCATGTTATTCCCAGCTGAAATACAAAGAAAAGACAAGAAAACACATTTTTAGTTCTAAAAGGTGACTTCAGGCAGAGAACTGGGCTCAAATTGGACTGTGGGCTGAAATGCTTTAATACCAAACTTTCATGACCTTGTGGCTCAGAAAGAGTTCTATGTCCTGGCTCCATCTGACATCTTCCTGTTTGAGAAGTGCAGGGCCATAGCAGATATTCCTGGAAAACTAGAGCTCAGAAATACTAAACTATTTGGGGCTTAGGTTCAGGAAGAAAAACAGCATTACCCTTCAGCTGTAGAAGTCAGCCTGTTGTAGAAAATTTGCCCTCCTAGGAAACAAAGGAGGCTGGGCAGGGAAAGTCCATGAAAGGATGTAATTAGCTTAGGACAGAACCAGGACTATGCCTGACCCTGGAACTTCCACCTAAGAGTTTATCATGGTGCAAACAGCTGCTACAACCATGTTGAATATATTGTGGGCTGTATTTCACACAGGGTTGCACATTGTTCAGAAGTAATGTGCACAAAATGTTACAGGCTTTCCAAACATTTCCCAGCAAATCCTCATCAAAGGAGTTACAGTTTATTTCTCCATCATTATTCACACAACATTCAGTGCAAACAGATGGATATTGAAACAGCAGTGGGTGGACTCTAAATTTTAGAAGTAATAATGTGGTGTTTCATTTATCTGCTACCAAGAGCACCAGGCAAAATACTCAGTAAATACCCTGTCTTTAATAACTTTAAGGCTTTTCTTGCATACTTATAAACAACAGACAGACTCTGACACTACTCCAAGTCAAGCTATAGGGAGAGAAAATACCTAGGTTAATGCATTTTTACATCAGAACCAGGTTAAGTCCTTGGATCTTTATGGTAAAACCACCAAGGTTTTCTGCTTTGTTAGTGGGATTCTTGGATCAGTTTTTAAAAATTGCAGAAACTTTAGCCAAGAACACAGGAGCAGTTGATCTGTTTCATCAGACTTCATCATTTCCTTCCTGTCTGCATGGCAGTGTCACCTTGTCAGTCTGTCAGCTGGGGTGCATTTCTCTGTGATAACAACAAAATTCTGGCACTGATTTTTATTAGAACCCTGTTTGCAATGTGAGATCAGGTCCTAAACAAGGGAAGCAAAATTCAACGTAAGTTCAGACCTCTGTTGAAAGGGCACAATTTAAATTTTAAATGTTCAACAACACATGGCATGTGAACAAATGTAGGGACCCAGAAGATGTTTAAGGACCACCTTCATTTTAATGCTCATGATAGAGGGGCAGGGAGAAAATTGAACGAGAAAATCAGCAGTGAAGACAAGTTTAAGACCTCGTGCCTCCACATGCAGTGCCTCAAAAATAAATGAGCATTTCATTTGCTTATACAAGGATTGGTAAAATGGAGAGAGAAGGGGATCTTCCCCTTCTGATAAAGAAAAAAGCTGCCCCCAAAACAACCCTTTTTTTCTCTAAAAATCCATTGTATGAAAAATGCCCCATCTAGAAAATACAGAAACCTCTCATGCAAGTCAGCAGTCATCACTGGCACCCACCGTGGCATATAAAGCTGAGTAGATGCTCAAAGCAGCATGTTTGGATGGAAAGGATTTCCTGGCCTTTTCAATCACCTCCACATCCCCTGTGCAGATGTTGCCGTTGTTTATGAACTGGTGGTGGGCCCGACAGTCATTTCCAGTGTAGTTGGGTTTGCACACAGTCAGGAAGTAGGGAGCCAAGTTTCCAGTCACAACCTGGCCAGCATTTACAAAAATGTCAGTGGCAAAAAGTCCAAATGCAAACACTCCTGTGAGGAAAGGTTAAAAATAGTGATTATTCAAACAGGTTTAGAAAATGTTGCTGTACCTGAGAGGGAGGGACATAATGAGAGTAATATCAAATACTTACAGCAAATCTGTGACAAAAAAAAATGGGATCTCTGAACCTGAAAGAGCAGTGCAGTGCTGAGACACAATACATCTCTTATCTAACAATACTACCTAGGATTAAGTACCTTTTGGATTTTGACTATTTACCACCTCGATGTTGAAAATTTACAATCCTGACCTAGCAATACTTGGGGTGTACTTTTGGAAGCAACCCAATGCTTTACTCTGGAAGACAGCTGCAATTCAGCTCATGTCACCAGGAGCACATAACCACAATCCTGTAAGATAAAGTATTCACTTGAATGCAGGAGCTTTTCCAGGGTTGTGAAGTATCTCTTGATCAATACTGCAGTTGTCACATCCTTCACTGACTCCCCTTGAGTGTTATCAATACCTGCTACAGCTGCTATGAACATTTGAGGATCTTTCAGATGCATGTAATGGCTACATACCAAAGGTACAGAACAGCAGGTTTGCAAAATTACCAAATCTAAATGTTCTGAAAGAATAAATCAGATCTCCTCTTCCCCTTCTCATTACTAAGGTTGATTAAAGTGTCACAAAAACATACAACAAATAAATACTGGCTTCTGATGTAGGAATATTGAGGGTCATGCAGTTTTGCTTTTTCCCTTAAGTAGATCTGTAAGCAAAAGTCATTAAATTATAAATTATCTGAGATTGTTATGTATTTAAACATGACCAAGAGCTGGAGCTTGAGGGAAATCATCTTAGGAAAGCTGTGATAAAATCTTAAGAGCTGGCACCACCATGACTGTGGTGGTGCCACTTCACTGCTTATTTATACTGAATTAAAAAACAGATTAAAGGGCTGTTCTAGTCTGAGACACAAAAAATATGAGGGACTCAAAATAATGCAGCATGTACAGGCAGTAACACAAAATAAAATTATAACTAAAATGGATATGTGGTACAAATGTTGAGTGGGGTTTGCCTGTGCCAGTGGGTTAGAGAGATGGTTTGGTGTCACTGTGGCACAGATCCCTCGCTGGGGTGCTGATGGGAAGAGCCCTTCCATTGGGAAACAGCCTGGAGGGGCTGCAGGACTGCAGAGCTGTTCCTCCTCACCATCCTTCCCCAAGGTCAGCAAGGAGCATCACACAGTAAGATGATTCTGGAGGATGAATGTATTACTATTCTTCATGCATGTTTGTTTTTATTTATTATTAATGAACTGGTATGTGATAATGGATTTAAAAAGCTGGTGGTGGCCAAAGAGGGAGGGTGCTTTCCTCTGGTTTTAGGCTGCAGGACTGGCCCCTGTCTTTTCAATGATGTGACAGTTTTCCTCCCATTTATCTTGCTAAGTGTGTTTAAAAGAAGAGCACAGAGACTACTCCTTTATTTCCTTTATCCCTCTGGTAATATTTCAAATCCATGGTTTTCCACAGCCATCAGAAACTTCTCACCTACATTAGTCAGTGCACAAGCAAGTTCAAAGGAAAAAGGCAGAAGTGTATCTTTTCAGCCTGGTGAAACAGCTGGTTATGACAGAGAGGAATCTTGTTTTATATACAGCTCTCTGTTAAAATTTTAATTTTTTTTGGCACAGCTTGCTTTAAATAGCAGCTTTCTGATGTGCTGTGCAAATTACAGGGAGTGCTGGGAGGATTATTACCCAGCCTTTAAAATAATTAGAGGAAATTTAAGTGTCAGGCAGTCTGGCTCATGCTCTTTATTGTGCAAGTACAAGCCAAGAACGAAGATATTTCAGGAAAAGGTCATGAGATACACAAAACTATTTCAATCTTTAGGAAGTGCATATATACAAAGGTATTTCTCTCCATTAAGAAGTTTTAAAACTTGAATTTTCTTAATACTTGGTAGCACAGAAAGTGGTGGCACAAACGCAGCTGCCAAGGCCTGCAGTAATCTGGAGAAGAGCAGGGCAAGCCATGGCTGAAACCTTTGTCACATTCTGACTGTGGTGCATTTTGTCTGCTGCAGGTCCTCTCTCACAGTTCTGCCAAGCTGTGCTCTGTGAAAATCACAGCTATGTGCAGCAATGAGTCTGGCTGGCAGGAATGTGACCCTTGCAGGCTGATTACACCTCACATCTCTGGAGACTTGGAGCAAGGGCTGGCTGTAATTGATTTAAAGGCTGTAATGCCAGCATGCCTGCACAGTGCTGGACAGTCCCCTGATGGTTTTTGTACCTCAGGAATCCATCTGTTCAATGGATTTGTTCAATGACCTACAGCAGCTAAACTAAATGACCAGAGCACAAAAACGCAGTGATATGACTGCCAGCTTTTTAGAGGCAGACAAACGGCTCTGAAAGGCTTCATGGGAAGGGCAACTAGCCCCAGCTCTTCAGGGTCATACAGCTCACATCTGTGATATAATGTCAGAGAGAAAGAATGGGAGAAGACATGCCTCTTCCAGACTTTGACACTCAGGTGTAATGGGAGGTGGTGTCATCCTGCTCAGCAGCAAGTGCTTTGTTTCAGTGTGCTCACTCTGGGCCATAAAAACTGGGGATGAACTGTAGGGCAGAACTTGACATATGCTGAGAAAAGATGGGAACAGTGCAAGCCACATGGGAAGCAGACCTACAGCTGCTCACTAGTAGAAAGGATGAAGGTTAATTGCAATTACATAAAGCCAATCTTTCCCCTCAGCCACTCATGACACATAGTCTGGCTACAAAAAGAGGCCTTAAAGAAGCAGAAGCTATGTCAGGAAAGGTCTCCTGACTTCTTCTCATTGTACTGAGACACAGCTGTTCTTGTGTCTCAAGAGCAGACAGAAAGAAGTGCCTAGAACACAAGACAATAAGCAGAATGTAACTGGGAGAGATACTAGTTTAGACCAAATATAAGAGGGCTGTACTCCCTGCTACTCTCTCAGCTGCACCATAGTCCAAGAAAACAGAGATCAGATTTTAACATATCTTTACCTACAATGAGAAAAACCTTAGACAAATGTTCAAGCTAAAAAAAAAAAAAAAAAAAAAAAAAAAAAAAAAAAAAAAAAAAAAAAAAACAAGGAAAGTCCTGTTAAAAAATGCTGAGGATAGACGAAGTGAAGCTTGACTTTCCCGCGTCATCTCACCTGAACTAACAGTTGCCTTGGCAGAAAAGTCTAAGTATTTAGCAGCTTCATTTTTGAATGCCTAATTTGTAATTTCTTCACTTACACACTCCTCTAAATAACTGTCAGAAAGTCTTTAATGAACCCCTGACTTCTGGGCTCTGAGCCACACATCCTATTCTCATGTTCTATCTCCTATCAAGCTCCTTCTGTGGCAGTTCATCAGTGTTGCCACCTCCAGCTCTATGGCTTTTTCTAACAGAGGCATCTGCCCTGAAGAAGAATCCAGCTCTTCTCACTCACTGTAGCCTCAGTAGAACTCCTGTCCTCACTGCAATTCATGTTCAAGCTCTCTTTTTCCACCCTGAATCTATATAACATCAGTCACTGCAGCTGCTTGTTGTCTCCGTGGAAACTCTCTCGCTATTAGAGGCATTTAAAATGCTACCAATTTAAAAAAAAAAAAAAGACCAAATCACCATCACAACAAAACTCAACAAAACCCCCCTTGGGACTTGTAGAAGAGCAGCTGAAAAGACATTGAGAAGAGACAATTGAGAAGGCAGTGGGTGGAAATGAGAATCAGGAAGTAGAAGGCTTTATTAAAGAAAAATCATTAAACTCTTAAATAAAGTGACAAAAGAAACAATGCACTGAAAGGTTCATGAGACATCAGAAACTCAGCTCCTCAGTAACATATCATCATGTTTTCTACCAAGGATATTTATTTAGGCACTCCTCTCTGTCCCAATTATCTGAATTTGTCACTCTTAACCTAACTTGCTCGTAAAGCATTCATATTTCACATGCACACTCATACTCTCCTAACCCCTTTCCCACCCCTCTGTTTTTTAAGGAAGATTAGAGTTTCATTGGAGAGTGTCCCTGGAAGGACTCAGGGCTCTACAGGAATGCTGATCCTCAGCTGATTTTTTTATGTTTTGCTGTAAGAATCCTGTGCATCCAAAAAAGCCATACATTTCTAGTCCTGTGACTCAGACTCTGCTAAACCACCCTTCATTTCATCTTAAAGGGTGTGTTAAAAGTCACCTGTAATCATTAATCCATTTTACAACAGGAGAGATGAGGGTTGCAGGGGAATTTATTGTCCTGTTGCCATGGCATCAGGAACAAGTTCAAAAATCAAGCTTCTGAGCACTCATAACCTCATTCTAAAACTGGCTATGATCTTCTACTGGAAACCCCATAAAGCCCATTACTCCAGGAATCTACTACCTCCTGAGTCTGACCATGCCAGAAGAAATTCAGTTCCCAGTGCAAAACTCCTCTGGAGGCTTAAGACTCCTCCTGACAGATGCAGAGGGTATCCTCCCTCACCGCTTTCACAACCACCAGTTTTCATGCAGGCAGCTGCCAGCTCAGAGCCTAGTATCAAAGAGAACAGTATGGGCTAATGTGTCCCCAGCACAGTGACCTGTTCTTCACTGTGGAGAGTCTTCAGTGATAACATCTACAGTAGTTCGAGCTGCTGCAGCAGTTTAGGTTTGGGGCAATACCCCCAAATACAGCTTGAGCCCAATGGAAAGGCAGCCAGTTAATAACAGAGCATGCACTGTTTCACAGTGAACTTCAGATGCAAGGCAGACAGAAGGACAAGATCAGGTAAGCTGTCTCGTGCAGCTGCTCAGGGAACTGACATCAGAGCTCTGGGGTATATCTATCCTATTACAATAAACTCAATGCATGTATAAATCTTGTAAACCTTTATTTGCTGAACTAAAATATTAATTTGCTGAAATAAAGCCCTAATTTAATTATTTAGCTGCCCACTGTCAAGTGTCACCATGCTTTAGATTAAGTTGTCAACAGAAGCTGATCTGCACCATTTGTTAACAGCAAATTATGTGCATCTGAAGTAAAAGCCACTGGTAACAAGCTGATGAAGCTGCTGAATTTCTAGATAACTGGACTAGAATGGGGCTACTTGCATGTAATCAGGGCTTTGCAGGTAGACAACTTAATCACATGGATTAGAAACCTAATATAATGAAATGCAACACAATACACACCATAGTCATCCTGTTAGACTGAGTCAGGGAGGTCTGAATCCCTGATCCCAGGGGTATGATAGCAGCTGTGCATAAAACGACTAAACCTTTACTGAAACCATTCACTAAAATATTTTATGACCTCTATTTGCAATACAAAGGATTAAGTAGAACACAGAAGCAAATGCAAGGTGCAATGATGTTAACAAAGTGCTGAATGTGAAATTGCAAGACAGATTGAATAAATATACAAAAGGCTGTGTATGCTCAAGTTGGGAGACAAGGAGAAGAGGCAGAGGCCCAGGAAACAGCCATCCTTACCAATTAGTTTCTAAAAGGTTCAGCACATAAATAGCAAGTTTTGGCATCAGAAATTGATGGCAGAACTGCTGGGAAGGGTGGGGAGAGGAGGGAGGAGAGAGGATGTGCCTGAAGTAAAGCAATGCAGCAGCAATATTTTAGAAAAAACTTTTCTGAAGCAATTGCACACCACTAGTTTGACCGCAAAACCTTAAAAAAAAGTCTGTGAAAGCAGCTGTAAAAGATAGAGGAAGATAGAAAAAAAATGTAGCATACATCAAAGTCTGATGTTTCCAAGTTGAGGCAGCTTTTTTTCACTGATAAAGAAAGTGTTTTTCTAAATATAGAGAACATAACAGGTTTCACCAATCTAGGCTGCAATATAGGACTTGATATACATTCCAGCAAGGAGAGAGGCAGTCTCTTGCCACAAAAGCAAATGTCAATCAGCAGGAAGAATTCAGGTCTGGGCCAGGAAGCAAGAAAAAAATGTGGCTTTGCTTCACGCAGACAAATAATCAGGGAGAGATTAAATACAAAGCTCAACTTCAGAGTCTCGACTAAACTCAGGAGGGGAGGCTCGAAGAAACAGACACGTGCTGAGACCTTGAGGAAAAAAAGGAGAGAATCAACAGAGAGAAGAGTAAACAAGATAGGAAAAAAACAAAATAAACATGGGGCTTTGTTAGCATTCCAGAAAAGCTGTAGGGTTTTGTTTTGCTCCACTTTCAAATTGCAAAAAAGTCCTTAATTCTGTATACATAAAGGTAAAATAAGAGCAGAAAAGCTCAAGTCTAGCAACCAGAAGATTCAACAGAGATTGCATTTTACAAGAGTCCTTGTTTTTCACAGGACCAAAAGACAGCTTAAAGTTTCCCTTTTTGCATCTTTTTCCTTGCAAAATATAAATGAACGTTCAGTGAAGTATCTACAGTTTTCTACTTGTTTTGTGGAAAGCACATTTAGGCTACAGTTCTTAAAATCCTATCTCTTCCCAGCAACTTCCATTACAGAGTTGGGTGGGAGGGGAGAAAAAGCCTCTTTGCACTCCTAAAATTTGGGACCAGCAACTCTCAAAAGTTCTCCATTATGTGCATTGCAGGGTCATTCAGTAGTGTTCATTTTTCCTGACACATGAGAGCCTAGACACATTGCAGGATTTTTCTCATCCTTTGGATTAATATAAACTGTAATGCCTTATAAGGCAATTTTCCAAGGAGTTAAGTAACTGCTTTTTGCAGGTACTCATTAAGACTTGCTCAAACATTTGGGCAACAAAACTAAATTGGCAGCAAACTTTTTTTTTCAACAAGCCAGACTGCTTGCTAGGGAAGAGAACTTAGTTAATCAGCTCTATAACTTTTGGCCCTAAGGTTTATCAAGAGTAAGCACACAGAGAAATCGATGTACAAGCAACCTAGTTTTCTTTGCACAGCCAAGCACCTGGGAAGCTTCATTTTAGAGTGGGCAACTGTATGGAGCTAACTTCCCTGGATCATCCAAGCACAGGGTACAGCTGCTCAGTCCATGCCATGTTTTCAAAACACAGGTGAAATGCAAAATGAAAAGCATGCAGTTATCTTCAGTTCCTTTCATAAATTATTTCATCCAACAAATTCTACTTCTCTCATTTCACTGCAGAGGCAGGGAAAAGGCTTTAGAAGAAAAGCACACAGTGTAGTTTAAGACAAGGCAAAGACTTCAAGCCTTTCCTAATAATATTAATCTCATTTTTTCAGGAAAACAAACACAGCTGCAAAGCCAAGATTCATTTCCCTAGCACGGTTTATGTCCTACTACTCTCTGAGAGTCCACTGTATCATTGCTACCCCCTTTTCTTCCACCAGAAGAGAAACAACACCATGAATGTTTAAGAATAAAGCTAACTGTAAGAAAATATACTGAGCAAGAACTTAGCCTCCATGATCTAAGGACTTCTAGTGTTGACCCCACAGGCAAGAGTGTTTGACTGGGACTTTGCAACATGTCAAATGTGCTGAAACAGTCAAAAAGCTGAGTGGCCCAGTGGACACTGGTACCCTGCTTCCCTTTTATTGGCAGTTTGCTGTCTAGCAATATATCCCAGAGGTTACGTGACTTTCAGGGGTGTTTTAGTTTTAACTGAATTTCAGTGTCTTTCTGTTCCCACTAGCAGCATGCAGACCAGGCCCAAGTAACAAAACACAGGTGGTTTGTTTCCACCACCATTGTGGCAGAAGGCACATTACACTCCCTACCTTCCAGGCATAAAGCAGGAGGCACAGAGAGAGCTGAAGGAGAAGGAAAACCATGGTTCTTCCTGCTTTGCAGCATACATTTACTGATGATGAATATGCTAGCACCTTCAACTCTGTGCTCTGAGGAAGTACCCCTGCTTACAGCCAGGGATGTGCTCCATGGAAGCAATACAACAGCTGCCACAGCCACAGCAGACATTTTCATTCCAGGTAAAACTCAGAAATTCAGCAGTGATAGGGAAGAAGTGCCTTCCAGATGCTTCCAGCTGGAAGTATCTTTTTCCCCTGCTTCTTGCTCTAAGTCAGACCATTAACTGGAGCTCAGCTCTCTGTGAGAGGCAATGATGGTGTTTCACTTCTGAGAGAGCACAAGGAGTGTAGTGCTGTGATGGCAAAGCCCCTCTTGGCCAGTGGGGAGCCATCTGAGGAGCCACTGGCCCAAGCCATCAGCCAGACATCTCATCCCACACATGAACTTGGGACTCGTCAACAGTGTGAAGAAGGTAAAGCGGTTTGCAAGCACCATAAAAAGCAACCTCCTAATGGTTTAATGACAGAACTTCATTTCTCAGCAATTAACTCAATGAAAGCGCTAAGAAAAAGTAAATACAATAGAAATAATAATATTATTTTGAAGTGAGCTCTGGGCTATTTTACACTGTGCTCAGCTGAACATTATGTGGCAGAGCTATGGATGCTAAAATTAGAGCTAAAAAGAAAAGTGCTGCCAGATAGATGAGCTGGTGAGGACAAATTTGTAACTAAAATGGGTAGCTCGCATAAACTAGCAATGACAGATTTATTCACATAGGGATTTGATTGGTAAAACCTTTCTTTTAGGGTCTCAAAAAAGCATTAAGCTCAGCAGAATATGATCTAAACCCGCTCCAGCCAGCATGATATGGCAAATTTTGAAAGTTACCTTGGAAATCCTGAGGGGACTATCCCTCTAAGGTGGAAGATGCCTGCAAAGATTTCACAGCTTAATTAATTTTGTGATGTATTTTGTCAGGGTGTTTTGTCCTGGTTTGGTGCAAGCAGGGTCCAAGCTTGCAGTGCACAGGATGCTTACCTATAAAACGTATTATTCTGCGAAGCAGTGGGTTCAGGTAACAGCACTCTCCAGTCAAAATAGTTTTCTCTTTAATAATGAGGGTTTCTCGGGTTGACTTTATGAAATACATTGATATCTCACCAATAAAAATCTGCCAGGGAAAGAAAAAGAAGGTCAAAAATTACATAAGCAAACATTAAAATATGGATGTCTAGTTCCAGCCCACAGACAGTGGTACACAGCCCTGTGTTTTGGGGACACTGCACTTGCATTGTGGGGCTCAGCATGACTGACACACACCCAGCTCCCACCCTGGAGTGGGATCATTCCTGCACTCAGTGGTGCAGAGACCCAGAGATGGTGACTTCACTCATGGGGAGGATTGTAGTGGTGCATCTCTCCCCCCTCCCCTGGCTGCAGAGCTGAGAAATGCTCATTAAGCCTTGGCCTTGATAAACTGCACCTGGACTGAACCCCAGCTGAGCATATCAGAGACACTGTGTTCCCAGAAACTCTGCTGTTTAACAAGCATTTGTTTTTTCACTAACAGCCTTGGAAACTTATTTTTCTTGTCTGAATAATAACCCAAGTGAAATAATATTTTTGTTGTTGAACTTTCAAAAAAAGCTACCAAATTTGAATTGTGCCCAGGGTGGAAGATTACCATAACTACAGCCCACTGTCTTGTGACCCTCAAAATAAGATTTCAAAGTGAGATCCTTTTTGAGCTCTCAGTTCCCAGAAGATAAGGGTAATGTGTATGTCTCAAGCACTGATAGCTGGATGGCCACAGAGCCAGCCAAAGACTGTTGGCAATAATAGACCAGGAATGTTGGTAACAACCAAGGATTGTTGTTTTTAAAACCATGTGAGAAAGAACAATATTTGACTAAATGTTCTATTAACAAAAATGAAGTCTCCACAGAACCACTGATCATGATGTTAGCTGTGCTTATGTATTACATATTTTTGTATGATCTGGACATTCATGCTTTCTATAAATGTAATAACTGCTTCCCATAGGAGTAGGATAATTTCTTAAGCACTTAGAACTAATTTAGTTAGATAGGCACTGAGGCCTATCTACCCTCACTAAAGCTGGGCAGAATTTAATCACAGGCTTTAGAGGCAATGATGGTCCACACACAGCAGGAACCTCTGAAAACATCACCTATCATGTTCTGTCAGCAGGCTTTAGAAAGGGAAACTGGAACCCTTTTAGAAAGACAGAGTTTGTAATTAAAGTCTTTAAAATAAAAAAGTCTGCCTGATGTGGAAGAAATGAGCTTTTAAGGGGAAGCACTCAAGATTATTAATTTAATACATTGTTGCAGGACATACACAAGAGAATCCATAGTGTTAGGGAACAGTCAGAGAAATACATAACAGAAATGTCTGTGTACATACACACAGGGTGACACAGACACCCAGAGTTAGTATAAATATCAAGAAAGTCACCTTAGCTCACTCTGACTGCTAGAATGGTGTGCTGTTTCAAGGGCAGCATTTTATCCTTATTAAGCCAGATGAGTGTCCTTATTGATTATTGACATTCAAGCCAAGTATGCTCAACCACTTTATAATTCTGCCCGCTGATAGCAAGAGCTGTGGAGCTGTAAAATGCATGTCGATAATGGCATCTGGATGGGAGCTGATGCATGGGAGCTGCACTGAAATATTGCCTTTATCCCGTTTCACTCCATCTGCTTTTAACAGAATTGGCAAGCAGTTCAATAAGCTCAGCTCACTAACGATGGGGCTGGGAATTAAGAAAAAGACCATCTGCATTAAAGCAGTTTGAAAGTGACACTCTGTTTCAACCTATTTATTATTTGAATTATTACAGTGTTCAGAAGTTTGAATTACTGCTTTGGCTCTGTCTGCTCGGGGCTGTACATACACAATGAGAGACGATTCACACCCTAAGGGAATTCTACTCAATGAACACAGGGGCTACTCAAATTTAAAGTATCCTAAACTTTTCAAATATGAGAGACTTAGGCATAAAAAATACTAATGGTCATCCTGTAACTATACATCCATCTTTAAAGTTCCTTTACATCAGATGTTAATGGAGTATTTTCCTGCTTCAACTCCCATCTTTGTTTCTATAAATCTAGCTGTCTGGCATACTCCTAGCAACTCCCATGTGCATAGATTAGTTCCACTTGGATTTAGGAGCAAATTTTGCCAGGCTGTAAATCTGTTCAGTTCTATTCCACTGATTTAAGCAGAATTATCCCAGATTTCCTACAGCATAACAGTTCAAATTTTGATTTTTTTTAAATGAATACTGCCTTTGGTTTAATGCAGAGTTTAGGCATATTGTAATAAAGCTGTGTTTGTGTGGAGATACAAAGTGATTCAACATAACTGGACTATTCTTGTCATGTCATCTCTGACACTGAATTTAGTTGCTGAAATTTGTTTTCTAAAATGCTTAATATTGGCTCTCTAGAAAGTCAGCCTTGCTGTTTCCTAAAAATTCAATGGGCAATTGGACACCTAATTCTGAAAGCTAATGTGTCTGTGTGCAGCTGAATGTGGTCTGAATAGCTCTCAAAGAACTTTTGTTTTTTGTGGTTTTTTTTTTTTTTTTTTCCCCAGGTATTTCTGAAATCAAGTAACTCCACTGATTCTCGTGATTTAAACCCTGATGATGATGCGGCATGAGCAGGATCCACATCCAGCCAAGGTGTCCAGCTGGCCTCCCAGAATCAATCACCGGCACTGCTGAGTACCTCAGCTCCTGCCAAAACAGAATCAGCACTCCAGGAATGGTTACAAATTAGTTCTGTAGCTGACATCTAAATATAGACTCTGTATCTAAATATGGGTTGAAAAAGAAAACAGCAAGCAAACTGTTTTTATTTCTGTTTGGGAAAACAATGCAATGTTAATGAACTTCTGTATCATACTGGCTTAATTAGACAGTAGAAATGTCAGGAGAATTGCACTGGATTGCATAGGTAGTGCCCTGAATGTGTTTTTCTTCTTGGTTTCCTGAATAAAATAGCAGCTCATCTACACTGAGGACATATTGCTTGAGAGCTCTTGCTCACATTGCATTTCCTATTACTACCAGGTAAAAATACAAGAATGACCCAAAGCCCTAGTATGAATTTTAAGCACCTACCCAGCAGGCATTTTTCCTCTGCTGATTTCAACCTCTTCAGTGAGAAAACTTCTTTAATTTTCACTGCCTTCCCATTACTGTCAGTGTCATAAAATACTTGCCCCTCAGTGTTCAGCTCTCAAAGCCCTCTGCTGCACATATTTTACTTATTTCCTGCCTCATCCTGACCCAGCAGATGATAAAATTATCTGTCCATTTTCCTCTTCAACAGTCTTTTATCCATGATAGTCCTTCAGCTGACATTTTCAGACAGTGAAATGTCTCATCTTCCCCTTTCAAGTTCTCAGCACAGCATTAGCACCTGATACTCCCTGAACTCCTGTACAGATGATTAGTGACAGTTCGTAAATTTAAGTATCAATTTAATCAACAAAATAATGGAACTATTGCTTTTAAAAGGAGGTATCTTTTTTTTTTTTCCTGTAGCACCTTCTGATAAACTCACACAAAGGATCATTTGCACACCTTTGTTAGAAAAAAAAATTATGTGAACATCAAGAAGACCTGTTTCTGTGAGGATGAATTAAAATAAACTATCCAGGAATTTATCTGTATCTGTGGTACAACCAAGAAGAGGTAGAAGAACAGTGGCATATTGGAGCTGCCCTCCTGTGGTAATTGTGCGGTGGGGCAAGGTTGAGGAGCCGACTTTAAGAGTTGTGTTAAATTTAGAAGAATAATTATTGATGGTGCTGACAGGCACGGAGGGCCCAGTTTTTAACCCCCTTTGCTCCTTTTATCAGTTTTTCTCAGTACAGGACATTGGCCTTGTACCTCAGTTCAAATGTTGTAGCAAAGCTGAGGACTGCATCCCTTCTTCATTCCCCTGCCATGCTTTTGTTTACTTCTCCAGTAGCCAAAATATTTCTCTTTAGTCATGTTTCTCCAAACTCCTGTGCATGTAGAGTGCCACAATCTGGTTCCTCCTGTGCTCCAGTCACGCTGCCCCAGTCTCACCTCTGTTTTCTTCCCTTTGAAAACCACTACAGATTCACTGCTACTCCAGCTGCTCACCTCACTTCTCCAGTGGGATCTGCCCTGACTGCCTCCTTGCTGTCCCACTGCTGCTGGCAGAGGCTGTACCTCATATTGAAAAATATCCTAATTATATTTTTTTATTATTTTATAACTTTAGTCAGTTTTCACATAATCACAGAATGAACTAGGTTGGAATAGACCTTTGATGTCATCTAGTCCAACATATGTTCACCTTTGCCCCGGGGGGAAGAGAATTAGGGTTTCTTTCCTTCAGGGCACTGTTCCACCGCGTCAGGGTCTGGTGGCCTAAAAATCTCAACAGACTGGGAGCAGAACAGAAGATACATCAAAGGTAACAGCCAGAAGCGGCCATCAAGGGCCATTATTAGACCATCAACTCCAAACAACACCCCGGTCTGGAAAAGGAGAGAGAAGAATAAGGACCTAATTAGGACCATAGGTGAAAATATCTGTAAGCAATAGGAAACCAAATACTAAGAACTACATAACTTGAAACCAGTGAACATTAAACCAATGAATATCTGTGGGTTTTGACTGTATAAAGTTTGTGAAAAATTTCATAAAATACGTGTGGCATGGAGCGACTTTCTCTGCACACCCGGCCTACGTGAGAATGAAATTATTTCTGTTGCACATCCTGGGCAGAACATCCTGGCCAGAAAGAAAGTAATGCCTTGATTCTCTTGCACTAAAAATGCTGTTGGAGGGTTTTTGTTTTCCTGCAGTTTTGGTGACAGTCATAGCCCTCCCGCCTCCCCTTCACTAAATCACTCACTCACTCACTCACTCACTCACTCGTGACAAATGTGAAAACACTATTTTTGTAATTTTTTCACACTCCAGTGAACACTGGGGTGTGTGAAAGTTTGCACACCCCAGCGTGGGAATTTCAGTTTAATTTCAGCTGTAATTCCACACTTCCACACGTATAAAGAAGGAGGAGCATCAGCCAATGTGCATGGAAGAGATGCAGGATGCACCACTGTGCCCACAGTTTAGGACTGCCTCATGTCTGTCTCTCTGTGAAAGTTACTTCCTTCTTCTGCTTTTCATGAAAAAGTACAAGTGATGTTATTTCCCATCACAGGAAGACAACGGAGTTCCTATATTAAGGAGAATTATGTGAAGTGCAGACATGACCTATCTGTCTTTCCTAGGTATTAAATTAATGTTATTCTGACTTCTGCAGACTTTTAAATGCTTCGACTTGTTTACTCTAACAGCACCCTTGTAACACAGTCGGTCCTTATTAACACGACTTTCTACACTGAAACCCCACCCAGGGACATGCTGTAACACACAAAAATCTCTGCAGCAAATAAAACTAAAGTTAGATCTTGGGACATTGCTCTCAGTTCTGGACAGGTTTCAGCAAGCCGTATGACGTTTCTCAAATCCTGTGCAAGGATGTGTGTGGCTGCATTTTTAATGTCACAAATAGAAATAACCAAATTAATCAAGTCTCCAGCATTCGAAAGGCAGCCAAGGGGAGGAGAGGATATGAGGAAGGCACTGGCTGTGAGACAAGCTGCATGCAGAGCAGTCAAAAACAGAAAACAGCAGCAGATGAGGGTTGTGGGGCTCTCAATCACAATCAGCCAGTTTCAGCATGACTCCACACACTCTCCCTGGGAGGACTCTTCACCAAAAGGTAACCTTTGTAAAATATTCCAGAGGGTATTTCATCAGCACCAGAGTGAGCTGGGCCAAAAGCAGTTCTGCCCTTTTTTACTGTGGTGTCTCTGAAGTTTTTCTTAGAGCAGCTGCAGTCAGGATAGGGATGTTCTTCAGACTCTACATGGGAGCTCATAACTTCAAGGATGGAGATCCCACAGCCTCCACTTCAATGTTTGCCTATCCTCATTGTTAAAGTTTGCCTAATTTTTAAACCATTTCATTTTTTGAAGCTGGTGTCCCTTGCAAGGTTGCCTCTTGTGATCTGAACAGTCTGTTTCCCTCTTCTTCACAGTCCCCACTAAGAACATGGCTTATATTGACTTTCACTTACTGCTGTGAATTACTTAATTCCTTAGATCTCCCCCACATTTAGCTTTAGCCCCTGAGGAATATTGATCTGCCATCCTATCTGCTACCCTCAGGACCCAGTATTGACACTGTGAAGCTGAGACACTGCATGGTCAAACCCAGATGGCAAACACTTAGCAACATTTATATTGAGAAAAGGCACCTTAGAAGGCAAGGGGTGGCTGAGGTCTGCCTCAACATCCTCCCCAGGACACAGGATTTCTGCTGTGATCCACAGACAGGGCTCTGACCCAAGGCTGACTGGTTGGGCAGAGGTTTTTCCCAGATACCATCACTATCATTGATATTCCAGAGGATGAGGGAGCAGCTGAGAGCTCCCCCAGACATTCTCTTGTCTTTGCCATCAGACCCTGGACAGGTGTTCTCAGGCCCTGGGAATCAATACTGTATTTTGCAAAACTATACAAGGCAATGAAACAGTGTCTTCAGCTGAATGTTGCAATGCCAGCTCACTTTTAATTTTCCAAGGATACAAACTCAATGGGTTCAATCTCCATTCACCTCATTCTGTTTTGGAGTGGGTGGTTGTTGTTGTTGAATGAAAACAATAGCAAAGAATAGTTGCAAGTACTTTTCCAGAACAAGAAAATTGCTTTTTGTTTCTCTTTTTTATTTTAAGTCAAAAGGGTTGAAATCCACATTTTATATTCTAGCCTACTCAAAACCAAAAACTGTCTTAGTGTTGTGCTCAAAAACCTAATACACTGTGGTAAAACTGTCTAAAATAATTATACTGGAGCTCTAATGAAGAGAATACACATTTTCCACAGCCCTGCATTATTCCTCACAAACTGGCATGTGGCTGGGACCACCACAGGGTCCCAGAGACACTGTCAACAGAAGTGCCTGAAGGTTTTACATCAAACCAAGAAAGCATATTTATTCTTCCAGAATGGTGTGCAAACAGCAGAATATAAACATTTACACAGGGCACACCTTTGCCTCACTCCTTTGTATCCCAGCTCCTCATTCACCACCTCACGAGCCCTGGCAAGACTTCAGGAGAGGCAGGAACGTCACCACTGGCAGAGGACACAGTCAGCTGTGCCAGCACAGGGTGAAGTGTGGTAGGCAGCAGGCTGTGGCACAGCAGGCTGTGCCTTCTGGCAGCACCATCGCCAGCAGAGCCTGGTGATTCCTGCCTGGAGAAGCCAGGAAGGAGCTGTTGTAGCAGAGCTCTGAGTTCTGTCAGATGTTCTTGGTTTTCCTGGCATCTGCTGCTGAGCAGCCACAAGGGAATCAGCCATGACAGGCAGGGGTTCCCTGGCTTCCCTTACAGGATTAAATCACTGTAGTAACATGGCTGTGTTAAGCCAAAGCCAAGGAATCAAGACAGAATAGGAGAACCATCGAGAAGAAGGATGTTTCTGAAGTTTGAGAGGTAAGTGCAGATTGTAGAGAAAAGTTGGAACAATTTCCTCCTACTTCAGATCAACACTGTAATTCAGCTTCTAATTCATAATCAGACTGGTTCGGTATGACTGATTTCAACATTATCTGAAAACCAATACTCCTTTGCACAAATTAATAGCACTGGACAGTTAACAGATTACACCTAGGCTGCTACTTCACACCTGAAAACAGAAGGAAAGAAACTAAAGCCTGTGTGAAAATGGTAGTGGAACTTTCTATTCACTTTAAGGTAATGAAGAACAGTGAGAACAGTGCCCTTGAAGCTTTCTGCCACTGTTCAGTATTCATTTCAGTGAGCTGGCTCTGTTCCTAAGCCTCTCTGCTTCTCTCGGGTGGGTAGATAAATCACATTGGATGGAGCAGAGCAGGCAGCAGTGCTGAACTCTGGAAGGATTGTTTAGTACCAGCTGGGAATTGGCTGCTTTGCAGTAACCCCGTAACAGGGAAAGCTAGTCTTCAGGGACACTGATGAATGTGGTGGAGTCATCCCAGAATATTCTTAGAGAAATGTTTCAAAAAACAATGAATAAAATTGCATAAAACCAGGCCAGACACATTTATTTTGCCACTAAAAGTGCGGGGAAATGAAGTTACAGTGGTACCAATCCACAGCAGCACTTCTGCAAAGTGCTTTCAGAAATAAAACACATGCATTCATTTTACCCATGCCCAGTGTCATAGCCAAATGACAGAGACACAAAGATATTCCATTAAGTTCACAAAGATGTTCCCTTTTGGCTGGCAAGCACTATAACACCTCAAAGCTCTGCTGAAATCATGGCTTTGAGTCCTCCCCAGACCCATGCACACAGGACTGCACTTAATGCTGCTTGTGTCTTAGATGAGGGAGCTTATACAGATCCCTAGGATACCTTCCACAGCTCCAGAAGCCCTCTTAGATTTTATGAAGAGCTAGTACTTCTTTGCTGCTGGATTCCACCAGTAATCACTCCTCTCATGTCGTAAGGTGTCAGGACAGTGGTAATGTGAAAAAACACAGAGAGATCAAATTTGCTGCCACATCAAACCAACCATTTGCCAAATCAACTGTTCTGCCATTAGGAAGTGAAGCAGTAAGTGTTGTGCAGAAACAAGTAATTGCAAAGGTAATGGCATTACCTTTGACTTAAGTCATGTCTTGATGGTGGAGCTGCACAATGTTGGTGATTCCTCCTGAGAGCCAAGTGTAGGGAGTGAAGCTACAACTCAACTCACAGTGAATGCACACAGCGCTCCATCCCACGATGCAGAGTTGTGTGGGTTCTTCTGTTTGTGTGGAGGTTTTTGGAGGGTTTTTTTTTAAAGACTACAAATCTTCACGGTCTAGATAGAAATGGCTGCATTTGCTCCTTGCACTGAAATCCCTGGGACATTTGATTGGATCAAATATCTCTTCCCAGGCTGTGGACAGGCTGAGTGAGAGGCAGCATCCATTTGGGTACAGGATGACAGATGAGGATACTCACACTCTAAGTGGACTAACCAGCAGGGAAATGCAATACAGAGTTTAGGGAGAATCTGATCTCATTTCTGTCTAATTTATAAGCTTTTTATTGATGACCATTGCCAAAATTTGGTCTGTAGAGTCAGCTACAAACTGAAGTAAAGTGTGAAAATACTGTGCAAAGAGAAGATCTCTCAAGGAAAAGGGGGGGATGAGAAATAAAGTGAAGTTACTCCTATAAAGACATTGGGATGAGCACCAGTCAGGAGGACAGAAAAACCTCTGACATATGCCCTGGTTGAAGATTAAATTAATATTAAGTAACTGGACATTAAATAATTGAATTATGTACTAATAATACAATACAACAATACAACAAATTAAAACATTTGATTAAACAACACATTAATAAATACTGCATTAAAAATGGAAATAAAAATGTTTTGCCAGGGAAGTTTGACCTGCTGTCTCCTTGAGGTTGTATCTAGAGATCACTGGTGCTAAGCATGGTGCCAAGAGCCCTCTGTTGACCCTGACCATGTCTTCTCTGTGTGGAGCATTGTGTCCAGTGTAACAGTACAGCATGGCCCAAGAAGCAGAATGTACCAATTAAACCATCCCTGGATCCATTCACCCAGGGTGATGACCGTCCTTGTGGACCCAGGTTAGCATTCCTGCACAGGTTTGCATGGGATGGGTTAGCTTACAGAATCCAGCTCCACACAGCACTGAGCTGAAGGTCTCTTCAGCACCCAATCACTTTACCTGACATTCATTACAGCCTTTCATTCTTTGTGTTTAACATGGGCTATGGAAACTACAAAAAAAAACCCACTCTTCAAAGAATTCACAGCACTGCTCATGTTGGAAAACGGCTTTAAGATTGTGAAGTCTGACCATTAACCCAGCACTGCCAAGTCAAAATTCCAACTCAGCTTTTCATAAAGAATAGTAATTAAGAAAAGCTTCTTGAGTTACTAAAAAGCAAAGAAAATGCTGATCCAATGCAGCAAAATTTGAAAGGTTAGCATCAAACTCTGGCAGAGCAAGTATTTAAACAGAAGATCCAAATAAAGAGCAACACTCATTACCCAACGTTGTATCGAGTAATCAAGGGACAAACCTCCCACTAATGCCATTGTTCTGGAATCAAGGCAGGCTGTGAACCTCCATGTACCTTTACAAAACCTACATCCCTGAACATTGACACTATGTTGATGAGGAGCTCCAAAATGTAGGGGTTTGGGGTTTTTTGGTTTTTTTTTTTTCATTTTCAAATAATCTATCATTGCAGTACAAAGTAAAATGAAAGCCTTGACATGCAACAACATCCAATACACAAAACAACTCTGTTACTGCAGATGCTTTTTATAAACTCATTATATAATCCACTTCAAAACACCTGTTTTTTTTCAGAAAGTATCCTGCACCAAAATCTACAGCCTCTTCTGCAGATCTCTTTCATACTTCTTACCACATTCTATGACAAGAATATGATTTGATACACTAAAGTTACTGCAGAATAAAACTTAAAACAGACTATGGTGAAGCACTCACTATTTAAAAATAAACATGTAATGTACAGCTTTAATCAACTTTTGAAAGGGATGAAAAGCAAAATTAATATAAGAAATAAATACTAACAGGGAAGAAATAAAGATAAAGAAATGAAACAAAGTCCATAAACAGAATCTGACAGGAATTTATCAATGCAATTACAAATTCAGCAAAGCTGGGGCTGTTGGTGAAATATGAAACTTTCTGTGTGGAAAATGGAAAAGGTCTGAAGTTTTGTTAACCAGTGACTGCAATAAATTGTTTGTCATTGTATGTATTCAGTTAATTGAATATTTTCATCTGCATAGAACAGCTACATTGCAGTTTACTGGCTGAATACTGAATAAAATCAGGTAAAAAAAAGTTTAGTGACTGTCGGAAATAAAACAACTATAAACAAAAAGAAAACAGCACTCATATTTTTCTTTGTATTTAGTATCCTTCTCCTCATTTAAGCCTTTTAAGGCCATTCAACAGCTCTTTTAATATAGCAGGAAATAATCCTGGATATACTGCAAATCTGACCTGGATTTTACTTCAGCTTTATCCTGTTTTCTTATTTCCAGTAATATATAATCTTTGCATTAGACCCTCTCTGGAGCCCAGAAAACTCACAACTAATCAGTGAAGTAAGCAAGCTACTGTGAAAGGCTTAACAAGCTCTAACCCTCAGTCTTGCATTGTGATTGCCTCAGAATAATTACTTCTGGAGATAACTGATGAAGATCATATTAGGCTGAGGCAAAACAGAGATCCTGCTAAAGTGTAAATCAATTACAGCCGAACAGAGAGGCGAGGGGACAAAGATATCACAGGACTATTGTTATTATTTATGAAGTGGTCATGGGGATTTCAGATAATTCCTCATACTCACAATCGCTGTCGGAGTTGAAGCCAGCACACAGTACAACACGAGTGGTGAAATGAAGCTCTCGTCCTCTGTCCCAGGGTATGGTTTCATCAAATTGCCATCCTGACAGAAGAAACCTTGGATATGCACCTGAAAAGTGTCAGTGTACTCGAAGTAGTAGGCGAGCAGAACAGTCCCAGCCATGATGACGAGCTGAAAATAAAGCATAGTCACAGAGAGGCATTAGTTGCTTTTTGAACAGATGCAGCTGTGCCTGCGAGCTACTCCAGTCCTGTGGACCATCCTCCCTTCACCGTCACTCTGACAACCCCTGCCATCATGGTGTGTGAGTGTGTGTGTGTGTGTTCCTGTGCCTTTGCTTTGCAACATCTGTTACATAAACCTTTTGGCAAACGACGCCAATGAATGTGTCGGCTAAGAGCGGGTCTGTGCTGCGGCGCACAGGGGGACAGGAGCTTTGACAGCTCCGCATTATCAAAGGGCAGGAGGGATCAATGGCAGTGTGGCAGGAGACAGCAGCAGCAACAGCTAAAACCTGTGCTCAGTGGCAGGGAGTGGGAAAGGATTGTTACAAAGCTCAGAGCAAGCTAAAGCCAAAACACTTCCCCGCTGCAGCTGCAAGCCCGTGCTGGAGAACGTGCATGTTGTGCTAATTCAGATGAGCCCTCTGTGTCCCAGATGAAGATGCATCCAGAGGAAGACCTCTCTGCTGCCACTCACCTTTCCCTGGAGCTGCTTCTTTATGACTAAAGCTTTAGAAGTCTACTCAGAAATCTCCAAGCAACCTATGGGGACTTCAGGGCACTGCCTGACTTACCCACTCCACCACAGCCAATTTGAAAAAAATGGCTTGAGTCTGAAGCTGCATTTATATCACAAATATGAACTGCAAGGAGCCTTTCTTGTCTTTCTTTTCATACTTTATGGCTCCTAAATTTGTTGGTTGGAAGCTTAGCAAGTCACATTTTTTGTATATATCCACAGTATCAGCTTCCCACTCTGCTTCAGGAAGACGTCACCATAACCTCACCAAAGGTGTCCCAAACCTCACCTCATGAAAATAAGCAGATTTACTAATTCTTGTTCTCTCTCTGCCACACTGCAAAGAAAATCTCACATCACAGTCCTCATCCAAGACAAAAATAGTAATATTGATTTATAAGGTTTTTTTTTTTAGGGGTAATGGTTTTAAAATTAAAAGAGGGTCAAATCAGATTAGGCATAAGGATAATGTATTTTACAATGAAGGTAGTAAAAAAAGGGCCTGGAGAGGTAATGAATACCCCATCTCTGGAAGTGTTCAAGGTCAGGTTGAACTGGACTTTGAGCAACCTGGTCTAGTGGAAGGTGTTCCTGCTTATTGCACAGGGCGTGGATTAGCTGGCTTGGAAAAGTTCCTTCCAACTCAAATCCTATGATTCTAAATTGTGACTACAGGATCTGATTCAAAATCCTCTTTATGGAGACTAGTGCCACTATTATAGAAGTTGTCAGTATGCAACTATATTTATCATTATAACTATACAAGTTATCTTGCCACACCATAGAAAAAAGTGAAATAACCAGGTCCTGGTTTTAGTATTTTGCCTCCAGGATCTCTGCATCAAAACTATATTGCTGCAAGATTATTGTAAGACCTCTGAAAATTAATTTTGGCAATTCCATCTCAAAGATACACTTGAAGCTATTCATGCAATCCTCTGGCACATCCCTGCACACATAGCCAGCGATTAAAGCTATTGTATAGTTGAGTAAGAGTTGGACTAAAATTAGAACAAAATAATGAAATCAGATTAGTAATTGATGAAAGCAGAAGACCAAAGAACCCCTAAGTGGTTGAGGTGGGGACGATCAATTGGTCTATCCTCCTCTGCTCAAGCAAGGACACCTTGAGTTGGTTGCCCAGGACCATGCCCAGATGGTTTCTGAACATCTCCAAGGATGGAGTCTTCACAACCTCTCTGTGTCACTTTTCAGACAGACTTAGAAGAATGTCACAGTGAAGCCATAGTTGTGACATTCCGTCCCCCTTTTTTTACCTTTAAAATTAACCATCTCATTTTGTAGATGTATTATTTTCAAGACCACCTACCTACCCAGAATACATTTTCTTTTTAACAAACACAAAGAAAGGTGCTGCTATCTGTGGATTCCCAAGAGATCTTTACAGCAACCTTGATGAGTACAAACACAGTCCCACATCTAAGGACACAGAAGTCAATTTACATCTGAATTTAACTCCTTGAGCAGCTACAGATTTGAGCAGCAACTCAGCTTTGTTAAGTAACACAGAGAAAGGCAATGACACTATCACTACTCTATCTGACATTCCCAGATAAACATGTTGGAGATTACAGGGTGCTTGGATATAGAAGTCTTTAAACTCATTTCCAGCACCTCATATGACCTGGGCTGTCAAAAGCAATCTGACCCATTCTTCCTATCCCAAACATACTCCCAGAAATATTTCAGGTTGCCAACCCCAATTGGCAAACATAGGTAAATGATAAATAATAAATGATACAACAGACAACTGGTTTTTCTCCTCTCATTGGAAAATGGAGAAAGCAGGTTACTGAACTTTTAACCTTCTCTGGGTGTCATATGGGAAAGAGAGTGATTTTCAAAAAATAAGGTGCTTTGATATGGGAGGAAAATGTCACTTATCCCAAATGCAGTCTCTAGACAGCAGTTCCACAATTCACCTTGACTTTTCCATTGTCAAATGCTGACTCGTGCTGCACAAAAACCCCTTTTGCATATAAAATACCACTCTTGACTGACTGGCTCAACATTGATATTGACCTAGAATATCACAAATCACAGGATCACAGAATGATTTGGGTGGGAAGAGACCTTAAAGCTCAACTTATTTCAATCTGCCTGCCATGGGCAGGGACACCTTCCAGCCTGGTCTCGAGACACCTCAATAATGAACCCAATCCTCTTCACACTCTCTGTGTTTCTGTATTTTGTTCTTCTGAGAAAGAAAAAAAAATATAATCGGTGAAGAGAGATTTTAATTGTGGACACATCGTATCCTGTAGGTGACATCCACCATCTCAGTGAAACAGCAACAGCAGGCAGTAGAAATTTGACCTCCAGTTAAACAGACCCTACTATACTCCAAGGGATGATGTGAGATACAGAAAGCAGAGTCAGCCACTACCAAAAACAGGAGCAAAATTTTTGCTGCTCGTACAGTCAGTGAAGACCTGACCACTTCTGTGTGGTAATTTCCTGTGCCTCCTCTTGAGTATTCACTTCTTCAAGCAGCTTCTTAGCAAAACACAACCAGAAACTTGTTTTTGTTCTCCCTTCCCTTTTTCCTTTCCACATAGTAACTATTTAATATGTGTTTAACATGAGTGAGATGACAAGTGTAACAAGGGGTCAAACTGGCCAGAAGCAGGGATGTCAGAGACAGGAGGGCTCCCAGCAAGGCAGTAAACTTTCCCTGGATGCTGGGATAAAGAACAGCTGCAGTACTGCCTTGTAGACCTCCTGGATTATGAGCACTCCAGGGTCCAAATCAGCGGGCCTGAACTTTGTAGCCTTTTCCCCCTTTTTTTCAGGTTTACAAACATTGAAGGAAACAGAGAAGAACAAGCTGATTTAAACTAAAGATACAAAACATCCCATTATGTAATTCAGAAAACACAATGCAGTTTATCACTAACATTTTGCAGGGTTTATTTATTAATCCTTATTAACTTATTTCCATGAGTTTACTTGGGGAAAAATTTAAAATGCTCAATAACTTCAGAAAGGCAGCCAATGAATAGAAGGCTGCTAATAAGTCTAAGGTGCTTAATGGCTGCCATTAGCACAGTGTTTAACCATGTCATTATCATCACTGCTCCATTGTAGGGTAAGAAAATGCTCTTATCACTATTTTACAGAGGGGGGACAAAAGCTGAAGAGATAAAATTACTTCCCTCAGGTCACAGCAGAGCCTGTGGCAGAGACAAGATTTATCTTTCTTCTGGACCAAATTTTTTTGGATTAGTCAATAATCTGCACATGAAAAGGCTCAATGATACATATGCTTAGGTCCCAATTCTGTAGAAGCTCATTCATGATAGTGTTAAGAAAAACTGTGTGTCTGACTCAGTCCCATTTAAAAATTCCTGCTGAATTTAAATCAATCTTGACAAGCTGGACTTAAGCAACTGGGGTGTGTTTTTCCCTCAGTCATTTAAATGGATTAATTATGTAGCACATAACATCCATCCCTTGACACACCATTAAATTCTGCCCTGCTCTAAGAGTCCACACTGGTTCTGCCCTTACAGATCTTCTTGTCACTGCACACCCTTACTCTACTTTAACCTGTGGGCATCCTCTGCATTCAAAAAATAATTTTCTTCCATGTTTAAGAAGTTAGAAGCAAATCTTGCAATCCTCTTTGGGTAATGGGTAATTTTTTGGTGTAGAGTTAATCAAGTATTGACAAAAGATTGTGTCCTGAGTATAAAGAAAGAGGATCTTTGCAGTAAGAGGCACAGTTAGTTACACTAGCTCTAGGGTACTGGTGTACATTCAGAAATCCTCCTCTTCACTGTAGGAGTCTCTGACAGCAAAACTCGGAGAGCACTAACATCCAAATAAAATTATTGCACTTCCAGGTAATGGGACTGAAGTCCCACATGGTATGCACTCTCATAATTCATTGCAAAGCACTTCCCCATATCCTCCACAATTGGGAGATTTTTCTTAAATGCTGTTTGTGAAAAATGCATATTTTATGATTGGCTTTTCGCAAATATTAAATTGAATACTATATGTATTATGTTATATTGATTAGAAGTGCTGTATTAACATTTTAATAGTATGGTAAATGTAGTTTTGTAGTTAAAATAGAACCTATGTATGTGGGTTTTTTTTTTACTAACTCAAGCAAGAGATGAGATAATGAAGAAACTCTTCACACAGAGATGACAATGATGGGGGCCCATAAAGAATTACTGCCTCCTTATCGGAAAAGACAAACATTCTTCCACCTTCTCTCCGTCTTTATGGAACCACCAGGATTAAGGGGAAGAAGTTGACAAAAACCAGAAAAGTTCTTAATTTGCAAGGAATTTATGCATCATGTATGAGATGTATGAATATGCAACAGGCTACTGCTTTTAAAGATTATTCCTTTGTTCACAAGGCATGCTTATTGGGCTTAAGTGCCCGAGAGCATCCGGACATCCGTAATTCTTTGCTTTTTATTGTCTTGTAATTGTCCTAACTCTAAATTTTCATTACTCTAATTATATTACTATTTTTATAACCATTTTATTATTATTAAACTTTTAAAATTTTAAAAACCAAGTGATTGGCGTTTATAACACTGTTACAGAAAAGAGGCCCCTGTTCTGCAAGTAAGTAAGCAAGAGGGCAACTCCACTTGGGAAAGGGGTATAAAAAAACTGTAAAAACAGAGATCAGATACTATATAAAAACAGATATCAGGGAAGACACTGTGGAAGACAGATTTTTTTTATCAGCCTAGAATGAAGACTCCCCAGAATTCTTAACACAGGAGCAAGAAACTTATGGAGAAAAGGAAGATGCTGGAAAAATTTCTGGTGTACCCTTTAGCCATACAACTTGTCTGCCCTGTAAGACAGGCACACAGCCACTGCAAAAATCTCCTTTTGCTGTGTTTTGTCACTTATATAAGTGATATTGCAAGTCCATAAGAGTAAACTTGAAACCCCTCTAGTATTGCTGCTATTTATACATAAATAGGTAAGTTTTTCCAGCTTATTTGCCTTCCCACAAACTACTCATAACATATCTTACAGTACCTTTAATATGCACGACTGAAAACTGAAAAATTGTTCTTGCATACAAATGGCAACATAAAATATGACTTTTTTATTCCTCCTGAAAGAAGTCAAACCAGTATTTTGCATGTGGCGCTCCTTAGTGGATAGTCATTGAGATATCTATTGATGCCCCTGCTCAGTTTGTTTCCAGCAAATTTCAGTGGTTTTCACTTCTTTAACTGAAACTGCCAGAGTTTCATGAGTACCACAAACCTGCACAAGTGTTTTCAACCCTTGACACACATGCTGTGGCTCACAGTTCCACCCATTTTGATCATATTTCTACCTCCTCCTCTGTCTGAACTCTACTGACCCACTGTTATGCAAAACCTGAAACAATTTGGTGTGCTTTTTCTGAGAGAGGTGATGAGAGCATGACTCTTGGAACAGACACACTGGAGCACCCAACAGCCACGGCATCTGTGTGTCCTGAAATAACTCCTAAGTTACTGGTGAAAGGAATTGTTAAAGTGTGTCTGTGCTCTCTACTGGATAATATCAGAAATATTGAACTATGCATCCCAGACTGTTTTGCCCAGGGATGGGTCCAGGTGTCTCTCTGTCAAGGGAGACAATCCATTTTATCTTGGAGATGGGAACTCCAGACTTGCAGCTGCAGCAGAGGGATGTTAGAAGCACAACAAATCGGAACAAATCACACTTATTATTAAATGCAAAGACCCACTTCTGCCTTTCTAAAAGCAGATCAAGACTCTATTTAAGAAGTACCACATCTGTTTCCTGAAGTATCCTTATTAGGATGAGGCCTCAGAAACTCATGTTGGATCAATATTTTTTACATGTGTTGGCTGTATTTATTTGTGGCCAGCTGATCTCTACTTAGTAAACCAACCTTCGTTTAGGCTCATAGTGCTTGTAACTGACATAAAGAAAGAAAACATTTTCATTATGTTTTGTTTTCTTAAATAATCAAACTTTCTTCTAGCAGAAGAATTGCAGTCTCCCATAAAACACTGGATTTGGATAATTTGACTTGAAACAGTTATTTTCCCAAGCCTTTTTACAATATTCTCTCTGGGAATTTTTCTCAAGGATCCTGAAATCATCTATTCTGACAGACCTACTACAACATCTTAAGAAGAATCTACATTTTCACACAATGGAGTGGTCAAGTGGTGGTAAGGAAATGTTGAACATGCCTTCAGACAAGCTTATATTTACAAATAACAAAGAAGATTAAGACTAGCATTAATTAGAAGCCCATCTGATCCAGATGTGCCAGCAGCTGAAATTTCACACAGAGGAGTGAGGGTGGCAGGTGCTTGTCCCCCATTAGCTGTTAATGGGAATTAGCAGGATGAACCCTTCAGGATCAACTAAAGCCTTGGTCTACAGCAGTTCTACAGCACTTTGTGAAGCATCTGTTGTGTGCTATTTTATCACAAGTGATTCAACTTTAAAGGTTTCACCTTCACACTTGTGCAGCACACCCAGGTCTGTGGAATGAGAAGTGTATTGGACAGCAAAGGCTCCTGAAGACTGCAACTGCAGCAAATTAATGTTTGTAATGGATTGTAAGGATCAGGCCAACTGTACAGTCCTTTATTATGCCAAGAAACTGAATGCAGCAAATCACCTACTTTTTATGAAAATATTGCAAAACAACAAGGACAAAAAAACAGACACAGGACTGTTCATTACAACATTATTTTGCATAATGAAAGAGATACAGAAAAAATTAACTTATATTAGAATTCCACATAATGGTAAAACAAACACAAGTGAATAATTTCATTATTCTGAATAACCATTTATTTTACACTGTCATATTAAAAATGAAATCCAGTGTTTTTTCTACACTGCCATTCCTCAAGTGTTCTTTCTCCCTCACCTTATATAACTGATTCTGAAATCAGTTTTTTTATGCAACTGTGGCACCCAGCAACCTTGTCTACAGCAGCCCGACACAGGATGTGGCTTTGTTGCAGGAGTTCTGAAGTCCATTCAGTGTGCAGGCACAAGCTGGGCAGTGGAGGCAGAGAGGTTTATTAAAGCACACAGGCTTCTGAAGTTGGAGCTGTGTAGAAATCAAAGCAGTCTCTGCAGAGCTTTTTACAAGTCCGTTTCATTAACTTATTGTCTTATTTCACTATTTTAGCAATTAAGTATGGATTAGGTATAGTTTGTATGGCTGAAGATAATGTGCTCAGACAAAAAAAAGGCGTTCATGTCTCCCTAAGGCACTTATTTCAGCAGAAGTTGTTTTGTTAGAGTAGCAGTACCTCCAAAAATACTGACATCTCGTTAAAAACTCTTTCAACTTCTTTTTTATATAATGGTCCTTGAAGAATGGTGAGGTGCTACACTGCAATAGCTTAATGTTACCTAAGAGCTCACCCACAAAAAGAATCCAGATTTTTCCAGCTCTAACTGTGTAGTTAAAGCAGTTCAAGTCTCCTAATGGCAACAGACATAAAAGCATAAAAATGCTCTAACCAGTACAACCTTTTCATATGTAGAAAATAAAATAAGCAACACTATGAAGCATCTTGATTACCTCAATCTTTATAACTCAGATATATGTCAGTGCAGATATATTATACACTGCTCTAGCTTTCTCAGTTTAAAACAACATTTTTCAACCTTTTTATGTAAAGACTTTTGCTTTTCACCAGTGATTCTTATGTCATAAATTTAAGCCTACTTTCTTTGACAGGTAAGAATAATCTATGGATTGATCACAGGCTGAAACTGTCAGCCTGAAGGAAGGAGAGACATCTACCTACACTGTGTCTGTAACAGCCTGAGCCTTCTCTCACTGCACCACAAAGAGCTGGGCTGCCCTGGAAGAGCCTCTTTACATCAGTTCTGTCTGAGTAAAGCTCAGCCTTTGATGCTGGAGAGGGACAACACAGATCTTCTCACTCTCTTCAGAGGTAATGAAGTGCAGTTGATGTCCCTACAAGCTTCAGGTGGTCAGCCAATGCTATGGGCACTTGCACAAGATTTTTTGCACCTCAGAGAGGCAGGGAGATGAATGGACAAAGGAAAGATGCAGCAGCACAGGTGATGGAAACTGGAAAAAGCACAGCAGTATCTTTTTAATCGCTGACAGCAGAGGAAAAGCATTTCTCCCATGGCTTGAAGAGGGAGGAACTGAATCCTCCTCTCTCTTGTGGAATCAAGTAATACCTGTGTTGCGAGAATTTCTGTAAAAATCAATAATAAATATATATTTTATTTACCTAGAAAAGAGGTCATAAAACCTATGAAAAGGCTTATCATTTAGGATCATGGGTTAGGAACATGGGCTAGTGGTGGACTTGGCAGTGCTGGGTTAATGGTTGCACTTGGTGGTCTTAGGGGGCTTTTCCAACCTCAATGATTTCATGAATCAGCGTCCTCTAGTACAACCCTGAATATCTGCTCACCTTCTTGCAATTTCTCTTTTTTGGCAAGTTTTATTTCATTATAATAATTTGCTTTCTTTATGAAATCATCATAAAAAAGGTTCTTTTTCTCCTTTAACATTCAAATTCTATCCAATTATACTACATAACTGGACCTTAGACTAAACAAAAAGCAGAAGGGATTTATGTGGGACAATTCTAAGGAGCTGTTGTTACTGTCTTTGTGACAGCACAGACCTTGTTATGTAGCAAACTTTAAAGAGCTGTGATCTATTTAAGTTATGATGAGATATATGCTAGATGTTTTGAGGTTTTTTTAAATATAAGAGAAGTACTGATACAGAACACTATTAAATTCTAAGCTTGATTCAAAGTAGACTTTGAAGGCTTATCAGCAGGGGGCATTAATGTGACATTAAATTCCAAATGCCATACTATCAAACATCCATGCAGAGCCTATCATATTTTATGTTTTTAATACATTTGGGGGTTCCCCTGTATTTTCACAACATCATCTTATTTTTTTTAAGTATAGCTGGAATTTCAGGTCATTTGCTGGTAATAGTAATTTGGTTAATAATTTAGTGTGGGCTTTATCCTGACTTTTAAAATAAGTCTTTGTCCCTGGTTTGTGTAGATTGAAATAGGAGAAAATTATTTTAATACCAGTAAATTTCCAGCCAGCAGTTTCAAAGGATATTATCATAAGCAGGAAGAATAGGTGTGTTCATCCCTCTCAGTGAGTATTTGTTCACAAGCATCAGTTGCTCCTTGACATCAGATCATGCTCCAAACTTTTCTATGTTTGCACTCTGACCTTACTACTGACCTGGAGAAAGGAGGTGTTTCCAGAAGGCGATTTTAAATAGCAACATTTTACCCCTCCGCTGACTCTAAAATAAAAGCAACCACAGTGATAATGTAATTCTTACTTATAAAGTATGAATCCAGGAGTTAATATCTGTAAGATTTTATCTTGTGTAACTTTTCCAACATTAACAAACAACAAAAAGAGTATTTTTTCCCCTCTTAAACATTATTGAAGGTGGTTCACAAAGGTTTTCTGTCAGAAAGCTGATCTAGCTGTGAGCTGGTGACTGAAGGGGTCAGAGCTAAAAAGAAAGAGCTTTCCACTGCATTGGCTCTGCTCCTTGGTCTTTTACTCAGGGCTGGTTCTTAGATCCTGGCACACCATGATCTCACTCTCACTTTGTTCACTATTAGCATGAAAGTTACTGGACCTGGTCTGACCTTCCTGGATTAAAATCTGTGTAATTTCCATCAATCCACAGTCTGTATGTGTAGTGTAAAGAGACATAAATTTAAAATTTTGACAGGAGTTACATTAGTAAATTTTATTTCCCACAATAAAAAGCTGGAAATTTAGCCATCTCTTAAACCGAAGTTGAGATTTTCACATCACTACTTGATTGCAGGAATGGAATTTTTAAGGAACATTAAGAAAAGTTTTAAATACACAGTAACATTGGGACTTTAAGCAATATTTGGAAGACATATACTTTAAAGATGGGGATCAGAAAGCTGCTTGACTGCTACAATAGCAAACTACTCTGTAAAATTAGGTAGGTCTTGCTTTTAGGGCCAGACTCTCCAGCTTTGCCTCCTGTATCTGGGACATCATGGTACATTCCACACCATGGAATGTTTTTCTGTCCCTCAAATACATACTCTGTATTTCATGTAATGTCTTTTTCTCAGGTACACACAGACCTTTGTTATGGTAAAAATCAGTTTCCAAAAAACAATAGTGAAATGTTCCTCAAACAGCTGTATAAATCCAGACATTCTGAACTTCCTGTGAAATCACTGGCTATCTTCTATTTTCTGGTGAAAATCAGGACTCCTCTCTTTACAAAAATAGAGAACTACAATTTTCCTTCAAGACCCCAGAAACATGGGGTCTGATACCCTTTCAGATACATGATGATAAATGATAAAGAATGAGGTTTATACAAGGGGCGAAGAGAATTAAACTTCCACCTGTCAAGAGGGAGAATATATCAGATTTTAAAAAATTGTATTTTTATTTAGCACCTTGAAGAATGTCATCACCATTACCAAGTGTTGTTAAAACCTCCAAGCCATAAGTATAGCATATTTATTTTCCTTTGAGCAGGTCTCATGAGGCTTTTCAGCAGGTGGCATTAATGCTCTACCCAGTTCCAAATGGCACACAGCTAGGAAATTGCTGCTTCCAGCATGTAACACCGTAAAATGATCTACAAATTCTGGTGGAGACTAAGTAATTTTCTTAACATAAAAGTCTGCATTAAAATGGCATCTGTTCAGAATGATTTCTTTTTTTAAAGCAACAGAAGCATAGCAGAGATATATTTTGACTACTCTGGTATTAAAAGAAACCAAGAGCATTTTTTTTCTCTCCTACCCTGACTGATCTGTCTTCTCATCTCCCCATCAGGACATCTGCAGAATCAGCTTTTTCAACTGAAGAGAACACCACTGGAACTCTAGGCATGTACCTAGCACCAGTAATACAGCATCTTTAATGACAAGAATAGGCACTTAATGCAGCACTACACAGCTTTCCTCAGGCTGAAAGATTTGATGTTGAAGCTGAGAGAGAGAGCAAACTGAGAGATACTGAGGCAGAAAATACCTGTGGTCATTGGGACTAACAGAAAATGAGTTACACTCCCAGGACTGGTTATCGTGCCTATCCAGCGTTTGCCTAAAACAAACAGTACAAAATGCTGGGATCATCTCCAGGACTTGTTAAGAGAGCTCTTACTGACTCCATGGAATCCAGCATCTAACACACTAGTGAAAACTTCTGTACTTCAACAGAAGTTGTGAACAGCTTCATGTGAACAGCCACTGCTGTAAACAGCTGCTTTGGAAGAGCTTGTTTGGTAGGAGGATTTGGAATATTCTTCACTGCTTCTTCTAAATGCAGGAGGAGTGCTTTCCACCTCATGTCCACAAGAAAGTTAGAACATAGAAAATATCTGCCAGGATGTTCTCAAAAATCTGATATCCAAATTGTGCTTAAAAGGATTCAGGGTTTGCTCCTCTAAACCATGCTTTGGATCTACCTATTGGTCTGCTCCAGCCTCAGAAACACCAAAATTCATGAAACTTGCTCTAATACTTGCATATAGCAAAGCAATGAAAAGTCCTGAAAACTCAGAGCAAGTCCAAAGAGTTTAATCAGAACTTGGTGTTGAATTTGCCCTTCTAACTTTGAACAAGATTTGTTCTTCTGTGAAAGGCTGCTTTGAGTTTGATTCGTTCTGACCACAGTTGTTAACCTGGACTACAATGACACGAGTCACCCAGTCCACTAGAAGTAATGCAAAATCTTGTCATAATTAATTGTCCGCCTAGTTTCAGTAACCAAAGTCACAAAACAGCAGCTTATTTTGCTTTGAAGTACCACAGTCATTAAAAAAAAAAAAAAAAAAGATTTGGCTGGCACACACGCATTTTATTTACATGAATCTGTGCCCTCCGAAAATGCCCAATACAGGGACTGCTCTGGAAAGTTGAAAAGCTGCCTTTGGGTAAAACAGCTTCCAAGTTGCCCTGCAACCCTGATAATGGTTCACTGACTAATGGGTTTTCACTGTACAAATGGCTCATAAAGCTGTTAAATCCATCATGAACTCTAAAGGCTTTTTAATCTAATGACTATTTGCACTTACATTTATTTGTAAATGCAAATAGTCATTAGATTAAAAAGACAATTTATTCTCCAAGTGTGGAGAGAAGCAACAGATCCTGACAGGACACAGGATTCTGACACAACAGACTTACACATCTTTTCAGTATGCTTTTCATGATTGCTCTCTGCTATCATCTTCATGTGGTACCTGAGCAAAACTGTTCACAGTGAGATACAGAGGTATACTATGATTTCTAATGTGTCTTTGTAGGCAAAAAAGCAAGCATCTCTCTGAAAATTGAAGGAACTGACAGTGGGAGAATCAGATGAAAATGAGAACTAGGATAAAGCAAAATTCAAAAGGAATAAAGATCTGCACAAAGTAAAAAGCAAACCACACCAAAACACAACCCTTACTTTCCCTTTGCTTGTTCTCAGACTGCAGACTTATGGATACTAATGACAAGATTGGGTGACATTTCTAGCAATGTCTTCGAGATGGGTTCAAGGTAAAAGAAGCTGAGGACTTTTGTCCACTCTGTCACATAAACAAACAGTGCAACAGCAGCACAGTGTACACACTCTCATACCAATGAATGGTTGTTTATTCTTATACCCTGTGCATCTTCCTTGTCAAGAAGATGACTCCCAGACTGTTCCTCGAAAGAAAGGAGATAACTGATTTTCCAGCTGCTCTACAATCCACAAGCCATTGCTTCATCCACACATCATTGTTCCAGAAGACCAAAAAAGCTGTAAAAAAGATGTCCATCAGACAGATCTAAAAGCTGCTGGGATCTTATCTGGCTAAATGAAGGGGAAGGTGTTTTCCTCTTCTCAGCATGTCTGCCTTGCAAGTTCAGGGAACATCTCTCCAGAGACAGAAACCTTATAATAAATTCCTAGAGTGTACATGGTTACAAAGAACAGCTCCTCACACAGCTCCTCATTCTCTCACCTTCCTCACACTGAAAGCACTTGCCAAATCTGTTCCCTTCTCAGACATTTTTGGCAGCACTTTAATCTCTTTTGTTCTGGTCATCAGTCTGCCAGTTGGGAGAAAATCTCAGTAAGAAACCAAACCTGTCAGGTTTTTAAAAGATGTCACTCTGGGCAATGAAAAACTGAGGAAAAAAAGGAAGCCCAATTCCAAAGCAAATCAGTACATAACCCACATTGCTTTTTAGTGAACACTGTAGGTAAAGTGCAAGTTGGAGAGCTATGAGGTTTAAAAGAATAGCAATAACTTCTTTAATTAGAAAATTCTATTCTTAGACAGAACAGAACTGTTTTTCTACAATACTTCTCAACCCAGAAAATCCCAGGGTAAACACAAAGCCTCAGAGAAGCCAAACTCTGAGACACTGTACATTTTTTGGCCCCTTTCTTGCTGCTTTTGAAACACATAGTCCTGTTTCCATTGATTTTGAAGGTGTTAACAGTCAGCCTTTTCTCTGAAAGCTTCATTACTTATGGACGCTCTTGGGGTTAGAAATGGGCAAGCAATATCTCAGTAGTGGATGTGCACACAGGAACAAGAGGCTGTGGTCAGACCTTTTGTTACAGCAGTGTTTCTGCTGCAGGGTCTCTCCCTCCACCAGCCATGTGGCAAAAATGAACACATTTTATTGCTCTTTCCTGTGATAGAACTACTGTTCTACTCTGAGGACTTGGACAGGCATTGATATCTTTTGTGTCCTTGCAATCAGAGTGCTTATTGGTGTGCACCTGGACCTTACTTGTGTTCCTTTTCTTCAAAGATGACACTCAGATAGGTCATTCAGTTACAATAAATTGCAATATTTAATTCTTTGCCCTGATGCCAAGTTATTTTTTTGTTATTATTAACTACATCTTGAAGCAGTCTCTCTAATATTCTACCTCTTCTTCCTATAGTGGCATGGCACTCTGACATATTTAAGCATTTTTGTAATCCTCCTCTTTTCCCCATATGCATCAAAACCCTTTGTCTGATTTTTAAATGACTAATGTTTCACTGCTACCTGTTGAGGAAAGGAAGAAAAGGAAAGGCTGAGTAATTGTGTTTCAAAGCCAGCAGCTTTAGAGAGGGCTGCAATTAAATATTACTAAGATATATTTTTCAATGTTTTGCTGGTGCAATGAAGCTATAATTTGATAAATGTTTAGTTCTAAGAGAAAAAAAATTTCTTTTCCTATAAAAAATTCTGCTGATAGTTCAAGGTCATTAAAGAAAGAAAAATACTTATGAAGAAGGGAAAAGGCAAATATTAAAATAGCAGCTACCAACAAACACTTGGGTTTTCTCAGGTAAATCTGAGACAAGTCACGCCTTCAGACTGAACCAAAAGTCAAGATAAAACAGGTTATATATAGATACTGAGACCCTGACCCTCCCCAAAGGAGTAAGTGTAGGCAAGTCACCCTGTGCCTCCATTTCCTCATCTCTAAAAATAAAATACAACTCCCCTTATAACCCATGTGCTACAGCAGTTATCTCAGCATCGAGGAGACATGGCAAACAAGGGAACAGTTAAATGGAGCCACCGGCTACAAGCAACTGTGAAGAAGGTGTCAGACTGTGATTGAATTGCTGCTGCTGGCATGCACCCCTGGAGATCACCTAGATTGACTTCTGCCTTGAAGCTGTGTCAGCTGGACCAGGCAGTCCCAGTCCATATCTAGGTGGGTGTTAAACATCTTCCAAGGGCCGAGACTCCACAAGTTCTCTACATCATCTGCCCTGGAGTTTCATCACTCTTAAAGGATGACAGGTTTTATTATGTTAAGTGCCATTTCCTGTTGCAGTTTGTGCCCACGGCCTCTGATCCTTTCCTTGGGTATCACAGGGAGGAGTCTCTCTCATAGTGGGGAACCCAGCAGATACATCCCAACAGCATGTATTTTACCAGCACTGAGCAGAGGAGATGATCCCTGCTGACCTGCTGGAAGTGCAATCTCCCTTCCTGCTGTCCCAGCCTGCCCTTCCTAAAAATGCCTGTTTATCCAGGGCACTCCACTCATGTGAGCTATCTCTCCACATCACTGTGACACCTGCAAAATCATAGCCCTGCAAATGCATCCAGATCTCTAATTCCTCTCACTTCCTACCCACAGCATGTACCTCAGACATGTCAGGTATCGTGACCATGCCCTTGTTCCTGGCTTTGAGTGTGGTCAAAGGTTGAGTGCAGCCCTAGTCTTTAGTGATCACAGAATAAGCTCAGTTGGAAGGGATCCACAAGGATCATCGAGTCCAACTCCTGGTTCTGCACAGAACCATCCCCAAAAATCACACCCTCTGCCTGACAGCATTGTCCAAACACTTCTTGAGCTCTGTCAGGCTGGGGCTGTGACCACTGCCCTGGGGAGTCTGTTCCAGTGCCCAAACACTCTCAGGGTGAAAAATCTTTTCCTAATATCTGGCCTAAACCTTCCCTGACACAACTTCTGGTCATTCCCTCAGGATGTCCCTGTCACTGGACACAACAGAGCAGAAATCAGTGTTTTCCCCTCCTCTTCCCCTCACAAGGAAGTTGCATAGTGCAATAAGGTCTCACTTCAATCTCCTCTTCCCCAGGCTGAACAGACAAAGTGGCCTCAGCCACTCCTCATATAGCTTCACCTCCTGGTGCTTCACCAACCTCACTGCCCTTCTTTTGATACTTTCTAATAGTTTAATGTCCTTCTTATACTGTAGTGCCCAATCTGCCCCAGGACTTGAGGCGGTGCCATCCCCGTGGACAGCAGAGCAGGACAATCCCCACCCTTGTCTGGCTGGCCATGCTGGGCCTGGTGCCCCCAGGACAGGAATGTCCCTCCTGGCTGCCAGGACACTACTGACTCAACTTGTCATCGACCAGGACCCCCAGGTTCCTTTTCATTCCCCAGTCTGTCCGTACATCCCCAGTGCATCCAGCATTTTCCCTTGTTGAACTCCACATGGTTGCTGATTGCCCAGTTCTCTAATTTGCTGAGGTTCTCTGTGCAGGGCCTCACTGCTCTTGAGGGCGTCAACACCTCCTCCCAGTTTTGTATCATCTATGGGCTTGCTTAGTATCCCTTTCAGTCTTGTGTCCAAGTCACTTATGAAGATGTTGAAGAAATGCCCACACTAAGCAGCCATGAAAGCTGGTCTCAAGATGAAACACTGAATCCAATAAATAAGCTGCCAGTTGATGGACAAGGAACACCTGCAATTAAACTGGACAAAGAAAACCTGTTAACAGTAACCTGCCTGCAATGCCAGCTATGAATCTGAATGTACTTTGTGAACCCTTTGTGCTGGGAACAGGCTGCTGACAGGTGACTCCCATTAATACCAACAAGGCAGGGATTCCTCCCACTGCTTGAAAAATCTGTCCTTTTCTGCAGACGTTAGAGAATGGTAATTGGGATCAGAGGTTCAGATTGGTACTCAGTATGAAACAAATTTTACTTGCTGACTAAGACTCATAATCCTGAATCCTGAGTGTGTTTGTGCAATCTGGTTGTCTCGTGGTGAACGAATAGATTGTGTCATAAGATATTAAATGTGGTGTGCCAGAGAAGTGTCTGATTGTGATGATTTCCCAAAAGTGAATGGAAAACTTTCCCTGGCACTTCTTTCCTTATGTGTTTATGCTTGGTGGGATTGCATGTCATTGTTCTCTTGACTAGTGCCCCTTCTGTTCACACCATGCTGTGTCCTTTGCTCAGTCCTTGTCCTTTACTGGTCCTTCCAAACTGTTCCCTCATTTCCTTACGTGATTCTTAGTCACTATTTCCACTCCCATCTCTCTTAATTTAAGCTCTCCTCTCCAGGTTGGCCAGGCCACTGGCAAAGCTGCTTTTGCTCTATTTGGTCAGGCTGCTTGCCTTCTAAGCAGTCCAGATCCTCAAAGAGGGTCCCATGGACACAGAAGCCAAAACCTGCTGCTGACATCAGCTGGACAAACACAGGTATGGGTCATTCACTTAGAACTTGGTGATCCTTGGTGATTCTTCTGGGTCCCTTCTAACTCAGGCTATTCTGTGTCCTGTGATCTCAACTGTGGACACATCAGATCCACCCAGTCCTTTTCTGACCCTTCTACTCCTCCTCCTCAGCAGGATCAAGGAAAGCGCTCATGGGGGCCTTCACTCTCCGCAGGTAGAGAATACCTAAACACTACCACTCACTGTTTTCTCTTGCCATGTGGTTCAGGTTCAGCTGGTTCAGACACTTCCCTGTGTAGGGCTCTCATCCAGGGAGCTCCCTCGGCACTGAACCTCTTCTCATGGCTTCAGATCTGCATGTGGAGCAGGGGCCTGCTCCCCAAGGCCCAGAAGCTGCCAGCTTCTAACACTCATCATCACTGGAGTTTCCACTTCCCAACTCTGGTAAACACAGACTCCATCTTTTTTCCTGATGCAGTTGAAGGTTCAGGGTTTGGAAGCTGCAGCAGATCTGGGCAACCTGTGCCAGTGTCTCATTTGACCCTCCTTGTTCTGGACTCAAGATCTGCAAGCTCAGAGCACCCATGGATCAGGAGTAGCTGGCAGAGCTGACTAAAGGTTGCTGCTAGCAGACATGGGCTCATCTAGCTGTCCTCATTGGCACCCTAATGCTCCTCCAAGAGTTTCCAGGACTCCCCTGACAACCCATAAGAGCTCCCAGAAGACCAAGGAAGTCTCAGAGGAGAGTGGAGATACTGCTGTGACGTTGTCTGTGTCTGGCAAACAGGGAAAGACTCCAGACTTTTCAAGTGCTCGGTGCAGTAGTTTTTTACTTTTTATGTCAACTACTGAATCTATTGGTTGACATAAACAAAATTACAGATGTCATAAGAAAGCTGTAAAACTCCCTGACATTGGAATTATGGGTGCCAGCAATTTACAAGGACTTTTTCTATTAAAAAACAAAAAACAAAAAACAACAACAAAAAGAACAAACCTGGGAAAAATCTACAACAAACTAGTAAGCAGACTGACACTCTCTCTGACCAGAGGTTGTAGCAACAGCATGGTAGAGACAGTCATGATACAACAGTCCTGTTTTATTCCCTTCTCTAGCTATCTCCTGGTTATGACAGATGTTCAGAACCCAGCTGCCAAGACAAGGCTCACTACTTAAGCCTTGCCTTAAGTTCTGTTGGTGAAGGTTGTCACTTTCCTGGGTGCAAGGGTTGCTTGGGCTGGGGACAATGCAGCTCTTTTGTCTTCGTTAAATCAGCTCAGTATTCTCTTAATAGCTGTGAAGCACTTTGATGTCTTTAGACAGAGAGATCTCCCGTGGCACTAGTACACAAACAAATCACAGTGTAACTGTCACTGAGAGAGGTGCAGAGAAGGTGATGAGAAAATGGTCAGCACAGGCACAGGAGCAGCCTTGCTGCATTTTTGATTTTCATGTCAGGACACCAGACAAGTGGAAAATACCCCAGGGAATGCACTGCAGGGCCCCTGTGTTACAGGTCTGGCAGGTACCACAACCCCTCAGTGCACAGATAGAGACACAGGGGCTCCCTGCGGTTCTGCCCTTCCCTTACAGTGCCCAAATGCAGAAACACTGCACGTGGTTTTGCACTGCTGGTGCTGCAGAGCTTCAGAGATCTGCTTGCTGAAGCTGCTCTGCATTCTATCCTAAATCCTACTGGAGTGAAGCATGCTGGAACCCAAATTTATTTTGGGGGGGAAAAAAAAATACTGGGAGATATCTTTCAACTCCAAGATATTTTCTTCTTCGGAAATGTCATGTGTTTCTCTGATGGTATCTCCAAGCAGCTGATGGGGCTTAAATCACAAAGCAGAGAACCTGTAATTCTGCTGCCCAGTTTGCTCTCTGCTATGTGTAACGGGTCTAATTCGCGCCATTTTTAACATGATATATATAATATTAAATATTTGTTAGAATGTACCCGTTTGTATTAGAAGCGCCCCCCACCCTCTCAGGCAAAACCAGGTGTGTGTTGAAACCCGATTTACAAGTAAAAGGACGTGGCTCGCCAGGAGATGGGCCTTATCTGAAGCACCCAGGCGCTGATCATCGCGTGAATGACCCGAGATGGATATCAGGAACATCCCCCGGGCTGATGCATGTGAATACCGTGTTCCCATAAACTTCATCAAGGGCTTCAACTTCGAATTGTTCTACCTTGTCGCCGAGAAGGAAGTCTCATCAACTTATGGGACTCTGAGTGAAACAAAGGACTGAATGCCGAAATCCTGGCTTCAGGCAAAATTTTCCCTATAAAAATCGCTTGTACCAGGATGGTGGTGTGTGGGCATAGAGTGAAACCTCTGCTGAGGCTGATCTCTGTGTCTTGCACCCAGCGCCGATCCCGGGCTCGGCACTGCCCTTTTCCTTGTGGCTGGCTAATTAGACCTCTATTGCTAAAATAAATTTTTATTTTTATTTTTAATTTGGCTGGATCATTTTTCATTTATAACACTCTCCCTGTTAGCATCAAGAAACGCAGCTCCCGGGGCCTTTCCTAAAAGCAAAAGCCTTCCTGTACAAACCAGAATTGCAACTCCCTCACGTAATGAACAAAGTTTCCAGGTGTTCCCCAGAGAGGCGGGCAGGGCCTTCCTAGTTCCTATGGCAACACTGGAATGACTGCTGGCTATCGATATTGAAATGTTAATTAGTAAATTGCTCTGTTTGTTTTCTCTGAACTACCCAAAAGTAACCTGCCTCCCCCCCACCACACTGACATTCTGGGACTAAGATGCAAATAAGAAAACCCCCTGGGATCATGGGAGTATTTTTTGAGGATAAAGACACTCCTAAATAAAGAACTAAACACAGTAGAGGGGCATAGACAAATGCCGTAGCTGAGGAAGAGGGAAGCACATCCCCGATCGACTTTTGTCTGTCACCAACACCTCAAGCGACTGGACTGGGGTGTGCTGTGGCAAGTGGAGATGGAAGAGACAGAGAGCCCTGGTGCTGCCACCAGGGAAGGAGCGGGGACAGCTGTTGTTCTGGACTTCAGCGACAGACCCTGCACGCCTCCTTCCTTTTAGCCACCTGGGAAAAGTACAACAGCGAAGGTGAGCGCTCTGTTCAGGCCCCCTGCCCCGCTGATCTTTTTAAGAGCTGAACATTAATGAAGGCATTAGCCCTGTTCATTTCACCTCACCTTGTCTTTTGTCTGCAACATCTTTCAGAAGCCTTAAAAGTGGCAATGCTTTGCTGGCACAGAGGTAGTATATTTTTGGGGTATGTATTGACACACAACACACAATAATGAATCTTAAAAATCGAGCATAGTCAGTTCTTTCCTAAGTGAACTAATTGGGCAACATGGGAACTACTACTGGAGTTTCAGTAAGTATAATATAATCGTAATTTATGCTAAAAATTAAATCCCCTGATTTAATTTTTCTGATGGAAATTCCTGATGTGTTTGTATTTAGTTATTTTGTGCTCCAATACCCTTGTAATGAACTGCTGTGTCCAGCGAAATTCAAGGCACTGCAGAATTCATATGTAGGAGAGAGAAAATCAAATCTAGCCTTACTCTAACAACAGTGACCTTATCATGTCCTTAGTTGCTCGTCCTGTTGCCTTGTTCTACTAAGAATAAAAGCTTTCCATCTGAGCTAACAACCTTGGAGCTGGTTGGAGCTCTGAATCTTTGTCATTCACAGAACAGCATTTATTAAAGTTCATAATACTTGTGTGTGCTTCCAGATCCATGCTATTTAATAGAGTAGTGCAGCTTCACAGTCATTAGACATTGATGAATGCAGCACTTACTGCCAAAAAAACCTATCTGTTGATACCAAAATTGCAGGACTCTATGACCAGTCATAAAAATCAAATAGAGACAATGATTTAAACAGAAAACAGTCAAAGACATTTTACTTCACAGTCTTATTAATATGTATAATGCATTATGAAATCCATTTTATTTGCCTTCAACATTTTCCCAGCTGAACAGGAAGCTTTTTAAAAAAACAATTACTACTTTGAATCTTCTCTGCTGCATGCAAGTCATGTTGTGCCTGAGCCAATCCTTTAATACAATTCTTTATCACTGGCAGGCAGTCATATTAAAAAATTAATAATGACTGCTTAATTTTTCAGAACTTGTAATCATCTTGCTGTGCAATTTTGAATGCAAGGTAAGGAAGAAGAAAAGACCTGTGGTTTGAAAAGTTTCAAAAAATCCCACCAGGTTCTGGTGCTCACTTTTTCCCCTTTCACTTGAAGATACCATTATCTTTTCAATGTTTAGCCCTGTCAAAAGAAAGAGAAATATTCAAAGCTATTTGCTATGGCTATTTTTCATTGCAAGGTTTGGATCTAATTCAAGAGTAGTCATGTCTGAAGCCAGATTTAACATTACTGATCATCCTCTAGAGGCTCATTTAACAAGTCTCCACATACACTAAGGACAGTTTAATCTCCTTCTTACTAAACCAAGTATTACTAAACTAGGGCCCAGCAGCAGGAGTCATGAAGGTACACACATGGCTCTTATAGGAAGCTGATATCATCCTGATATCTGCATCCTGAAGTGATTTCCACTGCACTTTTTTCCATACTGTCTACTGTTCAGCTCCCTATAAAAGCTACGTGTGTACAGCTCACTGAGTTAAAAAACAGACTGAGGTGTCAAGGCTTGAACAGGAATTTCTCCAACATGTTGGTTTCTAAAATATTGAATGTGGACAAGAAAATCTACGTGCTAACTACTGGTAACCAACATGCATTTTTGTACTGGGTATGCCAATACCTAGGTGAAGTTCCTGCAAGAAAAAGACTGGGCAGGCAAAATGAGATTCCAACTGTACACAGCTCTAAAAGTCAAAAAGGGAAGATTTTTTTTTTTTAATGCGATTAATTTTTTATTGCTTTCTGCTACCCGTTCTCTTTCCTGTTGCATCCTCCCTTGTCGTTTTTCTGTCATGGGGCCTAGATTTCTTATCTTTCACACCAGGTTGCATCCCTTTATTAGAAAAAATATTAGGACAAGTGTTTTCCTATGAGGATGCTCAAAAACTAACCAGGTTATCTTTAAGAAAATCAGAAATCTCATCTGGACAAGGCCCAAAGGAACTTCACCCAGCTGCTGCTTTTCTGAGCTGCATCATGCCTAGAGACACACAGAGAACCCTTTCCACCTAAATCATTCTATGAATCCACAACCTTTCTTTTTAACTCAAAGGAGTAAAGACTTGGGTTGTTTTTTCACTTGGTTGACTGTGGCTGCCTTTCTTGTCCAAACACAGCTAGTTTTTTTTTTTTTTAAGTCCCAAACTGCTTTACTCCTTCTACAAAAATATTTTCAATAAGATGGAAAAAGCCTGAAACTCAGCATGTTAAACCAATTGTGGTATTTATTCACATGATACCAGCAATATATAAACCACCTCTATTCCCACAATTTGATCAGTTTGAGAGTTTCAGTATGTTCCCCATCACTGTAACAGAACTGACCTGATTTTTGCTTTGGCTGGTTTAAATAAGATCATAAAGATCCTTGATGACTACTGACCTAGCTAGCTGCAATTCAAATATTAGCACAATTATAAAACTCATAAAAGTACAATCTGCTATCAATCTATTTAAAAAGTGAATTCCATTATAACCGGAATCTTACATTGGTCAGGCTCGAATAAGAAACTACACTAAATTTATGCAGTACATTTACAGATCTTTGTGCTGTAATTTTATAAAAAAATGCAGTGTTGCAACTATGGTAAGTTAAATGGAAACTCAGTCAATGGTTCCACTGTGAAAAAGTAACACAAACTATTTAAAAGCCTGTCTAACCTTATTCTCTCCATGAAGCATGCACAACTCATAAAGAGTTTTAAGAAACCAAGCAGTCTGTTATATACAGTGTAAACTAAATAAAGGTGATATTAATTAAATAATGTTGTACATCTGCACATAATAATCACACACCAAAATTCAGTGCTTTAGTGAAGTATGTAACGAGTATTGATACAAGATTAGCATTATTATTAGAGCTTCTGTCAGGTATGCAAAGTCTAAACTCCAAAAGTCACGATGAACAATGGATTATTGATTTTGGGGACAGACATGCAGCATTTAATAGGTGGAGAATGAAACACAGGAAAAAATTGGCCTTTACAATACCAAGTGTAGCTATCCTTTAAGTTATAGGATGCACTGTACTGAACTCATAAGAAAACTGACAGCAACTCCAGCAATAACTGCATCATTATTTCCAAGATGCTTTACTCTTATTGCAGCATATTTTTCATAGGCCTCATCAATAATTACTCTGGATTATAAAAAGTTAATAATGCCCTAGAATGTGCAAAGTTAATAAACAATTCAAATGCATTTTAAACCCATCCTGTTATATGTTTTCTTCCGTTCATCTGCTCTTGTGTTTAGGTCATAAAGGAAATTATAAGAGAAAGAAGTGCACAACAGGTTTTGGAGTATGCTTTAATCTTTTAGGCTCTTTGCACTGACCCTCTGCAAACAAGCAGAACCTCTGCTGGAGACATCACAGCCATCCTTGGGACTCTCAGGATGTGCAGTGTGATGCAGATCTAAATCCCAGTGGGTGCTATAAACACATCACTCAAAAGTAAGAGTTACACACCATTATGAACACCCATATGGTTTCCTGAACTGTGAAACAACTCTTTAAAAATCGACCATGTTCTCAGTAAAATATTGATCAACCATACACCTAACAACCATTTCTAAAAGTCTATCTGCAGCAGAAATCTTGACCATTAAATCACTCTAATTCAAGACAAAGATACATCTTAACTCCTGATTCTTTATCTTAAAACTGGAGTGTTCTAGGAAGACCTAGCACAATTTATCACTGTGAATTTATACAGATGTCCTAAATCTCACCCTAGCCTGAACTTCTGAAGCAGAAATATTATTTTAGGCATGGCATCAAGCTGAAAGATAATCCATAAAGGATTATCAGCTGAGGGTCAGTCTGTCATTGTAAACACATACCATCATGAGTAATAATTTCATGTGTGTTAAGACCTGTGTGCCCATTTAGCATCATGTGCACAAGATGCAACAACTCTGAAAGCATCAGTTCCTACTGACTCACTTATTTCCTGCAAACACATCCATATTGATTCATTTTCAATCTCTTCAACAGCTGCACTGGGCAGTTGCCACAGTTATGACAAAATGATGTGTGCAAGTCTACCTATGCAAAAAGCCTTTGCTCTGACTTCAGGACTGGGAACTGCAAACTACTGGGCTCTATATCCACCACCTCACAGAAATTCCTGGTGAAATATACCAGTGAAGGAAAGACATCAGAGAAGAAGTTTTTATTGTGAAAATGCTGGGATGTGGGAATGGTCTGAGAAGAAGCACCAGATGTCCCTTCAGATTGCCCCAGGAGTTACAAAACGGATCATGGAACCTGAAGTGCACTGGCCAAGCAAGTCAGAAATACAGAAACATAAAGTATAATTTCTCCAGAAAGATTTTGTTGTTGTTGCCACATTCTGTTGCATTCATAATAGATTTATTTATTTCTTGTTACTCAGGTACTGGCAACTGGATTATCCATTTGTGCTTTAGAGGGAGAAGACCTTCACAATTCAGAAGCTATTTGCTACCCTCACAAAGGCACCCAAATATTCCCAGAAGCTTGGAGAAGTTCTGGGTTGATGCAGTACCTTAGGTTCGTATAGGATGCACAAGGCTTGGCAGACCAATTCCTAAAGCTGGTATTAAAACTCAGTTGGAATTTCTAGAGAGCAGAAAATGGCAATATTCTTTCAAAGGTAAATCACTGAAACAAATCTTTTTGCCATAAGGCTGTTGTTAATGACTTCACACTTGAAATACTGCTAAAACAAACTCCTCTTTTTCAATGTCTGGAATGGCTGGTCTGGAACCAGAAATCAAATCCTGATGAAACTGGGCATGATGCTTCAAAAGACCTATTCCACTTTTAAAAATTCTCCTGATGTCAAAGCCACTGTCAAAAAGTTGGGATGGGTTTGGTATTTCAAAATATGCTTTAAGCATCTTCTTTTGCTCCTGCATTTTTCATGTCTTTCCCACTAATCAGTCCTGGAAAAGCTTGACTGTTGCACGTAGGGTTACTTAGACTGCACTTGTGACTCCCTGTAGATTCCTTTCCACTCTTTTTAGAACCTCAAGTAACTTATGCAAATTATCATGATAAGCAAGTGCAGGGATATTCCTACAGACCAAAACACAACAAAACAACAAAAAGTTTATTCCAATAATTTGATAATGCACTGCACCTTTCTTGATCTCCAAATTTGCATGTATCTGAGCAAATAAATAGCCCTATCTTGTGTGCTTGGGAAAGAAAACATTTAAAACCCTTAGGTTTTTGAAGTAGGTAAACAAACAAAAATTAACACGTTAAGGGCTTTAGAGCAATATCCATGAGACTAAAGCCTAAGTATACTTCTGAAAAGAAAGGAGGAGAAAAATGGCCAATTACATATTGTGTCCTGTGTATATTCACATTGCTATTTTAAGCCTAGTTAAAGCAGCTCAGTAATTACTGGAAATACCTTCCAACTTTGAAGGCTTCAAATATGGCTTGCAGACTTCTGCACACACAGAACACCTGCAAGAACAGTGCCTGGTTCATAACCCCTTTTCTCAAAGATTTGCATAATCTTTCTGATCAGTGGTTTTTCTAGCAAAAAGCGATAGGTTTTAGCTATTTGTTAGTTTATTAACTAACAAATGGGAAAAATGCATTTGTACTTCAGAACCAGAGCAAACCTAATCTCCCTAACTGCTGAGTATTTTAAAAAACTTGTACAATTCCTTCTCTTAGAAACCTGATTTAACAGAGCAACGTATTATAAATTACAGTAGCTCTCAAAAATATTGGTGAGCTTCAAGGCACAATGTAAACAGGTAAAGCAATTTGTTCACAGCATTTTTCTCTACTTCCAAATGCATTTTTTTATTAAAGACAAATAACTTTTGGTACCTTTAATCCCTTCCTGGAGAAGTCTACTAGATTCATTGGTGGAAACCCTAAGAGTTATTCAGGTTGTCAAGTGGATTATTTGCAATAGGAAGATTTCAGGAAAAGGGAAGGATAAAAAAAAAAGGCTTCATGTGTCTGCAAGCAGGGATACAAGCCTTCTTTCACTTATGTTTTAAACAAAAATTCAGTAAAGCACCTAATCTCTCATGGCAACCCTTTAATTTTAATAGGTCCTCAAGAAGCTAAGGAGAATCAAAAAATAATCAGATTTATTTCACAGTGCCTATTTTGGCCAAGAGTCGTCTGTGCTCTCTGCCTAATTGTGAAGCACTTTGAAGGATTTTTTTTATAGTCAGGTAATATGAAAGCTGCTTAGCAATTCAAAAAAACTAATCCAATGTTCAAGAGACACCTATTCACTGAGATTAGGCCAATTTTACAATATGGAGTTATCCAGTCACCTGGAACAAAGCAGGTATGTGGAGGACAAAGAAAAGAAATGCTGAGGAATGAGTGGCAAATAGGGAACATAAAGAGATTTCTAGAAAGAGCAACAAGGAGAAATGGATACATATGCTGAGTGAATAAAACCAGAAACAATGAATCCCAAGACAGAGAAGTGACTGAAGCACAGGGATTTATGCAGAAACATCACCCTGCTACAAGAGGAGCCCCTCCGAATTTGCACAGCATCTGTCAGCACCAATTCTCACAGCCTAAGTGGGCATCTAATGACAGGCAGTTTATACAACACCAGCACATGACACATCCCTGGGGCACTTTGTCCTCACAGCATCCCAGTGGAGCAGCACAGCACATCCAAGCACCAAATGGATGGAGAAGGAAGGAACAGAGTCACTAAGGGCTGCAGCTGTTTCCAAGTTACTTCACCTTGGGATGATTTTCCAGTTAAAGGTTATGTCAAATTCTGGCGGGATTTATTTTGCACTCTCTAGGAGAACTGGACAGTATCTTGACAAAAACACTGTGTTTTGAATATACAAAACTGCAATCTAGTATCTCTATGTCCTTTATGTAATTTTAATTTTATCATTAAAGCTCTAATGCAACCAGCAAGCTTTTATGACAGAAATTACTATTTTTTTAAATAAGTAAATAAAAAGTCACTTCCAATACATTCAATGTCTCTTACAAATGTAACTTTGAGGACACAGCAAACATAAGAGGTCATTTCACACTCCTCAAATACTGCTAAAAATTAGAGGGCACCAGCCAGTACACCCAAATGTACAAAACTTTTTTCATTTTCAGAACACCTAACCAATAAATTCTAATAAAACAAGTGCCACATATGTCATGAATGTTCTAAATTCACCGATTTTTCACAGCTCCCCAAGCCCTGCTGTGATGCTGATGACAAAAAGAAATTCAGGAGGCATTTGTCTCACTTACACAAATTATTTCAGTATTGCAGAAATTCTCCTGCTACTTGGTAGTTCAGCTGTTGGCTTGACTACACAAAGTACTGACATGAAAATGTATGTGGGCAAGGCAGAAGAATGCTTTCCTGCAGTGTTTCTGTAAGTTGAAATTTTTTTTAAATTACATTTGAACTGATATTTGAACATGATTCAATCTGTCCAAACATAAAATCACAATAAGTACAGGAAAATGTACCCCACTGAAGAAACAGAAATCCTGTGAGCCTATAGCATACCTACAGTTCAAATCCAAGTTTGTACCAAAATAAAGTTAAGACTAGGACTTTTTATTTTTCAGATTTTTTTATTTCATTCATTTGGGGGAAGGGGAGAAGATATTTTCTGTATAAAATCCTCAGCCCTTTGCAATGTCCTATATATCAGGCTGTCAAGAAGAAACAGTTTCCACTCTGACTGCAAAAGCTATCCTGATGACATAATAATAGATTTAGTGTGAAAAAGTGGGATCTTCAGATTACAGAATTTAAAGATGTCCAATATTTTAAGTTTTAATGGCGTTATATATTTGAGTCTGCCCCTATTACCTTGTCAAAGTTAGGATTACAATAATCCACAATGAAGCACCATGAAGAATATACATCCCTCATATATCAAAGCCTTTTGGTAACTCTTTGGTCAATTTAAGACAATTTAATTAAATCTGGTACCAGAAAATTTTAGTGTTTTCATGTGCAAAGACACACCTCAGATGTGCCCAACTCCATCAGGAGTAACTGCACTTAAAAGTAAATCCTTAGATAACTCCCTGGAACAACTAAAGCCTTCAGGCCAGGGCTTGCAGTGTGAAGAGGAGGAAAAAGGAAGTAGAAAATGCCTCATCAGCAGAAATTCCAGACCAAATTTCTCCTTTTGTTGCCTAGAGAGCCATTACAGTCCTTACTCTCTCATTGAGAAGAGAGTTTTCTTTGCAGGAAGAAAAGGATACTGCTTTTTCAAAAAACACCATTCAAACACACACAATGGCTCTGAAGTTGCTTTCATGCCTTCCCCCTGAAGTCATGCGTAGTGTTTACTCACAGTATGGGACTTTTCTTCCAGCATCTATTTGCTAAATGCAATTACCACATCCCCTTGCACTTCCTGTCACTAATGATGAGCGGCAAATAGGCTGCAAAAGCAAGGACAACACTTACACCTACCAAATTCAAAGCCATACTGGACTCTCTCCTACACCCCCCTAGCCTGAGTTTTCTCCTGGAAAGCTGACTGCCAAAATGAGATGAACAAAGAGAGGGCAAGAGCACAGAGCATGGAAAACAGTGCTGGATGAAGACCTCAGGGTAGCTCACCCATCCCACAGGAAGAGGACTGGGATTTGCCAGGCATTGCACTTCTCCCACTTCTATCCCTGGCACTGCCCAGACCTCAATAAATTTACTTGTTCTGACAATTTATTTCTCACCTGCAGAAAACTGGCTATACTTTCATGTACAAAACACATCTGGCAGGTGTGATTGTACCTTTCCCCACATTCAACCAGCATACATCCTTCCATGGAAAGATGGAATACAGCACTCCCTGGATCAAACCTTGTAAAGTGGGGTAGCAAAACAATGGCACAGCTGTGCTGAAATGTTGTTACAGATGCTTTTGACACTGCTTTGTTCCAGCAGGTGAAGGAGAGAGGAGATGTCCTACAAAGAGCTTTGGCCACCATAAGTGGAAATGGAAGAATGGGATAATTTTTGTCCTGTCCTCCCAGATGCTGCCTCTCCTCCTTTCTCTCATGCTTGCCTGACATCCATGAAACCACTTCAGTGATCAGTTCTGGCCATCAACAAATACTCACACAGGCTGCTGTACACCACTGACATTTGTTGGGATAGATCCAGGGCGTATCAAAAGCATCTCTGGGTCCATCATTGACTCCAAAGGGCTCTGGAAGCCATGGAGTGGGACATCTTTGAACTATTATTTAACAACTAATGCAAACCAAGGTTGGAAGACAGATTCCTGAAGGTTTCTTTCAGGATGCTGTCTGCAAAGGAGGGTAGGGAAAAGGAGAATCTCAGTCTCCTGCACATCCTAGTTAATTGTTTACATGTTTAACAAAATGTACTGCACCAAATCTTCACAGACATGTGGTGACAAATGTCAGCCTGCAATGACACCTCTTATAATGAAGAATCATCCAGAAAGCTGCCTGCATTATCTGGGAGAGGGGCTCAGATTTGACAAGTGGATCAAAATTACTTTAATGATTCCCTATTTAGCCTTTGAATTCACTCATAACATGACATTGTATTTCCAATTAGAGAATTAAAATGTTGATTAAACATTTCTGTCATTTCAGATTAGACATCAATGTTATCTCCTTATTATTAAAACTTTCATATTTTGAACATAAAAAGGAATTTGTAGAGTCAGGCACCGGGTTTAAGTTTTTATAATGAGCCATTCATCTTCAGGTCAGGTTCCATAATAACTAACTGCTACAAGTTAGTTCAGTGGGAGGAAAATGAAATGGGGAAAAAATGGAAATTAGAATAATGGCTGTAACTGTGTCATATTTGTACAGACTGAAGCATGATGGTATTTAAAGTGCCCAAACTCCTTGTGACACCTCATTTCTACCTCTGCCACCACAATTTCATGAAGACACACTACAGAGTAGGCAGTTAGCAAATATCTACTGGCAGGGCATCTGACATGACAGTTAAGGCCCAGCATTATTTTCTTAAGGGCAAATATCTCAAAACTTTTAATAAGAGGACAAGATTCCAGTGGGGGAGACAGCACATTCTGGGTGACAGGCCTATGATAATTTTTTACTATCACTTTTCCTATTATGTTCAGCTAGCATGGCTGCTGCTGGATTGTTCTTCCACAGAAAAACCCTGTCAGGAAAGCAGGCAACATTATTTTTAGCTGTCCTGCTTTTCACAGCAACAGCAAGGTGTCACACTGCTAATCAATTCTCATGGTTGCTTCAAAGCAACAAAAATAGGATCTGTCCTAACCCAGGTAATCCAGCACAGGGCTTGGTGTCTGGGGCAGATCCTCTGAAAAAAAAAAAAAACATAAGCACTTTAGTCTTAAAAGCACAGCAGTGGGAAAAGAACAACACCTCCAGTGTGCTTTAAGATTTACAGGGGCTCTTCAGATGGAATGGCTACTATCAATCATCTCTGCACTCTCAGCAGGAAATTAGATTTCCTGTTGTTTAATGCTACAGTGCTTGACATAAGTCTATGAATTTGTAGTCCCAGTAGCACTACATTAAAAATCTGCAGTGTGGACAAAGAGGGGAAGAATGTAGCAGAGAGAACATCTTTTCAGACACCACCTCTCTGCTTTTGACTGATTTTTAATTTAATGTTGTGTTTTAATCAGCAAATCAACTATGTGAAAGGACAAGGAATGTACATTTATGGAGCAAAAAATCCTCATGTCAGTCTTGTCTGTGGGAGGGACAATTTATGTCACTGTCATAATTTGCCAACCAGGCCTATCATTCATTTCTTTAGAGGACTAAAAGTCTTCAGAGCTGCTTGTTTAAGCAATAAATTTGAGACATCTGATTCCTGATTGCTTTTATTTGGTGTTTTTCTGACCTCATTTCTGCTTTTCACTCATTTTTACCCTTTCTTTCTCCAGCTGTTAGAATAAAGCAGTGACCCATTGTCTCCATCAGAACAACAATTAATCCTTTGATAGTTCCTAGCACTTCTGTTATGGAAGAACTCAAGTTGCCTCCGAACTTGGGCAAAAGAGTGAGCTACATCAGACAGGTGGCTCTGAAGGTGGTTCTTTACGGGCAGTTATCTCATTTTTGCTATCTAAATCTGATGGAAGCTTTCATCCTCCCTGGAAACACAGAGTCACTTCCCTTGCTAGCCTTATAAGCACCAGCTGAACAATCATGGATTTGAATAATGAATGTTGGCCAGTCTATCGGTGTTAGCCTAAGTAAAAGAAGAACCACAAACTGTCATCTGTATGGATTAAAATAATAAAATAACAATTAAAAATCCCACCACACCAACTGCCTTTAACAAAATACATGGAGCTTTAACTGTAGATTCATTGCTAGACAATTTTCAGTCCTTGCGCTAGCCAAGTTTCTTCATTACACTTAAAGGTCAAGCATGCCTCATCTACATTTTATGTTCCACCTGAACTGAAATCAGAGCTCAGTGTTGCTTCCCAAGCCCATGAACCATCAGACTGTGAGATCAGAAATTTCTCTGGATGAGTTTTAGTCCCTGTGCAGCACCAAGATGTAGAGTGGTCTGAGGAGGATAAGCAATTGCCTGCTGCTGACATATGCCTGTAGCTACTGCCCACCACAGGACTAGCCAGAAAAACAGAGAAGTCTTGGATACACAGTGTCTCTACCTGTTCTTGCATGCTTGTACCTGAGATCTGGATAACTCATGCAGGACTTTTTTCAGGGGGATCTGATGGCACTAAGTATGAAGATGGATATCTAAGTGATCAACTAAGACAGCATCCTTTGCTACAAATAAAATTGCTAACATATTACTTAATTACTGCTGGGAAGAGCTGCCTTTTAGGTAGGCTTGGCAGCTGAATGCTGCACTCACCTCAACAAAGATGAAGCAGGGGATGATGGAATAACTTCTCTGGGTATTGTTTCCTAAAGCCATTTCTCATCAGACTTCTTGGGGAGGCACTGTTCAAAAGTTTATATCCTGAAAAAGAAAAGACAGAGGTATTTTAGTATATTTCACATTTTTGCAAACTCCAAAATGAGGTTCATAACACAGAACACTGACCTAACAGACCAAGGACACAGACTAGTAATAACTTCAAGGTGTACAAAACATCCTGAGAAAGCTCTCCCTTTGCAACACAAAAGAAGAGACAGACATAGGTTACAAGATACATCATATATAGATCAAAGGGTGATAAGGAATACAATAGTTTTCCTTAAATACAATCCACTCCCAAGCAAAAGATTCTTCCTCAGAATTGTAAAATCATATTTTCAGCCCACTGACCTGGCTACAGTGTGTCTTAAACCAGGAGATTTTGGTAATTAATTTTTTAACTTGCACTTTGAGAGATATGCTTACAGTACACTGACTGTACATATGATCAGAATGTTTATCTGTAGAAATCTCCTCAAGTTGACAGCATGTGTTATGCACAGAATCTCTTTACCCATAACAAACAAATGCAGTGAAAATGCAATGAAGATCTGTGCCTTTTCTGCAAAGCCTTTCTGTCCTGATACAAATTCATACATTAACACACCAAACTCTACCCACTTATCATTATTTTGGGCTACTGGCTATCCTAATTAACATAACCTTATAACACTGTGCTAAGACACACTTCTTGCATGAAAAGTGGAAGAAGCAGAGAAAAGAAGACTAACACAATTTTTACCAACAGCTTGTGTCTTTTTCTGCATGCATGAGGCAGCACATCAAGAAGCTAAGTCTGGTTTAAATGCCTTTACAGGGAGATACCAGAGTAGGAGGGAAGCTGGAAAAGCAGTGTGCAGTCCAGAGCTGCCAGGTGCAGGATTGCAAAAAGCATGAGACATGGGATAGAATCAAAATCCTCTGCTATCAATTTTAACCTGAGCACAACAAGCAACAGCACAGATTCAACTGGGTCCAGTCTCACTTCCAACACTCACAAAGAAACTCTGCCCTGATGACAAGCACCTCCATGTGCCAGGACCAGGGAGGAGGAGAGAGATGGAAACTCATGTAGTTTGCAGAGGATGCCTTGCACAGCATCTTCCTGCGACTCTTTGACCTCACTGGCACCTGGATGGCAATTCAGGCCTTGGCATATGGAGCCTGTGAGGTTCACAAAGGGGTCAGTGCTTTCTCACCAGCTCTCAGCAGGGTTACTGGGAGAAATACCACGATCAGCACAAGTGAGCTCACCTGAGGTTATGATGGAGGAGCTGGATCAGCTGCCAGTGCTTGCCACCTGCACCATGACGCAGGCTCTTGTCTCACCACCTATGAACTACTTAATGTATTCCTCATCTCAGCTTTTCACAGTTTGACCCAGAGTTGTAAAATACACAATGTATATGATGGATTTAGGCACAGCAGAGATACTATGACTCCAGTGAGGCCACATTCTGTGTCAAGAATAGCTTCTGAACTGCTAAGCATTGAGAAATACAGTTTCAGGGCAAACAAAATAGTCAGGAATGTCACCTGTGACATACCTCAGATACTCCCATCTAACACTGTATCCCATTCTAAAATACAAATATTCTCAAAACACCTCATTTTCCAAACAGATTTCTACTTTACATATTGGATAAAATTGGGTTTGTCTCAGAGGTTAGTGTCATTGCTTAAAAAAAAAGATAAGGTAATCCAACCTCATTTGGACTGTGGAAAAAAATTCAGTAATTAATTTTTTAACAGCATTTTTAATACCCCCAGCTCTTGTGCTATGTGGCTTGGCAAACACATGGAACCTGGTGGAATAACAGGTTAAAGAATCAGAGCAGCTTACAGAGCATTATTCAATTAAACTTTTTTAAGGTTAGACTAAGGTTAACCAGACTAAGGTTAGAAATAACCAAGATTTTCCATACCACTATACTGTAACCTCAAGCTAATGCCTTCAGTTGCAAATGATGTGTGTTCCTAACCAAAATAGAGGATTACAAAGTAATCCAAGAATTTAGATACCTTTCACAACAGATGACTGAAAGCAACTGAATAAACTGGCAAAGAAACTGAGGGTTCATAGTCGTATAAAATTGCCTGATTTAACACTAGGTGACCCCTGATTTTACAGATGTTTATCACTATGCCTGTTCCTTTAAGCTTATTGTGCACCACTGGTTTAAAAAACTGCACTGGCTATGGGAAAGCATTTTACATGCCAGCTTCTCTCATATGTGATTACACATTTGTGTCAGACTGAAGTAGTAAGAGACCAAATGATTGCATGATCAGCTAATTACCAGATTGTGGGAAAACTCTCAGCTACCAGTGCTTGGTCTTTTAATCAGTTTACTTGACAAAAGAGTAAATGGAAGCAAAGGTGCAGTCTTGGTGGGAGCATCATTTTTTGTCTCCAGCTTGCAGTGAGTCCTCTAGGGATACTGACAGCAAAATACAGATTACAGCAAGCTCCAGGTACTTCAGCCTGTAGAGCAGCCAGAGATAACCCAGTTTTGGTCAAAGAACCATAATAAGATGTCAAAGAAGTTTTGGTAAAAGTCTTGTTCTCTAATCCATGCAGATCTCTTCACACTGAACAAACTTTTGTAGTCCAAAGCCTATGACCAAAGCAATGGCAAATAAAAGCTATAATATCAGCATCAGCCTTCTCTGTTTATTATTTCTGTTTTTATCAACTTGACTGACTTGCTAAGGAACTCATGTGAGCAAAACTGTAATTTCTGTTTTTATCAACTTGACTGACTTGCTAAGGAACTCATGTGAGCAAAACTGTAAGAGTCTTTTTGGATCCCAGTAGGTGTGACCTTTTCAGGCCTGGTATGTTATCACAGCACAAGAGTAGAACTGGTCAAACCTAGTCTAACTAATTAGGTACCACTGTAGAGGGAATATTAATAATCTGAAGCTTTGGTATTATGAGGTGGTTTTACTCTTATGGCAATATATATAATTGTATAATGCAATATTTGTGAATTAATTAAAATTAGTTCTCATCTTGCTCAATTTACCTCACCTGGGCATTTTCAGAAAGCCCTATATCTACAGCAGAGGTGGTTATTGCCTAGCATCTCCTGGGAGAACAAGCAGAGACAAAGAATATAAATGAGTGAATTGAAAACTGAATGAAAAGGACAGCAAAGAAAATGAGACTTCAAGCTGAAGAGACTTTCTTGCTGCAGGAGTCTTTCTAGGGAAATGGCTTTCAGAATGCCCCATTCAGGTATGTTCTAAAGCCTTTTATGTGAGCAGGTGGCAGACAGCAAGAAGGCCATATCTAGGACAAACTGGCATTCACTGAGCCTTTATAGTGTAAGTTCCTGCAGCAGACACAGCACATTCAACTGTTGTTCTGTGTGATCAGTCATCAAACCAGTTAATTTGTGGTCTATTCCTCTGGAGACCCTATGGTCAAACCTATGTTTTTTAAGCCATGTCCTGCATAGGTAGGAAGAGAAGATGAACAATGCATTTTGCATATTGCCACAGTGAATATCTGGGCTTTTGTGGAAAATACTCAAACCAACAATCAACCATGCTCTAAAGGCCCTGTGCATCAGTTTTCAACTATGTTTCAGTTAATCAGAATCAATGATTATTTGTTTTACCATAGCTCAGAGACCACCAGCCTGAAATCCAGGAGCTGCTGCACAAACCACAGCAGCAGCAAAGCCACTGGCACATGTGGGACACCACCTCACAGCAGAATCTCAAATCTTCCCTGACCAGGGGTGAGGAGAGTAACCACGGGTCATTTGGTACCAGGATGTGATGCAAACACAAAAAAAAAAAAAAGGATTTCTGTCTCTTAGTTTAATGATCTTTTGAGCAGCAGCTAACATGGTTACAAAACAAGGTGTAATTATTATATTTGAAGAAACACCAACTATTTCTGTAACAATGTAAAAGATACTTGAAACATCACTATCTCCTTATGCAAATTACTTGAACCTTATGTTAGCAATTTGCAAACCTCTGTTGGCAATTGGCTTCAAATTACAAAGATCTTTACTCTCATTAAAATATGAATTCTGTTCACAAGTAAAAAAAATATCATCAAAACCTCTGCACCATTCCATCAATGATCAGTTTGCCCAATAGAAACACAAATTGCTTATGTCAAACCCCCATTCAGTTCAGGAAACAAATTAAAATTAATACTGCAGCTAACAAGGATTATCCAAGCTTTGGCAAAGAACGGTATCTTTATAATCACTATATATTATGCTATCTCTTACAGATCTCACTGTAAAGCAAGGTCCTCTATTTCCTGTGGGGGGAAACAGATGAAGCAATTTGCCAAACATCACAGAATGACTCAATGTACAGGCTGAAGAAAGACACATTCTTCTCAGACTCCTGTCAGGCACTCTGTCCACTTGACAACACAATCTCTGCACTTCAAATGTGCTTGCTAATTCCTGCACAAGAAGCCCACAGTCATCATTGCACATTTTAGGAATACAGGTTTCCCTGACTGCTCACTGCTGGAATCAGCAGAACACACACTGCAACCTTACAAAGCAAGGGCTGATCAGATACGCCCCGAGATGTGACAGCCTCATGTTCTCTCTTTGTAACTTCACCTGGCATGTCCAAAGACACCACATTATCCCCATGCAACCTCTGCATGGGCATGCCTGCAATTCTGAACAGGCTGCAACAGGACAACAGAGGTTTAAAATGCCTTCCCCAGAGCTCTCTTCCACATAAATCAGACCAATGCAAAAAAAAAAAGGCATGAAGGAATAAAAAGTAAGATTTTACTGCAAAAGACAGTCAGTATATTCCAAGAACAGACTTCTTTACTGTTTTCAAAGTAATTGAAACCACAGTGGTGGCATGAATCACTTCAAAAGCCAAACCATGTGACAAAAAGCACAAATGGCTTTGTGGCGTAACATCTGCTTGTCTGCCTTCCACCCAAACACAATGCAGACCACTCTCCTGAAAACAGTAAAACTAAGGAAATAACATAATGGTTGCAACAATTACAAGGTACTAGACAACTGGCACTCAGTTTGCTACCTCAGTGGCCCACAACACACTAATTTTTACCTACAAATGAGAAAGTTATCCTTTGGATCATGTTGCCCTTGAGGAAGTGTGCCCTACACACAATGGGGCTTGGGAAAGAGGGAAGACACTTGCTTATGTCATCAAAGAGCCCTTTACAGTTCACTGTGAACTGAGGCAGAGAGCCACCAACACCAGCCACTAGACCAGTAACACGGTGTGAGCCTGGAGAAACTGTTTGTCCAAACCTGAATGTTTGAGTCATACTTGATCTTTAGCTGTTAAATGTGAAGTTGTCTAGTGGCAATAAACAAATAAACAAATGTTGTGTGCTAAGCTTCAGGCCTTGGCTGGTGGCTGTCTCCAAGAGCACTCCTGTGTAAGCAGCACAATGTCCCACTTTGCCAGAACACTGAGCTGAACTGGTAAAGCAGTAGTTCAGTTTACTGAATTTAGATCTTACCCCAGAACACAATTTAGTATAAACTCTCCTGGTTTCTGCCAGGAGAATGGTACCATTCAATAGCTACACCATTCAAATAAATTGCCCCGTCGATGAAAGTGCTCCTGACAGGTGTCTCCACATATTCTTGGACAATAAACTAATTACATATCACTAATAGCAGTAAGGAAAGGAATAAAAAAATATGCAAAATAAACCCACATATCTTCACCATTACATAAAAAATATATATATATTTTGCAGCATTTAAGGCAGAAAAACACTTTCTCTGATGAGAATTATGACCCTTTTCTGCTAGCAGAAGTCACATCACATTCAACACTCAACACAGAAAACCATTTCACAGCAAACAGTGATACTTAAGTAATATAGTTCACAGCATATCTGAAATGATATCTCTAAGTACAAAACCCACCTGGTTATGAAGAAAGTTACATTAATAACTATCTTGATTCCTAAATTAATTCTCTTAAAAATGTGTTGTTGAATCCCAGGTGTCAAAGCAGTTTTTGATACTTGGAAGAAAGTGATGCCTCAGAATTCAAGAATCCTGTTAGGGTTGTTTTCCCTTGCTACCAGCTTCATGTAGAAATACCCCATGACTGAGTGATAAACAACAGTACAAAATCTATGGCTAGGCAGACTGATAAGAGTTCTGCACCACATATATCTCCAATAGAGTTCAAGTGTTATGTCAGCACAGTAGAGGCCTCGTAACAACTTCTCACTGTGGGGAGGAAAGTGATATTTCAATGCCACAGCTTCTGTCAACTGAATTTTCATTTACACCACTTGGCCAGAATTTTATAGATGTCAAAGAGAACCCAAACATATCTGTGTGAATAGCAAGTATGTGCATGCTAATACCCAGAAAGCCAAACAAAATGGCCACAAACCCAGTTCTGAATCCTCTCAAACCCATGAACCTCTCCTTGTCCAGCAGGTCTGGAAGTGTCATCATGGTTGGTCTGCTCCATTTCGTGAGACACTGAATTCCTTCTGAAAATTTTCACTGTATTTTGTGTATTTTCACTGTACTTTGTGTTGGTTTGAATGAACCCACCTAACTGTGGTGTCACATCAGCAAAACCATATGAATAAAAGGTTTTACCTGGTATAGCTGATAATCCTCCTCTCTTTCTCGCAAAAGGATTAGTGGTACATGATAAATGAAGAAGGAATCTGGCAAATTTCATTAGGGAATTCTTAAAAAAAAATAACAAGTAGTCTCCAAAAAAAAAAAAAAAAAAAAAAAAACCAAAACCCACTAAATTTATCCATGTAATTACAAGCCTGTCCTGCTTCTAACTCTCCTTTAAGTCAAAAAAGCTAACTGTTCTAGCTTTCATTTCAGCCTTTCAAACTTTAAAGTGAATCTAAATGAAATACTTGTGGAAAAAGAAAGACTATTTCTGGTCTCCACCCATCCCACCTGAAGGCACATCACCTTGATTTAGATGAATTAATTTGCCTTGTGATCTTTTCTGAACAAATAGAAAAGGCATGTTTCAGGTTGTTTCTTTTACTTCTGATTGGTGGAAACTCCATCTATCTTTAAGGGTATTTATAGCAATAAAATGGCAGGTGTGGTCAGCATTAATATAACTCTTCCTACACATAAAGGATTCTGAATTACAGAGATCAGTTATATGATCAGTTTAATGAAAATGTAGCAGGCTATCATTCCAAAAGTTACACAGTTGAGATCCAGAGCTGCAACTGATTGACTTAATTAATCATGGGCTTGAGATATAAGTACTCTGTTTATGCTAAATCGCCATCTGTAAACTATTGCACAAGAGTTCTACATTCAGTGTCTCATTTGCATAACTCACAAAAAAAAATAATCAACACCATTTCTGATTAGCACCTGACGGTCTTGCAAGGTTCTAGCTGGAAACCAATGATCCCCAAGGTATTTGGGATACTATCATACTATCAAGGGCTTGTGACCAAATTTTACCCTCTGAAATCAATTTGATTCTGCTTGGTGAGTCCCCATGCAAAGCACCACCAACAGGCACTGAGGAAATTGAACAATTTCAACAGGAGAAAACCAGCAGCCTTCACCTCAGGCTCTTAACAGGTGAGAAAGAAGGGAGACATTGAAGGGAAAGAAGAAAGCAAAAGAAAATCTCAAGAATACAGAGGGTAATAATGGAATGATGCAGGTGAGAGAAAAATTGGATAAACTACAGGAAAACTCCTATGGGATGGAGGGTAGGAGAGGAAAACAGACCACAGCTTTTCCCTGTGATGTAAAATCACAAGACTGAAAATTTTGTCTATCAATACAATAGACTCTTGAAAACACTCTACCCTTACCCTCCCAAAAACATCAGCATTTTGCAGAAGATAATTTAACATTATTTTAAAATTATTAAAATACTGTATTATATGAAAAAATATCAAAGACATTGTCTTCATTCAGAAAATTTGTACTTTACTCCAGAAAACAGTTTTTTTTTTCTTCTTTACAAAACCTCCTTAGCCTACCATTCTACTGAAACCTATTGAGCTATTAAAAATAAATAGTTGGCTGCTTATGTATTAGCAAGAATGAGAAATATCTTTACTTATAATGGAGTTTCACAGCTCTGCACAGAACTAATTTCGGGAATCCCAATGCAATATTAAAAGTATATTTCAAAAATATATGCTGCATGGTACTCTTGTATGCCATGTCTGCTGAGCCTAAGCCCAAGCACACTGCTGACCCACACATTTAAGTGCAAGGATGAAGCTTCTGCAAAGTGCCAGCTACTCTCCGGCCTAGATGGACATCTGTGAGTAAATTTCCAAACCCCTCTCCACGCACTACCCTTCTATGACAGCTTAGGAAGCCAACACTTTGGAGGGTGTTCACACTGGTCATAGTATAAAGATCAACAGGCAGAAATACTGAGATGAGCATGGGGAGGAACAGAGCACAGCAATGCTAGATAGGGTAAGGGGCTGAAAATCAGGTGATTAACATGGTTCCAGTTATTTCTGATTTTTTTTTCCTGGGGATGAATTCTGCGTTGGAAATTTCCTCTCAAAATCATGGTGAGCTGGTTTAAAAACTAGTCATGTAATAGCCACAAGCCAGTGGACTCCAGATAGAAAGGAAAAAAAAACATTCATTTTGTCCCCTCAGGGCTCAGCAAACTGTGTGAGTATTGATTGCAAGCTGTAATATTATGAAAGTAAACAAACAACTGCCTCTCCACAGTGTAGCCTTTGGCAATGAGGTCCAGGGGCAGGGCCTCTTGCTCCTCTTATATTCTGGAATTCATATTGGCAGTGGAGCTGTCAGGGACACACAAGGACTGCACAGGCTCACACTCCTGCAAACCTGGCAGCAAACTCAATCTCATGTGGATCTTTTGTCGGTTCACTTGGTTTATAAACCTCCACCTTCATCCCTTGCCAAGACAGACAAAGGATTTCTAGCATACCTGCTCTTTTCCCTCATACAAAACAGCTTGGTTGAAGCTCTCCTTAATAGCAATGATTTTTTTTTCTTTCCTCTTTTCTTTCTCTGTCCATTATGCAGCCAAGGGAAGTATAATCCCCATAAAGTATAATCCCCAAATCCCCAGTTTGCCCACTTCTAAGGACAGTACTGCAGTACAGCTCATGCAGTTTATGTGGGTCTCATAAACACTCCTAGATGGAAAGTCAAGAATTTAAGAACGTATTGTTAGACTACAACATTTTGTAAAAAAGGAACTTCTTATTAGTCCAAATCTATTTATTTATATAAAAAAAATACAGCCAACTATAACAAAAACATTTCTGAATTTACAGACCTTGTAATACCTCTCCCTTCTCTGTACTGTTATACTGTCCACAGACTCCTCCGTGAATCCAGCTTAGTCTGGAATAGGAGAGAGGGTTATGGCAAAATGTTCCTAGCCACAGCTTTTCTCTGAGAGAAAGGCACCAGGGCTGATGGTGAGAGCTTATTTCTCTTTAGTCTACTCAACACACCTTCGTGGGTGGGGTGGCTGCTTGTATCTTGATTGGCTCTGGTACCACCTTGTGTTCATAGATTTGAGGCCTCTGCTGTTGTCCCATGTCTGCTCTTGTCCATGCTACCATTCAGAGAGTTCATTTTTAAAAGAATAGAGACTTGTTAGTTCTACCCATTAGGGAAAGAAACTGATGAGGATTATTATAAAAATAGGCACTAAATTATACAACCATATAAAAGCAAGATAAGCTAAAACTGATTAGGTAACGTCACTCTTTCAGATGCCTGCTGTAAGAGTTAAAGGGCAGAACAAAGCTTCAGGCAAGCCCTGACAATGAAGATCTGACAAACCCTTGTCCGTGCAGAATTATTTCAGAACATGTGTTGCTACTAGAAAAAGCAATAGCATTTGTCTGTCTACCAGGCCACAAAACAGATTTCAATAGACAAGTATGCCCTAGATTTTGATGGACTGAAAAACAATGGTTTGTGACCTATTAATCCAGCAAGGCTGTTGCAAACACTTCTATGAATTTAAGCTCCTGGTTAGGGACAAGCCTTAGTCGTCTTGGAGGTCTGTACTCCTGTGTAATTTTGTCTTGTGACACCTATAGAGGCCTCAGAGAAGCTCACACAGACATTGTTTGAGCTATTAGGCATTTGATTTTTAAGTCCAATACAGTCTACACAAACTGAACTGTTACAATTAAAGTGACTCAGCCCACAAAGACGAATTCTGAATTTCATGTAGCTGAGACCTTAATGCTACTTCTAAGAGTGTGATGTTACTGAAATCACATTCTGTAGGAGTTTTAATGAGACATTCACCTATTTCAGGTCAATGTATACAGAAAATTAGCTTGTAGTATTTTGCGGACACTTACACACCACATGAGTGTGTGCTCATACAAATTCATATAAACTCAAACGCTGCTGGAGCCTGCAAATTGCATGAGAGACTATGGCTGAAACTAAAGGGAACTGTTTTGCACACAATCTGACTTGGTCAGAATATGATTAAACAGTCCTTTGAACACTAAAAGCTGACAGAATCATATCAATATACCATCATGTCCTGTGCTGTTTGCTGCCATCCTAAGTAGACCATCAGAACATCATATCTTGTTTAATACTCCTGTACTGCTGATGCACAGCTCTCACCTCTAAAATACCATTATTTTAATTTTCAAAAATTATCTAATTAGCTCTTTAAAAATGGAAAAATTATTTCCAGCAAGTTGGAGTAAGACTGCATACCACACATACATACAGCATTTTTGCATAGAGGAAACTGTTTTTTACTAAAAACCTGCTATTTTCTGCCCATTCAAAGGCCACCAATTTATACAATGCTTTTTTAGAATACCCCAAAGACAATGTTAGACAAAGGTGCAGTAACCCCATTCGCAACATTGAAGGACTTATGCACTCTGTTAAAACTCAGTTTATCATGGAAAGCAGTTTTAGATTTGGCTGATCTATGTACAGTTGCTGTTTCTAGTGCTCAAAACATCACATTTTATAAATGCACAAGAGTTATACTCTGGGTATGTATACACACATGTTCATTTACACACCATTTTAAAAAAATACATATTGAAATACTGTATTCCCTAATCTACTAAGCACAATCAATATTAATAATACAAAATGTACATATTCTCATAAAGAAAATAGTTTTCTGATTTCTAGTTTCAAATTTAATCTTCTTTCTCTGCTTCCCTTAGTTAATATTTTTCTCCTGTCACCTCAACGATGAGAATAATAAACATAGTAAAATATCTGACATAATAAAATATCTGACATAATAAAAACATTGCACCACTCTGTTCACATATGTGACAGAACAAACAAAACAGGAACAGGGAAAAGAAAAGCCAAGAAATGCCAAATCATCAGTATCCATGGCACTGGAATGGATTATATACTGCATCAAATACAGCACCCTGGCTGTTCCATCTTGTATGTGCACCCCTTCTTTGCCGTGCTGTAAGCAAGTCCTGCCCCTCATTCTCTTTCACTACCTGCTTCCTTAGGGTAGCTGTTCTAAGAGCAGGTGTCACTCTCTGCACCTGCTCTCCAGTGGTTTTTAGACATACCATTATGTGGCTGCTCCTGGGCCCTTTAATTCCTGGTGAACTCCCAATACTGACAGAATCACAGGCTTTCCCCAGTCTTTTCATTTTAATTTTGTGTGAGCCCCAGGAAGATAAGAGATGGGCTGTCGGCTGGGACAGAAAGAATGGCAGCACTGGGTTTTATTGCTTTTCTTGTGCAGACCCCCCCCCATAAATGCCCCAGCATGATATTTACTGAAGCACTGCCCTGCTGCTTCCACTCCCTGCACAGCCTTCGTGCTAAGCAAAGGTACCTGTCACAACCTCCTTCCCCTCATGTGCACGTTGTAAAGGCAGCAGTTTGTACTGCCTCTTTGTCTCTTCCTAGCCCTAGGATTTTTATTTAGCTTATAATCATCTGTTTTCCTCCCAAAGACTCCTATTTCTCTTACCAGGGTTCTGCCTCAGGCCATGTAGCTCACATATTTCTAAGTCCTAAAATTGGATGCAAGACTGTTCACCACAGCTGTTCTATGTGCAGCATGCAGATCTTGGCTATATCTGTGGTTTACCACAGTAATCTCCAAACTTTTTCAATTGCAAACAGTACCAGGGGAAAAATCTGAGACGTCCATCCCACCTTCCCAACGTGCCACCTTCCCAATATGCCACCTAACATATTATGCAACTTGTAAAACATACAGAAAATTAACAACTGTAAGCTAGAGATGAAATAAACATAGTTTTAAAATTTATTAATAGCACAAACTCACGATTTTTCACACCCCAGTGGACTGTTTTATGCACACCTTGATGTGCATGCACCCTGTTTTGGAAACCACTACTTTAATAGACCACAGACAGAGCCTGAGAATCTCTCCTGACCTGAATATGCTTTTATTTGGCACATTGCCTTTCTTCCAACATAACTCTCATGTTTTAATATTACTTTTAAAGCTTGCAGAAGACATCAGAACCATGATTTTTGGCTCCAGGGGATACATCTAACTCTGCTTTTATAGTCACCCATTCAGCAGCTGCAGGGAAAGCTTGCAAAGCATTTCTCATCCAGCCATGGCAAGCAAATACTTCATTTAAGAAGCCATTCAGAACACATATTTTTATTTCAAGGGCCCAATTTCACAGGCAAGCCTGCTTAAAGTTTTGGGGTCAGCTCAGTAGTTTCATAAGGGACAACTCTGTATGTTTCTCATTGCACATTTATTTTTCTTCCTCTATTTCGGCAGCAAAGAGTGCTCCAAAATTCTCAGTGAAGAATTATAGCATCTCCTTAACAGGAACAGCAGAACTTGTGAACTTCTTCTCTTCCAAGTGAAGAATGGGTCAAGCCATAGGTCTCTGTCCACCCCACTGCTTTGGTAACAGCTTGGGTGAGCAATTGCTTTTCCTTAGTGCTGCACTCAAAACTTCCCACTTCAGCTCCACAATCTCATAGTGGAGTTCCTTACAGGTTTTTTGATAATGCACATCACTTTAAACTTCTTTTGCTGCAAAACTAATCTTAAATTTTATTCTCTCCCAATTTACATGCTCCATCTCATCTTCCCTCTCTCTTCTGTCCTTCAGCTTGCAAGTTTATTGTCCTCTTTACCACTATTCCACTGCACATCTGGTTTCTTCACAGGACAGTAGTGTTTTTTCTGACAGGTTTGCAAATTCTTGGACAATATCCAGGACAGTCCTGCAAGATTCAGGATCCTAAAAGTTGTTACCACTGTATAACCCACATCCCTAGGTGGCCTTTCTTTTCCAATGAAAAACAAGGAACTGACCATTTAGGGAGCTGCATGAACAAGCTTCCACTTCCACTCTGGTACTGTCATAACACTAAGAGGATGTATACCTGTTTTCTGACCTCTCTCTTATAGATGTCCCCAGCTTTTCTATTCTTTTTCCAACTTGGCAGAAAAGTCTGCTCAAGGTAAAAATTAAAATAAAATTTCGGACCCAACTGTCTTGAGGGATTCAGATGATGGGATTATAAGAACTGCACATTTCTTCTCAGAGCTTCCAGTGGAATAATGAAGTGTTGTATTATTCAATATATAAAGCCAGGGAACATTCCTATAACACAGATCAGTTTAACAGCCATCATTATGCATCCACTTCCCATTTTAAGTGGAGAAGGAACAACCAACACCTGCGTGACAGCTGGCATCTTGGCCAACAGAGCAGAGACTAACCCCGACTCCTCCAAAACAAAATGGTGCTTTAGCCTGTGTCCACTTCTCCACAAAGGACATCCAAACTCTGCAGATCAGGTACCTGAGGGGCCCATGAGACAGTTTAATCCCCAGCTGGTCGCAGCTGCTCATCATTTAGAAGTGTCAAAGCACAGACCTTGTTGTTGCCCTGTACTGCCAGTGACAAGTATATCCACTGGGAGAAGCTCCTGTTCCTCCTGCAGTTGGATGCATTAATGATCCCTGCAGAGAGCAGAGCTGCCATGAAAATGGTCAAGCCTGGATTTTTCAAAGCATTGGTGATCTAACTGTACAGTCACCAAAGGCAAAGATAACATTTCCATAAATAACAGAGTTCAGTAACAGTTAAGACTATGTCTCAGTTTTACTAAAAATTCAGCTTTCAGCCTCCCAATCCCTGGATCAAAGGTCCCAGAGCTGTGTCTCCATGCATTGGTCAGGCACTAAGAACAGCTCTAAGAAGTGTTATAAAGAAGATCACTTTGCAGGCTACATTCTGAACCAAGTGTTGTCTGTCCTCCTACAGCTGCCAAAAAGCCAAGAAAGGCCAGACTGTGCATTGAATGTGTTCAACAGTCACAGGCCCACCACTCTACCAAAATTTCCCACTGCTTGCCAATCCACAGTGCACTGATGTGGCATTAATGAGTATGCAACCACTCTCTCAGTGCTGATCAACAGGAATTGGACTCAGAGGACCTCTCCCTGTATGCAGTAGCTGAACATTTTTACCTGCTCCTACTGACAAAACTGGAGTGTTTGCAAATTCCACCTCTTTCCACATTCTGGCACAAAGGAAAAAAAGCCAGCAGGAAATTGACAGGGAGATGGATGACAGTGAGGAGGAGAAGATCCACTCTACTGAGTTTGGTCCCGTGGAGAAAAGCTCTCACTAATAATGATTGGCATTAAAGAGGCCCATGATAAGCAATAGAGCAGTTATCACAACAGGAGGCATTTGCTCATAAGAAAATGACTGTGACAGCTAAACACAGTCAGCTTGCCCAGATGATAAAGAACATATGATGGTGCTTTCCATGTATTTGGAAAGTATAAATTACTTTGCAGTTTTGTCCTGATGAGAGTTACTTCCAAAAGGATCTTGTCATTTCAGGGCAGTTTGCAAAGAGATATTTGAGCTCCAAAACACCGAACAACACATGCGTGAAAATGAAATGTAAGTATTTAGGGTGCTGGTATAACAAGTAGCAGGATGAAATCTAAGAAAGACAAGTTGTGACAAGCATTAGATTTAATATATCACACATTCCTAGCATGGAAAATTTTGGAAATATTTCAGCATACTTGGAACTGTGATATCTTTTCTAGCCTTAACAATTGTATGATCTAGTTAAGCATACCAAACATAGAGAACCAGAGAGGGCAATGCTTGCTAACAGACACAAACTAACAGCCTTTTCCCACCTTTTAACCTGAATGAACAGCCACATAATTGACAGCTCTCCCACTCTCAATGGACATACAAACACATAAAAAATTACAAAGTAACCATGTTAGCATCTCTCACAGAAAGCTGAAAGGGCTACCAACAATTTCTGTGTATGGTTTTCATCACAGACATCCACACACATTACAATTCCAGCTCTGGGGTCCACAGCCTGTTGAAATGAGACCAGAGGAGGCCACTATATTTATCAGAGCACCGGTGTTCCTCTCCTGTGAAGAAAGACTGAGAGACCTGTACCTCTTCAGCCAGGCCTTTCATTATTTAAAGGGAGTAACACAAGAAGGCTGGAGAGGGACTTTTCACAAGGGCATGGAGTGGCAGGACAAGGGGCAATGGCTTTAAGCTGAAGTGGGATAGATTTAGATTAGGTACTAGGAAGAAATTCTTCTCTGTGAGGCCCTAGCACAAGGTGCTCAGAGAAGCTGTGCACTCAACATCTCTGGAAGCATCCAAGGCCAGGTTGGACAGGGCTTTGAGCAGCCTGGGATAGTGGAAGGTGTCCCTGAGCTTTACAGTTGCTCCCAACTGTTACAATTCTATGATTCCATAGTGAAAAATAAGACCCACAGCCATTTTAAGACATCTGCAGATACACTCTCCCAAGCTAATACTTGACACTGCTTTTTCAAATTATCTTTTAGTCTCTCTCAGTGAAGGTTTGTGGACATAGCAGGACTCACAGAAAATCAGAAAACTTTAAGATGTAGTCAGAAGCAGTTCCATGACTTTTGCAACAACTGTTGAACAGCCTGGATGCTGCCAATGTCTGCCAGTGACTTCACTTGTGTAAGATTTCTCTTTTTTTTTTTTTTTTTTTAATCAAGACATTGCTGTCAGAGGAATAAAATTCATTACACTGTTAAAATAGCATGTTCTTTGTCATCAGGCAAGGTTTTATAACAGGCAGGAAAAGACAATTTGATATACGTATCTCTCTTATCCAGAATTCTTCTCAGAGGAAGTCCTAATCTGTACTATCTAGAAAGCAAGAGACAAAAATAAAACATTTTCAATACATAGAATTTTTTTTGGAAGGGCTCCTCACAGACCTTAGACAATTTTAGCTCAGCATTCTTATGTGAAAACATCACTAAAGATCAACACAAGTGGTACCAGCAGGATGTGTTCCTTTGAACAAAACTTCAGCTTCTGAAGTTTGTGCAGTCTGAACCAAAGGTATTCAAAAAAAACCCAAAGGTTTGTGCAGTTAGACACCAAAGGTATTCACAACTTCTGTCTTTGGAACTGCCTTTTGTTGCACCTTCTCTAAGGTCACAGCAATGACTGATAGGAATGTGCCACAAAAGTCAGACAGGCTTTAAAATAAAGGCCTCTAAATCCCTACAGATGTGTTTGCTTGTTGAGGGTAAGTATGACTGGAATAAACTCTGATGAAAAGAAGTTTGCATTTCTCTGAGTACGTTGTTTTTCCTGGAATAATCTACTAGATTTTTGCCAGTCCAGGTAACCCACCAAAATAATCTGAAGACAAGTTATAAAAGCTGTTTTCAAAAATTCACATGACTGCTAACAGTTAGTCAGCACTTTTCAATATCACTAACTCAAATCATATTAAGGGCACCTAGGCCACTGCAGGAACCAACTGCACATGTTTGCTGAAGACAGAAGCCAACTCTTGTAGCTAAACCCTGAGTGAGCTCTGTGTTAACACACAAACTAATAATGGATATAACAAAGCTCATCTGAATGCTTGGGTCAGTTTGATTCTTCTGACACAGACACAATCTCTGCATGGATCACAAGCAAAATGAGGCCCATCAGAAGAAAACATTTTCAGAAAGAGTGTTGCAACAAAACTATTAGGATTTGCATGAGGAAAACATGAATCTAAGTCAGTGGAGGGAAGAGGGAAGCAGATAGGGAAAATGCCAGAAGCAACAGCAGACAAAGGGTTAAAAAGAAAGGCATGCATTAATCATCAGAGCACTGCAAGAAAAGTTTCACTGAAACAGAAAAGCTGCCAAGACAGTGAAGAACACATCTGGAAACATAAGATATTGTGACAAGAAAAACTTTTGAACAGTGAAATTCAGTAACTTTGCACAAGACTTGAAAGAATGTAGAAAAGGTTAAATGAAATGTAATGAACTGCAAGATCCATCTATTGCTAGACTAGAAAATAAATGTTGGACTAAACCACATTCACTCCATTCACAACTGCCAGCCAAGCAGAGTCCCAGAGATGCAGCAGAGCTCCACCTCGGGACTGGGTCACCTCCTCAATTCACACCTGAGCCATGCTGCTTTAATACACTCATTAACAAGAGGATACAAACATGCAATAGTCAATGGCCCACTACAGAGAAAGGGCTCTGCTATTAAGCTGAGTGAAACCATACACACTAAAAACCAAGTCCAAACTCATCTCAGTGAATTTTTAATAAATCCACAAGCTTGGATGTAATTCAGTAAATACAGATAACACCAAGATGAGTGATGAGGCTGACAGGCCTGAAGGGTAGAATGCCATCCAAGGGACCTCGACAAGCTCAGGAAATGGGCCCCTGGGAATCTCATCAAGTTCTGCAAGGCCAAGTACAGAATGTTGCTCCTTGGTCAGGTCACTCCCACAGAATGGACTGAGAGCAGCCCAGAGGAGAAAAGACTTGGGAGTATTGGGGTACAGGAGACTGGACATGACCTAGCAACGTGTGCTGGCAGCTCAGTTGTGTGGCTGCATCCAAATCACTGTGGAGAGCAGAGGATGAAGAGGATTCTGCCCCTTTGCCCCAGTCTGGTGAGACCCCACCTGCAGAGCTGCCTCCACCTCTGGGGTCCCGGCACAGCAAAGATGTGAACCTGCCCTAGTGAGTCCAGAGGAGTCCACGAAGATGTTCAGAGGGCTGGAGCCCCTCTCCTATGGAGAAAGACTGAAAGAGTTGAGATCATTCAGCCTGAAAAAGAGCAGGCTCCCGGGAGACCTTACTGTGACCTTTCCGTAAGAAAGATGGGGACAAATATTTTAGTAGGGCTGTTGACACAAGAAAAGTTATAGTGGTTTTAAAGTGAAGGAGGGCCAATTTACATTAGATATTAGAAATAAATTATTTTACCATGAGGGTGGTGAAACATTGGCACAGATTGCTCAGAGAGGTGGTAGATGCCCCATCCAGGACTTACATTCAAGGTAAGTCTGGGCAGGGTTCTGAGCATCCTGATTTTTAACATATCTTGTGCCCATGGCAGGTGAGTTGAACTAGAGGGCTTTTGGAAGGTCCCTTCCAACTCAAACCATTCAATGATTCTACAAGGATAACAAGCAACTTGAAAAATAAATTCAAAGAAGTAGAATTACAGAACTAAGGTGCTGATGGCTCATCATCATGTCCTCTTCTTGATAAAGACTAACCAGGCCACTAACCAAAGGACTTAGAGGGTCATCAGAAGGGCCAGTATGCAGGAGAAAGGGGCAGGTACTGGCAAGTGTATGTAACAATTTCACTAGATTGATGTTGATGAAAGGGAATTACTTGAAAAAAAGCAGATAATTTGCACTGCTCACATAATTTCTACCACAGTAGCAGCTGGTGTGTGTTGACTAAACTGTTAAGACACAGATTAAAAAGTAACCTCTTGGCTCTGCATAGAAGGTATATTTCCTATAAGGGCTGCAGATAGACAAGAGGATTATTAGCTGATTAATTAAAAAAAAAATTATCAGTCTGAAATGGTTATTCCTTTTGAACTTCTCTGAATTCCTTCCAGAGTTACTAGTCACAGAATATTTCACTAACTGGGGTGACAGTTTGGTAATACCCAGCACTTTATATTGTTTCCTGTCAAATTTTAACTTGATCTCACCTCACTAATTTTGTCTTCAATTTGAATGTTCTTTTCTCCACTGCATTTTCCACAGCAATGTTTGCTTTTGTTGATGTTGTTACTGATTTTGCTCCAAAGTCATGAAACCTGATGATTATCCATAAACCAAAATATTTTAGAACAACTTTAAAATGGGACTTTCAAGGACCTTTAGGTAAGAAATGACAAACTACATATATGCAGTCTAAAATCATGAGAGAGATAATAATAGCTTACAATATTTACTTGAAAACTATTATTTTTAAGGTAATACTCCTCAGTTGATAATTTCATGGGTTTTTCTGTCTTTTGGAATGCATACCTATCACAAAGCTTTTCAATGATAACATTGTGAGTGGAACTTCAACAAAAATCAAAACAGAGACAGAGATTATGTGGCCACCGGACACAGGGAACAAAGGCTTTAAGACAAGCATGAAATATAATTCTACAAACCCATTTTGTGCAACCTTATCATCAACGCAAGCTGCTATACACGTGGTCTTTGGAGACCAGAAGAATGGAAATGCTTGCATTTCCTTCTGGGTGGTAGCATATCTCTGTCCATCCTTCAGTGGATGTAATGCAGGAAGGCTTATTTTTTTCTGTTTTTGAAGGCATAATAGTGCCAACAGAAATGCTTTTGTGGGAGCAGTTTTTTCCACCAGCTCCACACTCAAAGAAAAATGGTGCATGCATAGAAGAACATCTGTTAAACATCTCTTTCACAAATTACATTTTCTTTTCAGACACTGCAGGATATGGGCTGACGAGAAGAGGCTGCCTGATTTAAAACCACTGGAGTGAAACATGATTGTTACTGTTTACCCAAACACCAAATGCCTTCACTCTCTCATTCCCATTTAGCAAGATGGTATCTGACTAACAAAACCTGCTGTCCTCCAGGTATTATGATAATCACAAAGGTGAAGGGGAAGGAAAAGTTTCGGGGGGAAGAGGTGGGAATGAGAGTTCACTTGCTATTATGATCCAGTAGTAGAATAACAGATGGAAAATAAGTCCCTTACCCAGACAATCTTATAAAAGTATCCTTTAATCACACACAGACCAACAAATGCATGGTGTGAAGGGAAAATGATTTAAAATCAGTACAAATTTCAGGAAACAGATGCGTTTGTTTCATCTTCAGTTTGGATAAGCTTAATATAATTTAAAAAGTGCTATGCTCTAAACCAAAAGAAAGAAAAAGCACACGGAAATAAATGTGTCACTATCACAGCCTTAACTGGCCTATACCACAGAGACTTCTCAGGCTGAAGACACTGATCTCTAATCCTTGAAGCAATGTGCTAAATGCTTCTGTTCAGTTAGTTGCCTCCTACACTGGCAGTGAAAAAAAAAATTGGTGACAGTAACCGACTAGTTGTCAATCTTAAAATTGCATCAGTTACATTCTCTTTGCTTAATTTTTTTTCCTTCTTTTTTCTTTTTAGGTGCAAGCATAGAATATGTGTAAGTGTAGGCTTGCACTGAAACTGTGAAATGTCCTCCCAAGAGCCATGAAGACACTTCACCTAAAATTAGATAATGTAAAATAGCAGAGAACATGCTGCAATTACATACAGCCATTAAAGCTCGGAAGAATTTAACTCTGCAAAGGCATTCTTTTCAAAACCTGAACTTTTCAAGAAAAAGCCGTTTGGAATTTCAAAACCTTTTTCACTACCCTGAGGTGATGGAGTGCATGTTTTGTGTGTGCTTGTCAGAGAAAGAAAGAGAAGAAAGAAGTCAGAGGTAAAAAGAGCTCAAACTTCTGGAAGCTGTTGTTGTTGAATGAGTTAAATAGATTTTCAGCATGAACACTTTTAAATTTGCTACAGCTAAAAGCCTTCTTAATAAGCTAAAACCCCCTAAAACAACACAACAAAAAACATTGAAAGATTGCTCAATCTCTAACTTTCAAAATACAAAATTAAATATATAAACATAGTTTTTATCTTCTCCCTTTTCTCCCACTTTCATTTTCAGAGTTTAAGCTTCTTACCTGTGGATCAGCAGTGTTTTCTGATGATGTCAAATACCAATTTTTCCACATTTCCCCTTATCTCTTTCAGTTTAAATATTTAGGACTTCACAGGTTGTCAAAACCAAGCACAGGCTCAGTAAAACTTTATATGGGTTGGTGAATGTCCGCTCTGTCTGTATTTAACATTAATATTTTATGATCCCTTAACAGTTCCATTTTAAGAAGCAGAGGGAGGGCTAAAAAAAAAAAAAAAAAAAACAAACCAAAAACCCCACTCCAGAATTGCTTTCTAAAAGGGTAAGTTGTTCTGAAAGGGTAGTTTTTACCAATTGAGAGGTTCTCCTGACTGGTATTGGTAAACCTCTCGCCTTGTCTCAAAAGTCAGTGAAAAAGATTCCTTTTTTCAGCTGTTTTAGACCATGGCAAACACAGAAAACAGCTCACCCTTTCCCAGGCATAGTGTATTCCCTCTTGCTATTCTGTGAAATTGAGGTTTTATATCTCTGGGACTAGGTTTTAATTCTCTGCTTGTTCTATTCCTGTTACATTTCTCCTTGGAGAATTTGATTTGCTACTGCAAGTGAAATGCTTTGTCAAAAACAAATAAAGCCAAACCAAAACCCCCAAATATGCTATAAATTCTGGTCTTTCCAAATATTCCTTACATTGATATAAAGATCTTGTATTTATTCCTAGGAATATTACTCCTCTATCACTTGAAAACAGACTTCCTCCCTCTGTTCTAGATTCTCCTTCCTCTCTCCTCTATTCCTCCTCTTTCCATCCCTCCATCTCTCATCTTTCCTTATTTTCTTCAGATTAAACAACCAAGGCACCAGTCTGCCCCACATAAAGGCAGTCTCTAGATTCTGGATGTAAACAAAGAAACAACAAAAGCCCAGCACCCTTTGCCCACCCACTCACTTTGGCAGGGGTATGACCTCAGGTGACTGCCTCTCAGACATGGCTATTGATGAGCCAAAGCCCAAATCACTTCTCCCAGAGATGGGGACAATAAGGTAATTTCCCTCATTTTTCACACCCTCAGCTAGCAGTTTCAGGTTCATGGATCAAGGAGGCCAATATGTCTGTTCAGCTCCTGTTTCAGATAAAGCTCTCCAGCAATGGAAATCAGGTACCCTGTAAAGCAGTAGCTGCCTGTTTCTGATGACAAAATGGAAGGGAATGCAGCCACATATTTGATTGTATATCTATCATAGAATTCTGGTTTTAATTAGGACTCAAAACTGAACAATATATAAGGCCTAATTCTACACACAAAGCCAAATTACTCTCAGATACTGTAACGTCCAAGCTTTGCATCCTTTTCCAACGTAAGGGTTTGCAGCAAGACAAAAGGCATCAAAATGCATTTCTCATAACTATTCTATTAAACATATCCCTTTTTTGGCACTATGCAGTTTTCTAATGCGTGAAGTCTTGAATCTGTCACCTTGAGGGCACATTCAGAGTGGTGGTGAATATAAATTATTCCACTTCACAAGGAAACCAGATTCTCATTACTCTGCAGCTGGTGACAACCATTTTAACACCTACTATGATCCATACTATCAGCAAGGGGGAACTGAGCACCTTTTAAAGAATGATTCCTGTGGGTTTTGTGTATGCACTGAAACCAAGCCCCTGCCCCAGAAGAAGAAACAAAATATGGACTTGCCTGCAAGCAAATACACCCTCAAGAACAGTATTTTAAAAATCAAAATGTGCAAACCTTTAAAGCAAATATCTATTTAAAGCAAACATCTTGCATATGATTCCTGTTTACTGAAGCCACTATGTAAATCCCAGGGGTTCATTTAGCTAAGGTAGCATGAATCTAATGCTGGGCCATGCAGTGTGAACAGATGGGCACTGAGGCAACGTCAGGAGAACCTGCAGGAGCTTTAGCTCTGATCCTCAGTAAAAAATACAGCCTCCTCCAAGATAAGACTCTTCAACAGGGACCTTAGGCCAGATCAGACTTGTAATCAAAGGATAATCTTTAAAGTAGAGCTCTAAAGTCTTTTTTAAAGAGAAAACTTCAAAACGTTCAGGAAGTGAAAATAGAAACTACCCTTCTAACGTACACATCAGATTTTCTTTATCATTAAGTGCACAAAAGAGAAGTGCCTACATGCAAAAAAGGTGAATTCTTTACACTCAGTGAACTTGCAGCTTATCTGATTTGGTCTCAGAGAGGCATAGTATCTTTCTTTGATGAATTGCCAAAGATGAAGACTATTTTAGCAGGAATAAAGTGATAAGACTATTTAAAGTGATAAAACAATTTCAGTTAACTGAGAAAGTTACTTTATGTTAATAATATTTGCTCCATCTCAGAAGCAACTGAAAGGGCAAGAAAACAATTAGGAAGAAAGGAACTAGAACATTAAAGTGTATTTCAGAGCAGATTTCAGAAAAACAGTACAAAATCTCACATAAAACATCAGATACTCCAAAGTAATGGGAATGAGATAAAATAAACTGTTGATAGACTCACAAGGCTTCAGTTTTGCTTTTAAGAACTGCTGCATACATACAAGCTTGTGTATAAGTCTCTGGATAATTTAAATATTTGTTACTTCTGCTCTCTTTTCCTCCATGTCCCTCTGCACAACTTCCATATCAAAGGGTCCTTCAAGCAACACAAGTACTGATTATAAAAAGTCAGGGTGCTTTTTATTAGGTATTTGCTATCACAATCAAGAATTAAAGGACAGCAATTGAGGATTCTGTTTGACTGCCATTTTCAAAGCTTGTTCATTTGCCAGTCATCAGCAATAGTGTTTTTTTTCCTATTGCTTTGTTTTCATTACCACATTCATAATTTTTCAAACTCCAGTCTATCAATAGCAATGATTTCTGCACCTAATATACTTACACAGTGCAAACATACTTTTTTGAAGAAGGCAGAAAGCCTGTGAACTCCTATGAAATGCAGACACTGCATTCCCAAGGTCTCCTCACACTGTGTACACAGAGGCACAGTCTAACAATCTTGCCAAGTATAAAACTTGCCCTCAATTTATGGTATCACCTTCTTCATCCATCACATTGTTCACTGAAGTCAAAAGCATTCTTTAATCTTTCTTTGTAAACTCACTATGTAGCCTCTGTCCTGTAGATTTAATTCAGACCTGCATTTCACAATTGTCTAATGAGTGAGTGAGTTATTATTATTATGTGTTTACACCAATGCACTGAAGGAAAACAATGTGATATTTTCTAAATAACTACAATAGAAGTAAAATAAGCCCCATCAAACCAACAAAAATCCACCAAAATGAAAAAAAAATCCCGTGATTAAAATCTAACCCAAGACATTTCCAGTCAGCATTAAGACTTTACTTTTCAAAAGTATCCATTTTCTTAGGAAAATGAGAAAACCCATGAAATCTTGTTTCTAAAATGGAAAAAAAAAAATCCCCAAAGCAAGTGAAGACCCAAAGCAGAAGTAACTTACATATCCAGGAGAGTCAACACACAAAATTGCTCTGCCTTACCATATGATTAGAAACTTGGCAAATACCATCATGAAGAAAAAGCCACTTCATAATTAAAGAGAAAAAAAAGAAAGAAAAAGGAAATAAAGAGAAGTACTTGAGTAGATGAAGTGCTCAATGAGAAATGTATCTCCCCAATATTTACAGACTTACAGACTCTTGAAAAACATGAAATCACTGTAGTAATAAATACAATTCTTAATTTTTGAACAACAGTGTCCATTACGACATGAGCAGCATGGGAAATAGGAATGAAATCTCCCACATCCCAGCCCAGTGTTCACCACTATGATACCATGAAAATTAGACAATAAAAGAAGACTATTTCTAAACATATTTGCCTTTTCTGTGATTTGCTGACATAGTTGAAATTGCAGTTCAGAATCCAGCAAATTAAAGTGTGGATATTTCAGAAGGGAGAGCTTTAAAATCCTTTCAGAGCTGCAGGCATAACACTTTGATAAATTGCCACAATCTGCAAAACTCTTACTGGAAAAAGATCCGAAATAAGAGAGAGGGGCAATGAACCTACTTAATGATCTGTTCTAGAAAGCTTTGAGGAAGAGTGCAGAGCTGTGGTACAGCCATCTAGACTGAATTTATCTGGTTGTGTTAGAGAAGTATAAAGGTTGGTAAGCTTTCCAAACAAAGAAAAATGCATAACAGAAAAAATTTAGAACGGGATTTAATGAAATTTTCTTCACATTTTCACCTGTAATTTGGAAGTCTGACTTTTTTTTCTGGTGTGAAAAAAAAAAAAGGTTTACATATTGGGCAATTTTTACCAAACAACCTTGAAAAAATTGTCTTTCACTTGTCATCTTTTTATTTAATTGTTTCCACTTTTATTGTGCATATTTTCCTTAAATCACAGCTCTCTAATAAGGTGAAAAGATAACAGTGGAAAAAAATAATGCAGTGAGCGGGGCAAAAAACCCCACCAAAAAAATTAAAACAGATTAAATATCCTTCCAAGTTTGTGTTTATTTCAGCAGAAATTAGAAAGATTTCCAGCATACTGAGATTTTTGGTATAAGTTCCTGTAAAAATGAATGCCATTCCATGCCATGCCTTCTTATCACTGAGTTTTTTCTGCTGGTTTTAACTAAGCAGATGTTAATAAATAATAAATATTTTGTATCTATTGCATCAGAAAAATGTAGATGAAAGATTTTTCACCTCAACAATTCACTTACGATCCTAAGTCACTACCTGTAATTTCTAAGACTCAACTTCAGGTGTGGTTGTTAGGCAACGAAATGACAACCAAAATGACAAAAATATATTTTTAATAACTGCTTTCATTTATAGCCACACAGTGCCCACTGCCCTCCCCTCCTAATTAGGACACAGAAGTCATAACAAGCAAGTTTATATTAGTCATGTACAAGAATTAAAGAGTGGAAAAGGCAAAAAGAAATTCTGACTTCTGGCAGCTATGTTTGGAGTCAGCTCACCATATTCAGAACCATTGGACACAGTAATTAGATGCAGTGGAGCCCATCAATCTTTATTAATGTTTTCTGTAAAAATAAGAGCAGCTGCATTGGTACGTCACCATTCACATACCTGGTAACCACTTCTGAATATACAGCTTGCTGCCCTTTTAAAGCCATTTCATTTTGAAAAATCATGCCATTGTTTCCAAGTGGAATTTCTGAAAAATAAATCTATTATTTTCTATTAAACTTGGAAAAAAAAAAAGAGGTTTTTCTCATGTCTGAAACAGACTCTCACATTTTGAAAAGGATGCCATTGATTGTACAGATCATTACACAACAGGCATTTCCTGAGCCTGCTGAAATCAGCTGGCAAAATTGCTATCAAAACAGGACTATATTCTGTACAACAATGTTCTTTCTTTTGTAAAAAATATTTGTTAGCTGATGAGATTATACTTGGCCAAGGTATCACCCTCATCCAGTGATGTCTCAGAGAAAGTTCGTCCAGACAGAACTGTGGAGCTTCCCACAAACCCTTCTTGCCATAAATACAAGAAACCCAGAAGTAAGCATGGAAATGCTGCAATAAACAGCTTTAGAACACAAAATATGGTGTCTCATAGGAAAAAAGGGTATACTAAATAGATTTTGCTACTACTTCTGTGACTGACTGCAGGATTTTCACATCTTTGGAGAGATTAGGAAGATTGACATTTTCAAAATTTTAAGTTGAATTGAGAATGTAAGGGCCTGAAAATATTATATGAGTTACTATTTTGCTTTATATATTCATAATTCCAACTAAACCCCCCAGTCTTAAATATCTGTGTATATTTGCTCTATCTATATTCACTTTTTAATTATTTAAGGAAGTTTTTTCACACTGTATTTGCCTACAGTGTATCATAGAATTGTGTACTGTGATTTCCCATTCTTTCTATACTAGAAGACTCTCTTATCTCAAATCAGGATTACCCTTCCCTCTTCACAGTGTAACAGAGGTAAAATGGCTATGATTCTCTAATATTCATTCATTAGATCTAGAAACAGAACTCCCAAAAGTATATCCTGTAACCTGGCAAACCAGTAAACTTGTATTTTCACTCTGCATTGGAAATTGTGTAAGTTTGCAATACCTAACTTTATTAAAATAGCCCATTTTCAGGTCTAGAAGTTCATATTCATGTTTTCACTAACAGAGACATTTTTCTCCCTTTATCCATAGACAGAAGTAACCAACTATAAAGCCCATAATGATAAAAGATTAACTGGTGCCAAGGTGGCTCATGATTTTATTTTTTTTTTTTTTAATGGAACAGGGCTCTCAGCAGATGCATAGGAAAACACTTTGGTTTCCACAAGAAGGAAGACAGTGTCCTCTCCTCCTGAGAGCAGAGAGGTCTTCTCCATACATGAAAGAAAAGCCAGTAGAATTTTCTACGTCACAGTAATCAGATTTGCATGTTCCCTTGCACTACAATGAAGTGGCTAGCTATTTAGAAAAACAGCTCCACATTTGACAAAGGAAAACGAGTAACCCACCAGCTCTACATGTTTGACACTTCATGAAGGAGCTCAGAACATATTTATTTATCACTCCCTCTTTTTACTGTACTGTTTTCTGACTGTTCAGCATTCCATGGAAACTGGCACATTTTCTGCAACACATTGTAAGAAAAAAACAACTAATCTAGAGAACAACATAACCAAGTATCCCTAGGCTTACACCTGTTTATGCTGCTCATCCAGCAACAGCAGCCTCTGGGAACTCCTGCCTGTCTCCAGTCCTCAATGTGAGGGTTGCCTGCTGCTGCTAAGAAAGAAAATTCATCACAAGACTTTCACCTCTGAGGGTAGATGTCAATGCTTTCAAAATCAGTATTGGGCATTTCTTCTAAAAGGTGTGTTCTTCCCATGCATTTGAGACACCTGACTGGGACCCTGGACAGGCTGGCTGTTCCTACTCCTGGCCCTCCACTGACTTCTTGCAAGTCACTTCATCCCTGTGCTTCTGGCATTTTATTTTTCATAATTCAGCATTTGTAATTCCAAAGAGATGTGTCCAAAAAAATTCTGTGAGCTAGCTACTACAGTGTTGTCCCTCAGATGAAAAGGGAAAGATGACAGCCAGGCTCCAGCTTCTCACATAAAGCTGAGTAAGATGCAAGCAAGTGGTTGTGTGGGTTTTTGGCAAACTAGAACATATCAAACTCATTTTCTTCACTACAGATCTCTTAGAGAATGGCAAAACTATTCTTTTCCCAGGCTATGTTAGTAGAAAACTTCAGGGTGGTCAACAACATCAGTGTAGCACAACACTTCTTGTGACTCACTACTAGGGTTACACTGCTGAAAAAAACCACAGCAGAGAAAGCAAGTCCTTTGCAACCCCACTTACTCCTCTTGTCTGACACACTGGAGACAAGTGCCAGTGCTAAAATGGTAAGTTGTGACAGCATGATGAAAAACTCTCACTCAAGCTGGAAAAAATTCATTCAGTATCTGAAAAAAACATGGAGATACAGCTTAAATTCCATATTGCATAAGCCTCTAAATAGCAGTCAGATTTTTAGGTCTTTTTTTGTTTGTTTGTTTGTTTGTTTGATTTTTTTTTTTTTTTTTTTTTTTTTAAATACCCTGACTCCCTTCCACAATGCCAGAAAAAACTCTGTCAAGTTCAGTTTCTGGGGGAATAGCCCACACACACCTTCAAAAATACAACCAACTTTAAAAAAAAATACCCAACACAGAGACTCACTCTTTCTCACGTCCGAGTCTGTCCTTCTACTCAGGTCAGGGATTCGTTGAGCTCATGGAACAGCATAATTTTCTGTCTGGTTTTGCTCAGTTACATGATCAGAATACTTCTTGCTCCCTTTAGTAATCCTAACTACTAAGCTAAAGGCCAGTGACTGTCCATGACAAGTTACAATGGCACCAAGAACCGAAACACTAATTTCACTGTATTCCTAATTCATGTAAATACTCAAGACTAAGCCAGATAGGAAATTTTGTAGAAACCATTTTTTGAGAAAGGTACTGCCAAAAATGACACAGAGTCATAATTTATAAGTAATTTGCTTAAATAATTTGGGTTTAACTTTCTCGCAAATGCCTTCCCATGTATTTGAACAAAACTCAGCTCCTTCATGCTCCATACAAGTTATATTGCTGTATTGTCCATCAACTAAAGGAAAACAAGTCCTTGCAAAGCATCCAGCGGATATGGGCACTATGTGCTAACACTAACAGTTACTTTGCAACCAGACAAAAGAATTCAGATTAACTGTGACCCATTACTGCAGAACAGAAGCTAGAGAATGCAGCTTCTCACAAAATGCACACAGACTGTGCTCTCTGCAGGTTCATTTTCGAAAGTCAGCAACTTTCTGCATTGTAAAAAAGAAGCAATGCTGTAATTGGTAAAGAATGCAAAGCCCTATTCTAGATAAAAGCAAAACCAAATCACATTGACCTTAAGCTATTGTACTGACAGAGTGAAACTACTGATTTCTAATCAATATATTCCAGCCTGTCTTGTTCCAGATCATGGCACTAGTAATCCACCTGTTAGTTCACTGGTGTGAAATTTCACTGGTGTGAAAGTTTTTCTATCTACACAGCCCCATTAGTAATAAGAGAACTTCCAATTTTGTTTTTTTTTTTTGTTTTTGTTTTTGTTTTTGTTTTTGTTTTCATTAAGGAGTTTCAAAGACAGTCTGCAATTTGCTTATTATATGCAAATGTTTTTGTACAATTTAATACCATAAACTGTAGTATTACATTCAAATAAAACACATCAAATTTCGTTTGGCATGTGGGAAAATAAAATTAAAGCATGAGTTTCTATGCATAAACAGGATAAATAGATAGAATTTTGCTTCATCATATTGAATAATTACATTCTGGCACAGTGCCCATATCATATTCATTATGAAGAGACTACAGTGTACAAAGGAAAGTACATCACACTAGCTTTCTCAGACAATGGCTAGATGACTGACAAATCAGAAGTCTTACAGATTTGCTTGCTATTTCAGCCTTGTACATTCCTGGAAATCTGTTGAACTGCAATTCCTCCTCGTTGTAATTACCTTCATTAACCAGGATGGTAAATAGGAAAGCTGCTCATTGTGCAAGTGTTCACTTGGCACTGTCTGCACTCCTTACACCTTCCAGCTTGCAGTGGGTTCCCCTCTAGGTCTGCCCCTCAGCCTTCTGTAAGGGCTGGAGAAGGCTGTCATCCTTGTTTGCACTGTAAGGAAACAAAGGGCTGTTCCCATCCTCCTGCTGCTGTGAGGCTGGGCCATCTGTGCAGCTTAAAAAGAATTTGCACTTACCAGATCTCTGTCTTCTGCTGTGATTTTGCTTTGGAAATATGCTTCACTTCTAGCAATGTCTAAACTACTTTATTCCCATCTAGAAGAAGCATTCCCCATACCCAACATTCTACCTTATTAATTAAAAAAGAAAAAAAAAAAAGCAGCAAAAAAAGTACCAGGCACCTAATCCACACACGATAAAAGGGAAGCATCATTTGCTTGCCCAGAAAAGTCCACAGAGAATATGAAGTCAAATTTGTCATTTTCAAAATGCAAATTTTTTTTGCTTTCTCACAAGAGTTTTTCTGCTGTACTTTTTCTTCCTTCTGTGACACCACTTATCCACTCCCTCATATTCTGCCCAACTGCCAGGTGATTCCCTTGGAAACACCATTCACAAGATTCAAATGAAACATAAAGAATTTGTACCCATGGATATTGATTTAGAATATCCTTCCAACCAAACCAGTGGGATAAGCTCCTCAATTGAAGGTGACATAACCTTTATGAATTTATTTTTCTTGCTAAAGTGAAACTTGTAAGACTAAATAAATCATACACAGGTATACGAAATCCTTTTTTGGGATCGAAGAGAGAGAGGTGAAGACAAATCTCACGCATATGAATTATAAGTTCCTTAGCAGACCTTGGAGAGGTTTCTTGTCCAAGGCCTGTCCTGAGAGGGAGCAAGCAGAGGTGTTCTGTTTCTCAGTTGTTTCATTTCCAAAGGGAAGATGGAGACCTCTATTTCAGACCAGTACCAGTACCCAGCCTCCCTCTTCTTGATCACAAGGAATTTCTCCATAGGAGAGGTCCACAAAGCATTTTCTTTGCTTCCTGCTGGTACTCAGGGACTTTTTTACTGATTGCTATATTATAGCAATATAAGCATTCCTGAAAATTATATGGCTAGCTTAGGGACAAAAGGAAGTCTCAAACTCAATACAGACACAAACAAAGAAGATCAGAACTGTTAATTCATATTACAGAAATTCCAAACACAAAAAGCATCAGGCCACTGTCAGCTGAAAATTGCACTCTATCTTGGCTAATCTAGTTATTTGTCTGAAAAAATATTTAAACCACAAGTGCAACCTTATGCTACTTACTCTGCATCTCTTCAGTGTAGGTGATTTTTTCATAACAAAATCAGGAAGACACACAAAAAAGGCCTAGCTGCCTGAAGGGCTGGAACATCTAGCTGTGGATCCTGTAAGAGATTCTCCTCTAATAGAGATTTTTAAGTTCAGAAGATTGTCCCCATTAAAGAATTCTTTATGTGACAAACTTGAACAAGATGAAAACACTCATGTTTTACGGCAAAGCAAAAAGTCAAGATTCCACCTGTCTAAACCACAGAAGATAAAGGGACATTTCCTTTTCCTTGGATGGAATCTAAAACTGAACCAATGACAGTCAGGCGCTGCTCTGACACTAGATATGACTTTTTATATTTACAGGCTTTTTACAGGCAGCTTAATATCAGGCAACTCTCTACACCTAGCCACAGCAAGATCACTTCAAAATACCTGCTAAAATCAATTAATAACTCATAAACCAATGAAAATAAATAACTTATAAAAATAACTGGAGTTATACCTGGATTTTTTAGCACGTATACTGAAGGTTGAGGCTCTGTTTGGTTCAGTTTAGAACAATCTCCAGTACATTTTAAAGTTCAGTGAAAGGAAAAAAGAAATTATTAAAGACAAAACAGATTTTAAAATAAGTTTTCTTTGCAAGGACAGACTGATCTTAAACTATGTAATGTCTTTTTATGGAGGTTATCAAAGTGGTGTGAGGGTTTTTTTCCTAGTGAAGCCAGAATGTAATGGCTTTACTTTATATACATTGTTTTGTATATACTTTGCTTTACATACAATATTTATGCACTTGTAACATTCTCAAAGCCAGAAATGGCTTCTTTACATTGCAATAAAGCTAGAAAGAGAAAGGCTAATATTCTAATGAAGAACATGTTGAAAATAAAACCAGTTCTTTACCACCTTGAAAACACTGTAACATTTGTTTCTAACCTGGCCTTATGCATTATTCATTTCTATTAGGAAAAAAACACAAGAACAGCAAACCACTGCACAAGTGATTTTCTAACTGTAATGGCAGCTAACTGTAACTATATTTCCTGTTGTCATTCATCAATCATGCCAGTTTTAAAAGACATCTTACTGTAATTTCATAGAAACTCTTAGCTCCTCTAAAGCATTGTTGAAACAGCTGAAATATGAATACAAAAGAGGTCTTTTAATGTGCTGTGCTCCAACTGTAATTATAAAGGTAAAAAAATGTTTGGCATCCTACTCTGATTTCATCTTCTGAAATAGCTATAAAAGGTTGTCCACATGCAACCAAATTTTCTTTTAACAGCAGAGAGGTAGGGACAGGTGCCCAACTTGGCATTTGAAGGCCAGCAAAGTCTGGGGATACAGAGTGACACACTTAAAGCGTGCTCCACTTTATATCTTAGAAGTCATTACCCCAGTCCGGCAGGGCATCAGTTTTGAAACTTAAAATTGCTTTACTGTTTGCTCAGCAGGGTAATGAGATGAAAGGGATTAGAGACCTGAGCTATGACTGGGACTGGAATAAGTTATTATCTTTCAGTAGCTTTAGAAGACAGCAATGTCCTACTGCTTTACATCATCACTGCAATTTACAGTAGATGTGCCCTTTTTTGTTCTCCAGTGACATTTCTATGATGACTGTGTTTTAACGGGCTTTGCTTAGTGATGTTTAGCAGCACCATTTGAACTCTCTGACTGAAATAGTATATTATTGTCATCAGCTGTCAAGCAACTTCATACTTTTTCTGAAAACTTAAACTTTTGATGGAGGCTGTTAGCAGGTTTGTGTGGATGTGTGGAAGCTGAAGCTTGGTATTTGAAAGGGTTACAAACTAGAGTGTGACACCAGGCCTGGAGGTGACTGCACAGACAGGCACTTGGCAGAAACCCCCACCTCTCGCCAGAATCACAGACTGCTGCAACTTCCACCTGCAAGCTTGGAAACACTGCAACTGGCATGGCAGAAGGACACACTGCAGCACAGGAGAATGTGAGACAGCCTGCATTTAGGAATGCATCACTGCCCGAGCCAGGATCTGGTCACAGGCCTCTCGCACTGCCACCACAGTGCCCAGCAGTTCTCCAGCACAGGTGAGACCAGAGCAGCGGCAGATCCAGGGGAAAAAAAAAATCAATTGCTCTGAACCAGTACATCTTTTAAAATGTCAGGCCTTGCTTTGTGGCTAACCCTGTGTTATAAAAAGAGGAAGGAGGGAAGGAAGGAGGGAAGGAAGGAGGGAAGGAAGGAAGGGAAGGAAGGGAAGGAAGGGAAGGAAGGGAAGGGAGGGAGGGAAGGAAGGGAAAAGAGGGAAGGAAGGGAAAAGAGGGAGGGAGGGAAGGAAGGGAGAGAGGAAAGGAGGAAGGGAGGAAGGAAGGAAAGAAAGGAAGGAAAGGAAGGAAAGGGAAGGAAAGGAAGGAAAGGGAAGGAAAGGAAGGAAAGGAAGGAAAGGAAGGAAAGGAAGGAAAGGAAGGAAAGGAAGGAAAGGAAGGAAAGGAAGGAAAGGAAGGAAAGGAAGGAAAGGAAGGAAAGGAAGGAAGGAAGGAAGGAAGGAAGGAAGGAAGGAAGGAAGGAAGGAAGGAAGGAAGGAAGGAAGGAAGGAAGGAAGGAAGGCAGGCCTGAGCATGGCCTCACCACCAAAATAATCTGGGATCTGCTGCCTGTGATCAAGAACTGTTGGGAGAAGGGACCCTATTTTGCCTCTGTAGTCCCAGCATTCACAGAATCTTTAAGCAATTTTGAAAAACAGTTTCATATAAATCAGCACAGACAAGCCTGAGATGAGGACTTTCGTCATGCAGCTGAGGAGAGAACCAGTTCCTGCACAGCAATTCAACAGTTTTTTGCTTGGTTGAGATATTGTTTTCCTAGTGCTAAACAAAATGTGAAATCAGATTTTTACAGTATCCAAACAGAGCCCCTAAGAACGAAAGAGATGTTTATTCAGAGACTGAAAGGTGCTTCCTTTGCAGTTTTGTGGTGGGTTAACACCTCCCTCCCCACACAGCCCTCAGAGGGGCTGGAAGTGATCAGGACATGCTTGCTCCTCTCTGCACTCATCCTGGGCTCTTCCCAGGATGCAGGCTGAAACATGCATCAGGAGAACTGTCCTGGACTGCCATGAGACCTGCTCCTGGGGCTGTTTTGTGCTTTTCTCCCTACTGCTCCTCACCCTTTCCCCCTCACTCCTCTGCTCCTTCAGCACTTCCACCTTTTGTTCCATACTTGGCAGTGTATGGCTGAGGGCTGGGCTGGCCATGACCAGATCCAGATGGCTACAGGGAGTCACCATTGAGCTTGGAGCTGGTGGAAGCTGTCTGGCAATGGGCTCAACCAGTCCTGAGCATCCACCAGCAGAGACATGGACATTGATCACCCTCCAGCAGAGATCCTGTAACTGAGCCCAGATAGACACAGATTTATCTGGATATGACAAAGGATGTGATCAAGGGGAGAGAGAACCGAAGAAAATCAAGCTGACTGTTACAAGACTTGTTTGCTAGAGATGCTGGCATATCTGTGTCTGCTAAATCACACAGCTCTGTGTGCCCAGCTTAAATCCCAGCAGGACAGGAGGAACCAGCATTGCCAATCTATTCATTCCCTGGCCTTAGATATTGTGAGCACTAATACATGGCTTTCCTCTCTGTCAGGGCTTGCAGGTAGAGGGTAGCTGCCAGCCTGCCATACAGCACCTACCCCAGACCCTTCTCCCATTCCCTGTCTGCTGGTCCCAGGAAATCTCCTTGCTCTTTTCAGCTGAACAAGATGGAGGAAATCACACTACCCTTGCATAAGGAGAAAAGTGTGACATGTCTCCATGGGGACGTAGATGATTCTCCTTCCATTGGGGTTGACTGCATAACACACTAAGTCCAAGCAACATTCAGGAAAACAGATACAAAGTTTTGTAGTTGCAGTCAAAGAAGAGACATTGGGCAACTGCAAATCCAGCTCTGGATTTGATATAAATGATGCCAGTGTGAGCAGGCAGGTAAACAGGAGCTACCCCTCTGCAGGAGAAGTAGAGCTGGCCAAAAGGCAGCTGCTTTGCCTGACCTGCACCCACAAATTTGTGATACCTGTGCTGCCCTAATGAGCACACCACAGGAGCCTGGAAATTTTGCTTTTGACCTCACTCATTGACTATAATGGATTTGGGGTTTCCTGTTCAGGATTCATATTGCAACAGGCCTCACCTCCTCAAGTGAAAAGCCAGGGAATGCATTAACATTGTGGTTTGATTTACAAAAAAAAGACCTGTGTGGTATTAAAGGCAAGATGCTTTTCAATAAAAGCAAATGAGCACCCAGACCTGTCCCAGAAGTAAGAATAAACAGCAATAGTGAGTTTGATTTGACCTGAAAAACTCTTAATTCAAATCAAATGAAATTTTTAGCTACACACAGCAATATTTAATATAAATAAAATATCTCTCATTGTTAAATCTCAAAGAAAAGGCAGTTGAACAGAACGTAATTTCACTGTCCTTGGTTTTATTAGCTCTGCCATTTAGAAAGGTTCTGTTTAAAAAATAACACCACGTGGTTTTGATGTAACCATTTAAGTTCAGACTGTTGAACAGTTTAAAGTAAGGATGTGTTCAAGTACTTTGTTAAAACTTCATCTATCATTAGATTCTCAATACACCATACTCCAAACACTATGATATTCTATGCTATTGCTTAGTAGTGTTATCTTTTTTTCAGATGTTTTTCTTTTGACAACACTGTGCCGGTTATTACATTTATGATGCAGGGATTTCAGATCTTTCCCTCTCCAGTCATTGCTATGAAGTCTCAGTACTTGCGTCAGTCTTGCTTTATGGAATGATTGAGAACCAGTCTAATATGGCAGAGGCAATGGTTCCCAATTTTGACAATCCTTCTCTGTATGAGATTTTCCACAACATTAGATTTAAATTCTTCATTTACTGGCATATGTATAAACTGCACCATCAGTTACTATGTGAAGAAGGTCAGCCTGGATTAGGCCAAGCCTGGATGTTTCAGAAAACCTTGACCTCAAAGCTCTGTGTGCCTGCTCAAGTGACACCGCTGTGAATAGCAACACACATCCCAAAACACTCTTTGTCACTGTTCAATGAAATAAAGCCTCCAAGACTACAGGCAAGCTTCTCCACATCCACATGGCCATGACTCTGCAACAAACAGATTTTCTCATCAGATTTTCTCAACATATTTCAGCTCTCATCATTTTATGTGTTTTAACATGCCTGATTTACAGTCTTTTAGACATGCTGATGTTTGAATAGATTTTTTTGTCACCTTGTTGCTATTGCAAACACAAACCAGAAATTAGTTGGAGATAAAACCACAATAACCAGTGGTCTATTCTGGGCATTTGGTCTTTGTGCGTAAATTGTGCTGGCCCCAAATAATTTTGGATTTGTTTGTGAGGAGGTCCCATCAGAGGTCCTATTTTAAAACAGGGAACAGAGCAAGGCGAGGACAGCAGTTAGACCTGAATTGTAAAAGGCACACAAAACACCAGAAAACCAAATCACTTTCATATGCACAAACTCACTGTTTCTCCAAGTCCATTAGAGATCAGTGCTCCTAAGAAGGGTTCGCCCAGAGAGGCAGCCTCATGATCCTTTTTAGGTCTCCCTGCCTCCCTGGACAATACTGCCCTGTCCTCCTTCCTTCTCTGCCCTGCGCAGGGGGAACCATACCCTTTGACACAAGACCAAAGACGTCCTGCTGGTCCTGCTGTGCCACCACACAAAACCAGCTCCTCTCTCATTGCTGAATTTGCACGCATTTGCTTCTCTTAACCTAGATCCCAGCTAAAAGCACAGACAGGTCCTTTGCCCAGGTGTCAGGCCATTTACAAGCTGCCTTGTCTACCACTAGAAATATTAGCAGCTGCCTATCTCATACTTACAGCTCCTTAATAGCAAGAAAACATAAAAATCTTTTGAGCAGAGGTGCTTGCCTCCTTTCCAGGACTAAAACCCTCTGCTGACAGCCTTCCTTCCCTTTATCCAGCAAGAAAACCCTCTGAAGAAGGACAAAACATTAAGTCCATATCCACACTAGCATTTCTTAACATAGTGGAAAAAGCTTCCCACAGAACATTTTAGCTGTGATTAATGCCGTGAAGAAATTGGTAGGCAAAGCATGGCTGGGCAAAAGAAGCACAAAACATTTTTCATGGATGTCACCTCCAATTAATAGATAAATCTGCTTCAGCTATTTCCATCTCTCTCTTTCTGTTCATGTGGCTCTCTAGGGAATTAAAGCCTCATAAATACATTCTTGTTTTCTCTTCTGTACACAGAAATCACATCCATCTTGGGAATTCCTTGGACTGAAATGATTGGAGGTGAAGGAATGTTATAAAGAAGCACTGTATATCTGCCATTCCAAGGCAGCATTGTACCCTTTCCTGGAAACCTTGCTGTATTACATGGATGTAGCCTGGCTGAGAACCCTGAAGCACCAAAGAAAATGAATGCAGCTCCAGCTGGAAAGTGGTTTTGATGGCCACCTTTTAAACAACAGAATGCTGTCTAAGGAAAGCAAAACATTTATCTTCCAAAAAGCCATTGCTCAAAAAATATTTTTACGCCAGAAAGGTTGAATTCATACTTCTCAATAGTCCAGAATAATCACTTGTGTCCTTTAAAAAAATTTGCATGTAGCATTTTCACATTTTCACTTTAATGACAAAGCAAGTGAGTCTTGCATATGGGGGGGGGGGGGGGGTAAGATGCAGAGGGTTAAGAAGGAAGAATGAGACAGAGCAGTAGCACCAAAAAAAAAGGCAAAGTCCTTGGGTGCTCAACCTGATAGTAAAAGGGTTTTGAAATCATGGGGATTTGGGGAGTTAGAAGGAAAAGTGAGGCTTGGTAGGCCCTGGTAAAATACCCTGGGAAAGTATAAGCCTTGTACTTGCTAGAACTGCACCTGTGTAGCTAGTATATGATAAATATGATATAATTGTTAAATGTGATGATTGTTTAGTAATTAAATACAATTACTGTTTAATCATAAGAATAATCATGAGAAACTGTGGTCAGGGGCTTGAGAGAGATCACGAGAAATTCATGCTTGAATAAGGTCAATGTATACAATAGAACAATATAAGTTTAATAATTAATATGTAAGTTTTATAATGATAGAATTTAAAATGCATTCAGCTCAAAAGCCATGTTGGAGTCAGATTTGGGTCTGTACCCCTGATTCACAGAGCTCTTCAATAAAAGCACCTGCATATAATCATATCCTGTGATTATGTGTGTTCCTGAACGTTCACAAGCCAGCAGAAACAGATTTTACCTCCATCTTGTGTAGGGGATGGACCCCAGTTTGATATGACACAAAAAATCATGAAACAGGAGAAACTCCGACTTCTAACCCATGCTTCCAGGCTGTGGGTGTATCCATCAGGGACCAATGACACTTTTAACCTCACCTTCTGCCACCCGAGATTCAACTGCTGCACGGTTTTATGTGCCCTACGCTCTTAACAGTCTGGCTTGTTTTTAAAGCTACAGTTGTCAGAGTCAGGTGTTACTATCAGGAAGGTGAAATTAAGTGAATTTCTCTAATTCACAGTTGCGGGGACAATGCTCAATAACAGAACATTTAGGGAATATGAAATAAACAAAAGCCAAAGGAAAATCAGCTGAGAAAAAAAAAGGCTGTTCTAACTTTTTAAGCTCCCAGTGCAAAAGGCAGCAGCTACAAGCTGCAAAATCTGGCAGCTAACAAGTCTACTCAGATAAAAACAATAACTGAATCTTCGCCCTTGTCCTTAGGGTATGAAGACTTACTCCATTCTGTGTGTCCTCACAACTTCTTGCAAACTAAGGCAGTGGTAGAAGGTACCATTTCTCAGAGCTCTAAACCTGTGAGGGACTAGGACACCCCCAATTTAGCAAGGTCAGAGGATGAGTTACAGCTGAGCCTGTGCTCTTGAAGTTGCTGGGCATTATTTGCATCACCACATCTATTCTTCTTCCCCCAGACACAGAGCTTACGATTGCCTTGGATCTCCTTTCTCTTCAACCTAGTTAAGCATGAGTGAGGGGACAGGGAAGCACTACAAGAAGCATTTGGCTACTTAAATGCTGTACAGTAAATCTCTGTACAGTATAACAGGTCTTTGTCAACACAACTGAACAAGAAACACAGCTGAGGCTACTTCTACACTATGTGAGTCACCAGAACTTTTAGCATCCTCTTTTTACATGCCTCAATATTCTTGCAATATAGTCTTAGACTTAGACTTTCTTAGGTAAGGTTTCAGATAGATAAAGAAATATTGGAAGTTAACAGAAATAACAGCAGGTAAAATGGCACCCTACTTTTTGATTTTTTTTAATGTTTCATTTTGATAAATGCATGCAGTCAGAACTCAGAGTGTATGTATGGAAGCCAACAGGAGTTCATCTGTGCTAGGCATCAAGAGATTAAGATGACATGCTATGAATTCTTAAAAATGTAAGTTATTTTGTAATATACATAATCCAGAATGAGCATCTGAGATTAAATCCAGCCCTAGTGGGAAAAGGAAGCAACTTCAATCCACTCAGTGTAAAGTAAATTGCAGTAGCAGAGCTCTGGAGAGGAGACTAAGCCAGAGAATAAGGCAGCTGAGAGGATCTGAGGAGTCTGAGGGATGGTAGATCAATAAAGAGAACAGCAGAACAGATACTGAATCTCAAAAATGGAATCTGTATTGAAACTGAGGAGAGCCAGAGAGTGTAGCACCACTCTTTGGTATCCACTCACGTGCAGCAGCCAGTACATCAAATATCAGGCCCCAAACAGCATCTTATCATCCAGTGCCCTGTGTGAATCAGTGGTGTAATCTCAATCACCTTAAATTGAGCTGGGTCAATCCCTTGTTTCCTTCTCCACGTGTTTTTTCTAGTTTGTCTTCTTATACAGCAGAAGACTTCATCTGATGTTAAGGCCCATATTCCACATCGAGATTTTCTTTCACCTCTTGCCAACTGTCTCTAAAAGATGCCAGTCAGCAACAAACCATACTTCTGGTTTAAACTATTCCTTTCACCCTGTAGGCTCAAGAAGATAGCTTTTAGAAAAACACAGAATTTCTGACAAGCACACTTCTAAACAATGCTCAAAGGTTTATTGTCTATATACTCACCTATGAGTACCACACTGTGTATCTCTGATTTGCTCAGCCAGTGCAGAGACTTTCAAAATAATAAGCCAAATTAAGAACCATGTTCAAGAAATAAAATATTTCTAAAAATTGTTAAATCAAGCTGACATTTCTTGGAGACTAACAAGAAAAATAACAGAGTAATAATTAATGTACCCTATGCTATAAGCCTTCCTTGAAAACCCTCTCATTCCATCTTACAAAAATACTACCAAACTGAAATTATTGTTCTTGTTATGGTCAGGTACAGCTCTTGTATTCTCTAGGCTCTACTCTCTCCTAGTTAAACTGGCAGGGCTTCAATGAAGCCAGGGCTTTTTTCCTGACTGAGATTTGGGCCTCTACCTATTAAATGAAAAATTTCAGTCCTTGCCAAGGTACAAAATTAGCTATATCTTTCAATGATTTTCTTTCTGGGATGCAGCAAATCACCTATTTTTTCACTTGTAGGCTTGTAAAGCAAATCACAAAGCTTGCCAGAAATGACAAAATACACATTTTAAAGTTAGTCAAGCAAAATAGAATAAACTTTAAAGGTCTGATACAATCCAAGTGTTGGTCTCTAACATTTTGTGGTGCCATCACTCTCAAACAGGAAAGTTGGCCAGGAAAAATAAGGAAAACTGAGAGAATTGGGATTGTTCAGACTGGACAAAATAGGGTTAGAACATAAGAGAACCTTCTTGTACTGAAAGGGGCTAGAAGAGAGCTGGAGAGGGACTTCTGAGGAGGGCATGGAGTGATAGGACAATGGGCAATGGCTTTAAACTGAAAGAGGACAGGTTTAGATATTGAGAAGACATTCTTGACTATGAGGGTGGCAAGGCTGGGGTGAAACAGGAGGCTTTTTCTCTCAACATACCTTGTCTGGATCAGTGGTCACAGAGGACCAGAGCACAGTAATACCAACGAGAAGAAGGGGTTAACAGTAAAATCCACTCCTGTATATTAGTCTATCTCTTTACTGTGTGCGAAGATTAATCAAGATCACTGAAATTAATTAAAACCCTAACTGAGAAACCTGATTGCTTTGAAAGACTGCATTTCTAAAACTAATCTCACCTCTAAGCTTCTGGGTAGTTGTGGGAGTATTTCCTGTGAAACATTTTTAGGGGTGACAAGGGTAAAGAAGCACTGCTACTCATCACAGACAGTCACCACTGGTGCAGCATTCCCTCTTCTGCATTTAGGGAAGGGCACTCAGACTTTGCTTTGCTTGACTCCTACAGACCACCCCACTTTGACTGTGCTGAAATGGAAATGTCTCACAGCACAAGTGAGATGTGTTGTAGATGTTAGCTTTGGTATCACTGCAAAAGAAGGACAATGAAGATAAATGTACACTGTGAAGTGGGAAGGACAGAAGAGGTTAGCTTTGATGCTTTTACAGAGAGAGTGAAAGTCATAGGGTAGAAGATAAGTGCAGAGAGAGGTTTCAAGGGTGAGTTTGTAGCAGCAACAAAATGAATCCCATGGCACAGGAAAGTGGAATCCATCAGAGAACCCAAGGGGCTAAGTTCTGCTCTTCTTCACAAGCTTTCACAGAGATGACAGAGATGCAAGTGTCAGCAGAGCCTGGCCTGACATCTCCAGCTGGGCTTGTGTGCTACTGGAGATGTAGAAGGTAGATATGGACTGGCAGCAGAAAACAGCACGCACAGCTGGTCCTGGTGAGGCAGCTGCACACAGGTCAAAGAGCAGGTTTTCCAACACAAAAGGAAAACACATCCTCACAGAGAATAGCAGAGATGATAAAAAACACTGGAGTGCCAAGATATCCTCCCACCTTTTACCCAAAGACTGCAGGCCCTTGAAGAATATGGAGAGAGGGATGGCAATCATGTCAATTATTAACAGCCTTTTGGTGAAAAGGAAACCTGCCACTTAGAAACACACCTCCATATGTACACAGTCTTCTACAAGAGAAGACTGTATGTCACAAGAACTAATTTCATATACTAATTTCCTATACTAATTACATATGCTAATACTATGAACTAATTTCATAATTCCATATACTTTCTCACAGTAACTATTTTTCTTCTAAATTTTCAAATTCTTCCATTTCATCATGCACAGAGGGGAACTGCCTTTCAGTTTCATGTGCTGGGTTCAAAAACACATGCATCAGAAGAATAATAAAGTTGGCTTTCTTGAAATATTTTTCATTTTGACCATGATAATTGTTCTTTCCTCAAAACCTATTTTCAAAACCATTATAAAAAGAACTATAGCTTCTTATTAAAAAAAAAAAGACAAGGCAATTGATCGCAAAAATATATTTCCCTTATAGTTTTGAGAAAGAAAACTTCTATAATTGACATATTTCATTACCAAACTCAGCTGTGCTGCAATAATAATAAGTGGGTAGCAAAGTGAGACTAAAATTTTTAAGTGCTCTTTTTTCTAGGCTAATTTTCCATATATTATCTGGACCCTTGAGGAATACAGCAGCCTGTACTATGGTCTAAGCCATGATAAAAACACCATTCCTCAGACAAATTTCTCTGTTACATTCCCACTGCTTTTGTTGAAAGCAGTGTAATTCTTTTATCCAGTCTCTCCTTTCACATCCACATCTAGACAACACCAATCTCTTGTAGAACCCCCTTCAAGCTTCTTCAAGCTCTGAAAACACAATATTAGGATTGATTTTCTCAGGTATCCTGCTCAGGGTGATGCTTACAAGTACGTACTCACTGGAAATACAAGCAGCTCAAATGCCTGATCTGTACCCATTCAGTAGCAGATAAACGAGATTCCAACCACTGACACTGAGACTGGGATAAAAGCATCAGAGCAGTCACAGATCACACTCAATATCCCACCTGACAGCAGCAGCCTCCAGGTGCTCGGCGGGTGGTAGCAAACTGCAGGATAATAAACTTACCTACAGCCTCTCCCTAATCTATCAACAGGCAGACTCCTGACCTAAATGCATCCGAGTTCCCACCCTTTCTACTTCTGTCAACCCAATTTATATCCCCAGCACTTGTTTTCTGGCCAAATCACCAAGAAGTGAAACTTCCTGAAGAAGTCACTTGGTATTAGCAGCTCTTCAGTGTCACGCCACACATTTCAGAAAGCTTCAGGTCTTTTTTTTTTTTTTTTTTTTTTTCAGAGATGCTAATTTGAGTTGATTGTCTTTCTGTAAGACTGTGAGGATAGGAGACAAAGCAGAGTGGAAGGTGACAGCAAAAAAAGAGGTGAGCATACACTGAGGGCTGACTCAAAACAGCCACGCACACATCTGGCTGGAGGAGAAATGCCTTGATAAATTGGTGTTCACTGTTTGTCAGCATGCACAGCATATGTGCTCTTAAATGAACTGTACTGTGAAAATGTTCCCTGGAAAACATTTGAAATCAAGGCAAGATAGTCCACTTGCTTAATCTTTTATTTTAGGCATTAGCCTTTTTCATGTTAAGTAAGATAAAACTTAAATTGTTCTAGGGGAGATTTAGATTAGATATTAGGAATTTTTTTTTCATTGGTAAAGCACTGGAACAGGCTGACCAGGAAAGTGGTAGAACCACTCTCCCTGGGAGCATTCAAAAACATGGAGATGTGATGCTTAGAAGACAGTTTAGTGGTAGACATGGTAGTGCTCAATCAAAGGATGTTCAATCATCTATTTTTGATTGGATTACTCTAGAGGCCTTTTTCAGCCTTAATGATCTATGAGTCTATGTTTGAGGAGAGGGGAGCATTTGTAAATAGTGGGTCAAACCCTGACCCCACTGAATCAGTAGAAGCTTTGCCACTAAGTTCAAGGAAACCAAAGATCTAGTAAGGTCTATGAAAAAAACATAGCAACAGTAAGGGGAAAGGTGGTCTGAAAGTCTCTTGCAGCAAAGTTTCTTCAAATCTGAATGAGCTGATATCAAAAGGTCTACAATGTAACACAAAAAGTGGACACACATAGATTTTATTTGCCATTTATTTTTTGTTCCTGTTTAATTTTCAGGTCTGTAACAATGGCCCGGATGGGAGCTGCAAGTTTTATCATCATAATGAAGATTTATGAAAAATTACCTTTTTTTAAGTAACACAACCACCAGAAAGAGTTTGAGTGCCTGCATTAATCACTGCTTAACCTGAGCAAACCAGAAATCAGAGGAAAACACAAGTATTTTTCTATTTGTCCTAATTTCATCCCACTTAATCCACCCAATGCCGTGCAGTACATAAAACTTAGGCTATGTGCACAGGATTATATTTCACCCTTCACATGAGACATGAGCCATCTTCTGATATAAACCTGTATAACTCCACTGCCTGCATTGTCAGCAGATCAGTGCCATGAGCTGCAAGCACAGCCAGAAACAGAGAGGAAAAGAAACTCTGGAGTATACTTTTAATGCTCAGATACCTTTTTAGAGGATGTTCCTGAGACATGTATTCCTGTGTTTAGAACATTAACAAAGGAAACTCCCTGCCTGCTTGCATGGGAGGTCAAACCAAGAGCATGTTCTGAGTGCAGTGGCAGAGCAGAGCTGTAAGTGCTGTAGGCACACCAATAAGGGAGCTGCATGACCATAATCCTGACATAACAGCTCTGCAGCATAGGGCTGGTTTAGAGATATGACATTCTCTGTTAACATATGCATGAGTTGCTAAATTGTTTGAGCTTGGTCCACCCTGGAAAAGCTTTTTGATTTGATGCTTTTCATTTTGGCAAACAGTTTTATTGCAGACAGTTTTTCAAATTGTCAAATTATCTTTCTGAGCAAATATATTAGTGCTACAACACATAAGAATGAGTGAGTCAGTAAGCATTTAGTTTTCCATTTTCTGAGATGTTTTGTCTGAAATAGGAAAGCACTTTTCACGTGCAGCCTTAATGGGGCTAGCAATTGCTCTGGTCACTGGTGAAGGACATTCTTTGTAATGAGTACTGGAAATATCAGTATTTCCCTAGATGCAAGACTCAAAACATAATCATAATTTACTTTATCTATTTATCCTCATGCACCCCAGGAATATCTGGGGGTGACCCCATCTTCTGCTCAGCCTGGAAGGTATAAAGAGAGACCAACTCTTATTCCTGTAATGTTCTGTCATTGCCAAAACAACTGATGCTCACAAAACCACTATCTTTAACCCTCTCCTCTCCTCTCCTCTCCTCTCCTCTCCTCTCCTCTCCTCTCCTCTCCTCTCCTCTCCTCTCCTCTCCTCTCCTCTCCTCTCCTCTCCTCTCCTCTCCTCTCCTCTCCTCTCCTCTCCTCTCCTCTCCTCTCCTCTCCTCTCCTCTCCTCTCCTCTCCTCTCCTCTCCTCTCCTCTCCTCTCCTCTCCTCTCCTCTCCTCTCCTCTCCTCTCCTCTCCTCTCCTCTCCTCTCCTCTCCTCTCCTCTCCTCTCCTCTCCTCTCCTCTCCTCTCCTTCTCTATCTCCACTTTACATTATCATTTGCCTTCTCCCCTCTCACTAAAATCCCAGCTCTATCTGAGGTAACTTATACTCATCAAACACAGATATAGAGTGCATACATTAAATGCAGAGTTTTGCACAACTTTCAGCCTAAGAGCTACATCCTCCCAGCACCTCAGCAGCTGTTTTCAAGCTGTCACTGCTCAAATGTTCACCCATTGTTTACAGCAAACTGATAAAACAGGTCAGGAACTGCTTATGCTATACTAATGCAGAGGGAGAGAGAAGTCCTGAAAATTAGTTTCCAGTTTCCACATGTCACTCACTTGAACTGAAATACTTCCATTACCCACTGTGCTTAACAACTTATCAACAAAACCTTCTAGCAGAACAGCTGTTAGAAGGCTTAAAAGCAAAATAATTTTTAAAATTTTAAAATTTTACCAGTCTTGAGTCACTCATGGCTTGAACAAAACTTTGAGTCTCTCACTGAGGCCGTTAAGGCTTAAAAAAACCTCAAAAGGGGCAATTGCTACCAAGAATGCCTTAACTAATATTTCCCAGTAATCTCACTTCACTTTTCTGACATGATGCAGTGACTGAGGAAAAGTTTCAGCTTCCCCCTTCTGTCATCATCACAGGTAGATAAAACCAAAACTGTAAGACACAACGGCAAATTAGGATTGAGAAGACCAGTGTATTAAGGAAGGCCGAGGCTGGAAAGCTGAGTATCCAAGTAGGATGATCAGAGAACACCAGATTCCTCTGGTAACCAAGCTGGGAATAAATCTGAAAAGGACCTGATGCTTGCCCGACAGGCTGTTGAACACTTTGCTACTGAATACCTGTAAGGAAACAAACCCCAAAAGAGCTGCACAACTTGGATAATCACATTGATGTATTCATTTAAAGCAGAAAAAAACTGGAAGTTCTGGTACATTAAATGTTGTTGAGGAGGATGAAGGAAATGGACATGACTAGTTTGAATCCTGAAGTGCATACCCCACACATCTGCCTTGAGGGCAAAGAGTGTGGACAGAGGAGAGAAAAATGCTTTTTTTCTGTTACAAGATGACAGAGGAGATGATAAGGGACAAAGCACCACATAAAAAACCCATGCTAGTCTGAAGTCTGGGAGGACTCAGGTATCCTGATCTCCTTCATCTCTCTCTGCTTGTGAAGCCATTCATTGCCAATCAAAACCCATGCAGGCATTGGTACTACCATTTCACTGGGTCACAAGATGCACAAATCCCAAAATGTGCTCTTCTGTCCTGTGATGAGCTTTACCTGAAAAAGTACTCTCACTGTGCTCCCTCTGTTCTGATTAACATAACATTGACCGACTCATTCACCTTTTCTCGTAAAACAGTGTAGATTTCATTCCTGATTTCTATTTCCCTTGTTGAATGTTTTATAATAGAGATAAATAAATTAATGTTCCCCTTTAAACTTATTTTTTTAATTATCTGCATTGCTGACTGGCTTCTACTGAAGATCATCAAGCTAAATGGAACTCTACAAGCAATAATAATCGAATTTTGCTATGGCTATCCATACCTACTTTGAATAACAAGGAAGAAGAATGGTAATTTTAAAATTATTGCTTTTTGTTGATCCACAATACAGTAATATTTTTTAAAAATCATTCCACCTCACATCATTGCAAACAGCAAATGTGCCCTCCCTGGATTCCATGGTAAAATTTAGTATGAGACCTGTGTAATGGGATTTAAAGCTGAACAGCTGTTTTGCTAGCCCTCTATACCAGACAAACATCTTAGAACCAGGAACCAGCATGATCTCAGCAGGAATTTTGAAAGCAGAAAATACATATCAAAAGAATAATGAGTAGCCTCTCACTCAACAAATCACTCTGTTCTTTTGAAAATTACAGTTCTTTAAAGTACTCCTGTCTTTGGAACTCACATTGCTCACACTTAGAAGCCAATTTTCCTGCCCCACAAGAGGAGTAACGCCACCAAACATCTGCTCTCCGTTGAGTGAGTGCATTTTAGATCTGTGAAACCATTTCATTGAGTTATTCAGCCAAGAACCCCATGAATAACTTTGGACCAGATTAAGTCATCTTTCATGACTGTGAGATACATCCATCAGACTGAGTCTCTGACAGCAGCAGATATTGTCTCTGCTGTATAAATGAAGCCAAGGGAGTAATTCCTCTTAAGATAAATGAAGCCTTACCATTATAAAAGGATGGCAACATTAAGGAAGTATTATGAAGATGTTAGTTTCCCAAGAAGAAATGAAGAAGACAAGGTTGTATGCTTGCCAAGGTGATATGTGGTAAGCAAATGAAAACTTAAAGAAAGCCAACCAAGAAACAGTCTGACCTAAAACACTAGTCAAGTACAATTTCTAGTATCAGAAATGAACTTTTAAAAATGCTTAGGGAAGAAAAATGCAAATTTTGTCAGCAATTTTCTTGCTGCTAATGCCTAAGTCTACAATGAAAAAGTCAGTCCCTGTATGTGTTTAATCAACTTCACCACTGCCACAGTGTCCTGAGGAAAGCAGAATGTTCTCCCCTTTGGCTGTTACTCTTTCTTTGCAATGTTGCACCAGGCAGCTGAGCTGAGGCAGGAAGCGCTGTCCTAGGAGGGCACGGATATTGTGGACATTCAGCTGCTGCCAAGAGTGTGACCAGCAACAAAACAATTTCAAAGCAAACACCCCTCACAGTTCATCAGGGTGTAATGACCATGTGAGTGTTGATGCCATTGTGGACGTGGGTAATACAGATCTCAGTCATGTGATGAACAACATATTCCAACTTTTGGCCTATCTCCAGATCACCAGGGATGTACTAACATCCATCCGTAATTTAACTTTGTCTAACCTGAGATGGAATACTGTTTATGTAAACTACTAATTAAAACTATCTATAGTAATTATTCTCAAACATCAATTATCTGATAATTAAATTTTTTTTGAACACTGAAAGAAGGCTTATAGGGCTGCTGGGCTGCAAGACATTATGGAATGAGCTCCTTCTTGAAAAGGATTAATTGATGTCATAAGAGATTTGTTTTTCCTTTGAGCACCCCACTGCTGTTGATTCCAAAGACAAGAGCATTTGATTGGATAAATGACTGCAGATTAATTTCAGGTCATTATGTGCTGGAAAATACAGACTGCCATGCCAGGAGATGCAGAATCACTGCTATTAAAATATTAAAAAAATGTCAGTAAGTTTCTATACCATTTCCTTGACCCAAATATTCTTATTTAGAGAACAAAAATAGCAGGATAACAATGAGATCAATGCTATTTTACTCTTTTTTTTTTCTTTTTTTTTTTTTTTTTTTTTTTTTTTTTTTTTTTTTTTTTTTTGCCATTCCAGTCAGGGTCTCTTTCTGTCGCTATTTGTTCAGATTGACATTAATATTTCTTCATGCAAATAACTTATTAATTATTGCTATGGTGATTAGAAGTGAGGTCTGATATCATGCTTAGGCAACAAGATTGCTACAGGTTTTATAAAAAAATAGAGTGTCTTGATCTTCTATTTCAAAAACTGTTAGAGTGGCAGGAAAATCTGCCTTTGGTGGTCCTTTTTATGTAGGGATAAATGCAGTCACTTCCTGAGGCACCTCAGGCAATACTGAATAAATGCAATGCACCCACTTCACACTGCTGCTGCTCTGTGGAAGCCTAGCTGTGCTTTCTATTCTCTTAAGGGGCTGCTGAATCCAAAGGAAAGAGTAGCAGAAGAGCTGGGGAACACAATTTTGGTCAACAAATCTAGTAGGTAGTTTCAAAATTGAACTCTGGGTAAATACAATTACTGAAAGAAACTTCAACCCATAAAGAAATAAAAGTGATACAAAGAAAATAAAATATTTCAGTATATCTGAAATGACACCCTATTTTCCTCCTGTTAGCAAGAAAATCAGCTTCTAGCTTCGGTGAACCCAAAATAATTTTCTTCCCAGCTCCTGGTTATTTCCATCAGTGAAGCACAAACTCATGAAATTCTCTCTAAATATCCAAATGAACACAGAAATACACACAATCAGAATTAGCAGACACAGGGGTCCTTCACTAGATCCTTAATTTGTTTTTCTCCTTCAAACTCCACATTCCTTCTCTAGATTCCAAAGTCAAAAGTAGAATCTTCTCTGTCAAATTCACGGTGCTAACACAACACAGAAAAACAGATAAACCCTTGCACCCTCAACTGGAAACAAACAAAATAAACAACCCTCACTCCCAATAATGCTATTCAAAGTGGTATATAATTTTATGGTTGCAATTTTAAGTAAACATAAAACAAGATCTCAAAAGAAACAGCCCTACAGAAAAAAATGAAAATGCTTAATATTTGTGCTCAATATTTTGGGCCAAAACTTTTCAAATTTGAGCAATTTCTGGCAGAAATCGGTATGTTGCAGAATTTTATTTTGCTATGGAAACTGCCTGAATAAGAGAAACAAAGCCATAGACCAACCATTTCTAGTCAAAACTTCCTCCTCTCTCATGCAAATCATACAAGTCCTCGAACAGCTTCTCTTTAAACATCATATCCTGCAACACAGGCACAGCATTTCTCGCTGAACACCTGTGAATTAGTAATATTCTGCAACTGCCTTGTGTGATCTGTGAGCGGACACAAGTGGTGCCCAGGCAGCTCCCCAGCCCCGAGAGCTGAGCCCGTGGTTGTCCAGGAGCCACCTCTGATGTGGATTACACCTCCTATGGGACACGGGCAGCAGGGCGTGGCCTTTAGTCACCTCAGCATCGCTGTTACAGCTCCTTTACAAAGCTCAAGCTGAGTATCACCAAACCCCTAATTTCCTTTCCTTCCACAGCTGCTGCTGTCCTTATCTAACCTCAGGTACCGGAGCATTTCTGAGCTGTTTCTGCGATGTTTGGGTCACTGGCTGCATGCGCTGGGGCGTGCACCAGGGCAGCAGCAGATGTACTGTGTGTGACAGCCCCACACAAACAATGGCCTCTCTCCCCTCACAGCTGCAGCGGTGCCTGAAATGATTATGTACAAATGATTTGTCTCGTGCGTTTTTGGCAGCCTTACAATATGCTAGCCACACAGTAGTAATGTGGTGGCCACAACCCATGACACACCTCTAGCTTTCCCAAAACTACAGGCTGCGCCAAAGGGCTGTCCTCTGTCTGATGCTCATCAGCACAGAAAACCAACCTGCAACCATGAAGCCAGGAGACCACTTAATGGCTGGAATGGATGATCTTACAGGCCTTTTCCAGCCTCAGTGGCTTTATGATTCTATGTCTGCATTCAGAGTACATAGCCTGTGCAGCCAGCAGATAGTAAGGTCTCAGTGAAAGCCTCAGGAAGCTGGGTATTTCTTGAGTGGCACTTCATTTTTCTGGTATTTGATCTGCTGAAAGACACTACCTGCTTGTGATGGCTTTCATGACTGGCAAATTGTGTTATATCTTCTCACGTCTTTCGAAATAGCATTCAGTGTATTCTCAAGGTAACTGAGAACAATTTGTGTGAGTGATGCAAGGATGTGAAACCTTCATCAGTTTGTGGCTTACATTTGCATTGTGGAGAACTGAAATTCCCTTGACTCAGGCCAGTGTTTGAAGTATAATGCTGGAGACTGGTTTCTTCTGCCTGACCTGGTCCTGCTTTTAAGAAACATACCCACTATCACCATATATTTTTTAAGGTGGAGCCCATTCTACCAGCAATTCAAATTCCTGAATACTCCAGTTGTTACAATGATCCAGTGACACGTAATTTTTCACACCCAGTTCCTTAAAATATGTTCCACTTTTAACCGAGATGGATTACAACCAGAAGTTCTGCAATCTAGCAAAGGTTTGAGCCACTTGACATCTCCCTAAGTCACACCAAAGTGATCTGCACACGCTCCTGTTCAGCACATGTGTGTTTTTCCTGCTGATCAACAGCATTCCCAGCACACTGAATAGCAAGACACCTCGTCAGGTGTCTCCTTCAAAAGCACTGTTGTGCTCAGAGTAATCTGTGGGCATGGTCCTTACAAAGAAACAAAAGACATTTGGGGACACTTTGCTACAAATGGCATTTGGGGGCAGTCTGCAGGGCTGTTACCTGACAGCCCTGTATTTTGTAGGCTGTCCTGCTCTTGTCCTGCTTCTCCTCAGGTCTGCTTGCTGACCATGGCACATCATGGGGTAGGAGATCTCCTAGCACAGGAGACCATGAGCTTGTACAGCAGGTTTGCTCTGTGAGAGGCAAGACTCCTTCACAAGACTGTGTAAATTCTAAATTGTTCTTCTGACTTAATTTATCCAAATTGCCATCACAACAGTGTTATTCTGACAGGGTAATGAGTGTATTTCATCAGTATTACAAGCAATCTTTGAGCACAAAAGAGAGTGATTTAGGTGTTCTAGAGAAGAAAACGCATCCTTTTACAACTACTCTTCATTTTTCCAATACGTTGCCTTTCTCTCATAACTTATTCTCATGGGATGCTCTAAAAATCCCAGTTGCATTATACAAAGTTATATTTTTCAAGTTTCTTGCAAAATATCTCAGTTAATTAAGAACAAATAGCTTAGTTTCTCTTCACATTTTACTAACTGTCCCCCTCCACACACAATGAATGGAACAAAGTCTAGAACAAGCAGAAAAACAAGTTACCATAGAAGAGCTACCAGCAATTACTCACTAAATACAATAAATTATTGTATATCTGGAAATTAAATGTACTTCATTTTGTTGTCACTGAGTATTTTACAAGCGTGGGTGACAAAAGAACAGAGCAGAATACAAATGTGGTACAATTGCCTCTTGCAGTGTCTGTGTTTCCACTGAAGTTGGATTTTTTTTCTCCTCTTTTCCTTTTGACAAATTTAAACTGATGGATGGTGAAGCAGGATTCTGATTAACTGGAGCCTCAGTTAAGCAGCAAAAAGCAGCAGTACAAACATCCTGAAATTTCACACTGCAATCTCATGCTCCTGTTTGAGCAACTCAATAGAGCGAGCGGCTCTTCTAAGAGGGTCCAACCCTCAGTTTCTGTAGAAACCTGTCAACTTTGAGAGGCATTCAGGTCCACTCACATGAGAGTCTGCCAGGGCCAACCAGGCATGAGATTCAGACATGTTTCTGGAGACTTATATGTCATCTGTCTTCAGACAGGAATTAAGCTATATTTTTCAATTGTGCAGAGCTCAATTTCAAAATCAGTTCCGCCCTCTGAGGTTGTAACAGTGGACTTAGAGCTATTAAGAGAGTTGCTGTCTTGCAGGCATTTGCCATGATTTCTGTAAAACCTCTTTGTCTTCAATGGCATGAGCCATTATTGATAAATGTTGCTCCCCCATTGGATAACTTTTCTGAGCAAAGGATCAGCCTTCCACTGTGCTAGAGCACAGCAAAGAGAAAATAAAGTCAAAGAAGTCATGTATTGTCAAGGCTATTTAAACAAATGGCTTAAAGGAGTAGAGGATGTGTGGCAGTGTGGCACACTGTATGGTCTTGAATAACACTGACACCCTCTAAACGAGAAAAGCAGAAACCATACTTCAAAAGCAAAGGATAGCCAAGCACCACAGCTAACTTTAAACCTCTATCTAGCAGACACACTTGTGTTATTTGGCAATGAGTGGCATGACTTTACAGTTTATGCTGGCCTTCAGATCTCTAGAGGAGATGTTAAATCAATGATCAGCATGTTTCTGCACATAGATCTGTCTTGAAGCTAATTCTTGTTCTGCTTAAGATAACACAGCACAAATCTTTCAGGAATATGGATCAAAACACTGTCTTATACATATAAGCCCATTCTGTCCCCACTCCTCTACCTGTGGCCATCCACTTCTGACTAATTAAGTTCTTGATCAATCCCGTACAACTTTCACCATAACCAGAAAGTATGGCAGGTCCACAACCCATTCCACATGCTCTTATGGGATGTCGTGTACCCTACACTAATGAAGCTTGACCCTTTTGAAATAAAATACAGAAAAAACACTTGGGTAAGGAAAGTTATCTTGTACTTCAAGAGGTTGGACAGACATTGGTCCACTTGCTTATTAGGGAAAAAAGTAGTGCAACAAGTCAACTATAGGAACGACGCTATCCTCCATTCTCTAGACTGTGTGGAATTGCCCCATCACTGTTACATGTGATTAATAGAATCATAGGGTTGCAAGGGACCTTTAAACACGATCTACTTGCAAACCTTCTGCTATGAGAAGGGACACTTTGCACTAGAGCAGATTGCTCAGTGGCCTTGAACACTTCCAGGTATGAGACATTCACAACTCTGGGCAACCTGTTCCAGTGCCTCCCCATCCTCAGAGTAAAGGTTTTTTCTTCTAAAATCTAATTAAACCTACCCTCTTTCTATTTGAAGCCATTCTCCCCTATCCTGTCACTACATACTTTTGTAAAGACATCTGGTTGCTTACAACACAGGCTCTGTTATGACAGGTACAGGCTACCAATACAGCAGTTTTCCAAAAAGGGAGAAAACAGGTGAATGTTGACCCCATATCTAACAACCCAGATAATGCTTATTCAGAATAGATAGTAGAAGTCAGATTCTGTAGCCTCTCCTTTTCAGCCCCATGTCCATCCAATAGATGTTGATGGTAGCACAATTTTTACAAAAGCATGAGATTTTCAAAATCAGGACATGCATTGTAGTGCGACAAGCAACAGTGCCCCTCACAATGGGTCTCTCAGCGGCTGCCAAGCAAACATTTCTGAAAAGTACCATTGAAAAGCAAGTTTCACTGTGGATATGCAAACCTAGCAAACAACACCTTAATAGAGAAGAGAGAACATGTGAGTGAGCTATAGCACCAACTCTGCACACCAATGGCAATAAACATGCTGGTCATTATTTCTGTGTTTAGGCTCCATCCAAACATTTATCTGTTAAAAACTCCAAGAGCTTTAGGTGTTCTTCAGAAAACAACTGGGTTTTCAAATTGATGTTGGCACTCAGTCTTTTCAGTGGTAAGATTAAAAACAAAACAAAAAAACCCAAAATCAAACCAAACCTAACCATTTAAAAAAATGCCCTGTTATGATACAGGGCTAAGTCTGAAGAATTCGAAGTAACATCAAGTGAGGCTATCTGAAGAGCATGGAATTCCTCCAGGGCTGGAAAATTCAAAGCACAGAGCATCACTTACATCCAGGCAGAGACATAGCAGACACTATGCAGCAGGCTCTAGAGAACTAACCTCTCAGCTGCCAAACAGAGAACAGAACTGAACTGATTTAACTCACATGAGAATCTCACCTGGGAAGCCATGAGTCTAAAACATGGCAAAGATTTCAAAGGAAGTCATAACCTGGGGTGTCCTCACTTACTCACTTCCTACGAAATAAGCATTCTGGTTTCAGACACTCAGAACAAGGTGGCACAGCTGATTTCACCACCCTTGTGTGTAAACTAGTAGAGAATTGACCAGGTATCACAGACTTGCTGGGCACAAACCAGGATAGAGTGAAAAGACAAGTACATAAATCTTCTGGCATTAGCGCTACAGAATTTTTCTTTGTTCCACCTTTATTTTGAGGAAACAAAGATGGGGGGAAATAATATTGAAGGCGGATCTTACTCTTGAAGAGTCACCAACTGAAAAAGTTTCTTTCACCATAACTTTGGCCAGTACACATAGGACAGCATTAGTGGAAAAAAGAAATGTTTTTTAAAGCACTGCTTATATGTAGCTGTTTTCCATTAGAGAAGTTTGCACATTTTGAGGGTCTAGTGCCACAATAACTGACAATTCCACAATAAAATCCCGAAGTGATATTCTCAATAGCTCCTCATGAACACAATTGGAAAAACAAATGTCCTCCATGCTGTTTTATTATCCACACAACTGCAAGATATTTGTGGCTGCAGAAAGTATTAAGAAGAAAAACTAGAGCACAAGAAAGTAGGCTAATCAGTTCAACATACTATCTGATGGAATTAATAATTATAGATATGTCTGCCAATTTTAAAAAACTCACAAACAACAAAGTACAATGGTAGGTAGACTCTTACCATTGAACAAAGAGGCAGGGAAGAGTGAGCAAAGAAAAAAAAAATTACAACCAAAGATGGGAAAGAAAATTGAGGTACAGTACTAAATAAAAAATCAACTGAAAATAGGAAGTCTCCTTCTGCTATGAACTCTCTCAACTCAGACAAAATGTCTCCAGTTACAGACCAAGCAAAAGGTTCTGTAACTGAGCAGATGTGATGACACAACTGAAGAATTAAGGATATGGCTCCCTACTAGTTCTTTCTCTCCTCTGATGTCTCACCAATGAGAAAAAAAAAATATTTTCTTTATTGTGTGTTGAAATAGGTTAATAAGCATCAACATACAGTACAGTTCTGACCAGATTCCTGTAGTAATTCTACATGTGGATACTTATACATTTGAAAAAATTCACATCCACTGTATAAAAGGAGAAATGTCACTTGATATCATCCTTGCTGACACATGTTTGTTTAGTTATCTTTTTCAGCATCACTGGTTTTCTACCCAGAGTGGGCAAAAGCCAACATTGAAATATGCCACGTGAGAGCCAACAATGAAAGGAAGGAATACAAATAAATATGGGAGGGTAGTAAGGAGCTGTTGTCATAGTTCCCAGTGCTTGACAGATTCTCAGGTGATGTAAATTTTGTCCTTTTTTCTCCCCTGTGTCAAGCCTTGAAAGCAGATTCTCTTCCTGTACAGTGTATTCAGATTTACCTGTAGACAAATGCATAAAGGACTGCCCCCAAGGTCTTACCAGTCTTTATTTTCAGAAACAACCAACCTAAACATCAGACCTGAGAGCAGCAGAGATGACTTAAAAGAGAGGGAGGTCCACAGCAATATCCTCAGATTGAACGGGATCCTGAAATTTAAAGGCTGAGGGGAATCACACTAAGTAGCCTCAGCCTCAGAGGTAACCCCTTCTGCAGTAGCTCCTATGGAAACCTACCTTCCGAAAGCAGGCACAAAACCCCCATTGTACAAGAACGAAAGGTTTAAAAAAACACTCAGTCTTGTGCCCAAGTAGGAACAGGCAGAAATCTGTGCAAAGAGACATAATCTCTGTTTTTTCTCACCATGCCCACCTCATTTGCATTAGAGGGGATGTCTGTTGGGGTCCCTGCTCTGTCCCAGGTGCCTTCACGTCCCACAAAAGACCACACTGCATGCAGGACGAGCGCTGTTACTCTGACACATTTATTTCTCAAGTACTCACCCACAAGGAGCTAGAGAACTACTGTACAACCTTAGAGCTTGGAAATCTCATCTCTCTACCTGCAAGCTGTCATTGACAGCTGATCAAAATGCCTGCATTTCTCTCCTTTCCCCACCACGGAGGTTTTGCAGAGCTGCAAAAAGACCGAGTGTCAGGGGTCTCTCAAAGCATCCAAACCTGACAGGGACATCGCACACGGTGACATTTTAGCATCTGCTCCAAAGCATCTCTCCCCGCATGCGGCGCGTCCATCACGCCCTGCTGCCGCCGCCGCAGCCTCCCCCCGAACTGCAGCCCATCCGCATGGCCCCGCGGCTCGGCAGCACCGGAGGCAGAACCTTTTGCCGGGAGGGGTTCTCGGGGGTGTTCCCGGGAGGAATCCCGAGGGAAAGGGCGGGAGAAGGTCCACTCAGCACCTGTCATGGGAAAAGCGGCGATGCCCCCGCGTCGCTCCCGCCATCCTCGACACCGACCCACCGCATCCCGCATCCTGCATCCCGGCCCGCTCTGCAGCACGGCGCGGGGAAGCCTCCGCCTCCGCCTCCGCCTCGCCTCGCCCCGGCCCCCGCCACCCCCCGCAGCCCCCTTGTCTGCCGGTCCCGCACGGGCATCCCCCGCCGGGCCCCCGGCCCCGCTCACCCCGCGGTGCGGCGGCCCCGCTACGGGCGGTGGTCTCCGGGAGGGCGGGCGGGCAGAGCTCGCCGGCCGAGCATCGTGGTCCGCCCTCCGTCGCGGCGGGGAGGGCCGGCTCCGGGACTCCCTCCCTGCGCCGCCTGCTTCCTCGTCCTCCTCGCCCCTTCCCGCCTGGATTCCCCGCAACGCTGCCCGGAGGAGAACAGGCTCAGCTCCCTCCCTCCGCCGGTATTCCTCTGCTTTCCCGGGCACCGGACCCGGCTCCAGCCCCCGCCTGGCGGCGGGGTGGAGGGTGGGGACAGGGGCCGGCCAGGAGGGGCGGGCAGAAGGGAGGTGGGGGAGAGTGGGACCCCCAGAGCCGCCGCGATTTGCCAGCTCTGCTTCTTCCCCGGGGCTGTCCCCTCCGTGTGGGCAGAAGCAGGTTCCGGCGTCCGGGGACATCGCTACCTGTCCTCGGCGGTGGTCGGCGGACTCTGGAGGCAGTCGGACATCTCTCCCGGTTGCTCCTGCCCCAGTCCCTCCTTGGGGAACACGATGCCCCGGGGGCTTCGCCGGCATCACGGCAGCAAGACTGCATCGGGGGCAAAGGGATGCGGTCTGGGTGACCCGCAGCGGTGTTGGTGCTCTAAAATCCCGGGATACCCTGGGTTAGAGGAGCCTTGCAGCCTGGAGCAGAGGTGTGACAGTGGGGTGGGATGCAGGTCCTGTTCCAGGCGTTGGCCCCGCTGGCGTGCCTCCTTCCCCATGCCTCATGCAGGGCACCGGGCAGGACTGCAACGCTGCTGCACGGTGGTGTTGTCCTGAACCCTAAAGGTATCCATGGCCCTGGATAGGTCCACCTGGGAGCTACCAGGATACTGAACTCATGGTATCCAACAGAACCCTGTCCTCAACAAACTGCCTTAAGGCACTCAGAACGCAAGGAGTGGAGCTTGTGCTTTCTCAGTCTTAGGCTCAGATTTGCCTCCAACTCACAGATGTGTTTCTGTAACTAAGAATGCTACCACCCCAATTACATTCCAGCTAAATTCCTAGTTGGCAGGGCAAAGAAATAAGTGACCCAAGAGTTACTCTACTGCAAATGAGCACAGAGCCCTGGCTTCCCACAAGTGTGTGGCATGTTCTTGTAAATATGCCTTAAGTGTAAAACTGGAAAAAAAAATAGCACCCACAAGCTAGAGTAAATCATGCCAACATAATTTTTATCTGTGGATCAATGGAATTTAATTCCTCAGTTGCCAAGATACGTTGCAGAACTGGTTTTGGGTATTTATTATTCCACCATTTCATGGACAGGGTGCCCTGTGCCACATGGCAGTGAGGTGACTTGCCAGAGATCACCACTACACCCAGATTGCGTGCGACCAGTGTGGACCATGGGCCACATGGACAGAGGAGCGCAGCCAGATGAGTAGTGCAGAGTTATTCACTGAAGGTTTGAGAAGCGTTAAGTTTTGTCTGCTGCAATGCAGAGGAAAACATTTGCGTATCCAAAGCCCTTTTCCTTTGAAAGACACCAGGAGCATAGGCACAGCCCACTGAAGGATGAGAGGTATCTGTTCATTTAAGCCGTGCAACAGCATCAGTAGCTTTGGTCTGGTCATACCCAATGATTGGTATTTACCCAAGAGATCAGTCAAATTGCATTAATTTCAGGAATGACAGCGTGGAAACTTAACATGAGAATGTCTTTCTTGCAGCTTTCCATCCCTGCAGTATCATTGTTTCTTCCATTGTTTCTCTCCGAAAGAGGCATCTACTGTCCTTGGTGGATGTAGAGGAGGCAAAGCAAAGCACTCACATACCTTTCTGCTCTTTCCCCACTTTACATCATCACCAAGCTAGTAGAAGCAGAGCATGAAGGCATGATTTGTTTCCTCTTGCTTTTTGTTCATATGGATTTCAGACCCACTTGTCATTTTGGGGAAGCTCAGCTGGGCATGAGGTTTTCTTTCCTAGTGTCGTTACTGTGTGGCTTTTGTGGAGCTACAGCAGTAGCAACAAAGGCTATTTTTAGCATAAAGTAGGCCAGGCAGTTCCAGAAGATGTATTAATAGGAAGAACATTTCAGAACAAAACAAGCAAACAAGAGAAAACAAACTGAGAAGTGTAAACACAAATAATCTTTTACCAGAAGCAATTGCTAAATAGTAAATATGAGGAGCAGCACCCTCTGTGTCAGAGGACGTGACCCTACCCCATAGCAAACAAATGAATGAAGTCTCTCATCAATATGTGTTACCTGCAGAACAATCAAAGCACCATGCACCTGGAGTGTGATTTTTAGAGATGCCCAGTTTGTCAGATTGAGGTATGCATTTGTTTCCCAGAAAAAGCATGCCTAGCCTGGAAGTTTAAATAAATATTAATCTCATTCTCAGAGATCACTACACATTTATGTTTTGAATCAGTGTGTAGCTGGTACCCAAAGTGTGTTGCCCAACTTGCTGAGAGAATTCACGCCCACGTTTGTAGTGAAATTCTGTGGGCAATGTGCAGCTCTCTGCAGTAGGCAGAAAAGAGGCAAGGATGTGTACTGTAGGAGAAAGATTCATATTTTGCTGCTAAAAGCAACAAATCTTAGTTTTCGATCAATGCTATTTCAGTAGGAGGCATAGTTATCTGTCATCTCCTTTATCCTTGCTGGAGTTTGAAGACTGGATTGCAACAATTCAGCAGTCTGTAAATCTTTGTGGAAGAATAAGTGCAGCAACATTCATCACAGACGTGTACTTGCCTACTTGCCATATGGACTTATAGGGCTGGGTTTTACCTTTTTTTTTTTTTTTTTTTTTTTTTTTAATGTCTGGTAGTAGTTGGGTATCTTTTTTCCATTAGATGTTCCAGTAAGACATCTCACATTCTGACTCTTGTCACAGCCATTCCACTGAAGCCAGTTGCAGAACTTGCTGAATGCTGTTTGCTTGCCTGAGTGTTTGGGTAGATGCAATCCAGGACAATCTGTGTCACCACAATCATATGTTACTCCATCAAGTATTGCAGTAGGATGCTTGTAGTGACAACATAAGTGTTTGCTATATACAGCCTGCATTTGCTTGCTGCTAATTTTGTGAGACAATTTCTTCAAAAAGCAGAAAGAATCAGCACTTTTTGCTTTATTTCTCTAATTGACAAGTGCATCTCTGTGTCCCCATCTGATTTTTTCCACAGCGTGTGAATACATACAAACTTTCAGATTAAGTGATGTCAGAATTTAGTGCATAAGAATTCAGCCTAAGGCCTCACAGTTACTACCTGTCCATAAATTTGCCCTGATGGTCTTTTCAGTTGCAAAAGTATAGACTTTTTTTGCATAGATTTTGAATGCACATCAACTTCTAAGTGTTTCACTATTTCACAGAACAGCCACACCTAATTCAAGCCCACACTTCTTGATGCACAGAGCAAGAAAATGACAACATACATATGCACAGACCAGAATGCAGCTGGAGGATTTGTGTACAAGCCATAGAGGTGAAAAGTTTACAACCAACACAACAAAAAAATAGTTTTAGGACTAATTTGGGGATTTTTTTAAAGCTGAATACATTCTGTCTAAGAACACTGCACTTACTTAATTATCTTTGCCACATGCTTGTCAGGCAGCAATGACTGATTGCCAATTCTACTCCTGCCTGAGCAAAATTAGGATACAAGTCTGCAAAGAACCTAAAGCTAAGCGTGTGATAGTGATGCCAGGTCAGGTGTCACTCTGGAGAGCAGGGGCTGACTGCTACAGAGCTGGCAGCGAATTCATGCTGGGCAGATTGGTTTTCACTATGCTTTATTTTCTCCTGCTGTCTTGAAATGACATTGCACGCACATCCCTAATTGCTAGCCAGAGACTTAATCATACCACTGTTTTGGTGACAGATGTTCCTGGTTAAGGAAATGCAGTACACTTAATTGTGTAAGTCACTGTAATCTCAATAGCAGAGCACATTGCTGTGTTGTAGAAACACAGAATGGTTTGGGTTGTAGGAGACTTTTAAAACCATCCTGTTTCAATCCCACTACCATGGGCAAGTTTAGCTTTTACTAGACCTGGTTTCTCAGCTGTAGTACTAAAGTCTCTTAAAATCCAGATTTACATGTTTACTTTCTATCACAGACAGAAAAATCAGTTTTTCTAATATCTGAGGGGGCCTCAGTATGCCACCATTGTATGTGGAAAATTCCCAAGGGGCTAGGAAGGAAGCAGCATCTGACTGGATGTGAAATCCCAAATCAGGCACTTGGCCAGGCTGCAGAGGCACCATAAGAAGTGGTGAATATCCTATCCTTGGAAACATTCAAGGTCAGGCTGGGCACAGTACTGAGTAAACTGATCAAATTGATCGTGTCTCTGTGCAAGGCAAGGGGGTTAGAAGGAAGTGGCCCTTAAAGGTCCATTCCCATCCAAACCATTCTGAGATTCTGTAAGCCTGTCTTCGCAGCAGCCAGGCTGAGAGGCCAAGCCCACCTGAGTTGAACAGTAGCCCAGGCAAGCCTCTCACGAGTAACTATGAGTGACCTGTCAAATTGCCAAAGTCCTGAAATAGGTCACGAACGCTTTCAGCCAGACTAATAGTCTCCCAGCCACTGCAGTCTGTGGTGGAATGCTGCTCTGACCTGGGGAGAAGACATAGTAGCAGAGAAGCATCAAGGATTTCCTCTCACTCTTTGCAGACGAGGCACTGCATAGCTAATTAGTCACAGGAAAACGCACCATCTGTTTTGCCAGTGTAAGATAACAGTACTCCAGCTTCAGGGAGGACCAGCTTCATAAAAAACACCATACCCAAACCTTCCCTCAAATGGACTCTTTTGGCCACAGGGACATGTGATGTGAGCTGCTGTTTCTCATTAAACACTCAGTAGGCTAAATGCAAAGACCAGTTTCTTATCGGACATCAAAGGATTCAAGCATAATACACAAATTACAGCCCACAGAGAGGGAATAGACTGATTTCTGACATGTCACACTGCTGCTACAGGTATGAAAATCCTATAGCTGCAGAAAAAGTCTTTACCATGGAGAATATTAGCAGGGAATGGGAACAAAGAGAGGTGTGTAACACACCTTGCAGAGAATAATCCAAATAATTCACTCTTTAAGGAGGGACCAACTTTCTGCTTTTCAACATCAGATTGATGGTTTCCAGCAAAATAAAACCCAAGCTACCTCTATATGTTTACATATATACACACAAACAAGGCTGCTGATTGAGTATGATACACCTACGTTTGGAAAACAATCTTGTAGCATTCTGATAGCAAATTACATTTGCATAATGAAGTGTACTGCTAGGCAAGCTTGAGCTGCGTGGGTGTAGGCAGGTAGTATGCTTCAGCAATAACTTAGAAAGCTGCTCTGCTAGCACATTTGAGGAGTTTATGTGCCTCAAATCCTGGGGTGTTTTTTAGCATTCTTTAAAAAGTCTAAAAAAAAATCTGGCATCTAACAAGAAAGAAGATGCCATCTCCATGTGGATAACAGCAAATTCATAATTACTGCACAGGAAGAGATGAACAAGCCAGAATTTGCACCTAAATGGAGATGCCCTGTATTTTTTCTGGTATGTGCCTAAACCCAGCACTCTAAACAGAGAGTCCACAATATCTGAGAGCAAGGTGTGCATTGCAGCCTAGTTTTCTCTTGGCCTAAATCCTCAAAGCAGAACACATCCTCTATGTGAACATTATTTAAACCCAAATTTTTTACTGCTTAGGTACCTTAAGAACAAACTTTGCTTTTCCACATAGCATTTGAAAGAATAAAACTAAATTTAAAAAAAAAATACAGTTTCAGATTTGGCTGTGTTGCAGATCTAGGAAGAAGGGCTGTCCTACACAAAGGTGTGTGAATTTAGCTAAATTTTTAACCCTGTTATTTATATTCATATCAACTCACAGGAATTTATCTTTCCTACCTTAATTTGCTGAAGTAGATTTTAGCTTCTAACCAAGATACACAAGATTTTCCCCAGTAAATTTTCATGTTTTTTCAATTTACATTAATTTTCTTGATTCTTGTACAAACATGTTGAACTACACTCTCTCTTCAGATAGCATTCATACTCAGTGGGATTCTATTTTAGTACTCAGAGCTAGTCCTTCCTGTTCCATCACTTTTCTTATTTTTGAACCTTATTTTTGAAAGCATATCCAGTTTTTAGAGGTTGATCAGAGGCTGGGCCAAAAGGTAGCCAACTAATTTTGATGCATTAGTGAAATTTTAAAGCAAAGAGCATGAATCTTGTGGCCTGTGCAAGTTTGTGCTTTGATGGTGTTTTACTTGATTGTATTTGTTCAGATTGCAATTGCATCTTAAGCTGAAGTCCAGTAACACTCATGAGTTGGGTAAATCCTTCTGATCATGAAATCCATCAGTGTATTCCTGGACCTTTTCATCCTAAAGGGAAAACACAAACTTCTAAGTGCACTTTAGTCTTATCTCTAAGGGTGAGCAGTCAAGCATCGTTACTGAGCTATTTAGACCCATGCTACAAGACCTACACTAAAAATCACTGCTAGACATGCATGGCATGCTAGACATGCAGGCAAATGATGGGAGCACTGGCTGACTCTGGCCAGAGGCCAAGCAAGCTAATCAGGACATGGAAAAAAATTTGGACATGGTGTGAGGGAACTGTTGGACATGTAGATGCCCTATCCCTGGAACTGTTCAGTGTCAGGTTGGATGTGGCCCTGAGCAACCTGATCTAGTTGAGAATGCCCTTCTTGAGAAGGGCATGCTTGAGAATGCTTATTGCAGGGTGGTCAGACTAGTTGGGCTTTAAATGTCTCTTCAAATCCAAATTATTGTGTGATTCCACAAGAAATAGCAGTGGTGAGACACTGACAGGTGGTGTCACAGAGGATGGATGGATAGGTATCACAGGCAGCTAAGGGGATGTTGTGTGAGACATGGCCAAACTCCACAGATAACTGGAGGGAGCACTAAAGACCTTTAGGGAAAGACAGCCTTGTAAATCTGCCAAACCCACGTAACTCTATCAGGTATATCACATCAGACAGGTCACAGGATCAGAAATAGCAAATTTGATGTCTGTCTGGAAAAAGTAATTTGAAGTTGTTGATTTGTGAGGAGACTGAAGTGGACATAAGAAGTACAGGAGTGATAAAATGAAGGATTGAGAGATGTGAAAAGGGATAGTAAGGTCTGCAGATGATGTAAGTGGGGCTGTCTGGGGGTAACTGGCAGTCTGCCCTGCCCTTGAGCATGCCAGCTGGAGCAAGAGAGTGAAAAACCCCACAGTTCCACTGTCACCATTTGAATGGTGCCAGGTTATGGCCTCAGGAGAGCAGGATGAGGACAGGGCCTCAGCAGCCCAACCCTGTATCCAGAGGGACCAAATGGATCATCCTTGTAACACCATGTGGATGCCCCTACCACGTCTGATGGTTTTGGGGGCTGAATACTGTTGCCAAAACAAACTCCCAGTCTCAGTCCTTGCTGCTCTCAGGTGCTGCTCCAGGGAAGGGCCAAAAGATGCACACTTGTGTCATCTCACCATTCATGTATTTGCCTGCCAATCCAGCTCCAGTGCCTGTCATCTCATGGTTACAGGTCCAAGCTATCAGTCATTCACATTGGTCATTTGCTACAAAAAGTCCTTGAAAGTCTCAGTTTGCACAAGACTTTGAAGGTCTAGGAGAAGCTTTCACCTGCCGACATTAGGGCACAAACAGTTGTCAGGGATATCAGCCAGTGTCTAACACTTTTATTTTTCTCTGGTGTAGGAGTAATTATTAAAGCCCTTTAGCAAGGAATTCACTTCCCACTAACTGAAAATGTGTTGTCTTTATATCAGCCAAGGACTTGATCACCCTCTACCCACTCTTCTTCTTTTCTGCACAGAAACTTCCCCCTCTGCACTCATCTGCTTACTCATGACTCTACTACAGAGCTCAGAGGCTACTGTGATACTTCTGAGCAGTGAGGCTTGCATCAGAACAAAAACCAAGATAAATTTCTCTGTTTCTCTGTGCTCAGCCTAACAAGATCAGCATGCAGAAATGCAGTGCCTGAAGTTTAAAATTAATTTGAAGTTTGTAGGACAGCTTTCTAGAAAGTAGGTTATTAAGAAGGGATGATATTTTTGAGTTTAATTGCACTGTCATTTGTCATTTTTGTTAAGTCCAACACAATCCTTGTGCAGTAGCTGAGAATTAGGTGCAGAAGTCATAATGATGGGTCAGGAATCTGGGTCCTGAACTAATCTGGCATCTGGGTAATCTTACATCAAAGAGGTCATATAGTTCGGTGGAAAAATGTGGCATTACACTCACAAGAGCATTCAGGGTAGCTGCTTCATTTTACAGATTTTGATATTAACCTGCTCGTTCTTCTGGCAAAACAGGTTTTCCATTAGGCATGAGGAATGGAGGTCCAGAAAGGTTGCTTGTGAAGTCTGGGGATTTAACAACTAGAAATGTAGCTGGAACAATAACTTCTTTAGAAGGTACTCCTTGAGAATAACCTCATTCTGTCAGTGAGTGCTGATGACGGGACAGCAGGAAAGTCAGCCCCAGTGCTTTCCTCCTGCTTCAAGGAATTATCTGAGTGATGGCTCAACCAGCATTGACTTTTTTTTTTTTTTTTTTTTTTTTTTTTAAAGAGACTTTACAATAGAAGGAGGGAGCCTGAAGAGGAGCTCTTACAGACCATTCCAGATTCACTGCCCATAGCATTTCTCTCTGCAACTCTGATATGGAGATTTGGGAAGGTTATATTCCCAGTCTTGCCTTGTATCACTGCAAGCCAGCTGCACAACCTCTCTGTCTCTACAGCCAGTCTTGCTCAGATTTAGGGCCAGTGCCATGGGTATTCCCTGGATGAGCAGAGCAATATATGGGGTCTTCACAGCACAGGGGTTCCCACATTTTTGGAAGTATTTAATTTTCTGTGGAAATTAAAGACAACAGAAAGCCTTGTCCAGCAAGAAGGATGGCTGCTTTGGCTAATCAGAGACAAGAAATAAGGAAAGACAGTGGCTGTTGACTCTGACTTGATCCAGCAGCTCTCTTTAAATAAGGAATATGCATTTGACTGTTTCCCTTTCAGGGAAAAGGAGCATCAATCCAGATCATCACCAGGAAGGGTGATGCCCTGTTCAGGTGCCACCCTGAACATGACAACAAATCATAGAATCATAGAATGATTTGGATTGGAAGAGGCCTTAGAGAGATCATCTCATTCCAAACCCCTGCCATAGGTCAGAACACCTTCCACTAGACTACTAGGTTGCTCAAAGCCCCATCCAACCCAGCCTTGAATGTTTTCAAGTATGGGGCATCCATAGTTCCTCTGGGCAACCTGTGGCAGTGGTTCATCACTCTCATGAGGAGAAATATCCTTCTTATATCTAAATCTACCTTCTCTTAGTTTAAATTATTAACCCTTATCCTACAGTTACATGCTCTTAAGTCCCTCTCCAGCTCTATTGTAACTCCCTTAGGTACAAGAAAGTGCTCTGAGGTCTCCCTGGAATCTCTTCTTCTCCAGGATGGACAACCCCAACTCTCAGTGTGTCTTCATAGGAGAGGAGCTCCAGCCCTTTGAGCATCTTTGTGACCTCCTCCTCTGGACCTGTTCCAGCAGGTCCATGTCGTTCCATGAATGTAATCTTTTAAAAAAACCAACAACAAACAACCCAGTGGTATTTATACCCTCATTTGTATAGGGTGGCAAGCCATCACCACCCAAATCAAAGTGTAGGCAGAGCAAGAGCTGCCATCAGAGCTACAGAGCACTTGGGATGGCAGCCAGCAACCCCCATTGCCCTGTCCAGGTGACTAATGCAGTCTAAGTAAGAAGAAGAGGGTCAATTATAAAGTCTTGACAGATCAGCTTAACTATCAACCAGCAGAAAAAAAGAGATGCATTTCATATGAGGCGCAAGGTGTGACTTGAAGCAGAAAAGACTTTTCTGCTCTAGAAACAGCTTCAAATAGAAGGCCTCAGCTTTTTTGTGATGCCTTTGGTCATACTGTGGCTGGGCCAAGCTGTGCATTAAAAGAGGAGGATACACTTTTGACTTGATTAGAGGGATTTCAGGGGTGTTTCCAAAGTGTAAACAGACCTGAGCTATCCACTCCAGTAATCTCATTGATTTTAGAGGGTCATTTGCAATGTCTGGAAGGAGAGGAGAAAACAAAGAGAATTTGTCTCCACTGAAATTTGGCTCTTCAATTGAAGTGCTTCCTTTGTGAAATATATAGTGATTATGTACTGTCCCTGTCACTTCTTGCTGATGAGTGTTGGGGTGCAAGACAGAGGAGGAAGGATGGAGAAGAACCTACAAAGTTTTCATCCCCACCTCGTGCCCTGCTATGTTTAATACAAGACAGAGCAGTATCAAGTAGCACAGAGCTGGATTTTTGTCAGCTATACTTCTCCATTAAATTGACTTCATAAGATTTAGAATACCTGGAAGAATTTAGAACATTTAGGGAAAATGTTCAGTTGATGTGATTATTATATACATGTGATCCCTTTTTCCATTTTCAAAAGGATCGCATTCAGTTCTACAAGCATCATGGTTCTACACATTTATATTTCACAAGTAGGCATAATCCATTCTAGGATCAACCAGTGTTGTGCTTCTGAAGGGGCAGATGCACAGCTTGGCCCAGAGGATCTAAAACCTTGTACAAGCAAAGATCCACAACAAGGGTGAGTAGAATCTCCTGTGATACCTTATCTGCATTTATGAGACATTCAACATCCACAAACCAACTGTCTGCACAGAGAGCTGCTTCTGAACATTTGTTCTTACAATAGTTTCAGGATAAACACAAAAAACTGATACCTAGTACTTCTTAATACGTCAAGGTTTAAAAGGAGGTGTCTTCATTCAGTCATTGCAATCAGATTTATCTGTGACTCTTCCAGAGACCTTGGTCATGAACAGGTATCTTATAGCAGTAGGAATCAGAGATAGTAAATTCAGTAAAAGACTTGAGATTATCAGATCAAAGGATCAACAAAAACCCTACAGCTACCAAAGAGATAATAATTTACACAGCTATTGTAATATGCCACCAGGAAACCAGGGTCCAGTCAAGATATAAATCTAGATTTTAAGCCTTAAAAATCCTTAAGAACTTTGGAAATTACTGACTGGGAGAAGAAAGCCAGGGTCTTGGAAGGACTGAAAGGAAATAGCAGCTGGTCAAAGAGACAGTGGTGTTTCTGGGCAATATCAATGTGAGTAAAGAGTTAAGTGGTACTAAGTGGTTCATTTCTGTCCTAAAGTGGAATGAATATGAAATAGCAACTTAAAAATTTTAAAAAAAGTTTAAAAAAGAGAGGAAAACAGAATAAAAATAACAGTTAATACACACAGTGTTGCCTCAGAGTGTCTTCCTAGGCCCTCAGGCATAGGTTCCCACAAACTCAATCTACACACCTCCTCCAGGCCAAAGGAATTTGTGAGTGATGACTATAAAGAATATGGATTCCTGGGTTGTTGCATGCTATCCTAAACCAAGTACAGACCAGATTTATTCACCTTCTATTTAGAGATTCTCATTATGGATGAAAGAAGGGTAAAAGAACACACAGGGAATGGGGGAGAAAATGCAAAGCATTAATGTTTTAAAAGGCAAGTGGAGTAGAAGAAGGTATTGTAGCTACTCAGTTATAGTCCTTTTGTCTGTTTCATCTTACTGAAGAGCAAAGTTGAGTTTTTATCCTGAGTCGGAAGAGCTTTACATTTACACGGGCAGCAGGATCATCCTAGGCTTCAGGCAGCTCACTGGCACACAAAAATCTCCAGCTGTTCTTCTACTGTGTAACCACAAGGTCTACTAGGAGCACCTAGTTAGTGACAAACATGTAGCTTACCAAAACATGGAGAAAATGAGGAAGGAAAAGTACCACAGGTAGCACAACTCCTGCCACTGGAATGTATCCTCAGCACTGTCTTTGCACCACTGATTAATTTTGGAAGACAAAGTGAGCCAAGGCACAGAGACCTCCATCAGACCAATACCTCAATTGCAAACTGGAAACTGCTTATCAAATGAGATATTTCTACCATCCACCTTCTTTGTTTTCATGCCCCAATGGGATACCCACCACTTTCTGATGTCATGAGGGATGCAAAGTGGGCAGGAGAGAAAGGTTCATGACACTAGTTTCCTGCTAGCAAAAAGAAAATGAGTAGTTCTAGCATGACTACTCATTAAATTTGTCAAAGAACATGAACATTTTGATCATACAACACAGGCCTGTTAGAGGAGGGTAATCAGCATTGCAGCTGTATTATTTTATTTCCAGGAATGTGTCATCTTCTCTTAGAACCATTTTCACTTGGAAGGAATAGGAAGGCTCTACCTCTGCACTTAATGACTATCACTTCAGGGTGAGATACTGAACATGATGAAACTCTTGAGTTATGTCTACTACCATGGCAGGATACATTTTTGCTATAAAGTCACACTGTTCAGCAATAAGACCTGCCCATCATGGTGTGTTTCTGCACTTCTCCAGAACTCTTAGCAGGCACCACTGCTTACAGGTGGTAACAGCCCTGCATTAAATTTGTGAGGGAAGTGAAGAATTTAATTTCTATCAGTGGTGGAAAATGAGGCAAAGGCATGGATTCCAAGTATATATTTATTGATACTCCTCACAGAATAGTGTTATTTGCAAGATGAGAACTTAGATATTAGTAAAAACACAGTGATTTGAATTTCCCTTCACAAAACTAGGTTATGAAGGACTCAAATTTCAGTGGTTTCAAAAGGAAAAAGCTGCTGCCCAGGTTGGTAGAGGATTTTTAAGCAGATGATCTTTGTAAACACCCATCTTAACAAACCTGAAGTTTGAATCATAGCAAAGGTTTTCTTTTCTTCATAAACTGTTAAACTGAGACTGTTTAGAAACTAGTCTGTTTGTAATCCTTTGGTGTATTTTGGTAATTTTTTTGGTGTATACTGGTGTATTTCAATCTAGATACCTCAAATACTCTTTGAATGTGCTGGGAAAGGTGCTTTGGAGAAAGCAGAATTGTTATTACAATATTTGTTTGCACTGTTCATGTAAGTTGAATGATAAAAGCAGATACAGACTGTAAGGTACATTGTTAAAGGCTGAAATAAACCCTATATCTTTGTTTTGAAATCAATGAAGCCACCCTTCTGGTTTTTATTCTTTAAAATATATAAAATATATTTCTTCTATTATTTGGTTTTTATGTTTTGGCTATTTGGGACAATTATTTACTTGCTTAAAGTGCAACATGAATGGTAAAGTGGTAAGATTGCTCTTTCTGCAACATATACTTGGTTTTTTCTTAAATATTTGCCCTGCCAGGTCTCAACACTTATTAAAGCTGTCAGTATTATTCCCATCCTACAAGTGTGGGAGAAAAAGCACTGAACACAAAGGGATGCAGGAACTTGCTCAGGATCATCCTATACATGTAGCAGACACATTCCCCTGCCCCAGGCAAGTCTCAGAGCCACCAGAATATATCACTGACCATTTAACTTGCTGTTCCTGAAAAACACAGATTTGGGAAAGAATTTATCTTCAATAATTTATTTTTGTTAAAGGTCTGAACTTGAAGGCACTCAGAAAGCAGTTATTAAGCTGTTTTGGTGAAGTGATTTGAGGATTCAAAGAACACTGAACACAGCATGCAAACAAAGACCCACCTGTCAAAGAAAAATCAAGTCAAGAAGAGTTCAAACAAAGCCCATATCTTAATTCTTATTACTTATGGAGATGCAAATACATTTCTGTAGGCAACAAAGGTATATTGCCATAAACATGTGCTCAAACGACATTCACAGAGGGCTGTTTTCTAACTCATCCTTTTTTCCTTCCCCTACCCCCCTGGCAGGGATTCAGCCTAAATGGGTCATAAATTGACTACCTTTGATGTGAATGATAAACATTGTGTATCCTGCTCCACAAAGCCTGACGGTTAATATTTATAGGGATTGAGGAATAGTAAGTTATTTGAGAAGGAGCTATATATATTCCCACAAATACAGAGAAGGAATGGAAGGGAAGAGATTGTCAAGGTTTACAAAGACATCAGATTGTGAAGAGTCTTGTGAAGACATTAGATGGTTATTTAAAAAAGGAACTGAGTCGTTTTAATGAACACATTTCATGAAAGTTTAATATTGTCTTATGTTGTGCATCTTAAATTCCAAGCTTCCGAAAAAAGATGATTTAATGTGAATCTCCACTCTCCTTGTTAATTCAACATTCTTGTTAAAAACATTAGCCTAACAGCCACAAGGAAAAATAGAGAGCTTTCAGATGGAGACCTTCAAAGCATTTGATTTATGCAAGCTTCTTGATTTTAGGTTTTGCTCCATCTTCAGAAGTGCTGCTACAGGGCTTCAGTGGAAGCCCTGATGGACATGAGAAATCATAAAGCTCATCAGAGATCTGGGATTTCTTTTTCAAAAAAGGCAGTGAATATAGCTTGCATACAGAGAGTGTAATTGTTAGGACTCCTTAGTCTGGCAGAGAGCAGAGGTCAGGCAACAGCAGCTCCACTTTCACTAAAGGAGGAAAGCTCTAGGCTTTGCATTTTTCTTCTCATCCTCAGCCCTTTTCAACTCCATGATGCTACGGATCTCAACACATTCCTTAAGTTTCTCATTTGCTGTATGTTGGGGGTTTTGGTATTGCTCTTCACCTTTCCATTTACCACACTGTTCATACATGGGTTATTTCCTTTTGAAGAGAAGATATTATTCCACCTGATACCCCACCTGACACATTTTACTGTTTAATGCCTCATCATATCCTAGCTGGATTAATTTGTGCTACAGCAGCTTAGAAGGTCTTCATATGTTTTCCCCAGCCAAATTACTGTTTCCCTCTCTCATCACCTTTGGTCTCAGTCCTCAGCTGTGCAGACGGAGATGAGGAAGAACTGTATAATTAAACACTAAAGTGACAGCATATATCTTTGTCACTTGGTGAGGTGTGCCATGGGCATGTGCCTGAGAGCACAGGATATTCTCAGCAGCAGCTGCTGAGTACAAGGCTGAGCCTATCAGTACTACAGACTGCTTTGAAAGATATTGATAAACACTGAAATGAAGTAAAAGCAATTTGAGGTGTGTGAGGGTAAAAGTAATCAAACTGAGGTGAATTTAGTTCAATTCTCTACTTTTGCTGGCAGCTGCAGGTGCCTTCCTCTAAGTACTTTGTGGCTCTAGGCCAGCATGCCTATAACCTATCTGCCCTCCAGGGCAGGTTCATGAATTGAAAGGTATAAAAGGAACTCAAGATCCATTAGGGAATATATGGAGACTGAACCTTATTTCCTTCACAACCTGTGGTGTGCCTAATGTCCAAGATAGAGTGTAAGGTGGGAAAAGTGGGGTTACAGGTACAGCATTGTGCTTTTTTTTCAAGTGACAGGTGGTCATATCAGCCCCTTCTCTAAACAAATGGTCTGGGTAGGCACCTGGTTAGAGGTGGGAACTTACTGAAACCTCACATGAATCAAAATCTCACTCAGAGCCAGTAGCTAATAGCTACTATAGCTGGTAGCTCAGAATAGTAATGAAGAACTAGAAGCTTCTCAGGTAGTGTAGAAACAATTATCAGCTACAGAACCTCCATCACCAACGAGCCCTAATCCTTTGAAGAGACTAAGAGGATTTCTGATAGTAACTCCATAATGCCTAGAAGGTCTGAAATAATTTTAAAGCACATGGGTTACTTGATCATTTGGTCTCTAGGGATTGGAAGCAGGTTACACAATGCAGTTGGCAATAACTCCACGAGGACCTGACAGAAATATTAATTTCATCTGTACAGAGCCCTCATTCAGCAAATATACCTATTTTGTCACAATTTAGTTTTAGTTTTTGAATGCTGTTGACTTGCAGAGCTGCCAAAACTGCCTAAACCTCCAATTATAGTCAATAAGGAAGAAACAGACAAGCAGATGGGCTCATACTGCAGGTGGATGGTTCCCCTGTTATAATGCAATTTTAAGTGAGAGCAAAATGCAGAGTGAAGCTATTTGTCCTGCCCTTGGGAGAAGAGAAATATTTACCTTTAGCTCTCTTGTGCATGCAACACTGTAAGTTTGCAAAAAGGTGCTTTTTTTCTTTATGCATAAAATGCCCCCGAGACCTCTAAACAGCTTTGCTACTTGCAAATTTGAAGTATTTATTATTTACCAGCAGTTTGAACAAAACAGAAATAATATTGTAATCTAAGTATATTCTGGTATATATAATATATTTCTAATAAAACAATATAACATATGTAATGAAATTCTATAATATATATGTAATGTATATATATAAGATATTGGAAAAAAGGCCGCTATTTCCTTTGATTGGAAATGTCTGGAATCTCCCCAGCTGAACCAGAATTTCTGCTGCTCCTCGGTATCGACTCTTTGAAATGGTTTCCTCAGGTACTCTTTGAGAGCATAATATGCTTTGGCATGAAACTTCTCATCTCCTTCAGGATAAGCTTCTCTCTATGTTACTCAATTAGTTTGTACTTTTTAAATTTTGAAATTCAGGGTCTGCTTCCAATCCAATAGTTTTGCCTTAACTCCTTCCTTATGCTGAGGAGCCTTAAGATAGAATGTAAATTATTATGGTACCATAACCCCAATTTGGTAACCCCAAATTTCCAGAGTCAGAAGGCTTTGTACCATAGTAGGGATATGATTTTCTGACTATGAAATTTTTCCCAGCTGCCTACATACCTCCTAAAGGTCAGAGAGGAACAGTTATAGTCTTCATGAGAAGTACCAGGTAGAAGAAACTGACAATATTAGGTGTTGAAAGGCACTCTCCAGCTCAGCCCAAACTCTTTCTTTTGAATATTTAGTATCATTTCTCCAAGGAAAATAAATTCACTGTATCAAATCCCTTTTCATCCTCCCACTCAGTGGAAAGCTGCCATCTCAACCACTTTGTTTTTCCAGTGTCTCCCCAAAAGAGCATCCTTACCACTCACTCTCTTCTCTGAAAGGCTCCCAGGGGGACTGGATGATCTTCCACCTGTTGTTAGTTGTTGACCCCATCTGGAAGAGAAGCAATTATCCTCAACTGGGCCAAACACAGTGGATCTTCCTGGGCCAGCTGTGATGGCTTTTATCAGCCAACATCCCATGGCTTCCCAGCTCTAAATCAATCTCTGCTCAGAAAGGGGAACAGTGTGAACTTTGAGCAGCAGACATGAGGCTAAAAGCAATCATCCCCCAGCAGTAATGTTAAAACCAGGAAGTCTCATTAGTACATCTGATCTCTAAGGATAATATTGTGTAATTGAAAGTCAGACAGGAAACAAGTGTAGATGTTGTTTCCACATATTCTTCTTCCAGCTAGAGGTAGGAAATAATTTATCTCATATTTATCATGTGTCATCACCCTTGTGGCAACACTGCTTTCTGTTCCTAATTTGATGTTTCTGATTTGTTGAGTGGATATTTTTTTATACATTCGCCTTTTTCAGATTGAATAGGGACAGGTTTTGAATGTTTGGCACTTAGTTTTGGCCCAGCAAGTTGTCTGAAAATGTGTACCACCTGAGTAGTCCCTCTATGTTAGATCTAAAATGGCTATAGTGGAACAAAAATTCCATGCCCTTATTGATACTAAGGGTATGCTTTTTTCAAGTCAGTACTGACTGGTCTATCCTGGAAATCAGAGGATGACATGAATATGAATATTTCCTTCCTCCTATATAGATTAATGCAGAGATTTTTAGAAGTGATTGGAGACTTTGCTGGCAGAACATAAAGCAGTGTAAATGTATGGATTTATTTTTCTTCTAATTACAGAATAAGACACCAGACTCTGGAATACCATTTCCTTTGAAATCAAAAGACTGACATCATGAATTTTCCAAAAATGTAATCAGCTAGCAATGCCAGAGCTGGAATCTTAAGTTGTTTATACCAACATTATTTATTTTGCTCTGCCGTTCACATTAATTAAGTCTATATTTATTCATTCTGCATGATTTGTTGAATGGGAACATTTTATAATTCCATATCAGACAAGCATCTTCCTCATAAATGTATTTTTAGAGTAAGTTTGTATGCAAATACTTATTTCTGCAGACAACAGCAAGAAAATGTCACAGAACTTCATCAGCTGGTTTACAAGAGTGGCTCCCAGGCCAGAAGATGCCAAGACTAAATAAGAGCAAGGCAAAGAGACATGGATGCGTGGTGGGCTTGGCAGTGCTGGGTTAGTGGTTGTACAGAATGATGGTCTTTTCCAGCCTAAATGATTCTACAATTCACACAATCAAATTTTACTCATGACTGGATAGTGCCCCTGGACATTTTCCACCTCTTTGACACTGACCTTGTATGTTGTTCTTGTTGATCTCTTATTATCACTGTGTCATCACCACTGCCAGCAGTGAAGAGCAGCCAGGTGGATTCAGCACTGATTTAAGCAGCTAAAGTTTTGCTCTAGGAATTTCAGACACACTGGCACCTTTCTATTGATCACACTTCAAACAAAGGCTCAGGAAGTAAATACAAATCTCTTGAGTTGTTTGAAGCAGATTTTCTCACTTTCTCAAATCTATCATTATAAGGCCCTATTTTTTCTTAATGGAGCTGTAAATGCACTGAGTGTTAAACTGATGTTTTTTATGCTTCCCTATGCTTTTACACTAAAACACACTCCAATTATAATCATTTTTCTGGAGTTTCTTCTTTTTCTTATGTTCTGGAGATAAGCAAGACAGCTCCTAGCACTTTTTATTTGTACTATTTTTCAATTCTGATTTATCTATAATTGCACATTTTCAGTGTTATCAAGGTGCAGAAATACCACTAGCCTATGATATTTTGCATGCTTTTTCTAACCCTTACCATTTTTTGCTAAGGAGTATTCGTAGAGCAGTGATCAGTTGGATATCCTGGATGACCCATTCATTAATGCAGATAGACTTATTTTCTCCCTCTGTTTCTTAGGAAGAGTTATTTTTTGGAAACGAGACAGAGATGATGTATTGTAATTTTTGGTGTCTTTGTTTCAATGGACACAGCTGTGTGATGTCTTTGTCAGTACAGTGGAAAAGAGAAAATTAATTAAAATTTCTGTGTTTGAGGTTTATTATTTGAACAATAAAAAAAAAAAAAAGTAATTTGTTTTAATTCCAAAGCTTATAAAAAAGGAAATGTGTCAGCTGCTCAGTGACTGACTCTTTTTGTCTGCATTGCATGAGCCAGTTCTTCTTCTGTGTAGCATCATGTCTCTGTTGCTCAGGAACAAGACCGGACAGGTGTGGGAGTAGATGCTGCTATACCTGTGAAGAGTCACTTTTGGATAGGAAGAGTTCATTCTCATTGTGCTGGAGTCACTGAATGGTGAATCCTTAATTTAAAAGCACAAGTGTAGCAGAAATACCTGACAAGTGAGTTGCAGTATGCCAAGTGACACTGAGCTCACACTACACGTGTTTTTAGTGAAAAAATAACTCTTTTGCCAGAACTATGCTCACAGCACTGTGTCAATTTTATCACACATTTTTTTCCCCATTTTGTTTTGTGATAACTTATCTGTTTTGCTTATGCACTATTTTCTGTCTAATATCTGTCTATTAGGTTATCAATTATTCGGAATTATCTGTCTGATAGGTTATCAATTATTTGGAAAGGAAACTGCCCATACTGATCAGCATTCAGCACAGTGACACCCAATTTGACCTGTGAATTCTGCATGCATCTACACACACACACCTGACCTTGAAGCCAGATGGGAAAAGGACATTATTTATTCAGCCAGAGATGATATGTACATTCTCAGTTAATTAAGGTACAGTTCTGGCTTCTCTCAAGACAACTTAAGACAGCAGAGAGCTGAAGTGTAGAAGAAATTCATCACAGATGTGAATTTTCCTGGGATGAGTGCTTCCAAATATCTCAGTGCAAAGATCAAAGTTCCACTGCAGTCCAGTGCCTTTTGCTTTATTGTTGCACACGAGGCCAGCTCTAAACTTGTTCCAAAAAGGGACAATGAAAGTGCTAATCTGGGGACATTTCCTTAGCTGAAATTTCATACAGAGAAACTTTTTGAGAAAAGATGTGATATTTTCATTTGTGTCTCTGCATTTACCCTGTGTGTTGAACAGTGATTGAAGGAAAATTGCTAAATCCCTTTGTTTATACTGCTAGTATGACAACTTTATTAATAATTTTTCAATTTTAGAGGATAAATGGATGCAAAACCAAACCATCATTCTTTTCTGAGAAATACACATAGAATGTGGCTAAGAGAGGTCCTTGAAAGCTTCAGAATGATATTGATACTAAAGCCAAGAGCCATTTTCTATTATTTAATATTAATTGCATATTCTGTAACTGAACATGGTGCATCTTCTGTGCCATGGTTTTTGGAGAGAATGAAACCCCTCTAGAATCAATCTTTACCAAAAGGAAAAGTGCTTGTGACAAGGACTTTATCACTCTACCAAAATAGCTGTGAAATGTTACTGTATTTTGGTTTTGACACTGTGATCATATTTTTCTAGTACCAAGCAAGGCAAAAGACAAATTCCTCTAGAACAAAGAACAAAATATTTTGCTTATGCATCCATGGAAAAAGTTGTCAGTCGTGCAAGAAAAACTACAAGTTATCAGGAATTTCAAGGGTTATGCTACAAAGGGCAAATCTAAAACTACAAGTTATCAGGAATTTCAAGGGTTATGCTACAAAGGGCAAATCTAAAAACTGCTTAGAGTTCATGAGTTGTGTCCATCTGTAAATTGAATGGAGGAATAGAGTGGATGTTGATTTCTTGCCTTTATAGAAAAATTATTGTTTTGATAATAAAGTCTTTTCTAGTAAGTACTCAAAATTAAAACAGAACGAAACAGGGTCACCAAAAATACTTCATTCTTGTCAAAGGCTCAGAAACCCCAGAAAAGCTGCAAGATTTTTCAAGTGTAAGTTGCTTTGCAATGAATGCTCTTTAAAAGCATTGGGTTTGAAATCTTCACCCAAATATTACATATGAATTTGCTACACATTTGTTTTTCCTGAACACCAATGGACTTTGTAAAGGAGCAAGAAGCAATTAAAAATATCTCTGTGGTCATAGAGATATTACACTTATCCAAACTAATCTCAAACTAATCTTGAATTTTACAGTCTGCAGAGTGGCAAATGCAAGCTATAAAAAGAAATAACAGCTCCAGACCAGAGGATTCTGTTACCTCAAATCTCACATTGTTAAATCTATGTTTAGGGAGGATGGGGGAGATCTATAGCCATTAAAAGCACATTGAATTATCCCATTAGGCTGAAGTGTGGAAATGTGACCTGTTACACTTCTGTTTTCATTATGGTTGTCCTTATGCCTGAGAGGTTGATGTGTGTGCTGCAGAAATACCAAGCTGCAGAGAACTATCACAAATAAAGGGGCTGATGAATTGCTAAGAAGGCTTTTAATGACAGGTTCTGTACTGAATAGGGAATAGGGTTTGGGCTCCTATTTGGACATTGAAAGTCCAACTGAGCTACCTGAATGGTGGCTTTTTGGGGTGGATTACAGGTGGCATTAGAAATGCCTAAAAATCTCTGTATCAAAGCTGCTTTTTTTGTATTATGTTCATCAATAATCATTATCAGCACTCCTCCCTCCTGTGATTTATGAAAACAATCACAAGGGACTACAGTATAACTTCTGCCTCCTGCCAAGATGCAAAGGCACAAAAATGAGGCAACAGCTGCGTCTGGCAGGATCAGTGCCATCCATCAGTCCTAATGTGAAAAGAAAGGGACTCTCCTGAAGCTTTCTAGGCCACCCTTGTGCCCAGGTCCCATCACTAGTAATTGAAGAAAGGGTATTTGAATGTTGTACTTGGCAATGAAAATCTGAAGAAATAAGCACTCCAACCTTATAAGACATGCTGGAACATCTTCTAATTATACCATGGCAGTAAGTCTGAGCAACGTGTTATTCCATGTTTGCCTTTTTTAAAAAAGACAGGTCACAGTTCTTTCATCCTCTGTACTTCTGAAGCACTGCTTCACAAGAATCTCATATTAAAAGAAATTGCTCTGAAAAACAAAACCGTCCCAAAGCTTTTCATCAATATAATTTATTCCCTCGGTGCTGTAACAGTATCTGTTAGGGTGGTCTAGGTTTTTTTTGTTGTTTTTTTTTTTTCTCTGTTGATGAAGTACACTTTTACTTGGAAAAGTAAAAGCAGTTGAAGGCAGCTTCTGTTTCACTGGTAGCATCAAAAGAACACCTAAAGGCTCCAAACAGAACTCGTGGCCCTGGGTAGTTCTAACCTTCATCATTCCAAGTAGCATGGAAAATAATTTTTTTTGTGGACATTGCTGAGAGGACAAACAGTTTTCCCTGTTCTGCATCAGGTAGTAATTCAGATATTTGTCATTTCTATTTAAAAATGTTTTTTTGTTTTTTTGGTTTTTTTTTGAATGGACATAAACATCCAGAAATTGATTTTTTCCCCAGAATTTGATTTCTCTGCTATATTAAAGGCAACATCAGTACATGGAAATAATTCCTCACAAAAATACTTAGTACTCATGTCATAGATCAGACTCCTTTTTGATAAGTGAATCCAGCAGATTCCTGTAAACATCTCATTTTAACGAATTTTCTGCAGCCTCTAAATGCTATCTGATGTGTCCTTAATGTGACCTCACCAGCTTTTCTACATACTTTTAAATTAAAGCACAAACTCAGAAAGAGTTACATACTCAGAAAAATTACATACTCAGAAAAATTACATACTCAGAAAGAACCACTGCCACCCAATTTCAGAGTCCAGAGAAATGTGTGCCCCGCGGGTCTCAAGGACTCTGTCACATCAAGGAAAACACTCCACAGCTGTGGAGAAAGTGGTGATGTCACAGCCAGGAAAGAAAGCAGAGGCCAGAAAGATCCACGGTGTGGTCTGCTTATCCCAGGGGATTGTAACCTGTAGGAATCCCCTGGTCCCCTCTGAGCATGGGGCGGGGAATCCTACATGGACAAAGATAAAAGACGGGAAGTGCTCTTCTCTTCGGGACTCAAATCCTGTTTATTATCAGGAGCCACCTCGGATTCAGGCGATGCCTCAGGGGGTATCAGAGACTGAGGCTCTGGTGGCATCCGGAAGAAAAAACAGACAGATGTCGTCCAGGGGGGTTTTGAGCCCAGGGAAAAGGGGTGGGACCGGGAAACCGCATCCAATGGGACACAGGTGAGGAGGGGGGGGGGAGGGGGGAGCAGGTCAGGGAGAGACCACCACACCTGAGGCTTAGGGGGGGAGGGGAAAGGTGTGTGGAATAGACCAATGTGACATAAACTCCATAGTGCAATATAAAAACTACTCAGTGCAAAATCCCAATCACCCAGTGCAAAACAACAACTAAATAACTATTTAGTGCATCACAAGAGTAACCCTGTCCATTTCCACCATTAAAAATGAAGGAAAGGGAAAATAATTACTTTATTGCTCAGACACGTTCTTGATGCGGTACATGTGGGTTGCAGCATGCACTTGCTGAAGAAGAAAGGCAAAAAAAAGTGTTTCCTCCTGGGCTCCCAGCTCCCTATCAAAAATCAAAAATTTCCAAGAAAAATTACTTAGATGCATTTCCCAATCCCTCTGCAGCTGAAAGAGGCTTTGCATTTTTTAAAGTCTTTTGGGTTTATGTTCCCATTCAATCAGACTGGACATTTAGAAAGTAAGTGAATTTCTATCAAGAAAAATTAAAAATTCTGGGGTTTTTTTCGGTTTTAAAAGGTCAGAAGCAACCCCAAATTTTCCACTGGCCCTTCAAATTTTATTTATATTCCTTTCAGATAATCATTTGCAAAAGTAATCCGACTAAACCAGATAGGTTCAGCCACGTTGTGAGGACCCCAGGTCAGACCCCATAAATACAGGTATGAATAAGTAACAAAGATAAAGAGAAAATTCACCAGCCAAAATACAATGGGGAAATCCTTTCTCATTCTGACACCTTGTATGAGTCATATGAGGATAAACAGAGCTCTTTGTGCAGAGCAGGAGTCTCTCCCAGGCATGAGGCACATTGCAGCTATGTGGCAGTTTATTTATTCCCAACATCACTTTTAGCTTCTTAATTTCTGTGGCCACACAAACCTTGAGAGTCCCCCCCATGGAAACACATTCTGCTGATGAGTGTCTGAAGAGCAGGTAGGAAGAACAGATCCCTGGCTGTAACTTCACATTCAACCCAATTCTAGATATTCTAATAAGTAATCTTAATTTCTTTTTCTTTTCTTTTTTTTTTTTTTTTTTTTTTTTTTTTTTTTTTTTTTTTTTTGAGGCTTTTATAAACACTGGGCACAATAAGGTCATCAAGATAAACACTGTTAAATGAGGTTCACATAAACCTGTCCTTGTCTTGGACCCTGGTCCCTGTCCAGTGGCAATGACAAATACTCGTGCAGCAGCTCCAGGTGAAGGAAATCTTGCTGTTCCTTATCTCAGTGAGCGACTGCATCTGTACTTAGGGTGAATGCTTAACACACAGTTCCCTGCCTTGGCATCCTGAAAACATAAATTCTGCAAACTACAGCCTAAGCATTCTTCTGACTTCTCTTGGTAATTGGTTTGATGGATACTAAGAGCTGGACAAGGAATATAGCCTGCACAATTTATTGCTATAGCTAATTATAGAGAGTGTACATGTGCAGCATGGTACAAGGAAAGAAAGTGCATACATGTATGAAGTATCCCAACATATCCTTCTAATGAAAACCCCAAACAGAATTTCCTGAAATACTTCCAATCAACATCTTAGAAAATGCAATCCAATCTTAACATATTTAGTATGTTCACAAAGTAACATTTTATGGCCAGCTTAAAAGTATTTGGCTAGGCATCAACCCTTACATTTAAATACTCCAAACATTTAGAACCACAAATTCTGAAATCCTTTAAACGAGGTGGAAAATGAACATTGTGATTACTTACTGTAGGAAATGAGAAAACTTCACCAATGGCTTGGTAAAAATCAGTCAGCTTTATTTATGTCAGTCAGAAATTTTTTATCTCTTGTGTTTCTCACTCAAGCATGAGATCTCTCTCTTAAGGTTACCAAGCCTGCAATCCTCCACTGAAAATGATGAAAACTCAGTGATCAGCAAACACCCATTTTATCCATCTACATTTTAGACCGCAGCCTGTTCCTCAATTAGCTTTTAAATTAAGCATTTGTTTCCCCAATACCAACAGTTCTACAACATGTAGAATTAGTCTAATTAATTAGTCAAATTAGCAACAGGAAAAATCATCAAGCTAAAATGTAAAAGCTATTTATGGGCCAGATCGAAAGCTCAATTAACTTAATTACTGACTTAGCATTTGATTCAGCATGCCTTGGTCCACCCCTGTGTTTGGTTTGGGACCAGTTTCCCCTCTGGGATTTGGCACTTGCTTGAGGGTCAAAAAGAGGGAGGGTCCCAGCCCCTGGGAATGTGTGCTGAGCCTCTCCAAAAGAGCGGCGAGACAGACCCCTCTGCATATGCAGGTGAACCCACAGAGGAAGATGTGTTGTGGAAGTCAATCCATGCTAGGAAAGGGACACAGCTACTGCTGGTGGCTGAGAGAGGCTTCCCAGACAAATTCTATTATTCTCATCAGGATGAAAGGACTTTGGAAGCCCCTTCTACTGCAATGCATGCATTTTCTCTGGCACAGAACTTCTGGCCAGGGCAGGGTCATGTCTGAAACCCCCTGGGATATTGTCTGAATTCATACTTATGCTCAAGGGAATCCTTTTCCTGTGTGGGACAGCAGTAATTGGATCAATGTTTGGGAAGCAGTACATTTACCACTGAATTATGTGGCTTTGAAAGGACTTTAAAAGTTCATTCAGTCCACTCCCTGTGTCATGGGCAGGGGCACCTTACCCTTGACCAGGTTGCTCAGAGCTCCATCCACTATGGCCTTGAACACTTACAGGGATGGGGCACCTGGGAAACCTGTGCCAGTGACTCACTACCCTCACGGTCAATATTTTCTTCCCAATATCCAGACTAAATCCACCCTTTGTTTGTTTGAAACTATGTCCCCATGTCCTGTCACTCCATACACTTGTCTTTAATTGGCTGCTGTGTTAGCAAAACCCAGTTCAGTCTCTTTGAACTTCAGAGGGACCTGAACTTGACAGCTTGGTACCTATGTGGCTCAGAAAGATTTTGGGGCAACAAAAGGACACATAATCCTATTTTCAAACTAACATTCTCTGTATGCCTAAACCCAGCAAGCAATGTCTCACAATGCCTTGGATTCTCATCTGGATTTATTGCAGAGCTGGGAAGATGGTTTTGCTGGAAAGATGGCTTTGCTTTGTTACAGGTAAATCAGAGCTGCTGTGTGTATGCTCTAAGGGCCGTGCTGTAAGGATAGCAAGCATTACAGGGAGCTGCCGGTCAGGGGGAGGAAGATTACAAATGTGAGCAGCAAAACTTAGCTGCAGCTTGGGAAGAAAGAAGGGAGTGCATACAGTTGCTCTAAACTAATGAATTCACCCACCATCTGCTTTTTCCTCCCTTCCAAACTATTCATCTGTGTGCCCTTTTTCAGTTCTTTTCCCACTTTTCCATCCATCTGTCTGCCTGGATCAAGTCAGTTTATTATGAAGATAATTATTATCGTCAATATAGCAGTGCTTCAGCACATATTAATACCTGAAAAAGACTGAATCAGAATGTAATGAGGGGTCATGGGATAGGGTGTTCAGGCAAGGATTAACACAGTGTGAAACTGGTTCATGGAGGCAGTGCCCTGGGAAGCATGAGGCTCCTGCACATATCTCCCATCAGCATCCTGGGGCCCAGAAAGCCCATGCAGAGAAGTTCCTTCTGCTTCAGCTCCTGTGGCTGCAAAAATGTTCTGCTGCCATTCCCATAAGTCCCCTGCTTCACAGAAATGAGTTTGCTGCTTACAGCAGAGAAAAAAGATGCTTTACCTCCTCTTCAAACCTGGAGTCAGATATTTTTCAGACATGCATCCTTTTAACAAAGGATCTTGGCTTCAGAAGATGCAAAGAAATGCTTAGTACAATTACAGATGAAGTCACCCTTCAATAGGTGCCTGAACACTTCTAAAATCAAATGCCTGTTTTCTGCTGTAGTCTAAGTGGATCCAGATATGAATTGCTCATAATTTGCATTGCCCAGACTAGTCTGGTCTCTGCTGTGCCGGGTGTTGTGTGTGTTGTGTGTTGTGTGTTGTGTGTCATGACCACATAACAAAATTCCCCTGCCAGAAATTTCCTTCAACATCAAAGATGTCATCTAGCAAAATAATGGCAAGTCTGGAGACGATGAGGGGCAGGTGCTGCGTGGCACAAACATAATGGGATGTGTCTCAATCTATCAGATCAGGTCTCTTGCACCCAGATAATAAATATGCACTGCGCCAGTCAATGCCAGCAGCTCATTAACATCAAAAAACCTCCATGTTGCTTGTTTGGGCAGTTGGAAGACTGGTTGTGAATCTTCTAATTTCTTTCCAACCTGGAGTTCTCCTAATGCAAGGGAAAAAGTGGCAGGCCAAAGGTGGGGCAAGACTGGAGTCCCTAACCATGGAGTCAGTCACCCTTTTTTGCCAGCTCCTTACACTGAAGGATAAGACAGAATTTTCAAGCTACCCACCTCCAATATTAGGGACTTCGTAAACCTGCTGCAACTACAGAGTGTACTCCAGAAGCCACTGAAAACAGCAGTATTATAAATGCTTCATGGCCAGCTGCACAATGAAATAAGAACTTGGGGAATTGTAGATGAACACAAATTTCCAGTCTAATTCTATGAGAAGAGAAGAAAACAAAAATGTCATGAACAATTATAATGCCTGACTGGAACCATAGAAATTGTGAGAGTGAAAGAAAAGATACTCCACCACTGTTTTTTTGTCTTTCCCCCACTACTGGTTAGTTTTTCCACCTCAGCCAGTGGAAATAAGCTGGGCAAGGTCAGCTGAAAGCAAGGATGAGACTGGCTTTCCTTTTCAAGGAAATGTAATGGAAAGGGCCTAGAAACTAGGCATATGATGTCTTTTAGAAATAACTGTACTCTTCTTTGTCCCAATGTTGTTCACAGCACCACACATCACTCTGCTTTTGTCTGGAAACAGGTTTCAAAATATATGATGGAATAATTGCTCTGTGGCAGAGAGGCTATTCTAACACAAATCCATGCTGGAAAGTTCAAGGGCATACTAGTGTTTTCTCATAGGTAAAAAAAGCTTGGAGCAGTCTGGAGATGTTCTGGCACCAGAGTGAAAAAACCATGGAAGGGTCTGGCAGTTGAAAAACCATGGAAGGGTCTGGCAGTTCAGTACTTGCAGCATGTTTGACAGCTGCCAAAGAAGGTAATAAAGGATATATGAAGGATACCCCATCCCTGGAAACATTCAAGGCCAGATTGGATGGGGATCTAAGAAGTCTGAGTGGAAGATGTGCCTGCCAATGGCACGGGCATCAGATTAGATCACCTTTGAAGGTCCCTTCCAAACCAAACTGTTCTGTGATGCTATGGTTCTACTTTGTCCATGGCTGAGGTCTAAGCCCACCAAGAGGATCTAAATCCTTGACCAACAGACTCCAGGGCTGGCACTGCAAACAAAGACCTTTACTGGAACCAGAAATCCTGCTAGAGCAAATGGGAAAATGGATAGCTGTAATGCTTCCCTGTGACTGCACATGAGATCAAGGCTTGACATCTGCACAGAGCAGTTTTAAAGCTCTTATCAATCTCCCGTGTCCTTGCCACCTTTCCATGCCCTTGCTTATCAAGGGGAGCACAGTCATTTCAACTCCCCATCGTGCTCTCACTGAAAATCTATAGCAATGGTTTTGGGTCATTGGTCTGATGAAGCGGGGCTCCAGCACTGCGCTGCGAATCTCGCTGGTGGCACTTTGTCAGCTCAAGAGTGTTCACTGTTGACAGATGGAGAGCAGGTGCTTAAGGTGGGCACTGCTGAACCTGCTTCCTGCTGAAGGCAGCAAAAAACTGCAGAGGAAATGGCTTCTATAGAGGCAGCATACGTTCCTCATGCGCTGCTGGGAGAGGAAAACATTTCTGTGGTGTATTTGTGTATGCTCAGACCTTTGGCAAGTCTCAACAGAATGGAAAGGAACAATCTGACTCACATGGTTCTCCCTCAGTGCTATGCATTTTAGCACAGATGCACAAAATATGTGCAAGCAGCATTTTCTCTGTACCCACATTCATTTTCAGCTACAAAAATCTTTCAGGTGATGCTGGGGTAAGGATAGGCATTCTAGTAGGAAAGTAGCACAGAGCCTCTGGACTGACTCAAAAACACATCAGAGATCTGTGGAAGGAATTTCTGAAACCCACTGGAGTTGGGTTCCCCATTGATATGTGGGCTGAGAAGCATCAGGAATTCACCAAAGTTTCCATGTGCAGCACAGCCATTCTGCACAACAGCTGAAATATTTGCACACCACTCATTGTTTCCTGTCTCAAATCCTTTCCCAAGGGGCTGCCAACAAAGCCAAAACTATGGAACAGTAGTGCATCACTTTTTTTTTTTTCAGATGCCATCCCAAATCCTTCTGAGAGAAGCATCATTTTGCAGCATCTGCCTCTAAGCTGTTCAAGCTGGACTATCACTGGGAGAATGAAACAGTGGGATATACGCACATTTTTTCCCAAGCAGCATCCAATGCTCAGCTAGCAGAACATGGGTTTCTTCTTACTGAGGGTCATGGGACATGAACCATTTTACAGTTTTCCCCACATTCAGCTGCTGTTTAGTAACATGCACCATCCATTCTCTTCTCCCCCATAAGGAGACAGACATCATGAGGCTTTCTACCCAACTGCTTGCCTGCAATGCTTCTGTATTTACCTTGAAGAGCTTCATGTCCCCTGCTGCAATTACCATTGTCCACACTACTTCAGGAGAATGCTGGGCCATTCTCCACCAATGGTCCCAGACATGTTGCAATACCCACCAATATCAGAGACCTCTCTGTAGACTTTGATATCAGTGTTCCCACAACAGCTGAGTAATAAATCATGGAACCATGGAATCACAGAATCATGGCATTGTAGCATGGAAGGAACCTTTAAAAGTCATCCAACTTGCCTGCTGTGGGCAGGGACACCTTCCATTAGATCGAGTTTCTCAGGTATACATTATAATTTTTTTCTCTTTCATAGAGCCAGCCATAAGCTTATACAAAAGAAAACTATTTATTCTGCAAAACAGCTTATGATGAGACATACAGCAAAGCACTGAAACTCCTGTGAGAAAGTGGTCTGAAGGAAAGTTAGGTCCAATCAAGTGACTATTTATCAGTCAAATGACAATATTATCACAGACAGGATCCTGCAAATTTCAAGTAGTTGCTTATCATAATATAATTTATAGAGGAAGCTAATCCTAGTTTTCCATTTACAATTTAGGTTTTGTCACAATTGCATCATGCTTTAGCAAACATGATTTCCTTGAACAGCCCATGAAACTCCTAACCGTGGAGCTTCTGCTACATTTAGGTACAAAAAATGGTGACCACCTTACTACATGTGAAGTTTTGGTTCAGAGTTTTCCAAAACTGAAGCCACATATTGTTCTTCAGCTGGCTGAAATGACGGAATGGAGAAGGACATGGTGACACAGAGAAAAGGATGCCTGTGCTGTCCTGCCCCACCTGCCACCAGGTCACAGGACAGATGTGTGGAGGTTGCAAGGACAGACTGCTCAAGCATCCACCCTGCTTCCCAGGCCAATTTGTGCAGCCCACGATGAGCTCCTGTGATTGCAGGAGTAACAAGGGATCAGCAGACACAGCTTTGTTGTGGTGAGAGGTGAGGGCACAGGGAGTGCTGTGGACCAGAGCTGCAGACCAGCGCTCACCCCCCACAATAAACCAGTACTGCCCACAGGCCCTGTCCACATGGACAGGGCTGCTTTGCTCCAGATGCAGGGATATGGAGGGATCTGAAAGCCTCCTCTGCTGCAGCTGCCAATTGTGTCAAAAGTTGCTCCAGGTGGACTGAGCAGCTGCTTTTACTACATTGATGTTGGCAGAACACAGTTGAATCTTCCTTGAATTTCAGTTGCTGCATTTATTTTCAAGAAATTGAAACTTTCATATTCTGCCCAGAACAAAAGATCAGAATTCATCCATTTTATCTTTGCAGTGAATTGAACTATCCCTCACAGAGGGAGGCAAGACATACCATCTACAATGGATGGTGAGCAAGGACAGCTGCTCCTTTCATCTGAAAAGAAAGTTTTTTAGGCGTCATTGGAATCAATGTCGAAAGAAGGTATCAATTTTCAGGCCCTCTTTGCAACAACAGTTTATTTTTTAAAAGGAAAAAAAAATTCTTGTTACTTGTTATGTATTTAAAAGGAGAAAAAAAATTTTGTCAGGTGACACATCCAAATTCCAAGCAGGGTAATTTTAAAGAGAACAGATGATCTGGCTATAAGGTCAAGGGTAGCCTCCTGTAAATCTCACACACATCTGTGTTTGAAGCCTACCAGTTACCATGGTTACTATGACATTGCTAGTCTTATTTATAGCCCTGTGCTATATATATTGCTTTCCAGAAGGCATAAAAGGGAGAGCTGACTGTGAAGGAATCTGGGAACTGCGCATTAAAACTGAGACGTAGAGGGAATAAAATTAATTAAAGAGGGGCTGCCGGGGTTTGATGCTGGCTTTTGCAGTGCCAAGCCATGACACCGTCCTCACGTCACACAGGCGGTGGGGAGCCAGGTGGCCCCGTGGCTCCTTCCCCCCGTGCCTGCTCAAAGGACAGCCATGGCAGGGGACAGCCGTGGCACCCCTTGGCATCCCTGGGGCAGGATTACAGTGCTGCTCTGTGCTTCCAAAGGACAGGAGGGAGCTCACGGGTGGCAATGGAGGTAGGAGAAGTGCTGGGAATGGAGAGTGGCCAGCTGTGATGGCAGCGTCCCCGAGGGATGCACACCAGGGACCGGCAACTGCAGATGGATGCAGCCAAGCAGGACACACTGCACACTGCTCTCTCCCAAAAGGATCCTATTTGGCTTCTCTTTCTCTCTCAAGCATACTAACATACATGTGAGGATTCATGTGTGGGCATGGATGTATATATATGTTTGGGTATATGCATGTATGCATATGTATGTGCGTGTATATATGCATACATATTAAAAAGAATATAAATTTTGTTATGAGGAATAAGAAAAAATCAACTCAGTGACAACATTTGTGGAGTAACTGCCTTGTAATATGGGATAAAGAGAAGCCTGGAGGGAGGGAGGGAAGGAGGAAGGGAGGAAAGGAGGAAGGGAGGGAGGGAGGAGCAGAGAAAAAAGGAGAAAAAAAAAAGAGAAAAAGAGAAAAGGAGGAAGGCAGGCAGGCAGAATGGAGGGTGGGAAGAAGGTAAGGAACAGAGGAAGGGATGAATTTTTAATAAAATGATTCCCCTGTTTTTAATGCAATGCCACTTCCAAGAACCAGGCAGCCTAGGTCAGCTGCCAGCCCCAAGGGCAGTTTCAGCCACCAAGAGTAAATCAATAATATAAATATAAAATGTAAAGAAAAAGGTCCTGAAAAGGGTAAACAACAACTTTGACATCTGCAATGCAAACCAAAAAAACCTAAACCGAATCAAGCCAAGCCAAAAAAGAAAAGCAAAGCAAACAAAACAAAACAACAACAACAACAACAACAAAAAAAAAAAAAAAAACAAACCAAACCAAACAAAAAAAAAACCAAAAAAAAAAACCCCACACCAAACAAAAAAAATTCCCAAGAAGTTTATTAAAAATAACAGACATGAGGGGCTTAAATGGTGTCTTCTAAAAAAAAAAAATCAGGATTAATAATATCGGTCCAACTGCAAGCTGAAATTCTGATTGAGGATTTGCTCAGACTACAGCTGAGCTGAAACCTCTCTGGGAAGCAGCTGCAAATGAGGCCAGATTACCTCACTTAAGAGCTTGCACCACAGTTTCAAGACCGTCTCTTTAACAGTGAGTGTTATGCTGATTAAAGACCTGTGGGAACAAGTGGAAACTGATGCCTGTGGAAAAAAATTGACTAAAGCCTGACCTAAACAAGAAAGGGGAGATATTCTGTGACTCTGGCAATGACATTGAGATGTCCCTTTCAGTAATTGTATGAACCTTCACTGGCACTGATCCTGACATTGAAATTTTTAAAGATCCATTATTTAAACTTGTTTTTGAGAGTTCAGTTATAAGTGCTTTCTACTTAGCTGCTGTTAGAACTGTAAAGACAGGTAATCCAAAACTCTTAGACCGCTTTGATGGGGAAAGACAAAAAGCAGACAAGTAAACCTCTTTGTGTATTGGCATTTAATAAGACAATCCCTGCTCTGTGGTGTGCTTGGAAATAATTTCCACTTCATTTCCAGTTCCCTTTTCCTCTTTGGTGTCTGCAGGCTGAGATTGAATTATATTTCCCATTATTGGGGGTACAGATAGGACCAGGTAGGGACCAGGGAAGAAAAACCCTGAAAACAACCCAAAGAAAAGATATCAACATGGAGAAGAGACTAAACCAGAACTAGACCCTGTTCTTAATCATTTTAGAGGTATTAAAAAAAAAGAGAGAAAAAAAAAAAAAAAGAAAAATTTCCCTTTTAAGTTACATAATCCATGAACTCAATGTCCCAATAAAATAATGTGGATGCATTTTGGCTGAGCTTTAGCATTAATTATGATGTCGGATGTCGTAGTTATGCCTCCACACGGATTTTGCCCTTCAGCAACTACTTATACCAAGTCTATACAGAAGCAGATATTACAGTATCATTGCACCTTTGCTATTGTCTGCAAATTACTAGATGGCCTAATGCCACTGCAAGCTTTTGTAGTACTGTATTTTTCCTTATTGATTAAACATAAATTATTGAGGAAAGTAACTGATGAAACTCCAAGGGGGTGGAGATGATGGTCTTTGTAGCTAGAGGTTGTCTGTTACAGAATGTGATACTTCTGACCTGATAATCTGATATAATGATTATAATCCAGGGTGCTCCTCTGGGAGTCTATCATTTGGAATCACAGAAGCATAGAATGGTTTGGGTTGGAAGGCTCTTTAAAGATCATTGGGTTCCAACTACCACCACAATTCAGTGCCCCACCTTGGGGCCACCCACTAGATTATGTTGCTCAGGGCCCCATCCAAACTATTGTAGGATTTAGGATTCAGGATATACTTTTGTTCAATGCCCAACCAGCTACACTAGAGAGGGAGTGGGAGAATCCATGTACCAAAAGGAGAATAGATAAATCTTAAGGTGGCAGCAGCAAGTACAGTTTTTGCATTCAGTTGTACCTGTGCAAGAAAAGGGAGGAGGGGAAATGACTGAAGCTGGAATTCAAATGGCTTTACACCAGTCTAAGTTGATTTTATTTGTAATTTTTTTTTTTACAGTGAAACCCTATGGGAAGCAATATTCCAGTAGGATTCTATGGGAAAGTGATTCCTCTAGCAACTATTCTAAAACATACTGACTTTTTGATAATGAATAGTGTTTTGCTTCACATTTTTGAGTTGCACATATATGAACGCTCCTAATCACCACAATTTTCACAATTTTGATCATAAAAGAAAGTGGACTTTTTTTTTTTTTTTTTTTTTTTTTGAATCCTTGAGGATACAAGGTGCCACATTCTCAGGAATTCAGTCAGAAAATCTCTGACTCTAACCCTGGAAAACATATTGCACTTCTCCTCCTGAGGCATAGGATTTCTTCCTTTATTCTTTCCTAGTGTAACCCTCTCACCTTTTAAACTTGTCCACAAGAATATGCATATTGAAAAATTAGGTGTTGCTGGGCATGATCTGGGATACTGGGTCAGCTTCAGCAGCTGCAAGCCATTAGCCACTATGGCTGACATTGTGTTTCCATTCCACACTGGTCCATTTTTCATGAATTCAGAACAAACAGAAGTGGGGATGCAGATGTTACCAGCTGTTTGCAGCACCAGCACAGGCTGTGTGCTCCAGGCACTTCCTACTCTGTAGCTCAGACCTGGTTTAAAAGTTGGAGGCAGAAAGACAGAGAACAGCAAAAGTTTAAATACTAGAAAAAAGAATGTGGTGGACATGCTCAAGTTTTATAACACCGTAGCTATGGATTATCAAACCTATGACATACCTGCCTTTCCATCTCATTGCTTTGGAGTCAGAAGAATTTTTGTATAGTGCTACACTCTCCTCAGTATACCAAGAAAGTAAACTCACCTTCCCACTGTTCTTCAATAACTTCCTATCTATCCTGCATTTTGAGCTCTCAGCTTACCTGGACAAACTCTGTTTTGCAGGTTCAAAGTTTCCACTCAGTCCTCAGAATGTAGCACTCAGGATAATTCCACCAGAAAACTGGTCCTGTTGCTCCCCAGTCAAACCCTTTAACAAAGCATTAGATACTGCAAACAGTGAACGTTTGCTGTGATGGACTCTGAGACTGAAAAAATGCAAGTGTGCACCATTTCAAACACTCAATCATACAGCGAAACCAGCAAATCTAAAATAAATGTTAAGATACTCAAACATTGCTGTAAGCAGACAGCAGCATGTGGTGCATATAAATTTAATTTCTACAGCTGAAATGGCTTAAACCAATGTAGAAGACTCAAGAGAAGTACCAGAAAGTGCCAAGGAGCTGAAAGAAAATGAAACAGATTTCTCTTGTCTCGGAAGCTGTGAGAAATCCTCGCAATTAGAGCTCCAGGTCACAGTGGTTCTTCTTGTAGAACTTGACTTTTCTCTTGGATGTGTTCCTCAATGTGGTGCTTTACTCTTGCAGAATTGTTGCTGTTCCCTGCATTTGCCATCACAGTGTCAACTCTTCAACATTATGTACCCGATCAGCAGTACTTATAATCTTTGTCAGAACAAATGAAAGACAATCATTTACTGTATTTTATGCAGTGGTTCTTCTCAATTTCTTCAGTGTCCCTTCCATGCTACTTGGCAAGCTGTCTTTTTGATCATTAGAAACTGATATTGGACATCCAGAGTAGCTCCATCCAGCCTTTTATCTACTCAGCCATACTCAGAGGCTGATCTAACCTTTAGTGAGCAACAAAGCTGCCTCAGGATATGCAAATTTATGTTGTCAGGAAGCCTTCCCTATGGATCTGCTGAAGACACCCACATCCCTGTTGTGCTTCAGCTTTGCATCTGATGAATATAAAACTACTTCCATGACAATCTCTGCCAAAATTCTCCAAGGTGTCCTTTCTGTGGCATGGAGGAATTACATGTATGTATATATCAGTCTCTCTGTTGGCAACAGGGATATCCTGCAACACCTGTGACTTGGTAACTTGGATCACAAAATTAGTCATATGTTGATTTGCTTGAATTTCCTAAACTGTCTCTTCCTTCCACTTTAAAAAAAATATATCTATCATTTATTAATAGTCAGCATGGTAATAAGGACTCTTACCTTCACATTAATTTTTTGCCAGTATTGGTATCTTGAAAGCAAAAAGCAGAAGCCAGTGCTCTGGAGCTACTAAATGTTGACAGGCAACTCCAAGGCAAAAGTATCAAAAGTCTCTTTTCCAAAAGATTTCCTTTTCTAATGGGATCTGTGAGAACAACTTATTGGTCTGATGGGTCAATACAGGCAATTTGACAAACCTGTTTTTACTGGTTTCAAAACCCAAATGTGTATTTCCTTGGGGGAAAAGGAGTGAGCAGCATGAAAACATCACAGATTATGGGAAGAGATGAAGAATTATTTTAAATATGTGTCATACCTAGGAATAATCCCAGTGGCAGGATCTTTATAATGAGGTGATCTTTAAGGTCCTTTCCTTTATGGTCTATTAAAAAATAAGTCATTGAAATGCCATGTGTAAGACTGGAGAAATGCAGGTGTCCCACATATGAAGCAGTCCTGGTCCTGTGCCTCCTCTGATACAGTGATTTGCTGCAAATTGACTTTCCTGATGACAGAATTTTCTGTAAGCTGTCTTTCTCACATTGTCAGCTATCATTTACCTTTTGTCTTCGATGGAAATATCTGCTTCTCACTCCCCTGTGCATACATTCAAAGAGAAGCTTTGCTGTGCAAATACCTGTCTAATGAAAACCCCAGTACTTACATGCAACCTTGACACCATGAAAAAGTCAGAACAAGAAAAGTAAATTTTCGAAAGACAGACTGTCTTTTTTTAGGACAATAATGGTAAATAAGACTCCACCCTAGGAAAGGATTAAGGACAGTTGATAAAATATTAACAACTTGTTAGGCAGCAAAGTGATCAAAGGGCCTCGTTAACAACAGAAGTAATTGCTTTCTGTTTGTCTAAGCACAGGCTGTGTCTGTTATGTCCTATAAAGAGTAATTGCAAGTGGCATAATTTTAACCTCCAGTCTCCTGAGACATCCTTGAGAGTGAGGCTATATGGTGCCTTACCCTTGACAAAAAAAGCTCGTGTTTTAATTTGGGAGCACTATATTGTGACTGCTGCCTCTCTGAAGGTCACTGAGAAGTGGTCAATTCATTTAGCAGGATAGTTTAAGTTCTCAGTGCACTCCTTAGTTCTGCTTCCAAGATTTACTCAATGTAGCTGTTGCTGTGAGTATGTGATTACCAGCCAGCAGAAAGGATGTATAGGTGCTGCAGCTGAGAGTCAGGTATGCAGAGGAAGGTACTTTCCTAAGCAAGTAGATTAATCCTTTATGCATCTTAATTATTTTAGGAGCATCCATGACTTAATCAATATGCCTGTGTCAAGTATTTCACCATATTTATGAAACAGAGACACTACTTTCTTTTTCATAGTAAGTACAGTGGTAAACAGCTGAGGAAGGGAAAGAATTAAGTCCACTCTTGCAACACCTTCCCCGGTCTTTTGTCTGATCCATAGGGAACGAGCTACTCTGTGCTGCGACTAATATCTGACAGCTGTGCATTTGACAGAAGCAGAATCCCCTTCTTTGTGTGCAATGTGACTCCCACTTTTAGGAAAAAAATTATTTCCACATAGTCCATCCCCATGTGCACATGTTAGGTCAAAGCAGAAAATCAAATTATGGTTTATTGGAGTGCATCTAGGAAACAGGGGGGGATGAGAACAGTTTGGGAAGAAAAAAGACAATTATTCCCATATGAAATGCTGGTTAAAACTAATTTATGCTACTAGGAAAGGAGGGAAAAGCAAAAGTATTATCTGGGACAAGTTGGGGAAAGCTGGGTGTTGATTATATCTAGGATGATATTTATAATGAAACATTTTTTTCATGTGAGAATTTTGTCTCTACCTTGTGCTCTCTAGATTTTAATTCAGCTCCTTCTTGACTAGCCTGTGCTCTGCTCCTGTAACAGGAGGCATCTGCTAGTGTACAGCACCTTTCTTGCCCTTTCTAGTGTGTTCTGGTGCTGATTTCGTGAAAAAGGTGCACTTCCTAAGTCCTTACTTGTTTCTGACTTACTTCTGTGCTAACTGATTATGTATTCTCCAGGCTACAGCTTGGCCTTCCCAGTTTCTCGGGCATAGAAGTTTCCATGGTAACCTCGTGAGCGGAGGTAAAACTGTGGCAGAAATCAGCGTTCAGCCAAGGAGCTGCCAATGTGCAGGAAAACTGCTCAGGACCAGGTTATGAAGCATTCTGGCATGGAAACTGCAGATCCCATCTGGGGAGTTCGTGGCTTTCTCAGCTGTCCTTTTACATTTCCTCCTTTTTCCCTGTTGCCCTTCCTCTTCCTCTCACCAGACCTTGTGCAGCACCCCAAGTACACTGTGATAAGACGTGCGTGTCCTGAGGCTGCCCTGCCAGCCTGCACCATCATCCCTGGAGAATTTACTGCTGTGGCAACAAGGGGAGCACAAACAGGGAGATGAGCCCCTCAGCTGGCACTACCACCCCTGCTGAAATGCAGCTTGTCAGTTCAGCCCAGCCCAACACTGAATTCTAGCTTCTCTTTGGAGGTGAACACAGGTTCAGAGGTTGTGATCTTTTGCAACAGGAGCCTAAGCCAGAGAGGAACCAGTTGTCTTGTTTCAGATGCTTGCACTCCCGCCAATAAACTAACTGGATCATCCACTCTTTGCAGATAGCCATGAGTGTTGAAAATTTTCATACAGAATCATAAAATAGTTCTTTATGGGCAGGAAGGAACCTTTAGAGTCCTATCAGTGCAACCCCCCTGCCATGGGACAGGGACATTTTTCACTAGTTCAGGTTGCTTGGACTCCCATCCAGCCTGATCTTAAATGTTTCCTGTCAATGGTCACCCACAGCTTCTCTGGCCAATCTGTGCAACTTTTTCACCATCCACATAATAAAAAGTATTTTGCCTATATCTAGTCTAAATCTACATTTTCTTAGTTTGAAATTATTAGTTCTTGTCCTGTCCCAACAAGCCCTATTGAAAAGACAGTCCTCATCTTTCTTACAAGCCCCCTTTAAGTACTGAGAGACTGCAAGAAGGTTTCCCTGGAGACTTCTCCAGGTTGAATAATCCTAACTCCCTCTTCCACAGCTTTGTCACAGCTTGAAGAGAAAGAGTACATGGATTTGGAGCTGTATCTCCCTGTGCTTCTACTCCCAGGAATCACTGCAGGCTGAGCACACAGCCTGCCCAGCATAGTAGGACTTCGCTGGTCAAGTTTCTGTTTTTGAAAGAGGTTTTTTGAAAAATGCACTGGGCACTCAAAGGGATTGTAGAATTTATTAAAACATGGAAACAGTCCAGACTGTCTATGTGAAACTTGGTGGCTGCCCTGCAGCAAAACCTGCCACAGCGACACCACCAGTGAGAGACAAGAAACTGGTAAATATCCACTCTAGTTGCAGTGCCAAGCATACCTGCTCATTTACAGAATCACAGTCATTTCAGTTGAAAAAGACTTTTGACATCATCAAGTCTAGCCTATGACCCAACATCACCTTGCCAACCACACCATGGCATTGAGTGCCAGATCCAGTCCTTCCTTAAACATCAGCCCTTCCAATGTCTGATCACCCTTTCTGTGAAGAATTTCTTCCTAATATCTGATCTAAACCTCCCCTGGTACTGCTTAAGGCTGTGTCCTATTGTCTTGTCCCTTGTAACCTGGAAGCAGAGCCTGATCCCCACCTGGCTGCAGCCTCCTGTCAGGGAGTTGTAAAGAGTGATTAACATCACCTTTAAGCCTCCTTTTCTCCAGGCTGAGCTCCCCCAGCTCCCTCAGCTGCGCACAGGACTTGGGTTCCAGCCCCTTCTCCAGCCTTGTTGCTTTTCTCTGGACATGCCCCAGCCCCACAGTGTCCTCCCCAAACTGAGGGGCTCAGAACTGGACACAACATGTAAGGTGTGACCCAACCAGTGCCACGTTCAGGAGAAGAATCACTGCCCTGGTCCTGCTGGCCACACTATTCCTGATACAGACCAGGCTGCCAATGACCTTCTTGGCCACGTGGGCTCACTCTGGCTCATGTTCAGCTGCTGTTCAGGCACTGACAGAAAGGTTAAGTTGTAAAAATAACTGCTGCCTCTTTCTGAAATACACCTTTCCACACTTTGAATACTAGGTGGTGGCTTTAAAGCCTAGTGTGTCCTGATGAAGGTGACTGCAGCTCCTCAGAGACACCAGGGTTGTTCCCAGCTTTGGCTTCCTTACTGCCTGTGTGTTACCAGTGACAGTGTGTGCAGTCAGAGGAGGAGGAATTGTGTTCAAACCCATTCTGAAATTTTATTCTCTCATAAAAGAGTATTTTCTAGTAACCACACAAAGTTTTTTATGCTTCTGATTTTAGGAAGTCGTTCAGCAGCAGCATTTTCAGCAGTTCTTTTTAAATATTATTATCTGCTTATTTGCTAATTCTCCTGCATGATCTGCTTAAACTCAAAAATCTAGAGTAATCTTGAGGAAAAAACATTAAGAATTTGTGGAACACTAGGGAAAATTTGCAATTCAGATTTATTTTAACTGTAATTCTTAGTTCTCTGTATGCTATGCCAAAGGCAAAAGCAAACCTAGTTGTGGAGCAGTCTGGGAATATCCTGGAATATTCCCTTTCCTGCCCCTGCAGAGTTGACTGCCACCTACCAGCAGACATCACCTACAGGCACGCCTATTTTTGGCGATCTCTTTTGTTGTGGAAGCAAGCAATCAAGCTAAAGGGCACTTTTCCTGTTCTGAAATGTACTTCTAGGCATGCACTGTTCTCACCAAACTGTGAAAGTAGTACTTTGGTCTGATTTCTCAGTACAATAGGATTCCTTCAGATCCAGTAACTGCTAATCAGCTCTGAAGAGAGATGCAGTGTTAATAACTTTCAAACCTCATCATTGGGCCCACTTCTTCTCAGAAAGGGAGAGGTCAAACAGCTCTGACATTCTGCAGTACACAGTAAAATATCTGACCATGTGAGAGCAAGGCAATGAGAAAGATTTGCTATGGTCAGTGGGGGAAAGTCTGGAGCCAAAGTTGTCTAATGAGAACATATATAATTTGAAAGAAAATTATGTCTCTGAAGTGTTTCCTGAATGCTTTGTTATTCATTAGTTCTGTCCTACCAATGCATGATGTATTTGCTCTGCATTTGGTATTACCACACAGCTGACACAATGAAGAATCACTAATACACTAAGCTCTAAACTTGTGTCTCCATCTGCCAAGGGTTAGCCTCCAGAAAAGAAAACTATTTTTGCAATAAATGCTAGAACAGCAATTACGTCTTACAATAGGGGCTGGAAAAATCAGGCTACATTTTGCTCCTCTGATGAGTGACAAGGTTTTCGCTGTCACTGCACTGATTACTTGACCACAAGCTGCATTTTTGTAGCTCTCTGGATGTCAGCCCTTGAGCTGTCTCAGTAAAAAATGTGCAAAGCACTGTGTGATGCAACTTGGAGAGTGCAAGGCAAGGATTATATTTTCATTATTGTGAGTATAGATTTATGCAACTGGCAAGATGACAGAGATAGAAATACACCAAAAGATCTGACAGAGAGACCTGCCATTCATGTAGGCGTACATCAGAGTATTCCTTTGTTTCTGTCTCCGTCTTTACACTTTATGTTGCATTGGGAAGAGGTGTGTAGGAGAGACACTTCTAGGAGCAGGGCTAAAAGACCACTGCCTTTTTCGTTTGGTCTTCATTTATATTTGTAAAAAACACCAGTGCAAGCCTGGAAAGATACCTAGGCCTGAAAGGGAAACCTTCCTTCTGAACCTCAGCTCTGACCTCTGTAGCTGCTCTGTGCTTTGGCAGCTGCAGGAGGTTGTTATGTCTGAAGCCTGCCAAAATTTCCCTGATAATTGAGGTGTGGATCTGGATTCAGGGGTTTATTTGGGTTGCATCCCAGATCTCCCTAACAGAGAATGTTAGCCAGAAGGGTTTACAGCTTTGGTGGGGTTTTTTTGTTGTTGGTTGGTTGGCTTTGTTTTTAGGTTTTTTGGGGATTTTTTTTTTTGTTTGTTTGTTTGTTTAGGTGTTTGGTTTGGTTTTTTTTCAGTGCTTATTACTGTACAAACAGAACAAAGTAGGGCTTGTTCCTGGGAGCTGCAGTCCGAGACAAGTGCAGGCAGCATTTTGCAAACAAGTGAATTGTTCAATAAATAGGAATTAGCAGTGCTGTGTTTCCTGAGTGTTTCTCTCCAGGTGATTGCTGCAGGTAGGCATGATAACACAAGTGCTGGTGACAGCTTGGTTAGCAATTAGGAGTATTTATAGAATTTTCTTACCACCTGGATCTTGCTTTATCATGTTTTTCCTGCAGTCATCATTCTTTTATCAGGGGCTGCATGATTCCTCTCTCCTGCACAGACATCTACTAGTGGCTAGTCACCTTTTTTCTCTCCTGCCAAACTGAAAATTATGATGGATGTAGAGGTCTTCAGGGAGCCATCCACAGCCCTCATTTTTGTAGCTAGGTAAACAGAGTGGAAGCATAGGAGGTAGATAGATATGTTTGAACTGGGAGCAAACAAAATATCAAAACCTGATTATGTTTTATTGCTATCAGCTTTTTCTTTCTGGTCTTTAGGGATTCTATGTGATTCATCAGGCAGAGGCAACTAAAGGAAGCAAAATAAATTGGTGTGTGTTGAACTCTTTACAATTATTGTGTAGAAGAGAGTAAGGAATCATGAACAATTATTTCCTGAAAGTAGAACATTGCTTTAGTGCTATTCAAATGACACAATCAAATCAAGGGTATTAAAGTAAGCAGTTGAATTGGATTATCTAAAGGAATAGGAGTGAAAAGAGGGTATCCTTAATGAGCGTGAGTGATCATATGAGATCTTTACTTGTGTTATTGCAAGGAATGGCACAAACCCATGAGTGAAGTTGAGGTCAGCCAGAGCCACAGTGTCAGAATCTGAGTATAAATTGCATCAGATGGAAAAGTCAAACACAAACCAACAACAACAACAACAACAAAAAAGAGAGTGTGAAGCACATGGGATTAAGCTGTGGGTGATACTGATAGACTTGTTGAAAGCAATTTGAGGAGGTGCTGTGGTTTAACCCCAGCCAGCAGTCCAGACCCACTCAGCAGCTCAATCACTCCTCTGCTAGAGGAATTGAGGAAAAGAATCAAAAGTCTAAAGGATGGAAAACTCATGGCTTGGGACACAGGTGGTTTGATAGGGAAGGCAAAACCCATGTACACAAGTAGAGCATAACGAGAATTAAATTCCCTGCTTCCCACGGACAGACAGAGTAGGGCCCTATTACATGTAATGGTGACTTGGGAAGATAAACACAAGATAACCACCGTGACTGCAAATGTCCCCCACTTCCTTCTTCCTCCCCTACACTGAGCATGATGTTTATGGTTTGGAATGTCCCTTTGGTCAGTTTTTATCTCCTGTCCTGTCTCTGCCCCCTCCTAAACTCCCAGGTACTCCCACATGCCTCACCAGGTGGCTGCAGGAGGAGCAGAAAAGGCCTTGGCTCTGTTTAATCCCTGCTCAGCAATAACAAAAACATCTCTCTATTATCAGCTCTGGGCTCAGTGCAAATCCAAAACACAGCCTTGTACCAGCCCTTGTGAAGAAAATAACTCTACCCCAGACACAATGACCAGAAACACTTAAAATCCCTTGAAGATTGATGTCTGGAAGCTTCCTTGTGTTCCAGAGTGGGGAGCAGAATGCATTTTGCATGGACAGGTAACTGCACAACTGTGTTTCCACTGAAGACTAAAACTGGGATAGCCTTTGTGAAGCCAGAGAAGCCCATTCACACCCAAATACATGAGCAGTGTGGCTGCTGAAGAGGAAGCCAGCTGTCCCTGCTATCCCAAAGGACTAGAACAAAACAAAACAAAACAAAAACCCACAAAAAACTCACCAAAAAACCCACCCAAAAAAGTCCCCAAACCAAAACAACAACAACAACAAAACACCACAAACTCAAAAAACAACGTAGAGGCAATAAATAAGCAACCTTTAGTAAAAACTACTGGCAATCAAAAGGCTAAATTGTTCAGCTATGCAATCTGATACTTATCAGGCTGGTGCCAGAGTAAAGCCCATCTCTAAAAGCTCCTTGTTTAGTTCCTGGTTAAGCTGGCTATCTTTGCTACTGACAAACAGACTAGTGCCATACACAGCATTCTGAGTGCTCTGTTCTCCTGATGTTAAGTGGTGATAAATCTGAAACAGGATTTGCATTAGAAAAGGAGATGAAACCCAAGGGATTTTTACAGATTTGAGTTTATGCATGCCTTTTGGGTGCGTACTCTATAAAACTAGCTTGAAAAAAAGACCCAAACAAATATTAATTCCAACCTCCCATCCTGCTATTTGCCGAGGAAAATATGGTATAGATGCTGTCAGCCTGAAAGTGACAAGGCAAGAAATGTGTCTACACACCACTAAAACAAAACTATGAGAAATATGTTATAATCCATTTTACTTTCAAATTAATATTCTAAATTATTTTAACATTTCTTCCTAACTTTGTTCACCTTGAAGATTTCTTATCATAAAAACAAATTATTACAAACCAAAAATCAGCTGTTGAACAGAACACAGATTGCTACATTGCAAAATTAATGACTAGGTAATTAAAAGCAGATTCTGATGAGATAATTTGGAGCACAGTCTTCTCACATGTGGTAGTGGCAGACGTGAATAAAGGGTGAAATATGTTGTGTGTTCTTACTTTAATCTCGTCAGAATGAGGTTTATTTTCTTTTTTTGTTAGACATAGGTATCAGCAGGAGGAAACATTTAAATGCACAGACAAGGCTTATGGATCTGCAGCAGTACAAGTGTATATCTCTCCTTCATCATTATCTCTCTACAGGGTTTTCACTTCATCTGTCTTTCCAAAATGTCTCACACTATTATGCAAGACCTGGACCCTGTAATTTGTCTAATCCACTAGGTTGAAAGGACATGGCCTCAAGTTGCATCAAGGGGGGGTTTAGTATGGATATTAGGAAAAAAAATTCTTCACTGAATGTGTGGTCTCGCTTTGGAGGAGACTGCCCATGGAATGAATCACTGTTTCTGGAAGTGTTCCAGAGGTGTGTGGATGCAGCACCTGGGGACATGGTTTAGTGGTTAACAAGGCAGTGCTGCATTAGCCCAATGAACTTGGAAGTCTTTTCCTACCTTAAACATTCTATGATTCTATCTTCTAGGAAGACAATTCATGTTAATTCCTGTGGGTCAAAATAATGCTTATCCTAGAAACAGTCCCTAGGACTACTATTATGCAAACATCTTGCATTTTATGCCCACCTTTTCTAGCATGTGCTAGTGAACTGTTAGCACCACATGAACTCACACCATCAGTTTCAGGTGTAAAGCTGTGAAAGACCTATACCAACCTGCCTTGATTATGCAGTTGCTGACAATTTTGATGTTCATGTGGCTTCCTGGCATCTCAAGTTTCAGTGCTAGAGGACTGCAGGCACTGATTGCCCTAAACATGATGTCTTGAAAACTTCAAACCTCTGTTCTTCTGCCATGTGCGGTATCAAATGCATTGTGAAGCATGTTTACTTTTAAAATTTCTTTCCTACACTGTGGTTTTTAATAAACTGAAACTCTCTTTTAGAGTTCTGTCACCTTCTGTGTTCTATTAATAGTTCATGAAATGTTGTCCTGGGTCTGGGATTTATATTCTAGGTGGGTGAAACTGAGGAGAAAACAGACCCAGGTATGTTTTTAGCAAACGTAGAAGTAGTTTTTTTTGCACAGAGAATGTGACACACAGACACTCCATCACACATGGTCATCTGGTGTACAGTACAGCTCCAGCTGGTGAAGATGGAGGAATATTGATACATGCAATCAGAAATCCCATATCTGAATGTGTGTGACTGCAGCAGAGATCTCCTGTCAGTATGCTCAGGCCTGCATATGTCTTATTTCCACAAAACCACTTCTGATTAACAGTCTTGAGGAATAGGTACTTCACCAACCAAACCATGAGGCAGCACACTTTTGTGGTAGCTTCTTCAAAATCGTCTCCATCAGTGTTCTGCAAAACACTGTGGCTGCTTGAGAAGCTTTAGAGAACCAATGTAAAAGACATGAGGATTTTTGATAGGAAGGGGCCGTGTGATATCGTGGGAAATGTTAGGGAATGTAGGGAATGCAAGTGGTGCGAAGAAATGGACATCTTTAAAACACACATAACATCTCAGTGCTGATCTCCACATTCCACCCCTTCAAAGAGAAGATTAAAAAATATCATGTGTTTGGCCTGTGGATCAGGTCCTTCATCCTTTACTTAATTTGTTGGCTCAGTTTCAAGGATTTCAGCAGAGTTGTGTTGATTTCTCTTTCTTGAGTATCTGCCTACCATGTTTGATCACATTGTTCTGGTTTTATGATTGGGATTTCATGTCAGAGGATTGTCAGTCTTCAGAGAAAGGCCATGAGTAGAAGTGCCCTGGACAATATCTCAAATTGTGTTGGGTGTTATTTTTAGGAGGTAGGAAGTATGACAGAAAAGGAAAAAGCTACTGTTTTAATGCATTCTGGCCAGTGGCAGAAGCCACAGTGTTCCTTTAGCAGATAATCAGAGAATCATAGAAATATTAAACCATTTGAGTTGGAACAGTCTTTGAAGACCATTGAGTTCCAATCCCACTGCCTTGGGGCAGGGGCAACTTCTTCTAGGCCAGATTGTTTAGGGGACCATCCAACCTGGCCTTGGGCACTTCCAGGGATGGGACAGCCACAACTTGTCCGGGCAGTATGTATCAGGGCCTCACCATCCTCACAGTCAAGAATTTCTTCCTTATATTTAATCTAAACATGCCCCCTTGTCAGTTTGAAGCCATCACCCCTCTTCCTAACATACCCTTGTCCTACAGATCCCTCTCCAGCTCTCATGGAGCCCCTTTAGGTACTGGAAGGGTCTCTCTAAGGTCTCTCTGGAGCCTTCTCTTTTCCAGACTGGACAACCCCAACTCTCTCAGCCTGTCTGCAGCCTTCTCAGCATCTTTGCAGACTCCTTTGGACTTGCTCCAACAGGTTAATGTTTCCTTGTGTGATTCAGACTGAAGTAATAGCAATGATCATGAGCAGGACTCAGAATTTTCTGTGCAAAACAAGCAAACTTTTGTCAGCACTCCATTTTTAATATTTTCTGCAGCATGTTTAACAATGTAATTCTCCAGTGCATCTGAATGTTTAAATATACCTCCAAAGGAGACAAGTCACTGGCTCATGCAAAAATTGCTCTGAAGTAATAAATTTTGATATACTGAAAATCCAACTTTTGATATACTGAAAATCCAAGGCCTGTAACTCAGGCCTAGACTGAGTTACAATGTTGAGCTTCTTTATGGGCAATTTAATGCAAATGGGAAACTTTTTTCTTTTGTGCACACAACTTTTATCTAAGGTGGTGGCTCTTTGTTTGGACAAGATAAACTTCTTATCTTTTGGAACATATATTAATTTCTGACATTTTGTCCAGAATAGAGAAAGATTTTATTTTATTTATTATTTATTACATGTGAGGTCCCAGGAGAAATGTAAGCATGCTAAAAATTACAGATTTAAAAATAAATTGCTCATTTCCTTTTCTGTGAGTAAAAGGGAAATTTCCAGGACTTCAGCAGAGGGCTTTTGTATTTTTAGCCCTATAATGTTTTTGCATGGAAAGTGAAGAGTTGGGATGTTTTTCTTGACCTTTAATATTTATCTGTGTTCCATTATTCAGGGTTGTGTGGCATACCTGATATATGAGGAATCTCTCTCACAAGCTGCTTTGTGCCCTTCACACAGGGTGAAACTCTGCCAAGCCAGAGATCCACTGCATGCAAGGTTTCACAGCCAGTGTTTGGACTCTGAATAGTTTATGCAGCTTGTTGCTTATCTGCTCGCTGAAGGAGTAGATTGAGGGGCAGAAAAGGCCTTGGCTCAGTGCAGGCCCTGCTCAGCAGTAATGAAAACACCCTTGTGTTATCAACTGTTTTCTGCACAAATTCTAGAGCAGCCCATACTAGCCCCTGTGAAGAAAATTAACTCTATCACAGCAGTGCACTGAATTAGAAGATGTTCAGGGACTACCATGGCTGAGGTGAAGAGGATGCATTTAAGCATTCCTGGCAGTGGTCCTTCCTCTGGGGACCCTCCTGTGTGCTGAGCAGTTGCTCTGCCTGTACCAGACATTTCTCTCCCTCCTTGCTGTGGAGGGAGGGTGAGGTGAGTCATCCCCCTGCCCTGCACTGCACCTCCACCCACATGAAAACCTGGGATGATTCTCTCAAGTCAGGGAGGACTCGGTCACTCCCATCAGGTCAGAACTCAGACTGTGTTGTAAGCACTTTTCAAAGACCAAGCAATTGTAGGCTGAGGGATGCAAGCTGCTGCAAAGAAACCAAGTTCATTATTTGCCATAGTTCTCTGCTTTTATGATAATTCTACCACTGCAGGTGAGGCAGGAGAACTTAATTCTGGTTATTTTGTGGTGAGTGTGAGTAGCCAGACAGTAGTAATGCCACTCTGCATTCACAGAAAAACAGACTGACTGACTAAAACTTTTTCCATGTGGACATGGAAAACTGAGAGCATATCTTAATGTCAGAGAAGAATGAAACCTTTTTATGTAAAATTGCTACCTGCAGAGAAGGGTACTGCTGATTTGGGTACTAAGTGACTGAAGAGTCTTGTCACAGTGTGGTGGGATGGGGCAACGCCTTGGTCAGCAGTCGAGTACCTTAGCAAGAAGTAAAAAATTGATTAATAGCAAACTTCTTTTCTTCCAAAAGCAATGTACCTGATCTCCAGTGCAGGACAATCTACTGTGAGACAATAACTAAGAACTGTATACTATAAGCAGATGAAAAAAGGAGAGTGAACCACAATGGGGGGAAAACTGCCTTTCCATCTAGAGTTATTAACTGAAGGAACTCCTTTTAATCAAACAGATTCTAAGCAAATATACAGATGTCCAAAGCATCTTCTGCCTGAGCATTCTCACACCACTCAAGGAGCCTTGCTGAAGTATCTGCTAGTATAAACAAAGAACCTGAGATCTGTCTCAAATCAGGAGCATTCTCACCTTATTCAATGACTTTTGAATAGTATGACAGTGGTATTGTCTGCATCTGTGTCGCTTCATTTTCCAGGAAATTACATATTTGACTGCAAAGCTCCTGAATGATCTTCAAAACCACTAGCAGAAGACAGTCAGGCTGAGAAATGTGGATTGATAAATTTTCCCTAAAGAAGGCTTTAATTTGTTAAGTGTTAACATGTAGTGAAGCTTGACTTTGTCCTCAGATGCTGCTAACTATATGGTGAAAAGTTCACATTACTTTTGTTGGGGGCTGTTAATGAGTCAAAGAGACAAAAAGATCCAGCTCAAGCTTGGAAGCAGAGAGGCTCCTTTGGGAGGCCATTCTAGGGGAGTTGGCATAGACCTGTGTCCTGCCAAAACTGCTTCTCTACTAAACCATTCAAGTTGCATCCTTGGATGCAACTGTCCATAAAATGGACAGTTTGCAAAGGATCTTCAAAGCTGATGGACAGAGGAGGGTGGCTGGTTACTGGTTCATAGCAGCCCGCCTCAAAGCCAGCAGGTCAGGGAATGTGTCTCTTGGTATTGGGAGATTGAGGATGGAGACAGCAGGGGAAGAAAACATTTCTTTTAGGCTGCAGAGAAAATGGGTTGCAGGGCTGTGACCTCTGAAAGCCAGGCTAAGGGAGCAGTCGGCTTTGGAGAAGGGAGAATTTCTATACCAGTACTGTCAAAGACTCTCTGCATAGCACATTCTGGTGACTCAGAGTTTGTAATGGTTCTGATTATCTGTCCAAAAAATGTTTTTATGAAACTTGGATAGAAGCTGGTTTTTAGGCCTACTTCAGACTGCTTTGCAGAGTCAGAATATCATGCCAACATATAATGTACTCTCAGTAATTCAGCACACAGTTTTGTCTCCTGCTGTGTGGTCCTAGCATTTTATTCACAGGAATGCATGCTGTGATACTGATGTCACAGTCCAGGAAATGAAGCATATTAATGATTTGAGTGGTACATGTAAAAATGAGTAGCAAAAACCTCCTGTTGTTTGCACAAGAATAAGCAGGGAGCTAGGTTTTTGGCTTACTCAGGTAAATGAACACTGTTGTTGAAGTGGGAGAATAATAGATGCAGGTGGTAGAGTATTTTAACAGCACTAAATTATTCAGAAATGTTGATTCTGTGCCAGCAGCTTGTTAGCTAAAGATGTTTGGAAAAATTACCATTCCCTCAAAAAATCTGCCAACATAGATTTATCTGAGAAAAGCTTCTTGAAAATATGGGATTTAAAAAAAAAAAATTTTGACCCTTTGTAGGTGTTTCCTAGTGGACTGATTCTTTCCATAAAATAACACAACAAGGGAGGAGGAACTTATTCTTCTTATGGGAGTTATTTATTTATGCACTTTATTGATGCACTCCAGTGTTTGACTGAATGTTGCTAAGGCAAAATTCCTGTCCTTATATGAATGTTATGATAGAAAAAGAGAAATTATAGAATTGTACTCCATTATGGATTGATGGAAGTGTGTATTAATTGAATGTAAGAGGTAGAATCAATCAAGCTATGCAGGTTGGACAGGACCCCTGGAGGTCTCTGGTCCCTTTTGTGGTGCAAATGTGCCTTTTGGAGCAGGACCATCTGATACAGGTTGCTTTGGGCTGATGGATTCAAATACCTGCAAGGCTGGAAACTTTACAAGCCCTCTGGGCTCCTGGGTTGACCACTTTGACCACTTTCATGGTGACCAGAGATCTCTTTTCCTCCAGGTGGGGTGAGTCTGGATCTACCTTCTCTACACCTTTCCTGAATGTAGTTGAAAAAATTCAGCATCACCCAAATGATTACACAATTTCACAGGTCTTCTGCTTTTTTCATTCACCTAATTTTGAACTGAATACCTTTTCTTGGATGCCGGTGGATTTGTATCTTTTCTCTGTCAAACAATTTTCTGATAACCTAGTCTGAAGATTCTGATCTTGTGAAACCAATGGTAAAAAAAGAAAGCCTTAATCTTAAGGTGAGTTTTTTTCCTGGTGGTCTGCCAAATACTGTAAGCTAAAGCATGGCCAAAATATCCCACTTTGTGTGAGAAAAGATAATGGAGTAGCATTTGCCATCTGCTCTGTAAGGACACTGACTTTTTTACAGTTTAAAGAAAAAATAGGGTATCAGCTATCTGAAGAAAAACAAGGACTATCTGATGGATTAGGCAATAGAGAGGTTATCACTAAGGTCTCATTTCAGGTTTTCTTTTTTTATAATTGTGGTTTACTCACTGGAGATATTATTTTTTCAGTAGCAACTCTTCTCAGCCATGACTATTGCTTAGTGTTGCCCCTAGTTTTGGTTTAATTTATGACAACTTCTTATTTAACTGCCTTTAAACTGAAGTGACCTTTCATCTCAGCTGGGACACAGAGCAGCTTTCTCTCCAGTAAGAATTCGCTGCATGGACAAGGGGAGGGATTATTTAAACTTCTTTTCTTCATTTTCCACTGGCAAACAAGGATATATCTTTTTAAAATATCTGTTAAAAACTATCAATACAACAGCTGGGGAAGGCAATGCTGCAACTCATGATTTCGCTGAGTGCAGGTGTCTCACAATAAATGTAAGAGAAAAAAATTACTCTGGGAAAGACTACCAACATTGGCAGTGACACCAAAGACACTGGTGCATGGCCAGAGCTGAGAACTACCAAGTTTCTTCAAATCAATGCCCAAAGGCCTCACCTTCTTGCTGTTTTGTCCCCTGATTTTTAAAAACTTTTCCTCCTTTCTCTGAGGTATCCAGTCCATGTCTTCTTTGCACTTCAAACCTTTTGAAAACAAGTTTTCATAGACTCTGAAAAAAAACTTCTAACTGAAATGAAGTACTGGAAGAAGGCAGTTTTAGATTATATATCAGGAAGAAATTCTTGACTGTGAGAGTGGTGAGACACTGGCACAAGTTTCCCAGAGAATCTGTGAATGCTCCATCCCTGGAATTGTTCAGGGCCAGACCGGACTCAGAGCAGCCTGGTCTAGTGGAAGATGTCCCTGCCCCTGGCAGGGAGTTGGAACTAGATTGTCTTTAAAAGTCCCTTCCAACTCTAACCATTCTGTGATTCTGTCATTCCAAATGTTTTCTGAAGTTAGGGCTTTCATCCCCCAAAATAACATTCTCTGATGGAAATAATTTGTTGACAATCAAGTAAATCCTCATCAAACAATTTCAAACACACTTTCGTTTTATTAGGGAGGACTGATGTTATCATCAAGGTCTGGTAATTGCCATTAGCACATAAATGCCACAGCTTGAGTGTGACATACACATATTGTATCATTTCGAAATTTCACAGTTCTAAACACACTCGTGTCTTTGAGGTTTTATTAATTCCCTGAGCTACATGCTGTGTGTTGCCTCTAGCTTTCTCCTCTCTGTGGTTTTACTGGTTATTAGATTTCTTTTCATCATAAATTTAACACTTATTTTTTTCTAAATAGTAAACAGTGTGTCTTAATATTTGGATTTGTAACTGTTTTGACAGAATTTCAGGTATTTGATAGCTAGTGAGTTGGAATAAAGTGAATTTGTTTAACCTGAGAGAGTCAGTAAGAAAAACCCACCTAGATGCTAAGAGAAATGAGTGTTGTCTTTCTGAGAAACACTATTTTGTTTTGCTGGTAGAACTGATGAATAAACTGTCAAAACTCTTTCATGCCTTACCATGTGGTTCCCAGAATAAGTAATTTTTTAGAGGAGGAATTATTCATTCACAGTTCTGGCATTTCAGAAGTCTACCTCTCTTCTCTGGATGCAGTGAAAGTCTCTAAAATACCTTTGTCTGGGTGATCCTTGCTGATTTTTAGCAGAAAGCTTGAAAATAGCAGATTGCAAAATTTTCATTTTGTGATCATATGCAAAGTATCTGTTGATGTCTATCTTATGTCCCTGTTTTTTGCAGATATTTCCAGGTCCCCTGAATACCTCAGGACAGACATTTCTTTATCTCAGGAGTGCATGCTGGGGAGAAGAGAAGCAGAATGTCACTTTATCCCGACAGCTCGTGCAGGCTCAAAGGCCGACAAGGAGGAAAGGAGATTGTTGCTGTGCTGAGATTTGAAATGGCTGTAGCCCAACTTTGTTGATGTGGCCAACAGCCAGGCATCTATTCCCTTTCCAAATGCAGGTGCAAATAAGGTGGTATCAGTTTTTTTTCAAATCTTCTCAAGAACCTCCTTAAGGACCTTTCCTATTTCATCAATGGAAAGCTGAAGTTACCATGGCACAGACAGAGAGAAGAGGGAAACTGCCATCCTGAAAATCCTAAGACCCCTGTGACAGTGAATAAAATGCAAAACTGGTGGATGTCCAGTGCTGTACAGATATCATAGAATCACAGTTAATTTGGGATTGGGGGGTACCTCTAACCCAATACTTGCCATGAGCATTGACATCATCAGCCACGTTGCCCAGAGTCTCATCCAATCTGACTGTGAATGTCTCCAAGGATGGGGTCATGGGTATTCTACCATGATTCATCCCACTGATCTCCACTTCAGTGTTAGCTTTTAGGAAACGGAGACTGAGCCCTGAGGTGCCACCATCCTTTCACCACTTATTGCAGGTGAGATATTCACACCAATGCTACTGTGTGCAAAGCAACCTGCCTTCCAGAGGACAGTTCCTTTAAAATTTAACCTTTTCTGGATTTGTAGTATCTAAAGCAGACAGACTGGATATATCCTGGGCGCTATCCCTCTTGCCTCCTGCTGTTCCAGCATAGATCCCTGTTGTCTCTCAGTTTCTGTGCATGGATGTATTGTACAGCAGCTTTAAATGACAGGTTCATCCTCTCCTGACAAATCTTAACAGACTGGTTCTAAAAATATTTTCTCATCTTAGAGTAACTAAAATCCAATTAAGTAAGTGAGAAGAAGAAAAACAGTATTTTACCACCCTGCCAGAATAAATTATTTTTTGTGGGAGTGTGTGTGCCAGAGCAATACATAAACATTTGTTGCTGGCCCATCAGTTGCATACAAACTGTGTGGCACAGTGGTAGCCAGCATAAGCCAAAAAGAATGTTGCTTGGGCAAAACTTTACCTGACCTCCACAGGTGCTTACTTAACATTCCCTGTGACCCATTCTCTTGCACTATTCAAAATGGAAGGATTCCTCCAGTTCCTTCTGCTTGGCAAAGCTCCTTGCCTCAATATGCCACCAGACAGAAAACAATTTTTTTTTAAAGATGAGTTGTCAGTGGTATAAATGTACTGTGCCAGGTTCATAAGGAGTGTTTGTCAGAAAACAGCATGTCCAGTCACTTTTAATCCATTGCGGAATCACTTGTGATATCTAGAGAATTGAGATGTTTTAGCAGGTTTGCATCATTTCTGCAAACCTCTCTCTGAGGGCAAACATCTCAGTGGATACTGGTGTCTTTTGGGATGCTGATGAGCCAGCTGGTGTAGCAGGACTGTAACTCACATTGCACATGTCCAGGGTGGTCACAGGAGGGGACATGGCAATGAGGTGGGTTAGCCAAAACTGTGGGTTCAAAGGCAGCCAAAGCTGACATTTAATAATGGACAGTGTCCTCGTGTAATTCCATTACTTGCCCTGATGCAAATTCAGCAACAGCATGAAGTAGCTGCCCAGGTCTGATTCCCCAGTCAGAGTTTTCCAATTTTCCAATTCCCAGCACATGCAGGATGTGCTGGGTGAATTTTCCTAGGAAATTTTTTTTACTTCTCTGCTTATCAACCTGTTTGATTTTCTTGGTTTTTGTTTGTTTTTTCTTTCTTTTCTGCTCAGAATGACATTACAAGTGGTATTTAAAGTAGTAGCATGAGAGTCAAGTTGTGAGTGAAGAACAGACATTGAAGAGTGACAAGACAAACAGCATTTTAAGCTATAAGCAGTACCTGGCAATTTTCACCAGGAGAAGTACAGCATGGGAATGCATTATTCATCTCCAGCCACAAAGGATGCAGGGAGTATATCAGTAATTTAGAGCTTGCAAGGAGATGGCACAGCCGGCTTCTGTTTTGACACATCAGGCTGCCAAATTTAACAAATTGGCAGTAAGGTGTTTTTTATTTAAGATTTTTACACTAAATTAATTAACAATTACGTAACACTGTTCTTGCACTCTGCTGAACCCATAAGAAGTGAGAGTTGCTGTGGATGATTTTGTGCCAGGGGAGCCTATGCATTCTCCAGGAGTAACATAATCATCCTGCCACCACGAGACATCTTTTAGATTATATATAACAGTTAAGTGTACCTGTGAAAACCTGTTTTGATTAGCTTCATCCTTTGGCAAAGCACAAGGTTTGAAGGTTCAATTCTCTTGCCTTTGACTAATAGAGTTCCTCAGAGAATATTCACTTCTTTCTTTTGAAGATATTTTCTTCCACCTTGCCCTTCTTGAATAGGACTAAACATTTCTAAAAACCTTCAAAATGTGTATGTAGGCCGCACATAAAAACCACGTTTTCTCATATGCAAAAAGGTGAAAGTTCTTGCACTGCCTTGTTTTACAGGGGGCACAAACATGTCTAAAATGTAAGTTTCTGTATATAACAATTTAATAAATAGCTGTCAGAAGAATTAGTTATTTGGATTGCATAAAAACACAAATGCAGCAAAGTAAGAAATCTTAATAACTTAAAAAGTTTAGATTCACAGATTTTAAAATCTGCCAAACTAGTGACCAAGCTTCACTGCTGTCTGCAGGAAAAAATCTGATTGCACTCCACATCCTTATTTGATGCCTCTCTCAATTCTCGTAAGGAAGCACAGATTCCTGTTTTGTAATTAAGGACAGAATTGTGTGCTAGAGCTGATGCTGCAGTGGAGGTCTGAATGGTCACAGCATAAGGTGAAGTAATGGTAACACTGATGGTAATGCAGCATTATGTATGGCAATACTGACATTGGAAGGTGTTTATGGATTTTTCTTGGCATATTTTATCACATGCTTCAGCTAAATACTGAATTAATTTTCCAAAGATATATATTATACTGCTAATATGACTAATTATCAGTCTACAGTCTGTTGCACGTAGCTTTTTTTTTCCTATATTAACTGATGACAAAAATATTTTAAGTCTAGCACCAGAAGAGGCTACTTTGGGATATTTCATGCTGGTAAAGGAAGGAAAACATATAGCCAAACATAAATATAATTTTGTCTGTAAGAATGTGAACCTTTTGTTGAGTAAACTATGTTTGTAACACAAACTGTGATTTAGCTTGGAAGAGTGGTAGTAAAAGAGTGCTTCTTTACTGGCTGGGGAGGTGAGGTGCAGCATCCTTGATGGCCAGAAAATACTTGAACTTTATTTGCCTGAACCCGTTCTGTTTCATAGCAGTATGAGACAGAACAGGAAATGCACTTCAGGGTAATTACGATACTTTCTGAGTGATTAAAATGATTCTACCTTTGACCTTTGGCCTTTCATATTGTCACATTGTTCATGGTGTGCTAATAATATCACAACAATTCATAGCTTGTCATGTCTCATTGCTTGAGCAAGGTATGCCATGCCATGCATTGTAGTTATAATTATGCTGTTCTAGGCTGTGAAATTGTAAACATGAAAGCTAGACCTCCAGATTAATTATCTCAAAGGAGCCCCAAGAAACAATTTCCCCTGGATAGATGACATGAGGACAAAACTGCCCAATTCCTGTTCTGTGCACACCCACACATTCCTCCTTCAGGTCTTCCAAAAGGACTTTTTATACTGCAGGTGGCTTTATTTTGTTTTCTCTGCACTTGTTTTTGTTTATTGGGGGTTTTCTTGTTATTTAAGAAAGTGGAGTAAAGTGTGGAGTAGCTGCATAAAATAATCACAGGCTACCTATCTTTCCAAGCCTTGCCTGGTTTTCCCTCAAAACATTGTCCTTTCAGTGCTCATCTCTCCTTTTGACAGAGGTGGGGTCAAGCACAGAGGTTCAGGAGTCTTTGGAAAAAGCCAGATTTTGAAAATATCCTGAAGACAGAGAAGTAACAGAGAAGACATGGCCTGAAAAATTCAGACAGGAATTCCCACTGATCTCCTGGAAGTGCCAATGCATGCAAAAACCTTATTTGGCATCTTAGCAAAGATCACTATAAGATGGAATAAATCATGTGCCTTTCTGAGCTGGTTCACTTGGATTTCATTCCTTGGGATCTGGCTGGTCCCATGACAATACATGACTCTGATTCTGAATTTACTGGATGTTCCTGAGCGTGGCCAGAACCTAAGTACCTTCACAGCTGCTCACTCACCTGTAGGCTGGGGAGAAATTAAAAGGAAGGCAAAACTACTCATGCACGGAGTGAGTGGTGGAGCAAAAGCTGTGTGCACCAGGAAAGCAAAGAAGGGATTTATTCACTACTTCCCATTAGAAGGCAGAAGTTCAGCCACTTGCTGGACAGTAGAAGTGATGGCTGCTTGGCAAGTGGAGGACAAAGACCATAAGCACAAGTGTTGTTGCTTCCTCCTCTTTTCTTGAACTTTTATTGCAGATTACAACATTATATAGTCCGGAGTATTTCTGTAATCAGTGCACATCACTGTCCTAGCTGTGGCCAGCTTCTCACCCAAGGGAGAGCAAGGTGGCAAACTGAGGAGCAGAGAAAGACCTGACCCTGTGAAAGCATCGTTTGGCGGCAGTCAACACAGTCTGCTGTGGAGACTGTTTTGGTAACAAAACCTAAACACAGCACCTTATGGACTGCTGTGAAGAAAATTAACTCTGTCCCAGCCAGACCCTGTAAAATCTCCACCTTCTGTTCTGAATCATTTGCACCATGTTCAGGTCCTTCACTATCCAGCAGATACTCACCAGCCATCACCCCTTTTCCCATACTTTATACTATATTCCTATACCCTTCCCTTACTTCATGAATTACCTTCATCAAATGTCTGTAAATTAAAAAATTAATTTACCCCATGGCTTGGGCTCCATCTGTTGTGGTAGTCACTCAGGACAGGAGGCATTGTGTGTCTTGTGGAATTTTCGGGCTGCAAAGCCAGCTCAGCTTAGGCTACCACTACACATTCCCAGTTTCTTGAGAGTCTTGTCCTCCACTGGACTGAGTGGTTCCTGCTGTAGAGCCTTCTGTAACACACAACTCAAATTGTGGGATTAAACAGTTTAAACATGTACCCATTACACTGGGAGAGATCTGGTCTCTGGAAGAGGGCTGAAAAAGCCATAATTGAAATTGTGACAGGCATGCCAGACTCTGGTAGTTGCAGACTTTTGTCTTCAGAAGACAAAATACTTCCACAATGGAGAAAGAATTCTCTTTCTTGACCCAGGAAAGGTCTTACAATAAATAAATAAATAAATGAAACAAAAAACAAAAAACAACCAACCAAACAAAATCCCCAAAAACAAAACCAAAACCAAAACAAAACAAAGCAAAACAAAACAAACAAACAAAAAAGACAATAAAAAAAAAAAACCACCAAAACACAAACTTGGTATATGTACCACTCCAGAAATAAATGTTACAAAATGTTACATACTTTTGTACAAAGCCAAGATCAGTAAGTGAATACTGCAAGCATTATATTGTTGTTAAATGACAATACTTTCAGTGATAACTATATAATATGTGACTATATAGCGATATGAATTGATTGTTCCAAGAATTTCTGTTTGTGAGTTGAGAACCATAGAAATAAAAAAAAATCAATGTAGCTTCTGCACAATAAAAGAGAAAAGAAATATTTAAAGCTGTCAAAGATAAAACTAATTTATTTTAGGCTTTTTTGTTTTCAATTAATGAGTTTAAAAGAATATCTGATAGTTATAGAATTTAAAAACAGCATAACCTGGAATTGTTAGAATGATAAGGAGTGTCAAAGTACAGAGTAATATTAACTGCTCCTGCTGCTAATTTCTATTATTGAACAAATACAAGAGTTTTAGCTTCTTTTTTACACAGTTGCTGAGTATAAAAAACTTCCCAAGGACAGATGTCATTTGACTCATTCAGTTGCTGACTGAAGTACCTTATGAGTTTATGGACAGGTTTGTGAATACTGTACACAAACTTTTACCCCTAATTAGATTATACCAGAATTAGATAATGGTTTTATGGTCTGCTTCTCATCATCTTATTAAACATAACACCATATGGACTGGAAACAAGATGGTTTCAAATGATCCTGTGTTGGGTCATATAGTGGTTTGAAGTAGCCTGTGAGATTCTCTTCATAGGAACACATTTGGGAAGTTTGTGCTGATGCTATGATTATTCTGGAAAGTCCATATTTTCAATAGCTTTCTAAATGGGACTGTGCCACTCAAGATAGCCAGGAGCAAATGAGTCCCATGGATTCCAGCTGTTCTTGCCTTTCAGATGTGTTAATGAGGGTGGAGAGGTTGGAGAACTGCTGTCATCAGTTGCAATTGTATCCACAATTGCATTACATGACACAGACTTTTAAAGTAGTTGAACAAAATACTTGATTTTATTTTTTAATTTTAATGAAGAGCCCGTGACTGAAGGAATGTAGTACCTTAGTTCCAGTATTTCATATCCCTTGGATGTTGGCATAAATAGCTTTGAGAATGTGGAGTGACTGGGAAGACAACAGAAAGAAACCAGTCAAGCAGCTCTACCAGCCTCTCTCTTGGAACTGATTGTCAATGCCAATGAACAAAATGCTTAACCACGACTACCAGAGCAGTTTTAGTCTCATCCTAATGTTGATACAGTGTTAGCTTTTGTGGTCACTGTTCTATTGGTTTATGATGAGAGGATGTGTTCTTCTTCCGAGAGAATCTCCTTACAAGGCTTAATGATCTCAGATCATTTGCTAAGTGGAGGTGGGGAGGACGTGGCTTTAGTGTTCTGCTAATGTGGAGACAAATCAGAATATAACTCATACAGCAAACTGAGAAGCCAACACTTAGTTTTCGTAGTCACTCTTGCAAGTAAAAAGAAGGGCTTTTCTAGGAACCAAACCTTTCTTAAGCCAGGGACACAGAGCTCATATGCAACTGCATACCATTGTAAGAGTAAGCATGCCTTCTGTGAAATTGCTTCTGAGTGGGACTTGAGCCTTGCTTATTAACACACCTAGTGCAGGTAGCTGGGTATGCAACTGCAGTGTGAGCTTGAGGTTGTGCCCTGGGTGGGGGGAAATGGCTGGAGCTCCAGGCAAGGAGCCGGGAATCAGGGCTGACCCTTTGCACAAGGGGCGTGGGCACCTGGAGCACTGGCCAGGGAGAGGCTGAGGGTCACCCAGAGGCTCTGCAGGAGCCAGTGAACAGCAGAACACACCAGACATAAAATTGGAATAGACGTGCAGACTTTGAGGGTATAAAAGTCGAGGGGTGACTTTACTGGGGTGCCTACCTGGAGATACCAGTTCAAGCTATTTTTTATTGTGTTGCTGATCATGGTTAAATGAATTGAAGGAGCCAGGTGTCTGGGACTCTGCTATGGTGGGAAAGCTGAGGTTAAGCCAGTAAGAGAAACTTACTAAGAAACTTGTCTGACTGTTTGAGAGTGTTCAGATAATCAAGTGGGGCACTTATCAAGTCCCTGGAGCCACCAATGCGCTGGGGCTTCAGTACCAGCAGTGACAGTCTGGGGTGGTGTGGGTGTGGCTCTAGTTCACTTTTTTTTATTTTTCTGACTGCAGGATAAAGCCCTATTCTTACCCTCTCTTATTTCCCCAAACTTCTCTGATCTATGGCTATTTTTAGATACTGTGCTGTCCATGAGCAGAGTGTCTGCACTCATACCTTTTAAACTTCTATTAGTCTATTAATCACATTCAGAAGAGGCTGGAAGAAAGTGACTACTTGGTTTGAAAACCAAAAGTGCAGCTGTGATATTATAATTTCCTGATGAAGAGGAAGAAGTTGACATTTTTAGTCTTCTCAAGTGAAGATTTTGGCACAGGGCCTGATGTTCACTGTATCATTTTATTAAAGGTGGCCTACTTACGTCAAGAGCTGATCAAGGTTTTCAGTCAAGTTTTGTTCCCCAAAAATATTTCTAAGCCTCATGCAAAATGAAAAACCATTCTCTAATCACATAGTGGGAATTTTTTTCTTCAGATCTGAAAGCTGGCTTTGTACGTGGATGGTAAGTTCTAAGCTATTTTTGGATGACAGGAAGGCTCTTTAGACAAGCTTTTCACATTGGTGACTATTGTCTGTGATCTTACACACAGAAAAATACTTGTATGCCATATTTTGACATTTTTCTATGATTGATCTGAAATATCTAAGATTATCATTCTTGCATAAATAATATTACATATATGAGTACATACTACTGTAGAAATGCAGGTGCCTACAGACTGTAAACAGACCCAACCACCCGCCCAGTATTTTGACTGTAAAAGAAGCAGGAGGACAGTATTGAGGAGTACTCAAAAAGCAATGTAAAAATAAAAGTAGTAATTTATTAAAACTATAAAACATTTATGAATGCTGGCAAATTTAAGAGCCCATATGGAATTCTCCCGAGGAAGATAAACTCAGAGGAGGATATAAAAAAATATTTTTCTTTTGTTTTGGTAGAAGTAGGTAAATTCTGTGGGGATTTTGGAACTAATGTCATCAGAAATGTCACTATGTATAATAGTGCATTACTTTAATGGCTGTGTTGTTCTAGCTCCACTCATGAAAGCTGGATGTTTTCATTCTTCCCTGAAGTTTTGATTTGTGAAATTCAAATGCTTTCGGTAACTGGATTCTTGAATTGTGGTTATACATACTACAAACACATAGATTCTTCTGGCAAGGAAATTGAAATTATTCTAGTTACAACAGATAAATCAGTTGTGTTTTCATGAAATTCCAGAGGTAAAAGATAGGAGTTTCTGTTTCCAAATCTTCTAAAGACCATGATAAAACCTATTCTCTATAATTCAACATTTCTCCTAAGTCAATTATAGGCTGACTTTTAAAGTGAGATATGTAGAATTTTAATGTAGCTCAATCCAATTTTATATTTCTTAACATTTTATAGAGGTTGAACCCTTTGCAACACAGATGTGTGCATGATGTGGAAACAACGTTAATAAGTCAGTAACAGAGCTGAGAATGAAATGGAAACTAATTGCTCAAACTGCTCTAATTGCTAAATGAAAGCTCTTCCTTACCATGGAAAATGTACAGATGGAGAGGGAATTGTCGTATCATCTCTCTGTAGAGCAAACAAAATGCATCAGATGCACACGCTTGGGGTCAAACAGTATCATTATCTTTCTTGCCGTGTGTGCTGGTTGAGATGCAGTCCTATTCCTTTTTTTCCAGGAAAAAAGGCCAATCTTGTCATTACACTACCAATTTCTAAAGCACTATCTTTTTTTTCAAGTACATAATCAGAAGGTCAAATGACATGGCACTCAACAAGCCCACTCCACTTAATTCATTCTTCAGATTGAAAATTGGGATTTTCTTTGATGAAAAAAATGCTTACCATGGCTTCTGAAAACCCCCAGAGTTTTCAGCAGTTCTTGAGTCCAGCTGCAAGAGTAACAGTCATTAATAGTCAGCAGTAAACAAAATGTCTCGTCTGTTTTTCCAGTGGGTGTTTTAAGAACTGACAACTTTATGGGCACGTTGGTAATCTCTTCCCCCAGCCCTTCTTCAGTTTTCTCTAATGGTTTCTCCTCCATTTCCTTCTGTCTTTTGATAATGCGATGCAATTCAGGACTTTAAAAAAACCCAAGCAGTTAAAGGTCAATAGACACCAAGTAAATTAAAAAAGAGATTTAGCAGACAAATACCTCTGCTGGACTTTCTAATTAAATATTACACAATGTTTTGTATAGTATAGATTAAAAGAGTGTAGGAATGAGAAAGATATTAGCTATGAACTGGCACCTATAGGGTCTCTGAGGAGTGACAGTCTTACTGAGCTTTCACAGCCCTAAGAATTGGTGGGCTTGACCAGAACGTCATGCTGTAAGTCATATCAACCCCATCAAAAACCATTTGCTTTTGTTTTGAGGAAGATGTTTTGCTGTGCTGTCCTTGGCCAGCTATGTTGTCTTACAAGGATTACTTAAATATCCTTGTTAAACAAGACTCTTCACTGAGATTACACTGCAGCTTGCTGGAAAACATTGACCCAGAGGGTCTTTGATCAAAATATCAACAAAAATTCCATGAGCCCTTGCTAAATCCAACGAAGGATTACAGCTAAGCATGATTTTTCTCAAGATGATCTGGAATATAAAGTGAAGTAGGAATAAAACTTCCTAAAATCCGAAAATGTGGCTTGAAAGCAGAAGAAAGCAATTATCCTTCTGTGATTCCCATGCATGGGTTTTCTGGTGCTAAGCTACAGCCAATATTAAATTAGTGTTAGTGATAGTAATGTATGGAAGGTCAAGACCTTAAGAAGTTATATTTAATTTATCTCCTCTTGGGATATAGGTATCATGCAAACTTAGCCTACAACTTAGTTAAACTTTAAAGCTCATTCTTACGGTGCTCCATGGAGGTGAGAAACACCTTCAAGGTCAGTGGCTGTTGAGGTTACAGAATCTTCTGGTGATATTGACTGGACAGTGCATGATAAAATGAAATATCTTCCTATTTTTCTTCATTTCAAAGAATAAAGAATTCTGCTGTCATTTGCAGAATAATTTTGTGGGAATTAATTAAATGTTTATAGACTTACTGTTGTTTTATAAACAAATCTGTATTTGTTAATGAAGTCACTATTGTTACAGAAACATCAAACCAGAGAAGAGTTTGATACACATTTTTTTTGGTAAAGCTCAGATCTCTTAAAAAGCCTTAGATGCTAATATTCAGCTTATGAATTTGCAGAACTGTTAATACCATCTTTTCTGCAAATCCAAGGAGGACAGATCTTTTTTTAGTCTTGTGCTTTCTTTCAACTTTTCTAGTTGGGGATTCCTATTTCAAGGTAGACTTTTCTTTTGCTTTCAAATTCATTGATACCAACATCCCTTTTCCCCACTAGAGAAAGGATGTTGGAAAGATGTTGGACTTTCCTACCCATTCAGTTTTGTTAGAGAGAGTTAGGGCTGCACATTTCCCAGGGTGTTGGCAATGCCACCACTGAAGTTTCTGCCTGTGCCAGGAGTCAAGCTGACCCTTTTTTTTGAAATAGGGAAGGGTTCAGTGCAGGCAGAGTGCTGTGTGGACCTCTGTGTATCCTCTGGGGCTCTAGATATGAGTGTTGGTTCCACTTCTGGCTGCAGATCCTGCAGAATGTGGCAGTTCAACAGCTACTCCTGTCTGGATTATGCAGTTTAGATACGGCCAGCCTCTGCAGTTTTAGTTAGCAATACACTGTGGGAGCTGACAGCTATTCTTTGATATGACACATGTCATTATGAGCAGTTATATTCCTACATAGTTCATACAAATATATCCCTATATAACCTGCAAAATTAATGTAGAAAGAAAAGCATCAGTAGTTTTAAGATACTTCCTACATTTATTTTCAAAATGCTGGAGACTGTGGATCAAAAATTCAGTGTCAACAACCCCTAAAGTTTCTGACAGGGATTCAGGGTGGCCTTTGACAGAAGCATTGTTGAAAGGTAAAGCAGCCCTTCTAATCTGTTGTGTTGTGTAATATGTCAGAGCTATGGTGTGCCTGCAGCATATCCTTGATGAGGAAACCCAGACTCAAATTGATGCATTTCCTTTGCAACTGGATTAATTTGGTTGTTTCCACTTCACTTTCTGCCACCAAGACAAGAAAATGATAGCTCTCCTTGAGGCATTTTTGTGTCTTGCTTGTGAGACAACACTGAAATGTGGCTTGGTGTGGGACGCGGTGTGGATGGCAGCAGGCCTGGGATGCCTTGGGAGGATACTTTTGTTTAACTGCATTGATTCCCCGAGAGTCCCTGCTTCCACATGTTAATAGCTACCTGCCAGTCACCCGGGACTCACTCCCACAGCCCCAAAAGTTCTATTCTCCCCATTCCCCCACTCTCCTCATGTTACACCATTGGTTAAATGTAAATCACCCCACCACAACTCCTCCTTCTACCCCTGTCTCCACTGGTTTATTGTACCTTGTCCCCTCCTACCTTCCCCTGGTTTATATACTTTGTACCCACCCTCTGAGGAGGCACTCAGCTCCAGCTTCTGCTCCTGCTGTCAGCCTGTGCTCCGTCCCTGGATCCCACCTCCTGTGGTTTATCTCCCTCCTGCTTCACCTGCCTCCCTCCCAGCCTACATTCATCCTACCCCCGAGGACCCTCTACTCAACCCTCAAATAAAACCCAGTTGGAACTCTACACTGAGTGCGCTCCCGTTTGTTCCTGGCGTGGAAGATTACTCCATCCGGGCACTGTTGACTGGTCAGCTGGGGGACTGGTTCATGGGACCTGGAACGGTAACATCGCCAACCCTGCAGGTCACCCTGCAGGACACGTTCCGGGGCGGCTCACAGCTTGGAATGATAGAATTCTGCTGAAACAGCAATCTGTTCCAGCACCCACACGTGGTTCCTGCTCGAAAGCTGTTATGGATCAGGAATTGTGTAGCCAGCAGGACCACAGCAGTGATCATCTCCTTGTACTGGCACTGGTGAGCCTACACCTCAAATGCTGAGTGTACTTTTGGGCCACTCACCACAAGAAAGACCCTGAGGGGCTGGAACATGTCCAGAGAAGGGCAAGGGAGCTGGTGAATAGTTTGGAGCACAGGTCTGATGAGGAGCAGCTGAGGGAGTTGGGGTTGATCAGCCGGGAGAAAAAGAGGCTCAGGGGGGACCTTCTCTCTCTCTATGACTCCGTGAGAGAAGACTGTAGTCAGGTAGACAGCTTCTTCAGTTAAAAAGTAACTGAACAAGAGGAAACTGTTTGGGTATTATAAAAAGCTTCTTCACCAGAAGTGTTTTCAAGCACTGGAAAAGGCTTCTTAGGGCAGTGATGAAATCACCATTGCTGGAGTTATTTAGAAAATGTGTACATGTGCCACTTGGGGACACAGTTTAATGGTGAAGATGTCAGAGCTAAGGTTAACAGTTGGACTTTATGAACTTGGAGGTCTTTTCAAACTTTAATGATTCTATGGTTCTGTAATTTATCAGCCTGTCTAGATACTTTGTTCTGATGTGAATCAATCTGCATTAACTGCTCCTACCTGCATTTAGCTCTACTGCTTCAGAGGAGGAGCCACAGCTTGTCTACTCTCGTCTTTTACAAAGTTGATTTGATGAAACAGATACACCTGAAGTGTATTAAATCTAATTTCAGCTTGACTGAAAGTTGGTTCCCATGCCTACAAATGTCTTACTATTGGAGTTCAGAGCACCTGGATGTTGTCACACAGACTCTCAAGAAGGAGCTAGTCCCTTTGTGAAGCTCATTTAGCACTGTGCTTTCAGAGACGGAAATAATGACAGCTTAAGCATATGTAATGTCCCTGTAGCTGCCATTTCTCTCCACAGGGCTCCCTTGTGGCCAGACTGATGTGGCATCACTGGCTGCTCCTGAGTGCGGGCACCTCTTGAATGGAACCATCACACAAGCAGTAAACCCTTTGCTCCAGACCTGGCTTGGCTGGTGTATGGGTTCCTGGAGTGGGAACTTAAATGCCTTGGGGAAAATACAGGAGTTTGCACTCAATTCACTTACTCTGCCAAAGCCTTTGAAGTTCTTAATGAGGCTGTGGCATAGCAGTGATCCTTTTGTAAATTAAAACAAGATGTTAAAACTCAGTGGAAAATCACTTTTAGATATAACGTCTAGCAGAGTAGTGAGAAATTTTCCATGTTTTCACTTAGATAGCAGACAGGGTCAAGAGTTTGCTTCACAGTTCATCACTCAACTACTCTTTCATTGACATAGTACAAATGTTGCTCAGGACTTTGAGATGTCCCACTAGTGCAAGTCAGTCTAAACAATCTCTTGAGAGATGCCAAGGATGAATTTGGTGGACATGAAGCTTATAGGAATAAAATAATCTATTTGCCAAGAAATGCTGTGGAAATAAATCAAGTGAGAACATTTGCAATTTGTAAGATTTAGGAGCTAGGTCAAGGCAGACAGGGATTTAATTTAATTCTTCTACTGTAAGTCTTAGATCAAAAAAGATGTTTCACTTGGTCCAAGATTAAAGATCTAATTTTCTAAGTAAGATTTAGCATTTGGCATTGATAAGTGAAACAGAGATCAACATTAGGAGCTGTGGGAGTACGGTTGGAGACATACCCATGGTTATTTTTAGAAAGGTGTGTGGCAGAATGAAAGAGTGACAGAGATTTTCAGGTGTCGATTGACTAGTCAAACTGACTTAAATTCCAGAATTGTGGAATATGCTGAGTTAGAAGGGACCCACCAGAATCATCAAGTTCAACTCTTGGCCCTGCACAGGACTGTCCCCAAGTGTCAAAGAGACCTCAAAAAATTAGAGAGATGGGCATCACCAATCATATGGAGTTCAGCAAAGGAAAGTGCCAGATTCTGAGGCTGAGGTGGGGTAACCCTCAGTGTACAGACAGATGGAGGAATAAGAGGCTGGACAGCAGTGCCATGGAAAGGGACCTGGGGGTCCTGGCCAGTGGCAAGTTGGGTATGAGTCATCAGTGTCCTGGCAGCCAGGAGGGACAAACATGTCCTGGGGGCCATCAGGCACAGCATCACCAGCTGGGAAAAAGATGGGATTGTCCTGCTCTGGTTGGCGCTGTGGTGGCCTTACCCCGAGTGCTGGGGTCAGTTTGGGGCACTACAATATAAGAAAGATACTAAACTAACAGAGAGTGTCTAAAGGAGGCCGTGAAGATGGTGAAGAGCCTTGAGGGGAATCTGTATGACTATTGGCTGAGGGCACTAGGTCTGTTCAGCCGGGAAGGGTCTGAGGAGAACCTCCCTGGGGTCTGCAATTTCTTGTGAAAGAGGAGGGGCAGACACTGATCTCTTCTCTGTGGTGTCCAGTGACAGGACCTGAGGGAATGGCCTGAAGTTGTGTCAGGGGAGGTTTAGGTTGGATATCAAGAAAAGATTCTTCCCCCACAGGGTGACTGGGCTCTGGAACAGGCTCCCCAGGGAAGTGGTCACAGCACCAAGCCTGACATGCAGCCACATGTTCTGCTCTCCTTCTCTGGTTCCTCCGCTGACTGCGCCACACGCTTTGCAGCTTGTGGAGCCAGCATGGCTGAGGTGGTGCCACTAACCTGCTCAGCAGATGGATCTCCGATATTCCTCCTTACGTGGACTCTGGAAAGCTGAATTTCAGCATGCTGCAAGTGGAAAGCAAAGCCACTCTTCCCACAGCAATTTATTTAGCTGTGTCTGTGTTTATTGCAAAAAGAATCCCTTCCTGTTACAGTAGTGCCTACAGCAGTGGTGGCTCTGACAGGAGACAGTGGAGCAATGGCACAACATGAACACTGATTCGGGATTCTCCCTAGTCTCTTACTGTAGCCCAGTGGAATTCTCTGTCTGTAACTGCTCTGGTAGTTTGCTGGGATAGTTTCTTTAAACCTTCACCATTGAGAGTCTGCTCAGCAGTCTTCTTGTTGTTTCCTCACACCTCCCAGCCCTAAGAGCTGATGTTTGTGAGTAGGTTTCATATTCATAATGAAACACAGCAATATGTTACACATATACTTAATGCATATATAAATATATATACATATTTATACATACATGCATATGTACATGTATTCATTATGTATATATACACACTCATGGGTGGGGGAAAGCTAATCTGGGGGCTCCTATTTATGAGCACGAATACACAAATATTTATGACCTCCTGGCTTTTCTTGGTGCATTATAGTTTGCATTGAGCATCACAGATAATTCATGCAAAACAGCTGGGAGTAAAACTGTAGTGATCTTCTTTGGAGTGACTTAATCTCTTCTCTTCAGATTTTTATGGTTTTCAATTAAGATTTTGTTATACCAAAGATTTGGGCAAAACCCTTTGTTGTAACTGTTGCTGTTATTTGATAAACAGCAATCTTTTGAGTAGGGTTTCCCATATTTTCATCTCAGCAATGCCCTGAAGAATTTCTGATGTGTATTTTTGCACAGAAAATGAAAAAAAAAAAAAGAAACATACAAACCCTATTGATAGCAAAGTAATTTTTTTATGAAATACCTTGTAATAGGGGTCTCTTCACCTCTTACTCAGAACAAGAAGTGCATTTTTTAATATACAGTGTGAGAATATTATTACCTCACACTTCACTGAAGTTGTAATAAATCCATCCAGTTTGACTCACCTATGTGAATCCATTAATTTCTCAGAAATTTTATGCAAGTTAAAATAGACTGAGGAAAAAACTGCATGTAATCAGTTCTTTCTCTTACAGATTTTGTTCATTTATTTGTGCAGATGCACTGGCTTTTTTAATAATTTACTGCATGAAACTAAAGGTACCCCCAATCATGCCAGAATTATCTTTTCCATCCTATATAGTTTCTTTCTGTTATTTAGGGAGTTCTCTGAACAGTTTGGGACAATCCTGTTATCATTGAATCTCCCTACCACTGAAGAAATTATAAAATATTTCACCTTTGTGCCAAGGTAAAAAAAAAAAAAAGTCAAAGAAATAAAACTAATTTCCATTCCTAAATACAAATTCTGTTTCTAAATAGAGATGATATGTGATGGGGACTGCATACTTTCTTTAATAAACATAAAAAGCTGCATACGGTCAAATCTAACTGGAAAACAATTTTCTTGTTCTAATTTCATTATCTTAAAGCTGCTAATAAAATATCTGCAGTGGAAGATGCTGGGATGAATTAGTTCAGTAACACTTTCTGTTTCATTGGGATGATTTAAGTCTACAACAAATGTCATGGCATTAACATTTTATGCCAAGGCATGAAGAAATGGATGCTGGAAGAATCAACAGCCTTTCTAAAAGTCAGCACTTTCTGTCTGTTTTTATGAGACCACTGGTCACTCTGCAGGATTAAATGACAACTTTGCTGTGAGAATTATGTCTTGCATGTGATGTTTCTCTCAGGCATCTGCCCAATTCAGGAATGAAACTGCCAACAGATGTGATAACAATCTCCAATCACTGTGCTTGGGTATGGTTCAAATGTCCATTTCATTTGGCAGTTATTCCTAATAAGCTCTCCTCAGGGCAAGTAGCCTTTTAATAATATCATTTTCTCATTAAATTTTCTGGACAGACCTGCCCTAACATATTGTTTGTGCAATAGTAGATACTGATTCATGATTGTTTCTTGCTTTCCACCTGCCTCTCCTCAGTCCCTCTCTAGCAAGGCAGTGAGGACAGATTCTTCCCATCCATCACAGCACAGGTCTGTCCCTTTTTCAAGGCCAGTCTGGACTTACAGGGACTGTGCTTGCACTGCCAACAGATCCCCCCCCTGCCCACACTGCTAACCAGACCATAACTTCCTCTTCTACCAGTTTGTACCACAAACTTTTATTAGATTTTTGTCATCAATCTTTACTTCCAAGGAACAATGACAATAGAAAGAGCTGACTCACCCAGACTTCAGCAAAAAATGTTGCTAATTTGAAACCCATAGCAAAAGCCTGCCCAGGTGTTATCTATCAACCACTTTACAAACATAAACTGTGAGCTATACACATGAAAGTAGGAAGTTTTATTAGGCATACAACTGCAAGGAATGGAAACAGAGGTTGGAATTGAACATGGAAACAAAGGCTTAGACAAATCTTTTGGAGACAAACTCTTCTGTTATAAAATGAATTTACTCAAATAATTTCTCTACTATACCTTCTGCTTTATATAGAGGACAACATATTGTATGGTTGCTATAGATGTTTAATCAAAAGTTTAGCAAAAGCTTATACAGACTCTTATCTAAGTAGCTTCATTTGGAAGAAACAGCCTCACAACTGAGTTCAAAAAAGTGAGAAGAATATTATTTTCCTCATGATTATTGTTGTTACTATTCTTCTCAATTGCACAGGTCCAACTGATTTTTAAAGAGAATTTTATACCACAAACCAGAAAATTGCCAAGAGCAACAGGAAAACGTCTGGTAGTTATGTTGCTTGGATGGTTTAAACAGAGCATAGCTCCTACTGAGTTCCCTGGAAAAGCAAGGAGTGTGTTGATGCTGTAACAAGCACACCCATAGCATGGTGGTCATGAATAAGGCAGCAATCAGAGGAGGAAGCACAGTTATATTTTTAGTGCTGGGGAAACAAAGGCAATTAATTATTAAAATGGGAAGCTATCTTACAAAACAAAAATCAAACAACTTCAGTCTAATCTTTCCACAGAATCATAGAATGTTTTGGGTCCCCCTGCCATGAGCAGGGACATCAAATAGACGAGGCTGCTCAGAGCCCTGCACAAGCTGACCTGGAATATTTTTAGGGGTGGCGCATCCACCACTTCTCTAGGCAACATGTGCCAGTGTTTTAACACCCTCATATATAAATATATGTGTGTGTATATATATAGATATATATATATAGGTATATATAGATATATATATAGATATACACACACATACATACATACTTCAAACAAGTGTAATCCCAAGGACTGCTCTTGCAAGCAATTACCAAATGTCCATACTGGAGTTGCTCCTCTCCACTCTAAAGGTACATGTTAAGAGGTTGCCAAGAGCTGCTGGCTGGAAAAGTGACTGGCAGATTGAAGGTTCTCCTGTGCTTGGAGGGGATGGCCGCTGGGAAGCAGGAATTTCCTGTACATTTTTGCCTGTGAAATCCTACCTTGCACCTGCAGGAGCAGAACACTCTGCGATACCAAGTGGGACCCATGAACACCTGAAATACATTAAAACCTCCTAGCAGCACCAGAAAAGCAGAGCTGGGAGCAAATGATGAAATGTTAAGTTCAGTTGTGTTTGTGGCGTGTAATTTTTCTGCATTTTATTATTCATTGCTGTTTGGACAAATGCTCATTACATCAGAGTACTACTGCTTCTTCTGCTTAACTGAGCTGAATGTTTACAGTGGGAAAACTCTAAAAATTGCCACTCTTTTTCATCAAAATGCCATGAGAAACTTGTGACAGTGCTTTCAATAAAAACTTCCACTGGTGGAGAATCTTCCAACACTAATGGTTTTGGAACTCCTTGGTAAATTTGAAGTTACTGTTCATTTATCCATGCTTCTCTCACATAACCCATAAAGTAACTACCTAGATGTCTACTCAGAGACTTAAGCTGCTATTTAAAGCATTAATGGAGCTTGCTTTTTAAATAATTCACTGCATAAAGTTATCTTTGTAAAAAATTTCACTTCAGATGATCACTTCTAGTTCAATTGTTTCAAGATTTCCAGTCCCCAGTTATTAAATATTGTGAACGAAATACTCAAACATATGACTTTTAAAAAAGGAATCATTCTGTTCCTCTGTGCCTCCAGGGTTTCAAGCTGGTGCTCTTGATATATTGAGTTTTACCTAGAGTTATGAAGGCCAGAAACTTATCACTTCTCTGGGGGAAAGGTAAGAATGTAAAACAATGCCAGCTGCTGCAATACTGTGAAAAAAAAATGAAATATTAATTAGATAGTAGAAACAGATGAGAAACAGAAGAAGCAGAAACAGATAATTTTCATAGTGCACTATGGTTTGAAATGGAAAAACATAAAGCAAAATTTCTACTTTTGTGAAAAAGGGAAAAAAATGTTGGCGTCCAGAAAATATGGACACAGTTCCTTTTACAAAACTCTTTTCTCAGAGAACTCTACCCACTTCAAATGATGAGTATTTTGTGTATAAGGTATATTTCTTCTGATTAGAGCTATTCTAGAACACCTTTGCATTCAGCATCCAAAAGAAAAGTTTGTTTTTTTTTTTTCCCTGTAGAACATTTGATTTAGGCTTGAATGGATAAAAACTGAAAAAGGAAATTAGGGAAGTACATAACAAAAAGTACTGCAAGGCAGTGATATATTATTGATTCATTGTGAGGAAAGTGGAGTCACCCTCCCTTTTCCCTGCACTGCTTTCATATCTCTTTGCTGTGTGTTACGCCCCATATGTTGCATAGGCTGAACATGCTGGTCTTTTAGCTCTCCTGGTGTTTTCCTCCAAGAAAACACTGCCAAAGGCTAAGTTTAGGATATTTAGTTAGTTTCAAATGATAAATCCATCTTTTGAGCTATGAAAGTGCATTTGTGGTTGAGGGGAAAAATCCTGAGGTCTTTATTGCTTTCCTACAGCAGTGCTGCATTATAGATATATCTGCATGCATGAATGAACACTGTGATGGAATAAGATAGGATTAAAATTGTCCATTAGTTTTGGAGGGAAAAAGGCCACAAAGTCTGTATGCAAAATCTGATGGTTCCTCGGGAAAACATTAAAAAAGGCCTCAGTTTACATTAAAAATATAAATACTTTGATTTCTCACTGCTCTGCAGTAACGTGGGTACTGCTTTTTGAATCAAGGACCAATTGGTGCCCGTATCCAAGTGAATGACATTAGCCAATGTGTGACTGGAATCAAGCAAGACATAGGCAGGATTTTCAGTCAAAAAAGCATTTGTTTACTCTCCATTTTTTCCCATCTTTTAACAGATATAATGAATTTAAAAAAATATAAACCCACTGGGTGGTGAGATTTTTTCCTATCTCTGCATGGAGCCCTTTGACTTTTTTCCTTGGAAATTAGTTGCTGTAATTTTCTAGTCATTCCTAGGAAGATATCTACATATATAAAAGCAGAACTTATTTTTAATGACTTACTGAAAAACTTTTGAGAGATGGGATTAAATGTGTCCTCTTTAGCTCCAATGAACTAATTTGATTTGTGTTAGTTCTGTGCACAGAACTCGTTTCTAAGAGAGCTGTCTCCACATAAGTGTTTGGTAAGGTTGAAATGATAAATATTTTGTGCGCAGAAGATAAAGTTTTCCAAGTGGCACCATTCCAGCTCTGTCTAGTTTAAGGCCTCCAAATGAATTAAATCCCATGTTTGTGGGCTGCAGTATTCACTTGTATTACCTGTGGGGAAAGAAGCACAACTGTTCAGCAGAGTGACTATTAAATCATCTGGACTGTAAGTGGATTACACATGCACACAAGCTTAAACACAACTGAGTGTCTTAGCATTTACATACACAGCTCCTAACTGAATTTTGTCACTAAAAATTACAAATGCAGACTTGAGAGACATTTGATTTTCATTTATCCCAAAATGCAACCCACAGCAGCAGCAGCATTTTTTTAAAAAAAGGGGTTTTTTTAAGAGATATTCCAGTAAGATATATTCTTTATCTGTCAGTGATAAAGAGCTATTTACAACTTTCCTGTGGAAACTCCCTTGATCAGCTACTGTTTGCATCTGAACTGCCCAGAGCCCTTTGTTAGACTCTGACCCATCCATCCTCCTGATCGTTGTCTGATGTCAGAAGCAATCCCCATTTGTGAAGTGCTGAAATTGAGACATAGAGTTTTGTCAGAAAAGTTGTGGACCAAATACAGACCATTGAACTGTCAAGGTGGCACCTTTAACAGGAATTTCAGCCTTTTATTCAAGATTCATTTGAACCTGAAAGTGCAAAATTACAAACAGAATTGCTGGGGTGCATTTCACTTAAAAATTGAAAGAAAAAAAGGAAAATTCACTTTAAGGCTGATCAGCCTTAAAGGAGTTGAAAGTCACAGATTCTTTTATGATTTTGGACTTTGACAAAAGAGATTTTGCATACAGTTTTATATGAAAGAAAATAATTAACAAAGTTGATGGAAGGCAAAAGTAGAGTGTATGATTGTCCTTAACATAGAAAAAAGGTGTAACTAACATCCAGGTTGTACATATAAAGAAGGTGCTGAAGTTTAAAAAAGCTTAGGCCCAAAGAGAATGAAAACCAGCAATCCTGTCTAGAATGCAGAATAGGATTATTATTTCCCAACTAAACTGATTTCTGATAATTTTTTGGAGTCAGATTTCATAGCAACCATCCTATTATGCAGCAGTTTCAGAGTGCGAACATCCTGTTCCTGCTGAGCTGAAGCAAGTCTGACACCCAGGTGAGCTCACATTGGTGATATTTGAGAAGTATGGGTGCCAGGGAGGTCTTGGCTCACTGGCTGAGAGTGGCAGACATCTCAGGGGTTGAAATATTTTTTACTTAAAACAGTGGTGGACCAGGATTTTTTTTTTTTTTTTAGGTATTTAGGGGTTTCTTGGTTTTTTTTTTTTTTTTCCTTTGGAGAGGGGGCTATGCTTTTCATTTTTGTTTTTTTTTAAGCAGCTTTTAAATTTAGTTCTCAGTTCTTCTATTCCTGACAGTGACAGATTTCATCATGTCTTTTCCTCTATGACAGGAAGGCAGTATGCACAAATAAAAAATTTGGAAAATGCTGAGACAAAACAAGAGAGAAGAAAGATGTGGGCAATACTTGATAAAAATTTCCTTGGGAAATTACACATAAGACTTATTTTTATGTTTTTTAAGGCAATTGAATCTTCCTTTTTTTTTTAAGTATTTAAGACCACCCTTTGCTGGCACATCCTTAGCCCTAAAAGCTTCTTGATTGAGAAGAAATGGAAAACATCTGCTCAACAGCTTTCTCTGCCACACGATAAAGCACACGGCCTCAGAGTATGGGAGTTACGTAAATGATCTGGGGGAAATGCAATTGTCTGTTCCTGCCCTCCTGGCATGTGTCATTGCTACAGAGTTATTGATATTTCTGCAGGCCCTGATGACTGTCACTGCTGTTACAACTCAGTGGACCTCAACAACGCTGGGCAGGCCCAGGGTCTGGAGCCTGTCCTGCCATGGAACCACAGTCAGTTTCCTTCAGAGGAGAGCACGTAAGGTGGGAAGCAAGGGAAAACTGACATGTCCCAGTGCCGACTGAAATTTCCAAACTTTTCAGATTCTGGCATTTTCACTCCACCCTTTTTTTCTGAAAAGGCCATAAAGGAAACCTCTTGGTTGATGGTAGTGCTTCTGAACTCTGACAAAACAATGCTCAGGAATTCTTCTGATATTATAGTCACCTGTTTTGAATTTGTCACCAGTATCAAACACTTACCAAGCAATCCATTAGGAAGGTAATTTTGATTCTTCCCCACTTATCCCAGCCAATAGGACTTCTTCCATCCCATGGTCAGCATTTTATATATTTATTTGTTTGTTTGTTTATTATGTTAAAATTTAATGAAACTCTTTTAGATTGTCTGATTCTGTTGAACCAATATGCCTATAAAACCTGAATGGTTCCTAATTAAGATTATTAATATATCTATCTATATATCTATCTATCTAATTAATATATGGAGTGGCTTTTATTCAACAATGAAGGATGAAAATTTTGTTAAGCAGGGAGACATTGGTGGTGCTCCAGGTAAAAGCAATTTTTGTCCATGAGAGCAATTTCTTATATTTCAGGAAGAAAACAGAATGTGGAATGCAAAAATACCTAAATTTTAATCTTTATCATGAATGTTTCAGTACTGTGCTGAACATGGCCTTTTCATTGGTTTTTTGAAAATCACATGGCTGCTTTGTTGTTACTGTGACAACATAAATGCTTTTATAAAGTTCATGGAAGTTGGTAGGTATGAGTGAGTGTTGGCTATTTTCATGACTTTCATTGAAACTGCTATGGTTTTTCACATGGGCTGATCCTTCTTTATATAATTTTTCACCCCTATGGCCATTCCTGCATCCCCTTCCACAGTTTAGTGCATAACTCGCCTTCACCAGGTTACCTCAGCTGCTGTCTCCAGCCTCTCAGCCTGCAGATTCACATAGCTGAAGCAGAGCAGCACTTAGTGGTTATTCCCATAGATGGACTGTGGCACATACAATTTTCCACAAAAAAACATGAATCGAAGCCAAACTATGTTAAATGCAAGTAATTTCTAGCATTTTCTTGCTGCAGCATATTGTATTCTTACAACATGTAGCTCCATTGGAGTCAGTGAGCATCAGGTTCTCAATTACCTTCAGAGGATATAGTACCTGGCTAGTAATTAATTTCCTCAAAACATTTAATTGTGAGAGGTGGAACAGTGGATAAATCCATAAATATGTGCAAATGTATTTTCCCAAGCCCATTTTGCTAGTATATGCTTGCAAGCCTTGAAGCTGTGTACATGCTGTACATGTTTCTACATGCTGTAGAAACAAAGTCTTTTTCAAAGTATGAAGTGATGGTGTAGCCTGGCCACTTGAGAAGATGAACCATGGCCAAATTGCTTCTTTTAGGGGCATTCATGTCCAAAAATGAATTAAAGATGGATAGCCAAGACAGTCTTTTCAGTAACAGCAGAATGACAAATGCCTATGCCTTCCCATTTTCATGCCTTCAGCTCAAGAGCACTCTTAAAATTTAAAAGCTCTAATGAACTGCAGGATGGACACATGCATCAGAAATTAAATTAAAGGAAAGAAAAAGAGCATATGATGAAGTGCAGCTATTGCTTGAGAGTCAAATATATATTGATAGAAAAGGGGCCAAGTATTCTTTATAGATCTTTATTTCTGTTAATATCTGTTTTCAGGAATGATAACTAACACTAATAGGGTGGATTTTTTTTCTGAAAGCCAAGAACGGAATAGTTAATCAGAATTTCTGGAAATTGAGAAATGTGTGATTTCTAGGTGTCACCCTTGGCTTTAAAGGTCACCTTTTATTTCCCCAGCTCTATAATATTAACACTGCTTTTAAAAAAACAGTAGGTGTGTACTAAAGCTTCTTCACCAGATGTGTTCATTAAGGTTTAGTGGCATCTGGAAACAGAAGTCCTCTTCCTCATACTGTCCTATTTTTTTCAGAATTAAGAAATTCCTTAGAATGAATTATTAATAATTAAGCTAGACACAAAAGGAGTTGACTCAGAAACAGCTACACAAAAATAAAAACCCTGCTTCTGTCTGTGCATGCTTTCCAGCAGTCCCTGAGATGACAGAGTGGTCATTCACTCTGTCACACAGCTAACAGCCTGTCCTTACAGGAGTCTGTGCCTGAAGTCCGGCCTCAGAGCAGAAAACATCTTACCCCAAGTTCAGTGTTTAGTGAAGAAGATCTTCACTTAAAGAAAATTTTCATCTCCAAATGCCCAATCTTACCAAGATTTAAAAGCTCCTTTCCTCCTACTTATTCCTGTGACTCACCACTTCATTTAGTGGACAGGTTAGATTTGCCTTTTAAAGGATTATTAAATTACTCTGTCCAGTCTAGAGACACTGGCATTCCCTGAACATGTCTGTGTAGAAACTTATTCCATCCAGAAGCAAACAGACTAGTTAATGGAGCCACTACTTATCTGAACAATAATTGATGACTAAACCATATTGTGGCAAGCACTACCTTTCAGCTGGGCCAATACTGTCATGTGTAGTGCTTGTACTTTGTACGACCATACAGTCTACAACACACAAAGGAAAAGGTATGGAAATTGTACTACCTTGTTTGCAAGGAGTGGTGATTGTCAGACTCCTTATCAGAGATTTCAAGGAAAACATGCTTGGCAGGATTAGTCGCAGTACAGGCTGTGATTGTGCCCGCTCCAGCATGAAATCAGGCTGCTTTTGGATCTGGTATTTAGACTAGATCTTCCTGCATTACTACAGGGTAATCCTTAGATCACTACAAGGCAGGCAGGAAGAAACAACAGTTAAGACAGCTGTGCTCATCCCTGGAGGATGACAAATCGTATGGTTTTAAAAAGTGCTCTCTGGCTGCAGTAATTGTTTTTGAAAAGCAAACCAGAGATGAAACCCCAGCAGATCTCTGCTCAAAAATACTCCCACAGCTTGGGGAGCTTGGCAGGACTCAGGAGGGACAAGAATAGAGCTGGCTGTCTTGATGGCATTGATTGATGGCATCCTTTGACCAATAACCAGCAAAATCAAGCCAAGCCAACCCACACAATGAGCACTGTACTTTCTCTTGGAGATACTGGGATAGGGTTCAGCCTGGAAGAGGATGATTCTTTACCCAAGTCCTTGTTGTATTAAAACTGCTGGATTTTCAGCAGAATGTGAGGGCAGAGGCTTAAGGCAAAGAGGGGAAGGGGAAAGACATAAAGAGGAGAAGAAAGCAATGCCCAGAGACTGTGTGAGGGAAACAGTTTATTTCCTTTTTCTCCAAAAATGAGGAGAAATAACACAGGAGCCCTGCTAGTGATGCTAGCCCTCTTGCAGGGCTGGGGAGAGCCCTGGCATCTGGGGTCCCTCCTCTTTGGGGGACACTGGAACCCCCCAGGTGAGCTGTCCCTGCCCCATCAAGGAATGGAGGGGCTGCAGCTGCTGCCCTGGGCAGAGGGACCTGCCACCACCACCACCTCCTGCCCCAGATCCTCCTGGGGCTGGTCCCAATCTGTGGGGATGGGCAGAGGTGGGGAGTAATGGTGACCCTCACAAAAGGCAGCCTTCATTGTGCCAGCTTCTTCCTTCTCCACTGAGACTGTAGGGCTGCTGGTGGGAGTTCCCATCCATGAGCAGGAGCTCAACGATCTGGAGCTGCTGGAGCAGCTGCTGGCTGCTGGGCTGTTATCCTCATCTGTGGCAGCGTGGGAGTGCAGCAGCCTCTGGGCCCCTGAGCTGCAGTGTCTCACAATGTTGTCGATGGTGCCCTGGACCAGTGGCACTGTGTGTTCCCCCAGGAAGCCCTGCAGACTCTGGATCACGACCTCCTGGTCTGGGCCATAGGTGCAGAGACAGAACATGATGCAGCACAATGTTCTCTCTATCAGCCACCACTGGTCCCCATACATGGTCTCCATTCTCTGGTGCAGCCAAGTCCGCATGGAGTTCAGGACATGCTGCTGTTGACGGAAAAGTTCTGCCCACACCTCAGGCAGGACAATGCCCATGGCCTGGAATGGTGTGTCCCATGGAGAAGATGGAAAGGACACAACAGGAGGATGAGAACTGGTCTCATCCAGGGTGTCAGGAACTCTCTCTGCCTGGCCACTGACATCTAGCATCTCCTCAGGGACTGTGATGGATGTCTCCAGATAGTCGTGATGATCAGAACATTGGACAGTCACTATTGTTCTTCTGCAGAGTGGGCACACTGGATTTCTCTGTATCCACCATAGCATACAGTCCAAGCAGACCTCATGGTGTTGTCACAGAAGTCCTTCTCCCCCTGAAGGCACATGACATCTGCTAAAACTGGGGAGTTCATACTGGAGACCTGATCCCTTTTCTCACAATGACTGTCTGGCAGGGACTAGGTTTCCCAGCAAGGTTTTTGACCTGTTTGGGGGTGGTTCTGTTTGGGGGCTTCAAGCCCCAGCTGGACAAAGCCCTGAATACTTTGTCGAACCACAGCACCAATCTTGCTTTGAGCAGAAGGTTGAACCACAGGTCACCTGCACTCATGTCTGTCCTGTGATCTTTCCCTAATCCTGTGAAAAAAATCAAGTTTAAGATGGTGATAAGCACAGTCCGTATCAGAAGCCATCCATGGCTTTAGAGGGGGTAAAAAAATACTGGGGTTTGGATTCACATTCTATTTTTTTGCAGCACTTGTAAAAGTGTGAATTTCTCTCTTCACACAGCCTTGTCCTGCACTGCACCACCACCTCCCTTACAATGCAGCAGATGAGCTCAAACTCAGATTTTCAAAAGTACTTCCCTCTGGATTGATGGATAAACTAGAGGAATGTTTGCAGCAGACTAATCATCAACTCCCAGGGCTTTCCTATAGTCTAGGCAGTGAATTCTGCCCATGTAACCCTGCAGATGTGAGCAAGTTAAAAAATCTTTGTATTTGCATAGCAAAATGCTTTGTTGTATTTGAGATCCACTTAGTCGTGGAGAGAGAATGCTGTTCTGAAGAAACTTTTGGAGAGAAAGTATTTTCTTGGAATTTACTTTCTGAGACAAGTCAAGATTTCCTTGGGCAGCAAGGATTGGACAGTGAGGATTATTTCCACCACACACTGCAGGACAGTGACAGTCTGGCTCTGTGTGCCCAACAAAATTGGAAAAAAAAAACTTTGGAGGGGGGTTTGATGAGGTAGCTTGGGTGCTGTTTGTGAAAGACAGTGTATTTGATCTGTGCTAATATCAGAGAGGGGCTCAGGAAAAATACTCTATTAAAAAAGAGACTACAAAAAAGCAAATAAAATGAAAATGAAGAATATATAAGAAACCTTATTAGCAGTATTTTCTTATAAAGGTGTTTTTAGCAATGTTTGTCATTCTATCAATTTAGTAATTTTACTCCTATTTTATATGTTCCAAGTCTGAAAAATTGCAGGGTTGTGAATCACCTCAAACTTGAATTCCTCCTTATCTGCTCTTCAGTGATCTTCCAGTTGGATTTTCCTTATTTCTTCTTCTTCTTTAAGAAAAGGAACTTTACATATAAATGTCTTCTGTCACAGGGCATGAAACATATCCATATCTTGCTGGATCAAAAGCACAGGGATTTAATGTTGGGGTTTTTTTCTGGGCCTATTAATTATAAAACACACATGGATTCTGAGGGGTAAGAAAAACAATCAAATATTCAATGGCATCTGTTTTCTGTTTATTGGGCATGAACCTTCATGACAAAAGGGTTTCTTTTTAACATGGCTCCATAATGTCAGGCACAGCACCCTGGGGGCAGGACTGAGCTTGTACTTTAGTGACTCCTATCACATCTGCTCCACTGAAATGTCATTTCTAAGTAAAGCTGAGCTGCTGACAAGTTGGGTTTGTGCAGATTCTTTAGTACATATCTGGGCCTTAAAGTGGCTTTCTACTCCCACTGCTGGAGTGGTGATGTGAACTCCTGAAGAGAATGAACTTTTTTTTTTTTTTTTAAGACGCTAAAATAAAATTGTTAGCACTGCAGGCAAAGCATGAGCAGTGAGATTGCAGTTTCCCACCCATTTATGAATTTTTAACTTATTTTTAGGCTGAAAATATTCCTGTGATAGCTTCACAATTCTGTTGGCTTTCCTCTGCCATCTGCCCCCATCAGTGCTGGAGTGCGAAGGGTCAGAGTAAGTGGTGGGACTCTCTGGTGTTTCCTCACCTGATGAGGGTGAGCCTGAAGCATTCAGCTCTCTCAGCACCTTTGATCAGATAACTCTGCTGGTGCTCTGCCCGTGCAGTTTGAAAAAGTGCAACAGCGTTTCCTCACAGCTGATATCCCCCAGGCTCTTGGTGAGCCAGGCACTAAAACACACCCACCTGACACTCATCAGTGGCCTTTCTGCCTTCCAGATTTCCTAATACTGACACGTCCTGAAGCTGCATGGGGCCACAACTATGCCCTTGAACAAGCCAGTGGCCCCCAGGTTAGCCAGCCATCTCTAATGCCATTGTCATGGCTGGCCGCAGGCACCTTTGGTTCTCTGGTAGGTGCAGGTTGTCTCTGGCACTGACAAGCTGTCTAGGCTGTAATACTCCCCTGAGCATTGCTCTGTTTTCTACTGACCTCCATTTCTTTTGCATGCAAAGTTGCCTGTGGCTTTGCCATCTGTTCAGGTGGCAGCAGTTCTTGTATAAGAATCCTGTATGTGTACGTAAGTTTATTTATTTATTTGCTTATTTATTTATAATGTGGATGTATATATGCATGTTTGTTAGGCTGTGAGAGGTTTTATATATGTGCACCTTTTGTTATGTCTTCTGCCTTTTTGTGAAAAATTAATGGGAAAATTTTGTTCTGTAAATAAGTTCCTTTGTGTTTGAGCAGCAATGGGAATGGCACAGCCTGCAAAGAAAGTATTGTTGTATTAAGTGGAATGTGCTCAAAGTTCATCCTACAGTTCTTATTTGGAGTCTGAAACTATTTTCTAATTTACTCAGATGAAAGTCAGGTTTTCCCAAAAGACTGGTTCCTGTTTCAGAGTTTTAAAAGATCTGGATTTTTTTGAAGTTCACGTATTTTAGGCAGAAGACATTATGGCCAGACTGGACCAGGTTGTCAGAGATGTAAAAATATTTATCATCTGCAGCAAATTCTGAATAGGCACCCTTCTGTCAGAGAAGTCCCCACTCACTGGACATCAGCTATCCATAGTTTTTTCAAAAGCTGGTCTCTCATGACAGCGCCTACATGGAAAAAAACTCTGCTGTGAGAGATGCCCTTCATTCATGCAGAGGTGGAAGTAACAATTTGTATATTGGCTATTTCACCACATATAAATTACTTAATGGCAGTTTTGGAATTATTTTCTGTATGACTGAACAGGTAATAGTATTGTCTTCCTTTTTTGCCCTCAGTGCAAAGAAAACTCAAATCATAAACAGTAGGAAGTCAGACTGTGAATTATCTCTCTTTTGAAAATAAATTGGTAAAGCTTATCTACTGAAAATATGAAATGTTTGTGATTAATTCCTCACAGAACCTATCTGAACTAAGGTAGATAAGCAAATTACTTTGAAGGGGCATGAAATGTAGGTGTTCAGATGTTCTATTTAAGTGTATGTTGCTTGCTATCTGTTTTGACTCCTTCTCCAACTGCACAGAAGAACTTAGTGAAAAATAGAGTGCAAATTAAACTTCATATCCCACACCATGAGAAAGCTAGGTGACAAAGACAGCCTCAAGTGCTTGTAGTTACCCACACATTTTGCCTCTGTACTTTCATTTTCTACCTCAAAAGAGAGACTGGCAGAATTATAATGCTATCAGAGTGGCTACTATCTGTTTTAAAAGTTAGTGCTGGAATAAGTTGTACAGGGAGGTTGTAGATTCTCCACACTTGAAGATACTGAAAAGTCATCCAGGTATAGTCTTGGACAGCAGGCTCAAGGTGTCCCTGCTTGAGCAAGGGGCTGGGGCAGATGACCTGCAGAGTTCCCTTCCAGCCACAACCAACCTGCTATTCTCTGAAAACTCTTGAATTGGTGCCCTTTTCAGGACAAACCAGGTTATGGCCTGGCAGTCAGTTCTTTTGACACAATTGGTGGTACATCAGGGCAACACCTGTTGTAAAACACCACCTACCAGTGAATAGACGTTGGTGCAGGCAGAAACTTCTTATTCTAATATTGCTGCTAAAGACATCAGTAAATAATGCTTCACCAGAAGGTTCAACTGAGATGCATTTCATTCTGGGTAAATTTAGAGGATGAAATAAACAAAGTGAAGAGTACATGGAAGCTCTCATGCAGGCTCAAAATTCTTGGAAGAGTTGGATTGTTACACCTCCTGAAAAATGTACACTGCCTAGGACCCAAACCAGGAGTGAGTTCTGAAAAATCTTGCTTGAAAGTCAGCCCTCTTGAAAAGAAAACACTTGCAAAAATACAATTTCTTATTATCTTACCCTGATTGTGGTTTTACAAGTGTTTTAGTCAAAGAATCAGGCACTGGACTTAAAAATACTGTTTCTTAGAAGACTCGATGGATGAAAGTTAGGAGTTGGTTGTATGGAGGCTCAAAGCATTTCAGGATAAACAGCTCAAGGAATTATGGCAATGTTATTTTAGTGAAGGTGAAACAGAGTGAAAATTTAATAGGGTGGAAATCCATTTGGATTTAAGTAAAATGTGCTGCTTTAAATTATTAGTAGTTTGCTAGCATAGATAAAATATGCTGTTTAGTCTAGTAGCTCTACAGTACTCGTAAAAACTGCCCCAGCTAAGGAGAAAGAATGCAAATCTCCAAACTGAAAATATAAGAGAAGCTCCTCAAACTTTAAAACAGACAGGGCAGGGTGACCCAAGAGATCCTTCTGTACTTCCTGATAAAAAACTAGCTGTAAGTGTAATGCAAAATCAGTAGAATGAGTATGCATGAACCTATTGTGAAATTCTATGAATGTGTAAACTAGTAAAGAAGAATAAAAAGGGATTGGGAGTCCTCAGGGGCACACATATCCTTTGAAGGGGAACGATCCCCATGTGCGTCCATCACTGTAATAAACATATTGTCCCTACCAATCTTTATAGACATTGTAAAGTTTTAATTTTTCATCCACATTTCAAAGGTGGAAAAAGAACTGCTGGGAGTGGGTACCTATGGTGCTCACAGCATTGCCAGCAGGATCTGGAGTATAAGGGCCTTCTTCTCCTCTGTGGGAAATGAGTATTTCATTCACAGCAAGGTAAGTTGGAGCAGCTGAGTGTTGCAGAATTCCAGAAGATAAGGACATAGTATGTGTGTGTCTCAAACACCAATAGTTGGAGGGCCATGGAGCCAACCAGGGACTGTTGGCCTTTGCAGACAAGGATTGTTTGTAATGACCAAGTTCTGTTGTTATTAACACAGCCTTGAGAAAGAACGAGATTTGGCTGGAGAAGGGGAGCCAGCAGAGATAAAGCAGCTCTTCAAAGGGACAAACATAATTGTTGGTGTTCCTGGAGATAAACATAAGGTGGTACACAACAAGCTCAGGAATGAAGACAAGGTCTTCTGCTGCTTAGCTAAATGCCCTTGTTGAACAAAGGGAGATCCGTTTTTGATGGTACAGCTGAATCTCTGGCCAGCATAGCATTTGACACAACAATCTCACAAGGTTGTGAGATTTTCTTATTTCTACACATACAAGAATTTTTTTTTCCTCTCTTCAACATCAGACAAACACTCTGCTAAATGCTTCTTAGCAGTTACCAGAAATTGGTGTTAATTTACTTTTGATTTACAATACTGTTCTCCTAATTTTATGTGAGAGATGCACATGACACCATGTTGTGGCAATATTCATACACCAAACCCCTTGAAGTGGCAGATCATAATGTTTTTGAGTAAAAGATATCATTTAGCTAAGCCAGCTACATGTTGTGATCCATCTGGTCAGGGCCCAGGCAGCCAACTAATAGCATTGCTATAAACAACATTTTGAAGATGGAGTAACAATCTGAAGGCAGTTCTCAGTTTCTGCAGGACACAAGCTGCATTTGAAAATGAGCACCTCTGGAATGTCTCTCTCAAATTTGTACTGCAGGTGAAAGAAAGCCCATTACTGATATATGTGAGAAATGTGAAGATGTAAAGGCTCAGGACACAGTGGAATAGAGAGACACAGTCATATTAAGAACAACCTTAAGGACAACAGAACAACCCTATTTCATCCCTAAACTTTAACATAATATATCCATTTATAAGTAAAGCTCATAGACATACGCAGTGTTCTGTGGATAGCAGTGACACAGAGAATGTCTGCTAAATCAGCATAGCATGAAAGTGCATTGGTGGCTTCAAAAAAACAGTCTGCAAATGTTTGAGGTACTTGATGCACAATGATATCCTTTATTTGGCTTTATGGTTTGTTCCAATGTCCTGGCCCAAGTACCAATGTCATTATATGTTGCCACATTTAGATATTATAGTAATAAATTAATTTAAACACTGACTGAGTCATCATGCATTTGACAGTGAGAATTTTACCCTATATAATGGTTAAATTCTCCCCACATTAAATTGTAAACTATTCTCTTAAAAGTTGTATAAAGAGAGAGATTTGAAAAATATTTTGCAATAAATTGCAAGACTAACAAAATATTTTTCCCAGTAAAATATAGCTCAATCCTACTTTTTCTACCCAAATTAAACTTCAAAGTCTACTCAATTCCTCTGAAAGTTGGTGTGGAAGCAGTTAAATGCAGTCAGTAACTAGATATGTCTGATATGGGTTGTTTTACTACTGTTTTCATCAAAGAAATGATAATTCAAGTTTAGAGTGCTTTATGGGCACATGAGAAGCACATGATCACTCAGATGTCTTCTATGTCTTTGTGCATAGAGGACATATTTTTTAGGTAGGTCCTATTGCCAGAAAAAATGAGAAGTAACTCCTGGAAATTAATTATGCTAGTAAGTATTCTTCATGACAGAAAAGCTCCAGAGTTTTTAACTACAATATGTTTACATAAGGTATCTCATGGGTAATTGATTTATCCTAGGGAAGTGTATCATTGTCTCCATTTGTTCAAAAAAGTTTCACTTTTTTTAATTATGCCAAACTGGTCATCCTTTGGAATCCAGTAAAAGGACATTTTCCTTTTTATTTCCTCCTAGTAATACATGCTTGTTTTTAGCACAACAAACACAATGGCACTTTCAGAAATGCTGCTGTGCCTGCTGAGGAATCCATGTTGCTCACACTGAGCATGAGCAGTGTGTTCATGAATATTTCAGCCACTGATCTAATTTCACCTGGGTATATGTAAGAAAGCAGATGTAATATTTTGATCAGCATTAGTTATGGGTCAAAGTGAACGCTGACAATGATTTCCACCTGCTTCTGCTCTTGCTTTCCTGTGGATGATAGGGTAGCAAACTGCCTGCTTATGGAAATTTTTTGCTTACTTTCATTACTGCATTCACATCTATTCCACTTAAATTGTATTTTCTGTTGTACATAGATTTATTAGGACACTGCTAAAGAACTGCAAAAATAAGAGCATGTACTGTTTTTCCTGTGCAATTCATAGTGATCTATGGATTTTGTCATTTGAAGACAGTCATATTAGTGGACATAAAAGAACATTATATTTACAGACCCACTGAGGTTCTGAGTGTGAATCTGCCAAAAGTGTAAAAATCATGCTCTGTATCTAAGCTGAACAATAACCAGTCCATGATTCTATGAATCTGTGGGTGATTGCTGAGTATTTTTTTCCTGTCTGATGTGTTATCTTCATAAAGCTGGTCACCCTGGCAATTCTGAAGTGAAAATAGTGAGCTGTTCATCACACTGTGGAGAGGGACTAGCAGTTCAAGCATTTCAGCACAGCATATCAACAGCCATCTATGCTGGAATGAAAACAGAAATAATGACAGCATTTCTGGGGTTTGTTGGTTGTTCTGAGATAGGAACAATAGAAACATCCTAGAATAGTATAGGTTAGAAGGAGCCTTTATAGGCCAATCAGTTTTATCCACACTGCCACAGGCAGGGACATCTTCAAGTGGATCAGGTTGATAAGTCCTGACTGACCTCAAATGTGTCCAGGGATGGGGCACCTTCCACTTCTCTGAGCAACAAATGCCACTCTTTAACTACCCTCTGTTGTATTGTGTTTCCTGTATTTCGGTTATTACGTTCTGTATAGTTGAGTTTGGCAAATGGTTCACTCCTGTACCCCCTCTTTATCCTAATGGTATTACCTTTGTCAATCCATCTTAGGTCTGTCTGTTGACCCAGTAGAAGAGCCGAGTCATTCCTTTGTCCCCTCCCTGGTGCCTTGTCCGTCACATGACATCCCTTCCCTACAATCTGGAAGTTTCCATCAAGGGCGTCGAGTGATTGGGCGAGGGCCAGGGGCCCCTCCTCTGACTTTCCCTGATACAATATTGTTCCTGTCCTTCATCCTGAGAGTCACTCCCCGAGTTTTCCCCATTGGTTGTTAGATAATCCCTTCCCTTTTCCACACCCCCATTTATAAGTTTTTGTTGAGTCCCTCTCAGGGCTCTCATTGGTTTTCCGTGGAAGCATTTGGGTTTGTAGGAGCTCCCAATAAACTTCTGGACTACAAACCCCTGACAAGAGTCAGCCTCCTTGCTTCAGTGTTTGCTGTCAGCTGCTCCTCCGGAGGCTCTCCTGAAACCCTGCAGGAGCACATGGGAGTGCCCTCTGCCGCTTGTTGTGCCCTCCTAGCCAGGCCACTCAGATGAGCTCTGAGTGTGCACGACAGCCACTCTCATTATGAAAATCTTGCCTTGTAAATAATCTATGGGCTAAGAGAAAGGCTGAGAGTAACCAGCAACCATAAAGTTTTAAAGCTGTTCCTTATACAGTTAAATGAGGTGACATTCAAGACTCCACGGCACAAAATATTCAGGGTCTTCAGGTGCTCTGTGGTTTGTGGTGCAGCTGCAGGCAATTGAGACTTGCAAGTCTGGAGAGGGCTGAAAAAGCCAGTTGGGTTTGTGCAGAGCATTTGCCTTCCTCCAACAGCCTGACTATACCAGATACCTCAGGGCTGGCCACCTCCAGATGTGGGCAAGGATGCTGGCTGGAGGAAAAAGGGAAGATCCTGGGAAAGGATTACAGGCTGCCACAAGTTCACAGAGGTAAGTATCTAGGTAAATAGGAATATATTGAGCTAAATTTTGACTTGGGAAATATTCCTACTATCTAGGTGACCACAGTCTTTATCACAAAGAAAGAAAGAAGAAGAAAAAGGAAAGGTTGAGATATTTTAAAATTCTTGCATTTGTGCTCAATTAGTTTACAATATTTTTTTTTAAAACAATGCTTTTAGAAATTCTGTGTGCTGTTACTCACAAATTGCTTCAACAAGGCCCTGGTTGTACTACATTAAATTATTCAAAACCACACAATAAATTATTTCTGGATAGGATTTATGGATAGCTTATTTCCAGTCTTTAATATTCATACTGAGACCAGAGAATTTTCATTGAATGCTTATGGTTTATGTGTCCTGCTGTATGTCTCTGTCCTTTGACAGCAGAAATTCCTGCACTTGCATGTTCAGAATTTGAGTTAATGATTTTTTAAAAAGATAAAAGGCCCTGTTTTCTTGTTAATTTTTGCCAGTGAACAAGTTCATTCGCGTACCATGGAAAATAAAAATAGGAAGTGTAGTAAGCTAACAAACTTACCTGATTTTTTTTTCTTATCCTAAAAAAATACTCTCAAGCATTTATATTTTAAATTACTTCAGTCAAGATTTTTGTGGCATTAGCAAATTAAAATGATGACTGAAGAAAGGCTACAATCCTTCTACACCCTGCCCTGGTGTGTTTTGTAGTGAAAAATGTTCTGATTTTCAAGCCTGATTTAGTTTTTAGTGGCAACCCTCAGAATTATCTCTCCTCAGAGAAGCAGAGTGTACAATTCAGTATGCATAACAAAGCATCCTGTGTGTGTATTATAGATTAACTGATAGCTATTTTAAGTACAGAGGGAACATCAAAGGCTTCACAAGATTCATTTGCTGCTCTTTGAATAAGAAAAAAACTTCAAACACAGGGCAAAGGCTGAAACAATCACAATGGAAAGAGCTCAGACTGTACCTTACAGCAAACCAAACAAAGGTATCAAGGGACAAAAAAACAAGCACACTGGGTGCCTCCTTCCTTTCCCACTATTTCATCTGTCCTAATTCACCCATCTCCCATCCCATGTGTCAACCCTGGGACAAACCTTGCACAGACAGAAAGTGACCCCCAAATCCCCCGTCCTACGGCTAAGATTGCATTCCTGATTTGTAGCCTCACGGAAGCACTCTCAAACATTCTTCTGAGGTTTCCTGTCAGTTCCTGCACTGAAACATGACAGCATTTTTCTTAGGATGGTGTCTCCCTTTGTGTCAGGTTGTCCTCAGTGTCCAGCCCTGTGTTCAGCAAGCCATGGGAGAGCTGAGACTCTGCAGCTTCTGCACACAGAAAATCAAGGTGTTTTGCCTCAAACCCAAATCCAGGGAAGGGCCATGGAGCACAAGTCTTGCGAGGAGTGACTGAGGATGGTGGGGTTGTTTAGCCTGGAGAAAAGGAGGCTTGGGAAGACCTTATTGCCCTCTACAAATCCCTAAGAGAAGGTTGCAGCCAGGTAGGGGTCAGGCTCTTATCCCAGGCAACAAGTGATGGGAGAAGAGGAGACTGCCCCAAGCTGCACCAGGGGAGGTATAGATTGGATAAAAAATTCTTTATGAAAAGATTGTTAAGCAGTGGAGCAGGATGCCCAGGGCTGTAGTGGAGTCACCAGTCCTGGAGGTATATAAATGACATGTAGGTGTGTCACTAGGGGACACACTTTGGTGATGGCCTTGACAGTAATGGGCTAGTAGTTGGATTGTCTTGATTGCCTTAATGATGCCATGATTCGATGAAAACCAAGCTAATAACCTGCTATGGCTCCTGCAGCTGACTCAGCCCATCCCAAATCACAACCTATTTTGAGGTGATTTCCACCTCAGGATGTGCTGACTCTGTGAAGCACCTGAGTGAGGGTGTGGTTACCATTACAAATTTACTGACAGCTTGCTTAACTTGCTGCAAAATCATCAAGTAATTTACATGAGAAAAGACTTCTAGGAAGGAGTCATATGATCAGGTGTTTATATATTCAGTCTGAATTTGAAACTGTCCCATGGGCCCAGCTGGGATTCCCCTCTGCTTCCTTTCAGGAATGTGCTGGGGACCAGAGTTGTCCCTTTACCTACACAGGAGCATTCCCTGGAGTTACAGACCTTTTTCTACCCACAGACTTCATTAGGCAGGGATTTTAGACTTTTCCATAATGAATTTGAGGGCAGACACTTAGAGATGTTGGTCTGGATGAATTCTTCCCTTTCTCTCTCCTTTGCCTCCTTCCTCAGCCTGCAACTGCTCTGGTAGAACGTACACATTTTTTTTTTTTCTTTTTACTGCAGAAATAGATTTAAACCCACATGCATTACAAAACATCTCTGGTGGTGGTGGTGTCTAACTGTACCTTCTGTGGCAAATGCTTTTGACTTCGACCACCACACCCTGGTTCAGTGCTTACCAAATTATGACAAGCACCTGCTCAATCTCTGCTGAATTGCCCTTCTTCACTCTTCTAGTGACAGCTATTGTATTTACTCTGAACAACAAGATTTTTGTCCAGATAGTATTTTTTCTGTGTTTGAAACAAATAGCCTTGCATTTTGATAATTCAGAGGGAAAAAAATCAGCCTCTTTGACACATAATCAAAATTTGCAGTGTATTTTGACTCCTCAGATAGTCAAAGAGGACTCACTGCTAAATTTCCATGTTATCAACCATTGCTAAATTTATCAACATACAAGTTGATATCTTTTATTCTGAGTTTTTAATTTTCTTGTTGCTTTACTGTCTTACTGATACTAATTTTAACTTTTCATGCCCTGACAAATGGTTCTTTTCCCCCTTGAAAGAGCTTTACTTCTAAATACTTTCAACATTCATTAAATAGTTGGGTTTCTGTCCAGATTATTATTCTCACCAATTTCTGTTTTTCTCCTGCTCCCAAATTCTTATTTACTTCGTGTCAGGTCAGAAAAAAATTCCACACATGCACATTTTGAGAGATGTTGTATGAAATAAGTATTAGTGTACAGTTTAGCTATTTGCTCAGCAGAAGTTTTTATTCTTATTCTTTTATTCTCTTCTAATTTACTTGATCCTTTCTTATAAACCAAACTCCAAATCTTCCTTCCATCTCCTTTGAAATATGAAAGACTTTGTATTTTATTAATTTCCATTAGGAAAAGCAAAAAAACCTTTGTGCTCAGGATCTGTGTGACTGAAATCCTACACAGATTTGAGACAAAGCAGCTCCTTCCCTCTCCCAGTTTGGTCTAGTTTCAAGAGGAGACACTTCATTTGGAATACATATTGGCCAGTTAATTTATAAAGCTCTCTAAATACAGAATGAAGAGCAAAATCTGGAGGCATAAAAATGACAAGCCAAAATGTGTTTGTCTTTGTCTCAGGTTTGTTATATCAATGCAAGATGGAAGGGAATGTCTTTTCTCAAATTATTTCCAGCGCCCAGTTGCAGTCAATCTCATTGATCAGCTCTTCAAATTAGGATGCTATTCCCCTTCTTTTATGTGCATTAGGACAAGGACACATTTTTTATGCCTTTGCCAGATGAACTGCTCAGCTACACACAACTTGATGTGATATGACACTTCCAGGTGCATAAAATATTTCTGTGTTTCAGATGTGTCAGTGCGTCTCTGCATGAAAACACAGAAAAAATCTGCCCTGAGACACAGATTCTCTAAGTTATCAGGTAATTAATTCTAAAGTTACTAGCTGCCTGTTCTGTCCTGAATTTTTCTTTCCCCAGTGATGTGATCGTGCCACTACAATGCTTTTCCTTTGTGCTGCCATAGTCTAGCCATCAGTAAAACTCTAGATTCCCATCACTGCCTCTCCATCCTGTTTACCAAAGCCAGTGGGTTCACAAGTACATAACTGAATATTCTATCCTGCCTCAAAATCTATAACTACATCTCCAGATTCCTACCCTCTTTAGCCATCATTCCCACTTTTACCAGATTTTGGCTGATTGAGGACTTTCCACTGTACAGTGGCATGCCCATCTCTTCCCCACTGCAGGCAGCTTGTCATGCTCTTGACTATCTCAGCAGAAAAAAAGTTATTTTGCCCAAAATCATGAAGCTCTGGGTTTTGAAAGGAAGCTCAACTTTCAGTAGCAGAGGGAAAGTGACAGTACTGGGAACTTGACTTGCCACCAAGGCACCTCACCAAGGGCTTCAAAATATTCATTTCAAGCAGGACTGCAAAATGATCTTGTGAATGTTGTGTCTGCCAGCTGGAGATGGGTATCTATGCTAATACAGGGAAACTGGTGTATCACTGATTCTCACCCTTCAAGGTTGCTGGAGCAAAACATATGAGGATAACTCATTTGCATTCCAGAGGTTCTTGTATCAAAGGAAAAATCATTAATCTCTTCTTTGGGTGACACTTTGATTTGGTTTTGTACCTGAATCCTGACCTGCAAAGAGCTTCTCTAGCTTTGACTCCACATAGATATGTGGGTGTGAGGATTTATATTATCATAGAAATAGCTTTGGTTGGAAGGGATTTTTAATGGTCATCTGGTCCTCCCCTCCCCAATGAGCAGAGACAGTCAATGAGATCAGGTTGCTCAGAGCCCCATCCAACCCAGCCTTGTTTGTGTCCACAGATGGGGCAGCCACAAACTCTTGGGCAGCTTGTGCCAGTGTTTTACTGCCCTCATTGTAAAAAACTTCTTTATACCTACCCTCTTCCATTTAAAAACTATTCCCCATTGTCTTCTCATGACAGGTCCTGCTCCAATAGATCCATCTTTTTGTTGTGTAATCCAGGCATGCCATGAAGAATGTCTACACCTGTCTCAAGAGATGTTGAAGGAAACTGTTTGACTGTCTGATTTTTCCTGGTGGAGGAATTTAGACCATACTCTTGGGCACAGGGTGTGGCTCCTGGGGATGGTCCTGTGCAGGGCCAGGAGCTGAACTTGATCATCCTTGTGTGTCCCTATCAACTCAGCTTATTTTGTGTAAAGAGGCTCTGTTGGTACTGTCCAACCCTTAGCCTGTTTTTGCTGGAGGGCGTACCCAAAGCTCACAAAACTCACACCAGAGTTCATACATACCTGGTGACCTTCATTCTCCACCAGAGGGGGAGTTTCTCTCCTGCAGGAGGCACTTCAGTGAAGAAGACAAACTTTTTGTTTTGTTTTTAAATACCTGGGTGACAGTTTCCATCATCAAGTGTAAGGATGCAGTGGCTTGGTGTCAGCTTCCTGCTCCAGGTGCATGTCAAACTTCAATTCCAGAGGACACCAAGGGTCTCACAGTATAGGAGTACTAGTAATTTACTTTTTCCCCTCCCAATGAATAAATTTTCCTACTTTCCCTTTCCAGAAACAAAACCATGCTACCTTTTTGACCTCTAAGGTTTTTTCATCTATTTGTTAATTCGCCCACTTAATCTAAGGAATCTCCTTGCTGCCCTGGCATTAAAATATTTTATTATTTCCTCTAAATGAGTAATCACTACTATTTTTTTAATTACCTTTTTTCAATTACCTTTTTTTAATTACCTTTTTTTTAATTACCTTTTTTTTTAATAAAATGTCAAGACAGAGCTAGTTTAAGTACATAATCCTGGTGGTTATTTTGAAGACCTGTTTGTGGTCTATGATTTGTGTTTCTGATTAAATATTGCAAACTGACAGTTTTATTAGTAGATTTAGCTGGAAGAAAAACTCATTTGAGCTCATACCTGGGCATTTGAAAATATAAATTTACTGAAAAAACCCCTTTGTCTCTCGACTGTAATTACAGATTTTTTTCATTGTGGGAACAAGAATGTGCTATGCCATGTAACTAATTTGTGAGAATGACTCAATGAAAAGTAAAAAACTTCTTAACGTATATGGCAATCAGTGTAATGAGCTGAATTTCATGGCAAGAGACAGCATCCTGGCATAGGTAGTATTTAGGTGAAAAAATAGAAAAAAAAGGAAAGAAATAAAGAACCCTTAAAAAAACCACTCCTCAAACATTTCAAATTAAAACTAAAAGCCAAAGTCCTTACCCTTGCAACTTAAGCAAACATGTGGTACGTGGTATCAGGAAAAAAAATTCCAGAAGCTTTTTTCCTTTATTTCCTATTGCTGCTGAAAGGCAGCACTTCCACTCCTGGACCATGGGACCATTCCTATGTACCCAAACCTGAACTATCTCCACAGATCTATTTTGTTTGCAACTCTGTTCAAATGTGGTTTTTCCATTCTCACTCAAACTTTTCTTCCCAAATTTGAGGAAAAAACAGCCTCAAGAACAAAATAGCTCCTAGAAGCCTGAAGTTGTCTTGCTATTAGCATACATGGAGTCTAGCACATAGTATCACCAAAGAAGAGATCTTAAAATAAGTATCTAGTCATAAAGAATGTTTGGGACAGATTTTTGACTGATGGATAAATGTCATGAATTGTAACTGCACTTAATTTTTCATGTGGAGTTTTACTTCTAAAAGTTTGTCAACTCCTGTTGATAATTGCTTTCTGCCCTGAAGATCTATTTTAAGGCTGAACTAGTCAAGTTGTGTGCTGCCTTTGCCAGTGTTTCTATCAGCAGACTTTTTTTATCCTGTTCTTTCACATTGCTTCAGGCAGTCTGAACACTTGCAGATGCCCAGTGTAAGTACAAGATCTGTGTTGCCAAATAAATTAATTGGGTTGCCTCTTAAACTTTGCCAGCTGCCAATACTACCAAAAGCTACAAAGACTAATGGGTACAGTGGAAAAACAAACATAAAGGGTTACTGCTTTCTTGGCAAAGCTGTTGATGAGGCCATATCACTTGAATCTTGGAAGCTGATTTTCTGTCAGATGCTCTTACACTTTGTGGGCAGAACTGTCACAAGCAGATCTAACTGAAGAGTGTTTTTTTTTTTTGTGTGGTTTTTTTTTGTTTTTTTTTTTTTTTGAGAATAGTGACATTTCATTCTTTCCTTTCCTCTGAAATAGTAACTAGTGTTCCATCTCAGATTTGCTAATCTTGGAAATGAATGCTGTATATTCCCTTCCATAAGACAAATAGCAATTTTAGTCTCACAGATCTTTGCTGGGTTGGAGCCAAGGACACTTTCCTGCTTGCTACAGAGCAAAGATGAGGTAACCTGACTCTTCCAGACTGTGTTGCAGAGTAGGTGTTGAAATCTCTCTCACTTAAATTTTAAAGGCTACCTAGATCTTCACAGCATTTCAATATCAGTCACAGAAATTATAATACCTGGTATTTGTGAACTTGCTCTAATTGTCCACTGTGGAGAGTGGATTGATACTACTGGCTGACACTTCTTTACATGACATATCTTCATCATAAGAAAATGTAGCCCAAATACGTCCCTATAGCTAAAAGATTCATTAGAGTCAAAAAATGACAATTCTGTCACAGCTGTACTGAATTTCTCAGTAATCATCTCTTTTTTGCCTTGAATTTCTTTGTGTTGTGGGGTTATTTTTATAGTGGGATGAAAAGTGTATTGAATACTTGATATTCATACTCAGGATAAAAATATGGTATTTTAAAATTTGTTTTTATTTATGCTGTGTGATCATTCTGTGTGCCTGTTGGAAGAGCATAAGACATTTCTCTCAAGGTTTTTCTGATGAGAATATAGTGTTTCCTTGGGAAATAAATGAGAACAGTATTAGGAAACTGATGGTTTATTTGGATTTGGAGGGAAAATCTATTTCAACAGTTTATCCACAGAGACATCTCATGAAGCTACAGCAAAGACTAACATGGTGAAAATGGGAAATGTGGTTCTTTTATATATTGGGATGTGTTGTTCCAAAAGTGAAATGGATGTTGGAGAATTAGCTAAGAATAAATTTATTCTCAATGGAAATTCATCAATCTAAATTAAGCATGATTGTGAAATATTTGGCTTGTTTTACAAGTACTTTTAAATTATGGCTTAAATAAATAAATCACAACTAAAATTTTCAGTATTTGAAATAGTACATTCAAATTTTTAGGAACACTTGAGTTTTTTTCCAAAATGTCTTTCCAACCTACTTAAACCACTTGTTTTTAAGAATTTCATGTACAAATAAACTATTCCCTCCCCAACATTTTAGTAAGGAATGTTGATCTGTTTCAGTGCTACACTTGTCACATATTTATTGACGTTAAAACCAGATTGCTAAAGATTATAAAAACAAAATATAGATGACTTGTAAATAAAGTTTTGAGATGTGCACAAAAGATAAAACTCCATCTGTATTCAGTGACTGAAGTTCAGGAAGACACCTGAAGCTGACTGAAAACCTTCTCTGCTGAATTGAGTGAAGCCAGGTGATTATCACAAGACTGCAAAATGAGGGAGGCAGCTTTGAAAGTGGCAACACTCTGGAAATTGTAATAAACACTTGCTTCCTACTGAGAACAAGAAAATTTCAGGAAAAGCCTGAAAAGGAATTTAGGAGACATCTTAGTGCAAACTCTGAAAAGATTAAATGGCTTGTATTACAGTATCTGAAGATTCTGACTCAATTCATCTGCACTGAGATTGATTAATGCCATTAGAAGTAGCTGTTTAAGCAGCCTTCTGATGCTATGCAACACCATCATCCCCCTCACACACGTGCTTTTCTGTGATGCCAGTTTTCAGAATAATTTTAGGCATATGCTGCCTTCAGTAGCTGTGTATCGAATTGTCATTTTAACTTCACTATACTGTTTTGCATTCAAAATGCAGATTTCAATAGTGAGAATTCAGATTTTAGTAGTGGGAATGAAACACTAAACAAGAAGTATTTTTAACCATCAGTATTTTGGTTCTCTACAGATGCATTTTGATTTCCAGATACGGTATTTGTTAACAGTCTCTAGAGGCAGACACATTTGTAGGCTCAATTATTATTTAAAATGGTGGTTGGGAAAATGAAAATTTTTAAGCAAACAAGCTTAAGCCTCTTGCCAAGGGATATTCCTTATCGTACAACACCAGGGTCATGGGTAAGACTAGACGGCTGCTCTGGCCACAGCTGTCATTGCTCAGAGATTGCCCAGGCATTTATCTGCTAAGGACTGGTGGTAAATGATTTTTTTTGTATAACTTAAAAAAAAAATCAAACTTCATTCTTATTAAATTATTTTTACCTTGGCCCATGGTTTTGCACCCTCTGTGAGACTCTGTAGGTGCTTAGCTGCTGACCTGGGTCAATCCAAAGCAACCACAGAGCATCTAGATGAGTGACCTAGTTTGAGGTTTTTTGTTCCCCCCTAAAATTTAAAGCCACAAGAGGATAATTAAAACTTAAATTCCAGAAAAAACAAACAAACAAAAAAACCACACACACAAAAAAACCCCCAAAAACTCAAAAAAAAAAAAAAAAACCACAAAAAAAAAAAACAGCCCATCAAAAAAATCTTGCTATGTATTTTCTAGAATCACCTAAATCCTATTAAAGGACAATTTAGGGAGTGTATGAATTATGAATGACTATCAACTTATTTTCTCTGAACAATATATTCCTTTCATTACTGCTGTATAATTTTAGCCTTTAGGTGAATAAAAATCCTATTGTGTTTATATTAATTATATTGCACACTTATGGTATCATAGCTTATCTTCACAGGAGCTCCACAACCCTTCAAAAGTATTAATTTGATTTTCTGTATCTCCCAAGGGAAGGGGTCGATGCCAGCAAAGCAAAGGGCTGTGAAGCAATTCTAATTGCCCAGCATCCAGTTTCCTAGCTAGAGGTCATACCCACGTAAGCCCAACCAAAGCCTTTAGTTTGGTATCTTTGCAATCAACAAGTGACTTAATTCAAAAAAGGGTGGCCTGAAAGTTTCTTCTTCAAAGGGTTTTTGCTACTTTAGTGCATTGATACAGTAGTACATACCTAAAAATAATTGTTGTTGAGTTAGCATGGACTATTCTCAAAGGAATACAGGGAAGTCAAGCATTGATATATTGTTGTTTTAATTTTCTGGCTTAAGTTATGCATAAATTACTTTAGTGCATTTGGATTTTTTAAGTAGAAAACACATTTTCTGTCATGTGTTTAGTTGACAGGGCATTTCATAGCCTTGTAGGCACTTGTACTTTCCTGTGAAAAGCTGTGTGGACAACTATTTTGAAGGTGCTATGGATAATACAACACAAATTAATATTGAATTAATATTTTCTGTTCAGCAGAAAAATCTCCATATTTCTATTTTCTCTGTGATAGAAGCAGCTTCTCTTTTTTTTACTGTCTTTACTTCAAGTAAAGCCAAAAGATATCCTCAAAGTCCTCTCATCTATGAGAACGTCCTAAAAACAGGAATATGATTTTGTTCCAGGCATCCTAAACTAGTTATAATGCTGAGCAGAAAAGTTATTGTATACAATTTAAAAATACTTTTTTCTTTAGGAAGGATGGCAACAATCTACTGTGAACTTCTGTTTCTTTTTTATGTGTCACAAAACAGTATTTTCCATGCTGCATACAGGAGGCTTCTGTGATACTTTTTTCCTTTTATTTTGCCACATGGGATTTTATTTTTGTGTTTTATATTAATGACTGATTTTGGCCCAAGTAAAAACCCAGGACTGGCTCAATAGTGCTGTGCTGCCTTTCACTGCATGTGACTTTGAAACTGCAAAACAGAGAAGCAGATGTGCAGGGAGGAGCAATACCTGCCCTAATGAGAACACCAATCTTCCATGTGCCCCTAATGGTTTTAGCTTTCCAATGATCAAGGCCTATTGATTTTCCTTCTCTCCTTTCCTCATGCCAGGACAGTTTTCTGTGAGCTAAATGCTAAGAAACATCATCAGCAGAAATCCTTCTTCCAGTACGGGCGAGGGGAACCATTCACTTTTAGGGTGTTAACTCCATATATTGCTGCTGCTCCCTTTTTAATTTCTGTTTCAATTTTTTTCTTTGTTTGGTTGGCTGGTGTTGTTAATTGAGAGTGCCTATAAAAAAGCACTCAGCACCATCTGCAGCAGAGCAAACTAGAAGGTTCATGCTCAGTGCTCCCTGGGTTCCGAAAGAGTGCAGGGCTGCGGCAGCAGCACCCTGCATTATTCTGCATCAGGCACCCTTGGAGTGATGTTTGTTGGTAATTCCTTGGTCAGCCTTCCTTTTTGTCTCCATGGCAACTGTTTCCATTGCCATGAGCATCTCTGGGGCCTGGCCTTGCTCACACACATCTCAGCTGCTCCTCACTGAACACTGCAATTTAGTAGCTGTGGTGTCTCTATATTTAGATGCCTCGTGCTCTCTGTATTATTTATCGCTGGGACAAATCACAGAATCACAGCATTACAGGATGGTTTGTGTTAGAAGGGACCTTCAAAAAAGCCATCACATTCCAAAGCCCCTGCTGTGGGCAGGTACATCTTCTACTAGTCCAGGATGCTCAGAGTCCCATTCAACCTGGCCTTGAACACTTCCAGAGATGGGGTACCCACAGTTTCTCTGGGCAGTGCCTCACCACTTTCACAGGGAAAAATTTCTCCCTTAAATGTAATTTAAAGCTAGTCTCACTTTCAAGCCATTGCCCCTTGTTCTGTCCCTACATCCCCTTCTCAAAAGTCCCTCTCCAGCTCACTTGGAACCCCTTTGGGTCCTGGAAAGGGCAGTGAGTTCTCACTGGAGCCTTCACTTCTCCAGGCTGAGCAACCCCAGTTCTCTCAGCCTGTCTCCATAGCAGAGATGCTCCAACCTGTGATCATCTCCATGGCCTCTGGAACCACAGCAACAGGTCCTTTTGCTTCTAATTCTGAGAGCTCCAGAGCAGGACATAGTGCTCCAGGAAGGGTCTCATGATGTTCCTGGTGGCCCTGGCTAGCGTGGGCTGTGTGGCTGCCTTCAGCAAGGAGGTCACTGCTGGAGTTCCCTCTGTGCAGCCCAATCCACTCTGGACGGGAAAGCCAGTAGGTTCTGGTTGTGAGCATCAGCCTTTGAACCATTTGTCTGCTGGCTCTGCTCCTACACTGACCTCATTTTCCATGGGAAATGAGCACAGAGAGGCATCATGGAGGGCCTTGGCAGGAGTGCAGCCCCATTGCCATGGTTTGAGTGATTAAGCCCAAACCCAGAAGTTTAGACTCTCAGTCTCTGTTTACCATGGTATTGCTTATTCATAGCAATATGTTGTAAAATTCCCTCCAAGGTATGGATGTATATGTAACACAACCCCTACAGATGTAAAATCAATTTTTAAATGTTGTAACACAAGAATCTCTGAATAACATCCCATGCTGTATGTTATTCAGCCACTGGAAGTACAGCAAACATCCCTGTGCACTTCCATGTAAAAAGAAGCTTTTAAGAAGAGTTGTGTTAAAAAAGAAACACAACATTTGAAATACTAAATTCTGCAGTTTTATTTTAGCAAACAATATCAGTCAATTTAGATATATGTAAAAAAAGAGTTTCACAAGAATCCATGAGGTTCTAAGAATCCATGAGGTTTCTAAGGATCTCTTATATTGTGAATTAGTTTCTGCCATTTGATCTTCAGCTTGATAGCTCTCTCTCAGTGTTCAACTGCAGTTACACTGGAAGACAAATTATTATTTGTTTCATAGCAGTATCCAAAGTAGCTCAGAAAAGTTTCCTTTCCCTTTCCCTTTCCCTTTCCCTTTCCCTTTCCCTTTCCCTTTCCCTTTCCCTTTCCCTTTCCCTTTCCCTTTCCCTTTCCCTTTCCCTTTCCCTTTCCCTTTCCCTTTCCCTTTCCCTTTCCCTTTCCCTTTCCCTTTCCCTTTCCCTTTCCCTTTCCCTTTCCCTTTCCCTTTCCCTTTCCCTTTCCCTTTCCCTTTCCCTTTCCCTTTCCCTTTCCCTTTCCCTTTCCCTTTCCTTTCCTTTCCTTTCCTTTCCTTTCCTTTCCTTTCCTTTCCTTTCCTTTCCTTTCCTTTCCTTTCCTTTCCTTTCCTTTCCTTTCCTTTCCTTTCCTTTCCTTCTTTCCTTTCCCAGAACTTCCCAGAACTTCCCTTTCCCTTTCCCTTTCCCTTTCCCTTTCCCTTTCCCTTTCCCTTTCCCTTTCCCTTTCCCTTTCCCTTCAGTTGTAAATTTCTAATTTGGCTTGGACTATTTTAGAATGTCTACTGGACTGCAATATGCAGTGGCTCACTACTTGAGAACTAAATTAAAATACATACTTTTGTGCAAAAATTATCATGTTGTACAAACATTTTTCATGCCTATGCTAAACAGACAAGCCATTGAATCACAGTTTAAATTGGTTTTATCACTTTTTCAGGTAAAAAAAAAAGTGGGTTTTTTGGTTATTTTCAGGGGAAGGGGTTGCGGGGTTTTGGTGTTGGGTTTGGCTTTTATTTTCTTTAATCCCTTTATTATAGCTCTGGAGCATCTTTGATAAATCTTGGGAATGTGTCCTAAAGAGGAATGCATATATAGCCAGCTCTGATTGAGAAACCTGCATGTAGCACTATTCTTTCCTTCCCTTCTCCTCAGCTCCCAGAAAACAACAAAAGCTGTCTTCAGACTGCCAGAGCTCTGACTGCTGAATGCTGCAGTGCCCAGCCAAGTAGGTATTTTTAAAAAAAAAATAAAATCAAATAGGCTGGAGAATTGTATTAACAGCAAATGAAACTGCCCCATGAAAACAGAGTTTACCTCTACAGAGTGAGGTAAACTCAAATGTGCAGGACTGGACCAGAGAGGCAGTCTAGATGTGGCAGAGGACAAATGGGTAGGGGACATCCAGCTTAGTGCTGTATAGCCCCAGCTCAACTCCCTCCATTCCTTGTTTTAATGCAGTTTCCATAAGTTCCATCTGGGACCCTTGGTTGCTTCCCAAGGAATCACTGTTGCAGTTCCTGCCATCGAGGCTGCCCCTGGCAGATGGAAAGCGGCTCGGTCTGGAGGCTGCTGCTGGCAGTCACAGCCTCACAGCCAGAGGTCCATCCTCACTGCCAATCCTCCAGCAGCACGGACCAACCGTGGGCTGGGTTGGCAGCATTTCAACAAGGAAGCTTTGCAGAGCAGGAGTAGCCTAGGCCAGGAGGTGTCTGAAACATTAATCCATGTGGTGTCACCCCTGACACCATCAGTGCCACATGCAGGGCAGCCACATCCTCTGAGGACACTAACACACAGGCTGGCACAACAAACAAAACTCATTATAAGTGATATGCCTGCTCTCAAACACCATTCAACGTCAGGTTGGATGAGGCTTTGAGCAACCTTCTCTAGTGAAAGGTGTCCCATGGCAGGGGGCTTGCAATTACGTGGTCTTTAAGGTCCCTTTTTGACCCAAACCATTCCATGTTGCTATGGTTTTGTGATTGTATGTGTCAGAGCAAGTGATATGGGAACTTGTATCCCTTGTAACACAGGTAATGAACTTTTGACACCTTTCTCAGTCTTTACAATGTGTGCTCATCACTTCTGTGAATGCAAGAGAGACGCAAATGCCATCTCAAGCACAACCCCAAGAAACATGCTCCAGGAGACCCTGCTGGAGGGAGGCTAGAATAGATGGCTTTCAGTGTTCCTACCCAAACACACCCATTCGGCAACAAGGAAGGAAATGCTTTTTTCATTTGTTTGGTTTTGGGTTGGTTCGGCTTTTTCCGCAAGAAAATAAAAACTCCGGTGAATTCTCTTTAGGCCTCAGCTCAGAGACTTAGAGAACTTTGTGTGTAGAAATATTGTTTAATTCCCTTGCCAGATGTGATAGATCACATATATTTATTTCTGCTCATGTGGGCTCATGTGGCAAAGCCTGAATCAAATTTGGACTTTTCCTGTGTTATGGTGTGGTTGAATCCAGTGTTGTGGTTCATTGCTCATCTGTATTTACAGAGTAAACTATAATAAATGCCTGGTGGTACTGGCAGTTGCTGACCAGATTCAATAACCATCGGCTGAAGCAAAAGAAAAAAAAATAGAAAAACTGTCTAGATGTTTATCAACATTAGAGCTTGCACAGCATGATCAAGAGAAGTGTGATGCATTCCTGGTGAGCATACAGTTGATTTAAGAACACAATAGCCATCTGAATCATGTAAGTCAGCATACAAATTTGTTCTTTGCCCTGAAGGCTTTTTAAAAATGTATCTATTAAACTACTTGAAGAACAAATGATACAACAAAGAAACAAAAAAGGTGAAACAAAGAAGCAAAAAAGGCCTAAGCTTCTGTGAGTTAGAGTTAAGTGTGTTCCAAAATTCAGATCTGTGCTTCATTTCATCCAGTCTGGACATAACAAGTCCATCTGGTTTCATCTTCATTAAGAGGGATGAAGCATCAGAAGTTTGATGGGGAGGTTTCCATGTGAAATGGCTATGTGGTCTCCTGTCAAAATCTCTTTTGTCAAAAAAAAATCTTTTATGTGTGGTCATGAAACAATGGTAATTTTTTTTCCTAGAAGAAAGAATAATGTGAAGTTTAACTAAAAAAAACAAAGTCCTGGAATGCTGGACCTTTCCCAGCTGAACACAGTGATTCTGAAAATAAGACTGTATGCAGGTATGGTATATCAGAAGTCATTGTTGTCAAGTGTGGCTGAACATACAGTTTTAAAATCTTTCCCTGATAAGACTGAAAATTCTGTTGTTACTTTGAAGTCCTGAATGCTCTCTTGGATGAACCAGTCATGTGGATCTCATAAAATCCAGAAAGAACCTCCAAAAAGTGCATCCCTGAAATCATACCATGTGCTTTTTATTGAAGTATTTCCCAGGTGTGTCCAGTGTTAAAGATATTGAACTGATCCGATTTCAGATTGCTTCCAAATTAGGCAGAAATAAAAGGGAATGGATAGTGGTATAAATGGTATTTTTACACCATTTCAAGTTACTAGGCACTAAGTCTAGATTCTCAGGGAAGTGAAATCCAGTAGGTACCCCATCTTGCCTGCTCACACATCATACATAATTTAGTCTGCATTTGGCGATGTTTTCACATGCTGTTTGTTTTACCTTTATAATACCAAATCTGGTGTTTAAGGTGAATATTTTATTTCCTGTTGGTACCAATGTCTTAGTTTTTACTAACACCTCTCTATATGCCATGTTTCACCTTCTGTTTTAAAATATTGTGGTTACAAATCACAACAAATTTACAGCAGCAGGAGTCTAATTAAAAATAATAGCCACAGCAGATGTGGTGGGAAAGCAAATCTCTCCCTATATCAGTTAATGACAGATCTTGTACTAATCTGAATGCAAAACATGCTCCCTTAAAGGCTTCTCCCAATATGAAAGGGAATGGAAACCCATTAATAACTATATTCTACTGCAAGGTTTTGAAAAATGAAGGAAGACCTCTCCCCCTCCTGTCTCCTGGAAATTTCATCCCTGATGTCTGGGAATCCATAAAATGCAGATGATCTATGCCACCAAAAGTTTCCTGGCCCCTGAGAAACAGCAATGGAAAGCTTCACAGCAAGTCTCCAGGGATTCAGGCACAATCATCTTCAGTGGAAGAGTTGGGCAGAAGGATATTTACTGTACAGTGTTTCTCAGACCATGGCAAAGAGAAAATCTGGGAATGAAAGGGAAAAAAGTATGAGAAAAAGAGGAGGAAGGCTGTCAATTCAAGGTGAAATTTGCTTATTTTCTTCAGAATACCTAGCTGAGAAAGATTGGCGCTGCAGAGACAGTAGTAACTCAAATTATTTTGAGATGTCTGAGGTTAATAAAATGATATCCTGACATGCTTCAAGGACTTGAAAATGAGATGTAAAACTTCTAAAAATTTTGACATTTCCCTGGGAAAATGCTTTCCTTTTCTATTTCAAACTGAATATTTCTGCAGGAATACATGAATTTCTGTTGTTGTATACTAGATATGCCTTGATGCAATGGAGTATTTTTATTAATAAACACAATCAATTTTTTAATTGGTGTATACAAAATAAATTTTGGAATGAAACATAATAATTATTTAAATTAACCAGACATGCTTGTTTTGAAAGTTTGCTTTCTGTGTGGACAGAAAAGATGATTCTATGCTACTAGAGTTTCCCTGCAGCTAGATGAGAAAAATGAAAATAGAAACAAACAACTGAGATAAAGCACAGCACTAACATGAAGTGCTCCCCCAGGGATACTACTTTGTCATTTACTTTTATTCTGAGTATTGCTTGGAAGCGGAGTGTACAGATTCGTTCCATCAGCAGAATTTTGGGTTTGCTGGTGAGGATTTATGGGATGCCACTAAGAGCATTCTCAGGCACCCTTTTAGTCATTCTTCCACTAAGGGAAGGCAGAGCTCTTCATGCAATCACTTTGGCAGTTGGGGGTAAACCCTGAGTGTATGGGAGGGTGGTTTGCCACATCTGCTTTCCATAGATCAGTTTGGGTTGGAAGACACAATTAAAGGCCATCTACAAAGACCAGGGACATCTCCAACCAGATCATGTTGCTCAAAGCCCCATCCAACTTGATCTTGATTGTTTCCAGGGATGGTGTGTCCCACTGACTCTCTGGGCAACCTGTGCCAGTGTTTTACCACTCTCATTTTCACCAGGCTAAAGGAAAGCATTAAGGAAACAAACCCCAGGCTCCTCCTTGACATATACAGTGTGGTTTGGTCCATAAGCAGTGACCAGTGAGCTGAGGTTCTTTGTTTGGGCAAAACATCAAGTTTATTTTTCTTAAGCTGGGCTAGTTACTTCAATTTTTAAACCTGGCATAATCAAAACTCAAACAAAAATGTACTTTTTTGGTAATTAGGGGAAAGGGAGACAATTCCTTTATAAAAAGAAGCATCTTTTTATAAAAAGAAAACCTGCAGCTCATACAAGGTGAACTTTCATTTGGGGACTCCAGCTGAACGTTTTAAACCTGAGAAGGTTTAAAACTCACACTCATGCTTTTCCTACCACTTCCATAAATTAATTATTTGATGAAGCATCATCTTAAAGCCGTTTTAGCAATTGGGGTTGACAGTTATGCCAATTGTCTTCTCATTCCTTCTGCTACTCTCCATACAGACATTATATGGAATCACAGGATGTTTTGGGTTGGAAGGGACTGTAAAGATCATCTAACCCCTCCTGCCATGGGCAGGGACACCATCCACCAGACTAGGTTGCTCCAAATCCCATCCAAATTGGCCTTGGACACTTCCAGGAATGGGGTAGCCACAGCTTCTCTGGGCAACCTGTGCCAGGGTCTCACCACCCTCCCAGTGAATGTTGCCTTCCTATGAAGAAACTCTTGAGGGGGCAGGCTGGACTGCTCAGAATTCAGTGGAAATAAGAACATGGGGTAAGGGAGCTTAGCCATGTTGGCCATGTGGTCTTTAGAAACGGGTTTGATTGGTGAGGGGTGGCCTTAGGTGACACTCACAACTTCATAAGAGAGAGAAAAAACAAGGATGGTAAGGAAGTTCCTGAAGGGTGGTTGTAGTCAGGTGGGAGTCAGTCTCTTTCACCAGGCAACAAATGTCACAACAAGAGGACACAGTCTCAAGCTGCGTCAGGGGAAATATAGGTTGGATATTAGGAAGAATTATCACTCTTTTCACAGAAAAATTGATAAAGTTCTGGAATGGCCTGCCCAGGAAGATGGTGGAGTCAGCATCCCTGGATGTGTTCAAAAAAAGACTGGATATGACACTTGGTGCCATGGTTTAGTTGAGGTGTTAGGGCATGAGTTGGACTCGATGATCTTTAAGGTCTCTTCCAACCCAGACATTCTGTGAATTCTGTGAAGTGGAAGTGAAGGATGGTCCAAAGAGATTATTTTTATTGCATCATGGAAGCTTCTCCACTGCATCTCTGGACAGTCACATTTGCAAGCATTGGCAATCTTATGCTTCCACTCATGATTGTCATCCCTTTGTTGTTTCAAAATAGGTTATTGAAAATAGGTTCTGAAAATAGGTTCTTGAAGGTACAAAAGAGTGATCCATGCACTGAGTGAAGGTAATTATTTACAGTTCTGTGCAGAAAGGGGGGGGCTCAGTGGAATATTCACAAAGCCAGCATGATAAGTACCAGAACTTTTCATTTCAACTTTTCATTTCAACTTTTTTATATATTTATATATTTTAGTAACCAAAGGAATTAATGTTCATTCACTAAAGTTACCAAGTTATCTTCATAATTAGTATTCTGTCTGCTGTTAAGTAATGAGCCTCTTACTTCTCATGCTAATTAGTCTGCAGGCTCAGTCTTTTCTTTTCAGTTGGTGGTTTCTTGAGTGGGTGGCCTTGATCTGCCCCTACTGGAATTACCTTTTACCCCACTGGAGCTGATTCAGCACAGTCTCTGCATTGGCTTTATCAGTTTGTTCCTTTCCTTGGGGGTTCTCCCAAATGTCCTTGTACCCATAAATTCTCCATTCTTTGTGTCCACCATCAGTGGCACATCCTTCTTCCCAAGCCTTGCTAACCTCCCCTACGTCTGCGGTCACTGGAGCCCATCAAGACCTTAATGAGGCATTTCTGCCAACAAGTAACCTGCCTTTCCAACACCTGGCCATCACTTAGATCTTTGTTGGCTGCTTTCTGTTCCACAGATTAAATCTATTTTTATTGATTAGGCTTGAAAGTACACTGAGATCCAACATTAAGGATATCCTTTCTTAAGGAAATTTTTACATATACCACATTTTGCAATGATTTCTCTTTGAGATTCATCTAATCAATTTCTTAGACTAGTCTCACCCTTCTGATTCCAATATCCCCAAGTGACATATACACATGCACTGGATAACTACAGATGCAAACAAACATCACCAATACTTTAAGTAACAGTGATAAAAATTTCTTGACCTATAAATTTCAGTAAAACCATAACAGGTGTCATTCTTTCAGATGTCCATTTTCAGAGTTGCCTGTAACTGAGTGTTTAGCACTGCTAAAGCTGTGTATTGCCCCAAATTATTGGATAAGTTATAGGACCAGATTTGCTTGTTTTATCTTGAGGCAAAAACAATGTATTATAAACACATTAAGTTCTTGAATTTCCAGATCTATTCAGCAATAAAAAAATTCCACACCGATAAATGCCTATTAATAGTAATACAAGTCCTTGTGGACAATCTAAATGCTCCCAACACTTTCTTCAGCCCAAATGCAATTCATTTAAGATTTTCAGTCAGTTGTAGTTTCAGATCTTGTAGTTAACATTGTTGTGAAATCCACTTATCTTGTTCAGACATTGGGCTCCTTTTTTACCTGAGTGTTATGAATCCAGGAATTAATTCCTTCCACTTTTGCAGCTGTATATTTCTTCAAGAGGACAACATAAGGAGCTTCTCACTTTTTTTTATAAGGTTCCATCTTTCCAAGTTCACACATAAACTTGTGCCTTTCAACCTCCTGGTTGAAAGCTGCAGATGGCTGCTGGTTAAGATGCCTATTCAGAGAGGACAAAACCCACAAGAGAAACAACAGATAATTTCTCAACATATCATCACCTTTCACCTGCATTTGATCACCTTTCATCACCACAGTGTTGACTGGACATAATCTGTCATTCAGAATTTCAAATGGTCTCACACCTGCCAAGGACATGGGATGATTCAAATTCTTATTAAAGCAATAGGAAATACATCTTCCTCCTTCATGTGGATTTCTTGACACAGTTTTTCAATTTCTTCTGATAGTATGATTCATCCATTTTTCCTTTCCAGTACATTGTGGTCTCCAAGGGCTGTGCAAATCCCAGTTAAACTGAAAAAGTTTAGACAGTCCCTGCACCTCTATGGTGAAATAAGGCCTTTTGTTGGAAGAGAAACCCTCTGGAATTCCAAATCTAGGAATTATTACTCCCAGTAAAATTTCAACAAGCTCCCTGACTTGACTGGTGTTGCAAGGGAATTCCTTTGGCTATCCTGAAAAAGTATAAATTAACTTATAATATGCACTTTTAGGCAAATGAGAGAAACTCATTTCCCCTAAAGTTATTCCCCTTTCCTCCCTCTCCCATAGGGGCTTTCTTTGTTATTATAGCTGCAAGGAACTGCATCTTTGCTTCTGTAGCATGTCTTTTGATACTACTAGTCATAACGTCTGAGTTTCTTCTTCCATCATTTTTGTGAGACCTTATTGATTCACACTATGTGAGCTGTCACAGGGAGTCAGGAGAGCCACAAACCCATATCTAAAACACAAAGAGTAAATTTATTTCTCTTTTTCTCACTTAACGGAGGGATTCCCAAAGCAAGCTCTGGGCAGAGGCTCACACACAAACACTCATATCTCAGCCCATGCCAGAGGATCACTGGCTGTTGTTCACACTGGGTTATCAAGGATTATTCCCAGCTGCAAGGTCACTTGAATGATTTCCAATCCTCCTTGATAGTCTTCTGCTTTTATCCCATTGTTCTCAAAACAAAGCAGTCTACCAAACTTCTGAAATTACTTTTTTAACATCTCAGTGTTTCTGCCAATCGATCTTTCATCCAGATATTGCAATACAATTACACTTTTAATGTTACGTTACCATTGTTCCAAATCTGTTTCAAATATATTACTAAACAGAGCAGAGCATATTTTGGGGTTTATTTGATTGTTTTGGTGGTTTTTTTTATATAATTTCTGTGGTGCTACTCCCCAGCATAACTGTACTTTTCTCTATCTTTTTGGATTTTTCCATCTCAAATACAAGAGGTTCTCTCTGCTCATTCACTGAAATACAAAACAAAGCAATTTTTAAATCTAAAACAGTCAAATAAGTATTAGTCCACATTTACTTGGTTTATTTCTCTTAAATCCTCTACCAGCCCATATTCCTGAGAACGTCTTGACTGACAGTAAATTCACCTAAGCAACATTCAATACCATATCCAGGATATCATGCTCAGGATCCTATGAGGTCTGGCTCATTAGAAGACAGATTTGAGTCTTTCTTCCCTTTTCTTGTGAGATGTGCAGCTGTACAGATTTTTCAAAAAGAAGTTATTTAAGCACTTAATTTGCATTATAAATCTTGTCTTAACAAAGGGAAGGGATATTCTGGCATACAGAAACCTGTGAGTCAGTTTAGTATCTCTAATAATTTACTTTCCATGAGTTGTAAGAATGTCTGTAAAACTCTTTTTTCCCATTGCCCCAACAATCACTGCTGTAACTTAGCAAACCCTTGCACATGTTTTTTTCTGAATGTGTGGCTCTGCTGTCAATCAAAAATCTATTGTTCCATTCACTGGTTTTACTGTAACTAGGGGATCTGCTGGGCATTCCCCAATTTTTTTTTTGCCCAGCCCCCTGTACTTGTAAAAATTTCTCCAGCATCATATATTTACATTTTCAAGATTATCCTTTCTGCTTATAAACAGCACATGGATTTAGGCTCTCTGCGTGCGTGCGTGTGTGTGTGTGTGTGTGTGTGTGTGTGTGTACCTTTTAGACCCCAAACCCCCTTCACATCCCTCTTCTTTCACCTTCTTTAACACCAATCTCTTCTCTTCCACAGTAAAATGTATTCAATATAGACTGCATGTCCCCCCCATTTAGGATTATGAATCAGTACAGCAGCTTCCAAAAGCTGATACATTCCTTGAGAATTCTCTCAATATGAACCATCAGATAATTTCCAGTCCAACAAATCTGAAGCAGTAAAAGGGGCATATGCCAAAACTGGCAGGCCTTCTGTCCCCACTGCTTGTCTTACAAGTGCCTGGTATCAGTGGCTGACTATGTCCCCAAGTCCAGCCCACAAAAGGACTAAAATTCTCATTTCCGAAGTGTTCATTGTTTTGATCTGTATCCTTTTGATTCATCCTCTGTGCAAGATACAATCTCTTGCCTCTTTCTCCTCCATCTGCATACATGGTGTCACCATATCTGTTCCAAATTTACACTTTTTCTGAATACCTGGATCTCTATACAATGTCCTAAAAACATCAGCATAAAACAAACCTCATCCCATTTACCAAATTTACATCAAAACCAAACCTCTACAACACATTTTCTCCATTCTCCAACTTCTAAGGTGGCTGTCATTGATTGCAATGAACATTAATGCCTTTGTTTGCTAAAGATTAATAAACAGTGAAAAGTTTTGGTGCTGGTGCTGGCTTTGTGGATTTGCCACCCAGCCCCTCCTTCTGCATAGAACTGTAAACTAATCAAATACCTTGACTCCATGTGTGTATTGGTCTCTTGTATATACTAGGCCAAAGAGCTTTTTTGAGGCAACACATTCACAGCTATGTGACAGAAAAGAGCTTTTAAAACTCCTTGTGTAGGATGCAGCATTACACTGTATATGTTGCCATGCTCCCAGATGCTAAGTTCTTTGACTGAATTTTTAGCCATGTGATTCACCACCCTTTTCAGCACCTTTTGGTCCCCTACACCACAGGCATACCTGACACTGCTGGGCAATTGTGAAAAATCAGCAAAGTAACTCCCTTGTGTGCACACTGCCCTGGGTTAGTGACACAGTTTGAGTTTGAGTAAAACCAGTGTTGAGTGTCCTGCTCTGTGGCAGCTACAACAGGGTCTAGATAATTAAAATAATGTAATTGCTAATGGGCAAATGGACAAAATGGGCAAATGGACAAAATAGACAAATGGACAAAACCAAACCAGCTGGTCAGTAGGTCCTGTAGGTTCAGAGATGGATGGCATGGGGTTAGATTTCCTCATAGCAGTGCTCATGGTGCTGTGCTTTTCTAGGGGAATGGTGCTGGTAACACACCTGGTTTTGGCTACTGCCAAGCTGTGTTTGAACGGCACCATCTTCAATCCACCAACCCTGAGGTGCTCAGGCTAGGGGTAGGCAAGGGGTTGAAATGGGACATCACCAGGACACCTGATCAAGCTGACCAAGATATATTCCATACTGTGTCACTTCATGCTCAGCAATAAAAGCCAAGACAAAGAAGAAGCTGGGTGACACATTAATTTTTAAAGGGTTTGTCTTCTGGAGCAACCACTGCATATTCTGAGGCCCTACTTCCCAGAAAGCCCTGGCAAAGCAGGCACTTAAAAATTGTGGGGCATGGCAGAGGTTCCTTCAGGATGTGGTAATGTACACGTGAAAAGATTAAGACAGAGCTGTGAAGGTTGTGTGCCTGCAGGACAGCAAAGGATGGAGTGAACACTGCCTCACACTCAGTGAGATGCTCTGTGCTACACCTTGAACAGCTCTTTAGCCAGGTGAAGAGAAGATTGTGAAAAACTGTTCTAATTTACACTAGAAGAGCAGAGACTGAAAAATCAAAAGCCATCCTAGGGGTGTAACATTTGGGTGCTCAGAGGCCACAATGGTGCAATTTATGGATTTATGGATTAAGGCCTGGCAGCTGCCTCTGAACTCCATCAGCATAATAAATGCAATATTCAACTAACTAAATAACAACAAAATCAGGTGCTGACAGATATCATATGGATGTTCTGGTTTCCTTTTTTCTTTTTTTCTTGTGGTTTTGTGTGCACATACCAAAGAATTTCCTTTGTCATTTATTTCCATTTGGAGAAACATTCTCCAGTTCTTGGAGTTCTGCCCATCACTTACACTTCATATGAGTGCAGCTTTGTCAGCCTTGTACCTCCTACAAGAAATTGCTTCACCTTGGAAGGTGCAGAGACCCCTACATTCTGGGGGGGATGGGGGGGGGGGGGTCTTCCCATCTTGTCTCAAAAGACATGAAAGAAATGAACAAGCAACTTTGTCCTTTAACTGTGGAAGGAAACTCAGTGAAAGAAAGTTCCAGAACACCTCCCAGGTGCCTTTGCCTCCCAGCAAAGTGCCAAGTGACCGGGGCAGCCTGTTAGAGAGACCATGTCAGTACCAGAGCCTGAAAGGCTGATGGAGGAAGCTGCTCCAAGCTGGCATCAGCAAAAGCCTTGATCTCAGACAGAACATGTGTTTTTGGGGTTTTTTGTTTGTTTGTTTTTGGGTTTTTTTTTTGTTTGTTTTGGTTTTTTTTTAGTTTCTAGTGGTTTTTGTTGTTTGTTTTTTGGTTTTTTTTTGTGGGGGGGAGGGTTTTGGATTTTTTTTTTTTTTTTTTTTTTTTTTTTGTGGAGAAAGGGGGAGAGGGAAATGGAGGAGATAAATACATTTTCAAAAATAACCCCAGGAATGTTCAAATAACTTTTCAGCTATCTAACTTGTATAATGTAGCTGGTCTGCTTCTCATGTGAAGATGTTCATGCTTACATATATGCCAAATGACTTGCTGGAAGTAGAAAAATGTATTCTTCATCCTCACACAACTGTCCAAAACAGCTTTATTCTTTCTCTTCTTAAGTTTGCATCTCTAAATATTTAGGAAAAAATTTTTCAAAAGAAAAGTTAGTTTTTAGATTTAGAAGATTTTAATTAGCTCTTTGTGTGGTGGAATACAGGCTATCTGCCTGTATTCTCTTAAATCTTGAACTTTTACTCACAAAAATTAGTTCCCTCACAAGTAGAAACAAATTAAAGTTTTTCCTAGGACTTAAATATCCAGGAAATGTCATTTAAGCATACCTTCTCTATTTTAGAGTACTGGAGTAAATCAAACATGATTTATCCCGGGCTTGTGTTTTGTGGCTTGCTGATTTTACTTGCGGCTAGAAGACCAGAAAGCTTCAAGCACTGCTTGAAGCTTTTTCTGCATTTTAAGTTTTTAGAAAGTGGTTTTGCTCACACACAGTTTGAAGTTTGAAATGTCTTCTGGATGCACACCTGTGAAAAATACAGAAAAGCAGTGAATTCATCTACACACTGGTTGTGCTGTCCCAAAGAACAGTGTGGTCATGGATAAATTTCAAAATACTCTGTCCAGCAAAAGTAATGTTCCCCTCCCCATGGCTCCTCACATTGCACAGCAGGTGATAGCCATGTTGTTCCCACACTCAGGAAAATGCAGAATTGTTGAGATTAAACTGTGCTCCTTTTGGGGGACATGGTTCTGCATGTCCTACAAGAGGAGCTTGAATTTGCTCTTTAGAAGGCAGAGAGTGAAAATCAGTCTTGCACTGTTCAACACCAAACAAATCTTTCCTCTCAGATGCTGCACAGTTAAGCTGAAGTCAGTGCATGGGTATTTTATCCTTTTGCAATATGGTATCTGCTGTCAAATTACTTGCATTTGACTGAAATCAGATTTCATTCAACGACCTTTGAAGTTGATAGCAGGTTTCCCCTTGGCTTTGGTCTGCCTAAGACAAAAGTCCTTACAAAGAAAACATAAAGAGTTTATAAGCCAAAGTTGGAAAGTGATGCAGCAAACAAAGCACCAGGTGTATATGAGCATTTGTGTTCCCTGTGATCCACAGTAATTCACAGCAGTCACATACATTCCCTTCAGTTTGTTTTATTGATGTTTAAATTAATTTTAGTTAACAACCAACATATGCCTTTGCAATGCCAGCAGCTGATAAAATGTGATGTCATTTTATTAAGAATGCAAGCCAGCAAGATTGCTTTGATTTCTTGTGTGAAACATGTTAACTGAAATGAAAACTGCAGTACTGCACAAGTTCGGGAATGTTGTTGCACTTATTTTTAGCAGTTTTGGGGGTTTTGATGCTTTTTTTTGGGGGGTGGAGTGGGGTTGTTTTTTCTTATATAAACAAAACAATATGGATGCCAGGAAAGGCATCTTCTACACTATACTTATTGGTAGAAGGGCACATTCTTCAACTTGCAGTGGATGAATTGCAGCATATTGAAAAATGGTTTCCAGTCTCTAGTCATTTTGTCATCATACATTTACATCAAAGCATCAGTAGGATGTCAATCATTTTGAAAATGTATGCTACTTCATCTGGGTGTCTGCATTGACTTTGTTAATGACACCTGCTCCACGAACACCTTTACTTGTGCTGCACCTATTCCTATGTGAAGATGGCTCTGCAGTCTTAGGAGATTTAGGACCTTGTTACAGGTTGCTGTGTGTCACAAGGCTGAAAATTATTTTTTATCATTCAGCAGAGAAGTTTTAAAAAAGTTAGGACCTTATAAGACTGGATTTTTCAACTCATTGTTATGTGAAAGGAAAGAATTAACTTTGAAATAAGTCCTGGAACATGATATTGTTAATTTTTTTTTTTTCTGTGAACTGAAACTAGGAGATTTTGCAGGCTCTTAAGCCAAAGTTATCTTTGTGTCAGCCCTTACCACATGAAGTTGCTGTATGCCTGAGTCATAAATTGAATGTTTTAAAGATCATTTTAATTAAGTATCATGACTTGGTTTTTTATCCAATAACCTAAGTTCTTGGTTACACAGACACAGTGGATGTAAGAGGAAGGAAAATCCCAAGCAGTGTTAATGTGCTGTCCCTCTAGATCCCCTTTTCTGTAGTGTTTGTGTGCCTATATAGATTGCCTATTGAGATGCAGAGAAGCTACAGTTATGGGATGGACTGTGGTGATGCATTTCTCTCCCCTTCCCGTGGCTGCACTCTGAGAAGTGCTCATTAAACTTTGGCCTTGGCAAACTGCAGCTAGACTAAGCCTCTCTTGAGCTAATCAGAAACACTGTCTGTTCCCAGGAACTAACAGGTGTCTAAGGGGGACCTGTTTTTTAACAAACAGCCTTGGAAACTTATCTCTCTTGCCTGAATAACAAGCTAAGTGGAATTATATTTCTGTTACTGAACTTTCAAAGAAACTAAATTTGTAGCCAAGGTAGAAAACTACCATAACTAAAGCCCACTCTTTTGGGCTCTAAACAAGAGTCCAAAGTGAGATATTTTTGAGTTCTCAATTCCCTGAAGATAAGGGGGTAATATGTGTATCTCAAACACCAGATAACCAGATGGCTGTGGAGGAAACCAAGGTCTGCTGGAAATAACAAACAAGAATTGTTGGGAATAACCAAGGATTGTTATTAACACAGTCATGAGAAAGATCAAGTTTTGGCTGCAGAAGGGGGGCCAAGCAGAGATAGGGCATTTATCTGTGACAAACAACCACAACACAGCAAAGCGCAAGAATGAGTGGCAGGAAGTGGGCATGGACTATAGGGTGGGATTAAGACACGCAAGACCCACAGAGCCCTCCAGCCCCCTTCCAGTAAGGTCTGAAAGAACGGACTGTGCATGAGAACTAATTTACATGGAAAGCGAGAAGCCCACCTTCAGGGTGGGGAAATCTGCCTATAAATGCCCAGGCAGCATCCTCGGAATCCTGGACGTCTCATCAACCAGACCAAGAACTGCATCAACTCTGAAACCAGGATCAACATCCCATCATCTGGATCAGTGCTGGAACCAGGGCTGGTAACGTTTTCTCTCTTCTCTCTTCTCTCTTCTCTCTTCTCTCTTCTCTCTTCTCTCTTCTCTCTTCTCTTCTCTTCTCTTCTCTTCTCTTCTCTTCTCTTCTCTTCTCTTCTCTTCTCTTCTCTTCTCTTCTCTTCTCTTCTCTTCTCTTCTCTTCTCTTCTCTTCTCTTCTCTTCTCTTCTCTTCTCTTCTCTTCTCTTCTCTTCTCTTCTCTTCTCTTCTCTTCTCTCTTCTTTTTTCCCTTCCCTTTCCTTCCCTTCCCTTCCCTTCCCTTCCCTTCCCTTCCCTTCCCTTCCCTTCCCTTCCCTTCCCTTCCCTTCCCAGAACTTCCCAGAACTTCCCTTCCCTTCCCAGAACTTCCCTTCCCTTCCCTTCCCTTCCCTTCCCTTCCCAGAACTTCCCTTCCCTTCCCTTCCCAGAACTTCCCTTCCCAGAACTTCCCTTCCCTTCCCAGAACTTCCCTTCCCAGAACTTCCCTTCCCTTCCCAGAACTTCCCTTCCCAGAACTTCCCTTCCCTTCCCAGAACTTCCCTTCCCTTCCCGGAACTTCCCTTCCCGGAACTTCCCTTCCCTTCCCGGAACTTCCCTTCCCGGAACTTCCCTTCCCTTCCTGGAACTTCCCTTCCCAGAATTTCCCGGAACTTCCCTTCCCCTTACCTCTCTTTTTTATTTCTGTCTCTTTTCCTATTAATTTTTCCTTTTTTGTTTCTTTTGTTCACTTTAATTCATGCCTCCCTCTTTCTCCCTTCCCTTTCCCCCTACCATTTATCTAAAACCCACTGCTGTGTGCTTATGTAGTAGGTCAGGGACTACCATACCAATTTTCATGCCAGGTGTGTAATTTGCTAATAGAACTTTCTAATTGTTTGTGGACCCTCTGACTTTTGCTATGCCTTTCAGCCAATGGGCATTTACAAATCTTAGGGGTTTCCTTATCCTTAAGGGTGGGCCATCACAGATGCTATGTTGTTATTGAAGAGGTCCCTTTGGGATATTACCACTCCACCTGTGATTTCTGGCTAGAGAGCACTGGGAAGTGGCTGTTAACAGCCAGAAGAGATCGGAACAGCTGTAAGCCAAGACTCTCCAGGAAATGTCAGTGTTTGACTGCTCCCTGATTTTCCTAAAGTTGAGAGAATGGGCAAATGGAAATTGGTATAACCCTAAGGCTGAATTTAAACAGACAGATGTGATGTTAAGTGAACAAAGTTATGGAAAGGGAAAGGTGAAGAATTGGGTGTGCTTTTGGAAGCAGCTTTAAGCACTGCCCAAAAATACAGGTATGTCAACATGCAAGCCAAGGGCCTGCTCATTGGTGAGCATGATCGTGGAAAGGAGAGCAGGCTGCAGGTAGAGGCATTCCTCACTGCTGAATGTGGCCATATTACCAGGTTCAGGCAGAGCTTCAGGATGTGTATGTGAGAGAGAAAATTTCATGGGGTGAATGTCAGGATTTAGAAACCTTTAGTGATGGTCAGGGCTAGACAACTGTTACTGAAATTGTGCTATTTACAGTGGCCAAGATAGCAAATTTCCAGGGAAAGGATAGCAGAGCCTCACAGAAATCTGAAACTGAATGTGCTTGGAAAGTGATGGAATTGATGGAATCAGGTTGTCTGAGGCAGAGGCCCAAGAGGATCAGAAGTGTTTTTAATGTGGGTGACCAGAGAGAACTGTGGTCCTTAACTCAGAGGGTTGTCTGCTTGGGCAGGAGGTTGGCATCCTTTAGAGAGGGATGATCCAGGTTAGGATAGAGACCTCAGCTACAGATCATGTGATGGAGAATGCACAGGAGGAAGCAGGTTTGCAATTGATGAATGACAGATGGTTGGTTCTGGGACAGCCCTCAGCTGTGTCATTGGTTGCCAATCCAGATATGATGTTTCCCATGATCAAAGGTTTGACAGATGTGATAAAACACTTTGTGATACAACTACAAGACCACTCAAGATGAGCATTAACCAGACAGAGAAGTGCACAAGGGAATCAGGGAAGACCCTTTATGTGGAGGGGAGATAGTTCAGGAGCCAGTTGGCTACAGTAACAGCAATCAGGAGATTGGAATTGCAGCAGGGAGGCGGACCTCCCATACAGGAGCAGCAGGGTCCTTGTGTCTGACGGAATGTGCTGTGTGTGGAAGGTTTGCAGAAGGGAGTTTCTCAGGAATGATGCATGAATTATCTGCTGCTGTTCTTGAGAAGGTAGTACAGCGCCTGGGGAAAAGGAAAGTCACACTCCCTTGCCACAGATGGGATAAATAGGATGACGCAGGAATTAGAACTGTGTCCTGAGAGAATTATCATTCCTATGGCCCCATTGGCTGGTGTTGTTAATCAGGAGCTGGGAAATTCTTGCTGTCCTTAATAAGTGAACAGGGGAACAGCAGTTGGAAATATATAAGGTGGCTCACCAAAAATAAAACTGACAGAAAATGAGGTATTAAAGACGTAACTGGTTTTAAGAGAGAGACAGGAGATAGTTTGAGAATACAAGTTGATAAACTTATAACTGACAATGATAATTTTAGGACTCTTCTTGCTTTGGCAGAGTGTAAGGTAAGATAATTGTTGGGGAATTTGGATAACCATAGTAGAAAGAAACAAGATCTGAGAGAGGAAATAGAGAGGAGGAAAGCAGGTGAATTATTACTGTCATTGAAATTGGAGCAGCTGCAGAAACCATTGAAGGAACAAAGGAACTAAAAAAACCCAAAAATTGGAAGAAAAGGTAGAGGTGATGCTTAAGCAAGTTCCCAATTCACTCAGCATTGTACAGATTCCAGTTCAGGTGATTGTTTTGTGAGGGCATTATGTCCACAAACCAAGTGATATTGAAATCCAGCAAGTAGAAATCTATCAAAGCATACATGATAATGGTTCAAACATTCCAATTACAATTGGTTTTCCTTACCAATTCATAACATTTCTAATAGAAACAGGAACTCTACATTCAATATTAACATAGTGATATATCAAGAAGCTGAGTCTATGACCCAGACGGCAAAGAGTTAAAAACACCAAATTAAACAGAGCAAGTGTTCTCTGCCAAGCTGCTAAGCTTAATTTACTGTTCCTGTGTGAGAAATATGCTGACTACTTGCTTTGCAATAAAAGATCGCAATATAAATTTGTGTTTCAGTGTTCTGAACTATAGAACCTGGTGTTTGCTGGATGGCAAATGTGGTACTTCGGTTCAAATGTTAACTCCAGCCCCAGAAGTAATTCAGACTGTAGTGTGCTTGCTCTATGCAGTGCCTGCACTCTCTGATACAAGGATTGCTGGTGTATCTCAGTCCTGGATGTTTGCTGTGAAGCAAGGTGGGATTTTGAAGTTCTGGCTGATTTGGTGCCACTAACAGCTGAGGTACCCAATATTGCCAATCCAACAGGCACAAAACTGACAGGTGCTTGGACACTTAACAGTGTGGTAATAGATTTGCAAAAAAGAGGTACAACCACTCACACTCCCCTTCTAACTCTCCTGTTTGGCTGGTGAAAAAGCTGAACTGAAAGTTGTGGCTTACGGGTTTATTACAGAAAATTGAATGCCAATACTGTGCATTTAATCACTGCTGTGCTGTTTTGCAGAACTGGTAACTCAAATTCAGAGAGTATCCTGCTTGTGGAGGACAACTCTAATTGCAGGAGATCACCCTGAGCCCCAGAAAAGGTGAGGAAAGCAGGAACAGCAGTGTGGGAAGCACTTTGTGAAATGGAAGACAAGATTCCACCTGAGGGATGTCAAGGCCAAACTGGTCCTGATGGACCAAAGAGATCTTTACTACTCAATTCTACTGGGTATAAAGAGACAAAACATATTCTGAGTGTCATTAGTCCAAGCTGTTAAACAAACCTGGCTGAGGCTTGTAAGCACTTGTTTTCTCTTCCTAGGAATGATGTCAACACATCCCTACTGAAGATTAGGTTAAGGACTGAAGAACAGCTTATCCTCCTTGCAGGTATGATTATTGTCAGCATGAACCAAATTTGCTTCACACATGAACAAGCACAAGCAAGCTCAACCCACAGAGGGGAGATCCTCACTTCTTTTATTTATGCTAAGCAGTTTGGTACCCATAATACATTCTACACCACAGATGGTTATCAGCTGTGGGTGCAATTTATTGTGGCAGAAATTATAAAGGAGTTCAAAGCAATTTGTCCTCTGAAATTCAAAAGGTAACCTGGAATAATCCAGCTAAATCTGGAAGGAAATTCCACTGTTCCTGGTAACTAGTCAATTTCACTTTAGACCTCACTAACATTAAAGTCACGGTTTTTGTTTTAGTAATAGACAATCCTTTGGTATATGCCATATGTCCAATCATTGTGCCATGATTAAATCACAGTGGAGGTATATTCTACCCCCTGGAGCATAGAGTGTGGCCTGATGGAATGGATGAGAATTCATCCTGAATAAGAACCCCTTGTTATTTTGTACTTGTAGATAACCTTATTGTAGATACAAGTAATCAAACAAACATTTGTGTTCGTGAATTAGCTGAAATTAAGGGTCACAGTTGTAATTATTGAGCTCCAGGTACCTCTCACCATTTGCTGAAATCTATGTCCTGTTCCCATCCTAACAATCTATTCCGGTTGGCATGAATCTCATGTTGGTAAGGAAGCTGCCACATTTACAGCCTGAGACAGCTGTTGAAGCAAACTCAAGACAAAGGAAAGAAGTCTGGTTCTGTTCATCATGATGTGAAAGGCAGCCACTGAGTGATGGAGCAAGTGAAGATAGACAGGGAACACCACTGGTGGGACATTTTATTTGAGTCATTGCCAACAGCAGCAAGGATTTTTACCAAAATGTTGCACATTTTGCTTGTCCTTTTGATGTTAATCATTCTGCTTTTCATTTTGGTAATAGGTTTGCACATACTATAGAATTATAGATTATGCCTAACTCTTAGAGACAGCTAATAGATTGTATTTGTCCCTCTATTCTTCTGTCTCCCTCCCTCTCTCTCGCTTCTTTTTCCATTTCCAGGGATCACCAAGACCATACCAATGTTTGAGCCATAGGGTGTAGTGTAGAAGAAGCCCCATAAATTTGCTGTTCCAGTGCGTGGAACTGACCTTTTTTTTTTTTTTTTTTTTTTTTTTTTTTTTTTTTTTTTTTTTGCAGAAGGTGACAATGCTCAGGGTGCTGAGGCTAGAGTTGATGGGTTGAGTTTCCTGGAGCCAGTTCCCACCAGATGCTGTTTTGTCAAGGCTCTCTGACTGAGTCAGGTGCACCAGAGTCAGGGAGCAGTTGTGGGGGATATCAGGTGCACAGTGCTCCCCAAGGACACACAGTTGGCACATGGAGCCGCTGTGGGATGAATGGTTGTTAAGCCTGGCACATGTGCATTGCAGCAGATCCAGCATCTTCTTCTCCTGCATCATGGACATCTAGATGATTTTGTGCACATGATGTTGCTGCCCAGGCCAGTCTGTTAGATTTCCAGCTGCATTCCACAATCCCCCTTTCTCAACATCATGTCCCACAGAGATTTGTTGTAGATTTCCAGGGAACTGGAGGAAAAAACTTCCCATCTGGCCTTAGGTGAAGATGCATATCTGTCCAGGGTTGCCTGGATGAGCAGATGAATCTTCTGGAATACTTTCTTTGGTAAGCTCTGGGTGGGAACACGAGAGTGCAGTGGAGCTCTGGTCTGCACTCCCAACCCACGTGGGACACCTTTGGGCCACTTCAGCACTAGTGCCTCAGGTTCCTGGAGGCTGAAGTGCAGGTGCTGCAGCCCCTGCTGCCAGTCTGACTTCTTTGGAACCACTGACAGCAGAACACAGGGATATTCCTCTTGAACTCCTGGCTTGTGGAAGCACTACTCTTTCTGCTCTTCCAGGAGGGTTTTCTGGAATATTTCCAAGTCCCAGCCACGAGGTCAACATGAACCCACAGGTGGTCTGCCATCAGGCTCAGGCAGGCCTTCATGATTTTCAGCTGCTCCTTCAGCACCCACTCCCAGCCTTTGGCCTCACCATGCTCCCACCACCACTGCTCCTCTACCTACAGCCACCATTTCTCACCTGCCAAAACTGTGGTCGTGCAACTGCTCTGCTCCAGCTCCATCTGAAATTCCAACAGTTCCAACTCTATGGAGCCTACCCAAATAATGAGGTTGTTATCCTGCCATTCCTGCCCCCACTGGTCCCTCTGGAGCCCGTCCAGCCACTGCTGCAGTTTTCCACTCCTGCTTCTCTATCTCCAGGTCTCAGACCCACTCCAGAGCAACCCTTGCAAACCCTCCATCTGGCTCCACAGGTCCCACAGTGTTCGTTGGAGGGTGCCAGGATGAGAAGGAGCAGAAATAGGGCAGTCTGAAGGCAGCTGTTCATACAGTTGTTTGCTAAATTTTAGTAGCTGGCCACTTCTTTTAATATTGGAATCAGTGGCCTTGTTCCTCTGTCAGATAAACTGGTGGTAACTAGTTATGCTGAAACAACTCCACATCTGCCCAAACGCAAACATCTTGACTTGCAAAATGTGCAAAAACTGCCTACTTGGAAACATTCTGTGTAAATTGAATATTAGGGAAGAAGTCTCTGCACCATATTAGCAAGAAACTGTTCTATGAAGAGAACCATGTTGTTATGTACTTTCAGATACTGCCTACAATTTTTTCACCTCCTTTGCAGGCAAATATTCACTCATCCAGTTGAATGCACGACTTTGTGAGTACATAAAAAATTTCTCCAATTAAACTTTTTTTCCATATGAACATCATTTCCATTGCAGAAATTTCAAATATGCCTTTGTAACTATATAGGCTGGACTGTGATTTGACAAATGCTCATTAGTCTTATAGAAATAAGCACCCAATATCAGGGGATGTGACTTTAATTATCCAGGTTCCTGTCACAACACAGGAATTACTGCAATCTACCTACACATACTGTTGAGATTTACTGCCCAACCCTTTTGGGATGAACCGAGCAACAATGTGAAAAAAATCACTGCAGCAAGATGATCTGTGTCGACTGCTGAATACATCTGGAGCAATGGACACAGAACCCTAATTACTATTCACCACAGTACAGAAGGGATACAGAGTACAGAAAAGATACATAGCACAGAAATCGTCTTGGAAAGAGTGATGAAGATTGGAGAACATCACTAGTGGGACATTTGGTTTGGGTGGTCATCAACTACAACAGGAATGCTAGACACAATGTTGCACTTTATTGTAATTTTTATTACTTTTGTTATAATAGTCTTATTGTTGAATATAGTACTATATATTAGAGTGTATATACTAGCTAGACATGTACTGCTGTGGTGCAGATCTCCTTTCCTATAATATTGTTTTATCATGTTCAAAACAATCTTTAAAAAACCCATTATTTAGGTAACCTGGTCAAGAATTTCCATCAATTTAAAATTGGAGCATGATACATTTTTGTTTATAGGCACAGAGGAAAGAGGTGTCCAGACTGTCAATCTGTCAGTTCCCAGGAACTGCTGCTGTCTAATGAGCTCCAGTTTTTTAACTAACAGCCTTGGAAACTTATTTTTCTTGCCTGAAAAAAAAAAAAAACCAACAAAAAACCGAAAAAAACTGAAAACAAACAAACAAAACAACAGCAACAACAAAAACACCAAAAAACAAACAAACAAACAAACAAACAAAAAAAACCAAAGAAAAAAACAAGTGGGACAACGTTTTTATTACTGAGTTTTCAAAGAAAGTTGGTGACCTGAATTAAGATCAGGATGGAAAATTTCTATGACTAAAGCCCACTCTCTTGAGACATTATAAACAGTTGTCCAATGTGAGACACTTTGAGCTCTCCTCAGGGGCTGGACCACAGGGGCTGCGATCAGCACCTCCCTCTGAGTGGGACCTCTCAGTGCCAAAGAACAGTCAAGCTTGCCAAATTTGGAGAGCAATCTCCAAACAATTTCTGAGCTCATATCCCCACTCCTCAAGGTTCAACCTTGAGCCCACTGAAAAGATGCAAAGGCATCTAAAGTGACTACTGCAATGAAGTCAAAGGGATTTTTTCACAGGTATGCCTTGAACAGACTCTTTAAGTTTGTGTGCATGCAAGGGTGAAAATGCTGGCGGAAATACATGAGGAAGGTTGTTCTAGCTTAGTATTTTAGAGTTAGGCCTGTAAGTAAGTTATAGTAAATTCTATATTCTATTCTATAGTAAATTCTATCCATTGCTAAGTAGTTTAAGTTAAACTATCTCTTAAGTGCCATTAAGTGTTATATACTGTTAAGGTTAAGTGTTGTTATGTTTAGGTTCTGTTAAGTGTTTTTTGGTTTAAGTGCTATTAAGTTTCACTTCTGTTAAGTTTAAGTGTTATTAAGTTTAGGTGAGGTTAGGTTCTGTTAAGTTTTAATTATATTAGATTTAAGTTCTGTTGATTTAAAAGTCTGTTGAGTTCTGTTAAGGTTAGGTTCTGTTAAATTTAAGTGATGTTACATGTAAGTTCTGTTGATTTCAAGTTCTGTTAAGTTTAAGTTCTGTTAAGGTTAGGTTTTGTTAAGGTAGGGTCTGTTAAGTTCTGCTAAGGTTAATTTCTGTTAAATTTAATTTCTTTAAGTTTAAGTGAAGTTAAGTTTAGGAGATGTTAAGGTTAAGTTCTGTTAAGTTAAAGTATTGAAGTGTTTTAAGTGCTATTAGGTTTAAGTGATATTAAGGTTAAGTACTGCTGGGTTTGTGGAATAAACTGTAGGCCCAGTCTGGGCCCAGTTTAACATGGGGATATACTCTGAACCTTGTGACCCAACACAAGGGTATTGAACATTTCTTTTCATCCTTACTTCTCCCTATCCTCTTCTCTTCCCTCTGCTTTCCACACCCTGTCCCCCATCCTCCCATTGATGCCTAACGAAGCCACCTGGAACAGAGGCTAGACATAGTTAAAGAATAAAGTAGGTATTTATTAAAAGGCCTTCAAAGTTACACCCTGGCAGTACAAAAGCCTGGCCAAGGCTACACCCAAGATGGACCCAAGATGGATGACTGGTCACAAGTTTTCACACTTTTATAAATTTTGGTCAGTTTACATATTGGGGTTAACTGTCCATTTACAGCTTCAGGTCATGAAGTCCCATCCTCCTGGTTTGCTTTCTTCAATTTGCCTTTTTTGGCCCTGAAGCTGCAACAGTGCCATTAATTCTCAGGCTGGAAAAGAATTGTTTTGGCTAACTACACTGTGAAGAGAACTTGCTAACACTTTATATGAATTTCAGAGCTATATACTAAAGCAGTACAGAATCTAGAAAATATGAAACTTAAGGCATTACTACCTCCCCTCTCACCCCTCTCCCCTGCCTCTTGCTAGCCTTCACATAGGTAGTTTTAGATTGGTTTGGGATTTTTGTTTGCTTTTTCTCTCTGCTTTAACTATCTTGTAGTTAGAGCAAGCCTTGCCAACATACTTTGTCATGCTTTCACTTCTATAATAAATCTGCTTAAGCAAATACTTTTGCTGGCGATTCTTTAAGTGACCTTAAAACACTCGTTCACAGCAACCTGTAAAGGGCTGATAGAGGGATGGCTTTGGGCATGCTCCTTACTGGTATCCATGGCCTAACTTTTGGAATCCAAGATAATGACTGGAAGCTGAGGTGCTTGTAGGTGGCCTGGAATAACCTGGACTCCACAGTTCTGTGTTGTCAGTGGTGCAGCCATGCCAAACTTCCACACTCATATTCATGTACACACACACACACACACACACACACGCACACGCACATACTCTTTCACTCTTAAGACACTTTCATCTCATTTTGTCTCAGTAGCTTTCTCTTACCCTGGAAGAGTTCTGCAGATGTCCTGTGCCAAACACAGATTCATTCTGACTTCAGGATGTAGCAAGTGTGAAAAATAACTATTTGTGGCACAAAATGTGTAGTATATGGGGCATGCAAACAGCTTCCTACCTGGAACTGATTAAATGACCATTTTCCCCCATCCAAGAGTTTAATTTCCAGAAGAAATCTGTACAAGATACAATTACATTTGGACATGTGCAGTGAAGTCTCAGGGGAAACTGAGACAGACAAATGGATATTATATACCAAGTTAAACTTGGGCTGTGTATATCAGCAAACTGCTGATTATTAGTGATTATTAGAAGCATTATTAGTGTCTTTTCACCATTTATTGCAGGTCTCTAAATGGATGACAAATTGTTGTAAGGCTTGGAGAATATTGTTATAATTTTAAGTAGCTTGCTCCAAACACATTGAAGTAGATTTCATAGCTGGCATACACTGCCAAAGTAGTGTGGGTACTAGTTAATGTTCACTACTCCTGTTCACCAACCACACAAGCAAAAGACACAGGTTTTCCTGTAGGAGAAGAAAAGACACAAAGTTCTAGAAGGAAGGTCTTAATATGATATTGAGTCAAGTCAATATCATGTTATCTAGTGGAGTTTTTTTTTTTCCACTCTGAGCAGCAATAACTGGCTATGACTTTTTTTTCAAGTTAGCTTTTCATTTATGTAAAAGGGACCAGCTGCTGGTTTATTTCTCTGAAGGAGCCCATAATGGAATTGCTGAAATATTTAAGGCATAAATGGACAAAATGCTATTTCAAGCCTTAATACTGATGCGTGTCTGCCACCAAAAATTCCAAGATGTTTCCCAAATGAAAAGTGGGATGAACATTTGTTAGGCTTATGAAAACAATTTTTGGAACAGCTCCATTTTTGTTTAGGTTTCTGCTCCAGTGACAGATATTGAAGGGATCCTTACATTTAATAGTAATGCTGGCTCTCATCCATTTCTTGCTAGCCATTCACTGCATCTCAGTTGTAAATTCCATGACTGCTATAAGCTACAAGTATTTCTCACAGTTACTAATCACTTAAATACCATGCTGCTCTTCCCTGTGCTTTTCACATTAAAACAGGAGTAAAGTAAGCTGGAAATAAACAAACCAGTCTCCCATTATTAAAAAGACTGTGCATCAAATAAGAATGTCAAGTCAGTGAGAAACCTCATTTCTCAAAATGCAATATGTGCAACTCATGCCTGTGATAGAGCCATTTATTGTTCAAACTCCCTTTCTCTGAGGAAAAATCACATTATACGGTAATCTGTGTGCCATCAGAATATATTGCTGTGAGTAATGGCATGTGTATCGCTATGTGTATTGTACCACCAGGGTTTTGGGTCACTCTGTACTATTCTACCCCATCCTGATGAAAAAAAAGCCCTTGATAAAATGTGCCAGTGGGCCAGATTGAATTGTGTTCTGCATGTGACCCCCAAAGGAAAGAAGGTCATGGGGCTGTTCAAGCCTCATTTCTGCACCTTTTAATGAGATTCTGAAAGGGCTGGGGAGGAGTGAAAGACCATTTGTCACTTTGGAAACAAAGGAAGAGGCAGCAGAAACAGAATCTGAATGCAAATGAGACATTTTCCCACTTGGGACAAGCTGATTTCCATATTAACTATTTTTTCTGTATTTGTCCAAATACATTTCCTTTGTTATTTGGTATTCAGAAGCCAAATAATGATAATAAGTCAAATTTACACCTTTTCTAAGGAAATACTGAGGATGAACCTACATGGTTTAATTATGTTTCACAGCATTTTGACAGTCATATCTTTAAACAAAACTGAAACCTGTCACACCTGATGACCTGTGCTCAGTGTGTGCTTTGTCTCTTACTTTGTCGTCACACAGTGAAGAAAGGCAGATGAGGTGAGAAGAAAATTTAAAAATATTTTTTAAAATCCCTTTTATGTCACTGAAATTAGATACAGTACTATTCTGGGATGTAGACATTTTTCACAAAAAAAAAATTAAAGAATAAGGAAACCTAAGTATGTAGATACAGTTTCAGATCCTTTCAAAAGCGCAACTTTCTGAACTGTTCTGACAAATTTCTGAGCACTGCTGGTGGTGTCTGGTCTCTCCTTGGCTGATTCCAGAGGAATCTGTGGAAAAGACTAAGGGGGAATGTTATCCATGTGTATAAATACTTGATTTGTAGGTATTTTACAGAGAGGGAGTAAAGATGTTGCTATCACATTCTGTGGTGATGGGTAAGAGTCAACAAGCACAAAACAAAGTACAAGAAAATCCATTTAAACAGAGGGGAAAACCTGTTTTATTGGGAAAGTGGTTAAACACTGGAACTGTGCCAGAGAGTGTGGGGAGCCTCCATCCTTGGAGGTGTTCAAGCCATGACTGGATGTGGTCCTGGGTAACCTGCTTTAGCCAGCCAATGTCTGCACAGGACTTTGGACTCCATGACCTCCAGAGATGCTTTCCAATAATTGCGATTTTTTGTGATTCTGTGTTCAATTCAAGACACCCTTTCAGAGCCGTGTCTTGATCCCAATCTTCTGGCAACAAACTACTTGCCAGTCAAGGGCCTGGTTTTCCATCACTTTCCCTGTTCCTGCTTGGTGAGTGCTTTCTAAGTGCTGAGCAAGCCTCAGCTATGGCAGAGCCATCTAAACAGGACCTTTGGTTGACTGATGTACCAGGACCTATATAGTGTATGCTGATTTACCCATCCCTTGTTAAAATCTGTTTTCTTTTTATCTCAGTTTTGGTTCTGGCCTTTGCCCTCCAAAACAGGGGCTGGAGGGATCAGACATCATCAGAGTGTCCACAGCATTCAGCAGTGTGACCCAGACCTCTCCTGTCTTCAGAAATGAGAGGTGGAGCTAACAGCAATAAGATTAATGTTTGGCACTTGGTTTACACCTTCCCGGCTGTTAGCTCTCCTGAATCGTTTCAATACAGAGGTTGTGTAGTCTTCCACAATCCTCCCCCTCTCCCCTGGCTCTTTCTTCATTTACTGTTGTCAGATTTTTCCAGTCACAAATTATAAAGAGTTATAGAACTATATGAACAGACAGAGTGTCTTCTCAGTCATGCAAATATTGACATTGTTTTCATTCCCCTTCAGCTTCTAGATCTGTGGATTTGTCCTTATCCTTAGCAATTAAAACATCTTTCCGGAGGCAAACAAAAGGAAAATAATACAATAATAAAATGAGTGCTTGCATCTGCCTGATGTTATCTTGACACCAGATGATGACAGATACATTAAACAATAAAAGACCTTCATTGAAATACAGAGTTGGAGGGAAGGAGGCAATTCAAAGGAGAAAAAACAATCTCTCTTCTCACTGTGGTTTGATAATAATTATAGCAAAATTAATTACTCGCCCTTCACAGGAGCTGAGCAATTATACCACTTAGATCTTTCAAGTCCTGTATGTTTATTTATTGCTGAATTAATTAAATGCAGATGGTTTATGACTTGGTTACCTTAGTGCAGTCACATTAAAAAAAATCCTGCTGGCACACAAATGAAACACCTGGAAATTTTGGATGTGACTGTTGTTGTGTTCACCACTAACCATCACTATCCAAGCTCTCAGTTCTCCCTGGATGACACATTTCAGGCTAACAGTGGGGAAAAATGTCTGTCTTCCTTTTACTCCATGCTAAAAATACTTGCAAAGCATCAGTGTGGTAAAGCAGCCTGCGATAACTCCGGCGCTGCAATGATTTCTGGCACTAGCTCCCTGTCTAGAGATAAATTGTGACATTATGAGAAATATGCAGGGACTACATGAGTGGGGAAGCACCAAAAGAGATGAGATTTGATCATGCTGGATGCAGAGCACCATTGCACAAGGAGATTCTGGTATGAGTAAGCCCAGGGCTGAAGCTGCCAAGTTTTCCAGGTGGTATTGGCAGCTTAATCTGTCATGAGTTAGACAAGACATTGAGAAGGCATGATAGACAGCAGCAGGCACTGAAATCTTAGAGGTAAGCTACAATCTGCTTGGTTTTCAGAGAAGGGTGATACCCACAGATGTTAAAAAGGAAAACAACTATTTCAACCATGAATGGGTTATAAGACTCATTAATATCCTCCTTTTCCCACACTGAAAAAATATCTCTGCAATTGAAATACTGCAAAACAATATTTACAAAGCCAAGGATGCTGATCATTTTCTGCCTGACAGTTCCCTTTGGTCAATTTTCCTTTTAATTAGGAACAGCTATACCTCCTGTGTTTCATCTCCTCCCTGCATATTCACAAAGTATTCTTTATAAAATAAATAGGAAATTGAAGTAGTCTGACATTTCAAGAGATGCTGTCTCCACCATTCTGAGAAGGGCTGTTTAATAGATTTGTGTCAGAAGCCATTGATCAGGAGGGGATTTGTGCTGAAGCAGCACCTCTGTTTCATAAAAATGGAGCAAGCCCTTCTGGATCTCTTAAAAGCAAGCGTGCTCAGGCTTTAATTACCTCTGATAAACTCTTTAGCAAACTGCAAGGTTTTTAAAATCTCTGTCTGAGAGACTCAGAAGATTATGGTCTTTGCCAATAACAGGTATTAGCACACGGTAAGGGGAGAGCAGTACTTTTCTATTTTCAATTTTCAGACTGTTGCCTGTTACAAAATGACAAAAGCTCACGCACATTATAATAGACATGCACAGTGCTCTCAAGAAAGTCAAGAAAACAAAAAATTGAATCTGCCCTTCTGCCTTCCCCTGTTAGGATAGAGAGCCATATGGGGCAGTATTTGCTAGAGAGTTTCCACCTCTCAGGTATTCCAGTCCATACAGACAGATATTCACATATCTGTGTGGCTGATGTCAGTGGATTTTAAAGTGCATCAGTGCCTAATTTTTTTATCAATGTGCTAGTATTTTGCATGCAGCAAAGCTGTAAAAGCTGAATGTGAGGCCCTCAGGAGATGAAAAACGTCTGGCTTAGGGTTGCCCCATTAGCAACAGCAGTTCAGCTCTGATTACTATGGCTCATGGAAAGTTGTAGAGAGCACGGGACTCCAGGACGGTTTGGATGGATGAGAGATCTCTGAAGTCAGGTCTTAGAAGATGTGGTTTATTAAAAGGGGTGAAAGGCCCTGCTTGGAGTTGCCAGGTGCAACTTGTGGCAGGCCCAGGGAGAGAGGAAGAGGGAGAGAAAGGGAGAGAGGGTTCCAGGTGAGGGTCCCAGGGGAAGATCCAAGAGAGCGTCCGGTCCCTCGGGCACACCTTGTCAGGGGGCTTCAAGGTGGGCTGGAACAGGACTTGGGCCAATGGGGTCCCAGATACCTGATACTTCAGGGGAGGGTCACAGGTGTGGGATGAACCATACATTGGGGGTGAGACAGAGCGTTCCATTTGACCCTTGGACCTATCTGCAGGTAAAGGGCATTGTTTAATCAGAAGGGGGGATTGCTTTCAGCCTGGCTATACTATTGTTTTCTAGTTATTCAGTAGTCAAGGTTTGTTATTTTGAATCTAGTTCTCATCTCAATGTCTGTATTTTCCAAATCTTTTGCCAGGCAATCATATTGATAAGGTTTTCCTATTTCATCTTCCCCAACAGAAAGTCTCTGGGGATACTTCGACCCAGAAACAGGTAAAGCAGAGAGGACGGGCCTCAGACACTTCTCCTTCCTTGCTGCCCCTGTAATCCTGCCATCCTCTGACAAGGGCATAGTGTAAGTGCAGGAATGGAGTGTTCATCCCACATGGTGCTTTGGTAGAATCACCACATGGAATCCAACCTCTCAAATCAAGCCTGTAATTATGTTTTCTTTATAGAATAATGGAATCACAAAATCATTTTGGTTGGAAAAGACCCTCAAGGTCATCCAGCCCAACTGCAAACCCAGCACTCCAAAGCCTGCTGTTAAACCATGTCCCTAAATGCTACAACTGTATGTATTTTAAAGACCCCTAGATTATTTGACTCAACTTTCTAAAGCTTTGATTGGTCTCTGTAACACTGTCAGAGGTTCTTGTATCTCTTCAAAATTTACTGTCACCCCTGGACTCCAAAGACAGTCCTTCAATGACTGATTTTTTTGCTTCTTGATGAAGGTACCACTCTGTCAGATGTCATAAGCTTTTCATCCCTTGTGTTTTTTCCATCGATCTTTCTGTGGTCTATAGTCTGGATTTCTAGATTTTTCTATTGGCAGGTTTATATTCACACAAAGAGATGTATCTTATTCTGTTCTCTGAGGATTGAAAAGCCACTAGCCCACATCTGTGTGTCTCATGCAGCAATACCTGAGTGTATGTAGACTTTCAGATGCCAAATCCTTCAAAGCCTATAATTTCCTACTGGCAATAAAGTACATTTTTAATTTCTGTTTCATGTGTCATATCCAGACTTCCTGATTTCTTTTTGTGATTAATATGGCTTAATTTTTCAACTAGTTAGTACTCTAATTTACTTATACAATTTTACCTAGGGTTTAATTTTCTTTCTTCATACTAGTAAGAAAATCAGAAAATAATGGCATTTTTGAAATAACTTACATTGGGCTATCTTCTTGGGCTGTCCATCTGAGAATGGGTAAGTTTGGTCAGAAGAAACTATTTTTTGTCATTTAATATGCTGGCATCTCAGTTTGCTAAAGGCACACAACACAATTAATGCCTTTCAGTGCCATTAAACCCCCGAGAATACTGCCAAAAGGCATCATTTTGCCTCTAAAAGGCATTAAAGAGTATTAGTTACTAGGGAGAAAATCATTAAACAATGAGTCAGACTATGTATTTATTTTTTGCTTCTATTTCTCTAGTTCTCTTCCAGCTTTGTCCAGCATAAATTTCTCCAGAGGCTGTCACAAGTTGTTATTGTAAATATACTTTTAGTGACACTGACTCTGCCTGCAGGAGCAGCTAAGGTGACTGGACTACAGCCACATAAAAAAGAGCAACAATTATTAATTCATTATACTTCTACAGTCACATACACAGCGATTTTGCTGTGATAATGCAGAATAAAAATTGATGTTACTTCAGCATTCTGGATCACCTGAGAATATGTGGATCCTTCCCTTATTAAAAAAAAAAATCCACAGATGGGTGCTCTTGAACAGACTATTTATCACTTTCATCAAAAGCTTGAATTCACTGAAATTTTTGCAGGACATTTCTCACCTTTTGGCCGCTTTTGGAATCTAAAATCTATCTTTTCCATCTACTGAGGTATGAGAATTTACCATGGCCTAAAGAGAAGTTTAAGCAATACCTGTCCTGAGCATAATTACTTGTTTTCTGCCAACAGTTGCAGACAGACCCCTTCAGATCACTTGGAAAGAAAGTATATAATTTTTGCATAAATGAGGAGTACCTCTTTCTTGTTGTCTTAACCTCAGGATGTATATGACATTGTCTGCACCCAGCTGTAAGATGGACTGAATGGGGAGGGAAACAATTTGGAAATCAAAAGAACTGCAGATAGACAGACAGAACAGAACTCATGGCTGAGTTTTACCATTTGCATACCTAGCAAGAAAGAATTTATATTTATTTATGCACTTTGAGCATTATTTTATCTCTCCTGTGAGTACATTAAGACCTTGGAATCAGAAAGTACTTGAGGAAATGCAACCATCCATTTACTATGATGAGATACTCTTTGATTTTGTACTCACGTGCTGTCTTACATTTGAGATTTTTGTTCAGAACTAGGGGATGTATCAAATTATTAATAATATTAAATTAAAAATATTCACTCTGAGGCCTAAATACTGGACAAAAGACAACCTGTAAATATATCTCTATAGCTGACTACAATGAAACTGAGAAAATTTTAAAGAGAATTAGTATTTTGCTTAGGTTTTTCTGAAGTATTTTTTAAAGCACCGTATGAAAATAATCTGTAACAAGCAATTTCAGAGGCAGCTTCTGAAGCAGTCCAGCTGACATAAGTAAAACAAGAACAGATTTTATTCCATAAGCTCTCAAGTTGTGAAGTGCCAGCTTTAAATACATTCAGAGCTCTCCTGTGACTATTTTCATCTAGGCTTTAAAAGCCAGGCTGCATAACCTGTAGGTTTCACTGGTAGGTGACAGTGGATTCCAAAGAGGAAATTCTTTTCATATAATCACAGAATTCACAGAATGTTTGGGTTGGAAGAGACCTGAAAGATCATCAGAGTCCAACCAATACCCTAACCCCTCAAATTAACTATGGCATCAAGTGCCATATCCAATCATTTTTTAAACACATCCAGGGATGGTGACTCCACCACCTCCCTGGGCAGACCATTCCAGTCCTTTATCACTGTTTACATGAAAAACTTTTTCCTAATATCCAACCTATATTTACCTTGATGCAACTTGAGACTGTGTCCTCTAGTTCTGTCAGTTGCTGCCTGGAGAAAGAGACCAACCCCCACCTGATTACAACCATCTTTCAGGGAGTTGTAGAGAGTGATAAGGTCACCTCTGAGGCTGCTGTTCTCCAGGCTAAACAGCCCCAGCTCCCTCAGTCGTTCCTCACAGGGCTTGTGTTCCAAGCCCCTCACCAGCCTTGTTCCTTTCTCTGGACAAGCTCAGAACCAGAACTGGTGCTTTCAGAATAAAAGTTACCTTCTGAGTAAAAGATACAATTTTTATATTGGAGAATGTTTTCTTAAAGAAGAGGCTACAGGCACCAAACTCCCATGGGAATCACACTTGACTGTCCACCACCTGACTGTGCCAAAAGTGTGCTTTCCAAACTCAGAAACTACAGAGCAGGAAGCAGCAGAGAGGGACTTCAGGCTCTGGTGCTTCCTAATATCACCCATCATCTGTTTCCTCATCAGCCTTGAGCTGTGAGACATCTCTTGGTATGAGCAGCACATCTGGGCACAGTCCTGGGCTCACCTGACAGCCAGAGCAAAAAGAATGAAAAATATATATATATGTATGTATGTATGTATATATGTATGTATAACATTTACCTATAAATCCATATATATATCCTTTCTCCTGAAGGAGAATGTTCCTCAGCTGTACATCAGTTTTAGAAAGACACTGAACTTGGAAGCCATAAAGCAAAATAAACCCCAAAGCACAGCACAATATAAATGATTTTCTCTTTTTTTACAAGTGGATGACAAGTTGTATGACCACACTTTATACAGTGTGATGTTCAATTGGTCAATATTCTTACATTTAAAAAGAAATGCAGGGCTTCTGAAGTGTTCTATGGAGGGTTAACCTTGTTAATCTGCCTGCCAAGTGCTCATCCAGCCACTCTGATTCACCCTCCTTAACAGGACAAGAGAAGAAAATAAGATGAAATAGCTCAAGGAAATCACTTATTAGTTACTGTTAAAGGCAAAACAAATTTGAATTAGGGACAGTTAATTTATTGCCAAGCAAAATAGATTTTGAGACATTAAGTCTTTTTAAATAGTGCATTTAATCTATTCGGTTCTTCAGAAAAATATCCCTCTTTTGGGTGACTACTCTGTGTTGGAAGAATAGAATAGAATAGAATAGAATAGAATAGAATAGAATAGAATAGAATAGAATAGAATAGAATAGAATGAAAATTAGTTCTTTGCACTGACAGGGAAAACCTGACCAAACATGACTAACTTTGTCATTGACTCACACTGAACACCTGGACCAAATACCTTCCCATTTAACTCTAACTGGCTGCACTTATGATGGCATTACTGTTCAGGTCTGATAGGAGGGAAGAAAAAGGGAGAGAAAGAAGGCAAAGAAAGAAAAGATGGTCTGAAGGAAGAGACAGAAACTCCACATGCAGCTCACATCAAAACTCCCTTCCTTGTTTTCCAGAAGTATTCCTAGTGAAAATGTCTGGAAATAGTTTTATCTGTAAAGTTAAAAACAATTACTTGCACTTCAATAGCTGTTCTCGGAAAATTGGACTGTCTAAGTCATTCCACAGGGGAAAAAAAAAAACAAACAAAACCAAAAAAATGCACCCAAAAGCAACACAAAAAACCAGCCAACCAACCAATCAGCCAACTGAAAAACCCCACAGACCAGAACAAAAAGCCACACCAAAACCCAAAATACAATCTTTCACCTTAGTGATCCTCTGTGGGCCATGGCAAAGACAAAGAATTACCTACCCTATTAGTGACTTGCATTTAGCACATGCAGTTTGTTGTCTTCTCAGTCATGCAATAGAGTGATGTCCTGGCACGGAGGCAAAGCTTTCAGCTCAGTCTCCACAACATTCCTGCTCTAGGGCATTGCAGCAAGGGCTGGGGCTGCGTCTGGTTCAGCCTGCAGCAGAGAGGGCCTTGGGACACCCAATAGCACCCCTGTGTCTGTGGGGAAAGGATCGAGAGGCCAGGGCCAGGCTTTTGCTGGAAACACCTTGTGGGAATCTCAGGCACAGAACATCAGCTGCTTGCTGAGGAGCTGGTGTGTCCTGTCCTATGGATTCAGACTCTTTAATCCACATTAAATGGAAGCATTTCTAAGGATGTCCTAACATTGCCGCTCCAAAATCTGCTTATATTTTTAAAAAGTTCAGCCTCATATTTCTTTTTTTTTTTTTTAATAGAAAGGCATGCAAGATCCTTTCTCCAAAGAGAAAAAAATGGGATGCATGTTTGTTTTGTGGTCATGCCTATGCAGGGCAGAAAGATGGTGTACTAACTTGCTTTGATGTTGAAAATAGATTAATGCACTTCCCCACAAAAGAACTTACACTAATATACAAATGGCAGCACTACTCTGAAACAAAAAGCCTGATATCTGACAGCAGCCAGTAAAACTTTTCAGAAAGCATGAAAGAACAAACTGATATTTAGAGTGAGATGCCCTCCCAAGTCTGCAGTACTTTGTGGCTGAAAGGTTTCTTAAGCAAAAAAAACCTCTTCATAGTGAAAGAATACAGGAGAGTGGGATTTATTCTCCCTATTGTTGTTAATTTGCCTTTTGAACTTCTGTAAACTTGGTCCTCATAGTCTTTAACATAATTCCTCAGTCCTCTAGGAATCCTGGGTACAACAGGTACATCAGTAGATCGGATTAGGACTAGGAGTTCGCTTTCTCATTTAGCTGTTCCTAGAGTGATTTCATTTTTCCTTGCTTCAGTTTCTTCATAACTAAAATGAATGTAAACACAGTGTTCATCAAAAATTGCAGATTGATGATGAAAGGTGATGTGAAAGCATGGCAAATTCTAGGTATTACAAAAGGAGAACTTTACAAGAGCTCATAGTGGGTTAATGGGATGAAGGAAGTGAATTTGTAAGCAGAAGCAGGAATTTATTTGAACTGCAAAGCTGTGGAAACACCTAACAGGTGAACTTCTTTCTCAATATCAGGTTTGAATTCTAGATTGCTAAAATCTGACACCACATGCATCCACAAAGACAGGAAAAATCTGAAGATGGGTTAAAAAGGCCATTTTATTTCATTGGATAATGGATATTTGGCTAAACACTGCTATCACAGCTTAGATTTGAAAAGAAGTATGTATTTCAATAAATTTTGAGAGGTTTGGGAATTTTTAGAATCTTTGTCTTTCTACCCCAAGAAAAAGAAATATAGTAGGAGCAAGATCACTGTGAGGAAGGGTCTTTTTGGTAATTGTTGTGGTTGAACCCCAGTCAGCAGCTCAGCTCCATACAGCTGCTTGCTCACTCCCAGGGGGATAGGAGAAGGAATTGGAAGGGTTAAAGTGGGAAAACTTATGAGTTGAGATAAAGACAGTCCAATAGGCAAAGCCACACACAGTTTGAGGTGCTGTAGTATAACCCCATGAATGAGATGCCACTGATCCAGCTTACTGACTGGTGGGGAGGTGTAAGAAACAGAAAAGATCTTGACTTCTGTGCAAGTCCTGTGTCTCTGTATTCAAACCCTGTGTACAGCACAAATCCAAAACAAGACCCCATGTCATCCACTTTGAAGAAAATTAGTTCTGCCCTAGTCAAACCCAGTACAAAGGTGTTTGTGCTGGCAGAGTATGCTTCATTTTAGATCAGGAAGCAAAGATTGCTTAATGATATTTGAAATAGCTGTAGAAATAATTAAAGAAATGTTTAATAACTCTCTGACTCATTTAAGCAACTGTTACAAGCTTGATTACGTGGGAATCAGTAAAATTCATCTTGGAAAATGCTTTAAATTGGCTGTTTGCTTTGAATATCTGTCACTGAATGTAGTGAAATGGTGAATTAGAATGGACTCCTTCCAATACAAAATGCTTTCTTCATTAAAATCATTAAAATCCATTCACACATTTGCACATCTCATAGCATATGCTTCTCATTCCAGCTGTGCAGATTAATAGTTTGGGGTATTTCCTGGAGTACTTAGGCTTACTTTTGTATATAGGTCTAGTTCTGAACTTTGTTTAAAAAAATGTATCAGACTTTTTTGTGCCTCACATTGCAATGGACATTTGAACAATTGGAAAGTGATTCTTTCAAGGAGAGACTTGTCTTTGAAGGGCTATGCAGCTTGCTGGAAACTAATGGATTTTCATGGTAACACCTGAGGAATGTACTGCATATTCAGTCCCAGGCATATTGGTCAGAGCTTTCATCCTCTTGGATTGTTTGCCTTCCCAAACCCAGTTTGATGTCCATTGATATCAAAGGCATCTTCATTTCACTGACACAGTTACATCACTGTGGTAGCAAAAATTACTGTCACTAGAGGATGTACACCCAGCACAGGCTCAGATTCTGTGTTCCATGCAGAGCTGTGTCTTGTTTTATCAGGCTGTTTGCTCCCAAAGAATCTCTCTGGCAGAAGTGTTTACCAAGGCCCAAAGAAGCAAACAAGGGAATAAACCCTAGTTTCTGCTTTGCTGTTGTTGCTGTTGTTGCTGTAGGTGGCCAGTATAAATTTGGTAGCATCACAGAGAGTAGCAGAGCTCTGGAATGAAGAGCTGTTCTTTTTTCCTACTTCATGACCATAGTATTGTTATAGCATCACATTTCAGTGTTTGGCAATGGGAATATCAACAACAGGTATATGGCTTTTATTCAGAGAAATGAGAGTCTGGTCATTCTGGACTACAGCCTGGTCATCATTTTGCTTTGTTTTCTTGATGCTTCTATATTTTTAAAAGTTAAGTAGTCACTGCCAGCTGACTGACCCTGAAACTGATTGAAGTAATGAAAGCTGGCATCAAATTCTACCATGAACAGAGCTGCAACCTGTATGATGCTTATGCTGTTAACTATATGGGTGACTGTAGCTCAAAAAAGCCCAGATGCTTAGTGCCATAGGAATCTCACCACCACCTGCTGAGGGCCTTGAAAAATTATATTCTTAGGACACTGGTACCTCTGTCAAAAACTGGCAGTATAATCACATCGTCATGAAAGGCTTATGGAAATAAAATATTTTTTGTGAAAATGAATGATTGAAAAATAGACCAGATTGCTGCCGTGCCCACCCTGAAGCCCCCTGGCTTCCCCTGCCTGGCTGTAGCAGAGGCACAGTCAGCTGCGGGGGACTGTTTCTCGAGAAGATTTGGGGAGCAGCTAAGACAGAGCGCTTCGCTGTCTGCCTTGTATGGAGGAGAGGCGGCATCCGAGGAGGCAATAGGGGAGCCGACTCAAGGCCAAGGAATCAGTCTCAGGTTTAGTCTGAGCTCTGAGGAGCTCCGAATGCCATTGTATCCAACAGCCAAAAGTGCCTTTGAGGCTTTCGCAACATCTTAAGTACCAGGGTGGTAACCAGGGGGAAGGGACGCCCATTCACTAATGGGGGGATCTGGGGGAGTGGAAGGCGGAGGGACAGACAGACACACAAACCAATGGGGGAAGTTCAAGGGAGGGGCCCCTGGCCCTCGTCCACTCACTCAATGGCCAAGGTGGAAGATTCTGGGAGAGTGGGATGGGGAGCCGAGTGATGGACAGGGTGTCAGGGAGGTGACAGGGGAGTGACTGAGCATTTTTCAGGGAGATTGGCATTGAGGGAAAGGTGGGAAAGCTCGGGGTGGAACCATTGGGAGAAAATGGGAGGTGAAGGGGCAAACCATTACAGAACTGTTACAGAAATATAAAAACACAATACAACATACAACACCAGATTTTTTTTTTCTTTTTTTTTTTTTTTTTTTTTTTTTTTTTTTTGGTCATATTTGGGGATAGAACAATTTTCTATTTCAAGAGGTCTGGACAAAACATCTGCATAGGTTTCCTGCTTTATTGACTTTCCTTCCTGCTTGGTCTAATGATAGCATATTATTTATCTAAATAGACTTATGTATTTATCTCTGTCTCAGTTGGAGCATGTTGTAAAGGAAGAGGGCTGGAAATGATCTGTCCTCTCTCCCACTAGCCTTTTATGTCAAGTTGTGAATTCTTCTAACTCCTGGTGTATCTGTCTCCCCGTTTCCCAGTGCCATTCACTCTCTTATTCAAATTTTCCCGACTTACAAAATCATTTACTATAAAACCAGCTGAAATTTTGTATTGCTAAGACACAAGTGTGAGTGGCAGGGAAGGTCATTTGACCCAAAGCACAATGCTAAGTGTGTACAACCTCTTCCTTTTTGGGGAGGCTGTGAGATGGGAGTGTGTGGAGTATCTCTCATGAACTGGGAAGATACTCCCCCTTCCTGACAGTGTGCCTGTGTCTTAGGGAACCTCACACTAGTCAGAGAGAACTCCCCCCACATTTAGTAGTCATGCCAAATTCTCTTAGAGTCTTAACCTGCTCTTCTTCTCTGTTTTCTCTGAAGGCAATAGGTGTTTGAAGTCAAGGAATGCAAAAACTCCTCCAAAATGCAAGCTCCCCAAGGATATCCCAGGGCTAGATTAACTATTTTATTATCAAAATTATAATTTCAAGTATCTGTGATATGCTTTTTGCAGTGCTTAGCAATAATTCATTTGGATACTCACAGTATTGAGGGTGTTACACTGAAGGAATTAAGGTCCTGAAATAGCAAATTTACAGAGGCTTCTTAATCTTTCGGGCTAACATCCCAAAAAATGGGTCACATGTGAAAAACAAGTCCATGAAAATCCTTCCTTATACCCAACCATGACAGTAACTCCTAAACTGCAGCTGTGTCAGCAATGTCAAAGGATAGAAAATCAGTGTATGGAAACTGCAGCTAAATCATTTTTTATATATTTATTACTCTTGAGATACTCAAGATTCTTATACTGTAACCTGGAGAAAATTGCTACTCTCATGAGATGCAAAATGTTCTTTTGCGTTTGCTTATGTGTCCATTTCAGGAAGAAGCAAAGAATGCTCTGCAATACTTTTTGTGAGTCAATTTATAGCACTTGTTTTGAAAAGAGATTAATGTCTGCACACTGAGCAGTGATTGCTTGCATACCCTTTATATTTTAACGGAACCAATGAACACTGGACTTCCCAAGGATTCAAATTACATGGGAAGTCCTTTAGTGCATGAAAGCACTTAAAATTACCTCAACTTGAATCAGAGTCTTTCGCAACACCGCACCTTTCTTTTCAGCATTTATGTTGAAAAGGCAAGGTAGGGGTTTTTCAGTGCTGAGCTTTCCAGATTTCTCTTGGTTTGCTTCCTTTCATTGGAGGCAGGAACACAAAATCCTTGAGCTCCCTTGAAAAACCAGGAGCTGTCAGATTTTCAGCATCCTCCTTGAGTTATGACAGCACTGAAGCAGCAATTGACAAATCCCTTGACATGCAAGGTCTAGTGATTTCCATCAAAGAGACACAGGACTCAGGCACAGCTCCAATCAGTTTGTTCTTGGCTGACTGGTTTTCATTTGTTTCTGGAGGGCCTTGCTGATTTTTAGGCTTTTGTTTCTAAAGTATATTTTTGTGCATTTTGGATAGTATTAAGTTGATTAGAAAGAACAGACTAAAGTACCAAGATACACCCACTGCAGCTTGAAAAGTTAGCAAGCAAAAACTCAGTGTTTCGGTGAACTTGTTCACATGGTTTGTTATGATCCTCTCTCTTCTTTACAGATGGGGTGAAAGTGGAGTAAGAGAGGCAGAAAATGCTGAAAGCAGATTTAAAATAGCACCCTATTGCTGTTCAGGAGCTTTCCTAAGTAATGTGTTACTTGCTTGACCTGCCCTGCAAGCATTGCATGCAGGGGAGGGATGGGCTACACAGAAGACAGGGAATTTTTCTGTGGAGCAAGATAAAATCCTGCAAAATGTTGAGCAGACAGGATGTAGCATGTTCATGTGGCCACAAGTCTTTGGTTCCTCAATGATAAGAGTTGTTTGTGGTTTAGACAGGAGGGAGGTTGGACAAACTGAAGGGGCTGAGCAGAGGTCACCCTGATGGCAGGACTAGATCACATTTGCTTTGACGAGAGACCAACTCCTTTTTGAAGGAACCTGTGTTCAGTTTAGTTCATTTTTTTTCTTCTTTTTTTTTTTTTAATTATCTCTTTTTGTGTGTTTTTTTTCTTTTGGTTTTGTTTTGGAGTGTCTGTTTGGGTTTTTCATACCTCATTTTATTTGAAAGGTCATGAAAAGCATGTCCTCCCAAAAAATAGAGCTCTCCTACCTAGATATGGAAAATCCCTGGATGGAGCGGAAGACAGTGTGGGCTGATGGCACTGCAGTTTCTACACCTGTGCAACCTGGGGTAAAAAGCAGCAAAACCCAACCCACCCAACCACTATTGTACCTTCTCTCTGAGCTACTGCTGAGAGAATTGAGCCTGGAACATGACATTTCCCTACCAAAACTTTCCTGGTTCTGTGACTGTGGGGCATTGGGAGAACATGAAGGCACAGGATACAAGCAAAGAGGTGACATCTGAGCACAGACCTCTGGCCCACATCTGCTTCTTCCCAGCTTCACCATCTCTGCCTCTTCTCCTCTGCTGATACTTCCACATGCCTTCTCTCACTCTACCTTTGTCCTGAAGAAAGATGTACTAAATATTGGAAGCATCCTGGCACCCCTGCTCAAAGAAAGCATTTTGGTAGAAAATTTGGCCATGTGGAACTTCACAAACTGGCCATCATCTGGGGCAAGTGGAGAGGGAAGTGCTGATCTCTTCTTCCTGGGATTCATGACAGGACACATGGAAATGACTCAGAGCTGTGTCAGGGGAGGTTCAGACCTGACATGAGGAAGCATTTCTTTACCGAGGGGGGCCAAATATTGAGACAGGCTTCCTGGGGAGGTGTCCAATGTCCCAAGCCTGTCAGTGTTCCAGAGGCATTTGGACAGTGCGGCTTTAACTTTGGGTCATCCCTGAAGGGATCAGGGAGTTGTAACAGGTGATGTAGGTCCCTTTCAAATGAATATTCTATTCTATTCTAGTCTAGTCTAGACTCTAGTCTCTAATCTCCAATCTCTAATCTCTAATCTCTTTTCTCTATTCTAATTCAGCAACAGAAATTTTGCATGGAGGTGCTCAGATAATTTTTTCCCCAGTCCTCAACCTGTAGCAGTCAAAGTGTTAATGTTTCACCTGGCCATAACTTTTCCTGCTGGAGAAAGTCAGGTTGAGTATGAAGAGGGTAAGTGACAAACAAGCATGGTTTGGCTGCTGTGATGGTGAGCAGAAATCACACAGAAAATGACAAACTTGTTCTCACATCATCTCCCTGTGCCTTTGCTTCTCCCTCTCACACTGCAAGGTGTGGGAGCACAAGTGTTCCCTTACACAAGAGGGGTGTGGGAGAGCCTTGGAGGTGTTGTTAGATCAGATGTGGCCAAAGAGAGCTTTTAACAGTACAATTTGCCAGTACAAGCAGCAACCAACTGACTTCTTTTCGTGACACGAGATTTCCCTGACAGAATCTCTATGGGAATGAAATATAGGTTGATGGTGTCAACCAAACTCAAGGGAATATGGTGGCTGAATACTGCGTTAAGTGTTGCAAATTCTTTGCAAATGAAAAATTAAATAATTCAGAACACAAAAAGTCTCTTCCCTGCTTACCTAAGGCAAGTAATTTGAATAGAAGTGAGAAAAACATCATTTTGCCCATTATCAGCTCCACACAAGCTGGATAATGGGTTTGTTCTGGGCATATACTGGGACTTTTCATCAAAATTCTCCCAAATAACTGTCTCAGGCTGCTATTCAACTGCAAGACATACTCATGATCATCCTCCTTATTATTATTATTACTACACCACCAGCATTACCATCACAATTATCCGTCAAAACATCCAATAGCTCAATTGTAGAAGATCCCAAAGGACACGACGGAAAGAAAAATCCAATTTCCAATTATCCTGTTAGAGGTAAAATGCTCTCATTACAATCAGACCTGTTCTACAACATCTGAGAGACTGAACCCTTGTGAGAGATGATGTCAGATAAACACTGGCACAGCTCTTGGGGACTTTCAAATGGAAAAGGGGAGGATAGCAGGTGGAGAATGGCCAAACCAAACAGACCAAAGCCATATCTTTAACCCGGAACAGCCCAAGGACCCAGAAAACAGGCTGACAATTTGGCCAGCTGCAGGGTGATGTTGAGGGATACTGTAGCCTTATTGCCACCCTCCTTTTCCAAGATGTAGAGTCCTCTGCCAGTGACTCTGCTGTGCTTTAACCAGAGAGCAAAAATTGATCATTCTAGAAAGTGTGTTCCTGAAGATCACTGCTTTAACTGTGGGTTTGGTGATCAATACAGCCCACCAAACAGGATGTTCTAGTGTGTGCGTGGCTTGTATCTCCAGCCACAAAGTTCCTGCCTGGGCCAGAGTGCAGTGAGGGAGGCATTACAGTGCCATCTTTGTGCCCTGCCCAGGTACACATGCTCTACCAAAGGCCTTTTCTTGATGGCTCCCACAGGAAGGACACTGCAGCCTCCTAGCAGCTGTCTCTGACTCAGTGTCCAGCTGGATATCTAAGAAGTCTCCACCTGGTGATATATTCCTTTTGGGGTAAAATGTATGCATAAACACTGCAGTTTTCCACTGAGGCCCCTATGGAATCATTACTGACATCCTGCATAAACCAGGATTTAATGAGAGCGCAAAACTTCTTTTGCTGCACTTCTTTTCCTAGGCAGACCATGGGTGCAGGATGGTGCCTTGGCTGCAGAGAACAGAGGTAAGCAGTGAGCCACAGGTGGCCTCCCTGGCATCCTCTGGCATGGAGCACTGGTGTGTCCTGCCTCTTTGCCTCACTGGCATTGGCAAACACACTGGTGCATCCAGCACCAAGGGGATGGGGCCGGGGGCTTTGGCAAAACTAGCTGTGCCCGAATCCAGGGACAGGGATGGGGCAAAGGCTGCTGAGCTCACAGGCTCTTACTGCAGCTAGGTGACCACCAGTTCCTCCTGGAGGAGGACAAGCTACCTCTCGCTCCTTCTTCAGACCTTCAAGGCCCATCTATCTGGCTGCAGCACGAGCCTTCTACCCATGAGCCTCGCCTGCCAGGGGCATGCCCTCTGCCCACTATCTTGAGGGGATACTCTGAGGCCAAAAGCATTTTGCTTTTTACTTCTTTCTCATCTAGTTGTAGTTTTGTAGATAATTCTTGTCTAAATCTCTAGTTTCTTAGCTAACTGCAGGACTTCTCCTACCCTGTTAGATAAACACATTGCTGGAATCCTCTATGAATCTTGTTTCTTCAGTGAACCAAGGACATTTCACTTTGCCATGTATTTTGACACAGCTAGTGGGGAGTTAGAACCAAGGGGAAGGCTTCAGTAGGGTTCCAAACCAAGAGGGGGAATGACTTCATTAGCTGTACTTCTAACTGGGGATTCTTGTCCACAATGCTCATTTGCAAAACTCCTACAAGTGCTAAAGCCCTGCATCATGTATGCATTTGGCCATAAGCACACCTGGAAGTGCGCCATGGAACAGTAAGAGCTTTTGATCATCTCAGTCTTGTTTGGTTCTTGATTTTAGGGGCTAGAAGGCAACAACTCAGCCCATGTTCTGCAACACTCAATGCCAACAGCACCTGCAGGGGACAGCGCAGCATGGCAACCTCTCCCCAAGGCCTCCACAGCCTGGGGGAAAAGCCAGAGCACTTTTGGCCTTGATCCATACACTGCTGCTCCTTTGAATTCCCCTAAGCCTGAGTCAAGGCTGTCTAGAGGGTCCCAGTGTGCATTGGGATGTCCCATCTCTCCAGAGTGGGATGGGACGCCTCCATCACACGGGCTTGTGCTCGGCCCTCAGTTACTAGACAGCCCGTAGCCGACCTTCCTAGGCAGCACATTGGCTGCATTCCTGACGCTCGCCCTGCCAGCAGGAGGTTGCCTCTGGCTCTGGAGGCCAAGGCAAAAAATCAAGGATGGTTCTTGATGGGCGGGGGATTTGCCCATGCTGAAACCCGAAAAGCGTGCCTAGAAGCATGGACAAGTTTGGTTTGAGGTGTCCTGAAAGAAGGGACATGCCTTCTTGGTTTGGGGCTTTCTTTCCTTTGCCCATTTTCCCAATGGCAATTGGAGCTTTTCTTAGCAGGCCCTTGCAGCGCCTTCTCCTCAGATGTGGCTCCACCACGTTCCCAGACCCTTTTATGGTTTCTTGGCCCGCCTTTATGCAACCGGGGGATTGGCTGGGCAGGCCTGCCTGTTTTCCCCCAGCCCCCAGCAGCACTCTTTGCCAAACCCTCCTGGATCCTCAGGCAGGCATCTGCTAATTGCTCCCAATGACACCAGCCAAGACTCATTTCAGTTCCAAAGTTTCACTGATTGCACCTTGCTCCAGTGGCGCTGCCCAGAGAGAAGTACACCAAAGCCAGCTTGAGTTGGAAGAGGAAATGTGTTACAGCTTGTTGTACCCATGCTTATTATATACAATTACAAGTTCTCTTACAAGCTTACTGCACATAGTTACATCTCTGCTGACTCCATGGCAAGTGACAGAGATCACTACCAGTCCACACCATCTCATCACTTCCAGGTTACAAAGTGGTGCCTTGTGGAGACCCAGGGCAGAGGGAATATTTCTCTGTCTGCTCTAAGGGGTCCTGACCCCCAGAGAAACACTGACTTTGACCTTTGCCCATGGAGAAAGCTTCCAAGACTTTAAGATAGACTAGAGCCTCCAAGAGTGTGAAATAGATAATAGAGAATAGTGTAGCTTATCACAGGGTGAAAGATTTAGGTTTTGGGGTTTTTTAGTATGGAGGCAAGATGGAGGACACTGGGTGTTGTCCCAAGCTGCTGCTTCTTCTTCTTCATCTACTCCATTTTCTGCGGTGTTGGTGGCACACGGGGATTGGTCAAGGAAAGCTGCAGTCTTAGGTTACGTGGACAGACAAGGGATGAGTTATTGGTAGATAAGTGGAAATAAAGCATGTTTTAAGAGTTAATTGGATGAAACAACTTTAAAAGACCTTGAAACTGTACATCTTGTAGCCATTTTGTGGTGCTTTTCCCGAGCGTAAAGTCCGGTACAGACAGCATGCTGAAGTTTTTGATAACAATAAACAACAACCTGAAGAACAAAAAGAGTCCCATGCATCTCTCAATCCTGACAAAGAACCATTACAGGAGGGTTTCCCCCATCAGGGGAGACCCCTGTGGGGCCCAATGAGAGGGGCAGAAACAGATAGTGCTTGTACAAATCTATGTATGGAGAGTGCAAACATCCCTGGTCCTCTCTAAATACCCACAGAGCTAGGAGAAAACTGTACAATCCAACGTAGGTTTACATAGCAATTGAAAGGTAGATAAAGATAACAATCTGCATTGTGTAAAGACATTGACTTCTGTATAAAAATGGCTTTACACAACACAAACCCATACAGAGCTACACAATGACCAAAGTACCCAGCTACACCTCCATGTCCCTGTAACTAAAGACACAGAACTGTGTATAGCTCTACTGTTCCGTGCATACTGAGGTAGAACCGGAGACAGACAGAGACATAACTATATACACGCACAGTGCTAACCCGGTACAAAAATAGGGCTAGAACAAGAAACAGAGGAAACACGGCTCGCCCGTCTCCCCCCTCTCCCCCTCGGTCCCTGGTCCCGCCCAGAGCAGTCCTTCTGGAAAAGTCAAGCAGACGGAGATCTCTAGGAAGCAAAGGGAGCAGTGAGTGACTTGCGGCGTGCTCTCAGCACACTCGCAAGCTCCCCAGTCCCTTCAAAGCCTCCTAGCCCATGAGCCCCCGCAGTGCTGCCATCCTCCTGAACTTCCCGGCACCCTGAGACCCTTTTAAGGCTCCATTTTAAGTCCAGCTGCACTGTACCTATATATGTACCTAGGTGAGTAGGAATCAGAAACATTATAGTTCAGTCATATTAACCTGGTTCTGTGTACTGTCTTTCAGTAACCAGAGTATCTTCTGCCAAAGGTGCTGCAGCTCTGCCTTTTCTGCACCTTCCTCCTGTTTCATTTGCATGAGTTTCTGATCTGTTTCAGCCACCTGTCAACAGGGATAAATTACCCACCCTGTCACCTTTAAATAACTCCAGGTCTGATGCAAGTTTTCCAGCTACTGTCAACATTACCATATTAAACTGGACAATGGATTAATGTTGAAAGTAACAAGCCATATTTACCTGCTTCCATCTGAGCAATAACAAGTCCCAGAGCATTGTGTGAGACGTGTCCACTTGCCAAGGCACAGTACATAAGTGAGGTGACCTCGAGAGTACAGATTCTGACTCTGGCTCTTGTATGAAGTCAACAGTAAGAGTAGACCCAGACATCTCTTGGATAAACCCTTAAGAAGAAAAGACAACCTCATTGGATCTCTAGCACTATGAATACATTGAGAAGAGCAGCAGCGGCCCATGTTGAAATTTCAGTGTGGAAAAATCAATAGAGCTGAAAAAGAGAAAACAAGACCCTTGTTAACTGCATTTAACAGCTCCACCTCGTGGTACACTGATTATTTCTGCAAGGCCATGCTCACAGGGACTTGGGGAGTGCTGGGTGCGTCAAAGCTTGGGGTGCCTTGGGGCAGCTTCACCTGACCTCATCATCTGCATAGAAGGCAGCACACAAAGCACAGACAATCGAGTTCAGGCTGTGTAGGAATCCCATCTTCCCCTCTTGTGATGAAAATTAGGTAGCTTGGTAGATTTCAGTGGGAGAATCATCTTCCTTCAAGAGCTGTGCCAGTGTTTATCTGACATCATCTCTCACAAGGGTTCAGTCTCTCAGATGTTGTAGAACAGGTCTGATTGTAATGAGAGCATTTTACCTCTAACAGGATAATTGGAAATTGGATTTTTCTTTCCGTCGTGTCCTTTGGGATCTTCTACAATTGAGCTATTGGATGTTTTGACGGATAATTGTGATGGTAATGCTGGGGAGGCGAGGGGAGGCGAGGCAAGGCGTTCAAGGGAAGGGAAGGGAAGTTCCGGGAAAGGAAGTTCCGGGAAGGGAAAAGGGGAAGGGAAGGGAAGGGAAGGGAAGGGAAGGGAAGGGAAGGGAAGGGAAGGGAAGGGAAGGGAAGGGAAGGGAAGGGAAGGGAAGGGAAGGGAAGGGAAGGGAAGGGAAGGGAAGGGAAGGGAAGGGAAGGGAAGGGAAAAGGGGAAGGGAAAGGGGGAAGGGAAAGGGAAAGGGGGAAGGGAAAGAGAAGGGAAAGGGGGAAGGGAAAGAGAAGGGGAAGGGAAAGAGAAGGGGAAGGGGAAGGGAAAGAGAAGGGGAAGGAAAGGAAATTTCAGGAAATTTCAGGAAAGGAAAAGAATAAGGGAAAGGAAAAAGGAAAGGAAAAGGAAAAGGAAAAGATTTCATTTGGAAGAGACCTACAATCACCACCTGTTACAACTCCCTGATCCCTTCAGGGATGACCCAAAGTTAAAGCTGCACTGTCCCAATGCCTCTGGAACACTGACAGGCTTGGGACATTGGACACCTCCCCAGGAAGCCTGTCTCAATATTTGGCCCCCCTCGGTAAAGAAATGCTTCCTCATGTCAGGTCTGAACCTCCCCTGACACAGCTCTGAGTCATTTCCATGTGTCCTGTCATGAATCCCAGGAAGAAGAGATCAGCACTTCCCTCTCCACTTGCCCCAGATGATGGCCAGTTTGTGAAGTTCCACATGGCCAAATTTTCTACCAAAATGCTTTCTTTGAGCAGGGGTGCCAGGATGCTTCCAATATTTAGTACATCTTTCTTCAGGACAAAGGTAGAGTGAGAGAAGGCATGTGGAAGTATCAGCAGAGGAGAAGAGGCAGAGATGGTGAAGCTGGGAAGAAGCAGATGTGGGCCAGAGGTCTGTGCTCAGATGTCACCTCTTTGCTTGTATCCTGTGCCTTCACGTTCTCCCAATGCCCCACAGTCACAGAACCAGGTATGCTTTTTGCTGATATTAAACAGAAGGAAATTGTTGCTGTACTTATCTGTATATTTTTTTCAGTACCACTCTGAAGTTCACGGTTTAGACCGGTCTGCATGGTGCTTGTTAGAAGTGTCAATTTATGTAATAATTCTGTCTGTAGTGTATTGTGAATATATGAACCTCCAATGTGAAGTAGTAAGACACAACAGAATTTTCTTCTTTCTGTTAACCTTTTCTGTGCTGCTGTAGCTTTTCAGTGTTTTCAGAGTACAGAAAACTCTTGTTATATGGAAAATTAACAAATAATACTTGCTAAGAAGTAAATTCCAAAGTAGTGGATATTTTTTTATTCTGTCTCACATTATGTCTTCAGGCACCACTATCTACTATAAAAATGTAAACAGCTTACAACAGCTTTCACTGCATAAAGGCATTAGCATTGCTGCTGAAGAATCAAATATTAGGTTTGAAAATAAATTATGTTTACTAAAACAAAAAGTCAACTTATGGAATTTATGCAACTCATGGCTTTTTCTATAACAGAACTGTAAAATCTCTGTTTGCAATAAAACCAGAAATAAAACAAGGATATACAAATGAATGCTGAGAATTTGAATGTCATTGTAATAGGGTTGTGGTTCTTTTCTTCTAGGAATGGTGAGAAGTTTTTGGGGATAAGGAGAGCATGGAGAGAAAACACTTGCAAAAAGCAAAATCTAGCTTGGACATAAAGGAAAACTTTCCAGGTGCTAATTGCTAGGTTAGATGTGCTTTGGAAAGCAGGGGTTCCTTTTTTTCAGGTCAAAGACAGAGTTATAACATGTCTGTTAAATTTTTGTCATCCTTAATCCAGTTAGAATACATAAACTCCATAGGTTGCTGAGGTCCTTTCCACCACTACTTACACATTCCCAGTATGTGAACCACCATTTACTGATGAATGCCTCCATTTACTGACCATTTGATGATTCTTCTGGAATGCAATTGTGTTTTGAAAATGACAAAGATCAATCACTCTTTTGAGTGCATTGATGAAGAACTTGAATTAAATTGTAAGTCTGCTGGGGAGGTAATACAGAACAGTATACCAACAAAATATGTTTGTGAAACCTTGTGATGTTGAGCAGATGGTCCTCTGCATTTTGCACAAGGTGGCACTTTTTCAGGGCATGTGGCTTCTTTCATAGCCCTGAATTACCACAGACAAACAACGCGATTATCTTACACTTCTTTATAACTAAATGAATTGACACCTGTTAAAAAAAAAAAGGAAAAAAAAGAGTACTATAAAATTGGTCTGAAGTACTGAATTTTTTCTATCAAGGTGTCAAGATCTGTCACGCACTGTCCTGAAGACCTTTCTAGACTAAGTGAATTTCCATATTGTTCTCAAGTCTCACATAATGCCCAATCTTTATGGTTTATTGTTATGCTACAGTTAACGAGATGTGATACCAGTGTTTCTGTACTTTCTGTAGTGTAAAATTGTAGGAGATTATTCTGCAGTACCTCTCTTAAAAAAAGATGTGAGCTGATGAAACATATATTTCTGGCTCCTAGGCTTTGTTTCCAGATAATTTTTTCAGGCATCTTTTAAAATAGCTTGGTGTCTGTGGAAGCAGAGGGAGAACATGAAAGGGGTAGCAGTGCTGTGTAACAGATGAGTATCTGGTGTTTCTTGGACCACAGACTGAAAGCTATAAATCTATGATAAAATATTTTAAATTACATCTGTTTTTTTGGTTTAGTTTTGGGTGGTTTTTTGTGATTTTTTAAAAATATGTTAAATTTAGTTGCTAAAGTATTGTCATTTCTTCTTACCTTTATGTAACGTATAAAGCTATTAAACTGCCTAAGTGGTTGCAGAGGTGCACCCAGTAGATTATTACTCATTGTACACCAAGAATTGCACAGGAGAGTTCTCAGAGCAGGAAGTGAGAAAACTGAAAGCATTTTATTATGCTGTATGTACAGGGACAGATGGCATGCTTGGTAGGTATTGCTCTGATTTAAAAAAAAAATACTGATAGGCTGGTCTTTGGTGGGGGTGGGGGGGGGGGGAGAAAAAAAGGCCTGGGAATAAGTCATATGGATGTTGCTTACCCAGTCTATAAGACAAATAGCTAGGTAACTTTTGAATCTTTTGCAAGATGAAGTCAGAGCACCATGAAAAGTAATCACAAGAAGCAGTCAGAGGCACAGCAACTGCAGTAAAACATGGCATGTTTTAAGTTACTCATGTGCAAGAGGAACTAAGGAACTAACTAAAGAACTAATAAGAGGACCAAGTGTTGACTGAAATTATGGAAATAGTTGTGAATGGGACAGATGGGCAAAGCAGAGCTGGAGGGAGAGAAAAATTTTAGGGCATGGATGATGTGCTGATGTGCATAGACTAAACAGTAAGGTTACTCTTGAAGTCTTCCTTAGCAGCATATTATTGACAGTTTAAAAAAGAGAATTAATTGGGCATTCAGAATTCCTCCTAGTTTGCAGTAAGGTCTTCATACATAAAAATGATAGTGCAAACTGGTCTTAATTTACAGTACTTTTACAGTAATATCTTGATTTGAAAGAACAAAAACTTCCTTGCATTCTAATATGAGATTCTTGAATTAAAAAGCCAGTTTTTTCAGCAATGTTAGAATTATAAAATAATTTAAAAGACACTTAATTACTCTTCCACATTTTATGATACGAAAAAAAAATCCTAACTGAAACTAAGGCTTCTATAGGGATGTAAGCATGGGAAGGAGAAACTTCCACTGGTTATATGTAAGGTGGATACTGCCAGAAGTCCTTCACCCTGAATGTAGTGTCAGGCCTTCTGATGTTCTGTTTTGCTGCTGTTGAAATCACTGTTAATAGTTATGCTAAAAATGACACAAAAGTGATGATAACAGATTTGCCTATGGCGTATCATTGCCTTTTGACATTTTTTATGGTTGTTGTTCCCCTCCACACTTCACTGGAAGTGCATCTGTGGATGCACCTGTGCATCTCCTTGGTGACTGTACATTAATCTGGGCTGAAGACTTTGGGCCCTGCCTTCTGTGGCACAGAGGGGAATTTCCAGCCCTCTAGGATTGGAAACCAGGATTCCCTAGGATTTGCACACTCCCTCACTGGTACAGAAGTTGGAAGGAATATTTTGAAAGTATCTTTTTCTTGTGGCACATGATATATTTTCAGCTCTGTGAGATATTTGGCTTCTTGCAAAGACAATTTCCTTATTACTGCTACTGTCATCAACACAACTACAGGGAATTATTAGATTCAGAATTATTTGTTGTTAAAATAGGAGGTTTAGATACAAACATTCTTTGCTAGCAGTCATGCCCAACAGTTTACTATAGAAATGATAGTGCAAATGCATCCAGGAATAATATTAAACCTAACAGGATGGCAGGTTCATTAGCTTATCAAAGAAACTTCCATTGTGAAGGGTCACGTGGAAGAAATGTGATAAAGACTCCATATAGGAAATGTACAATTGATCTGGACAAGCAGGATAATATGTAATAACATTATAATAACATATTATAATGGGTATAGTTCTTATCTCCTTGGATATGCACGCACTCATTATAAAACAGAGAATTAAAGAAATAAGACTTATATTAAATTACCTAAACACACATGGAAATTAATATTAATAGTAAATTTTTGAAGTGACCTGTGATAAAACATGTAGGAGATGAATCTTACTGAAACTAAACATCAGATGAGTCACTGTTGAAGATTTATCTGGGATCATTTAAGCTACTGCTCAGGGAAACATTCTTTGCCATTCAGATTGCAAAACTTGACCTTTCAGAACTGTTGTGTGTAAACTGCAGTTTCTGGAGAGAACATGGAGCAGGAGATAAAACTGCACTTCTGGCAGCAAAAGCCAGTGAAAAATCCTGTATTGTTTCACTTTGATTTTCTAAAAGCAGAACAAAAGATTTATCTGCTTGTCTCTTCTCAAATATTTTGAACCAGTTATCCAGTTGAAAATAGGATATAAAATCTGAATAACTTTGTCTTCCAACTATTTATATCAAATACCTACATACATGATGAGTTTTAAAATGTTTGTTTTTTACTTTGTGTCCTTTCTCCAAATAATATAATTGGTCTGCAAGAATTCAATGTAGTGCTGCTTGGGTTTTTGGGGGAAGTAATTGAATGAAGGAGTGTACACTTATTAAGTATTTCATTATTAAGCATGAGAAAGTACACCCTGGAGGAGCTACCAGTGCTCCTAGGGATAGGCTAAAATCCAAAGGAGTCTTGATTAGCTGGAAAAAATATCTGAAATCAATCAGGTAAAATAATCAAACTAGTTTGAAGTCAAAATAAAAAGGAAAGGGAAAAACACTAAAATGGTGAACAAAAAACTGTCTTGGCTGCATTTTTGCAGTTCAAAAAAAGCACAATACACCTGGAAATTTTAGAGAAATTGAAACAGAGCATTAGCCAACAACAAGATCTGGTGAAAAAGGAAATGAGTAATGTGTGGGTATGTCTTGAAGAAGTGGTGTTTGTAAGACACAAGAGTCAACTGTTTTATTAACTGCGGTGAATACTCAGGGTATGGACTCTGCTTTCTGACTTTATCTTTTAAGAAGGATCATAAAAAGATGAGGGCATTTGGAGGAAAATAATATAAACAAGGGACCTGTGAATTGTAATAGGTATCAGCTGTCAGAGAAACCTTGAGGAGTCCTCTGCAGTGACTAAGCCTTCGCAGCCTGGAAAATGCTGCCACCAAGAGCAGGAAAAAGAAATTGGTTTGGTTTTCAGGCAGGCCTTTTCTGATAAGTAATATGGAGAAAAAAAAAGTAAAGAACTCCAAGAATTTAAACAGTAAAACAGCCTGCCAAGCTATCTAAACTCTGCCAGTGGAATTAAGTTCAAAATATTTGTCAGGAATGACCAAAGTAGATGTGATCCTGCACAAGACTGGGAGGCTGACATAAATGCCTTGGGAACCTGCTTTACAGGCCCTTTCTGTCTAGGGCGGGGGTGGTTTAGGCTTCACCATTACTATTTAAAAAGCAGACACCGAGCTTTCCGTGTCACCTGCTTTGGTTTATCAATTGTTTTTGTATACATAGCTGTCATCAACATGCTGAGGGTTTTGATAACACAATTGCTACCAGCTGTAAACATGGCAGGTTGCTCTTGCCTGACCACACAAATCAGAGCTCTCACATCACAGAAAAGTATAGGTTTTATTTGTAATGTCAAAATAATGAAAAAAAGAAAAAATCAGCTGGTTCAGTGAGCGTAGTTTAAAATCTTATGAACAGCAATAGAGCTAAATGAGGAGGATACAGTCTAAGAGCAATAATCCTTCATTGCTCTGCCTTAAAACATGCCAGGCAGGAATAACTATAACAATGTTTTAGAAACCTTTTGCCATAAGCAGGGCAGGTTTTAGACATGTACATCCCATTGCAGTGTGCCTGTTGCCATCCCCTACTCAGTCTGTGCAGGTCATTAATTAACTAATGCAAGAATTGCACCAGCCTGTTTGAAATGAAATGGTCACAAGCATGCTTTTCTGGTGAGTTTAAACAACAGCAACCACCAAAAAATACCCAACAAAAACAATACAACCAAAAAAAATATTCCCAGACTGGCAAATTTTATTCCTGAATGAGGTATCCCAAAATCCACAAATATGACCAAAATATTAGTAAGGCTTTGTAAGGATAACAAAACCTTAGGTTCTGAATGAGAATAATGTCTGGGCAATTTGTGTAGCAACTGTCATCCTGCTGACATTACCCACTTCTTTAAGTTTGACATGGAAACATAGAGGGGAAAAAATAAAATATAAAATAAAATAAAATAAAATAAAATAAAATAAAATAAAATAAAATAAAATAAATAAAATAAAATAAAATAAAATAAAATAAAATAAAATAAAATGTTCCTCGCATCAGGGGTATTTTTCCTTTTACCCAAAATGGGGAAAAATTATTCAGAGCAGGCTACAGCAGTGAATGGCAACAATTCACAAATCCAGCTCTGTTTCCAGCTGGAGAAGGAATGCTTACACTGCTCACAAACCTCTTGGCCGTTCCCATCAGGTGTTACCTGGCAGCAGGAACAATTCCATCCGTGCTGTCTGCAGTGACTCAGAAAATATCAAAGCAGCCAAACTCTTAAGAAAGTATTAGGAAAATCTGTTAGAAGTCTAACTTACTCTGCATAAACCTGGAAATAAACTTTCCTGTTACTGACTGAAGTGTGCTCACTTCCACAACTCGAGTTGCTCCGAAGGCTCAGGATTCTGTCTTGGGATCTATGAGGAGGTGATGTGACCCGTTTCCTCTTATCTAAGGGAAGAAAGTTGCCTTGCGGGTTTTCTTTCGGAGGGCCCCTGATGTGCCAGTGTAGTCCTTAGTCTACGTTTGTTCGTAGATAAGCGTGGGAGTATCAGCTGTGAAAGAAACGTTTTGGCTACTGATTGCTTGCACAATTTAGGCTACTCAGGGTCCACGATGTGCTGCTGGTGGTCTCAGCCAGGGTTCAGAATGAGAGCCTGGATAATTTATTTGTGCAAAATCCAAGCTGAGTGTAAGAAGTCATCGCTAAATGAGCTGAAGGTTAGGTGTATTCTAATACATATAAACAGATATGTGTGTACACAAATACATATGTGTGTGTGTTTCTGTTTCAGAGATGTATTCATTTATAAACACAGGGTTTTTTAGGCGCGTCTTAATAAGTGAGGTTTTAACTACAGGCTTCTGCATTTCAGTATCTTTGCCAATTTGGAAAGTTTATAGGTAGAGTCAGCCAAAAGGTGATAGCAAAAATTGAGGATTTCCTACTCTGGTTCTTGTGGTTAGCTTGCTTATCTCCTGAAAAAACTAAGTGTGAATGCCTTACTGGATCATTCTATGAGTCTGGCAGTGACGTTTAGCTTTCTGGGTAAGACTGGGTGGCAGTTCCTTGAACTGGAAAGCAGGGAGTTGGTTCTTAGCAGTCGATCACATGTAGCTCAGTTAACAACTGGTCTTGGAAATGCCACACTGGCACTTAAACCGGTCTTCCCAGCACAGTGGCTTATGAGGAAACCTGCATTTGATGATCCTGAGGACAGCCACGTGTGGCTCTGAGCGGGGTTTTGGGAGCAGGTAGCAGTACTGGGCTCACGGTGAGGACAGCAGCAGGGGGAACAGGAAGCTCTGCTCTTCTCTTATCAGGCCAGCCCCAGCATGTCCCTGGCTCTTATCAGCCCTGGCAGAAGCAGTTTCTGATGTGTTGAGCCTGTAAAGTCCTGTCATAGGGTGCTATAGGGCCTGGTCCCGTTGCCTCCTGCTTGCACTTAAAGAGGGGCTGAGAAGCACTTTGTGACATATGGGAACAAGGCAAGGCAGTGGCGACAGACCGTGAAGGGAGGCGATGCTGGATCTCATCATTCTCAGCCTTCATTTCTTCATCTGCTTTCTCATCTCCATTGTAATCTGGTATGGACCAAAGGTACAGTGCAGTCCCCTGCAGCCAGAGAGACACCCCCTCCTCCCCCAGTCCATGGTTCCCCATTCTGTGTTTACAAAGACCCGTTTTAGCTTTATTTTTCTGTGGAAGCAAGGTTGTATTGGGAATTTGGGAAGAACTGGAATGCAGTAGCTAATTGTAAGTAAATTTAATGGGAAGGTTGCTTTCATAAAACTGCTTATATTATCTCTTGTGAGAGGGAGAGTTATATGTTTGAAATATATAAGAGGAGGGAAGGAAAGGCAGGAACATTTGCTAGAAATATCAGGTTGAATACGGCTTCTCAATAAAAAATGTTTTCTTTCCTTTGCAGAATAACATTTTATTGACTTAAGTCACTTTATATTTCTAGCCATAATATTATGTAAAACTATTGGATTTACATGTAAATGTTACCTGTTGCGTACCTGTACTGTATAGTATTTTACATTTGCCAGCCTTATATTTGTTTGCACGCGTGTTTTGAAGGCCAAAAGTTGTTTAGGTGCAGAGAAACTAATAGTGATTGAGAGTTTATCTTGCCTGAGCCTCAGATATCTGGTTTCCAGCAGCTGTTTCTCCTTGTCCTGTCAGTTCTGTTAGTGAACACACTAACTGAACGTTGTCACCAAGCTCTTGTGCTTTTCTACCTCTGCATGTTTATAGTCTTTCACTGAAACCTTTTCTCCCTCTCCTCACATGAAATCCAAATGTGAATTGCTTTACAAGCGACCTTTTCATTTATTTGTCGGTGTGTTTTAAGGATGGGGATTCACACAGCTCCAGCAGAGGAGGAGCTGAAATGGAGCCAGATGGTCTTATACTCATTGGCAAAGAGGAGGACATAAAGAAGTCCCAAAGAATAACAGCCAAAGTCGATGGCAGAGAAATTGTTGTTTTCTACCATGAGGGGAAATTTCATGCTCTGGATTCTCGCTGCTACCGTAAGATATTTGCCTGCGTGATCTCAGTGTTGTTAGAATTAAGCATAAAATCTGCTGCATAAATTAATATGGTATTCTGCCATATTTCAGATGAAGGAGGCCCTTTATGTCGTGGAGAAATAGAGGTATGTAAGCAAAATAAAAATAATGTGGAGGGATAGAGTCATGTAAAAACTCCAATGGAGTTTTTGTAATGCTTTTATGTGAACATTACATAGGAAAAAAACAATATACATATAACCTCAGACAGCCATACAACCAAATTACCAAACATACCTTTTGTCCCAGAGGATTACTTGCTATCTTTTCTTCTTCTTCTTCCTGCAGGATATTGATGGACAAGCGTGTATTGTTTGTCCTTGGCATAAGTTTAAAATCACCTTGGAAACAGGAGAAGGATTGTACGAAGGAATAAATCCTCTGGAGCCATCACCAACACCAAAGTGGCAATCAAAAGGAGTCAAACAAAGGATTCACAAGGTCTCAGTAGACAATGGAAATGTTTATGTGAGTCCTCCAGATTTGTCTGTGAGTTTTGACTCTGATTATTTTGCTGAAAAGTACAAAAATAGTGGTGAATTAGCTATGGGAAAACCAAGCCACTCAGAAGCCACAGAATAGGTCATGGCCAGACAGCAGAATCCTGGGGAATGCACAAATGAAGAATCTTTGTTGGGAAATAAAAATGTACTGTGCCATGAAGATTGTCTCCAAATTAAATTCTAATATTGTTATGTTAAAGCACTGAAATATATATAAATGAGTAAGATAAGAAGCCCTGCATTGTCAGAAATGTGGCTGATTTTGTGCTGAGGATTTTTTTTGCACTTGCATTTCAAAAAATTAATTACAGCAGAGTGTCTCACAATATTTGATATTTTGCTAGAACTATTTTAATTTTTAAGAGGGGATATAGTATACTACGGCTTATAAAACTTACTACATAATTAAAAGTAGATAGTCAGGTGTAAAGGTTATCTTTATATACTTAACAGTTTATATTTCTAATGCCTCTGGTAAAAATGATATGGAAATTTTACACCTTTGAGATATATGTGTGATCTCTAGCTATTTATTAAATGCCACAAAGGGAAGCACAGAACTTCAGAATATTTTTGTGCACTCTTTTATGCCTATTTGTACATTACTACCTTGAGTATATAGATGTATTTCTCTTCCTTCTTCTCACTGAACTCCTCTTGTTAGTTCATCGAATAATGCAGGAAGGATTTGTTATGTATAACTTTTTCTTCCTGGTTCTGTTGGTTAAAGAGGGAACTGTTTGGTGTGATATGTGAACTAGTAGCCCTTGTTTGCTTGTTTTTCTGTATTGTAACCACATTTTTCTACATTCATTAGAAAAAAAAAAAGTGCTTTCTGTGTAGAGGCAAAGCCTGTGTTTTTCTTTATATGATTGCTGTCCAATATCAAATCTGCCCCAAAAAAACCCTTCCAAGGAAGTTTCTCTCTGAGCTCTGCTGCACTCCAGGATGTGGTGGGTTCTGCTGTTCAGCCTGTGGAGTGCAGACACCCTGTGAACACAGAGCATTCAATCATTGAGGCTGGAAAACACCTCTAAGACCATCAAATCCAACCCTTAAATCAGCACTGCCAAGCCTAGCACTAAACCCTGTCCCCAAATGCCACATCTACACTTCTTTTAAATATGCCATCCTGCATGGCTGCAATTCTTCAGTGTGGGTTTTTTTTTTTGTGATTTGTTGTTTTTTCGCAAAGTTCATTCATAGCCAGGTTCAGTTTGAAATGCCTCCTCTTCATCTCTAAGTTTCTCTTGTGTTTGCAGCAGGCTGTCTTGCTTTTAACGTATGTCATGGGTAACTAGGCCTGTGTCAACACTGTTGTTGATACAAATGTGTTTAGAAGTAGTGAGGCAGAGGGAAGAGTCAAAGGAAAATTTGTACTGCATTGATCACAACAAATAAATCAAAGTACACAAACAATTAATTTCACTACAGCTCAGTTGAGAGAAAACCTCCTCTGGTCATGCCACCTTGATATGGTTTTTGCGGCTGACAGAGAAAAGTGGCACCTTGAAAGTGCTGTTGAGCTGACCTACCCCAGTTCTGGTTTGACATGGAAGTGATTTTTTCAGGAAGTTGAGTCAAACCAATCAGTGGTCAAGTTTGGATATTGGCACCTGAAGTGACCACTGAAGATAGGGATACGCCTCTGAGAACACAGGGGGTTAAAAGCAGGAACTCCCAAGAGCTCACTCTCTTTGGTTCCGGTCAGGGTGCTGTGCAGACCTCCCCTGCCCAGCCATGGGGCTGAGTGGGGGAGGGGAAGCCATGAGGCCTGGTCGAGGTGAGCCGAGGGGTAGAAGGACTGGAACCGAGCCAGCTCCTGTGGACGGAAGGGTGGAAAGAAGCGGAGATGCCTTTGTCATCCTCCCCCCCAGAAGGAAGAGACAGAGTCCGGACGGCACCTTAACTTTGCCAGCGCGGAGGAGAAGGAGTGGGGGGGAAGGTGCCCAGCCTTGGCCTTGGGAATTGGCTGCTGGGCAGAGATATCAGCCGTCCTGAGAAATGAAGGCTTTGTAAAATATTACTCCTCCTTGATTTGAAGTAGAAGAGAGACAGTCTGGGATCTGAGATGATGGAAGAAGAAATTCTTGAGTTGGAAGGAGATGATGGAGTGGCTTCTGGCTGGACTTTTCTTGTTAGCCATAGTCTGAACCAAATTCTCCTAACAGAAGCTGCACTTAGGGGGGTGCGTTGGTGAGCCAAGAGACTTGTTTCAGTGATTACCAGCAGACGAGTAGAGAGAACAGAGGAGAGTTGGAGAAGGTGTGGAAAAGCCCTCTGTCTTCGAAGAAGAAGAAGAGGAGAAGAAGACCTCTGTTCTTGGACCCTCAGCCCCAGGGGAAAATGGGGGAGACTGTAGTCCCAAGATGAGAAACTGAACTGTTGTCTCTTTTGGTCCATGGCAAAGCATCCTTAAAGGAGCCCTGTGAGCAGTCTGTCCATGCACGGTGGTGAGAGCACTGTGACATGGAAGGGAGAGTGTCACCATGGCAGATTTTCTCCGGGCGGTTGCCATGTGTGACATGGAAACACAAGGGTGGCAATTGTGTTTCCTGGGAAGTCTGTGGCACAGGAGAGACTCCTGTCTCCCTTGAAGGATTGAGTATTTGAATATCTGAAGGGTAGCAACTTGATCAGGATCCTGGGTGGTGTCTCACTGTTGAGTTTGTTTGGAAATTAGGTGGGAGGAGGAGGGGTGTTTTGGAAAGTCTTCATCCAGGATTTAGTGTTTGTAGTTTTTATAGTAGTTGTAGTTTAATAAAATTCTTTTCTTTGTTACTAAGCTTGGGCCTGCTCTGCTCTGTTCCTGATGACATCTCACAACAATTATTTAGAAAAGTACATTTTCATGGGGGCGCTGGCATTGCACCAGTGTCAAACCATGACAGCATTTTATAAGAACTAGAGCACAGAAATGCTTTTCTTGTCATCCTCCTCTTCCTCCTCTTTCTCTTCATTTCCCTGACCATTCAGCCAGCCACTGCTAATTATCAGATGCAAATGCCTGCCTTCCTTCAGGTGAATCACATCTTGATTGTCTGCTAGAAAATGCTGTTGTGTACTGGCCAGTTCTGTGATTTGTTGGGGTTTTTTATTACAATTTGTTTGCTTTTAAACGAATATGTCAACTTCTCCTCTTGAAGCAGGAAGGTGGAGCAGGTGCCTTCCTGCCATCTACCCCAGATGGTGCCCCAAGGGGCTTGGGTGGTGTCAGGGGGATGAAGAATTGCTGCTCTTCCCTCCCTCCTCACCCAGCTACCTGCACCTGACATTAAACTTGACCACAGATGTTGTGTCCTAATAGAAGACATGGATCATATAAAAGGAGATTATTTCATGGTCTTCAGATATGCCTGCATTAACTCATGTGATTGCTGAGACAGTATTTTTATTGATTTTTCTTGAAGTAGTGCATTACTAGAAATTGACTCTTTAAATTAATAAAGATGTTCAGTTTAAGAAAGCACTGACTGAACAATATGCTATTATGTGTACGATGTTTAGAAGAATGATGGAAATAGGAAGTTTTATTTGAAAACTTAATGGACATGTTGACACTAGTGGAAGAGTGCTCAGGATTCTCCAGAATTGCATTTACTGGCTAAAATTCAGAAAACTGTCTAATCACAAGCTTACACTTAATCATATTGAATAAATGCAACTGCATGTCCAGGCATCCTTTAAAGTAAATCCTTTTTCATCAGTACTTCTCATGCATAATAACTATCTGCAAGAGTTTATGGTTATTTTGCCTCTTTTTTTTCTCAGGTACTCTTTCCCAGGAAGGTTGCATTAATTTAAAATCTAAAGTTTGCCCATTAGATTTCATTCCCCTCGATTTTCCTGTTGATGATCATAGAAGGAACAGAAAATTATTAACTTAGGTAGCTGTGAACAGAGCAAGGAAGGTTAGTGGGCTGTTAGTTTTTTATATTATTTTACCCTTTCATCTTTCCGCTTTTCCCTTTTTCAATTTTTTTTTTCTTTTTTCCTCTTTCTTCTTTTTTCTTTTCTCTTTTATTTTTGACAGCAAAGAACAAAGCTTTCAACATATTAAAGTCACTACCTTTAAAAAAAATTACATGGACTATTCTGAGCTTTGAAGTGCTAGACTATGCACTTAATTTGGAAATAATTTAAGTACTTAATGTCCTATACTTGAACATTCTGAGTCTCTTATCTTTCCAGCCCTTTCGAAGTTCCTAGTTCCACTGGTGAGAATGCATGAAGACAGGGAAAGCACAGGAAGGGAGACGAGGAGTTGTTAAGTCAAGGCAATGACGCTCAGGCGGCATTTCAGGCACAATGAAGAGGTAGAAGGAATGAGTAGCTGCGAGCAGGAGGTCAGTGAGTCAACGGCTGGATAATTACCGCTTCCTAGAGACAAGTGTTAATGACAGCGATCAACCAAGCCATTCCGGAAGAGTGTTTTGTTTGTTTGCGGGGAGGGAGATTTAGTTGAATTTGACAAATGAATAAATAACATCTGTTTTTCATCATAGATCAGTCTGGCAGGGAGCAGAGAAATACATTCTGTGCTTTGGAAGGAAGATTTTAGTGATGATTCTGCAAGGCATTCAGTCTCTATAATGAGCAAGCAGCTTGAAGACAATAAATAAGTTATGTTATGCTATCATGGAATCATCTTTTCGAGAAAGACAGGTGAAAACTATGTAGCAGTTTTAAGTGCAGCCTGAGCCTTGACCTGATGTACCTGCGCTGCAAACTCTGATTAGACGGTGTTGACTATAGGGCTGGGTGCTATCCTCTTCCTTCTATTTGTAGTGCCTTGCTTTGCAATGCTCCTCTGGTTGCACGTTAAATTAAGGACCCCTTCAATGTAAAACGTGCTGTTAAGCTGGGACTGAGAAGTTCATTATGGAGCATATAACTTGGGGAAGAAGGATGGCAGAGAGCAGAATGAGGAAAATCTTCATTCTGTAGGAAAGCAGTTTTAAAAATAGTCTTTCACCATTGAAGCCCCTTTTCAATAGCTTTGTGCAGTTCCTAATTTTATACTTAATATTGGAATGAAATCAGTTCTGAATATTGCATCTCTGTTTCCTGAAATTATTAGAAGTATCTAATCTGGTTCCCTTGCAGCTGGTAGAAACACAGACTGTGAGAGTCAGCGTTCACCGACCCCCCATCACTCTGCCCCACTGGCTTGGCAACTTCTTTCCAAGGTTACTGGGGGAAGCAGGGGATGTGGAATGGAAATAATATCAGTGGAGAGGTCCTTCAGCCTCTGTGTGTGTGGGGGGAGGCTGTCCTTGGCTGGCAGAGCCCTGCGAGAGCTCCGGCCACTGCAGACCTGGCCATGGCTGTACCCGAGGTGTCCGGGGTCACGGTTTTCTGCTGGGCCAGCAAATTCAGCCAGCTCCACCAGCAGGTGAGTAGGCACCATGCAGAGAGAGGCAGGAATCAGTAAGGCTTCGTGGGGTCTGACGGATTGGGTTACTGCTTCAAACTCTATTCTGCAAATACTGGTTTTGATGTGGCATTTATTCATGATGAAACCCATGGATTTCATTAGGTGGATTTTCTAGCTAAATGAAGAGTCGAGCATGGTTTTCAGCCTCTGCCATCTGTAAACTGCTGAAGTGGACTAAAAAATGAAAGTGACAGTTTTGCCTGTAGGTAAGAAAAACTGGCAAATCAGTGCAGATGTCCTAATTATTGTTGCAAACAATAGTAGTTAGAAATCCAAGGCTTATGAAGACAACTCCAGCAATAATTTATCTTTTTAAAACAAACAAACAAACCAACAAACAAACAGTTCTTAAATTAATTATTTAGTAATTATTAATTAATTTAACTGTTCAAATTACAATTAATTTTTGCTGCAGCTGTAGTTGACTAAGGATCCAGATAATGCAGAGATTACCAGTAAAGGTGATCCCTCTTTATTAAGGCAGTCACTACAGTGGAAAAAAATGCTGAAGTTTTTGCCCCTACTAAGATAGGTTAGCTGCACCTGAAGGTTTCCTGATTTTTTAATGCATGTATGTGAGTTATTTAATGAGAGGTTTCACCTCTGCACACATATGTCCTTCCCTGATTTCAATTAACATCTAAGATTCACATTCAAGGCAAAACTATTTTTTTTTATTACAGTGTGTGCTGAACATCCCACTCCCCCCAAAAAAACCAAAATTACATGTTTATTTGGTACAGATTGTTCCAGGAAAAACTGAATACTTGTGTAGCTTTGTTTTGGCCCAGGAAAGCCCAGAAGAACAGTGAAGATATGGCCTTCCTTACATTTATTATAAGGTCTTGAGTATTCCTGGCATGGCACTGGCTCAGCACCCAGGAGACCAGCACACCATCATTTGAAAAGCCAAGGATGCTCAGGATCAGCAGCATTTCTCTGAAGGCTGTGTCACCTTGCAGTGCTCATGGTATTTTTCATGAGACTCAGCACTGAAAGAATACCTGAAGCTAACAATAAGTTTGGAGGTGCAGGTGTTCACACCAATTGTCATTATCAGTTTTCTTGTGCTAAGCAGAATGGAGGTTTGATGTTAACTGAATGGATATGGAAGGTCCTGCACCTGGATCAGGGCAATGCCAGGCACAAATACAGGCAGGGCAGAGAATGCTGGAGAGCAGCCCTGAGGAGAAGGACTTGGGGTGCTAGGAGATGAGAAGCTCAAGATGAGCTGGCAATAAGCTCAAACAGCCCAGAAAGCCAAAAATGTCCTGGAGCAGAAAAAGCAGTGTGGCAGCAGATTGAGGGAAGTGATTCCACACCTGCACTCAGGTGAGACCCTACCTGCAATGCTGCATCCAGCTGTGGGGTCCCACTACAGAGGGATGTGGATCTGCTGGAGCTGGTCTAGAGAAGGTCACAAAAATTATCTGAGGCTGGAACCCTTCTGCTATGGAGACAGGCTGAGAGAGTTGGGGTTGTTCAGCCTGGAAAAGAGAAGGTTCTGGGGAGATCTTAGAGTCCCTTCCAGTCTGTAAAGGTACTCCAAGAAATCATAAGAGGGACTTTTGACAAGGGCCTGGAGTGACAGGACAAGGGGGAATTGCTTCAAACTGACATGGGGCAGGTTTAGATTAGGCATTGGGAAGAAATTCTTCCCTGTGAGGGGATGAGGCCCAGACACAGGTTGCTCAGAGGAGCTGTGGCTGCCCCATCCCCAAAAATGTTCAAGGCCAGCATGGATGGGGTTTTGTATGAGCAGGTCTAGTGGGTAACATCCCTGTCCATGGCAGGGGTGTTGGAACTAGATACTTTTTAAGTGTCTCTTGCAACCAAAGCATTCTGTGATTTTGTGATTTTATGTGATGTGATACTCTGGTTACTTTTCCTATTGTTTTTTAATAGCTGATGCCTGTGAAACTGAAGCAGAAATAAACATTTGAAATGTTTTCTAGTTTTGGTATAGAGTATTATTCTTATATTTAAAAAAAGGTGCAAATTCTCTAAATGAAACAATGAAAATACTAAGTGTGGTTTTGGCATTTACCCAAACACTCTTCCCACACCTCCCTGCTGCAAAACGGAAACAAGAAGGAACCCAAAATTTCCCTCGGGCTAAAGAAAATAAGTCTTGACTTCTTGTCCTTTGAAGTTCAAATGGGACAAAACCAGAGCTGTTCTAAGTTCCCTTGCTGAGATGACAGATAAACAATGAAGCACATGGTGGCTGCCCCTTGATCAGGGCAGCAGTTTTGCTTTCCCACAGTGGTGGCAGGCTGTCCTGTTACCACAGCTGTGACATATTTACCCTCTCCTTATCTGTATAAGGCAGCTTCTCAGAAAGCTCCCGAGCCCTCCCTGTCCCTGGTTCTGCAGAACTCACCCCATAGCAGGTGTGGCTAAGTCTCAGATTTGTTTGGCAGCCTGTGTCTAAAGGGTTCTTGTATCAGCAGGTTCAGCTGGAAACACAGGTTTAAAGTCTTTGGCCTTGTGGAATGCACAATAACAAAGGAACAAAGCACCTACAGCGACACTTTATGGGGTTTTGTCTCTATTCTGTCCAGAAATGAGTGTTCCCCAGACTTCCAGTTAATGTATCCTGCAGGCATTCCTGTAGGGGATGTGGAGGGGTGGTGTGTGTTCCATTCAGAAGTTGCCTGCAACTTCATGATTCCAGTTGTCCCAGTCTCCAACAGCATTTTATGCACTTTTGCAGGCAGATGTGCACCAAAACGAAACATCTCTGCTCCCCCATCTCTGGAATGCATTAGTCATGAGAGTGCACTGGCAGTTCCTCCTGCAATTCCCACCTGCTGTTCCAGTCTTAGGAGCAGCATTGCCCATCAGAGATGGTGGGGGAAAGGAGGAAGGAATATATTTTTTCACTGTCACACCCCTCCAAGTCCCTTTCTACAAGAGTTGCAGGTGGGAAGAATATCAGTTTATTTAGACAGAATTGTTCCAGCTGAAATTAAAAAAAATAAATGAATGCAACTTCACATTGACAAACTCCTGGTGTTTAAACAGCTGGATTACATGCTCTGCAATATCATCTCTATACCTCAGGAGTGATATAAACATTAATTACGAGTGAATACAGCTGACAAAAATCACTCTCAAGATCTTTCATGTATCACCTTTCTCCAAGTTTCCTTGCATCCAGGGAAATGGAACAATGGAGGGCAAGCTGCCTGACAACCAGCAGAATTCAGACCTTTATTTCAAAGGGGAGGAATTGAGTTTCCAAAACAAGTTTCCCTTCCTCCTTGTAAGATCTTTTCTAGCCCAGCAGTGCACATCTGCGCTGACTGCAGCTGTGTCCCATCCTGCTGAGTGTGGGGCATGTGTGATGCTTACTGCTGAGAAGGGATCTTGGCATGGCACCCTGTGCTACCTGGGAATGCACCATAGTCACAGGCTTATTTTATTTAGGATTAAGGGGAGCTATGGTAGATGGCTATGCATATGTATGCAAATTAGGCAAGGTTTCTGAGTAAACAAAGGTCTGTCTGCCAGGAGGCAGCGAGTGGTGAATTGTAAATGAGGTATCTTCCAGATCCTGTTTTCCTTCAGATGTCTCCTTTTCAGAGCTTGATAATCTAGATTCCAACAGAAAAAAACAGAAGCCTTAGGATGGAGGAGTATTGTAGCACCTGTAAATCAGTGGTGCAGCAGAGCTGCTGCCTCCCCCTTGCCTCATGCCACTTTCATATAGGCAGTTGCCAAGGGACAACTTGTTGACCTTGTGTTTCTGCTCCCTCTGGGTGGCTGAGGAGCTGCTTGTGGTCAATCTCCTCCTCAAGTGGCTGCTGGCCCTTGTCCAGCACACTGGTCACAATGCAGCCACCCGCAGGGCGACCTCCAGCAACCCAGCCATCTGTATGGAGCCAAACCTGCTGAGCCCAGCCAGTAGGATGAGGCCTCCCACTGAAAGCCATATGGAGTTGATGGAGAAGATGTCTCTGCACCAACCCGATGTAGTCTTCCTGTCCTACCAGAATCTGAGTGCTCAGAAGTCCCTGCCAGCCTCTTTTCTCCAGTGAGTGCTGCTGGGGAAGAAGAAGCTGCTGGAAGAGCTGCTTCCCATCCACAGCCTTCTGTGTAGGAGGCTGCTTCACAAATTTTCAGGCTTTTGGACTGAGAACAAGGTTTTGATGTGACCAGGTGAAGGTGCTGGGATCTGTTCTTAAGAACAGAGGACCTGATCAGAGCTGGCAACTCTTTAAAGAGACTTTTCTTGGAGCAGAAAACCTTTCCAAGCTAACATGTAAAGAACCAAGCAAGGTGGACAGGAAACCACCACAGATAAGCAGGGATCTTCTCCTAAAACTGAGGAGTAAGAGGAAGACACTGCCAGTGGGAGTAGGAACTGGTGACCTGGGGAGGGTACAGGGATAAGGTTTGGATATGTAGGGACCAGGAAAGCCAAGGCAAAAATGAAACAGGGCTTGGAAAGGGGTGTGAAGTGTAACAAGAAGGGATTCATAGGGACTCATAGGGACTCAACAAGAAGGGATTCATCAGCTGGGAAAAACGGCCAAGGACAGTGTACCACCAGTAAATGAGAAGAGAGAGCTGGCGATGGCAGATACGGAGAAGGCTGAGGTTCTCTGTGAGTTCTTTGCCTCAGACTTCAGTGGCCATCAGGTTTCCTGTGTCTCTTGATTCCCTGAGGCTGCAGGTGGGGGTTGGTGAAGTGAAATCACCCCCACTGCCAGCCAAAAGCAGGTTCAAGAGCACCTGATAGAACTGAATGGCCACAAGCCTATGGGACCTGGTGAGATGCATCCCAGTGCCCTGAGGGATGATATTGTTGCCAGGACACTCTTGTGATGTTTATAAAATCACAGCAGCCAGGCAAAGTCCTCAGTGACTGTGAAAATGAAAGCATCATTTCTACTTTTAAACAGGGGATAAAGGGACTACTGACCAATCTGGTGGCCTTCTGTGATGTAGTGACTGCAAGGACTGACAAGGGAAGACTGACTAGTGTCATCTACCTAAACTTTTGTAAGGCCTTTAACACAGTCCCACAAGGCATCTTCATGTCCAGATTAGGGAGACATGCAACCGAAGGTGGACTGCTTGAGGGATAAGGAATTGGCTGGGTGGATGCGGACAGAGTTGTGGTCCATGGCCCAGTGTCCAGGTGGAAGCTGATGACAAGTTGTGCTCCTCAAGGCTGTGTCTTGGAGCCGTTGCTCTTTACTGTTTTTGTTGTTTTGACACAGACAGTGGGATTTAGTGGACCCTCAGCACTTTTGCCGATGACACCAAATTGGTTAGTGCAGCTGTTCAAACTTGAGTAGTGGGCCCATGACAACCTCCTGAGGTTCAGCAAGGCCAGGTGCTGGTGCTGCACCCGGGTCAGGGCAATCGCAGGTGTAAGCACAGACCTGGGGAAGAAATCCTTGAAAGCAGCCCTGTGGAGAAGGATGGATGCTGGTGTATGCTGGTGGATGAAAAGCTGGACATGAATAATTTAAAAAAACACATTTATTTATGTTCTTTCTCAGGAAGCTATTTCTCATACCACATAGAGAATTATGATGCAGCAAAGGCTCTAAGCAGGCAACCTCTGAGAGAGGCTGCCCCTCTGGAGTAAGTAATATGAGGGTGCAGGATAATTCAAGAGGCTACAAAGCTAAAATTAAGTTAATTTCTCAAAGCAGTAAGAACAACATTCAAATCCATGAAGAATATTCAGCTATCACAACACACTGTTCTTGCTGTCCTGATATTTGCTTCTGTATTTACAAGTATGCAGACAGAAAAGAAGGCTGAAAACTAGAAAACAGCAGTGAAATCATAACAGAAAGAAAAACAAGAAAATAGAAATCAGGAAAATAAATTTAAAAGGGAACAGCTGATTGAAAGACTATCTCTGAAATGGCACGGTGAATTTTAGTAAATTGAAGGGTTTTCTTAAATTTTGTTTTAAATATGAAATGGTCATCCATTGGCAGATGCTTAACACCTGTATAATGAAAGGTAATTAACAATGTGCTATGTCTTTTGATTCTGGAAAAGTGCAGTTGTACAAAAAATTAAGATCTATTTATGATTCATTGAGACCTTACAACTTTGATCAGTGAATAACTGTTTTTATATGCATAGAGGCTATGGCAGATATTTGTATATCCAAGTATAGTCTTTGTTCTTTATTTTTCTCTTCTTAAAATGGATATTCACTCATATGTTTTGCTGACAATATTAGATAATTTTCATTTACCATAGCTAATCAACATTATCTGCAATCACTTTGAATGTTTTTAGTAAGAAAAAGTGGAAACATGATTTTAGTAAGAAAAACTAGAAACTTATGCATTACTGAAAATGCATGTGGGCAGACAAAGGGCTGAGCTTCTGCAGGAGCACATTAAAGCAGTTTGAGGTACTTCTCCCTGTAAAATTCATGTGCTGGGTCACTTAGTCTTAAGCGCTTATCAGAACTTACAAAACATGCTGAGTGTATGCCATCCCTTCCCTGGCCCCAAATATCAGCAGCATCTCTGGCCAGGGTGGTACTTTTCTGAGTGCCTTGTGGGAGAGGACACCCAGGCAGCAGAGATTTTTTGAAAAGGTTTGATCAGAATGTGTGGCCAGGCAGCCCCAGAAGGGATCCTTCCTTGCTCTCTAGTGAGGATCACGTGCCACTTCCCCATTCTTTGTGGTGCTTGCTCCATGCCCACCTCTCCCTGTGGTTCAGCCTCAGCTCAAGTCCAAGTCAAGCCATGGGGAGGGGTAGCAGGGCAGGCTGGGTTGGGGGTGATGCTCCTCTGCATGACATAATGGTGTGTGTCCACCTTGTGGCAATGGCTTACCTTTCTAGAACAGCAGAAACAACATATGAACTACTTTTTTCTTTTTTTTTTTTAATTCTTTGACCTTTATTGTGATGCAATTTGTAACACTTATTAAACTATGACATAAGAACTGCAAGGTGCAACTCTGCATCTACAGCTGGGGATTTTCACCATTGTGAATGGGGTTTCTTCTGCAGCATGTTGTGCTTTCAGCCCTTCACCTCTGAAGCAGGTTGGGACATTTAGGCACCCCATGAGACGAGTCCCTACCTCATAGCACAGGACCTTGTTTCTTTCACTGCCAAAATCAACAAGCTTGTCAGGCAATTCTTGTGTGGGACATCTGCAGCAGCAGACCTGGCTCTTGTTTACCACATCTCTACCCTCACAGGGTTAGCAGATTTCCACAGCTTGCTAGTTGCTTGCACAGCTCTGCTCTTCCAAAAAATGAATCTGGTTTTAAATTTAAAAGTGACATACATTTTCTTTCTCCTTCTCCTCTAATTAGATACTTTCCCACTCCTTTCATATTTCTGTTTCAATATTGCACTGATGCCTTTTCCTTGGTCCTAAAATTAAGAGCCAGACATGGTTGAGGGATAAAAGATTTTTACTTCGGTATTGAATAAGGATTTTTATGGTGTGACACTTCTCCAAGGTGGAATACTCAGAAATGCACACACACAATAGATCTCATATGCAATTTTATAGACCTTGTAAACTAGCATATCTAACAAAGATGCTCTAATGAGAGGCTTGAATGAATAGCATGGTACCTCCTTGTTCTGAAGTATTCTCCCTATGGGCCTAATCCTAGTTTATAGGATGTATTCTAGAGGGGACCTTGGTTTCTCAAGATAGTGTAGGATTTCTGGCCTCCAACTGTGAGGCCTTTAGGATGTTTGGTCTTGTGGCCCAGCAGAATACCAGGACTATGCCAAGTTATCAGACTTAATGAATTACAAGTATGCATTCTGAGGGCACTGAGAATACATAAAAGGTATAAAAAAGAAAGGCAAAAATTATCGTGGCATCAGCACTGGTATTACTTGATCTGATTCACTACATTTAGGAAAAAAAGTAGTAAAAATAGATGTTAATAAATGGGCAGGATTAGATAAAATTTTTGAGAACAGTCATAAGAAACTGGCAAGAAAAAAAAATTCTGTCTGGGGTCTGTGTATCATAGGAGGCCACCAATATATTCAAAAACTCTTTTAGCAAGGTCTGGGTAATGCCAAAGCAGTGGGAGCAGCTACCACTCCTGGTGAGATGACACAGTCTCTGAGAAAATGAGATACAGGGATGAACACAGTCTCTTGGGAAGCTGTTGGAGAGGCTCCAGTGAAGTCCAGCATCACTGGCTTCTGGAGGGAGGGTGGTAAGTGTGCCAATACAGGGGGCCGTGTGGGCAAAATAATCCTCTTGCACTTTCAAAAAGCTTTGAGAAGCTTTTTGCAAAGCTTATTAAACTTTGTAAAGAAAGTAAGTTGCCACAAGATTGGATGAGAGGTTGGTTTTGGAGCTGAAAGCTGGTATCAGAAGAGGAAGTGAATGACAAGGCTTAGTGGTCACTCTCCAGGAAGGAGGAGATTTATGCAGTCAGGGGATAATTCAGGTCAGAAGGGACCTCTAGAGACCATCTAACCTAGCCTCCTCTCCAAGCATGTCTAAAGGTCTAAGGTTATGCAAGGACTTCTTCAGTGAAACTTGAATATGTCCAAGGATAGCCATTCCACAACTTGACACAGAAGCCTTAGAATTTGAGCTGTTTTTTCTTGATGCCTCCATCTGTGACCTCTGGGAAGCAGTGAAACCTGTTGGGCTGGAGAAGCATTGGACTCTGAGTGTGAGTGCCTGTGCCATCCCTGAAACCGACTTGAATATGCAGGGTGGGGTAGATCTTGTTGGTCCTTAAGGTCCTTTTCAACTCAAACCATTCTGTGTTTATGTGTGGAAATTCAAAAAAATTGCTTCCAAGTTTGAACAACACTACATGATTTTTCTGCTTGTTATGCTGAGAAATACTACTGATCCTGAGCACTGTCCTTCCATTCATTTCCCATACACACACAGATGGCTTTTGTTGGTAGGGATGTGGCAGATGGCTACAACAACAGAAAACCTCCTTTTTGTTTGCTAGTGCTTTGTCCGAGCAGGGGATCTTGGCTGTAGATCCTGCAGCAGTCGTGTCTACTCTGGACAAGCACCAGTAAAGCCAAGCCAGGATATTCTTTTTTGCAGTATTAGGAGGAAACAGGTCTATACAGCAAAGTCTATTAGTGTTATTTGGAATTATATTCTATCTTTGAAAAAAAAAAAACACCTGGAAATTTACCTGTTCTAGAGCAACATGTTTTCTCTTGCACCTGAAGCTGACTACACCAGCGTCAGCAGCAGCAGCAGCAGCAGCTTTGTGCAGTGTGCAGATTCAGCTAAGCAGGTTTGGCAATGACTTTGACTTCAAGTACATTAAGTCTCCTCACTGTCCAGAAAATATAGGCTGGATAATTCTGCTTGGATCAACGCAAGTAAGGCTACAGCTTCCACTAGGGAAAAATCCTCCTCTTTGATTTGCCTGCACTTTTCTCCTTGCACTAGCAAAAATCATTCCCCTTTGTCATTAACAACTGTGTATTTGTTTTCAGTGCTTTATCTGAGGTACTCACCGGAAAGCTACAACGGAAATGGTTTGGGAAAAAAAAAATGTTCCAGCACAAACTACACAAGACCAAATATGCGATTGTTTCCTGGACCTTGTCAAAGACTCCCTTCTCTGCAGTTTAGTCTTTGTTTGTCAGCAGCAATGGCAAATGCCTGCTGGATGAAAGGTTTGCTGATCACAGGATGGTATTCAACTTTCCAATTGCCAAACAGAGATCAGTCAAACAATCCTCTGTAATCCTCTCAGTTAAACAATCTTTTACGGCTTACCCTTGCAGTGCCCATGTAACTTGTAGAATGCATCTAAGGTAGGGGTGCCAAGCAACTTCCCTATTTGTGGTATTTTTTATCCTGCCAAAGTGAACGCATTTCCTTTCCTGTTTTGTTTGTTTGTTTATTTGAAACGTATTGCACAAACTCTGAGCAATGCAAGCAAAAATGGGTTATGGAGCTACTTTGACAGGAGAACAGATAGCATTCTCCAATTTTAATGCTTGCTTTTTAAATATTGTTTTCAGGCATCTGATTGATGGAAAACTGTTATTAAAATAGTTCAGTGTGTTTTAGTATGTAAGCTTTAAGTGCTGTTCATCAGCTGAGATGGCTCTCACATCGACCATCTGCACACTTTGTCAAAGCTGATACTTCTTTCAGTCCCAAGTAGTTTCCCAGGTGGTTGAAGGAAGAAGTGAGAGGAAAAGAAAAATGTTTTCTGTGACCCTCCATCTCAGTTGGTACTCCTACCCTTGTCACCCCTGGGCAGGACTAGGTCTGCAGCAATGAATAAGCTATGTTAATTGGAGTTTGGGTTAATTAGGTCACTCCTGATTATTACTGCCTTATTTACCAGTCCAGTTTTTCTTGGTATTACAGCTATCTATATGTGTGTCTACATCTGCACGTGTGGGTGTGTTGCATTTATAATATGCATGCATGTATTTTAAACATATGCTTATATGAATCTGTGTATGCATATTTGTGTCTGTATATGCATTCGCACATATATTTATGTATTTAACTATTTATGCATTTAGTTATACCAAGTCAGGCTCATTAGTGATGGGGAAGAACTTTTCCCCCAAAGGTTTCCTCGTTTTCAATGGGTAGATTGCTACAATTTAAGAATTCCAAGGGATCTTCAGTGACCTTTAAAAAGTACACAAATAGTCATGGTTGCAAAATGTTGAGTGCTCTGTTGACTCACAACATCATGTACCCAGTGTTTGGACACCACTGAGGCTTTGGATATGGACAGTGATACATCACAGTCAGAGGATCATCTGGGGAAAAAAACAGTGGTTTCCTGTGATACTTTTTAAAACTTACCTATGAAACATGCATTCCAACTTTTTTTCAGGATGAAATAAAACCACGACTTCCACTTGTCATTTGTCTTTTAGTTTTCTAGAGCAAAGCTACATTGAAAAGCAGAAACTAGGATGGGATTTAATGTTTGAAAACAAACAGGCTGGGAAATTATCTGTTGTTTTGTTCTTTTTCAGTAGTCCCCGTGGAATTTATAATAGAAATAAAACTAAAAAATTAGCATTCGTTAGCAGATAATAATACTTACGTTTTATTAAAATAGTCCTGCCATTCAGTACTATGTCTGTAAAAAATGATGTCACTTTGTTAGTGACATCAAATGGCGTCTCCTAAATTTGCAAACTGTGGAACAGTACTTTTCTCAAAGTATGGATTGTTGCAAGCAAAGCTCTATTCATTATTCTGTTGATAATTGCATCAAGTCCTGTTTTGAATGAGTTCTTGCCCATGGCATTAACAGCAGCATGTGTTCACATAACATAGAGTATAGTGTACCATCTAGTATGCCTAAAATATTTTTACTCTGATTTTTTTTTTCAATTTTATTTTAGTGTACACATTGGTATGTGACAGCAAATGGTATTTTTAGAATGGATTTGGTATATTTCCTGTGTAACCTCTGTAGGTGACTGCGTTGGGTGTTGGGCTAGGTGATATTCAGAGGTCCCTTGCAACCTAAGCCATTCTGTGATTTGTGTTTGTTTTACTATAGTGCAAGAGCATCCTTTTGGAAAATTGTGCTTTAAACATCACATGAACGCTAAAAAGCCGACGTGGCATTTAAGAAATTTTATTACTAATCAGCCTACTATTGAAAAGATAGATATTATTTAAATAGTAATTTAAAAAAAAGTTTAAATACTTTAAAAGATGAAGTTTACACATCTCTCCTTTGGCTGCGGCAGTCCCAGCTCCCTCCCCTGGTGCAGACACGCGGTGGCACCGTCCCCTGCTGGGGGGATGTTGGTCCTGTTCCTGCGGGGCGACAGCAGAAGGCGTGCGGGGTGGGACACGGCTCAGCTCCAGCGCCTTTGCCTGCCCCTGCTCACCTGGCTGCTCCAGCCCTCGGGACGTCATCTCGCTCTGCCCATCGCGTCTGCGGGGCTGGCTGACGTCAGGATGCGATGGCCAGGACCGCCCGGCCGGACGCGGCTTCGTCTTCCCCGACCGCGCCGGAGCACCGCGGCCACCGCAGCCCGGGCTGCTGCTCACCTGCTGCTGCTACAGATTCTGATCCTGCTGCAGATCCCGATCCTGCTGCAGATCCCGATCCTGCTGTTGCTGCTGTTGTTGCAACTGCTGCTGCTGCTGCGGCTCCGGCGTGCGGCTGCAGTCCATCGCCCGAAGCAGTCAGCACCGAATTATCCAGCCTGGCCACAGCCGGGGGAATGCGGCAGGAGTCCCCGAGGTCAGCGCAGCGAGGCTGAGCCTGGACACCGAAGAATAACAAGCCAAACCCGCTGGGGATTTGCAATGCAAGCAGCCTTTCCAGGTTTCTTTTCCGCTTTGCTCCCACCCTGCTGTTGGATTTGAGATCATGTATGTGTTTTGCTGTTGATTTCAGGAGGGTGTTAAAATATAGGGAGGGAAAAGGATTCGGAAGGATTAATATGTTAGTTTTGATTTAAGGGGATTTTATTTTCTTTCCCCTTATCCCCGCCCTTCATCTTTGTTAACACAACTTCGCCTTTATTATTTTTATTTTAGGTCGGTTAATATTGTAGCTTTTGGGAATGAAAGAGATGTTTTTTCTGAGGACAATCAGCAGCCGAGTCTGATCTGGAGCTATCTCGGGAGAAGTGCTCTCATTTCCCAGATCGACAGCAGCTTGTCTGCCAGTCACGTTGGAAACGCAGGTTTTACTGAGTATCAAGCCTGCATATTTGGAAATGTCAGACTGGTGGTACACGACTGTCCTGTCTGGGTAAGAGATCCATCTCAGTCTTTTTAACTACACTTGAAAGTGCAAGCTGTTTTAGTAAAATAAAATCATATCCTAATTTTAAATGGTTTTCATTGTTGTGGGATTTTATTGGTAGTTTTATTATTGCATTTGGTAAAAAAAAACTTTAAAAATGTAATCCGGCAAATGCTGGTAAATCTCAAAGGTGCTATAAAAAGGTTCTCATAAACAAGCCTCTGCTGGCCCTTCCCTGTAAGAAGGTGTTTTTTTCAACTGTGTTGCTTAGTGGAAATTTTGTGAAAGATAACCAGAGGTAAATAAGAATGCCTTCTTTGTGACACTGCATCATAAGCTCTCTCTCCAAATATTTGTCAACAATAAAGTTAAATTTTATTTTTCTGTAAAAAAAAAGGCAGTAAGTTTTCCAGCTGTGAGAAATGACAGATTAAAAGACCTGATAGGTTGCAATATACCATGTAGGGAGTAATTTTACACCTTTTAGAGTAAAGAATAATCACATCTTAACATTATTACCTTTATCTGTTGGTAAATAAAAAAGATTTTGGCACTGTTGCAATTTGTCGGCACTTTGGTTAGTGAGAAAACTTAGTTTGGAGTGTGAGCAGATCAATGATTATGTAAGAAATGATACCGATAATCTAAATTAAAACATATTTAATGACTGCTTAGTAGACTTAAAAAAACTCCCTCAGCTTACCAGCTTTTAGAAATTGAAACAATAATCAGTTTCAGCTCCATAATTCTATCCTTTGGGTGATTTTTCTATTCCTGTAAGGGAAACCTTTTGTAGAATCTGCAGGAGACGTAACAGCTCCATGAAATGATCAGAAGCCAACAATCTTAAAATGAAACAATCCAGTTTAGCTGTCCTTCTGCTCTTTATTTCTTTTTGCCAGCTGCTCTTTACAGACACCAGTTAATGGACTGGGGGATCCTGTTTCTAATCTGTGAAGCTGCATGTGACCTGGACGTGCAGTTTGCTGGAGTCACCGGATCGCAGCAAAGAGTAAAATCTCCTGAATATAAATGAAGTCTGTAGGGCTTCAAAGGCTGTTTCAGAGGGATGGAGGGAGGTGGATAAGGGAGGTGGGATGGCAAGTGCAGGTAGCTGGAGAAGGAGAATCAAGGACATAGACTGGAGACAGAGTTGATGTGTTTTTACATTGCTTCAATTGCATTTGGCTTCCTGCAGAATAAGGTTGTTCAGTTTTGAAGACCTTGTAATTTTTGCCCTTCAAAAGTTAGCTTGTTATTATCTGAGTTATTGCATTCCTGAGGCCTCAGGTGTTTTCCCTCTATCAGCTAGAGGCAGGAGATACATTACTGAGAATGTTGAGGACAAATTAGAATTTTTCTCTTCATGGAAGAGATGTCACATAGCAGGACTGGACTCTGCAGCGGGTTATTTGTCATGCATAAAGCAGTGTCCTTGCTAGGGTAAGGCAGAGCAGGACTATTTCCCATAGCCTGGGTGCTTGAGATTTACTCTGTCACAGTGGCTCGTTCAGGGCTGCTAGCCTGGAGAAACAGCACAGAGCAATTCAAAATGTTGACAGATGTTGCCTCAAGCCGTATTCTGCATGGAAAAGGATCGCTGTTTCATGTTACCAAAACACAGAGGTGGTGGTATGGGGGGCCTTGCAGTATTTCAGCCTCTACCATCTGAGCACAAGGCAGATTTGCATTTTACCTGGGATTTATACGTCATCTAGATTAAACCCGTATGATCAAGAAAAGAGGGTCCTAGATATGAACCGGGCAGCTGAATACACTGATAGCTGTGAGTCTCAAAACTCAAGGGTGCCCAACTGCTCTTTGTCTTTCACAGCCATCAGTCTGGAAAAGCAGTGTTGATGTGGTTTTACTGAGTAGAGCTCCACAGTGAGTGGCGGGATCCTTTTGCATGGAAGACTGTGGTGCAGTTTAATTTTCTTCAGTTTCAGTCTGCACCTGTCAGTCAGCCCAGGACACTGCTCAGCCTTCTGAGTCTGCAGAAGGGTCAGCAGGACCGGTGTCTTTGGGAAATTACAAAAATAAATTCATGTTTGCCAGCATGCAAACTAGGATGTTGTGAGAAGCTCTCCTTCCCCTGGCAGTTGCAGGGTGCAGGATGGAAATGCTGTCTTTGGGGACCTTATAATATCACAGGGCTTTAGAGAGAGCAGTGGAACACCACACTTTTCAAAACTGAGAGCAAAATGTCAGAGTTTCCAAGGACGGGTTGCTCTTTGTGTTCCACTCTCTGGGTATACTACTGTGGCTTGTTCTGGCAGAGCTGTGTGCTGTGTGCAGGGGGCGGGTTCAAAGTGCACCGACTTTGATACAAGTCATCTGGCCTCAAAACGTTTTCTCAAAAAATGCAAACCTAGGGTAAGAGAAGGAATAAAGAACTAGGGAACTAGGGAAAACACATGTATGCTAACATCTCTGCTGAATATTGTGGTTTTAACAGCTGATCAGTTGCTAGTGCATGCTTAAGCTGCTCTATAATAAGGCATATTGAGAATGTCCCAGTTTTTCTAATTTTGGAGGAGTAAACCTCTGTATGGAGCTAGTAAGGAGAACTTTGCAAGATGAATTTTAAGACTAGCTTTGAAAAAGACTGCTTTAATTGACAATCTCTGTTAGATTTGACAGTCTTCAGGACTGAGATGCCATTTTGTTGACTTGCCTGTATTTTGCAATTCCACTTTACTCTAAATTTTTTTATGCTTCTGCAGAAAAAATGCAGGCAGAATTTTTAATATCGAATAGGAAGTGAATCTTCCTCAAGTCCAGAATTAAGCGTAGTGTAAAAGCTGTAATTCATGTTTTGATTCATTTAATTACAGTGCTGGAAAATAAATGGCAAAATAAAAATTCCTTTGTAAGTGTTCCCTACTTGAAGTAACTCTTGTTCTTCCCTCTCTTACTTGCAGCAATACCCTTAGGATATGAGAGTGTTTCTGTCCTGGCCTGGGGGTCTTGCTGCCCTTTTTAACTTTTTCTACTAAGACCCACCTGGTTTTGTTTGTTTGTTTCGGTTTTGTGGCTTTTGTTTGGTTTGTTTGAGTTTATTTTTCCCTATGAGAAACAATACCCCCAGAATTTTTTTATCTTTCCCCTTTTTATAAAAACTGCTCAGTTTCTAGAGAATTACTGACATCATCAAGTACAGAAATGTTACAAAAGGGGAATATAGAGCAACTGGGTTTTGGAGATTGCCTCATACTGGGTTAGATACTTGAAGAGGTGGATGCTCTTCTGTGTCTGCTCAAAGCCTTGCACAGAGCTGCAGACCTTCATGATGCTCACTAGTACACAAATATATTAACTACAATTTAAATGTATTAACTACAATTTTGAGAAGCTGCTCTGTGAATATTTTTCTAATTCTCCCTTACTTCAATCTCCTTCCCTGAATATTTTTGTATTTTTTCCTTGTCACTTACTGTACCAACAGGAGCAGTCCCTCAAACATTGTGAGAGTTTTCTTATATCACCGATATCACCCATGGTGTTGTTCTCTGGCTTTTTCCTCTTTATCATAATACTTGTGCTCTATGTGCTGCCAAGGCTGGCCAGCCTTTATCATGTCTAAAGGTACAGGAATCTGAGCCACTTTCAGATTTTATTTACTATTTTTAGAAATCTAGACATATTACTGTTTCAGTAAAAAATGACAGCTAGTAACTTTTCATTTTTCAGTATGTCATCCCTTCTCATTTTTACACTTGAATGCCTGAAGTGGCAATTTACAACAAATTATCATATCCTGGTAAAAAATACTATTAAAATCATTTATGAGAGGATGATACAGGCCAATATGAGCTTCCTCTGTTTTGTGATGGGGAGGTTTAGGAGGGTTGCTGGAGGACACACTTCCATATGTGCTGCAGATTACTTATCTGAGTAAGTTCACAGGACTAGTAAGTTATGGAGAGTACACCCATAAAATTTGCCCTGTTGCAGACCTGATAAAAAATTGCAGAGGAATCTTGAAAAAAAATGGGGAAGGTTCTGGTATGTGGTGTGGAGAACATCAGTGTGAAGGTTTTGGTAATAGAGACCGGGTCTGTAAATGCATCATAGAGAGGAATAACTCTCCAACGTTCCCAATGCAGTTCTCTTGAATCCTGGGGAAATCCCAGGGGAACATTCCTACAGGGTGTCCAGGCGCCCTTTTCCCCACAAAGTAGTTGGCATTGCTGCTGCCTCAGACCCAGGGCTGGGATGGTTGGACATGGGGACACTTATGAGCAGCTTTCAGAAAGAGCATGGGCATTGCAAGGGCACTTGTGTGAGGAATTTCACTGCCATTCAGAAAGACATTCATAAATCATTTTTGACAAAGCAAGTATTGTTGTCTTGAGGGATCACGTGATTTTGTAGGAAAATCATATCTTCAGTGCCTCTGAAAGCTGTATTTTCAACATTGAGTCTTGAGAAGTATAATTTACTAACAGCAAGAATATGTTATGAGACACTTAGAATGAAGACATGCAAGGAAAAAATGAAGATTTTTCCTAATACATCCTGAACAGCAACAGAAATATAATTAAAATTATAATTAACAAGGTCATAATAAAATAACCTTAGTTGTGCAGATACTTCTTCCTTTTGCCAATGTCTGACTTGTGAAATGGAGCAGGAAGCATGATGAGGAGTAACTGTTAAAAAAATTTCATAGATGGGACCTGAAATTAAGGTTATTCCTGAATCTGAATGGCTTTTCATCCTCTGATGACATTCCCTCTGTCATTTTTGCATGAAAGGTTCTCTAAAAGCAAAAATGAAGGAGGCTCTAGATGCTCTATCTCAGGGATGCCTTGTGCAAATAACCCATTGTCAAAGATATTTTTGGAGGACTTTCCTGGCACGTGAGATTTAGCTCCGTTGTACACTGGAGTGAGTGAAAAACACTATACAAACATATCACAAAACCAATATACAAACAATATAGAAATACATATATTAAATTCCATAGGAAGTTTCCATAAGAATATTTTATTACTCATGCTTAAAGTTGTGCAGTTACAGTGTATTTGTGCACCTGTGCTCTACTCTTTGCTTACGATACCACCAATTGTCTCCAATCTTGTAGAGATGGGCAGGTGCAAATCTGGGCTGATCTTGAAGATGGTCAGCTGGAAGGAAATTGCAGAGGAACAGATGTGCTTCCTGTCTGCCAACAGAATAGAACAGAAAACTATTCCATGCTATTTTTGGGGTTGTATTGTATTTTTCCTTTAAACCTGTGTTGTGTTAAATGTATACAAGGCTGTTAAAAATTCTCCAATGAGATCTTCATCAACTAAAGTGTACTAAAGTTGTCCCTTGAAAATTCTCAATTTTTGCCTGCTTAATGTGATCGAGTTTTCCAAATGTCCATCTAGATGGCTGTCTCAAAGCACTGTAGCTGGTAGTCCTACTGCTAGAGGTGCTAAATGTGCATTTATGTGTAAACGTTACATTATTAATTGGGCCTAAATGATTGTATTAAGTGCTAATTGAGGCTGTCCTGAGCCTGGGATTATAATAGTCTTTAACTCAGTTGTCTCAAAAAAACAAATATTAAGAGTGGTGCACTTGACCTCCTCTATTGTCAACATGGTTAATCATGTGAGAGATATTCCTCATAAATTGTTAATTGTGGTTTACTTATTGCAAAACAAAAGTTTCTATTACAGAGATCAATGGGAATGTGTACTGTAATTTATTTCCTGAGTAATTTCTTCGTAAGGTCAAGACCTGAATTGGGAATGATTTGAATTGACACTTTAGGCAAATACTTGCTGACTTTGGCTTCCAGCAAGGTCGTGCTGCTTGCTGCTTCTTGTAGTCACGAGCATTGCAGCTACCTCACCAGATTTCAAACAATGACTCTTTTGAAGTGATCAAAAATAGTTATGTTGACAATGCAAGCCACGCCACTTGTTGATATTACTAATCTTTTATGTACTTGACTCCCATTTGTAATGCTCTTATTTCTGTGACTTGCTTTACAAAACTCAAATTGCTCCCCACTACCCTGAGTTCTACCCTTCTGTCACTTCTTCTCTGCTAATTTATTTCTGTTTTCACATTATTTTTATTTAATTACTGCTAATTTCCATTTTTTCCTCAATGCCCCAAGTTCTTCTAGTTTTGCCTCACATGTTATGCAGGGTTCCTATGGAATCACAGAATCATTGAATGATTTGTGTTGGAAGGAACCTTAGAGGTAATCTCATTCCAACCCCCTTGCCACGGGGGAGGGGTTGCACAAACATGTGCTTGAGAATTGTTAGTTCTTTCCTGCCATGGGCAGGAACACCTTCCACTAGACCAGATTGCTCAGAGCCTCATCCAACTTGCCCCTGAGCACTGCCAGGGATGGGGCACCTGCAGCTTCTTGGGGTAAATTGTGCCAGGGCCTCACCATCCTCTGTGTAAAAAATGTCTGCCTTATGTCCAATGTAAATCTACCCTCTTTTACTTTAAAACCATTGTCCCTTGTTCATTTACAACAGGCCCTTCTGAAAAGTTTGTCCCCATTTTTCTTGCAAGCCCCCTTTAAGTTCCAGAAGGGCAAAAAATATCACTAAGAGGCGATGGCATTTCATGTTATCAGAGGTTTTCTTCAGTTCTCTGGACCAGTTCTAGACTTCTCTCAAGAGTTTTCAATTCAGCACACATTCAAAGCCAAAGCTTCCCCTGGTATTTATGAGCTACCTTCAGGTGAAGCAGAAATTGCGGAGTCACTGTTCTGTGACAAATGCACACGTAAGAACTGTACATTGCATGTGGATACAGCACAGCTGTAAATTAACAGAATACCAAACCATTTTAGAGGGTAAGTCCTCAGCACAGAGCAATGAAAATTTGAATGTAAAGTTGAAAGAGAAAGTTTAGGTATGTGATTGAAGTGCTTATGCTGAAGCCATCAACACCTTGTAAAGCTATGTGGAAGCTCTTATGATAAAAATTACACTGAATTATTAAGTTTGTATTTAAAAGTTCATAGGTACATAGGATAGTTCTGTGTAACCCTTTCTCTAAAATGATGTGTTTAATAATGTTTTTGTAAGAGTTGCTGAAAACCTCTACCACTGAAGGTGCTTTTATTTTGTAAAGGAAACAATTTTAAAGTTAAGTAATTAAACCAGCAAAGTTTCTTCCTGAAAATAATATTCCCTAACAAACCCTATTTTTAATTCTTCTTGCTGAATTCCTGAATTTGTGGAAAATATTTATGATTTATTATAGCAAACAACTTGCTCTCCAAATAAGGAAATTACAAAGCAGGAAGTCTGTTCATTGTTACATGTCTTCAAATAAAATCTAATCAGACAAAAACAATTATGTAGAGTTTTGCATTAATAATATAAAATATTTCATTTTTTTCTTTATGGACAGTAAATTCTCGATTGGTGTTTTTTTCTTTTTAGGATATATTTGACAGTGACTGGTATGCTTCCTGCAGGCTCATTGGAGGAGCTGATATTATTGTGATTAAATACTCTGTCAATGACATGACTTCATTTCAAGAACTAAAGGACAGCTATGTGCCAGTGGTAAAAAAAGCACTAAATCACTGCTCAATTCCAGTAATAATTTCTGCTATTGGTGCAAGAAAAAATGGTATGTATCCAGCCTCCTGTAGCAACAGATAAAATCTCATTTGGAAGTAGGGTATAGTGTAATTTCAGTAGAACCTGATTGTTTTTCCAAACTGCTAACAGAAACAATTAGTCAGGATGACAGTAATATGCACATGTATTTTGGCTCTCTAGACTGATGTGCTGGCAAGAACACTGTTTAGTTAACCCCAGTGATGAAAGGCAACCTATCCTTCTTTGACCTCTGCAATGATTCTTCATGTGGAGCCATCACACATGAGGATTAAATCTAGTAATTTGGATTAAGCAACATACATTTGGGTATAAAGCATCTCTAGTGTATGAGATTAAAATTATATCCAGCATTCTGAAAACACTGGAGAGTGGATGGGGAAAGCCTTGAAATTCTCTGGGATTTTTTTTCCTAAAGCAATGAATGAAAACCACAACCCTGGCTTGTCTTTTACTTCATTATACTTTACTAAAAGAAATGTTTCTGAGTTTATGAGAGTAAGAGACGTGATGAATGTAGATGTAGACATTTATTTTTGTACTGTATGTAGAAATATTAATCTATATGAAGTATATCCTCTGTGGATGGAATGCTCAGTGTTGTTAAGGTTTACTTATAAATCTTTTAGCTCAGTGACAGATAAAGGACAGTTAAAGAGCTGCATAACAGTTAAATATTTAGTTTCTTCCATTTAGTAATTCAGTGATCATGACCAACAGCTTTCATGCTCTGATTTATACAGGACTAATAAATCTCCCATTCTAAAGGCAAGGTCTTGGTAAATTGTTTGTATTCCCCAAGCATTTCCTTACACTTTGTGTTTAAGAACAGGATGTCACCAAATTGAGTGACTCCTCTATTGTTTTTTTTTTTTTTTCTTTTCCACTTAGTTTTTTTCTGTCTTCCTCCCTAAGTAATGTGGCCATGAGAGACATCAGGCTGGACCCTGGGACCTGTCAGAGCAAATTGCTGTGCACTTACAGAACCCTTTTTTTTCTAGGAGGTATTTGTGAACACATCAGTTTGCTCATACAGATGATTAAGATCTTAATCCTGTGTAGTGATAAATGTTGCAGCCAAAACAAATGATTAAAAAAACACAGAAAAAGCTGCTTTATTACGTTATCCATAGGTCTAGGCAGAGGACATTAGCGCAGAGGACATTAGCACAGAGCACGCACAGCACATTCGAAAGCACATCCATGGCTGGCATATTCTTACTGTCATTAAGCAAAGCTGACCCAGTGTGGCTAGAAGATTTTTAACATTTAAATGGCATAATCTTAAAAGTACCTATTTTGGTTTTTAAAAAAAATGTATGTGAAGTACATGTAAATGAATCAGATCCTGCAGTACGGACAAACCCTTTAAGGGTTGGTCTGGAGTGGACATTTTCTTCTTCCACAGTATACTGTGTATACTTCCTGCATGGACAGGCCACAATAATTCAAAAGGTTTAAGGGTGACATTCATGAATGATAACACCTGCAGGCTAGTACAAGACCTGGGCATGCAAAGGTATTGACCCAAAGCCAAATCTGGCATCCATAAATCTGGCTGGACTCTTCCACCTTAACAAAATCAATAAAGTAATGCTAATGTAATGTATACAGAGGTTTGTATATTGACTAGTGTTTTGAATTGATTAATATGAAGTTGGGTTTTTTCTGTAATTACAGATTTCTTACTATAAAATTCCTATGTTTTCCCTCTTTGTTCTCCTCTAAGTAAGATATCTTTACAGTTATTTAGGAATCCAAGAATTCTGCATTATTTGGGCAAAATGGTTCTTTTTCATCACTTTTTACCCAGGAGTGCCTTGCACCTGTCCCCTGTGCACTTCAGACAGGAGGAGCTGTGTCACAACTTCTGAAGGAGTTCAGCTTGCGAAGGAACTTGGAGCCACCTACCTTGAACTGCACACTCTTAATGACTTCTACATCCAGAAATACTTTGGAGGAGTGGTGAGTGAGAATCTGCAGTTTTGGAAACAGGGTGGAACATGCATAAGGTGCATGACTGATGTGAGGGCTTCAGAGAGCCAGGGGAGACACACATGGGCCCTTCCACCAAGTGCCAAGCTCCCACCAATGCAAAATTCAAGTTAGATATTAGAAAGAAATTCTTCACAGTGAGGGTGGTCAGACAGTGGAACAGAATGGTCAGGGGGGCTCCAAGTGCCCCATCCTTTGCAGTGTTATTGGCAGGGTTGGATGGGGCTTGGAGCAACCTGATCTAGTGGAAAGTGTCCCTGCCCATGGCAGGGTGATTGGAACTCAGTGGTCTTCAAGGTGCTTTCTAAGCCAAACCATTCTAGGATTCTATGAGTCTATGATGCAATCTGAATTAGCAGTACCGAGGTTGCTCTGGTTTTAAGTAAGAAGATTTAGGGAAGCCATTTGACACACTGCAGTAAGTTTTTCACTTGTATTCTTGTCCTTTTATCTTGCTGGATTACACCCAGCTGAATGAGGCCATTCCCTAAGATACAATTAATAACTAAAGAGGTAAATTTAATATCTTTGTGTCTGTCAATTCTAGGAAGATTAAATACACAAGAATTAACCACAATCATTTGAATAAATAGTCTTTTAAATTGTGCTAGTTCTATTTAAATATGGTAGCTTCTTGTTAGGAGTTTTGGGACTCTCCTGAATGACTGGTAATAATATCAGTAGCTTTAGCCCTGCATACGGAACCTGTTATACCCCTTAATTTGATGTATAGGTTGTTAGTAAATAACAAGGATTTTAAAAAAATATTTTTTGTCTTAGTTGGAATATTTTATGATCCAAAGTTTGAATCAGAAGTCATCTGAAAAAATGAAGAAAAGGAAAAAGATGCAGAAGTGCCATCGAGTCCAGCCACCTCAGCTTGAACAGCCAGGTGATCATTGATAGGTGGTCCCTAGCATAATTCTTATGTGTGTCACTTTCTTTGCACAATTAATATTTTTTACTACATTTTTTAGTAACAATTGTTACTATGAGCTGTGCTATCTATTGTCAGCTGTTCTTGTTATGTTGCATCATCTTTTTGTGATAGTTTAATTTACTTGGGGAAAATTGTGTGGCAATATATAACATTGCAATGGATTTCTAGTTTATTTTAGGTATAACTAATAGGAATGGTTTTCTGGTGGACTTACGAAAACATGAATTGATAAAAGCTTTACATAAAATCTTAACAGACAGATTACAAAAGAAAGTTGTTAGAGCATGAATCGTTATTCTACAGTATAATCAAACAGTGTTTTTGTTTGCTGCAGATAAAGCAAGGGAGAGAAGTACGTACCTTTATGTGATTTCTGAGCATCTGATGCATTTGTTCAGTGAAAAAATTACTGTCAAGTAGTTACCTTTAAGTCTGTAGTCGTCTCTTCTTCCATGTTCTAAAAATTTGCTCAGACTTCTTAGATTTGGAATATACAGTCAAAGTTTCTTTATAGTGAAACTTTCTATAGAGAGTTCATGAAAGGACAGACACTTACCATTAAACTAAGTGTTTCTTAACTTACTTGCTGTACTAAGTATTTCCATTTTTAGAGTATTTTACTCAAGATGCTCAAACAGCATATAAGAAATATTCTTATTGAATATCTCCTTTAAAAATTAAACGGACCTAATAAGATCAGTTGTCCTATGGTTATCACTTGCTAAGGTTGTAAAACTTAGGTTTTACAGCCTGAGTTTTTTTGCAGAAAAGATGCCGATCCTGAAGGGTGAAGCCTCGCACTACAATGCAGACCTGCACAACCTGCTCTGCTGCTGCCAGTGTGCAGATGTGGCCTTCTACCCTGAGGACCTCAGCACTGCAGTGGAGGCTCACAAGATCATCCTCTGCTCTGTCAGCCACCTCTTCATGCTGCTTTTTGGGGTGAAGAGCCCATCTGACATCCACGACGCCTCTGTCATACAGCTGGCACAGAGCCTCTTTGCGGTGGAGGCAGGGGATCCCCTCCCCTCCTCCCCCCGTGTTGTCCCACCCTGTGTCCTACCAGTCAGGGTAGTGGTGAAGGATTCTGTCTTCTGTTCTTGTCTCCCAGACATCCTCCACTTCATTTATTCAGGTACCTGCTGGGAACAGATCTGGCTCCTCATTTCCTATTGTCTCGTGAAGGCATATGTGCATCACACTAAGGAACATGGCTTTGCTGTTGCTAGATGATGTCTCACCTTCTTTCCATACCTATTTTATCCCTTGTAATTACTATGCACAATGAAAAAAGACCATCACCTATAACAAAAACTAAATTATTCCAGATCGAATGGGCCTAAATTAAATTAGACCATAGGGTAACATCAATAGTATTCAAAATTTTGCCAAAAAAATTTGGAGTTTGAGTCAGCTTCAGATCCTAGGTTTTTAAAGTAGTGTAAATGGTTGGATGTTCTAAACCCAGGGGCAAGAGTGCAGAGTACTTAAGAAAATTCAAGTATTTTTTTATTCTGAGTATGGTGCAGCTGAAGAGAAAACAGTGATAAGTGGCTGGAGTGTGGAGACCTCTGATGCGTTGCTTGAGTTTTGCTACCAGTTGGTACAGACTGTGACCTCATCTACCTAATGCCAGCTATTAAAATGGCACTCATGTTTTTTTAAATTTTCAGATGTTGCTTAGAAATCCTCAGCAGAAATATATGGAGTTTTTTTTTCTGGAAGTAGTCAATGCCTGTTTGTTCTTCATAAAATGTTTTTCAACCTTTCAGAGAATCTTTCAGCTTTAAGTTGGAGTTTGTACATCAAAGGCAGCTCTTTCCAAAATAGTAACGAACATAAAGAACAGATGAAGAAGTTTTTCACTAAAAAACATCTCTGAATAGATTTTTTTGGTTCTTATTTATTGCAGAAAAGGATAGGGTATTAAAACTGGATTTTCAGCAGGTGATGGATAAATGCAGTATTTTTAATTCATAGAATAATTAAATAATTTGGGCTGGAAAAGACCTTTAAGATTATCAAGTCCAATCACTAATCCATCACTGCCGAGCCCATCACTTAAATCATATCCCCAGGTGCCACATCTTTGAAGTGCCTCCAGGGATGGTGACCCTACCACTGCCTTGGGTACCTTGTTCCAGTGCTTGAAAACCCTTTAGGTGAAGAAATGTTCCTGATATTGAATCTAAACCTCCCCTGTTGCAACTTGAGGCTGTTTCCTCTTGTTCTGTCACTTACTACCTGGGAGAAGAGACTGTCCCCAGCCTAGCTACAGCCTCCTTCCAGGCAGTTGACAAGAGTGACAAGTTCACCCCTGAGCCTCCTTTCCTCCAGTCTAAGGATCTTTTTAAATATCTTCATCTGTTACCATCCACAGCTTGTGTCTAGTGCCTCGTGTGCACTAATTTTCCTTTTTTACTTTCCTTTTTGTCAGCCAAGGAGCTGTGAAACTGTGCAGTTGCAGGCAGAGCTCTGCTTTACTCTCAACTCCCAGCCTGAGGGTCATTGTGCCCCTGAGAGGTGAAGGTGCTTGAGGTACAGGCTGAGAAGTGAGCAAATCATAGTTTTCAGATTTTCAGAACTGTGACATGATGGCCATGAGGTTATAAACCCTTATCCAGTGTGGTATAGATGGGAGATAACTGAGCTGAGGATGCTGTGTGCTTGCTATAGGGACTGATTGAGCCTCTTGACAGCAGAGCATCTTCAGAGCTGTGCTGAGTTGGGCTTGTCACTGAGCTTGATCTATTTCTGTCTCCTTCTTGTCCTGGGTTAGAACTGAAAGTTACCACAAAGTCCCATGGTGACTCTGAGACGTAACGCCAGCAAACTTCATGAAGATAAATTATCTTTGTTTTTATTCTCTTCATTTTTCCAAGAAAGCTATTGAGACACGTCAGTGAATGTCATGGCTTTGACTGGGAAAACAAGAATAAAATAATTCTACTCCAAACTTTGTGCTGATTTTAGCTGTGAGGACTGAGAATGTGACTGTGCATTAAATTTTTATAGTTCAGACCCCTACAGAACAATGCAGCCACCAGCTCAGGCAGAAGTTAAGAAAATTCCACAAATGTTGAAACATTAAGGATTTTTTTTTTCTGAATACTTCCTGCAATATGTAGTGACTGAACTGGAAGTAATTAATACATTGAGTGTGAAACCAAGTGAGATGCTCAAATCTGTTGGTACTTGGTTGCACTATAAAAAGTACCATGGAAATTTAATGTGCAAGATTTGCATTGTGCCCTTCCTAAAAGCAAAGGTCTGGCTCATTCATGTATAAACCCCCTACCATTTCTTCAGGATGTGATTGGCATTGATGTCATCTTTACTCTGCCTGCTGAGGCCTATGCCATGCTGATTTGTAATCTGACTCTCCCTGTTTTTGTGGTAGGTGCTTTCCAGTGGGAGCGATTAGAAGAGGACATAAGAAAGAAGCTGAAGGATTCAGATAAAACAGAACATGTGCTTGAGAAAGTTAAATGCATCCTGAAAACTCCAGGGAAGGTACATCTAACTCCCTTGAGTCGCCATTAGTTACTTAAGTTTTTGAGAGATTGTTTTGTAGGCAAGGTTTTCTTGTCAGTCTTTGTTTTAAGGTCACTTTGTATTAAACAGTCTGTAGTTTTTAATGGTTTCAGTGGGTAGTTTGCAGGCACACACACAGAGATCCAGATGTAACATGCAGAATTAATGTAACTGGTAAAAATCACAAAAGCAGGTATTATAAAAGGATTACTCATATTCACAGCTTTGAACATTGTCCAGCAATATGATTATGAGTTGTTAATTCCCATGTAATAAAGGCTGCCCAGGAAAGATTTGCTCCGAAACATAAGCCAAAAGTTAGGCTTCTGCAGTAGATCCAGAGGAGTGGTTTCTCATGTAAATGGTGTGATTGGAAAACTGTCTGTAACTCAATATATTTAATTCAGTAGAAGACCTCACAAAAATGTAACATATTATTAAGTTAATAAAAAGTAACAATGTAGAATTAGTTTTAATATAGAATTAGTTTTTACAGACATCTTTTCTTGGAGCATATACATTTCCTGATAATATAGAACTTGCTCTAATGATTTCTGTTGATTTAGAAGAGAAAATCTCTCAGATTCTCTTGGAACAATACAATATAGACATCAAAAAGTCACTGAACTGTTTTCAGCTTATGACTGCTCTGTCTTAGGCTTACCAGCCCTTAGTGCCCACAGCTAAAACATTTATAGGTTTGGCCTTGGAGAGCCTGAAGACTTTTAAAATAGTGAGCCTGAGCTGTTGTAGTTTCTTTTATTCTTTTTTTATGCTTTCAGGGTACTCTTATTTCTCATTTAAGCTTTTTATTTTTGGAGGCCAAAAAGAAGGAATTGTGATTTTTCTTAGTAAAACTATCAAAATTATAAATTTAACATTTTAACCATACATTCAACCTCATCTGAATTTCAATTGTCACAATCTAGCGGCATTATATTAATATTGTTCCTTTTGGCAGCTTTAGATTACATTTTTAAGGTAAGAAAACCAAAACTGAGGACTTACTTGGAGTACTGGGTTTTGGAGGGTCTTGACACTACCAGGTTATTGTAAGAGGAGTCTGTGCTCCAGCCCGTGAGCTCCCCCTGCCTCTGTCGAGGCAATTCCAGGGCAATATAAACACGGAACTTCCAGCTGCCTTGCCTCTGTACATCTCACTGTGGGGTGGATTTGTGTCCCATCCCTACCCCCCAGAGCCCTCAAACCTCGTTTTGCTGCAGCATTGGGTCTGGACAGAGAATGTATGCAAAGGTTTGGACTCAGAAAATTGATGAAGCCCAATCTGCCTGTAGGGGCTGGGTGGGGGAGTTTCATCGGAGGTCAAGATTACCAAGGAGAGAGCTGAGCTGTGACTGTGAGAGACAAGAGACCCCTTAGAGCTGCTGCACTGCAGGGAATAGGAAATTAGAAGATACAAGGTGATTGCAGAGGAATGCACATGCCAGAAGCTGTTGTTTATTTTCCCATATAAATGATGTCCCATAATATTTAGTTCTGTGGGCAGCCACACATGACAGTGCTTTATTGCCAATTTATTTTTCAGCTAAACACTGTAAAGCACTGCAAGTCTCACCAGATAACACGGCTGTATAATACTTCTCTCAGGCTGTTCTTTAACACACCTGTGCTGGCTGATGTAATCTTCAAAATACAAGGTACAGTACCTCTACTCCCTTGGCCTCCAGGCTTTATCCTTTTTCCCACTCTTCAGAAATGTAGGATATAGAGGTGACCATGTTCCATGGCATCAAAACTAAGGAAATAGAGTGCTTTGCTGTCACTGTTGAAAGCAGGGAAAGCTTGTCCCTATGGATGCCCGTTAGCAGTGTCCACTCCAAGCATGGTTCATCTGGGCTGAGCCTATAGGAATTACCTCTCCCTGTCATGGCACACTGTCCCTCCCTGATTTACATTATTTTATATTCTATTTCATTATATTTTGGTTTACTCCATTGTGTTTTGCAGTCTTTTCTTTTGGTTTATTTTATTATTTTATTTTATTTTATTTTATTTTATTTTATTTTATTATTTTATTTATCTCACTCCTGTTCCCAGCTGCACAAGCATTAGGACATACTCAAGGGCTCTCCCTATCATAAAACCTGGGAGAGGCTTGAGCTTTATCTCTGAGCTAGTTGTCCTCAGTGAAAAGAGCAGATTTGGTGGTTATTTGCTCATGCCAACATCCCCCTTGTCCCCTCAGAAGCTGACAGGGACTGGTTTCGCTGTCCTTGCCACCCAGGTTTGGTGACCAGCAGATCTGGTGCCACTGACACCCACCTCATTTTACTGCCTGATGTGCTGAAGTGTCAGGATTCAATGTTTTGTGAGGAAATTAAATGTGTTCACCATTACAGTGAAAGATGCAGTGTGAGAAATGTGTTGCATGCTTTTGTGAAAATAAGAATGAGCTGGTTTTTAAAAGCTAACACTATTCTCAGTCTGTCCATACTCACCCTTCATGCAGAAATGGCCTTCTAGAATTAGATAGTTGTTTAATTATTCTCAGATGTATATCTCAGGGACAAATATGAATCATTAACTCCTCAAACATAAGCACAAAAGGACAAGCAGACTCTTTCTAGGTGTTCTGTTTAACACACAGAAAAGACACCACAAAAATACCTTTGCAAAGGAGAGGAAAATACTGATGTTTAGCTCAATGACATGAACAATTCACCTCAGTGTCACTCTCCTGAGAGAGTCTTTGTGGGAAGCTGATGAAACCAGAACAACACTATATATTTTACAGAAATAAAACCCAAATCTCTGAATGGGTTGACAAGTATTTTTAAAAATGCATGCTTATCCACTAATAAAATGTGAACTGTTTTTCTAATAATTGATCCAACTTCCAAATTTTTTTCTCTAATTCACCAATCAGAGTAGATGTATCAAAATTAAATAACTACTAAGATAAATTGAAGGCCCTAATCTTAACCAGACAAACAAATTTGTAAGTTTTTGAGCAATTTCTTAGATATTTGGCACTGCTTTGAGTTTTCTAGCCTAGAGAAGTATGAGAGCCAGGAAAAACAGGAGCCCATTATGTCTGTGTAAATACACAGAATGTGACTGAACGTCTTTATTAGCAGATAAATGTCCATTCACAAGCACATACAGGACACAAAGCATGCAGCTTAGACATTTTGAAAGTAGAAGTACAGGGGGTAGAAACAGAACAAATGACAAAAAATGCCAGAAGGCTTCAAAGAATTACTCAGGTGTCAATATTTTGGTTAAAGGCATAATTAAAACAGTAACTTCTTTGTAAGTCTATACAGTATATTGCATGTCACTTGATCTGCTTATTAAAACATTTACATACAACTCTAAATGCTCATTTTGGCTTTGGTTGCTGTCCTGACTGGCATCTGCTTGGCACTTCCTTGCATACTGAGCTGGACTGCTCAGTCCAGCTGGACTCTGCAGCCTGAAAGGCCTCTATCTCCCCAGGCTTTTGGCCTCTCCAGGTCTTCCAAATGCTGTAGTAAAGCAAAGGGTTCGCTTGCAAATAGTAGAAAATTAATAAATTTCTGGAAAAAAATCATCAGTGTTTTTTTTCATAAGACTGCCATTAATGAAATTCACTTAGGCACAGTATTTAATCTAGTTAAATTTCTACTTACTTACAGGACTTAATGGAATTTCATCTGGAAAAATTTGCCTTTTTCTGCTTTGTGTTGTCATTCTGTACAAATATTAATAATCAGCAGGGTTACTGGTGAACTTAAATGACTCTTCATAGAGTCATTCACATTGCAAAAGATCCTTAAGGTCACCAAATCCAACCATTAACCATTTGCATAACAATTACATAACACTGCATATTTATGAAGTGGGCTGGAGGTTCAGTTAGTGTGAACAGATTTATTCTATTTTGTCTGTTATCAGTTGGTTTAGTCTATTGCATTTTGGTTTAATTAATTTTTTGTTTGTTGATTTTGTTTTATTTTACTATTCATTATTCATCTTAACTAGTATGCAGTGAATGTGTTGTTAGTCATTGCCAACTTTCAACATTTTAATCATGTTCAGTGAGGTGAAGACCTCCTAAGAAGACATGAGCTTTAAAATGAAGATCTTTCTGTGTTATATAAAATCATTGAATATTTATTTTTGTCTTGCATCCTGCAGGTGCAACTGTACCAGCCCACAGGGCAGTTCTGGTAGCTCGCTGTGAGGTTATGGCAGCTATGTTTAATGGTAATTATCTAGAAGCAAATAGCATTCTGGTTCCAGTGTATGGGGTTTCCAAAGACACTTTCCTGTCCTTCCTAGAGTACCTTTACACTGACTCCTGCTGCCCAGGTAAGGAAACTGTAAAATATAGTTCTATATCTGTAACTCATTTTTCCATAGCAGGGGCATTGATAGAGAGTAATGTAGCAGCACCTATTTAATTGAAAAATGCCAATATTTGAATGTGCAGTGTCTCAATAAATGTAACATTTTTGTATTTTGCAATAAAAAAAGAAATCTGTCCTATACAAGTAAAATAGAATAAATATTTCTAAAAAATCTATTTATTTGCTTTGTGCTCACATAACAAGACTCAAAGAAGCTGCAATTTCATTTCTGATCCATTATAATATTTGTAATTTTCTTTTTACATTACAGTAATACTGCTTTCTAGTTTGGATTCTGTGTTATATTTAAAAGTTCAACTTGTCATTTCTTGAACATGCATATAACAGAGTTTATTATAAACAAGGTTAAATTGCAGGAATACCTTACTTACACACATGATTATCTTATGTGTATGTAAACCCAGAAAAAATATGCCAACAGGAGTGTTTGGCAAGAAAAATTGAGCTAAAATATTCTTTACATCTCCATCTTTATCTTTCATATGAGAAGAAAATCTGAATACTAAATCTAAAACATAATTTAAATGTAGCTATTTTTTCCTTGATTTAATGAATAAATGATATTGTGATATGTAGTTTTGCTTTTGTTTTCTTTTGAAATAGTTATTCTACCTTATTCTTAGATATTCCATGTTTCTCTTTTCATTCCACCTAACATTTCCATGTTTATCAGTGTAAAAATGCAACCACTGTGCTATATTTTTAAAAAATGCCACTCTTTTTTGTCTTTGGACTTTTGGCTATATGTTCTTGTATCATAAAAGTGCTTGTCTAAAAGAGAACTTAGCAAAATCCACTTATTAATTGTCAGTTACTCTAAATAAATCAGCAGCACTTGACTCATCATCTTCAAGTTCCACAATATTGACAGCAATTCTTTACACCTATCTGCCAAAAAGTTCTAAACACATTTTTCTTCTTAATTAAATAGCTTATCTGGAAAAATAAGGTGATACAGCAAACAAAAATTTATAACAATGAAAAAATAAAGCAAGGTGATCACAGCAGTCTGATTTTGTGTTTGTTGTTAGGTATTTAAAATTAAACGCGGTGAAAAGTAGCATTGATCATCTTGTCAAAAAGATAAAATACATGTAACTTGTGTCTTCTTGTTATTTAGCCAGTATTCTCCAAGCGATGTCTCTGCTGATCTGTGCAGAGATGTACCAAGTAATGAGACTCCAGCATATTTGTGAACTTTACATCATCACGCAGCTTCAGAGCATGCCTAGCAGGGAACTGGCTTCCACAAGCCTCAGTATTGTTAGCTTGCTCAAAAAAGCTAAGGTATGGTACTTATTGTATATATCAAATACGAATATATATGTTGAATTTAATAAGTTGTTTCAGAAATTTTAAAAATATTAAGAGCAATTTCTGTTCCCAAGGAAACATGTTGGGGTAAAATCTGTTCATTAGGTATAACTGGTGACACAAGTGTGGCCAAAAGAAATCCTTCAGCTTTTAATTGCGGAACACAGAATCACAGAATCGCCTCCACCACAGTACCCAAGCCTTTTCCATAACTTGATAACCTTTGCCACAAAGAAATTTTTCCTACTATTCAACCTAAACCTCCCTGGCACAACCTGAGGCTATTTCCTCTTGTCCTGTCACTTTTTATCTGGGAGCAGAGACTGACCCCCACCTGTCCACAACCTCCTTTCAGGGAGTTCTAGAGGGTGATAAGGTCACCCAGAGCCTCTTCTTTTTTCCAGAATAAAAATCCCCACCTCCTTGAGCCACTCCCCATAAGATTTGGGCTCCAGACCCTCTAGTCAGACACTCATCTGTGGAATTTCCTTTATCATGGACACACTGCAGTAATTCAACTTAACTACAGCTTCTTCCAGAAAAGAGGGGTTTTAGGCAAGTGAAGATGCACTTGCTCCTCTTTTAGTCAAAAAAGAAAATTATGTGGTATGCAGGTGACAAAGGCGGTCCAACTACATAGAATATGGAGAGAAATGCAAAAAAGCAGGAAAAGAAAAGATTAGAGGCTGAAAAAAGAAAGATAATAAAGGCAGGGTTGGAAAACAGAAGAGGAAAATAAAAACTAAATTGCAGACTATTGCCTTAATCAAATAAGATTTTCAGAAAGAGGAGAACACAAAACCAACATGCCACATTCCTTCCCTCCATTCCTGTGAAGCTCTGCCTCTGTGCAGATGTCAAATTTCCAAGATTCATGATACCTCACACGTTTTTTCTACCTCTGGGAGAGGGATCTTGTTAATTTGTTCTTGGGTGTTCACCTGTTTACATATTTTCATTAAATGACTTTTCCTTCATTATCTTCCATAGTCAAAACTTTATTTAGTAAATTGCTTAAACCAAAAATATTTTGACATGTGAGATGTGGTTATGTTTTAGACATGATAGCATTAAGTGTTTCTTTTGTCTTTTCTTTCTTACCACAGTTTCACAATTCTGATTGCCTTTCAACTTGGCTTCTTCATTTTATTGCCACTAACTACCTCATCTTCAGTCAAAAGCCTGAATTTCAAGAACTTTCAGGTATATTTTCTGTTCATTTTGAAGAGACAAATGTTTTTATGTTGTGCTGAGATGAGAAGTGATATTCTGGATAATACCTTTTGTGCATGAGAAAATAATTAGGGTTTCTTTAGTATATTCCAGCAGGATGTTTCACCATCCTGCTGTGGGATCAGCACACAACATGACAGAGCCAGCAATGCATCACTATTTTTATGGTTCCTATTGGGATGGCCAGGTTCCCACCCATAATTGAATTTGCTGGAACAGTTTGGTCATTGTATGTCAACAATCTTGCTAATTTAAATCAAGGTAATGGGTCATTTTTGAGACTTTTTCAAGTGCTGGGGTTTTCTTTTAGGAAAATAGGATTCTTACAGTATGCTTCAGCAGATCTCATAAAATGAAAAAATGATGGCCTATTCAAGTAAATAAATCCATTTTCTTCCAGGGAGCTGATATTTATATTTCCAAGCATTTGTATTAGCTTCTGGTGGTGTAACAAGAAAGTTTTGCTCATTGCCTGTGTAATTTTCCTTCACCCTGATGAGGGGTGCATGTCTTTGACCTGGATACATTTCTTTGACCTGTGACACCTTATCACCTCAAGGCTCAGGACAGCAACACAGCAGCAGGCAGTGGCTCTCCAATGGCTTTCCAAGACCTGAGACCTTCACAGAAATGCAGAATTAGCTGAATTGGAAGAACACACAAGGATCACTGAGTGCAGCTCCTGCTCCTGCACAACACCATCCCCAAGAGTTACATCATGAGAGTACTGTCCAAAGCTTCTTGAACTCTGTCAGGCTGGTGCTGTGACCATTGCCCTGGGGAGCTTGTTCAGTGCCCAAATACACACTGGGGGAAGAACCTTTTCCTAATCCAGCCTAAACCTCCCTGACACAACTTCAGGGCCATCCCTTGATTGAAGGCCATCCCCTTCAATCCTCTCACTGGTCACCACTGAGAAAAAATTAGTGTCTGCCCCTCCTTTTCCCCTCTGCCCCTCTTCTTCCCCTCACAAGGAAGTTGCAGACCCCACTGAGGTCTCCCCTCAGTCTCCTCCAGGCCAAACAAACCATGTGCCCTCAGATGCTCATCACACAGCTTCTGCTCAAAGCCCTTTACTGCCCTCCTTTGGACACTCTCTAATAGTTTAATGTCATTCTTATACTGTAGTGCCCAATCTGCCCCAGGACTTGAGGCGGTGCCATCCCAGTGGACAGCAGAGCAGGACAATCCCCTCCCTTGCCTGGCTGGCCATGCTGGGCCTGGTGCCCCCAGGACAGGAATGTCCCTCCTGGCTGCCAGGACACTGCTGACTCAACTTGTCATCCACCAGGACACCCAGGTTCCTTTCCAAGGCACTGCTCTCCAACATCTCATTCCTCAGTCTGTCCATACATCCAGAGTTGTCCCATCCCAGGTGCAGAGTCCAGCACTTTCCCTTTTTGAACATCCTATGGTTGGTGATCACCCAGTCTTCTAATCTATTGAGGCCTCTCTGCAGAGCCTCCCTGTCTTTGAGGAAGTCAACAGCTCCTCCCAGATTTTTACCATCTGCAGACTACCTCAGTGTTTCCAGTCCTCCATCCAGGTCATTTATGAAGATGTTGAAGAGCATAGGACCAAGGATGGAGGCCTTTGGAACCCCACTAGTGACAGGTCCCCAGTCTGATGTCACCCCATTCATTGTAACCCTTTGTGCCAGACCTGTGAGCCAGTTGCTCACCCTTCACGTGATGTGTTTATCCAGCTGTGGCCTGGACATTTTGTCAAGAATGATCCTGTGATAAACAGTATCAAAAGCTTTACTGATATCCAAAAATATTACATCAACTGGCTTCCCTTGATCAATTAGGTGGGTTACCTTGCCATAAAGGAAATCAGATTTGATTAGCAGGATATTCCCCTGAGGACTGAAGCCCTGCCTTGTGCCCAGGTGAGTGGAGTTTGCCTGCCCTCAGGCTTTCCAGGCTGTGGGCTTCTCTGCTGTGCCTTGGTCTGAGGCCCTCAGGAGCCAGGAGCAATGGATGCAAGCTGATTCTGGAATATCTGGGTTTAAGGGGATGAAAATGCATCTTTCTGCAAATGTAGAGGTGATTAATCTAAATAATATTGGTAAAAGACTCTTACATTACTTTGTCAGTGATAAAAACCACATGCAATAGGAAGACTAATATCTTGCTGAATTCTCAGTTGCACTCCTCACCTTGCTTTCTGTACTGATCTTGAGACTGCCAAACTATTGGTACCAGAATTGATATACCCTGCTTTATAGTTCTGCAGCTTAGAAAAATCCTTGCATTCCACATAGGACTATCCTCTAAGGATAAAGTATGCTCATCTTTAGGAATATCTCTCTGCTCTCCTTAATGAGTATTGTATTCCTTTTTTTCAAAAAAACTTTTCTTATTACGAACTTAATAACAAGGAAATATTGTGTGGTAACTCTTACCTCTGTGCCATAGCAGAGTTCAATGAAAAACAGGCAGCACTCACCTTTACTTTTGTAGTTGTATTTATATCTTTAATAGTTTTTTTGTCTATTTTAAAATACTTTTTGCAGCCTGTGCACATGTGCTCTATGTCTGTATATTATACTTAATTCCTTTATTTCTTTTTCTAGTGGAAGAGCGCAATTTTGTAGAGATGCACCGATGGCCTTCAAACTTGTACCTGAAGCAGCTTGCTGATTACAGAAACTATATCCACTCTCAGAAATGCCACTGCACAGTAATGTAAAGAGGCTGAATACACTCAAAGTGCATCTCAACTGCAAAATTTTGGATTGGGGATTATATAGAATATAAAAACCATGTAAAGAGTGAAACCTGATGCTGACCTCCTCTGGAAATTACGTTCTTTGTTTTGCTAACAAATCACTCTAATTTTTACCTTGAAACATTGAGAAATGTATGTTGAAGATTTAAGCACAAGGACTTCATTCATATTCATGGGGATTAAATGTATTACAGGACAGTGCCCTGACTGGCATCTGCTCCCCCTTCTAATTTCCTTTTTGTTTATTTTATTGTTTTTCATGGTTATTTGTGGCTGCTAAACTGAATCTGTTGAAAATAGACTGGTTTTGTGTATCTGTGCATAATAAAAGCATAGGGACACAGTAACAGTGCAGGGAAGCTGAGAAGCCAGGTCATAAGTTTTCACATACTTCAGGATGCAAAAATTTTCTGTAGCATTTGTTAGTTCACAATATAATGGGTAGGCTTAAGAAGCATTGTAGTTGCTATTAATTTATTACTCCAGAGAAAGCCTGTAGTTCTGTTACAACCTTATCATTAGATGTTTTAATTCCAGAGGAATGCCTATGCATCACAGTATTCTCTAGTGCCTCCAAATATCTAAAGAATGACATGATTTTTCCTGCCAGTAGGTAGGAGAAGAAAGTGTGTTTTCACAATCTGCAGAACACCTTTGTTAGTGTGGTCATATTGTATTTTTCCCCATGAGGAATAAAGAGAGGGAAAACTACATATGCTCAGAGCATACCCATATTCCATATGGTACTGATGGACAGGGAAGAAAGGCAGAGGGGTCAACAGTCTTTCTTGGGATTTGAGCAAAAATCTCAAAAAAAAAAATCCACTAGCAGAATTGTCTAATTTGGGAAAAGTGTGTCTAATAATCATAGTCACTACAATAGATGTTAGATGTGCTAGTCATTAAGGAGATGACCCTCATAGATTTGCCAGTGCTGCCAGGGATGTTGGCTTTTGTGGTGGGACTTTGAGCTCAAACCTCTCCAGCAGGGATTCAGTTCAGGTTTAGTTATCATCATGTGCTCATAAGCTACACCGTGTGAGACAAACCTAGCTGTGGATCCTTTCTGAGATACAAGAGAAAAACCCAGAATATTATGACTGGCATGATCCTTGCAGATAGTGTTTAGCATTTTCTTGAATAAAATAACTTGTCATGCTGCTGACTTGTGTGTACATAGTGTGTGCTAATGCCAGAATGAACCCAGCCTTTTCCTGAGCATAGGTGCTTTTTTAGAAGCAAAATCTAATCACGGAAGTAAATGTGTCATTATCATTCTTGTACTTTCAATTCTGGTTTTTCATCTGCCTTTGTAATGTGGTATGTAGCCTGAGACTGGCATTTCTACCACATCAAATGCACCTGGAAACTGCACTTGTGAGTAGAAGGTGGAAAAACAAATTGCTGGAGCTGAATCTTTTTTTTTTTTAAGTATAAGAATTGTTATATTTTTCAATACCATTTTATAGATAAATTCTTCTTTTCAAATTCCATTCTGGAGTTATAGAGGGCTTTGGGGTTTTTTTTTTTGTTTTGTTTTGTTTTGTTTTTTGGTGATACTTTCCCTATTTTTGTATACACACAAAATAAAAAGGAGTTTATGACTCAGCTGGCTGCTGCAGACTCAAAATTCCAAGGTTAGTTTTAGGCAATAATTTTTTTTCTTTTAACTCTGTATCTTCAGGTCCTAAAGTTAATGAAAATATGAATATACTTACCTACATCTTGCATATAGGGAGCCTAAAATATAGAGAATGATAATGCTCTTTCAAAATCATGAAAGAAAACTGAAAATATTAAACAAAAAATTAATAGGGGAGCAATATATATGGAACTTGTATGTGAAAAAAGTAGTTTTTATAGTTATATAGTTATCAAACATTTAAGTAAAAATTCAATTACTAGATAGATATGAATAAAACTTCAGTAAGTTTTTTTAAGCTTAAAGTCATGGAAAAATTTGTGCGTACAGTTAAACTACAGTTTGTCTAGACATCTGATAGCATCCTTGGGTGCTTCTACCAGAAGCCAGCTCATTTATCAAAAGTGGGGATTAAATGCTTCATCCTGACATCCTGTGCAAAAGTGACACAAAAGCTCTGTGAATGTTGGTCTAAGCTTCATGTAGTCCTGCATTTTTAATATTTTGAAAGCTTTCCCAGTTTTTTCACTAGGAACTAGTCTGTTGCCAATGATTTGTGTATAGATAATACATAAAAAAGTACTGGTTTTAATTTTCTGTAAATGATTTATAAGTATTTTAAAATAGGCCTAATGGACATATAAAGCACTTTATATCCAAACCAGAGAAATATTTTACTATTATGCATTTTAGTCAGTGATAGCTACAGGTTTTATACAGAGAAGTCAGGCTGTATAAAATATTTAGTATTTATTCAGAGATTCAGAGATTAATGCTTGCTACTGTTCAGACAATAAACCAAGTTTCCATTTTACTGTTTATCCCCATAATGCTGCCTTTATCAGGTGCAGATGTGTTGTATTTGCAGATGCAGACTATCTGATAAATTTTAAGTCTTAGAAGAAATCTTACTAGACATTCTTATTTTCATTCTCTAAGATGATTTTCTCTAGAAATGTATGTATCTTAGAGCTATTTTTAAACCTTTTGTAGCATTTGGAAACATGACTGAAAGTAGATAATGATGCTTTGTGAGTTGCTATTCTTAGCTGGTTTTAGTGGAGGCTTTAGGACTGTATCCATCACAGATAGTCAGGAATTAGGGCAATACTGAATTTGGTATTTATTTATAATTGTCAGGGTCCGCAAATGCATGCAGGGTCCCTGATAGGATCTTTTGGAGATCTCAAAGCACAAAAGACACAGCAGGGGACACACCACTTTGCTTAAACAAAAATGCACTTTTATTTAGTGCCAACAACTGCGATAGTGGGAGGGAAATAAAGAGATAGAGTGAAAGATAGAGAAAGAGGGGAAGGGGATTATAGCTACCAGTCTGAAGAGACGAGGCCCTTGGAGCTTGACGAGATGCTCATTGGCTGTCTTCTCCAGGTGGGGTCTGGACAAAGTCCTCAAAACTCCTTCAGTCTTTTATAGGGTTCCTCAAAGCGGGTGGCATCTGGCCAAAGTGGCAGCTCTCCTGGCTACATGGTGGGTGTGGACTCGTTGTTTTGGGAACCAGTTGTAACCGTCGCGTCAGTGCAGGACCAAGAGTACAGGACCAAAGGTAGAGGACGAACTGATTAGGACTCAGTCCACCATGACCAGTCCATTGTTCTCGCACTGAGTTCCCATGGCATTGCATACCAGTCCTTAAGGCTTGGCAGACTTTCCACCTCAGCCAGGCTAGAGCTACTTGCAGGGTCTAGGGTCTCAGTCCTTGGAGACAGTCATGAGGCAAACATGAGGGATTTTCGGACAGACCCTGACAGTATGGCATAAAGTAGAAACTACTTTGATATAAACCCCCTACCTTATACTATGGTATAAAGTAAAAATCAGGAACCAATTTGGAAAAAAAAATTATTTATGGAAGTGGTTTTGAAAAAATAAAATGTTTCTGGAATGCTTCCACTGGTTCCAACACCTCCCAAACTCCCCTGGCATGGGCAGCATTGGGATCAAAGAAAGAGGTCAGTGGTGAATTTGGATGTCCCTAGGCAGTACCTATAGCATTTGAAATTATATATTTAGGCTTAAGTTTAGGTAGAGATGCAAGTCCTGAGTCCTTCATTAGAACTAACTCTCAAAATTAACTTTTAGCAAATAATTTTTCAATAATGGATTACACTTTTAATTTTTGCTGTCCTATATATGTGTGTTCTTGTTCCAAACTAGCACTAAGCTTTATAGAGACTAAAAAAAAAGTTTTCTCCACTAATAAGGTTTTCCACATAATAGTCATAAAACCTTTCCTATTGTTCTTAGGCCATGGTGTGGTGGATTTGAAAACAAAACCGAACTGTTAGAAAAAAGAATAACTATTTTATTAGGCATGTCCTGAAATGTTTTTCTTTTAGTGTACCCTATATTACACATTTTTAGATTGAATATGTAAAATTTTTGATACAAAATTAAAAAAAAATTATCTAATCAGTCTCATGTGATTACTTATGGATATGTATTAGCATACTTGAGTGTTACACTGGTGATATTTTCTGTAGCTTATTGGTATCATAGAACCATACTGGCTTGGGTAGAGCCATTGGCTTGGGTTGCAAGAGACATAAAGATCATCTTGTCCCAACACCCCTGTCATGGGTAGGGACACTTTCCACTAGACCAGGTTGGTCACAGCCCCAGCCTCACCTTGGACACCCAGATCCTCAACTGAGCACCCACTGAGGACTGAGCACTGATGGGAGATCCAGGCAGTGTCCCAAAAGCCAGAGTGTGTTCAGGTAGCAGTGGGAGGAAGGGAGGAAGGGTGTGGTTTATGAAGCATTGAAGGAAGAGGGAAGAAAGATAAAAAGGAAGGGGACATCAGATAGGAGAGGATCACCAGTCTTTGGTTCAGCATTGATCCAGCCAGTTCCTCATCCAGGCTCTGTGGGGATACCTTTTTATAGGTAAGTATATGTAGGCTCCCTGCATTTTTTTTGTTACCTGTCAGACTTTTCCAGTGGTTCTGAAAACAGGAGGCAACAAGGATGCTACTATGACTCTTATCCCATCTTCACTGACATTACTGTAAATCTGTGGGAACCTCCTAATCTCTTTCCTAAATGCTTGTCTGGTGAAATTTTTGCCATCTTGTGGCAAGTGCAGAATTGCAAGACATTTACTGTGGGAAGGGATGGATAGGTGGATAATTAGAAATGTGGAGGACTGGCACTAACTTTGCTGTAGATGGTGTCCTCTTTCCAGGCTTGCAACATGGTATTCAGCCATCATGGGTTGCCTCAGGTCTTTTGTGCCCACTTCACTGCAGTGGTATTAGGGGAACCTCTGCTGGTGGAGAGCGAGTAACACAGTATTTGCTGTCCTTGTAAGTCCACAGCGTCTCTTACAAAACACTGCAAAAAGTGGTGTCAGTACAGAGACAGACATATCAGCCAGCCCAGGTCTGCTCCAAAAGCCTCAGGTTGAAGGCTGAGAAGGCAAACACCTAAGGCAGCAACACTTCACCCAAGTACAGAGGGTGATTTGTGGTGGAAGGCTGAATTCTGGTCAAGCTTTATTTTTAAAAGGTTTGCAGTTATTCTTCCTCTCTGACTCAGTACTTCTGACTTTCCAGTAAAGTGATGTCTTCACAGAATTAACTTTTTATGGCATGTATTTTGCAATCAATGTTATTATTATGAAAATGGCTATTTTGAAAGCATGTATCTTATTAAGTCTTGAAGCCATTCTTAGCCCCTATATGTGGCTGTCACATTTGGAAAGGAGGAGGAGGTTCAGCTCAGGTGGTGGGGAAAAACACTCAACTCTCCAGTACTGAGATCCATCCCTTTTCTCAGTTCTGCTCCACTCCCAGCTTCTCATTCAAGAACAGTTGAAAACAGTAGCTGAGCCCAACAAGAATATCACTCTATCCATTTTCGTCTTGTGCAGGCTACTGGTCAAGTCCTTTGTGTCAGGGAGGCAGACCTGGTCAGAGGAAAGCCAACCCTGATTCTTTTGTGGCTGTCAGGGTAAAGACTGTTTTAGGGTTTTTAACCTGAAAGATTTTCCACATGACCTGAATATTCACCTGGGAACTCCAAGCTGATGACGTTAAATTCTCACTATTCTTTGCTCAAAAGGATAAAGACTGGGGGGGTCTGGCTATAGGCTGTAAATGCAAATCGACAACTACCTACATTCCTTTATATGTTCAGCCATGCTCAGTTAAGAAGAGAAATCAACTGGACAAGCCTGGGCCATGACAAGCCCATCCTTTTGAAGACCAAGGATACTCCAGTACATATACAAAGACCTTCTAAAGACCGGGACATATTTTTATTCATTAACCTGATGAGTCCTGCTTTTTCCTACACCAAAATCTTCTCTGCAGCAGCAGGTGGGAACCACCCCATGCACAGGTGCAGCCTCACTAGCAGCACTGCAAGCTGGGATGCTCAGATCTGTTTTGAACCACATGTTATCCCAACTGTGAGCAGACATGGGACAGAGGAGTGGTGACAGCCTTCTGGTGAAGCTAGCAGGGTGCTAACCCCCATCATATTCCTCTGCCCTGCCCCACTCCCAGGGGTCTCGAGCATCCTTCTAGTCTTCAGGGATGCTCCTGCTTTGTGCTACAGATATGAACTTACAGAGTTAGATCCAAGGTTTGCAGAGCCGCCTGAGCTCATATAATAATTTTTAACTGGCATATAAAGCAGCTTTCCAGCAACTGTAATTTATTGGATTGATGGCTTTTTTTGTTGTAAAATTCAAGTCTTTTTCCACTTAAAGGTGTTGTGGTTTTTGTTTTTTCCTGGCTAGAGTGTTTTTTATTTCTCGTTTGTTTTTTTAAGGAATCTGGACAAAAATGACAGCCAGAAATACACAGGCCTAATAAGTATGTGGATATTACACATCCTAAATGCAGTTTACAGGAAAAGTGCAATGTGACCCAGAATAAGGATGTGCTTGTAAAACCTCTGTCTCAGCTGACACTCTTGCCATCAGCACTCTTGCATGCTCTGCTAACCAGCAGCAGCCACAAGGCCAAGGGGAGGCATCCAGCAGAATTCACCCCATGCCTCCCATGGCAGCATTCCTGCTGCTGCTGCACTGCAGAGCTGTAGGAGCTCTCCATGACCCAGGCAAAAATGGACCCAAGTCTCAGGGTTCAAGAGGTGACATTTCTTGAACTTCACTTGAAGGAGAAGAGAAGGGCAACAGTGGCTCAGGTGTTCAATCACAAAACACCCCAAGACCTCTTCAGGTACGGGGGTCAACATCATTAGCATGGAGACAATTGAGGAATTTGTAGAATACTCTCCAAGGAAGAAAGGGGCATTCTTTCCCTGTTCCCTTTCACTGTTCTCAAATATTGTCTTCCCTCTGTCAATTTCATATCTCTCCCAAAAGAAAGTGATGATATTGCTGGCCACACGTCTTCCCTGTCAGCTGAATATATTCCCGATAGGAAACTTAGTAAAGGGTCTAGACCCCTGGGTCTGTGCAGGAATTAACATCTGTGTCTGCCTAGAAAGACTGATTGTGACAGACTAGTTTGGAGAAAACTACAAAACTCATAGGGATCCTTTAGAGACACTTGAACAAAATTTTTCTTTAAAACCCATTGAAGTACCTTGCCTCCAAGACTTCTCGCTGTGTTTTGCAGAACACTTGCAAAGATCTGAATATTCCTTGGCTCACTGACAAGCTAAGGGCATGATTTACAAGCAGTCCTGGGAGCTGCTTCAGCTGACAGCTTAGAGCAGCCCATGTGCACTCCACTGTAATCCTCCAAAACAAGGTGATTTGGGGAGGGTTTTGTACAAACCTCTACGCCTTTCACCACATTACACAAAGAGTTTGAATTAATAAGAAAGGTCAAAAACACTCCTATGCTTATCATAAAGTATTTCCATTTGCTACAATATTTTCTTAAAATCTGCGCAACTTCATAGTAGAGGTAGTGGGCTTCCATCCTCTACTGATAAATTTATTTCAGTGGACTTGAAGAAAGAAGACTTGAAGAAAAGAAGTGACCATAAGAAATCCACTACAAATATGACACGAGCAACAATGAGAAAAGGAATTACCAATAGAGAGATTTCTTTATTGTTAATGTTCAATACTATCATCTTTCAATTTTTGAAACTTACTAAACTTTTTTTAACTAATCCTACATTTTTAAGCAATTATTTACTGCTCAGTGCTAAAATAACCTACTGTTCAATACTAATCTATAAAATCCTAAAAAAACTGATCTTCTAGTTGAAATAAAAAATCCAGAGTTCATAGATGTTTCCTCGCTGAAGCAGATGTCTGGTGCCAGTACTCCACTTACTGCTGGTCAAATTCAGAAATGCAGCTCTGAATATGGGACAGCTTTTTGTGGAGGTACTGGCACCTGCTCTTCATTTCAGAGTAGCTGGGGCTACCCTGTGAAGTAGAAAGCAAAAGAAAATTAGGGCATGCCAACAGTTTCATGGAGTCTAGAATTTGATGTCCTTTGCTTTAAAAAGCCTTGAGTCAGACTCAGCAGTTACCATAGCCCTGCAGGTCTGGTGTCACACATACCTGTTGTAACTGCTGATAATCTGCTTGGATTTGATGATGCAGTGTCTTCAAGAAAAAAAAATATGAAGAATGTTTCACTACCACTCTAAAATGCAAAATTTGGTAAAACACTAGAAGTACACTCAGTCTAATTCTAGAGATGTTCTTCTCTGTGGGCCACCACTCTTTTGGGAGGTTAGCAAAAACAAATCTCCATCTCCCATCATCACCCAAGATCTCTAATTAAGCCTCTCAATAGGCAACAGAAGGAGCCCATGTCCTAAGACTCTGCCTAGGACACCTCTCACCATACTTTTTCTTCATAGACATCTCAAACAGGGGTTTTTGGGCAGGATCTTGCAAAACTCAGACCCAGCCCAAGCAGTGTCTGAGCATATATGCCAATTCCACAGCTTCTCTTTGTCTCACTGAGCAGCTCCAGGGAATCCAAAGCACTGCTGTGATGAAGCACATTGTTCCAGATTGAAAAGCAAGATGTATTCTATTTGCCATCTGTATGGCAGTTGTCTTGTGTTAAGTGGGCACTTGTTCCTTATCTCTTCCACAACCAATCCTCTCTCAGGGGAGTCATCTGCTGATAATGGGCCATTGAGTGTCACTGCATGACTGAGAAGAACTAGAACATCCCATTGTAAAATGCTCCACCCAGAGGGAGGAACCAAGCATTCCTACCTGCATATAGTCTTGCGATTCTGGCCCACCAGCACAGCTTTTTATTCTGTGCTGGATTTTCCCAGAGGAACAGCTGCCTCTCCCTCTGCGTCTTCAGAAGAAGACTACACCCTTTATCTACAGGATCACTACTCCAACAGAAGCACACCTGACACTCCAGGAGGACTGCAGCCACAATTCCAATTGGACTGCTACCAACACCCTGTCCAACAGGGTGTCAGGTTGTATTCTGACTCTGTCAGTGTTGTTTTGGCTCACTGCATTGGTTATTTTATCTTTTTATTTTCTTCCCTAATAAAGAACTGTTATTCCTGATCCCATATTTTTGCCTGAGAGCCCCCCTTAATTTCAAATTTTTAACAATTCAGAGGAAAGGGGTCTACATTTTTCCATTTCAGGGGAGGCTCCTGCCTTCCTTAGCAGACACCTGTCTTTCCAAACCAAGACACACAGTCTTCATGGTTTTACCCTTCTTTACCTGATAGGCTTCGGAGCCTGGAGTCAGAGACTTCCATTGTTCCTGAAACAGTCTGAACTTCTTTAAGATCTTGTCAATCTGAGAATGTAAATTCCTGTATTCCTCATACTCTGCATTGAAGTCATCCTTGTAGCGCTGGCGTTGCTCCAAGGAGACAATGGCTACATATTTTCTAATGGAAAAAATGAGACCATTTTTCTATGAGTAAACTCTAAGAGAACATTCCAATATGTTTCTATACCATAAAGCACACATGTAATTTTACATCAAGCACAGAGAAATGTCTAAGACAGACAGGCAATCTTCAAATCAGTCATGCTGTGACTGATGGTTTCTACTTTCAAGCTCATGTGCTTCAAGAGAATGCAGACAGGTAACTGAGAATCTGCCACATCTCTATGACACTTAGTTATTAATAATTTACATTGTAAAGGTTTTCTTCATTAGCAAGTGAAGCACATTTAGAAAATATTTGCCCTCATTTCAAATGTCAAATGACAAACAGACACAGTAGCTTCAGGAAGATAAATTATATTCTCTTCTTATGTAGGAAAAACTTAAATAAGTTACATTTATTTGTGAAAATTCATCTGCAAAATATTTTTGTCAGGGACTGCATTTATGGAGTTGAGTGCATGGAATTGGACTTTTGAGCTACATTTTTGTCTGTCTAATGGCAAAGCAGAGTTAATGATAATTGATTCTTTTAGTGGACAACAGTTACATCACTGACCATGGAACTGAGGCATTTGTAATACAACCCCAAAAACAAACTCTAGACAAGTCTGAACCTACAACAAGAAATACCCAAACCACACCTACTCCTAAGGAGGGCAAAACTCATTAATGCTTAAAGCCACCGATAGGAGTCAAACCTTCTTCAATCCCTTCTCCCTCAAATCAACAGGTGTGAGGTTTATCCAGCTCATGATACAAATCCAAGATGAAGTGACAATGAGAATAATAGATGCCACATCCCAACACTGTCACACCAAAGCTTCTGCTCCTCTGGGCCTGAAGATCTGGTTCTCTTTGGAATGACAAAAACTCATTCCACATGGGAATAAACACTTCATACCATCCTGAGATAAATATTTACAAGCAATAAATCTTTAACAAGTTAAAATTCAGTACAAGGACAGAAAACAACATATGCCAGGGATGCATCCCAGGCCAGATGCACCTGACTGCTGTGCAGGATAAGTTTGAAAAGAAAACTACAGATGCCTTTCAACATTTTGAGAGGTTCCCGAGAAGCAGGAGCTTGGACTACTGGCCCCTGCCCAGTGACATTTTCTAGCAAGAGCCCTAGCACAGGCCTCACTCCACTGCTTCCCTGCAGGGCCAGGCTTACCCTCAGCCTTCCACGGAGCATCCCTGGTTGTATCCAGTGTGACCCAGGGCCCTGCCGCGCCTGCTCCAAAGGCCACAGCTGCCCCAGAGCCCCAGAGCTGCAGGAGGCCTGACTGCCCTTGCCAACATCACTGCTCTGACACAAGCTGGCAGCAAGTTCCAGTGTTTTATACCACACACACACACACACACACACACACACACACATACACACACACACACACACACACACACAATTCTCCCTCCCCTCCTGCACTGCAAATACGATGAGGGGATGCAGCACCACTGCTGCAGCTGAGCCTGTGCAACTGCACTGCAGGAAGGGAGGGCCCATCCGGGCCCAACCCACCTCAGTGTTCATCTCTGCTCTGAGCCTTGGAGGCCCAACAAAACCTTCTGAAACTCATCCTTTCAGCACAGGAAAGAGCTTGACACTGCACCCCACTGAGAGGGGCATGAGTTAATTGATATTTTACTTGCCTCAAGTAGTCTGGTTGGTTGCTTGCTGCAGAGCATGTGGAGGCAATGGAAGCATCTTTTCCGTTTCCTGCAGAAAAGAAGAATTTTGACACTTCTCATCAGGAGATATTTAAAAAGCCAAAAGATCCCATTGGAGAGTCTTGAAAAAGTCCTTCAGAGCTTTCTTCTCACAGCAAATTACTCACAAGAACCAATAACATTTAATAATAGGGCAAACACGACCTTCTCCACAGTAGCCAGTCCCAGGGTTTAGAAAGAGGGAATGGCCAGTCTATTCTACAGATTGTGCATTACCGCAGTGTTAGCCCCAGCTCAGCTTTTCTTATTTGAAGGCATGAAGTGGCATCTGCACAGCCATTCAAGTCGTGCAGCAACAGATGCAGCTTCACAAAAGACAACAGCTTGAGAGAGATCAACATTGAGGTTCTAACAAGAAATAAAAAGAAAGCTGAAATTCTTCTTATGCCATTTTTTTATCCCCACTTCCCTTCCAATTCCAGAGGCCCAGTATTTGGATGAGTGTCTGCACTCTTGTGCAGAAAAGCCAATTCCATTCTATAGGGCTTACTGGCACTAAGGCTCCAACAACCTGCAGCCAAAACTGAGTACTCCTCAATAACAAGGCAAGATGGGGTTGGAAACAGCCCTGCACTTGTGAATTGCCCTTTGCCTCTTTTCAAAAGCATTCAGGAAGAATTGCACACAAAATCTCAAAGCCCTCTTTCCAAAGAAAGGTTGAAGAATTATGGTCATAATAAAAAGAGCTGCCATAAGGAAAAGTCAGCTGAAACAGGAAGGAGCACTCAGGATGTTGGTAATCTCTCTCTGCTTTCCATTTGAGGTTTTGAGGCAAGCATCAAAAAACCATATGATCCTTTATATTCCTTATTATCTTCCATTGCCATTGCTTACACAAAAAGTTCTGTTAAAACTCAGCCATTCTTGCCAATCTTTAAGCTCTTTAAGCTTTAATTCTTGAGGAAACAGCTGTTGTGTCATGTTCCATTTGGTTTAGTTGATTTTAGCATTAAAATTGTTACATGATATAGCAGAATATAAAAAGAAGTGCAAAAGTGGTAATAAAACTGGGCATAAATACCAATAGTCACAGTATGTTCAATACAACTTGGAAGAAGAGCTTTGCTGTGAGCATCTGATTTCTAAAAGTGCTTTTGATCTTATAGCTCCATCCACATGAAAGCTTCAGCCTAAGCCCCAGCTAAAAGCACAGAACAAATTTTTCTTGCACCAGCTGGGCAGAATTTTGTAACTGGCTCTTGAAGAAAGCTGCTCATGTGTTTATAGACTCCAGCAGAAATCCTTCCAAAGCCTTCCCAAGGTTTGGAGGTACCATGTGTATGTCCAGAAGAAATGTGGAGAGACCATGTCAAAGCACCTGTCTCTACAAGCACACCACCACTTGCAAGAGATATCTGCACACTCTAAATATGCCTCCAGGCTAAACCCAACTTCTACTTTGCATGGTCAACCTCCAAAAGAGACCACACACAGATTTAACTATCACACACAAAATTACTATCTGTGTCCCTATCATCAGAAATCAGGTGTTCTTTATGCATTTCTGTTTAGCTTCTCCATGTTGTTTTCAGTCTGCAACACTTCCACAGCTTTTGAAGAAAGAAATGCTAGGATGCTAGCTAGGATGGAGGGGAACTCACAGCCCAGTTCAAAGAAGAACTCCAGGAAAACACAGCCCAGTTTCGTAGTATTTGGAGTTTCATGAAAAGGCTGAGTTCAATGAACAACCATGGAATCACTGATATTTGACTGTCATGTTTCAGTAAACCAGTCTGCAATAAATGTGTGACAGGTTTCTGTCTTCAGCATGCAGTCTTGAAAATCTGCTGATGGAAACAGTGGTGTCTCAGTCAACTGCCATTTTACTAGAAATCAGATGGAAAGAAAAAATCCATTCTCTGTGGCTTTCTAGTGGCTGGCTCTTCCTTCTTAATCAGCTTTTCTCAACAGCAATCTATTTCACATTTCTTTGTTCTTGATTGGTTTTATACTACTTAGAGGGAGAATTGCTAAAAATCAATAGTTTTAGACAAGGTTCAAGCAGCACAGGTTCTGGGCTTTACTGCTGTTGTCTTTTAAACCCAGAGTTACAATGTAATGTAATGGCAGAAAAAAAAAAAAGGTCTTGATTTTTCATTACCATATAGCAGGGATAATAGTAGACCAGTAATGTAGAGCAGTGCCTTCATGTATCCAGTGCCCATTTTCAAAGCTCCCTTTTCACAAGGTGCAAGAGCACAATTAACTCTTTCAGAACACTGTCAAAGAAGGATGTTCCCATAAGACAAGCCACCACAAGAGGAATTTGAGAGAAGCACAGATGGCATGAAGAAAATCACTAAGCCTTGGCCTAACAGAGGTGAATGTTTAGAATTAGGATACCAGAAAAAAACTCCACTGTAGAGACTGTGGGTAAGGAAAATCACTGCTTACATGGCTTCTAGCCCAAGACATGGGAACAGCTGTGACCACCCTGTGAATACTTCAATCTTGGACAGTATAAAGGTTGTACCTCCAGAGCGACTTGGGGACCCCCACCACTGAGAAGACCAAGGGTGAAGAAGGACCAGCTGGACATCAGAGAGTCCATGTGGTGATGATAACTTGCTGCTTACTGTGTCTCTCTTCCCCTCACCCTGCCTCTCTTCTCTTATTTCTTTCTATCTCCCTAGTTTGCATTTACTGTTAAATAACATTTTTGCTATTGACTGTGGAAAAGGGTGGCATTTCACCTAAATTCAGGCAGAAGCTTCCCTTAATAACCAAATCTTTACACCACTGTTATCCACACAGGAATCAGGAAAACCAGCACATTAATACCTTCATCAAAATCCAAGGGACAAAACTCCTGCAACCTCCCTAATTCGTTTTTCTTCCCATTTGAATTGGGGATCTCCTTCTGCACACTGGCAGGCTCTGGGATGCTGGAACTCTGAAATTTCTCTGTTTGTTGCACCACAGGGGTGCAGGGGGAAATGGAGCCGACACTTGGAGGTGTGACCATAGTGAAGAGGGATATGGAAGGCAGAAGCAAGGAAGAAAAGTGGCCACCAGTTGCTGCCTGGACATGACTGCGCTGGTGACCAATTCTCCTCTTCTTGCTCATCAAAGGACTGGTAAAGTCAGAAGCCAGAGGCCGTTTCTGCAAAAATAACAACATAATTCATTCATTAACCTATGATCAGGATCAGCTTTTGCTCCCATTCTGAAAAAGCAGCATTTCTGAACGGGCCAAGATTGAAAACACATATTTCTTAACTAAAAAGAGCATTCAAATCAGGAAGTACTGCAGGTAAATACAGGCTCTATCTCATTCCTACTTTCTCATCTTAGCACTTAGCAAGTCCTACTTCAAGTCTGTAGCTAAAATGCTTTGGGAGAAAGACACTCCCTTCAGGAGCTCCATCAAAAGCTTTCCTAGAAGTGAACATCCTGTACATTCACATCACAGCTTTTACACCACCAGCAAGTCTGCTGAAACTTAATACAGAGTACAGAATGTTAAAAATGCACAAAATACCTGAGCAGGTCTTGCTGGAGCACCTCTCTCAGAAGGCCCTGGAGATGTTACTTGGCTGCTGCTGGTGGGGTTCTGAGATAGAGCTGTTTTTCTGTAAGGATGGTTCAATACTTCAAGTTACAAGGCCGAAATATCAACTGCCATAGTCCTTTCCTTGCAGACCTTCAGTGCCAGGACTCAAGGAAACAGCATGAGGCTGAGTTGAGGGAGCTTTAGGCAGGATATCAGGAAAACATTCGTGCCCCAGAGGGTGCTTGAGCACTGGAACAGACTCCCCAGGCCAGTGGCCACTGCAGCAAGGCCTCAGGAAGTGTTTGGACAGCACTCTTGGGCACCTGGTGTGATTCTTGTGGTGTCCTGTGCAGGGCCAGGGTCCTGGCAGGTCCCTGCTATCTCAGCATATTCTAAGAATCTAGGCTTCATTTCCCAGGGCTTTCTTCTGAAAAGGCTCTTTTCCTTTCCCAAAAGACTGGACTTACCTAGAAAGTATTGACTTCAAATTCTCTCTGTCAATTTTATTGTAGCCGGGCCAATCAGTCTGAAGGGTTTGAAACAGATGTTCCTTCAGACTGAAGGAATTTTCCTTTGGATTCCAGTTGGCTACCTACAGGCAGACATTTTGGAAAAGAAATGTTCATTATGGTTGCTGGATGCAAACTACAGAAATATGATTGGTCCTGAACAGTTGTTTGTGAGCACACAATTTGAACTAAACAATGTCTTTTTGTACAGAGCCTAATTTTTCCTCTATTACCTGAGTTTTAAGCCATATTAATGTTTCGCTAATTGGAAACAACAAAGTATCTCCATTCATATCTAGCAAGAGTTGCTTTGAAAACAACATTTCGTGCTACAATGTGTAAGGAGAGGTGGTCAGGCCCAGAGTCCCTCTTCATGTGGCAGGGCCAGGGTTCATTCCAGCAAAGTCCTACCATAAGAAGGCCGTGCACATTCCTTGCTGTATTCCTTCGAAAAAAAATTAGGTTTATATCTTCCTCAAGACAGATACAAAGTCTACACAAAAAGGTAAAATGAGGCAGTAAAACCTCAAGACCACTGATATCAGAAGAGCTAGTTTAGACTTCATCATCTGACACCTGCTCAGAGTTCCATAGAGAAGCCCATTGGGAAAGTCTCCATCAATTTGCCCTCTGCAAACACGCTGACTAACTCAATCACACACCACTACCATGTGTCACAACTTTCACTTTTCTTTTCTCCTTGAAATCATAAACATTGATAATTTGGGTCTGCTGCTTTTCCACAGCTGAAAAAAAATGTTGGAGTAACAAAGATACCCAGAACTGGGAATTCACTTCTTAGAAGCAGAACTCAGGTTGTGTTGGAAGGGAAGCAAGTGTGTGTCAGATCTCAGCAAGCTCACACTGCCCATTTGAGATTTATACAAAATCAACCCCCACTTGCTCTGATGTCCAGAAAAACCTGAGCAAGGCATTTCAGAAGGCAAACCAGGAGCTTGAGGCAGTCCACACCTCATACAGCACATTGCCTCCAGGGAAATCTTATCAAACATTCCAATGGAACAGGAGAAAATATTTTCATCCTTTACCTTCTAAGGAGCTGAGCTTTGAAATTTATAGTCAACTTGAAATCTAAATTAGTTACTTCAGTTGAGATGGCAGAGCATGGCTCTCATTATATTGTGAATGTCTTCAGGGTGAAAAAACTATGTCACTGCCCGGGGCAAACCTAGCAACAAACTTGATAGGTTCAAGGAATGAGCTTTTAAAAGTCACTGTGGGATCAACTGAAAGTGTATCCATGTGGAATTTTCCTCCCTTGACTGGGTTCCACGACATTGTTTTCCTAGCTAAAGAGGAAATATTCCTATTGATATATTAATGCTTGCATGATTAAGCAACAACCTAGGGGAACAGGGAATACTGAAAAAGGAGGGAAAGAACCACTGCATCTTTCAATGGGTGTGCATTCTATTACCGGTTGTAATAAGGAAATAACAGTGGAATTCAGAGGAGCACTGGATAAGTTACTGAATAAAATAGGTCCAAGGAAGATGGAGATTTAATTCATGTGACAGCAAAGAAACTCTCTGATCAAAGTTTGGCTACCATCTTTATCATGGAGGATTTGCCAGGAACACCCTTCCCTGGAAGGCAATCCTCACAGATTCCAGCAGAAGCCAAGTACTATTGAGAGGCCACCAGTTCTGTTCAAATTAAATACTGGCCTCTGCAGTTACTGAATTTCTCTCCTCTGAAACTCATCCCAGGAAATTTTAAGTGCTATGACAAACCATTTCACACAGTCAAGGAACGCCTGTGAACTTACTCCATGAAGCAGTTAAACAGTGCACAGAAAAGAAAGGGAATGGAATAAGGCATGAGAAGCAACAGCATTACAAAGTGTTACTCATTGCCAGCTATTCTAGCAAAGCAACAATACCCCAAAAGTTTTGAAGTTTTCTTTCTTTTCCTGACATGGACTTGCAGCTTGAGACCTCTGGATGAAGTTGATAGAAAAACTTAACAGGGAGCATTTCCTAACTTGCTCATTAGTATCTAATTTAAACAGTGGAGGAACAAGTTACAATTAAGAACAAAAGAATAGTGTGATGAAAAAATTGCTGACAGAAACTCCACAATATCACCTGCTGAAGGATCTTTCCAAGGGTGCCCTTGTCCTTTCGCATGACTCCATCTCTTTGCAACCGAGCAAGTAACTCAGGCTTCTTGTAAGTCCTCAGAGCAAGTAAATGAATCACCCTGTCCCTGTAGGGTCGGTGATAAACAGCACTGCAAGGATTCCCTTCACTCTCTGCAGGCTTCAGGAGATTTGTTCTCTTTTTCTCACGGGTCAGACATGAAGCGTTTGATTCAGCTTTTCTCACATCTTCTTGTTTTCCCAAAGGAGAGAAAAACAGAAAAACAAGTGTCAAATGGGAAGATGGGAGAAGGCAAGTTGATCAAGAAAGTTGATTTAAATCAATGATGGATATTTTGAGGATATCCATAGATGATGGATATTCTTGGGGACAGAGCTGATTTTGAATATCCTTGTGGATCCCTTCCAACTCAACATATTCTCTGATTCTGTGACAAAGCCCAGTCCCCAACTGGGACTGCATGGAGCATGTAGCAAAGGCACCCTGTACCCTAACAGCAACCAGATCTGTCTCACCTGAGTTTCTCTGTGCCAGCCTAAAGCCAAAGTGGACCAAGTTCCACAACTGTCTCACTACTGCCAGTCCTCACACCCCAGTTACTGAGTGTTGAACATTCCCTTAGGATCTGTGTAGACCACCACCAAGAATCACACCAATCATCATCCGCATGTGAAACAGAATGTCCCCAGTGAGAAATCTGAAGTTTAGCTTTGTCTCTCCAGAAAGCCACCATGATGCTAGTTTAAAATGCTCTGCACTAGGCTAAGGCAGGGCAAGAGCTGCACTTGCAGTGGCAGGGAAGTCCCTGCAGGCAGATGACTGCAGCCACAGCCAGGTGAGAGCCTGCTTTTCTCAGGGCAGCTGGCTGTACCTGGCTCAGCTCACTGCTGCAGGCAGCACCACTGAGTGCCTGTAAGGGGAATGCGCACCTTGAGTCTGCCTGGAGCCAGGCTCCTTGGGGAAACAGCACTGAGAACAGATTAATAACAAATGACATTACCCAAGCACGTTGTGCTTTGTGGGAAATGATGGAATCCGTGGGGAAGATGACATCAGTATCTTCCTTTCCATTTCCTTGAAAAGAACCCAACACAGTGTTGTGGCAACACTCACTTATTAACGACCAAGACAAAAAATTAAATCAAGCAAAGTTTCCCATGCTGACCTTATGAAATTCTCTATGCAACTTCCTCAAGGTCATTTTCTTTCAATTTCCCAATTAAATTTAAAGGATAATGACAGTGCCTGGATACTCCAAAATCAAAACCTTAGCTACCAAGGCAGTGAATTTAGGTGCATGGAGTGGTCCAAACCTTGACCTCAATGCTCCAAATTGCATCCCATCAAGCAGTATGGGAACAAGGAAGGACTGGCAGGCTTTCTCAGGGGAAAACAAACCAGTGGCTACATGCAGTGACTAGAGACTGCAAGGTTGACCTGAGGGCATACCACCTCCAGCTGAGATCTCTGAACACAAGAGATCCCCTGTCCCGAGAATATGCTGCAAAATTGAATTACCAAGTTGAAAGTCTTACAGATACTGAGCAAAATGTGAAAGGCAATCATACCTCCAAGTGGATTATACAACTGGACATTCTGTGCACTTCCATTGTGCAATGCCTCGCTGGCATTTGGCTAAAAGGAAAAAGATATTTTCTGTAAAAACTTCAGCCTGCTCTCCATCACTGCTGATTAAATAGGCCCTTCACTTTAAACAAGAGCTGTATTTGCAAAGGCTTGCTGTCACATCACTAAAAAGGGCTGCTTTGACACAGTTCTTCCTCTGCAGGCAGCCGGCTACAAAACTGCCCTGAGAGAGCAACCCTCACTTAGCCTCTAACGCAGCCAAGCATTCAAGTAGCAAGTCATCCTTTCCCAACTGCTGGAAGTTATAGGCACAGGCTTCCCTTGAAATCAAGTGCCTGAGTACAACTGAACTGGCCAGTGTTCAGCTAACAATCCAGGTGAGAGTGGTTGACAAAAATATAAGAATTTTGGACATGACCTGATGCTGGGATTTATTTGGTACTAAGGAAGCACATCCTGGAGTCAGCTCCAAGAAGAATTTCACCTGCATAAGGTGAATTTTGACTCTCAACAGGCATGAGAACCCTTTCTCTTGTCCTCAGCTCTAGATGCAATTCTTTGCAGGTGTGAAATGGAAGCAGTTTATCCTAGGTTAATCAGATATTACAAAATTTGGGTTGCTTGGCTGATCTCATCTTTTAGTTCAGAATGTATCGCATTCCGCTGGAGGTTAAAATGTTCATCAGCCTAAGTACATTTTTTAATGAAAACAACTACTGCCATCCAACTGCTTCATTCCGTAGCCAAAATCGCCTGAGAAAAAAATGTAAAAAGCTATGATAAATGGACTGAAAGATGTGCACTAATTACCATGAGAAGGGAGACATCAATACCGAAGATAGAATATTACTTAATTGAAGAAATGATGTAATTTAGAACCAATGAAGATTCATGTCTTTGTTTGCTAAAAATGCTAAAATTTCTTTGTTTGGAAAAGCTTTGAAAATGGTGTGCATGTAGCTGGAGCTCTCCACTATGCATCACAGCTGAGAATAAAGAAATGGCTACTCCTAATATTAAAAAATACTGTTAGAGCGTTTCCTTTCTCCTGACATGTTCGGTGAGTGCAGGGCAAACACGGAACAATGAGAAATCTATGCATTTTGACCAAGAGCCATGCCCAGAGCATGAATTTCCTGAGTGTCCCAGCATGGAGAATATCTGATTTTCACTGGCACCTCCTCAATGGCATCCCTGAGAACCACTTCCATCAGAGAACTTCCCACTTCCACTGGCACCTCCTCCGTGTCATCCCTGTGAGTCACTTCCACCGGGGCATCTGCCTCAAAGGGGCCCTTGGAGCAGCAATGGGGCCCCAGCCCTGCCCGACAGGTCCCACGGGGTCAGCAGCACCTGACACCAACACCACGGCCAAGCCCCCACCCGCTGGCAACCTGCAGAGCCCGACAGCTGCCCCTCACCTGTTGGTCCTGGGACCCCTGGGTCACCCTGACGGGCATTGCAGTGCTGTTGGGGGCCCTGCGGGACGCAGTGCGGACTGGGGCCCTGCGGAATGCTCTGGATCGTGCCCAGGCCCGCAGCTCCGCCATCCCGCTCTACCTCGGGTGCTCTGGCTCCCACACAGCCACTGATCCTGCTGAAAAATCTGCAAAATGCAAAATATTTGTTAGGAAAATGTGTTCTTTGATGTTTCTCCTTTGTGGCTTTCAAGGCTCATCAACAAGGAGGGAGATTATTCCCATGAAACAAGAAGTAGCCAACAAGCTCTAAGTGATGGCCAGGCCTTTGAAAGGCAGGTTGCTTCTTGGCTGAATTGCCTTGTGGAGGTGTAGGGCTTGACAGGCTTCAGTTTCCTCAGACACAGGCTTGGGAAGAAGGATGTACCGCTGATGGTGGACACAAAGAATGGAGAATTTATGGGCACAAGGACATCTGGCAGAATCCCCAAGGAAAGGAACAAACTGATAAAGCCAATGCAGAAACTGTGCTGAATCACCTCCTGCGAGGTAAAAGGCCATTCCAGCAGGGGCAGACCATGGCTATCCACTCAAGAAGCCTCTCACTAAGAAGAAGGGAGAGTCTGAGCATGCAGACTATTGAGCATGAGAAGTGAGGGGATCATTACCCAACAGCAGACAGAACACTAATTATGAAGAGAACTAGGGAACTTGCAGTCAGTGAACACTAATTCCTTTCTTTGCTAAAATGTGGAAATACTAAGACACTCTGGTTCTTGTGGTGCTTCTTGTGAATTTGTCCCTGAGCCCCTCCCTTTCTGCACAGAACTGTAAATAATTACCTCCACTCAGTGTGTGGATTGGCCTCCTGAACAGCGTGTGCTAGAACCAACCAAGCTGGAACAACACTCGCTATTGCTCCAACACCTCTGCTCTCGACGCAGCCGCCGAAGGGTCTGACTGGTCCTGCTGTGTGCTGGTGACAATGGCCATGTGTTCTTGGAAACGGGGAGTTCCATGTTCCAGGCTGGACGGGATGTCACTGAGGAGCGGGACGCGTCACAGTCGGTGCACAGGGAATTCACAATGGGCACACGTGGGGAATGCCCTGCCTTGTCCCATGACTGACTCAGCTCATTTCCAAGTGCAGAAAGGGGTGCTCTGGCCACACCAGTCGCCGCAGTAGCTTTGCAAACCAGGGCTAATTAAGTGTTTCTGCACAAATGTGCTGCACTTGGCCCTCTCTGAGGCAAAGGAGCAGCTTAACACCCCTAACCAGGGCAGCAAGGGGCAGCCCCCCCCCCCAGCACTGGGTGATCCTGTTGTGGGCCAGTCAGTCTGTGAGGCTTCCAGCACATACACGGTCACTCAAATATTATCTCTTTGACAAAACCCCCCAGCCTTTTCTCATCCCAGTCTCCTAAAAGGAAACAAGCCAGCAGCAAGCCCAGGCCCCCATGTGCTGTGCAGGAGGAGCTGACGTGGAAAGGCCCATGCTGGCCCTGAGCACAAATACAGGCTGATAATTGTGCTGACTGCAGCTGGTCGTTGGAGTTACTGACACATGTAGATAAACATTTTATACTCAGTTTATGATGGTTGTATTGTCATTTTCCCCCTACCCAAGATTATTCCTGATTTAAGTCAGTTGGCACCAAAAATAAGTGTTGTCCAGTCATTACAAGGAGAGAGAATAAGAGCATGTAGTTGAAAATGTGTTGAATAATACCATCCAAAGCACGTTTTCAATGACATCTTGTATTTGACCATGTCTATACCTACCCATGTCTGATTTTCTGGCTGTCCCACTCACAAGAGCAGTGCAGTTTGGGGAAAGAAAGGGAGGAAGCAATTTGTCAAACACCAGAGCTCACACCTGTGTCCCTTTTTGGGAATGACTGGATGGTGTTGATTATGGATCCCCAGTTATGAACTATTGGAAAAGCCTGTGTATGAATCATTAAAGGAATCCATGGAGGTTTTACACTGGACTCCAGAACGTCCAACAGCCTTTCTATATCTTTTAAAGGTTCTTGATGACAACCCCTGCTCTGGAGTTACCAGATTTGACTGACCCCTTTGCACTGCTCATACGTGAATGCCTTTGCCTTGCAAGTAACTCCATATTTAGCTCCATATTTAGCTCCAAGAATGAAGGAATGAAGAAAGTAACCCTGTGGCATTTTGAGCCTATTTCTCAAAAAACATCTAAACAATGTACTAGAGGGATGGACAATGAACATCAGAGCAGGAGCCACCATGGTCCTGATTGAGAGAATGTACTTGAAAATAAATGGGAAAAAAATTGACAGCTTATGTGCCACACATGGTTTTGTCTGGTGTAGAGCAAAAAGGAGGTCACTGGTTATCCCTGAGCAGAATCTGAAAGTAACAGGTGGTATTCCTGGAACAAAAGACCTTGAGACCCAGGCCCCTCAAAAACTTTCTTTGTCCTTGCTGCCTAGAGTCTGCCTAGAGTGCCATGTGGGTCACCTTCCTGCCAGTTCAATATGTGCAGGGGCAGAGCGGGGAATGTCAATAAGTGATCAGTTGTCCTGAAGTCCCTTTTGCTGGGGCAGATGCCATGGGGGTCTCTCACCCAGAGAAAGAGCCAGGACCCGCAGAGCAGATCCTGTGTCCTGGATCTGCCCAGGACAGGGGTAATTTTTGCAGCAGCCAGGAGGAGCACGGCCAGGACCTTGGGGTAACTGGCTATCACCTGCCACGTGGCAGAGGGAAATGGAAGGGGTTTGTTCTTCCTCCGCCGGTGTGCCGTAAGTTGTGGGGTGTGCCAAGTTCTGTATGGTGAACAATCATGTGTGACTCATTCACCTCTTGTACACTCTCCTTTTAGTGTTGTTATTACCATTTGTGTTCTTTTTCCACTGCTGTTCCTAGAAAATTGTTCTTATCTCAACCTGTGATCTTTACCTACTTGTACTCTTCTCTCCTCCTGCCACAGGGAAAGTGGTGGGGAAGTCAGTGAGTGGCACATGGTCGGAGCTGTATCAGTGTGAGCACAAAACTGGGGAATACCATTCCTACACAGCAACAATGTGGAAAAATCAATTTCCTAAGTAACTTTCCTTGTCTAGTCCTACAGGAAAATTAGCCTGCTGAAAAGCAACTGCTGTAACTGAACTGAAAGCCTGCTAGGTAATGTTTGTTTTAAAGTACAGATTTAATAAAGTTATACAGAAAGCAAAAATTATATATTGACAAATAGTCTTTATAATAACATTTTAAAATATTTTAAAATCTATGATGGGAGAAATTAATGTGATCTTTTTCCAGTCCCACAGTGACAAAGAATTCTATAAAGCAAATTACAACTGAGTATTTTCAGCCCCTAAAAATAAGTTAAGCAAAATAGCGGAAAGAGTTACATTTGATTTGCATTTCCAAAGCAGATGGCTGACTTTAATGCTTAAGCCTAAAGAAGGGGAAATGAGAGAATCTGTTGGAAAAAACAAAAAAAACCAAAAAAACCACAAAAAACCAAACATAATGGAACTGTGCTAATGTATTCTGTTCCTCTCTGAAATGGAAAATCTCATATTCAAAATATCAGTGTAAGTTAAGGCCATAATTTCAAGTGATTTGATACCAATCAGCTGTTTTAAATCATTAAAGAGAGCATTACGGATCTGGCTTCACAGGCGTCTGGATGAATGATGAACAGAAAATCTATACATTCCAAATCATATTTTCTTGGATAAGTCAGATTTTCCAGAGGATTCAAAAAACAGGTTTGGGTTTTTTTTTTTCTCCCTCTAAAAAAAGGCCAAAAGATTAGGCCTTCTCTTAGAAGAAAGGCCTTCTCTTAGTTCAAGGTTCTGAAGGGTCACTTGGCTAGTACCAAGGCACAGACAGTGGATTCCAAAAAAATGTCCTTGATCTTCAGACTTTTCACAGACAAAATACCATGAAAGAAAAAATTAAAATCAACTGAATTCAGACACCACTTTGCTCTCCATTAAACCACAAACCCACACTCTAACCTAACCCTAACCCTAAACCCACACTCTAACCTAACCCTAAACCCACACTCTACCCTGACCCTAACCCTTCTCATTAACACAAACACAGAAACACTGGCAGCCTTGGTTGGCAGAAAAAGGAAAACTGTCATTTCCAGATAACTCATTGAGTGCAGTCAATGTTCAAGCCCCTACCCTGGGTTTCACAGCCACTCCCCACCTGTGCCCATCCTTGCAGGGCAGGACCAGCATCAGGAGGACCTGTTGCAAGAGGTGGTGACAGGCAGGCCAGAAGGCACCCTGGCTCCTGGCTGGAATAGGGGCCACTTCCCCCTGGGTGGACCTGGTGTCCCAAAAAGAGGAGGGGCCTCAGCAAGAGGCCAATCCACCAGCAGCTCTAGCAGGGCCCTTGCAACTCTTTATTCAAGGAAAAGGAAATAAATTGCTATTTCCCTCACACAGTCCCCAGACACAGGTTTCTCTCCCTTCTAATGCCCTTCACCTTCCCCTTGTGCCCCACTGTGGGTGACACCCCTGTGCTGAAGGGCACAGCCATGGGCCCCTGGAGTCCAAAGGCCATGTCAGCAGTGGTACCTCTTCCCACAGGAAATTCTGCTGCAGCTGCCACACCCTCAGCAGAGCAGATGTCAAAGGCAGAGTGGGCAGCAGAAGCAGCCGGTCTGTCTCAGCCCCTAACCTTCCTATCGAAATATCTGGATACGCAGTGACTCCACAACCTGTACTGGGGGCACTCCCCTCTGATGTTTCAGCTCAGAAAGTAGAACTAATTTCAGTCACTCGAGCTTTGGAATTGAGTAGAGGAAAATGAGTTTATATTTGAGCTGATTCGTAATACGCCTTTGCAGTGCTACATGCACATGGGACTTTTGGAAAGAAAGAGACCTTTTGACATCTCAAGGCTCCTATCAACAATGGAAAACAAATCTTGGGTTTACTTGAAAGTACCCAGAAACCAGAGGAAGTTGCCATCAGGAGTTGCAGAGCACACCAAATGGATAAGACCAAACTGGAATTGGGAAAACATTTAGCCAATGAGGCTGCAGAAAAAGACGTGTTAGAAAACAAAGTTTTATCTTTAATACTGTTGCCAGAGATACATCTTCCAGTAGAAAAACCAGAGTATAGTGCTAGGGACTGTCAATGAATTGAAACTGTGGAAGCAAGATTTAATCCACAAGGCTGGGCAGTTATCCCAACTGGGCAAAGAGTAGTCCCAGAATCACTCTTATGTGAAAAAGAGGATTGCAAACATAAAGCCATTAATTGGAGAACTGAAAAACTTTTGAAACATTTGCAAAAATCTGTAATTGGGTCTGAAATGGCTCAGATTGTACAAACAAGACTCCAAAAATGTATTGTTTGTAAAAGAGACAACCCTAACACAGCTTACAATGTAGTGGTAAGAGCCATAAAATCTGGAGGTGTACCTAGTGAATAGTGGCAGATGGATTTTACAGAATTTCCCAGAAAACAGGGGCATAAATCTCTCCTAGTTCTGGTGGATACCTTTTCTGCGTGGCCAGAGACTTCCCTTGTCACCCCGACCAGTCTAGGGATGTGGTTAAAATACTGTTGAATAAAGTAATACTTAGTGTTAAAAACAGGCGAATTGGAGCCAAGATAGCTTAAAAGGCTTGGGCCTATTTATTAAAAACAAAGACAACTGAAGATGAGGCCCCAGGATAAGCCCAGGGTCCCAGCAGCAAGTCAGAGTTACAAGTATCTGTGTGCAGCACAGGGCATTTCCTCGGCTACAAGCTCCACAGAAAGACCCAGGTGACCGGCAGCCGGGGGCTTTTAAAGTCTCTGGGAGCTGCTGGATTGGTGCGCTCTTGATCCTTTCGCTGACTGGCCCTTTTTCCGGTTACTGGTTGGTCCATAAGGCTGTGCATTCCTGGCCAATCATTCTGGAACTACGAGGCACTTTTGGCTGGTAAGTCCCTCCAATCACAGGCTGAGCTGGTGACTACACTCCTTGATGCACCCCATCCCCTCTCCCTGGATTGACAGCTAGGCACACACACTTGACTAACAATATGTTTAACTTTGTAACTTACAACAATTCATTACATTAACAATCCATTCTATTATCAATTCATTACAACTCATTTGAAACAATTAACCATTATTAACCCGCCTACTAAAACAAATGTATTTATAACACTTAGGTTTGAGGTACCTTTAGGAATGTCATCAGATAGAGGTTCCCATTTTATTGCAGAAGGGGTACAAGAAGTTAGGAAAGCCTTGGGAATATCTTGGGATCTTCATACTCCTTATAGGCCCCAAGCTAGTGGCAAAGTAGAGAGAATGAATTATACAATCAAACTGAACTTGGGTCACATAGGTTAGGAAACCTCCTTGACACACGTCCAGCCTTTACCTGTTGCTCTACTTTGAATTAGAATTCAGCCATGGGGCACCAGCAAAATCTACCCCTATAAGCTGCTGTATGGTTGACCATACCAAGTACCACACATTTCAGGAAACATACACATATAAGGAGAGGTTGATTTGAATAATTACTTCATTTCTCATAGCAAAACGTTACAGGATTTACAGTGCGAGCAGTTGTGATCTCCAGACCAACAGGATTGGACATACCAGTGAACAAGTTCCAACTGAAAGCTTGGGTGTACTTGAAAGACTGGGGAAACTGCTCTGCTACAGCCAAAGAAGGACCTTTCCAAGTTCTGTTGACAATTTTACTGCATTGAAATTTGCAGAATAAAATTGTGGATACATAATTCCATAATCAAAAGAGCCAAAGCCTCCTTAGCTCAAGACAACATCTCCTGGGGCTTTGAAGAAAGCTGGACCAAACTTACTTCATGGTTACCCAGCTGGACATGGTTAAAACATTGGTCTATAGCTGTTGTAGTGCCTTATGCTGTAAAATGAAATATAGGTATTAAGGAACTAGTTCCCATAAGGAACTTATCCTCAAGAAAAGGGGGGATTTGATAAGGACCATAGAACAGAGCAGCACAGCTGTGGTAGTCTGTTATTTTACAGTTTGTTCTTTTGTATTTTGTTTTGATATTCCTTGTTATAAGTTTGTAATTATTCATTCTACGTATGCCATTTGGCTTCCCTAATGGTTCAGTCCTGAGTTGTTTACCACAGTTTGCCCCGCCAAAATGCATGTAAATCTAGATGTCAATCCGCATGTATACCTCCCTTGTTCCCTTGTCTTACCCCTGTGTGTCAAAGATAGCACACTCCTTTGCTTCTGGAGTGTTCCCTGTCTTTCATCCCTTCCTCGAAGCAGAATTGGATTGTAAGGTTTGCTCCCTGCCCGTGTTGGCTTCTACTGGGGAGCCCTTACGCTGCACTCCTCCTCCAATGCCCTCCTATGGGTCCAAGGTTGTGTCCTCTCCGTGTTCCCCCTACCCTTTAAAAGCAGTCCTTGCATGGGCAGGGTTGTCACTTGCTCTGCCCCCCGGGAGATTAAATCCTTGGAGATTCAGACCAGTGTCCTTGCCTTATTCCTCTGCCTCGGTTTCCTCGTGCCCTGTGCCTCAGCTGTGCCACCCACGCTGCAGCAATCACCGCCATCCGTACCAGTCTCGGCAGGGACTCGGGGGCGGCCGCTCCCGTGTCTGCCCTGCAGCCACAAGTGGGACAGTGAGCCGGCCAACCTCCATCCTGTGCCCGCCGAGAGCCAGACTCAATTACCTTTCTTTCTCTTTCTTCTCTCTTTCCTTCTCTTTATTTTTCTTTCTCTTTCTTTCTCTTTTCCTTTCTTTCCGTTTTCTTACCAAAGGATTTTCCTTTCTTTCTGCTTCAAATTATTAACATTTCTGTAATAGCCTTTCCTTGCAACCATAAACTCCTTCAGTTCTGTCCATTTCCTTGCTTTCTAACATTTACTTTCTCTGAACAGAAGCCTTGCAAGTTGACTTTGCACCCGAAGCAGCTGGTTCACCTCCTCCTGCTGCTGCTCCTTCTGCTCCTGATGGTAAGTCTGCTTTTCAAGCAATTATTGTCACTTGGATGTGGGCTCCTAGGCAGCATCTCCCTTCATGCTGCACAGCTTCTGTAGAAAAATACAAGATTAATTTTAAGTGTAAACATAATGGAGCAACAAAAGTAGTGCTAACAAAATGTTCTGTAAGTTTTCAGAAAAGAAAGGGAATGGTGGAAGATAGCAGAGGGATTAAAATTACTACAGTACTTTATTTTTTCTATTGGAGCCCCTTTGCTTGGGTTTTTTTTATTTTCCTTTGGTTTTGGTTGCTTGGTGAGTTGTATTTTTTTGGTCATGGGGAGTGTTTGCTGTAGGGTAGCTGGGTGGTTTTGGCTTTTTCTTTTGGTATTACTATTTCTTTCTTTTCTTTCTTTTCATTCTTTCTTTTCTTTCTTTTCTTTTCCTTTTTTTAACAACAGCTTTTCCCATTCTTTCAATTAGAAACCATTAACATTTTGTAATAGCCTTTCCTTGCAATCATAACCATTCCAGTTAAAAGCTACTTTCTCCAAACAGAATCTTTGCAAGCTCACTTTGAACCCAAAACTGGTGGTATGCCTCTTGCTCCAGCTCCTGTTCCTGCTCCTCAGGGAAAGTCTGCTTTTCAAGCAATTGCAGTCACTTGGATATGGGTCCCCAGCCAGCATCTCCCTTCATGCTGCACAGCTTCTGTAGGCAAATACAACAACCCTCAATTGTCAACATGCTGGAGCATTCAAACTAGTGGTAACAGAAATATTCTGACACATCTATCAGCAGAGAATGGTGGTGCTGAAAGCTAACACAGGGATTAAAATTACTACTGTGATTTTTTCTATTGATCCCCATTTGCTTTTTTGGGTTTTGTTTGTTTGTTTGCTTGGTTGGTTGGTTGATTATTTTTGGTTTTGCTGGGCAGCAATAGTGGATGGGTGTTTAGGTTTTGAAAATCAATTTTTTTATCTTATTTTCTCTTTTTTTTTCTCCAAAAAGCTTCTTCCTTTCATTATGTTATAAAGCATTAACTTCTTTTATTCATCTTTTCTTGCAAACATAACCATTTCAGTTCTGTGCATTTCCTTGCTTTTTAAAATTTACCTCCTCTGAAGGAAATTTGCTATCTCTGAACAGATATTTTTCGGGTTGGCGTTGCACCCAAAGCACCACGTACACCTGCCACTCCTGTTCCTGCTCCTGCTGGTGAGTCTGCTTCTTAGGCAATTATTGTCACTGGGACGTGGGCTCCTAGCCAGCTCCTAGCCAGCATCTCCCTTCATGCTGTGCAGCTTCTGTAGGCAAATACAGCAACAATTAATTGAAAACATAATGGAGCATTAAAATTATGAAAACATAATGAGCATTAAAAGAGAAAGGGGATGGAGAAAGCTTACACAGGGTTTAAAATTATTACTGGAATATGTTTTCTGTTGCTTCCCATGTCCTTGTGGGTTTGGATGTCTTGTGGTTTTTGTTTAGGTTTGGATTCTTGGTTGCTTGGACTTTTTGGTTCTGGGGAGTGGTTGAGGTGGGTGGGTGTGCGGGTGTTTTAATTTTTGAATTTTTTATTTTATTACTTCTTTTAATTTTAATTTTAATACTTCAGCAATGCAAAAAGATCTAAATAAAGTACAGTCTTACCTACCTTTGTATTGTAGTTCAGTGTATATATTGTTTGTAAGTTCATATTTTTATGAAAATGTGCATTCATATCTTCACATTTCTGTGTTTCTAATTATTCTTATACCAAAGCACTTATTTATTTAACTCTTTTTTACTGCAGTTTTAAATTTTTATGTAGTATATTTTAAAATGTTATAAAACAACACCTTTTGGGTAGTTTTCCCCATTCTTTAAAAAAATCCACAAGCCATTTTAGTCTCTGTCTCTCCAAGTTGTTTCATACCTTTCTATTTTAAACCAGGAAGAGATAAAGAAACTGCCCCACCTGGTTTTAACAGGTGGCCCAATTAGCAGAAGATAATTGCCCTACCTCTAGCAGATACTCCCAGACACATTTTTCAGCCTAAGGCATTATCCACCCCTTATTCTCTTAGTATTTGCATTATGCTCAAATCAATGAACTGACACCATGAAAGCTTACACACAGCTCTTACTGAAGACTAGATTTCCCTGTGGTACACTATCGCCGTTGAGTTAGGAACGGCTGAAGAAAGGAGACATTGACTCCTATGATCAGAAAGCATAAAGGGAGATTTATTAGGAATGTCATGCATTTAGAGGCAGGATAGTTCACCCAGAACCTGATTGGTTCTTAAATTAGGTTAATTAGGAACGACATCTTCTGGTAAAATATCGTTCCATAAACATCACATACAAACATTCCACATGTTCATAAACACCAGGTGCAGCAATTAAGAATTGTTTTAATTCTTTCTCTGAGCGTTCTCACAGCTTCCCTAGGACAATGCCTGGGAAAGTTATCTGTTTCTCTGTCAGCATCCACAAGGTCGCTCCTCTAATTCCTGTGAGAGCACCCTTAGGTTTTAACAAATTCCAATTGCACAGCCAGGATGCATGAGAAATCACAGTGACGTCTGCCCCTGTACCCAGCACTCCTGTAACAGGAACTTTTATCAAGGTGTGTTAGACTGCACGTCAGCTCTGGTCACTCATTGCCCACACGGCTTATCCAAAGGACATTAGGCACCGAGCCAGAACTCTCAAAAGGCATTTCTTGGCATAAAACTTGCTTATTTATATTCTATGGTAATGTAAGAGTGATAGCTAGTGTTGTTTTTGGTTCAATTACCATTGAAGCATTTTAAGTAAGAGCTGAAATCATCAGCTCCTTATTGTAATTTGCTGAGATGACAGTTGGAAAAATGGACAGTCCAAGAATTTTATTACTGTCCTTGCCTATAATTAAAAAGTCTTGTTTTTGTTGTGAATACATTTCCTGTGGGAATGTATTAATGGTAAAAGTTTTTTTAAAAAATATATATTAATTTGAAATTTGTTAGTTCACATTGTTCCCCTGGGGGTAATAGGCTGGGATTGCTTGGGAGATGGTTTTATCTTGTATGACTTTACATCTTGTCTTAGCCTAATCAGTCAGTCTTTTTGAATTCCTTCCTGAATCAAAAGAAGGTAAAGTAGGTTTTCTTTTTGCTTTTGTGGGACTAGTATGTAATAGGTTAACTTCTTCTTCAGAATCACTAGAATTCTCACTGTCCTTTTCCTCCCTCACAGCCTTGTAAATCCAAGATTGTCTCTGAGGAATTTCACAGCGACGAGAGCCTATTTCTTTCGTAAGGTTAACAGAGAAATCCTCCCATTTGCTAGCAGAGACCCTGGTGTTGAGAACTTTCTCCCTCTTTCTCTCCTCTGCCTTTTCCTTGTGGCAAAGAGTTCACGTTCTGGAGGGGCAGAGGGAGGACCTGGGCACGGCTCAGAAAATGGCAAAAGTCGGGGGGCATGCCACGGTGGAAGGGGCGTAGGTGTCACTGCCCCAGTCTGAATTTCAGGGTCTCGAGTCACGGCCAAAGCAGAGGGGGGTCTGGGGACTCAGCCCAAGAGTTGGGGGGAGGTGCGGACACAGCCGAGGAAGCAGAGGCTTTAGTAGAATGTTTAAACATATCAATCCTTGTACAACACACTGGTAGCAACTTAGCAGCTGTTTGATCTCTGTTTCTGGTAAAAGTACTGTATAGTTTCAGTCCTAAAAGTTCCCAGAGAGGGAGTGAAAACACAGAAGTTTTAACTGTAGCTGGAAACTGCTTCTGAATGTGAAATAGTAAGTCTTTTAACTCAGTTTTTGAAATGTTACAGGAATTAGATTTGACCAGATCTTTAAGGTTTTTATAAACATCTCTAGGCAAATTGGACATCTTGTGTCCTAACATGTTCCCTGAGGCCTACCTGATATTGAACAACAGGCAAGTCCCTGTCAGATCTCCATCTTGATTCAGCCAGCAAATGAGGGTAGAAATCCAACATTTCTCTTTTTGTAAGAGTTATGCTCCCAGGATTTGCGCTTCTCTCAGCAACACTTTACAAAAACTACCTCGGGGCTTTCCGACAGGTCGGACAGTTTAGTCAAGTTATTTGCTCCTGACACAGGAACACCGATTTGTTGGACAATACTCTTTTCCTGACCCAGAGATGAGGCAACTGAGAGGCATTTTAAAAACGTTTATTCTATTTTCAGTCTCATGAGATGGGTGAGACAGTAGAGATGTTAGAATTCATGCCATCACAAACAGAAGCCACCTATTTCCGAATTGCAACACACTAGGAGCATTTCTTGGCCTATCAGCTTTCTGCCATGCCATGCTGTAGATGCCTTAAAGCCCATCATCTAAAACTACCCCTCGTGGGTCCTACTACAATGCATCTTTCATAGTTCTGTTTCTCCAAAGTATCTAGTTTTATTTACAAGACCATCCTTGGAAACTTTCTTCTAACTCCATTTCTCTCTCAACAATATCTATCCTACTCCATAGCATTTCTAAATCAGCATTTCTTATCTCAAAGTTTGCATACAGATAACCTGTGTGGGCCTTCTGTCAGGCCCTGAAAACTCTCTACAAATTCATTTCCAACATCAGTCAATATCACTGTAGCTGCTTCTGGTAAGACAAAAAGCTCTTTCAAGACTCTTCTGAAGAGAAATGTCCTTTTCCTTTTCATTCTTAACAGCAAAGCCCCCTCCAGGATGTACAGCAAACGGGTTATCTAGATTGTCTTTCCACAGTAGCAGAAAACTTCCCCTTTAATCAGCCTGAATTGCACAATTGCAACATCTGTATTAAGGAATTTCACTTTGCTGTAAAGAAGTGATTTCTATGCAACAGGGTTAATAAAGGACAGACCCAAATTAATAAGAGCGATATTTGTTAGAGCTACCATTATTCATCACACACTTTAAACAACCCATACCTTCAAGCCCAAAGCTAATATGGCTCCATGTTAAATATTCCTGATCGATTACACATCCGTGCGTGATGATGGAATTAGGATTTAAAGCCAGTATTTATGCATATACAAGCATTGTGCAAGAACATTGCATATTCCAAATGGAAACCAAATATCACCTGCACAGGATAAACACTGCAATAACATGAGTACACTTCTCCCATCGGGTTCACAGGCAGCTTAACCAATTCTGTGCTTGCAAATAATCTCTTCCGGCATCTTTTGGGGCCCTGAACCAGCAAAGTCACACCTAAAGACTGTGGGACCATGAAAATTTCTCCAGATACAAACCAGTCTCCAGGTGACACAACTGACTACGGCAGCCTCCAATAATGTAGCGGGACCCAGGTTTGCTGTGTTCTCTTTGTCATCGTGGGTTTGTAATTCAGACTCACAGAGCGGCTTGAGTTGGAAGGGACCTTAAAGACCCTCTAGATCCAACCCCTCTGCCACAGGCAGGGACGCCTTCCACTGGAGCAGGTGACTCAGAGCCCCTCCAAGCTGTGGCAAATACCCAAGGACTCTTTTTTCTCTGTTTTGCAAGGTCAGCTTTCCATGCTCACATCCACAGATGGCTCCAGTCTCACACAGAGCATTGCTGGCTGGTCACTCTTATCTCCACAGCCCAGCAGAGATCCTATTTTGGATGGCTCTCACTGCTCCCAAGGCCCCAGGGAGCAGCCACTGCCTCTCTTCCTTCTGCTTTCCCTTCCAGGATCAGTGATTTCCTGCCGCTTCCTCCATGTCTGAGACAACTGAAGAGATAAGGGGCTGAGGATGCAGCTTCTGGCAGAGAGTTGAGTATTTTATTCTCCTGCCACCGAGCTGTCAGGCTGCTTACACAAAAAAATTCCTCCTGCTTGGAAAGGGGCTGGTGTGAGCAGCAGGAATTGTTGCTGGCTGGAACATTTCAAAGAGCTGGACAAAAGAAGCATTTTGTGGAAGGCCACCAGCTGCCCTCTGTCAGCAGCACAAGGTGTGAGGTCCCCTTTGAAGGCCATCCCTGCACAAGGACAGCCTGGCCTCCTCCAGTACTCAGAACACCTTTCAGGCTTCCGGGCTGGCCTCGTCCCTCACTCTGGAGAAGCAGGTTGCTGTTGGAACACTCATAGCCACAGTTCCTGGCTGGATTGCCGTGTCTTACCACTAACAGCCCTGGAGACAACAGTACAGACAGGCTTCATCTGCAATAAAAGGGGACTTGGTTCCAGCTTTTCCCTTGGACCAGCGTGTGGCAAGCACACCTGGGCCTCATTCAGGTCTGTGTGGGCTGGTAGTCAGCTTCTGCTGGGAATGTAAAGCTTTTACCCTACTTTCCACAATAAATAATGGAGCCAACCCAGCTGCACCAAACCCCAAATTTCACTCTAACAATCACAATTTTCATTTTCCTCTATTCAAGCCTTGAAGAAAACAAACTTTACTTGAGCGGGAGGCACAGTGTCCTCCAAGATCATTCTTGAGTAGGACAACATTCCAGGGGAAGCCTGGCAAAGCCAGAGTTTACTGATGCTCAGGAAGCTTTGCAAAAGCTTCCACCTGCAGTGCTCTTGCACCCTCCTGAGCTTCTGGAGCCCTCAGTCACCCCAGGCACAGTTTGGACAGCAAGGGGATGGTTCCGTCTGGGACACGTGGGGACAGGAGGAGGGAAGACTTTGAAAACACTGTCACGAGGGCAGGGTTGTTTTCCTTTATCGTGCCAAGTGGTAGTGGTAGCACATAATCTTTGAGTTAATGTCAGGTGCTGAGGGGCACAAATTCTCAGTGATAAGGAGAGAGTGTCTCCACTCACACAGCAAGGTAAGTGAAGGGGAAAGCGCAATCTATCTTTCATGGGAGGTGTTCAGTTTTTAACAAAATAGTTTTGCAGGAGACGTGCCTAGGCAGTGGTGATTGAGAGCATTTTATCAGACTCATAGAGCATTCCCACATCTGCTTTGCCACATTTGCTCTCTTTTTTTCATGGTGAATGATTTCTGCTGCCAGGATGGCTCCTGCTTGGAGTTCTACTCCCAGTGGAGTTCTGGAGTCCCCTCAGCAGGCCTTTGCAGTGAGTTCTGAGCCAACGTGTGGCTCTGCTGCCATCCCAAATCTGCGCTTCCCTTGCCCAGCCTGAGTGCAAGTGGGGCATGGGCTGGGCATGGCTGGAGATTTTCATGGCCAAAATCCTCCAGCATTTACATCTGCTCGTGGCTTTGGGTGGCACAAATCTATACTTCTTTCAGTTGAAACATTTAATTTACTGCAGATTGTTACACTTGCACTGCTAATAAACAAATACACAATCATCAACTTAAGTTTAAAAATGAAATTTATTTTAAATTGCTACACTTGTGCTGCCAATATAGAAACATACAACTATCAATTTCAGATTAAAATCTAATTTATTGTGACAAGCGTGTTATGTAATTATATACAGATATCAAATTCAGTTAAAAAATTACTGCAACCCTCTACAACAAGTCACTATACACAAATATGAATTTAGGTTTAACAACGAAATTTATTACAGAGTACTACAACCATACAGGCTATATATAAATACAGAAATATCAAGATCCCTCGCTAAAGAATCTCAGATCCAGAACTAAATAAAAAGAATTTTAGAACTATACAACTCCATATGTATTTAAAAATAAGCAAGTACATATATAGCCATAACAATATAGAGCTGTAAATATGTACTACATATTTCATGACATATAACATGACAATATAATACAGACATAACAAACCTATCTAGAAATATACAAATATCAGTGTAGTACTAAAACAATCCATACAACCCCAGCAATAGGACCACACAGCTACGCAACTGTGCAAGTATGCAAACATAACTAGAGATGCAAACCGATCAATATATATGCATCAATATAACAATTTACATACATAGAAACCTATACAAGTATGAATCTATGCATGTAAATATCCCTATACTTGTAACTATCTGTCATGGTTTGACACGGCGCAATGCCAGCGCCCCCATGAAAATGCACTTTCCCAAATGATTGCTTTGAGATGTGATCAGGAACAGAGCAGAGCAGGCCCAAGCTTAATAACAAAGAAAAAAACTTTATTAAACTACTACTACTATAAAAACTACAAACATTAAATCCAGGATGAAGACCTTCTAAAACACTCCTCCTCCTCCCACCTAATTTCCAAACAAACCCACGATGAGACACCACCCAGGATCCTGATCAAGTTGCTGCCCTTCAGATATTCAAATACTCAATCCTTCAAGGGAGACAGGAGTCTCTCCTGTGCCACAGACCGCCCAGGAAACACAACTGCTACCCTTGTGTCTCCATGTCACACATGGCATGCCCGGAGAAAATCTGCCATGGTGACACTCTCCTTTCCATGTCACAGTGCTCTCACCACTGTGCATGGACAGACTGCTCCTAGGGCTCCTTTAAGGATGCTTTGCCATGGACCAAAAGAGACAAGAGTTCAGTTTCTCATCTTGGGACGACAGTCCCCCCATTTTCCCCTGGGGCCGAGGGTCCAAGAACAGAGATATTCTTCTCCTCTTCTTCTTCTCTGAAGACAGAGGGCCTCTCCACACCCTCTTCTGCTTTCCTCTGTTTTCTCTATTCCTCTGTTGGTAGTTACTGAAACAGGTCTTTTTGGCCCACCAACGCACCCCCCTAAGTGCAGCCTCTGTCAGGAGAATTTGGTTCAGACTATGGCTAACAAGAAAAGTCCAGCCACAAGCCACTCCATCATCTCCTCCCAACTCAAAAATTTCCTCTTCCATCATCTCGGATCCCAGACTGTCTCTCTTCTGCTTCAAATCAAGAAGGAGTAATATTTTACAAAGCCTTCATTTATCAGGAAAGGGTTAGACGTTTAGACTCCCCAGACAGCTGCAGTCTATGCCCAGCAGTCGATTCCCAAGGCCAAGGCTGGGCACCTTCCCCCCCCACTTCTCCTCCGCGCCGGCAAAGTTACAGGTGCCGTCTGGACTCTCTGTCTCTTCCCTCTGGGGGGGGACGACAAAGGCATCTCCGCTTCTCTCCACCCTTCCATCCAGAGGAACTGGCTGTCGTGGTTTGACATGGAAGTGATTTTTTTTCAGGAAGTTGGGTCAAACCAATCAGTGGTCAAGTTTGGATATTGGCGCCTGAAGTGACCACTGAAGATAGGGATACACCTCTGAGAACACAGGGGTTTAAAAGCAAGAACTCCCCAGAGCTCGCTCTCTTTGGTTCTGGTCAGGGTGCTGTGCAGACCTCCCCTGCCCAGCCATGGGGCTGGGTGGGGGAGGGGAAGCCATGCGGCCTGGTCGAGGTGAGCCGAGGGGTAGAAGGACTGGAACTGAGCCAGCTCCTGTGGACAGAAGGGTGGAGAGAAGCGGAGATGTCTTTGTCATCCCCCCCCAGAGGGAAGAGACAGAGAGTCCGGACGGCACCTGTAACTTTGCCGGCGCGGAGGAAAAGGGGGGGGGGGGAAGGCGCCCAGCCTTGGCCTTGGGAATCGGCTGCTGGGCAGAGATATCAGCCGTCCAGAGAGTCTGAACTTTTAACCCTTTCCTGAGAAATGAAGGCTCTGTAAAATATTGCTCCTCCTTGATTTGAAGTAGAAGAGAGACAGTCTGGGATCCGAGATGATGGAAGAAAAAATTCTCGAGTTGGAAGGAGATGATGGAGTGGCTTGTGGCTGGACTTCTCTTGTTAGCTATAGACTGAACCAAATTCTCCTAACAGAAGCTGCACTTAGGGTGGTGCGTTGGTGCGCCAGGAGACCTGTTTCAGTGATTACCAGCAGAGGAGTAGAGAGAAGGTGTGGAGAAGCCCTCTATCTTCAAGGAAGAAGAAGAGGAGAAGAAGACCTCTGTTCTTGGACCCTCGGCCCCAGGGGAAAATGGGGGGGACTGTAGTCCCAAAATGAGAAACTGAACTCTTGTCTCTTTTGGTCCATGGCAAAGCATCCTTAAAGGAGCCCTAGGAGCAGTCTGACCATGCATGGTGGTGAGAGCACTGTGACATGGAAAGGAGAGTGTCACCATGGCAAATTTTCTCTGGGCAGTTGCCATGTGTGACATGGAAACACAAGGGTGGCAATTGTGTTTCCTGGGGGGGTGGTGGTCTGTGGCACAGGAGAGACTCCTGTCTCCCTTGAAAGACTGAGTATTCGAATATCTGAAGGGTGGCAACTTGATCAGGATCCTGGGTGGTGTCTCACTGTTAAGTTTGTTTAGAAATTAGGTGGGAGGAGGAGGGGTGTTTTAGAAAGTCTTCATCCAGGATTTAGTGTTTGTAGTTTTTTCTAGTAGCAGTAGTTTAATAAAGTTCTTTCCTTTGTTACTAAGATGGGCCTGCTCTGCTCTGTTCCTGATCACATCTCACAGCAATTATTTAGAAAAGTATATTTTCATGGGGGCGCTGGCATTGCGCCAGTGTCAAACCATGACACTGGCTCAGTTCCAGTCCTTCAGCCCCCTCAGCTCACCTCGACCAGGCCGCATGGCTCTCCCTCCCCCACCCAGCCCCATGGCTGGGCAGGGGAGGTCTGCACAGCACCCTGACCAGAACCAAAGAGAGCGAGCTCTGGGGAGTTCTTGCTTTTAAACCCCTGTGTTCTCAGAGGTGTATCCCTATCTTCAGTGGTCACTTCAGGCGCCAATATCCAAACTTGACCACTGATTGGTTTGACCCAACTTCCTGAAAGAATTCACTTCTATGTCAAACCACGACACTATCAAAGTCTAACTCTACACATCCATAAACAGAACCAGATCAGGAGGGATTGCAGCCACCGATGTCCTCAGGCTCTCCCTCGGGCTCTTCCTCCCACGCAGCGCAGCTCTCCTGGACAGGGACGGCAGATGGCACAGCTGGGAAGCAAAGGGAACACTGAGTCAGGATGGGGATGTTTCCCTTGGCAGCAGCTGCACTTCCATCAGGGAAGGGAAAATCTCAGAGCCTCCCCAGGAGGGTCAGGAGGAAAAAGCAGCCGAGCAGGCCAGGCTGTGGTGAGCTGTTCACTTCTTTCAGGCAGCCCAGTTGCTCGGAGGGAACTCCATCATGTCACGCTATTGAACCACCTCTGCACTACCAAGATTGTGGCCCCCAAATCCATCAGTATTTATGTCTCCAGCTGCTTGCACCAATGGCAGGGAATGTCCTCAACAGTGCTGGGGCACAAAGATACCTTCCACAGGTCATCTGACAGGGCCTTTTTCTCCCTGTGCTTCCTGTCTTTCTCCTTATCTTCTACTTGGAATTTTGACAGGATTTATTCTTATTTTCTCTTGATCAGTGCTCAAATGCATGTTTCTCTTCCAAGTTTCGGTTTGTTTAGTGATCCTGTCAAGCCTTTTCTCAGAAGCCTTTTTAATGAAATTGAGAGTAAATTTCAGCAATTTTGATGATTTTCTGTGTGATTTATACAAGTCTTCTGTTAATTAGGGCACCACTTAGGAAGGTACTAAGAGAAAAAGGATGTTTCTATCTGTCAGTTCAGTAGTGGAATATTCATGGATAGAGAGAGTAATTAGCTGAATTTTACATGTACTCCTAACCTGAAAGTGCAACAGCTAACCTGGGGAGAAATAAGAGCCAGAGCTCTTCTTCTACCAGCCTGTATTCAAATGTAAAGTGAATACAGCAGGGTGAGAATGTTAGTGCTCCGCTCCTAAAGTGCCTTGTTAAGGTGTTCTTAGAGTAATGGAATAAAATCTGGGTTCCCATTCCTAATTTCCAGACACTCATTGTCAGTTTCATTGACTCTGAAAACAGCAGAGATGTGTACATCATACCTTATCAAGCCATCTGGGAATGTTTTAGGTTTGTAATGTAATAGCTTTTTAGATCTCTAGACAATGCTCCCAGGAGTCTAAATGACTTTCAGAAATTAATCTTTTCTCTTTTTCTCCTCACTCTTTGCACTCGTGTGCACCAGAGATCATCAGTGAATGTATTCCACTCTAATATAACTCCAAGTATCTTTTTTTGAACTGTAATGCTCTGAGCATGTTCTGCTCACCATGGCAGCTTTCTGCTCTCCCCTGGTACAGATCATCCTCCCAGCAAAGGGTGAGTGCAGCCACCACAACTCCCAGCACCTTCCCAATCTGTCTTTTCCCTACTTCTAAGACACAAAGCGGTCATCTCAGAACCTCAGAGATTTGTGACAGCTCTTTACTCTGTCTTTTCCCACTTTTCACCTTCTTCAGAGACATCGTGTTGGTTGTTTGGTTAATCTGGAATCTGTTAGACCTTTTCTACCCAAGGATCACTGAGGTATAATCAAGTTTTAATGAAAGGCTTTTAAATAAGTCACAAAATCATGACACAGCAGAAATTCCATCCCTGCAGGCACATGTTGTCAGAGAAAAAAAGAAATACTGTTTCCTAGTTTCAATTTCCACATCTCCATGATGCTGTCCCTCAGCCACCTGCATCACATGTCCTTGGCCCTGTCTCTAATCCCTGCTTCCTGACACCTTGCCATGGTTTCCTGGGGTCAGGCCTGGTGTCTATTCACAGGGCCTCTTGTCTCTCTCCCTGGGAGAGGCCATCCCATCCAGGCCTTTCAGGCCAGGCTCTGTACAAGGTTTTGTCCCTTTTGGTTTAGAGGTCAGAGTTTGTCCTCTCTGCAGCCCTGCTGGATCGAGGGGGATGGGCACAAGGACACTGCACCTATGTTTAGGGCTCTGGGACTGTTCAGCCTTGCTTGCTCAGTAGAATGGGTCCTGTCTAGGGGGGCTCCAAACCCAGGAAAGGATTCTCTCTACCTTTTGTTTCAGCAGCAGTTCTTTCATCTGCACAATGACAAGGCCAGGCCTCCATGCTGGCAGCACTCCTGAGGTGACAAGGGCAGCATGTGGGCCCCTGAAGAAAGGAAATCTGCAAATACACAAATGGTACCCAGGGGTGCAGCTCGACTTTTCTCCTCCTGCCTTTGCTGAGTTGTCCTCCCCACCTGAATCCTGAAGCTGGGAAGGGCACCGTGCCAGCAAGGTGCAGTCTGACACTTCACTGCTGACCAAACAAGGGCCCCTTCCTATTGTTCAAGCTACAGAAGTGTGGGAATAAAGGAAAATGTGTCTGAATCAGGGCAGCCAGGCTGCCAGCAGGATCTTGTGGGCCTCCCTGTGTTGTTATGGGACACCTCATGGGACTTGACCAAGTGAGTGACAGCTGGAAGCTCGACTGGAGGAGAAGGTGGGGACTTTTCAAAGATTGGGATGCTGCAGTTAAATGCCCCAATTCAAGGCTGCTGCTGATCTCAAACTGGGAGGGGCTGTTGACTCTCTTGAGGGACAAGATGCCATGCAGAGAGATACAGAGAGATTGGAGCCTTGGATTTCCTGTGGGAAAAGGTGCTGCCCATATAGCCCTGGGCCCAAGGCTGGTGCCCCACAGGACATGGGTGCCACCCACGGTGGGGCACAAGGGGAAGGCTGAGGAAGCAGATCCCAGAGACTGTGTGGGGGAAATAACAACAATTTATTTCTTTTTTCTTAAATAAGGAGTTTAAGAGCCTTGCAAGTTCTACTGGCGGGGGGGCCTCTTGCAGGGGTGGGGAGAGTCCAAGGCCTTTCTCTTTAGGGACCGCCGGGGCCGCCCAGGCAAGCAGTGCCTGCCTTGGGTGCCCAGAGGGTCTGGGGCTGGTGCTCTGGACAGAGGGACCAGAGGCACCCGCCTCATCCTGGGGCTGGTCCTGCTCTGGGGACACCGGCACAACTGGGGGATGGCTTTGACCCCTGCTGGGGGTGGCCTCCATTCTGGCAGCTTCCTCTTCTTCCTCTGTGGGGACTTGAGGGCTGCTGGGTAGAGTCCAAGAGCTGGAGCTGGGGCTGTTAGGGCTGGAGGAGTTGGGGTTGTTTGGGCTGAAGAAGCTGGGGGAACTGTGGCTGTTGGGTCTGAAGAGGCTGAGGGAACTGGAGAAGATGGAACTGGAGCTGTTGGAGCAGCTGCTGGCTGCTGGGCTGTCATCCTCATCTGCGGCATCGTGAGAGTGCAGCAGCCTCTGGGCCCCGGAGCTGCAGTGTCTCACAATGATGTCGATGGTGCCCTGGACCAGTGGCACTGTGTGTTCCTCCAGGAAGCCCTGCAGACTCTGGATCATGACCTCCTGGTCTGGCCCACACACACACAGAACATACAGGATGGCACTCTGTGCTCCTTGCCATCCACCACTGCTCCCTTTGGATGGCATCCATCCTCTGGTTCAGCCAAGTCCTCACAGGGTCCAGAAGTTCCCATCGTCGGGGAAAAGGTGAAGCCAGGGGGCTTCAGAGAGAGCACAGAGGCACTGCCCCTGCTGGAATGGCCTTTTACCTCGCAGGAGGTGATTCAGCACAGTTTCTGCATTGGCTTTATCAGTTTGTTCCTTTCCTTGGGGATTCTGCCAGATGTCCTTGTGCCCATAAATTCTCCATTCTTTGTGTCCACCATCAGCGGTACATCCTTCTTCCCAAGCCTGTGTCTGAGGAAACTGAAGCCTGTCAAGCCCTACACCTCCACAAGGCAATTCAGCCAAGAAGCAACCTGCCTTTCAAAGGCCTGGCCATCACTTAGAGCTTGTTGGCTACTTCTTGTTTCATGGGAATAATCTCCCTCCTTGTTGATGAGCCTTGAAAGCCACAAAGGAGAAACATCAAAGAACACATTTTCCTAACAAATATTTTGCATTTTGCAGATTTTTCAGCAGGATCAGTGGCTGTGTGGGAGCCAGAGCACCCGAGGTAGAGCGGGATGGCGGAGCTGCGGGCCTGGGCACGATCCAGAGCGTTCCGCAGGGCCCCAGTCCGCACTGCGTCCCGCAGGGCCCCCAACAGCACTGCAATGCCCGTCAGGGTGACCCAGGGGTCCCAGGACCAACAGGTGAGGGGCAGCTGTCAGGCTCTGCAGGTTGCCAGCGGGTGGGGGCTTGGCCGTGGTGTTGGTGTCAGGTGCTGCTGACCCCGTGGGACCTGTCGGGCAGGGCTGGGGCCCCATTGCTGCTCCAAGGGCCCCTTTGAGGCAGATGCCCCGGTGGAAGTGACTCACAGGGATGACACGGAGGAGGTGCCAGTGGAAGTGGGAAGTTCTCTGATGGAAGTGGTTCTCAGGGATGCCATTGAGGAGGTGCCAGTGAAAATCAGATATTCTCCATGCTGGGACACTCAGGAAATTCATGCTCTGGGCATGGCTCTTGGTCAAAATGCATAGATTTCTCATTGTTCCGTGTTTGCCCTGCACTCACCGAACATGTCAGGAGAAAGGAAACGCTCTAACAGTATTTTTTAATATTAGGAGTAGCCATTTCTTTATTCTCAGCTGTGATGCATAGTGGAGAGCTCCAGCTACATGCACACCATTTTCAAAGCTTTTCCAAACAAAGAAATTTTAGCATTTTTAGCAAACAAAGACATGAATCTTCATTGGTTCTAAATTACATCATTTCTTCAATTAAGTAATATTCTATCTTCGGTATTGATGTCTCCCTTCTCATGGTAATTAGTGCACATCTTTCAGTCCATTTATCATAGCTTTTTACATTTTTTTCTCAGGCGATTTTGGCTACGGAATGAAGCAGTTGGATGGCAGTAGTTGTTTTCATTAAAAAATGTACTTAGGCTGATGAACATTTTAACCTCCAGCGGAATGCGATACATTCTGAACTAAAAGATGAGATCAGCCAAGCAACCCAAATTTTGTAATATCTGATTAACCTAGGATAAACTGCTTCCATTTCACACCTGCAAAGAATTGCATCTAGAGCTGAGGACAAGAGAAAGGGTTCTCATGCCTGTTGAGAGTCAAAATTCACCTTATGCAGGTGAAATTCTTCTTGGAGCTGACTCCAGGATGTGCTTCCTTAGTACCAAATAAATCCCAGCATCAGGTCATGTCCAAAATTCTTATATTTTTGTCAACCACTCTCACCTGGATTGTTAGCTGAACACTGGCCAGTTCAGTTGTACTCAGGCACTTGATTTCAAGGGAAGCCTGTGCCTATAACTTCCAGCAGTTGGGAAAGGATGACTTGCTACTTGAATGCTTGGCTGCGTTAGAGGCTAAGTGAGGGTTGCTCTCTCAGGGCAGTTTTGTAGCCGGCTGCCTGCAGAGGAAGAACTGTGTCAAAGCAGCCCTTTTTAGTGATGTGACAGCAAGCCTTTGCAAATACAGCTCTTGTTTAAAGTGAAGGGCCTATTTAATCAGCAGTGATGGAGAGCAGGCTGAAGTTTTTACAGAAAATATCTTTTTCCTTTTAGCCAAATGCCAGCGAGGCATTGCACAATGGAAGTGCACAGAATGTCCAGTTGTATAATCCACTTGGAGGTATGATTGCCTTTCACATTTTGCTCAGTATCTGTAAGACTTTCAACTTGGTAATTCAATTTTGCAGCATATTCTCGGGACAGGGGATCTCTTGTGTTCAGAGATCTCAGCTGGAGGTGGTATGCCCTCAGGTCAACCTTGCAGTCTCTAGTCACTGCATGTAGCCACTGGTTTGTTTTCCCCTGAGAAAGCCTGCCAGTCCTTCCTTGTTCCCATACTGCTTGATGGGATGCAATTTGGAGCATTGAGGTCAAGGTTTGGACCACTCCATGCACCTAAATTCACTGCCTTGGTAGCTAAGGTTTTGATTTTGGAGTATCCAGGCACTGTCATTATCCTTTAAATTTAATTGGGAAATTGAAAGAAAATGACCTTGAGGAAGTTGCATAGAGAATTTCATAAGGTCAGCATGGGAAACTTTGCTTGATTTAATTTTTTGTCTTGGTCGTTAATAAGTGAGTGTTGCCACAACACTGTGTTGGGTTCTTTTCAAGGAAATGGAAAGGAAGATACTGATGTCATCTTCCCCACGGATTCCATCATTTCCCACAAAGCACAACGTGCTTGGGTAATGTCATTTGTTATTAATCTGTTCTCAGTGCTGTTTCCCCAAGGAGCCTGGCTCCAGGCAGACTCAAGGTGCGCATTCCCCTTACAGGCACTCAGTGGTGCTGCCTGCAGCAGTGAGCTGAGCCAGGTACAGCCAGCTGCCCTGAGAAAAGCAGGCTCTCACCTGGCTGTGGCTGCAGTCATCTGCCTGCAGGGACTTCCCTGCCACTGCAAGTGCAGCTCTTGCCCTGCCTTAGCCTAGTGCAGAGCATTTTAAACTAGCATCATGGTGGCTTTCTGGAGAGACAAAGCTAAACTTCAGATTTCTCACTGGGGACATTCTGTTTCACATGCGGATGATGATTGGTGTGATTCTTGGTGGTGGTCTACACAGATCCTAAGGGAATGTTCAACACTCAGTAACTGGGGTGTGAGGACTGGCAGTAGTGAGACAGTTGTGGAACTTGGTCCACTTTGGCTTTAGGCTGGCACAGAGAAACTCAGGTGAGACAGATCTGGTTGCTGTTAGGGTACAGGGTGCCTTTGCTACATGCTCCATGCAGTCCCAGTTGGGGACTGGGCTTTGTCACAGAATCAGAGAATCATAATCAGAGTGTGAAGGGATCCATAAGGATATGCAAGTGCAGCTCTGTCCCCAAGAATCCCACCAGGTGCCTCTGGAACTTGTCCAAATGTTTTCTGAGCTCTGGTGGACTTGGTACCATGAGCAGCCTTATGGGCAGCCTGTCCCAATTCCTGATCACCGTCTTAGTGAAGAACTCTTACCTAATTTTCATCTTAATGCTTGGTTATGGTTTCTGGTAATTTTCTTTAGAAGTCATTCAGGGGTATGGTTTTAGGAGGTGTTTTGTTTGAATGCTGTGGGAAGTTTCTCTATCTACATTGGATTGAACTTCTCAAACATTAGTAGTGTCTTCACTCAAAAACTGGCATGTTTACAGTGTTCTAAATAATTGAAGTGTGTGATGTTTGTGCAATTAGCTTTGCAGACAAATATCAGAGAGGCATGGTCCAAGGAACAGGAAGTGGAGAAAGGCATTAAAAAGTTGACCTACATTGAAAGACTGAAGGAGCAATTAAAAAAAGGTTAGTCTCCATGTGTGTGATGGCAGAGACAAAGCTCCCGGATTTCTCACCAATAAGCATGAAGTCTCCATCAGCCACTAAGCAGGAGTTCCTGGTTTCAAAACAGTGCCTGCTGCGTCATATCCCCTCCCTTGACCTGCTGGCCACGCTTCACCTGATGCAGCCCACGACATGGTTGCCTTTCTGGGCTGCCAGCACACGTTGCCAGCTCATGCCCAGTCTCTCATCCACCAGCACCCCCAAGTCCTCCCCACCTTCATCCCAGCCTGCCCATCCCATCGCAGCATCCATGCCCAGTAGGGACAGGGCATGTCCCAACCCCAAAGATGCAGCACTTTGCACTTGGCCTTGTTGAATCTGATGAGGTTCCCAGGGCCCTACTTGCCAAGGCTCTCCATGTCCCTCTGGATGACATCCCAGGCCTCTGGTGTTGTCAAACTTGAAAAAGGTGCATTGAATCCCACTGTCCATATCATTCTTGACATAGATCAGTGTTTGAGCTTACAAACTGGAGAAATCATATGAAAACCACCATGCATATAAAGAGTTTTTCATAAATACCTCCCCTCCAGTATCACTCCTTTAAATGGTATTTTTAATGACTGTTTCTTCCTAATGCTTTACTGTCTGGATTCGTACGGATCTATAAATTCTGAACAAATAGAGTTTCAACAGTGTCGGTACATCCTTTTGAGTCAACTACCTTGCTTCCTCCCACTCCTCATTTGACAATTCGTTTTCTGTTTTTTCTTTACTGAAGTGAAAATCCCAGAGCTCAGGAGAGCCCCACACAGCTCTCCAGATCTTGTGCCTGAGAGAAAGAGAACGATGCCCACGAACCCTGCAAAATTCTTTCGGAGACCTTTCAGTACTGTTTCTCAACGACCCATCAGAGACAGGGTGATTCATTTACTGGCTCTGAAGAATTACAAGAAGTCAGAGCTACTTGTCTGCTTAGAGAGAGAGGGAGTTGTGGAAAAGGACAAGGAATCCCTTGGAAAGATCCTTCAGGAGGTGAGATCCTGGAGCTGCTGCCTGCAATGCTAACTCTTAGTGGTCTTACTTCAGGTTTCAATTAGAATCTAATGAGAGGCTTAGGAAATGCTCCTTGTTTACATTTTCCCATCAATTTTACCCAGTTTCCACCCAACTGCAAGTCCATGTGACAAAAAGAAAGAAATCCTCAAAACTTGTTGTTGTTTTTCTAGAATAGCTGGCAGTGATAAATTCTTTGTAATGTTGTTGCTTCTCATGCCTTATTTTAACCCTCCCTCTTTTCCTTGCACTGTTAAACTGCTTCATGAAGTAACTTCACAGGGTGAAACTCTCAACTGGGTGAAACACTTAGCTGAGGTCCTTAAAATACCCTGGGACAAGTTTCAGAGGAGACAATTTTGGGAGCTGCACAGGGCAGTATTTCATTTGAACGGACTTGGTGGCCACTCAATGGTATTTGCTTCTACTGGGGTCTGCGGGGGTTGCCTTCCAGGGAAGGGTGTTCCAGGCAAATCCTACATGATAAAGGTGGTGGCCCAACTTTGAGCACAGAGTTTCTTTGCTCTTGTGTGGATTGAGTCTTCAACTTCCTTGGCATCTATTATTTCTCATAATTTTCCAGTTGTCCTTTTAGTGCCACTGGTATTTCTTTATTACAGCCATTCATACGATTCACATTGACTGAAGGATGCAGTGGCTGTTTCCTTCCTTGTTCAATAGTCCCCGTCAGTGTAGGCTGTTGCTGAATTATGCAAGCATTAACATATCAAGTAGCAATATTTCCTTTTTAGCTAGGAAAAAAGCAATGATAAGATTTCAAAGCTCAGCTCCTTAGAGGGCAAGAGATGAAAGAAAATTCTCCTTTCTGTTTCTTCTTGTTAATGTTTAAGGAGATTTTGAAGGAGTAGTTTCTTGTTTGCAGTGTGAACTGCCTCAAGATACTGGTTTGCATTCTGAAAGGGCTTTGTGAACAGCACTACATCCTGAAAATGGTTATTCACATTTTTCTTAACTTCATGGGGAGGTGGTGTTGTTTTTTGCTATACATGAAAAACCAGTAGGGAGAACTTGCTGAGCTCTTATACTCACAGCCTTCCTTCTCTTCCAACACAGCCTTAGTTCTGCTTTTGAGAAGTGAATTCTTGATTCTGGGTATCTTTGTTACTTTTAAGCTGTTGAAGTAGCTCTAGGTAGGCTATCTCCTGTAAGAGTTCCATAGGAAGCTGTAGTTTCCTCTGACCATACACTTGAGAAAGAAAAGCAGTTCTGTTTGCAGAGACAAATGCCAGCATCCTGTGGTGCTTCATGGGATGATGAAAACATGCCCTGTTACAGGTCCAGGCTGTGCTCTGCCATGGCAATGTAGCTGGGTGAAACAAGAGGGCAGCAGGTGTCCTCCTGAGGGTGGAAAAATATGGACTAGCTCATGGAGATGATGTTCTTCAGGTTCTACTCAAAAGAAAAGGAAAACAGAAAGGAAAAACCTGGCCTCTCCATGTATTTCAAATGGTGAAGACTGAGAGTTCTGGCATAGTGTGCCTTGATTCTCAAAGCTGCGTTAAAGACCAAAAAACCTGGATCCCTGGTCCAGGGAGAGGCTTTCCTAACGTCCATTTCTTCCATGCTTGCAGCACTTTGGCATTTACTCACATCCAAATTTCTACAGCCCAAATGGACCACACCTGTTTAATCTTGTTGCCTCTTACATGACAGCTGCTTTGTTCTTCACATCAAAAAAAGTCCTGGAAAACTGGTGCATGATTTTCTTTTCAGCTTTGCTTTAGCTTTGCACTACCAGTTTTACATCTGTAGTCTGCCTTTAGGTGTAACGAATATTGATGTTTTAAATGTCTGCCCGTAGGTAGCCAGCCTGGATGCAAATGAGAATTCTTTCAGTCTGAAGGAACATTTCTTCAAAGACATTCAGGTTGATTGGCCTGGCTACAGTGAAAGAGATAGAAACACATTGGAGGTGACCCTTTTTCTGTAAGTTCAGTCAGGACAACAGCCATTTCAAAAAACCCTCTGGGAAATGAAGGTCTGTTTTTGCTGTGAGGAAAGAGCGATGACTGCTGATATTTTTGCCTTGTAACCTGAAATGTTGGACCATCCTTACAGAAAAACAGCTCCATCTCCAAATGCCACCAGCACCAGCCAGTCACCGTCTCTGGTGGGACCTTCTGAAAGAAATACTCCACCGAGAATGGCTCAGGTGTTTTGTGAATTTTCAAACATTCTCTACCCTAGATGATGTTTTATCCCACTTGCTCTTGGTGTCCAAGCTGTGATATGAAGCAGTAGTGTTGTCTTTGTATCATATAAACCAGAAGTGTGCACTTCTAATGGGATTCCTGTATATTTTTCAAGATTCTTACAGTGTCAAAGCCTGCAACAAGCTTGCACACATGACTTCTTTCTTATGGTGCATAGAAAACTCTGCTAAGGACAAGATGTGGACATGTTTTTGGTACCTAGCTGTGTCTGTGCAGGGTTCTTGACAATATGGCAGCTCTTGTATGTAAATCATGCACGGTAATGCCAGTGCTACTGTTTGAAGAGAAATCTTAGGGATGTCCAGCTTAAGGACAAATTCCAGTACTGAGGCATTTGTAGGAAACTTGGTTTTTCTGTCCTAAACAGCACTTGGGCTCCCAATTTGATTCAGGCTATCCCATGTGTGAGGAGGGGACTCTGAATCATCAGGGAATACCTTGGACTTGTCAGGCTTAAAATCAAGAGATGGCCAGTACAAGAGGGTAAGGAAAAAGGTTTGAAAGAATCTTGGAAAACACTGCATGAAAGGTATATTTTCTATACCTTAAAGAATTCTCCTTAAACAGAGAAGGGAAGACACAGCTCTGGTGTTCCCTAGCTCTTTTTCCAGCCAGAGCAGGAAATGCTGCAGTGCCCAGTATCCTCTTATGTCCTACCTCCATGCCCACAGCATTTCTGTCAGGAGGCTGGCACAGAACCGTGTCCGGCAGTCCTGCTCTGAGCTGCTGATGTGCACGGGTGGGAGCAGCATGTGCTTGGTAGGGAAGAGGCTGTGACCCAGGGTTTCCTCTGGAGAACAGCAGGAATGAGACCTGCAGCCAGACTGGGGCTTCTCTCTGTTGTTGTCATCTCTGCACTGGACACGCTGTGATCAGCACCGCACCGGCGGCTTCTTGGGGCTGCTTTAGTGAATCGTGTGGGTGTGTGACAGCAAGAGTTGAGTGTGTTCCTGGTGTGTCTAAGCAGAAATAGGAAGCAAAGTAAAGCCAACCTGAGCTCCTCATTTTGGGCAAGCCTTTGATAGAGATGCTGAAGGGAATGTCTTTCTCCCAAAGCCATTTAGCTACAGAGTTGGAGGAGGACTTGCTGAATACTCAGGTGAGAAAGTAGGAATGAAATAGCGAACATATTTAGCTGCAGCACCTCCTTGTATGACAGGCCGTTTTAGGTAAGAAATGTGTGTGTTCAACCATCGCCTGGTCAGAAATGCTGCTTTTTCAGAGCAAAACTAATTGGGATCATCTTTGCAGAAGCAGCCTCTGGCTTCTGCATTTATCAATCCTGTGATGACCAAGAAGCAGAGGATTGACCAAGAGCCCAGTAATATCCAGCCAGCAGCTGGTGGCCACTCTCCTTCTTCCCTGGACCTGCCTTCCACATCCTGCTCAACTTTGAACTTGTCTCCAAGTGTCAGCTCCATTTCCACCTTCACCCATGAGCTACAAGAGAAAGATAAAATTCGGACACCATCTGGAATCCCAGTGCCTGTCAGGGTGCAGGGGAAGACTCCCAGCTCCAAAGGTGAGAAAACAGAGTTAGACAGATTGAAAAAACTCCATCCTTTGGATTTCAATAAAATGCTTGCCATGAGCAAAGCCAAAGAGATGAGCAGAGAGTGCAGGACCCAAGCAGAAAAGGAGTCACACGATCCAAGTGCAAAGGGTATTAAAGTGATGGACCACTTTTAGATATGCTTCATTTTTTACTGGATATCTGTATGGTTTTTTAGACATATCCAACCTCCCATCCACCGGCACCTCCAAGTCCTCCCCACCTTCATCCCCAAGCCTGTCTTGGTGCCAGGGAATGCCCCAACCCCAAAGATGCAGCACTTTGCACTTGTCCTTGTTGAATCTGATGAGGTTGCAAGGGCCCCACTTCCTGGTCCTTCTGGATGGAACCCCATGCCTCTGGGTTTGGCAAACTTGCTGAGGGTGCACTTAATCCAAATGTCCGTGTCATTCTAGAAATAGCTCAGTGCTTCAGCTTACAAACTGGGGAAATCATATAAAAGCATCATGCATAAAAATAATTTTTCATAAAAACTTCCCATCCAGTATCACTCCTTTACCAGCTTTTAATGACTGTTTCTTTTTAATGCTTTACTGTTTGGATTCTTGGAGATCTGTAAATGCCGAACAAATAGAGGCTCAAAAGTCTTGGTACATCCTTTTGAATCAACTTCCTTGCCTTCTCCAAACCTCCAATTTGAACTATTTGTTTCTGATTTTCCCTCACTTTAGGAGGAAAAGCAGAGGTCAGAGGAGCCCAGCAAAGCAATTCAGGTCCTGTGCCTGAGAAGAAGAGGATGATGCCAGTGAGACTTGCAGACATTGACTGGAGCGGCTGCGCTGCTGTTTGCGGCCGACCCTACAGGGACAGGGTGATACATTTACTTGCTCTGAGAGATTACAAGGAGCCAGAGTTACTTGCTCAGCTGCAGAGAGATGGAGTCAGGCAAAAGGACAAGGATTCCCTTGGCAAAATCATTCAGGAGGTGAAATCATGGAGTTTGTGCCAGCACCTATTCCATCATGCTATTCTGCTGTTCATCATTTTACTGCTTCCTCACCTGTTTCAATTAGAGACTTTTCCATTACTCCTTTGAGTTAAGTTCCACTGGGATTTCATTCTCATAGGCTCTCATACAATGCGCACCCATTGAAAGATGCAGTAGATCCTTCCTTCTTTCTAAATATTCCCCATCCACATAGGCTTTTGCTGAATAATGCAAGCATTAATATATCAAATAGGAATATTTCCTCTTTAGCTAGGGAAAAGCATTTTGGAACCTAGTCAAAGGACTCAAATTCAACATGGATACACTTTCAGTTGATCCTACAGTGGCTTTAAGGAACTGATTCCCTGAACCTGTGAAGTTTGTTGCTGTGTTTGCCCAGGGCAGTGGCAGGGATTTTTCACCCTGAAGACATTCACAATATAATGAGAGCCATGTTTTGCCATCCCAACTGAAGTAGCCCATTTAGATTTCTGTAGTTTGCATAGAGGTGTAATGAACATTTGTTTTCCGAAATGTCTGCCTGTAGGTTGCCGACCTGAATGCAAAGAATAATTCCTTCAGTCTGAAGGAACATGTTTCAAGCCCTTCAGATGGATTGGCCCAGCTACAGTAAAACTGATCGAGTGAATTTGAAGTCAATACTTTCTAGGTAAGTCCAGTCTTTTGGGAAAGGAAAAGAGCCTTTTCAGAAGAAAGCCCTGGGAAATGAAGCCTAGGTTCTTAGAATATGCTGAGATAGCAGGGACCTGCCAGGACCCTGGCCCTGCACAGGACACCACAAGAATCACACCAGGTGCCCAAGAGTGCTGTCCAAACACTTCCTGAGGCCTTGCTGCAGTGGCCACTGGCCTGGGGAGTCTGTTCCAGTGCTCAAGCACCCTCTGGGGCACGAATGTTTTCCTGATATCCTGCCTAAAGCTCCCTCAACTCAGCCTCATGCTGTTTCCTTGAGTCCTGGCACTGAAGGTCTGCAAGGAAAGGACTATGGCAGTTGATATTTCGGCCTTGTAACTTGAAGTATTGAACCATCCTTACAGAAAAACAGCTCTATCTCAGAACCCCACCAGCAGCAGCCAAGTAACATCTCCAGGGCCTTCTGAGAGAGGTGCTCCAGCAAGACCTGCTCAGGTATTTTGTGCATTTTTAACATTCTGTACTCTGTATTAAGTTTCAGCAGACTTGCTGGTGGTGTAAAAGCTGTGATGTGAATGTACAGGATGTTCACTTCTAGGAAAGCTTTTGATGGAGCTCCTGAAGGGAGTGTCTTTCTCCCAAAGCATTTTAGCTACAGACTTGAAGTAGGACTTGCTAAGTGCTAAGATGAGAAAGTAGGAATGAGATAGAGCCTGTATTTACCTGCAGTACTTCCTGATTTGAATGCTCTTTTTAGTTAAGAAATATGTGTTTTCAATCTTGGCCCGTTCAGAAATGCTGCTTTTTCAGAATGGGAGCAAAAGCTGATCCTGATCATAGGTTAATGAATGAATTATGTTGTTATTTTTGCAGAAACGGCCTCTGGCTTCTGACTTTACCAGTCCTTTGATGAGCAAGAAGAGGAGAATTGGTCACCAGCGCAGTCATGTCCAGGCAGCAACTGGTGGCCACTTTTCTTCCTTGCTTCTGCCTTCCATATCCCTCTTCACTATGGTCACACCTCCAAGTGTCGGCTCCATTTCCCCCTGCACCCCTGTGGTGCAACAAACAGAGAAATTTCAGAGTTCCAGCATCCCAGAGCCTGCCAGTGTGCAGAAGGAGATCCCCAATTCAAATGGGAAGAAAAACGAATTAGGGAGGTTGCAGGAGTTTTGTCCCTTGGATTTTGATGAAGGTATTAATGTGCTGGTTTTCCTGATTCCTGTGTGGATAACAGTGGTGTAAAGATTTGGTTATTAAGGGAAGCTTCTGCCTGAATTTAGGTGAAATGCCACCCTTTTCCACAGTCAATAGCAAAAATGTTATTTAACAGTAAATGCAAACTAGGGAGATAGAAAGAAATAAGAGAAGAGAGGCAGGGTGAGGGGAAGAGAGACACAGTAAGCAGCAAGTTATCATCACCACATGGACTCTCTGATGTCCAGCTGGTCCTTCTTCACCCTTGGTCTTCTCAGTGGTGGGGGTCCCCAAGTCGCTCTGGAGGTACAACCTTTATACTGTCCAAGATTGAAGTATTCACAGGGTGGTCACAGCTGTTCCCATGTCTTGGGCTAGAAGCCATGTAAGCAGTGATTTTCCTTACCCACAGTCTCTACAGTGGAGTTTTTTTCTGGTATCCTAATTCTAAACATTCACCTCTGTTAGGCCAAGGCTTAGTGATTTTCTTCATGCCATCTGTGCTTCTCTCAAATTCCTCTTGTGGTGGCTTGTCTTATGGGAACATCCTTCTTTGACAGTGTTCTGAAAGAGTTAATTGTGCTCTTGCACCTTGTGAAAAGGGAGCTTTGAAAATGGGCACTGGATACATGAAGGCACTGCTCTACATTACTGGTCTACTATTATCCCTGCTATATGGTAATGAAAAATCAAGACCTTTTTTTTTTTTCTGCCATTACATTACATTGTAACTCTGGGTTTAAAAGACAACAGCAGTAAAGCCCAGAACCTGTGCTGCTTGAACCTTGTCTAAAACTATTGATTTTTAGCAATTCTCCCTCTAAGTAGTATAAAACCAATCAAGAACAAAGAAATGTGAAATAGATTGCTGTTGAGAAAAGCTGATTAAGAAGGAAGAGCCAGCCACTAGAAAGCCACAGAGAATGGATTTTTTCTTTCCATCTGATTTCTAGTAAAATGGCAGTTGACTGAGACACCACTGTTTCCATCAGCAGATTTTCAAGACTGCATGCTGAAGACAGAAACCTGTCACACATTTATTGCAGACTGGTTTACTGAAACATGACAGTCAAATATCAGTGATTCCATGGTTGTTCATTGAACTCAGCCTTTTCATGAAACTCCAAATACTACGAAACTGGGCTGTGTTTTCCTGGAGTTCTTCTTTGAACTGGGCTGTGAGTTCCCCTCCATCCTAGCTAGCATCCTAGCATTTCTTTCTTCAAAAGCTGTGGAAGTGTTGCAGACTGAAAACAACATGGAGAAGCTAAACAGAAATGCATAAAGAACACCTGATTTCTGATGATAGGGACACAGATAGTAATTTTGTGTGTGATAGTTAAATCTGTGTGTGGTCTCTTTTGGAGGTTGACCATGCAAAGTAGAAGTTGGGTTTAGCCTGGAGGCATATTTAGAGTGTGCAGATATCTCTTGCAAGTGGTGGTGTGCTTGTAGAGACAGGTGCTTTGACATGGTCTCTCCACATTTCTTCTGGACATACACATGGTACCTCCAAACCTTGGGAAGGCTTTGGAAGGATTTCTGCTGGAGTCTATAAACACATGAGCAGCTTTCTTCAAGAGCCAGTTACAAAATTCTGCCCAGCTGGTGCAAGAAAAATTTGTTCTGTGCTTTTAGCTGGGGCTTAGGCTGAAGCTTTCATGTGGATGGAGCTATAAGATCAAAAGCACTTTTAGAAATCAGATGCTCACAGCAAACCTCTTCTTCCAAGTTGTATTGAACATACTGTGACTATTGGTATTTATGCCCAGTTTTATTACCACTTTTGCACTTCTTTTTATATTCTGCTATATCATGTAACAATTTTAATGCTAAAATCAACTAAACCAAATGGAACATGACACAACAGCTGTTTCCTCAAGAATTAAAGCTTAAAGAGCTTAAAGATTGGCAAGAATGGCTGAGTTTTAACAGAACTTTTTGTGTAAGCAATGGCAATGGAAGATAATAAGGAATATAAAGGATCATATGGTTTTTTGATGCTTGCCTCAAAACCTCAAATGGAAAGCAGAGAGAGATTACCAACATCCTGAGTGCTCCTTCCTGTTTCAGCTGACTTTTCCTTATGGCAGCTCTTTTTATTATGACCATAATTCTTCAACCTTTCTTTGGAAAGAGGGCTTTGAGATTTTGTGTGCAATTCTTCCTGAATGCTTTTGAAAAGAGGCAAAGGGCAATTCACAAGTGCAGGGCTGTTTCCAACCCCATCTTGCCTTGTTATTGAGGAGTACTCAGTTTTGGCTGCAGGTTGTTGGAGCCTTAGTGCCAGTAAGCCCTATAGAATGGAATTGGCTTTTCTGCACAAGAGTGCAGACACTCATCCAAATACTGGGCCTCTGGAATTGGAAGGGAAGTGGGGATAAAAAAATGGCATAAGAAGAATTTCAGCTTTCTTTTTATTTCTTGTTAGAACCTCAGTGTTGATCTCTCTCAAGCTGTTGTCTTTTGTGAAGCTGCATCTGTTGCTGCACGACTTGAATGGCTGTGCAGATGCCACTTCATGCCTTCAAATAAGAAAAGCTGAGCTGGGGCTAACACTGCGGTAATGCACAATCTGTAGAATAGACTGGCCATTCCCTCTTTCTAAACCCTGGGACTGGCTACTGTGGAGAAGGTCGTGTTTGCCCTATTATTAAATGTTATTGGTTCTTGTGAGTAATTTGCTGTGAGAAGAAAGCTCTGAAGGACTTTTTCAAGACTCTCCAATGGGATCTTTTGGCTTTTTAAATATCTCCTGATGAGAAGTGTCAAAATTCTTCTTTTCTGCAGGAAACGGAAAAGATGCTTCCATTGCCTCCACATGCTCTGCAGCAAGCAACCAACCAGACTACTTGAGGCAAGTAAAATATCAATTAACTCATGCCCCTCTCAGTGGGGTGCAGTGTCAAGCTCTTTCCTGTGCTGAAAGGATGAGTTTCAGAAGGTTTTGTTGGGCCTCCAAGGCTCAGAGCAGAGATGAACACTGAGGTGGGTTGGGCCCGGATGGGCCCTCCCTTCCTGCAGTGCAGTTGCACAGGCTCAGCTGCAGCAGTGGTGCTGCATCCCCTCATCGTATTTGCAGTGCAGGAGGGGAGGGAGAATTGTGTGTGTGTGTGTGTGTGTGTGTGTATGTGTGTGTGTGTGTGTGTGTGTGTGTGTGTGTGGTATAAAACACTGGAACTTGCTGCCAGCTTGTGTCAGAGCAGTGATGTTGGCAAGGGCAGTCAGGCCTCCTGCAGCTCTGGGGCTCTGGGGCAGCTGTGGCCTTTGGAGCAGGCGCGGCAGGGCCCTGGGTCACACTGGATACAACCAGGGATGCTCCGTGGAAGGCTGAGGGTAAGCCTGGCCCTGCAGGGAAGCAGTGGAGTGAGGCCTGTGCTAGGGCTCTTGCTAGAAAATGTCACTGGGCAGGGGCCAGTAGTCCAAGCTCCTGCTTCTCGGGAACCTCTCAAAATGTTGAAAGGCATCTGTAGTTTTCTTTTCAAACTTATCCTGCACAGCAGTCAGGTGCATCTGGCCTGGGATGCATCCCTGGCATATGTTGTTTTCTGTCCTTGTACTGAATTTTAACTTGTTAAAGATTTATTGCTTGTAAATATTTATCTCAGGATGGTATGAAGTGTTTATTCCCATGTGGAATGAGTTTTTGTCATTCCAAAGAGAACCAGATCTTCAGGCCCAGAGGAGCAGAAGCTTTGGTGTGACAGTGTTGGGATGTGGCATCTATTATTCTCATTGTCACTTCATCTTGGATTTGTATCATGAGCTGGATAAACCTCACACCTGTTGATTTGAGGGAGAAGGGATTGAAGAAGGTTTGACTCCTATCGGTGGCTTTAAGCATTAATGAGTTTTGCCGTCTTTAGGAGCTGCTGTGCTTGGGGTTGTTGTTGTGGTTTCAGACTTTAGGTCTAGAGTTTGTTTTTAGGTCTGTAATACAACAGCCTCAGTTTGCAAACTTCCCAGAAGGATGGCGGCTCACAGAGAAAAATACCTCCAAAGTCAAACTGAGAGTATTTTTACTGTTTTACATGAATAAAACCAGACTAGCCTGGCTTGGTAACCTCTGAATCTGCCTCAAGGCTATTTTAAAGAAAAGGTCATGAAATTCTAAACTCTGCAGAAATGTTGACGTGCCCTAATTTTCTTTTGATTTCTCCTTCATAGGGTAGCTCCAGCTACTCTGAGATGAAGAGCAGGTGCCAGTACCTCCACAAAAAACTGTCGCACATTCGCAATGAGTATCTGAATTTGGCGAGCAGCAAGCGCAGTCCTGGCACCAGTTGTCTGCTACAGCAAGGAAACATCTATGAACTCGGGCTCTTTGATTTTAAAAGAAGATTAAATTTTGAGGATTCTTCAAGTTAGGATTGAGTAGATGATTATTTGTCAAAAACATAGGATTAGTTAGCCTAAGATTACAGCATTTAGTATTGAATTTTAGCAATAAAGAAGTTGCATTATCGTTAACTCCTTCTCTTATTGTCACTTCTCTCTAAAGAAGTATTTTTTCCCATACCGGTTGGGGGATGGGCCAACTAAATCTACTTTCTAAAAAAAGCACTTCAAAAGTTCTCTCCCAAGTTTACCCTAAACCAACCATTTTTGGCACCCAATGTGAAGCCCAAGAAAGAAGAAAAACCTGTAATGATTGCATTTTGGTTGTGCTTAATGTGTAGTGGCACAAAGCAGTCAGTAACCATGTCACTTGAAGTGGCAATGTCTCTCGGGGTGGGGGCCTTCATGTGTTTCTAGTCCCAAGACTTGTTTGAAGTTTTAATACCTTTCTAGTCACTAGGATAATTTTCTTATCTTAAACTAGCTCCACTATTGTTCTAACACATAGCTTTTACAGTAGAGGGGCATGGGTTTGAACGGCTGTTGTGCTAGGCTCAGTAATAATAATTTATAGGGAGTTTACAAAAGGATTGAAGTCTGTTCAAGATATATTTGGTTTATAGTTTCTTCATCTTACCCTACGTCCCAGTTCCAGTAGCATGTTTTGGGGGTTTATTAGAAACTACACCCAGTTTATTAGAGGAAAAACAAGGGATGAAGCTTTCCAGCCTTTCCTTTCCTTCTCCTTTGAATCTGTTGTGTCCCTTTTTGAAAATGTTTGGTTTCCCCTGGATGTTAAAGAGACCACTTTCCTCACATTTAATCTAGTAAGCTTCCTCTATACAGTCTACAGCTTCTCTAGACTGAGGGCTAAGTTGTCCAGAGGAGCTGATGTGACCCCTAACCCAGAAGTCGACCCAAGCGGGGAGAATTCTGAGTAGCATAGAAAATAAGAGAGAATGAGTCAAACCCTGAAAGAATTTTCTGATCCCCCAGCCTAGGCATTTTCATGTGAACAAATTCAGAACCCAGATGAGGTGGGGAAATATCTAGAAGAGAGCTACCGTGATGACTTTAAGGAGAAAAAGATCATTGCAAAAAGCTAGGCCCTAGCCTTTGCTTATCACACACTGCTAAATACTGTAGAACACCAGATAGAAGCAGGGGGCAGGGAGATAAATCAAAAACTACCCCAGTAACTCAGGCTGCAGCCAACACCCTAGTTACTCAGGTTCTAGCTAAACCAAACAGTGAACCTAAGCCTGCAGCTAAACAGACAATAACCCTTAACCCAATCAAAACAAGACCAAATGTGAAAAACGTACTCTACTCTACAGCCGGGAGCCAAAATCTGTCCTAAAACCTTTAACAAAAACTACCACTAATTAAATCGGCTTTCTAAAAAAACCCCTTCAAAAGTTCTCTTCCAAATTTACCCTAAACCAAGACAACTTGTCATCTCCTCTTTTCTGCCTTTTTTTCCCCTTACATTTCTTCACCCATTGGTTCCTGTCAGTGGCTGTTTCTCTTCAGTAGTTGATGGGCTTCTCTTCTTTTTTTCCTGCAATCCCCTACTCAAAATTATGGCTGCCAAAGTAGTGGCCCAAGAAGCCCCTGCCTGTGCATCTGCTGAACAGAAAGTCTGTGCTCAACTTGAAGAATCTCACTAAAACCCCAACGAACTTCCTGCTGCAGTTTGGGTTTTTTTCCCCTTCCTAGGTAGTCTTCATAGTGCTCTAAATAAATAGGTACCCTGAGGGGTACACATTCCAGGCGAGTACCCACTGCACAGCCTGCTTCAAGTAGATCTCGCAGATCTCATCTCCATCTTCATCACCTCACAGTGGCTATGACTCCTGCATGGAAGAGACAGGCTGCGATGCTGCTTTCTGCTTTTGGTCCTTTATTTGGCAAAAGAAATATTTTATTTTAAAACATTAAAACCCTGGAGTTTCTTCCTACTTTCACCTACTTGAACTGCCTTGACATCAAAACACTGCCCCCGGACATTACAAACTGGCTGATGTATGTTTGTGTGCACAGACCAAAGGTGCCACAATGTGTCTGTGCCCTGGCTCTCTGTTAATGTCCGCTTAGACCGACGGCGGAAAGGGGGGACTCTGCCAGCTCTGTGCTGCTCGGGGGCCGAGGTTGGGCCACCAGGGCCACAGAGCTCGCTCAGAGGCTGCCTCAGCCCCAGCCGCCATCCTGTGCGTGGCTGCCTCAGCCCCGGCCGCCATCCTGTGCATGGTGGCAGCGCTGAGGGCTGTGGGAGGGACGCTCTTCTCCAGAACTGTTTCCCAACTTTTCCTTTCCCAGGAGGGCACTTGGAAATGTTTCTTCTGCCCTGACTTACCCTTATTCGGCCTTGTCAATACACAACTTGCTGTCTTACTCACTTTACGCTTAGAAGGTTCTAAGAAAATGAGAAACATACTGTGATTATGATGCCCCAAAAGTAGGCAAGAAAACAGTACTCCATAGTGTAGGGCCTATAGAGCAGGTATTTGGTTTAGTTGACAGCAGAGTGAGGGCAATAGGCCCACCACAAACTCACTTGTCCATTCCTTGCACAGCTTTTAAACTTTTTAACTTAATGTACACGTGATACTTTCCTAACCTTCATATTGCAACATCTTTTCAAATGACATGATTATGTAAGCCCTTGTAGCATACGTGCAGTTTCTTCACGAGGTGGTTGTCTGTGGGTGACAGCATGGTCAGAGAGAGAGAAACGACATTCGTTTCTCCCAGCAGTTTGTGAGACCTTTTAGGGAGTTGTAGAAAGGATGGTAACTTTGTTAGTATAAACAACCTGCAGGTGGAGTTTTTCTATTCTGTTTTCCTGTTCTTCTCAAGGACTGTTTGTGAGAAAGATGTTTTTGTTAATTAGCCAATCAAGTAGAATGTGTTGAACCTGTCTATAAAAGAGAGAGCATTTGTATTCAACTTTCTTCTTCTGCAATTCAGTCTCTAGTGAGCTTGTCTCACTCAGGACTTAATGGTGACAATTGTCAGCCTCTGGTGGTTGTTTAGGATGAAGTCTCACAAGGCTTCCTCGGGCTTGAATGTTTTTACCTCTGTTTCTGCACATGTTCTACAACATTGTCTGCACAAACAGCCAGTGGTTAATTAGCCTTTTGCAGTTAGCTTGTTCTGCTAAATTTGCTGATTTCTAGAAAGTGCTTCATTCCCATCCCCTGGTACAAAGTAGCTACTTCTTTCTGCACAGCTACAGCTTTCAGCATAGCTCAAGCACAATCTCATTGCCTCGGCGTCCAAAAGAAGGAAGGGAGGAGGGGGCAAATCAGTGAGGGTGACGGGTCATTATCTTGTTGCCCAGGTATCAATTATTAGATTAACTAAGGGGTATTCTCGTCCATCAGGTACGTGTGGGGACAGAGCCAACGCATGGATTTGGAGCCTTGGGGTGTTGGCACCAAAGTCCTGCTCTTGAGAGGGGTGCAGGGACACAGGGGCTGCCAGAGGACAATGATAGACAGGGGACATGAGGCCATAATGGGCCAAGCAAGATCCTGCACAGCATGGCAGCAAAGACATTTCCTCCCCGTGGCCTTGGCACTCCAGGGCACCCCAAAAAGGGCCGAGGAGTCCTATGTGTAACCAGGAGGGATGACTGACATCACTGTGGGTCCCAGCATTCCCCAAGTCCCTTGCTGGCCATTCAGTGCACACTGGGGCCTCTGGGCATGTGTGGAACATGGGGATGGGGTGCACAAAATTAAAGGGGGACCCCAAAGTGGAAGGAGTGGAAGCCAAAATCGCTGGGTGGAGACCCCCAAAACGGAGGTGTGATATCCAAAATGGAGGGAGGAACGCACAAAATTGGGGCAAGGCCCCAAAAACCCACATGAAGCTGTTCTCTCCCTCCATTGTTTACCAACAAGAACCATCTACCAACTCTAATTTCAGCAAATAATTCCAAGTGTTTTAGCTGAAACTCATTCTGAGCAAACTTTGTAGAAGTGATCACAGAATCACAGAATGTTCTGTGTTGGAAGGGATCCACCGAGTCCAGTTCTGAAGGGAATGGCTTGCTGGCAGGGCCAGCACCAAAGACGCCCACACCAACTTAAGGAAGAAGTGTCATTTACTGTAGGGCAAAGCAGCAAAGAAGTACAAAAGGATAAGCTAAGCAATGCACCTGATAATTACTACAAAAGATTGCCTGTAGGGATTCAGAAAGATACATCACCTGTTACCTTAACACTTGACCATTGTCCTGACACACACGTCAGCTGGGGATGCCCTGTCACACCAAGGGATTGGAGAAGCACTCCCAGTAACTGGGAATTCCCATGTGGTTCGCCCACCCTCAGGCGAGGCCGCCAACTTTGCGCCAAGTGAGAGGGCCCAGATTTTACACTGTTGAATAAACAAGCTACCATAACTTCTAGTGCGGTAACACCTGGTTTCCTGCTCCTCTTGGCCAGGGCTCAGGGAGGAACCAAGGGAGCTTGCTTTGAGCCTATACCTTCAAACAAAGCCAGATAGAGATGTGATAAATGAATATGATTTGTGCCAATAATTGTAACTGTATCGATATTTTAGAAAATATTTGTTAAAAAATAGTAGAGGAACGTGATATGTAATTAGCATCACAAAACAGCTGTTCCCAGATGTTCATAAGATCCAGGATGGAGTATTGAGATATTTTAGCACAAACGGCCTTGGGGAAGGACAAAGCTGAGAAAAACTCCAAGAGTGGAATCAACATTGAGACGAATGAAAGTCCAGGCAATTTCTTCTTAGGCAAGAATGGCCTTGAAGACAATTAATTTGACATAATTCCAGACAGAGAACCCAAAACTGGAACATAATGCTTACTTATATAACACCAAGCTCCATGTGCATGTGCAACCTGCCAGGTTATTCAGAGGACAGCCAGGAAGACCATCGGCCTTCATCCAAGAAGAGCCTCGAAGAGTCCAGAAGTCCCCCCAGCAACAACGGGAACAGGCGCTGTGTAATACATTGACGTAGATTACAAGAATCGAAACTGAGAGGAGATTTACAGGAACTATTGATGAATATCTATTAGCATACACTACAAAAGTTGTGCTTGGATCCTTTTGCCTTTTGTACGTGCGGCAGGGTGAGAGGTCCTCGCCGTACCCCGATCGATTTTGCTTATGCTTTTTCAGGGCACAAATTTCTATTTGTAAGTACTTCATTATATTTGATTTTATTTTTTTTTAATACCTCAATTAAAATTGCTGCTAAATTTTAAATCTTGCAGTTTATTAAACTGGACATATGGCACCACATTCACGACACCAGGAAGAGGCCTGCAGGGCCGGGCTGCCGCCTCCTGCAGCTACAAGGGTCCCCTGGCAGCCTGCCTGTGCCGAGGCTCAGGCTGCTCTGGGCTCTGCCGGGGCTCTGCTGCGGCTCCAGCCCGGGCAAGGCCGGGCCCGCTCTCACCTCACAGTCGCTGACAGCTCTGCACCGGAGGAGACCTTTCAGAGCACCCTCTCTGATCTTTCTGCTTTCTCAGCTGAGCAGGGCTCTCCTCCAGCCAAAGACATTGCACTTAGGGACACAAGTCCAAGTGGCAGGCGCCCAAATGCTCTCGGGTCACAGCTGAAGGCCTGCATCAGCACAGGGTGTTTGGACTGCCCCACTCCCCCTTTGGTTTTTCCTGCAAATGTCATTGCCCTTTCTGCCTCAAACAGAAGTACCACAGCAGGGCAAAAACAGACCAGTGGGCCGTATTCCAAAGGCAGCGTGGTCCGAAGAGGATGAATGAAGAAGAGCCTTCCCCACTTTCACACCGTGCCAAAGATTCCCTAAGTGTCACTTTGCACCTTTAAGAAACAACAGGCAATTCAGAAGGAAACCTTGAGGTTATTCACGGAGTGAGAAAGAAGGGAATCTTCAAGGTGAGTTGTGGTTTCAGAAACTTTATTCATTTCCAATGCTACTGTTCCCTGTCCTATTAGACAATCCTACCCTAACACTAACCCTAACCCTGACCTACAATCCTAGTCAAAGTAAATGGTAATGGTCCTGATGTGATTATCACATTCTTGTCTCCTTCCTCTTCTTCACTGAAACAAACAGTGGCAGCAGGCTGGACGCAGGCTCAGCAAATGTTACAAATGGATGCTGCCCAAAGGAAAAAAAAAATCAAGGAAAACCAATGAACCATGCGTGTCCAAGCTCAGCATTTCACAGGATTCCTCTGGCTCCTAGAAAGAGGCAGAAAGAGGACCAATGGGACCATCTGCACCCCATCTTTATGTGCAGGACCTTGCCATCACAGGCAAACCTGGCCCAGAATCCCACTCATCTGTTTATTCTGGTTTCTCCATCTTGCTGGGATTTTTGCCCTGACAGCGCTCTAGAAGTGGTGCTTTCTGTCCCTGGGGTTTCTTCCTTTCAGGAAACTCCAATGACTCACATAGGTCCCTGTCTTTGAAAGACAGGCACCATGCTCATTTCCACAGGGAGACAGAGCAGTGTCTACCTTTCCATGCCCTGCCCCTCCTGTGCTGGATGACACCTTCCTTCCCAGCAGGTGCCAGCCCAGTGGCGCTGGCTCCTGCAGTTCCCTCTGCCACACAACCTGGCAGTAAGCCTGGGCCAGTTCCCCTCTGCCTGAGCGTGCCAGGCAGCAGATGGGGCTGGGACAAGTCCCTCTCAGCTGTCCCTGTTTGTGTGCCAGAAAGCTCTAAGGGTGGGGTGGGGGGCACAAACCAGAGGCTCACTGTGAGCCCCTCACAGCCCCTCCTGCCCACAGCCAAATCTCTCCAGACTGCTCTGCCAGGACTGACATCCTTGGGTTCCTCCACCACCATTTCATCGCTCTGTACCCTGCATTGCTCTACTTCAATTCTTTTGCCATTAGAAAAAACAGAACACCCCACCAAATTACAAAACAGGGCGACAGAAACAGAGGACAGAGCGCCTCTCCTCTGAGGACAGGCTGAGAGACCTGGAGTTATTCAGCCTGGAGGAGAAGAGGCCCCAGGGAGACTTCATTGCTGAGTTCCAGTACTTCAAAGGGGATTCTCAGGAAGTAAGAGATACCTTTTTAACAGACTCAGTTGCAATAGGACATGGGATAATATTTATAATATATAATGGGGATTGAGTCAGATTAGGTCTAAGGAAGAACTTGTTTACATGGAGCATGGTGCCACACTGGCACAGGTTGTCCCAAGAGGTGGTAGGTGCCCCATCCCTGGGTAGGGATGGGGCAAACATTCCAGGTCAGGTGGAAAGGGGCTCTGAGCAACCTGACCTCTCCCTGCTCATTGCAGGATACTTGGACCAGATGACCTTCCCAGGGCCCTGCCCGCCCAGCCCAGTCCAGACTAGGATTCCTCACCATTTTCATTTGAACAGCACTAGGAGTGGAGGTCGGGAGGAAGAGGGCTCATCTGATGCCTTGGACTTCAGAGGAGGAGGAGCCCATCCCTCGGACACTGTTTCACCCGCAGCCCCTTAGCATTTTACCTGCAGGAGCTCCTTGGCAGACCAGCGCCGCGCCTCGTCTGTCTGCAGGCAGCAGCTCAGGAAGTCGCGCAGGCAAGGCGAGAATCGGTTGGGCTGCTGCAGCTTTGGTCTCCCTCTTGTGGCTATCAGGAGTTGAGGCTGGGGAAAAGGAAACACAAGGCTCCAGCTGTTTCTTTCCTTTCCCATCTGTAACTGCTCTCCCAGATCCCATTGTTTAAGCTCCATTCTGCAGGGCAGTTTCTGCCCTGGCAGAGACCCAGAGATTACTTTCTTTACCAAACAAAAACCCAAACCCTGATGCAGCCACAGCTTGTCCAGCATTCAGCATTCAGATCTTGCCTTAGCAGCTGATTTCATTGACTGACCTAGCTGGTGGGAACTACATCAGCAAAAGCATGTTTTGCTTCTCTGAGCATTCACACCAGCCTGACAGGCTATTTGGAAAGGGGAGTTTGTTCTATCCATACTATTTCCAAGGATTATTACATGAAAGGCATATTTGCAGTGCTTGTTGGTCCCTTTAGCACTGCTTCCATGAAACAAAAATCATCAGGTTTGTTTTTTTTTTTCCTCTTGAAAAAAATACAGATGCAGAATCCATCTAAAATAGACAGAAATAACAATGGAAGGAGGCATGGGAGTCTCCATGAAGATGCCCACCACAATAGGAACAGCTCTGTCCTGGTGGCACTGAAAAAGATGATGACAAAGAGACTTTGTTACTTTCATCTTCAACCCAGAGGAAAATTTCCTTCACTTTTCCCACACCCCCAGAGGTCACAAAGAGGGTTTTATCCTGTCTCTCTGCATCTGTGCTCAGCCACTGGACATGGTGGGGAGCTAGAGTCCTCACTGTCCTTAGAACTGTGCAAGCCAGGGATGGCCCTGCTCCTGTGGTAAAGGAACACAGCACCGGCGTCAACCGCCCACGTTGGATCCCAGCCCCGGGCACCTGGCTGCAAGCTCATCAACTTGTTAAAGTACCCAGAAACAGCCAGGAGTTTAGTGTACAATTCTAACTGCAGTCGGAGAAAAACACATCCTAAACTTACCCAGGGCACCCACACGCATGACTGAACAATGTACAGATGATTTGAAAGCCTGAAAGTTTTGAAGACCTGCAGGATTTGGAAAAGATGCTACAGTATGGAGGAAAATTGATGTGCTTTGGTTAATGAAGGGAAAAACAAGCAGAACTGCTTGGGCATTGCTCTGGTGGTTTTTTCTCCTTTTTCTTTTTCTTTTCCTTTTTTTTTTTTTCTTTTTATTTTCTCTTAATTTTCCTCTTCTTTTCCCTTTTTCTCTTACTTACTTTTCCCTCAGAGCAAATCTGCTTGGGGCTGCCAGGACTGAGCCTTGCAGGCAACACAGGGTCTGAGAGTACCTGGAGTACAGCCCAGGGAAACACTGCAACTGCAATCTTCTTCTGCACTAAGAAGGACAACTTCTGCCTCTCTTTAGCTGCCATCGCCGTGACATCAGCACTGCCGCCCTCTACCTGAGCAGAAAAATAATGAAAAACTTTCCTGAACAAACAGTCCCTTGCAAAGGTGGGCAAGGTCATTCTGATGACTCCTTTGGTCTCCAGGCCTCTAAATATACTGGACCTGTCTGTGCCACGGCTGCAGGAAGGACATTGACCTCCTGCCACAATTACAGGAACGGCCGAATGGCAGAATTACCCCAACATCTTCGGCAAACTCCTGGAAATTCTTGGCCATGGCTCTGCCTGGGTCAATCTCCATTGACTGTTATTACCAACCTTCTGAGTACACCAATAATCCCTGCCTCCCACAGCTTTTAGCAGGAAAATAGAGTGAAGCTGGCCTGATGTTCTGTGTTCACAACTGGGCCCCACTCTCTGGTCACCCTGGTGGGTTGAGTCCTCACCCAGCAGGGCCTGTGGTGGACAAGAGAGCAAAGCAGAAAAGTCAGAGATGCAGATGGGAAAGAAAAACCTCAAACTGACATTTGAAATAAGCACTCATTCAATAAGAAAATGGTTTACACACCCACAGCTCCACATTTGTGCAGGAGGGAAGAAGGGGAATAGGAGTGCAGAGAGCGGGAGGGATTGTGCACACCCAGCTCATCGTCAGGCTCGGAGCTTCATCTCGCGGCTGCTGGCCACCAGCAGCAGCCCCTGGCCAAGGAGGCTGGAGGCCACCACATCTCTCGGGGATCTGGAGCTCAGCGGGGCTCTCAGAGACATGGACACGCTTTCTGATGGCCTTTTACTTATTACTTTTTAATGGCACCCATCTTGCATTTCTCAGCATTGAATCTCTCTTAATGTCCACGTCGGAGTCACTGATGGACAAAGCTGCACATCTGGCAGGGCTGGACCTGGATGGACGTGGATGGTCTTGGTGGGAGGAGTTCAGGCATCACCCCAAAGCAGGCTCACCTGTAGATGTGCAGGACCAGGTGGAACATTTTGGAGAACAAATTGGAGCCTCTTATTCCCCAGAGATGCTCAGAGCATAACTACAAGACTAAGGAAAGGGATGAGCATCTGGTTAAACCCAAAGTAAAATCAGCTGCATGGGACCCTGGACAAGGAAGGCAAGAAAGCAGAAGATCATGTATTAGAAACACTCCTGCTCTTTAGAGCTATGCTTTTATCCTACAGGAGATAGATCTCTCAAGTCAGAGAGACAGTACTTTCTAACTTTCTAACAAAAAACTGATACCATTTGCTTACACCTTAGGAAAACTGCATCTTGAATTTCAGCAGTGGTCAGTGATGTTTAAGCTGCTTTTTTGCAGCTGAAAATCTGGCTGATGAGATCCAACCCAAAGGCATCTTCTCCCATACCAGCACCTGTGACACTGATGACAGCATGCAGGGCATGCTTTTTAGCAAGGAAAACAGCTCCTTTCCCCACATGCAGCAGGGAAATTGAAGTCGGGGTTAAATGTCTCTAAAATCCTTGGCTGCAACAGAGGTTTTATCCCCAAAAGCAACAGAGAATAACAGGGTTATTAAGTAAGACGTTTTGCTCTCAGCAGCAGGATTTAAGGCTAAAACCTCTCTAGCATTTTCTGCTTGGTGTAACAACCCCGAAATCTCCAACCTCTCTGTCCCAATTCTCCTCCTGTCTCTCATTTTGCACAGTCCATGCCTCAGAAGCTGATGAATGGAGAGTAAATTGCTGAATGTTTCAAAACCCCGCTTCATAGGATCAGTCCTAATTTGTCCAATTTATAACTACCGTGCTTTCATGACGACTTCTCTTCCCACCAGCTAACTGTCTCAGAACAAAAGAACCCATCATTATTCCTGCAGAATTCAGAGTGGTCTCTGGAAGAAAATGATTTTTTCTGACGTCTTCCTTCTGAAGGATATCCATGATAGTCAGGACATGTGATTGCTGAGCTCCAGAGTAATGGTGAGCTGCCACAAACAGATCTGCTGACTTCCAAATTCTCAGTAGCTGGGTCTTGCTGTGGAAACAAGATTTCACATATTTTGCATGCAACAGTGGCTGTGCAGTTGCTCTTTATTTTATTCTTCCTTATTTGCACCTTTGCTTAATGGTGGCATTTTTTATTTCTCTCCATGTATAGAAAACTTCCATAAGCTTCTAATTCTTCTTACTTATGAACCTGGGGCAATCTCCAGGACATTAGCAGGCAAATTACAAAAGGATTTAGAAAATGCAACGAATAGGAGCAGGCAAAAAGGAGCATGGTATGGCTGTGTTCTCTCGATGGCCAGCTGTGTGCTTATGTCTTCCCAAAGAGACTCTCCCAGGACCAGGTCAACATCCACAAATTAGTGAAACAGAAAATCAGGAGCCTAATTAATGGTCTCCCTGCTGATGGGGAAAACAGTCAAGACAAAGAAAGGCTGAGGAAAAGACGAACCAAAGGCCTGGTGTATGTGTTCTCAGGAGCTGTGATTGCAGTTTTGGCAGCTAAAAACTTAAAGTTTCAGCCCAGTCTTCTTGTTCCCTTTTCACCTGGACAAAAGGGCTTAAAAAGAAGAACTGGATTTCGAGTGTGTGTAGGAGAATCCAAACACAGGCACAATCAGCCAGTTTGTGAAAAGGAAGAAACTGACAGCTTTGAAGCACTCAGTTGGTTTCCTAGTTAGTTTCCGTGCTGTGATAAGCAGTTCCATGACTGAACAGCAGAATGTTGTTAACAAACTGAAGTCGGGGCTTTGTGGACATTTAAAACCATAATTTCTCCAGAAATTATGGAGAAGCTGAACACAATAATGGAGACAGTTCCACTGGGCCACAGCAAGTGCGCCGCTGATCTGGAGAAAGAGTACTCGTCTGGAGTGTGGATTGTGTGACAGACTGTCCAGTATGAAAAACAAAGCATCCTTGCAGAAGGCAATATTTGAATTTACAGGAAGGCTTCATGCAGTGCAGATGAAACACCAGTCACTGCACCTACAACTTGCAGAATTCAAATGGAATTTCAGTCAGATGAAAAAAAAGAAGCTGAGAAAGCCCAGAGCCTGCAAGAGCAATTAAATATGCTTCAGCAAAAATTCATCACACTGTGAGAGGTTGGAGTGTAAGAGAATTAAACAATGCATTACATTGGAAGCATCAGGCACGATCCCTTTGGAATGAATAGGAGCAACAGCTACAGGACTAAAAGGAAAAACCAGAATTGCACTCCAGTGAAGAAGGAGATAAAAGCTAAGTCTTCAATGAAACTCTAAAAGAAGACAGACAGCATGGCCATGCACTGGACCTGACAACTTCTCTTCATAAAAGGAAAGAGAAGACAACTGTGAGAAAGTCTGCATTTTATAACTCAATCTTTATTTCAGATATCCAAATTTAAACCTCACTTTTCTGTGACCGTGATTTGTCCATGGAGTTAGTTTGTTGTCTTACTCCCTATTTTATTTGTTTTACAATCACAACCTTGTGCACTAAATTCTCTTGGAATAATAAGGAAGAAATGAAACAACACACAATACAGCCTCCATCCCCGCTTATTTTGTTTGGCACAATATATTTAAAATAGGTACATGACACAGAATTAACAAAACCACGACTGAAAGCCATTTACAAAGATCAGGTCACAAAGGAGAAATGAAGTTTTGAGACTTATCCCAGAGAGTGTGGAATGTTGTGGAGTTTTTATCTCTTGCAATCAAAACCTTCAGTCTTGAATGATATATCCCAGGTATCCTGATGGATGTGTGCTGTAAGACAAAACCTGAAAGAAGCTCAGGATACCGTGGCTGGAGCCAGCAAAGAGTTAAACCATCTGCACACTAAGTGTGCAGACAGAGACTTTAACAGGAACTTTAAAATCGCAGCCACAGAAAGTACAGCAGTGCTTGGAGAAGGAGAGAGCTCTTTCCCAGGGAACTGTAGGTGGGTTTTATTCAGTTGTTGTTTGACACACATGCTCACACATGGGGCTCGAAATCTCTCGGCTTGAGAGGTTTCACGAGAACCTTTCCCTAGCCCTGACTCCCTCCTCATCGCGGGAGATGTGCTGCTGTGGCCCAGAGAGGCCCCTGCTTTGAATTCGGTCCACAGACATTCAAAACTTTCTGGCTGTTTGTTCCTCTCCATAACCTGGGCGCTGCCCTGAGGACACGCAGTCTCAGCCTGGCTCTGGTGTCAGTCGGTCTTTCACTTCCTGCAGTTATATTTTACCGTCAGGAGCCCTTAAGCCTTGCAAGATGTCTGGGAGGCCGGAGAGAGGGCGGGAGCCGCGCTCCGTTCCGGGAGCTGTGACGTCACTGTGCGCGTCCATGGCAGCCGCGGAATTCCCGCCTGGCTCCCCGCTGGTCCCAGCATTGGAATTCCTGCGGCGGTGCCGGCTCGTCATGCTGGAGGAGGAGCACCGGCGGGACAGCTCCAGAAATCCGCTGCAGACTTTCCAATGAGTTTCTGCAGCTTCACCGCGGATTTGTTACTCGCTCCGGGCTTTGCCAGTTCTAAGTTAGTGCCCCTTCAGATCACGGTTAGATTTATTCTTGAGCGGTCTCGGGGACCTTCAAATGTCGTGGAACCTTCAAATGTCGTCTTGCTCCACCCCCTGCCATGGGCAGAGACACCTTCCACTGTCCCAGGGTGCTGCTCCAAGCCCTGTCCAGCCTGATCTTGGACACTCCCAGGGATGGGGCAGCCACAGCTTCTCTGGGCACCCTGTGCCAGGGTCTCCCCACCCTCACCCTCAGTTTCTTCCTCATATCTAAATCAGTGGCCTATTCTGAAGAATCGGCATATATTCAGAAGTTTGCAAGAAGAAACTGACACAAGTTTTAAATGAGACATCAAACCTAATTCCCCAAGCAAAAGCTTCCTCTGCTGTTTTGTTTACTTACGGAACTCCAACAAGCTGCTCCGTGGCACTGGAATTTTTTTTTCCCCCTATGTGAAATAGCATGCTTTTTGAATTTATTCCTTTGTGTGCTAGTAAGCTGTTGATAGGTATTTTAACAGAGGAATAGTTCATGTTCAAAATCTTTAGCATTCCCAGGTGACACTCTTCAGAATTAGATTTTTCTTTTCCTCTATGTGACTTCAGAGTCATTGAAAGAAGTTTTAAAACTTCAGAATGATGTGGATGTGACAGAAAACATTTTGATATTTTGATTGTGTTTGAATGATTTGTTTTTTGATTGTTTTGATCTTAACTCTTGATAAGCGTTATGAAACTACAATTTTGTTTGCATTATGAGAGTTTGGTGTAGGTTGCAATAATAAAAAGAATGATGCTGTGAAAAATGATTTTCTTAGTTCTCAGGGCTACATCTTCATGCAAAAATTCTGTGCAATTTGTGAAAGACTTAGCAGCCTTTAACACAGCAAGTGTTCTGTTAGGCAGGCAACCTTGGATATTTTATCTACTTAAAAAATCGTTGTACCTTTGTTTATCTCCCTTAGAATTGTGTAGAATTGTTTGGAAGAGAAGCAGAGTTTGTAATCTGCTTAGGAGAACGTAGTTCAATCTACGCAACCATAACATTTTTTTATTGGTGTTCTGAAAACTCTGACGGTGGATATTCTGCTATATATATATTTATTTATTTCTCTACGATATTCAGGCTTAGAGGACTAGCAGTACAATTCTATTTTCTTAAGCCGATGCCAGATTGAAGTTGTGGTAATTGTTCACGTGGAATGGTAGTATGAGTGGTTAAAAGATCAGTATTTTAGTATGTTGACAAATAAAGTAAAGCATGTCTCTGCTAGTGGCCTTGATGGTTTTATGATATAGAAGAGGCTTATCTCTGAAGCTCATCAAGTAAAAGGATGTATGGCTAACTATGTTCTTAATTCTCTGCAGTTTATAGACGTAAAAAAACCGCAGTTTGGACACCATGAGTTCACCCCCTTCAGACAACATCACTTCCTGGGAAGCTGATTGGTGAGGTCCAGTTCTGGATTTTAAGTGTAGCAGTTTAATTCCTGCTTTTGTGGCTTATTTATTTTCTAGATGCCTGAAATGATGCAATTAGTGCTGAGCAGGAAGCAGATGTGGTGTGGTAGATGTGAGCTGTCATAGAGCCATCAGGAGGTAGAGATAGTTTCTGCCAGCACACAGGAGCACTGCCCAGGAGGCACAGGAGGGTTTTCCACATTTATTGAGGTGGTAGAGGTTGGCTGTAAGTCTTACCATGACCCCTGTGTTTTATAACTTTATAAGAGTTTGACACAAACTATTTGTCTCTCTTTTTTCTGTACAAAACTGCCTGTTATATGGGAACAGCAAAATTCCACAAATACAGACTTTGGTTAGAAAATCAGACTGCAGTCTGCTCCCTGAGCTGCAGAAGTTTTGCAAAATTACACTGCTAGGTAGTAAGTGAAAGAACATTTCTCTAAATTGCAAAATTATTCTGCATTTTCTGCCAGCTGTGGAACTGAAGGTAGTGAAAAGCTGCTTTTCTGCAATGGTCAGTGCTGACTGTAACCAACAGACTTGTGAACTGAACACTGAGAATTAAGGTTTTGAGCTACAAAATACCTTCTTGCAATGTAGAACTCAAGAGCTATTTCACCTGCTCATGTGCTTAATAGAAGATTCTTAAAGTCCTGCTAAAACGGTGTCTTATTAAAAGCTGTAGTTGGTAAAAAACATATTTTAGATCAATAGCAAGGGTTAATGAGCTACTAATATATGAAAATGGATGTAGAAAACATTCTCTGAATTTTGTTAGACTGCAAATTGTGCATACTTTGAAACCTTCCAGGGACTTTGTGTGGTTTTGTCTTTGACTGAATCTTCTGAGAGCTTTATGGCTGTAGCACTTCTAGCTGTTACATGAAGATGGAAGGAAAAATCTCCTAGAAGTGGTAGTAGTAGGAAGCTTTCATAAAGTCCTGCATTTGCTGGCCGTGCTGTGACAATTAAAGAAAGTATCACAGAAACAAAAATTCTTCGGGCTGGTTTCTATTTTATTTGAAAATGTGTAAGTAGACAACCAAAATGAAGTGGGTAACATAAGCAATAGTTCAACAGTGCTGGCACGGGCTGGCTGGGGATTTTTTCATTTGTTTTTGTTGGTTTGGGGCTTTTTTTTTTTTTTTTTTTTTTTTTTTTTTTTGTTCTATACTAAGAAAAAAATCAGGGTTTTCTGATATATGTTTTTAAGTTTCCATCAATTGTATTGTGACTTCAGAAGTGGTGCATGAGCTATTTCAAAAGGTGTCTAATGCTTTTTTTTGCCAGTACTTAGTATTATGTTCTCTGTTTTAATGCTCTAATACACATTTTTCATTTCCATAGCATCCTTAATTTACTAATGCTTGTGGTGTCATATCGTTTGTGCATGGTATAGATTTGTTTTTTTTATTCTCCCCCACAGTGCTCCCACAGATTCAGTTAAGCAGAATAGTTAATTGCATAGTTAGTTTCTCCTATGAGTAAGTTTTTATGTGTCTTTCCCTTATGATTTTTTGTTGGTGGATATTTCGTAGGAGAGCTGAAAGAAACAGATTTCTTTAATTCTCACTGCCATACAAACCAATGTAATTTAATTAAAGCCTTAAAGGTTTTTACAAAGAATGGTTATTCTCTTGCTTTCATTCTGTGTGGTCTCCATGAAAATAATGGTAAATCTCACCAAGTTAAAAGAAGGCAAATGATTCTCCTGCTGCCTACAGACCAAATAAATGGTCCCTTTCCATCACCCGTGTTTCTTGGACCAAGTCTTCCCCAGTTTTCAGTTTGGGTTTCCTTTTTCCCCCTTGGTGCTGCCTGGCTTTTATCTATTTTCAGCTGAGATTGGCAGTTCGTTCATCATCTCCATATAAAATTACTTGCCCTTATTTCTTCTGTGTTTTCCCCAGAAAGGGAGGAAAAACAGTCACTCAAAGCTATGACATGATGGGCACAAACAATATTTTCTTCAGCTTATAGATGCTCTGGATGTTCAGGTTCCACTTATTTCCAAATCTTCTTATTGCAGTACCTGAGTTGCATTTAAAAAAGTGATTTTAATTGTTGTTGATCTCTTGCTCTTTGAGTCATGTTGCTTGCTCTGAGTATGGCTCTGGTAGTAAGTACTGAAAACCAATAATGAGCTTGTGGTTTTCTTGCAGTGCATGCAGGTTTTAATGATTATTATCTCCTACATTTATTAAATACATCAAATATATTAAGAAGATGGCACCTTGTGGAACAATTTCTGATTACGTATAGATGTTCTGATCTGACAGATGAAGTCTGTCTTCTTTTTAAATGGGAACACACTTAGTATTTGTTCAATTATAAAATATTTATGGTCGGCAGCTAAAAAAATGAAACTTCACTCTTTAATAGTAGTAATGTCTTTAAAGACAAGATTTAATCTAAGTTACCGATCCCCTTGTTGATGGCACTTGTGTCTCTTTGGCCAGTCAAAAAAAACAAAACGTGTGAAAACATATGTCATTGGGTAATTTTTGGTCATGAAAAACGTTAATTGTGCCTAGACACAAATCTATAGATAAAGTGGTCACTTTTTATTTAGAAAGAGCTATTAATTAAATGCCAGTACAGTGTTATTTCTGTACAAAATACTTCATGTAGACAAAGGTAAAGTATTTTAGTATTTCTATTTCTGTATTATAGGATACCAGTTTAGTGCTTAATTTAATCATGTTTCTTTTATCAGTGTATTTCACATCAATTGCCCATAAACTCTTGCACTTTTGTCTGGAGAAAATAATTATTGCAGTCTTACATACTTAAAATAATGTCAAAATGAACATATCAAATAATGTAAACACTGATTTTCAAGAACTGAAATAACTTAAAACTTATATCTTTTCCAGTTTGAAGTTATAATAATTTCACTTAAAATTACTCAACTGGTTAATGAATACTTTTTTATATATATACTTATTTATATGTATATATACATATTTGTGTGAGTGTGTATATATGCAATTTTATATATTCTTTGTATGCATTTTTCACTTTACGTATAGAAACTTGGTTTGGACTCTTATTGTTATTGTTTGCGGTGCTTGAGGGCTGATTTCGTTAATTGCCAAGTAGATTTTGTTTTAACTGCAATAGTAGTGGAAATTACGATAGAACAGGGCAGTTTGGAGGACTAAACCTTCAATTTGTGTTGTGTTTGTGATCAGTTGCATGTCTGTAGTTTGAATGTATCTCTGAAGACAAAGCATGTAAAAGAGAGGTTTTTTCCCACATCTGTGCATTTGATTCATGACAGAGATGGTTTTGAGACAGTAACTAATGTTAAAAAATGAGACTTATTGTGGAGACAAAAAGCTTGCCAGTCGTTTTAACTTGCATAATTGGAATTATGTTTTTATGCCTCCTGGAAGTTAATTATCAAAAATGAAGGAAGTTCATTATCAGAAACAAAGATCCTGAAAAATAGTAATGAATGCGTTACGCTTAAATCAACTTTGTTAATCCAAGGTGAATCTCTCTTTAAAGTCCCTGCTGCCACATCTCTCTTATCTTGCACAATTCTATATCATCTTTATCATCTGGCGCAATTCTATAGAATCCTTCCTTCAGAGAGCAATAGTAAAGTGAAAACTGCACCAAATAATTTTACTTACGTGAAGGTTTAAAACCCTGGACCCATGATTGGGTAATTGAAGTAAAGAAGCATTCAAATGTCAAAGGAATGCTCATGTTTTTTCAAAACACATTTTTCAGCTCAGATAATGATATAGAAGAGTTCCAGTTGTCTCAGGATAGAAATCAACTAGAAATGGACGCTGCTGAAGATCTGAGAAGAAAACTCCATAGGCTGGAGAAAAGAAATTTGGAATTACACAATCAACGCAATCAAGAGGTAAGGACTTTTCTTGTTTGTTTGCTTTATTTTACCCTTGGAATAAATGTAATTTGTTTCCTTGAAATAATCCTCTCATCAGGTGACTCAAAATCACATTCAGTAGTTGGAAAATATCGAAGTAGCATTGTACAGACATCTTTCGCCTGTCCGTAGGAACTGATATCACTTCTAGCGTCATTGCTAATAGTTGAAGGTGTGTGCAAGAAACTTGAGCACTTCACAAGAGCAAAGTCATGCAGAAGAACATTTTGCACCCCTAGTTTTGGAATTCTTGATGTAAGATGTGGTTTGTTTGAGTGTTTTAATCCCAGTAATTCCAGGGATCCATTTTACAGAATCACCCCACAACTGATGGAGCAGTGGGAGCACAACAAGAGCAAGTCACTGTGGGAGAAGCAGGAATCTCTAAATAAACGGATAGGGAACAACAAACTTGGTTTATTGGCTGTATTTAGTGGAAGACAGATGAATGAGCACCCACACCAGCTGCCCCTAACAAACTCCTCAGAGCAGAATTGTTACTTAGAGCAGTAATAAAATTCAAATGAAAGAAAATTTTAATGAAGTATTTTTTCACTGCTGCTTCATTTAGGTACCAGTTTGCCACAAGAGCATCAGGGGAAACCTTTGTAATGGGGTCCAGTTATTTCCCACGACTGGAGCTCCTGGTTATAAGGAGGCTGCTGCTTTGTAGATGTTCTGAAGAAGTGCATGTTTTACTTTCCACCTTCTTGCATTCAAATGGCTTGAATGTGTTTTCCTGGGTCCAGTTTTTGGCAGCAGTGACTAGACTAGCTTTCTTGCACCAGATAAGAGCCATTTGGAAGCCTTTTCTTTGTTCTGTTTGTCGTGTTTAATAGCATACTGCTATTAACTGCTATTATGACTGCTGGACATCATTGGACTGAAGTTTGTGTTCACATAGTGAGTCACCAGGTGTCTGATAATCTAGTATCCCAACACAACTGCTTTTCTAGTGGCTAAATGCAGTTACCAGAAAATTGCCTGTGGAATATAATTGTAGTTTTTATTTTCTTAAGGCAGAGTATGTTTGGAAAAACAGAGAGGTATATTCGAGGTACATGAAAGTCATCTGGGAACAGGATCAGTTTGCAAAAAAAAAGTATCTAAAATGTGCAGTTTCAGGACTGTACTTCAAATTCAGATGGAATAAGATGGCAGCTGTGAATGTAATTTCTGAAAATTTCTGAAATATTTATTTTCTAGATATCTCACTATAAAAAAAAAATGAAATTAAGGTTGACACGTGAGAGAGGAGAAGCTCTTCATCAGCATCTGGAGAGTGCAAGGTCATTTACTAGAAAAGAGGCTCATATACAGCTACATTCTGCAGAGGACGAGTTGTGGGATGTTAAAAGGAAACTTTTGGAACTTCAAGGTAATAGAAACCCCAAAATCATAGACCAGAGGCTACATCAGTCCCAAGTCACGAAAGCAAGCAGAGATTGCACAAGGTTTTACGGTTACAGCCTTTTTTGAAAGTCTCTTATTTTCCCATGTCTTGCTCATCTGCTTCTGTAAGCTCCTAAGAGTTTAGAAAGCCCTTGCTGTCTCATATGAATTCAATATAACCTGCTAAACCTATAAATTCCTTTTTTTCCCTCTTGCTCCTTACCTTCTGTTCTTCCTTCCCTTGGTGTGTACAGAACTGTAATTAAGGTGTCCCTCTCCACTTCCTGCTTATCACGATGCCAGCAGTTCTTCCCTCTACATTTCAGGGGAAAAGAAAAATAAAATCTAATCCTGTTTATTAGTTTACATTCTTTCCAAAAACTTTTTCTTTCCCCCCAAGAGCTCTCATTGTGCTGCTTTTTCCTTTCACCTTTTCAGATATTTCTAGCTATTCGTTGCTCATATCTGGCCTCTTCATGTCATCTTTGGTTTTGTTTTTATACAAATAACGTGTGTTATGATAGGAGTATGTGGAAAGGAGGGGTTTTACCTACATATTTTCCCCCCTATTAGTTTTGCATTCAGAAACTCCAGTTTTCTTAATCCTTCTCAAACAGGGAGGTATTTCTCACTCTTAAAAGCTGGGGAGATGCATTTTTTTTTGTTACCTAAGTAAGTCTAATACTCTTTAAATTTAGTACAGGAGATGTATTTGTGAACCTTTGGTGTTCACTGAAAAGACTGGAGCACTCCTGGACTTTGTAACCTTGCAAGGATGGAAGGAGACTCTGAAACTTGCAAGTGCGCTTATACCGCCAGATTTTTTTAAAGATAATAAGAAATCTGCACTTTCGTTCATTTGGAGAACACACAAATTACAAAAATCTCGGTTGGTTTAAATTCCTCAAACTGTTGTTTGTTTGGCTGGGGTTTTTTGTTAGTTTTGTTTTGTTCTTTGTTGGGGTTTTTTCTCCTGTTTTGTTTTTATCGTGACACATGTCAAAGAAGCCAAATAGTCGTGGTGTTGCTTCTCATTTCTTTTTCAGTTTTTAACTTACCGCTTCTTCTTCCTGGTCTCGTGGGGCCTTGCTCACCTCGTGTGGTGTTTTTCATACAATCTCAACTTAAATTCTTGGGCAGAGCACCTCACTTGTGCCCTGTCTTTAGTATTTTCTCCAAACTGTTTTTCCGCTGTTCTTCTTGAGGCTCGACTTCCTGACATCTGACAGGTGTTCCCCATCATTGTGTCCACTAATTCTCTGTGTTTTCCCACCATGTCTCTTCTGGTTGTTTCACCCTTCTCCAGCTAGGAAGAAATTTCAGAAGAATGGGATGAGTTTGAAGTAAAAATCTATTAGAAAGTGGTGATCACATAAATGTCAACATAGCTAGCTGTACTCAGCAACATTAAAAGCTAATACAAAATATTTTGGCTGAGATTGTGAAATGAAGCAAAGTTCCTAGTAAAACTGCTTTTAGGAAAAGAACTTTTCCTTGGCATTGAAGCTTTCACAGAGAAGTAGATCCACTATTTCCCTGTCTTGGGGCAGTTGCTGGGCTGAAGATTTAAATCACTTGGGCAGCAGTAAACTTCCCCAGAAAAGCCAAACCTTTGCTCATTCACCCAACCTGCCTGAGGTTTTCCTAGAGTCTTTTTCATGTGGCCGGTATCTGTCTTTACCGTTCCTTAAACTGAGCTTGAAATGAATTGATACAGACTAAATTTTCACGTAGATATTTGGAAATAAGCTAGCCAAGTGTTGCAGAAAAATGCAATTAAGTTCCCCATGCTATAGAGGCCTCACTTGAAAGAGTTGAATTTTTATTCCTTTCCAAAGGGAGAAGAGCTTTCATTTGTAGAAATCTCCAAAGCATTTCCATGACCTTCTGTGAAAGATGCTACAGGAAGACAAAATGTGGCTGCTTCTCTGTCGTGAAAGTGTTAATGTTCCAGTGTGTCACAGGATATCCCAATACACAGACAAACTTAGGTTCATTATAGCTTTTTTTTCTGAACATGCTTATTTGCAGAGCTATTTTTCTCTTTCTCTTTTTTTTTTTTTTTTTTTTTTTTTTTTGTGAACAACAGTACTCAATGACAAATACCAGCAGAAAGCAGCAGAGACTGAGAAAATGGTTCAAAGTGCTCAGAGGCAGTGGGAAGAGGAGAAACAAAGATTTGCAGTGGAGAGGGATAACATGCATAGAGTACACCTTGCTGAACTGGAATTCCTTTTCAAAGAAAAAACTGAAGCAGAAAAGGCTTGTCAGGTATGATATATGAAAAGGTGGAAAGTTCCATGAGATGCTGGCTGAAAGGTTTTTGGTGCAAAGTATGTGGTGGGTTGGAGTTTTTCTGGTTTAAGGGGAAAAAAAATTCTCCAAATAGCTAAGTACTGCAGAATAGTCCTGAAGGTTACAGCTTTATGAAGTTACACTTAGTGTGTAACACTGGTTTGGGGCTTTGATGGAATGTGTTGTGGCTGGTTGGCATGGTAAACACCTAAGCCAAGTTATCAGTACACAGTGGTCAAGAGAGGAGCTTGTGGACAGGACCTAAGATCCTTCTCAAAACAAGCAGCAACACAAGTCAGTTTTTTTTCAAAGCTGATTCTTATAAAGGTAGGGCAAGATACAGGCTGTGAAGAAGCCTGTTTTTAGATAGAGTTTTCTTTTTTAAGTTGCCAGCTGCAAGCAGGGTAAGCTCTGAGTTCTGGCTAACAGTAGGTTGGCTGAGTTGGTTTGAGGAGGCTCTGGAAGGGTATTGCCTTCTGTTGTGTACAGTGTTTTGCAGAAGCTGCCTTCAGAGAGTTTAATGCGGCAGCAAAAGATCAACGTTGAAAAAGTACGCTATGCTCTGTCAAGTGATGTTTGTCCTCGAAAAAGGACAAAAGGAGCAGTGTGTGGCTCAGGGCATTGTGTTCTCTGTCAGTTCCCTGGCAGTGTTCTCTGCCAGTGGTTGTAGAGGAAGAGGCTTTCTGGGTAGATGTATTAAAGCTACCAAATTTTAGGAAATGTAATTGACATGAGTAGCCTAAGATTGCCATGAATATATCTAGCTCATTAAACAGGGCAGCGTGAGCTGTAGGCTTTCAGAATCTTGACGGCTCTGAACTCAGAAGTCTTTCAGAACTTTCAAAACTCTCTGAAAGGCAAATGTGATTCACTAACAGGTGCCAAACCCTAACCTGCCTTCAGCAGTAAAAACGTTCCGGTTTTCCCCTTTGCTTTTGTAGCTGCTCCTCTGCCCATCACCCTACAATTATGTCATGTATAGTTATAAAGTTCCGGGAAATAAAAAAATCTTACATCTGGACTTGACTGCATTGAAAGCTTAATTGATTTAAACTTGTCAGATAAACATCAGAAACATGTGGGTTTATAAATTATGACTTTGAATGCGTTGCAGTCTTGTGTGTTGTGTATTTACAGGCTTGGTTGAAATCTCCTTTAGTTATTCTGAGCTATAAATGAAAGCTAAAGAGATTTAATTGTGGTCTTAATACGTGCAGAGAAGTGGGATTCTGAGCATGTAGGCAAATCCTGGCTGGGAAAACTGCACTTCACAAACTGTAATTCTGAACTTGGCTGGGAAAATGCTGAGGCAGGCATGGGAGTGGAGTCACAGAGCACTGAGACGTGTCTCTGGGACACGCAGGAAAAGTCTCCCTCTGCTTTGTGGCAGATTCATGATGAGCTCTGTTGGGTGTATCCTGGCCCGGGATAGGAGGGGCTGGAGTTCGACGGGAAGGGCAATAGCTTCACCTCGTGGTTACACAGCTATCCCTTCACCTTTTTTCCCTCAGAATACAGAGTTTTAAACAGTCATACGGCCTCCAAAAAGTTCCAAAAATCCTCAAAACTCTGAAATTCTGCAGCTCCTGCTGACTTGTTTAATGAGCTTGATACACTCATGACAATTTTAGTTTGCAAATGTTAATCACATTTCCAGTATAAAAAGTTCTAACATTTTTGGTAGTACTTTACAACAAACTATCTGTTAATTGTTTCACGTTTCCCAATTCACTTTTGTTACTATCTGGAAGATAAACCTGAAAAAAATAAATATTTCTATATCTTTCCAGGTATAGTTCCATAGAAATTGTTACTTTTGGTTTATTTATTTACTTCTTTATTGATTTTGCATTCCAAAGGGAAGAAATCTGTCTTGCTGGACATGCACAGCTAGAGGATTAGCTTAAATTTAGTCCAAATTCATATGGACTGTGGGGATTTTGTAGCAGTGATGTCACAGACCTACAGAGTCCAGTAATGTCAGTGATTCTTCCAACCTGTAGCTTAGTTCAATTTCTGTATGCAGAAATTGATGTGGGGATCAGCTTTTTTTATTCTACTGAGGACTTCATATTTAATAGGTTTTTTAAGTAATTCGATTTCTAGAAAGAAGAAAATCCTTTCCAGAATAGCAGAAATTAAAATTATTTAGTCTGTAAGAGTTACTGTTTTTAAAAACATCTGATTTGAAGTTTTAACAATAAAAATCAGGAAAAAAATGAACATCTGTCCCCATGTGCCATTTCAACAAATGCACCCTTTTTCTATCTTTGCCACTGAGTTGGGAGACAGAAGAGACTGGAAGGGCTGTACTCTTAGGGAGAGATTTCCTGTGGAGCTCTGGCTCTGATTTTAGTGTTACCACAGGAGGTCATGTTCACAGTGATTTTGGGGCCAATAGAGTTTTCTTGGTGGTGAGTTAAAAGCATGTCTGCTGTTGGGTAAACACTTCTGTTGACATGTGCCGGCATCTTCGATTTTAAACTTCTAACATCTTCTGATGCGGCCTCCACTCCTCTGTTGAACTCTCTACTGCAGTACTTAGTAAAAGTACCTCTTGATGTATTTATTTATTCAGTTACCTGTGTATCTTTAGAAAACTAATGCTGCCCTGCAAAGCATGCTTGGGAATTTCAATGATAGGGAGGTTGAGCACCACGGCTGCAGCAAGATGCTGAGGCTCCAGGCCGACCGCCTGGATTTCAAGGATAAACAGCAGGAGAGGCTCATCAAAGAACTGGAGGTAAAGCTTTCTGCCTGCTGCTGGGAGCCTCAGCAAGCACTGGCACAACTGAGCAGTTTCATTTTTGAGGGGTGGAACCTCTGAGGTAGACTTTGTGTGCCTTGTGTTTGATTAACAAAATGTGGAGCATCAGTTTCGCAGGAAAGGTGCATTCACAGGTGAATGCTGCGAGCCTGACCTGAGACTGGTGTCTTAACAGCAGATGGGAAGAGCTTGATGTCCCTGGGAAAGTGCTCTTAGCAATGTGGAGGTATAGAGGGAGTATTTGTGCAGGATTTGTGGCCTTTTTTTTTTTTTAATAAAAGCATGTTATGCAGATAGGTCTTTTGGGAGGAGGAAAAGCTTAAGCCTTTTGGCTGATGCTGTTGTGGAGTAGGTTTGGTAAGCTCTGTGCTGTGACTTTCTCTTTAACAGGCCTTCCACAGATCTCTGTTTCTCAGTTATTTCGTTTTGAGAATGTGTGAGATTATACAGAGTTTAAATTTACTGCCAACAGCTTGTATTTCTATTTATTTTTTTTCCAGTTAATATTTCCCTAACTGAAGTGCTTAGAGTCAGATTCAGTCTCACATACTTGCTCTTTTGCTTTACCTGTCCAAAATCAATGACTTCACCTATATCTGTCTAACTTCAGGTGTCTTAAATGACTTTTAATATCAATGTCTTTTTTTTGATCTTTGTTGTATCACTTGAAGGCAGGACTAATTTTGGGGTGTATTGTTCTTTTCAAATCAGTCATCAATCTTAAGTGAAAAGATATTTCTGGATAGAAAACAGTGTAGTTAAAATTGCATGTGAATTTCTATTATAGCAACTCTGTAGTTCCTGCTTTTGCTAAAAGCATTTTTTCAATTAAAATTCCATGTCCAGGCCTTTATATGAAGATAGGTATCTGTGAGTATAAAAAATGCAGCAAGAACATAATCCTACATCAATTTCTTTAACTAAGCAAAAATTTTATTTTAATATTGTGGATATGTAATTGTTTTCCTTTATTTATTGATTGATACCAGTTTTCACAGTTCCAAAGTGCAAGTTGTTCCGATACCACAGGTTGGTTTATGGAGACCTAATAAACGGAACAATTAAAGTTGTCTTTGCACGATGTTATCATCTTTCTGGACTTCAATGTTTTCAAAATGTACTTTTAGGCAGCTACACTGAAAATAAAGGAACTGGAGGAAAACGCTGCAGCAGCAAGAGTAGCACATACAGAATGTAAATGCACTACAGAAACCATGCAGGTAAACTTTTAATGAAATATTTGGTAGAAGTTTGCAGTAAAACAGAAGATGAACTTGTAAATGTACAATCTTCAAAAAATGCTAAGACTTCCTTGCTCCATTAAAAACACTGAATAGATTTTTGCAATGAGTGTCAAAATTGTAAAAGATAATAGAAAAATATCTCCTGTTTTCAGGGGACTATCAAGTTAATAGAATAAATATTAAAACCAAATGTCTCATTTTTACTTTGAGAAATTCAAAGTAGTATTGAAACAGTGAGGGGAAAAGAAATGTTTCACAATAGTTAAACTGTTCAAATAGCCTGTCCTATATCTTTGCAATGGGTACTTAGGTAATTTTGGGGATAAGAGTGCATACATCCAGCTTCTCTAGGTGTGAGATATTAATGCATCCTGAGACTGCAGTTCCAAATGTAATTATTCAGAGTACATTTCAGCTTCAAAGCTATTATATCTGCAGTTACCAGAGAAGTTTGAATACACAAAAAAAAAAAAAAAAAAAAAAGTCATATGTATGCCTGAATATGAAATTCTTGTGTTATTAAACTGTACCACATAGGGTTTGATCTATTAAAGCACTTAGGAGGGTGTATTTTAGAAAACAAGTGTGAAAAACCTGTAAGATGATTGCTGAGTGGTCTCATACTACCAAAGCCTTCATATTGGACTTTTGAAAAACTAAATGAGAAAACAAAAGGGAATATCATCTTTTTTCCCCCCTTGTTTTCTGAGGAACACAAACAAGCACTGCCACTTCTTCAGTCAGTTATTTTCTTATGACCTTCTCTAAGTACAGGCTCTTGGATTTCTGAAGTGATGATTCAGTAGTGATGATTCAGTTTTCTTGATTCCTTCTCTACTTTTACAACATACAAAGGAGCTGTAAGGTTAGCATTCCTTGAAGTTAGAGATTGATAGGTGAAGAACTGGTAAGGTTGTCTTCTTGTTCATGTACATGAACAAGCTCCACATGAGCTTAGTTCTGAGTGCAAGTGTAGCTTTTACTGTTAAGCCCATCCTTTCACAAGTCTACTGAAAAAAAAATAGAATTCCCCTGGAAAGCTTCAGTAATATAAATAATTGAAAACAGCAAAATCCAAACTCCATCAAAGGACAACAAGATGTGCTTTGGGTCAGCATATCTATTTCTCTCCGTTTTGAACTCTATGTATTAATATATTTTTACATGTGTTCAATGCTTTCTAAGTCCATATAGAATTAATAGAAGACATTCACCTGTAAAAAGCAGAACAGAACAGTGAACAGCGCTGAAGACCATGGCAGTCTTTCCTAACTTCTTTTAACTGCTTTTTTATCACTTGGTAGTTGAGAATTCAAGAACTTGAAGATGCTTTGAATGAAGAGCAGCATGGCAGGAGAGAAGTTGTTTCAGGGGTAGCAAGGAAAGATTTCAAAGAGTCAGAAAAAGCACACGAAAGAGGAAAAGAAGTGTAAGTTTCCTTTTGAAGCCGTTTCAAAATGGCAGCAGACAGCTTGAGTACCACTCGTCGTTTCCATTCCCTGCAATTTTCCATCAGCAGAAAATCTAGTACAATGTGCCAAACCAAAGGAAAGGTTCAGAACCTGGCAGTCCATTAACAACAGGCCCATGTCAATAACCAAAGGTATAGGAAATGGGTACAGATAATAACTGGCCTGTTACAGACTATTTGCCAAACCAAAACTTTTGAAAATCATAGTTACGGTAGGCTCCAGCCCCCAGTGGTGGTTGGGGTGAGTGTAGGAAAACATAGCCAGCAGGTCTAGAAAAGATGGCTTTTCTGTATACATTCTATCAACATTCTTTCTATATTCTTATTATGAAGACATTGTTTTCCACTTTTGTGACTCAGTTGAATCTCCCAAGACTCCTGTCAAGAAGCTGTGTATCATTTATAGTGGATAATCTTTGTTTTCAACTTTTGAATGGCTGTAGAAAGCTTTAAATGGTTAAAAAATACTGAAAAGTGTGAGAGCCGAGGAAGTCTCTTGGGATGTTTCCTGCCCAGCACAGTGTCTGTGTGGTAACAGTCTGCTGTGTCTGTGGTTACAGAGCTTGGGTGACCTCTCTTTCAGCCTAGAACTCTATGGGTCTGCATACACAGGTGTTTATGTTGACTTACTCACACAAGGAGTAGTAGAGAATGAAAGAAACTGGTTTTCCTACAAAAAAGGAAGTTTCCTGAGCAACTCATTCAAGATTCATGGTTACAGAGATGTTTTTTAGTAAGATACTTAAAACTTGAGCTGGAAAAGCCTTTGTCGTCCTTTGCAAACATAAATTTTAAGCACGCTTTTGGCTTTCCTGGCACCATGCCTAAATACTCAGGCAATCTTTTAAAATTCTTCCTTGGATTCCTGTCTCTGATTCTGTCTCCTTTATGCTGTTATTTGGCCTTGCAGTTTCCTCATCAGCTGCCTTTTTAGTCATGCCAGGCTCTTGTTTTCCTGACTGACACAGTACAAGAACAGGTTAAAATTCTGGGTAGTCTGCTTTAAAAGTCATGCCAGAGTAGAGTCAGGCATGTGGAAACCTTAGGAGCGAGAACTGTACGTGAAGTCGGGTTTGATGGTGCAAGACGTGATGTGAGACATGAGAACTGTTGTGTTACTTAAAATAGGAAGAATTCTGTTTGCTATATGTAATTTTGAGGCCATATCCAAATATGAATCTATTGAATTGCATGATACATGGCTTGGTAACTGAAAACATAACCACTTGACAAGTCTTTCTTAGAAGGAATATAAATTTCTTCCTTCAGTTAAGAAAGGCAAGCAGCTTCAGAAGCCATGTGATGTGCTAACGTGGTATCTGCTATATCCGTTGATTATCCTTTAAAAGAATACCGTGCATTTGACAAAAGCAATTTTGGTTAAAGTATCTTATTGTGGAAACTTTCCAGTTTACGAAGACAGCGTTCATCCTTAAGTGTGCAATGGAGAGACGAGGCTGAGGAAAGGAAGGAAGCTGAAGAATCCTCTGGGACGTTAGCAGATGCTACAGCCAGCTTCACCCTGCATGAAGGCTCAATAGTAAGGAAAAAAACCCCGTGGCACACATTGTTTAGGTGTTTTTAAACATACTGTCAAAATATATAGTGTGCTGAGGATTTGCTGCATTTGCTGTGCTGAGCTGTGGAAGAACTCTGCCATTCTCTTACCCTGTTTGTTATTACGCTACCTTTTTAAGAATTTATTACATGCATAAATGTAACCAGTGCTTGGAGAAGCTAATTTTTTAAGTCTGGGTAGGATGTACTGGCATTCCGAATTAAGAAGGCATTTTGTAGATATGGATTATGATTTCATGTAAAGAATGTTCTGCCTTTCTACCAAACTTTGTTGTCAAGTTTCATTAGCTACCATTGTAGAAATGTTTATTTCTATTTCATACACCCTTTTCATTTTAGTGCAAGTATTTGACTGTAAAAATTGCTTGAAAATTGTTTCAAACTTTCAGCTGGAGAAGCAGAGTGGATTTCTTGTTGTTGTTTTGTTTTTTGCTTGTTTTGCTGTGGATTTGGCACATTGGATGTATTATATGACCACTTTGGGCCTTTCTGCTGTCTTTACCCAGCTACACCCTGAATAACAATTGTGCCATCTTTTCACATAGCAGCAGGGGCAAAGGAAAGTTCTTAGCATGTGTAGAAAATCTCTCCTTTCATTGTGTGCTAACATTTGCTCTGTTCCTACTCTTTGCAATATTAACTTTTGGTGGTGGTGGCTTGGAAACTTCTCTTCTTTCTCTCTCAGGGCTCTGAGCATGGAAGGTACCTGAGGTCTGTTCCCTGTTGACAGGAGCAGAGACCTGCATAAGGGAGTCTTCAGATTTGTGGGTGTCTTTTGCTCAGCTGATGCAGTTAGTCCACACTTTGTCTTAGTGTTGTCCACTGCCCAGGAAGACCTGTAATTCATAAACTGAAGAAAAATAAAATCAGAACCTTCTTTTTCCTTCCTCTTTGGGAGAACACCTTCTTCCATGCAAGTATTAGTGTATTAAAAGGCATTTGTTGGCCTAGGTAGCCTGAAAAAGTAATTTCATCAGGCACAAAAGGAATACATAGAGAGAAGAGCAACTGTCTGGCCTAACTACAGGCATTGATGATTGCTATTTATAACTACGAAACACAATTACAAGCTGAAAATGTTCTACTAGAAACCTTAAGTGCTTGCTAGCTGTTGCTGTGGTAAGAGTTTTCCTTTTTATCTGTATTCCTTAGTAAACTATATCTCATACATGACAAGAATTCAGTACAAGATTTCATTCAGGATCAAGATTTCTGGTAATGGAAACAGTATGTAAAGGTGTACTAAAAATTAATGTTATATTACTGAAAGGTTAAAAGTAACAGGATTGTCTCACTGTCATATTCACAGAGCTGGTTGTTTCAAGTGTTTTATTCAAAAGATTTCAAACCACAGGACTGTCCTGAGCAGAGGATAAAAATACGCATTTTCGGAAGAGTTGTATTAGTGGTTCCCTTATGAGATTAAATGTTTATTGCCTTGGTTGGCTTTGTATTTTTCCCAAAGCTGTTTGTATGTGTTTGGGAAGCAGGAGTGATCACCTGTATGTGATCCTGTTTACTCCATTGAGACAGCTTTGATTTTGCTTCCCAAAATGAAAAAGCAGAAGACTGTAGCAGGAACTAAGTAGAGGTAACATTTAATATATTGCTGTTGGTCCTCGCTATACCCATGCCAAAATTGTGTGAAAATGTCAGTGTGTTCTCTTCCCTTCGTTTTCCCTTCCTGCTCTCCTGGCCTATACAGTATTTTTTCATCTTTTATACCACTTTTATGTTCCCTGAATATGTTCTTTCCACTCTAGTCTGAGAATCTTATCTTGATCTCTGACTGTACTGTTACGGTTGTTTACATACTTTGTCCTCATGGCATTTGAGAAACAGCTTTCTATTAGCTTAACCAAAGTTTCTAAGTCACTTGTATGCACTAACATTATGAAGAATTGAATTTTTACTGCATGCTTATTTATTTATAACCTGAATCAATTTATTATGCCACTGATTAAAATCACTGTAAAGAAATGAGGCATGGCTTGTGGAGTGTGACTGATGGAGCTGTAGGCCTATTTTGGCCAGCTATTTAATCATATATAACCCATGCAAAACAAATTTTTAAAGGAATTTAGAGTGTGTTGTGCTGCCTAGCCAACTGGACAGTTTTCTGTGTGCTGTGCAGCTGTGTGGGGGCACAGTTTGAATGCACATCAGAGTATTAACAAGGGAGAATGAATTGCATCCACTAAGAGCACAGAAATTTTTATCTGTGCCAGGTCAATGTTGTGGCCCCCACAGGACTGGGATTTATTCACATACTTTATAGGCATACTGTGTCTAATTAGATAAATTTGGTCAAATCGCTTTTCTTACTCTGCTGTAAGATTATGCAATATTATGGCAGCAATTATTAGAAATGAACACAGGAATTTTGGAAAGCTGTGAGAATGAGCTCTGAGGCCTTGTTATCAGCTGCATGCAGCACTGCTACTGCACATGTGATGCATCTCTTTTGATTTGAACATTGCCCAGCTACAGCAACGAATTCTTCTCTGTGTTCCAGAGGGATGTGTCCATCCTCCTAAACTTATACCAGAGCATGGCAAACGCCCATGTGCTTGCCAAACATTCAGAGGTCGCCCTGGAAGAGTTACCTTGGACAGAGCTTTGTGCTCTCTTGCATGAGAACGTTGAAGCCCTGATCTTGAACTTCCACAAGGCTAAGGAGAGGGTGAGTGTCCCCAGGCATCAGCTGCCTCTGCGGAGCTCAGTGACATTTGTGCACACTGCAGGCTCGTTAAAAAGGAGAAAAAGGAGTGATATTCATCCCCCCAAGAGGATTTGGACATTAACAAATGAACACCGTTAATTATGGCTGGTCCACTGCTCAGCTTGATGCTGTTGCTGTGAGCATGTAGATGTGACTGGAGTGTGCATCAAGTCTCTCAGCTCCACTTTCTCTGCAGGACATTCTGAAAGGATTGTCTGATACCAGCCACAGGGACCTCATTAAAAGATAATAAATTCATCTTACTGATGAAGAAATTCACAGAATGTAGTCATTTACAGTCATAAAGCAAGTCTTTGTTTTACCATAATCCATAGCAAAATACACTTTCTCCAGGAATACCATCTTTAAATTATGTGTTTATGATTCAGATGTGCTATTTGAAAGAATGCCAGTGTGGGGTTTTCTGTTTAATTGCAACTTTCGGACTCTGACATTTTTATTCAGAAACACAATAGAAATACCTATTCTAAAACATGTCAGTATTTGTGTGCAGGAGGAGCTGTACATTTCTGAGTGATATGAATGCAAGTGAGCTTATGTGGCCTTTCTTGCCAGAAAACCTTGTGGTTTTAGGAAAAATAAAACCCTGTTAAAATAGGTCAGCTGGGTTCAGAGACTAAGCTGAGAGTAGCTAAGCCACTCTTCAGGGTTTGACTTTGTTTTCTGGTTTATTTCTCTTTTGAAGTAGAAGAGGAAAGGGAGAAGGAAAGACATGGGAAGGGAAGGAGATGGATATTGTTGGCAGTGTTTCTGGGGTTTGTGTCTTCCTGTTCTTGCATTTTAATTAAGCCTTGTTACTGAGACTGCTTGGGAGGTCTCTAGGGCTCTTCTCATGTACTTAGCAGCTTTTCTGGGATTTTAGACTGTGTTGCACAAAACCTTTTTTCCTACAGCTCAGCGTGATCTATCTGGATGTGTCTTGCTGATGTTTTCTAGTAACAAAGTGCAGGTGTGTGCATTTGGAGATCATTGTTGGCTTGGTTCATGCCTCTATTTAATTTGCATGGGGGGTGAAGTGTTAAACCACAAGAGTGTATCCCTTCATGCTTGTTGAAAACACATCATAAACTTATGAGCTATTTTTAAGGAAAACATTCTCTATGCTAGAATTCCCTGGACTTGTTTAAAAACTTAATAATAATCTGGAAAGTCTTGGCTTTTTAACAAAGAAAAAAAAAAAAAAAAGAAAAAAAACCTCCCAAACAAAAAAACGAACCAAACAAAAAAAAAAAAAAAAAAAAAAAAACAAAAAAAAAACCAACAAAAAAAACCCCAACAACTCCCCCAAAAAAACCCCAAGCAAAACAAAAAATTAAATGCTGTTTTGATTTCTTGTGTGCAATCATTTCACATTTCTAAAGTATATACTTGGATTCCTAATTTACTAATGGACTAAAATTTAACAGAGTTGTTTAAAAAACAAGTTTGAAGTGTCTGGCTCAGGTTTCCTACAAAGAAGGTGACAAATATCTACAAGGTGGTAAAAGGATGGCAGAACCGAAACCAAATAAAATCTTTTGTTTCAAAATATATTTCAGTTTTGTTTGGAGAACCAAGTAATTCATCTGCTATGAAAAGGGTTTTATTTAGTTTTAATGAAAATTTTGAAGAAATTACAGTTTAGATTTTATGCTGGAATAGTCTGTGCGTGACTCAAAGTGAAAAGGTAAACAATAATTTCTTCTTAAATGCTTGTCACACAGATATCTCACCTAGAATATATTTGCAAGCACAAGGCTGACACTCTGAAGGAACTTCAGCAGAAGCAGGAGGATGCTTTTGAGAAAATGTCTGAGCAGTTAAAAGCACAGGAACATTGCTGGCAGAAAGAAAAGCAATATCTTGAAGAGCAGTACTCAAATATCCTTGCAGAAGTTCATGCAAGAGCCCAGGTATAGTGCTGGGAACTTCTAATTTTTTTCTTTTTTTTCTTGTACCATTTAATTGATTTTTTCAGTCGTTTAAGCCCCTTAGCAGTTTAAGGTCATTTGGGAATTTAAGTATATTTTTAAAGTTAAAAAAAGCCCAAACAACAAACCAACCCATCACTGTGCTAATATTAACATCATTTAAAATAAGAAATAAATAACTTTTTTGAAGCATTTGTCATGAGAAGCCTGATTTCATCTACAGTGGGTAGTATTTTTTTTCTGAGAATGCTATAGCTGTAAGATCGAATTTCCTTTTTTTAAGAATTTCTGAGGGCAGCAGCTACTTTTTCAGCATCATCATTTGCAGAGATTGTATGGAGTAACAGTAATGTGGTGTTACCTGTGGATAAATTTAATTGCATATGTACTGATCCTAAGAACAGTGGTAATGACTCTGCTTTAGTGATACTACAGTGAGAAGTGGTTTTAAAGTGTGAAACTCTCACTGCTTGTTAGATGAGTTATTTGCAATCCTGCAATCCAAAATGTTACCCATTATTCCACAACCACCATTTGCTGTCTTTACCATCACATTCCTTCACACCAGTTTCAATTAAAAGTCTTGTGAATAAAGGAAATAGATGTCCCTTGTTATTTGTGAGTTGTTGCAACTTACTTCACAGAATAATGCTGTAGTTGATGCAGATTTCAGGGCTGGAAGTCTTTGCATGCTGAAAAATTTAATGTCTAGTCTCATGTTCCAGCCTTCTTACCTTTTTCCTCTCACTTACACTGGCTTTCTGCTTGGTAGAGCAGTGCTCTCTCTGAAATTGGAGGATGTTACTACTATTGTTAAGTCAACTCATAGAACTTTATTGTGGGCAGACAAGCAGCGTTGGACCTTCTGTGAGCTGTCACCATATTGCTGAATGTTGTTAGAAATCAGGAGTCCAATTTGCAGTTGATGATCATGTCAGTTTCCCTCCTACCATTGCTTTGGTTTCATATATCTGATTCTGTAATTGTTTTCTAGAAGAAATACTTTCATCACCATCGTTACTAAGAATTTTTGACTCCTTTAATGCATCATTTGAATGGCAAAACGAAGAATTTTCTTTTTGCTCTTGTCGAGGCAAAAACTATCTAGTTAATATTTCTTCCGGTTTTGTTTGGTTTGTTTCTGTTGCAGAAATGTGAAGAAACAGTGCAGAAAACCAGGCAAAAACTGTATGGCCTTGAACAAACCTGCGAGAAACAGGCCCATGAAAACCGTTCCATGACAAATACATTATCAAATGCTCACAAGGCACGCTCCTCCCTGCTGGCAGCCTGTGCACTGCTGTCAGGGGCCCTGTGTCCTCTCTACGGCAGACTGTGCGCTGTGTCTTGCCAAAGAGACATTCTCCAGGAGCAGGTGAACCACCACAAATTATTGAACCAGAAGATCATCAGCCTCCTTTATGCTCTCCCTACTAACGTGGAAAACAGCCAAGGCGAAGGCAGGCTGAGGCAGAGAAGAGCCAAGCACCTGGTTTATGTCTTCCGAAGAGCTGTGATTGCAGTTCTGGCTGCTAACAGGCTGAGGGCTCTGGCCCGATATTCTTGTACCTTTTTGGTCTGGACAGATGCCTCCAGAGGATGCACTGGAATTCAAGTTTGTGTGGGAGAATCCAGAGGCAGGCATGTGTCACGTAAGTGAAATATTCTTAGGTCAAATTACATGGTTAGGGAATAAAAAAAAAAGCAAGATTATTATTATTGCTGGGGCATAAAGATATATTTCATGACATTTGTACAAATTATTTATGGATTTATAATTTTTACGTTGCTTGACAAACATATTTCATTCTACGAGGAAATGCCTAGTCATGTGTTAAGCATTACAGGTAAAATTGCAATTGTGCACATGAGCTCAACACTATCTGATATTTTTGATATTTGTGTTATGGATTTCAGAACTAGGTGCTGCAGCATCTTCTCTGTGGTAAATATCTTGCAATGTTCCTGAATTATTAACTGTCACCTTTTTTTTTTCCCCTAGAAAAGGTATTTCCTCCTCTTATTTTAATAATTTTTAATATGTATTTACTACTAAGACCCACAAAAATTGTTTTCTGATTCAGGTGAAATATTAGCATGGGATTTCGAAATTTTCTTCAGAGATTATATCTACTTGCCCCTTTCTGTTGCCAGACCAGTTTATACTTCCCTCTGCAAGGATAAATGGTATCAAAAATGTTTTCCACATTAGAAGGTTCATCTACTTTTTTTGTTTTTTAGTACTTCTGGAAGCATGCTTAAAACGGTCTAAATTGTCCTGACTAATTTGTTGTTTATATGCTTATTTTTGGTTAATTTCTGAAAGAGCTGGAGGTAGCAGTGTGCCATATCCTAGTGATTCACTTATCCTGCTAGCTGCAATTCTGTTTCCCAGGTTTTGAAGAGGAAGGAGTTGACTGTATTGAAGCACTTGACTGGTTGACTAGCTCTAACCTCTATACTGCAATAGTCAGTTCCATCTCTGAACTAGACGATGTTCTCAGCAAACAAGGTAATTCTAACAGTATATTGTTGTAGCAGAAATCTATCAAAAAAATAAAAAAGTCAGGGTGGTCATATCACTTCCATTTTGATGATTTTATCTAAACCATTCTGGATCATAGCTCTGAAGAGATATTTCTGAATATTATGATAGACACCTTTGATGCGAGGTTATATCCTGAGCTAGTCAATACAAATTTTAGTGGGGCTCTTTCCCTGAAGGAGTAATTTTATTGCAGGGTAAAATGGTAAACCTCTTCTGCATTCTCTGAATGATCACATCTCTGTACTGTTGGAACAGATTCATTTTCTTTAACAACTGATAGGATATTTTATCCTTTCATTGTATATAGCCATGGAAGCAGAAGGCTGGAAAGTGTTTCTGGAGTTTATTTACAGTGAGAACTGATACAGGCTCCCTTGGTTCATCTGCATTGCTGCCATCCCTGGTTCTTTATTAATCTCTAGTTCCAGAATCCCCACAATTTTGTCACAGAAGACAAGGATATTAGAAGAGGGATAATTTATGTGAATAAAGGGAAATAGCAGGAGAAAGACAAGGTGATGCATTTTCCAGAAGGCTAAACACTAAGTTGGTATAAAAGTTGTTTTTGAATCAAATGTGCTTAGATTCAGTTTCAGGCACTTTCTTCTTTGATCATGCTGTTCTCAGTAATTTTCATTCATATCCTTTAAAAGCAAAGTTTGAACAGTGTTTCAGAATCAGTATTCTGTGTTTCAGAATATTTACAGGTTCCATCCTGTATAAATGCAAAAGAACATGATATTACAAGAAATGGGAACTAATAAACTGCTTGATGTTTCTTTTTTGTTGTTGTTTCTTAAAGATGCATGCTCCTGGCTTTCTGGACACTCCCTTATCAGGGCAGCCAGGAACTGCTTTGCAAAACTGATGGACAACCTGAGCTTACTGATGGAGACAGTTCAAGGGAAACCTTGTGGGTGCAGAGCTTACCTGGAGAGGGACTCCCTGATACAGAGGCTGGCTCGTGGGCTCCGCAGAGTAAATGCCCAGGCCCTGGAAGCTGGATTGTATGACAGACTGCCCAGCACAGTAAGCAGATTTACAGTCCTCCTTCATGGAAACAGAAGGTTTACAGAAGCAACAGAGAAGCTCCCTGGAAAGCACCATTTATTTTGTTTCAGGCTGGTGATGAGTCCATGACAATGAAGTACCCCTATATGGACACTCAGAAGTTGATTTGTCACACATTAGGGTGTAAATAGGTCTTTTCTTTTATTGACAAAGAATTTTTGGAGGAGGTTTAGTGTATCCAAGTAAAAGGGTTTTTTTCAAGTTCTATCAGATCTGTATTAGCTTATAAGAACAAATTTGCTTTTGGCTTGATGTAAATGTTTTATTATGGTTTTCTACTTTCTCATGTCTACCATCCTTTTTCAGTAAAGATAGCCTTCTTCCCTTAAACCAAAATGAAAGGATAAACTCTTTCTCCAATAATCTTTTATAGTAGACTTTAGGTGAAAATAGTACTTCTTTGTAAACAGAATTTGCAGTAGCCCTTGGTAGGGTTGGTAGGTGACAGGTTCAAACTTTTGCCCTTGTGTATGTCTTTTAGAGATGGAGGAAAAAATTATGTTTTGTCTTCATTTTCTTGGGTCATTAATATGATTTCTTTTATTGCTAAAATAGCAGATTTTATAGCCCATCAACTTGTTTTTGTATGCTGACAGAGAAACATAGCAATCTTGCAGCAAGAAATATTTGAATTTTCACGAAGGCTTCATGCAGCAGAGGTAGAGTCCCACTCACTGCACCTGCAGCTTGCAGAATGCCAGTGGAGTTGCAATGAGATGCGAAAAGATGCTGAAAAAGCCCACAGGCTGCAAGAGCAATCAAATGAACTTCAGCATGTAAGTGCATTGGATTTGGAGGCTCTCTTGCTTAAAAGAGATTCTCCTTTCTACACATTTTTTGATTTATGTCCTTTTGGAAAACATAGAATTTATTTACTTTCAACAGAATTTTCCAGAAACCTTGCCTTGTAAATGTCACTAAACTAGAAGACAGATGTATTTAGAAAGACCCCTTTTCCACTGGAGTTTCCTTTTGATTTGTAGAAGGAGGTGTCCTGTATAAATTGCAGTTTGGTCTTCAGCAGTCCAGGTTCTCCCATTTTTTGGAAATGTTGATGTGATGACTTATGTATCCTAAAAGAAGATTTCACTGCAACAGAGTAAAGTCAGCTGGAATAAAGTCAGGGTGTTCAATACGAATGTTCATGAGAAGTTGATGAAATATAAATATAGCAGTTTAAACTCTGTATGGATGTTGATGCATGTTATAATTAATACAATACAAATTTTAGTGGGTCTGTTTCCCTGAAGAAGTAACTTTATGTCAGGGGAAAAAAAAGCCTTTTCCTACATTCTCAGTAGCACAAATGCACAAAATCCCCTGAGTCCTTTGCTGTTGCTGATGGAGTTACTGAAATGCTGTGGGTTCCCTAACCTGAAGCCTAGTTGGTAGAACCTGTCAGTGTGTCCTAATCCAAACACTTCCAAGCAGAGAATATCTGCTAGATGACGTCTCACCCATTGTCCTTCCTGTTCCTAGCTAGTAAAATGGATTTTTATTTTTTTTACTCAAAAATATCTGATCATCTTCAGTTCTCTTCTCAACAGGTTTTATTCCCTTAGTGTTTTGGGACAGTTAGATGAAAATTATGACATTTTAGATTGTAGTTGAAATGCAGATGATGACTTCCCTTGAAGAATTATTTCTTTTTCCTGGAACAGGTTTTGGAGGACAAGAACAGGCCACTAAGGTGTTTACAAGGGTCAATAAGCTATCCACTAAAATGTTGAACATTGATCTGCATATTTTTCCTCCTACATATTGAGGTTTTGCACCCTAGGGTGCTAATTTGAATAGAATAATGAATGCCAAGACTTTACATGAATGCTCTTTACAAAAAACACAGTGATTAACTGGTCTGCCATCTTACTGTTCAGTAATCTGTCTTCATGTTAAAAGAACTTCAAGACTAATCCTAAGCATGCATCTGTTTTAGAATTTGGTATGTTTGCAAGTGGAACTCACTCAGTGGTAGGGAAACCACTGAATATAGTTACAGAATCAGGCCCAGCTTGTTTCTCTTTCCAGAAAATCAACCAAGACAATTTGCAGGAGGAGTTAGATAATGCTTTGCAGCGTGAGCAGGAGGCAAGATTGCTTTTACAAGAGCACCAGCGACGGCTTCAGGAGCTGAGTAGTATACTGGAATCATGCCCACTTATCGACACAGAAAGAAGCCAAGTCTCCAATGTATCTCTGATGGTAAGATTATTCTTCTGGAACAGTCACCCGAGTTTTACCTTTTGTTAAATAAGCCAAATAGTGCAGTCCTTGTGTAAATAAAGTAACAGGAGTAAATACACACACACTACTCAGTCTGCTGGAATTTTAGGCTACTGAGAAAACACTTCAAAGACTCCTTTTTAAATTTTTTTTAAGCTATCTATGTTTTATTTTTAACAATTTAAGAAAAAACTTTTCAATGGAGGTTTGTTTTGGGTTTTTTTGCCTACAATAATTTTGTTTTCTAAAATACACTTATACATAGCAAATATACTAAAAACTAGGGGGGGTTCTGAGTCAGTAATTCTTTTGCTAGGAAATTCATAAAACCTTAGCATGCAGTTGTCCAAATCTACTTTGCAATCAATTTGTCTTCCACGTTGGTCAGTAGCCAATGGCATAAAGTGAAGTTTATTTGGGCTAAAGAGTAACTCTGCTCTCTGTCTGCTGGCAGTGCCTCTCTAATGCATTGGAGGAGCTGAGGAGCAGAGACCAAGATCTGGATCACCAGAAGAGACTCCTGAAAGGCACAGAGCAGGACCAGCAGCAGCTGCGGGAGACTCTCGAGGAGGCAGAACTTGCCCTCAAACAGGGAGTAAAGTGAGCCCTGGGGCCTGGGGGATGTCACTTAAAATGAATAAAAATTTCAGTTCCTACTTCCATGGGCAGGCTTTTAGCCCTGGACAGTATAAGGTTAGAAGAGAAAAGGACTTCTGTCTCTTTTATTTTTAAATTCAGGGATAGTCTTCTAAAACGAAAAGTGTTAGTTCAAAATACTAGGTCATACATTTTATGCAGTTATCCCATAATAGTTCTTCAAATTCTGGATGCTGAAATAACTGGCAAACAAAATACCTGTGCTATCTTACTGCTCTGACAACATCTCTTTGGAAGATCCTTAAAGTTCTGCTTATTTAAGAAATGATTGCTTGTTCTCTGTGTTTCCACACCATCTTGTTGTAGACAGATACAATTTATTTATAGTAAATACACAAGCATCATCTAAGGGACAGGTCTTTGCCACCAAAGGGACTGAAACCCATTTTGGACCTAGCCTTGCCTGTGGTACAAGATAGTTCTTCCTGCTGATTTCAGGTAGTTTTGGATTTAGCCCTAGTCCCCACACCACTACAAGACAACCTAGAGTAAAAGGAAAGGCTCAGGCACTGGTCTTGAAAAGATTGGTAGTCAAAAGGAGCCCCTTTGACTTGAAGGAGGTTATTACTAAGCTATTTTTACACCATATGAAAAAATAAATCTTTGAAGACTTTGTTTTCTAATACTTATCCTAGTATGAAATATCTATTATGAATATTGTTGTTCCACGGCTAGGATCTAAAAAAATTTTAGTTAATTAAAACTTCCCATCATACCTGGGATCATTCAACCTCTGAAGAACAACATCTGAGAACCTTTAAGGGTTTTATGCACCAGGGAATTAATGCAATTCGTATAGGCCTCAACTAAACGTTTAACAACCTAATTAAGATGATCAAATAATACCGAATGTTATTTAGTATGATTTGATCCAAGCAGGCGTCACCTACAGAAGGATTTGTTCTAGAAAGCTTTCCGTTTTCATCCTGCCCCAAACTATTCTGGGCATTTACAGTAAAGAGCATTCCTTGTGGCCATACACAGATCCAGTAAAGGTTATTTTAACGTGAAGTGACTTTAAAACTGGCATTTTTTTCCCTGTGTAAAGCAGCTGAATATCAACAAAGCAAGCTACCCTTCCCTTCATTATTATAGCAACTCTTCACAACAAATAGGGGTTTTTTCTCCTTTTGGAACATACAAACAAGGCAGATTAAATAAACAGAATCTGTCTGTGTTTTCCAATACAAGAATATAATATCATCCTGCTAGAGACTTTTTATGATCTCTGTATCCAAGCCATGATAGTTGTTCATGGATAGGCCTATAATTACATCTATTTGAATTGCTTATCCTCAACAGAAGCATCTTTCATATGGAAATGCACCAAATAGTGTACATTAACTATTTTTAGGGTTTGCATTGGAGATATGAAAAAGAGGGAAAATCGTAACACTTTATAACTGTTCTATAATCAACAGTTTATAACTGTTATAATAATCAGCAATTATTTTACAAGACATGACAGCCATAAAGTAGCAGAACATTAATTTCTACATTGATAGAGTTTCAGTTCCATAAAGTTACTCCGTTGTTTTGTTGTTTTGCTTTGTTTTTTCTTTTGTAATAGAGACAAAGGGTTGATCATTAATCATACGAAAGCTGTGGAGGCCGTCCTGAATGAGGTAAGAATTTGAAGTATTCCCTCTGATTTGTGTTTCCAAACATGCCAAAGCCTTACAACTGCTTATTCGCGGGGGAAGAGACAAGTTGCTGCAAAGCAACTTCCTTCCCTTAGTGTTGAAGTTTCCCCCCTCAACTTCTTCCATCATAAAAAACCACAGTGAAATAAAATGCAAGTTTGTAGTACACACACAACTTGTTCTAAATGTAGAAGTTATGACAAAATTCACTTTCCTTCCCTCACTGAACATTATTTCTGGTTGACAAGTGAAGACTAATGGAACACACAAAAAATTGGCAATTGTTACGGTGTTAACCCTCTGCTGAATAATGAGAGGTCACATACTTGGTGGCCGTAAAACATTTGGCTTTGTGTCTGCTATTTTAACCTATGAAGCATCATAAACAGGAAAAGAAAAGGCAGGAAATCATAATCTGTGGTTAGAAACTTCCATGGTATTTTTTAAAACCATATTTTAAACTTAATAGTAATCTCAAGTTTTCTCTCTGACTTGTACAATTGTGCCCTGGTATAGGACTATTTGAAGGTCCAATAAAGATGTACCTATTAATTATTTAGGAGAAAGGACTGTTTTCAACTCTAGCTCTAATGGCAGATGGTTTCGTAACTGTTTTTAATCTAGAGCAGCATAGAGCAAAAGAAGTGTTTTCCTTACCTTGGAGTGTCGATTTCCCTTACTACATCTTTAATTCCTAGCAACATGGGATTCTCTATTTTAGTTTCTGCGTTCACCAAAACTGTTGCTAATTATATTTTCAGATATCTTTTCTTTTTCCTTTAATGTTCATGGAACGTGACAAAACCTAAAGTGTATGTTTCACCTACAGCAAACCGTGCTGATAGAAAATTTCCTTTGTGCCACCACCATCTTCATACTGGCTGCTTTCAAACTTCGGAAGTGAATGTCAAGCAGCAACTGCCGTGTTTTTACAAGAATACATATGTGCCATGTCCTTGGCCTTTCTCTTTTCTGACCAGGGCAAGGGTCTTTTTGTTTTGGTAGCATTCTTACCCAGCACTGTGAATTAGAGATGAAAATTCAATCAGTTGTTCTTTATTCATGGATGTTAGGTCCACGGATCAATGCAAGTCCACTCAATGGGCTCAAGGGGACCCAGTTCATCCCAGCTGGTGTGTCTGAAGGAGAATTCCCACTGATGCTGGGGTTTTTTCTCTTTAGGCCAGAGAGCAGGCCGTGGCACCAGGTGCTGCAGCAGCCACGCCGCTCCCCAGCCTGCAGCTGGAGACCCTTTCAGAGGAAGCAGTGAGGGACAGGCCAGAGGCTATGGCATTCCCGGTTAGAGTCTAAAGCCAATCCTGTTTAATTTTTTTCTTTTTTAAATTTTCTTTCATTTTTGGCATCTGAGACACAACGGGCAGATAGACTGCTCTGAGCATGTGGAGAGCAAAAAGCTTCAAAACTACTGCAGTCAGCAGTTGAAAGACAATTTCCATGTATACTCTTGCACATGGTATTTCAGAGATGATGGTAACTTTTAGTTTTGCAGTTACAGCATTAAATAACTGATGGGAATACAAACATGGCAGAAGTATATGTACCTGAAAATTAATATTCTTCTATCTCCCTCTCTTTTTTCCCACTAATATACACAAGACTAATTAAAAAAAAGAAACGCAAACAAAACTAAAACCAAGTAAGATCCCCACAAACAAACAAAACCAACCAAACAATAAAGACAAGATTTTCATCCTCCTTCTTGGTCAGTATCAGATTTTTTTCAACCCACAGTTCTAGAATCAATTGTGGGGTTTTGAGCATTCCTCATTTAAAAGAAACTGCTATTTAGAATGTTTAAATATAGAAGCTATTTTGCTCATATGGGTTTAAAGACTCGCACATTTCAAAATACTAATTTTGTTAGGACAAAACAATGAGTGGGAAAAAAAGAGAAATTAACAGAAAACATGCCATATTTTCATCTCTGAACATAGATTCAGTGCAATGCCTCCTCATTGTTTTTAAGTTTGATCTCTTCTGCAGAAACTATCCATTAGTCTTTATAGCTGTGCAGAATATATAAGTGCCAAGACAGATTTTTTTTACCCAATGAGAGAACAAAAGGCAGAGTGAGAACATATTTCTTTCATTGTACTTCTCTGTCTGAATTAGAGAGAGAGCAGGTAATCAAGTAAATTGCAAAGATCTTAGACAAAGTAAGTATTGCATACAACATGTAAATTTCTGCAGTAATGCCTTCCAATTTATTGTGGATTTTCTGTTCTAATGCAGTATATAATTGCAGTATCAGGGTCACAAAATCAAACATTCAAGAAAGACAGATTCTAAGCTAGAGAATTCTCACTGTTCTCTCTTGCTTGCGTACATGCCTGATGAAGTTATAAATTATGTGTGCATTATCGTGTTTCCACACTAAAAGATGGAAATATGGAATATGTAATGCCTTGAGAGTCCTGTGAAGCTTAATTAGCACAGATGAACTTTTCCGTCAGGGGGTAGAATTACAAATGTTTCCCCAGTACAGTACAGTGATGATCCATTTTAGAGCTGCACAAAAGGTTCCACGGATGGCGTCTTTTCACAGGAGGCACTGTAGCAATCACCAGCTTTTAAATCCTGCTTTTCTAATTTGGTAGTGGATGCTGCTTCTTTTTTTTATTTTTATCCCATCCCAACTCCCATTCTATGTGACCTCACAATGATTGCAGAAGCATCTGCAGCCTGTTCCCTCTTTCTCTCTGGAAGAGAATCAGAAACACAAAAAGTTGCATTTCATATTTGCACAAAGTGCTTGTGGTATAACTAACATAGTAGAGTATGTGCTGGGGAGCTCGCTGGTGGGGCAGAATTGTAAAGTTCTTGTTCACCTGGCAGCCTCAGGTGCACTTGGTAACTCAGGACATACACAAACAGCACCAATGGTTCACAGTCTGTGTCACCATGAGCTTCCTTTTCTCTATCCCTTTTCCTCTTTCTCCCTTTCCCCATCTCTCTTTCCCCCTTTTCCCTCTCTCTTTCCTCTGCCCTCATCTCTAGTTCCTGTTTGATTCCTTTCCAAGCTCATGATTGAGGTTTTATTACAAAGTTTGCCTTTTATAGAAAGAGGTCACCTAATGGATTTTAGTTTTACTCTATGCCAAACTGTATTAAGGGCAATCCTGTAATCTTGAGTGAGGTAAGGAGTTAGGAATCACTTTAGGAAGGCTTGTCATTAAAAACAGTGGAGTTGTTTGCAGGCACATCCTCTAGAACTGCCTTAGTTAGTCTGTGATGAGCACATTTCAATTAAAGGCCTTATAATCTACAAGAATCCTCTTTTAGGACTAGAACCACACCACCAAGACATTTTGGAGATTGTTTCTGATGACAAAAGATGTGATATGGGTTAGTTTGCCACTGCTGTTTCCTAGAAACCACAATGAAATAACCTGATTGATTTTAGCTGTGTTAACATCTTTTCTGAAAATCAGCAAAGTGAAACCAAGGAAAGGAAAAAACTACAAAAATCTTTGTAAATCCCTGTTTGTGGTACCAAGCTGATTTTTGTCTGTATCACAGGTTTACATTCAAAAGACCAGTGTCATACTATCTGAAGGGAAAAATTATAACAAATAAAATGTGATTAACCATTGTAAAGAAGACCAATAATTTCAGCAATTAGTTGAGACTACTTGGGACAGATACAAAGTTACTGGTACTGCCAAATCATCTGTGCTCTCTTGTCATGCTAACTTTATCATCAATCCAATCAATATAACAAAATTGGGACATTCTTCCGCTGCATACATAGAAATAGTTACATTTTTCCAGTTGTAGTGCAATCAGATTGTTTTCAGAGGTCTGTAGGTTTGTGATCTTTCTTTTGTTACTGCCAAGTTACTTTTTTTGCTGTGGAGTGGAAAGATTAGTAAATTGACTCATCTTGGAAGTGTGAACATTAGCCTGAAACTGTGTGGCAGTTTTTTGTGAACAGAAATTGAACCTGCAGTGAGCATTGTGTTTAAATAAAATGAAAAAAATTGTACCAAGAGCTCAGTGTTGTGCTGCATGCTTGAAAACATCTCATCAAAGGATCTTCTAACTAGGGTGTCGACTCATTCCCTGCTTTTCAATGATCTTAATATTCAATATTCTAGAAAAAATAGAAAATCCAGTGTTAGATGTTTTTGAGTTTAAGTCCTGGGACTGACATTCTGCCTGGCTTACAAACTGTATTTGATCTCTTTGCTAAGAAAAAAGTTCTGTCTTTTGTGAAAAATTTGGATGTGTGCTATTTGGCATTTAAGTGTAGCTTGCCTAGCGCTAATGATTCCTTCTACTTTTATTTAAAGCACATGCCTAGACGTTTTATGGATCTCTCCTCACTGGCAGCTTCCAAAGTTACAGCATTAACATCAGGAAGAGAATCTTCAAAGATTCACTTTGAACCCTTAGCTGTTGAGCCTCTTACTCCTGCTGCTGATGGTAAGTCTGCTTTTCAGGCAATTACAGTCACTGGGATGTGGGTTCCCAGGCAGCATCTCCCTTCAAGCTGCACAGCCTCTGTAGGACAATGCAACAACACTTAATTGTAATGATAATGGAGAGCAATAAAATTAGTGCAAAGAGAAACATTCTGAGACATTTTTCATAAGAGAAAGTGGATGGTGAAAGCTAACACAGGCATTGAAATTACTACTGTATGTTTTTGTTCTATTGGTCGCTATTTGATTGTGGGTTTTTGGATTTAGTTCGGCTTTGTTCCTTGATTGGTTGGATTGTTTTTTTGGTTTTGGGGAGTGGTGGTGGTGGGTGGGTGGGTGTTAGTTTTGGGATTTTTTAATATTATCTTTCTTTCTCTCTTTCTCTCTTCCTCTCTTTCTGTCTCTCTTTCCTTTTTTTTCTGTCTTTCCTTCTCTTTCTTTATTTTTCTTTTTTTTCCCTTTCTTTCCTTTTTTTTACCAAAGGATTTTCCTTTCTTTCTGTTATAAATCATTAACATTTCTGTAATAGCCTTTCCTTGCAACCATAAACTCCTTCAGTTCTGTCCATTTCCTTGCTTTCTAACATTTACTTTCTCTGAACAGAAGCCTTGCAAGTTGACTTTGCACCCGAAGCAGCTGGTTCACCTCCTCCTGCTGCTGCTCCTTCTGCTCCTGATGGTAAGTCTGCTTATCAAGAAATTACAGTTTCTTAGATGTGGGTTTCCAGACAGCATCATCCTTCATGCTGCTCAGCTTCCATAGGAAAATACAACTACTTGATATTAAACATAATGGAGCAATAAAACTAGCGCTAACAAAAATGATCTGTGACTTTTCAGAAGAGAAAGGGGATGGTGAAAGAAAACACAGGGATTAGAATTACTAGGCTTATTTTTCTTTCTATTGGCCCCAATTTGCTAAGATATTTTTGGTTTTAGTCTGGGTTTGGTTGGTTGAAGCTTTTGTTATTGGGTAGTAGTGGTGGTGGTTGGGTGGCTGTTTTATTTTACAGTTTTTTATTTTTGTTATTATTGTTTCTTTTCTTTTCTTTTCTTTTCTTTTTTTTCTTTTCTTTTCTTTTCTTTTCTTTTCTTTTCTTTTCTTTTCTTTTCTTTTCTTTTCTTTTCTTTTCTTTTCTTTTCTTTTTTTTCTTTTCTTTTCTTTTCTTTTCTTTTCTCTCTTTTTTCCTTCTTTCTGTTAGAAACCATTAACATTTTTGTAATGGTCTTTCTTTGCAACCATACCCCCTTCAGTTCCATGCATTTCCTTGCTTTTTAAAATTGACTTCCTCTGAACAGAATCTTTGCAAGTTCACTTTGAACCCAAAGCAACTGGATCACCACCTCCTGCTCCTCCTGCACCTGCAGCTCCTGCTCCTGATGGTAAGTCTCCTTTTCAAGCATTACTGTCACTGGGATGTGGCTCCTAGGCAGCATCTCCCTTCATGCTGCACAGCTTCTGCAGGCAAATAAAACAGCATTTGATTGTAAACATAATGGAGCATTAAAATAGTGCAAACAGAAATTATGCGATACTTTTTAAAGGAGTGAAAGGGGATGGTGAAAGCTAAGACAGGGATTTAAATTATTACTGGATTGTTTTCTTTTATTGGCCCCTATTTCCTTGTGGGGTTTTTTTTGTTTTTTTTTAGTTTGAGTTTGGATGCTTGGTTGCTTGTACTTTTTTGGTATTGGGGAGTGGTTGAGATGAGCGTGTGGGTGTTTGCTTTTTGATTTTTTCCTTTCATTACATCTTTTAATTGTTTTCTTTCCTTTTTTTTAATAACAAAAGGGTTTTTCCTTTCTTTCTGTTGTAGACCATTAACATTTTGTAACAGCCATTCCTTTCAACCATAACCATTTCCAATCTGTGCACTTCCTTGGTTTTTAAAACTTACCTTTACTCAACAGATATTTTTCAGCCTCATATTTCATCCCAAGCAGCTGGTAGACATCCTGCTCCTCCTGCACCTGCACCTGCACCTGCTCCTGCTCCTGATTCTGATGGTAAGTCTGTTTTTCAAGCAATTACAGTCACTCAGATGTGGGTTCCTAGGCAGCATCTTCCTTCATGCTGTGCAGCATCTGTAGGAAAAGGTGACAACACCTAATTGTAATGATAATGGAGCAGTAAAATTAACACAAAGAGCAACATTAGAAGATAGTCTTCAGAAGAGAAAGGGGATGGTGAAAGCTAGCGCAGGGATTAAAATTACCAGTGAAGGGGATTTTTTCTAAATGAGTCCTTATTTTGCTTAGATATTTTTTATATTAATCTGGATTTACCTGCTTGTTTCTTGTTTGGTTGGATTATTTTTGGTTTTGTGGAGCAGTCGTCGTGAGTGGGTGGGTGTTTGATTTTTGATATTTTTCTTTCATTACTTCTTTTATTTGCTTTGTGGTTTTTTTGATTTTTTTTAATAACCAAAGGGTTTTTCCTTCCCTTCTGTTATGAATCATTAACCTTTTTGTAATAGACTTTCCTTTCAAAAATAATCATTTCAGTTCTATGTATTTGCTTGGTGTTTAATACTTACTTTTCTGAACAGATATTTTTCAGCCTCTCATTTCACCCCAAGCAGCCAGTGCACCTCCTGCTCCTACTCCTGCTCCTGCTGGTAAGTCTGCTTTTCAAGCAATTATAGTCTCTTGGTTGTAGGTTTCTAGGCAGCATCTCCCTTCATGCTGAACAGCTTCTGTAGGAAAATACAACAATCCTAGATTTTAAATGTAATGCAGCAATAAAACCAGTGCAAACAGAAATGTTGTGATACTTTTTTTCAGAAGAGAAAGGGGATAGCGAAAGCTATCACAGGAATTAAAATTACTACTGTAACGTTTTTTTTCTATTGGTCCCTATTTGCTTTTATTGATATTTTTGATTTTATTTTGGTTTTGGTTGCTTGGCTGGTTGAATTTTTTGGTTTTGGGGAGTGGTGGGGGTGGGTGGGTGTTTGGTCTTGATTTTTTTCTTTTATTTTTTCTTTATATTTCTTTATTTTTTTAACTGAAGACTTCTTCCTTTCATTATGTTATCAACCATTAACTTTTTCTAATTGTCTTTCCTTTCAACCATAGACATTTCAGTTCTGTGCATTTCTTTGTTTTTTAAAATTAACCTTCTCTGAAGTACATTTCCTTTCTGTGAACAGGTACTTTTCAGCCTCTTTTTTCACTCCGAGCAGCCGGTAAACCCACTGCTCCTCCTTCTCCTTATGATGGTAAGTCTGCTTTTCAAGCAATTGCAGTCACTGGGACGTGGGTTCAGAGTCAGCATCTCCCTTCATGCTTCTGCAGAGCTTCTGTAGGCAAATACAACAATACTTAAGGCATTTCCTTGCATTCCATTTTTTAAAAAATGACTTCCTCTGAATTAAATTTACTTTCTCTGAACAGAATCTTTTTGGCGTCACTTTGAACCCCAATCAGCCGGTAGCTTGTGCTATGTACCTACCAGTTTGAAAATAACCAGTGCGAGATTCCAAGTCAGATCTACAATTTAATAGGGCAATTAAAATAAAGGCAGAAAACACTGGCCTAAAGAGTCAGGATACAACCTGACACCCTTTTGGTCAGGGTGGTGGTAGCAGTCTGATTAAATGGTGACTGCAGTCCTGCTGAAGTGATAGATGTGGTTCTTTTGAAGTAGTGATCCTGTAGAAGGGTCCGGTCTTCCTCTGATAATCCAGAGGTGGTTATGTAGCTCTTGTCCTCTGGAAATCCAGTAGGTAAGGTTGTTCTGGTATTCCAATTGTCAGATGATATCCAGGTAGGAATGCTTGCTTCTCCCCATTGGGCAGAGCATCTCACAATGGGAAGATGTAATTTCATGGGTGATGCAGTGAGGACTTGATGGCCCATTTGGCCGACACAGGCCCCTGGAGGGAGTAGTCAGGGATGAGTCATGGAGAGGATAAAGAATACTGCCCCATTTCTCTTAACAACTGACATAGATGGTAATAGAATGTATACCTCTGGGTTCCATCTTACATGATAACCTGAGATACTGAGGAAAATTAACTTTCTCTGAACAGACTCATTTCAGCGTCGTATTGAACCCCAAGAAACTGGTACACCTCGTATTCCTGCTCCTGATGGTAAGTCTGCTTGTCAAGCAATCATAGGCATTTGGATGTGGGCTCAGAGCCAGCATCTCCCTTCATGCTGCACAGCTTCTGCAGGGAAATACAACAATACTTCATTGTAAACACAATGGAGCAATAACACTACTGCTAAAATTTTAAGATAGCCATTTCTTGCAACCATTACCCTTTCAGTTCTCTGCATTTCCTTGCTTTTTAAAATTTACCTCCTCTGAAGTAATTTTACTTTCTCTGAACAGACTCTTTTTGGCTTCCTGTTTCATCCCAAGCAACTCATGCACCTCCTGCACCTGCTCATGCTCATGATGGTAAGTCTGCTTGTCAAGCAATTGCAGTCACTGGGATGTGGGTTCCTAGGCAGCATCTCCCTTCATGCTGCACAGCTTCTGTAGGCAAATACAGCAATACTTAATTGCAAACATTATGAAGCAGTAAAACTGGTGCTAACAGCAAAGTTATGAGATTTTCTCAGAAGAGAAAGAGGATAGTGAAAGCTAACACAGGGATTAAAATTACAACTAAAAGCTTTTTTTTTTCTCCTAATGGTCTCCATTTGCTTGGACATATTAGGTTTTAGTTTGGGTTTGATAGCTTGGTTGGTTGGAGTTTTTTGGTTTTGGGGAGTGATAGTGGTGGGTATGTGTGTGTTTTGTTTATGGTTGTTTTTTTGTTTTCTTTTATTTTTAATATTTCAAATTTCTTTATTTCTTAGGTTTTTTTAACCAAATATTTTTCCTTCCTTTATGTTATAAACTAATGTTTGTAACGGCCTTTCCTTGCCACCAGAACCATTTCAGTGCTGTGCATTTCCTTGTTTCTTAAAATGAAAACAGTTTTTAGACTGAAAATTACTTTCTCTGCATAGAATCTTTTTGGGGTCGAATTGGACACCAGCTAGCCAGAACACCTCCTGCACCTGCTCGTGACAGTGATGGTAAGTCTCCTTTTCAAGCAATTGCAGTCGCTTGGATGTGGGTTCTTAGCCAGCATCTCCCTTCATGCTGCCCAGCTTCTGTAGGCAAATACAGCAATACTTACATGTCAGCATAATGGAGCAATAAAACCAGTGCAAACAGAAGCATTCTGAGCCATTTTTCAGAAGAGAAAGAGGATGGTGGAAGCTAACCAGGGATTAAAACACAGGGATTAAAATGAATGCTGTTATATTTTTTTCTATTGGTCCCTATTTGCTTCGATATTCTAGGTTTTAATTTGGCTTTGGATTCTTGGTAGGTTGGATTTTTTTTTGTTTTGGGGTGTGTTGGTGGTGGGTGGGTATGTGTTTCGTTTTTGATTATTTTTTATTCTCATTTTTTCCTTCCTTCCTTCCTTCCTTCCTTCCTTCCTTCCTTCCTTCCTTCCTTCCTTCCTTCCTTCCTTCCTTCCTTCCTTCCTTCCTTCCTTCCTTCCTTCCTTCCTTCCTTCCTTCCTTCCTTCCTTCCTTCCTTCCTTCCTTCCTTCCTTCCTTCCTTCCTTCCTTCCTTCCTTCCTTCCCAACTTCCCAACTTCCCAACTTCCCAACTTCCCAACTTCCTTCCCAACTTCCTTCCAATCTTCCTTCCAATCTTCCTTCCAATCTTCCTTCCTTCCTTCCCAACTTCCTTCCCAACTTCCTTCCCAACTTCCTTCCTTCCTTCCCAACTTCCCTCCTTCCCAACTTCCCAACTTCCTTCCTTCCTTCCTTCCCAACTTCCTTCCCAACTTCCTTCCAAACTTTCTTCCTTCCTTCCTTCTCCTTTCTTTCCTTTCTTTCTTTTTGTAATAACCAAATGTTTTTTTCCTTTCTTTCTGTTAGAAATCATTAACATTTTAATAGACTTTCCTTTCAACTATAACCATTTCTAAACTATTCATTTTCTTGCTTTTTAACTCTTACTTTTACTCAACAGATATTTTTCAGCCTTACATTTCACTGCAATCAGCTGGTAGACCTCCTGCTCCTGCACCTGCTCCTGCTCCTGCTCCAGATGGTAAGTCTGTTTTTCAAGCAATTGTAGTCTCTGGGATGTGGGTCCCTAGCCAGCATCTCCCTTCATGCTGCACAGCTTCTGTAGGCAAATACAACAACCCTTAATTGTCAACATGCTGGATCATTAAAACTAGTCCCAACAGAAACATTCTGACACATCTATCAGCAGAGAATGGTGGTGCTGAAAGTTAACACAGGGATTAAAATTACTACTGTGTTTTTTTTCTATTGGTCCCCATTTGCTTTGTGATTTTTGGTTTTTTTTTTTTTTTTCTTGGTTGTTTGGTAAGATTTTTTAGTTTTGTGGAGTAGCAGTAGTGGGTGGGTGTTTGGTTTTTGATTTTCTTTTTTTTTTTTTTCTTATTTTCTACCTTTTCTTTTGCCAAATATTTCTTCCTTTAAAAATGTTATATACCATTAACAGTTTTAAATCATCTTCTCTTGCAAGCATAACCATTTCAGTTCTGTGCATTTCCTATCTTTTTAAAATTTACCTCCTCTGAAGGAAATTTGCTATCTCTGAACAGATATTTTTCGGGTTGACGTTGCACCCAAAGCACCACATACACCTGCCACTCCTGTTCCCGCTCCTGCTGGTGAGTCTGCTTCTTAGGCAATTATTGTCACTGGGACGTGGGCTCCTAGCCAGCATCTCCCTTCATGCTGTGCAGCTTCTGTAGGCAAATACAGCAACAATTAATTGTAAACAGAATGGAGCATTAAAGTAGTGCAAACAGAAATGTTGTGATACATTTTAAAGAAGAGAAAGGGGATGGAGAAAGCTAATATTAGTTTTTAGCAATATAACAGGGATTAAAATTATTACTGGAATGATTTTTCTATTGCTCCCTATTAGCTTGTGGGTTATTTTGGTTTTAGTTTGGGTTTGGATGCTTGGTTGCTTGGACTTTTTGGTTTTGGGGAGTGCTTGAGGTGAGTGGGTGTTTGATTATTGAATTTTTTCATTTCTAACTTATTTTTAATTTCTTTCTCTCTTTCTCTCTTTTTCTTTCTCTCTTTTTCTTTCTCTCTTTTTCTTTCTCTCTCTCTCTCTTTCTCTCTCTTTTTCTCTCTCTTTCTTTCTCTTTCTCTCTCTTTCTCTCTCTTACTCTCTTTCTCTCTCTTTCGCTCTCTTTCGCTCTCTTTCTTTCTCTTTCTTTCTCTTTCGCTCTCTTTCTTTCTATCTTTCGCTCTCTTTCTTTCTTTCGCTCTCTTTCTTGCTCTCTTTCTCTCTCTTTCTCTCTCTTTCTCTCTCTTTCTTGCTCTCTTTCTGGCTCTCTTTCGCTCTCTTTCGCTCTCTCGCTCGCTCTCGCTCTCGCGCTCTTTCTCTCTCTCTCTCACGCTCCTTCTCTCTCTTTCTCTCTCGCTCTCTTTCTCGCTCTCTTTCTCTCTCTCTTTCTCTCTCTCGCTCTCTTTCTCTCGCTCTCTCTCTTTCTCTCTCTCTCTCTTTCTCTCTCTTTCTCTCTTTCTCTCTTTCTCTCTCTTTCTCTCTTTCTCTCTCTCTTTCTCTCTCTCTTTCTCTCTCTCTTTCTCTGTCTTCTCTCTTTCTCTCTCTCTTTCTCTCTCTCTTTCTCTCTCTCTTTCTCTCTCTCTTTCTCTCTCTCTTTCTCCCTTCCAAACTTCCTTCTCCTTTCTTCCCTTTCTTTCTTTTTGTAATAACCAAATGTTTTTTCCTTTCTTTCTGTTAGAAATCATTAACATTTTAATAGACTTTCCTTTCAACTATAACCATTTCTAAACTATTCATTTTCTTGTTTTTTAACTCTTACTTTTACTCAACAGATATTTTTCAGCCTTACATTTCACTGCAATCAGCTGGTAGACCTCCTGCTCCTGCACCTGCTCCTGCTCCTGCTCCAGATGGTAAGTCTGTTTTTCAAGCAATTGTAGTCTCTGGGATGTGGGTTCCTAGCCAGCATCACCCTTCTTGCTGTGCAGCTTCTCTAGGGAAAGGTGACAACACTTAATTGTAGCGATAATGGAGCAATAAAATTAATGCAAACAGGAACATTAGAAGATAGTCTTCAGAAGAGAAAGGGGATGGTGGAAGCTAACACAGGGATTAAAATTACTACTGAAGGGTTTTTTTAAAATAATGGGTTCTTAATTTGCTTAGATATTTTTGATATTAGCCTGGGTTTAGCTGCTTGGTTGGTTGGATTATTTTTAGTTTTGTGGAGTGATGGTGGTGAATGGGTGGGTGTTTGATTTTTAATTTTTTCTTTCATTACTTCTTTTAATTGCTTTGCTATTTCTGATTTTTTTTTAATAACCAAAGGGTTTTTCCTTCCCTTCTGTTATAAATCATTAACCTTTTTGTAATAGACTTTCCTTTCAAAAATAATCATTTCAGTTCTATGTATTTGCTTGGTGTTTAATACTTACTTTTCTGAACAGATATTTTTCAGCCGCTCATTTCACCCCAAGCAGCCAGTGCACCTCCTGCTCCTACTCCTGCTCCTGCTGGTAAGTCTGCTTTTCAAGCAATTCTAGTCTCTTGGAGGGGGGTTCCTAGGATCTCCCTTCATGCTGAACAGCTTCTGTAGGCAAATACAACAATACTTGATTTTCAACATAATGGAGCAAAAAAACTAGTGCAAACAGAAATGTTGTGATACTTTTTTCAGAAGAGAAAGGGGATGGCGAAAGCTAATATAGGGATTCAAATTATTACTTTAATGATTTTTTCCATTGATCCCTATATGTTTTGAAAATTTTTGGTTTCAGTTTGGTTTTGGTTGATTGGTTAGCTGGATTTCTTGGTTTTGGGGAGTGGTGGGTGGTGGTATGTTGTTTTATTTTTTAATTTTAATTATTTCTTTTACTCTTTTCTCTTTTTCCTTTTCTTTTTCCTACTAAAGGCATTTATGTTCATTCTGTGATATATCATTAACCTTTTTTTGTAATAGCATTTCCTTGAAACTATAACCATAACCATTTCAGTTCCTTCCATTTCCTTGCTTTTAAAAATTTACCTTCTCTGAAGTAAATTTGCTTTCTCTGAACAGAATCTTTTCAGCTTCTCCTTGTACCCCAAGGACCTAGTATACCTCGTAGTCCTGCTCCTGATGGTAAGTCTGCTTTGCAAGAAATTGTAGTCACTTGGGTGTGGGTTCTTAGCCAGCATGTCTGTTCATACTGCACAGCTTCTGTAGGCAAATATAACAAATAGTTAGGGGTAAATATAAAGGAGCAATAAAATTTGTGGTAAAAGAAATGTTCTGAGACTTTGTTCAGATGAGAAAGGGATGGTGAAAGCTGACATAGGGATTAAAATTATTTATCTATTTTTTTTCTATTTTTCCCTATCTGCTTGTATACTTTTCATATTAGTTTGGCTTGGGTTGCGTGGTTAATTGGCTTCTTGTTGGTTTTGGAAAGGAGTGATGGGTGGGTGTGTTTTTTTTTCTATTATGGGTTTTTTAATTACAGTTATAATTATTTTCCTTTCCGTATCTTACTCTTACCAAAGGCCTTTTACTTTCTATCTCTTTTAAACCATTAATGTTGTTATAATTGCATATCTTTGCAACCATGTATATTTCTGTTCTGTGCATTACCTTGGTTTTTCAAATTCACCTTTTCTGACATAAATTTACTTTCTCTGAACAGAATCCTTCCAGCTTCTCTTTGTACCAAAAGGAACCAGTACATCTCGTGGTCCGGCTCCTGATGGTAAGTCTGCTTTTCAAGCAATTGCAGCCACTTGGATGTGGGCTCCCAGACAGCATCTCCTTTCATGCTGCACAGATTCTGCAGGCAAATACAACAATACTATATTATAACGATAATGGAGCAAGGCATCTAGTGCAAACAGGAATGTTCTGAGACATTTTTCAGAGGAGAAAGGGGTGGTGTAAGTAACACCGGGATTAAAATTGTTGTCAAGGAGAATCTAGAAAAAGTTTGCCTCCTTGACTAAATCAACACAGCTTTGGAAGTAACAGAATTAGCAGTAAAATATGCCTGTAAGTACATAAGTAAGTACTTGTAGCCGTTCAAATAAAGTGTTATTCCAGCACTTCCAAGGGCACTATACTTGTGCTCGTGTCCTTTGTCTATTACAGATTAATATACAATAATCACATGCAGTGTGTTTCACAAAAGCAATTAAGACAAGGGGCAAACAGTTCTTACTACTGCACATACATACCCTTGTGAGAGGTATGTCACAGCAAATGTAGATTCTCTCTTGATTTGTTTTTTATTCTTTTGCTTATTCCAGCAAGCTGGGGAGAGCCAGGACACAGAACCTACATTGATTCTAGGATTGACACAACCTCCAGTGTGACACCCTACAGAACCTACACTGTGTCTGGTAGTGGTACAACCACCAGTGTGACACCCTACAGAACCTACACTGTGTCTGGAAGCGATGTACCCTCCCGTGTGACACCCTACAGAACCTATACTGTGTCTGGAAGTGATACAACATCCAGTGTGACACCCTACAGAACCTATACTATGTCTGGAAGCGATACAACATCCAGTGTGACACCCTACAGAACCTATACTGTGTCTGGAAGCGATACAACATCCAGTGTGACACCCTACAGAACCTATACTCTGTCTGGAAGCCATACAACATCCAGTGTGACACCCTACAGAACATATACTGTGTCTGGAAGCGATGTACCCTCCCGTGTGACACCCTATGGAACCTATACTGTATCTGGAAGCGATGTGCCCTCCAATGTGACACCCCACAGAACCTATACTGTCTTTGGAAGTGATACAGCATCTGGTGTGACACCCTACAGAACCTATACTGTGTCTGGAAGCGATGTACCCTCCAGTGTGACAGCCCAGCGAACCTATACTCTATCTGGAAGTGACGTATCCTCCGGTGTGTCACCCTACAGAACGTATACTGTCTCTGGAACCAACATAGCCTTTCCTTTCCACCATAACCATTTCAGTTCCTTGCATTTCATTGTTTTTTAAAATTTACCGTTCCCTGCATTTCCTTGCGTTTCAAAATTTACCGTCTCTGAAGTAAATTTGCTTTCTCTGAACAGAATCCTTTCGGCTTCCCTTTGTACCGCAAGGAACCAGTACACCTCGTGGTCCGGCTCCTGATGGTAAGTCTGCTTTTCAAGCAATTGCAGCCACTTGGATGTGGGTCCAGAGCCAGCACCTCCCTTCATGCTGCACAGGTTCTGTAGGCAAATACAACAACACTGTCTTGTAATGATAATGGAGCAATGCATCTAGTGCAAACAGAAATGTTCTGAGACATTTTTCAGAGGAGAAAGGGGTGGTGTAAGTAACACCGGGATTAAAATTGTTGTCAAGGAGAATCTAGAAAAAGTTTGCCTCCTTGACTAAATCAACACAGCTTTGGAAGTAACAGAATTAGCAGTAAAATATGCCTGTAAGTACATAAGTAAGTACTTGTAGCCGTTCAAATAAAGTGTTATTCCAGCACTTCCAAGGGCACTATACTTGTGCTCGTGTCCTTTGTCTATTACAGATTAATATACAATAATCACATGCAGTGTGTTTCACAAAAGCAATTAAGACAAGGGGCAAACAGTTCTTACTACTGCACATACCTACCCTTGTGAGAGGTATGTCACAGCAAATGTAGATTCTCTCTTGATTTGTTTTTTATTCTTTTGCTTATTCCAGCAAGCTGGGGAGAGCCAGGACACAGAACCTACATTGATTCTAGGATTGACACAACCTCCAGTGTGACACCCTACAGAACCTACACTGTGTCTAGTAGTGATACAACCTCCAGTGTGACACCCTACAGAACCTATACTGTGTCTGGAAGCGATACAACATCCAGTGTGACACCCTACAGAACCTATACTCTGTCTGGAAGCCATACAACATCCAGTGTGACACCCTACAGAACCTATACTGTGTCTGGAAGCGATGTACCCTCCCGTGTGACACCCTATGGAACCTATACTGTATCTGGAAGCGATGTGCCCTCCAATGTGACACCCCACAGAACCTATACTGTCTTTGGAAGTGATACAGCATCTGGTGTGACACCCTACAGAACCTATACTGTGTCTGGAAGCGATGTACCCTCCAGTGTGACAGCCCAGCGAACCTATACTCTATCTGGAAGTGACGTATCCTCCGGTGTGTCACCCTACAGAACGTATACTGTCTCTGGAACCAACATAGCCTTTCCTTTCCACCATAACCATTTCAGTTCCTTGCATTTCATTGTTTTTTAAAATTTACCGTTCCCTGCATTTCCTTGCGTTTCAAAATTTACCGTCTCTGAAGTAAATTTGCTTTCTCTGAACAGAATCCTTTCGGCTTCCCTTTGTACCGCAAGGAACCAGTACACCTCGTGGTCCGGCTCCTGATGGTAAGTCTGCTTTTCAAGCAATTGCAGCCACTTGGATGTGGGTCCAGAGCCAGCACCTCCCTTCATGCTGCACAGGTTCTGTAGGCAAATACAACAACACTGTCTTGTAATGATAATGGAGCAATGCATCTAGTGCAAACAGAAATGTTCTGAGACATTTTTCAGAGGAGAAAGGGGTGGTGTAAGTAACACCGGGATTAAAATTGTTGTCAAGGAGAATCTAGAAAAAGTTTGCCTCCTTGACTAAATCAACACAGCTTTGGAAGTAACAGAATTAGCAGTAAAATATGCCTGTAAGTACATAAGTAAGTACTTGTAGCCGTTCAAATAAAGTGTTATTCCAGCACTTCCAAGGGCACTATACTTGTGCTCGTGTCCTTTGTCTATTACAGATTAATATACAATAATCACATGCAGTGTGTTTCACAAAAGCAATTAAGACAAGGGGCAAACAGTTCTTACTACTGCACATACATACCCTTGTGAGAGGTATGTCACAGCAAATGTAGATTCTCTCTTGATTTGTTTTTTATTCTTTTGCTTATTCCAGCAAGCTGGGGAGAGCCAGGACACAGAACCTACATTGATTCTAGGACTGACACAACCTCCAGTGTGACACCCTACAGAACCTACACTGTGTCTGGTAGTGATACAACCTCCAGTGTGACACCCTACAGAACCTATACTGTGTCTGGTAGTGAACTACCTTCCAGTGTGACACCCTACAGAACCTATACTGTGTCTGGAAGTGATACAACATCCAGTGTGACACCCTACAGAACCTATACTGTGTCTGGAAGTGATACAACATCCAGTGTGTCACCCTACAGAACCTATACTGTGTCTGGAACCAACATAGCCTGTCCTTCCTACCATAGCCATTTCAGTTCCGTGCATTTCATTGGTTTTTAAAATTTAACTCCTCTGAAGTAAATTTGCATTCTCTGAACAGGCTTGTTATGGCATTGCATTGAACCCCAGGAAGCTGGTTCACCTCGTACTCCCGCTCCTGCTCCTATCAGTAAGTCTTCTTGTCAAGAAACTATTGTCATTTGGGTGTGGGTTCAGACCCAGGATCTGCCTTCATGCTGCACAGCTTCTGCAGGCAAATAAAACAATTCTTAATTGTAAACACAATAGAGCAATAAAACTACTGCTAACATTTGGAAATAGCCTTTTCTTGAAACCAACCAGCCTTTCAGTTCTGTGCATTAGTGTTGTGACACTTTTTAAAGAAGAGAAAGGGGATAATGAAGGCTAACACCGGGATTAAAATTATTACTGTAATGTTTTTTCTGTTGCTCCCCTTGTCCTTGTGGGTTTGTTTTTGCTTTACTTTGAGTTTGGATTCTTGGGTTTTTTGGGCTTTTTTGGTTTTGGGGAGTGGCTGAGCTGGGTGGGTGTTTGAATTTTGATCTTTCCTATTTTTTTACTTATTTTAAATAGTTTCCTTTTTTTTTTTAAATAACCAAATTGTTTTTTCCTTTCTTTCTGTTAGAAATCATTAACATTTTGTAATAGCCTTTCCTTTCAACCATAACTATTTTCATTCTATGCATTTCCTGGTTTTGAACTCTTACTTTTACTCAACAGATATTTTTCAGCCTTACATTTCACCGCAAGCACCTGGGAGACCTCCAGCTCCTCTTCCTGCCCCCGATGGTAAGTCTGTTTTGCAAGCAATTATAGTCCTTTGGATGTGGGTTCCTAGGCAGCATCTCCCTTCTTGCTGCACAGCTTCTGTAGGCAAATAAAACAGCACTTAATTTTAGACATATGGGGTCATTAAAACTAGTGAAAACAGAAATGTTTTGAAACTTTTTCCAGAAGAAAAAGGGGTGGGGTATCTAACAGAGGCATTAAAATTTTTGTCAGGGAGACTGCAGAATAAGTTTGTTTCCTTCATTAAAAACCACAGCTTTGGAATTAATATGATGAGAGGTAAAAGATGTCTGTAATTAAGGACTTTTAGCACTTCAAATAAAGTGCTATTCCAACACTTCCTAGGGAAATATACTTGTACTAATGTCCTTTGTCTCTTAAAGATTTATGTATAATTATCAGGTGCTGTGTGTTTCAAATAAGCACTTGAGGAGCAAACATTTAGAAGTACTTCACACACACACCCTTGCTAGAGGTACTTAACAGCAACCGTAGATCCTCTCTTGATTTATTTTTTATTCTTTTGTTTGTTCCAGCACGCTGGAGAGTGCCTAGCCACAGAGCCTGTACTGCATCTGGAACCAACGTACCCTCCCTTGGGGTAGCAGGCAGGACCTACAGTGTCTCTGACAACAACAAACCCTCCAGTGTGGCACCAGGCAGATTCTACAGTGTGTCTGAAACCAACACACCCTCCAGTGTGACACCAGGCAGATTCTACAGTGTGTCTGAAACCAACACACCCTCCAGTGTGACACCAGGCAGAACAGGTTGTGGGTCATCAATGGACAGAGTCATCAACCTGATACCAACCAGAACCAATACTGGGTCATCAATGGATGCATCCTCCCGTATGAGACGAAACAGAGCTCTTACCGTGCCTTCAGGCAACATGTCCTCCAGTCTGACAGGGAATAGAGCTGGTACTGGGTCTTCAGTCAACACATCCTTCAGTTTCAGACCCCGCAGAAGCAGTTCTTTGCCTTCAGTCAGACCTTCCAGCTGGGATATCTTAGCCAGCACCAGAAGAAATCAAGAACTTTAATTAGATGTGACAGATTTCTTCATCAAAATACTAGCTTCTCTTCAGAAAGAAAATACTTCAGCAATGCAAAAAGATCTAAATAAAGTACAGTCTTACCTACCTTTGTGTTGTAGTTCAGTGTATATATTGTTTGTAAGTTCATATTTTTATGAAAATGTGCATTCATACCTTCACATTTCTGTGTTTCTAATTATTCTTCTTGTACCAAAGCACTTATTTATTTAACTCTTTTTTACTGCAGTTTTAAGTTTTTATGTAGTATATTTTAAAATGTTATAAAACAACACCTTTTGGGTAGTTTTCCCCATTCTTTAAAAAAAAATCCACAAGCCATTTTAGTCTCTGTCTCTCCAAGTTGTTTCACACCTTTCTATTTTAAACCAGGACTACAATACGTTAATAGGATTGAGAGTGGTCCATGAAATGCACACCAGTGATTCCTGTTGTGGAATGTCATGGCCCTGTGTTTTGGTTTGAAAAGACAGGTGCCTGCTAAGGAAGGCAGGAGCCTCCCTTGTAATGGAAAATGCAAACTCCCTCTCTCTGAATTACTATAATTTTGAAATTCAGGGGCTTTCAGGCAAAGGTATGGGAGTAGGAATAGTAGTTCTTTATTAGGAAAATTAAAATACAAATTCAGTAGTACACAAAAATCTATTGACAGAGTCAGAACATGACCTGACACTCTGTTGGTCGGGGAGTTGGTAGCAGTCCGATTACACGGTGGCGGCAGTCTTCTTGGTGTGACAGCTGTGGTTCTGTTGAAGCAGTGATCCTGGAGAAGGGTGTAGTCTTCCTCTGAAGGTCTAGTGGTGGTGCAGATGGGCTTGGTCTTCTTCTGGCAATCCAATGGAAAAGAAAGCTGCTCTTCTGGGAATCTAGTTGGAAAAGGCTGCTGTGGTGCTCCAAATGTCAGATTATATCAAGGTAGGAATGTTTGGCTCTTCCCCCTGGGTAGAGCATCTCACAATGGGATGATGTAATTTTATCAGTCATGCAGTGAGATTCAATGGCCCACAAAGAGAGGATTTTTTTTCTGGAGAGAGGATTGGTTGGGGAAGAGATAAAGAAACTGCCCCACCTGGTTTTAACAGGTGGCCCAGAAGATAATTGCCCTACCTCTAGCAGATACTCCCAGACACATTTTTCAGCCTAAGGCATTATCCACCCCTTATTCTCTTAGTATTTGCATTATGCTCAAATCAATGAACTGACACCATGAAAGCTTACACACAGCTCTTACTGAAGACTAGATTTCCCTGTGGTACACTGTCGCCGTTGAGTTAGGAACGGCTGAAGAAAGGGGACATTGACTCCTATGATCAGAAAGCATAAAGGGAGATTTATTAGGAACGTCATGCATTTAGAGGCAGGATAGTTCACCCAGAACCTGATTGGTTCTTTATCACGGCCTGGAGCCCTCGGGGTCGGTCTGACCCCCTGGGCAGCTGCCGCCGTAGGTGCCCCGGATAGCGCTGTGCTGATGAGGCACAACCTCTCTGGGTCCCTTGGGCTAGCTCCCAGCCGCAAGCAACCTAAGCGAGCACTATTGAGTGATTTCAGCTCTGCGAGTTCAGCTCTTAGTGATTTCAGCTCTGAGCTTGCAAAGGTGCCTCGGCAGACGCAGGGATTGAGAGAGAAAAAGCCTGTGTAGAGTTTCACAGCGGTGTCTTTATTATCAGGGTCCTGTGAAGGGTTCCAGTGACAGCTCTTCCACTGAACTGGGCAGAGATGGGGGTTTAAGTAGACTACGGGGGTGTTGGAAATTGTCCAATGGCCAGGCTTGAGAAGACTACGACCTATAGCCTTACGGAGAGATAACAAGGGTCCAAAGACGGAAGAGGGGCTGCTTTGGTCCACTCGCCATGACTCTGCATTTCTTGTCCGAGGCGGGTATCCGCCAGGGAGGCCTTGCAGGACCTCTGCCTGCTACAGTTCTTAAATGAGGTTAATTAGGAGCGACATCTTCTGGTAAAATACCTTTCCATAAACATCATGTACAAACATTCCACATGTTCATAAACACCAGGTGCAGCAATTAAGAATTGTTTTAATTCTTTCTCTGAGCGTTCTCGCAGCTTCCCTAGGACAATGCCTGGGAAAGTTACCTGTTTCTCTGTCAGCATCCACAAGGTCGCTCCTCTAATTCCTGTGAGAGCACCCTTAGGTTTTAACAAATTCCAATTGCACAGCCAGGATGCATGAGAAATCACAGTGACGTCTGCCCCTGTACCCAGCACTCCTGTAACAGGAACTTTTATCAAGGTGTGTTAGACTGCACGTCAGCTCTGGTCACTCATTGCCCACACGGCTTATCCAAAGGACATTAGGCACCGAGCCAGAACTCTCAAAAGGCATTTCTCGGCATACAACTTGCTTATTTATATTCATTGGTAATGTAAGAGTGATAGCTAGTGTTGTTTTTGTGCTGTCAAAGGTGACAGTGTTGAACGTGGGGGTGACACTGAACACATGGAATGGCTGCTAAGGAAGGAGTCCTGCCAGCTCCTGGCCCAGGGATGTGCTCCTCCCTGCACAGCCCTGAGCACAGCACACTCATCCAGGCTGCAGCTTGGCAGGGACTGCGTGGGAACACACATCTCTTCCCGCAGAGACGCCCAAGAGCAAGGTGACTAAGCTCGGCAACATGGACAGCAAGAGTGGCCAGTTTGCCCAGCTGAGGATTTCCCAGATGGAAACTGGACTGCAGGCCCCAGGTTACTGAGAGAACAAGAAAACTGCAGCTGCAGCCCAGCCCCACCCACGGCTCTGAGAGCGCCTATACGCACGGCAGGGCTCTCACAGCAGCAGCAGCTGCAGCCCAGCCCTGCTTTGCCTTGGCCTTCCCACCCAAAAGAGGCACAGCCCACATCTGCTGCTGGAACAGAGGCACCTCTCGCACACCCCTCCCTGCACGGGACACTCTGCCTTCAGTGGCAATTCTCCAAACACTCTTCTCTTCTTTCCCATCCAACAAAGCCTCTCAGAACCTTCAAAGCTTCCACTTCCTCCCCACAAATGCTCCTGCACGAGGGATTCTCCCCAGGAAAGCGAGCACCCAAACTTGGCCAACACAGGCTCACACCTTTTCCTCCTTGCTCAGGGGGAAGATTTTTCATTCCCTCTTCTTTAGGAAATCTTGCTTTACCAAGAAAACCCTTCCCTGTCTGTTCACAGCTGAACTCAAGAAGCCTTTGCTTCTCAGCCCGGCAACAACATTCAAAAGCTGTCAGTCCAGCCCCTTTCATCCCTGTCCAATGCAGTTACCTGAGCAGAGGGAGAAAACATCTCCTTCAGTGTCTCAAGCACCATGTTCACATCCACTGGTGGCAATTCCTCTTCCCCAGGAGTATTCCACAGCCAGCTGGGGGCTGCCCATGCTGCATAACCAGCACTGCCAGCTGGACCACTGGGAGCTGAAGTGTCTGGGGTGGCTGCAAGAATCCAAACACATTGGTCAGGCTCCACAATGTGGCTTTGGGATGCAGAGCTCTAGCGCTGCCTTGGATCAAATATCACAGGAAGCACACAGCAACCTCAGTTCCAGAAATGTATTTAGACTTCCCAGGGAGCTAGAATTAAAATGCATATATTCTAATTGATATGTATGTATATGAAAGGATGGATTCTAAAACTGATCTAAACATACACAAAAACACTTTAAAATCACAGCCTTTTCTATCTCCCCAGTAGCTTCTGCATTTGGCGGCTTCTGAGTTTCTCATCACAGGAGACCACAGAAAGTGGATTCGCCCAGGAAGAGCCCAGATCTGCAGACACACATGCTAAACTTGAACTGTGAGTTTATTCTAAAATGCAGCCTTGTGGGTGAGGCCATATTCTGCAGCTGCAACTGTTCTGGGGCACACAGAGCTCACTGAATTTTAATAGCACTTTTGGAAGGAGACATAATCTGTAAACTCTGCAATATCCTATCAGGGCCCCGGTCTGGCTTCATTCAAAGAAAGATGAGAGCTTTCCTGACACTGGCCATCTGTGGACAAATGGTTTTCAACTTGCCCCTTCACCCCTACAGAGAGGCTGCCTGAAAAATGCCCTGAAAACCCCCCAAATCTGCAGCAAGGACAGGAAAAGCAGCCAGAGATTGTTTTTGTTTTCATAAAACAATCCTAGTACACTTGACACCCTCTGCTTGATTCTCACTTCAGATGTACACATGACAGAGCACCACGGGAAGAAGATACTGCTAACACTCACTTTCCATGACCTTTCTGAAGTGCAAGGGGAGAAATTCTTCCCCTACCTGATGGGTTGTAGGCTGGCGAGTGCTGCTCAGGACATGTGCAGCTGCTGCTCTCTGGAGAGGTCACAGAAGTGCTTTGGTGTACTGTAGGAATGGGTGAAATGATGAACTCAGGCTGGAGATGAAATCTGTGTGTGCCTGGCTCCTCTGATGAAACCCTTAGAAGTCCAGAGGTGACAAACATTTGCTTGGGAGGTGCTGGGGAAGTGTCACGCTCTTAAGCACCTGGACTTGTCCTGGAAAGGCCTGCAGGCAGCTCTGAATCCTCAGGTGAGGTAGCAGCAAGGTCCTGGTATGAAAGCACTGTGTAGGAGTGAGAGAAGAAGAAAGGAAGCAAAGGGAAGGCTGGGTCACTATTGGTCTTTAACGCAAGTGCCAGGTCTTTTCCCCTCTGCTCCAAAGGAATACAAAAACATCAAAATCACAGCCTTTCTTATCTCCCAACTGCTTTTGGATTTGGCTACTTTGGATTTCTCATTACAAAAGACCACAGAAAGTGGACTCATCCAGGAAGAGCCCAGATCTTCAGACACACACACTGAAATTATACACTGAGTTTATTCTGAAAACGACATTGTGGGCAAGGCTGTATTCTGCAGCTCCAACTGTTCTGGGGCACTCAGAGCTCATTTCAATGGCACAGCTTGATTTGCAGGGCAGACAGTCTTAAACATCTGCAATATCCTCTCATTGAAGTTTGGCTTCATTCAAAGGAAGAGGGGAGTTCACCTAACACTGACCACTTGTCAGGCAGTATTTTTTTTCCTTGCCCTTGCACCTCAGTGTAGCAGTCAGAGGCCCTGCAAGGCCTCCCTGGCGGTCACTCGCCTAAGATAAGAAATGCCTAGTCACGATGACTAGACCAGAGCAGCCCCTCTTCCGCCCTCTTCCCCTTGTTATCTCTCTGTAAGGCTATAGGTCGTATTCTCCTCAAGCCTGGCCATTGGACAATTTCCAACACCCCAGTACCCTATATCAACCGCCATCTCTGCCCAGTTAGCCAGAAGAGCTGTCCCTGCACCCCTTCACAGGAGCTGAAATTAAAGGACACTGCTGTGGAACGGCATAGAGCCTTCTCGTCTCTCTCTATCCCTGCGTCTGCCTGGGGCACTTAGTGAGCTCAGAGCTGAAATCACTTGAGAGCTGAATTTACAAGAGCTGAAATCACTCCAGAGTTGCTTGCTAAGTTTGCCTGCGGCCGGAGGCCAAGCCTGAGGGACCCAGACAAGCTGAGCCTATCAGCCCAGCACTATCTGGGACACCTACGGCAGCACAACAATCAGTTGGACCCCCGAGCCCCTGGCCGCATTACCTCAGGAGAGAGGCTGTCTGGAAAATGCCCAGAACACCTTCCAAATCTACCAGAGATTAGACAGAGAAATTTTTTGCATTTAAGGTCCCTCTTCCTAGGCAACTTGACACTTTCTACTTGATTCTCACTTGAGATCCACCCATGACAGACCACTGCAGGAAAACACTTCAAAGGGTCAATTTCCAGGACCTGTTTGAAAAGGAAGGGTAGAAACTCTTTTCCTACCTGATGGGTTGTTGGCTGGGGTGTGCTACTCTGAAGCTGTGCAGCTGCTGCTCTCTCCAAGGGCCCTGCAGGCGGCTGCAGGGTCGATTCAAGTCAGATGAACCATGAGCTCAGGGTGGCGTTTAAGGTCGATGGGAACTAGTGGGATGGTGAGCTTTCAGAGATGAAATTTTCGCATGAACTGCCTTGATGGCTCATCTAGTGAAACCCCAACAAGTCTGAAGGTGATAAAGATTTTCTTGAGAGGTGCTGGGAAAGCCTCAGAGTACTGAGCACCTGCACTTCCCCGGAAGGGGCCTGGAGGCAGCACTAAACCCTCAGGTGAGGCATTGTGGATGTGACAGCATGGTCATAGAGTGAGAAAACCTGATAAGTTTTCTCATGGCAGACTTGTGAGACTTTTAGAGAGTTGTAGGAAGTGATGATAACTTGTTATTATAAACAACCTGCAGGTGGTGTTTTCCTACTTTCTGTTTTCCTGTTCTGCTCAAGGATTGTTTATAAGAAAGGTGTTTTTTGTTAATTGGCCAATCAGGTGAAATGTATTAGAACAGTCTATAAAAGAAAGAGCTTTTTGTATTAAAACTGCTGTTGTGCAAACCAGCCTTCTTGTGGGTCTGTGCCACTTTCTTACTCAATAGCAACATCTGGTGACCAGCGACCAGCGACATGTTTCGCATCGTGAACTGCGGGATGGAGCAAGGGATGCTCCAGACCCCTGCCAGACCTCTGCTGGGACCTCATGGCGCTCGCGCAGTCCGCCCGTGTGCAGACACCCTCTGTTCCCCTGGAGAGATAATGACCTTTCCCTGCGTCCTCCTGGAAGGGACTGGGGTCCTGGTTTTGCCCTGATAACTTAGAACAGTGGGTGAGGATGGAGTTTCCCAGTGCAGTGGACAGTCCATGCTTTGATGAGATTGGGTGCCGGTGTTTCCACAATGGGAAGCTGCTGCGGCGGCAGGGTGGTGGTAAGGTGCCGCAACCTTCCTGAAGAAACATACTAAGAAGGACAGCTCAGGGGCACAGGCACGTCCTTCTCTCAGCCCGGCGAGTGATGTTCAGCTCAGCTTCAGCTCTCAGGCAAGGTGGAGAAAGAGACTGGAGCTCTGTATGGCACTCCAAAGAGTAACAGCCTTTATTAAGAGCAGGGCCCTCTGCGAAGGAAGCCAGGAAGAGAAGCTCCTTGAACTGGGGAAAAACAGGGGTTTATACAGGGAAAGCAAGGGGCGGAGTCAAACCAGCAACCCATGGGATACGGTCTCAGGGGCAGAGCATGAGGGGAGGAACCAATGGGCAACAATGAATCAACACAGAACTGCAAAGGCCTCTAGGGGTGAAAGTTGCTCGCCATAACCAAAGAGTCTGTGGCTTAGGGGTTAGCCCTCTAGGGGAGCCATGCAAGCCCTTCGTTGACTGGCTCTTCAGCCCCCACAGGAAGCCACACCTCTAAAGAAGAAGACATGGTTGTTTCTCTGTGGAGGGACATGATTTCCTTAAGGGGACTCTCTGTGTCAGATGATTCGCTCTCTGCTTTGTTAACATGGGGCAAGTGTCATGCCTTCCTGGTGGGTATGGACGCTGCTTTTAGTCCGATCCTGTGGGAGGCATTGGGCCACCGGCTCACAGAGTTTTCTGGAGGGCATTTTGCCGCACCTTGGCTAATGGCTGTGTGGAGATGTCTGTTCCATGCCATCCTAGCCCTGGACAGTGGGTCAGAGGTGAGGAGTTTGGAGGGTGGAAGTGGCAGCAGCACCCCGGGGGAAAGATCGCCAGACCAGGCAGCTGCTAGCTTTTCTCCAGCTCCCTGCAGGCCAGCAAGAGGCATAGGAACTCTCCATGGAACCTGTCTCTCGTTTGGAGATTATGTTCCACTGGCAAGTCCTGGTCCCCATGTCTTTGGGAGGTTGCTGTCTCCTCCTTCCGCAACATCAGTGGAGCTGAGAGTGATAGCTGCATCTCAGCTGCGCGCCCAGAGACAGTGCTTCTCTGCTCACGCTGCTTTCTGCCCTTCTGTTGCTGCTGGCAGTGCCAGAACTATCGTTGCCGTGACCGGCGGGTTGGCTCTCCCCTTTCCTGTGAAGAGCGGCCAGCAGGTTGCTGCAGTGACCGGTCCCGCCTTTCCCCCACTGCACACCGGGGACCAACTCTTCACGGCCAGCAGGAGCTGCAGTTCCCAGCTCAAGATCCCCCCCGACATTGTAGGTGAGGGCGGAGTCAGCTCCACCATCGGCAGTTGCCACAATGATGCTGGGCGCTCCATCAGCTACCCTGTTGTCAGCCACGGAGCCTGCGCAGCTGTACCGGCTGCGCCCATTGTCAACACCTGCTGGTGGGTGTCTGTTCAGCCAACATCACACCCCCAGCTGGCTTTCCCCTCCTTTTCCATGGCGCCTGCAAAGACAACAGCGGCTGCGACCGCCACTTCAGCGCCATCTCTCCAAACGGTAACAGCAGGGAACAGCAGGGGCTGTGTTCTCTTTTGCTCCCCTGTCTTTGATTGAAGTACAACTGCCTTCTTCTCCTCCCGGTGCGGCGGCTGGCTTGGTTGACTTAATGTTGTGATAAAAATTACCCAACTTTGGGGATTTGAACAAAAAGAGGGTGTTTATTAAAAGGGGAAAAATAAAGGGGAGGAAAGGTTAAAAGGAAAACATTAAAAAGGGAAAAAGAAAAAGTAAAAATCCCGTGTCCAAGGATTAAGGAATCCCCTTGCTGAACCAGCATTTGGCCCCAAGGCAAGAACCTGACAGCACTGCAATGAATCTGCCTTCAAATCTGTGGAAGATGTCTCTAAAAAGAGAAGTTGACGGAAGCCTGCAGTGTCAGGTCCCTTGCTGTAGCCAGTTCACAGTCTAAAAGCCACAGAAAAAAAGGCAGTTCTTCAAGTCAGGTTACTCCTTTTATACTCTTGGTCTCTTCAGACAATGCTTGCAGTCTCTGGTGATTGGTGCTAGTATACAGTGAGGTAAGATCTTCTCTCCAATAATTCACTCTTACTGGGGTGCGATGATATCCTTAAGGTTATTGGTGGGAAATCTCTCATTACTATGTGTGTTTGCCATGGAGTCAAGTTACAAGTCTCCTGTAGTAGGTTAGAAATCATCTGTAAAGTGCTGCATGCTGTTGGTGAGGGGAAACTGCACTGGGACCTTTGAAAATGAGATACTCAAAAAAGATCATTAAACTTACAAATAATGTATTAACAGTAATTTATCCAAGAACAACGGATCACAAAACATTGAAATTGTTAACTGCATTAACAAGATTATTAAACATTTAATTGGAACACACAGGCCAATGGGTACGACTCTATAATGACCCCCCCAATATTCACTTCATTAACCTGAACACTTCCAATTAATTAAATTATTAACTTCAAAATAGCTACAAATGCAAAAGCCAAACAAGGCAGTTTTATAAATGACAATGTCTTTACACCTTTGTCATTGCAGCCCGTGGCAGTGGCAGTAGTGCCGCTGGCCACAGCTGCACCGCCCACCACCACGCCTCCAGCCACCATCCGTGGCTGGGCCCCCGGCCACGGCACAGCCGGCGGCTGGCCCCTGTGCATCCGAGCTTGCAACCCACCCTTTGGCTCCGTGGTCTGCAGTTGGTCATTCAACTTCAGAGCCTTCGGCCAACCCACCACCTCCTGCTGCCTGCAGGCTGTCCTCCCTATCCCTGGATGGGGACAGCGACAGCGGTAAATGCCAGCGGCCAGCCCCCTGGCGGGGGCATGCCCTGATGGCAGAACATTGGCACTGACGGGCAGAATCGTTGTCTGTGCAAAATCTCTGGACTTTGCCTCCCTGTCAGGTGACCATGTGCCCCAAGAACCTTCGCAGCTTTTGGGACACAGTTAGGATGTGGGCTTCAGAAGCTGGGGATGGGGACCTGTTGGACAGAGCGGGATGGCCATGGTGTACAGCTGACACTGCACTTGATACAGGGAAGGGGCCATGGGTGTCGGTCAGATAGCTTATCCAGCATCAGTGGGGGGAACACAGGTGGTTCAGGAGGGCCATGTTCTGCCACAAGGCGAGGTGCAAGCTCTTCCTGTGTATAAACCTGTCCCAAATTCAGGACATGCCAATAGCCATGATGTCATTGCCTGGCGAGTGATCCAGGATTTGCAAGAGAAGGTTGCAAAATATGGCCTTGGCTCCATGCAAGTTATGCAAGCTCTCAGAGTGATAAACTTGGACCTGCTTGCTCCATTTGATATTAAACATATTGCTCAGGCACTGTTCCAGACTGTGCAGTATGAGGTTTTTTGGATAGCCAGAGGCAGCTGCTGGAAAGGTTGCAGCGAAAACAGGCTTCTGCCTCAGGAAGACCCTAGGTATTGCATGGGGGTGGACGCTCTCCTCGGAGAGCAGGCTTTTTCCAATCCTGATTTTCAGGCTACCTGGGACTCTGCCATTTTTGAGCAGTGTCAAAGGGTAGGATTTAATGCCTTGTTGAAAACTATTGAGACAGCCTCCCCCAGACCACAGGTAACAATGATAATTCAAGGAGCAGGTGAGCCTTTCTTGTCATTTGCTGAGAAGCTTGCAGCTACCCTGGAGAAACAGGTCGAGGATGATGCCTTAAAGCGGATTTTATGCAAGCAGTTGGCTCAGGTCAACTCAAACAGTGAGTGCCGGAAGATCATAGATGCTCTTCCAGGCAACCTGACGATAGCAGACATGGTCAATGCATGTGCCAAGACAGGTTCTGTAGACCACAGGGTGTCTGCTCTGGCGGTTGTTTCACAGCCAGGCCAGGTACCCTTAAGGGACAGACACCAGAAGAAGAGCAAAAAGAAGGGCACGAGAAAGCAAGGGACACGCAAACTGACAGGGCCAGGTGCCACTTTCTTGTGCTCTAGGTGCCTAAGGGCAGGTCATTATTCAAACCAATGCAAGGCTAAATTTCATGCCAATGGCCAGCCTTTGGTACGCCTGGGAAACGGGACGATGAGCGCACAGGGGAGTTGTGCTCTGACACAAGTGATTCCTCAGAGCATGGTGCCGGCTCAGATCTGTCCTGTCAGCTCGGAGGCATCACCCACAGCTCCGCTGGTGTGGATGTATGTACTGCCAGTGCAGTCATCTTAGAATCCTATCATGAACATAAGGTTCCTTTGGACATGTTCGGACCTCTGGGACAAGGACTGGGTACGCTGCTTGTGGGAAAATCTAGTGTCACCCACCAAGGAATCTTTATTCACCCAGAAATCATTGACTCTGACTTTTCAGGTCAGATTTGTGCCACAGTTTTCACACCCTCCCCCCTTCACTATTCCGGCAGGGACTCAGATTGCTCAACTTGTGCCTTTTCAATCGTGTATCCCCAGGACTGAGCAGCAGACTCGTGGGAGTGATGGCCTCGAATATGCAGAACTGCCACAAGCCCTCTGGTCTGTGGACATTTCTGCTCAGCGACCCCAGATGGTGTGTACCCTGACCCTACCGGGTGCCTGCCCACCAATGATCAAGCTTCAAGGTTTGATTGACACAGGGGTGGATGTGACAATCATCTCCCTCTCTGCATGGCCTCCTCCATGGCCTTTGGCTCCCATGGGGTCAGCCATCGTAGAGGTGGGGTGCAGCACAGACCTTGGTGAGCCAACAGTTCATGCTGATCAGTGACGCGAATGGGCAAACGGCTGCAGTTCGGCCCTATGTCATCCCATCTCTGGTCAGTCTCTGGGGGCGGGATGTTTTGGCTGCCCGAGGAGTGCAAGTTGGGACAGACTTTTAATTGAGGCCACTGCATTGAAGGGCCAAAGATATCCTCCACTGTCTTTATGGTGGCTGGTGGACAAACCCATTTGGGTTCATCAGTGGCCCCTGACAGAAGAAATTGGTCACCCTTTGTCAACAGGGACACATTGAGCCTTCTGCTAGTCCCTGGAATACTCCTGTCTCTGTGATGAAGTCTGGGAAAGGGAGACTCTCACAGAACTTCCGGAATATTGATGTGGTGATGGAAAGCATGGGGGCGTTGCAGCCTGGTATGCCCTTACCCACCATGATCCCTGTGAGATGGGAGATTTTGATCATTGACTTGAAGGATTGTTTTTTCACAATTCCTTTGCATCTTGATGATGAGCCAAAGTTTGCCTTCACAGTGCCGTAAATGTGCAAACCAAAAACCAAAAAAAACCCGCAAAAAACCCACAAAAATAAACCCAACCTCACAGTGCCATAGAATTGAGAGATTCAGAGAATCTTGTAATTTTAAATCATTCTCTCTCATTGCATTCTTCAGATGAGATGCACCTGCCTCAAGCGAAAGTCTGGATACAGGACCTAGTGGCTCATAAGTGGGAGGGCCCGTGCGACCTTATCACTTGGGGCCGTGGGTATGCATCCGTTTCCACAGATATTGGAGTACGATGGGTACCTGTAAGGTGTGTCCACCCTGACTTGCAACACCAAAACTGGAATTTGACCAACAGGCAACATTCAAATGATGATCATGATGATGACCATCAATCAGATGGCCTCTCCATGAGTGGCAAATGAACATTCCATCCTTTGCTTCTGAAAAAGGACAGTTGACAGGCTAAGACTGTCGCTTCTTTGAACAAATTAATGGTAAGTTGTTATTGTATTATTAGACTTAGTATTGAGATTGTATTAGAATAAGTAAATGATTTTAGGATTGATAGTGCATTTCTTGTAAGAGGGATCACAAGATCCGATCTCTCTGACCATTTTAAATCGGCATCCAATTGAGGAAACTCTGGAGCTGTGTTTGTTCTGCTTCCTGCAAGGGGCCCCGCAGAGGATTACAAACATGGCCTCCTTCTTTAAACAAAAAAGGGGACCTGTGGATGTGGCAGCATGGTCACAGAACAAAAAAACCTGGTAAGTTTTCTCACAGCAAACTTGTGAGACTTTAGAGAGTTGTAGAGAAGCGATGATAACTTGTTATTATAAACAACCTGCAGGTGGTGTTTTCCGACTTTCTGTTTTCCTGTTCTGCTCAAGGATTGTTTATAAGAAGGGTGTTTTTTGTTGATTTGCCAATCAGGTGAAATGTATTAGAACAGTCTATAAAAGAAAGAGCTTTTTGTATTAAAACTGCTGTTGTGCAAACCAGCCTTCTTGTGGGTCTGTGCCACTTTCTTACTCAACTGTGACAAGGCATCAGCGAGGTTCTGTCTCAAGGGAGCTGTGCAGCAGAGAGGGAAGAAGAAAGGAAGCGAAGGGAAGGATGGGTCACTATTGGTCTTCAGGTGTATTTCCATTGGAATCAATTGTACTTCTGTCAGGGAAGACAAAAGCTCCCATCCTCCCAAGCAGGGTGAGAAGAAAGAAAAAAAACTCAACACGTTCTGGGGCTTTTCAACTAGCAGTTCCTTGTCTACTGAGCTCTCCCCTATTACTCAGCTGTCTGGGAAAAATGTCCCGCTGCCCTTCCCTGGCAGGGGGGAAACTGCCAGAAATCCAACTGCCAGGTCTTTTCCCCACTGCTCCAGAGGGACAGGGCGCTCCCCTGCAAAAATATTGCCATAATCTTTTGCTTCTAGAGAACCTTTTCCTGCTTTTTGGGCACCTTCCCTCTGCTGTCCTCCCATATCTGGCCAATTCCCAGGGTTCTTTCCCAAACTAAGGAGCAACCCCTGGCCTCCACTCTCCAGCTGGAACAGAAGGAAGCACAGAGTTTGCTGTTGTGGGAGAGGAGCTTTACTTTCCTGCCTGCTTTCCCTTTGGGACAGGTTGGTGTGTGCTCATTTGATAAAGGGAGGTTTAATCTCTGAAGGAGTTGTGTTCCAAACTGCTCCCTCCTCGAGCTTTTCTGTGGCTATCCTTGGACAAAAGGCCTCTTGGTGGGAGCTCCCAGTGGCAGGTTAAGGCAGGAGGTTGGTATTTCAGGGTTGTGACTGCTGAAAGCAGTTGGTTTCTGGAGGTGTCCACATCTGGGAGTGGCTCCTTTCTCACCTGCCTGCAGAAAAGGAAGCTGCAAAGTGGGAATTTAATTTGCAGAGATGGCCATCAGGGGTGTTTTCCAAGAGATGGGCTGGCAGAGAGGCAGGTCTTGTGCCAAACTGGCTGTGTGTTTGTTTTGATAGTGGGGAGGGTCAGAGACACAGACGCAGACACCGGCTGAAGGAATAGTGCCATTTGCTGTAATGCAAAAGTGAAAATAAATGTCAGAAAAGGAAAAGCTAAGCAATGCACCTCAGCATTATTACGAAAGGTTGCCTCTAGTGATTAAGAAAGTTACATCACCAGATACCCCGATCCTTTCCCAGAGCCGCACATCAGCTGGGGGAAGCTGTCCCAGCCAAGCCCTAGAGAGCCACAGCCGGGAACTGGGAAATCCTGTGGTGCCTCCACCTTTGCCGGCCACGAGGCTTCCGACTGCGCTGTGAGAGCAGCCCAGCTTTGAAAGTGCTGGACGAGCTTCTGCTCTGGGGACATCTGATTTCATTCTCCTCTTGGTTTTCTCTCCGAGCCTGCCCAGGACTCAAGGAGAAACCAAGGCCAGATGTGGGTGGGTGTGCATGCACACACCCAGGGCTGACTGCTGAGTGGGCAGAAGGCTTTGGACTGCATCTTCACTCTCCCAGGCTGGAAGAATATTTCAAATATATATCTTAAATGAAAAAAAAATCTATTAAAAAACAATTTTTTCCAAAAATACATGTGCATTAAATTTCATGCATCGTATATATTACATATTTAGATTAATGTAACGTAACACGACATAACATAACAAAATATAAAAGATATAAGGAATATATATTATAATTTTTGAAGCCATTTCTTATGAGTCTTATATATCATCTCCTACTGTTTGTACATTTTTCCTTTCTGCTTCTGCTGATCCTAGCAGCAACTACCCTGGGAGTTCCCTCAGGGAACTTCACACAAAGGGCTTCCATCATTTTAGTGCTTGTCGGAACTTCTTGCTTCCCAGTTCTCCAGACTCCTTCTGGATTTTGGAGCATCTCAGCACTTGTGTCCATGGCCCTTCCTTCATCCCCAGCCTGCAGCAGTCAGACACTGTTGCCTCCCCCTTGCTGCAGCTCATTTGCCAAAGTGCTGCCAAAGGCAGCGGAGCTGGCTCAGGATCCCTGCTGGCTTCTGGTCTCCAGGACGAGCTTCAGAGGGACGCTTGGAGCACTGCCTAAAGAGCTGTCCCTGGGATGGGGGTGGGTTTGTCATCCCTGGTGGCTCCTGCTTGGAGTTCTACTCACAGTGGAGTCCCGGAGTCTTCTCAGCAGACCTTTGCAGCGAGTTCTGAGCCAACGTGTGGCTCTGCTGCCATCCCAAATCTGTGCTTCCCTTGCCCAGCCTGAGTGCAAGTGGGGCATGGGCTGGGCATGGCTGGAGATTTTCATGGCCAAAATCCTCCAGCATTTACATCTGCTCGTCGCTTTGGGCAGCACAAATCTATACTTCTTTCAGTTGAAACATTTAATTTACTGCAGATTGTTACACTTGCGCTGCTAATAAACAAATACACAATCATCAACTTAAGTTTAAAAATGAAATTTATTTTAAATTGCTACACTTGTGCTGCCAATATAGAAACATACAAATATCAATTTCAGATTAAAATCTAATTTATTGTGGCAAGTGTGTTATGTAAATATATACAGATATCAACTTCAGTTTAAAAAAATAATTTATTCTAACCCTCTGCAACAACTCACTATACACAAATATGAATTAAAGTTTAACAATTAATTTTTTTCTATATTACTGCAACCGTACCGCCCATATACAAATACCAAAACACCAATATCTCTCTCAGATCCATAACTAAATAAATAGAATTTTAGAACTATACAACTCCATACATAATTAAATAGAAGTAAATACATATATACCCATAACAATATAGAGCTGTAAATATGTATTACATATTTCATGACATATAACATGACAATATAATACAGACATAACAAACCTACCTATAAATATACAAATATCAATGTAGCACTAACACAATCCATACAACCCCAGCAATAGGACCACACAGCTACACAACTGTGCAAGTATGCAAACATAACTAGAGATGCAAACTGATCAATATACATGCATCAATAGAACAATTTACATACATAGACACCTATACAAGTATCAGTCTACGCATGTAAATATCCCTATACTTGTAACTATCAAAGTCTAACTCTACACATCCATAAACAGAACCAGATCAGGAGGGATTGCAGCCGCCGATGTCCCCAGGCTCTCCCTCGGGCTCTTCCTCCCGTGCAGAGCAGCTGTCCTGGACAGGGACGGCAGATGGCACAGCTGGGAAGCAAAGGGAACACTGAGTCAGGATGGGGACGTTTCCCTTGGCAGCAGCTGCACTTCCATCAGGGAAGGGAAGATCTCAGAGCCTCCCCAGGAGGGTTAGGAGGAAAAAGCAGCCGAGCGGGCCAGGCTGTGGTGAGCTGTTCACTTCTTTCAGGCAGCCCAGTTGCTCGGAGGGAACTCCATCATGTCACGCTATTGAACCACCTCTGCACTACCAAGATTGTGGCCCCCAGATCCATCACTATTTATGTCTCCAGCTGCTTGCACCAATGGCAGGGAATGTCCTCAACAGTGCTGGTGCACAAAGTTACCTTCCACAGGTTATCTGACAGGGCCTTTTTCTCCCTGTGCTTCCTGTCTTTCTCCTTATCTTCTACTTGGAATTTTGACAGGATTTATTCTTATTTTCTCTTGATCAGTGCTAAAATGCATGTTTCTCTTCCAAGTTCAGTTTGTTTAGTGATCCTGTCAAGCCTTTTCTCAGAAGCCTTTTTAATGAAACTGAAAGCCAATTTCAGCAATTTTGGTGATTTTCTGTGTGATTTATACAAGTCTTCTGTTAATTCGGGCACCACTTAGGCAGTTACAAAGAGAAAAATGATGTTTCTATCTGTCAGTTCAGTAGTGGAATGTTCATGGATAGAGAGAGTGATTAGCTGAATTTTACATGTACTCCTAACCTGAAAGTACAACAGGTAACTTGGGCTGAAATTAGAGCCAGTTTTCTTCTTCTACCAGCCTGTATTCAGATGTAAAGTGAATACAGCAGGGTGAGAAAGTTAGTGCTCAGCTCCTAAAGTGCCTTGTTAAGGTGTTCTTAGAGTAGTGGAGATAAAATCTGGGTTCCCTTTCTGTTGTAGATGTCGGTGAACCCAATGGGAAGAATGATGATGTCTGACTTATTTCAGAAGGCTGAATGATTTCTTTATTATAATTATGCTATGATACTTTAATATACTATATAAAAGAGGATACAAAAAGCTACATGCTACTCTCTCTATCATATCTAACCAACTCACAACTCGTGACCCTGTTCTCCAGAGTCCAGACACAGGTGGATCCAATTTGCCATCAGGCCCAAACAATCCACCGTGATCCAACCAGGCATTCACTCTAGGACAACAATCTCCAAACACATTCCACAAGAGCAAAACAAGGAGCAGAAATAGAAATTGTTTTCTCTTTTACTTCTCTCTGTGCACCTTTATAAAAATCCTGAGAGAGAGAGAAATGTGCTTGCCACACCCATTCCTAATTTCCAGACACTCATTGTCAGTTTCATTGACTCTGAAAACAGCAGAGATGTGCACATCATACCTTATCAATCCATTTGGGAATGTTTTAGGTTCAGGTTCTCTGAGGCTTTAGCCTTTTCGATCTCTAGACAATGCTTCCAGGAGTCTAAATGACTTTCAGAAATTAAACTTTTCTCCTTTCTTCCTCAGTCTTTGCACTCGTGTGCGTCAGAGAACTTCAGTGAATGTATCCCACTCTAATACAACTCCAAGCTGAATCTCTCAGCTGTGTTTACAGTGGTTGTCTGTGTGTCTCTTCTGCCCAGTGTAATTTTAAAATCTTCATCCCTCATTATCTCTGCCCTTCTTTTTCTGTTTTACCTTACAAATGCATGCACATGCATCAGAAATATCTTTTTTTCCCCGACATCCCTTCCTGTCTAGTAATTTCTTTTTATCCTGTTCCGATGTTTTCCTAGTTTCCTATGTTTTATTCTAAGTGCAATCATGTTTTCTTGACTGTGGAAGTTTGACAATGCAATGCTCTCATTCACCTGCTTTCATGAAACACTTCATTAACATCAGCACAAGTAACTGTGTGTTCCTTTCTGCTTTGTAGAAGATTTGTGAAACTCAAATCATGCTCAGCTACATAAAACAATTATGCTGCTTGGTAATTCTCCTAGGAGCTTAAGTTAATGGTAAAGCAACTGCAGCTGCTTATTCACAGAAACTGGGAGAAAACACACTGCAAATACTGAGGAATGCAGTGCAAGGACGATGGGTATTCCCTCAGTTATCCAGACAGATTGATGTCACTGGCAAAATTCCCTCTTTTCCAAAGGGTTTTCATTTCCTTTGGCTGTACTTTGTATGGCTGCAGGTCACATTTCCCTTGATTTAAGAAAGTGTCTTGGCAGTTCTTGGAGAAGTCACCCTTGGAGGAATTACTCAGCTCTGCAGTTCTTCAGTCCTCGTTATACGCCCTGTTTTAAAAGACTTTTATGCTATTTCCCCTCTCTCTGTGTTTTCACACTTGTTCAGCAAGGTTTTCTTTCTAATAATATTAATCACAATATCCCAAAGGAATAAAAAATGGTTGGGTATTTGTTCCCCAAATATTTACAAAAGAACAATTTAAAAAATCTGTATAAATGCTGGATGTGAAATGCAAATAAAAATAGACTTGAGAGTTCTCCCAAAAACTTTAAGAAAAAACCCCATGTATTCTGTAAAAGACAGATAATTCATCTGCAGAATACGAAAAGGGGCACGTTCTAGAAGAGAAAATTTGTACAGCAGTGCTGCACAGAATTAGATGCTTTCAAGCTTTTTGCACTTCAGTGGCAGTATCATTCTCTGAACTGTAATGCTCTGAGCATGTTCTGCTCACCATGGCAGCTTTCTGCTCTCCCCCGGTACAGATCATCCTCCCAGCAAAGGGTTAGTAGAGCCATCACAACTCCCAGCACCTTCCCACACAGCAGGAACCTGAAGGAGAGAGATGGCTTTCACCAACTGCTGCGTGTTCTAATACTGCCACCTCTCAGCTGCTGAAAGCCTGAATTTCTGTGCCTTTTTCTCCTTCCCCAAATGTTACATTACACACCCCAAACCTGCAAAGCATTCCTCTCATCGAAGAGGAATGTCTACCCCACCTGTATTTCAATGCCACCACTTGGCTCAGCCTCCTTTCCTTAGACTTACGACTTTTTTTCCCAGTGTGTGAAATGCCTCCTCTTTAGAAAGGCATATTCCAGAACTTAGCAGAACAGCAGGGGTGATGAATGGATTGAGAGCAGCCCTGTGGGGAAGGTCTGGGAGATCCTTGAGAAGGAAACATTGGATGTGAGCTGGCACTGTGTGCTTGGAATGTGCCTTTATGCCATGATTCTCCTGAAGGTTTGTATTGTAGGGTTTTTTTTTCATGCAGGCATGCATGCAAAATTTGGAGATCAAAGATAAATTCCTTTTATAAGGGATATGGAAGAGACTGGCCTCGGGTAAGCAATATGTCAGTGAGAGAGAGCTGAGCCATTAGTTCTGAGAGGAAGAACAGCCCCGGAACACAGGTCTGAGCCCTGGCTGATGTGCAGTAGAACCAGAACTTAGGCAGGATCAGTTAGAAGGTACTGAAGAGAGCAGGGTCTAATCCTTTGGTGCAGTATTGTGTGGACTTTGGGATCAGTACTCCATTCCAAATGGCTTCCCCTTCAGTCAGAAGAGGCTTCCATCTCTTCCAAAAATTGCCTATTGAAACTCTTCTGCTCCCTTGCAAATCTCTTCACTACTCTAGCACAACTCTTGAAGCACGGACAGACGACTCTTCAACTAATTACAGTGGAAAAGAAGGGTATTTATTGCAGTGCTGGACACATGTGAAATAGTTTCCAAAGACATGTGCAAGAGTTGCAGACTCCTGCTCTCTGTATGCAGAGGTTTTGAAAAAAAAAGGTTTTACATATTCACACGGTTTCTAAGAATGCATAATACATAATTATTACCTGCCCCCTTCATATTATAATCAGCTGAATATCTATTACTGCTGTGCAATTGTACTCCCTTAATTGAGTCAGTGGGATTTTGAAATGAGGGAGTAGTCGTATGGGAGGAAGGAAGCTGTCTTCCTCATGGTGAACTCTTCACCCATGGCCAGTTGGCAGGACTTTTTGACCTGCTGGTCACGGTCCAAGCCTCTTCTAACTGTTTGATTATTCTTAAGGCAAGGTATTTCTATGGTCTCTGCTCCTTCACAATTGCTTCATCTATCCCTGTCACTCCTAACTTTACTTTCCTAATATATTTGGTACTCTTTAACTAAGGCACGTGATTTTTGCATGCTGTATTACTAACTTGGCTTCTTAACTAATTTTAAAATCTTAACTAAAATATGCAATCTTCTACTATCCCAGTTATAGTCCCAGCTGGCCCCTCAGCTCATCTGCAGTTTTCAATTATCCTAATTACATTTACAGCTAACCCCTTGACTCACTTCAGGCACATCCCCGATTCCTCTCTCCCAGCAGCTCAGAGCTGCGTTGCACAGCGCTTGCTGTGCGCCAGAGAGCACAAAGCCGGCTGGCCTGCTGGCCCTGAATATTTCTGCCAAACACTCTGCATTGCACACCTTTGCTCTGGCTCAGTGCAGAACTGCAGGACCGCAGGCACTTCCTCCCAGAGCTATGAGTAGCAATGCTCAGCCAGGCCACCGGCCCTCGGCTGCCCTTCGCCTTTCTCTGCCCCGCGGCAGACTCCAGACGGCCAATGCCTCCGATCTGGGCTGTGCTCAGCAGGGCTCTGCTTCCCCTCGGGAGCAGCCAACTGCCGCTTGGGCTCTGAGAGTGGAGGATGCACCCGGTGCCAGGAAGATGCACGCAGGGCCGGGCTGCCGCCTCCTGCAGCTACAAGGGTCCCCTGGCAGCCTGCCTGTGCCGAGGCTCAGGCTGCTCCGGGCTCTGCCGGGGCTCTGCTGCGGCTCCACCCCGGGTAAGGCTGGGCCCTGTAGAGAGCGCGGGACTCCAGGACGGTTTGGATGGATGAGAGATCTCTGAAGTCAGGTCTTAGAAAATGTGGTTTATTAAAAGGGGTGAAAGGCCCTGCTTGGAGTTGCCAGGCGCAACTTGTGGCAGGCCCAGGGAGAGAGGAAGAGGGAGAGAAAGGGAGAGAGGGTTCCAGGTGAGGGTCCCAGGGGAAGATCCAAGAGAGCGTCCGGTCCCTCGGGCACACCTTGTCAGGGGGCTTCAAGGTGGGCTGGAACAGGACTTGGGCCAATGGGGTCCCAGATACCTGATACTTCAGGGGAGGGTCACAGGTGTGGGATGAACCATACATTGGGGGTGAGACAGAGCGTTCCATTTGACCTTTGGACCTATCTGCAGGTAAAGGGCATTGTTTAATCAGAAGGGGGGATTGCTTTCAACCTGGCTATACTATTGTTTTTTAGTTATTCAGTAGTCAAGGTTTGTTATTTTGAATCTAGTTCTCATCTCAATGTCTGTATTTTCCAAATCTTTTGCCAGGCAATCATATTGATAAGGTTTTCCTATTTCATCTTCCCCAACAGGGCCCGCTCTCACCTCACAGTTGCTGACAGCTCTGCACCGGAGGAGACCTTTCAGAGCACCCTCTCTGATCTTTCTGCTTTCTCAAGTGTTATAGATAAGAATTAGTCCAGCCAAATTAAATAATAAAATATAGTTTTATTTAGCGATCAAATTCAGTCTGAGCCAGCCACAATAAAAAGGTAAGTGCCGAGCCCAGGATCAGTGCTGGGTGAGACACAGGTCTGACCACTATAGCACAGGGTCTCCTATGTTTCGCACCAACTGTCCTGCTCAAGCAGTTTTTATACATTTTATTTTGCTCGAGGCAGGGATTTCAGTGATCGAGCTTTTCTTTCTATTCAAAGTCTCACATATTCATAGAGTCTCTTTTCTCTGGGCTGAGTTGAACAAAACTGTGTCTGGGAAGCGATGTATGCCAGTCAGAGGGTTACTGGAACTCGACATTGAGATGCGTCTCCTTGATAGCTCTGGCTATCTCAATCTGAGATATTTATCAAGTATTCATTGCTTGGGTGTTCCTCAGATTACCTTGGAGAAGCACCCATCTCCCAGCCGGCCACCTCCATTCATTTGCCAATTAGGTCCTTTTCTCCCTGCTGCCAGCTGTGGTTTTGAAATACTGTGAAGCAACCTTCTCATCCCTGGCTTGAGTGATTAAAAAAACTTACAGGAATATTTCTTACCAAAATAACATATTTCATACATCTGTTTCTAACAAATACGAATTACCCAAAATACACATAACATCAGCTGAGCAAGGCTCTCCTCCAGCCAAAGACATTGCACTTTGGGATACAAATCCAAGAGGCAGGAAACCAATGCTCTCGAGTCACAGCTGAAGGCCTGCAGCAAAATAGGATGTTTTGGTTTCCCACTCTCCCTCTGGTTTTTCCTGCAAATGCCATTGCCCTTTTCGCCTCAACTGGAAGCGCCACAGATGTGCCAAAAGGGATCAGTGGGCTGTATTTCAAAGGCAGTGTGGTCTGGAGAGGATGAAGAAGAACCTTCTCTGTAATGAACAAAGTTCCCAGGTGTTCCTGGGAACGCGGGCAGGGCCTTCCTAGTTCCCATGGCAACAGTGGAACGGCTGCTGGCTCTAGCTGAGTACCAATATTGAAATTTTAATTAGCTAATTGCTCTGTTTGTTTTCTCTAAACTACCTGGAGATAACTGGCCCTCCCCCCCCCCCCCCCCCATCCCCCTGCTGCCATTCTGGGACTAAAATGCAAATAAAAAACCCCTTGGGATCATGGGAGTGTTTTTAGGGGATAAAAACATCCCTAAATAAAGAACTAATCACAGTAGAGGGGGCTAGACAAATGCCCTAGCTGAGGAAGAGGGGAAACACAGCCCCTGATCGACTTTTGCCCATCACCATCACCTACAAAAGACTAGACTAGAGTAGGCTGTGGAAAGCGGAGATGGAGAGACAGAACTTCCTAATGCTGCCACAAGGAAAGAAGAGGGGATAACAGCTGCTCTGGACTTCAGTGAAAGACTCTGCACACCTCCTTCCCTTTTGGCTACCTGGGAAAGGTACAACAGTGGCAGCGAGCTCCGTGTCGGGCCCCCTGCCCAGCTGATCTTTTCAATAAGACCTGAACATTAATAAAGGCATTAGCCCTGTTCATTTTATTCTCCACTTACAAACCATACCAAAGAAGCCATAAGCATGTCTTAGCAGCAATAAAAAACAGCTGCTAATTCAGAAGGAAATGTTGACTTTTCTGAAGGGGCCAGAAGGAGGAGAATCATCCAAATGAGTTGATGCTTCAGAAACTTTATTTAATTACAATCCTACTCTATAAACCTATACTACAAAACTACTCAACAATCCTATTCTAGAGTCCTACTCTACAATCCTACTCAAACTTGGTTATGGAGATAACATCTTGATTGTTACATTCTTGTTTTCTTCTTCCTCTTCACTGAGATGATGAGTGGTACCAGGGTGGACACTGGCTTGGCTGATGTTACGAATGGATGCTGTCCACAGGGGAAAAAAAAAAAAAAAAAAAAAAAAAAACAAAACAACAACAACAACAAATAGAGTGAACCATGACTGTCCAAGCTCAGTGCTTCACAGGCTCAGTCAGGATTCCTCTGGTACTTAGAAAGGCCCAGAAAGAGGAGTGAGGGGACCATCTGCTCCCCATCTTTATGTGCAGGACCTTGCCATCACAGGCAAACCTGGCCCAGAATCCCACTCATCCGTTTATTCTGGTTTCTCCATCTTGCTGGGATTTTTGCCCTGCCAGCGCTCCAGAAGTGGTGCTTTCTGTCCCTGGGGTTTCTTCCTTTCAGGAAACTCCAATGACTCACATAGGTCCCTGTCTTTGAAAGACAGGCACCATGCTCATTTCCACAGGGAGACAGAGCAGTGTCTACCTTTCCATGCCCTGCCCCTCCTGTGCTGGATGACACCTTCCTTCCCAGCAGGTGCCAGCCCAGTGGCGCTGGCTCCTGCAGTTCCCTCTGCCACACAACCTGGCAGTAAGCCTGGGCCAGTTCCCCTCTGCCTGAGCGTGCCAGGCAGCAGATGGGGCTGGGACAAGTCTCTCTCAGCTGTCCCTGTTTGTGTGCCAGAAAGCTCTAAGGGTGGGGTGGGGGGCACAAACCAGAGGCTCACTGTGAGCCCCTCACAGCCCCTCCTGCCCACAGCCAAATCTCTCCAGACTGCTCTGCCAGGACTGACATCCTTGGGTTCCTCCACCACCATTTCATCGCTCTGTACCCTGCATTGCTCTACTTCAATTCTTTTGCCATTAGAAAAAACAGAACACCCCACCAAATTACAAAACAGGGCGACAGAAACAGAGGACAGAGCGCCTCTCCTCTGAGGACAGGCTGAGAGACCTGGAGTTATTCAGCCTGGAGGAGAAGAGGCCCCAGGGAGACTTCATTGCTGAGTTCCAGTACTTCAAAGGGGATTCTCAGGAAGTAAGAGATACCTTTTTAACAGACTCCGTTGCAATAGGACGTGGGATAATATTTATAATATATAATGGGGATTGAGTCAGATTAGGTCTAAGGAAGAACTTGTTTACATGGAGCATGGTGCCACACTGGCACAGGTTGTCCCAAGAGGTGGTAGGTGCCCCATCCCTGGGTAGGGATGGGGCAAACATTCCAGGTCAGGTGGAAAGGGGCTCTGAGCAACCTGACCTCTCCCTGCTCATTGCAGGATACTTGGACCAGATGACCTTCCCAGGGCCCTGCCCGCCCAGCCCAGTCCAGACTAGGATTCCTCACCATTTTCATTTGAACAGCGCTAGGAGTGGAGGTCGGGAGGAAGAGGGCTCATCTGATGCCTTGGACTTCAGAGGAGGAGGAGCCCATCCCTCGGACACTGTTTCACCCGCAGCCCCTTAGCATTTTACCTGCAGGAGCTCCTTGGCAGACCAGCGCCGCGCCTCGTCTGTCTGCAGGCAGCAGCTCAGGAAGTCGGGCAGGCAAGGCGAGAATCGGTTGGGCTGCTGCAGCTTTGGTCTCCCTCTTGTGGCTATCAGGAGTTGAGGCTGGGGAAAAGGAAACACAAGGCTCCAGCTGCTTCTTTCCCATCTGTAACTGCTCTCCCAGATCCCATTGTTTAAGCTCCATTCTGCAGGGCAGTTTCTGCCCTGGCAGAGACCCAGAGATTACTTTCTTTACCAAACAAAAACCCAAACCCTGATGCAGCCACAGCTTGTCCAGCATTCAGCAGATCTTGCCTTGGCAGCTGATTTCATTGACTGACCTAGCTGGTGGAACTACATCAGCAAAAGCATGTTTTGCTTCTCTGAGCATTCACACCAGCCTGACAGGCTATTTGGAAAGGGGAGTTTGTTCTATCCATACTATTTCCAAGGATTATTACATGAAAGGAATATTTGCAGTGCTTGTTGGTCCCTCTAGCACTGCTTTCATGAAACAAAAATCATCAAGTTGTTTTTTTTTTTTTTTCCTCTTGAAAAAAATGCAGATGCAGAATCCATCTAAAATAGACAGAAATAACAACGGAAGGAAGCCTGGGAGTCTCCATGAAGATGCCCACCACAATAGGAACAGCTCTGTCCTGGTGGCACTGAAAAAGATTATGACCAAAGCGACTTTGTTACTTTCTTCTTCAACCCAGAGGAAAATTTCCTTCACTTTTCCCACACCCCCAGAGGTCACAAAGAGGGTTTTATCCTGTCTCTCTGCAGCTGTGCTCAGCCACTGGATATGGTGGGGAGCTAGAGTCCTCACTGTCCTTAGAACTGTGCAAGCCAGGGATGGCCCTGCTCCTGTGGTAAAGGAACACAGCACTGGCATCAACCGCCCACGTTGGATCCCAGCCCCGGGCACCTGGCTGCAAGCTCATCAACTTGTTAAAGTACCCAGAAACAGCCAGGAGTTTAGTGTACAATTCTAACTGCAGTCGGAGAAAAACACATCCTAAACTTACCCAGGGCACCCACACGCATGACTGAACAATGTACAGATGATTTGAAAGCCTGAAAGTTTTGAAGACCCGCAGGATTTGGAAAAGATGCTACAGTATGGAGGAAAATTGATGTGCTTTGGTTAATGAAGGGAAAAACAAGCAGAACTGCTTGGGCATTGCTTTGGTGGTTTTTTTCTCATTTTTCTTTTTATTTTCTTTTTTTTTTTTTTTTTTTCTTTTTATTTTCTCTTAATTTTCCTCTTCTTTTCCCTTTTTCTCTTACTTACTTTTCCCTCAGAGCAAATCTGCTTGGGGCTGCCAGGACTGAGCCTTGCAGGCAACACAGGGACTGAGAGTACCTGGAGTACAGCCCGGGGAAACACTGCAACTGCAATCTTCTTCTGCACTAAGAAGGACAACTTCTGCCTCTCTTTAGCTGCCATCGCCGTGACATCAGCACTGCCGCCCTCTACCTGAGCAGAAAAATAATGAAAAACTTTCCTGAACAAACAGTCCCTTGCAAAGGTGGGCAAGGTCATTCTGATGACTCCTTTGGTCTCCAGGCCTCTAAATATACTGGACCTGTCTGTGCCACGGCTGCAGGAAGGACATTGACCTCCTGCCACAATTACAGGAACGGCCGAATGGCAGAATTACCCCAACATCTTCGGCAAACTCCTGGAAATTCTTGGCCATGGCTCTGCCTGGGTCAATCTCCATTGACTGTTATTACCAACCTTCTGAGTACACCAATAATCCCTGCCTCCCACAGCTTTTAGCAGGAAAATAGAGTGAAGCTGGCCTGATGTTCTGTGTTCACAACTGGGCCCCACTCTCTGGTCACCCTGGTGGGTTGAGTCCTCACCCAGCAGGGCCTGTGGTGGACAAGAGAGCAAAGCAGAAAAGTCAGAGATGCAGATGGGAAAGAAAAACCTCAAACTGACATTTGAAATAAGCACTCATTCAATAAGAAAATGGTTTACACACCCACAGCTCCACATTTGTGCAGGAGGGAAGAAGGGGAATAGGAGTGCAGAGAGCGGGAGGGATTGTGCACACCCAGCTCATCGTCAGGCTCGGAGCTTCATCTCGCGGCTGCTGGCCACCAGCAGCAGCTCCTGGCCAAGGGGGCTGGAGGCCACCACATCTCTTGGGGATCTGGAGCTCAGCGGGGCTCTCAGAGACATGGACACGCTTTCTGATGGCCTTTTACTTATTACTTTTTAATGGCACCCATCTTGCATTTCTCAGCATTGAATCTCTCTTAATGTTCACGTCGGAGTCACTGATGGACAAAGCTGCACGTCTGGCAGGGCTGGACCTGGATGGACGTGGATAGTCTTGGTGGGAGGAGTTCAGGCATCACCCCAAAGCAGGCTCACCTGTAGATGTGCAGGACCAGGTGGAACATTTTGGAGAACAAATTGGAGCCTCTTATTCCCCAGAGATGCTCAGAGCATAACTACAAGACTAAGGAAAGGGATGAGCATCTGGTTAAACCCAAAGTAAAATCAGCTGCATGGGACCCTGGACAAGGAAGGCAAGAAAGCAGAAGATCATGTATTAGAAACACTCCTGCTCTTTAGAGCTATGCTTTTATCCTACAGGAGATAGATCTCTCAAGTCAGAGAGACAGTAATTATTTTCTAACAAAAAACTGATACCATTTGCTTACACCTTAGGAAAACTGCATCTTGAATTTCAGCAGTGGTCAGTGATGTTTAAGCTGCTTTTTTGCAGCTGAAAATCTGGCTGATGAGATCCAACCCAAAGGCATCTTCTCCCATACCAGCACCTGTGACACTGATGACAGCATGCAGGGCATGTTTTTTAGCAAGGAAAACAGCTCCTTTCCCCACATGCAGCAGGGACATTGAAGTCGGGGTTAAATGTCTCTAAAATCCTTGGCTGCAACAGAGGTTTTATCCCCAAAAGCAACAGAGAATAACAGGGTTATTAAGTAAGACGTTTTGCTCTCAGCAGCAGGATTTAAGGCTAAAACCTCTCTAGCATTTTCTGCTTGGTGTAACAACTCCGAAATCTCCAACCTCTCTGTCCCAATTCTCCTCCTGTCTCTCATTTTGCACAGTCCATGTCTCAGAAGCTGATGAATGGAGAGTAAATTGCTGAATGTTTCAAAACCCCGCTTCATAGGATCAGTCCTAATTTGTCCAATTTATAACTACCGTGCTTTCATGACGACTTCTCTTCCCACCAGCTAACTGTCTCAGAACAAAAGAACCCATCATTATTCCTGCAGAATTCAGAGTGGTCTCTGGAAGAAAATGATTTTTTCTGACGTTTTCCTTCTGAAGGATATCCATGATAGTCAGGACATGTGATTGCTGAGCTCCAGAGTAATGGTGAGCTGCCACAAACAGATCTGCTGACTTCCAAATTCTCAGTAGCTGGGTCTTGCTGTGGAAACAAGATTTCACATATTTTGCATGCAACAGTGGCTGTGCAGTTGCTCTTTATTTTATTCTTCCTTATTTGCACTTTTGCTTAATGGTGGCATTTTTTATTTCTTTCCATGTATAGAAAACTTCCATAAGCTTCTAATTCTTCTTACTTATGAACCTGGGGCAATCTCCAGGACATTAGCAGGCAAATTACAAAAGGATTTAGAAAATGCAACGAATAGGAGCAGGCAAAAAGGAGCATGGTATGGCTGTGTTCTCTCGATGGCCAGCTGTGTGCTTATGTCTTCCCAAAGAGACTCTCCCAGGACCAGGTCAACATCCACAAATTAGTGAAACAGAAAATCAGAAGCCTAATTAATGGTCTCCCTGCTGATGAGGAAAACAGTCAAGACAAAGAAAGGCTGAGGAAAAGACGAACCAAAGGCCTGGTGTATGTGTTCTCAGGAGCTGTGATTGCAGTTTTGGCAGCTAAAAACTTAAAGTTTCAGCCCAGTCTTCTTGTTCCCTTTTCACCTGGACAAAAGGGCTTAAAAAGAGGAACTGGATTTCGAGTGTGTGTAGGAGAATCCAAACACAGGCACAATCAGCCAGTTTGTGAAAAGGAAGAAACTGACAGCTTTGAAGCACTCAGTTGGTTTCCTAGTTAATTTCCGTGCTGTGATAAGCAGTTCCATGACTGAACAGCAGAATGTTGTTAACAAACTGAAGTCGGGGCTTTGTGGACATTTAAAACCATAATTTCTCCAGAAATTATGGAGAAGCTGAACACAATAATGGAGACAGTTCCACTGGGCCACAGCAAGTGCGCCGCTGATCTGGAGAAAGAGTACTCGTCTGGAGTGTGGATTGTGTGACAGACTGTCCAGTATGAAAAAAAAACAAAGCATCCTTGCAGAAGGCAATATTTGAATTTACAGGAAGGCTTCATGCAGTGCAGATGAAACACCAGTCACTGCACTTACAACTTGCAGAATTCAAATGGAATTTCAGTCAGATGAAAAAAAGAAGCTGAGAAAGCCCAGAGGCTGCAAGAGCAATTAAATATGCTTCAGCAAAAATTCATCACACTGTGAGAGGTTGGAGTGTAAGAGAATTAAACAATGCATTACATTGGAAGCATCAGGCACGATCCCTTTGGAATGAATAGGAGCAACAGCTACAGGACTAAAAGGAAAAACCAGAATTGCACTCCAGTGAAGAAGGAGATAAAAGCTAAGTCTTCAATGAAACTCTAAAAGAAGACAGACAGCATGGCCATGCACTGGACCTGACAACTTCTCTTCATAAAAGGAAAGAGAAGACAACTGTGAGAAAGTCTGCATTTTATAACTCAATCTTTATTTCAGATATCCAAATTTAAACCTCACTTTTCTGTGACCGTGATTTGTCCATGGAGTTAGTTTGTTGTCTTACTCCCTATTTTATTTGTTTTACAATCACAACCTTGTGCACTAAATTCTCTTGGAATAATAAGGAAGAAATGAAACAACACACAATACAGCCTCCATCCCCGCTTATTTTGTTTGGCACAATATATTTAAAATAGGTACATGACACAGAATTAACAAAACCACGACTGAAAGCCATTTACAAAGATCAGGTCACAAAGGAGAAATGAAGTTTTGAGACTTATCCCAGAGAGTGTGGAATGTTGTGGAGTTTTTATCTCTTGCAATCAAAACCTTCAGTCTTGAATGATATATCCCAGGTATCCTGATGGATGTGTGCTGTAAGACAAAACCTGAAAGAAGCTCAGGATACCGTGGCTGGAGCCAGCAAAGAGTTAAACCATCTGCACGCTAAGTGTGCAGACAGAGACTTTAACAGGAACTTTAAAATCGCAGCCACAGAAAGTACAGCAGTGCTTGGAGAAGGAGAGAGCTCTTTCCCAGGGAACTGTAGGTGGGTTTTATTCAGTTGTTGTTTGACACACATGCTCACACATGGGGCTCGAAATCTCTCGGCTTGAGAGGTTTCACGAGAACCTTTCCCTAGCCCTGACTCCCTCCTCATCGCGGGAGATGTGCTGCTGTGGCCCAGAGAGGCCCCTGCTTTGAATTCTGTCCACAGACATTCAAAACTTTCTGGCTGTTTGTTCCTCTCCATAACCTGGGCGCTGCCCTGAGGACACGCAGTCTCAGCCTGGCTCTGGTGTCAGTCGGTCTTTCACTTCCTGCAGTTATATTTTACCGTCAGGAGCCCTTAAGCCTTGCAAGATGTCTGGGAGGCCGGAGAGAGGGCGGGAGCCGCGCTCCGTTCCGGGAGCTGTGACGTCACTGTGCGCGTCCATGGCAGCCGCGGAATTCCCGCCTGGCTCCCCGCTGGTCCCAGCATTGGAATTCCTGCGGCGGTGCCGGCTCGTCATGCTGGAGGAGGAGCACCGGCGGGACAGCTCCAGAAATCCGCTGCAGACTTTCCAATGAGTTTCTGCAGCTTCCGCGCGGATTTGTTACTCGCTCCGGGCTTTGCCAGTTCTAAGTTAGTGCCCCTTAAGATCACCGTTAGATTTATTCTTGAGCGGTCTCGGGGACCTTCAAATGTCGTGGAACCTTCAAATGTCGTCTTGCTCCACCCCCTGCCATGGGCAGAGACACCTTCCACTGTCCCAGGGTGCTGCTCCAAGCCCTGTCCAGCCTGATCTTGGACACTCCCAGGGATGGGGCAGCCACAGCTTCTCTGGGCACCCTGTGCCAGGGTCTCCCCACCCTCACCCTCAGTTTCTTCCTCATATCTAAATCAGTGGCCTATTCTGAAGAATCAGCATATATTCAGAAGTTTGCAAGAAGAAACTGACACAAGTTTTAAATGAGACATCAAACCTAATTCCCCAAGCAAAAGCTTCCTCTGCTGTTTTGTTTACTTACGGAACTCCAACAAGCTGCTCCGTGGCACTGGAATTTTTTTTTCCCCCTATGTGAAATAGCATGCTTTTTGAATTTATTCCTTTGTGTGCTAGTAAGCTGTTGATAGGTATTTTAACAGAGGAATAGTTCATGTTCAAAATCTTTAGCATTCCCAGGTGACACTCTTCAGAATTAGATTTTTCTTTTCCTCTATGTGACTTCAGAGTCATTGAAAGAAGTTTTAAAACTTCAGAATGATGTGGATGTGACAGAAAACATTTTGATATTTTGATTGTGTTTGAATGATTTGTTTTTTGATTGTTTTGATCTTAACTCTTGATAAGCGTTATGAAACTACAATTTTGTTTGCATTATGAGAGTTTGGTGTAGGTTGCAATAATAAAAAGAATGATGCTGTGAAAAATGATTTTCTTAGTTCTCAGGGCTACATCTTCATGCAAAAATTCTGTGCAATTTGTGAAAGACTTAGCAGCCTTTAACACAGCAAGTGTTCTGTTAGGCAGGCAACCTTGGATATTTTATCTACTTAAAAAATCATTGTACCTTTGTTTATCTCCCTTAGAATTGTGTAGAATTGTTTGGAAGAGAAGCAGAGTTTGTAATCTGCTTAGGAGAACGTAGTTCAATCTACGCAACCATAACATTTTTTTATTGGTGTTCTGAAAACTCTGACGGTGGATATTCTGCTATATATATATTTATTTATTTCTCTACGATATTCAGGCTTAGAGGACTAGCAGTACAATTCTATTTTCTTAAGCCGATGCCAGATTGAAGTTGTGGTAATTGTTCACGTGGAATGGTAGTATGAGTGGTTAAAAGATCAGTATTTTAGTATGTTGACAAATAAAGTAAAGCATGTCTCTGCTAGTGGCCTTGATGGTTTTATGATATAGAAGAGGCTTATCTCTGAAGCTCATCAAGTAAAAGGATGTATGGCTAACTATGTTCTTAATTCTCTGCAGTTTATAGACGTAAAAAAACCGCAGTTTGGACACCATGAGTTCACCCCCTTCAGACAACATCACTTCCTGGGAAGCTGATTGGTGAGGTCCAGTTCTGGATTTTAAGTGTAGCAGTTTAATTCCCGCTTTTGTGGCTTATTTATTTTCTAGATGCCTGAAATGATGCAATTAGTGCTGAGCAGGAAGCAGATGTGGTGTGGTAGATGTGAGCTGTCATAGAGCCATCAGGAGGTAGAGATAGTTTCTGCCAGCACACAGGAGCACTGCCCAGGAGGCACAGGAGGGTTTTCCACATTTATTGAGGTGGTAGAGGTTGGCTGTAAGTCTTACCATGACCCCTGTGTTTTATAACTTTATAAGAGTTTGACACAAACTATTTGTCTCTCTTTTTTCTGTACAAAACTGCCTGTTATATGGGAACAGCAAAATTCCACAAATACAGACTTTGGTTAGAAAATCAGACTGCAGTCTGCTCCCTGAGCTGCAGAAGTTTTGCAAAATTACACTGCTAGGTAGTAAGTGAAAGAACATTTCTCTAAATTGCAAAATTATTCTGCATTTTCTGCCAGCTGTGGAACTGAAGGTAGTGAAAAGCTGCTTTTCTGCAATGGTCAGTGCTGACTGTAACCAACAGACTTGTGAACTGAACACTGAGAATTAAGGTTTTGAGCTACAAAATACCTTCTTGCAATGCAGAACTCAAGAGCTATTTCATGTGCTTAATAGAAGATTCTTAAAGTCCTGCTAAAATGGTGTCTTATTAAAAGCTGTAGTTGGTAAAAAACATATTTTAGATCAATAGCAAGGGTTAATGAGCTACTAATATATGAAAATGGATGTAGAAAACATTCTCTGAATTTTGTTAGACTGCAAATTGTGCATACTTTGAAACCTTCCAGGGACTTTGTGTGGTTTTGTCTTTGACTGAATCTTCTGAGAGCTTTATGGCTGTAGCACTTCTAGCTGTTACATGAAGATGGAAGGAAAAATCTCCTAGAAGTGGTAGTAGGAAGCTTTCATAAAGTCCTGCATTTGCTGGCCATGCTGTGACAATTAAAGAAAGTATCACAGAAACAAAAATTCTTCGGGCTAGTTTCTAATTTATTTGAAAATGTGTAAGTAGACAACCAAAATGAAGTGGGTAACATAAGCAATAGTTCAACAGTGCTGGCACGGGCTGGCTGGGGATTTTTTCATTTGTTTGTTTTTTTGTTGGTTTGGGGCTTTTTTTTTTTTTTTTTTTTTTTTTTTTTTTTTTGTTCTATACTAAGAAAAAAATCAGGGTTTTCTGATATATGTTTTTAAGTTTCCATCAATTGTATTGTGACTTCAGAAGTGGTGCATAAGCTATTTCAAAAGGTGTCTAATGCTTTTTTTTGCCAGTACTTAGTATTATGTTCTCTGTTTTAATGCTCTAATACACATTTTTCATTTCCATAGCATCCTTAATTTACTAATGCTTGTGGTGTCATATCGTTTGTGCATGGTATAGATTTGTTTTTTTATTCTCCCCCACAGTGCTCCCACAGATTCAGTTAAGCAGAATAGTTAATTGCATAGTTAGTTTCTCCTATGAGTAAGTTTTTATGTGTCTTTCCCTTATGATTTTTTGTTGGTGGATATTTCATAGGAGAGCTGAAAGAAACAGATTTCTTTAATTCTCACTGCCATACAAACCAATGTAATTTAATTAAAGCCTTAAAGGTTTTTACAAAGAATGGTTATTCTCTTGCTTTCATTCTGTGTGGTCTCCATGAAAATAATGGTAAATGTCACCAAGTTAAAAGAAGGCAAATGATTCTCCTGCTGCCTACAGACCAAATAAATGGTCCCTTTCCATCACCCGTGTTTCTTGGACCAAGTCTTCCCCAGTTTTCAGTTTGGGTTTCCTTTTTCCCCCTTGGTGCTGCCTGGCTTTTATCTATTTTCAGCTGAGATTGGCAGTTCGTTCATCATCTCCAAATAAAATTACTTGCCCTTATTTCTTCTGTGTTTTCCCCAGAAAGGGAGGAAAAACAGTCACTCAAAGCTATAACATGATGGGCACAAACAATATTTTCTTCAGCTTATAGATGCTCTGGATGCTCAGGTTCCACTTATTTCCAAATCTTCTTATTGCAGTACCTGAGTTGCATTTAAAAAAGTGATTTTAATTGTTGTTGATCTCTTGCTCTTTGAGTCATGTTGCTTGCTCTGAGTATGGCTCTGGTAGTAAGTACTGAAAACCAATAATGAGCTTGTGGTTTTCTTGCAGTGCATGCAGGTTTTAATGATTATTATCTCCTACATTTATTAAATACATCAAATATGTTAAGAAGATGGCACCTTGTGGAACAATTTCTGATTACGTATAGATGTTCTGATCTGACAGATGAAGTCTGTCTTCTTTTTAAATGGGAACACACTTAGTATTTGTTCAATTATAAAATATTTATGGTCGGCAGCTAAAAAAATGAAACTTCACTCTTTAATAGTAGTAATGTCTTTAAAGACAAGATTTAATCTAAGTTACCGATCCCCCTTGTTGATGGCACTTGTGTCTCTTTGGCCAGTCAAAAAAAAAAACATGTGAAAACATATGTCATTGGGTAATTTTTGGTCATGAAAAACGTTAATTGTGCCTAGACACAAATCTATAGATAAAGTGGTCACTTTTTATTTAGAAAGAGCTATTAATTAAATGCCAGTACAGTGTTATTTCTGTACAAAATACTTCATGTAGACAAAGGTAAAGTATTTTAGTACTTCTATTTCTGTAATATAGGATACCAGTTTAGTGCTTAATTTAATCATGTTTCTTTTATCAGTGTATTTCACATGTATTGCCCATAAACTCTTGCACTTTTGTCTGGAGAAAATAATTATTGCAGTCTTACATACTTAAAATAACGTCAAAATGAACATATCAAATAATGTAAACACTGATTTTCAAGAACTGAAATAACTTAAAACTTAAAACTTTTCCAGTTTGAAGTTATAATAATTTCACTTAAAATTACTCAACAGGTTAATGAATACTTTTTGATATATACTTATTTATATGTATATATACATATTTGTGTGAGTGTGTATATATACAATTTTATATATTCTTTGTATGCATTTTTCACTTTACGTATAGAAACTTGGTTTGGACTCTTATTGTTATTGTTTGCGGTGCTTGAGGGCTGATTTCGTTAATTGCCAAGTAGATTTTGTTTTAACTGCAATAGTAGTGGAAATTACGATAGAACAGGGCAGTTTGGAGGACTAAACCTTCAATTTGTGTTGTGTTTGTGATCAGTTGCATGTCTGTAGTTTGAATGTATCTCTGAAGACAAAGCATGTAAAAGAGAGGTTTTTTCCCACATCTGTGCATTTGATTCATGACAGAGATGGTTTTGAGACAGTAACTAATGTTAAAAAATGAGACTTATTGTGGAGACAAAAAGCTTGCCAGTCGTTTTAACTTGCATAATTGGAATTATGTTTTTATGCCTCCTGGAAGTTAATTATCAAAAATGAAGGAAGTTCATTGTCAGAAACAGATAAGATACTGAAAAATAGTAATGAATGCGTTACGCTTAAATCAACTTTGTTAATCCAAGGTGAATCTCTCTTTAAAGTTCCTGCTGCCACATCTCTCTTATCTTGCACAATTCTATATAATCTTTATAATCTGGCGCAATTCTATAGAATCCTTCCTTCAGAGAGCAATAGTAAAGTGAAAACTGCACCAAATAATTTTACTTACGTGAAGGTTTAAAACCCTGGACCCATGATTGGGTAATTGAAGTAAAGAAGCATTCAAATGTCAAAGGAATGCTCATGTTTTTTCAAAACACATTTTTCAGCTCAGATAATGATATAGAAGAGTTCCAGTTGTCTCAGGATAGAAATCAACTAGAAATGGACACTGCTGAAGATCTGAGAAGAAAACTCCATAGGCTGGAGAAAAGAAATTTGGAATTATACAATCAACGCAATCAAGAGGTAAGGACTTTTCTTGTTTGTTTGTTTGCTTTATTTTACCCTTGGAATAAGTGTAATTTGTTTCCTTGAAATAATCCTCTCATCAGGTGACTCAAAATCACATTCAGTAGTTGGAAAATATCGAAGTAGCATTGTACAGACATCTTTCGCCTGTCCGTAGGAACTGATATCACTTCTAGCGTCATTGCTAATAGTTGAAGGTGTGTGCAAGAAACTTGAGCACTTCACAAGAGCAAAGTCATGCAGAAGAACATTTTGCACCCCTAGTTTTGGAATTCTTGATGTAAGATGTGGTTTGTTTGAGTGTTTTAATCCCAGTAATTCCAGGGATCCATTTTACAGAATCACCCCACAGCTGATGGAGCAGTGGGAGCCCGACAAGAGCAAGTCACTGTGGGAGAAGCAGGAATCTCTAAATAAACGGATAGGGAACAACAAACTTGGTTTATTGGCTGTATTTAGTGGAAGGCAGATGAATGAGCACCCGCACCAGCTGCCCCTAACAAACTCCTCAGAGCAGAATTGTTACTTAGAGCAGTAATAAAATTCAAATGAAAGAAAATTTTAATGAAGTATTTTTTCACTGCTGCTTCATTTAGGTACCAGTTTGCCACAAGAGCATCAGGGAAAACCTTTGTAATGGGGTTCAATTATTTCCCATGACTGGAGCTCCTGGTTATAAGGAGGCTGCTGCTTTGTAGATGTTCTGAAGAAGTGCATGTTTTACTTTCCACCTTCTTGCATTCAAATGGCTTGAATGTGTTTTCCTGGGTCCAGTTTTTGGCAGCAGTGACTAGACTAGCTTTCTTGCACCAGATAAGAGCCATTTGGAAGCCTTTTCTTTGTTCTGTTTGTCGTGTTTAATAGCATACTGCTATTAACTGCTATTATGACTGCTGGACGTCATTGGACTGAAGTTTGTGTTTACATAGTGAGTCACCAGGTGTCTGATAATCTAGTATCCCAACACAACTGCTTTTCTAGTGGCTAAATGCAGTTACCAGAAAATTGCCTGTGGAATATAATTGTAGTTTTTATTTTCTTAAGGCAGAGTATCTTTGAAAAAACAGAGAGGTATATTCGAGGTACATGAAAGTCATCTGGGAACAGGATCAGTTTGCAAAAAAAAAGTATCTAAAATGTGCAGTTTCAGGACTGTACTTCAAATTCAGATGGAATAAGATGGCAGCTGTGAATGCAATTTCTGAAATATTTATTTTCTAGATATCTCACTATAAAAAAAAATGGAATTAAGGTTGAAACGTGAGAGAGGAGAAGCTCTTCATCAGCATCTGGAGAGTGCAAGGTCATTTACTAGAAAAGAGGCTCATATACAGCTGCATTCTGCAGAGGACGAGTTGTGGGATGTAACAAGCAAACTTTTGGAACTTCAAGGTAATAAAAACCCAAAAATCATAGACCAGAGGCTACATCAGTCCCAAGTCATGAAAGCAAGCAGAGATTGCACAAGGTTTTACGGTTACAGCCTTTTTTGAAAGTCTCTTATTTTCCCATGTCTTGCTCATCTGCTTCTGTAAGCTCCTAAGAGTTTAGAAAGCCCTTGCAGTCTCATATGAATTCAATATAACCTGCTAAACCTATAAATTCCTTTTTTTCCCTCTTGCTCCTTACCTTCTGTTCTTCCTTCCCTTGGTGTGTACAGAACTGTAATTAAGGTGTCCCTCTCCACTTCCTGCTTATCACGATGCCAGCAGTTCTTCCCTCTACATTTCAGGGGAAAAGAAAAATAAAATCTAATCCTGTTTATTAGTTTACATTCTTTCCAAAAACTTTTTCTTTCCCCCCAAGAGCTCTCATTGTGCTGCTTTTTCCTTTCACCTTTTCAGATATTTCTAGCTATTCATTGCTCATATCTGGCCTCTTCATGTCATCTTTGGTTTTGTTTTTATACAAATAACGTGTGTTATGATAGGAGTATGTGGAAAGGAGGGGTTTTACCTACATATTTTCCCCCCTATTAGTTTTGCATTCAGAAACTCCAGTTTTCTTAATCCTTCTCAAACAGGGAGGTATTTCTCACACTTAAAAGCTGGGGAGATGCATTTTTTTTTTTGTTACCTAAGTAAGTCTAATACTCTTTAAATTTAGTACAGGAGATGTATTTGTGAACCTTTGGTGTTCACTGAAAAGACTGGAGCACTCCTGGACTTTGTAACCTTGCAAGGATGGAAGGAGACTCTGAAACTTGCAAGTGCGCTTATACTGCCAGATTTTTTTAAAGATAATAAGAAATCTGCACTTTCATTCATTTGGAGAACACACAAATTACAAAAATCTCGGTTGGTTTAAATTCCTCAAACTGTTGTTTGTTTGGCTGGGGTTTTTTGTTAGTTTTGTTTTGTTCTTTGTTGGGGTTTTTTCTCCTGTTTTGTTTTTATCGTGACACATGTCAAAGAAGCCAAATAGTCGTGGTGTTGCTTCTCATTTCTTTTTCAGTTTTTAACTTACCGCTTCTTCTTCCTGGTCTCGTGGGGCCTTGCTCACCTCGTGCGGTGTTTTTCATACAATCTCAAATTCTTGGACAGAGCACCTCACTTGTGCCCTGTCTTTAGTATTTTCTCCAAACTGTTTTTCCGCTGTTCTTCTTGAGGCTCGACTTCCTGACATCTGACAGGTGTTCCCCATCATTGTGTCCACTAATTCTCTGTGTTTTCCCACCATGTCTCTTCTGGTTGTTTCACCCTTCTCCAGCTAGGAAGAAATTTCAGAAGAATGGGATGAGTTTGAAGTAAAAATCTATTAGAAAGTGGTGATCACATAAATGTCAACATAGCTAGCTGTACTCAGCAACATTAAAAGCTAATACAAAATATTTTGGCTGAGATTGTGAAATGAAGCAAAGTTCCTAGTAAAACTGCTTTTAGGAAAAGAACTTTTCCTTGGCATTGAAGCTTTCACAGAGAAGTAGATCCACTATTTCCCTGTCTTGGGGCAGTTGCTGGGCTGAAGATTTAAATCACTTGGGCAGCAGTAAACTTCCCCAGAAAAGCCAAACCTTTGCTCATTCACCCAACCTGCCTGAGGTTTTCCTAGAGTCTTTTTCATGTGGCCGGTCTCTGTCTTTACCGTTCCTTAAACTGAGCTTGAAATGAATTGATACAGACTAAATTTTCACGTAGATATTTGGAAATAAGCTAGCCAAGTGTTGCAGAAAAATGCAAGTAAGTTCCTCATCCTATAGAGGCCTCACTTGAAAGAGTTGAATTTTTATTCCTTTCCAAAGGGAGAAGAGCTTTCATTTGTAGAAATCTCCAAAGCATTTCCATGACCTTCTGTGAAAGATGCTACAGGATGACAAAATGTGGCTGCTTCTCTGTAGTGAAAGTGAAAGTGTTAATGTTCCAGTGTGTCACAGGATATCCCAATACACTGATAAACATAGGTTAATTATAGCTTATTTTTTTTCTGAACATGCTTATTTGCAGAGCTATTTTTCTCTTTTTTTTTTTTTTTTTTTTTTTTTTTTGTGAATAACAGTACTCGATGACAAATACCAGCAGAAAGCAGCACAGACTGAGAAAATGGTTCACAGTGCTCAGAGGCAGTGGGAAGAGGAGAAACAAAGATTTGCAGTGGAGAGGGATAACATACACAGAGTACACCTTGCTGAACTGGAATTCCTTTTCAAAGAAAAAACTGAAGCAGAAAAGGCTTGTCAGGTATGATATATGAAAAGGTGGAAAGTTCCATGAGATGCTGGCTGAAAGGTTTTTGGTGCAAAGTATGTGGTGGGTTGGAGTTTTTCTGGTTTAAGGGGAAAAAAAATTCTCCAAATAGCTAAGTACTGCAGAATAGTCCTGAAGGTTACAGCTTTATGAAGTTACACTTAGTGTGTAACACTGGTTTGGGGCTTTGATGGAATGTGTTGTGGCTGGTTGGCATGGTAAACACCTAAGCCAAGTTATCAGTACACAGTGGTCAAGAGAGGAGCTTGTGGACAGGACCTAAGATCCTTCTCAAAACAAGCAGCAACACAAGTCAGTTTTTATTCAAAGCTGATTCTTATAAAGGTAGGGCAAGATACAGGCTGTGAAGAAGCCTGTTTTTAGATAGAGTTTTCTTTTTTAAGTTGCCAGCTGCAAGCAGGGTAAGCTCTGAGTTCTGGCTAACAGTAGGTTGGCTGAGTTGGTTTGAGGAGGCTCTGGAAGGGTATTGCCTTCTGTTGTGTACAGTGTTTTGTAGAAGCTGCCTTCAGAGACTTTAATGCGGCAGCAAAAGATCAACGTTGAAAAAGTACGCTATGCTCTGTCAAGTGATGTTTGTCCTCGAAAAAGGACAAAAGGAGCAGTGTGTGGCTCAGGGCATTGTGTTCTCTGTCAGTTCCCTGGCAGTGTTCTCTGCCAGTGGTTGTAGAGGAAGAGGCTTTCTGGGTAGATGTATTAAAGCTACCAAATTTTAGGAAATGTAATTGACATGAGTAGCCTAAGATTGCCATGAATATATCTAGCTCATTAAACAGGGCAGCGTGAGCTGTAGGCTTTCAGGATCTTGACGGCTCTGAACTCAGAAGTCTTTCAGAACCTTCAAAACTCTCTGAAAGGCAAATGTGATTCACTAACAGGTGCCAAACCCTAACCTGCCTTCAGCAGTAAAAACGTTCCGTTTTTCCCCTTTGCTTTTGTAGCTGCTCCTCTGCCCATCACCCTACAGTTATGTCATGTATAGTTATAAAGTTCCGGGAAATAAAAAAATCTTACATCTGGACTTGACTGCATTGAAAGCTTAATTGATTTAAACTTGTCAGATAAACATCAGAAACATGTGGGTTTATAAATTATGACTTTGAATGCGTTGCAGTCTTGTGTGTTGTGTATTTACAGGCTTGGTTGAAATCTCCTGTAGTTATTCTGAGCTATAAATGAAAGCTAAAGAGATTTAATTGTGGTCTTAATACGTGCAGAGAAGTGGGATTCTGAGCATGTAGGCAAATCCTGGCTGGGAAAACTGCACTTCATAAACTGTAATTCTGAACTTGGCTGGGAAAATGCTGAGGCAGGCATGGGAGTGGAGTCACAGAGCACTGAGACGTGTCTCTGGGACACGCAGGAAAAGTCTCCCTCTGCTTTGTGGCAGATTCATGATGAGCTCTGTTGGGTGTATCCTGGCCCGGGATAGGAGGGGCTGGAGTTCGATGGGAAAGGCAATAGCTTCACCTCGTGGTTACACAGGAGACCGTATCCCTTCACCTTTTTTCCCTCAGAATACAGAGTTTTAAACAGTCATACGGCCTCCAAAAAGTTCCAAAAATCCTCAAAACTCTGAAATTCTGCAGCTCCTGCTGACTTGTTTAATGAGCTTGATGCACTCATGACAATTTTAGTTTGCAAATGTTAATCACATTTCCAGTATAAAAAGTTCTAACATTTTTGGTAGTACTTTACAACAAACTATCTGTTAATTGTTTCACGTTTCCCAATTCACTTTTGTTACTATCTGGAAGATAAACCTGAAAAAAATAAATATTTCTATATCTTTCCAGGTATAGTTCCATAGAAATTGTTACTTTTGGTTTGTTTGTTTTATTTATTATTTGGTTTATTTATTTATTTGGTTTATTTATTTATTTCATTTATTACTTATGTTTTGATTTTGCATTCCAAAGGGAAGAAACCTGTCTTGCTGGACATGCACAGCTAGAGGATTAGCTTAAATTTAGTCCAAATTCATATGGACTGTGGGGATTCTGTAGCAGTGATTTCACAGACCTACAGGGTCCAGTAATGTCAGTAATTCTTCCAACCTGTAGCTTAGTTCAATTTCTGTATGCAGAAATTGATGTGGGGATCAGCTTATTTTATTCTACTGAGGACTTCATATTTCATAAGTTTTTTAAGTAATTCAGTTTCTAGAAAGAAGAAAATCCTTTCCAGAATAGCAGAAATTAAAATGATTTAGTCTGTAGGAGTTACTGTTTTTAAAAACATCTGATTTGAAGTTTTAGCAATCAAAATCAGAAAAAAAATGAACATCTGTCCCCATGTGCCATTTCAACAAATGCACCCTTTTTCTATCTTTGCCACTGAGTTGGGAGACAGAAGAGACTGGAAGGGCTGTACTCTTAGGGAGAGATTTCCTGTGGAGCTCTGGCTCTGATTTTAGTGTTACCACAGGAGGTCATGTTCACAGTGATTTTGGGGCCAATAGAGTTTTCTTGGTGGTGGGTTAAAAGCATGTCTGCTGTTGGGTAAACACTTCTGTTGACATGTGCCGGCGTCTTCGATTTTAAACTTCTAACATCTTCTGATGCGGCCTCCACTCCTCTGTTGAACTCTCTACTGCAGTAGAGAGATCTTAGTAAAAGTACCTCTTGATGTATTTATTTATTCAGTTACCTGTTTATCTTTAGAAAACTAATGCTGCCCTGCAAAGCATGCTTGGGAATTTCAATGATATGGAGATTGAGCACCACGGCTGCAGCAAGATGCTGAAGCTCCAGGCCGACCGCCTGGATTTCAAGGATAAACAGCAGGAGAGGCTCATCAAAGAACTGGAGGTAAAGCTTTCTGCCTGCTGCTGGGAGCCTCAGCAAGCACTGGCACAACTGAGCAGTTTCATTTTTGAGGGTGGAACCTCTGAGGTAGACTTTGTGTGCCTTGTGTTTGATTAACAAAATGTGGAGGGTCAGTTTCGCAGGAAAGGTGCATTCACAGGTGAATGCTGCGAGCCTGACCTGAGACTGGTAATGTGGAGGTATAGAGGGAGTATTTGTGCAGGATTTGTGACCTTTTTTTTTTTTTTTTTTTTTTTCCTAATAAAAGCATGTTATGCAGATAGGTCTTTTGGGAGGAGGAAAAGCTTAAGCCTTTTGGCTGATGCTGTTGTGGAGTAGGTTTGGTAAGCTCTGTGCTGTGACTTTCTCTTTAACAGGCCTTCCACAGATCTCTGTTTCTCAGTTATTTCGTTTTGAGAATGTGTGAGATTATACAGAGTTTAAATTTACTGCCAACAGCTTGTATTTCTATTTATTTTTTTTCCAGTTAATATTTCCCTAACTGAAGTGCTTAGAGTCAGATTCAGTCTCACATACTTGCTCTTTTGCTTTACCTGTCCAAAATCAATGACTTCACCTATATCTGTCTAACTTCAGGTGTCTTAAATGACTTTTAATATCAATGTCTTTTTTTTGATCTTTGTTGTATCACTTGAAGGCAGGAGTAATTTTGGGGTGTATTGTTCTTTTCAAATCAGTCATCAATCTTAAGTGAAAAGATATTTTTGGATAGAAAACAGTGTAGTTAAAATTGCATGTGAATTTCTATTATAGCAACTCTGTAGTTCCTGCTTTTGCTAAAAGCATTTTTTCGATTAAAATTCCATGTCCAGGCCTTTATATGAAGATAGGTATCTGTGAGTATAAAAAATGCAGCAAGAACATAATCCTACATCAATTTCTTTAACTAAGCAAAAATTTTATTTTAATATTGTGGATATGTAATTGTTTTCCTTTATTTATTGATTGATACCAGTTTTCACAGTTCCAAAGTGCAAGTTGTTCCGATACCACAGGTTGGTTTATGGAGACCTAATAAACGGAACAATTAAAGTTGTCTTTGCACGATGTTATCATCTTTCTGGACTTCAATGTTTTCAAAATGTACTTTTAGGCAGCTACACTGAAAATAAAGGAACTGGAGGAAAACGCTGCAGCAGCAAGAGTAGCACATACAGAATGTAAATGCACTACAGAAACCATGCAGGTAAACTTTTAATGAAATATTTGGTAGAAGTTTGCAGTAAAACAGAAGATGAACTTGTAAATGTACAATCTTCAAAAAATGCTAAGACTTCCTTGCTCCATTAAAAACACTGAATAGATTTTTGCAATGAGTGTCAAAATTGTAAAAGATAATAGAAAAATATCTCCTGTTTTCAGGGGACTATCAAGTTAATAGAATAAATATTAAAACCAAATGTCTCATTTTTACGTTTGAGAATTCAAAGTAGTATTGAAACAGTGAGGGGAAAAGAAATGTTTCACAATAGTTAAACTGTTCAAATAGCCTGTCCTATATCTTTGCAATGGGTACTTAGGTAATTTTGGGGATAGAGTGCATACATCCAACTTCTCTAGGTGTGAGATATTAATGCATCCTGAGACTGCAGTTCCAAATGTAATTATTCAGAGTACATTTCAGCTTCAAAGCTATTATATCTGCAGTTACCAGAGAAGTTTGAATACACAAAAAAAAAAAAAAAGTCATATGTATGCCTGAATATGAAATTCTTGTGTTATTAAACTGTACCACATAGGGTTTGATCTATTAAAGCACTTAGGAGGGTGTATTTTAGAAAACAAGTGTGAAAAACCTGTAAGATGATTGCTGAGTGGTCTCATACTACCAAAGCCTTCATATTGGACTTTTGAAAAACTAAATGAGAAAACAAAAGGGAATATCATCTTTTTTTCCCCCTTGTTTTCTGAGGAACACAAACAAGCACTGCCACTTCTTCAGTCAGTTATTTTCTTATGACCTTCTCTAAGTACAGGCTCTTGGATTTCTGAAGTGATGATTCAGTAGTGATGATTCAGTTTTCTTGATTCCTTCTCTACTTTTACAACATACAAAGGAGCTGTAAGGTTAGCATTCCTTGAAGTTAGAGATTGATAGGTGAAGAACTGGTAAGGTTGTCTTCTTGTTCATGTACATGAACAAGCTCCACATGAGCTTAGTTCTGAGTGCAAGTGTAGCTTTTACTGTTAAGCCCATCCTTTCACAAGTCTACTGAAAAAAAAATAGAATTCCCCTGGAAAGCTTCAGTAATATAAATAATTGAAAACAGCAAAATCCAAACTCCATCAAAGGACAACAAGATGTGCTTTGGGTCAGCATATCTATTTCTCTCCGTTTTGAACTCTATGTATTAATATATTTTTACATGTGTTCAATGCTTTCTAAGTCCATATAGAATTAATAGAAGACATTCACCTGTAAAAAGCAGAACAGAACAGTGAACAGCGCTGAAGACCATGGCAGTCTTTCCTAACTTCTTTTAACTGCTTTTTTATCACTTGGTAGTTGAGAATTCAAGAACTTGAAGATGCTTTGAATGAAGAGCAGCATGGCAGGAGAGAAGTTGTTTCAGGGGTAGCAAGGAAAGATTTCAAAGAGTCAGAAAAAGCACATGGAAGAGGAAAAGAAGTGTAAGTTTCCTTTTGAAGCCGTTTCAAAATGGCAGCAGACAGCTTGAGTACAACTCGGAGTTTCCATTCCCTGCAATTTTCCGTCAGCAGAAAATCTAGTACAATGTGCCAAACCAAAGGAAAGGTTCAGAACCTGGCAGTCCATTAACAACAGGCCCATGTCAATAACCAAAGATATAGGAAATGGGTACAGATAATAACTGGCCTGTTACAGACTATTTGCCAAACCAAAACTTTTGAAAATCATAGTTACGGTAGGCTCCAGCCCCCAGTGGTGGTTGGGGTGAGTGTAGGAAAACATAGCCAGCAGGTCTAGAAAAGAGGGCTTTTCTGTATACATTCTATCAACATTCTATCTATATTCTTATTATGAAGACAGTGTTTTCCACTTTTGTGACTCAGTTGAATCTCCCAAGACTCCTGTCAAGAAGCTGTGTATCATTTATAGTGGATAATCTTTGTTTTCAACTTTTGAATGGCTGTAGAAAGCTTTAAATGGTTAAAAAATACTGAAATGTGCGAGAGCCGAGGAAGTCTCTTGGGATGTTTCCTGCCCAGCACAGTGTCTGTGTGGTAACAGTCTGCTGTGTCTGTGGTTACAGAGCTTGGGTGACCTCTCTTTCAGCCTAGAACTCTATGGGTCTGCATACACAGGTGTTTATGTTGACTTACTCACACAAGGAGTAGTAGAGAATGAAAGAAACTGGTTTTCCTACAAAAAAGGAAGCTTCCTGAGCAACTCATTCAAGATTCATGGTTACAGAAATGTTTTTTTTAGTAAGATACTTAAAACTTGAGCTGGAAAAGCCTTTGTCGTCCTTTGCAAACATAAATTTTAAGCACGCTTTTGGCTTTCCTGGCACCATGCCTAAATACTCAGGCAATCTTTTAAAATTCTTCCTTGGATTCCTGTCTCTGATTCTGTCTCCTTTATGTTGTTATTTGGCCTTGCAGTTTCCTCATCAGCCGCCTTTTTAGTCATGCCAGGCGCTTGTTTTCCTGACTGACACAGTACAAGAACAGGTTAAAATTCTGGGTAGTCTGCTTTAAAAGTCATGCCAGAGTAGAGTCAGGCATGTGGAAACCTTAGGAGCGAGAACTGTACGTGAAGTCGGGTTTGATGGTGCAAGATGTGATGTGAGACATGAGAACTGTTGTGTTACTTAAAATAGGAAGAATTCTGTTTGTTATATGAAATTTTGAGGCCATATCCAAATATGAATCTATTGAATTGCATGATACATGGCTTGGTAACTGAAAACATAACCACTTGACAAGTCTTTCTTAGAAGGAATATAAATTTCTTCCTTCAGTTAAGAAAGGCAAGCAGCTTCAGAAGCCATGTGATGTGCTAACGTGGTATCTGCTATATCCGTTGATCATCCTTTAAAAGAATACCGTGCATTTGACAAAAGCAATTTTGGTTAAGGTATCTTATTGTGGAAACTTTCCAGTTTACGAAGACAGCGTTCATCCTTAAGTGTGCAATGGAGAGATGAGGCTGAGGAAAGGAAGGAAGCTGAAGAATCCTCTGGGACGTTAGCGGATGCTACAGCCAGCTTCACCCTGCATGAAGGCTCAATAGTAAGGAAAAAAACCCCGTGGCACACATTGTTTAGGTGTTTTTAAACATACTGTCAAAATATTTAGTGTGCTGAGGATTTGCTGCATTTGCTGTGCTGAGCTGTGGAAGAACTCTGCCATTCTCTTACCCTGTTTGTTATTACGCTACCTTTTTAAGAATTTATTACATGCATAAATGTAACCAGTGCTTGGAGAAGCTAATTGTTTAAGTCTGGGTAGGATGTAGTGGCATTCCGAATTAAGAAGGCATTTTGTAGATATGGATTATGATTTCGTGTAAAGAATGTTCTGCCTTTCTACCAAACTTTGTTGTCAAGTTTCATTAGCTACCATTGTAGAAATGTTTATTTCTATTTCATACACCCTTTTCGTTTTAGTGCAAGTATTTGACTGTAAAAATTGCTTGAAAATTGTTTCAAACTTTCAGCTGGAAAAGCAGAGTGGATTTCTTGTTGTTGTTTTGTTTTTTGCTTGTTTTGCTGTGGATTTGGCACATTGGATGTATTATATGACCACTTTGGGCCTTTCTGCTGTCTTTACCCAGCTACACCCTGAATAACAATTGTGCCATCTTTTCACATAGCAGCAGGGGCAAAGGAAAGTTCTTAGCATGTGTAGAAAATCTCTCCTTTCATTGTGTGCTAACATTTGCTCTGTTCCTACTCTTTGCAATATTAACTTTTGGTGGTGGTGGCTTGGAAACTTCTCCTCTTTCTCTCTCAGGGCTCTGAGCATGGAAGGTACCTGAGGTCTGTTCCCTGTTGACAGGAGCAGAGACCTGCATAAGAGAGTCTTCAGATTTGTGGGTGTCTTTTGCCCAGCTGATGCAGTTAGTCCACACTTTGTCTTAGTGTTGTCCACTGACCAGGAAGACCTGTAATTCATAAACTGAAGAAAAATAAAATCAGAACCTTCTTTTTCCTTCCTCTTTGGGAGAACACCTTCTTCCATGCAAGTATTAGTGTATTAAAAGGCATTTGCTGGCCTAGGTAGCCTGAAAAAGTAATTTCATCAGGCACAAAAGGAATACATAGAGAGAAGAGCAACTGTCTGGCCTAACTACAGGCATTGATGATTGCTATTTATAACTACGAAACACAATTACAAGCTGAAAATGTTCCACTAGAAACCTTAAGTGCTTGCTAGCTGTTGCTGTGGTAAGAGTTTTCCTTTTTATCTGTATTCCTTAGTAAACTCTATGTTATACATGACAAGAATTCAGTACAAGATTTCATTCAGGATCAAGATTTCTGGTAATGGAAACAGTATGTAATGGTGTACTCAAAATTAATGTTATATTACTGAAAGGTTAAAAGTAACAGGATTGTCTCACTGTCATATTCACAGAGCTGGTTGTTTCAAGTGTTTTATTCAAAAGATTTCAAACCACAGGACTGTCCTGAGCAGAGGATAAAAATACGCATTTTTGGAAGAGTTGTATTAGTGGTTCCCTTATGAGATTAAATGTTTATTGCCTTGGTTGGCTTTGTATTTTTCCCAAAGCTGTTTGTATGTGTTTGGGAAGCAGGAGTGATCACCTGTATGTGATCCTGTTTACTCCATTGAGACAGCTTTGATTTTGCTTCCCAAAATGAAAAAGCAGAAGACTGCAGCAGGAACTAAGTATAGGTAACATTTAATATATTGCTGTTGGTCCTCGCTATACCCATGCCAAAATTGTGTGAAAATGTCAGTGTGTTCTCTTCCCTTCGTTTTCCCTTCCTGCTCTCCTGGCCTATACAGTATTTTTTCATCTTTTATACCACTTTTATGTTCCCTGAATATGTTCTTTCCACTCTAGTCTGAGAATCTTATCTTGATCTCTGACTGTACTGTTACGGTTGTTTACATACTTTGTCCTCATGGCATTTGAGAAACAGCTTTCTATTAGCTTAACCAAAGTTTCTAAGTCACTTGTATGCACTAACATTATGAAGAATTGAATTTTTACTGCATGCTTATTTATTTATAACCTGAATCAATTTATTATGCCACTGATTAAAATCACTGTAAAGAAATGAGGCATGGCTTGTGGAGTGTGACTGATGGAGCTGTAGGCCTATTTTGGCCAGCTATTTAATCATATATAACCCATGCAAAACAAATTTTTAAAGGAATTTAGAGTGTGTTGTGCTGCCTAGCCAACTGGACAGTTTTCTGTGTGCTGTGCAGCTGTGTGGGGGGCACAGTTTGAATGCACATCAGAGTATTAACAAGGGAGAATGAATTGCATCCACTAAGAGCACAGAAATTTTTATCTGTGCCAGGTCAATGTTGTGGCCCCCACAGGACTGGGATTTATTCACATACTTTATAGGCATACTGTGTCTAATTAGATAAATTTGGTCAAATCACTTTTCTTACTCTGCTGTAAGATTATGCAATATTATGGCAGCAATTATTAGAAATGAACACAGGAATTTTGGAAAGCTGTGAGAATGAGCTCTGAGGCCTTGTTATCAGCTGCATGCAGCACTGCTACTGCGCATGTGATGCATCTCTTTTGATTTGAACATTGCCCAGCTACAGCAACGAATTCTTCTTTGTGTTCCAGAAGGATGTGTCCATCCTCCTAAACTTATACCAGAGCATGGCAAACGCCCATGTGCTTGCCAAACATTCAGAGGTCGCCCTGGAAGAGTTACCTTGGACAGAGCTTTGTGCTCTCTTGCATGAGAATGTTGAAGCCCTGATCTTGAACTTCCACAAGGCTAAGGAGAGGGTGAGTGTCCCCAGGCATCAGCTGCCTCTGCGGAGCTCAGTGACATTTGTGCACACTGCAGGCTCGTTAAAAAGGAGAAAAAGGAGTGATATTCATCCCCCCAAGAGGATTTGGACATTAACAAATGAACACCGTTAATTATGGCTGGTCCACTGCTCAGCTTGATGCTGTTGCTGTGAGCATGTAGATGTGACTGGAGTGTGCATCAAGTCTCTCAGCTCCACTTTCTGTGCAGGACATTCTGAAAGGACTGTCTGATACCAGCCACAGGGACCTCATTAAAAGATAATAAATTCATCTTACTGATGAAGAAATTCACAGAATGTAGTCATTTACAGTCATAAAGCAAGTCTTTGTTTTACCATAATCCATAGCAAAATACACTTTCTCCAGGAATACCATCTTTAAATTATGTGTTTATGATTCAGATGTGCTATTTGAAAGAATGCCAGTGTGGGGTTTTCTGTTTAATTGCAACTTTCGGATTCTGACATTTTTATTCAGAAACACAATAGAAATACCTATTCTAAAACATGTCAGTATTTGTGTGCAGGAGGAGCTGTACATTTCTGAGTGATATGAATGCAAGTGAGCTTATGTGGCCTTTCTTGCCAGAAAACCCTGTGGTTTTAGGAAAAATAAAACCCTTTTAAAATAGGTCAGCTGGGTCCAGAGACTAAGCTGAGAGTAGCTAAGCCACTCTTCAGGGTTTGACTTTGTTTTCTGGTTTATTTCTCTTTTGAAGTAGAAGAGGAAAGGGAGAAGGAAAGACATGGGAAGGGAAGGAGATGGATATTGTTGGCAGTGTTTCTGGGGTTTGTGCCTCCCTGTTCTTGCATTTTAATTAAGCCTTGTTACTGAGACTGCTTGGGAGGTCTCTAGGGCTCTTCTCATGTACTTAGCAGCTTTTCTGGGATTTTAGACTGTGTTGCACAAAACCTTTTTTCCTACAGCTCAGAGTGATCTATCTGGATGTGTCTTGCTGATGCTTTCTAGTAACAAAGTGCAGGTGTGTGCATTTGGAGATCATTGTTGGCTTGGTTCATGCCTCTATTTAATTTGCATGGGGGGTGAAGTGTTAAACCACAAGAGTGTATCCCTTCATGCTTGTTGAAAACACATCATAAACTTATGAGCTATTTGTAAGGAAAACATTCTCTATGCTAGAATTCCCTGGACTTGTTTAAAAACTTAATAATAATCTGGAAAGTCTTGGCTTTTCAACCAAAAAAAAAAAAAAAAAAAAAGCAAAAAAAACCCTCCCAAACAAAAAAACTAACCAAACAACAACAAAAAAAACACCAACAACTCCCCAAAAAAAACCCCAAGCAAAACAAAAAATTAAATGCTGTTTTGATTTCTTGTGTGCAATCATTTCACATTTCTAAAGTATATACTTGGATTCCTAATTTACTAATGGACTAAAATTTAACAGAGTTGTTTAAAAAACAAGTTTGAAGTGTCTGGCTCAGGTTTCCTACAAAGAAGGTGACAAATATCTACAAGGTGGTAAAAGGATGGCAGAACCGAAACCAAATAAAATCTTTTGTTTCAAAATATATTTCAGTTTTGTTTGGAGAACCAAGTAATTCATCTGCTATGAAAAGGGTTTTATTTAGTTTTAATGAAAATTTTGAAGAAATTACAGTTTAGATTTTATGCTGGAATAGTCTGTGCGTGACTCAAAGTGAAAAGGTAAACAATAATTTCTTCTTAAATGCTTGTCACACAGATATCTCACCTAGAATATATTTGCAAGCACAAGGCTGACACTCTGAAGGAACTTCAGCAGAAGCAGGAGGATGCTTTTGAGAAAATGTCTGAGCAGTTAAAAGCACAGGAACATTGCTGGCAGAAAGAAAAGCAATATCTTGAAGAGCAGTACTCAAATATCCTTGCAGAAGTTCATGCAAGAGCCCAGGTATAGTGCTGGGAACTTCTAATTTTTTTTTTTTTTTTCTTGTACCATTTAATTGATTTTTTCAGTAGTTTAAGCCCCTTAGCAGTTTAAGGTCATTTGGGAATTTAAGTATATTTTTAAAGTTAAAAAAAGCCCAAACAACAAACCAACCCATCACTGTGCTAATATTAACATCATTTAAAATAAGAAATAAATAACTTTTTTGAAGCATTTGTCATGAGAAGCCTGCTTTCATCTACAGTGGGTAGTATTTTTTTTCTGAGAATGCTATAGCTGTAAGATCGAATTTCCTTTTTTTAAGGATTTCTGAGGGCAGCAGCTACTTTTTCAGCATCATCATTTGCAGAGATTGTATGGAGTAACAGTAATGTGGTGTTACCTGTGGATAAATTTAATTGCATATGTACTGATCCTAAGAACAGTGGTAATGACTCTGCTTTAGTGATACTACAGTGAGAAGTGGTTTTAAAGTGTGAAACTCTCACTGCTTGTTAGATGAGTTATTTGCAATCCTGCAATCCAAAATGTTACCCATTATTCCACAACCACCATTTGCTGTCTTTACCATCATATTCCTTCACACCAGTTTCAATTAAAAGTCTTGTGAATAAAGGAAATAGATGTCCCTTGTTATTTGTGAGTTGCTGCAACTTACTTCACAGAATAATGCTGTAGTTGATGCAGATTTCAGGGCTGGAAGTCTTTGCATGCTGAAAAATTTAATCTGTCTAGTCTCATGTTCCAGCCTTCTTACCTTTTTTCCTCTCACTTACACTGGCTTTCTGCTTGGTAGAGCAGTGCTCTCTCTGAAATTGGAGGATGTTACTACTATTGTTAAGTCAACTCATCGAACTGTATTGTGGGCAGACAAGCAGCGTTGGACCTTCTGTGAGCTGTCACCATATTGCTGAATGTTGTTAGAAATCAGGAGTCCAATTTGCAGTTGATGATCATGTCAGTTTCCCCCCTACCATTGCTGTGGTTTCATATATCTGATTCTGTAATTGTTTTCTAGAAGAAATACTTTCATCACCATCGTTACTAAGAATTTTTGACTCCTTTAATGCATCATTTGAATGGCAAAACGAAGAATTTTCTTTTTGCTCTTGTCGAGGCAAAAACTATCTAGTTAATATTTCTTCCGGTTTTGTTTGGTTTGTTTCTGTTGCAGAAATGTGAAGAAACAGTGCAGAAAACCAGGCAAAAACTGTATGGCCTTGAACAAACCTGCGAGAAACAGGCCCATGAAAACAGTTCCATGACAAATACATTATCAAATGCTCACAAGGCACGCTCCTCCCTGCTGGCAGCCTGTGCACTGCTGTCAGGGGCCCTGTGTCCTCTCTACGGCAGACTGTGCGCTGTGTCTTGCCAAAGAGACATTCTCCAGGAGCAGGTGAACCACCACAAATTATTGAACCAGAAGATCATCAGCCTCCTTTATGCTCTCCCTACTAACGTGGAAAACAGCCAAGGCGAAGGCAGGCCAAGCACCTGGTTTATGTCTTCCGAAGAGCTGTGATTGCAGTTCTGGCTGCTAACAGGCTGAGGGCTCTGGCCCGATATTCTTGTACCTTTTTGGTCTGGACAGATGCCTTCAGCTGTGACCCGAGAGCATTTGGGCGCCTGCCACTTGGACTTGTGTCCCTAAGTGCAATGTCTTTGGCTGGAGGAGAGCCCTGCTCAGCTGAGAAAGCAGAAAGATCAGAGAGGGTGCTCTGAAAGGTCTCCTCCGGTGCAGAGCTGTCAGCGACTGTGAGGTGAGAGCGGGCCCGGCCTTGCCCGGGCTGGAGCCGCAGCAGAGCCCCGGCAGAGCCCGGAGCAGCCTGAGCCTCGGCACAGGCAGGCTGCCAGGGGACCCTTGTAGCTGCAGGAGGCGGCAGCCCGGCCCTGCAGGCCTCTTCCTGGCACCGGGCACATCCTCCGCTCTCAGAGCCCAAGCGGCAGCTGGCTGCTCCCGAGGGGAAGCGGAGCCCTGCTGGGCACAGCCCGGACCGGAGGCATTGGCCGTCTGGAGTCTGCCGCGGGGCAGAGAAAGGCGAGGGGCAGCCGAGGGCCGGTGGCCTGGCTGAGCTTTCCTACTCTTCTGCCGGCTGCCCTGTGGCTCCTGGGAAAGGAAAGGTTACCAGTGTGTGCAGCACTCTGGGCACCGGGGGAGGGAGCCGGGCTGCTGGGCAGGCTGGAGCACAGGGCAGCGTCCTTCAGGCACGGCAGCTCTGCCAGGGGACCCGCGGCCAGCGGGAGGCAGTGACAGCTTGTCAGGTCCCGTCTGCAGGAGCCAGCGCCTCACACAGCTCTGGGAGGAAGCGCCTGCGCTCCTGCAGTTCTGCACTGAGCCAGAGCAAAGGTGTGCAATGCAGAGCGTTTGGCAGAAATATTCAGGGCCAGCAGGCCAGCCGGCTTTGTGCTCTCTGGCGCACAGCAAGCGCTGTGCAACGCAGCTCTGAGCTGCTGGGAGAGAGGAATTGGGGATGGGCCTGAAGTGAGTCAAGGGGTTAGCTGAAAATGTAATTCGGATAATTGAAAACTGCAGATGAGCTGAGGGGCCAGCTGGGACTATAACTAGGATAGTAGAAGATTGCATATTTTAGTTAAGATTTTGAAATTAGTTAAGAAGCTAAGTTAGTAATACAGCTAGCAAAAATCACGTACCTTAGTTAAAGAGTACCAAATATATTAGGAAAGTAAAGTTAGGAGTGACAGGGATAGATGAAGCAATTGTGAAGGAGCAGAGACCATAGAAATACCTTGCCTTACGAATAATCAAACAGTTAGAAGGGGCTTGGACCGTGACCAGCAGGTCAAAAAGTCCTGCCAACTGGCCATGGGTGAAGAGTTCACCATGAGGAAGACAGCTTCCTTCCTCCCATACGACTACTCCCTCATTTCAAAATCCCACTGACTCAATTAAGGGAGTACAATTGCACAGCAGTAACAGATATTCAGCTGATTATAATATGAAGGGGGCAGGTAATAATGATGTATTATGCATTCTTAGAAACCGTGTGAATATGTAAAACCTTTTCTGTATAAATAGAGAGCAGGAGTCTGCAACTCTTGCACATGTCTTTGGAAACTATTTCACATGTGTCCAGCACTGCAATAAATACCCTTCTTTTCCACTGTAATTAGTTGAAGAGTCGTCTGTCCGTGCTTCAAGAGTTGTGCTAGAGTAGTGAAGAGATTTGCAAGGGAGCAGAAGAGTTTCAATAGGCAATTTTTGGAAGAGATGGAAGCCTCTTCTGACTGAAGGGGAAGCCATTTGGAATGGAGTACTGATCCCAAAGTCCACACAATACTGCACCAAAGGATTAGACCCTGCTCTCTTCAGTACCTTCTAATTGATCCTGCCTAAGTTCTGGTTCTACTGCACATCAGCCAGGGCTCAGACCTGTGTTCCGGGGCTGTTCTTCCTCTCAGAACTAATGGCTCAGCTCTCTCTCACTGACATATTGCTTACCCGAGGCCAGTCTCTTCCATATCCCTTATAAAAGGAATTTATCTTTGATCTCCAAATTTTGCATGCATGCCTGCATGAAAAAAAACCCTACAATACAAACCTTCAGGAGAATCATGGCATAAAGGCACATTCCAAGCACACAGTGCCAGCTCACATCCAATGTTTCCTTCTCAAGGATCTCCCAGTCCTTCTCCACAGGGCTGCTCTCAATCCGTTCATCACCCCTGCTGTTCTGCTAAGTTCTGGAATATGCCTTTCTAAAGAGGAGGCATTTCACACACTGGGAAAAAAAAGTCGTAAGTCTAAGGAAAGGAGGCTGAGCCAAGTGGTGGCATTGAAATACAGGTGGGGTAGACATTCCTCTTCGATGTGAGGAATGCTTTGCAGGTTTGGGGTGTGTAATGTAACATTTGGGGAAGGAGAAAAAGGCACAGAAATTCAGGCTTTCAGCAGCTGAGAGGTGGCAGTATTAGAACACGCAGCAGTTGGTGAAAGCCATCTCTCTCCTTCAGGTTCCTGCTGTGTGGGAAGGTGCTGGCAGTTGTGATGGCTCCACTAACCCTTTGCTGGGAGGATGATCTGTACCAGGGGAGAGCAGAAAGCTGCCATGGTGAGCAGAACATGCTCAGAGCATTACAGTTCAGAGAATGATACTGCCCCTGAAGTGCAAAAAGCTTGAAAGCATCTAATTCTGTGCAGCACTGCTGTACAAATTTTCTCTTCTAGAACGTGCCCCTTTTCGTATTCTGCAGGTGAATTATCTGTCTTTTACAGAATACATGGGGTTTTTTCTTACGGTTTTTGGGAGAACTCTCAAGTCTATTTTTATTTGCATTTCACATCCAGCATTTATACAGATTTTTTAAATTGTTCTTTTGTAAATACTTGGGGAACAAATACCCAACCATTTTTTATTCCTTTGGGATATTGTGATTAATATTATTAGAAAGAAAACCTTGCTGAACAAGTGTGAAAACACAGACAAAGGGGAAATAGCATAAAAGTCTTTTAAAACAGGGCGTATAATGAGGACTGAAGAACTGCAGAGCTGAGTAATTCCTCCAAGAGTGACTTCTCCAAGAACTGCCAAGATACTTCCTTAAATCAAGGGAAATGTGACCTGCAGCCATACAAAGTACAGCCAAAGGAAATGAAAACCCTTTGGAAAAGAGGGCATTTTGCCAGTGACATCAATCTGTCTGGATAACTGAGGGATGCCCAAGTGCTTCTCTTGGACTCAACCACACTGACAGTGCTAAAGGGGCTGTAATCAGAAACAAAGCCCCGACCCTCCCAGCTCCTCTGATCTCTGAGGACCAGCTGGCATGCAAGGGCACTGATTTTCTGCTCAATTCCCAAACACCATGCTTACTGATTCCCTGGGCTGCAAAAAGGCACAGGAGCTGTTCACCTGAAAGTGATGTGCAAGGCTCTACTGCCTGGCATGGCATCAGAACAGCTCCTTCTGCACCAACATCCCTGCCCCAAACTATGTTTTCTCGTGCAAAAATATTGCATCAGCCAGAACTTCCTCCATGCAAACTAAAATTCTAGCAGAATCTTTGCCAGTGGTGGAAAAAGGGTGGAAAGTGTGAGAAAAAGCACCTTTGCTCTCTGGAGAAGGAGAAATTACACAGGGCTTCTCCTTCTACCAAAAAAAAAAAAAAAAAAACCAAAAAAGATGGATATGTCAGCTACTCCAGTGTCTAAAGTACTTGGATGCAGAGAGGGGATGTTTGGCAGGGAAACAGCCCTTTTGGTGAGCACTGTCCTGTATGGATCTATGGAAGTGTGCCTGAAGGTCACAACAGTGATGGCTGTGATGGCAACAGTGGAACGGCTGCTGGCTCTAGCTGAGTACCGATATTGAAATGTTAATTAGCTAATTGCTCTGTTTGTTTTCTCTAAACTACCTGGAGATAACTGCCCTCCCACCTCCCCCCGCCTTCCCCCCACTGTTGCCATTCTGGGACTAAAATGCAAACAAAAAACCCTTGGGATCATGGGAGTGTTTTTAGGGGATAAAAACATCCCTAAATAAAGAACTAATCACAGTAGAGGGGGCTAGACAAATGCCCTAGCTGAGGAAGAGGGGAAAGACATTGCGTGATCGACTTTTGCCCACCACCATCACCTCCAAAAGACTAGACTAGAGTAGGCTGTGGGAAGCAGAGATGGAGAGACAGAACTTCCTAGTGCTGCCACAAGGAAAGAAGAGGGGATAGCTGCTGCTCTGGACTTCAGTGACAGACTCTGCACACCTGCTTCCTTTTGGCTACCTGGGAAAGGTACAACAGTGGCAGCGAGCTCCGTGTCGGGCCCCCTGCCCAGCTGATCTTTTTAATAAGACCTTAACATTAATAAAGGCATTAGCCCTGTTCATTTTATTCTCCACTTACAAACCATACCAAAGAAGCCATAAGCATATCTTAGCACCAATAAAAAACAACTGGTAATTCAGAAGGAAATGCTGAGTTTTCTGAAGGGGTCAGAAGGAGGAGAATCATCCAAATGAGTTGATGCTTCAGAAACTTTATTTAATTACAATCCTACTCTATAAACCTATACTACAAAACTACTCAACAGTCCTACTCTAGAGTCCTACTCTACAATCCTTCTCGAACTTGGTTATGGTGATAATATCTTGATTGTTACATTCTTGTCTTCTTCTGTTTCTTCACTGAGATGATGAGTGGTACCAGGGCGGACGGTGGCTTGGCTGATGTTACGAATGGATGCTGCCCACAGGAACAAAAAAACCCAAAAAAACAACAAAGAAGAGTGAACCATGACTTTCCAAGATTAGTGGTCCACAGACTCAATCAGGATTCCTCTAGTTTCTAGAAAGACCCAGGAAGAGGAGTAAGGGGACCATCTGCTCCCCAGTCATCATGTGCAGGACCTTGCCATCACAGGCAAACCTGGCCCAGAATCCCACTCATCCGTTTATTCTGGTTTCTCCATCTTGCTGGGATTTTTGCCCTGCCAGTGCTCTAGAAGTGGTGCTTTCTGTCCCTGGGGAGATTTCTTCCTTTCAGGAAACTCCAATGACTCACATAGGTCCCTGTCTTTGAAAGACAGGCACTGTGCTAATTTCCACAGGGAGACAGAGCAGTGTCTACCTTTCCATGGCCTGCCCCTCCTGTGCTGGATGGCACCTTCCTTCCCAGCAGGTGCCAGCCCAGTGGCGCTGGCTCCAGCAGTTCCCTCTCTGCCACACAACCTGGCAGTAAGCCTGGGCCAGTTCCCCTCTGCCTGAGCATGCCAGGCAGCAGATGGGGCTGGGACAAGTCCCTCTCAGCTGTCCCTGTTTGCGTGCCAGAAAACTCTAAGGGTGGGGTGGGGGGCACAAACCAGAGGCTCACCGGGAGCCCCTCACAGCCTCTCCTGCCCGCAGCCAAATCTCTCCAGACTGCTCTGCCAGGACGGGCATCCTTGGGTTCCTCCACCACCATTTCATGGCTCTGTACCCTGCATTGCTCTACTTCAATTCTTTTGCCATTTTATAAAACAGAACGCCCCACCAAATTACAAACAGGGCGACAGAAACAGCCAGAAAACAGAACCTCTAAGGTTCTGTCCTCTAAGGAAATGTGGAGAGAGGTGGACTTACTCAGCTTTGTGAAGAATAGGCCCCAGGGAGACTTTATTGCCACTTTCTGAGACTTCAGAGTGGCTTTGAAGAAAGTGGAGGACCTCTTTTTTTTTTTAGGGCCAGTTACAATAGAATGTGGGCAAATACTTTTAAACAAAATGGGGATCAAGTCAGACTAGGTCTGAGGAAGAACTCGTTTACTCGAAGCATGGTGCAACCCTGGCACAGGTTGTCCCAAGAGCTTGTAGGTGCCCCATCCCTGCAGGTATCCAGGTCAGGTGGGAAAGGGCTCTGAGCAACCTGATCTCTTTAAAGATGTCCCTGCTCATTGCAGGACACTTGGACCAGATGACCTTCCCAGGGCCCTGCAAGCCCAGTGCAGCCCAGACTAGGATTCTTCATTTGAACAGCACCATGAGTGGAGGTGAGGAGGAAGGGGGCTCATCTGATGCCTCGGACCTCATTGGAGGAGGAGCCCCTCCCTCGGACACTGTTTCACCTGCAGCCCCTTTACATTTTACCTGCAGGAGCTCCTTGGCAGACCAGCGCTGCGCCTGGTCTGTCTGCAGGCAGCAGCTCAGGAAGTCGCGCAGGCAAGGCGAGAATCGGTTGGGCTGCTGCAGCAGCTTTGGTGTCCCTCTTGTGGCTATCAGGAGTTGAGGCTGGGGAAAAGGAAACACGAGGCTCCAGCTGCTTCTTTCCCATCTGTAACTGCTCTCCCAGATCCCGTTGTTTAGGCTCCACTCTGCAGGGCAGTTTCTGCCCTGGCAGAGACCCAGAGATTACTTTCTTTACCAACCAAAAACCCAAACCCCGATGCAGCCACAGCTTTTCCACATCCAGCAGATCTTGCCTTGGCAGCTGACTTCATTGACTGACCTAGCTGGTGGGAACTACATCAGCAAAAGCACGTTTTGCTTCTCTGAGCATTCACACCAGCCTGACAGGCTATTTGGAAGGGGGAGTTTGTCCTATCCATACTATTTCCAAGGATTATTACATGAAAGGCATATTTGCAGTGCTTGTTGGTCCCTTTAGCACTGCTTCCACGAAACAAAAATCATCAAGGTTTTTTTTTCTCCTCTTGAAAAAAATGCAGATGCAGAATCCATCTAAAATAGACAGAAATAACAATGGAAAGAGGCCTGGGAGTCTCCATGAAAATGCCCACCACAACAGGAACAGCTCTGTGCTGGTGGCACTGAGAAAGATGATGACCAAAGAGACTTTGTTACTTTCATTTTCAACCCAGAGGAAAATTTCCTTCACTTTCCCCACACCCCCAGAGGTCACAAAGAGGGTTTTATCCTGTCTCTCTGCAGCTGTGCTCAGCCACTGGACATGGTGGAGAGCTGGAGTCCTCACTATCCTTAGAACTGTGCAAGCCAGGGATGGCCCTGCTGCTGTGGTAAAGGAGCACAGCACCAGCGTCAACCGCCCACGTTTCTTTTTTCTTTTCCCTTTTCTCTTCCTTTTCCATTTTCTTTTTTCTTTTTCTATAAAATTGAAATTAGGAAGATTCCATCTCCATTTTGAAGGATATTTATCACACATCCAACCGTTCCACTGAAAAATTCTTTTTCTTCAGAGACAGAGCTCCAACATTGTTCAAAAAGCAAATGAAAAATGTCAAGCATGGCTGGAGGCCAAAACGGCAGGTTTCTTAACTGGTTAGGTTTCTGAACTGGTTACCTTCCTCTTCCCTACTGATGCAACCAAATCAACAGCAGATGCTGATGTGCTGCAGGGACATTTTTTAGAAGGGGACCTTGGTGGAAGTGGTGCCAGCAGATGGCAATGGGATTTTGTCCAGTGGCACACAGAACATGGGACAGGTGAGAAAGACAGCGGGATCAGTGAGTATTTGGACCTTACCAAAACAGGAGTTTCACTCCAGTAAGGAACTTCTTGTTCCACCATTTCGATGCCCACGATTCCAAAAGACCATATGTCCACCTTGGGGCCATATGCTTGACCTGTCACCACTTCAGGCGCCATCCACCCAGAAGTGCCGGCCACTGAGCTCCGTCTACTCTGCTCAGGGGTGTGCTGAGCAAAGAGGCCAAAGTCAGCTGTGGAGAAAAAAACATACCATGAAAGCCAGCTCAAGTTAGGAAATCAAGCAAAAGAGTTCCCCACTCTCAGTCTAAGAATGTGCTGTTGAATCTCCTGGAGAACTGTCCATGCTCAGTTTCCTTGGGGCTTTAGCCAAGGAAGTATGAAATTGGCCACTTCCAAAATATCCCGGGTTTTTTAGCGCTGCTCACAGCAGTGGCCTTTATTCCCCTGAAGCTTTACATTGTAGCTCCCTCCCTCTGGAAGGGACACACACTGAGCAACGCCACTCTTGACTTCTCCTGGTCCCTTATTTATACCTCTGTGCACGTTGCAACTGTGTCATCAGCTCACGGCGGGGGGCCCTGCACTGCCACCAGCACCATTTCTGGGGAGCTGGCAGTCGCTCAAAGCAGCCCCACACCCCACATCCCTGGAATGCTGCACCTGACCAAGAAGATACTGACCCAGCTTGACAGAGCCGTCGGTTCTGAGAAGGATGTTGCTGCTCCTCACGTCTCGGTGGATCACGTGGTTTGAGTGAAGAAAATCCAGTCCCTGCAGGCACTGAGAGAGAAAAGAGAAACAGGAGGGAAAAATTAGTGATGTGATTTCAACACGCAAGTAAGGAAACAGCTCTAAAGATTCCCTCTGCAGGGGAATGGCGAGTAATGGCAGAACACAGTGCCATTGAGAGGAAGAGCTTGCTGCTGCAACACTTGCAGAGCGGGACCTTTCTAAGGAAAGGCATGTCAGCTTTGGAAAGAGCAACAGCACCTGCTGTTGTAGACTGCCCCCTGCAAACCAGCCAGGATGACTGCTGCTGCAGTGGATGTGCTTTCTGCATGCCGAGGACAAAGGAGGGTTTTGCCAAGAAAGAAAAAGTCCCTCCCTTTGGTGTGAAGTGGATCGCTTTGGGGTGGGAGGCTGCATGACAACGGTTTTGCTGCTGGCCTCAGCACAGGCTTGGAAGTATCACATCAGTTACCTTCCTGTAGCAAAGAGCATTTTGGCTGCACTACGGTCCTTTTCAGTTGAGGACTGTGAGAAATGAGTCTCTCTTTTTTTCTTTGCTGATCATTTCAAATCCTGCCACCAGCACCTTTGCTTTTACAGGCAAGAAATGCAGTGCAGACAGGCTCGAGACAACAGTTTAGGGAGGCAAGGTGAGAACAGCAAATACAACTACATGAGGCAGAGTGAGAATACAACAGCAGGAGATATGAGTACACGAACTGAGTACAATGAGTGCAGGGGCACTGGCAGGCAGTTCACTTGAGATGCTTTTACTTGCCCGTAGCATACCAGCAACACAGAAACAAAGCTTGGAACATGAAATCACTCCAGGTCTGAGCCCCTGTTTCCCAGACAATCCTGCCCAAGCCCTTGGCAGCACAGGTGGGATTGCTGACCTCCCGACTGATGGTTGCCATCTCGTCTTCACACAGGTAGGTCTTGCTGATGACATCGCTCAGAGTGCCTCCGTCCATGTACTCCACGACCAGCCAGAATTGCTTATCCACAAGGTAGCTGGAAGAAGGAAACAAGAGCATGGAGATAAACGTGCATGGCTGGGTTGTTTTCTTGATTGATTCTTGTTTCCGAGTCCCTTTGTGACAAGGACAGAGTAAAAGGAATAGACATTCCCTCTAGGCTGCGCATTGTTTGCAATCTGTCTCAGGAAGAAAGGCACAGCTGTGAAAAAGGAGATGTCTTAAATAGCCAGCAAGTAAAAACTGCAGTTTAGGAGCAGATAAAAAAACCTGTCAAACTGTGTGTTTCTGGAAATAAGCACCTAGTCTTCCTGGCATGCAAAGCAATGGAAAAGAGGGGACACAATCCAAGGGAAATCCATGTTAGTTTGTCTGGGCGGAAGAGGACTCTTGAAAAAAATCAAGCCCCAAAACAATGCGGTGGCTGTGAACTTACAGGCTATTGATTTAGTAAGATATGACTGATGCAGGTTTTTGAATAATTTCAAACCATGTGCACCAGGGAAGACTCATGCAGACAAGATGCACTCTCTTCCCATCCACTGGAGATGAGCAGAGCAACAATAATTATCCAATAATTACAGCTCTCTTTTCTGCCAGTGAACAAAAGTGGAATTTTACCTTGCATGTTTGCAATATGTAAACAAACATTCACGACAACTCACCTGTCTAAATAGTTGACCAGGTGGGGATTCTTATTTGTCTTCATGACCCTAAGTTCATTGACTTTTAGTTCCTTCTTCCTCAGTCCTTGGAGATTTATTTTCTTTATGGCCACCTAAAATGACACTGAAAATCAGTAACTTTGGAAGTTGGTGGCACAAGACCACAAGGCACATGGAGCGAGTGATTTTGCAATGACACAACTGAGCTGTGCCAAACTGCCTTGCGATTAGGCATTGCAATAATTAGGAAGTGACATTGCAACAGCCCGTTTCTCTGCTCCCTTGGAGGCCAGTTACAGGACACGTGGCCACTGAGGCTTTGCCTTGTCCACTTGGCAACAGAGGTGTCTCAACTATCACCCACAAACTTGTGAGCACACTCCCTGACACTTTGCATGGGATTCAGAAGAAGTAATCCATGCCTTAATACTCTGTGGATACATCTTGGGCTATGGGCAGGGCTTAGGGCTTTTAGGGACACCTTGCAGATCTCTCCCTATGTGCAGTTCTGAAGTGCAGCACTGCAGGTGGCTAAGGAACTACCAGTAACTATCAGATGTATTTGCTGGCAGCCAGAAATGAGAATTCAGGACTCTGAAGCTGTAGCCCCAAAGAACAGTGAGATGCTCAAAGGTACCACCTTTGTTTTAGCAATTGAGAGCAAATGGGCACATCCTTCTCTGAAAGGAACTGCTGCCCTCTCTGCCTTCCTTCTGGCCGCTGAGAAGGACAAAGACTATCCCAAATGCATTTTGCAGGCTGGTACCAGTCTGTGCTTCTTTTGCCTTTTCAGCACAGCTCTACTCAAAGCTCCAGCTGCAGCTGCTCACACCAGAGGGTCTGCGGGGGATGTTGACATTTACCTGTCCTACTGTGGCATTGTCAAATGCTCTGCAAACATCTCCAAAAGTCCTAGAAACAAAAAAGCAGCAAAGAAAGAGGAAGCCATTTAGATCTTGCAGTGAAAGCCAGCCCACAGAGGAGATCTCTGCTGTAAATGCCTAAAACCTGCAGGATGCAGGCGAGCTCTGCCAGAAGGCAGATGATGCATCTTCCTCTCAAGTGCATGGGCACTGGGCCTGTCCCTGAAGCATTGCCATTTACTGCCTCAGCTCCTAAAGAGAGCTCCTTCTTTCATCTCGGGTTTCAGTTCTAAACTGTGCAGTTTTTATCCTGACCATGTAGTATTTCCGTCAGCAATCCTTTGGAAAGGAATTGTCCTGAGAACTGTTATCTGACAGCTATCAGGGAGCAGGTTGCTCTTTCAGGCAAGCAAGTTTCTTTCCCTTTTATTAGTGTGGCTGTATGATTTGGAGATATACCAAAATGCTAAGGAAATTAACACAGAACTGTCCCACACTTGGGAGACAAGGAGATCTTCCAGGTCCTGTTCCTTGCTGCAGGCAAGACCTTGGCAGCACGGAGGTGTCTCTGACAATGCCTTCTGGGTACACTCACAAATTCTGAGCAGCACTGAGAAATGGGACAATCTACCCCCAGTGTCTGAACATGGGGATAGATGTCTGTTTGCAGGTGGCCTGACTTCACACTGGATAGATATTCCGCCAGAAAAACATCTGGCCCATGGTTGTGTAGAAGTAACTGTGGTTGGACTCACCCTCTGCCAATATATTCCAGTTCAGTGTATTTCATCATGGGATTTTCCATGTTCACTATTTTCCCTGAGGGAAACAAAATGCAAGATGCTCACTTTAAAGCAGAGATCCCAGCTTCCAGGAGATACAAAAGGCAGACCCAGAGCCTGGAGCTTTGAACCCTTTGTGGTCGGCTCCTGGGTAACCACAACAACCAGGCAGACAGCTCTGCAGCACAGGTGGCCAGCACAGAGACTGATTTTCTACAGCATTTCCTGTGGGGAAATGTCTCTAAATGTCCCTGGGACACCAAACTCAGGAAAAGCATTTGGTACAGCTATGCTGACACCTGCACACGAGACACTGTCCCTCAGACAAGAAATACAGCAGACGTACTCAGTAGCTCCAGGGAGTCACCCTTGATCTCCTGTTGCTGAGCAGCAGCTGGGTGAGCACCGGAGATGAACAAACTGCCCCGGCTCCACTTCTCAGGCTGGGGAGCAAAGGCTCCTTTAGACAATGGTGCTGCTGCAGCAGGTTTGGTGACAAAGCCCTTGTAGATCTGTGACAAGAAATGAGTTTATGTCAGAAAGGTGGCTGGCAGAGATTAGCCTGAGATCCCATTTCAAATGCAAGCCCTTAGGAAGGTGCTGTCAGCCACATGCAGGGCTCTTAAGTGGGTTTTTTCTGATGTCCACTTCTCAAACTGGATGGGTCAAAACCAAAGGCTAGTTCTACTCGAGTTCATGGCCAGATTCATGTTCCATTGTTATGGATTTTCTGAAGGATCACTGCCACAATGACCATTCTACTTCCTCTCAAGGATTCCTTTCCCCCTCCAAGGGCTTCAGACACACTTGCATCTCCTTGTTCAAATGTTCTGCCTCCTCCCACTGGGTCCTCTTTTCCTGCACCATCTTCAGGTCATGCTCAACCTGTAGCACCTTTGGTGGGGACAGTTCCTGTGCCTCACGCCAGCCTCGGGGTTCTTCATTGCCACTCATTTGCTGGAAGTCTTTGCTGACTGCCTGGTGAGATGTCAACACTTGCACCTCAAGTCAAACAGAACAAAGCAGTCAGAGACTACAGCTTGTCCCTGTCAGTCAAGAGTCATTGACTGTGAGGAAAGGGGAAGAACAGATTTACAAGGGATACAGACAGCTTGTTTCAATCCTCCATCTGGGTCACCATATTCCCCTGTAAAAACACCTCAAGAAACAAGGAGAGCAGGAACAGGCCAGGAGGAATCAATTTGGATGACTGCTGGCCAAAAGGCCAAAGGACAAGTCCCACTGTCCAGGGCAGCAGTTGAGATTCAGCACACCAGGAAATGTCCTTCAGAGTGACTGTGATACACACTACAGCAGGATGGCACTCAGAGGCATCACCCCGCTCCCTGCTGCTCTGCAGTGCAAAGGTAAGAAGGGCACAAACCACCAGTTTGGTGACTGCAGTGGCTATCCCTCTTTCACTCACTTGCTTTTGTAGAGCCTGAGAGAGGAGATTAAGTTTTTCTCTGACGATTTTCATTTCTTCCTCCTGCCTCTTCTCCCTTGCCTTGATCTTAGCCTGAGCTTTCTGAAACTCCGAGTCCAGCTGTTCCTTCAAGTTCCGTAAAATACAAGAGAGAGGATCTTTCATGAGTGGAGTGGCTGCCACTCTTTCACTCACCTGGTTTTGTTGATCGCCCCTCTGCTGGTGGAGATTCATCTCCTCTTGAATTCTTCTCATGTCATCCTGGTTCCTCTTCTTCACTTCCATGATGGCCCTCTGAGCTTCGGGCAGCTCTGCTTGTGGCTCTGCCTTGAGCTTCTGTACACACAAATGCAGAGCAAGTGACTGGGAGCTGCCATCAGGCTCAGCTTTTTCCTCTTGCAGCCTCCAAATCACATTTATTCAGCCACTTCTTTCTGCTTCCCTACCCACATCTGCTTCCAATGAAACCCTCCTGTCCCAGTGCTGATCTCTGCAGATTCCAAGGCTCTGTGCTTTCAGTGCCTCTGGGACTCCTGGCCTCCTCAGCCCCAAGAGCTGTGTTTCATGCCCCTCTTCCTGCCCTTCTCTCTGACACCTGGCGAGTCAGGCTTACCTGGCCATTCTCCTGTGGCTCTTCCACCTGCTGCCTGAGCTGCTCTTCCTGCTCTCGGGCTGGGAACAGCTCTCCCTGAGTCTGGCATGGCATCTCTGATAAAGCAATCTGCTCCTGCTCTTTCTCTGGAAGGACCTGCACAGAAAGCAAGAGAAGATGGGTTTCAACTTTCCATACGACATTTGTGGGCCAAGATTCAAAGTCTGATGGGCTCACACGTTCCCAAAGCACTGTGCTGCTGCTCTCCTGGGTCATTCTCTGCCCGTGAGGAGGCACAGATTCCAAAGTGACCCTGGCACTACAATCAGGGGCCTTTGGGGGCTGAAGCTCCAACAGCCTCTCAGGCAGCTGACAGGGAAGGTGTGGCATTTCTTAAGGGTCTGGTGAGGGCCTCCTTCTGCTTCTGCCATGCCCTGTTTGTCTTTCAGTATTGCCTGACACCCAGCCCAGTCCCACAGCTCCATCCTAGCTCTGCAGGTGGCTTCCTTTGTGAGATAGACAGACAGACAGACAGATAGATAGATAGATGGAGAGAAAGACAGATCTCACTCTTATAATCTCTCTTTACTCTCGTTTCTGTTGCTACACACATCAACCCTTGGTAGCCATTGCCCTGATCAGCAGCAATCCTGACATTGCTCTCCTGTTGCTTCAATAAACCACACTCCTGGGGAATCTGGAGCATTTAGGTCCTTATGGAATGCAATCAGATCCAGAGCATTTGCACTGGGAACGGCACTCTTGCAGCATCTGTGCTCGGCCAAGTGCTTCTCTTGGACTCGACAACACTGACTGTGCCAAAGGGGCTGTAATTAGAAATGAAGCCCAGACCCTCCAAGCTCCTCTGATCTCTGAGGACCAGCTGGAATGCAAGAGCATTAATTTCCTGCTCAATTCCCAAACACCATGCTTACTGATTGCCTGGCTGCAAAAAGGCACAGGTACTGTCAATATGAACGCAAAGTGCAAGGCCCCATTGACTGGTCTGGCACCAGAACAGCTCCTTCGGCACCAAGGCCGCTGCCCCAAACAATGTGTTCTCATGTAAAAATACTGCATCCACCAGAAATGCCACCTTGCAAAAGAAAATGCTAGCAGAATCTCAACAAGCGCTGGAAAAGGGCAGAAAAGATGGAGGAAAATCGCCTTGCATGGCTGAAAAAGGAGAAACTGAACAGGACTGCTCCTGATAACAAAGGAAGAAATCACAAGATGAAAGAGTCACCAAATCCAGTGTCAAAAGCACTTGGATGCAGTGACGGGATATCTGTCGAAGAACTAGCATTTGTAGTGAGCATTATCTTGTAGGGATTTATGGAAATCTGCCTAAAGACAGCACCACCCACCCCTGCCACTTACTCCCTTGGAGCCATCGGGCTCTGCTGTGACCACAGCTGCAGGCTTCTGGTTGTCTTGCTCGTTTTGCTCCTCTTTGGCTTCTTCTCCAGGAGCAGAGGGAGCCGGGGCAGAGACCGCTGTTGCTTCTGTCATCTGCGGCAAGAGAGAAGCATGAAGGACAGGCCGTTACCTATCGTTAACAACCTCCTCTCTCCTCGGATCTACAACCACCTCTTCTAAGGAGAAATCATCAACTTTGTTAGCAATGGGATTCTGAGTCACTCCGACCCGATGAAAATAGGCTCATTCAACAGAACACTATTGGATGAACTCTACGAATTTGATAGTCCTCCCTGGCTGCTATCCACAAGCAACAGCGCCTCTGCACAACGGAGCTTTTAGCTCTTGAAAGCTCTGAAATGGAAAAGTAGGAAATAGCCAGCAAGGCCTTTGCAATTGCTGCGGCAGACATGGAAAATTAAAGTGGATCAGAATCCCCCCCAGCGCACAAAAAGGGCAGGAAAGGTTGTGCAGGACTGTCCTTGCTTGCTGGAAAGAGAGAAAATGAGCAGGGCTTCTCCTCCTAGCAAACCATCAAACCACAAGTAGCAATTGTCACCTCCTCAGGCGGCTGAATCACTTGGATGCAGAGAGGGGATGTTTGGAAGAGAAACAGCCCTTGTGGTGAGCACTGTCCTGTATGGATCTGTAGAAGTGGTCCTGAAGGTCCCTCACGAGCCTCCCGTTGTCCAGGCTAAAGCTCCCTCAGCACCTCCTCATTGGCCTTGCGCTCCACACCCTTCCCCAGCTCCCGTGTCCTCCTGTGCACGCGCTCCAGCCCCTCAAGGCCTTTCTGCTTCACAGGGCCCCACAACTGGACACAGCACTCCCAGCTGTGCCCGCAGCGCTGCCCAGCCCAGGGGGACGGTCACTGCCCTGCTCCTGCTGCCCCACTGTTGCTGGCACAGGCCAGGATGCCCTTGGCCTTCTTGGCTACCTGGCCACGCGCTGGCCCACCTTCAGCTGCTCTTGACCGGCACCCCTGGGTCCTTTTGGCCCACTGGGCTCCCTCACCACAGAGTTGCCCGTTTGACTTCAAATACAGCATCCACAATTTTACATTGTCCTTCTAGTTCTACAACCACATCTTGTCAGGTAGTAGCATGAAGTTTGATAGGAATAAAAATCTAGGTCACTGTGACTTGATTAAAATGGGCTAATTCAACTCTACAGGAAATTCCTCATTTAAAGTATTCATCCCTGTCTGGTGTCAGTAAGCAATGTTGTCTCTGCAAACTGTGTTTGTTGGTATTCAAGCTCTGCAATGGAAATTAGAAAATATCCAGATATGCCTTTGTGTTTGTTGCTGAAGGCATGAAAATGGATTTTCTGTCGGCCTGCATGGCTGGCCCTGTACAGTCTACTTGTTCTGGCTAAGCTCACAGCTTACTCTACAATACTTCAACACCAAGAACATGAAATGTTCCTTTCTCACTCACCTTAGGATCAGCACCGCTGAAGACATGCTTCAGGTGACCTGTAGTGGGCAAGGGAAAATGAACCAGATGCTGTGAGAAAATTGCCTGGACTGGTGAATCCCACAGAACAAGCAACGCAAACAGAGAGTATTTTCCGTTTCACAACATCCCTCCAGGAGACACATTTCATTCACACAACCAGCAAGAGATCAGGACAGTATTCTTGGTTGTGCCTACACTTTGGCCTGTTTAGCCAGTAAATGAATACAAACATGGTCAAGAAAATGCAAATTGTTCTTTAACACCCAATGCTCCTGTTCTACCAAACACATAACACATCTTTTTAAAATCCTCTCCTTCCAGCACCTTTTTTTGTTTGTTTTTTTTTTTTTAATCAGTTGTATGCACTAATGCTCATTATCTTGCTGGACACATTTGCCCAGAAAAGCTTCCCCAAAATTCCACTGAGCTGTGGCAGCTCTATTGTGACACAGCACAGCAGCAGCTCCAGGGCTCAGGAGCAGACACTCACTGCTTTGGAGTTTGCATTCCATGGCAAAGGGAATCACTATTTTAGCACTCAGTCAAGGGTCCAATTAGACAGTCAAATCCTTCCATGACAAAATTTAGAATGAAAGAAGCTTTCCGTGAATTATGGGAACACCTGCAGAGTTTTTAGGACGCCTTCCAAGAAGGTTCTCCAGTTTACATTTTCAAAGCTGTCTTGCTTGTCCCAGCAAACTGAGGAAATGACAGACTCTGCTGCCTCGGACTCTCCCATGGAGAGAACAGAACCCCTGCGGGTTCCTTTGCAAATGCTTCCCCTGTGGCTACAGACACCCCCTTGTTAGCTGAACGTCTTGACAGGAGCTTTACCAAACCAGCGGCACCCTAATGCTCTTTCTGTTTCAAAATAACTCAGTCACTAAGAAAGAGCAGAAAGACATACAAAAGCCAGGTTCTGTTACACCCAGGGAAAACCTCTACTTACGTGCCAGGTTAGTCAGGTAATAGCTGGAATAGGAAATGCCGTAAACAGTGAAAAAAGCAGCAGCAAGTTCCTCAATCATTGTAGCACTGTTGTGCAGATTTGCTCCAACACTAGAAAAAACAAGGCTCTTGTCAGTGTGCAGCTGCCCACAGACAAACGCCTCAACCAGGAGGATGCTCCTGCACTGAGCAAGCCCTAGGACTGCTCTGAGGACACTGAGGCCTTCCGTGCACCAAGTCAACCTTCTGATGTCACCATGACCACATGGCAACCATGCCCTGACATCACAACGCAAACACTCGATATTGGCCTGTGAATTTATGCAAAGCAATAACCAACCTTCGCACAGCAAACGCCCAATAGCCTGCGAAGTTCTCCTCTGTCACAAAGCAGCACAAATTCCACTCGTGGGCCAAACCCTGTTGTTCAAGGGATCCAAGAGTAACTCCAAGAGCGCACCAAGCACCTACAGCCTGTACCCCAACTGAGCACTCAGCTGGGACCCAAGCAAAGGGAGCCAGACCAAGAAAATAGCCCAAAGCACTGCATATCTGAGAAATGACCCTCACTTTTAAAACGTCAAAGGTTTATTAAACCTTAACAAAGCACTGAACAAGGAAAAATTGCAGCACTGGGAGTCTCTATGACCATTACGAGCAGCTCATCTACAAAACGGATCTCTGCCTTGTATACCCTTTAGCCCCTCCAGAGTTTTGTCAGTCAACCCTTTCTCTGCCGTCCACTGGTGGAGATTCCTTTCTTACATCTTGACTGGAGGTCAGGTGTTGTTACACCGCGCCTGCTGGTCACAAGCCGGCCCTCCCCAAAAGCCCTGACTACCAAGGCTATTACAAGGGGGAGGGGAAATAGAACTATGGCAGGATATATTACAATAACATCACTATACATTTTAACATCCACATAATATCTATCTCTCAATTGTGAGAGCCAACTATTACATTAATCATCTATAACACACAGAACCAGGAGAGAACGCACTGTTGGCATAACAGCTGAAATAATTCCAAACAAATCTCCCACATATTTGCACGTTTATTGGATATGCCCAGGGCTCCTGAGTACGTACATCTCTGCCTTTATTCCCCTTTGGGAACAGTCAAACTGGCAGCATCTGCCTGCCCGCAGGAGCTGCTCCAAGCTGGGAATGCGACTGGCGGTGCGGATTTCCAGAGGCTTCTGTGTCCCAGGAGAAGCCAAGGCAGGAGCGGGTTGAAAGGTGTTGGTGCTGCTGCTGCTGCTCTGTGCCAGAGAGCCCCGGCTGGGCAGGGCACGGTGCCCACGGTGCTGCGGGCTCTTTCTCCTGCCAGAGCAGGGCACACCTGGGAACAAGGCATGGCAACTTGTGGGGAAACCAGAGGGTGTGTGGGGGCTGCATTGCTCTGCACACACCCAGGCCACCTGTGCCACAGAGTTCTGGAGCCTAAAAAGATAAAGCAGATGGAAATAGCTGGAAAAGGTTTCATTTTGACCTTTCTTACCTGTTCACAGAAGTTGCCAAAATGAAAGTTACCAAGCAGGGCCTGATCCCTGCTGCCAGCTCAGGGTTAGAAAGGAGGCATTCGTTTATTTCAGTACTCGGTGCATAGGGAATCACTTCCCTAACACTTGCACACCCAGCAATCCCACTTACTAGTTTGTATCCATGGAACTAGGACATATTCAATACTTAGCTGAAACTTACAGGCTAAACATTACTCCAAATTATTTGACATATTTAAATCATTTCTCAGAATTTACTGACATCAGAGTAGGAGTATCCTGTAGGTCCCCAGTGGTCAGTGCCACAGGTTCAGGAGGAGACCCATGCACAAAATAATCTAAGACACAACTGGGCTTGCAAAGCAAATTTATTCCATTAGTTCCAGTAGCAAATAATACATACCAAGCCCTGGATTCCTAAAAACCCACTGAGCAGGAGAGGGAGATGGAGCGTGGTGCTTGGTGGCAGGGGAAGGTAGGCAGTGCACTTCCAGGACATCCCCTGGATCAAAACGGTGTGCATCTCGTCCTTCTCACCCCTCCAGCCCAGAACCAGGCCTTATATCTCCTGCACAGGAGCAGAATTTTCCCAGTCACAGCATCAGCTCACACATGGCCGGCACGTCAGATGAGGCCACGATGGCTCACCATACCGACTCCATGCCAACAACAGCTCCATTATGCATTGTTCCCCTTTCAAACCTTAACTGCCCACCGATTGACCAATGCCTTGTTTCTCTTTCAAGGGTCATGTTCCCACCCATTAAACAATACACTTTTCTTCATTGTCTTGTCAACCTGCTCAACCATGGCTCAAATATGGCAGGGCCTCGGACACGACTCAGGTTCCTGACACAGGCCTTTGGGAAATATTCCATTCCTCAAATTCTCCTTTGCTGGTCAAGAGCCTCCTAAAAACACTTTCTTCCCTTTGAATGCATTCCAGCTACCTTCTTAGCAGAACCACTCTCTTTATTCTCAAGGCTAAAGTAGCCACTCGCACCCATTAGGCACTGCAATGGGGCAATACAGGGTTCAGCCACGCCTGTTAAAGCTAAAGGAATTCTCCAGACTAAGCCCTATTTGTTACACTTAACGCCTCTCCTTCCTATTTTAGAAATCAAACACAAGCATTTCATCAATACACCCTGCGAGTGTTCTTGCTGAGGGAAGCCACATTGCTGTGTCAATAAAGCAGCCAGGACTCGGTCTCTTCGTGCAGGGAAAGCCAACTCTTTATTCACATGACTCCTTTTTATACCGTTTTCACAGGCCTCGTGTTCAACTCCAATTGCCTGGTCGTTTTCTTGCCAAACAATTCATTGCTTAGAAGGTGGTTTTGTGTGGACGTGCTAAGACTCCCTCTTCTACTCATGTGTTTACATTTTTCCTTTGTGGACTCTCATCGGACAGATTTCTTGTTTATTCCAGAAGCAAACTGTAATAACTGCAGTCATTCTTATGATTTTTCACATGGGAAGTTAGCTAGCTGCACGTAGAAGACATAACAGGCCAGCTGGTCATTTTTAGCAGAGCAAGGCCTGATTTTATAAGGCCTTTCTTTCACAATGACCCTACCTGTGTGCAACACATTGTGACTTTCTTTCAGAAAATTATTGAAGAAAATACAGATTGCCTACTGCAATTGTTCTGCTCACTTCTAAATCAGTTTGCTACTCAAGCAAAACCCTCAGGCACGTCCCCGATTCCCTCTCTCCCAGCAGCTCAGAGCTGCGTTGCACAGCGCTTGCTGTGTGCCAGAGAGCACAAAGCCGGCTGGCCTGCTGGCCCTGAATATTTCTGCCAAACGCTCTGCATTGCACACCTTTGCTCTGGCTCAGTGCAGAACTGCAGGAGCGCAGGCGCTTCCTCCCAGAGCTGTGTGAGGCGCTGGCTCCTGCAGACGGGACCTGACAAGCTGTCACTGCCTCCCGCTGGCCGCGGGTCCCCTGGCAGAGCTGCCGTGCCTGAAGGACGCTGCCCTGTGCTCCAGCCTGCCCAGCAGCCCGGCTCCCTCCCCCGGTGCCCAGAGTGCTGCACACACTGCTAACCTTTCCTTTCCCAGGAGCCACAGGGCAGCCGGCAGAAGAGTAGCAATGCTCAGCCAGGCCACCGGCCCTCGGCTGCCCCTCGCCTTTCTCTGCCCCGCGGCAGACTCCAGACGGCCAATGCCTCCGGTCCGGGCTGTGCCCAGCAGGGCTCCGCTTCCCCTCGGGAGCAGCCAGCTGCCGCTTGGGCTCTGAGAGCGGAGGATGTGCCCGGTGCCAGGAAGAGGCCTGCAGGGCCGGGCTGCCGCCTCCTGCAGCTACAAGGGTCCCCTGGCAGCCTGCCTGTGCCGAGGCTCAGGCTGCTCCGGGCTCTGCCGGGGCTCTGCTGCGGCTCCAGCCCGGGCAAGGCCGGGCCCGCTCTCACCTCACAGTCGCTGACAGCTCTGCGCCGGAGGAGACCTTTCAGAGCACCCTCTCTGATCTTTCTGCTTTCTCAGCTGAGCAGGGCTCTCCTCCAGCCAAAGACATTGCACTTAGGGATACAAGTCCAAGTGGCAGGCGCCCAAATGCTCTCGGGTCACAGCTGAAGGCCTGCATCAGCACAGGGTGTTTGGACTGCCCCACTCCCCCTTTGGTTTTTCCTGCAAATGCCATTGCCCTTTCTGCCTCAAACAGAAGTACCACAGCAGGGCAAAAACAGACCAGTGGGCCGTATTCCAAAGGCAGCGTGGTCTGAAGAGGATGAATGAAGGAGAGCCTTCCCCACTTTCACACCGTGCCAAAGACTCCCTAAGTGTCACTTTGCACCTTTAAGAAACAACAGGCAATTCAGAAGGAAACCTTGAGGTTATTCACGGAGTGAGAAAGAAGGGAATCTTCAAGGTGAGTTGTGGTTTCAGAAACTTTATTCATTTCCAATGCTACTGTTCCCTGTCCTATTAGACAATCCTACCCTAACACTGACCCTAACCCTGACCTACAATCCTAGTCGAAGTAAATGGTAATGGTCCTGATGTGATTATCACATTCTTGTCTCCTTCCTCTTCTTCACTGAAACAATCAGTGGCAGCAGGCTGGACGCAGGCTCAGCAAATGTTACAAATGGATGCTGCCCAAAGGAAAAAAAATCAACAAAAACCAATGAACCATGAGTTTCCAAGCTCAGTATTTCACAGGATTCCTCTGGCTCCTAGAGAGATGCAGAAAGAGGAGTGAGGAGACCATCTGCTCCCCATCTTTATGTGCAGGACCTTGCCATCACAGACAAACCTGGCTCAGAATCTCACTCACCCGTTTATTCTGGTTTCTCCATCTTGCTGGGATTTTTGCCCTGCCAGCGCTCTAGAAGTGGTGCTTTCTGTCCCTGGGGTTTCTTCCTTTCAGGAAACTCCAAGGACTCACATAGGTCCCTGTCTTTGAAAGACAGGCACCGTGCTCATTTCCACAGGGAGACAGAGCAGCGTCTACCTTTCCATGCCCTGCCCCTCCTGTGCTGGATGGCACCGTTCTTCCCGACAGGGCCAGCCCAGTGGTGCTGGCTCCAGCAGTTCCCTCTCTGCCACACAACCTGGCAGTAAGCCTGGGCCAGTTCCCCTCTTCCTGAGCGTGCCAGGCAGCAGATGGGGCTGGGACAAGTCCCTCTCAGCTGTCCCTGTTTGCGTGCCAGAAACCTCTAAGGGTGGGGTGGGGGGCACAAACCAGAGGCTCACTGTGAGCCCCTCACAGCCCCTCCTGCCCGCAGCCAAATCTCTCCAGACTGCTCTGCCAGGACGGGCATCCTTGGGTTCCTCCACCACCATTTCATGGCTCTGTACCCTGCATTGCTCTACTTCAATTCTTTTGCCATTAAATAAAACAGAATACCCCACCAAAATACAAAACAGGGCGACAGAAACAGAGGACAGAGCGCCTCTCCTCTGAGGACAGGCTGAGAGACCTGGAGTTATTCAGCCTGGAGGAGAAGAGGCCCCAGGGAGACTTCATTGCTGAGTTCCAGTACTTCAAAGGGGATTCTCAGGAAGTAAGAGATACCTTTTTTCACAGGCTCAATTGCAGTAGGACATGGGATAATATTTATAACATATAATGGGGATTGAGTCAGATTAGGTCTAAGGAAGAACTTGTTTGCTTGGAGCATGGTGCCACACTGGCACAAGTTGTCCCAAGAGCTGAGTTTCATTTAAAAAAGTGATTTTAATTGTTGTTGATCTCTTGCTCTTTGAGTCATGTTGCTTGCTCTGAGTATGGCTCTGGTAGTAAGTACTGAAAACCAATAATGAGCTTGTGGTTTTCTTGCAGTGCATGCAGGTTTTAATGATTATTATCTCCTATATTTATTAAATACAGAAAACATGTTAAGAAGATGGCACCTTGTGGAACAATTTCTGATTACGTATAGATGTTCTGATCTGACAGATGAAGTCTGTCTTCTTTTCAAATGGGAATACACTTAGTATTTATTTAATTATAAAATATTTATGGTCTGCAGCTAAAAACCAGAAACTTCATTCTTTAATAGTAGTAATGTCTTTAAAGACAAGATTTAATCTAAGTTACTGATCCTCTTGTTGATGGCATTTGTGTCTCTTTGGCCAGTCAAAAAAAAAAAAAAGTCAAAACATATGTCATTGGGTAATTTTTGGTCATGAAAATTGTTAATTGTGCCTAGACACAAATCTATAGATAAAGTGGCCACTTTTTATTTAGAAAGAGCTATTAATTAAATGCCAGTAGAGTGTTATTTCTGTACAAAATACTTCATGTAGACAAAGGTAAAGTATTTTAGTATTTTTATTTCTGTATTATAGGATACCAGTTTAGTGCTTAATTTAATCATGTTTCTTTTATCAGTGTATTTCACATGTATTGCCCATAAACTCTTGCACTTTTGTCTGGAGAAAATAATTATTGCAGTCTACACACTTAAAATAATGTGAAAATGAACATATCAAATAATGTAAACGCTGATTTTCAAGAACTGAAATAACTTAAAAGTTTTCCAGCTTGAAGGTATAATATATAATTTTACTTAAAATTACTCAACTGGTTAATAAATACTTTTTCTTCTATACCTATTTATATATATATGTATACATACATATTTATGTGCGAGTGTATATATATAATTTTATATATTGTTTGTATACATTTTTCACTTTAGGTATAGAAACTTGGTTTGGACTCTTACTGTTATTGTTTGCGGTGCTTGAGGGCTAATTGCCAAGTAGATTCTGCTAATTGCCAAGTAGATTTTGATTTAACTGCAATAGTAGTGGAAATTACAATAGAACAGGGCAGTTTGGCGGACTAAACCTTCAATTTGTGTTGTGTTTGTGATCAGTTGCATGTCTGTAGTTTGTATCTCTGAAGACAGAGTGTGTAAAAGAGAGTTTTTTTTCCCACATCTGTGCATTTGATTCATGACAGAGATGGTTTTGAGACAGTAACTAATGTTAAAAAATGAGACTTATTGTGGAGACAAAAAGCTTGCCAGTCGTTTTAAATTGCATAACTGGAATTATGTTTTTATGCCTCCTGGAAGTTAATTATCAAAAATGAAGGAAGTTCATTATCGGAAACAAAGATACTGAAAAATAGTAATGAATGCGTTAACGCTTAAATCAACTTTGTTAATCCAAGGTGAATCTCTCTTTAAAGTTCCTGCTGCCACATCTCTCTTATCTTGCACAATTCTATATCATCTTTATCATCTGGCGCAATTCTATAGAATCCTTCCTTCAGAGAGCAATAGTAAAGTGAAAACTGCACCAAATAATTTTACATACGTGAAGGTTTAAAACCCTGGACCCATGATTGGGTAATTGAAGTAAAGAAGCATTCAAATGTCAAAGGAATGCTCATGTGTTTCCAAAACACATTTTTCAGCTCAGATAATGATATAGAAGAGTTCCAGTTGTCTCAGGATAGAAATCAACTAGAAATGGACACTGTTGAAGATCTGAGAAGAAAACTCCATAGGCTGGAGAAAAGAAATTTGGAATTACACAATCAACACAATCAAGAGGTAAGGACTGGATTGTTTGTTTGTTTGCTTTATTTTACCCTTGGAAAAAAAGTAATTTGTTTCCTTGAAATAATCCTCTCATCAGGTGACTCAAAATCACATTCAGTAGTTGGAAAATATCGAAGTAGCATTGTACAGACGTCTTTCGCCTGTCCGTAGGAACTGATATCACTTCTAGCGTCATTGCTAATAGTTGAAGGTGTGTGCAAGAAACTTGAGCACTTCACAACAGCAAAGTCATGCAGAAGAACATTTTGCACCCCCAGTTTTGGAATTCTCAATGTAAGATGTGGTTTGTTTGAGTGTTTTAATCCCAGTAATTCCAGGGATCCATTTTACAGAATCACCCCACAACTGATGGAGCAGTGGGAGCACAACAAGAGCAAGTCACTGTGGAAGAAGCAGGAATCTCTAAATAAAAGGATAGGGAACAACAAACTTGGTTTATTGGCTGTATTTAGTGGAAGACAGATGAATGAGCACCCACACCAGCTGCCCCTAACAAACTCCTCAGAGAAGAATTGTTACTTAGAGCAGTAATAAAATTCAAACGAAAGAAAATTTTTATGGAGTATTTTTTCACTGCTGCTGCATTTAGGTACCAGTTTGCCACAAGAGCATCAGGGAAAACCTTTGTAATGGGGTTCAATTATTTCCTACGACTGGAGCTCCTGTTAATAAGGAAGCTGCTGCTTTGTAGATGTTCTGAAGAAGTGCATGTTTTACTTTCCACCTTCTTGCATTCAAATGGCTTGAATGTGTTTTCCTGGGTCCAGATTTTGGCAGCAGTGACTAGACTAGCTTTCTTGCACCAGATAAGAGCCATTTGGAAGCCTTTTCTTTGTTCTGTTTGTCGTGTTTAATAGCATACTGCTATTAACTGCTATTATGACTGCTGGACATCATTGGACTGAAGTTTGTGTTTACATAGTGAGTCACCAGGTGTCTGATAATCTAGTATCCCAACACAACTGCTTTTCTAGTGGCTAAATGTAGTTACCAGAAAATTGCCTGTGGAATATAATTGTAGTTTTTATTTTCTTAAGGCAGAGTATCTTTGAAAAAACAGAGAGGTATGTTTGAGATACATGAAAGTGATCTAGGAACAGGATCAGTTTGCAAAAAAAAAAACCAGTATCTAAAATGCGCAGTTTCAGGACTGTACTTCAAATTCAGATGGAATAAGATGGCAGCTGTGAATGCAATTTCTGAAATATTTATTTTCTAGGTATCTCACCATGAAAAAAAAATGAAATTAAGGTTGAAACTTGAGAGAGGAGAAGCTCTTCATCAGCATCTGGAGAGTGCAAGGTCATTTACTAGAAAAGAGGCTCATATACAGCTGCATTCTGCAGAGGACGAGTTGTGGGATGTTAAAAGGAAACTTTTGGAACTTCAAGGTAATAAAAACCCAAAAATCATAGACCAGAGGCTACATCAGTCCCAAGTCACGAAAGCAAGCAGAGATTGCACAAGGTTTTACGGTTACAGCCTTTTTTGAAAGTCTCTTATTTTCCCATGTCCTACTCATGTGCTTCTCTAAGCTCCTAAGAGTTTAGAAAGCCCTTGCTGTCTCATATGAATTCAATATAACCTGCTAAACCTATCAATCCCTTTTTTTTTCCTCTTGCTCCTTACCTTCTGTTCTTCCTTCCCTTGGTGTGTACAGAACTGTAATTAAGGTGTCCCTCTCCACTTCCTGCTTATCACTATGCCAGCAGTTCTTCCCTCTACATTTCAGAGGAAAAGAAAAATAAAATCTAATCCAGTTTATTAGTTTACATTCTTTCCAAAAACTTTTTCTTTCCCCCCAAGAGCTCTCATTGTGCTGCTTTTTCCTTTCACCTTTTCAGATATTTCTAGCTATTCATTGCTCATATCTGGCCTCTTCATGTCATCTTTGGTTTTGTTTTTATACAAATAACGTGTGTTATGATAGTAGTATGTGGAAAGGAGGGGTTTTACCTACATATTTTCCCCCTATTAGTTCTGCATTCAGAAACTCCAGTTTTCTTAATCCTTCTCAAACAGGGAGGTATTTCTTACACTTAAAAGCTGGGGAGATGCATTTTTTTGTTACCTAAGTAAGTCTAATACTCTTTAAATTTAGTACAGGAGATGTATTTGTGAACCTTTGGTGTTCACTGAAAAGACTGGAGCATTCCTGGACTTTGTAACCTTGCAAGGATGGAAGGAGACTCTGAAACTTGCAAGTGCGCTTATACCGCCAGATTTTTTATAAAGATAATAAGAAATCTGCACTTTCATTCATTTGGAGAACACAAAAATTACAAAAATCTCGGTTGGTTTAAATTCCTCAAACTGTTGTTTGTTTGGCTGGGGTTTTTTGTTAGTTTTGTTTTGTTCTTTGTTGGGGTTTTTTCTCTGGTTTTGTTTTTATCGTGACACATGTCAAAGAAGCCAAATAGTCGTGGTGTTGCTTCTCATTTCTTTTTCAGTTTTTAACTTACCGCTTCTTCTTCCTGGTCTCGTGGGGTCTTGCTCACCTCGTGTGGTGTTTTTCATACAATCTCAACTTAAATTCTTGGACAGAGCACCTCACTTGTGCCCTGTCTTCAGTATTTTCTCCAAACTGTTTTTCCGCTGTTCTTCTTGAGGCTCGACTTCCTGGCATCTGATAGGTGTTCCCCAACATTGTGTCCACTAATTCTCTGTGTTTTCCCACCATGTCTCTTCTGGTTGTTTCACCCTTCTCCAGCTAGGAAGAAATTTCAGAAGAATGGGATGAGTTTGAAGTAAAAATCTACTAGAAAGTGGTGATCACATAAATGTCAACATAGCTAGCTGTACTCAGCAACATTAAAAGCTAATACAAAATATTTTGGCTGAGATTGGGAAATGAAGCAAAGTTCCTAGTAAAACTGCTTTTAGGAAAAGAACTTTTCCTTGGCATTGAAGCTTTCACAGAGAAGTAGATCCAGTATTTCCCTGTCTTGGGGTAGTTGCTGGGCTGAAGATTTAAATCACTTGGGCAGCAGTGAATTTCCCCACAAAAGCCAAGCCTTTGCTCATTAGCCCAATCTGCCTGAGGTTTTCCTGGAGTCTTTTTCATGTGGCAGGTATCTGTCTTTACCGTTCCTTAAACTGCGCTTAAAATTAATTGATACAGACTAAATTTTCACGTAGATATTTGGAAATAAGCTAGCCAAGTGTTGCAGAAAAATGCAATTAAGTTCCCCATGCTGTAGAGGCCTCACTTGAAGGAGGTGAATTTTTATTCCTGTCCAAAGGGAGAAGAGTTTTCATTTATAGAAATCTCCAAAGCATTTCCATGTCCTTGTGTGAAAGATGCTACAGGAACACAAAGTGTGGTTGCTTCTCTGTCGTGAAAGTGAATGTGTTAATGTTCCAGTGTGTCACAGGATATCCCAAAACACAGGCAAACACAGGTTCATTATACAATTTTTTCCTGAACATGCTTATTTGCAGTACTATTTACCTATTTCTTTTTCTTTTTCTCACTCTCTCTCTCCCTTTTTTTTTTTTCATGGAAAGAAAAGCGGGCAGCCCAGGTTCCTGATGTCAGTTGGTAGGGTTCCCTTGAGATTGTCAGGGCAGCACAGGTTTGAGGTGGGGGCAGGTAGGGTCTGCGACGTATCTTTAACCGTTTGGATTTTATGGAGGCGGCTGGCCAGGCAGGGCCACAAGCCCCTGGAGACAAGGACCGGTCCTTTTCCCTGGGAAAGAAAAGTGGGCAGGCCAGGTTCCTGATGTCAATTGGTAGGGTTCCCTTGAGACTGTCAGGGCAGCAGAGGTTTGAGGTGGGGGCAGGTTGGGTCAGGGATGGTATCCTTAATCATATGGATTTTTTGAAGGCGTGTGGCCAGCCAGGACCACAGGCCCTTGGATATTACAAATTGGCAATTTTTTCTTGGAAATAAATGTGGGCCACCCAGGTTCCTGATGTCAGTTGGTAGGGTTCCCTTGGGACTGTCAGGGCAGCACAGGTTTCAGGTGGGGGCCGGTTGGCTCTGGGACATATCCTTAATCGTTTGGATATTATGAAGGCAGTTGGCCATTCAGGAACAAAGGCCCCTGGAGACAAGGATCGGTGCTTTTCCCTGGGAAAGAAAAGTGGGCAGCCCAGGTTCCTGATGTCAAGTTGGTAGGTTTCCCTTGGGACTGTTAGGGCAGAACAGGTTTGAGGTGGGGGCAGGTTGGGTCTGGGACATATCCTTAATCGTTTGGGTTTTTTGGAGGCGGCTGGCCACTCAAGGCCACAGGCCCCTGGAGACAAAATCCGGCCCTTTTCCCTGTGAAGAAAAAGTGGGCAGCCCATCTTCCTGATGTCATTTTTTGGGTTCCCTTGGGACTGTCAGGGCAGCACAGGTTTGAGTTGGGGGCAGGTTGGGTCTGCGACATATCCTTAATCCTATGGATTTTTTGGAGGCGTCGGGCCAGTCAGGGCCACTGGCCCCTGGATATAAAAATCGGCCATTTTTTCTTTGCAAGAAAAGTGGGCAGCTCAGGTTCCTGATGTCAGTTGGTAGGGTTCCCTTGGGACTGTCAGGGCAGCAGAGGTTTGAGGTGGGGGTAGGTTGGGTCTGGGACATATCTTTAATTGTTTGGATTTTATGGAGGCGGCTGGCCACGCAGGGACACAGGCCCCTGGAGACAAGGACCAGTCCTTATCCTTGGGAAAGAAAAGTGGGCAGCCCAGGTTCCTGATGTCAATTGGTAGGGTTCCCTTGAGACTGTCAGGGCAGCAGAGGTTTGAGGTGGGGGCAGGTTGGGTCAGGGATGGTATCCTTAATCATATGGATTTTTTGAAGGCGTGTGGCCAGCCAGGACCACAGGCCCTTGGATATTAATGGGCCACCCAGGTTCCTGATGTCAGTTGGTAGGGTTCCCTTGGGACTGTCAGGGCAGCACAGGTTTCAGGTGGGGGCCGGTTGGCTCTGGGACATGTCCTTAATCGTTTGGATATTATGAAGGCAGTTGGCCGTTCAGGAACAAAGGCCCCTGGAGACAAGGACCGGTCCTTTTCCCTGGGAAAGAAAAGTGGGCAGCCCAGGTTCCTGATGTCAGTTGGTAAGGTTCCCTTGGGACTGTCAGGGCAGCACAGGTTTGAGGTGGGGGCAGGTTGGGTCTGGGACATATCCTTAATCTTTTGGATTTTTTGGAGGCGGCTGGCCACTCAAGGCCACAGGCCCCTGGAGACAAAGACCGGTACTTTTCCCTGTGAATGAAATGATGCCAGCCCAGATTCCTTACATCAGTTGGTAGGGTTCCATTGGGATTGTCAGGGCAGCAGAGGTTTGAGGTGGGGGCAAGTTGGGTCTGGGACATATCTTTAATTGTTTGGATTTTCTGTAGGTGGCCGGCCAGTGAGTGCCACAGGCCCCTGGATGTAAAAATCGGCCATTTTTTCTTGGCACGAAAAGTGGGCAGCCCAGGTTCCTGATGAAAATTAACTGGGTTCCCTTGGCACTGTCAGGGCAGCAGAGGTTTGAGGTGGGGGCAGGTTGGGTCTGGGACATATCCTTAATCGTTTGGATTTTTTAGAAGCGGCTGGCCACGCAGGGACACAGGCCCCTGGAAACAAGGACCGGTCCTTTTCCCTGGGAAAGAAAAGTGGGCAGGCCAGGTTCCTGATGTCAGTTGGTAGGGTTCCCTTGGGACTGTCAGGGCAGCACAGCTTTGAGGTGGGGGCAGGTTGGGTCTGGGACATATCTTTAATCGTTTGGATTTTATGGAGGCGGCTGGCCACGCCGGGCCACAAGCCCCTGGAGACAAAGATCAGCCATTTTTTCTTGGAAAGAAAAGTGGGCAGCCCAGGTTCCTGATGTCAGTTGGTAGGGTTCCCTTGGGACTGTCAGGGCAGCCCAGGTTTGAGGTGGGGGCAGGTTGGGTCTAGGACATGTCCTTAATCGTTTGGATGTTTTGGTGGTGTCCGGCCCAAAAATACCGTACACAGGCCCCTGGAGGACAAAAGCCCCTGGAGACAAAGATCCGCAATTTTTCATGGAAAGAAAAGTGGGCAGCACAGGTTCCTGATGTCAGTTGGTAGGGTTCCCTTGAGATTGTCAGGGCAGCACAGGTTTGAGGTGGGGGCAGGTAGGGTCTGCGACGTATCTTTAATCGTTTGGACTTTATGGAGGCGGCTGGCCAGGCAGGGCCACAAGCCCCTGAAGACAAAGATCAGCCATTTTTTCTTGGAAAGAAAAGTGGGCAGCCCAGGTTCCTGATGTCAAGTTGGTAGGTTTCCCTTGGGACTGTCAGGGCAGCACAGGTTTGAGGTTGGGGCAGGTTGGGTCTGGGACATATCCTTAATCCTATGTATGTTTTGGAGGCAGCTGGCCACTCAAGGCCACAGGCCCCTGGAGAAAATGACCGGTACTTTTCCCTGTGAATGAAAAGATGCCAGCCCAGCTTCCTTACATCAGTTGGTAGGGTTCCATTGGGATTGTCAGGGCAGCAGAGGTTTGAGGTGGGGGCAGGTTGGGTCTGGGACATATCCTTAATCGTTTGGATTTTTTGGAAGCGGCTGGCCACGCAGGGACACAGGCCCCTGGAAACAAGGACCGGTCCTTTTCCCTGGGAAAGAAAAGTGGGCAGGCCAGGTTCCTGATGTCAGTTGGTAGGGTTCCCTTGGGACTGTCAGGGCAGCCCAGGTTTGAGGTGGGGGCAGGTTGGGTCTAGGACATGTCCTTAATCGTTTGGATGTTTTGGTGGTGTCCGGCCCCAAAATACAGTACACAGGCCCCTGGAGGACAAAAGCCCCTGGAGACAAAGATCAGCCATTTTTTCTTGGAAAGAAAAGTGGGCAGCCCAGGTTCCTGATGTCAAGTTGGTAGGGTTCCCTTGGGACTGTCGGGGCAGCAGTGGTTTGAGGTGGGGGCAGGTTGGGTCTGGGACATATCCTTAATCTTTTGGATTTTTTGGAGGCGGCTGGCCACTCAAGGCCACAGGCCCCTGGAGACAAAATCCGGCCCTTTTCCCTGTGAAGGAAATGTGGGCAGCCCATCTTCCTGATGTCATTTTTTGGGTTCCCTTGGGACTGTCAGGGCAGCACAGGTTTGAGTTGGGGGCAGGTTGGGTCTGCGACATATCCTTAATCCTATGGATTTTTTGGAGGCGTCGGGCCAGTCAGGGCCACTGGCCCCTGGATATAAAAATCGGCCATTTTTTCTTGGCAAGAAAAGTGGGCAGCCCAGGTTCCTGATGTCAGTTGGTAGGGTTCCCTTGGGACTGTCAGGGCAGGAGAGGTTTGAGGTGGGGGCAGGTTGGGTCTGGGACATATCTTTAATTGTTTGGATTTTATGGAGGTGGCTGGCCACACAGGGACACAGGCCCCTGGAGACAAGGACCGGTCCTTTTCCCTGGGAAAGAAAAGTGGGCAGCCCAGGTTCCTGATGTCAATTGGTAGGGTTCCCTTGAGACTGTCAGGGCAGCACAGGTTTGAGGTGGGGGCAGGTTGGGTCAGGGATAGTATCCTTAATCATATGGATTTTTTGAAGGCGTGTGGCCAGCCAGGACCACAGGCCCTTGGATATTAAAAATTGGCAATTTTTTCTTGGAAATAAATGTGGGCCACCAGGTTCCTGATGTCAGTTGGTAGGGTTGCCTTGGGACTGTCAGGGCAGCACAGGTTTCAGGTGGGGGCCGGTTGGCTCTGGGACATATCCTTAATCGTTTGGATATTATGAAGGCAGTTGGCCATTCAGGAACAAAGGCCCCTGGAGACAAAGACCGGCCCTTTTCCCTGAGAAGGAATGGTTGCCAGCCCAAGTTCCTGATGTCAGTTGGTAGGGTTCCCTTGGGACTGTCACGGCAGCACAGGTTTGAGGTGGGGGCAGGTTGGGTCTGGGACATATCTTTAATCGTTTGGATTTTATGGAGGCGGCTGGCCACGCAGGGCCACAAGCCCCTGGAGACAAAGATCAGCCATTTTTTCTTGGAAAGAAAAGTGGGCAGCCCAGGTTCCTGATGTCAGTTGGTAGGGTTCCCTTGAGACTGTCAGGGCAGCACAGGTTTGAGGTGGGGGCAGGTTTGGTCAGGGATGGTATCCCTAATCATATGGATTTTTTGAAGGCGTGTGGCCAGCCAGGACCACAGGCCCCTGGATATTAAAAATTGGCAATTTTTTCTAGGAAATAAATGTGGGCCACCCAGGTTCCTGATGTCAGTTGGTAGAGTTGCCTTGGGACTGTCAGGGCAGCACAGGTTTCAGGTGGGGGCCGGTTGGCTCTGGGACATATCCTTAATCATATGGATTTTTTTGAGGCGTCGGGCCAGGCGGGGCCACTGGCCCCTGGATATAAAAATCGGCCATTATTTCTTGGAAAGAAAAGTGGGCAGCCTATCTTCCTGATGTCAGTTTGTAGGGTTCCCTTGGGACTGTCAGGGCAGCAGAGGTTTGAAGTGGGGGCAGGTTGGGTCTGGGATATATCCTTAATTGTTTGGATTTTTTGGAGGCGTATGGCCACTCAGGTACACGGACCCCTGGAGACAAGGACCGGTCCTTTTCCCTGGGAAAGAAAAGTGGGCAGCCCAGGTTCCTGATGTCAGTTGGAACGTTTCCCTTGGGACTGTCAGGGCAGCGACGGTTTGAGGTGGGGGCAGGTTGGGTCTGGGACATATCTTTAATCGTTTGGATTTTATGGAGGCGGCTGGCCACGCAGGGCCACAAGCCCCTGGAGACAAAGATCAGCCATTTTTTTTGGAATGAAAAGTGGGCAGCCCAGGTTCCTGATGTCAATTGGTAGGGTTCCCTTGAGACTGTCAGGGCAGCAGAGGTTTGAGGTGGGGGCAGGTTGGGTCAGGGATGGTATCCTTAATCTTTTGGATTTTTTGAACGCGTGTGGCCAGCCAGGACCACAGGCCGCTGGATATTAAAAATCGGCAATTTTTTCTTGGAAATAAATGTGGGCCACCCAGGTTCCTGATGTCAGCTGGTAGGGTTGCCTTGGGACTGTCAGGGCAGCACAGGTTTCAGGTGGGGGCCGGTTGGCTCTGGGACATGTCCTTAATCGTTTGGATAATATGAAGGCAGGTGGCCATTCAGGAACAAAGGCCCCTGGAAACAAGGACTGGTCCTTTTCCCTGGGAAAGAAAAGTGGGCAGCCGAGGTTCCTGATGTCACTTGGTAAGGTTCCCTTGGGACTGTCAGGGCAGCACAGGCTTGAGGTGGGGGCAGGTTGGGTCTGGGACATATCCTTAATCTTTTGGATTTTTTGGAGGCGGCTGGCCACTCAAGGCCACAGGCCCCTGGAGACAAAGACCGGCCCTTTTCCCTGTGAAAGAAAGGTTGCCAGCCCAGGTTCCTGATGTCAATTGGTAGGGTTGCCTTGGGACTGTCAGGGCAGCACAGGTTTGAGGTGGGGGCAGGTTGGGTCTGGGACATATCCTTAATCGTTTGGATGTTTTGGTGCTGTCCAGCCCAAAAATTCCGGACACAGGCCTCTGGAGGACAAAAGCCCCTGGAGACAAAGATCCGCAATTTTTCATGGAAAGAAAAGTAGGCAGCCCAGGTTCCTGATGTCAGTTGGTAGGGTTCCCTTGGGACTGTCAGGGCAGCAGAGGTTTGAGGTGGGGGCAGGTTGGGTCTGGGATATAACCTTAATAGTTTGGATTTTTTGGAGGCGCTTGGCCACACAGGGACACAGGCCCCTGGAGACAAGGACCAGCCCTTTTCCCTGTGAAGAAAAAGTGGGCAGCCCAGGTTCCTGATGTCAGTTGGTAGGGTTCCCTTGGGACTTTCAGGGCAGCACAGGTTTGAGGTGGGTGCAGGTTGGGTCTGGGACATATCCATAATCCTATGTATGTTTTGGAGGCGGCTGGCCACTCAAGGCCACAGGCCGCTGGAGACAAAGACCGGCCCTTTTCCCTGTGAAGGAAAGGTTGCCAGCCCAAGTTCCTAATGTCAGTTGGTAGGGTTCCCTTGGGACTGTCAGGGCAGCAGAGGTTTGAGGTCGGGGCAGGTTGGGTCTGGGACATATCCTTAATCGTTTGGATTTTTTGGTGGTGTCTGGCCCAAAAATTCCGGACACAGGTCCCTGGAGGACAAAAGCCCCTGGAGACAAAGATCCGCAATTTTTCATGGAAAGAAAATTGGGCAGCCCAGGTTCCTGATGTCAGTTGGTAGGCTTCCCTTGGGACTGTCAGGGCAGCACAGGTTAGTGGTGGGGGTAGGTTGGGTCTGGGACATAGCCTTAATCCTATGGATTTTTTGGAGGCGTCTAGCCAGTCAGGGCCACTGGCCCCTGGATATTTAAAATTGGCCATTTTTTCTTGGATAAAATGTGGCCATCCCAGGTTCCTGATGTCAGTTTCTAGGGTTCCCTTGGGAGTGTCAGGGCAGCAGAGGTTTGAGGTGGGGCTGGTTGGGTCTGGGACATATCCTTAATCGTTTGGATTTTTTGGAAGTGCATGGCCACTCAGGGACACGGACCCCTGGAGACAAGGATCGGTCCTTTTCCCTGGGAAAGAAAAGTGGGCAGCCCAGGTTCCTGATGTCAGTTGGTAGGGTTCCCTTGGGACTGTCAGGGCAGCAGAGGTTTGAGGTGGGGGCAGGTTGGGTCTGGGACATAACCTTAATCGTTTGGATTTTTTGGAGGCGGATGGCCACACAGGGACACAGGCCCTTGGAGACTAGGACCAGCCTTTTTCCCTGTGAAGGAAAAGTTGGCGGCCCAGGTTCCTGATGTCAGTTGGTAGGGTTCCCTTGGGACTGTCAGGGCAGCACAGGTTTGAGGTGGGGGCAGGTTGGGTCTGGGACATATCTTTAATCGTTTGGATTTTATGGAGGCGGCTGGCCACGCAGGGCCACAAGCCCCTGGAGACAAAGATCAGCCATTTTTTCTTGGAAAGAAAAGTGGGCAGCCCAGGTTCCTGATGTCAGTTGGTAGGTTTCCCTTGGGACTGTCAGGGCAGTAGTGGTTTGAGGTGGGGGCAGGTTGGGTCTGGGACATATCCATAATCCTATGTATGGTTTGGAGGCGGCTGGCCACGCATGGCCACAGGCCGCTGGAGACAAAGACCGGCCCTTTTCCCTGAGAAGGAATGGTTGCCAGCCCAAGTTCCTAATGTCAGTTGGTAGGGTTCCCTTGGGACTGTCAGGGCAGCAGAGGTTTGAGGTGGGGGCAGGTTGGGTCTGGGACATATCCATAATCGTTTGGATGTTTTGGTGGTGTCTGGCCCAAAAATTCCGGACACAGGTCCCTGGAGGACAAAAGCCCCTGGAGACAAAGATCCGCAATTTTTCATGGAAAGAAAATTGGGCAGCCCAGGTTCCTGATGTCAGTTGGTAGGGTTCCCTTGGGACTGTCAGGGCAGCAGAGGTTTGTGGTGGGGGTAGGTTGGGTCTGGGACATAGCCTTAATCCTATGGATTTTTTGGAGGCGTCGAGCCAGTCAGGGCCACTGGCCCCTGGATATAAAAATCGGCCATTATTTCTTGGAAAGAAAAGTGGGCAGCCCAGGTTCCTGATGTCAGTTGGTAGGTTTCCCTTGGGACTGTCAGGGCAGTAGAGGTTTGAGGTGGGGGCAGGTTGGGTCTGGGACATATCCTTAATCTTTTGGATTTTATGGAGGCGGCTGGCCACTCAAGGCCACAGGCCCCTGGAGACAAAGACCGGCCCTTTTCCCTGTGAAGGAAAAGTGGGCAGCACATCTTCCTGATGTCATTTTTTGGGTTCCCTTGGGACTGTCAGGGCAGCACAGGTTTGAGTTGGGGGCAGGTTGGGTCTGCGACATATCCTTAATCCTATGGATTTTTTGGAGGCGTCGGGCCAGTCAGGGCCACTGGCCCCTGGATATAAAAATCGGCCATTTTTTCTTGGCAAGAAAAGTGGGCAGCCCAGGTTCCTGATGTCAGTTGGTAGGCTTCCCTTGGGACTGTCAGGGCAGGAGAGGTTTGAGGTGGGGGCAGGTTGGGTCTGGGACATATCTTTAATTGTTTGGATTTTATGGAGGCGGCTGGCCACACAGGGACACAGGCCCCTGGAGACAAGGACCGGTCCTTTTCCGTGGGAAAGAAAAGTGACCAGCCCAGGTTCCTGATGTCAATTGGTAGGGTTCCCTTGAGACTGTCAGGGCAGCAGAGGTTTGAGGTGGAGGCAGGTTGGGTCAGGGATAGTATCCTTAGTCATATGGATTTTTTGAAGGCGTGTGGCCAGCCAGGACCACAGGCCCTTGGATATTAAAAATTGGCAATTTTTTCTTGGAAATAAATGTGGGCCACCCAGGTTCCTGATGTCAGTTGGTAGGGTTGCCTTGGGACTGTCAGGGCAGCACAGGTTTCAGGTGGGGGCCGGTTGGCTCTGGGACATATCCTTAATCGTTTGGATATTATGAAGGCAGTTGGCCATTCAGGAACAAAGGCCCCTGGAGACAAGGACTGGTCCTTTTCCCTGGGAAAGAAAAGTGGGCAGCCCAGGTTCCTGATGTCACTTGGTAAGGTTCCCTTGGGACTGTTAGGGCAGAACAGGTTTGAGTTGGGGGCAGGTTGGGTCTGGGACATATCCTTAATCTTTTGGATTTTTTGGAGGCGGCTGGCCACTCAAGGCCACAGGCCCCTGGAGACAAAGACCGGCCCTTTTCCCTGTGAAAGAAAGGTTGCCAGCCCAAGTTCCTGATGTCAATTGGTAGGGTTGCCTTGGGACTGTCAGGGCAGCACAGGTTTGAGGTGGGGTCAGGTTGGGTCTGGGACATGTCCTTAATCGTTTGGATGTTTTCGTGCTGTCCAGCCCAAAAATTCCGGACACAGGCCTCTGGAGGGCAAAAGCCCCTGGAGACAACGATCCGCAATTTTTCATGGAAAGAAAAGTGGGCAGTCCAGGTTCCTGATGTCAGTTGGTTGGGTTCCCTTGGGACTGTCAGGGCAGCAGAGGTTTGAGGTGGGGGCAGGTTGGGTCTGGGACATAACCTTAATCGTTTGGATTTTTTGGAGGCGGATGGCCACACAGGGACACAGGCCCCTGGAGACAAGGACCAGCCCTTTTCCCTGTGAAGGAAAAGTTGGCGGCCCAGGTTCCTGATGTCAATTTGTAGGGTTCCCTTGGGACTGTCAGGGCAGCACAGGTTTGAGGTGGGGGCAGGTTGGGTCTGGGACATATCTTTAATCGTTTGGATTTTATGGAGGCGGCTGGCCACGCCGGGCCACAAGCCCCTGGAGACAAAGATCAGCCATTTTTTCTTGGAAAGAAAAGTGGGCAGCCCAGGTTCCTGATATCAGTTGGTAGGTTTCCCTTGGGACTGTCAGGGCAGCAGTGGTTTGAGGTGCGGGCAGGTTGGGTCTGGGACATATCCATAATCCTATGTATGTTTTGGAGGCGGCTGGCCACTCAAGGCCACAGGCCCCTGGAGACAAAGACCGGCCCTTTTCCCTGAGAAGGAATGGTTGCCAGCCCAAGTTCCTAATGTCAGTTGGTAGGGTTCCCTTGGGACTGTCAGGGCAGCAGAGGTTTGAGGTCGGGGCAGGTTGGGTCTGGGACATATCCTTAATAGTTTGGATGTTTTGGTGGTGTCTGGCCCAAAAATTCCGGACACAGGTCCCTGGAGGACAAAAGCCCCTGGAGACAAAGATCCGCAATTTTTCATGGAAAGAAAATTGGGCAGCCCAGGTTCCTGATGTCAGTTTGTAGGCTTCCCTTGGGACTGTCAGGGCAGCACAGGTTAGTGGTGGGGGTAGGTTGGGTCTGGGACATAGCCTTAATCCTATGGATTTTTTGGAGGCGTCTAGCCAGTCAGGGCCACTGGCCCCTGGATATAAAAATCGGCCATTATTTCTTGGAAAGAAAAGTGGGCAGGCCAGGTTCCTGATGTCAGTTGGTTGGCTTCCCTTGGGACTGTCAGGGCAGCAGAGGTTTGAGGTGGGGGCAATTTGGGTCTGGGACATATCCTTAATCCTATGGATTTTTTGGAGGCGTGTAGCCAGCCAGGACCACAGGCCCCTGGATATTTAAAATCGGCCATTTTTTCTTGGATAAAATGTGGCCAGCCCAGGTTCCTGATGTCAGTTGGTAGGGTTGCCTTGGGACTGTCAGGGCAGCAGAGTTTTGAGGTGGGGCTGGTTGGGTCTGGGACATATCCTTAATCGTTTGGATTTTTTGGAAGCGCATGGCCACTCAGGGATACGGACCCCTGGAGACAAGGATCAGGCCTTTTCCCTGGGAAATAAAAGTGGGCAGCCCAGGTTCCTGATGTCAGTTGGTAGGGCCAGCCAGCACTACAGGCCCTTGATATTTAAAATTGGCCATTTTTCTTGGAAATAAATGTGGGCGGACCAGGTTCCTGATGTCAGTTGGTAGGGTTGCCTTGGGACTGTCAGGGCAGCACAGGTTTGAGGTGGGGGCAATTTGGGTCTGGGACATATCCTTAATCCTATGGATTTTTTGGAGGCGACGGGCCAGTCAGGGGCACTGGCCCCTGGATATAAAAATCGGCCATTTTTTCTTGGAAAGAAAAGTGGGCAGCCCAGGTTCTTGATGTCAGTTTGTAGGGTTCCCTTGGGACTGTCAGGGCAGTAGAGGTTTGAGGTGGGGGCAGGTTGGGTCTGGGACATATCCTTAATCTTTTGGATTTTTTGGAGGCGGCTGGCCACTCAAGGCCACAGGCCCCTAGAGACAAAATCCGGCCCTTTTCCCTCTGAAAGAAAAGTGGGCAGCCCATCTTCCTGATATCATTTTTTAGGTTCCCTTGGGGCTGTCAGGGCAGCACAGGTTTGAGGTGGGGGCAGGTTGGGTCTGGGACATATCCTTAATCCTATGGATTTTTTGGAGGCGTCGGGCCAGTCAGGGCCGCTTGCCCCTGGATATAAAAATCGGCCACTTTTTTATGGAAAGAAAATTGGGCAGCCCAGATTCCTGATGTCAGTTGGTAGGGTTCCCTTGGGACTGTCAGGGCAGCAGAGGTTTGAGGTGGGGGCAGGGTGGGTCAGGGATGGTATCCGTAATCATATGGATTTTTTGAAGGCGTGTGGCCAGCCAGGACCACAGGCCCCTGGATATTAAAAATTGGCAATTTTTTCTAGGAAATAAATGTGGGCCACCCAGGTTCCTGATGTCAGTTGGTAGAGTTGCCTTGGGACTGTCAGGGCAGCACAGGTTTCAGGTGGGGGCCGGTTGGCTCTGGGACATATCCTTAATCATATGGATTTTTTTGAGGCGTCGGGCCAGGCGGGGCCACTGGCCCCTGGATATAAAAATCGGCCATTATTTCTTGGAAAGAAAAGTGGGCAGCCCAGATTCTTGATGTCAGTTTGTAGGGTTCCCTTGGGACTGTCAGGGCAGCAGAGGTTTGAAGTGGGGGCAGGTTGGGTCTGGGATATATCCTTAATTGTTTGGATTTTTTGGAGGCGTATGGCCACTCAGGTACACGGACCCCTGGAGACAAGGACCGGTCCTTTTCCCTGGGAAAGAAAAGTGGGCAGCCCAGGTTCCTGATGTCAGTTGGAACGTTTCCCTTGGGACTGTCAGGGCAGCGACGGTTTGAGGTGGGGGCAGGTTGGGTCTGGGACATATCTTTAATCGTTTGGATTTTATGGAGGCGGCTGGCCACGCAGGGCCACAAGCCCCTGGAGACAAAGATCAGCCATTTTTTCTTGGAAAGAAAAGTGGGCAGCCCAGGTTCCTGATGTCAGTTGGTAGGGTTCCCTTGAGACTGTCAGGGCAGCACAGGTTTGAGGTGGGGGCAGGTTGGGTCAGGGATGGTATCCTTAATCTTTTGGATTTTTTGAACGCGTGTGGCCAGCCAGGACCACAGGCCGCTGGATATTAAAAATCGGCAATTTTTTCTTGGAAATAAATGTGGGCCACCCAGGTTCCTGATGTCAGCTGGTAGGGTTGCCTTGGGACTGTCAGGGCAGCACAGGTTTCAGGTGGGGGCTGGTTGGCTCTGGGACATGTCCTTAATCGTTTGGATAATATGAAGGCAGGTGGCCATTCAGGAACAAAGGCCCCTGGAGACAAGGACTGGTCCTTTTCCCTGGGAAAGAAAAGTGGGCAGCCGAGGTTCCTGATGTCACTTGGTAAGGTTCCCTTGGGACTGTCAGGGCAGCACAGGCTTGAGGTGGGGGCAGGTTGGGTCTGGGACTTATCCTTAATCTTTTGGATTTTTTGGAGGCAGCTGGCCCCTCAAGGCCACAGGCCCCTGGAGACAAAGACCGGCCCTTTTCCCTGTGAAAGAAAGGTTGCCAGCCCAGGTTCCTGATGTCAATTGGTAGGGTTGCCTTGGGACTGTCAGGGCAGCACAGGTTTGAGGTGGGGGCAGGTTGGGTCTGGGACATATCCTTAATCGTTTGGATGTTTTGGTGCTGTCCAGCCCAAAAATTCCGGACACAGGCCTCTGGAGGACAAAAGCCCCTGGAGACAAAGATCCGCAATTTTTCATGGAAAGAAAAGTGGGCAGCCCAGGTTCCTGATGTCAGTTGGTAGGGTTCCCTTGGGACTGTCAGGGCAGCACAGGTTTGAGGTGGGGGCAGGTTGGGTCTGGGACATATCCATAATCCTATGTATGTTTTGGAGGCGGCTGGCCACTCAAGGCCACAGGCCGCTGGAGACAAATACCGGCCCTTTTCCCTGTGAAGGAAAGGTTGCCAGCCCAAGTTCCTAATGTCAGTTGGTAGGGTTCCCTTGGGACTGTCAGGGCAGCAGAGGTTTGAGGTCGGGGCAGGTTGGGTCTGGGACATATCCTTAATAGTTTGGATGTTTTGGTGGTGTCTGGCCCAAAAATTCCGGACACAGGTCCCTGGAGGACAAAAGCCCCTGGAGACAAAGATCCGCAATTTTTCATGGAAAGAAAAGTGGGCAGCCCAGGTTCCTGATGTCAGTTGGTAGGGTTCCCTTGGGACTGTCAGGGCAGCACAGGTTTGAGGTGGGGGCAGGTTGGGTCTGGCACATAACCTTAATAGTTTGGATTTTTTGGAGGCGGATGGCCACACAGGGACACAGGCCCCTGGAGATAAGGACCAGCCCTTTTCCCTGTGAAGGAAAAGTGGGCGGCCCAGGTTCCTGATGTCAGTTGGTAGGGTTCCCTTGAGACTTTCAGGGCAGCACAGGTTTGAGGTGTGGGCAGGTTGGGTCTGGGACAAATCCATAATCCTATGTATGTTTTGGAGGCGGCTGGCAACTCAAGGCCACAGGCCGCTGGAGACAAAGACCGGCCCTTTTCCCTGTGAAGGAAAGGTTGCCATCCCAAGTTCCTAATGTCAGTTGGTAGGGTTCCCTTGGGACTGTCAGGGCAGCACAGGTTTGAGTTGGGGGCAGGTTGGGTCTGCGACATATCCTTAATAGTTTGGATGTTTAGGTGGTGTCTGGCCAGTCAGGGCCACTGGCCCCTGGATATAAAAATCGGCCATTTTTTCTTGGCAAGAAAAGTGGGCAGCCCAGGTTCCTGATGTCAGTTGGTAGGGTTCCCTTGGGACTGTCAGGGCAGGAGAGGTTTGAGGTGGGGGCAGGTTGGGTCTGGGACATATCTTTAATTGTTTGGATTTTATGGAGGTGGCTGGCCACACAGGGACACAGGCCCCTGGAGACAAGGACCGGTCCTTTTCCCTGGGAAAGAAAAGTGGGCAGCCCAGGTTCCTGATGTCAATTGGTAGGGTTCCCTTGAGACTGTCAGGGCAGCACAGGTTTGAGGTGGGGGCAGGTTGGGTCAGGGATAGTATCCTTAATCATATGGATTTTTTGAAGGCGTGTGGCCAGCCAGGACCACAGGCCCTTGGATATTAAAAATTGGCAATTTTTTCTTGGAAATAAATGTGGGCCACCAGGTTCCTGATGTCAGTTGGTAGGGTTGCCTTGGGACTGTCAGGGCAGCACAGGTTTCAGGTGGGGGCCGGTTGGCTCTGGGACATATCCTTAATCGTTTGGATATTATGAAGGCAGTTGGCCATTCAGGAACAAAGGCCCCTGGAGACAAAGACCGGCCCTTTTCCCTGAGAAGGAATGGTTACCAGCCCAAGTTCCTGATGTCAGTTGGTAGGGTTCCCTTGGGACTGTCAGGGCAGCACAGGTTTGAGGTGGGGGCAGGTTGGGTCTGGGACATATCTTTAATCGTTTGGATTTTATGGAGGCGGCTGGCCACGCAGGGCCACAAGCCCCTGGAGACAAAGATCAGCCATTTTTTCTTGGAAAGAAAAGTGGGCAGCCCAGGTTCCTGATGTCAGTTGGTAGGGTTCCCTTGAGACTGTCAGGGCAGCACAGGTTTGAGGTGGGGGCAGGTTGGGTCAGGGATGGTATCCGTAATCATATGGATTTTTTGAAGGCGTGTGGCCAGCCAGGACCACAGGCCCCTGGATATTAAAAATTGGCAATTTTTTCTAGGAAATAAATGTGTGCCACCCAGGTTCCTGATGTCAGTTGGTAGAGTTGCCTTGGGACTGTCAGGGCAGCACAGGTTTCAGGTGGGGGCCGGTTGGCTCTGGGACATATCCTTAATCATATGGATTTTTTTGAGGCGTCGGGCCAGGCGGGGCCACTGGCCCCTGGATATAAAAATCGGCCATTATTTCTTGGAAAGAAAAGTGGGCAGCCTATCTTCCTGATGTCAGTTTGTAGGGTTCCCTTGGGACTGTCAGGGCAGCAGAGGTTTGAAGTGGGGGCAGGTTGGGTCTGGGATATATCCTTAATTGTTTGGATTTTTTGGAGGCGTATGGCCACTCAGGTACACGGACCCCTGGAGACAAGGACCGGTCCTTTTCCCTGGGAAAGAAAAGTGGGCAGCCCAGGTTCCTGATGTCAGTTGGAACGTTTCCCTTGGGACTGTCAGGGCAGCGCAGGTTTGAGGCGGGGGCAGGTTGGGTCTGGGACATATCTTTAATCGTTTGGATTTTATGGAGGCGGCTGGCCACGCAGGGCCACAAGCCCCTGGAGACAAAGATCAGCCATTTTTTTTGGAATGAAAAGTGGGCAGCCCAGGTTCCTGATGTCAATTGGTAGGGTTCCCTTGAGACTGTCAGGGCAGCAGAGGTTTTAGGTGGGGGCAGGTTGGGTCAGGGATGGTATCCTTAATCTTTTGGATTTTTTGAACGCGTGTGGCCAGCCAGGACCACAGGCCGCTGGATATTAAAAATTGGCAATTTTTTCTAGGAAATAAATGTGGGCCACCCAGGTTCCTGATGTCAGCTGGTAGGGTTGCCTTGGGACTGTCAGGGCAGCACAGGTTTCAGGTGGGGGCCGGTTGGCTCTGGGACATGTCCTTAATCGTTTGGATAATATGAAGGCAGGTGGCCATTCAGGAACAAAGGCCCCTGGAGACAAGGACTGGTCCTTTTCCCTGGGAAAGAAAAGTGGGCAGCCGAGGTTCCTGATGTCACTTGGTAAGGTTCCCTTGGGACTGTCAGGGCAGCACAGGCTTGAGGTGGGGGCAGGTTGGGTCTGGGACATATCCTTAATCTTTTGGATTTTTTGGAGGCGGCTGGCCACTCAAGGCCACAGGCCCCTGGAGACAAAGACCGGCCCTTTTCCCTGTGAAAGAAAGGTTGCCAGCCCAGGTTCCTGATGTCAATTGGTAGGGTTGCCTTGGGACTGTCAGGGCAGCACAGGTTTGAGGTGGGGTCAGGTTGGGTCTGGGACATATCCTTAATCGTTTGGATGTTTTGGTGCTGTCCAGCCCAAAAATTCCGGACACAGGCCTCTGGAGGACAAAAGCCCCTGGAGACAAAGATCCGCAATTTTTCATGGAAAGAAAAGTGGGCAGCCCAGGTTCCTGATGTCAGTTGGTAGGGTTCCCTTGGGACTGTCAGGGCAGCAGAGGTTTGAGGTGGGGGCAGGTTGGGTCTGGGACATAACCTTAATAGTTTGGATTTTTTGGAGGAGCTTGGCCACACAGGGACACAGGCCCCTGGAGACAAGGACCAGCCCTTTTCCCTGTGAAGAAAAAGTGGGCAGCCCAGGTTCCTGATGTCAGTTGGTAGGGTTCCCTTGGGACTTTCAGGGCAGCACAGGTTTGAGGTGGGTGCAGGTTGGGTCTGGGACATATCCATAATCCTATGTATGTTTTGGAGGCGGCTGGCCACTCAAGGCCACAGGCCGCTGGAGACAAAGATCGGCCCTTTTCCCTGTGAAGGAAAGGTTGCCAGCCCAAGTTCCTAATGTCAGTTGGTAGGGTTCCCTTGGGACTGTCAGGGCAGCAGAGGTTTGAGGTCGGGGCAGGTTGGGTCTGGGACATATCCTTAATAGTTTGGATGTTTTGGTGGTGTCTGGCCCAAAAATTCCGGACACAGGTCCCTGGAGGACAAAAGCCCCTGGAGACAAAGATCCGCAATTTTTCATGGAAAGAAAAGTGGGCAGCCCAGGTTCCTGATGTCAGTTGGTAGGGTTCCCTTGGGACTGTCAGGGCAGCACAGGTTTGAGGTGGGGGCAGGTTGGGTCTGGCACATAACCTTAATAGTTTGGATTTTTTGGAGGCGGATGGCCACACAGGGACACAGGCCCCTGGAGACAAGGACCAGCCCTTTTCCCTGTGAAGGAAAAGTGGGCGGCCCAGGTTCCTGATGTCAATTGGTAGGGTTCCCTTGGGACTGTCAGGGCAGCACAGGTTTGAGGTGGGGGCAGGTTGGGTCTGGGACATATCCATAATCCTATGTATGTTTTGGAGGCGGCTGGCCATTCAAGGCCACAGGCCGCTGGAGACAAAGACCGGCCCTTTTCCCTGTGAAGGAAAGGTTGCCAGCCCAAGTTCCTAATGTCAGTTGGTAGGGTTCCCTTGGGACTGTCAGGGCAGCAGAGGTTTGAGGTCGGGGCAGGTTGGGTCTGGGACATATCCTTAATAGTTTGGATGTTTTGGTGGTGTCTGGCCCAAAAATTCCGGACACAGGTCCCTGGAGGACAAAAGCCCCTGGAGACAAAGATCCGCAATTTTTCATGGAAAGAAAATTGGGCAGCCCAGGTTCCTGATGTCAGTTGGTAGGCTTCCCTTGGGACTGTCAGGGCAGCACAGGTTAGTGGTGGGGGTAGGTTGGGTCTGGGACATAGCCTTAATCCTATGGATTTTTTGGAGGCGTCTAGCCAGTCAGGGCCACTGGCCCCTGGATATTTAAAATTGGCCATTTTTTCTTGGATAAAATGTGGCCATCCCAGGTTCCTGATGTCAGTTTCTAGGGTTCCCTTGGGAGTGTCAGGGCAGCAGAGGTTTGAGGTGGGGCTGGTTGGGTCTGGGACATATCCTTAATCGTTTGGATTTTTTGGAAGTGCATGGCCACTCAGGGACACGGACCCCTGGAGACAAGGATCGGTCCTTTTCCCTGGGAAAGAAAAGTGGGCAGCCCAGGTTCCTGATGTCAGTTGGTAGGGTTCCCTTGGGACTGTCAGGGCAGCACAGGTTTGAGGTGGGGGCAGGTTGGGTCTGGGACATAACCTTAATCGTTTGGATTTTTTGGAGGCGGATGGCCACACAGGGACACAGGCCCTTGGAGACTAGGACCAGCCTTTTTCCCTGTGAAGGAAAAGTTGGCGGCCCAGGTTCCTGATGTCAGTTGGTAGGGTTCCCTTGGGACTGTCAGGGCAGCACAGGTTTGAGGTGGGGGCAGGTTGGGTCTGGGACATATCTTTAATCGTTTGGATTTTATGGAGGCGGCTGGCCACGCAGGGCCACAAGCCCCTGGAGACAAAGATCAGCCAATTTTTCATGGAAAGAAAATTGGGCAGCCCAGGTTCCTGATGTCAGTTGGTAGGGTTCCCTTGGGACTGTCAGGGCAGCAGAGGTTTGTGGTGGGGGTAGGTTGGGTCTGGGACATAGCCTTAATCCTATGGATTTTTTGGAGGCGTCGAGCCAGTCAGGGCCACTGGCCCCTGGATATAAAAATCGGCCATTATTTCTTGGAAAGAAAAGTGGGCAGCCCAGGTTCCTGATGTCAGTTGGTAGGTTTCCCTTGGGACTGTCAGGGCAGCAGAGGTTTGAGGTGGGGGCAGGTTGGGTCTGGGACATATCCTTAATCTTTTGGATTTTATGGAGGCGGCTGGCCACTCAAGGCCACAGGCCCCTGGAGACAAAGACCGGCCCTTTTCCCTGTGAAGGAAAAGTGGGCAGCACATCTTCCTGATGTCACTTTTTGGGTTCCCTTGGGACTGTCAGGGCAGCACAGGTTTGAGTTGGGGGCAGGTTGGGTCTGCGACATATCCTTAATCCTATGGATTTTTTGGAGGCATCGGGCCAGTCAGGGCCACTGGCCCCTGGATATAAAAATCGGCCATTTTTTCTTGGCAAGAAAAGTGGGCAGCCCAGGTTCCTGATGTCAGTTGGTAGGGTTCCCTTGGGACTGTCAGGGCAGGAGAGGTTTGAGGTGGGGGCAGGTTGGGTCTGGGACATATCTTTAATTGTTTGGATTTTATGGAGGCGGCTGGCCACACAGGGACACAGGCCCCTGGAGACAAGGACCGGTCCTTTTCCGTGGGAAAGAAAAGTGACCAGCCCAGGTTCCTGATGTCAATTGGTAGGGTTCCCTTGAGACTGTCAGGGCAGCAGAGGTTTGAGGTGTAGGCAGGTTGGGTCAGGGATAGTATCCTTAATCATATGGATTTTTTGAAGGCGTGTGGCCAGCCAGGACCACAGGCCCTTGGATATTAAAAATTGGCAATTTTTTCTTGGAAATAAATGTGGGCCACCCAGGTTCCTGATGTCAGTTGGTAGGGTTGCCTTGGGACTGTCAGGGCAGCACAGGTTTCAGGTGGGGGCCGGTTGGCTCTGGGACATATCCTTAATCGTTTGGATATTATGAAGGCAGTTGGCCATTCAGGAACAAAGGCCCCTGGAGACAAGGACTGGTCCTTTTCCCTGGGAAAGAAAAGTGGGCAGCCCAGGTTCCTGATGTCACTTGGTAAGGTTCCCTTGGGACTGTTAGGGCAGAACAGGTTTGAGTTGGGGGCAGGTTGGGTCTGGGACATATCCTTAATCTTTTGGATTTTTTGGAGGCGGCTGGCCACTCAAGGCCACAGGCCCCTGGAGACAAAGACCGGCCCTTTTCCCTGTGAAAGAAAGGTTGCCAGCCCAAGTTCCTGATGTCAATTGGTAGGGTTGCCTTGGGACTGTCAGGGCAGCACAGGTTTGAGGTGGGGTCAGGTTGGGTCTGGGACATGTCCTTAATCGTTTGGATGTTTTGGTGCTGTCCAGCCCAAAAATTCCGGACACAGGCCTCTGGAGGGCAAAAGCCCCTGGAGACAAAGATCCGCAATTTTTCATGGAAAGAAAAGTGGGCAGCCCAGGTTCCTGATGTCAGTTGGTTGGGTTCCCTTGGGACTGTCAGGGCAGCACAGGTTTGAGGTGGGGGCAGGTTGGGTCTGGGACATAACCTTAATCGTTTGGATTTTTTGGAGGCGGATGGCCACACAGGGACACAGGCCCCTGGAGACAAGGACCAGCCCTTTTCCCTGTGAAGGAAAAGTTGGCGGCCCAGGTTCCTGATGTCAGTTGGTAGGGTTCCCTTGGGACTGTCAGGGCAGCACAGGTTTGAGGTGGGGGCAGGTTGGGTCTGGGACATATCTTTAATCGTTTGGATTTTATGGAGGCGGCTGGCCACGCCGGGCCACAAGCCCCTGGAGACAAAGATCAGCCATTTTTTCTTGGAAAGAAAAGTGGGCAGCCCAGGTTCCTGATATCAGTTGGTAGGTTTCCCTTGGGACTGTCAGGGCAGCAGTGGTTTGAGGTGCGGGCAGGTTGGGTCTGGGACATATCCATAATCCTATGTATGTTTTGGAGGCGGCTGGCCACTCAAGGCCACAGGCCGCTGGAGACAAAGACCGGCCCTTTTCCCTGAGAAGGAATGGTTGCCAGCCCAAGTTCCTAATGTCAGTTGGTAGGGTTCCCTTGGGACTGTCAGGGCAGCACAGGTTTGAGGTGGGGGCAGGTTGGGTCTGGGACATATCCTTAATCGTTTGGATGTTTTGGTGGTGTCTGGCCCAAAAATTCCGGACACAGGTCCCTGGAGGACAAAAGCCCCTGGAGACAAAGATCCGCAATTTTTCATGGAAAGAAAATTGGGCAGCCCAGGTTCCTGATGTCAGTTGGTAGGCTTCCCTTGGGACTGTCAGGGCAGCACAGGTTAGTGGTGGGGGTAGGTTGGGTCTGGGACATAGCCTTAATCCTATGGATTTTTTGGAGGCGTCTAGCCAGTCAGGGCCACTGGCCCCTGGATATAAAAATCGGCCATTATTTCTTGGAAAGAAAAGTGGGCAGGCCAGGTTCCTGATGTCAGTTGGTAGGCTTCCCTTGGGACTGTCAGGGCAGCAGAGGTTTGAGGTGGGGGCAATTTGGGTCTGGGACATATCCTTAATCCTATGGATTTTTTGGAGGCGTGTAGCCAGCCAGGACCACAGGCTCCTGGATATTTAAAATCGGCCATTTTTTCTTGGATAAAATGTGGCCAGCCCAGGTTCCTGATGTCAGTTGGTAGGGTTGCCTTGGGACTGTCAGGGCAGCAGAGTTTTGAGGTGGGGCTGGTTGGGTCTGGGACATATCCTTAATCGTTTGGATTTTTTGGAAGCGCATGGCCACTCAGGGATACGGACTCCTTGAGACAAGGATCGGTCCTTTTCCCTGGGAAAGAAAAGTGGGCAGCCCAGGTTCCTGATGTCAGTTGGTAGGGCCAGCCAGCACTACAGGCCCTTGATATTTAAAATTGGCCATTTTTCTTGGAAATAAATGTGGGCGGACCAGGTTCCTGATGTCAGTTGGTAGGGTTGCCTTGGGACTGTCAGGGCAGCACAGGTTTGAGGTGGGGGCAATTTGGGTCTGGGACATATCCTTAATCCTATGGATTTTTTGGAGGCGACGGGCCAGTCAGGGGCACTGGCCCCTGGATATAAAAATCGGCCATTTTTTCTTGGAAAGAAAAGTGGGCAGCCCAGGTTCTTGATGTCAGTTTGTAGGGTTCCCTTGGGACTGTCAGGGCAGCAGAGGTTTGAGGTGGGGGCAGGTTGGGTCTGGGACATATCCTTAATCTTTTGGATTTTTTGGAGGCGGCTGGCCACTCAAGGCCACAGGCCCCTAGAGACAAAATCCGGCCCTTTTCCCTCTGAAAGAAAAGTGGGCAGCCCATCTTCCTGATATCATTTTTTAGGTTCCCTTGGGGCTGTCAGGGCAGCACAGGTTTGAGGTGGGGGCAGGTTGGGTCTGGGACATATCCTTAATCCTATGGATTTTTTGGAGGCGTCGGGCCAGTCAGGGCCGCTTGCCCCTGGATATAAAAATCGGCCACTTTTTTATGGAAAGAAAATTGGGCAGCCCAGGTTCCTGATGTCAGTTGGTAGGGGTCCCTTGGGACTGTCAGGGCAGCAGAGGTTTGAGGTGGGGGCAGGGTGGGTCAGGGATGGTATCCGTAATCATATGGATTTTTTGAAGGCGTGTGGCCAGCCAGGACCACAGGCCCCTGGATATTAAAAATTGGCAATTTTTTCTAGGAAATAAATGTGGGCCACCCAGGTTCCTGATGTCAGTTGGTAGAGTTGCCTTGGGACTGTCAGGGCAGCACAGGTTTCAGGTGGGGGCCGGTTGGCTCTGGGACATATCCTTAATCATATGGATTTTTTTGAGGCGTCGGGCCAGGCGGGGCCACTGGCCCCTGGATATAAAAATCGGCCATTATTTCTTGGAAAGAAAAGTGGGCAGCCCAGGTTCCTGATGTCAGTTTGTAGGGTTCCCTTGGGACTGTCAGGGCAGCAGAGGTTTGAAGTGGGGGCAGGTTGGGTCTGGGATATATCCTTAATTGTTTGGATTTTTTGGAGGCGTATGGCCACTCAGGTACACGGACCCCTGGAGACAAGGACCGGTCCTTTTCCCTGGGAAAGAAAAGTGGGCAGCCCAGGTTCCTGATGTCAGTTGGAACGTTTCCCTTGGGACTGTCAGGGCAGCGACGGTTTGAGGTGGGGGGAGGTTGGGTCGGGGAAATATCCTTAATCATTTGGATTTTTTGAAGGCGGCTGGCCACTCTGGGACACAGGCCACTGGATATAAAAATCAGCCATTTTTTCTTGGAAAGAAAAGTGGGCAGCATAGGTTCCTGATGTCAGTTGGTAGAGTTGCCTTGGGACTGTCAGGGCAGCAGAGGTTTGAGGTGGGGGCAGGTTGGGTCTGGGACATATCTTCAATCGTTTGGATTTTATGGAGGCGGCTGGCCACGCAGGGCCACAAGCCCCTGGAGACAAAGATCAGCCAGTTTTTCTTGGAAAGAAAAGTGGGCAGCCCAGGTTCCTGATGTCAGTTGGTTGGTTTCCCTTGGGACTGTCAGGGCAGCAGTGGTTTGAGGTGGGGGCAGGTTGGGTCTGGGACATATCCTTAATCGTTTGGATTTTATGGAGGCGGCTGGCCACTCAAGGCCACAGGCCCCTGGAGACAAAATCCGGCCCTTTTCCCTGGGAAAGAAAATTGGCCAGCCCAGGTTCCTGATGTCATTTTTTGGGTTGCCTTGGGACTGTCAGGGCAGCACAGGTTTGAGGTGGGGGCAGGTTGGGTCTGGGACTTATCCTTAATCCTATGTATGTTTTGGAGGCGGCTGGCCACTCAAGGCCACGGACCCCTGGAGACAAGGTCCGGTCCTTTTCCCCGGGAAAGAAATGTGGGCAGCACATGTTCCTGGTGTCAGTTCGTAGGGTTCCCTTGGGACTGTCAGGGCAGCAGAGGTTTGAGGTGGGGGCAGGTTGGGTCTGGGACATAACCTTAATAGTTTGGATTTTTTGGAGGAGCTTGGCCACACAGGGACACAGGCCCCTGGAGACAAGGACCAGCCCTTTTCCCTGTGAAGAAAAAGTGGGCAGCCCAGGTTCCTGATGTCAGTTGGTAGGGTTCCCTTGGGACTTTCAGGGCAGCACAGGTTTGAGGTGGGTGCAGGTTGGGTCTGGGACATATCCATAATCCTATGTATGTTTTGGAGGCGGCTGGCCACTCAAGGCCACAGGCCGCTGGAGACAAAGACCGGCCCTTTTCCCTGTGAAGGAAAGGTTGCCAGCCCAAGTTCCTAATGTCAGTTGGTAGGGTTCCCTTGGGACTGTCAGGGCAGCAGAGGTTTGAGGTCGGGGCAGGTTGGGTCTGGGACATATCCTTAATAGTTTGGATGTTTTGGTGGTGTCTGGCCCAAAAATTCCGGACACAGGTCCCTGGAGGACAAAAGCCCCTGGAGACAAAGATCCGCAATTTTTCATGGAAAGAAAAGTGGGCAGCCCAGGTTCCTGATGTCAGTTGGTAGGGTTCCCTTGGGACTGTCAGGGCAGCACAGGTTTGAGGTGGGGGCAGGTTGGGTCTGGCACATAACCTTAATAGTTTGGATTTTTTGGAGGCGGATGGCCACACAGGGACACAGGCCCCTGGAGACAAGGACCAGCCCTTTTCCCTGTGAAGGAAAAGTGGGCGGCCCAGGTTCCTGATGTCAATTGGTAGGGTTCCCTTGGGACTGTCAGGGCAGCACAGGTTTGAGGTGGGGGCAGGTTGGGTCTGGGACATATCCATAATCCTATGTATGTTTTGGAGGCGGCTGGCCATTCAAGGCCACAGGCCGCTGGAGACAAAGACCGGCCCTTTTCCCTGTGAAGGAAAGGTTGCCAGCCCAAGTTCCTAATGTCAGTTGGTAGGGTTGCCTTGGGACTGTCAGGGCAGCACAGGTTTGAGGTGGGGTCAGGTTGGGTCTGGGACATGTCCTTAATCGTTTGGATGTTTTGGTGCTGTCCAGCCCAAAAATTCCGGACACAGGCCTCTGGAGGGCAAAAGCCCCTGGAGACAAAGATCCGCAATTTTTCATGGAAAGAAAAGTGGGCAGCCCAGGTTCCTGATGTCAGTTGGTTGGGTTCCCTTGGGACTGTCAGGGCAGCACAGGTTTGAGGTGGGGGCAGGTTGGGTCTGGGACATAACCTTAATCGTTTGGATTTTTTGGAGGCGGATGGCCACACAGGGACACAGGCCCCTGGAGACAAGGACCAGCCCTTTTCCCTGTGAAGGAAAAGTTGGCGGCCCAGGTTCCTGATGTCAGTTGGTAGGGTTCCCTTGGGACTGTCAGGGCAGCACAGGTTTGAGGTGGGGGCAGGTTGGGTCTGGGACATATCTTTAATCGTTTGGATTTTATGGAGGCGGCTGGCCACGCCGGGCCACAAGCCCCTGGAGACAAAGATCAGCCATTTTTTCTTGGAAAGAAAAGTGGGCAGCCCAGGTTCCTGATATCAGTTGGTAGGTTTCCCTTGGGACTGTCAGGGCAGCAGTGGTTTGAGGTGCGGGCAGGTTGGGTCTGGGACATATCCATAATCCTATGTATGTTTTGGAGGCGGCTGGCCACTCAAGGCCACAGGCCGCTGGAGACAAAGACCGGCCCTTTTCCCTGAGAAGGAATGGTTGCCAGCCCAAGTTCCTAATGTCAGTTGGTAGGGTTCCCTTGGGACTGTCAGGGCAGCACAGGTTTGAGGTGGGGGCAGGTTGGGTCTGGGACATATCCTTAATCGTTTGGATGTTTTGGTGGTGTCTGGCCCAAAAATTCCGGACACAGGTCCCTGGAGGACAAAAGCCCCTGGAGACAAAGATCCGCAATTTTTCATGGAAAGAAAATTGGGCAGCCCAGGTTCCTGATGTCAGTTGGTAGGCTTCCCTTGGGACTGTCAGGGCAGCACAGGTTAGTGGTGGGGGTAGGTTGGGTCTGGGACATAGCCTTAATCCTATGGATTTTTTGGAGGCGTCTAGCCAGTCAGGGCCACTGGCCCCTGGATATAAAAATCGGCCATTATTTCTTGGAAAGAAAAGTGGGCAGGCCAGGTTCCTGATGTCAGTTGGTAGGCTTCCCTTGGGACTGTCAGGGCAGCAGAGGTTTGAGGTGGGGGCAATTTGGGTCTGGGACATATCCTTAATCCTATGGATTTTTTGGAGGCGTGTAGCCAGCCAGGACCACAGGCTCCTGGATATTTAAAATCGGCCATTTTTTCTTGGATAAAATGTGGCCAGCCCAGGTTCCTGATGTCAGTTGGTAGGGTTGCCTTGGGACTGTCAGGGCAGCAGAGTTTTGAGGTGGGGCTGGTTGGGTCTGGGACATATCCTTAATCGTTTGGATTTTTTGGAAGCGCATGGCCACTCAGGGATACGGACTCCTTGAGACAAGGATCGGTCCTTTTCCCTGGGAAAGAAAAGTGGGCAGCCCAGGTTCCTGATGTCAGTTGGTAGGGCCAGCCAGCACTACAGGCCCTTGATATTTAAAATTGGCCATTTTTCTTGGAAATAAATGTGGGCGGACCAGGTTCCTGATGTCAGTTGGTAGGGTTGCCTTGGGACTGTCAGGGCAGCACAGGTTTGAGGTGGGGGCAATTTGGGTCTGGGACATATCCTTAATCCTATGGATTTTTTGGAGGCGACGGGCCAGTCAGGGGCACTGGCCCCTGGATATAAAAATCGGCCATTTTTTCTTGGAAAGAAAAGTGGGCAGCCCAGGTTCTTGATGTCAGTTTGTAGGGTTCCCTTGGGACTGTCAGGGCAGCAGAGGTTTGAGGTGGGGGCAGGTTGGGTCTGGGACATATCCTTAATCTTTTGGATTTTTTGGAGGCGGCTGGCCACTCAAGGCCACAGGCCCCTAGAGACAAAATCCGGCCCTTTTCCCTCTGAAAGAAAAGTGGGCAGCCCATCTTCCTGATATCATTTTTTAGGTTCCCTTGGGGCTGTCAGGGCAGCACAGGTTTGAGGTGGGGGCAGGTTGGGTCTGGGACATATCCTTAATCCTATGGATTTTTTGGAGGCGTCGGGCCAGTCAGGGCCGCTTGCCCCTGGATATAAAAATCGGCCACTTTTTTATGGAAAGAAAATTGGGCAGCCCAGGTTCCTGATGTCAGTTGGTAGGGGTCCCTTGGGACTGTCAGGGCAGCAGAGGTTTGAGGTGGGGGCAGGGTGGGTCAGGGATGGTATCCGTAATCATATGGATTTTTTGAAGGCGTGTGGCCAGCCAGGACCACAGGCCCCTGGATATTAAAAATTGGCAATTTTTTCTAGGAAATAAATGTGGGCCACCCAGGTTCCTGATGTCAGTTGGTAGAGTTGCCTTGGGACTGTCAGGGCAGCACAGGTTTCAGGTGGGGGCCGGTTGGCTCTGGGACATATCCTTAATCATATGGATTTTTTTGAGGCGTCGGGCCAGGCGGGGCCACTGGCCCCTGGATATAAAAATCGGCCATTATTTCTTGGAAAGAAAAGTGGGCAGCCCAGGTTCCTGATGTCAGTTTGTAGGGTTCCCTTGGGACTGTCAGGGCAGCAGAGGTTTGAAGTGGGGGCAGGTTGGGTCTGGGATATATCCTTAATTGTTTGGATTTTTTGGAGGCGTATGGCCACTCAGGTACACGGACCCCTGGAGACAAGGACCGGTCCTTTTCCCTGGGAAAGAAAAGTGGGCAGCCCAGGTTCCTGATGTCAGTTGGAACGTTTCCCTTGGGACTGTCAGGGCAGCGACGGTTTGAGGTGGGGGCAGGTTGGGTCTGGGACATATCTTTAATCGTTTGGATTTTATGGAGGCGGCTGGCCACGCAGGGCCACAAGCCCCTGGAGACAAAGATCAGCCATTTTTTTTGGAATGAAAAGTGGGCAGCCCAGGTTCCTGATGTCAATTGGTAGGGTTCCCTTGAGACTGTCAGGGCAGCAGAGGTTTGAGGTGGGGGCAGGTTGGGTCAGGGATGGTATCCTTAATCTTTTGGATTTTTTGAACGCGTGTGGCCAGCCAGGACCACAGGCCGCTGGATATTAAAAATCGGCAATTTTTTCTTGGAAATAAATCTGGGCCACCCAGGTTCCTGATGTCAGCTGGTAGGGTTGCCTTGGGACTGTCAGGGCAGCACAGGTTTCAGGTGGGGGCCGGTTGGCTCTGGGACATATCCTTAATCGTTTGGATAATATGAAGGCAGGTGGCCATTCAGGAACAAAGGCCCCTGGAGACAAGGACTGGTCCTTTTCCCTGGGAAAGAAAAGTGGGCAGCCGAGGTTCCTGATGTCACTTGGTAAGGTTCCCTTGGGACTGTCAGGGCAGCACAGGCTTGAGGTGGGGGCAGGTTGGGTCTGGGACTTATCCTTAATCTTTTGGATTTTTTGGAGGCGGCTGGCCACTCAAGGCCACAGGCCCCTGGAGACAAAGACCGGCACTTTTCCCTGTGAAAGAAAGGTTGCCAGCCCAGGTTCCTGATGTCAATTGGTAGGGTTGCCTTGGGACTGTCAGGGCAGCACAGGTTTGAGGTGGGGGCAGGTTGGGTCTGGGACATATCCTTAATCGTTTGGATGTTTTGGTGGTGTCTGGCCCAAAAATTCCGGACACAGGCCTCTGGAGGACAAAAGCCCCTGGAGACAAAGATCCGCAATTTTTCATGGAAAGAAAAGTGGGCAGCCCAGGTTCCTGATGTCAGTTGGTTGGGTTCCCTTGGGACTGTCAGGGCAGCACAGGTTTGAGGTGGGGGCAGGTTGGGTCTGGGACATATCCATAATCCTATGTATGTTTTGGAGGCGGCTGGCCACTCAAGGCCACAGGCCGCTGGAGACAAAGACCGGCCCTTTTCCCTGTGAAGGAAAGGTTGCCAGCCCAAGTTCCTAATGTCAGTTGGTAGGGTTCCCTTGGGACTGTCAGGGCAGCAGAGGTTTGAGGTCGGGGCAGGTTGGGTCTGGGACATATCCTTAATCGTTTGGATGTTTTGGTGGTGTCTGGCCCAAAAATTCCGGACACAGGTCCCTGGAGGACAAAAGCCCCTGGAGACAAAGATCCGCAATTTTTCATGGAAAGAAAAGTGGGCAGCCCAGGTTCCTGATGTCAGTTGGTTGGGTTCCCTTGGGACTGTCAGGGCAGCACAGGTTTGAGGGTGGGGCAGGTTAGGTCTGGCACATAACCTTAATAGTTTGGATTTTTTGGAGGCGGATGGCCACACAGGGACACAGGCCCCTGGAGATAAGGACCAGCCCTTTTCCCTGTGAAGGAAAAGTGGGCGGCCCAGGTTCCTGATGTCAGTTGGTAGGGTTCCCTTGAGACTGTCAGGGCAGCACAGGTTTGAGGTGTGGGCAGGTTGGGTCTGGGACATATCCATAATCCTATGTATGTTTTGGAGGCGGCTGGCCACTCAAGGCCACAGGCTGCTGGAGACAAAGACCGGCCCTTTTCCCTGTGAAGGAAAGGTTGCCATCCCAAGTTCCTAATGTCAGTTGGTAGGGTTCCCTTGGGACTGTCAGGGCAGCAGAGTTTTGAGGTCAGGGCAGGTTGGGTCTGGGACATATCCTTAATAGTTTGGATGTTTTGGTGGTGTCTGGCCCAAAAATTCCGGACACAGGTCCCTGGACGACAAAAGCCCCTGGAGACAAAGATCCGCAATTTTTCATGGAAAGAAAAGTGGGCAGCCCAGGTTCCTGATGTCAGTTGGTAGGCTTCCCTTGGGACTGTCAGGGCAGCACAGGTTAGTGGTGGGGGTAGGTTGGGTCTGGGACATAGCCTTAATCCTATGGATTTTTTGGAGGCGTCTAGCCAGTCAGGGCCACTGGCCCCTGGATATTTAAAATTGGCCATTTTTTCTTGGATAAAATGTGGCCAGCCCAGGTTCCTGATGTCAGTTTCTAGGGTTCCCTTGGGAGTGTCAGGGCAGCAGAGGTTTGAGGTGGGGCTGGTTGGGTCTGGGACATATCCTTAATCGTTTGGGTTTTTTGGAAGTGCATGGCCACTCAGGGACACGGACCCCTGGAGACAAGAATCGGTCCTTTTCCCTGGGAAAGAAAAGTGGGCAGCCCAGGTTCCTGATGTCAGTTGGTAGGGTTCCCATGGGACTGTCAGGGCAGCAGAGGTTTGAGGTGGGGGCAGGTTGGGTCTGGGACATAACCTTAATCATTTGGATTTTTTGGAGGTGGATGGCCACACAGGGACACAGGCCCCTGGAGAAAATGACCGGTACTTTTCCCTGTGAAGGAAAAGTTGGCGGCCCAGGTTCCTGATGTCAGTTGGTAGGGTTCCCTTGGGACTGTCAGGGCAGCACAGGTTTGAGGTGGGGGCAGGTTGGGTCTGGGACATATCTTTAATCGTTTTGATTTTATGGAGGCGGCTGGCCATGCCGGGCCACAAGCCCCTGGAGACAAAGATCAGCCAGTTTTTCTTGGAAAGAAAAGTGGGCAGCCCAGGTTCCTGATGTCAGTTGGTTGGTTTCCCTTGGGACTGTCAGGGCAGCAGAGGGTTGTGGTGGGGGTAGGTTGGGTCTGGGACATAGCCTTAATCCTATGGATTTTTTGGAGGCGTCTAGCCAGTCAGGGCCACTGGCCCCTGGATATAAAAATCGGCCATTATTTCTTGGAAAGAAAAGTGGGCAGCCCAGGTTCCTGATGTCAGTTGGTAGGGTTCCCTTGGGACTGTCAGGGCAGCAGTGGTTTGAAGTGGGGGCAGGTTGGGTCGGGGAAATATCCTTAATCATTTGGATTTTTTGAAGGCGGCTGGCCACTCTGGGACACAGGCCACTGGATATAAAAATCAGCCATTTTTTCTTGGAAAGAAAAGTGGGCAGCATAGGTTCCTGATGTCAGTTGGTAGAGTTGCCTTGGGACTGTCAGGGCAGCAGAGGTTTGAGGTGGGGGCAGGTTGGGTCTGGGACATATCTTCAATCGTTTGGATTTTATGGAGGCGGCTGGCCACGCAGGGCCACAAGCCCCTGGAGACAAAGATCAGCCAGTTTTTCTTGGAAAGAAAAGTGGGCAGCCCAGGTTCCTGATGTCAGTTGGTTGGTTTCCCTTGGGACTGTCAGGGCAGCAGTGGTTTGAGGTGGGGGCAGGTTGGGTCTGGGACATATCCTTAATCGTTTGGATTTTATGGAGGCGGCTGGCCACTCAAGGCCACAGGCCCCTGGAGACAAAATCCGGCCCTTTTCCCTGGGAAAGAAAATTGGCCAGCCCAGGTTCCTGATGTCATTTTTTGGGTTGCCTTGGGACTGTCAGGGCAGCACAGGTTTGAGGTGGGGGCAGGTTGGGTCTGGGACTTATCCTTAATCCTATGTATGTTTTGGAGGCGGCTGGCCACTCAAGGCCACGGACCCCTGGAGACAAGGTCCGGTCCTTTTCCCCGGGAAAGAAATGTGGGCAGCACATGTTCCTGGTGTCAGTTCGTAGGGTTCCCTTGGGACTGTCAGGGCAGCACAGGTTTGAGGTGGGGGCAGGTTGGGTCTGGGACATATCCTTAATCGTTTGGATGTTTTGGTGCTGTCCAGCCCAAAAATTCCGGACACAGGCCTCTGGAGGACAAAAGCCCCTGGAGACAAAGATCCGCAATTTTTCATGGAAAGAAAAGTGGGCAGCCCAGGTTCCTGATGTCAGTTGGTAGGGTTCCCTTGGGACTGTCAGGGCAGCAGAGGTTTGAGGTGGGGGCAGGTTGGGTCTGGGACATAACCTTAATAGTTTGGATTTTTTGGAGGAGCTTGGCCACACAGGGACACAGGCCCCTGGAGACAAGGACCAGCCCTTTTCCCTGTGAAGAAAAAGTGGGCAGCCCAGGTTCCTGATGTCAGTTGGTAGGGTTCCCTTGGGACTTTCAGGGCAGCACAGGTTTGAGGTGGGTGCAGGTTGGGTCTGGGACATATCCATAATCCTATGTATGTTTTGGAGGCGGCTGGCCACTCAAGGCCACAGGCCGCTGGAGACAAAGACCGGCCCTTTTCCCTGTGAAGGAAAGGTTGCCAGCCCAAGTTCCTAATGTCAGTTGGTAGGGTTCCCTTGGGACTGTCAGGGCAGCAGAGGTTTGAGGTCGGGGCAGGTTGGGTCTGGGACATATCCTTAATAGTTTGGATGTTTTGGTGGTGTCTGGCCCAAAAATTCCGGACACAGGTCCCTGGAGGACAAAAGCCCCTGGAGACAAAGATCCGCAATTTTTCATGGAAAGAAAAGTGGGCAGCCCAGGTTCCTGATGTCAGTTGGTAGGGTTCCCTTGGGACTGTCAGGGCAGCACAGGTTTGAGGTGGGGGCAGGTTGGGTCTGGCACATAACCTTAATAGTTTGGATTTTTTGGAGGCGGATGGCCACACAGGGACACAGGCCCCTGGAGACAAGGACCAGCCCTTTTCCCTGTGAAGGAAAAGTGGGCGGCCCAGGTTCCTGATGTCAATTGGTAGGGTTCCCTTGGGACTGTCAGGGCAGCACAGGTTTGAGGTGGGGGCAGGTTGGGTCTGGGACATATCCATAATCCTATGTATGTTTTGGAGGCGGCTGGCCATTCAAGGCCACAGGCCGCTGGAGACAAAGACCGGCCCTTTTCCCTGTGAAGGAAAGGTTGCCAGCCCAAGTTCCTAATGTCAGTTGGTAGGGTTCCCTTGGGACTGTCAGGGCAGCAGAGGTTTGAGGTCGGGGCAGGTTGGGTCTGGGACATATCCTTAATAGTTTGGATGTTTTGGTGGTGTCTGGCCCAAAAATTCCGGACACAGGTCCCTGGAGGACAAAAGCCCCTGGAGACAAAGATCCGCAATTTTTCATGGAAAGAAAATTGGGCAGCCCAGGTTCCTGATGTCAGTTGGTAGGCTTCCCTTGGGACTGTCAGGGCAGCACAGGTTAGTGGTGGGGGTAGGTTGGGTCTGGGACATAGCCTTAATCCTATGGATTTTTTGGAGGCGTCTAGCCAGTCAGGGCCACTGGCCCCTGGATATTTAAAATTGGCCATTTTTTCTTGGATAAAATGTGGCCATCCCAGGTTCCTGATGTCAGTTTCTAGGGTTCCCTTGGGAGTGTCAGGGCAGCAGAGGTTTGAGGTGGGGCTGGTTGGGTCTGGGACATATCCTTAATCGTTTGGATTTTTTGGAAGTGCATGGCCACTCAGGGACACGGACCCCTGGAGACAAGGATCGGTCCTTTTCCCTGGGAAAGAAAAGTGGGCAGCCCAGGTTCCTGATGTCAGTTGGTAGGGTTCCCTTGGGACTGTCAGGGCAGCAGAGGTTTGAGGTGGGGGCAGGTTGGGTCTGGGACATAACCTTAATCGTTTGGATTTTTTGGAGGCGGATGGCCACACAGGGACACAGGCCCTTGGAGACTAGGACCAGCCTTTTTCCCTGTGAAGGAAAAGTTGGCGGCCCAGGTTCCTGATGTCAGTTGGTAGGGTTCCCTTGGGACTGTCAGGGCAGCAGAGGTTTGTGGTGGGGGTAGGTTGGGTCTGGGACATATCTTTAATCGTTTGGATTTTATGGAGGCGGCTGGCCACGCAGGGCCACAAGCCCCTGGAGACAAAGATCAGCCATTTTTTCTTGGAAAGAAAAGTGGGCAGCCCAGGTTCCTGATGTCAGTTGGTAGGTTTCCCTTGGGACTGTCAGGGCAGTAGTGGTTTGAGGTGGGGGCAGGTTGGGTCTGGGACATATCCTTAATCTTTTGGATTTTATGGAGGCGGCTGGCCACTCAAGGCCACAGGCCCCTGGAGACAAAGACCGGCCCTTTTCCCTGTGAAGGAAAAGTGGGCAGCACATCTTCCTGATGTCATTTTTTGGGTTCCCTTGGGACTGTCAGGGCAGCACAGGTTTGAGTTGGGGGCAGGTTGGGTCTGCGACATATCCTTAATCCTATGGATTTTTTGGAGGCATCGGGCCTGTCAGGGCCACTGGCCCCTGGATATAAAAATCGGCCATTTTTTCTTGGCAAGAAAAGTGGGCAGCCCAGGTTCCTGATGTCAGTTGGTAGGGTTCCCTTGGGACTGTCAGGGCAGGAGAGGTTTGAGGTGGGGGCAGGTTGGGTCTGGGACATATCTTTAATTGTTTGGATTTTATGGAGGCGGCTGGCCACACAGGGACACAGGCCCCTGGAGACAAGGACCGGTCCTTTTCCGTGGGAAAGAAAAGTGACCAGCCCAGGTTCCTGATGTCAATTGGTAGGGTTCCCTTGAGACTGTCAGGGCAGCAGAGGTTTGAGGTGTAGGCAGGTTGGGTCAGGGATAGTATCCTTAATCATATGGATTTTTTGAAGGCGTGTGGCCAGCCAGGACCACAGGCCCTTGGATATTAAAAATTGGCAATTTTTTCTTGGAAATAAATGTGGGCCACCCAGGTTCCTGATGTCAGTTGGTAGGGTTGCCTTGGGACTGTCAGGGCAGCACAGGTTTCAGGTGGGGGCCGGTTGGCTCTGGGACATATCCTTAATCGTTTGGATATTATGAAGGCAGTTGGCCATTCAGGAACAAAGGCCCCTGGAGACAAGGACTGGTCCTTTTCCCTGGGAAAGAAAAGTGGGCAGCCCAGGTTCCTGATGTCACTTGGTAAGGTTCCCTTGGGACTGTTAGGGCAGAACAGGTTTGAGTTGGGGGCAGGTTGGGTCTGGGACATATCCTTAATCTTTTGGATTTTTTGGAGGCGGCTGGCCACTCAAGGCCACAGGCCCCTGGAGACAAAGACCGGCCCTTTTCCCTGTGAAAGAAAGGTTGCCAGCCCAAGTTCCTGATGTCAATTGGTAGGGTTGCCTTGGGACTGTCAGGGCAGCACAGGTTTGAGGTGGGGTCAGGTTGGGTCTGGGACATGTCCTTAATCGTTTGGATGTTTTGGTGCTGTCCAGCCCAAAAATTCCGGACACAGGCCTCTGGAGGGCAAAAGCCCCTGGAGACAAAGATCCGCAATTTTTCATGGAAAGAAAAGTGGGCAGCCCAGGTTCCTGATGTCAGTTGGTTGGGTTCCCTTGGGACTGTCAGGGCAGCACAGGTTTGAGGTGGGGGCAGGTTGGGTCTGGGACATAACCTTAATCGTTTGGATTTTTTGGAGGCGGATGGCCACACAGGGACACAGGCCCCTGGAGACAAGGACCAGCCCTTTTCCCTGTGAAGGAAAAGTTGGCGGCCCAGGTTCCTGATGTCAGTTGGTAGGGTTCCCTTGGGACTGTCAGGGCAGCACAGGTTTGAGGTGGGGGCAGGTTGGGTCTGGGACATATCTTTAATCGTTTGGATTTTATGGAGGCGGCTGGCCACGCCGGGCCACAAGCCCCTGGAGACAAAGATCAGCCATTTTTTCTTGGAAAGAAAAGTGGGCAGCCCAGGTTCCTGATATCAGTTGGTAGGTTTCCCTTGGGACTGTCAGGGCAGCAGTGGTTTGAGGTGCGGGCAGGTTGGGTCTGGGACATATCCATAATCCTATGTATGTTTTGGAGGCGGCTGGCCACTCAAGGCCACAGGCCGCTGGAGACAAAGACCGGCCCTTTTCCCTGAGAAGGAATGGTTGCCAGCCCAAGTTCCTAATGTCAGTTGGTAGGGTTCCCTTGGGACTGTCAGGGCAGCACAGGTTTGAGGTGGGGGCAGGTTGGGTCTGGGACATATCCTTAATCGTTTGGATGTTTTGGTGGTGTCTGGCCCAAAAATTCCGGACACAGGTCCCTGGAGGACAAAAGCCCCTGGAGACAAAGATCCGCAATTTTTCATGGAAAGAAAATTGGGCAGCCCAGGTTCCTGATGTCAGTTGGTAGGCTTCCCTTGGGACTGTCAGGGCAGCACAGGTTAGTGGTGGGGGTAGGTTGGGTCTGGGACATAGCCTTAATCCTATGGATTTTTTGGAGGCGTCTAGCCAGTCAGGGCCACTGGCCCCTGGATATAAAAATCGGCCATTATTTCTTGGAAAGAAAAGTGGGCAGGCCAGGTTCCTGATGTCAGTTGGTAGGCTTCCCTTGGGACTGTCAGGGCAGCAGAGGTTTGAGGTGGGGGCAATTTGGGTCTGGGACATATCCTTAATCCTATGGATTTTTTGGAGGCGTGTAGCCAGCCAGGACCACAGGCCCCTGGATATTTAAAATCGGCCATTTTTTCTTGGATAAAATGTGGCCAGCCCAGGTTCCTGATGTCAGTTGGTAGGGTTGCCTTGGGACTGTCAGGGCAGCAGAGTTTTGAGGTGGGGCTGGTTGGGTCTGGGACATATCCTTAATCGTTTGGATTTTTTGGAAGCGCATGGCCACTCAGGGATACGGACTCCTTGAGACAAGGATCGGTCCTTTTCCCTGGGAAAGAAAAGTGGGCAGCCCAGGTTCCTGATGTCAGTTGGTAGGGCCAGCCAGCACTACAGGCCCTTGATATTTAAAATTGGCCATTTTTCTTGGAAATAAATGTGGGCGGACCAGGTTCCTGATGTCAGTTGGTAGGGTTGCCTTGGGACTGTCAGGGCAGCACAGGTTTGAGGTGGGGGCAATTTGGGTCTGGGACATATCCTTAATCCTATGGATTTTTTGGAGGCGACGGGCCAGTCAGGGGCACTGGCCCCTGGATATAAAAATCGGCCATTTTTTCTTGGAAAGAAAAGTGGGCAGCCCAGGTTCTTGATGTCAGTTTGTAGGGTTCCCTTGGGACTGTCAGGGCAGCAGAGGTTTGAGGTGGGGGCAGGTTGGGTCTGGGACATATCCTTAATCTTTTGGATTTTTTGGAGGCGGCTGGCCACTCAAGGCCACAGGCCCCTAGAGACAAAATCCGGCCCTTTTCCCTCTGAAAGAAAAGTGGGCAGCCCATCTTCCTGATATCATTTTTTAGGTTCCCTTGGGGCTGTCAGGGCAGCACAGGTTTGAGGTGGGGGCAGGTTGGGTCTGGGACATATCCTTAATCCTATGGATTTTTTGGAGGCGTCGGGCCCGTCAGGGCCGCTTGCCCCTGGATATAAAAATCGGCCACTTTTTTATGGAAAGAAAATTGGGCAGCCCAGGTTCCTGATGTCAGTTGGTAGGGGTCCCTTGGGACTGTCAGGGCAGCAGAGGTTTGAGGTGGGGGCAGGGTGGGTCAGGGATGGTATCCGTAATCATATGGATTTTTTGAAGGCGTGTGGCCAGCCAGGACCACAGGCCCCTGGATATTAAAAATTGGCAATTTTTTCTAGGAAATAAATGTGGGCCACCCAGGTTCCTGATGTCAGTTGGTAGAGTTGCCTTGGGACTGTCAGGGCAGCACAGGTTTCAGGTGGGGGCCGGTTGGCTCTGGGACATATCCTTAATCATATGGATTTTTTTGAGGCGTCGGGCCAGGCGGGGCCACTGGCCCCTGGATATAAAAATCGGCCATTATTTCTTGGAAAGAAAAGTGGGCAGCCCAGGTTCCTGATGTCAGTTTGTAGGGTTCCCTTGGGACTGTCAGGGCAGCAGAGGTTTGAAGTGGGGGCAGGTTGGGTCTGGGATATATCCTTAATTGTTTGGATTTTTTGGAGGCGTATGGCCACTCAGGTACACGGACCCCTGGAGACAAGGACCGGTCCTTTTCCCTGGGAAAGAAAAGTGGGCAGCCCAGGTTCCTGATGTCAGTTGGAACGTTTCCCTTGGGACTGTCAGGGCAGCGACGGTTTGACGTGGGGGCAGGTTGGGTCTGGGACATATCTTTAATCGTTTGGATTTTATGGAGGCGGCTGGCCACGCAGGGCCACAAGCCCCTGGAGACAAAGATCAGCCATTTTTTTTGGAATGAAAAGTGGGCAGCCCAGGTTCCTGATGTCAATTGGTAGGGTTCCCTTGAGACTGTCAGGGCAGCAGAGGTTTGAGGTGGGGGCAGGTTGGGTCAGGGATGGTATCCTTAATCTTTTGGATTTTTTGAACGCGTGTGGCCAGCCAGGACCACAGGCCGCTGGATATTAAAAATCGGCAATTTTTTCTTGGAAATAAATCTGGGCCACCCAGGTTCCTGATGTCAGCTGGTAGGGTTGCCTTGGGACTGTCAGGGCAGCACAGGTTTCAGGTGGGGGCCGGTTGGCTCTGGGACATATCCTTAATCGTTTGGATAATATGAAGGCAGGTGGCCATTCAGGAACAAAGGCCCCTGGAGACAAGGACTGGTCCTTTTCCCTGGGAAAGAAAAGTGGGCAGCCGAGGTTCCTGATGTCACTTGGTAAGGTTCCCTTGGGACTGTCAGGGCAGCACAGGCTTGAGGTGGGGGCAGGTTGGGTCTGGGACTTATCCTTAATCTTTTGGATTTTTTGGAGGCGGCTGGCCACTCAAGGCCACAGGCCCCTGGAGACAAAGACCGGCACTTTTCCCTGTGAAAGAAAGGTTGCCAGCCCAGGTTCCTGATGTCAATTGGTAGGGTTGCCTTGGGACTGTCAGGGCAGCACAGGTTTGAGGTGGGGGCAGGTTGGGTCTGGGACATATCCTTAATCGTTTGGATGTTTTGGTGGTGTCTGGCCCAAAAATTCCGGACACAGGCCTCTGGAGGACAAAAGCCCCTGGAGACAAAGATCCGCAATTTTTCATGGAAAGAAAAGTGGGCAGCCCAGGTTCCTGATGTCAGTTGGTTGGGTTCCCTTGGGACTGTCAGGGCAGCACAGGTTTGAGGTGGGGGCAGGTTGGGTCTGGGACATATCCATAATCCTATGTATGTTTTGGAGGCGGCTGGCCACTCAAGGCCACAGGCCGCTGGAGACAAAGACCGGCCCTTTTCCCTGTGAAGGAAAGGTTGCCAGCCCAAGTTCCTAATGTCAGTTGGTAGGGTTCCCTTGGGACTGTCAGGGCAGCAGAGGTTTGAGGTCGGGGCAGGTTGGGTCTGGGACATATCCTTAATCGTTTGGATGTTTTGGTGGTGTCTGGCCCAAAAATTCCGGACACAGGTCCCTGGAGGACAAAAGCCCCTGGAGACAAAGATCCGCAATTTTTCATGGAAAGAAAAGTGGGCAGCCCAGGTTCCTGATGTCAGTTGGTTGGGTTCCCTTGGGACTGTCAGGGCAGCACAGGTTTGAGGGTGGGGCAGGTTAGGTCTGGCACATAACCTTAATAGTTTGGATTTTTTGGAGGCGGATGGCCACACAGGGACACAGGCCCCTGGAGATAAGGACCAGCCCTTTTCCCTGTGAAGGAAAAGTGGGCGGCCCAGGTTCCTGATGTCAGTTGGTAGGGTTCCCTTGAGACTGTCAGGGCAGCACAGGTTTGAGGTGTGGGCAGGTTGGGTCTGGGACATATCCATAATCCTATGTATGTTTTGGAGGCGGCTGGCCACTCAAGGCCACAGGCTGCTGGAGACAAAGACCGGCCCTTTTCCCTGTGAAGGAAAGGTTGCCATCCCAAGTTCCTAATGTCAGTTGGTAGGGTTCCCTTGGGACTGTCAGGGCAGCAGAGTTTTGAGGTCAGGGCAGGTTGGGTCTGGGACATATCCTTAATAGTTTGGATGTTTTGGTGGTGTCTGGCCCAAAAATTCCGGACACAGGTCCCTGGACGACAAAAGCCCCTGGAGACAAAGATCCGCAATTTTTCATGGAAAGAAAAGTGGGCAGCCCAGGTTCCTGATGTCAGTTGGTAGGCTTCCCTTGGGACTGTCAGGGCAGCACAGGTTAGTGGTGGGGGTAGGTTGGGTCTGGGACATAGCCTTAATCCTATGGATTTTTTGGAGGCGTCTAGCCAGTCAGGGCCACTGGCCCCTGGATATTTAAAATTGGCCATTTTTTCTTGGATAAAATGTGGCCAGCCCAGGTTCCTGATGTCAGTTTCTAGGGTTCCCTTGGGAGTGTCAGGGCAGCAGAGGTTTGAGGTGGGGCTGGTTGGGTCTGGGACATATCCTTAATCGTTTGGGTTTTTTGGAAGTGCATGGCCACTCAGGGACACGGACCCCTGGAGACAAGAATCGGTCCTTTTCCCTGGGAAAGAAAAGTGGGCAGCCCAGGTTCCTGATGTCAGTTGGTAGGGTTCCCATGGGACTGTCAGGGCAGCAGAGGTTTGAGGTGGGGGCAGGTTGGGTCTGGGACATAACCTTAATCGTTTGGATTTTTTGGAGGTGGATGGCCACACAGGGACACAGGCCCCTGGAGAAAATGACCGGTACTTTTCCCTGTGAAGGAAAAGTTGGCGGCCCAGGTTCCTGATGTCAGTTGGTAGGGTTCCCTTGGGACTGTCAGGGCAGCACAGGTTTGAGGTGGGGGCAGGTTGGGTCTGGGACATATCTTTAATCGTTTTGATTTTATGGAGGCGGCTGGCCATGCCGGGCCACAAGCCCCTGGAGACAAAGATCAGCCAGTTTTTCTTGGAAAGAAAAGTGGGCAGCCCAGGTTCCTGATGTCAGTTGGTTGGTTTCCCTTGGGACTGTCAGGGCAGCAGAGGGTTGTGGTGGGGGTAGGTTGGGTCTGGGACATAGCCTTAATCCTATGGATTTTTTGGAGGCGTCTAGCCAGTCAGGGCCACTGGCCCCTGGATATAAAAATCGGCCATTATTTCATGGAAAGAAAAGTGGGCAGCCCAGGTTCCTGATGTCAGTTGGTAGGGTTCCCTTGGGACTGTCAGGGCAGCAGTGGTTTGAAGTGGGGGCAGGTTGGGTCGGGGAAATATCCTTAATCATTTGGATTTTTTGAAGGCGGCTGGCCACTCTGGGACACAGGCCACTGGATATAAAAATCAGCCATTTTTTCTTGGAAAGAAAAGTGGGCAGCATAGGTTCCTGATGTCAGTTGGTAGAGTTGCCTTGGGACTGTCAGGGCAGCAGAGGTTTGAGGTGGGGGCAGGTTGGGTCTGGGACATATCCTCAATCGTTTGGATTTTATGGAGGCGGCTGGCCACGCAGGGCCACAAGCCCCTGGAGACAAAGATCAGCCAGTTTTTCTTGGAAAGAAAAGTGGGCAGCCCAGGTTCCTGATGTCAGTTGGTTGGTTTCCCTTGGGACTGTCAGGGCAGCAGTGGTTTGAGGTGGGGGCAGGTTGGGTCTGGGACATATCCTTAATCGTTTGGATTTTATGGAGGCGGCTGGCCACTCAAGGCCACAGGCCCCTGGAGACAAAATCCGGCCCTTTTCCCTGGGAAAGAAAATTGGCCAGCCCAGGTTCCTGATGTCATTTTTTGGGTTGCCTTGGGACTGTCAGGGCAGCACAGGTTTGAGGTGGGGGCAGGTTGGGTCTGGGACTTATCCTTAATCCTATGTATGTTTTGGAGGCGGCTGGCCACTCAAGGCCACGGACCCCTGGAGACAAGGTCCGGTCCTTTTCCCCGGGAAAGAAATGTGGGCAGCACATGTTCCTGGTGTCAGTTCGTAGGGTTCCCTTGGGACTGTCAGGGCAGAACAGGTTTGAGGTGGGGGCAGGTTGGGTCTGGGACTTATCCTTAATCTTTTGGATTTTTTGGAGGCGGCTGGCCACTCAAGGCCACAGGCCCCTGGAGAAAAAGACCGGCCCTTTTCCCTGTGAAAGAAAGGTTGCCAGCCCAGGTTCCTAATGTCAGTTGGTAGGGTTCCCGTGGGACTGTCAGGGCAGCACAGGTTTGAGGTGGGGGCAGGTTGGGTCTGGGACATATCCTTAATCGTTTGGATGTTTTGGTGCTGTCCAGCTCAAAAATTCCGGACACAGGCCTCTGGAGGGCAAAAGCCCCTGGAGACAAAGATCCGCAATTTTTCATGGAAAGAAAAGTGGGCAGCCCAGGTTTCTGATGTCAGGTGGTAGGGCCAGCCAGCCCTACAGGCCCTTGATATTTAAAATTGGCCATTTTTCTTGGAAATAAATGTGGGCGGACCAGGTTCCTGATGTCAGTTGGTAGGGTTGCCTTGGGACTGTCAGGGCAGCAGAGGTTTGAGGTGGGGGCAGGTTGAGTCTGGGACATATCCTTAATCGTTTGGATTTTTTGGAAGCGTATGGCCACTCAGGGACACGGACCCCTGGAGACAAAGACCGGCCCTTTTCCCTGTGAAGGAAAGGTTACCAGCCCAAGTTCCTAATGTCAGTTGGTAGGGTTCCCTTGGGACTGTCAGGGCAGCAGAGGTTTGAGGTTGGGTCTGGGACATATCCTTAATCGTTTGGATTTTATGGTGGTGGCTGGCCAGTCAGGGACACAGGCTCCTGGATATAAAAATCGGCCATTTTTTCATGGAAAGAAAAGTGGGCAGCCCAGGTTCCTGATGTCAGTTGGTAGGATACCATTGGGACTGTCAGGGCAGCACAGGTTTGAGGTAGGGCCAGGTTGGGTCTGGGACATATCCTTAATCCTATACATTTTTTGGAGGCGTGTAGCCAGCCAGGACCACAGGCCCCTGGATATTTAAAATTGGCCATTTTTTCTTGGATAAAATGTGGCCAGCCCAGGTTCCTGATGTCAGTTGGTAGGGTTCCCTTGGGACTGTCAGGGCAGCAGAGGTTTGAGATGGAGGCAGGTTGGGTCTGGGACATATCCTTAATCATTTGGATTTTTTGGAGGTGGCTGGCCACTCTGGGACACAGGCCCCTGGATATAAATATCAGCCATTTTTTCTTGGAAAGAAAAGTGGGCAGCACAGGTTCCTGATGTCAGTTGGTAGGGTTCCCTTGGGACTGTCAGGGCAGCAGAGGTTTGAGGTGGGGGCAGGTTGGGTCTGGGACATATCTTTAATCGTTTGGATTTTATGGAGGAGGCTGGCCACGCAGGGCCACAAGCCCCTGGAGACAAAGATCAGACATTTTTTTTTGGAAAGAAAAGTGGGCAGCCCAGGTTCTTGATGTCAGTTGGTAGGGTTCCCTTGGGACTGTCAGGGCAGCACAGGTTTGAGGTGGGGGCAGGTTGGGTCTGGGATATATCCTTAATTTTTTGGAGTTTTTGGAAGCGTATGGCCACTCAGGGACAGAGACCCCTGGAGACAAGGACCGGTCCTTTTTCCTGGGAAAGAAAATTGGGCAGCCCACGTTCCTGATGTCAGTTGGTAGGGTTCCCTTGGGACTGTCAGGGCAGCACAGGTTTGAGGTGGGGGCAGGTTGGGTCTGGGATATATCTTTAATCCTTTGAATTTTACGGAGGCAGCTGGCCACGCAGGGCCACAAGCCCCTGAAGACAAAGATCAGCCATTTTTTCTTGGAAAGAAAAGTGGGCAGCCCAGGTTCCTGATGTCAGTTTGTAGGTTTCCCTTGGGACTGTCAGGGCAGCAGAGGTTTGAGGTGGGGGCAGGTTGGGTCTGGGACATATCCTTAATCGTTTGGATTTTATGGAGGCGGCTGGCCACTCAAGGCCACAGGCCCCTGGAGACAAAATCCGTCCCTTTTCCCCGTGAAAGAAAAGTGGGCAGCCTATCTTCCTGATGTCATTTTTTGGGTTCCCTTGGGACTGTCAGGGCAGCACAGGTTTGAGGTGGGGGCAGGTTGGTTCTGCGACATATCCTTAATCATATGGATTTTTTGGAGGCGTCTAGCCAGTCAGGGCCACTGGCCCCTGGATATAAAAATCGGCCACTTTTTCTTGGAAAGAAATGTGGGCAGCCCAGGTTCCTGATGTCAGTTGCTAGGGTTCCCTTGGGACTGTCAGGGCAGCAGAGGTTTGAGGTGGGGGCAGGTTGGGTCTGGGACATATCTTTAATTGTTTGGATTTTATGAAGGCGGCTGGCCACACAGGGACACAGGCACTGGAGACAAGGACCGGTCCTTTTCCCGGGGAAAGAAAAGTGGCCAGCCCAGGTTCCTGATGTCAATTGGTAGGGTTCCCTTGAGACTGTCAGGGCAGCAGAGGTTTGAGGTGGGGGCAGGTTGGGTCAGGGATGGTATCCTTAATCATATGGATTTTTTCAAGGCGTCTGGCCAGCCAGGACCACAGGCCCCTGGATATTAAAAATTGGCAATTTTTTCTTGGAAATAAATGTGGGCCCCCCAGGTTCCTGATGTCAGTTGATAGGGTTGCCTTGGGACTGTCAGGGCAGCACAGGTTTCAGGTGGGGGCCGGTTGGCTCTGGGACATATCCTTAATCTTTTGGATTTTTTGGAGGCGGCTGGCCACTCAAGGCCACAGGCCCCTGGAGAAAAAGACTCGCCCTTTTCCCTGTGAAGGAAAGGGGGCCACCCAAGTTCCTGATGTCAGTTGGTAGGGTTCCCTTGGGACTGTCAGGGCAGCACAGGTTTGAGGTGGGGGCAGGTTGGGTCTGGCACATAACCTTAATCGTTTGGATTTTTTGGAGGCGGATGGCCACACAGGGACACAGGCCCCTGGAGACAAGGACCAGCCCTTTTCCCTGTGAAGGAAAAGTGGGCGGCCCAGGTTCCTGATGTCAGTTGGTAGGGTTCCCTTGGGACTGTCAGGGCAGCACAGGTTTGAGGTCGGGGCAGGTTGGGTCTGGGACATATCCATAATCCTATGTATGTTTTGGAGGCGGCTGGCCACTCAAGGCCACAAGCCACTGGAGACAAAGACCGGCCCTTTGCCCTGTGAAGGAAAGGTTGCCAGCCCAAGTTCCTTATGTCAGTTGGTAGGGTTCCCTTGGGACTGCCAGGGCAGCAGAGGTTTGATGTCGGGGCAGGTTGGGTTTGGGACATATCCTTAATCGTTTGGATGTTTTGGTGGTGTCTGGCCTAAAAATTCCGGACACAGGCCCCTGGAGGACAAAACCCCTGGAGACAAAGATCCGCAATTTTTCATGGAAAGAAAAGTGGGCAGCCCAGGTTCCTGATGTCAGTTGGTAGGGTTCCCTTGGGACTGTCAGGGCAGCAGAGGTTTGAGGTGGGGGCAATTTGGGTCTGGGACATATCCTTAATCCTATGGATTTTTTGGAGGCGTCTAGCCAGCCAGGACCACAGGCCCCTGGATATTTAAAATTGGCCATTTTTTCTTGGATAAAATGTGGCCAGCCCAGGTTCCTGATGTCAGTTTTTAGGGATCCCTTGGGACTGTCAGGGCAGCAGAGGTTTGAGGTGGGGCTGGTTGGGTCTGGGACATATCCTTAATCGTTTGGATTTTTTGGAAGCGCATGGCCACTCAGGGACACGGACACCTGGAGACAAGGATCGGTCCTTTTCCCTGGGAAATAAAAGTGGGCAGCCCAGGTTCCTGATGTCAGTTGGTAGGGTTGCCTTGGGACTGTCAGGGCAGCAGAGGTTTGAGGTGGGGGCAGGTTGAGTCTGGGACATATCCTTAATCGTTTGGATTTTTTGGAATCGTATGGCCACTCAGGGACACGGACCCATGAAAACAAAGACCGGCCCTTTTCCCTGTGAAGGAATGGTTGCCAGCCCAGGTTCCTGATGTCAGTTGGTAGGGTTCCCTTGGGACTGTCAGGGCAGCAGAGGTTTGAGGTTGGGTCTGGGACATATCCTTAATCGTTTGGATTTTATGGTGGTGGCTGGCCAGTCAGGGACACAGGCTACTGGATATAAAAATCGGCCATTTTTTCATGGAAAGAAATGTGGGCAGCCCAGGTTCCTGATGTCAGTTGGTAGGGTTCCCTTGGGACTGTCAGGGCAGCAGAGGTTTGAGGTGGGGGCAGGTTGGGTCTGGGACATATCCTTAATCTTTTGGATTTTTTGGAGGCGGATGGCCACACAGGGCCACAAGCCCTTGGAGACAAAGATCAGACATTTTTTCTTGGAAAGAAAAGTGGGCAGGCCAGGTTCCTGATGTCAATTTGTAGGGTTCCCTTGGGACTGTCAGGGCAGCACAGGTTTGAGGTGGGGGCAGGTTGGGTCTGGGACATATCCTTAAGCCTATGGATTTTTTGGAGGTGGCTGGCCACTTAAGGCCACAGGCCCCTGGAGAAAAAGATCGGTACTTTTCCCTGTGAATGAAAAGTTGCCAGCCCAGATTCCTTACATCAGTTGGTAGGGTTCCATTGGGATTGTCAGGGCAGCTCAGGTTTGAGGTGGAGGCAAGTTGGGTCTGGGACATATCCTTAATTGTTTGGATTTTCTGTAGGCGGCCGGCCAGTGAGTGCCACAAGCCCCTGGATGTAAAAATCGGCCATTTTTTCTTGGCAAGAAAAGTGGGCAGCCCAGGTTCCTAATGAAAATTAACTGGGTTCCCTTGGCACTGTCAGGGCAGCAGAAGTTTGAGGTGGGGGCAGGTTGGGTCTGGGACATATCCTTAATCCTATGGATTTTTTGGAGGCGTCGGGCCAGTCAGGGCCACTGGCCCCTGGATATAAAAATCGGCCATTATTTCTTGGAAAGAAAAGTGGGCAGGCCAGGTTCCTGATGTCAGTTGGTAGGGTTCCCTTGGGACTGTCAGGGCAGCAGAGGTTTGAGGTGGGGCTGGTTGGGTCTGGGACATATCCTTAATCGTTTGGATTTTTTGGAAGCGCATGGCCACTCAGGGACACGGACGCCTGGAGACAAGGATCAGTCCTTTTCCCTGGGAAAGAAAAGTGGGCAGCCCAGGTTCCTGAGGTCAGTTGGTAGGGCCAGCCAGCACTACAGGCCCTTGATTTTTAAAATTGGCCATTTTTCTTGGAAATAAATGTGGGCGGACCAGGTTCCTGATGTCAGTTGGTAGGGTTGCCTTGGGACTGTCAGGGCAGCAGAGGTTTGAGGTGGGGGCAGGTTGAGTCTGGGACATATCCTTAATCGTTTGGATTTTTTGGAAGCGTATGGCCACTCAGGGACACGGATCCCTGGAGACAAAGACGGGCCCTTTTCCCTGTGAAGGAAAGGTTGCCAGGCCAGGTTCCTGATGTCAGTTGGTAGGGTTCCCTTGGGACTGTCAGGGCAGCACAGGTTTGAGGTTGGGTCTGGGACATATCCTTAATCGTTTGGATGTTATGGTGGTGGCTGGCCAGTCAGGGACACAGGCTCCTGGATATAAAAATCGGCCATTTTTTCATGGAAAGAAAAGTGGGCAGCCCAGGTTCCTGATGTCAGTTGGTAGGGTTCCCTTGGGACTGTCAGGGCAGCACAGGTTTGAGGTGGGGGCAGGTTGGGTCTGGGACATATCCTTAATCTTTTGGATTTTTTGGAGGCGGCTGGCCACTCTTGTTCACAGGCCCCTGGAGAAAAAGACTGGCCCTTTTCCCTGTGAAGGAAAGGGGGCCACCCAGGTTCCTGATGTCAGTTGGTAGGGTTCCCTTGGGACTGTCAGGGCAGCACAGGTTTGAGGTGGGGGCAGGTTGGGTCTGGGACATATCTTTAATCGTTTGGAATTTATGAAGGCGGCTGGCCACGCAGGGCCACAAGCCCCTGGAGACAAAGATCAGCAATTTTTTCTTGGAAAGAAAAGTGGGCAGCCCAGGTTCCTGATGTCAGTTCATAGGGTTCCCTTGGGAGTGTCAGGGCAGCAGTGGTTTGAGGTTGGGTCTGGGACATATCCTTAATCGTTTGGATTTTATGGTGGTGGCTGGCCAGTCAGTGACACTGGCCCCTGGATATAAATATTGGCCATTTTTTCATGGAAAGAAATGTGGGCAGTCCAGGTTCCTGATGTCAGTTGGTAGGATACCATTGGGACTGTCAGGGCAGCAGAGGTTTGAGGTAGGGGCAGGTTGGGTCTGGGACATATCCTTAATCGTTTGGATTTTTGGAAGCGCATGGCCACTCTTGTCCACAGGCCCCTGGAGAAAAAGACTGGCCCTTTTCCCTGTGAAGGAAAGGGGGCCACCCAGGTTCCTGATGTCAGTTGGTAGGGTTCCCTTGGGACTGTTAGGGCAGCACAGGTTTGAGGTGGGGGCAGGTTGGGTCTGGGACATAACCTTAATCGTTTGGATTTTTTGGAGGCGGATGGCCACTCAGGGCCACAAGACCCTGGAGACAAAGATCAGCCATTTTTTCTTGGAAAGAAAAGTGGGCAGGCCAGGTTCCTGATGTCAGTTGGTAGGTTTCCCTTGGGACTGTCAGGGCAGCAAAGGTTTGAGGTGGGGGCAGGTTGGGTCTGGGACATATCCTTAAGCCTATGGATTTTTTGGAGGTGGCTGGCCACTCAAGGCCACAGGCCCCTGGAGAAAAAGTCTGGTACTTTTCCCTGTGAATGAAAAGATGCCAGCCCAGATTCCTTACATCAGTTGGTAGGGTTCCATTGGGATTGTCAGGGCAGCACAGGTTTGAGGTGGAGGCAAGTTGGGTCTGGGACATATCCTTAATTGTTTGGATTTTCTGTAGGCGGCCGGCCAGTGAGTGCCACAGGCCCCTGGATGTAAAAATCGGCCATTTTTTCTTGGCAAGAAAAGTGGGCAGCCCAGGTTCCTGATGTCATTTTTTGGGTTCCCTTGGGACTGTCAGGGCAGCAGAGCTTTGAGGTGGGGGCAGGTTGGGTCTGGGACATATCCTTAATCCTTTGGTTTTTTTGGAGGCGGCTGGCCACTCAAGGCCACAGGCCCCTGGATATAAAATTCGGCCATTTTTTCTTGGAAAGAAAAGTGGGCAGCCCAGGTTCCTGATGTCAGTTGGTAGGGTTCCCTTGGGACTGTCAGGGCAGCAGAGGTTTGAGGTGGGGGCAGGTAGCGTCTGGGACATATCCTTAATAGTTTGGATTTTTTGGAGGCGGCTGGCCACACAGGGCCACAAGCCCCTGGAGACAAAATCTGGCCCTTTTCCCTGTGAAGGAAAAGTGGGCAGCCCAGCTTCCTGATGTCATTTTTTGGGTTCCCTTGGGATTGTGAGGGCAGCACAGGTTTGAGGTGGAGGCAGGTTGGGTCTGGGACATATCCTTAATCTTCTGGATTTTTTGGAGGCGTCCCGCGGCTGCTCTTTCCTTTGTCTGCCCTGATCAGCTCCCGAATGCCCGGCTTGGGTTTTCAGCTTTTCGTCGGGGCCGGGGCTCGCCGTAGTTTCCGGGCGCTTTTGCTGTCGCGCTCAGGGGTGGGCTGTTGGCCGCGCTTTGCGTCGGCGCGAGGGAAGAAACAAAGAGGCAGGGAATTCGTCCAAATCCGTCCGCGTGGCGGCTGGATGCTTTATTGGCTGCGAGAGCTGCGATGGAAAGGCTGCAGCCGCTCCCAGCTTCGCACGGACGCAAATGGCCTCGAGCATGCCGAGGAGTGGGGTGATATAGGGAAGGGACAAGGTGGACGGGGAGTCCTCCCGCCCAATGGGTACAGACATCGTGGTGATGACGTGTACTACAGCGACCAGTGGGAACACGACAGGGGCGGACACGAGACTTTGGGGTGAGTGGGACCACGAGAACGGGAAGACGGGCACGGAAACCACAGGAGTAGGGGAAAACCCGGGGGATGCACGAGGGTACAGAGAACTGGAAAACTAACAAAGGAAAAACCCATAATGTGAACCCAAACCTGGGATGCAACAATTCCCCGCTTTAAAAAATATAAAAAAGACAGTTGTTTCTGTTTGGATTCTTGCGCAGTGGCTTCTTCTCTTAGCTTCTTCTGCTGCTGTGACTGCTTTGTAGATGGAAAGGGCTTGGGGATGGTACTGCAGCTGCTTCTTCCCTGGGTGTTTGGGGATAGGGGAACTGGGACAACAACTTTATTATAAACACGACCTGGAGACATACATGGTCTGAGGTAGATGTGGGAAAAGTGCTTTTTAGGGAGATGTTGAGTCTCTCCCTTTTCTGCGGCGCCTGCGATTGGATGCAACCCTTTGGTTGGTGGGATCATTGGTTGCATCCACTGGCACTGTATCGCTCCGACTCACTGCCTGTCCTGGTGTGTAAGGTTTGACATGCCTCCTGGGGATCCACTTGACTCCTGAGGGCGTGGATACGCAGGCATATCCCCGTCCCCAAGTCAAGAGTGGGAATGGACCCTAATTTCTTTAGAGTCTGGATCCCTCACTAATACTGGAAGCCTCTCCTCTGGTTGGAGCTCCTGATGTTGTTTGAAATGTCTCAGGGCTGGCGGTTCTTGCCTATCAAAAGAGCAGTTTAGGAAATTGATGGTAAACAAGGCCTTGCAGAGTCTCTCGTGCGGTGACAGCACTCGCACATCTCCCCGCTGCTTCCAGAGGACCTGTTTCAGCGTCTGGTGAGTCCTCTCTATTATGGCCTGGCCGGTGGGGGAGTGAGGAATCCCAGTATTATGCTGGACCCCCCATTCCTGCAGGAAGTTACTGAGCACCCTGGAAGTATATGCTGGACCATTATCAGTTTTTATTGTGGCTGGGACCCCTAAAGTAGCAAAGGCGTGTATGAGGTGTTTTTTCACGTCTGTGGCTCTTTCTCCTATGTGGGCTGAGGCGAAAACTGCTCCTGAGAAGGTGTCCACGGTTACATGGACATTCTTGAGTTTCCCAAATTCGGGGACTTTGGTGACGTCCATCTGCCATACCTCACAACTGCGGAGACCTCTGGGATTCACACCTGCTCCCAGTGTTGGTAGAGCTGCCTCCTGACAGTTGGGGCATGAGGCCACAATTTCCCTGGCTTGGTCACGCCGCAGATGGAACTGGCGTACCAGACCTGGGGCATTTTGATGGAACTGCTGATGGCTGAGCCTGGCCTGCTCGACTAGGTTTGGCTGGCCTCCCAGCTGTACTGGGGCTGCCAAGGCATCTGCTCTGCGGTTCCCTTCGGCAATAAAGCCTGGGAGATCCGTGTGTGACCTCACATGTACCACATAAAAGGGATGCTCACGGTTAGAAACCAGGTGTACTAATTCTGTGAGCAACCTGAAGATGACTTGATTTGGGACCTCTTTTACAATTGCATGTTCAGCTCTAGACACTGCTCCTGCCACATATGCCGAATCTGTGACTAGATTAAAAGGTTGATCGAATTTTTTAAAAGCCCTCACGACAGCATCCAACTCAGCTACTTGTGGGGAACCTTCCACTACTTTAACGTCTGATTCCCACAACTGAGTCACTGGGTCTTTCCAAGTCACTACTGACTTGTGGGACTTCCCTGACCCATCTGTGAACACTGTCAGTGCTTTGAGTGGCTTTTTACTTTGCAATTCTCTCGGCAACAATTTGAATTCTGTATTGAACAGATGATGGCCAGGATGCCCAATTTGAATTTGGCCTGAGAAGCTGTCTAGAGCAAACTGCAAATTTTCATTTTGTCTGAGAAGGTGTTCAAAGGTCTCCTTGGTCATTTTCCCCGTGGATGTTTTGATGGGGAGGTGGATACATGTGAAGTCACAACCCGCTAGTACTTGCAGACGAGCCCTGGCCCGTATTATGAGCTGCGCCATCAGCTCTTGTGGCTTGGTGATACTTTTGGACTGTCTGTGGCCAAGGAACACCCACTCAATTATCAAGAGGGGGTCCTGTTGGCCCTTGTCCCACTGGAATATTATACCGTATAAATGGGGTAACTCACCTAAGATGATGAAGCGGAAAGGCAGCCCTGGTTGACAGCGATGGGCTTGCCTACTTGCGATGGTGGTTTGGACCTTCTCGAGTGCGGCTCTGGCCTCCCGGGTCAGGACTCTTGGGGAACTTAAACCCTCATCCCCCTCCCTTTCTGCTAACAAGTCAAAAAGAGGGGATAGTTCTCTCGTGGTGAGTCCCAGCCATGGCCTGATCCAATTTAGTGATCCACACAAGCGCTGGATGTCATTCAGCGTCTTGGGGTTGTTACTTATATGAATTTGTTGAGGCCTAATCGTTCGGTTATTAATTTCTAGGCCCAGGTACTTCCAGGGTGGCAGCAACTGTACCTTCTCTTTTTGTAGTTCAAATCCGGCCACCGACAAGGCCCTAACAGTGTCCTCCAGAGCTGCTTGTAGGACCTCGCTGTCAGGGGCACAAATCAGCACGTCATCCATGTAATGATAGAAAATACAGGATGTCCACTTGGCACGCATTGGGGACAGAACCCTGGCGACATACCACTGGCATATAGTGGGGGAACATTTTAGCCCCTGAGGTAGTACTGTCCAGTGGTAGCGCTTCATAGGGGCTTCCCTGTTGATGGAGGGTACAGAGAAGGCAAAATGGGGAGCATCATCCGGATGGAGCGGGATTTGAAAGAAGCAATCTTTAATGTCAATTACGGCTAAATTATAATTTTGGGGTAGCATAGATGGAGATGGCATACCCGGTTGGAGAGAGCCCAGATTTTCTATGGCTTCATTAATTTTCCTTAGGTCATGGAGGAGTCGCCACCTGTCCTTCCCTGGTTTTTTAATTACAAACACCGGAGAGTTCCAGGGGCTGTTAGTTTCGACTATATGTCCCTTTGCCAATTCCTCCTCCGCTAGTTTTGTGAGCGCCTGTAGTTTTTGTTTACTCAGCGGCCACTGCTCCACCCAGACAGGCTTATCTGTGAGCCATGTTAATTTCTGTGTGGGGCACTCCTCAGTGGCCGCACCTAAAAATGTTGGGGGGCCGGAAATTCCAATTTGGCTCCCCACTGGGACATGGCGTCTCTCCCCCATAGTGTAAATTTACAATCGATCACGAACGGACGTACTGAGGCTAGCAGTCCGTTCGGACCCTTAATTTGGATAATATTTTTTGATTGCTTTGCTGGCTGGGGCCCGCCTAGTCCTAAGACTGGCGTGGCCACACTTTGCAGCTCCCAGTGTGACGGCCACTTATGTGATGGGATGACCGTCACATCTGCCCCTGTGTCCAACATCCCCTGAAGGTATGCAGAATGCCCCTCGCACTTGAGTTTACACCATACGAGGGGTTTTTCCTCTCCCAACTTCCCAGCATAAAAGACTGAGAGTTCCAGGTCATTACACAGAGCACGAGGAATAGGAATTGCCTGTGCAATAACCTGGCCCTTAGGCAGGAAGAGGGGGGGATGGACACAGCGTGCCACGAGATAGAAGAGCCTCGGATTAAGGGTGGAAATTACTGGAGGAACCTCTATCTCCAGTGGGGTGCTTTTTGTGTCTCCGACCACGAGGTACTTGCAGTTCAGAAGGTCCTCCTTCCTCTTGGTTTCACAGCGGCAGATATGTGATAAAAGCTCTGCATCTGCTATGATGAAATGCCAGTCCTGGGAACGAAAGTGGACAGAATTGGTGAGTCGGAGCCGATAAGGCTCCCCGATGTCAGTAGTTGAGAGGCAGCCGCTTACAGATGGGACTAGATGGTGTATCGCGGCTCCTCTCGCGGCACCACGACTTGCCTCATTTTTATCAGCACGCGAGGAAAGTGCGCGTTCCTTTCCTAGTTTTTTGGGATTGTGGGGCTCCCATCCCTCCTCCCTCCTCCCGCAGCCCCGGGGGGTATAGTTCTTAGAAGTGGGCAGTGATCCTGAAAATGTCCCTCCTGATGGCAGTGGAAGCACCGGCGTGTGGATGGAAGTCGCTTCGGAGCTGAGTTCCTTGGAGGAGCAACAGCAGATGCGACCAGCTTGGCTTTAGGTCTCTTTGGGGCCTCCTCCTCTATCAGGTGTGATTTCAGGGTGCACTCCTCGATGATCTGGTCGAGGGTCGGCGCTGGTGAGGCCGGCAGCGACAGGATGATCCTTTTGCACATGGTGTTGGCGTTGATGTGCACCACTTCTAGGACTAGCCCGTCTCAGTGTTCAGGTCTCTCCACCCGTCTCTCGACTGCTGCCCGGACCCGGTCTACGAAATCTACAAAAGGCTCTGCGACACCTTGTTTAATCGCTGCATAGGGAACCATTGGGTCCTTGGTGGGCATGCCCAGGAACGCACGCTCTGCTGCACCCCTGGACACGTCCAGCACGGCCGTTGGAATTCCCCGAGCTTGAAGTTGCCCTTCACTCCATTCTCCTTCACCCACAAGATGGTCCAAAGTGATCGGTTCTTCCGCGAAATCCAGGCTGTAAGGCCTTTCTAGGATTTCGGGAAGCAGGTCTGCTGCCAGTTTCTTCCACCTCCTCTCCCACAGGCTGTATTCTGATGGGAGAAGCAGGCAGCTAAACAGACGCTTAAGGTCTGCTTGCACTACGGTTCTAGATGTTAAAGTCGCTTTTAAAATGCCTTTAAAAAAGGGGCTTTTTTGTCCAAAATCGCGTGATGTTTTGCAGACCTCTTTTATGGATTCATAGGGAAGGGGTGTCCATGTAGGGTTTTCCCCTCCCCTGGCGTAGGAGGCTGGAGTGCGGAGCGACTGCTCGACTTCGTAGATTGGGCCCTGTCCCCTCCCCTCTCCCCTACTCCCCCCTCCCCCCCTGGGTATCCGAGGAGCGGGAGGACGTGGGGGCGCGGTACGTGGGACAGGGCAGGGAGAATCTTCTCCCTGGGACAGCGGGGCGGAGTTGACAGAGCCCTCCCTGTTGGGGGAGGGTGGGGCTGATGTTGCGGCAGGCAGGACATGGAAGAAGGGAACGCCCACCCGAGGGGGAACAGGGGGAGGAGTGGCAACCCAATGCCTGGAGTGGGTGGTGCCCACACCCACAGGGAATCAGGAAGGGGTGGGGTGAAAGGTGGGGATACAGGGAACAAAGGAGACAAAGGGATTATGGGAAGAAGAAACCTCTCCACGTGGCCGCCCTCCATCTTGGGAAGACAGAGGCTCTAGCCACGTGGCTGTGGCTTCCTCAGGGGGACAAAGAAAGGGATTCAGGGGAGAAGAGCAGCGCGGGGTAGCGCCAGAACTAGGATTTCTAACTGGGAAAAAGGGATTGGAAAAGGGGTTTGGGATTAGTTCCTCAGCAGAGTAGCTAATTCCACCAAGGCGGGGGTGCCGGGACGGCTCGGGGGAGCCAGGAGCACGGTCCACGTCTGTGGAGGTGCCCTGCGCCTCAAAGCGGTGGAGTACTCCCCTCTGCCTACCCGGTTTAGGGGAAAAAGGGGTAGGAGAGGATGGGGAAATGGATTCAGGGAAAACAACAGTTTTGCCCGATGGCTCTTTCCTTTCCTCGGCCGCTTCTCGCGCGGACCCTGCTTTTACAACCTCCGAGATTAGCAAATGGAGCTTTGGGAAGCAATCTTTCACAGAGGGATCCCTGTCCATTCCCTCTGCTAACCTGGCTCCTACTTGCTCCCAGAACTCTGTTCAGGGAGCATCCTCCGCGGTTACACGTGGAAAGGAAAAGCAGAGCCATCGTACAAACTGCTTGACTGAATTCTTGGGGTAGGGACGTTTTACTGATAAAATCCCCTTAATTTGGGTATAGAATTCCCTTTGTTGGGTAGATAGCATGGTCCCCATGCTATTTCTACCCAAAGCCTCACCCCTGGTGCAGAAAAGGTGAAAGAAAAAAAGCAAAAAACGCGAAAGACCCCGGCGGCCCGCCACAGACGCTGCGCGCTGCGTGATCCGTACCCCCGGAAACACGGCAGAGCCCACCCACGTGAAGTATCAGCCGGGTACCCCCCACGGCTAATCACTCACCAAACCGGAATCTTCGCAAATAAAAGCTGCTACCAGGGTCTTCTTTCCCGGGAAGCGTCCGTTCTTCGGCTTTCCGTAGCCGTGAATGGTTGCGCTTCCAGTCCCACGCGGGAAAACACAGCGTGTTTTCCTGTGGGTGGCGGAGACGTCACTGACTTACTTCGGGGGGGCACTTGCTCCCGTTTTCAGTCCGGCACGGAGCACTTTTCCGTCGTGGACCGCGACCCTGCAGTGGCGGCGGCAGGTTTCCGCGCGGATCGCGCTCGCTCGTCTCGGCAGCAGCGCTCGCTGGTCGGCGGCGCGGCTTCGCGGCGGCGGCGCTCTCTGTGCGTGGCTCCCGGGTGCTCTGTGGTGACTCTCTGCCTGCTCCGCGGCTTTGCGCTGGCCGTGGCCCGGACGTTGGGCGCCACTCGCGGCTGCTCTTTACTTTTGTCTGCCCCGGTCAGCTCCCGAATGTCCGGCTTGGGCTTCTCAGCTTTTCGTTGGGGCCGGGGCTCGCCGCAGTTTCCGGGCGCTTTTGCTGTCACGCTCCGGGATGGGCTGTTGGCCGCGCTTTGCCGTCGGCGCAAGGGAAGAAACAAAGAGGCAGGGAATTCGTCCAAATCTGTCCGCGTGGCGGCTGGATGCTTTATTGGCTGCGAGAGCTGCGATGGAAAGGCTGCAGCCGCTCCCAGCTTCGCACGGACACAAATGGCCTCGAGCATGCCGAGGAGTGGGGTGATATAGGGAAGGGAAGGGGCAGACGGGGAGCCCTCCCGCCCAATGGGTACAGACATCGTGGTGATGACGTGTACTACAGCGACCAATGGGAACACGGCAGGGGCAGACACGAGACTTTGGGGTGAGTGGGACCGCGAGAACAGGGACACGGGCACGGAAATCACAGGAGTAGGGGAAAACTCGGGGGATGCACGAGGGTACAGAGAACTGGAGAACTAACAAAGGAAAAACCCATAATGTGAACCCAAACCTGGGATGCAACACTCTTCCAAACTTGGCTTTCAACAGCAGCCTAGGTGAGCCATTTGCATGCCAACATGACAATAGTTGTGATACCTCTGTGGTAGAATGCTGGTATTTTTACCTCTTCACTGTTAAAATTAACTCTCCTAACTGCCACTGAAACCTATATGCAGGCAAAGCAGCTTTTTCTCATATCTGACATGTCAGTTTCTGTGTCATAACTCTATAATTTCTCAGATATTGGCTGAAGTTACTCACTCAGTAACATCTTCACTGCTGCTGCTAGTGAAGTTCTCGGACACCTTGTCCTCAAGCTATAGAACAGTTTGCAATTTTGATATTTATATATAGAATCAGTCTGAAAACTAGTCTTTCTCTACATGGAACTGGGCACTATTCTAGTGATTAAACCCCCATATTCGTTTTTACAGTCAGGCACTACTGTTTTTCCAGCTAACACACTGCCAAATCCACCACTAAGGTACTCTCTTGTTTCTGCCTTTGCATGTCTTCACTGTAGCAAGCAAGATTCTCTTGCAAGTTGTAATCAATATTCCACTACAACATGCTTTTAGCTGACTAGCCATCTCTACTGGATGTGTTAAGGGACTGACCAGTGTTTATCACTAACACTGGATAAGCTAATTTTCACTCTCATAAATGTGGATCAAACTAGGAAAAAAAGCCTGAGTTAGTTAAAGGGAATACACAGGAAACAAAGTCAGCAAGGCAAGCTTGTTTTGACTTAGAAGTTTACTTTTTCTAAGTGAGTGAATTAAGCCAAATTATTCAAAATTCTGCAAAATCTGTGGGCAAAGGTGTGCCATATAGAATTTTTTAAAAGAATTACTTTTTGTAAGAATCTGGGATGCATGTGTATTTGACATCTTTTCTTCCCAGAAAAAGCAGAATAAAGGTTGTGTAAATTCATTTCCCATCCACTCAGTCAGTAGAAATCAGGTCAGCTCTACTTACGGCTGCATTAGCATTCAGATCAAGCTCACTTCACTCACATTTTCACCCAAACATCTCATTACAGCATCAGTATAGGCTGTTCTGGGCATAACAGATATTTTCTTCTTTTCCACATCTTGCCACTTGAAAGGTGTGCTTTCAGTTTCTCTGACTTGTACTAAAGCAGTCAGAAAAAGTCTTTGTGAAGTCATGGACCAAGTTTTGCTCAGAAGGTGTGAGTCATCCACTTCCAAATCCTGATACTGTCCAAGTTGTTATTTGCGTCAGTGGCATTGACCATGTATTAGATATTGTCTCAAAAAAAAAAAACAAAAACAAAAAAACAAACAAAAAAACCCCACCAAAACACCCTGATGTACCAAGTACAGTAATGTTGCATCAGAAACAAACTTGACAACAGTTTGCCATTTCTTGAAAAATCCCTTGAAAGACCTTTGAGGTCTTTCTGTGTATGTTCTAGGTTGTAACGATAAATATTTGAACACCTGCAATACAGAAAAACGTGAGGAGATCAAAAGTGAAGGGATAGACTTATGCTGTATCAGAAGAGATCACGGTTAAAGTCAAATTTATATCTCATTTTAAGTGTGGTAGGGTACTGCTTTTGAAAGATACTATCAGAAAGTCATGTTTTAAGTCTCCAGAATGATTGTGATATCCTAGGAGAGAATGTTGACCCCAATGTTGACTGCTAGCTTTAGAGCTCAGAACTCAGTTGCCAGTGTCTTGGGAAGAGCATTTCCTCTGAGAAATGAGACTAGATGCCACTTTAAAGTAATCCCTCCACCCTTTAAAAAGCAGACAGAAATGTCAGTAGGTGGAGCTGCCTTTCCTGCAGTCAATAGAGAAGTTTCCTTGCAGAAATTGCATTTGCAGGCACCCAGGCAGCTTTTCTCAGTCCCTGGCAGATGATACTAGAACAAAACATGAACATGCAAGAATGCAGCTTTTTTACATCATGTTACCAAAGTGCACAAGTCAGGAAAAGACAGAACACAGAATTGACAATGTTTGTCAGCACAAGCTGTGGGGTTGTGTTTTTTGTGGTTTTTTTTTGTTTTGTTTTGTTTTGTTTTGTTTTGTTTTTGTGTTCCTAGTCATGATGAATGGAATTATTTTACAGTTATGTGCTTTTGATCCAGAGAATCTTGTTCACAACAGTAAAACACCCTATATTTCATGCTTGGACTGAAGGTAATTTTAATGTAAATATGTCTATTTTCATCATCTTCAGTGCTGAGGTGCATGAAGTATATCTTTGCAGATGATAATCAGACTGACAGTTTTTTCTTCCTTTATTGTTCTAGTGAAATAAATATGCAGTTCATCTATTTATTACTAAAGAGTACTTCCACTTCATCTCTCAGCTTGAAGATGTACAGTGTAATGAGGGCTGTGATCAATTCATTATCTTTATTTTAAAAGGGAGATTCATGAATCTGATTACCTGAAAGAATGAATGGGCTATAAAAACTTCTGAGAATCACTCATACGAGGTGAAGAATAATCATGGTATGAATTTATGATATATGTCAGAAGATTGGCTTATTTCATATGAAGAATTTCATGTCTGCTTTATTTCTGAGGCCTTGAGTAATTATGGCAAAGAAGGTTCTCTGACCACCATCTTCAAGTTTGACTTTGCTGAGTAACTATGCTTAATTTCTTTTCACATGGCAGGCCACAAACCAAAACATTAATATTAAAATGACTAATTTTGGTTGTGAATGAAGAGTTAATGCTTGGCCCAATGGTTATAGATATCACAGTAAAATCAGCTCCTCTGGATGTTTACAAAGCACACAGAACATATGTCATCTTCTGATTTTATGCATGTCCATATGGCCTTCTTCAGCAATCCTAATCTCCAATATTTTTTCTGATATACCTAACAAAACTCAGGGAGGTTGATTAGCACTTACATCTCCAGGTGATATGCTGGAAAAAGGTAGTCTGTCAAAATCTTCAAAGAATTTTTCTTGTTTTGTGGTAAGGGCAAAATGAAAGGAAATGTTTATTTTGTGATTATGATGAGCAAAATATGCACAGAATGGTATTTGATTTCACTGTGCTGGTAACAGGTACAGTGCCTTTGGGCTCAAGTCTCCTGATGCCTTTCTCATTTTAAAATTTCTAAAATAACCAATAAAGACACTTCTAATGAGAACCTGATATAGATATCCAGATGACAATAGGAGGTGCTTAAAAGCAGCTTTGAGCAGTAAGGCACTTCAGTGTTCATTAGACAGTACAGATGCATGGTTGATATATTTATCTTCAGGGTGACATTTAACCACTCATCTGACTGTAAGATCTTGAAGTAATACACATCCCATCCCCAGTTTCTGTCTGGCCTTCAGATCAGAAGGTGGGGACAAAAATGCAAACTATATAGCTTTATTTACTTTTTCCTTTCACTTCGTCTCAGTGAAAGGAAAAAGGTTCTCCTGAGCTACAGTTCCATGTACATTGTCACAGATAATTAGCACTGTTTTTTATATTGTCCGAATCTTAACAGTCTTTTAAAAATCATATTAGGTTTTAGCATCTCTTATGAATGCCTCAGAGCCAGGGCCTTGCCTCTTTCAGTGAAGAGTCTCTAGCCAGCACTGATTTAATTGAACATCAAAAAGATCAGTAGTTAAATGGCTGATGATTTCTTCCAGCACATGAGAAAAAAGCTTTTGTTACCATGCATATAACAAGAGTTTCACAATTTTGAAAAGTAACTTATTTTCCTCACTTAAGCTTGATCCATCTGCTAGATACTAGAAAAGTATCAACTAAATAAACTGAAGGTGGTAAGTCTATAGCCTCAAAGTGTTGTCTTGACCAGGAACAAATTTTAGTTTTCAAATTTATGTGGCTAATCTGTAAGTGATACTTTAATTTATTGCTTAGCTGTTGGTTAAGTGTGTATCCTGGTGAACTGAGAATCCTGAAGTAATGGCCTTGAAACTATTAATCTAAGCCCGGCAGTGATTTAGAAGAAGAACATGGTGTGTGTTATTCTCTATCTCTCAGTTTCCTCTGCCAGGAAGATGTTGGACCTGGCAGATTGCTCATCAGCTGGTAACAAGATCTTTTGGAGACATGGCCCAATCACCCCTGTTACACTGTGATAATACAAAGGCATGGGATGTGTTCAAGCTTCTGTCAGTTAACATCTGTATTGCTGAAGACTAATCTCAAGAGAATAAAGTTTGCCGGATGTAATCAGTACTGAGGGGATTTCAGATCAATAAATTTTAAATTAACAACACAAAAAATGTTTTTTGCAAGGCAATGTTGTAAAAAAAATAATACTTAATTCCCATTCAGAGCTGTTATTTTTATTTTAACAATTGGAAAAGCAGATAGGGAAAAGTGTGGAGCCCTTTATTCACTACTGTTCAATAACCAAGGCTCCTCTCTAGAGCTGCTGTCTTGCCAAAAGTAAATTTTAAATGTGTATAATAAATGCTTCCATTTTGCAATGAGAAATGTCTTAAACAAGGGTGATAATCTTTAATACCAGATTTATTTGCCTTTCTTCTGTGAGAGTTTTTGATATGGCAGGATTATAGGATCAAAATCATGCAGTAATGTAGAATTAAGACCATCATGCTAAAAAACTTCAGATAAATTTTATGCTGTATATTTGTCGCTTATATCCCACTTTATAGTAAATGTTTCACTGCTATAATTACTATTACTACTTCTATCACTTAAGATAAAAAGATAGAGTCTCCTATCTACTGGGGTTTCTTACCTTTTCTTTAGCATTACCATGAGTGGAGATCATGTCATAAACTGAAAAAAAAAAAAAGAGAGAGATATTTGACAGAAAGGAAAGACAATGTTTACTCTTAAGAAAACATTCTTTAGCTTGAACATACACATGCTCAAAAGCATAGTGCATTCCAACCTTAGCCATACTTCTCCCGTTTATCTGCCATTAATTTATTAACTTTTGTCAGACATTAAGTTTGTTCCAATGTATTTAACCTTGATTTTCTAAGTCTTCATGTCCCATGCAGAAGAGAGATAATAATGTGCATTTTCTCCACTTGCTGTGAGCATGATCTTTGAAAGGTTTAAATCATTTCAGTTGGCATGTGTGATGCAGTAATTTTAAGGAACACCTAAGCAGATTTCATCTAGTCCTTTTGTGTAGTTTGGAATAATTAACAGTAATGAAAAAACTATTAGCTGATTTCTCAAAAAAGTTTTAGATTGTACCTTTGTTGATATACATCCTCCAAAATGCCTCAGAAATTCTTTAAAATCCTATTACCTAGAAGTGTGTTCTAAGATCAGTTCTTTCTAAGATCACTTCTTCTACATATACTGCCCAGTATCTGGTGATTTAACCATTAGAAAAGTGCAAAAGAAGTTTCAAAATCTTCATCACTGCTTTTTGAACAGGTGAGAAAAAAAAACAAACATGGTAAATAAACATGGCACAACTGATTTCACCTAAGAAAACAGATTTCAAATAGAGCCAGATTTACCTATTCCTTATTCTATAGAGTATATTTTAGAATATACTCTAAATTGGAGGAATATACTCCAATAATATACTCTCATTGGACGAAGCCCTAGCAGGACTTCCTCCAGTGTAAATTTATACCTATCTCAATATATTAAATGCACAAGAACTTCTGATTTTACCTTTAGGTCCCTTGTAACAAAGCTCAGAAATATTATCATATTGTATAGAGGAACCTAATCCATGTTAATTTGTTTGGGTTTTCAATATCAATTGTCTAGATTCCCCACAAGGACTTTTACATTTTATTTAACTGTCTTTTTCAGACATAGCTGTTTATTGTGTGAATGACTCTAACATGTATTTCTTTCTTGTATTTAGTTTTGTTTGGGGATGGTTGCATGAACTAGGAATAATATGGTGTGTTATGTTGTGAACACTTTTTAGGAATATGAAACTGTAAATGGTAATATAATTGAAAATTAATATAAGTATTTCAAATATAATTCTAGAAACCATTACATATGTCCAGTAATGAAAGGAGTTATACTTAAGCAGGGTATATTAAATGACTGAGAAAAAAATACAGTCTACTTTAGCTTTCTTTACACAGGATGGATGGATTGTGCTCTGTAACAAATAAACCAGTAATCCCTAGAGAAAGTGATGGTCCCATCAGGCCAAACAAAGAGATTAGTAAAGGTTAAAGGAGATATTGCTTCACTTAAACTGGTAAAGTTCCCAGTGATTGAAAAAAGGGGACATAATTCACATTTTTAAAAAGGATTAAAAAGGAAGACCCAGGGAACTGCAATATGAGACCCAGTCAGTCTCACCTAAGTGCCTGGCAAGATAGTGGAGCAAATCCTCCTGGAAACTATGCTGAGGTGTATGGAGGACAGGGAAATGATTGGTGACAGCCAACATGGCTTCACTAATGGCAAATTGTGCCTGCCTGATTTGGTGAACCTCCTAATGGGGTTACAGCATTTGTGGATGGGGGAAGAATGACTGACATAATCTATTGTCCTTGTGCAAAGCATTTGATGCTGTCTCATACTACATCCTTGTCTCTGGACTGGGGAGACATTGATGGGTAGAACATTTGGTGGATAAGGATTTAGATAGATGTTTCACTCAGAAATGCAGCCAATAGCTTGATGTCCAGGTGGAGATGAGCGATGACTTGGGTCCCTCAGGGATCTGTACTGAATATTATTTAGCATCTTTGTTGGCAACATGGACAGTGGAATTGAGTGCACCCTCTGCAAGTTTGCTGACCATGCCAAGCTTAATTGATGCTCTAGGTGCATCAATTATTCTAGAAAGAAGTAATGCCATCCAGAGGGACCTTTACAAGTTTGGAAATGGGCCAATGTGAGTTTTACAAATCTCAGTGTGGCCAGGTGCTAAGTCCTGCACCTGAGTTAGGTCAATCCCAAACATGGATACAGTCTGGATGATAAATGGACTGAGAGCAGACCTGCAGAGATGGACTTGAGCGTGTTGGTAGATGAGAAACTCAGCATGAACCAGCAATGTGCACTTGCATTGCAGAGAGTCAACAATTTTTTTGGCTGGAGCCAAAGCAGCATGCCCAGCAAGGCAAGGGAGGGGATTCTGCCCCTCAGTTCGGATCTCATGAGAACCCACCTGGAGTGCTGCATCCAGCTATAGGACTTCCATGGGAATAAGTCCAGAGGGCCATGAATAAGAGGGTTGGACCAAATCTTCTGTGAAGACACGCGTGAGAAAGTTTGGGACCATTCTTGTTCTTTAAAATATGCTTGCCTGAGGTTTTGTAGGATTATTGACAGTATTGTCATGTAGTTGTTCAGCAATGTGAGTTCACTGGATGCAATGCCAGCTAGATCACACATCTCTGCAGAAGACTGTGCAGGTCAGCTAGTGCTAGCTGGTAACATCTAATGCTTAATTTGCCACTCTCCGTTTTAATATCAAATCATGGCCTTTCCGCTCAAATACTAAACAAATTTAATTTATACTTGGAGGGAAATGAAATAAGGTCTCTCCTTATTATTTCATTACCGATATCACATCTCCTGCCTCCAAAAAATACAAAAGGTTAAGGATATGTCCGAGACCCAACCTGCCCCCACCTCAAACCAGTGCTGCCCTGACAGTCCCAAGGGAACCCTACCAACTGACATCAGGAACCTGGGCTGACCACTTTTCTTTCCAAGAAAAAATGGCTGATCTTTGTCTCCAGGGGCCTGTGTCCCGGAGTGGCCAGCCACCTCCAAAAAATCCATATGATAAAGGATATGTCCCAGACCCAACCAGCCCCACCTCAAACCTGTGCTGCCCTGACAGTCCCAAGGGAACCCTACCAAGTGACATCAGGAACCTGGGCTGGCAACTTTTCTTTCCCAGGGAAAACAGCCGGTCTTTGTTTCCAGGGGCCTGTGTCCCTGTGTTGTTGGCCGCCTCCAAAAAATCCATAGGATTAAGGATATGTCCCAGACCCAATCTACCTCCAACTCAAATTTTTGCTGATCTTACATTCCCAAGGGAATCCACTAAACAGACATGAGGAACCTGGGCTGGAAACTTTTCTTTCACAGGGAAAAGGGCAGGTCTTTGTCTCCACGGGCCTGTGGCTCGGAGTGGCCGGAGGCCTCCAAAAACTCCATATGATAAAGGATATGTCCCAGACCCAACCTGCCCCCACCTCAAATTTTAACTGTCATGACAGTCCCAAGGGAACCCTACCACCTGACATCAGGCACCTGGGCTGCCCACTTTTCTTTCCCAGGGAAAAGGGCCGGTCTTTGTCTCCAGGGGCTGTGACCCTGAGTGGCCGGCTGCCTGCAAAATATCCGAATGGACGAGGATATGTCCCAGACCCAACCTGCCCCCACCTCAAACCTCTGCTGCCCTGACAGTCCCAAGGGAACCCTACCAACTGACATCAGGAATCTGGACTGGCAACTTTTCTTTCCCAGAAAAAATGGCCAGCCTTCGTCTCCAGGAGCCTGTGGCCCTGAAAGGCCGGCCGCCTCCAAAAAATCCAAATGATCATGGATGTTTCCTGGAGCCAACCTGCCAGCACCTCAAACTTGTGCTGCCCTGACAGTCCCAAGGGAACCCTACCAAGTGACATCAGGAACCTGGGCTGACCACTTTTCTTTCCCAGGGAAAACAGCTGGTATTTTTTTCCAGTGGCCTGTGTCCCTGCGTGGCCAGCCGCCTCCAAAAAATATATAAGGTTATGGATATGTCCCAGACCCAATTTGCCTCCAACTCAAATTGGTGCTGATCTTACATTCCCAAGGGAATCCACTAAAAAGACATGAGGAACCTGGGCTGGCAACTTTTCTTTCCCAGGGAAAACAACCGGTCTTTGTTTCCAAGGGCCTGTGTCCCTGTGTTGTTGGCCGCCTCCAAAAAATCCAAAGGATTAAGGATATGTCCCAGACCCAATCTACCTCCAACTCAAATTTTTGCTGATCTTACATTCCCAAGGGAATCCACTAAAAAAACATGAGGAACCTGGGCTAGCAACTTTTCTTTCACAGGGAAAAGGGCAGGTCTTTGTCTCCACGGGCCTGTGGCTTGGAGTGGCCGGAGGCCTCCAAAAAATCCATAGGATTAAGGATATGTCCCAGACCCAAATTGCCACCACCTCAAACCTGTGCTGCCCTGACAGTCCCAAGGGAACCCTACCAACTGAAATCAGGAACCTGGGTGGCCCACTTGTCTTTCCAAGAATTAATGGCCAGTCATTGTCTCCAGGGGCCTGTGTCGCTGAAAGGCCGGCGACCTCCATAAAATCCAAACAATCAAGGATGTTTCTGAGACCCAACCTGCTTCCACCTCAAACCTGTGCTGCCCTGACAGTCCCAAGGGAACCCTACCAACTGACATCAGGAACCTGGGCTGCCCACTTTTCTTTCCAAGAAATAAAGGCCGATTTTTATATCCAGGGGCCTGTGGACATGAGTGGCCGGTCACCTCCAAAAAAATCCAAACGATTAAGGATATGTCGCAGACCCAACCTGCCCCCACCTCAAACCTGTGCTGCCCAGACAGTCCCAAGGAAACCCTACCAACTGACATCAGGAACCTGGGCTGCCCTCTTTTCTTTCCATGAATAAATTGCCGATTTTTGTGTCAATGCGCCTGTGTCCCTGACTGGCCAGCTGCCTCTAACAAATCCAAACGATTAAGGATATGTCGCAGACCCAACATGCTTCCACCTCAAACCTGTGCTGCCCTGACAGTCCCAAGGGAACCCTACCAACTGACATCAGGAAGCTGGGCGGGCAACCTTTCCTTCACAGGGAAAAGGGCCAGTCTTTGTCTCCAGGGGTCCGTGTCCCTGAGTGGCCATTCGCTTCCAAAAAATCCAAAGGATTAAGGATATGTCCCAGACCCAACCTGCCCCCACCTCAAACCTCTGCTGCCCTGACAGTCCCAAGGGAACCCTAGAAACTGACATCAGGAACCTGGTCCGCCCACATTTCTTTCCAAGAAAAAATGGCCAGTTTTAAATATCCAGGGGCCTGTAGTCCTGGCTGGCCACACGCCTCCAAAAAATACATAGGATTAATGATATGTCCCAGACCCAACCTGCCCCCACCTCAAACCTCTGCTGCCCTGACAGTCCCAAGGGAACCCTACCAACTGACATCAGGAACCTGGGCTGGCTACTTTTTTTTCCGAGAAAAAATGGCTGACATTTTTCTCCAGGGGCCTGTGGTCTTGAGTGGTCGGCCGCCTCCAAAAAAATCCAAACAATTAAGGATATGTCACAGACCCAACCTGCTTCCACCTCAAACCTGTGCTGCCCTGACAGTCCCAAAGGAACATTAGAAACAGATAGCAAGAACATGTGCTAGCCACTTTTCTTTCCATGAAAAAATGGCCGCTTTTTATATCCAGGGGCCAGCGGCCCTGACTGGCCGGACGCCTCCAAAAAATCCAAAGGATTAAGGATATGTCCCAGACCCAACCTGCCCACACCTCAAACCTGTGCTGCCCTGACAGTCCCAAGGGAACCCTACCAACTGACATCAGGATCCTGGGCTGTCCTGTTTTCTTTCCCAGGGAAAAGGAAAGGTCCTTGTCTCCAGGGGTCCGTGTCCCTCAGTGGCCATACGCTTCCAAAAAATCCATAGGATTAAGGATATGTCCCAGACCCAACCTGCCCCCACCTCAAACCTCTGCTGCCCTGACAGTCCCAAGGGAACCCTAGAAACTGACATCAGGAACCTGGTCCGCCCACATTTCTTTCCAAGAAAAAATGGCCAGTTTTAAATATCCAGGGGCCTGTAGTCCTGGCTGGCCACACGCCTCCAAAAAATACATAGGATTAATGATATGTCCCAGACCCAACCTGCCCCCACCTCAAACCTCTGCTGCCCTGACAGTCCCAAGGGAACCCTACCAACTGACATCAGGAACCTGGGCTGGCTACTTTTTTTTCCGAGAAAAAATGGCTGACATTTTTCTCCAGGGGCCTGTGGTCTTGAGTGGTCGGCCGCCTCCAAAAAAATCCAAACAATTAAGGATATGTCACAGACCCAACCTGCTTCCACCTCAAACCTGTGCTGCCCTGACAGTCCCAAAGGAACATTAGAAACAGATAGCAAGAACATGTGCTAGCCACTTTTCTTTCCATGAAAAAATGGCCGCTTTTTATATCCAGGGGCCAGCGGCCCTGACTGGCCGGACGCCTCCAAAAAATCCAAAGGATTAAGGATATGTCCCAGACCCAACCTGCCCACACCTCAAACCTGTGCTGCCCTGACAGTCCCAAGGGAACCCTACCAACTGACATCAGGATCCTGGGCTGTCCAGTTTTCTTTCCCAGGGAAAAGGAAAGGTCCTTGTCTCCAGGGGTCCGTGTCCCTCAGTGGCCATACGCTTCCAAAAAATCCATAGGATTAAGGATATGTCCCAGACCCAACCTGCCCCCACCTCAAACCTCTGCTGCCCTGACAGTCCCAAGGGAATCCTACCAACTGACATCAGGAACCTGGGCTGCCCACTTTTCTTTCCAAGAAAAAGTGGCCGACTTTTATATCCAGGGGCCAGTGGCCTTGACTGGCCGGACGCTGTTGCATCCCAGATTTGGGGTCACATGTGTTTTTCCTTTGTTAGTTTTCCAGTTCTCTGTGCCCTCGTGCATCCCCCGGGTTTTCCCCTACTCCTGTGGTTTCCGTGCCCGTCTTTCCGTTCTCGTGGTCCCACTCACCCCAAAGTCTCGTGTCCGCCCCTGCCGTGTTCCCACTGGTCGCTGTAGTACACGTCATCACCACGATGTCTGTACCCATTGGGCGGGAGGACTCCCCGTCCACCTTGTCCCTTCCCTATATCACCCCACTCCTCGGCATGCTCGAGGCCATTTGCGTCCGTGCGAAGCTGGGAGCGGCTGCAGCCTTTCCATCGCAGCTCTCGCAGCCAATAAAGCATCCAGCCGCCACGCGGACGGATTTGGACGAATTCCCTGCCTCTTTGTTTCTTCCCTCGTGCCGACGGCAAAGCGCGGCCAACAGCCCACCCCGGAGCGCGACAGCAAAAGTGCCCGGAAACTGCGGCGAGCCCCGGCCCCGACGAAAATCTGAAAAGCCCAAGCCGGGCATTCGGGAGCTGATCGGGGCAGACAAAGGAAAGAGCAGCCGCAAGTGACGCCCAACGTCCGGGCCACGGCCAGCGCAAAGCCGCGGAGCAGGCAGAGAGTCACCACAGAGCACCCGGGAGCCACGCACAGAGAGCGCCGCCGCCGCGAAGCCGCGCCGCCGACCAGCGAGCGCTGCTGCCGAGACGAGCGAGCGCGATCCGCGCGGAAACCTGCCGCCGCCACTGCAGGGTCGCGGTCCACGACGGAAAAGTGCTCCGTGCCGGACTGAAAACGGGAGCAAGTGCCCCCCCGAAGTAAGTCAGTGACGTCTCCGCCACCCACAGGAAAACACGCTGTGTTTTCCCGCGTGGGACTGGAAGCGCAACCATTCACGGCTACGGAAAGCCGAAGAACGGACGCTTCCCGGGAAAGAAGACCCTGGTAGCAGCTTTTATTTGCGAAGATTCCGGTTTGGTGAGTGATTAGCCGTGGGGGGTACCCGGCTGATACTTCACGTGGGTGGGCTCTGCCGTGTTTCCGGGGGTACGGATCACGCAGCGCGCAGCGTCTGTGGCGGGCCGCCGGGGTCTTTCGCGTTTTTTGCTTTTTTTCTTTCACCTTTTCTGCACCAGGGGTGAGGCTTTGGGTAGAAATAGCATGGGGACCATGCTATCTACCCAACAAAGGGAATTCTATACCCAAATTAAGGGGATTTTATCAGTAAAACGTCCCTACCCCAAGAATTCAGTCAAGCAGTTTGTACGATGGCTCTGCTTTTCCTTTCCACGTGTAACCGCGGAGGATGCTCCCTGAACAGAGTTCTGGGAGCAAGTAGGAGCCAGGTTAGCAGAGGGAATGGACAGGGATCCCTGTGTGAAAGATTGCTTCCCAAAGCTCCATTTGCTAATCTCGGAGGTTGTAAAAGCAGGGTCCGCGCGAGAAGCGGCCGAGGAAAGGAAAGAGCCATCGGGCAAAACTGTTGTTTTCCCTGAATCCATTTCCCCATCCTCTCCTACCCCTTTTTCCCCTAAACCGGGTAGGCAGAGGGGAGTACTCCACCGCTTTGAGGCGCAGGGCACCTCCACAGACGTGGACCGTGCTCCTGGCTCCCCCGAGCCGTCCCGGCACCCCCGCCTTGGTGGAATTAGCTACTCTGCTGAGGAACTAATCCCAAACCCCTTTTCCAATCCCTTTTTCCCAGTTAGAAATCCTAGTTCTGGCGCTACCCCGCGCTGCTCTTCTCCCCTGAATCCCTTTCTTTGTCCCCCTGAGGAAGCCACAGCCACGTGGCTAGAGCCTCTGTCTTCCCAAGATGGAGGGCGGCCACGTGGAGAGGTTTCTTCTTCCCATAATCCCTTTGTCTCCTTTGTTCCCTGTATCCCCACCTTTCACCCCACCCCTTCCTGATTCCCTGTGGGTGTGGGCACCACCCACTCCAGGCATTGGGTTGCCACTCCTCCCCCTGTTCCCCCTCGGGTGGGCGTTCCCTTCTTCCATGTCCTGCCTGCCGCAACATCAGCCCCACCCTCCCCCAACAGGGAGGGCTCTGTCAACTCCGCCCCGCTGTCCCAGGGAGAAGATTCTCCCTGCCCTGTCCCACGTACCGCGCCCCCACGTCCTCCCGCTCCTCGGATACCCAGGGGGGGAGGGGGGGAGTAGGGGAGAGGGGAGGGGACAGGGCCCAATCTACGAAGTCGAGCAGTCGCTCCGCACTCCAGCCTCCTACGCCAGGGGAGGGGAAAACCCTACATGGACACCCCTTCCCTATGAATCCATAAAAGAGGTCTGCAAAACATCACGCGATTTTGGACAAAAAAGCCCCTTTTTTAAAGGCATTTTAAAAGCGACTTTAACATCTAGAACCGTAGTGCAAGCAGACCTTAAGCGTCTGTTTAGCTGCCTGCTTCTCCCATCAGAATACAGCCTGTGGGAGAGGAGGTGGAAGAAACTGGCAGCAGACCTGCTTCCCGAAATCCTAGAAAGGCCTTACAGCCTGGATTTCGCGGAAGAACCGATCACTTTGGACCATCTTGTGGGTGAAGGAGAATGGAGTGAAGGGCAACTTCAAGCTCGGGGAATTCCAACGGCCGTGCTGGACGTGTCCAGGGGTGCAGCAGAGCGTGCGTTCCTGGGCATGCCCACCAAGGACCCAATGGTTCCCTATGCAGCGATTAAACAAGGTGTCGCAGAGCCTTTTGTAGATTTCGTAGACCGGGTCCGGGCAGCAGTCGAGAGACGGGTGGAGAGACCTGAACACTGAGACGGGCTAGTCCTAGAAGTGGTGCACATCAACGCCAACACCATGTGCAAAAGGATCATCCTGTCGCTGCCGGCCTCACCAGCGCCGACCCTCGACCAGATCATCGAGGAGTGCACCCTGAAATCACACCTGATAGAGGAGGAGGCCCCAAAGAGACCTAAAGCCAAGCTGGTCGCATCTGCTGTTGCTCCTCCAAGGAACTCAGCTCCGAAGCGACTTCCATCCACACGCCGGTGCTTCCACTGCCATCAGGAGGGACATTTTCAGGATCACTGCCCACTTCTAAGAACTATACCCCCCGGGGCTGCGGGAGGAGGGAGGAGGGATGGGAGCCCCACAATCCCAAAAAACTAGGAAAGGAACGCGCACTTTCCTCGCGTGCTGATAAAAATGAGGCAAGTCGTGGTGCCGCGAGAGGAGCCGCGATACACCATCTAGTCCCATCTGTAAGCGGCTGCCTCTCAACTACTGACATCGGGGAGCCTTATCGGCTCCGACTCACCAATTCTGTCCACTTTCGTTCCCAGGACTGGCATTTCATCATAGCAGATGCAGAGCTTTTATCACATATCTGCCGCTGTGAAACCAAGAGGAAGGAGGACCTTCTGAACTGCAAGTACCTCGTGGTCGGAGACACAAAAAGCACCCCACTGGAGATAGAGGTTCCTCCAGTAATTTCCACCCTTAATCCGAGGCTCTTCTATCTCGTGGCACGCTGTGTCCATCCCCCCCTCTTCCTGCCTAAGGGCCAGGTTATTGCACAGGCAATTCCTATTCCTCGTGCTCTGTGTAATGACCTGGAACTCTCAGTCTTTTATGCTGGGAAGTTGGGAGAGGAAAAACCCCTCGTATGGTGTAAACTCAAGTGCGAGGGGCATTCTGCATACCTTCAGGGGATGTTGGACACAGGGGCAGATGTGACGGTCATCCCATCACATAAGTGGCCGTCACACTGGGAGCTGCAAAGTGTGGCCACGCCAGTCTTAGGACTAGGCGGGCCCCAGCCAGCAAAGCAATCAAAAAATATTATCCAAATTAAGGGTCCGAACGGACTGCTAGCCTCAGTACGTCCGTTCGTGATCGATTGTAAATTTACACTATGGGGGAGAGACGCCATGTCCCAGTGGGGAGCCAAATTGGAATTTCCGGCCCCCCAACATTTTTAGGTGCGGCCACTGAGGAGTGCCCCACACAGAAATTAACATGGCTCACAGATAAGCCTGTCTGGGTGGAGCAGTGGCCGCTGAGTAAACAAAAACTACAGGCGCTCACAAAACTAGCGGAGGAGGAATTGGCAAAGGGACATATAGTCGAAACTAACAGCCCCTGGAACTCTCCGGTGTTTGTAATTAAAAAACCAGGGAAGGACAGGTGGCGACTCCTCCATGACCTAAGGAAAATTAATGAAGCCATAGAAAATCTGGGCTCTCTCCAACCGGGTATGCCATCTCCATCTATGCTACCCCAAAATTATAATTTAGCCGTAATTGACATTAAAGATTGCTTCTTTCAAATCCCGCTCCATCCGGATGATGCTCCCCATTTTGCCTTCTCTGTACCCTCCATCAACAGGGAAGCCCCTATGAAGCGCTACCACTGGACAGTACTACCTCAGGGGCTAAAATGTTCCCCCACTATATGCCAGTGGTATGTCGCCAGGGTTCTGTCCCCAATGCGTGCCAAGTGGACATCCTGTATTTTCTATCATTACATGGATGACGTGCTGATTTGTGCCCCTGACAGCGAGGTCCTACAAGCAGCTCTGGAGGACACTGTTAGGGCCTTGTCGGTGGCCGGATTTGAACTACAAAAAGAGAAGGTACAGTTGCTGCCACCCTGGAAGTACCTGGGCCTAGAAATTAATAACCGAACGATTAGGCCTCAACAAATTCATATAAGTAACAACCCCAAGACGCTGAATGACATCCAGCGCTTGTGTGGATCACTAAATTGGATCAGGCCATGGCTGGGACTCACCACGAGAGAACTATCCCCTCTTTTTGACTTGTTAGCAGAAAGGGAGGGGGATGAGGGTTTAAGTTCCCCAAGAGTCCTGACCCGGGAGGCCAGAGCCGCACTCGAGAAGGTCCAAACCACCATCGCAAGTAGGCAAGCCCATCGCTGTCAACCAGGGCTGCCTTTCCGCTTCATCATCTTAGGTGAGTTACCCCATTTATACGGTATAATATTCCAGTGGGACAAGGGCCAACAGGACCCCCTCTTGATAATTGAGTGGGTGTTCCTTGGCCACAGACAGTCCAAAAGTATCACCAAGCCACAAGAGCTGATGGCGCAGCTCATAATACGGGCCAGGGCTCGTCTGCAAGTACTAGCGGGTTGTGACTTCACATGTATCCACCTCCCCATCAAAACATCCACGGGGAAAATGACCAAGGAGACCTTTGAACACCTTCTCAGACAAAATGAAAATTTGCAGTTTGCTCTAGACAGCTTCTCAGGCCAAATTCAAATTGGGCATCCTGGCCATCATCTGTTCAATACAGAATTCAAATTGTTGCCGAGAGAATTGCAAAGTAAAAAGCCACTCAAAGCACTGACAGTGTTCACAGATGGGTCAGGGAAGTCCCACAAGTCAGTAGTGACTTGGAAAGACCCAGTGACTCAGTTGTGGGAATCAGACGTTAAAGTAGTGGAAGGTTCCCCACAAGTAGCTGAGTTGGATGCTGTCGTGAGGGCTTTTAAAAAATTCGATCAACCTTTTAATCTAGTCACAGATTCGGCATATGTGGCAGGAGCAGTGTCTAGAGCTGAACATGCAATTGTAAAAGAGGTCCCAAATCAAGTCATCTTCAGGTTGCTCACAGAATTAGTACACCTGGTTTCTAACCGTGAGCATCCCTTTTATGTGGTACATGTGAGGTCACACACGGATCTCCCAGGCTTTATTGCCGAAGGGAACCGCAGAGCAGATGCCTTGGCAGCCCCAGTACAGCTGGGAGGCCAGCCAAACCTAGTCGAGCAGGCCAGGCTCAGCCATCAGCAGTTCCATCAAAATGCCCCAGGTCTGGTACGCCAGTTCCATCTGCGGCGTGACCAAGCCAGGGAAATTGTGGCCTCATGCCCCAACTGTCAGGAGGCAGCTCTACCAACACTGGGAGCAGGTGTGAATCCCAGAGGTCTCCGCAGTTGTGAGGTATGGCAGATGGACGTCACCAAAGTCCCCGAATTTGGGAAACTCAAGAATGTCCATGTAACCGTGGACACCTTCTCAGGAGCAGTTTTCGCCTCAGCCCACATAGGAGAAAGAGCCACAGACGTGAAAAAACACCTCATACACGCCTTTGCTACTTTAGGGGTCCCAGCCACAATAAAAACTGATAATGGTCCAGCATATACTTCCAGGGTGCTCAGTAACTTCCTGCAGGAATGGGGGGTCCAGCATAATACTGGGATTCCTCACTCCCCCACCGGCCAGGCCATAATAGAGAGGACTCACCAGACGCTGAAACAGGTCCTCTGGAAGCAGCGGGGAGATGTGCGAGTGCTGTCACCGCACGAGAGACTCTGCAAGGCCTTGTTTACCATCAATTTCCTAAACTGCTCTTTTGATAGGCAAGAACCGCCAGCCCTGAGACATTTCAAACAACATCAGGAGCTCCAACCAGAGGAGAGGCTTCCAGTATTAGTGAGGGATCCAGACTCTAAAGAAATTAGGGTCCATTCCCACTCTTGACTTGGGGATGGGGATATGCCTGCGTATCCACGCCCTCAGGAGTCAAGTGGATCCCCAGGAGGCATGTCAAACCTTACACACCAGGACAGGCAGTGAGTCGGAGCGATACAGTGCCAGTGGATGCAACCAATGATCCCACCAACCAAAGGGTTGCATCCAATCGCAGGCGCCGCAGAAAAGGGAGAGACTCAACATCTCCCTAAAAAGCACTTTTCCCACATCTACCTCAGACCATGTATGTCTCCAGGTCGTGTTTATAATAAAGTTGTTGTCCCAGTTCCCCTATCCCCAAACACCCAGGGAAGAAGCAGCTGCAGTACCATCCCCAAGCCCTTTCCATCTACAAAGCAGTCACAGCAGCAGAAGAAGCTAAGAGAAGAAGCCACTGCGCAAGAATCCAAACAGAAACAACTGTCTTTTTTATATTTTTTAAAGCGGGGAATTGTTGCATCCCAGGTTTGGGTTCACATTATGGGTTTTTCCTTTGTTAGTTTTCCAGTTCTCTGTACCCTCGTGCATCCCCCGAGTTTTCCCCTACTCCTGTGGTTTCCGTGCCTGTGTCCCTGTTCTCGCGGTCCCACTCACCCCAAAGTCTCGTGTCCGCCCCTGCCGTGTTCCCATTGGTCGCTGTAGTACACGTCATCACCACGATGTCTGTACCCATTGGGCGGGAGGGCTCCCTGTCCGCCCTGTCCCTTCCCTATTTGATCCCACTCCTCGGCATGCTCGAGGCCATTTACGTCCTTGCGAAGCTGGGAGCGGCTGCAGCCTTTCCATCGCAGCTCTCGCAGCCAATAAAGCATCCAGCCGCCACGCGGATGGATTTGGACGAATTCCCTGCCTCTTTGTTTCTTCCCTCGTGCCGACGGCAAAGCGCGGCCAACAGCCCACCCCGGAGCGCGACAGCAAAAGCGCCCGGAAACTGCGGCGAGCCCTGGCCCCGACGAAAAGCTGAGAAGCCCAAGCCGGACATTCGGGAGCTGACCGGGGCAGACAAAAGTAAAGAGCAGCCGCGGAAGAGAACTCTTGTTTCTGAGCCTCAGAGAAATAGGTTGTTGCCTTTCCAAAGGCACACAGCTCAAACTGAAATAAACCACTCTGCCTCAGAACCTAGGGTCCTAACTGTTCTTTAATACAGGAGTTCCATTTATCATGTCTGATGTTTCTTTGCTGAGTAGCTTTGTTTGCATTATTTCATTATTATGCTGGAATATAACTTCCTATTTAGGAAGCTCAGCACAAGACCCCAAGGGCATTATGGCCCAAGGTCAGAAGTATTTCAACAATATAAAACCGACCCTTAGAATTTCTCTGTTACCACTGCAGATGTGGTTCTATCTCTTTTCAAAGACAAATTACACATGTTGTAAATGTAAAGCTTCGGGAGCTCCATATGACAGCTCTCAGAGGCAAAACAATTTGTTCCGTTGTTTGTCACATGATTAAACACAACCATGTTGAAACTCCTCTGTAATGAAGTTGTACCACTTTGCTATAATTGCATTCAATTAACTGAGTTAAGATCTTCATTTTCAGATGAGTAAGGCAGCATTGGCTTTTTTCAAGCTTTTAAAACAGTTTCACAGGTGCATGGCTGATATTCAGATAATTTCAGAAAGGATCCAAGTCAAGAAATAATGGAATGAATGAGTGTTCTAGAAAGGAAGATTGATGACAGACAGGCAGATTACCAAAATGATGTAAAAAAACATGGATCTAGATGTAAAATAATAAAATTTTACTCCATCCCAGAGAGGTTGTCTGTGTAGAGTCTGCTAACACTACTGCTCAACAATACAGGGGTGTATTTTAATTAATATTTTAAACCAAGGCTTACCAAATGTGTCACTAGTTTTTGATCTACACAGAAAATGCTTCTGCAGATCTCTAAAAATTCTCTGTTATGTGAATAAAGGATATGATTATTAGTATGTTTTCCAAGATACAGTATTTTGTGAAAAATTAATACCGTGATATTTCTTTCTCATTTGGTTTCTGCCTCATATCTCTTCCAGTTCTTTATCCACATCCTCTCTTGTGCAATTCTACTGTTCTATTTCCTCTTCTGTCTTGAGAGCTTGAATTTTGCTGTTGGCATATGTTCTGTTATTATGAAGCCACAGTACAAGATAAGTTACTGTAGGTCCACTGAGACCCAGAAGATACTGTTCCAGTAGAAAATGTGGACCTCTTACTAGGGACTGTAATGAAAATGAGGACAGTAGTCTACTGTCCACAGCAGTTTCATTTAACAAGTTTAAAAAAGACTTAGGGTAGTCCAACATTATGTCATTAACTGCTGAGAAATTCCTGAAATTGCTGGAAATTTAGCATGGGAAAAGAATGGACTCTTAAGTTTACCTTCTGTGAGTTATTTTATGGCATGTTAAGAAAGTGAGAGTATAAAAATTATTTCTGCATAGTTTTGTAAAAATCCATTTGCTTCTGTTTTCTCCAACTCTCTCCCCTCCACAAAAGACATAAGATTTCATAGTTTTATTGTTTACATCCATTTTGCTAGGCCTTAGTTTCTTGACAATCTTTAAACTACCAACAACATGAAAATAGTTTGTTTAATCTGAAATCATATTTGAAATACATGATAAAGAATCAGACTCTAAACTGTGTAGTTTATCATTGTTTAAATTATTAATTGATTTTCTGTTTTGTTTTCCTGTTTTATTTTTTCCATGTTGGCATGTAAGATTGTTGGTTGTCACCATGGTAAATCTATTTTGTTAACTGTTATTGAAGCTTTTTAGAAGAGAAGCCCTTCTTTAGGCACATTTTATTTCCTGTAGAACAAATGATCACACTGACTGCTGTGTATAATGTGTCTAATGTAGCATCATCTTCAACACAGCCTTATGCCTAGATCCCCAAATTCTTGCTATAACAAACTCTTGTATACACTTCCTGAATGAAATCTGAGGTAAGGCCTTTCTAATCTATCCACAAAAATAAGAAATGTCTTTCAGGGCTCAGCTGTCATCCTAATTTTCAACTGTAATTATGTTAACACTCTTTTATCGCTGAGCAAAGCAAAATTTTTCACTTACAGCTCTTCAGCATGCTAATGCAAACATACTTTCATTAAACTGTGATTTTCATTACCTATATGTGCCCTGCTGCACTCTGGAAATTTCTCTCTCTTTCACCAACCATAAAATATTGATTTTCATTTGTATGTCTCCTTTTAGTCTTACCTCCCATATTTTATTTCCTCACCCTCAGGAATTCAGCTCCTTCCTCTAATCTGTCCATAGCAGTAGTATTTGTTGCCTGTTATTTATACACACAAATAAACATTTTCACATACTTCCTTATGGTCAGAAACAACTTACTAACTATCTAAGGTTAAATAATCCCTATTGTAAGTGTATTGATAGAATTAAGAACATCTTCAAAAACCTCTGTAGAATTATTTTTTGTCAGTCATAGTTTTAAAAATGCAATTAAATATGTTTATTTATATTCTGCTGTCATTTCAGGCATGTAGTAATAGAAGGGAAACAAATCATCTTATATGCTGCCATGGTGCCCACATTTTGCAATCTATAGTGTTTAGTCAAGCATGAGTATTTATAGCTCTGTGTAATATACACACATATATGTAGTTGTATCTACAAACAACTGTATGTATGAGTATATATCTAAAATATATGTACCTCTCCATATATATGCTTAAAATTATAATTTAAGTATACATTTATGGTTTTTTTTTAATCTGAGGGGATGAAAAATATAGGAGGAAAGCACTTTCTGTAGCTTTCTGTAGGTTTACTGTAAAAACACAGAGAATAGGATTCCTAAACAGAAGAGTCTAGAAGTTTTTTGAAAGTATGTGATAAACGCAGAAGTGTAATAGCACTAGAAGGCATGCAGATGGCTTTGACAATAGGCAGCATTTTTTTTTTTCTTTATTTATTGTCTCAGAAATGTGGAATAAAACTGGAGGAGTCTCAAGAGAGCTCCACAGGCTCAAGACCAAAGCAATACAGAAACCAGTTCTCTATTTCTTTACTAAAGCTACACATTTGCTTGCCTGTAACCTTATCAACACAGATTTATCTTTGCTTTTGTTTTTATTCCTATCAGACTAGTGCAGCTCTATTTCAGGGAACTGTCCACTTACCTTTCACACACTCAGCTCTCACCCTGAATTTGCATGGCCTTTCTGGTGCCACAGAAAACAAATGGTGCTTGAGAGCAGCCTGTGAGAGGAAGTGTGCTCAATTTCCCTGTGCTCGGTCGCTCAGTGAGAAAATTCAGGACTTGTCACTTACCCCAGCACAGAGCACGACTAATCTCTTTTTGTGGCATATTGAGGTTTTGCTGCATTATGACTCCTCTAGTCTTGTTATCTTCTATTTGTGCTGCAGAAACTCTCTGTGGCCAGTTACTGTATGGGCTGCTTTGGAATAGGAAATAATGATGCTTTAACACCATTAGTCCCATTATTGTTTAACATGTTAGGATAATTCTTTTTAGATTCACAAAAGTTAACAAAAAGGTTTTCTAAATGGAGCTTGAATGTCTTAAAAATAAATGAGTCTTTAATGCTCTGCAATTATCTTGTGTGTTATCTCATCTGCTACTTAATCTTTCATCCTTTTCCTGATCTTTTAACTATATGGTGGGGTTCCCATTTTTAAAAACAAAACGTATAACTTCAAACAAATTCTGGGCATTGATTTTTTTTTTTTCTCTTCTGATGATTCATAAAATTAACTTGAAAGAAATTAGTTTTGGGTCCTCATACAGAGATCACTGGCTATTTTAAACTTGAAAATAGTATCTAATTGTGTGATTGCATTAGAGTTCCTGGATTTAAAGCAAACATATTTTTTGACTTGTCTGTAGCACAAAAGGTAATTTTATTACTTTCCTATGTTAAGTTGTATACAAAGTTTTTCTGCCCAGACATAGTAGCATTAAGGTGACTTTGGAAGGTAGATGCGTGCGCGGCTGCTCTTTACTTTCTTCGGCCCCGGTCAGCTCTCGAATGCCCAGCTTGGGCGTCTCAGCTTTTCGTCGGGGCCGGGGCTTCCCACAGCTTCTCATAGGTATCACTTGGGGCACCTGAATCTGGGGTCCCTGGGACACTCCATGGCCACCCGCAAATGGGCGACCCATTCCAACCTTATATTTCGTTGCACGCCCCCACCAGGCTGCGAGAATCCCGCTAATTCCTCCGGCTTTTCGCCCTCCCCCCCCCGCCCCACTCGGCCATGGATCAAGCCACAGCTTCTTGGGACCCCACTCCTCCCGCTCTGAGAACAGGAGCAGGACGCGCGGGGCGCGGGCAGGGGAGGTTTTCCCGGGAATATAAAATTCCACCCTGGTTTTAGGGGCCTTTGCACCATTCATGCCTGCCCAGTGCAAGGGGCTGCTCTTCGCTCCCGGTGTGTTTGCGCTGCCCCGCGTTGGGGCCCCGCGTTGGGCCCCATCCCCATCCCCAGCCACGGTAGCAGCAGCAGTGGCGCTGCTGCGGACCAAGCCGGTGTTCCCTCCCGCTGCCTCTGCCTCAGTGGGACAGAGCTCGGAGCAGTCTGGGGGAAGCAGAGGGAGTGGTGGGCTGGATGCAGTCTCTGAAACAAACAGGCTGGATGTGTTGTCCAGCACAGGGCTGCCTGCCGTTGCCGGCGGCGAATCGCAGAGCCAAGTCGCTGCTGATGAGCCGGCTTCAGGCGGCGCGGCGGCGGGAGCCGTGGCCCGCAGCGAGCGGCGCGGGGGGTGCAGTCTCCCCCACGCCGTGGCACGCCGCCAGCCCAAGCGGAGCGGGCGGCGCGGCTTCGGCGGCGTCTCTCGCCGCTGGCGGTCGCGGCGGCGGCTGCGACAACTCTGCCGGTCCCGGGGTCGGCGCTGGCGGTCGGTTCGGCGCCGGCGGCGATGTCGGTCCCGGGGTGGGGGACCGCGGCGGCGGCGGCGACGTCTCTCTCAGGAGTGGCGCTGGTGACCGCGGCGGCGCGGCGGCTTCCCTCGGCCCCGGCGGCGGCGGCGGGCTCGCTCCGAGTGGAACGGAGGGTGGAGCGAAAGGCAAGGTTGCTGCTGCCGCTGAAACGGCGGGCGGAGCGGCGGGCGGGGCGGCGAACCCCGCTGCCGGCAGGAGTGGCGCAATGGCAGGCGGGGCGGGGAGGGCAGCCCCCGCTCCCGGCGCGGGAGCCAGTCCCACAGACGGCAGGACGGAGAACGACATGGTGGTCCCGCCCAGGATGTGCTGCTGCACAACTGACGCTGGTGTCTCAAAGGATGTCAAATCCGCCGGTCCGCACGGCGCGCAGGGAGGCGCTCCGGGAGGCAGGTGCGCCTGTCCCGTTGGCAGAGCAGAAGCCCCCGCGTGCGGCGGGGCGTGTGATCAGAGTCTCCATTGCCGGTCCCAGCAGTACAAGAGGGTGGGACCCGTACATCTGTGCCAGCTCCATCAGCGAAGGAGTCGGGGGGGCTCCAGCCCCCGCTGCGCCGTGGACTGCGGGCGGCGCCGGCCTCCCCGCGAATGCAGTCCGGAAAGTGGGGGGCTGCGGAGCCGCGGGCGGTGGCGGCGGCCGCCGGTCCAGGGCCACCCCGTGCAGTCCCTGCAATGTCGGGTGTGCCGAAGCTGATAGTTGCGGCAAAGGCACCCCCGCCGCCTGGAAGGCGGATGATGTCACCGGCACCTCGCTCAAGGCGAGGTGCGTCTGCCCGTCCGAACGCGGCGCGGGCTGCGGCGCGGTCTGTGTCCGGAATCCCGAAATGTGCCGGTCGGAACCGCTGCCTCTCTGGGTCTTGCCACGCAAGGCCGTGTAGATGCACCCCCAGATTGCGAACAGCATGGACGCTGTAGCGTCCTTTTTGCGCATCTCCTTCAGGAGGTATCGGCCCAAGTCGCGCCAGAGTTTACGATCAAAGGCGCGTTCAGGGTCCGCAGGGAATCCATGGTCTCGAGCCTGTAATAAACGCCAATCACTTGGTTTTTAAAATTTATAAAGGTTTAATAAAAATAAAATGGAAAAAAATTAATACAAGTATAGTTATAAAGATTAAACAATTAGAGTTAGGACAATTAAAGAAACAATAACAGCAAAAAGTTACAGCCCGGGCTGGGTACCTCTCTCTGGACAAAAGTGAGCCAGGAGAAGGACCCCGATAAAAGAGAATTCCCTCCTTAAGAGGGGTAACCTGTTGCATACACAAAGAACTTCATGAATATGCATATTTTTTATTTAAAACAATAAATTCGTCCGGTACTTGTTGAGGAATTCCTGTTTATCCCAGGCGCCTTGAAGTCTAAGTCGAGTTTGGAGAAGTTCGGTTTTTTGTTGATAAGGAAAGCCATAAATTCCTCTCCTCTGGAAGATTTAGGGGTTTCTGTAATTGTTATCTCTGTGTGAAGAATTTCTTGATTATCTTCTCCTTCTCTTGAGCAAAAAGAATACCACACACACATATTTTCTATTTTAACTACTAAAGCTTAATTTCAATTACAAAACTACATTTACTGTATTATTAAAATGTTACTACAGCATAACTTTCCAACCTAGCATAATACATATAGTAAATATCTGCGTAGAGCCATATAATATGCATTTTTCACAAGCCCAACTCAAGAGTGTGACGAGCTCATTATCAGAGACCTGGACTCCTATGTGAGGAGCGCAAGTCCGCCACGCGGTTAAGAACAACCATTCAGCCGTAGATGACTGGTTTCCCATTGTTAGGAAACCCTCCCTTAGCAGACGTCCACTGCAAGAGACAGACAGTCCACTACTTCAGGGAAAACCGTCCCGCTCAGCCCTCGGGCCGATCCGCAGTCCAGACAGGACCAAGCCTTCTCCAGAAGGCACGCGGTTTCAGCGTTACCTCTCTCAGGAGGGTAAAGGTGTCCGGCCGGAGCCTCCAGGCTCCCGGCGAGCAGCCGCGGCCGCAGAGCGACCCCCGCAAGACGCCGGGGCTCGGGTCCTCAGCCGAGGCTGCAGTAACAGGCGGGGTCCACCAGATGTCGCTGTAGAGCAGGACGGTAACGAAAATGACTCCAAATCAAAGGCAAAGAGAATGAACTCTGATTTATTTCAAATGTGCCGCTCTATTTATAGAGAACATCGTGCGGACTAATTTCATTGGTCTTAGAGTAAAAACATCTCAAACCATTGGTGTGCAGTGAATGACGCACGGTGGCAGAACATATCTATAAACAATGTGAACAACAAAATAGATTAGAGAATTATTTACATTCTTTCCCAACTGTCTCCCAGGCTCTCGCCTGGTTAGAAAACCTTCTCTTTTTCTCTCTGACTGAACTGAGAATATCCACATGCCATATATTTGTAGGTTTACATTTCATGAAAATTAACCTGAATGGTAGCAACTGACATTTTAAAGCATTGTTATATCGTCTGAATGATTTATGTGGGGTTAAGGTTGAATCCAGATTTTTTTTAAATCACAAAATCATAAAATCATAGAATGCTAAGGGTTGGAAAGGACCTTAAAGACCATTTAGTCCCAACCTCCCTGCCATGGGCGGGGACACCCTCCACTCAACTAGGGTGCTCAAGACCTTATCCAACTTAAAAAATAAATGAAGAGGGTCCCACGGAGAGCCGGCCGAGTAACGACAATCACACCAATATGGCTACATGCCGTTCTACAAATGTTATTAACAAATTTACCATACTTCTATGTTTTGTTCATGTGGCAATTGTCTAACACTCATTGGCTAACTGGCTGCAATCATGCGTATACATTATTTGTTGATTGGCTGTCATACTGCAAGTGCTTGGTCAGGGTTTGCTAACACAGTGGTTCTCATATCCGGCATAGTGTCTTGCTTTGTACTTGTACAATGGTTCATTTTTCCTTATTCTGCTTGTTCAAGGATGGTCCAAGACTGTTAGAGTAACTCTGTAATCTGCAGGCCAGGGTTGTCCAGTCTCTGCAAAGGAGTGGCATGTCCCTCTTCTGCAAGAAATTCCTCTACAAATAAACATTTACCTGGAATATTGCTCTGCATCTCTGGAATGTTTTTTCTTCAGAAAAAAAAATCTCATCAAATTTCAAAGTTGATTTCTGAAAAACATTTTGATAATGTATAGAAGTCACTGACTTAAAATTTGGTGTGCATGACATGAAAACACATACTTGATGATCTCTCACTGGTGTATATAATAACAATGTCCTAGAGATCTACAAGACCATTTATTATCTGTATTCCAAGAATGTTTCATATGAGTATTAAGGTGCCTTTTGCGTAAGTGATAACCTCATCTGTTTTGCTTGGTATATGCATATTTACTGTATCTGTTTGGAATGGCTTGCAACTGACTTTTGATTTTGTCCTGGAGCTGCAAGTAGAATGTTGCAGCTGCCAATAAGGAAAAAAAATCATCATCATGATCTTATCGTGATACCTCAAAATTTATTTAGTTGCATTGCTTGTCTGTCTTGTCGGAACCTTGTTGTCATTTAGGTAGTATGTAAAAAAAATCCATATACTTTAAGAAAGGAATAAGAGGGAGCAAGCTTTAAAAAGAAGGGGAAGAAGGGAAAACACATGAAGTAATTTTGTGTACTAAAAGCAGCTACTGTAGCCAACCTCTAATTATGATATTTTTTTCAATAACATTTTCTTATTCTTTAAAGTACTCTGTACAAGTTTTATGCAATCAACAAGGGAAACTGATACCAAAAATGAGGGGGATTAGGGTAATAAGTTATGGTGAAGTATATCATAATAGTGAAAAGGAATCTTTCTCTCTTTGTTAGTTTAAAGGATAATCAATGACTATTGTAAAGAAAACCCTCAATAATGTATGGGGATTAATTATAAGTTTATTTAATGTTGTTTTAAAATGTTTGCAAACATTTTGTACGATAGAGTGCATTGAAAGTAAGCACATTCCTGCATGAGATTTCAGATCAATGCCACAATATTCACGAGTAATTCCATGAGACAGCATTTTAAAATGAATGCACCCAAAAATGAGTCTGCATGGTCTGCTTTTATTGTTATAATTGAACAAAAAAGAAAAAGAGAGACCCATCAAAAATAGGTCCACATAAAAAGGATATTTTTTTCATGGAAGTTTTTTATAAAAGATATTTTAAAATAAAGGCTTTAGCGTGACAGTGTCCCTTTCAGTTTGTGAGATCAGGCAGAGAAATTTCTTACACCTACAGATCCTTCACATTGCCCTGTAGGCTGGCAATTAGTAAGATAAGTAGATCTCCATTTGCAAAAATAATGTTTTTGCCACTTTTGATTCTCCAGAAATTTCAGAAAAAGGAATTGTCTATATTATTGAAATATTACATTCTACTTTGCTTCACCAAGAACTGTACACTATAAAAAAAATTCAGGGAACACTATTATTCTTTTCACAGCAGGCAACAAAGGAAAAAACCTAAAACTGAACTACACAAGCCATATGAAGTAACACAAATACCTTGTATCTTAGACACATTTAATTCAATAAACCTACTGTCAAGTTACAACAAAAAAACTCTTTCTTGCTGTAAGAGAGGCCTAGTGTCTATTCATGGTAATGGCTGCCTTATCAAGCAATCAGATAATATGAAATCTTCTTGCTAGAAGCATCAAATTGTTTCTCAGAGAAACTCAAAACAGGTTTTGGGTTGTGTAACAGTCTGTATAACAGATCACAGTGTATTTGGTGCACGAAGAAAATTTTTATATGTGGATATAATACAGATACAAATCTAAATATATGTGTTTATTGTTGAGGATTACCCACTCTTTAAGGCCTTATTTCCTGGCATTGGTCTGCAATGCTTATCTAATTTAAGTGTGGTGAAATATTTTGGTGAGGACAGCAATGAGAACTGGTTGGATCCCTCTGTTTTTTCCTATGTATGTACCTGGAAGTATTTTACCTTTTTCTACTAGTAGAGAAAGATCTGTATTTTCACTGATTTCGCAGGCATCCTCAGGTGGCCCAATATCTAGCAATGTAAATTAATTATGCAGATTGCATATTCTCTGTGGTGTATCTGTATCCCAAACCAGTGACCAGATGACAACACAGTTTTGTGTTTTGACTGAAAAGGTATTTTCCTGAGGCCCTTATTTTCCCCTTTCATTATGTTAGTAGCACTGCTAGCTATTAGGTCAGTGGTCTCAGTTACATAATGTACTGATTCAGGTTGAAAAAACAACGATTAAATGTGACAAGAGGTTTCTTCATCAACCATACTATGTTACTGATTTGTTCCTCAAAACAGTGGCAGGATTTTCTTGTAGCACTTTCACACATAGTGTTGGATCACATGTAACTAACCTAAAATGTCAAGTGACAGTCCAAGATATATATATATCTCACAGGCTGTCTTTGAGTTGGCCCTCACAGCTGAAGGACACATTGGGAAGCTTATTGTCCTGACACCCCATTTTGTGGTTCAGCAGTTAGAAGGGAATATGCTTTTGTCTTGCCACTTCAAGGATGGTTGCTTTCCCAGCTCTGACTGCATTCCTTCTCCTGAAAAGAGCTGCTGGGTATGAGAAAGCAGCATCTTCCAGGCTTTTTGCAGTGACCTTTGAATTTTCCCAGGTCCTGCATTTCTAAACAAATTGATTAATCTCATTGTTTTCCAAGAAATACTTTGTTTTCTGTAATGTTTCTGAAACTCCTGGTGAGAAATAAATTTGTCTGGTTTTGTTGGACTGAAGTCTGAGATGATAGAGAGGAGAGAGATGGGAAATTTAAACCATGCGTGAAACTCAGAATTGCCTGCAAAAAATGTTGCACTACACTAAGAAATTATTCAGTCTGTTTAATAGTTTGAATATTATTGATAAATTTTATAACTGATTAATGGAAGTGTTATGTCTAAACTCTGGTGATTTAGTGCTTCCTCTTTCATTGGGTTGTAAAAATGTCCTTCACTTCAGCTCTAATTTTGCAGTTATCTTGTGACTCCCACACAGTGCTAGATTTCACTGCCAGAAGACCAGGAATGGTAGAGAAATGTCTACAGCTGGTCTGTATTGTACATACATTGCTGACCTGTAATAAATTATTTTTCTTAGCTATAAAACAGACATAACTTTTACACATATGTCTAGGTTAGCCACTTTCTACTTTATGTGCATTCCCATAGTGAAATAACAGTTGTTATCAATTAATTCACAAATTCCAGCTTCTTTCTTTAAAACAATATTTAAAAATTAGTTTAACATTTCAGATACAGTATAAAAAATTCCGAATGTTTTTTATGGCTGTTGTGATGCAACAACCTACATCATGCTGTCCTTTCAAAGAGCAGTTTATTTTGTGTGTCATCATAGTCATTGTAGGAATTGGTGTATTTAAAGAGATAAATAATTCTCTAACTCTACATCTCCCTTAACTTTTCTCCAGAGAAGTGCAGAGTCATTGGATTAGTTTGATGAAGGGCTTCCCATCATTAATACATGAGTCTAAACAGAATACAGGCTTAGCACAGAGTGTTTGCAGAAAAAGCTGTTGTGGAAAGGCACAGTAGGAACCTTCTCAGTGCCCTAAGCAATGTCAGACAGTGCAGGAAGTGTCTGGATTCTCCTTGTGATTGCTGTACCAATTAAAGATTCCTCTTCGCTGGGTCATAAAAGAAATATAGCATTGATAGCTTGACTTTTTTTTTTTTTTAATGGATGCAGGAATGCAGTTCATTAGATTAAACCTGTTTAAGATGTTACACTCTCTTGTACATCTCTCAGGTCTTGTGCTAGGTCCAGCTGCAGAAGAGCTGTTTTCTTTGGCATGTCATAAAAGAATGTGTCCTTTTTGTATTGCTTTTCTTTGGTTTTTAGATGATAGTGAGCATTGGACTATTCTTCCAAGTACATCTTGACTTATAATGTAAATGCAGTGCTTAATTTATTCAGCAGGGGTCATCAAAGGTCTGGATTTTCTTTATCTACTGAGGTGAACTGAATGATGACATTTCACAGCTTTCTTCAGAACCTGACATTTGGAAATGTTCGTGTACCCTCTCACAGCTCTATTGCTCAGTCTGTTGTAGCTATAGAATGCATTCTGAAGACTTATTTCAGATATCTAAGACCACAGTGTTTGCTATGGCAGACAACTTAGTTCAAGAGTCTTTTTTATGTGGTGTTATTTTCCAATTAGTGAATAGTGTAAATGAAACTGTTAGAAAATCAGGAACCATAACAGTTTTTTTTTTTTACTTGCAAATATTTGTAAAAGTAAACATGGCATAAAGTGGCAAAGCTTGCATTAGGTACAATTTTGATCTTATTCTGAATTCTGGACCGTTTTGACAGCAGAAAAATAACTTCTCAGATCTGACACTTTATAATGTCTCTGAAAGGCAGCAACAAGGAAGAAAGCAGATACACATTTGTCTAATGAAACACTTCTATTAACTCCTTTTCCAGCACTGGGTGAAATGTGTACTGGTGAGATAAACAGTGCAGTGTAACGTCAGTATGACTCATTTTATCTGTAGGCTTTTGTCACTAAAACACTAAAGAGGAAGTACATATTTTCCTGAACCAAACTTGTTGATGCTGAATTATCAGATCAAACATGTTCTCCATAAACTTCAGAGACTTTTGGACATAAAGTGGAAACAGTTTAACTCACATTGCCAGGCACTTTAGGATGTACTTCCTAATCCAAGCCTGGCAACAGAGTCAGTGAGAGCCAAGTTCTGGATGGCAGCAGCAAAACCAGCAGCTTCAGCTTCTCGGACTGAGTCTGAGGTGCTTTTCTCACTGTTTCTGCTGGTGAATAATGGCAGCTCCCTAAACCAGGATTTTTTTGCACAGAAAATGATTTCTAAAAGGCTGGAATAGTCATGGAGTGTAATTAAAGCATGTGTATTAGAATGTTGGGTGGATAAATGAGTCCAACAGACCACAGTTCAGACAGTAATAAATGTACTGGCATTACTCTGTCATGCCTAAAAGTCTGTGGTAACCTACTGTGTGTTCTCAACTTCATTATTGCTTCCCATAGTAGGTGTATTTAGTGATCATCTCACTTCCATTAGACTAAATACTAGATATGCGACACATGGATTTGTCTTTTTTCAGAGGACTTCTAAGTTCTTTTTAAAGTATATCTTCCGCCCAAGACATTAGCCACCTTTAGAATTTCCACATTTCTAAAACATCCAGCTCCATGAGCAACAAATCACTACTTCCTATGGTTTCTGTTTCATGTTTGCATTATTCTGTATCTTGGATTAGATGCACTCATATTAAAATTTGTCCTATAATGAAAAATTTTCTGTGTATGTTTTCTAAAGGCAAACTGCATTCATGCTACATCCTAACAGTGAATCACTGGAACACTGATAGGTTTTCTCTTCTTTGCTCTATTTTATGTGCATCTGCAAGAGCTGTTATCATTGATACCTTTGTCACATTTGTCTAAAACTGACCAAAGGCATTCAGAAATGATCAGGAAAGATCATGTTTAGAGATAGCTAAGTTACAAAAGTAAAGCATACTGTTGCATTTACTCCCAGAAAATATCCTTAGGAAAGAGAAGTCTAACAGAGACACACCATTGCCTAAGAGAAAATTTTTATGTCCATCTTTTTTGCACTTCTGTGCTGCCATTTGTAACATGTTCTTGACAATTACCTTATAAATTCATGGCACTTCAGGTTTTTGTGTCCTTATCTGGGTCTTTATATATATTTTTGACAACATATATTGCTGAAATATTCAAAGGCTTTTATGATAAGAAGCTTGACAGCTTCAAAGAAATTATTAAAACACTAACATAAGAGTCATTTGTAAGAGAATACTTAAAATATGGAAAAAATAAACAAAAATATTATTTCATAGTTTCCATAGATTCTGTATGTTCCTTAAGTTGCCTTATAGACTTTTCTGAAGTCTCAAAAAGATTACATGCTCTAACATACTCTGTTTTACCAAGAATACATATCTGATTGTGCCATCATGATGGTCATTGTGAGCTGAAGGTAACCAGATAGAAAATATATATGCTTCGGCTGAGATTAATGCAGCAGTATTGATTTTGACCAGCCATTCCTAACTCAATAGAGGATTTGTAGGTCTGTACAATTAATAATATTAATTGTTTTTTTCTGAGAAATATCTATTTAATAGTCTAGGTCAAGTATAAGGAAGCTGAAGTGGAAAACAACAGTGAGTAAAATGCCAACACTGATATACATCTTTTTTGAGACCAATTTCAATAACATTTTCCAACAGATAATCCCTTTGTTGGAAGGACAATGAAAGATAATTTAAATTAAAAATTATAGATTGCCTAAATGTAATTTTATTTGTCTTAGCATGAAATATGTGTCAATAAACGTAAAAGCAAGAAAGTGTTCAGCAAATACAGTCTCTGGCTGAGTAGCATGTCATGATATACATTCAATGTATATAATGATGCCCTAAGAATTTCCAGTTTTCCCCATCTGTTCTGTACTCTCTATAAATATATATATACAGAGCAACTATATATGTGGAACTAATACAGTCTCTTACTTCCAAACAGGAAAGCACTAATTAATGTACATTTAATGCCTTTAATTGTCTAGGGTTTATGGTCACCTTCTTTGATACTTCTTTGTTGATAGACAATTGCATCTTTGTAAGCTTAAGTGTTTTCAATAAGTAACACTGAGAGAAGACTAGTGGACTCCTCCAAAACCACACCCTGGGAAAAATGTTTTGCCATTACTCTCTTACCTAGTTTTATCTCAGATATCTCAAAATTGTTATGTGGCAGCATTGAGGAAAATGCTTAAGTTGTGTGAATACTCCTGTTTTGGTTTCAAAAAGATAGGTGTCTGCTAAGGAAGGCAGGACCCTCCCCTGAAATTGAAAATGTAAACTCCCTCCCTCAGAATTGCTATAATTTTGAAATTAAGGGGCTCTCAGGCACAGATATGGGAATAGTAATAACACTTCTTTATTAGGGAAGAAAATAAAATAAACAATGCAGTAATACAAAACAATACTGTCAGAGTCAGAATACAACCTGACCCCCTGTTGGTCAGAGTGTTGGTAGTAGTCCAACTGAAATGGTGGCTGCAGTCCTCCTGGAGTGACAGATGTGTTCTGTTGAAGCAGTGATCCTGTAGAAGGGTGGAGTTTTCCTCTGAAGGTCCAGTGGTGGTGTAGATGGGTCTGGTCTTCCTCTGAGAATCCAGTGGAAAAGGCAGCTCCTCCACTGGGAATCTAGTGGGAAAGGCTGTCTTGGTGTCCCAAAATCTCAGATTATATCTAGTTAGGAATGCTTGGCTCCTCCCTCTGGGCAGAGCATCTCACAATGGGGTGATGTAGTTTTATCAGTCATGCAGTGAGACTCAATGGCCCATTAACAGCAGATGTCTCCCTGGAGGGAGGATTCTTTTGTGGAAGAGATAAAGAAACTGCCCAATTAACAGAAGATAACTGCCTCACCTCTAACAGATGGCAAATAGAATACATACATTACCTTGCAATCTAGGACAACTCCTTATACACTTGTCAAGCAATTTTGACTCTTGAGGAAAAATGATAGCAAATAGATAGTTAACTTTTTGTAAGCAGACCTTGCTCAGCTCACCTAGGAAAAGTAATTGATTTACTTTTTTGGCAACTTTCCGTTGCGGCAGTTGGGATAGGCAGAAGGCCGTGAGCTGTCAGTGCATCTGTGCGCATCTCAGATCTTTGCCTGCCTCATTTTATGCGCTAAGAACTTCTACAGATAAGGAGCAGGTATGCATGTATGCCAGGCTGCAGCATTAGGCTCACCACATTTACTGCAGTGCCAGTCTTCAGCAAAACCAAAGCTGTATTTCATGATTTAACATGTCTTTCAGACTTGGCCTATGCTGTCTAAATCCTGTTGGACCTAAGTAAGCTTAAATTAACTTTTTTCACCTACAGACCGTGGAAAGACATTTCTCAGAATCAGAAGTATAATGGATGATAGTTTTTCTCTGAGCCTGGATGCACAATATTCTCGATAGTAATTTTCAATAAAGTATTCCCTTCTCGCCTCTTTTTATAGACAATTTAGTGAAGAATGGCAACTATTAGAAATATCTTTTAGCAAAGACAGAACATCATATTACTTTTTGGAACCACCTTTGAGACAAATATCTTGGAAAAACAAGTTCTGCTTCTCATAATTGTCTTAAACACTGTTAAGATCACCAAAGGATTTTGCCTACTATGGCAAAGAGTATAAAATCTGTGACCCCGGAAGCCCAAATATATACCCACAGGGAATATGCTTGGGTGTTCCCACAAATACGTGAATATATATGTACCCGTTGAACTCTATGTTTTGTGGGACACCCTCACTACTAAGTAGAACAGAAGAAGAGGATGAACAGCACACCCCTGGGGTGGTGATTATCTTTCTGTTTAATCTGTCTCTCTTTCCTTCCCCTCCCCCCAACACTCCTCTCTTTTCTATTTCTTTCTCTCTTCACCTAACATTTACTGTTAAATAAATTCTGTACCATTGACTTTGGCATACAGTCTTTTTTGCTTCTTAATTTGGGCAGAGGCATCTCTCTAATCATTAGATCAAAACATTCTCCGAGGAGGGAGGCAACATAGCAAGTCATTAATTCTCATTAACATAAGTATAAACATTGACAAAACATTTCTAATTTAGAAATACACAGGTAATTTGGGTTTTGGCTGTAGGAGTAGGAGTGTGTGTTTGCTTTTTTGTTGCTGTGGGGCTTTTTGTTTCCTGACAGATAGCAGTTTATCTTTACTTGTCTTTCATTTATGAAACTGCAAGAGTCAAAAGTAGCACACTGGTTTGCTATCAGTGCTATCTATGAAATTGTAACAATAGGATATGTTGCAGCCTCCATTAAATATGGAGTGTAATATCACTGAAGTTGACAATTTGAAGTATGAGAATGCATTTTGCTGTCCTTTGCCATCTTTGAAATAGATGTAATTGATTCAGTATTCACTTCTTTCTTCAATCTATTTGGAAGAATTGTTACAAGTTGAGTAACATTTATATCCTCTCATAAATGTGTGTACTAGTGTGTACTTCCCTGTGCATTCCCCAGAGTAACAAATGTTTCTGTGCTGGAGAGGGGAAGAAAAGTACAAAGAAAATTATGATTGTTATTGCGAATAATTCTTACTGTGATTCTATGACTCCTCTTGATTAAACAACTGTTATACCATACATTCCCGTGCAGAAGAGCAATACAATTGAAACTGCTTTGCAGATAGAATAATGCTACTGTCTAGATATTTTGCTTATTTTTTCCATTTCATAAAGATGTTATAGCTTTCTTAGTTGAAGCTCCATTTAGACAGGAAATTTTATATTGATTTAAAAACTGTTGTTGTACTTGACTGCCATTAAAAATGTGGCTTTAAATTATTCAACTTTACTTTTCATAAAAGTAGTTTTTTCCTGTTGTTTGGTGGTTTTCTTTTTTTTTTTTTGTTATTGTTGTTGTTTTGGTTTTGGGTGGGGGGTGTTATGGATTTTTTGTTTTGTTTTTAACCTCGGAGAAACAACACAAGTAAGGAAATGACATAAAAACAGTCTCTAAATTAATTGCTGGAATTATATACAAATGTGTAGAAAAAATGTGAGGGGGGTTACTTTGGACAAGTGTGACTGTCAGATTAAGCAAAAGAGTAAGTTTACTTTTTAAAAGTAATTGACTTTATAGGCCATTATCCCTGTGAATGCATGGATTATATGAGGAAAAGTTAAATATACTAAAGCCAAACCTTTTGAAATTTATAGGAGGACTAACCAGATAAAATTAATTATCAGATGCAAGTAACAGCAGTAGGAAGTGTGATAGCACAAAACAGTGAGTAGTCATTGTACTGCTTCCCATTCAAAATTTTTGCTGACTCTTACAAGAAAATGCTATTGGTTTTATTTCATTTTGGCTTTGTTTTCTCCTGTGTTATTAGTAGAAATAATTGTAACATCCTCTGAAATACTTGTGAAATCTGTTCATTTTACCCATCAGAAATTTATAACTTTGGCTTGAAAGTTTCTTCTTTGGTTTTAAAGAAAGAGGAAGGCTGAGAAGATTTTTAGTACTCCAGCTATGAATTTTGCCATCTATTTTCTGCATGTCCTATACTTGAAGTGCCATATAGTTGCCCTCATTAAATGCTATACAGTACTGGAGTTCCTTCAGCTCACTGCTAATAACCTGGCAAACTTGCAGTAGGATATTTTCACATTAATTATATATCTTTACCATCTTTTCCAGGTAACTTAAAGTAAGGTGTTGAACTCTTGACAAATCAAAAGGTTTCAAAATGGGTTTAGAATTAATTTTCTGAGGCATTTTCTTTCAAATAATTTTAGACACCTATCTGTTTCTTGAGTTAGTTTCTTGGCAGTAATGCACTTAGAATTGAAGATGAGTAGTTTATTCATAAAGTTGTAATTTAAGGTAATCATTACAATTGGTACATTTTGAACTTGTGCTAGTTTTCCCTCCCAAATGACTTCTTTGACTGATAGTTTACTGTTAACGTATGGCAATTATGTTTTTTAGCTTTTAAATAGCACTTCAATTAGAATCTCCTAGTTTCCACTGGATTTGCCTTTTTTTTAGTAAACCATTGTTCTACTGTTTGCAACATTTCAGATTTCTTTGTTACTTGTTTAATATCTGTTGGATTCTTCATTTTAAAGCTCTATTAATCAGGAAACTCAAAATGTCTTTCCTAATTTGTTGCTTTTTACTACACCAAACTCTGTCTCAGCAAATTTTTCATTACAACTCAAACTCTACACTGAAGCTGATTGTGTTTCCTTTAAAAGTACTTGCTGTGCCTGTATATAAAGCCTTCACCTTTTAAATTGGTTTTGACAGCAAGTAATAATATTTCAAGTTGTTCCAGGGATATGATGTTCAGAAATTTGATAAAGGCTCTCAAATATTTTCATCAAACCCAAATATCTATGGTGAGATATTTTTGCAGTTGAATAGTCTCTGTTATTGCTGAGTTGAAGGTGATCTAAGTCTAAAGTCTAGCCTGCACTTCACCTCAGTCACTTCCATTACTCAGCCTTAAAAAGTTTTCCTGGCACTACACTTGCTAGAATTGAGTGATTTTCCTATTCTTCTTCTTGTCAAAATCTCTCACTTCCCTAATCATCATCTTGATCTTCCCCTTCAGCTTTCCTGGATTTTAACTTACTATTTTTTCTTCTGTATGACTGGAAACACCACATTAGTTTGCTTTGGATATTTAAGTTCTTTTACAAAAAGATCATAGGGTGCTTTGGATTTTGTGATTTTGGTTTATTGGTGTTGTTGGGGTTTTTTGTTTTGTGTTTTTGGGATTGGATTGGTTTGGTTTGGTTTGGTTGCTTGGTTTGTTTGGGGTTTTTTTACATTGAGCATTTACTAATACTTGAAAAAAATCTGTTGCTTTTTTACTTAAGGTCTTTCTACATTTCCTTGTTGTGTTGAAAAGCACAAGCTTGTTCCTTAAAAACTTGCTAAAGATTTTACAACTTTACAGTTTTAATGATATCCTTAATGGCTAAGAATAAAATTATTAAGTATTCTTGGTCAATATTTACAAAAAAATGTGCTCGTAAATAGTTATAACTGTGCAAAAACTACTACAGAGAATAAAAAATACAGGCCATTATTGTTTTGAGATAATAGGAAAAAAAAATCTATCATTTCTTAGAAGTTTTTGAGTGTGGTCAAAATGCATAATGAGAAACTGTTAGAACTGGAACCAGATCTACTACAGTTCATTCTGACCCAAAACAGACAGAAATTTCAAGATAAAAAAATATAATTTACTTATCAGTTATCATGTTGGAGATTTTTATCTTTGCCTTCTCTTCCAGTGGCAGCCATCCTACAAATACATACAGTCAGTTCGCATTGGTTTACAGTACAACTGTACAAAAATATGGAACTAAATCTAAACAGCTCTTAGAAAAACCAATAAATACCATTTCTACATGCATGACTCAAATATTCATCATCATCCATGGCTCTTTTAAAATCACTCTTACAGAGATTTTGGCACAATGAGAAACTCATTGACCTTTGCATTTGACTTTTGCATTTTGAAATACTTAAGTTTACAGATTACAGTTAATGAATGGTAGATAAAGATGGAAGATGTACAGTGCAAATAGTTTCTCTCAGCCTTACTGTTATAGGTAAAAATTGACCCAGCCAAATTAAAAAGAAAAAAACAATTTTTATTATAGCGATCAAACTCTATCTGAGCCAGCCACAAAGAAAAGGGCAGTGCCGAGCCTGGGATAGGCACTGGGTGAGACACAGGTCCAACCGCTCTAGCAGAGGGTCTCCTATGCTTCATGCCATCCATTCTGCGTGAGCAGTTTTTATACAGTTTATTTTGCTTGAGGCTGGGATTTTGGCGATCAGCCTTTTCTTTCCATTCGAAGTCCCACATATTCATAAAGTCTCTTTTCTCTGTGCTGGGTTGAACCATTCAAGGTCCGGGAAGCAATGTGCATCATTGATTGAGTTACGGGAACCCGGCATTGAGATGTATCTTTCGGTGGTTCCAGTGATCCCAATCTCAGGTGGCTGTTGGGACAATCATCGCTTGGGAATTCCTAGATTATTTCGAGAAACGGCCAATCTCTGAGCAAGCCACATGTATTAACTTGTAAATGAAGCCTTATTGGCAATCGTTTCAACATGCATGAGGCAACCCCTTTCCCTGGCTTGCCTGCTTTATGTCTATATTTTAATAATATAAAATTTCTACATGTATATCACTTTATAGGCACGAATTATACATACTACACATAAAACTTACCAAGAGAATTACTTAGACGTGGCATTGTTATCATACAGTGATCACAGATATGGGATTAATGGTTAACCATGAAGTGTATGAGACACGAAGCTTTCTGCTGGTGCTTACTTCAGAGACTGTTTTCCACTGGTGTAACATGTGAGAAGAAATGTAAGATAAGGGATTTCTGTCTAAGGATCTAATTAAAAAAACCTAACAAACCAAACATAAAAAAAGACCAGCAAGAGATGTCTTTGCCTCTGAGAAGAAATTGATAACAATTTTGCTGTATGCTCTCAGCTGAATTTAAGAACACAAAATCATGTCAGTCCAGTGTCTTAGGCTGCAAACTGGGATGTGTATTCTATTGCCATCTGTTAGAGGTGGGGCAGTTATCTTCTGTTAATTGGGCCACCTGTTAAAACCAGGTGGGGCAGTTTTCTTTATCTCTTCCACAACCAGTCCTCCCTCTGGGAAATATCTTCCGTTAATGGGCCACTGAGTCTCACTAATGACAGGTAAAAGTTACAGCATCCCATTGTGTGATGCTGCACCCAGGGGGAGGAGCCAAGCATTCCTACTTAGATATAATCTGAGATTTGGAACACCAGAGCAGTCTTTTCCCACTGGATTCCCAGAGGAAGACCAGACCCATCTACACCACCACTGGACCTTCAGAGGAAAACTCCACCCTTCTACAGGATCACTGCTTCAACAGAACGACATCTGTCACTCCAGGAGGACTGCAGCCACCATTTCAGTTGGACTACTCCCAACACCCTGACCCACAGGGTGTCAGGTCATATTCTGACACTGTCAGTGTTGTTTTGTATTACTGCATTTTTATTTTAGTTTTATTTTTTCCCTAATAAAGAACCGTTATTCCTACTCCCATACCTATTGCCTGTCAGCCCCTTAATTTCAAAATTATAGCAATTCAGAGGGAGGGGGTTTATGTTCTCCATTTCAAGGAAGCCTCCTGCTTTCCTTAGCAGACACCTGTCTTTTCAAACCATGACATCTAGACTTCACTGTAGTTTGACTGTGGAAATGAAACCATTTTATCCACACTCCATCTCGCTTTTTAAGACTGCTAAGTAATAAATTTTTCACTTCATTCACTTTTAGGTCACCTTATGCTGCCACATCTGTGGTAGATTTGGTTTTGAAAAGTAAATAATGTGACATTGATGACAAATTTCTGTGCATCTGCTTGGAAATAGTTTGTAGTTTATTTAGAACCTATCTTGTTAGCCAGAACGTCATAGAGGAAATCCTTGGAGCAAAATATAAGTGCTACCAGCTGTCTTAAAAAACAAAATTAATTTAAATAATTTTATAGTAGAGTGTTCTTTAGAGTCAGGGCTCCAAGGGAATGGAGCTGCATACACTTCCCAACACAGTCGCCTTCTAAGGCTGAATGCCTGATTTTGACTCTGCCAATACTGATTTATGTCCATCTAGTTCCAGGAATTTCAGAGAAACTGCTGTGAGATTATAACTGCCATCATTCAACAAGTATATATCTGATCAGTACCAGCTTCCTACAGAAAGGAAAAAAAATCCAGTGAGCTCATTTTAAGATATCTCCCAAAGTTTGACTGTATTTTCCATTGTACAGAAAACTGATCTTTCAGTTTCATAGGCATTGTATTAACTTCCCAAATTTTTTATTAGCACAACCTTTCCAACATCGATAAAGTACACAGCGCATTTCTGCTAAACACAAGCATTCTATGTATTCCCACTGTAAGCATAAAATTAATTCCATGGAAACAGAATGATACCACTTCAAAATTAGAGTAACTTAGCTCAAAACCATAACTATCAAACATAAAGAAAAGAAGGGGAACAAAATTAGCATTGTCAAGCAGTAGGACTGGGGACTGAGACACTCAGTAGGACTGGGGACTGAGACACTCAACAAATTTAGAAATATCACATAGCAACTGAATGAGGCACATAAACAGTTGCAGGAGTGATGGCACAGTTTCTTAGAATTCTATGACTCAGCAACATTATTTGGGTTACCATAAGATTGGATTTTTTTAACAATTTGTATATTTTCACTTTTCTTACACAACTGCCACAAGTGTTACCAGGGCTGTTGCTCTGAAACAAATACATACTTTATCCTCTTGTTTTGTTGCTTTTGTCTGTGCACAAAATTTTTCTTGATTTAATGCAAATTAAAAACTCTCTTGAATAGTAGAAGAAACCCATGCTTGCCATTGTTCTGCTTGAAACATGCCTCTTGCTAATTTTACTTTTTGGTATTGAAATAACTCATTGGCCAGTACCAGCTTTTGTTCTTCGTTCTAGATGATTGTAAGTTGTTTTACAAAACAAAGAATTCCTTGAGTTCAAAAAAGCATGAGGAGACCTTCCCTGACATTGTCAAGAATATCTCTCAGCAAATGCAGAGCCCAGGCAGAACTTGCTGTTATTTTTATCAGCACTCTCCTCTTGCTGCAGACAGAGGAAGGTAAAAGGGATAAATCCTCAAGGTTGTTTCACTCAATTGCTGCATTTTAGATAGCAAGTCTTACTGTCTCAACATATTATTCCATAACAGAGCTCACTCACCTTGGCTGAAGAGAAGTTATGCTCACCAAAATCCCTGAGTTTTCCTCAGGTGCTAACCTTGTAGTACCATGAGTAACAGTGAAAGTGGCTTTGTTGCTTTCAGAGATGCTTGATGGTGATGACCTTGTAGAAAGACAGCAAGTCCAGGAGATAATCTGGGCAATGCATCTTTCCAACGTATCCACACTTGGAAAATGTACACTCACAAAGGAGAGTTTGGGGGGTAGGGGTGGTGGAGTGTTATCTTTGCTCTGAATTTGGTCTAGGGCATAACTTGATTCTGCTTTTCAATTTTTTTTTTCAAGATATGCCATGCATTTATTTTAGGGGGCTATCACAATTATGTTATTCAAATAATTCATTAGGATTGTGACCCCTTGAAGAAACATGGTCAGGCAAAATTTTTCTGGAGTTTCTGGAGTGCCCTTGCACACCATTAGATTTTTTTACTGTGCAAAGATGCATGTTTGAAATTTCCACGTACATTTTTCAAGATTAATTAACTGGAGGCTGTAATGAGACTCAGAGAAGTAGAGGACCTCCCAGTTCTTGCATGTAAAATACAACCCTGCTGCAACAATCCTTTACACACTTATGCAGGTTAAATGATGTACAAACAGGTGACACACTTATTAACTGCCATTTTTCAGCAAGTGCTTCATCTCCTCTGCTGAGAAGAGCGAGCCTGTTTCTGAAGCACATGAAATGTTGTACTGAAAGCATGTTATCCTAGACGTCTCGGTGAATTATTAACATGCCATCATGTCAGGTGCTCTTTGTCCCATTTTTCTGTCACTCACTTCTGGTAATTAGTTGAAATTCAGCATTCAAGAATACTGCCTTTGTTAAATGCCTGTGGGATGAGGTAAGGCTACAGGATTAATTCCAACATTTTACAGACCTACATAGTTTAGTAAGTAGCAGCTTTGAGAGGCTAAAGAAGTAGATTACTCACTTTTTCTCTTCTCTCCACCAAACCCCAAGTATATGAAATTTAGATGAGCTTTTAGTGTGGCACTTGCTAGGCTTGATTTTGTATTCATGTTCATTACAGGCTTTCACACTATAGACTGTAGGAGAATCACTCCTTGTTCAGTTCAGATGGGGCCTGGATTAAAGTTAACATTTCTATGTCACTCTTTCATAGACTTTTCTATTGTCTCCTCTTCAACAAAAAACTGGATAAGAAGATCACAGAGGTTCTTCCTGACTTTGGGGTGAGATTTTCTGTGCTTTCCACATAGGCACACTTCTCTTAAAAATGAATCTCAGGATATTCAGTAAGTGCCACAGAAATACCAAGGAAGACTGCATACCTGGTATTCTCAAAAAATGTGAGACAAAAGAATAGAGGAATAAAACAACAGGAATCTGTGAATGCAAAATTCTCCTCTGTGGTATAGTTTATGAAGTTGATTGTGTCAGGGAAGAGTGGATGTACAACTCTGCCATACCAAAATTATAGTATTTGTGAACATGGCAACTTGTTACTATCAGGTACATATAGTAAAGTGCCATTGAGAATCTGCTCAAGGGTTTACATGAAATTGAAACAGGACTCTCAAGTGCTGTGGGCATAAAATCAAATTAAGGCAAAATTAGAAGGCAAAACCCACCACTGCAAGGTTTTCCAGGTTGTAAGCAACCTATGCCTTCTAGTAAGCAGTGATTTCTGTTTTTGATTATGTTGGCAATGGCTTTACCTAGACTGGAAATATGTAATCTATAGGTTATACCTAGACTGAAAATATGTAATCTATAAGTGCTACTGCAACTAAAATCTCAAATTTAGGTTAATGATGCATTCTCCTGTTGGTTTAGGAAAAAGCTTTGAGAGCTTTGAAAGGAAAATGCTTTTACAACTCTTGTATATCCTTTCTCTGTCTCTGTACATATATGGAGAGATATCATATTATGTTGTATTATGACTGCTTTTATTTTTTCCTTCACATATCACATTTCCTTCAGTGATGTTTCCTGAACTTATCTCCAACTTATTTTTGCTTTTGAATCCAAACATAAATTCAGACTTGTGTATGATTCTCAAGAAAAACATACAACACCAGTTTTCCTACTTGCCTTTTTCTGCAAAGAGAAAGGGGTGAATTTACCCTCATTCACATTTATGCAGCCCCAGAATTACTTAAATGTTTAGTGTGCCTTCTCAAGAAGACGTTCTGAACAACAAAAGAGAAAAGACATCATAGAAGAGAGAAAACAGAAAAGAGATTTTTCCCCTCTCCTTTCTTAGTACAGATTTTAGCATTGAGAAAAGTATGCTAAACCCACTAAGCAGGAAGATACAGCAGTAATAACAGGACAGTATCAATGGGGATTAATTTGATGCAATATGTTGCATTAATTGGGAAACCGCTCTATACTAAGTTCCTGCTCCAAATTTTCTCTAGGACAGGCAGCCAGAATTACATTAGTGCCTTTGGTGTTGCCCAATAACCATAATCCTTCCAAGTCCAGTGTAAAATGCATCTGGCCATCTTTCTGAGGATCCTTCCTGTGGTGGGATTCTCATGCAAGAGTCATGAAACCTCTCACCTTTGCAGAAAGTGTATTTGAGAGAGGTGTAGGCTGTGGTCAGCTGTGAACCACATTGGTCTCCAATTGCTTCAGTGAACCTTCTGCCATCAGAGTCCTCCAGTTTGCATCAACAGGCCCAGCACTTGTGGTCCCTTGGTCTAAAGGAGCATCAAGTCTCCTTTTAGCTATCATTTCCCTTAAGGTCCTTGTTTATCTGCTAACAACCTTCATTGTGTGTGATGGCCATAATTCATACAGTGAAAGCAACAACTTCATCAGTAAGGCATGAAAAACTGATCAGACAAGCATTCTGGGTTCTGCTTGTTCCTGTATGGTAAATGTCCTGTATGAGGTCACATAGTGACTTTTACATAGTGTGAAAGTAAAATGAAAGACAATAGAATTGGCATGATTCTTTTACTCCTTTGAGCCATTAAGTGTAGCCTCCTTGACTGTCACGTTAGGGGTAAGGATCAAAGAAGAAAGTTTAAAGTAAATGTAATGAAGCTACTATTATGTAAGTCCATTTTAGATAAATGCAAACTTCCCACTCCTTTACTCAACTATGTTTGTTCAGCAGTGTGTATAGCATGTGATTCCTATGAAAAAGACCCATCAAAATAAAAAGCCCAGCTACCAGCACAAACTCTGCACCTAACAATCAAATGGGCTCATGAGTACCTGAGACACACAGCTGCAAGTAGAGAAAAAAAAAGCAGCATTTCCATCAGTTGGGTAAAATCATGTTATTATAAATGTTGGTTCAGCTTTAGTTTGATTAATTCTGATATTGATTAAATCTGTACAGTTCTGCTTTGTGCAGATTCTATTTCAGAAGTTTTCCTAAAATTAGTTTAATAATTAATACAGTTTCTTTTCTATACGTACCTTGGTAACAAAACTGCTACTGTATTCAATGCTTTTGTGGACTGTCTTAACAAAGTCACAAAAGAGAAAACTGACATTGGAACTAGAAAAATTTACCAAGCATTCTTAGCCTTCTACAGAAGGGTTGGAAAAAAAATATGTATTATAGGAATGCAGCCTTAACTGATTTTAAACTTCCAGGGTAAAAACTTCCAATTTCTTTTAAGAACTGTTTTAACTCCTCATTGCATAAAGGTTTAGTGCAATAATGGAGCCATGTAACACTATTCCCACTTCTTCAATGGATAAGCTGGCTCAGTATTACTGTTTTAACTTTCTTCTCCTGGAACTTTCCTATTATACTACTAATATAACTTCCATGAAAGTATCCTTCCTGTTCTTCCAGTCAAAGACAACTACAGCTTAATTGCACTGTGTGCTATGCAAACTGGTGGGTTCACAAGTGAAATCACAATGCTGCCAGTCAAATATGGCAGTCACAGTTGCAGAAGCCACTTTGGGTTTTATTTTTCCAACAGATTTTAACCAGAATTTTCAGGAACAAAGAAGGCCAGCTCAACCTTTCATGAGCTTAATCAATCTCACTCTGTCCATTCCTGGAATAGCTGAAGCTAGATGATCTACATGCAGCCAAGCTTGAAGTTTGCCCACTGATAGATTTTGATCAAAAGGGAAAAAAAGTATAATATTGAGGAAATGGTTATGTTTTGTTCTGTCTGCCTAGATGTATTTGTAAGGCTTTGTCCTGTGTACCTAGCTGCAACCATGCATAAGGTTTGCATTTTTTAGTTATAACAAAGGAATGTTGGAGCATTTAACTGGACACATAGAAAGGTGTTCTTTGTTACAGCTCACTGAACTAACCCATCTCGTTTGTGAATCATTAATGATACTGACTGCTGTGTAAATTTACTTTGGTTGTAAATCTATAAATGGCGTGGGAAGACGTGGTAGAATGATTTTTCATACCTAGCTTTTAAATGAGAACATTATAGTTTTAAGGAAGGTGAAGGAAAAATATAGATTAATATTTTAGAACAAGACATAGGAACCTTAAAAGAGCTAACATCTTCCATTCTGTAAGATTAATTTTACCATTCTGTTTCTTGTAGTTCATTGCAGTAAGTGAGTACATGCAGTCATGCACAATTTATCCACATTAAGACTATCCATTTCGGGAGAAAAATTTTAAAACTGCTTTTAAAGGAGTCCTATTTACAGGGGGTAATAGACACTGTCTAAAAATCCAAGAATTCAAAACACATATGATGCTTGGAGTTACAAAGTGATCCAAGGTAGGAAATAGCAAGTTTGAAGGAGAAGCATTTTCTTGAGGATCATGACAAGAATTTTCCTGAGGAACATGGTCTAGGAAAATGATCAGTTTTGTTTTCATATAGACATCCTCACTCTCATCTGCAAATATAAGGTATCATGTAATTAGCTGCAGTAAATACAAGTGGATACATATTCAGAATGGAAGAATTATGTTTATTTTTTTCCTCTCTTATTGAAGGAGATTGCAGTATATAAAGCTTTATTGAATTATTTTCCATTAGGGCAGAGATTATATAAATTCACAAATACAGTGGGCTTTGGCACATTTGCATGGGAGAACTCACAGCTGTAATTACAGACGCAGTGAATTAACATCATCTCTCCCACCCCACAAAATTTTATCTTGTAAGAATTTCTGATGTTTCAAAAAACAATTCTGTTCTGAAATAGGAAAACCCCAAACACCAACACTGTGTATCAAATAAAAAGTTTAGACAATTTTCATTCAGAAATTATTGTCCTTTGGAGGAATATACCTGTCACATAATGACATAATAATGACTATTTTTCTATAGGATAGTTTGCAGGACATCATGAAACACTGGTCCTGCTCAAGCACACAGGACAAAGCACATGGCTTTGAGGTATATTGAGCCATGTTACTTTCCACTGCATATGGAACTTGTATACTTCTTGTATACTTCTCATTTTAGGAGTTCTCCACTAATTAAAACAAAATTGAATTTTAGAACACTTAAATTCAGCAACTCTCAGTTCTTCATGGTAGCTTACAGAATTCACTAACAACATTTGCTAAACCATGGAGCATATTTCTTACATTAAATTAAGATGCAGGGTAAAAAAGATTGCACTGGGCAAAGCTTATTTTTAGCAAAACTCCATGGGATCACATCTATAAGTGTCAGCGACTGTGAGCTTAGTAGTTTTTTATCTGATCAAGGTTGACACAGAGCCAACCATGTCAATAATTTCATAGTAATATCAACTAGGACTATTATTTTCAAAGGTTTCTTTACAGTCTTGTAACAGGATTTTTCTGCACTCAATTATTTTATTTTGTGTTTTGTCCTTTGATTTCTAGTCCAATATGTGAGTGCAGTATGAGGTAATTTCTTATCTCCTCGAGCATGTTGGGTTTTCAGGATGTATTTTGGACATAAGCCTGCATCAACTTCTGTCTCTGTCTTTTGTTTTCATTTTGTCTAATGCAATTTTTAAAAATGCTCTTTTCCTTACATTAAGTGCTCTGAAATAGTTTAATTGCTTGAATATGTTAGAAACAATAAAGAAAAAAGCAAAATAGCTTGTTATATTGTACTATCAAATCACATGACCAAAGAAACCCATAAAAATTAAAAATTAAAAATTAGCACAAAAATGTAATTAACTTTTCTTTTTTTATTTGTGTAAACACACACCCTGGGTGGAGACACAAGGCATTAATTTATCTCTACAAATGTCTAGCCTCACCAAAACAATAAATTAAATCCAGACTTAAAACTGAGTCGAGTGGATTTTTTTTGAGAAATCTCCAAGAGTTTGTTTCCTATTTCTGTTTCTAATTCTATGAATCCATACAAATACTAGTAGTCTTATGGTAAAGGACAGTGCCTGGAGCAGTTTTCTTTAAAGGCATCTCACAATAATATGTTCTACAGGTAATGTAATGAAGTTGCAATTATTTTGTACCATGCACATACACCCTTCACTTTTACCTTTTACATAAAACAGAATGTTATGAAACAGGAAAAAAATAACTTATGGCTGTAGGAAAAATAACCATAAAAAATCACAAAACTACACGTACTAGTAGACCAAAAGGTGTAACTCTTGAATTTTTTTTTCATGACATGCAACAGACATTTCTTTACAGAAAGATATATCAGCCAGGTATACAGTATGGCAAATTAAGATCATATGTATATATGTAAGCATGTATAAATATGTAGATTACTCTGTAACCTTTAGGAAAAACATAATCCCACTTTCTCTCCTCACCTAAGTGCTTTGTGTAAAGAATATTACACAAGATGCTGCTTTCTGTACAGAACAAAATGATTTCTTTTTCTTAAATAAAAACTCAGCTAATTTTCATTTGTGGTCTTTTGCTTTTGCTTAAACAGCTTCAAGGAAATATATATATATATATATATATATATATATGTGTGTGTGTGTGTGTGTGTGTGTGTGTATGTATACAAAAAGCCCCAAACCAAGGACAAAATTTAATACAAAAAAGAAAAAAGTGCCATTTAAAAATTCTGCTGTAAAATTACATAAGGAAAACAAGGAATAAACAGTTAAAATGCAATTTTTATACTCATTCACACCTTTTCAAGAAAAGCTGAAAACAATATACAGTGTGAGGGATGGCCTTAGCACTGCCATTCTTCAGCATCTGGTAGTAGTAAACCACAACGCCTATATGTTTGTGTGTACACAGACATAGAAAGGGAGCCCCAAATCCACACGTGCACTCCCATACACTTCCACTTGTACACATGCATTTTGAAACTGTATTTTAAACTCCAGTGTAGAACCGTTTCTAATGCAGATATAAATAGACACTGAGTCTGAAAATAGTTAAATTGTATAAAAGAATAATTGTAAATAATTTATTTTGAATATTGTTAAATGTCCGTAGTCTAAAATAACTTCATCTCTTAGATAATGAATCCCTTTAGAAAGTTAACAATACAGCATGTAGAATAACAACACAAAACTCACTGAGGCACAAGTATTTGCAAGTAACTCAGTTATGCAGATAACCCACAAAATTGTATTTTCTCAAGCACCATTTTTGATTGTGACAAACAGGATTCCCTATTTAAATATCCAATATACATGAAATACAATGGGGCTTTTTATGCAATTGCACTCAGAGATTAAATTGATGCCTTGAAGTCAGTCCAAAGAGAATAATGAAATAATAGTGAAGAATCCTCTTTGTCTCTGAATGTGAAGTAAACAAAAGCATACCTTTTTACAGACTGGTAGCCCATATTCTTGTGCTTGATTTGACTGTTCTCTAGGGTCTTCTTTTTAGGATTAAGGCTCATGGAAAGTTGTAAATATATATACATTATATGCTTGTGAAAGAATGAATTAATGACTTGCAAAAGTTTCCTTTTTTAAATATAACTGATGTTGAAAGTTAAAACAAGTTGAAAATGCCCTTTTTGAATTCTGTACTCCCCCTTTCTCTTTGGTCAGCATGTTTCAAAATGTATAATTCCACAACTCTACAGAACAACTTGTACATTCAGATACTAGAAAAAATATTTCAAAAAGTTTAAAAGTCAAGGTGGTACAGATCTGAAGACAACAACAATATTTCAGTTTTGTAAACAGCAATGGACAAATTCTGGACAATCATGTGGTTAAAAGAATTTTGAAGGATTTATTTATATGGAAGTATATAGGTACATGCATAAGTCCACACGTAGTCTGATCCTGCCCTTGCTGACTTTGGTGGAAAAAAACACGATTCCACACATTTGAAATTGAAGTGTTCAGTGTGACTAATTATTCCTACTGAACCAAATTACGCTTGTGCAGTGGCCACAAAATGGGCTTTATGGTAGCACAAAATTAAAGCTTTATTAAAAAGCGAATCTTGCAGTCAATGTGCTTTATGCAAAAGGTCTGTCTTTTTGATGGCATGTGTATAGCTGTGAAGAATGCCTAGTGGCATTTACTGCAATGCAAATCACATATGGTAACATCTAGACCTCTTAGTGAAAACTGGAGCAGAGGGGGACATTCTCTTGTGATGTGAGAAGCAGAATATATGGGGGAAGAATTTAGCACAGAATTAGCTGCATTTTAGTCACTTCCATTGTACTTCATTTATGTGCATGTTTATCTGTATAATCTATGTATCAGATGAAAATCTCTCCATGAAATATTTAAACATATGACTGCATAGAGGAATATACTTCATGAATAACAAACCTCAAAAGATTGCCAGTGTTCACAAACATCTGGACATAAATTCATCTATTCCACAAAATTGCAGATTAAATTATGAATTGGAGCCAAATTGGACTTAACAACTCTCAAGTTTGCCATGGAAAAATAAAGTTGTATAAACCTTTTTATTTTATCTTTTCAGAAGAGTTATTTCTGAAGCATAGTTATGGTCCAGCCTTCAAGGATGAACTTCTCTGTCCTTACTCTATCAGGTCATGACAATATTATGATGTACACTACACAATAAGAAGTCCACAAAATGTATGAACAGGAATTAAAACCTAAAAACTCAGTCTTACTAATGTAAGAGCTGTTCTCAAGGCATACAGGATCACAGTGATGACATGTCCAATGCAAAATACTGGTTTTAACTCATAACCTTGTATGTTTTATGAAGGACAACCTAATTTGCTTGCATCCTGGACTACGTTTGAGGACCTTGAGCCTGACATTGATCAGAAAAATCAAAACCACCAAAACAGTCCAGTTTTATCTTTCTAAGTAACCAGAGGAAACACACTACACTTAATAGTAGTTCTTCTTTCTGAAAATGTGTTACGGAAAAAGATTAGGACAACCAAAATTTATTGAACCAGTACAGATAGCTTCTAAAAAAAATGTGGAATTTAAGGAAGAATCTTTCCTACAAAAGATTTTAAACCTTCCTGCCAAAGACTATAGAACATACAGCAACAATGCTCTACAATCTAATTAAAAAGGAATGGAAAGTTAAAATGCATTTATGCTTATCTGGCAGATGTACTAAATAGACACAAAGCCCACATAACTTCTTGTGTATTTAAACCATCTTATTCATGCTTACAGGGTCAGAATGAATATTGGGCAAACAATAATAGCCATATTGTGTGGCTTAAAATAAAGAGGGAAGGAAAGGACGCCTAATCTGAGGCCTGTAAGAAATAGTCTACCAAGAACCTTTGATCCAAAAAGAAGCCACACCAATGCCTCCAATAGGTAGTGCATATATATATATATATATATATATATATGTCTAATTTCTCTCCATTTTGGATACTGGTGTGTGTCAAACTTTGGAACTATCACATGCAAACAGGTTGTGCAAAAACTGTATGCCTTTGAAATGTTTGTAGTATTCTCTGGTTTTGCTTCTTTTCCGTTTTTGAAAAAGGAATTTTCTAAAGCTGTGTTCTTCTGTAAGTGCACCCATTCAACTTGAAAGGATTACAGCCAACAATGAGTTTTCTTATTTGGTCTCTGAATTCCCTTTGAGAAATTAAAGGAAGAAATAATTTTAAAAGTGTCATTGCTGTACCACAGATGAGAAGAAAATAAACAATTGCTAAGGTTTTGGCAAAGCTTGCTTTCTCCAAACATTATCCTTCTCAGTTTGCTGCTTGATTAAATGAAGAATGTTTGGTCATTGCTTTTTTCCTCTCCATTATGTATGTATATCTAGTCATATCCCCATACATACATGGAAGTTTCATGGAGAGAAAAAATTTGTAGGGAAATTACAGAAAGGGAAGATGAAACAGAATCAAGTTCTTGTAACTAGATATACATTACTTTAGCCTTCAGTGTATACAGAAGAAAGCTGGCTGGAACAATGTTCCACTGCATTTACTTGTAGCAAACTGCTGTCCTCTGGCATGCTGCTAGCCGAATCACCAAAGATACCTACAGACCCTGCTGGAAAGTCATACACTGGGAGAAGAAACAAAACAAAAAAGCCCTCATTAATAAGTAGGATAACTATATAATGAAGTATGTCCTAATACTTATGCATAAACTGGAAATAGTTTTAAATCAAATACACAAATAAAATAAACAAGCCAACATATGCATTAAATTAATGACACAACTTACTGCTTACCAAGGGAGGAATTTTCAGTTCTTTCAGAATCAAGTCTGAAGTACAGCAGATTTCATTGCAACTAACACCTCCCCATTTAATGGGTGTTAAAATTGTGATAATTTAAAAAAAAAAACTTCATGCTTGTTTAACAATCCTCATCATATTGAACACAGGATAAAAGACAACAAAATATTGTAGAATATTGCCATCAAATTGACCCTGGCATAGAAATTACTACCATATTGCTATTACAAATGGCAATATAAGCCCAAGAATAAATGTTTGCAGACACACTCTCAACTTTTGGATAACATATTTACATACTGTGAGATTCCTCTTTGTAATTACAGGTGCACTGGCTTTGCAATACACTTCTGAAGGACCAAGACATAAGAGGGACTTCAAAGCACAATAAAGGTTAAGTGGATTCATCCTGTGTGGAAGGACAGTAAAAGACCTGGGCTTTAGTCGAGCGTTAAGATTAGGCTCACTGTCTTGTACTGATCCTTTGCACAGGGATCTTTCCAGAGCAGCATGCAAGCCCCTTAAGTACTTTTCATCTAGGCACAGACTAAGTTACGTGCACACAGATGAATGCGCATCCAGGCAGTTTTTGTCATGGAAACATGAATAAATGAAATTTAAGACTGATAAAAACCAAACATGCACCAAGCAAAATCAGTAGTTTGAATCATCTCAGGCCCCTGCCACAATATGTGCAGTGGAGTGGAGTGGCTGCAAAAATATCACAGAAGGCTCAATGGACCGTATTTTAGGTCAAATACACAAGCCAGAGACTGTCTAAGCCCCACAGGCTAGAACCTTGAGAATCCTTCAGTAGTGTTCAGACTGCACACAGGCTGGTTGTTACTGTCACCTATGGTGACTTCCGGCCTTCCAACACCAACTGCTCCATGAAGATCTGAAAACTATCTCTTTGTAAAAAGTCAAATCTGGTATGACATGTCCTACCCAAATACACAGCTTATGCACATCTGCCAAAGTTCACAAACTTTACACAATCATACGTGGAGTGACCAGCTGTTTATTTACCTTTGATATCAGAATGATCTGAAAAATTTCCATGGAAAATGCCAAGCCCTCCCTGGCCTGCTGATGTGAGAGCTGAGCAGTCAACAGGAGGAACCATATTGCAAGAAACACTGTCTTGTATGTTCTTCTGAGTGTCAGCATGATGTGGAGGGCAGAAGCTCTGAAGCTGCCCATAAAAACCTAGAATGAGAAGAAGGCCATCAGTAAAAGACCTGGACAGAGATAAAAAGGATATTATGTGGAACCATGGCCATGAGAATGATAAAAACTTCAACTGCCCTACCACTAGGTCTTCAATAATTTTAAACAAATGAAGCAGTATTGATATGATGCTCCCTAAAACTTCCTCGGGTTGCTACTAGTTTCAAACACAATCTATTACATGGACATCCTGATTCCACCATGGCCTCTGAGATACATTGACTGGCTAGAAACTGAAATTTTTCAGGAAATTTCTCCCTGTACTGCACAATCCTGTGTCTGAACTGGTACTCTCCAGAGTCACACTGTGCATCTGCCTGAAAATCTAAGAAAATGCTAAATTCAAAATGAAAGAAGATTATGCAGGTAAAGTCTGAATAAAATCCAAGGACCTATCATTGATGCCAAGACAGCTGGCTGATAGTAGGGTCATGCATAGAGACTCTGAGCAATTTTTTTTTTTAATAGAGAGCACAGAAAAGTAGTGTAACTTTCCTAGATACAAGTTCTTTCCACAATTCAGTGTCAATTATCCATCTTTTAAAATAGAGAGTCATAAACAAGAAATAAGCAAATGTAGCTCTCTTCCCCTCAGTTATTTAGCACTATTCTAAATGTCTTTGTGAGCATCTGCAGTGCATCAAGCCACAGTGCAGAGGCCTTAGAACTGGAGCCCAACGTGACACAGCAAAATCTCTTAACTTGGTGTCTTTATTCACACAGTGTCATGCTCAGGATAATCTACAATACAGCTGAATGTAGGTTAACATGAAACCATATCCAGATTAGGCAGCAGACCCTGACCGTACTTGAGATATCTGTTAAGGAACTAACTGTACCATCAGTTTTCTGTGTTTACATGCAGCAGAGGAAAAACAAAAAAAAGCGAACAGATTGGCTAATAAATTTCCATCAACTGAATATTTCAGCTGCAACTCTGGATTATAAAATTTTGTCTCTTATTAAACTATTTAAAACACACACATACACAAGGTTACATCAGTGTTTCTTTGAATCACTACACTACAAACAAGGTTCACAATGTCAAGATACAGAACAAACAGCTATTCTTCTGACATGACAGCATAACTACCCTAGGAAAATGAAATATTTTTGAATATGATAGAAGTGTAAGCTGTAACAATTGTTTCTAAAAGCAAGAAGTTCTTGGTTTTTTATCACATAAAGAGCCTTGTTATGAAGGCTCATTCTAAAAATCCCTGGTAGACAGGTCAGCTCAAATTCACTTGTACAGTTGTGGTCCACATACAATTGTAATAGCATCCTTATCCTATTGAACTGTTGTGGACAAAGATTTCATTATAGATTTGTAATGAATGACTGCCACAATTATAATTTCCATATGGTAGGAAGTTTCTGATGTCATGTCTCTGCCTGTCACAAGAAAGAGAGAATATTTTCTCAAGAAAATCATCATAGTTGCCATTCAAAAATATATGCCATGTTTGAGTACTCTTTGCTTCTATGGCATGTAAAAATTCCAGCTGTCTTTGGTCTGAAATACTTCAAGACAGTGTTTCTTTGTGGTATGTTTCTGCATGTCCATTAGGCAAATTACACAAACACCAAGTAATCATGTGGTACCATCTGGCTGTGAAGAACAAAAGGAAAAGAAAGAGTACAAGAGAGATCCAAGTCACATACAGTACTAACAAACAGATTTGCAAATGTGAAAAAACAGAAATGTTTCTGTTTATTAAAATCTTATTATTTATATTTAAATATAGCTGTTACTAGTAGGCCTGTCTGTATAGAGGCACTAATATAACTAACTCATATAGGCTAACAATTTTTTTAAAGAAATGACAACTTTTTCTTTTCTTTAAAGGAATACTTTGTATTTTTTTTTTTTTTTTATTTCGTCCATAACTCAGACAGCTCTGGTCATCAGCTTAACTCACAAACACATGTGAGCAGAGTTACAGAAACAATTTTAAAGAACAACCAGATTTCTAGTGCAAAAATGTTCACAGTACCAGACACATCCAAAAGCAAGTCAGCTTTGCCCATGCCCAAAGAAGTTTTACCTTACTCTATACTACACAGCACAATAAATTTTCTCACTGTGAAGAGGGAACTTCTGTTGCTGTTCTTTCCTTTCATACTGAGCATATCTCTTCTGGCTCGTCTCAGAGCAAGCAATACCATATTCTGGCAGCTGCCTGTGTACTGTAGGTGCCTGTGTCTCCAGACACCTCTCCTGAGAGTGGTTTTTCATGGTTGAAAAGAATCACCAGTACAATACAGGTGCTGGGCGAATTGTTGCAGATTTCCAGCACCTGCACTGTCTTCTGTCTACAAATGCATATTTCATTAGCATACAACAGCATCTAGCTGGAAAGTTGTCATTCCAATCTCCAAGTCAGGATAGTTTCAGATTTATGTAATGGTAATACATAAAAGACCCTGCAATCTAGTGAAAGGAAAAGAAGAGCTTCATTTCCACAGCTCAGTGAGGCATCTAATATCACTTCTGAACCTTCTACACTGCAAAGGATATTGTGAATTTCATAAGAGCAAGAAAAGGGATGATTTAGTCAATTATGTAATATTCACTGAGGTAATAGAAAGCCCTCTCTGACATTACTGTGTATGTTGAAAATCAGTCAGAACAAATAATGAAACTTGAACTGTAGACAATGTTCTTCTAAGAAAAAGACATTTCACAATACAAATAGCTATTAGATACAAGAAGGCTGTCAGTCTTGGATCTCATAAATATTTCTCTCTAAAGGATAGCACTCTGAGATCACCATGATCTTTTAAGATGTTCAGGCTTTCAGAAACTGTGTCCGTTTAGAACTTGTTTTCTTCAAAAAGCTTTTGGGCAATGAAACTCTTTCTTCCTTGATAAAGCAAATTTATATGGAACTGACAAGTTTAAGACTACATACTGAGGCAGAGTGTCACCATAGTCTACTAGTAGATTGAGCTGAAGTGGCTATAGTTACAGCACTTTAAATCTTGAAAAGGTGGGTTATGAACTGCAGGAGATAGAAATTAACAGAACTTCCCACAGCCACTTGTTGTATACATAATAGTATGGTGCAGAGATAACTCCATGGTGTTTTTCTGCATTGTAATGAATTGACCAAGGAAGACAGCAATCTTTGTATTGGTAGTGGGAAAATATAAACTCTTCAAACATCTGCTTTTGAGACAGAGAGTTTAGGTAAGCCCTTAAGGCACACAGGACAATGCTTTCAGTGTAGCATATAGGATGACAGAGCTGTGCTTAAGCTGGAGGGAGTACATTCTGACAAAATACCTTGTATAGTGACGACAGGTTACTTGATCTTTGAAAAATCATTTAATACCCACATTGTGGGTATTGAATTGCATTGTATTAAATCTTTCAATAATAAAAAAATAAGTTCAGTCTACATTGTCTTCATACTAGTTTTAAGTGCAAAATTGTTTAGAATTTGAACTTTGAGTTGTTATCTGTGTACAAATAATTCTTGTCAGCAGTGTCTATTTTCAACATAAGATTTCCTAGGAGAGTGAGGCAGACACAGTAATGCTAACATGGGACTAAGTATGGTAAAGGTTTAAGGTCCAAGCCCTTGAAAGTCAACGATTTTTTGATCTCAGAAGATAGTATTAAACTGTATCTTAAATTTGGACATGTAATAGGACTTCAATACAAATGTGACATTCACTCAGATGAGGGTCTCTACTGGGCCTTCTTCTTGTAAAGAATGATGACTCACATCTTTTGTCTTTTTAAATCCTCTTTGGACTGTAGGAGAGGGAGATGGGAACACAGTAGCATTGTTTTGGCCTGCCCTGAAGAGCAGATGCCCAAGGAGATATGAAGGTTGCTGCACAAGCCAGTGCAAGACCTGTGTGGAGCAACAATTAATCCAGGGTGATCTGTGAATCTCTGGAAGGCAGGATTCTTTGGAAGGTCTTCCACTTTGGAGCAACTAGTTGTGCTCCCAGCTTCTAGGATTCCTAAAACTCCCATGGCATGCAAGGAAGAAGGTGGTAAAGCCATCTGTATAACTGAAAGACAACTTTTGTTCTAGGCAGAAAGACAGACCTTAATGTCTCAATGCCTTTCAGGATGATTTCTTGCCAAATGTTCAGCAAAAAGGGAAGTTAAGTAAAATATTTTGAACGGTGGAAATAGAAGGGCTAACCTGATCCCTTCAAGCCTTGCACTAGAAATTTAGTGGACCTGTTCTGGCATGTTTTCACGTATGTCATATGACAACTGTATATTAAGAAATTTCACCCTGTACTCTGTTAGCGATACATTATTAGTGAAACTTCTGGCAGAGAATATAGAAAGCCAACTATAACTGCTTATGTACATTAGTAAATTTCAGTATCTTCTAGTACTGTACAGAAGTACTTTACAGTGCTGTAAAGAATTACTACTTTGTGGAGAAAACCACCTGCCTCAGATCCTGCTTCTCTGTGGCCAGTACAATATGAAAGTGTAACATGATTGGCACTTTCCTTTCTCTCCTTCACATTTATGAACTCAGGAAGATGCCTGTTTCCTCTCTTTGCCTAGAGAGACTGCTTACATCAGTGGAAGAAAATAAGCCTTGTATTGTGGTTTGACACTGGCCTAACGCCAGGTACCCACGAGAGTCGCTCAGTCACCCTTCCCTGCTATAGCTGGGCAGCAGAGGGAAAAAAGGAAAAAAATTAACAAGGGGTTCATGAGTGAGATAAGTCGAGAGAAAACACTTCAAGGGTAAAACAGACTCAATGTTGCAAAGTGAAATTTATTACTAACAGAATCAGAGGAAGATAATGAGAAGTAAAATAAGCCCTTAAAAACACGTTTTTCTGTCCAGACCCTCTCTCCTTCCTACAAACAGCACAGGGAAACGGGACATGGGGGTTTTGGTCAGCTCATCACTAAAATTTTCTTCTGCTGCTCAGGGAGAGGAGTCCTTCCCCTGTGAGACTGTGGGGTCCCTCCCACACGACACAGTTCTCTGTGAACTTCTCTTTGTGGGTCCACCCTCACAAGCAGCAGCCAAACCACACCTGTTGCAACTTGAGTCCCTCCCATAGGCACACAGTCCTCCCAAAACTGCTGTGGCATGGGTCACTCTTCTACGGGGTGCAGACCTCCAAGGACAGGCTGCTCCCTGCTAGAAGCAGGGCCCCTTCTCTTCACCAGATCTCCCACTGGACCAGAGCCCCCTCCAGGCATCCACCTGCTCCAGCATAGGCACCTCCCCCATGGGCTGTGGGTGGATCTCTGCATCCCCCATGGATCCCCACAGGCTGCAGGGGCACAGCTGCTTCACCATGTGTCGGAACCCAGAATGTCCCTTGGACACTCTTGGATGTTCCGGGCCCAGGTCAGAAGCATTTGAGACCCTGGAATGCAGCCACAGACGCCTGTGGCTTTGAACCTGATCCATGGAACAATTTACCAACCTTGCAGGAAGAACAAGAAATCACAAAAGTTTAGATATTATAGTAGAAGTAGTCACAAAGTGAAAGGAGGAGTTTTTGAGTGCTGTACAGGGGGGGTTTAGGCCTTGTACAGAGGGGTCTGAGTTTTGTACATGGGGGTCAGAAGTTCTAAGATGGAGGGACTTGGGTGTGCCCTGTCCTTCTTCCTTCTTCTTCCTAACCTCCATGTTCTTGGTGATGTTGGCATTCACAGATTGGTTTAGAGTAGAAAGTCACTATTCAATATAGGTGATGGGCATTGGGGAGAAACTATAAACATCTAATACGTAATATATGATATAAAAGAGGGCACCAGCCCCCTGGGCGTCGGAGTGTGCCCTTGCCTGACTGCTGAACGGACCACAGCAGGTCAGGGAGAAATCTTTTAGCTAACATACAATAAACTACCTTGAGACCGGATGACTGAAGACTACTGAGTCTTTCTTTGGAGACACGGGTTGGAGGAGAGACTTTTCCACCTTTACGGGCTCACCCCAACCAGGGGTGAGTTCCGACAACCATGGTCTCACCATGGCCTGCAAAGAAACCTTGGCTCCAGCACCTGGAGCACTTCCTTCCCCTCCTTCTGCACTGACCTAGATGTTGACATGTTTCCCTCACATGTTCTCACCTCCTCTTTTTCTCTGACTAGAAGCAAAACTGTGCCCACTTTGTTTTGATTTTCTTCTTAAATATATCATCACAGAGGCATTACCAACCTCATTCCTTGGCCCAGTTTTGGCCAGAAGCATGTCCATCTTGAGAGCCATCACAGATTGGCTGTGCTGGACATGGTGGAAGCTTCCAAGACCTTCTCACAGGAACCCATCTGAGCCCTTTTGTGGCCCCTCTGCTACCAAAAACCAGGCTGTGCAAAACCAATACACCTTGCTCTTCCCAGGATGTTTTCTATGATATCTACAATTATAATTCTCAGGAAGCCTGATCAATAAGCAGAATCCTAAGACCTTTAAAAGTCCAGTCTGCTATGTACCTTGTGTCTGTAAGTATGGCAAATCATATATTTAAACAGTTGAGAGGAAACAACAATATGCTGTCAACACACTCCTGAAATGTTAAGGTAATTAACTTCAGTCTCCACCAGCTAGGAAAAACAAACAAAAGAAACAACCCACAAGCTGATTTTTTTCTTTGGCTACAGAAGAAATATACAGGATTGAAGAGAGAGAGAGAGGTTTTGTGGAAGTTGATTACACAGCACAAGTGGGAACACAGCTGCAAGACTCTTCCATGCTTACAGAAGAATTCTCCATCTCCCCTCAAGTGCAAGGGACAAAAATATCCTACCTCTTGAAAAGCAAGTTAAGACTGACGTGCTAAATCAGGAGGGATAAGAAGTGTAACATTAGAAAATTAAAAGTCATCACAGAATTTTTTTGCCATTCTGTGTGAAGAACACCACTGAAAACCAATATGAACATGTAACTCCATACCAGGATGAATAACAACTAGCTAAGGTAAATATCTTAAGGAAGTCTGAAGGCAGGGTTCTGAAGGCTACATCCCAGGGTCTTTCAAGGAAAAGTACCTTAACAGTATCAGTGCCTGTCCCTAAAACACTTTAATTTGAAGACAAGCAATAGCAACAAACAACTAACATCAGTGATGAAGGTTCTTCCTTCTTACCCTGGATGTGAAGGGCATTTGGCTGAAAAGAAGGGCTTTCTGCTGGTTGGTATGTCTTCAGAGGCATCCCTGCAAGCTGTGGAAGCTGAGGAGGTTGTGGAGTCTGTCTCTGCATCATGGGATGTTGAATGGACATTCTCTGGGGGCTGATGTGATGAGAAGGAGTTGGAGCAACAAACCTAAAAGTTCAAAACCACCATACTGTAAGATCTCCAACACATTAGAGCTAAAGATTGTTTTTACTTTATTTAGATCACTTTAGTTAATTGAATAGATACAGACTTCCAAAATAACAGTGTGCAGCCCAAATAGAGATGTCATATTTTTAAATGGTGATGTATTGTTAGACTTGACATCTGGGAAATTAGCAGGCTGAATTGTCCCTTATTATAGAAAAATACTTTTAACCCATTCCTTCTGTGTGTGTGTCTAAGCCATAACTGGAGGAGATGCCTCAAGAGAGACCTCATTTTTGAGGCACTGCCAGCTGTTTATTGTAAGCCTTTGTATCAATTTTATTTATCAATAAATAGCTGTTCTTGCTCACTGACACTGAGATATCAGTTCAGGTCATTGGCCACTGAGGTGTTAGGTATTAGGCTCAGGCCCAAGTTTCATGCTCTAGAAATCTTTGTATGTTACATAGAGCTATTTGAAAATAAACAATCTGATGTCAATATAATGTAGGTTGGGGGAAGTGTTAAATTGCTTCCAGAATCTGACCATATCAAAATGTTGATCTGTATTCAAACTATAAACTTACAAGCCTGGCAGAGGAGAGAATGCTTGAGAACAAATCTGGTGGTGCAGCTGCCACAGAGGTTCATCACATCAGGGGTATGTTTTGCACAGCTCTGTCACTACTGGCACTATAAGAATACGCACTACTTTTGAAGATATTATACAAGAGTTTTATGGAATTTAACTTTTTACTGATTTTTTTTCTTCATTTCCTTTAAACTACATACCTCAAAGTACATTACAGATAGGTCATGCAATCTTTTTTGCAGACAGAAAGCTGGGATTTTAAGAGCTTCTCTTTGTGCCCCAAACCACCCAATAGACTGATGGGATCTGGCTAGCTAATGAAAGCTCTGGAATGGCTCTGGGCCACTTTTTTCATCAATGAGAGGAGAGCTGGAAACATTCCCAAACACCAAAAAGAGAACCATGGTATTTCTGCAAGAAGGTGAGTGGAAAGTGACGTGTCAAGTCTTGTTGCAGATCAGCCTGTCTCTCCACCACTAAAAATAAGCTGCAAGTCTCCTGAGGAGGAATACCCTTCTCTGTGTGCTCAGTGGCTGCTGCTAGAAGGGATCAGTGCCTGAAGTTAACAGAGTCTGCCAGTGTTCTAAACTATGGATCTGGCCCCTGTTGTCCTGAGACTGGACCTTAATATACTAGATAACTTTTTTTTTTTAAACCTAATAAAAAAGCATGTTTTTTCTAAAGAAGTGTTAAGGAAGTTTTTATCACACCCTGAATACAATAGAAGGCGCAACTCTAGTATCAGTTCTACAGAACACCTCTGGGCAGGGTCATAATACAGGTTATAACTGTATTGAAATACAAGTCACTTGAGATCTTTTATGCTGCAGCTAAGAATCTGTATCTGCCACATGTTATCTCTATGTGATTTTGACTTAATTTGAAAGGTATTTACTAAATTTCTGGTGAATCATAATCTACATTTGGAATGTAAAAAGTATCAAGATGAACTTTGGATGTTGTACTGACTATTTAGTTTTCTGTGAGAAGCACATTTTTTAAGCATATTAGGTAGGGTTTGGATGGTCCTGGTGCTGATGTGATATTAACATATTACTTTAGAAATACTGTATGAATGGAGGAAATAAAGATGTTACTACTGAGCCATTGAGTCTTTAATGTGTCAAATATTTCATTGTTCCAGATAACAGATGCAGAGTAGACTGAAAGACATACCAGGGAGAAAGAGAACAAAGCATGCACATATTTCACAATAATACTATTGTACAAATTTTTTTAGAAAGAGAAATCCGTAGTTATATTGTGATAAAAATATCAGAGGTTTTTAAAAAGTGATGTAACTACCTGGTTATATGCCTCCTGAGTAATAACTGGAGATAGTTTTTTGTATAAGAGTCACATAGAAAGACTGTTATCTTCTGCCAGAGATTGAGAGCCAAGTACAGACAGTCTTTAAATACTATAATTATTTTAAAAATCATGGAATCCTTTGTGTTTTCAGGATTAATTTGGGAAAATTAATTTCTGAAAAATTATTTTAACCATTAGCCACTAACAGGAAAAATCCTTTTCAAAACTCAAAGTGGAAAGCACAGTTTTACAGATTCATCTTTTATTTAACATCCAAAAAACTTTCTCCCAATAATAATACACTATATTTTACAGCCAGACAGGATTCCTTTACAGTAGACATAAGTGGTCTTTATTTATAAATCAACTTGGCTTACCCATATCCACTATATAGTTATCTACTTTTCCTTTCCTTCTGCTTGACAAAAGAGAAACTTGTACTTGTCACAGCCCAGATTTTTCTCTGAACAAATCTCATTATATTCCTGGGAGAACAGCTAATTTAATTTTGTTCCTGAAACACTCAGGACCAGCTTGTAACCACTTGGAAACTGCAATCAAGAACTACAGTCAAGCCCAGGTGTCAATTAAATCAGGAATCAGACAGATTTGCAGAAAGTTACCCTTTCCTATGCCTGATAGGTATAAAATCCAAGCAGAAATGTTTCTGGAGCCATTAAGAAAATTTTTCTTTTCCATTTTTAGCTGTGAAAAAATGTCTTGCTGGGGAATGATTAGATTTGGTAGTAAGCAAGATGGATGACTAAGTTACCAAAGCTTACCTTTTTTGATGAGATTAGTTAAAATGACACATACAAAGCGGGTTTTTTAATGACCAGGACTGGTCATGACCTCACGCAAAAAGTGATTTTACTCTAGCATTTGTTTACTGGAGCTGGCCCAGTCAAGAATTACTACAACTACATGCACAACCTAAGAAATGTGTGGAAAAGGAAGGGAAGAGGAAGTCTAAGAGTTATAATATACAATATAAATTGTGTATTTATATAGTACTTTCATTTAGTTTGTTTTATCATGGTTGGCCACCTACAAATAAAACCTTGGTGCAGTGGGGAAACAACTTCTTATGTATCTGTAGCAAGAATATATATAAGATGTTTCTTCACCTAGAAAGCCAAGCACTTTGCAACTCCTCAATTTATTTCACTGCAACCAAGAATTTTTAAAAAATGTTTAAAATATTTTTCTTTATATATTGAAAGAAAGGAAACTACACCTGCACATAAAAGACATAATTTGCCTACCATTAATCCATGCTACACTATGGCACAAAAGGCTACTAAAATTAAATATTTGAGACAGGAACTATGTAACTATGTTGGATGAAGTTCTGTCTTCATTCTTTCTTCTTTTTTTCTCAATTTTGGAATGTAAATTAAAACATATGTCACCATTCAGACAAATTTCATCCTTATGGTTGCTACAGACATGTTGCTGAAGTGGAAATTGAACATTAAAGCTGAAAACCTTGATTTTTTTTTTTCTTCAGAGGCCATAGGTTTCTTTGAACAACTTGTAAACACAATTTATTGGGTTGCTGCTCTTTTAAATGGCTGAGTCCTTTTTGCTGGGATTCAGCAGTTTGGGAACATATCCAGATGTCATGCAGTTCACACAATAAGGTGATCGGGCTTTCATCTCGCTGAGCTGAAGGTTTGGCTGGACAGAGAACTGAACTACAACCTCCCTGTAAGAGGCTGCTGTCTCCAGCAGTGTCCTGTACAGTGCTGTGCTTTCTGACAATGTTAAATGAAGAAAAATCCATGGTGATTCCTTCCTGAATACCTTTTTATTTCTAGGAAAATCTAGAAATTGTGGGATGATGTCTCCATTCTCTGCTCTGACATTCTTTCTGTGAACTCACATTCTTTAAACTCACTTTACACTTTATGTGGTGTCTTAGTGTCTTTACAGATCCTCAGTGAAGGAACTATTCCGCTGTCAGGGAAGGAACTATTCTGTTGTAACACAGCATTGTGAAATCCAGCATATTGCGCTGTAAGTTAGTCTGGCTATCTACCACTGACAATCAAATAAACATGCTTTAAAAACACATTGAAGGAAAGCGCACCTTTTGGCAGGAACAAAATTGAAAAAATAAGATGTTTTCCCCAAAGTTATGAATATATTCATTTGAATAAAATAACAAAAGCCTAATTTTTTACCTACCTGTGATGCATGTTTCTCTCCAATGATTTCTCTGCTACAAGTTATGTGGGTGTTTGGGGTTTTTTTGGTTTTGTTTGTTTGTTAGGTTTTTTTGTTTGGTTTGGTTTTTTGTTGTTGTTGTCTTTTTTGTTGTAGTTGTCTTTTTTTTTTTTTTAAGGAATGCAATCTTCTTGCATAACAGAAATATTTTGGGCAAGAAAACCAAAATCTAGCTGAAAGCAGGGATGGCAGGAAGAACAAACAATCCCTCTGATCAGTACCTCATTTTCTCTTTGGTGAGAAGATGGAAGGAGAATTTAAGTGGAATTTAAAGTGTAATTGAAGGAAGGGAGCTGTGAACAGCCACCTCAATATACAGACTCCCTGGAGGGAGACTATGTAACTTTTTATAAAATCTCTCAGTATTTCTGTGCCCGTATTGTATCAGAGAACTAAGATTCTTGCAAATGTGGCAAAGAGGAAAAAATGCCTTTGGAAAAAAAAAAAAAAGAAACTGTGAGAAAAATTCCAAACTTTGCTAGGTTTGCTTTGAAAAGAGGTTGCAGCCAGGTGGAATTCTGTAACAACAACTCCCAAGTAACAAGCAACAGGAAAAGAAGGAAGCATCCTCAAGTTGTGTCAGAGAAGGTTTAAACTGAGTAATAGGAAAAGCTTCTTCACAGAAAGGGTGGGCAGGCACTGGACCAGGCTACCCAGGGAAGTGGTAGAGTCACCATCCCTGAAGGTATTTAAAAGACATGTGGATGTGTGGCACTTGGGTGCATGGTTTTGTGGTGACCTCAGCACTGTTATGTTAACAGTTCGACTTGATGGTCTTAAGGGTCTTTTCCAGCCTAAATTATTAAAGTTTCTGTGACTCTATGACTCAGTTTCAGGGTTAGCCTTACCAATACCTCCCACTCAAGCATTTGTCATTTATATGTGTTGTTTGTCCACTAAAAAGAAAATGCAGCTAACAGGCAATCCTCTGAAGTGTCCCATGCCTGGAAAGATGGGACTTTGATGTACTTATTTCAAAACCACACTGTTAACTAAAGACCTTCTTTGAGACAGCCCTTTGTATGCTACATACAAAAGGCTTTGTAACATGTGAAGGTTGGGTGTCTCAGCTTCTTGGGTAGAAATATGCAGAGGCTTTTGCTTCTGGAAGTCTAGTTTAGAGCTACTTACTATTTTACAGTGAAATCATAAATGGAATATAACCACACACTCAAATAAGCAAAAAGAATGACTGTTGCAGAACTTATTATAGCATAATGGTACTGCTAAACTAAACACTTTGGCCCTAAGTTCTTCTTGTCAGCCTTACAGAGTCTCTAGAAATTCCTGTGAAGCTGAGATGCATCATGCTTTAGGGACATACTGCTAGCTCTGGTTCACAGGTGGATAAAAAAATCACCTGGAATATCAAGTCCATGAAAAATCTTGTTCTCATGTCATATTGATTAACAGGCTAGTTCTTGCTCAAAAGCAGATGTATATTTGGATAATTAATTATTTAAATAAAGAATTTTAAGATATTAATTTCAAACATTTAGCACCATCAATTCTGGGGCACTGAACCACATATCTTAACTATGCCATATAAGCCCATAATTTTTGATCTGAGTTTCAATTAGATTGTTCTTTCAGCTTATTTGTATGCTCATGCCTTCTTGTATTACAGTAGTGAGAGAAAAGGTAGTGAAGTACATATTCCCTGTTACAGATATGCTTTTAGGTACACATTTGGTACCTTCATTGAATAGCTGCAGTACTTCATACTAGTGGTTCACTCAAAGTTAGCATCAAAGAGCTGGGACAGACAAAATGTAAATCTGCACTTTTTATTACTTATGCTCTCTCCTTTGATAAATTAAGTGATTTCTTAGATTCAAACGCTCTAACTGCCTTGCACTATGTGTTCTCAGAGTTTTGTACACATAATGAATGCAAAGTAAGATGCATTCCATGTTTGGCTCAGTTTCTCACATTAATAAGGCTTAATCAAGTCCACACTTTCCCTCACACCACCTAGAAGAGAAAGACTTAAAAGAAACTCTCTCATTATTTCTCTATCCCATGGTATGTGGAAATATAGAGGAAGTGCTTATTTCCTTCTGCTTCAGTCTCTCGTAAACCCAAGTCTGCTGTCCAAAAAGCGTCACAGGCTTGGCCCCCAGCATCCTCAAACAGCCAGGCCAGTTTGTATCAGCTTCAGTCCAACAAATGCAGCCTTCTGCTGAAGCAAGTGCTGGTCAGCCTTTCCTAGCTGTAAAATGACCCGGGGCATGCACAGTGTGTCAGGAACCACACAGCACTGAACCACAGAACCATTTGGGTTGGAAGGGACCTTCAAAGGCCACCTAGTCCAGCCCTTACTATCATGAGGGGCAACAAATGCTCTACTTGCACCCCTAAATCCTGCAGTCCTCTCAATAATGAGTTTGAAATAAACAGGATGAATCACACCTTTCAAAGACACTATCTCTGCCACTTTCTCTACTGAAGGTTAGTTCACATTTTCACTGTTCTCATCACACCCATGAAGTGAGGTGACAGCCTAATCGCAAGGCCCCTAGGTGAGTGTACTGTGTTAGATTTGATATGTAGATTCTGCCTTAGTTCTTCTTTTAAACATTTCCCTTAACTTCTACCCTATGTGTTGTAATCAAACCAACAATGCCATAACACTTTTTTCCTCTTCTGAATTTAGATTGCCATTTGTCACACTACCTAAGACACTGGAACTTTTTTTTAATCCAAAGCAGCTCCACATATGGGAATTAGCACTTAAAGCTTTTTTAGAGAGCTTGTATACACTTAACACATGAAAAAAGAGTATACCATGTTAGCTTTTCATTATTCTGTAGAGTACTTTATTATCTTGATGTATGAAATGCATTCAATGAATTGAATGAAGGAAGTCTCAATCTAGGTACCTCTGCTCTGGTTTTACAGCAGAAGAACCTCAGAAATAGGCTAATAAGATCATTGTCTTTTACAATGACATTTATACCTATAACAACTATTAATATGTCCCTGCCTGTCACCTCATGCTCTGGCAATCATTGGGTATGGATGGACAGGCCATGCATTGAAGAGAAAACTACACTGGAACAGAAGAGCCTGTGTGTCAGGCAAGAGAGCATGAACAGTCCCAGAGGTGTGCGCAGAGGGCCGGAGCCAGCACAAGGGAAAAAGACCAGGATCATGGGGACAGGAGTGGGGAGGAAGGAATGAACCAAGCAGAGGCACCCCAGTGATCATGTGGCAGTAAGCTCCATTTCAGACTGATGCACAAAAAGCTCAACAACTTCCAGTAGCTCCAGAACTGGCTGAATTCACATGTGAAGTCTGAAATAAAAACATACTTTCACCTGTTGTTAATTTCCCAAGATATCATGTTCTTCTGTCTTCCTGATACAAGGCAGAGTGAATATTGCTTTCATCCAAAGAAATTATGCTCATTTACCAGTAATTGAAATCTAGTGAATGTTGTTTTCAGGTTTATAATTGGGGATTTTTTACTCTTCAAATTACTGTCATATCTGTCACTCATGAAAATTAAATACAGCGATTTATCACTTAGAGCACTGAAAAAAATTTTAAAAATAATGTTTAAGTATCCATGAGCAGATAGTAAGAGTTTAGTATTTAGCGTGATGATGTTATCTTCCTGACTTTTCCACTAAAAACCATTTACTTAGGCTTCTTCAGACTTTTGATTTGGTAGACTTCTGGCTCAATGACCTATAGATTTCCACATCTGTAGTACCATACACTGTCTAAATCATTGGAAAGAGTGCTGAAAATAATTTAAGGAATGTCTAATGATGAAAATCAAAACACATCTGAGCAATTGATTTTTATGTCACTGAAATATCTAAAATCATAGAATTTACCATACCTAGCCAGCATATAATAAAACGTACATAACTGTCACAAAATAAATCAAAAACTAGTGAAATAAAATATTGTTCATTATATATTGTTCTTCATAAAATGGCAATTAAAAAAAAGGCAAGGTATTCCTTCAGAAATGCGTAATATTGGGAAAATATTAACAGAACATGACTCTTTTCCCACAAGTAATCAGAAACATGAATCTCAGGGTCCCCATTCTCTAAGGTATGGCTGTGGTCATCTGAAGTTCAGTGTGCCAGCTAGTATCATTTTCCTTGCTTGGGCCCTTCATTGGGATCAAGAAGGGATAGGAGGAAGTCCCTGAAACGGAGATGGATGGAAAATCTCCCTCTCAGACTGGAATAACACAGTCCATTTCACCTCTCCTCCTGATAAACCCCTACCCAGAGCAGTTGTTAGGCCAGGGCTGCCACCAGTGCCTTTCTGTGCACTGACAACTGTATCTTTCCCTATCCTGGCAGCTCTGAAGACAGTCCAGCCTCGGGTTCAAGCTGGGAAGCACAGGCTCTTACCTCTCTGAGTCCACAGCTGCAAGAACAGGTATCTGAGGAGGATGCAGAGGACTGCCCTGTATGTTGTGTCCTGGGGAAGAGTGGCTGCTGGGGTGGGACAAGGACACCGCCCTAGCTGCTGTTCCACTTTGATTTATCTGTGTGCTGGGGATCACAGCTGCTGAAAGTAAGAGAGAGACATAATACTTCAAGCAGGAAACAACACGGAAAACTGAGCAAACAACAACAATATTCATAAATGATCAAACACCAACATGCAACCCCTCCTGCCAAGCTGTAGTGCCAACTCTTAGCAACTAAGAAAACTAAGGGTTTTCTGATGTATTTTTTTCCATACAAAGAGAAGAAGAAAACCCACATGAAAATAAGTAAGTATTCTTTCCTGCTTCCAAATGACATTTCCATAAAACCAGGTATGAATGATCACAGCCATGCTTATTGTCTTGGAAATTTTTGTCTGAATAAGGCTGCAAATGTTCTATACTTTTCTATTATAGAAGATGTGTCAACATTCCTAAGATCTGTATTTTTAGAACTAGTGAACAAAAAGAACAGTTTCATAAAATGTGAAATGCTTTCTACATTTTCCCTTCATCTGTAAAAATTACAAATTTCTTGAAGAGCATAATTGCTGTCACTGGCCCAGATTCCTCAGTAATACATACAAAAATTTTAACTGGTTAATAATTTTCTATGTGTTCTCTCTTGTATTTTTTCCAATAAGGAAAGTTTCCTGCCTGTTTCCTTACTGACTAAACAAAAAGCAATACAGGACTTAGTTCAAATGTCTTAATTAGTTGATCCCAAATCCTGTAACCTTATTTTCTGGTAACCTCTTAAAAAAAAAAAAAAAAAAGTTTAAATCAGACTAATTCAAATTTTTGTATCTCTGAAAATCCAGTTATCCAACTATTTCTACTGACATTTGTATCAGGTAGCTTATGCTGATGTTGACTGGCAGACAAATACATGCTCTTAAATATTTTATGAACCCAGAGAATCAATTAGATAGTCTGTCTAAAAGATAAATATTACCTCTCGTGTTTCTCTGTTGTATCTTCCTATCTTTAAAAAAAAAAAATTGTTCAGGCCTAGGTTACAGAATAAAATTCTACCTCTAAAATTTACATTATGCTAGTAAATATGTTTGAGCTAATGATTTGAGCTTCTTGATAAAATCCTAGAGTTTAAATCGGTTCCCCTGGGGGCACTGTCACCAATAAAACATCTTTCTGGGCTGAAATATGTCCACGGATGCTGCAATCCTAGCAGAAGAAAGACTGCATTAGAGGTAGCTTCACCATAGATCAGTCTTCAAGGAAATGATTGCACAGGTCATCATTTTCTCATTCACAGGTGTGAATTTTGCTACAGAAGATAAAAAGGTGAAAATTCACCTCATAAACATATACTTCTGACATTTCTTACCTATTACTAATAGTTTGCTTTCAAACATTTATTCTGTAGACTTCTTCTACAAGAAAAAAACCTACCTTTGCTTTAAATGTGCATCAATAATAAGTGAAGTCACCTTCAAGTAAGAAAAGTTTGATTGGACACCACTGGAAGAATGAAAATCTATTCCTCCTTCTACTTTAAAAGTAGCACAGAGACACTTCAGCTAATGTGCTGTCTCAAGCAGTACCCAGTAAAAGTAATGTGTTTAACTTTTCAGAAGTCCCAAAGCTATATTTACAAAAAAAAAAAAAGAAAATGTTTTCAGTGAATTTTGAAGGGTAGCTTCTCTGAGGCAAAACACAATGTTTTTGTGTATTTTACTTTCCTCTCTATGGGACATGAAAAATTTTCATGTTGCCATTTCAATAAAATAATTCCCTGCCTGTTGGATTTATTTCATTTGTTCACATAGTATATTATCCTGCAGCATCCTGATGAGTAGTTAATGAAACAATTTATTTCAACTGCATCAAGTAGTTGTCAAAATGGATTGACACAGACTGCTCTATGCCAGACATAGTAGCCTCTAACTGATGTGAAACAACACAAGTGAATAGAACTACAAGAACTTTGCCAAGTGATAGGTAGCTGGGAATACATGTAAGAGAAAGCAGATTATTACTTACACAGAAATTAATGCCGATAAGAGTACATTGATTAATTACCATAATAATTAAATTACCATAAAAATTGCCATATAATACAAAGCAGTGCCAGGAAAGAAATTACCAAAACACATTATTATATTAAAGAAGGTTGATAGTTAGTAGTGCTGCAAACATCAAGTATTGAAACACAATGAAGGAATGAGAGAAAGTAATGCCTCAGTCTCAGAAGCTGTCTATGAAACATCATGATGGCAGACAATTGCCAACTGAGAGCTGGCTGGAGGCAGCAGCTTTACTCAGCTTGTCATGGGCAGAAGTTTGTTTAAGCCACTGTCAGCCTGTGTTTGGACTGTCCAGCAGACAGAGCTGGACATTTTTTTTTCATGGGTATAGTATGATTATTTCTCCTTCCCTCCAAAAAACATATAAAAACATGTTCAAAATCTGGGTTTTTTTATATTGCTTTTCATATTCTATCCTTCTTATGAGATATGGATTTCAGAGTACATTCTACTCTAAAAAATGATCCCTAATATTAAGTGAGGAATAATACAGCAGCTTTTTATCTGTCTTATTTTATACCTGGGTAAATTTCACAAGCAGGCCCTGGGGAGTGTCCCATGGTGTTATCTACAGCATTATGTGGTGACAGGGCTGGCTGGAGGGGCTGGCTTGCAAGACAGTCATTCAGGATGTCCTGGCCAATCTCTGAGCTTGATCGTAACTAAAAAACAAAAGATAAAAAAGGAGAAATTATAACAAAAGGTGGCCATGGACAAAAGAAAGGAAAGAATCACAAAATCTTTAAGACAGTGAAAAATTACAATGAAGAAATGTTGAGGTTAGAGAAAGAAATGGAGCACAATCAGAAACCTCTTTTAAATCATCATTAATACCTTCCTTTCAATCTAGCAGGCACTTTTTGAATCTGAGGAAGAAAACACTTCCAGATTCTTAAAAGACTTAGGTCAAGCACTGCTTGTACAGGTAGGATCTTGGACAGAAGGACTTCAGTGCTCTTTTGTCACACACTGCAAAAAAGAGGAGTGGCCTAGTTAACGGGTATTGAACATTTATCAAATATCTGACATGCTTGTACCAGGGGTACTATAATGAATACAAATGAATACAAATATTTTCATGCTTGTTTAATGCCCTAAACTACCTCACCATAGGATGAGTAAAGGTGCTCATAACACTGGAAATGAGTGACTGACTGGGAACACCCACTTATGAGAGGTAATGTACAGGCAAGTGGAAATAGGACCACTTCAATATGGACTAAAGTTGTCTTGACACACCATTCTTAAACAGACTAGGACTATATTTGTTTCACATTACTGCAGAACTTAGAGTGCTCTGTCATGGCCAGTAATCCTAGCTGCATGCATAGCCACTTGCCTGGTACCTGATCCACCAACAGCAAGATCTGGCTGATCACCAGAAATTTCACTCTAGAAACAGTTAATAAACAAATTCATAACAAGTGTTTTCCTTTTGATGAAACTGGATGGAGAGTCTCCATGTGAGACTGCAATAAAATGCAGAAAAAACTACAATTAAAAAAAAAATATCAACACCAAAATAAGAAAAAGGGGGAAAAAGCCTGATGCAGCACCCTAACAAGGATGGTGGTAATGCCAAACTGCACCCTGAGGTTTAGGACAGCTTATGGATGCTGGTGCAGGATGCTGTCTGGATGCTGCTGATGGGAGTGATGCCTGTCCTGATCTCCTGCCTGATGTTAATGTTATATATAACAAAAATTTGCCTGTTCCTTAAAGTCATTGTGGTTGATGTATTCATTTAAATGCCTGGAAAGTAAAGGTCTGTGCTTACACACATGTGGGCTACTGCAGTGGCTGAGATGCTCATAAATATCCTTTCATGTCATCCAGGTTCGTGCAGCATGATGGAAAGAGCCCTGACCTAGTGCACTTGGATGTGCTGCACTTTCCCAAGAAGAAAATCTCACAGAGGTCACTGAGGCTTCTCCTCTCTTGTTTGGTGCCATGGGGGAGAGCAGGTAACAGTTAACTAGAAGATAGCCTAGCACCTCTAAACAACTCCTAAGGAGAGGAAAAGGAACCACAAGACAAATTTGTGCACATACTATACTCAGAAATAAATCACAGAACGGTCTTAATTTGAAGGAGTCAAGTTACAACACCCTTGCCACAGGAAGAGGCACCTTCCACTAGATCAGGCTTTTCAGAGCACCATCCAACCTTGCCTTGAGCACCCCAGGGATGAGGCAAATGAAGAAAGAAGAGGAAATGATTCTTAACACATAAAACCATAAAAAGACCTATTGCCACAAGATGACCCTTGTGCCACAAAATGCTGATTAACACTCAAATTACTTTTGATAATACGCACTACTGTATAACCATGACACGTGAGTGGAGAGTTGGTCTTGCACATCATAAGCACCCAACCCTGTAGCTGGAGATACTACATAGCCTGTGATTCCTATGCACACACTCTGCATGCTGGAGATTTCCTATCTTAAAAACTTAACCAGACATTATTAAGCCCAAAGGTACACTGTGGGGGTACATTTGTTATTCTAGAATTGTAGGAAGGGGGAGAATGGATGGGGAAGAAGGGAAGAAATACCCTGACAAATTATTTTGTTTGTTATCCAGTATTTACAATCTATTGCAAGTACAAATGTTTCTTCCACTTAGGCACATGCCATTGTCTGCTATCATCCAGTAATTGTGCTAGGTTTCCTGCTATCACTAGTAACACAGCTTTTTCATGAAACTTAGTGCTTGTGAAATTAAATGTCAAATATATCCTATTTAAATCCTTACAGTTATATTATTAATAAACCTTATGTGAATTTAAATTTCTATGGAATCTAAAGTGAATATAATATGAAAAATCTGACTTCTATAAAAGAATCAGGATTCTATCATACAGAATACACAATCACAGAAGATGCCTGTGTAAAGTTGTCAGAATTTTTTTTAAGTAACAGATCAATTTTCTATATCAAATAACACACATGGATAAAACAGTGAGAAAAACAAGAAAAGGAGAGTTAAGTATTTACACATTAGTTACAAGAATTAAGTCATTCTTGTAAAATAAAACAGACAACCACCTATTTTACAGATTTTTCTAATTTGTGCTGTTCAGGAATCTTGCTTTGATATCATATCCTTTGATATTTAGAACAAATCTATCCTGTCAATCTGTGCTGGCATACATTTTCTGCCTTTTCAAAACTTATAAAAATGAAGAAAACCTAGGCTCATCAACAGAAAACCAAAAATAGAGAAAGAAACACTGTGAGACAGCTGTGATCTGATTTCTGCAGATAGCTCTTATTTCATGCATTCGCTATTGTTGATTAGTATTTACAAACACAAGGGCTAGAAATACAGTCACAAGTCAGAAAAGGGCATAATCCCATACACTCTCAGTCACATATTTTTATATATTTCATAGAAAACTTAATAACTTTTTAAATTTAATTAAAATTTTTAACTGAAAGCAACATCTTGCATTTTGACAAATGCAGGGCTATTATTATTCTTTAGTATATCAAGAAACACAGAACAGACAATGAAAAGACAAATAATCTTAAAACCAAGTAATATCCACAAACCATTCATTACAACTGTAAAAGTTTATCTTCAGTTAAAAAAGCTATAAAGGAAAAATAATAATTGACCAGCTATAACTGCTGCCATCCATTTCTTGCTCAGTTCTAGCAACACTGCATTTCTTTTCCAGCCTGGACTGTAGACTTACCATCCAAGTGCAAAAAGAAGTTGACACTCTCTTTGACTTCTATATGAATTGTATCCCAGCACAGATCTCCCAGCACTGTGACTGAAATACGTCACTTCCCCATGATCATCTTGCTTCTTTCATGACCACTCAGCTATCAGCCATACAATTGTGCTGGGATTGAAAACTTGGCAATCTGTTTTTAATAACTGTATGGCCATAAAGTTACCTCACTGAATGGTGAAATCAATAACTGACAAGTCTGACATGGTGAGCACAGCCTTTTTCTGTGTGCTGTTAGGTAACCTAAATTTATGGCTGACCAAAGTGCAAGTTAACAATCAATTGCTCTGCTCACTTAAAACTCCCCTGTATTTAATATTTGTTCCAAATAATAGTTTTTGAATTTAATAGCTCAATTGTATGGTAAGACATGTGAAGTTTTGTATTTGGAAATACAGAAGCATTTCCATTTTCACAATGTGGCAGTTTTTTCTAATATACAAAACAAATAATATTTCAGTCATGGTTTACAACTGTTTTACTTCTGTGAAAATCAGCTAGTGTTTATCGCCTTTCGGAACAATGGATGGAAATTCTGCTCCTGCACATTTTGCATATGAATAAGTAATCACCCAAATTAAATGAAACAAACAGAAATAATTAGAAGGGTGTAAGATTCTTATTCCCAGTTTTCAATTTCATTATAATTGAGTTCAAAAGCAGAGGCATGCTGTTGATTTAATGCATGACATAATCCCAGAGAAAATGTCTCCTTACAAGGAAAGATGATTTTAATTTTTTTTTCTCACATTAATATGTGTTTTATCTGAGATCTGCACCTTTATGTATGACCTGATTAGTTTCTTCAGCATTGTTTCTGTACAAGAGATGCCAGACACCATCAAGGAAAACATATGATAGGTGTGTTTATGAATACACTTCATAAGAAAAGAAGCAGTATAGCTTGAGAAATCCTAAACCACACAAAATAGTTCAATAACTTCAAAACCTGCCTGTACGTATTTGGACTAACTTGATTAATTCTTCAGCAAAGTCTAGACACCTTCAGTCATTCAAACATGCCACTTATCAAATTTAACATTTTAAATCTTGCTTACATAAATGTGTGCTCAATATATATGCATGTTGTGCACCTAGTATTTACATATGTAAGTGAGACATTAGTTATAGTCTATTTATTTTTATGCAGGTTAGATACATGTCTGCCATGTCTAATACAAGCAAAAAAAAAACCCCTAAATACTCGTATGTTTCATTGATAGGAATTTTTTTTACACTAACTGCAATAGTTTTATAGAAGTGTTTTTGTTGTGTGTATAAAGAAAAGGAGGAATTTCTGCTATTCACACAGTCTGTGTATTAAGTTTATTAATGTCAAGTTCAAAGTAGGTAGTTTTTACTCATTTTCATTGTCTGTAATTTAAGCTGGCATTGCGAGAGCAAAGCACGACCTGTCTATGCAGAGCCACATTGTACTAGCTTTTCTGAAGGAGTATCAGTAATTTAATATTTACTTGTACAGTTAGAGTAAAATTATGTCCTGCTAGTATCATGACATTGAGAGTTATACAGATGTCACCATTTTAAGTTTAAAGTGATGTTTTAAGAAAGAAATATTTTAAGTATATGAAGCAATGCTGTAAGACAGTATTTACTCATATTATGGTTTTTCTTGCTGGACACAGATCATCCTTTTACTCACAAAGATCAGCTTCAAGGTCCAGCACTGTCTTGCACACTATTAAACCTTTCTGACAACAGACAATGACACAGAATCAATAAAAATTGTCCTAATTCTTGCCTCTGGAGGTTACAGACATCTTGGGGCAATGAAGCAATGAAGACAGTAAGGATTCCTCTGCACCCTTTGTTTTCAGTGAGTCATCTTTGCAGGACTTCTAGAGGGAAATGTTCTGCTAAGTATCTGTCACAATTTTCAGAGATGTGTGTGCATGTGCATGTGCGTGCGCGTGTGCACGCTTGCGTGTGTGTGTGTGTGTGTGTGTGTGTGTGTGTGTGCGCTACTTTTCCCTGCTTTTAGATCCCATTTCAGTTAAACACTTGGCCAGAAAAAACAAAAAAAATCAAGTTAAAGTAGCCCACCTGCACAGTAGTGATGTTAGGTTCTATTCAAGAAATAGTTACTTTTGCTACATTCAAAATTTTACTATATTGAACATTTAAGTTCAATATAAAAATGGTTTCCATCTTCATGTTCTAGCATAGATCAGGAAAACACATTAAAAATGTGTCTTCAGCATCTTGCATTAAAAATCAAAAGGACCTGGAACCTACACAATTAGGTAACTTTGGCAAATTTCAAGTCAAGAAGAAATTCTGATTTTAAGCAATATTATAAGAGGAAGACACTGTTGCATTATGATTGAGAACACTAAAATTAACTCTAAAATGCTTTTATTATGTATAGAAAAGAGAGTTTTCTTTTGATTGGTACTATTCTAATTTGAGGAATATTTTGCATTAAATCATCACTAAAATGATACAGACCACCAAGAAGACCACTTTAAGAGAAAATTTGCAGCTTGGACAGATCTGGTAGGAAACTTCTAATTTAAAAAAACCCTGAGAATCTTACTTTAAAGAAGGGAAGTACAGTTTGAGTGAGTGCAGTGGCCTTTTTTCTAAAGTAAACAAAAAACCCACAGTCCAGTTGAAAATTGAAAAGCAATCATACAGATGTTTGAACAAACATACACACAGAGAGACACAGACACAGACACACACACATATATTACCTCTCTTCCTGTCCCACATCAGGTTGTATCAAATCTGAAATGTTATACAAATTATACCTATGGCCCTTTTTATTTCATCCTCTTCTTCAGGCAGTTCCAAGAGGCTTGCAGCTGATTTTTTTGTAAACATCAATCTAATAGCTGACCTGTTCAATTCAAAAAGCAGGAAAAAACCTACTGTTTTGTACCAGGCTGATTTGGGGATATAGCTATTATGCAATATTGCTAAGCATCTGTTTTTCCAAGTAAATGCAGCCTGACAAAGAAAACATTTGTACTGCAGAATTATTTGCTTTCCCGTTCTGAAAATACATCTGTTCAGCAAATTTTCACTTCATGAGAGGAAAAATCTGTAAAATAAACACATACTTATCTACCAGGTTCTTCATTTAGCACAAACATACTTTTCTCCTTATCACAGATTACTGAAAATTGCCATGGTAATCTGTAGATTAATAATGTCAACAATTGTTTATACAGAAAGAGGTTTTCAGATTTCATTTTTAATTTTTTTTTAACTGCAGCATCCTTTACATAACACTGGCCTTCACTTTAAATATTTAATTCTGTATTTATCTCCTCTTGAACTTTGATGCATGCATGTACCAGGTCATATATGAAAATACTCTTTTCAAAATACTATCTTGAAGAGAGTCTAGGACTAGAACTGAAAAACTCTACCACTCTGCTATCAAGAGGTCAAAATCATTAGCCTTCAGCCATATCATTTTTACTTTTGCAAAGATTCCTCAAGGCATCCCTGTACATTTTCATTGTCTGTGAGTTGTCTGTTTAGTGTGCTACATGGCATGATACCGACATCAGCCAGACAGGAATTTTCCAACACGGTTTTGACTATTAGAGAGCAGGCATTCTTTAGTGCAGTGCACAGATCACTCAGGGGATCCTCCCTCCAGCTGAGTGTCCTGAGCATCACGTAAACAGAGTGTTAATCATACACACCAATCACACATACTTCAGCTATCCCCACTGGCTAGATGTTTACATATTACTTTATTTTACATACTTGTACCCCTTATCAGAAGTCCTTATAGGTTCTCTGGGATCTTCTTTGGTGGTTTTCAACATTCTATGTCCTTTTTATGTGGCTCAACCCCCTTTTTTGTGTAAGCGCAATATCCTTGTTTTACATAATTTCTGCTTCATCAGCAGAGCTGAGCTGGCATTCTATTTGCATTTTGGGTGGGTTCTGTTTGCCTAAATTACATCCTTCATCTGTTTCTCCAAGGCTGTGCAGTTCTATTCTCCTTATCAGGGTGAAATGCTGTTCTGTTCTACTGTCTTTATCAGGCGAGACAATGATGTGAAGTGCTGGCTAGGCTGGCACTGCTAACATTCTGATTTTCTACTGTCTCTGATTTACTGTAGGGCATTTATGTGTCAGGCTGGGTTTTTTGTTCTTCTTAAAGCCATAATTCAGTTTACAGAACAGTCTCACAAACTGCTGTGCCAGAGAAAGGGCAGAGAGCTCTGCATCACAGGGAGGAAGAAAAATAGGTGGATGAAGGCCCTCCTCAAATGGGCACTGCAAATGAGGCCAATATATGGCTGCTTCAGGAGCAGTACTGAGGATTCCAAAATCAGCACCTGCCAATGCTGCTGCCCACATCCAGACCCAACAGTGTGAAATCAGAGAGATCTCACCCTGGAACAGGAACCCTTGTTGAGGACAGTACTAAAGACTTGAAGGGTATTTGTGCTGGTGTCAGGGTGCTGAACTGCAACCTCCTAGGCATCCTATGCACAGTTTAAATCTTGCTTGCTCAGACCCTGGTGTTGCTTAAGGAGCATAATGAACAATGCAGTGCATTCAAAGCCCAGACTGAAGTGTGACAGATTAATGAGAAACATAGAATTAGAGAATCATAGACTCATTCAGGTTGAAAAATATTAGTATGATCACCAAGTCCAAGTGTACACCCAGCACTGTCAAGTCCATCCATGACTCTCTCTACCAGGCCACCTAAAGAAAGAAAGATTCCTTCTCTATCAAGACCATGTTCATGTATATACTCTTGCAGGGAAGTGAAGACAAAGAGAAAAGGATATTGTTTGATACCAAAAACAGACCTGAAGAACATGAAATGCTATGAGCATGAACTTGTTTACAGAATTTTGAGACAATCCGGGTTGTTTGGGGTTTTTTTTCTGCCTTGGGTGTTAATGTAATGAGAGTGACAGCACTTATTCTTTCTTTCTTATGCACTTTTCAACGTGTCACACTGCCAGAGCTCACAGAAGTATAAACTCAGGACAGAAACCAAGTGCAGGAAGGAATCAGTATATGGAATAACAAACATTAACAAATTAGTAAAATGAACCACCAATCTCCTGGTTATAAAACTGCCGCAGCTGTCAGAACACCATGAAAACCACTGTGGGGGTTTCAACTTTTCCTTCTCCCTGGTGAGCAAAGTTCTAAATGTAGTGCTGGCAAAGCATATCCTTCACAATGGATCTTCCTTGTGAAGCGTGCCTTGTACATCCCAACACAGCACACACTACTGCTGCTGCAGTGGCTGGCGGGGGGCAGGGCGGTCAGCCACAGCCAGCGGTACATGGCTTCCAGAGCCTGGTTTCCGATGTCTCGCTGACCACACTCAAAAGAACGGGTTGTTACTAGTCTCAACAGTTTTCCAACAAATTGTATGATTAAATTCCTTAAACACTGCTGCCTGTTCGTAATCCCTTTTTGCAAACATGCCTTTCATGAAAAATTGCTGCACAACATGGTGTCTGACTTATATTTCATTCTGAAGACAAGAAGTAAAGGGGTTGAAGTTGGGGATTAAAACACTCCTTACTGCATTTTCTTCTGCAGAATAGTTTCTTAGTTGCCATGGGCACTGTTCACTGACCCTGTGGCCCTGAATACACTTATTTTTGCATTGGTGACATCCTTTAAGTGGACTTCATAGAGAACAAACGAGACAAAATATCCTTATTTTCAACTTGTCTCCAAGCAAGAAAATAGGTTTGCTTCTCTTTCAACCCATTCTCTCCCATTTGCAGTTTCAACAGTGAAATCTGAACTAAGAGTCTGAATAAGGTCAACCAAAAACTGAAAGATGCAGAAGCCACTTATCTCATATGGTAGTATGTTTGCTCCCAATGAGGAAGGTGTTCACAAACAGAGCACTTCATCCAGATTAATATAGTCACATAATGGAGACTGCCACTGGCAATTAGCATAGTGCCTGAATGACCTGAAACACCAGTGATGTAATGCTTGGGTCCTTGCCTCCCACCTTCCTTATCAATTAAATATTTTGAGTTAGAAAAATATTTAAAAAAAATAATTCCTTTCACACAAAAAACACAATAAGCACTGTGTTTCCTGAGCCACAAAAAAAGCTTACTTCAAATACTGAGAAAGAAAGGAAAAAAAAAAAACTGGAAAGCCATAATTAAATTAACAAACAAAGGATACAAGCTAAAAAAAATCCCCACACTGTTTTCTTCTTGTGTTAGTCACAAAATCTAAAGACTGGTAAAAAGATTTGTTTTTTCTAGAATCTTTAAACAAACTGGTAGTTTCATCAGTTGTGTTGTAAAATCAATATGTAGTCAAAATAAAAACCCTGTTTCTACTGTACTGTAAAATAATTTAAAAATGAACCATCATGAAGTATGCAGCTCTGTAAGATGCAAAAAGGTCTGTATTATTTTGGATAATATAATTGCTGACATAACCCACGTAATAGAAAGCCAGACAATTTCTCAAAACTTAATAGAAATTCCCATGTTAACCTTTTGAAAACACCTGTATGTCTTAGTTCCAAAGAAACATTGTTCAATAGGAGAACATCATGTCTTAAGCAACTGGGTTTTTTCCCATTTCTTGTTTTCATTGTAAGGTGGACAGGTTTGTATATCATACTACAGGTTGGGCTAAGAAGTGTTTGAGAGCAGCCCTGTGGAAAAGGACTTGGGAGTGATGGTTGACAAAAAACTCAACAAGAGTGTGTGGTCACAGCCCAGAAAGCCAAACGTGTCCTGGGCTGCATCCAAAGCAGCGTGGGAAGCAGGGCCAGGGAGGGGATTCTGCCCCTCTGCTCTGCTCTGGTGAGAGCCCGCCTGCAGTGCTGCATCAGCTCTGGGGTCCCAACACAGGAAGGATGTAAAGCCATTGGATTGAGTCCAGAGGAGGCCACAAATTTCATCAGAGTATAGGAGCACTTCCCCTACAAAGACAGGTTGAGGAAGCTGGGGCTGATCAACCTAGAGAAAAGAAGACCTCACAGGAGCTTTCCAGTATCTGAAGGGGGACTACAGAGATGCTGGAGAGGGACCCTTTTTCAGGAACTGTATTGATAGGCAAGGGTCACTGGCTTAAAACTGAAATAAGGTAGGTTTAAATTAAATGTCAGGAAGAAATTCTTTACTGTTAGGGTTGTGAGACATTGGAACAGGTTGCCCAGAGAAGCTGTAGATGTCCCATCCCTGGAAGTGTTCAAGACCAGGCTGGACAGGGCTTTGAGCAGCTTTGTCTAGAGAGAGGTGTCCCTGCCCATGGCAGTGGTGCTGAAATTAGATCTTCTTTAAGGCCTCTTCCAAGCCAAACTATTCTATATTCTATATACATTATACGTTACAGGGCTCTAAGAGAGAAGTGAACTTTTAGAAAAGGAATATAAAATAACTAGACTTCTGAAGAATTCAGTTATTAAGATCTGCCTCTAAAGGTGAGGATTTTATATTCCCTTTTTTCTAATATGAAGGTTGCACAGTGGGAGAAGAGGAATATCTATAGCATCTTTATAAGCAAGGTGGCTTCTGTAAAGCCCTCTCAGTTCAGATGGGAACCCTCATCAAGCTCAGCAGAGGCCACTTGGCAAGGGAACACCAGTAATTGCTTTGGCCAGATCATTTAAATCCTTATCCCATTGTTTTCAGTGTGCTCCATACCTAGTATGGACTGTCTGCTCTACTACTAGCCTCTACGACAGTCTGAAGTAGGAGTGGATATGGCTGAGGTGTCATACTGCCTGCTTCATCTCAGCAGTACAGTTTTTCACCGTTTTTCTTATTATAATCAGCAATAGTATTCCAAAAACTTCCTACCATTGCTAGCTGATCAATGTTGGAAGAGCAATAAATGCAATGGGGAAGAAATCATGCATAAATTGCACCAGGATTAGAGAAATTCTGTTTGCATTCTGTGCTTTATTTCTGCACAGTAACACCTGAAAAAACTTCCTTCCAGTCAGATATCACAGGAACAAATGATGGAAGCATCCAATGTGATTAGTGATGGGGATAATGTTTTGCTAACTTCTCAAGAGTGACTGTTCAGACATCATTTTACATTAACTGACCAATCTGTGTGAAAAAGAAAGATTACCAGGAAGAAAAAAATCAATCTAGAAGCTCTGCACGTAGCCCATATCTCCTTCCGTCTCACCATTCCCTCCATTCCTTTGTGATTTAGTACATGTACCATGTAAACGACAATTTTTAAAAACCTCTATCATGTCTAGATAATTTTCAGAAATATCCTTTGGACTGCCTGTCCTGAAGCTATGCCTCTATGATATTTTATTTCTGGCAAAAAGAGTACAAAAATTTCTGTCTTGGAAAAAGAAAAAACAGAAAAATAAACATAATTCCTGTGTTAGGCTAAAACTAAGTAGTGACCTAGGAGTATCACTGAGTGTCTGCTGAGGTGTTAACCTATCTGGTCAGTTGAATCCTTGTATAGGTTCCTCCAGACCCATTTGAATGATCTAAAATGGTATAGGTTTACAGGACAGACAGCTTTTAGAGGCAGTTGTCAGGTAAGCATTCAGTACCTCAAAGCTTGTTTAAATAACAGATCTGACCCATAAATAATTTAAATAAAAAGATCAAAGACATGATCTGGTCACTGTTAGAACTGCCAAGAAATCAAAGGCTGGTCAGATAAACAAGGGAATTATTATGTATAAATCATTCTTCAATTCAAAGTCCAGACTAAGACTTTTGCATTCCCTTTAGGTGGTCTTGTTTATGTCAATTATTCAAATGATCTTTTCCTTTTTTTCACAAATATGGAGCTAACTAGCTGTATCTTTATTTATTTCATTTTCTTTTAATTAAATAGAAACAATGTTTTAAACCTTTATTGGTTGTGGTGGTGTTTTGGCAGGACATATCAACTTAAAATACTGTTATATATGAGAACAGTTATTCACTGGTATGGATAAAATTAAAACTATCTAAAAGCATAGCCACTGCATTGTTCAGTTGATAAGGTCAATGTTACTAAATCGATCTTGTCTTTGCCCAACAGCTGCACAAAACTGGAACTTTTTGTCCTTTTTTAATTATCTCTTATCTGTTTGAAAATGCACTTTTCAAAAAGAGAAAACCTTCAAGAAAGGCAATGGACATTGCAGATATTCATGACAAGATCTACAAGGCCAGTGGAGAGTCCATTCCATTCCCAGTGGGAATTGCATTGCAGTATTTGAAAGTGAATTAAATATTTTCTTTAGATTTACAAATACAGATTTCTTCAGAATGGCTGCTACAGAAGTAGCAAATTACTTTCCCTGTTATACCTGAATGGAAAAGACAATGATCTCATACTTGTACAAGGCTGAGTGCTATCTTACACAACAAATGGATCTTCATGAAGACCATAACAGTGGTATTGACCTCCTGTACAGGTTTCAGACCCCTGGGTCTCTCTTACAAAGAAGGCTGAGGGAACTGGGCCTGTTTGCCTTGAGAAGAGATGACTGAGAAGGGAGTTCTTCAATGTCTGTATGTCTCTGAAGGGAGGCTTTTCAGAGGCTTTTCTCAGCGGTGCCAGGCAATAGGACAAGAGGCAACAGGCAGAAACAAATGCACAGGAAATTCCACTTGAACACCAGGAAGAACTTCTTCACTCTGAGTGCGACTGAGCACTGGAACAGATTGCCCAGAGACGCCATGGAGTCTCCCTCATTGGGGATATTCAAGAACTGTTCCACACAATCCTGTGCAATGTGCTCTGGGATAACAGAGCAGGAAGGTTGGACTAGATGACCACTGTGACCCCCTTCAAACTGACCCATCCTGTGCTTATGTGTTCCAACAGCACAGGATCTGGATTTTTTTAATGATACGATATGTACATGATAATGAGTAGAATGATTCGAATGATATGAGTAGAACAGAACAACATTTTACTTTATCAAGGACAGAAGAACAGAACACTACAGCCTTGGAGAAATACATAAAGGACGCAACTTCAGCAAATAGAACTCATGCAAATCACAAGCAAGATGCCAGCTCAGCTCTGCCAGGCAGACAAAGGCCAAGTTATGAAAAAAAATTATATTGCAGTTACTCAAAAGTGGGGGTTGAGGAACAGGTACCTAAAAAGGACATGGGACATTGAAGACAGACCCCAAGGAACCTATGAGGATTTTTGATAAGGGATGAGACTATGTAAAATAAAGTAAAACATATACATCCAGTAAGGGGGGATAGCTAATTATTATGTGATCATTTTTGTATGATAAACACCCTGTTTACCTGGCATTCAGATATTTGATTAGAGACAGGATCCTCCAACTGCCCAGCAACTGCAGCAAAGAATGCCTCCTCTCTAATACTCAAAACCATGTTAGAAAGTTTCTATCCAGCTGACTGTGGTATCACAATATTCCATAATTTCATTTTCACTATCTTCAATAAAAATACTTCCAAACTAAAAAAGCTATGGATTCTTGATTTTCAATACAGTATCATCAATTCATAGATGAAAGACATTTGTGCTTTACTGAAATCAAAAAAGTGTAGCCACTGAAAACAGGCTTACTTGTCTAGCCACCTTACAAAAAGAAGTCTTGTAAATTGTTGTCCTTTCAAAGCTGAAATGAGAACAAGATTAAAAAGAGAACACATTTCAAAAATAATTGTAGTTGAGGGGGAATTAACATTCCTCTCATCATCACTTAATTCTCTCATTTGTCTGTCTAGCTTTCTTTCACTGACTTAGTGCCTTAGATGAAATCTCATCTATCTTTCCAATGAAAAGATGAAATCCTGGCAGAGTCAGCAATTTTTCCTTTTAAAAATATGATTGTAAACACTGCTTTTTACCCAACCAAAATATTTTAAAATTACAGACTGAATATTATGATGCATAGAGAATATACCAAAAATGTTTTATTAAACATTTTCAGCATCTGTTCCCAGATATTTGCATGGTATTTGTGTACATGTTTGCCCTCATTTTTATGAGTAATTTTTTCAAAATACAGAAAGGTGATTAAAGCAGGCACAACTATCTTTACTCTTGCATGGCTCTGCTTTCCTTTGAAGAGTAAATGAAATTTTATTGTACTATCCATTAAATTGCTTTTATTAAAGGCATTTTGCTGGGATCTTCTTGGTATATAGGATTTCATGCAATTACCTGGGAAGATTCCCAATAAAATGTATTTAGTGGATAACTAAGGGTCGGGAAATTAAAGGGAACATTGGCTGCATTGCAGATTTCCAGAAAAATAATTTGCCTTATATGATAAGTCATAGACACACATCAACAGAATTTGCTTAAAATAATTGAGAGATGGAACTTTACCTATATCCCATTGCATAATCCCATTTTAGAGAGCCAAGGAAAAACTCAAATCTTTGAAGATACATCTACAGAATCCGGTGTGAAGACTCAATTTAAACATCAGCACTGCACGTAAGATTCCACTCTTACAAATATGCTTCCTGCTATTTAAGTCTATGCAACATCAAAGATACATTTACAGGTAAAATCTTGGAAAGTCAACAACCTAAGATGACACAATAATGTCACTTGGTATGCAGGGGGAGGTTAAAGAGAGGATTAAAACCAGTCAGGCATGATATATTAAAGGAATCCATGACTAACGGGGTGTGACAGCAAAGGGTTTCATTCTTTTCAACAGAAAAGATCCCTAGGGCTTCAAGTATTAGTCCACTGTGCCTTTATAACCTTGGAATTTTTATGGTTATTTTTATGGTTATTTTTGATGAATTCACATTTTCATAATTACCTTTTCAGCATTAAGCCAATTTTCATTTTTAATTAAATCCATAAATAACCTTAATTCTTCATTACAAGGTTTGTTTTTCTTATTTTTCATTATTATTACTGTCAGGAAATATTTCAAATACCAAAGCATAATGTTAGTTAGTAATTATAACTTCACAAAGGTCCAGTTACTACCTATGTTGTACCTTGTAAACATTATACCAGTGATTAATAGGAGCTATGATGAAAAATGCTCCAAAAAATTTCCTTAGGTAGCAACTTAGCTCTTTAGAAGAGGACTTATACATATAAACAGTTGATGACTCATGGAGTTGATATCCACAGGGAATCAGCATTGTGAAATATCTTGGTATTATTGGAAATATCTGGAATATGGAAATGCAATTTGGAGCTTAGTCCAACATACTGCCCTCAAAATCCATCTTTCCATCTGAGACTGGACAATATTTTGTAGTACTGTGTATTTACCAAGTGGCAGAATTTGAAACCAAGAATTTATGTTTGCAAAATTTTTTTTGTATTGTTGTGTTCCTTTAGTGATTAACCATTACAGCAGAAAACATAAAGCATTAAACCATTAAGTCAGAGATGAAATTATCTATATACAAACCACACCAGTCTATTTGCTCTTTTTTCTAAATTAAAGTCTGAAATCAACCCAAGTACTCGAAGATGCATTGAAACATCTAATGTTATAACACTGATTTCTTCACATAAACTTTACACTAGTCAAGACAGCATAAAAATCACCTTTTTCCTGACTTGTTGATCTTTGGAAGAATGGGCTTTCACATGTTTTCTGAGGGAACTTGGATCTGTGTATCGCTTAGTACATCCTGGAATCTCACATGCATAAGGTTTCTAAATAAAATAAAAGGATATAATTACTGTAATATCACTGATTATTTTAACTCAAGAGAATACTTCTTGAGCCTTGGGATGCTACAAACCACATTACTACAAAACAAAAACATTGTACATTATTACATGCAGAAAGCTTCACAATTTGTTAGAAAAGGAAAAGATGAAGTAAAGCTTTAAAGGAAGAAAAACAAAAGGAAAGTTTTCATTACAGCACCTTTCATGATTACCTTTTTTTTTTCTTAGCAGTACAATGAATATTGCTAGATATACTTACAATTCTTCCACCCTCAGAGCAATCTTTGACTTAATCAGAAATTACATTCTTTACCTGTATCAGGTAAAGAAACTGCAGTAAAGGCCCAGAAAGACTGTTTAGGATTATAGAAGGATCTGCTTCAGAAAAAGAGAACAAGAAAAAGTGTTAGTTTATTATATTACAAAGAAGGCAAGCAAAACCCCAACCAAGCATTGAACACTGAAGTTTTAAAAATATTACATAAAAAAACACATTTTAATGTGAAGTATTGATCAACTCCCTCAGCTCACATTTTCTAATAATACTTCATTTTAGAAAAATACCTGTAAAATATCCTGTAATATCTTTATAGTTTTCTTAAAATAATTCTCAATAAATCTAACTCATATAAATATCTCATCTTGCCTGTTCTAAGCTGCCTGTCTTGCCTGAAGACTTGTAGGTTCACAATACTAAGTATTAAAAGAACATTATGTCCAACTGTTTCCTGGAAGTAGCTATTCAGCAATTTATTCACTTATGTTCCCCAAAGAATTTCTGAAAACACCTTGTACAAATTATTAACTTGCTAGTCATAGTTTTTATTATTCAAAATGGATAATTTACTTTTTTAAACAGCTATTTTATTCAAATGGCTTTCTTTTAATCATATTTCTGGACTTCTGCCCCTTGGAAACTGTCTCTGAAAAAACAATTATTTTTTTTCTGAAACAGAGGGTTTTAAACAAATTTCAGCCATCACTCAAATTTACAAGGGACAATCTGTTGGCACAAAAATTTTTAGATTTACAAAATTATTCTCTCTCTCTTGACTTTCTGGTACATACCCCACCCTTTTTATCAAATAAAAACACTTTATATTGCAGATGGCTTCAGTTTCCCTAAAGATCAACTAAGTGGGAGAAAGCGACCAGCCTGGGTCCATCTTCTTGCATACTTAGATGACTGGGTCACTTTTGAGGCAGCTTCAACAGCCTGATCAGACTGTCCACCCTCCTGTCTCTAAGGTTATGGACTACCTGCTGTCACCAAGCTGGAGGAAAGGAGCAGATGGTCTAATGTTCAGGGGGCTGCAATGGGACTTCTGTGTCCTTACAGTGTCCAAGTGTGTCCTCTGGTGCTTGGCACGGTCGCTGGAGTTGCTGAATGCTTTCTGGCAGCCAGGGTGCTGACAAAGGTACGGCTTTTCACCTGTATGGCTCCTTAAGTGAATCTTGAGATTTTCTAGTCTGGAAAAGGCTTTCTTGCAACCCTCAAACTAGAAAAGAGAAAGCAATTATTTGAAAGGAAAGCACACACAGTAAACCGCAACAGGAAACATCAAACAGAAGGGTAAAAGGGCATGCAGAGACCTCCAGCCTGCTATGGATGGGTAGCTCTGCAAGGCCTGGATTCTCAGTGTGGGTGTTGCTGCAGGGTTCAAACCATTTAGACTGTCTAAATGTACCTATCCTCCCTGCACGTGGCTGAATTAGGAGAGTATGTCCTACATTTTGCAGATGGCACACTGAGACCCAAAGGGACCAGCCAGCTGAGAGTGTAGCACCTGCCTGGGAAACACAGCACCAGCTGAATCTCCTCCCTGTGGCACACAGAGAGCAAAATGATCACTGTGAGGTTCTCAAGATTTCTGCTAGCTATCCCCATCTCAGCTCCAGGCTTCTTTGGATATTAGCAACTGAGCATATAGAGGCATCTCTCAGTACCAACCCAACCTACAGAGAAACAGCAAAGACATGCACAGAAATTTCAATCTGCGCTGACTTGCTCATGGTGATGTAAAAAGTGAAATTATTTCTGAAATATATTTTTAGCTTTCTGCCATGAGTAAATGTATGACATACTAAAAATACTGTAAGCCTGTCAAAATAAGATGTAATTCCTGTGGGGAACCAATAACGATGTGGCATAGTACTTCTATATCTAATCAAGTACTGCATCTGTGGAGAAATCTATGTTTATATGAACAGAAAACAAGTGTTTCATCTATCATGTTCTCATAGTTTACTGTAACCTAAAGGAAACTAAAAGATCTGTTGTATTTGACACCAGCATTTTTATATACATTTGATTTCAATTAGACCTAAATATCTATGAATATCAGAAGTATAGGTTTCTAAAATTCTATCAGTCAGGATCAATTAATCTTGTTAGTTTCAGTTGCTGCCTATCCCACTATGCAACATCTAAAGCTTCTGATGCAAAATGAACTGCTGGTTTGCAGTTCTTGCATGCTTGCAAAAATAATACTTGTGTAGTAGACATGTTTCCAAAGCTAACGCAAAAATTTCCATCATTTCACTACCTATTAATGTTATTTGCTTAAAAAGAAACAGGTCATTTTTCACTGGTGTCAGAATGACAAAACTAAATTTTATAATACATTATGCAGTGCATGTATGTTTACAAAAGTACAAGTAGGAAAACTGACATAATTCTGGTCATAATTAGCATGCCTTTCTTACAAATCTCTAACATCCTCAAAAAATGAGAAAAAAAAAAGATAAAAAAGAAATATAAAATTTGTATCATTTAATTTTAAGCACAGCTTTTGGATTACTGCAAAAAAGCATTACATGTTCAAAGACTGAAGTGTAAAACACATTACCTATAAACCAGCCGTATTAAAATTAAGCTTAAGAAATTAAAGCTTGATACAGAGGATGAACCACGCCTGCTATGCCATAATTGCAATTTATCTTTCCTACACATGCACTTCAGAAAATGTCTTGACCCATGAAACTTTTTATTTATATTCTATCCCTTTATCCAAAACAAACCAGTGTTTTTCAGATTATCCAGTTTTGATCACTGAACACTAATTAATGCTTATAAATATAAATTATAAAATTTATGCTTATTAATTTATGATTATACATTTATGCTTATCCTTCATGTTTATAGAGCTTTAGCATGCATACAAAATATTGTTGCAAGTGTAAAAATATTTTTACTCTTAAGAATTTTACTCTTTTAGAAAATATGATAGGATAAATAAAAAAAATAAAATACACCAACATATCTTAAAATTGCCTTGATTAAAATATCACTTTTTTTCTAGGAAAAAGTAAAGAGTAGAGACAGCATAAAAACATGGGAGCTAAAAAACTAATATAAGATATTAATCACAAATGTGATACAATTATAGAATGGTTTGGATTGGAAGGGATCTTAAAGATCATTTAGTTCCAAATTCTGCCATGAGTAGGTAGACCTGCTAGAACAGGTTGCACAATGCTCCATCCAGCCTTGGCTTGAACACTTCCCAGGAATGAGACAACTTTTCTGGGCAACCTGTGCCAGTGTCTCACCATACTCACAATAATAAATCTCTTCCTGACATCTAAGAAAATTTTTACTCTTTCAGTTTTGAGCCTTCAAAACATAACCTTCAAAAAACAAAATAATTCAAGAGCACCTCTGTTAAAATGAGAAATAAATCTACTGATTACCCTATCTTATACAGGCGAGTTGTTATTTTGTAATAATATAATGAAAGAACAACCATACATTCTAATGACTGTAACTATGATGTACATCAGAACAATTTTAGTATCTCAAGAAGCCATTAATTTTATAGGGTGAAACTCAGACCAATGAACAAGTTGTAGAAGCATGACTTTGTTTTGTTTATTTCGCAGGTTATTAAACTTTCAATTTTCAAGCATACAAATGAACTTAAACATGTAAATGATTGTTTATATGGCTGTAAAATTACCATTAATTTTAAATGGGCAAAAATGTTTAAGTTAATCTTAACATACAAATTTAAGAATTAATATTTCTGAAGACTTCTGCATTGCTAAGTATAAACTGGAAGAAAAGATAGTTCTCTCTTCTCTCCACAGCCATAAATTACTATCTGGCATATTCCCAAGGCAATATATAGTTCTGTATTGCTGGAAAGGTCATTCTAGCAAAACAGTCTACAAGCCTGTATTACTAAGAAAACCATCTTTACTCAACAGTTATTGAATGTTTCTTCTATAAAACAAATTTCTTAAACCTTGGAAATCTGTGATACTTAAGATAAAAGGAATGAAAATATAATCTTTTCAACAACACAGAACACACTCTCTATCCTGATAAAAAGATTTCAGTTGAAGTATCACAGACAAGACAGGATCATTTACAGGGGGAAAAAGGTCAGGTAGTTGATATATACTTTTGTTTTGAAATGGAACTCATAGTTTTCTAAGGTATTAACTGTTGTAGTCAGTTAAGTATATGGCATACCTTTAGCATTCTGAATCTGTTTTACAGATTAAGTCCTAAACATATCCTGATTAAACCAGATTTTTTGCAAGTCTTATGTGAAATTAATTGTGCAAAGTTTTCCTAAACTGCAATACAGAAATCAGTTACTGAGATTATATTTTTACTGCTGCATGCAAATTGAAACCATTAAGTAATTCATACAGAAAATTTCCTCTCTGTACTTCCTAAAGTTCCTATTAAAATACATTCATATTCACTTTCGCCTTTTATAAGGATGATTATGAAAAACAAGAAACAATATATTGACAGGGAAAGGTAAAGCACATCAGCAGAAAGAAAACAGACTTTTATGACTTTAAGACATTTGTGTTCTCATGAGTGCACACTCTTCATCCTTGTTTACACAGATATGATGTTCAGTATACCAGGCAATCATCCTGTAAAATGACAATATATTTTCCTAGGTTATATAAAATAATCTGTGCAACATGAAAAGCCCTGCTGGATTCACCATGCATTTCTGAGCCCTGACTGGAATTCACTTTGTAATATATTTAGACTCTTGAACTATAGAACAGCATGGTAATACCTGTGTGAATACTTCAGTATCAGTAGCAGATAGTCAGTGGCCAAGTGATTAAGAAATTTGCCAGTTTTCTTTGCAAAAGGAACTGTTCTGATTATCTCACTTCATCACTAGTATAGCAAGGATTTAAGAACTTGTTCTGGCAGACATCTGTCTGAGCCCTTATCCATTCACTGAAAAATATGTAGCCTTCACATAAAAATGAAACACAGCCAGCCTGGTTTCTTCTTAATCCAGTATCTAATATTATCCAGTATTAAATATATTCACATTTTCCTGTCTGAATAGGTTTGCTTCAGCACCCAGGCAGGGTATTTTCTTTTGTCATTTTTCTGCTGTATTAACATTAAAAGCAATGTAAAAAGTAAATTTTTTATTCTAGGTATTTTCTGTTACCAAGTAATTTAAACTTCTCTTAAATAATTTGTACATATCAAAAGTATTTGCTTTCTCACTATACACAGTGTTTTCTCACACCTCCTTCAAAATTGATTCCAAACTTCCAAAAAATGAAATTAAATTAATTACTTTTAGAAATACTGACACTGAACAGTATTTGATTTTACAAAAATGTTCAATCCAGTATACAACATAATGTTACTCTCCTCAAGTTTGGGCTTTTAATACCTTTTTTCATCTGAACCAGTTATACAGTGATCTGCAAATATTTCTAAGCATTGCTGTTTATGGTAAAGGATCATATTTTCTTGTTTGAGGTATGAAGAATAAGCATTTCCCTTCTCCATTTTCATGTGTAAGAAAATATTTATGGGATATTATAATGAATACATTTAATTACATGTTCCTCATCTGATCTGTCTCTAAACTTACTGGGAGAGGGGTGGTTTTCCTTTTTAAATTTGACTTTGCTAAATATTAGTCTGCCTATAACCATTAAATTGCAGCAGCTGGCTTTCTGTGTACAATAGCTAGCTATTGTCCACACAAAATCTCAGTAACAAAGCTAGATACTTCAGGGACAGAATTTATTTTTTCTTCAATAAAAAGTGAATACATGTCTCAGGCAAGAAGCAAAAGAGACTGAGAAGCCCTCAAAAGGCTCTAGTATAGGGAAACACATGAGCTATATCCAAATGACCTCAGAAAGTTAGATACTGAGCTTGATGGAAAGGTGAAGAGCTCTTCAAATCTCTGCCAATCTGACTTGGGGGAAATCAACCCAACCCTAAGTACACACAGAGGACAAATTAACCAAGTGGTTCAAATGCATGCCCAGAGCTGCAAAATACCAGCTCATTTGGCTTAGTAACCTGTTCAGTCATGGGGAACATTTCATGATGCAAAATGAGAAGAAAAACGTGCACCCAGAAACTAAGATACATATCAGAGGGGATAAATTCCTTACTGATTTTAAAAGGCCAACAAGATAAGAAACTTTACCCTAGCAAAAATACTTTCCATGAAAAACCAAAAGAAAATAATCCACTTCTCTACCTTCCATACCTCTTCTTCATTAAGCACAATGGATGCCAGAGTGGTCAAAGGATATACATGGCTTCATAACTATGGGACTCGGCTTTCCCCATTGCATCCACACAGGTAAGAAAACCAGCAGCTTCACAGATATACAGTTCAAATCAGACCTAGCTCTTTTTTGTTTGGTTTTTTTTTTTTTTTTTTGCCAGTCAATGCATGACAAACACACTTAATCTGTGTCTGCACATGACCACATAGACACATGCTCTAAAAACTTCTCACACAATATGATTTGGTCCCCCTCTGATTACTTCTGCATTCATCTGGGATACAAAATACATGATCAGTATTTCAGTGGTAGACTCATCAGTGTTAGGTATTCAGGTAACATGAATCAAACTCCCTTTTTCACTTTTTCCAGGATCATCCTAGCCTTCTTTTAAGTCATAGCATTTTACAGAGGTTTTTGGTTACAGTTGGTCAAACTAAATTTCAATTCAATCTTTTTTCTAGGCATAATTTCTCATATTGTAATTATAAGCTATATGTCTTCATTTCTGCTTATATGTCTTTGCATTTGGCTGATTTACTATGTGCCTTTTTAGAAAGTGATAATCCAGCAAAATCAATGAGATCATCTCTGTCAATGGGATATTCTCGGTATCTGTAGCCCTGCTAGTCCCTGTTAAAAGCACAAACTTTGTTTTACTACTTAGGACCAATATTCTGAGAACAAGTGAAGTACTCTTTATCTAGTATGTGCCCTTCTAATAAAATTTAATACAAAAAACTTAAAATCATAGAACTATGGATTTTTTTAGGTTGGAAAAGACCCTGCAGATTGAGTCCTGCCATTACCCCAGCACTGCCAAGTCCACGACTAAACCATGTCACCAAGCACCACATCTACAAGTCTTATTATCTCCAGGGATGGCGACTCTGCCACTGGTGTGAGCAGTCTCTTCAATACTTGACAAATTTTTCAGTGAAGAATTTTTTGCTAATATCCAATCTAATCTTTCCCTGACACAGTTTGGAATTTATTTTCTTTCATCCTAACATGTTACTTGGAAGAAGAGAGGGACACCCACCCCAAAGCACTGCACTGACTCATGTAATGTATTGATCCATACCCAGTTTACAACAGCAAATTACTGTCTGAGATTGGCTTGACAAGCTCCTTGACTTGCTCACTTTTGTAATATTCATAAACTGACCATATGCATGACAAACAAAAGTTTTAAATCTTAAACTTTGAAGGGAGATATCTTAGTAAAAATATAAGCCATCCCTAGATTTTAGGAAACGCTGTCATACATGAATGCGTATGTGCAAATGGAAGGAATGATATTCTTAAAACCTAACTAGGAAAAATAAATCTAGAGTCACATATACATAAGATCCCAAAACAAATCTTTGAATTATTGAATAGCCATGCAGCATTTTCTAAGATTCATTAGCCGCTAAAAGGCACATTAATTATTTTAAAATGTCCGTCTGTCAATTAATTTTGAATGCTTTGAAATGCTGACCATGTAGGTTCTTCTGTACCAGCACCAAGGCAGGTGGTATGACAAGGACAAGGTATCTCTCTGCAGCTTTGCATTTATCACAAAAACAGATGTCAAAGCTGTTCCTTTTATGGCTTTCAAAAACCCCAATGCATTTCAAGCATTAATTAATAGTCTTTTAACCATTTTCCTTCCCCAATGATATTAGCAGGGTGCTGCTCTGCAAAAGAAGTGTTTCCAAAAAAATGAGAGTAGGACTTCATATGAAAACCTTTTAAAGAGCTTTTTATACCTCTAGACTCTCCAGCCTGGCAATCTTGTGAATGGTACACAACTAGTGTCAGACATCATTCAAACTGCTGACATCAGGATCTCACTGACAAGGAGACTGCAGCCACAGCTGAGATTTAAAGGCCCAGGTTCATCTAAAGTAAAGTGAGTGTTGTGCTTTTAACCTTTGAAGTGTTTAAATGGGGGAAAATGTAGCTTTCAGAGCAGCACTTCACCTTAGTGCCTATCTGAACAGAACATACTGTCAATGTGGTATCTGAATGCTTTGGTGAATGCTCTAGCTTATATAAGGTCATATATTTTCCTCAAAACCATGCAAAGGCTGGTATTTATTTTTGCTTTTATAGTTAGGCTTATGAAATTATACCATGTCTTAGAATTCATTGTTCCAGTAAATAATGACAGATTATGTTTATATGTGTTACACTGATTATAACAGATATTTCTTTGGCCAGTCTTTCAATGACAATTTGGTCCATAGTCGACCATAGTCTGTGGTAGTCTGTTATTTTAGAGTTTGTTCTTCTGTAGTATGTTTTAATATTCCTTGTTATAAGTTTGTAATGGTTCGTTCTATGTACCCCATTTGGCTTCCCTAATGGTTCAGTCCTGAGTTATTTACCACAGTTTTCCCCCCAAAAATGTATGTCAATCCACATGTCAATCCACCTGTATACCTCCCTTGTTCCCTTGTCTTACCCCTGTCTGTCAAAGATAGCACACTCCTTTGCTTCTGGAGTGTTCCCTGTCTTTCATCCCTTCCTCAAAGCAGAATTGGATTGTAAGGTTTGCTCCCTCCCCATGTTGGCTTCTATTGGGGAGCCCTTACCCTGCACCCTGCCCCTAATGCCTTCTTATTGGTCAAAGGTTGCGTCCTCCCCGTGTTCTCTCTACCCTTTAAAAGTAGCCCCTTCAGGTTCAGATTTGGGTTCACTTGCTCTGCCCCGACTTCGACATTAAACATTTTGAGATTCAGACAAGTGTCCCTCCCTTATTCCTCTGCCTCAGTTTCCTCGTGCTCTGTGCCTCTGTTCTGCTGCCCACACCACAGCACTCACCACCACCCACAACAGTCTCGGCAGAGACTCAGGGCCGGCTGCTCGCGTGTTTGCCCTCTGGCCTCAAGCAGGACAGCGAGCTGGCAAACCTCTATCCTCTGGCCACTGGGAGCCAGGCGCAATAGTCCACTCTTTTTTGTTCCTCTTAAAAAAAAAAAAAGGGTTACCTTCACCTGCAATATCCTCACTTCATGTTTTTCTGGTAGATTCCTTAAAATTTTATGATCCAGTATGCATAAATATAAATGCGAACAAAAGATAATTACAGGCCATGACAAAATCTAAAGTAATTTGTTATTTCATTTTGTTGTGCTTCCTACCTTAAGTTAAAAGGCTTATTATACTCAACAGATGTAGAATAAAGTTCATATGATTAGACAGATGTAAGACTTATGGGACTGGTGAGTGCATACAGCTGTAAGGCTCACATTTTAAGAGCTTCTGACTAAGCAGCACATAATGCTTTTTTTGTGTGTGTGTAGGGATTGAGCAAGATTAATAGACTATATCCTGATGTGACTTCAGTTTTCCAATTCATCTTTAGGTATTTTTAAGAAGACACACATGCTGCTATACAGGCAATGAAATCAATGGAAAAGAGGCTATATCAGTACAGATAAAAAATCTACACATTGGTTCACGTGGGAAAATGAATCATGCTACTTTTTCAGACAGATGCACATGAGAGGCTAGTTTCTTGATTCCCTTTGAACAATTCTCACTTTTTTCGTCACACTGCACACAATTGACTATTTTTGTATATAGACAGATTACTTGAGTGTCTCAATAAAATTTACTTTTAATCTCCTTTCCAGGGAGATCGGTATTCTGATGTCAGTTCTGTTAGGAGAGTGGACAAAGGATGGCATCAAATTGCAGTGCAAGAAGAAGAGGTATGTGAGTAAGTAACTGCCCCTGCCTACCACACTATTTCATTGGGAAAACTTTCTTTACAGATGGCTTTTTTATTCTTGTATTTTTGATAAATATAGCATGTTATTTTTTTTCCTTTTCATATCAGATCTCCAGAGGTCTTCATACTTTTCATGTTCTAAAGATCTGTGGTAGAATGTAACCTTATTTTCTAGGTAACACTATCCCTAATGACACAAATATCTCAGTTGAAATTAAGCACAGTTGAGCAATGTTATTTATCCCTGAAATAATGGTGTCAAGAGATCCATGCACCATGGTAATGTCTCTTGTTTTCATCAGTCTTAGTAAGCATGGGCATTTCAGCCTTAGAAGCTATTTCTGTTGCTGTAGAGAAGGTAAATATTATGACAAGTCTCTTCAAAAGGAACTGTTACTGAATACATCAGCTGCTACTGATTCAAAAACCATATGGTACGGAAACTAATAAAGGAAAAATGAACATTTTTGGAACTCTTTCTCTACTTTCTTTTAGAAGAGTGTGCTTGCTTTTTTTTTTTTTTTTTTCCTTCTGGTTTTACTCATTTCTTTCTCTTCCTCTTTGGCTTTTCTGAGAGGTGTCTTTCAGTCTCAAGTAACTGAAGCTATCACCTGTAATCATGCAGCTTTCTCTGCTAAAAAATGTTCACTACTAAGGCAGCTACTATTATCGTTAAGCCCCAGAGAAGTCCTATGCATTTGAATAATTTTTTCTTTCTTGTAGATCTACAGGAACTAAACAATCTTTTGTCAACTAAAAAGCCAGCTATTTCCTTTCAGGTATTTAAAAAAATAATACATGCAGGAATACCATCTTAAAAAAAAAAGAAAAAAAAAGCAAGTATGTAGCTACCTCTCAATTCTGTTCTCTACAGGATTTCATGCCAGAGTTACACTATAAAAATTGAGATCATAGGCTTTCAAATATAGAGATGAGGTAGTGTAAATCATATTATCACGGAGAAGATTCTGTTGTTTTAGAATTTGCTCTTTGTGAATTTCACAAAGGACTAAAATGTGATCTCTATTACACTAGGGAAAAAAGGAATAAATAACCAGGAAAGCTCTGAAACCAGGAAGTTGAAATGGGAAAGAAACTGTTTTGAGGATTCTTCCTCACCATACTCCATGTCAAGATTATCATTCATAATTCATTCTGTTTTCTATAAATAATAACATCATACAAATATCTATTTCTATCATAGAAATAAGAGTATTCCATTCTATCCTGACCTGTCCTATGCTATTTATAAACATGCATATTGGGACTGAAAAACTGAAACAAACATGCATTCTGTTCTACAAACACTAACAAAGTATTTTTTCTTACAGTTATTTGAAAATATTAACACTCAGTTGCCACTTTTCACAGATACAAGGATATTATAGACAGAAAGCACTAAGACAGTTCTCAGTAAACTCTCACTTATGGTGCATAGCTCACAGTTGATACTGTAAAACTTTCAGCATGGTGTTCTACAAATCTGGGTATGCAGTTCTTGTATTCCCAGCAAATGTACATAAGGCCAGCTGCTATCTAGCACAGGGTCCCTTGGTAAACTCTATTTATTATTTAAATAGTCAAACCTTAACTTTCTTAGTTTGGGTTGTTTTTTCTTTTTTATTTTTTATTTTAAAAAGCCATTAGATCACTGTCAAGAGCAAAATGGGCAGTAAGAGATCAATTTGATAGCTCGCAAGTGCAGCATTTGCACTCAAATGCAAACATGGCAAAGATACAGTAGAAAATATGCCAGAATACCGTGGAACATCTCTACAAATGCTAACTTCATGTGCAAAGAAATAATGTTCTTTTTTTATCCCAGGAAAAAAACCAACTTGATTGGCTCCACTTTTGATAAACTGACACTGATGTAACTTAAAGGGCCTGGTTGAAGTGGTTTTATTAAAGCAAAATCATAAGAAATAATTTAATGTGTTACTTGTTTACATTAAGCAGTGTTCAGCTTGAAGTGCCTGAGACAAAAAGCACAATGTATAGAGGAAAAGGCATCATTAGTAGAAGGAAACTTGCTTGGCCAAACCTGGACTTGAATTTAGAAGTTCAAGTTTCACTCAAAAAATGCACCAAACAATATACTAAAAAGGCAATTCTCTTAATTTTACTACAATATTTATATACATGCTGCAGTATTTTCATCTGCCAAATTGGCTCAATCATATGTAACCTCCTACATGAACAAAATTTTTGCACATATAAGTAGAATACTTTGTCATGAAAATATCAGGATTAAACTGTGCCAGTATGTAATGGTTTGAGAAGTACCTTTCTCAAAGTATGCTCTTTCATAAGGATACACAGGAAGTGCACTGTTTGATTTCAAGGACCAAAAAGTCTGATATTCTCCATTACACAACAACAACCTCATCAGGGGACAGAATTTTTTGCAAATTCATATGTCAAAATTTATCTGACTCTTTTCCATCAATAAGACAGTGCTTCTAGAATGCTTCCTATGGAATTAGTAAGTTCAAATTATTCAATTCAGGGTGTATTCATGGTCCACTTAGTTCATAATGGGGAAAGGACTGTTTTTGTTATACTCTGGTAGAACTTCTGCCAGTAATTATGATTTATAACAAATGTGCCATGATGACCAAAATTTTATAGCTATTACTTCAAAATTTTATTTCTTGTACTGCTTCTTAGTAGTTTTTCTTCCCTTAAAATATAGCATGCGCATCTTTATAGCTATGGCCATCTAGTACACTTGTATACATAGCTATACTAGTATGTATACTAGTAAATATACAAGTATACAGTATGTATACTAGTATAATTGTATACATAGCTATAAGAATTACTTGGCTATCCTCTAACTATACTACTAACTTCAAATTTCCATCCTTAAGGAAAACAGACATGACACATACTGATTTCTTCTACCTCTGTTTCATAATACTTACTCTCTACAATGGTAATGCCATCTCACTGATATTTATGAGAAGTTTTAATCCTGATAATCCTACATAAGAAGCAAACAAGTATATTACTTTGTGATACTTTTAACTATTTGGATGCAAGTAAATAATACAGAAGTTACATTCAAGGCTATATACATCAGTAAATATTCAACATTTTCTGATACTTGAAATGACTAATTTGGAGTTACAGTTGTAATACACTCACTGGAACACTCGGAAGCATACTTAATCAAAATATGCTCTGTAATATCTAAAAGCCACTCCACAAACCCCAAAGCTATATAATTAGAAAGTAAAGAAAATTCATATTTTAATGTTTATTTTCTGAAATCCTGAACTTTTTAAAACAACTCCATTACTTTTAAATCAAATTAATTGGTGCTTTACTGAAAAGTATCCAGATTAGTATTTATGGTTACTGAAACAATCAGGACCAGAAAACTCCGCAAAATCTACTATTCAGCAGAAACTTAAGCAAATTAAAATGGGGCAAAGGTGAATTCTTAAACAACCTTAGCACGGCTGCATTAATGCCAGCCTATACTGAAACAGTTCTGTCATAATAACCAGGTCCTAATTCTGCATTACTTAAATATACCCCATTTTCACTGAAGTCAGTGAGAATTCTGAATATGCAAGGAATGTAGAATTACAAGTAGTTTCTTAAATCCTTAGGTCATAAGCCAAGATAATTATAAAGCCTCAACTCATAATTGTTGCTGGCTGAACTGCTCTGCAGCACCTTTAATGGCATTAACAGTAGGATTCTGCTGAATTAGTCTAAAAATTACATCAAGAACTTGCCTCTGCACTCTGATTTGTAATAGGTAATTTAAACTAAGCAACCAAAAGATTAGAGTGAAGTGTATTTGAGCTGTTTAGCAATGTAGCCTTACCTCTTCTTCCCTCTTTGTCCCCTGCTAAAGGGGAAATGAATAATACAATTCAACATTTAAAATCCTCACTTTCTCCTATTCTGAGCAGAGCTACTTACACAGCTGTCTTTTCAGGGCAAAATACAGACCACTCACAGAAAAGAACAGTTGTGGAAAACAAGGCAAAAGTGCTTGCTTTTTGATCAGTGGGAGTTAATCACAGTTCAGATCCAAGGAGGTTCGTTTCTTGCCCCACAAGTAAATCACATAAAAATTTCCAGCAACAGTCAAAATGCACTTTTCAGCCCAGTAACTGTTTTCTATTATTGACTGCTTAACACTGTCAGGTTTTTTTTCAATTAGGACCTGTTTGTTCAATTAGTTAAAAAAAAGGCAAGAAAGAAAGAAATAAAGCTTTAAAGAAAGGATTAAGGCATGTATTTTATGGAGAAAGAACATAAATTAGAAATTCTTTTCTAATCTGGAGCATGCATTCTTTAATCTTCCGCCCTGCTGGGAAGTGTAATAAGAATAAAGGCAGAAAGAAGCTTTTTTGCTTCATTGAATTTGTTCAGTGGAAGATATGCTTTTGACTATCTGCAACTAAATCTCAAAATTCATGTCAATTCAGACAATACTCCCACATTTTATAAGCCTGTGCATTAAAAAGAGAGCTAGGAGAGCTTACAGAAACCCACCTGGTGAGCAAGCTCTCCAGATTCAAAAAGGCAAGCCAGAAGGCCATGTGGATGTGAAACAAACAAGCCATGACTATGACAAGATGGTGACAAGACTTCATGTACTGGCAATGCACTTCTTCAATGTGGTGTGGCTTCATAAGCAAAATAATTTTCTAAATAGCCAACAGAACTGACTGATGAGTGTGAATTAGGGATAAGAAAACAAATGGAAGACGCTAAAATTTGAACAAGGTGTAAGTGTTGCTTACTGTTTACTGTTTCTTTGCAGAAGCACTTACTAACATATAATATTACACTTTCACTTTAAATTTAAAGGAAAGGTAATTTGATGAAAAAACAGAAGTCAAAAGGAATGCCAAAAGCAGAAATAGACACCATCTTCCTTCCAGGAACCAAATCCTCTTGCCTGTTTGTGCCTTGTCAAATTGAGAAAGATTTTTGCTGAGATCCTATGACAGTAAAAACAGCCCCAAAAATAAAATATGTACTCTTGGATGTTATTTTCCTCCTTTTGTTATCCAAGTGCAAAGAACCAATATGTACATGCAACAGGAAAGAAAACAAAGTTGCTCTTCTTCCTCCCTCTCGACACACCAAAAAAAAAAAAAAAAAAAAAAAAAAAAAAAAAAAAAAATAGAGAGGAAGCAATATGAATTTCATGCAATGGCTAGGGTTTATGGCTTTCTGACATTCTATTTAATGCCAGCAAAGCTTATCCCTTGGTTCCAGCAAGTTGAGTGCATTCTGCATCACCTGCAACTCAATTTACATGCACCAGAACCTCCTTGCAGACATGCCTTACAGCAGATAGAAGAAAGCATTTGGTGTCAGCAGAAATCACACTGTGAAGGTAGTTGGGGCTGTATTGCAGTCAAGGCCTGGCCCAGGGTAGGGCCATGAGCCTGGGCTGGACCATGGCTGCACTCAGGACAAATGGTAGTCACTTCACTCATACTGTCCCCAGTGAGTTAAGGCTGATGACTGAGATAACCATGTGATGCAGAATATGGGAGCACAAATATTTGGGTTAGACCTTGGTTTGGAAGGAGGCAGGGCTATATCTAAATCAACAGATGTGTCTGGTTAGCAGGGACAGGACTCAGGGTTCAGAGCAAGGCTGAGTACACAGAAGACAGTCTGAACGACCAGGCAAGGCTTGGAACTGGATTGTGCCCTGCAGAGCTGCTGGCATACACTCACTGCTTGTAAAACTGTGGTTAGGGCACAATATGTTTTTTTTAAAGAGCTCAGCAGCCAACAGCTTCTGCCTCAAGAAAATGCCAATGCCAGTATTTTCTGACTCACTACAGGGTCATTATTTCTTCTGCCACACAGATGTACAAAAAGATTCAAGTTTCCAAAACCAGAAAACAAGGTAATGCAAAACTGCGTGGATCCCTGTACTCGTTTAAGTTGCTCATATAATAGGATTTCAGTCCCGTCTACTGCGATGCTGCCTTATGCAAACAAAATCCTTGTGACAAAAGGCCTGTGGTGAAGGGACTATGAGGGATAAATGCAAAACAGTTCCCTGGTGAGCCAAAAAAGCTGTTCAAGAATGAAAAATTTGATACAGGAAAATTTGAGGAATAAGCTAATTAAAAAGTTGAGGGATATGCTTTTACACATCTAACACAGAAGTGGTTCTCACCAATCAACTGAGGTTTCAGCTATAATAAACCTTAGGTGATCATTAGAGAAGAAGGGCAAGAAAGAGTGAATACAGGAATTCAGTTAAAATGTAGGGTGTCAATGGAATAATCACAAGCCTTGATAAATGCAATGGTTTTGTTCATATCACGTAATGATTTTGTTCCTATCATGAAATAGATAATTTTCAAGGGAAGCCTCAAAGTGTTTACAGAAGCAAAACACCTTGGGAATGAATCCAAAGCTAGGATGAGAGAAACCAGTCCAAAACATGCAGGGCCGAGCCGAAGAATGAGATGCATAAAATAGAGGCAGAAAGAAAAATGAGCTCAGTACACATGGCATAATTATTGAGGGTAAGGACATATGCCCTTTCTCAAGTGAAGTGTTCAATGAGTGAGTTACTAGACTTTATTCATTTACGTGGTATGTCTGACACCACAACTGGTTGCGGAACACCCAGAGGACATTTTAGAGAATAGCAGCTTAGTGACTGTGCCTAATTTTATTGCTTGTGAGTACAGCCAAAGAGAACAAAAAACCCAAATACATGCAGATTCAGATTCACAGGGGATGAGCAGTGCACTTTTCTGAGAGCAAGGATAAAAAAGCTTTGAAATTCATCAAAGGAAAATAAGGATGACTCAGTAAATAACTTTCCTTGTGAAGTTAAGGATTTTTTTTCTCCTCTTTTTGGTGGACATTACATTGTTCTTAATTTGCATTTCCCCAGGGCAACTTAACATTTAACTCATCTCCTGTGAATTATTACAGCATTCAGTAGTCTTTGAATTAATCTTTTCCCACTGTGAAGGTATGTTTTAGAGAAGCAACAACAGATATCAGAGCTATTTTTGCACTGTTAGACAAAGTAATTGTGCTTGGTTTTTCTTAACTGACAATACAAACCTTATTTTCTATTTTGATTTTTTGTACCATTAACACAAGCCAGATGATAATAATACTGATAAGTACACAATATGAGAATTAATTGAGAATGAATAGCAGATGAGGCTTACATTAGCTAATGGAAAGAGAAGATTAATTCTGAGCCTGGATTATGCTCATTTCCTAATCAAGTGCAATGCTAAAAGTGCAAGTTGATGTATGCCAGAAAATCAGTTTAAACACCGTAGAAGAGCTTTACTGCACTTCACCTCTTGGGAGTTCCCGTTTCAAAGTAACTTTATGTTTACACCACTATGTAAAAGGTTATCATTTTGTTAGACACATGTCCAAAGGCAGGGTAAGCAAATCGGGTATCTATATTACAACTGTATTAAGTGGATTGATAAATCCGATAGGCATCTATAATTAATAACTCCATTGATAGAGAGGCCTGATTATTTTCAGGTAACAACCACACAAGAAGAGTGTGTGGGAAGGATGGAATGAAGAGTGAGGGAGAACTGGCATGGTTTTAGAAATCTGGAAGAATCAAGAAGCTGAAATGAATGGGCAGGCACAGGATGGATCATGCAGGACTGAGCACATCCTGTCTCCAGTCATACCAGCAGAACTGTGGAAAACATCTGTGATATCTGTATTCTGTTCTTCCTTTTCTATCTTATATACTAATAAAGCATTGAAACTGGAATGGTTTATCTTTGAAGATCAAATGAGTTTCAGACCTTGGAGATAACTCAAAGAGGGTGTACTGCACTGGAAACTTGTGCATCCCCTAGAAAATTGACCATTTGAAGAAAAAGTGAGGGTTTCATTTATTTACTTTCAGCATTGCTACTCACAGGGGGAACTAGAGCCCAGAAATGAAGAAGAATGTTGGTGATGATGGTGTTGCTGGTGAGATGGCAATATGGATTCTTTTCCTTCCTGCATTAGATTTTACGTATAAGAAGGCTGCAGATCTGATAACCTCTGCTAGTTCTGCTAGCTCCGCTAGCAGTGACATTTTAATGTTTATTAACAGCATACGCTGTAATTATGAGATGCTGATGTTGTGGCTATGTCCCTATAGTGGTTGCATTCTCTTTAGAAAAAGGTAAGTTTAGAGCAAACATTAACACTCTCCATTTACTGCATGCCAATTGTCACTTTGTTACTTACATTACTTAATTTCTTCATTTTGGTTGCTTTGTCCTACAGTCTGAAAACACAGGGAAAGCCTGAATAAGTCTTTTGCATCTAGCTAAATCAACATACACATACTTACCTGAAACACTGTAAGACACTATTGTCCTTTAAAGTCTAAAGGCTCTTAGGAAGATTTGTCTTTGGTTTCTACAATGTATAGCATGAACACTGTTTGAAAGGCTGCTGTTTCCTTCAGTTTCCTGATATCCCACCAAAGCAAACTGAATTGATTGAAATACAGCCTACTGATGTTTTTTTATCACTTTAGAAGCTAATGGCAACCTTCCACCTCTTTTGTTGAATGTTGTAATTGGCCTGCCAGAGAGGATCTGGGATTTTAACGTTTCTTTTTTGGCTGAGCTAACCAATTATCCTGCAGTTGCTATCCTGGCTGCAGACTTTGCTTCAGTGGGGTCATTAAGCTTGTCAAAACTAGTTTGTCACCACAACTGCTGACCCTCATTGCTTTTGACAGCAGCACAAGTGTCAGACTAAAGAGGCCTTTGCATTACAAGAAAGTAAATGACTGATCAGAGCCCACCAAGCATCCTGACCATATGCCACATCATGCCCTTCTGACACCAAAAGAGGTGGAAATAGTACCAACTAAATTACATGAGATTAACAAACACTACTAATCATTTTGTAGAATAAGAAAATGAAGCTTCAATAGCTAAAGAGGAGGAATACTTGAAGGCAGTATATGACCTATATAGATGATAGTGAAGCATTGGGTTGTCTTCATTTTAGTTAAAAGATGATGCAAGTCACTTGGTCTGAAATAAAATTCTGTGAAAGAAGTTACCAGCTGACTCAGACAATATTTTTGGAAAGTTGATCAGACACAGCAGCTGGCAGTAAAGCACTTTGAGCCCAATCCAGCAGATCATTACTAGATAATTCTCTCTATATTCTTGGCCACCCAAGTGATGTCTGAATAAGGCCACTGAGAGGTTCCTTATCTGATGTAATACTAACCACTAAATACTTAATATCAGATCATTTTTACTACAGTGGGATAAAATTTGTCATATCTACATATACCTACAATTTGCTTCACTGAAAGTACAAGATGTGAGAGCCTTATGATGGTCTAATTATCCATATCATTTTATTTTGGTGGCAAATAATTCATAATCCACTCCTTGACTGTTGTGATTATATTCAGTTTAATGAGGTAACTTGGAATTAGCACTATGCCCTCAGTTGCTGTAAGGTATTTGACAGGAGAAGAGAAATAAATGAGAAGTTTCAGAGGAATATTTTCTCTCATCACATTCCTAACTATTCCAGGCACCAGTTCTGGAAGGGCCTTTATCCCCAGTACCATAGGAGCTCCTATTTGGTTCAGTTGAAATGACTTGTCCTGCCATAAACTCATCCCATAAATAAATCTTGGCTGAGTCAAGACCTTTGCCTGTATGCTACCCTATAGTACAAGAAAAGTTCTGTAAATACAGTGACAGCAAGATGCGTTTGGTTTTCCCTCTAGAAGCCTTCAAATTCCATCACCTTTTTTCCATACTTTTTGTAAAGGAGTTATTTTTCTAAGCCTTTGGAAAGATCTCTTTTTAATAAAAGCAGGCATATGCAATGTAGCTCAGCAAACAGGATACAGTTTTAAGAGATAATGACTGTTATTGGATTGTATGTCTATGTGAAATACATTTATTTAAACAAGGCTGAGTGACTTAATGGTTCATCAGCATTATAATGACTTTGAACAGCACTCTTCCCATTTAAAAAAGGAAAACAAAAGAAGAGTAAACGGGACGAAGAAAGAAAAGCTGAGCAGTGTTTCATAGGATCCCAGGATTCTGTTGAGTCCTAATGTTGTCATTCAGTATTTAATCTCTGGTGACAAGAAGGTTTTTTTCCTTCTTTCAGCAAGAAAGCAAATTCAACATTAACAAAGTCCTGTATCTGAAGCCAAGATTGGATGTGAATCTTAAATTGTTTCTAGCCTTCACTATCCCTTCTCCCTGGACATAATGGCACAACCAAAAAATTATGCTTTAAAAAGTCACATAATTATGCTGAGATTATTTTTAATTTATATTTGGGATAGGATTGTAAAAAAGGACTATTACATTCACTGGCAAAAAAAAAATAAAGAAAGAAGACAATGGTCATTGTGGTATGAGGAGTTGGGGAAATGACAAATATTGCAACTTGCCAAGCATCACAGTCAAAAGTTTTTAAAATATGCACATTCCTCGACTGGCAAGTTTTATTGTAAAAATCAGGCAGGGACGAAACCAATCTGAATAGAGGAGAGGGAAAATAAGACTAGGGAAAGAAATGGATGTGACACTCTTCATATTTACTATCTGCTGATCACTTCTAGAGTGAGGTATTCCTCAAGGAAAACAAATTACACTATTTTTGATGTTTTTATTTCATGGAAGAGCATTGATTTTAAGAGTTGGTATATGCAGAGGAAGGGAAAAAATGTTTTTCCTTTTCATTTACTTTAATGGTTAGCATTCACACACATAAACTCTTGGTCTCATGTGCTGTACCTCAAAATTTTAGAGGCAAAGCGTTGAAAGGGCCAAGTAAATATCTAAACTCAGTATTTCTAGTTTACATCAGGAAAGCTTCATATAGAATTTTTTATGATTGTCCACTAGCAGCCTGAAGCAGTAAAAGTTCAGTAAAAAAATAATGGCTAAATGCATATGAACAGTTCCACAAAGATTCTAAGTTATGAAAACAGCTCCTTAAGGGGCAGAGCAGCTTCTTTTTTGTTTTTTTCCTCAGGATTTCCATCAAAAGGAATAGGAAACTAAATCCATTATTATATAGCTTTTATTTTCTGAAAAACTAAGAACCCATCCACATGTAAATAATCCTCTGTCATCTTCTCCTTTAATAAGGAGAAGATAATTCCTTTAATCCTCTGTCTTCTTCTATTAATTCATGCCTGGAACATGTAACTGTTCCAGGAACCAACAAGAAGGAATCAGAGTTGTTCAGATTACTGATAATTTCAACCAGAAATCTGTGACCCTTGACTCCTGAAGGAACAGTGAGAGAAGTACAGCAGCAATGAAAAAACTGCATTTTGATAGTAGCTTTTCAGAGTAGTCATTCATCCCAGAACTAGACTTATCAGGTTAAAATTCAAGGTCAGGTTGTTACACCTAACTGACCTTCTGCACTGTAGAAACACTCTTGTTTTTTCTTCATGGCAATAAAGCACATTTTTCAGTGTTAGAGATTCCTAAAAAACTATCCCCTTAACTGGTATATGGATCTGGCTTCTATCAGAAATCATGCCTTATAAATCTTAGAATGGACAGAAGCTGACCGAGATGGCAAAGTTGTGAGAGACAGCACAGTACAGCTACATGTAAAGACTGGGAGTTAGGTTTCCAAGTATTGTTTCTAGTCAAGTTTAAAACACATCTCTATTCAGTCTGAGCATTCTGCAAATCTACATATTTCAGCACTGTTTTATAAAAAACTGATTTCAAACCAACATGCATGACTATCCAGGGAAAACACACTTTTAGTATATTCACAAATATTTTGCTGTTCATAAAAGAACACCAATAACTTCAAATAATAAAACACAGCTTGTATACCCAACCAGAATATAAAAAAGATCTAGAGTAAAGGGCTCAATGAAAAAGTTTAGGATCAATATGCCAACATAAGTTAAGAGTTGTGAGACGCTACTGGTCTCTGTTACGCAGAGAATTTCACAAGTGAGAAACTAATGTGAATGAGATAAAAAAGCACCTGTAGAAGAAGTGGCATTTTGCATTCATTTTAATGACATGTGCTGTAGGAATGAGCTGTTCTATGAATGAGAAGAAACAGATAAGCTTACAAGGCATTCTGTTCTTAGCTATTGAAGAAAAACTAGACCTGCATTTTTTAGATTACCAATCATTTAGTAGTGACCTACACTTAAAAAAATGGTTAAAGATCACATGCTGATTACAGGTCCAGGGCATATTGTAACAGGACGAGCAGAAATGGCTTTAAACTGAAAGGGGGTAAGTTTTGATTCTGTATTAGGAGAAATCCTTTGTTGTGAGGGTGGTCAGGCACTGGAACAGGGTTGTCCAGAGAAGTTTTGTTGCACTTTCCTGGCCATGTTCAAGTCCAGGTGTGATACAGTTCTGAGCAACCTCATCCAGTGGAAAGTGTGTCTGATTATGATAGGGAAACTGAAACTAGATGATCTTCAAGACCCCTTGCAACACAAAGCATTTTATGACTATGAAACCAGCTGACTAGACCATTAAATCAGAAATATACTTTGCTAGTTAATTTAACATGATGTTTTTAACATTGTTCTCACTTGATTGATATATATGGAGCAAATCAGTAAGATAAGGTAACTGATGTGTAGAGGTGCCAGCCAAAGCTGACTCCAACTTTAACTGCACAGTGCTGCCAAATGGTTTTCTAATTGCTCCACCAGCACCTCTGATGGAAGTGATGATGTCACAGTGTTCCTTCATCCACAAAGTCAGGTAAGTTACTTTTGATCATTAGTGTTTAAGCAAGAAGCCTTAACAAATAAGCACAAGACTAGGGGAAACCTATGCGACTATGCAACTTTCAAAGCCAGCAAAACACAGGAAGAATAAATGCCAGCCAATATATTTCCAGCTAGTAGGAAAAGCTTTGCATTGAGCCATTCCACTGTCCGAAAAACACAGTATCTATGGTTGTGCCTGAGTAGTCTGGATTTTTTTTGCAAGTTGTTAATAGTTGTATTTTGAAGGAATACAAATTTGTTCCTCTGTACTTTGTAGTCGCATGTATTCCAATAATTTATCAGCTCATAAAAACCTAAGTGGAGCCTTCTCAAGCAAATGACAAGGTCAGAAGTGCTTTTCATCAACCTTCTGGTGAGTGTGAATTTACAGCTTCATCCACAGGCATCTTAGAATGTCAGGTATCTTTCTACAGATGATAACAAAGAAAAGGAGAAAAAGTGACAGAGGATAAGAAATCTGCAAATTTTCCTTCCAGGGAAACCCTAAGATTCATCCTCAGGTTTCAATGTAAGTTTTTAAGTTTTCACTCATCCAAATACAAAAGAGAACTTCTCAAAAGTAATCTTTCAAATAGTCAGCAGAGAAATTCTAACTCACTCAAAGCTGGACCCTGGCATCAGCAATGAAGTGAAATTATTGCAAGGATCCTCTTCTCTAGACTTCCTACCTAGCCACAGACAATGATGATTCTAGGTTTTTGTATTGTTTCTGATGGTTAAACTTGTATGCAAATTTTCATGACTTAACAATATATTGTGTCAAAGCTCAGTTAAATTTTTGACTAACTACTGGCTTGGTTGTGTCCTGTGCTTTACTATCAAAACAAAACCAAAAACCACAAAAAAAAAAAAAAAATTCAACATTGAGTCATACAGGTAGTGTATGCAAACAAATTACTTGGTGCCTGCCCACTGTAAATCTTGTGCTCTTGACAAGAGACACATGCAACACAGGGTTTTGAAAAAGAGGTCTTCATCATTTAAAGCTGAGCAAAACCAAGAGTGTTGAAGTCCAATTTAGGAGTCCTTTGAATATTTCTCCTTACTGGACATCCCAGTTTCACAACATAGTATCTCCAGCATAGAACTAGTGACAAATTTGTTATTCAGGCCACAGTACAGAAGCACTGCCTGTTACTCCTGTAGGCTTAGGATTTATCCCTTGTCTCCATGTCCAGTCCAACAGCCACAGTGTCCACTGATCTCTGCAGTTCCTGTACCCCTCCCTTCCAGTGCATGAGGTAGACTAATACACTTCTAACCTGTATAAGCAGAAGTTAATATACTAATGTTAATTAGGTTTCCAGTTGTGTCTCACAGAATCCATATCTCATTATTATTTTCCAGTTCAATTGTATTAATTTCCACTTTAATTTTAAAATTTTTTTGTAGTGATCAACATGATTAAGATTTATCAAAATACCACTACATGTTGGCATTCTATGCTTTTACCATAGGTTTTCATGTTTGATAATCAGCATTCCCCTCTCTTGCTTTCTTTAGCAGCAGTAAGACAACTTTAATTTGGATTTTCTTCTACTGTAAAAACAAAGAGAATGCTGTTAATATAACTTGAAAACATTAATTTTTTTCCAGTAAGACATTAAACACAAGCAGTGCTCTGGCACTAAGAGCTGAAATAAACAATTAAACAAGATCTCAAAGGAGGTTCCTTTGGAAGAAGTGGAGAAAGAGAAACAAATCAATTTGGACTTCCTGGCATGTATTTTATCTACCCATAAAGGATAACAAGTTTTAAAGCAATTCACAGAGAATTCAGGACAAGATTTTTATAAGGCTTCAAAGAACCAGTTTTTGGGGGGTTTTTTGGTGTATGGGAAGCTGGGGTGCAGATTGCAGGTGAACAAGTTCTTGGAATCTCAGTTTATGACACTTTAATATGTCTGACATAATAAAACCCAAGGGCATAAATAGCAAAATAATCTAATTTAATGAAACAATTTCACCTTGCCTAGGGTAAATTAATTGCAGTCTCTTTGCTTGAAAAATTAAGTGTATATTTGTCCAGTATTTTCAATGTCAAACAACAACTGGAAAATCATTATTAAAATAAGCTATATTAACTTTTCAAAACCAGGGTTATAATAACTTACATGTCTTATGTTCCTCAAATTACATTGTGTTACAAACAACAGAACAAAGACTCATAAGAATTTTCTAATGACAGCTACCTAAATCACAAAGCTGGATTACAAATCACTGTTTTTTCCCTCTAATGAGAAAACAATGGGGTATTTACTTGAAGCAAGGTCCCACTAACAGGAAACTATTATGAACTCTTGATCAGGTATATTTTAGCTATAAAAAATGACTCTAAATGAAAAAAATATACAGCAATTTGCAGACAAAACTGGGCTAAAACTCCACAAGTTAGTGCTGATGATGGAAGACACATAGCCTTGTACCTCCAAATAATACTCTTGGTTTTCCTTGTCCACCACTATCTTTATGACCCCCTACAGATGCACAGAGTTTCTGAAAACAGTTTCTTCCAAAGTTGATGGCTGTGTATGCTCAGGTTATAAACAGGTGGATGAGTTTTGTAAAATCTGTCTCACTTTTCAGCCTGATTTGGCTGGGCAGTCTCTAGAAAAGCATAATTTCTTTTAAAATGAACTTAGAAATCTCTCATTACAGTTATGCAGCACTGCTGGAGAAAAACAGCAAACACTACTTCTGTTAGTTGCTGCAAAATATTCCATGTGAAGTAAGTTATTTAAACATGAAGCATGGTACAATAATTTATAGCCAATACTTTGAGTGACAGGTACAGCCAGCCAGAGCCTCCCACAGATGTTCCACTGGACATTGGTCCTACTCTCCTTTTAGACTCAGTGCAGCAGTACCAAGTGCAACACTTAGCACAGAAAAAGGCCTCCTCTCCAATTTACTCTTAATAGTCTCACAAAACATGGACACTAACAGGTATGAATACAGTTTATACCAACATAGAATGTATACCTCTTTTTAAACTGCTTTGGAGGCAATATTTTATTTCTTTTCTTCTTTATTTTCCTCCATGCTGGCATAGCCTGTGGTTGGATTTCATCTGGTTTATTTAAATAAACTTGGTTGCCTTTTTTCTCCAAGCAGTGATCAATTTCTTCCAAAATTCCCAGTTGTAAAGAGTTGTTGGTGTATTTTTTGGAAAGGTAAAGCAAAGATGAAGGAAACTTCCCTAAAAACCAATACAAAGACACTGTCAAAACCCATGATATGCTTATTTCTGGGTTCACTGGTTAGCTTCAATCAAAGCCTGCAAATTGTAATCTTGACTTTAAAAATTCTTTTGGCTGATTTCAAGAAAAGCATGAACATGTGTTTAATTTTTGCTAAAAATGCAACAAATGTCGTGTTTAATCTTGAGTATGCTGAAAGTAACAATTCAAAAAATTTATTTCTGCTGCTAAAACATATTTAAAATTGTTTTATCTTACTTCACACAGAAAGTTTTAAAACTTTTTATTTTACACTTCTTGGAATGGAGTTTCTTAAATTACCTCACTAGTTCATTTCTCATGACAGAAGAAATTGAGATGAACCCTCCCAGTTTTCAAATGGCAAAGAGAAGATAGATGCCCAAGAACAAGAGAGGACAAGTAACTCACAAGCTGATAAAGAGGAAGACCATAACAATAAACTATAAAGGAAGGAGGCTGAAAAAGGTTGCAGAAAAAGCTGACCATGGAGGTAGGAAACCTCCTCCCAAGGCTAGACAGTGTGCTTGCAGCCATGTTAACAATATTTTTTTAGGAATAAGCATCTTCCTTAACTGTATGCATTCTATTTTCCACATAAGTGAGTACATGCTCAGCATTTTTGAAGACTTCACACATTGTGGATACATATCAAGAAAGTTTGTAGCATTTTTGGAAGCTTAACAGACGTAGGAAACAAAAAAGCCCATAGCTTTCTGTTGACTATCATCCTTCTTTTTTTGCAGCTATGGAAATCAGGAATTGAAACAGCTTACCACAACCACCACACCCTTGGCAGGGAAAAATTGTGAACAACATCAGGATATCTTTGATTCACCTCTGTCTTCTTCAATCTGGTTCAATATTGCGATGTGACTGCCTAGGTACTGGCAGTAAAGGATGCTTTTGTGAACAGTTCAGCTTTTGCAGAGTAATGGAAAAGAACATACTTGATAATAAGTCTGCTCTTTGCTGTGAGCACTATATTCAGTTATTTAACTCCTTCACTTCTTGGAGAAATTTTCCTTCCTTTCTCAGAAATCATGGGCTACTGATGTGTTTCATTCAAACCCAGTAAAACCTAAAGAATAGAAACCTTGGTAAATTCATACTAACAGCTGTCATCTTTGAAATTATCAAAATTACTCTCACAATGAAGTTCTCCTGTTTCTTGGGCACTAATTACACACACAAAATCACAGAGTTGAAAATGCAAATTCTTAGGTAATTATCATTAGTCAAAAGTAAACCAAATGTGAATAATTGAAAGCTCAAAATTATAAACAATGTTAATTCACAAAACGTGGACTAAAACCTAAAAAATGCAGAGTTGAGGTCAAAACCAGCAAAGTAATCTGAAATAGATACAAGGAAGAGCAAAATTTACTGAACAAGAACTCATATAATTGAACATCCCAGAAATCTATAGAACACAGAAATGTGCTGAGAGGCACACTTTCCTATTCAAGTGAAAAATAAATATGTAGAAAATACATAAGATGTCACAGATTTCTCTGAGGAGCAACTCTCTGGACCCTTCACAACTTCATTGCCCTTCTATGGACGTACTCCAGCACCTCAGTGTCTTTCTCATAGTGAGGAGCCCAGAACTGAACACAGTATTTGAGGTGTGGTCTCACCAGTGCTGAGTACAGCGGGGCAATCCCTGCCCTGCTCCGTCTGGCCACACTATTGCTGGTACAGGCCAGGATGCCATGGGCCTTCTTGGCCACCTGGGCACTGCTGGCTCATGTTCAGCTGCTGTCACCAGCACCCCCAGGGCCTCTTCCCGTGAGCAGCTTTGCAGCCACTCTGCCCCAGCCTGTGGCGCTGCCTGGGGTTGTTGTGACCCAAGGGCAGGACCCAGCACTGGGCCATGTTGAACCTCACACCATTGGCCTTGGCCCATTGATCCAGCCTGTCCAGATCCCTCTGCAGAGCCTTCCTGCCCTCCAGCAGATCAAAAATCCCATTCAACTTGGTGTTGTCTGCAAGCATACTGAGGATACACTCAATGCCCTCATCCAGATCATCACAAAACATATTAAACAGAACTGGTCACAGTACTGAGCCCCGGGGAGCCCCACTATTGACTGGTTGCTAACTGGATGAAGCACCATTCACTACCACTCTCCTGGCTCAGCCATCCAGCCAGTTTTTAACCTCAGACTGCACATTTTCCAAGCCATGGGCTGCCAGTTTTTCCCGGAGAATGCCATGGGAGATGATGTCAAAGGCTTTGTTGAAGTCCAAGTAGACAACATCCACAGCCTTTCCCTCATCCATCAGGCAGGTCTTGTGGGGTATTCAGGATCTTGTAGGAGCTTCACAGATATAAAGAATTTGGGATGGAGCTAAACTGAAATCAGCCTAGCCTATTCAACATCACAACACAAATTTTCTTTAAGTTATCAGTAACATAAAATAATATAATCTTGCAAGCTAAATGTTTAAATTTTATAAAAAGATGCTTCCAGCACAATACATTTTTGACTTCTACCATATATTATGCATGCAAGCTTATGGAAATTCATGAGGATGTCTTATTTAACAGCAGTTTAACTCTCACCTCAGCTAACAATGAAAAATTAGGGTCATTGCTTTAACAGGAGAGAATAACTGTATTATTTATATCCATAATCATAACACGATTTTTACTTGATATCAAGAAATAGAAGGGTTCTCTAAAAGACTGTGGAGTGTGTGTGCACCAGTTCAGTAAGAAATATTTCTTAATTCAAGTTCTGTAATCAAGGCTATTGAAAATGGGCTCATGGAAAAAGTACTACTGACCCTATCTTCTGTCTGAATCAGTACAGACTGCCTAGCTCTTTTGTTCTCTTTTTTCTTGCTTTCTTTCTTTCAGAATTTTATTCTCACTTCCCTGTAGCTGGTTTCCAACAACTCAGCTAATTAAATACCATAGTGGTGACAGTGAATTTCAATGAGAACTACGTAATTTCCCCATGGACTCTTGCCAGCTTCCTAGCTCAGCCATCAGAGAAGTTCTCGTTATACAGTTGAAGCAAATTCATCATGTTTCTGCATATACTGCCCATTGGTACAGTAAAACATGGGTTAGCATTGTACTTCTTTCTGTAAGAGAAGACCAACTAACTGCCCCTGCAAGTACTAGCCTTAAAGAAAATAAGCAATAAAGAAAAGGGCGTGACACATCTAACAAAAAAACCACCACTGTTGCAAAGATGTCAATGTTATGCTTTTCAGTTAATGGAAAAGCTTCATTGAGGAGACAAGCTAGAGAGGAAGAAAACCAAATAATATAAAGGAGCAACAATGTAGGTAAAGAAAGGAAGAATGGAGGAAACTTTTGATTTTTGGACAGGGCAGAGAAAACCCAGGGAAAATGCTCTATGCAAAAGGTTCTTTCTTTTAGCAGTTCCAGCAGATGCTTCTATCAGGTTGAGTATTTGAAAGCAACTGCTTCCTGAACTAGATTTGTTTAAATTGTTTTCTAAATTGAATTTGGAGAAAAGTTCACTGAAGTATCACTGTTCCCAAAGTGATAGTACTGCAGAGATGGGTTTAGATGGCAAAACTGAGGCAAAGACAACCCTGCCTGAGCCACGGTTTATTCCCAGTGTTCAGCACGGAGATGGAAAACCTAGGGAATACTTACCTGGAGACCCTGCAGCCCTCTGATAACTACATTTCTAAGTTGAAGCCCTGGGAAACATTCACATCATATCTGTAAATACTTCACAGATACACCCAACCAGATATGCTACCTACAGTTTTTGAGTAGGACCTGGTGTCCAACAGTACTCCTTGGGAACACATCCACAAATCTTAAAAATATCAGAAAAATGGAAATTTAAGATGATAGAATAATCAAGACAATAGAATCATCCCACTTCCAATTTCTTGGTCAGATTTCTTGGCATATTTATAAAGTTTAAAAACACAAATAAACAAAACCTACTACAATTAAGGATATATTATCCTCGGGTTTCTTATGAATTGATATAGGCTATTATGCCATTAGCAGAATCATACTTATGAGTAAGGAATAGCCACAACTTTAACATTCATAAACTAGAACCTTCTCAAGAAAGTAAACATTACCATTTCCAGGTCTCAAAGGATCTGACTCATGTCTAGATACAAATAATTTTGGAGCTGAACAAATGAGATATTAATCCTTAAAATTATTTTTGGGTTTTTTTTTTGTTTGTTTTTTTTTTTTTGCACTACAACTAAACAATGTCCCTCCCAAGTTGTTTCTTGGAATGGAAATAGAACTTACACCTTTTCTAAATAAATACCTGGGAAGTTACAGGATTAATTCTTTTACATATTCTGCTTGTGAGCATCTTGTTACACAGATTCTACTATAATCCTTTAAATTACTGTTCAGAAAGTGCTCCCATGCTCCTGAAGAGACAAAATTAGTTCTTTTAATGGTATGCCTGCCATAAAACTTTCATTCATGGTCCTTGTTGTGATTGTCATAGTTTTAAAAGTGGCTAGCTATGTGACAGCTTTTATTTCTAATATACTGTACTTGAAACCAACAGGTTTATTTACACCATGCTGGATGTAAAGTACACAGCAGACAGCAGAAGTAACATATAATGCAGACCTTATCAAATCACAGTAATTTTCTCACTGTATATTCTTCAAAATAAGTTTTTCTGGATAAACTTGATATAAAAGTACGTTATTGTTATATGTTAGTGTTTTATGTCAGTGCTGAGTTCTTAGGAAAAAGAGCATTTTTACACTTTGGTCAGGATAGTTAGACTCCATGAGAGAACAAATACACCAGCTTCTGCAGTCATGCTCAGCAAAAAAACCCTTCACAGGCTTCTAGTATATTTCCTGGGTCATTAGTAGGATAGGATGTGTCATGGACGGGTTTGCATTTTAATATAATTCTGACTATAACTGAGACAGAGTGAAAGAGAAACACTACAGTTTTATTTTTGGGCATATTTGTGAAGCATTTGTGGAAAAAGAGGGTCAATATAACCCAACAGGGTGCAAAGAGTCCACATGAATGGAGTACTGTCTTCATGGGTGGAAAAAGTCAGTGATACAGGTCTAACTTTGGTACAAACATCCTACACTTGGACACTGTGATTAGCAGAATCAGCCCTGGAATAAGAACAGACTCCACATTTAGTCATTCTCAAAATACCATGTGTGAGAACAGCTTTCCATTTCGTATCCATGAAGGATCAGCATTTAAACATTTCTCTTTTGTTCCAGTACCCTGCTTTCTAAATCAGTAATACTAGGCTCATGTAAAAAAGTGAATCCCCATTTCAACTACAATATAACAGGTTTGGTTTATGTTGGGGGTTTTTCTCAGTTATTCTGAATTTTTTTTGTGAGTTCATTACTACTTAACAGATTAGCACACTTTAATTCCTTTGTTTTGTTGCTTAACTATTGTGTTTACTTACAGAAAAGAACATGACATTAAAAAAATAACATTCTCATAATTTGCTCTGCCTCTAGCAGAAGTGGTAAGACTACTCTTAATTTTAATACAGCTGCATATATAAATAAGAATGCTTACTAAAGTAGTAATTTAAAAAAAACTACCATATTAATTACAGACCGCTTCCAGAAGCATCTCAATTTTCCATTTGTTCTTGCAGTGAAAAGTTTAAACCTTTGCCAGATGACATGTTCTTTCACACTAATATATTAATTGCGTTCTTCTTTTTCAGTGTTCATTTATACAGAATAAAGACAATCTGTCCACTTGCTCTGTGGGTCTCTCCTTCCACTCATGGTATAAAACCCATTCAGGAAATAATAATAATTAAAGAAAAAGCTAAAAAAACCTCCAAGCAATGGAGGAATTTCTCTTCTGGAAAGACTTTGTCAGTAGAACATTATATATGTAAGTGTGAATATTGTAAGCATCAGGTTTGGATTCATGTTACTATTAGCATCCCAAGATACTTTCTAGTAGCTACGTAAAGCTAAGAATACTTTAGTCCAAACACCAACTTGCTTCAGTGCCAACAGCTGAAATGTGTAGCTTTTCCTTCCAACTCCTAAGCTGAGGGTCCCCTTGTGTTTCATATCTTTAATGTGTATAAAATTTAAAAATAACACCTGCGTTCGTCAGCTTCATTTTATTCATTCAACAAATACAGAAATCAACAATTTATTCATCATAAAGAGAGAGAAAAACTAAAGATTATATTTATGGAATGACATTGAGAGTTGTAATGTCTTTGGTTCAGGTGTGTAATTGGTTTGCCACTGTCAGACTAATAGAAGTATGACTCTGTGCTTAAAAGTACAAAGTATTACAATTAGAAGCATAAAGTAAAGTGAATAATGCAATAAATTTCCATAGTTAAGCTTCATGATGAAATATCTTTGACTGTATCTTGGGCTAGAATTATAATTTTATACAATGTTATCATCAATCCATACGTTGTATTTAGCTCATACAATTGAGAAAAATTACTTCATGGGAAAAAGGAGTAATTCTTCATGGCCTTGTAACAATTTAAGCGGGAGACATTAGAATAGCTATTGTGCAAAAGACAAGTGTCTAGTTTGAGCACAGGAGTACGGGTTGTGGACTAAACAGCATAGCAGAAAAAAATTATTGCCCATACAGGCAGACCAGTAGAGCGTTTTTGTAAGTGTTCTCATTTGCCAAGATGTTCCATGAAGGTTTTACTTTTTTTTCCCCTCACCTTCTTTCAGTACTTCCATAATCGTTCCTGTGTCTGTGATCACTATAGTTCCCCCTCCTCTCCACCCTGCCTCACCTCTTCAGTCCTTTCTGCAACTCCAGCTCTCTCCTGGGTCCTGCTCCTTGCCACTGGTGGGACAAACACCAACCTATGACACAGCAAGGTTGGAATAAAGGGCATTGATTGGATAGGGTGTTTCCACCAATCTGAATGATTGCATTATAGCTACATTTCCCTTAACAGAAGTAATAATTTAGGCTCCTACTGGACCAAGTTACAATTTTCACACAAGTTACAGGAACTTCAGATGCACTTCAGGACAGACCCTGTCTTCTCTGTTTCTCTTTACAGACAGAAACTGCAATAGTGAAGATTTTCCTCTACCAAAGAGGAGAGAGCAAAAAGAAAAAAAAAAAAAAAACAAGAGAGTTGGGAGAAAGGATCAAAAATTTAGTCTGCTCTTGGATTAATTTAAGTTTGCTTCATATATGTATCAGAAATTTCACTTTTTATTTGTATCAGATTCCCTGTATTTGTGCTACATACATCTTAAAACCATTTGGGTTATCTGCAGTCTACACACCTTTATCCTGTGTATCAAGACCAGAAAATTACAAATTAAAACAGGCATATCTTTCAGAGAGCTATCCAACTATAGTCTAAAAGCTCTGTATTTCTTGGAAGATATAATGGTCATTGGTAAAGTATTCCATCACATCTTTATCCTCACAGTCACATTAATGGCTCATTTAGGGTTAGCTTCCATAGGTTCAGCTAACCCAAATGACATTTTAACTTCGTCAGCTAGATATTACTTGGTGAGTTATCCCAAAAATTCATTTATATGGATAACTGCAGGATGTGATATTGCAACATTTCAATGTTCTTTTCAGCTGTGGTCTTTCAATCTCTTTTCTCCCTGTGAAAAATTCATATTCTCTGCCTCATTCTCTCCACCACAAGGAATGTTTTTAGAAACGTGTATTTTGCAAGCATTTTCTTTCAGACTGTTCAAGTTCTATATCGTTATAATGAGTGGCATATTAGATTTTTTTTTTCCTGCCAGGATTGGCCTGGAAAAGCTGCTCTATATTTGTGAGGGACTGAACAAGAACTGTTCTTCAGTACTCTATTCCTTAGCTAAAGCTAACACAGCGCCTGTGTATTGTCTAGGTTTTGTTGATCATTCACAATTGTCTTCCTGGTATCTAGGAGTGAGGTTTTTGAACTGGTTCATGTCTACATGAACTGCAGTGTTTAACTGGAGGGATTATCACTGGACCAAGAATAAGTTAAGGATGGCATCCCATGTTATACAGACCACCTATGTACCACCTACAAATCCCTATGTCCTAAAGGCTCATTTGCAGCATAAAAAAATTATTTAATGACATTCCGCTTGAAGACCATTATTGTATTCTTTCTTTTCCCCTGACAAATCTGTTGCTCAGCCAATGTTACTAGGCTCCTACATGGCTCATTATTACTGCCTAAGTACAATCCCTTATTTTTGTTCTTGCTAATACCAGCCAAAACAAAAACAAAAACACGAAAAACATAAAAAAAAAAAGAGAAGGAAAGTTTTGTATTGTGATCTTGATTACTCAAGTTCTGACTACATTGCTCCAATGCTTATAATATGTATCATGTGCAATCAGCAAAAGCTTTCACAAAGAACAGTCACAACATCTATGCACTCATAAGTGTACCCTCATAAGGAGTACTGGGGTAAGATATAAACTAAAACCAGAACAAGCAATTGCTCTTTAGAATGAAGTTGAGCCTTTAATAATAGAGCAGATGTTTGAGAACAAGGATGATGTCATGAACATGTCTTTGCTCAGTTGAAAGAATCCAAATTATTTCTCCAGTTGTCTGGCTGTAGTCCTTATTTACACAGACTGACTCACCAATGAAGGAATTTGGGAAGGGAAGAATCATTTGAATCAGGAAGCCTGGCTGGGAATCATCCATAGAGCTACTCACTTTTCCTGAACTCTCTGTTTTCCTAAACTCTCATCTCAACTCCATTTACATATTTCTGGTGATAACCTCTACTGCCTCCTTGTCTGTCTAGTCTGCTAGCACATTATTCATGCCATTAGGATTTTTCCTACCTCAACATCTAATGTCTGACTAAATCCAGAGTGACCAAGTACATGTGTCAAGTAATCTATTTTCTCTTAGTGTCAAAGCATACGCATACAGTGTCAAAAACTAGCCTGTTTTAGGAGTCCATGCATTTTCAGTGAATTTTAATTTTGTTTCTAAGAAAGAGTTTTTGAAATTAAAAACTCAGATGCTTTAGTGAGGACATTAAAGATCATACGTTAAAGATCATCTAGTTCCAATCTCCCTTGTTGCACTGGATGACGTTGCTCTGGTTCCATCCAACCAGGCCTTGAACATTTCTAGGGATGGGGCATCCACAAATTCTCTGGACACCCAGTTCCAGTGCCTTACCACCCTCAGAGTAAAGAATTTCTTCCTAACATCTGTTATGAGTAAAAAATTTTTCATTTCTCAAAGGTTATGAAGTGTCACATCATGACAGGTTGCTAAGGAATTGTTAATTACCCCTTGTTCATCCCTTGTTAATTACCCTGTTGATCATTCACTGTTCATCTTCTATTAGAAATTCTCTTTCTGTCGGGTTGTGTTTCACTGTCGCTGCTTCCTAGAAAATGGCTCCCAGGAAGTGACAGCAGAAGCAGTATGCAAATGGAGGAAGGCATCAAATTCAACATCCAAAACCCCTGAAACAGCGAGCCACAATGAAATTGAAGGACTCCAACCACTGTAAAGGGTGAGCAATTAATCCTAGTTACTGCAGGAACCTTTCTAATGCCTCACTCTCACCAGAGACATCGGCTAGTATGAGGACCCCTGACTATGAGTCGGACAGTAGAATCCTGCCGCTCCTGTGAGGACGGAATCCCTGGCTCTGCCTGCGTGCAAAGCGGACAAAGCTGCACTCCTCCTCCGTGCCACTCCGGGAAGCAGTGGCGGCGTGCGCGCGACCCGTCGGGCCCCCACCCGAGCTGGTCACTTTTTAATAAAGGCACTTTAAAGGAGTATGATTCTCCTGCCCAAATTTATTTCAATATCTAATTAAACTTAGTCTCAGTTTTAAGCTATTCCTCCTTGTTCTGTCACTACATGCCACTGTAAAAAGACTCTCTCCATGTTTCCTTTAGGCTTCCTTCAGGTACTGGAAAGCAGTAATTAAGTCACCTCAAAGCCTTCTCTTTTCCAGGCTGAACAGTCTGAACTTCCTCAGCCTTTCTTCACAGTAGAGGTGTTCCAATCCCTCCAATATTCTGGGTGCCCCTCCTCTGGACTCACATGTCATTCCTGTGCTGGGACCCCAGAGCTGATGCAGCACTGCAGGTGGGCTCTCACCAGAGCAGAGCAGAGGGGCAGAATCTCCTCCCTGGCCCTGCTACCCACACTGCTTTGGATGCAGCCCAGGACACGTTTGGCTTTCTGGGCTGTGAGTGCCCATGGCTGGGTCAGGTCCACCCTGTCAGCAACCAGCACCCCCAAGTCCTTCTCAGCAGGGCTGATCTGTTCATCCCCAGCCTCTGCTGATACCGAGGGTTGCTCCAACCCAGGTGCAGCACCTTGCACTTGGACTTTTTAAAACACAGGAAATTCCCACAGATTCACTTCATGAGCTTGTTCAGGTCACTCTGAATAGCACTCCATCCTTCAGGTGTGTTGATTGCACCACTCAGCTTGGTGTCATCTGTAAATTTGCTGGCAGTGCACTCAATTCCTTTGTCTGTGTCATTAATGAAAATATTAAATAACACTGGTTCCCATATGGATCCCTGAGGGACACCACTTATCCCTGATGTCCCTTGGGACTCTGACCCATTGCCCACAACCCTCTGGTTGACCAGACCAACCATTTTCTTATCCACCTAACAGCTGACTTATGAAATCCCTCTCTCTGTTTTAAGGGAGAAGGATGTTGTGGGGCACTTTGTCAAAGGGTTCATAGAAGACCAAATAAATGACATCTGTAGCCCTTCCCTTTCACACTGATGCAGTCATCCCACTCCAGAAGGCCACTGGGTTATCAGGCAGGACCTGCCATTGGTGCAGCTGTGCTGGCTGTCCCATATCACCTCCCTGTGCTTTAGCACAGCATCTAGAAGGATCTGTTCCATGATCTTCCCAGGCACAGATGAAAGTCTGACAATCAGTAGTTCTCTTAGACAAAGAAAACCTTCTGTAGACAACAAAATGGAATTTGATTGGCAAACTATGATTTCTGTGGTAAATATATCCATGTCTATTCCCTCTGACATAACTTTACAATGGTGTGTGAGACTGGAGTAGATGTCCCTTGTTGTGTTTCAGCGTAAGGGAGCATGATGATGTATAGTTTTAAAGCCTCAATCATTTAGTAATACTGGGGATTTTGTTTGGCTTTTGTTTGTGGGTTGGTTTTGGGTAGTTTTAGATTTTTTGGGATTTTTGGTTGATTGGTTGGTTTGGTTTGATTTTAGTTTACTGGTTTTGTTTTATTTTGTTGGAGTTTTTTTTTACATACAGTCTGAAAATATAAAAAACCCCATTTCTTCATCTTTCTTAGCCTTGGTTCTCCCTGATCAAACACAGGTGCTAGCTGCAAGCCCTGAAAAAGTGAAAAGTGACTGCAGTTGAAGTCCAGCACTGACAGTGTTCAGAACTGACTGCAAGGTTTAAAGTCCTGTTTTCTACACTGCAGTCCTCATATAAAGTAATATTTTGTTCCTGACTGCTTTATGAGTGTGGTTAAATTTGTGCTATTAGGGGCTTGATCCAGGTAGTTTTGACATGCTACAATAATAAATTGTGAATCACACCATGAGAAGCAAAGAGATATTGAACCTGCAGCTGTCTTCTGGTGAGTAGCACCTATCCTTTAAGACAAACAGCTTGCAGCTGGAATCAGTACGACATGATTCAGTGTAGTAAGGGTCTGTAGTCAGCACCCCTAAACTCCTAATCGTCTAAAAACCATGGGCACACTCAGGAGACAATACTTCTCCTGTATAAGAGCTGGAAAACTCTACCTGTGAGATTCAAATAAGCTGTAATTTTTATGTATTTAAAGATCAAAAGGCCCATATGTTAAACATTAGAACCTAAATATATTACAACAGTAATTTGAAGATCAAGCAGTTAGGAGGTAAATTTCTAGAGAATTAAATAATTACTTACTACAGTGTTAATTCAGAAGAGACCTCAAGCTCACATACAGGATTTTCTAAAGGTTAAGGAAAAATACCAGTGGAAATTGAAGTCACAGCAGACCTTAGATTTAAGGAAAGCAACTGCAGATCTCCAAGATGATCTTAATAGTTTAGTCCAGACCTAAAGGCATAGATAGAAAAGAGCTTATAGCAAATGCTAATAAAGTTAATTTAGAAAACTCATAGAGCTGGGAGGAATTTTATTAAAAAAAAAAAAAGTTTAAAGTATGACTGCAGTAGTCTTTGAGCTATAATTCAAATATCTTGAATGAGCAGTAATGCCAAGCAAAGGCATCAGATTCGGCATATCACACAGGCTACTTTCTATAATGACTGTTCATAAACTCTAAGCATGGAACGAGCAGTTCAAGGAAAGTACTGACACCCCACAAACAGCACTATATATATACATGTTGCTTAACTGTGCTTTTCCAATCTTCAGTGTTTTCCTGTTTGTGTTACCCAAACACAAACTGGTAAACACTGAACTTTGAGTTCTTCACAAAGCTAAGAAATCCAATTTGTCACTTTCTAGGGTTTTGCCTGAAATCTGCACTGTAACTTAGTCTCACCTATGCATTTCTGCTGATAATTTTGAGAAACTTCTAAGTACACATCTGTTCCTTACATTACTATGCTGGGTGTAAGGTTAGGCAGCCACAAATAAAAACAAAGTGCCTGTTACCTCATAGTCAACCTGGCAAAATTCTGCCCTTAGCATGCACAGGTTTTAACATAATAGACAAAAGAAACAAAGGTATACAGCAAGGTGCAGGTTTTCATGCAAGTGCCATATGCCATATAACCCAGTAACTGACCCCATGCAACATCTGGGAAACCTGATTGCATCCCAAGGACACCTCAGCAGTCTCCAGAGGGATGAGGTGACAGGGCCATGGGAGGGGACACAGCCTGTGCACTGCCTCAGCCTGTGATTACAGGCTTGATTGCAGCCTTGCAAGCAACACAGAGGAGCACTGGCTTCCCTGAAGTGAATCACATGTTCAAAACATCCAACTTCTATTTTCTGCTGTTTGGGTGGTTTTGCCTTTTTTTAAAAAAGTCAAATCTCAAATGAGACTTGGGTCCTCTAAAATGATGAGAAGACCCAGGGCACTCCAGAACAGCATAGCTTGTCTGCGGTGGGGAGGCTGCAGGACCCTGCCTCTCTCAGCTTCCTCTCTCAACCATGCTTCCCAGCAGGAACCCGAATATAATCTTCAAGTACAGGCTGGGTGAAATTTCTGCTATGTGGGTGGGTAAATTAATGACCTCTTCACACAGCAAACTCTAAAATATGGGCTAACTATAGTCAGGTACATTTTGGTTTAAAACAACCACTGATAGCAGAATAGAAAAGGATAGCTCAGAAAGGATGGTCTCTTTTTTGTGTTTCAGTCCCGTGTGCTAAACATGGTTTGAACATACCTGCTGTATCTCATGCTGCAACCAGACTGGTCAGGAAAACTGCAGAAAAACAGTCAGTCAAAGACAGCTAACCCAAACAAATTTTTTGCAAGAATAAGCAAGTCTGACTAAATATGCACATGGAAATTCCTATTTTTCCAGTTGTCTATACACAGTTACCATATCCTCATGTAGCATTTTTCTATAAAACTATCATCTGTAAAATTGTTATACATCTAAATAAGAATACTAAAAGAAATTTTAAAACTTTAAAAACATTTCAAAATACCGAATTTCAAATGTTTTGTCCAAGTTTCTGGTGCAGCTGTTCAGCAAAAACATATAATCTGCAATGGTCTGATAACAGACCATAATGTTTTGTACTGAACTGTTTGTGTAAGGAACATGTACTCTTGGGTTGTAGGTTACATTTCCATGTCATACCTACTTATATTGGCTAGACTGCATAAAGTCTGTCACCTCAGGCACGAATTGTGAGCAGGCTAATCATAGCTACTGTGCTGCTGTATGTTATGTCTGGCAGAGAACATGACTAAGACAACAGTTCTGGTCGGATTTCATCTTTTCAGATGCAAGTCAACAGGAGGGATCAAAGAGCAGAAAGACAGCCCCATTCCTGACTTAAGTATAGGCTCTTACCCTGACAGAGGTGTGGACCAAAACACCAGTTTTACCACTGACTATATCTAGCAAAGATGGGGATGATAAAAGTGTACTCTGAGACAGATCTCCCTGTCCAAATCTAGCTTCCAGGAGGAGTACTCTGAAGCCATGGCTCTGCTGTGCACAGACTTGAAGCATTTTTCTCCATGTTTGCAAGCTCTGCTAAAGAAAAGCAAATGTTAGGATCCCTGAGCTTGGCAAGATTTTGATGGTTTAAGAATTACAAAATAGGTAAAATATTAGGTGCTACAGAAATCACAATTGAGCACTGAAAAAGTAAGTATTCACTAACTTTGTATGATGCTAATTTATCCTACATGAAAAGAACATCACCAAAAACCTCTTAGAAAAACCTTAAAAAGGTGCTGTCCTGATGAGAAAACAAATCCCACATAAAAAAGGAATGCAGTGCTGCATGCCACTCTTACATCACACCTCTCTTCAATTCTGGCACTTAAGTCTGAACCTGCAAATTTTATTTATTTTATTTCTCTTTTTAGTTGTGGGACAGAGCTCATGATGCATGAAGGCTTGTTAGACTTTTGATAGACATAAGGAAATACTCAGCTTCTAGAACCTATAGGTCTAATACGAAGCTCAGAATGATTCTAGAGTCCTAGAGAAGGTAAAATTAATGCACTGAACATGCCAAAGAAGCCAAGTTTGGGGTTAGATTTCAATTGCAACATCATCCTATAAGATACACTTTGTAACTAGTCTTCATCCACTTATCTTAATTTTAATGAACATCTCATTAAATATCTACTGATCAATTTCATATATGTATGGATTAAATTGCTGCTTTGTACTTCTTGTGACAGCTTAGAGTTCATCCTATATAAGATACTAAACAAACAAAATATGTTTTTAAAGCTAACCAAAATACAAAAATAAAGCTTTACTCCACAAACAGCTTTATACAGGCCTCAGCTCAAGAGTTATGTGCCATTTAGGTCTTGCTTCCAGCCACCCTTTCCTTTCTTATGGGACAATCTGAGGAGGAGTTGGGACAAATATTCTGGGATCACAGTCATTTTTTCACAGGGAACAAAGATAATTTCCCATTTAACCTAAAGGGCACAGTTGTGCAGCCATCAAACTGCAAACGGCTGTTTTGCTCAGCCAAGGGTGCACCAGCATCTGTGCTCACTACTGTGTTTAACATGTACTGACCTCAGCCTATCCTGTGGCACCCCTGTGCATAGCAGGAGGCTGCCAGACATGATCACTCTAGTCTCTCCTTCCTTGTGTCTTTCTAGGAAGGACTCCCTTCCTCCTTCTCCTCTGGTACTGTCACCTGGCCGTTTATTACCTGTCACTCCAGCACAGTCTCTCTCCGGTCACACTGGGCAGAATATGGCTAAGAAAAAAGCACGTGTTTGTGCTTCTGTGCTGCTGTTCACAGGTTAAATCCTCAGAAACAGGTACCCTGTTAGCAAATCTGTGAGTAACTGTTCACCCTGAAACTCAGGAAAAGCCCTTTTAATTAGCATGTCATTTTCCGCTTGATGCAAAATACATGAAATAAAGTTGTCTTGTTGCAGCTTGTTTTTTCCACATTTAAAGGATTAAACACAAGAAAGATGGATGACCAAATTAAGCCTTCCTAAATAAATCTGTGCTTAAGTATTCTTCAGAGAGACAGCAAAATGTAGGCAGAAAATGATAATGTGGGCTTGCAGCATCCCTTATACTGCCCCCAACTTAAGCACAGACCATCCTTCCTGAGAATTATGTGGTTCTGCGCATACTTTAAAACTCCCTCACAAGAAGTCCTAAATCACTCTTTTCTTTCTAAGTGAAACACTGAAGAATACTGCCACTCAATATTTGTCATATTCTTTGAGGGTTTTGATGACTACGACATTGTTCAAAGCCATTACAATCCTATCACCAGATGGCAGATGTTCACATAACACAACCAACACACAGAAACACTTACACTGGAAGGACTGATTAAGTCTCTGTGGTGAACAATGAAGCTCGGGAAGTGTTCTGGTGTATCATCTGCAGCTACAGTTCTCAACAAGCAACACTTCTATTGTTGAAGAAAGAGCACACATGAGCTTGCTCTTACAGTCAAGTCTTGCTCTTACAGTCTAGTCTTGAGTGCTGAGTGGGATACAGACAAGAGCTTTTTCTCATTCTTTTTCTCATTCTTCAGGAAATACTGTTTCATTCAGAAGTGTTTTTTTCTGGGTGTTTCAAAGTCACATACTCTCTTAGTAAAACTTTTTGTGCCTGAGAGAAATATATTAGCCTGGGCAATAAAAAAAGTCATATTATGTTTGAATGATTACTATTTGTCATGCATTTTATTTGCAATAATATGACCATCTGCCATAAAGACTGTAAATCCGACAGAGTAGTGCATTTAATCAATTAAAAATAATAAGATCTCAGATCTCCTGTAGCATGTTTTTCCTTCACAGAAATGGTCATTAGCTGAATCTGAGCAGTTTGTCAGAAACAGCATAATTGGATATTGAAAGCACAGGTCAAAAGTCAGAATCTTGTCAACCCTAGCCTTGCAAACAAAATATTATTGGACACTGAGAAAGTCACTTAGTATTAAATTCAATGAGGGACATAAATACATTAACAATTACAAAGCTAAGTTTTGGACTTTTTGTGCAGCATGCAGGGCACAGGAAAAAAAAAAAGTGAGCCAAAGAAAGCTACTGCCATCATATTTTCCAGCAAACTCATACACAAATATGATTGGTATTTCCCAAAAATGCCAGCTTCATTGAGCCCTCAAGGAACAGACAGACAACTATTTTATGACCTGACTGGGAGTCAAGAATGAAAACTGAGCTAAGTCACTGAGCTTTGTCAACATCAAATATTTGCACACATCATCACCCAGAACTGCAGGTGCCCATGGGACTTCAAGCTCAAAAATTGCATGTTTATGGACGTGCCCAAAGCCAGTATTTAAATAAAGAATTTCAGGACTCCCTGGTGCCAGCAGGGTTTCTTCTTCTGGTTCTGACTCTGTCTCCGTAACAAATAAAGGCCTGCCCTCTAACAATGGTCTGTGCCCTCTAATTAAATGCCTCATAGCTGCACTGAAAAGTGACACAGCATTTCCAATTCATAACAGAGAAGCAGCTTCCACCCTACCTTTTCCTCCATTACTGTACTTAAATTTCACATTTCAGGAGTCAGGCTTAGGAGTTAGCTCTGGTTATTGAATTACACAGAGACAGAAAGATAAATCCAGTCCTGTGAATGAGGTATTAATTATTGCTACATTAATACTGAATTAGTTATGTATAAATTAAACTGCACACATTTTCCACATAAAGAAATGGTGAGAGGCATACAAAAATCCAAAACTTTCAGATGCTGACTAGTTTAGATAAACAGCAAAAGAATAAAATATACCTAGAAGAATAGAATGAAGAATAGAATAACTGCACTGTTTCTCCAACTGCAAGCAACTACCCAGCTGTTTCTACCTGAAGTAAAAATTCCTATTTCCATAACAAATTCATGCCTATATTTCCTTTCATCTGAGCTAAAAATGCCAGTGGACACAACAAGTGCATGAAGATATGAGATTTCAAATTAATAAACATTTCCCTCAATTTAGAAGGGATGCAGCACTCGCAGAAAACAGTTTGCACCTAGCCTTTAACAGGGGGTTTTATGTTTACATATAGACAGAAAACCTTTTACATCTGAACAAAGTACAGTAATGAAAAACTCTGTTACAGTAAACTTATAAAAGATGACCCTGAAAAAATCCTAAACTAAACCTTTGGGAGGCTATAATCATCCACCCCACAGACACACACTTGCAAAAGGCATATACATTAAAGAATGAAATGATACATTAAAAATGGCAAATTACAACCAATCAATCAGAAATTTTACAAGACAGGAAAATTCCTTATAAATTAATATTTTTTCTCAATCAGTTAATGTTCTAAAAAACCAATTTAGTTTCTGCATTTGTTTAATTATAGAATATGTGTCTTGGGTGAAAAATTTTAATTTTATTTATTTGAAGATATTTATCTCAACCTTCAAACTTATATCTTCATTACTGCAGGCTGATTTTCCATTCAAATGAATATTTCATCTCATCTTACTTTCTATTTCACATTTTACTTTATTTTTTCTTCTTCCACATTTCTAAGACAGGAAATATATTTTAAGTCAAAAACGTTCTTGCAAAACAAGCTAAAATAAATATTTTGTTAGTTATTTCAGCTATTGATCCCTATTCTTCACTAGAAAGGAAATGGGACCATCAAGCCCTTACTCTGAGGAGCTGGATGTTTACCCAGTTCTGCAGGAGCTCATGCCTTTTAATGAGGCAAGCCCCCATTCAGTTACCACTAAGAAGTATCAAACCAACTGGCCAGTGAGGGTTGAATGCTCCCTTTGTAACCCCCTCTGCAGACTGAGTCAGAATACAAGAATGAGCTTTGTGATGCGCTATTGACTCACATTATACCTCAGATCCCCAGATTAGCCCTTGTTGTAAGCGTTGGCAGCCATCAGAAAAGGGTAAATGCTGCTCTGAGACTTCCAGGACTCCAAATCTGGTGTTCTAATTAGTAAGAAACAAGTTCTAAAAGCTGGCAGCAGCTGCAAATTGATAATCACACCATCAGCTAACAAGGACCAAGAAAAAACAGGAGAGAAAATCCATGCCGGATTATTTTCATCCCCGTTTGGATGGGAATTCTGTTAGAAGAGCAAGGGTCTACAATAAAAAAGCACTTTTCCTCTTAGCTTTTCCTTTGCAAAAAGACTGAAGCATTAGGAGATAAAGATGTAAAGATAAAAAAGAGATAAAAAGTTACAAGGGTCTGAGTAGAGTGTGGGCAGTGTAAGAGCAGTGTCCCGTGAATAGTTACTTTTTTATCATACTCACAGAAAACTACAGCAACAAGTGACCTCAAAAAGCTAACGGTTTATGGCAGCCAACATCTCCTTTACCCATCTGTTTCTACAAAAAATTTGCAGAGACACTGTAAAAAAGTTGAGATATCCCATCCAGTGACTGTTTTAGAATCAGATGAATTGCCCCTTTGGAAATCTTTGTGTCTGCATGTGTGTCTACCTCCACAGAATTTGGAGAGCCTAGACAACTTCCTGAGGAGAGTCAAATCCCACCAATGGAGTTCAGAAATCAGGGCAAGAACAACTACCAAGAGCTAAATGGCAGAGCCCTAATCTTCATGGCAGTTTTCTTCCATATCTGTGTAATAAAAGAGCTCTGGTTGCTATCAACTGCATAGGAAAAGTTGCACAGGCAAATAAAAATGGTAAGTTTGAAAGCATACTCCTATTCAGGCTGTTTCTAGGAAAGATTCGTCTACTAATAGTGATCCAAAAGGACCTTCCAAGATCACATTCAAAACTTGCTTTGGAGGAAGGCTAAAGTGTACGCATTTCTGTAGCTTAAGAATACTATTAGTATTGTTTCCACATATGATGTTGCTATTCAGAATATATTTTAAGATATACATTTTAAGTTTATTTGAAATTTGCCTGATACACTACAAATATATTCAAATTTGAGACAGTGTCTGAACCTTAAATAAACTGGTAAGAAAAATCCAGTATGGTAGGAGGGCCTGTGGATTACTTTCAAATCACAAAGAGAAAAAAAAATGTATAGTCCCCTAAGGTCTACTACCTTCCAGTAGTAGTTCTGGTACTATGTTGTGTAATATAAAATTCAGTGAACATTAGAGAAAGTGATTCTATTTTCTTTGTAATTCATTGCTTCAAATATACTTCTGGCAAGAACAAAGACATATAGAAAAATGTTATTTTCATAATATTTGAGGGGTTCTGCTGAGACACAGAATTCCATGCAGATATCCCTCTATCCCTCACTCCTGAGGAAATTAAAGAGAAATCAGGCTTTGGTGCTTTTAAATCCCCTGCCACAGAGCTGATTTTGCAAACTTTATTATACTTTCCATTTCTGCTGACAGGCTGTACATTCCAGTGTGCACTTGAAAACAGAACAAGTTCTGCTTCACTTTAAATGGAAATACACAATGTTAACTTACCAGGAGCCTGGGCAGACACAGCTCTCAGTCTGACTGGTTACCACACAATTAAGCCAAACAGCTAACGGCTTCTTGCTAAATCCAGCTTGCTTTCCAGGAACACTAACCATGTTTTATGGAATCTGGGGAAGTGGAAACCTGTAACTGCTGATGCTCAGATCCCTGGCTAAAAACAACAACAGCTTGAGCATCACTGCATCTATAGGACTGTGGGACTAGAGAAAAGCCTTTAGAAATATTCTTGGCTGTCCAAATCTGAAAGCAAGACTCAAAGTGGGATTTTATCAAATCATGTAGATAAAGAGATGTTTCATAATCTAATTATACATAAGAGTATGTTCTGATGAAGTGATTACTATGGTATCTTCCATTTTTGGCATTCCATAAATACTATTTTTTCAGTCACTCTTTCTCTTGAAGTTCAAAAGAGAGTTACACAGCTTGTTACCAAGCAATAAAGATTACTTTTATCAACACTGAAGGAAACTTCTAATTACATGAGTCAATGGAGGTTTACAACTAAATAAACAGTTAGGAAAACTGGAAAAAAATTATAATGGAGGAGATAATGTCTGATGAAAAGTGTAATGTCCAGCCATTTACTCATGTCTTACATGAAGCATCTATTTACAAAGAAAATAATGATGGAATGTGAAAGTGATTAGATACTAACAAAATAAGCTTTTTGGGTACTTTCACCAAGGTAATAGCATTGTATTTAATAGACTTTTAAAATCTTTTTTGAAAAAGATATCCCTTTAGTTTTTACAAAACAAAAGGCATATTCTGATCAGAAAAAAAAGCGCCCTATTGCACACACAAATACATATTTTTCTGCTCTGTAAGCTGTTGGTTTTTCTGTTATGCTTTTACTGCCCTTGTGAGACCCCCTGGAGTACCATGTCCAGTTCTGGGGCCCTCAGCACAGGAAAGATGCTGACTGTTGGAGCGAGTCCAGAAGAGACAACTAAGCTGATACAGCAATGAAGCACCTATCCTACGAGGACAGGTTGACACAGCCGGGACTGTTTAGCCTGCAGAAAAGAAGGCTTTAAGGAGACCTTTTAGTACTTTCCAGTACCCAAAGGTAGCCTTCAGGAAAGCTGGAGAGGAACTTTTTACAAGGCACATAGTGACAGGGCAAGGAGCAAGGACTTCAAATTGAAAGAGAGTAGTTTTAGAAAAGTTATTTTAAGAAATTCTTTAGTACAAGGGTGGTGAGGCACTGGAACAGGTTGCCCAGAGAGGCTGCAGAGAGGATTCCCCATCCCTGGGAGTGTTCAAGATCAGGCAGGATGGGGCTCTCAGCTGTCTAATCAGAAGTTCCCAGCCCATGGTGGAGGGCTTGAAACAAGATGGTCTTTAAGGTCCCTTCCAGCCCAAGTCATTCTATGATACCATGCTGAACCAATGTTCCTTAGCGCCGTTAGTTTGGACCTTGAGAACCAGATATGGCATTTAGCTACAACAACAAAGATTTACTTTAATGGCAGAAAAAACTCAAGAAATATTTCTTGACAACTATTTGGTGATATATTTTTAAATACCAGGATCTTTTTCCTCATTTTGAGAACAGAATAACCATTTCTTTAATTTAAAAAAAATCCTTACAGAAAACAGAAATCCAATTATGGATCAGAAACAGAGATTCTAAAATACTATTTTTGACAATACAAAATATATTCCAACCACTGATTAATTTTATCGTATTTATTTTACTGCCTCCTCATGTTTGAACTAGCATCCATTATAAGGAACAAGGGTCATTCCTTCTCTGTTCTATTCATTATTAATTTCCATCAGACATGATTGTAAAACTGCTTCATCTGAACAACCCAACAAGTACATTGGTTTCCTTGAGGGCTTTAAACCGGGAAAGTTCATTTAGCTTTAGAAAAACTTGGATTTTTTGTAATTCATGTTCATTCCTACTTTTCCACTCCTGCTTCTATTTTTCTCTTTTCAACAAGAAAATGGACCATCTAGATATAGTAGAGAGTTATAAAATTCTCAATTTAAAATGTCCAAAACATATTTAAGGGCTGAATGTTGCTTTATATATTATCTACAAATGTGCAAGAGAAAGCAGTCTGCCCTGCTGCTGGGTTCTTTTGCTGCTGGGGAGCAGGAGCAATGTGCTACACAGAAGGTCACAGCTAGTGTGAGCTAGCAAAGAATGAGGTAGGAAGTAGGAAAATGAAACAAACAACAGTTAGGTATGCTTCACTGTAAGCCAGGGGCATACAAAACACAAGTTTAGATGGCTACACAGTGTGCTAGATGCCACATTAACACAGTGATTGCTCTTAGTACTAATAAAAGCATTTCCATGCAGAAAATCATACAGTATTACCCAGAGTCACTGTTGATTTCTGTCATCCTGCTTCAGTAATCTCAAAGTACTCCCACTTCCAGGAGGCAAGAGTATGATCCTCTGATTAAAAAAATGCTTCTTAAAAGATGCTTTAGTTAGATGCTGAAAACCCAGGGCAGATCAACCCATAGGCATTGCTTGTCCTTCCTCAATGCCAACCGGAGAGTAAACCACAAGAATAGGTTTTGCCAAAGGTAGATGAGCACTCTTCAACATCCTGATCTCCCACCCAGGAGAGAAACCTTGGTTCCTATCTGAGAAATTAGAATGTGCCCCAGATGCATCCTAGACTGAAATCACAGGAAATCAAAGTGCTGCAGGATTGGGGCAGGAGTGGCTGATGCAAATGGGCATTATTTTTTCCCTTGTGTATTACCCATTCCTCCATATCGTTCTGGGTGGGTTTGATTTTTGGTTGGTTGGCTGGGGGGTGGTTTGTTTTGGTTTGGTGGTTTTTTGGTTGGTTGGTTGGTAGCTTTGGTTGGGTTGTTTTTTTGGTTTTTGTTGGGTTTTTTTTTTTGTTTGTTTGTTTGGTTGGTTGGTTTTTTTGAAGATGAAACAGCTGTACCTAACAGCAAATACCTCTGCTTGCAGTATTGAATATTAAAGAAGCAAACTACAGAAGTTGCCTTGCCCTTTCTTATTTGAAATTCTTTGGTTTAATATTAAATAAGTTTTAATGTCTAACTTCTCATAATTTTAATGTCTCTCTAGCATTTTCAAGCACCAAATACAGTTTTGTTCTACCTCCTCAAACACATACTAAGACTTAAATGTTTACAGAAAGCACAGAGTTGTCTTTGCATTGGTTTCTAACAGACTGCACAAAGGAAGTGAGTCTTAAATGTCCAAGTACTTGCTCATTACCAAGAGATAGGGATGCATATATATTAAAGAATTACCTCACCTTAAAATTTTTATTTAATTCCCTCTATGCAAAATCAGAAAGGTCAAGATGAAAGTGCCTAATTTTATGCAGCACCATCTTTAACAAAAGTAAGTTTGTGTAGATGCACTAGAAAAAGTCCTAGCAGAGATCTACAATCTGTGCCTTCTGTTTTGTCAAGGAAGTCTGGAAATTACTGAGCTTAGAAATAGGTTTTTTTGAAGATTGTGCATAATTAAAGATGGAATTTGCATGAAATGTAGCAAACAATTTCTATATGCAATACTGGTAAGCTACTCTAAGACTTCTATAAATGAAAAACAAATTTTAATCATGACCTACAACTGCTTCCACATGCTAGCAGAGACAGATATTCATAGAGAATAATTACAATATATATTCTCAAATATCCATATATAGTTCGGATGCTGCACAAATTATGTCAAAATGTCCCCAAACCCAAAATCCCACCTACCTGATTCCCATTTGAATTCTGTTCTCCTGCAGTATCTGGATTAGGTCACCTGTATCAACCAGGAGTAGCTGGGAAAGCATTATGCATGCTGAAATCAGTTCTGGATAAGGATTGCTGATGTGGCCTGAAAGACTTTGAACAGAGAACCATCTCTCACCATATTTTTAGGCAGAATACAACTGATGCTCCATACATTTTAATATTCTTTCTGCATTCACTTGACCCCAGTCATCCTGGGATTATGGCTGTATTGGCCTTTTAAAGAGGTCTTGCAGGAAACAGCATGGTGTTCAGGCTCTTCCCATACAAAAGCACATAGAGGAAGTCAGGGACCAACTGTCTGGGAAACTTGTTAGCCTTTTCTGGAATGACAGTATAATTTTTTTTTTCCTTTTTTTTAAGTATTTGCTCAGCTGTGTGCAATATCTGCCTGTCTATGATATATATTGATTAGTTGTATTAACATTACTTTCCCATTAAATGAGAAAACACTGTTAGAAGTAAGGGTCTTTTATACAAACAAAATAGCAATTTCGGTCGAGGGGGAGAGCCTGAAAAATTCTCCAGATGGGGAAAAAAAGCCAAAACATCTCTCAGTTTACCTGTAGCAGCACCAGTAATGACATCAAATTTGATTGACATATCTATCAAAGGCAAAAAATGTATGTCTGATATGGAAGAAATTATCATATCCAATACACAGACCTGGTTATACATCCAGGAGAAGTACACCTGAACAACAGGAATGTGTCTTCAGCTTTTTGGGGGACACAGCAGGAGCCAATTTGGAAATCAAGAACTGGGGGGAGAGGCAGCAGCATGCACATAGATATATGCACAAAAATACACCCACATCTGAAATAATGGAGCACAGAAAAAGATATGGGCTTAAGAAAACTAGCTGCTTCTTTAGCCTTTTCTGAGGCTAAGGAACAGCCAATCATATTTGCAAAACATAAGATATATTTATTTAGAAGTATAAAAAATTTTACCTGTCTGTCAAATAGAAGTAGCTACTTACCAGTATTGCACAATTTAGTGCAGGTATACGGGAGAAGTTTGAAAAAAAGGTTAAACACTGGTGGGACATCAATGGTCTTTGCCTCATGGGAAGAGATTGTAAGACTGGAGTATACTTAAACAAGGAGGTCTTTGGGAATCTCTTTCCCCATCTGTGTTTTGGAAGTGTGCTTGGGGGTTCAGGTAGCGGGGGGCATGGCTCGGTGCTTCACACAACCAAGTAACTATTTGTCTTTCTCTGGGAATATCCATCTATCTTCTGAGGACCACACATAATCTGCAGCAGTAAGAAGTGTGCAGCCACAAGGAGCACATCTCTCTGCAGTGGTCCAACATGGACAGCAAGGCTGGTACAGAGACCATCGCAGAGCCCAAAGACAGCAACACGGTTCATCAGCAAAAATGGGATGGCATTTCAAGTGCAAAGCAGTACAGTGCCTCTAATCTGAGAATCAGGGTTTATTAGCATGATCGTTTTTCTGAACAAAAGTGACGAAACTGGCTGAGTGTGCATCGGTTTCCTGCTCTTCATCACACGTTAGAAATGAGTGGTTCAAGCTGAAATCTCAGCTCTGTGGAGTCAATAGCTAAATACCTGATGTGAGAACTTAAGGTGGTCTGTAAAATTGACTGCATTCATTTGTAGTTTTGCCTCTCATTGTATTTGTATGTTGTCTGCCAGTGGTCTTCATATTTATTCTCACTAAATACTTTGATATGCGTAAGTGTTAAATCTCTCCTTTCTGTGCTACCAGGACTTTCCAACATATATGAGGAAACAAACTAAAGATGTGCAGTTATAAAACACTTCAGTGTTCAAGGTACATATTTTAGAGTATGCAAAATATGGCTGAGGTTTATGTATGTTATAAGGATGTTTTAATAATACATATGGGAATAAAATTTCAAATATTAGTACCCTGAATGTTCATTTTCTGATGCTGACAGCATCTTTTATATGTGTAAAAATAGAATAAGCAAAGAGTAATGTTTTAAAAGTTCACAGCACACCTTGAGCAACAGCTGAGCCAGCCAGCTGTTTTTTAAAGTATAATCAGCCCTTTACCTGCATCTAGACTGGCTTGAAAAAAAAATCAAACATAATCAGTAAACTTTAAGTATAGGAAATTATTAATGCTCACTTTTTAAGTAAAATTTATGTAGTCCAGTAACTTATGATTTAAGTAGAAAGTATAGTTTAAAAAGACATCCAATGTCAGTGTTGATGTTAAAAAGCAAAGGGGAAATGAATCTAAACAGTCCTATAAATAAGTATTTCCCCCTCTGATTTCCAAGTTCACTTTAGAAGTGAAAGCATAAATTCTACTTTTAATCAGGTATAATTCCTCATGGCATACTTTTTTATTCTTTATTTGCTACTAATATTGACTTACAACAGTGGAAATGTGCCAGAGCAAAGATGTGGAAGTGTCGAAGGCAGAGGCCTCTGCTGCAGGCTAGAACTGAAAAATGCTCCTGCCTTGCTGATGGTACACAGAGAAGGTGGCTGGGAATTCTCTTTTCACAGTAAAAGAGGATATAAAAAGGAACAGAAATGTGTACCTACATTATGCTTCATGATACCAGGTGTACAGAAAGAGTTTGAAATGTGTATCAGTCACAGTACTGGGTCAAATACATCTGTCAAGCTTATGGATCCAAATACGACGGAAGCCACAAATAAATTAGTTGGAAAGTGAAATGGCAGTATGTCAGAGTCTAGGACATCCCTCTGACTGCCCTGGTTGTCTCAAGACCCTAGCAGAGGTCTCACAGACCCTGGCAAGAAGTCAAAAACACCTGTGGTTTTCATTTTAGCCTGTGGAAAACTGCCAACTCTGGATGAGGTATTACAAGCCAAATGGGTTGGAGTACTGTAATAGGTGAACTAACACAGGGTATAAAAGTAGAATTTTGGGGTTTTTTAAAATGTAATTCAGGGATACAAGATGGAGGAATCTGGGCATGCCCTAGGTTTTTTTTCCTTCTTCTTTTCCTCCATGTGTCGGTGTGATAGTGACATTTTTCTATTGGTCTAGGATAGGGACACATTGTCCAACATAGATTTTAGGTACTGGTATGGGAACTGTAAACATGGTACACGTAATTTTGAGTAAATAATGTGGGAGATGCCCAGGCTCAAGGTGAGACTGCCATGGCTTCTGTACTGGCTCTGACCTCAGCAGGTCAGAGAGAAAATATTTTAGATAAGAAGAAATAAACAACCTTGAAAACACAATTGGAAGCATTCCAGACCTCTTCTTCAGCCGAGTTTGGGCTAGCGAAGCAAAGACTCTTTTTGGATCTCTCTTGGGGTCACCCTGACCCATAGGAACCCTGAGAGAGAAGAAATCCACAGCAGTAGAGAAGAAAGCAAGTAAAGAACTACAGTACATGCTCAATGGATACAGCAAACATCTTTAGAAACAGAAGGGGACTGATACAGGGAAGATTACCAAGAAACCATAGTGCTAATTAGGCCCCATGCTGATCCAGCCACCTCACAGGCAGGCTGTGAGTACAGTCTGTACAGAAACTAAACTACCACTTAGTGGATGCTAGGGCAAAGCTGATAAGGGCCCTGTCCTTCAGATAAATACCATCTCCTGTCATGGTACAGATCAAGCTTCTACAAGAAGAATGAACATATTAGAATTTTGACCCTGAGAATCAACATTTTTAGTCTCTCAAGTCAGGATTTTGCAATTATTCATTCCTATGACAAATCTCACTAAGCTACGTATCCTGTAAAACTCTCTTATGAGAAAATTCTTTCCAGCACATAGAAAGAAAAAGTGGTATTTTTGACACATTTTACAAGTACACCTCAGGATTATTTAGCTTTTCCTTGAACATTTAAAATCTATAATAAACATTTAAAACTATTTTCTTGTTTCAGAGTGAAAGCATTTTAAAATGATCAGATTTCAACCTCATGCAATAGCTAATGACAAAACATTGCAAAATCATGCTTAAAAAGAAGGTATTTAGACAGAGGTTACAATATTTTCAGCAGAACACCATTGCAAGAAAAGAGAATCCAACTTAATATCTGCAGGGACAAATTACAGAAAAATTATCCCTCCTGAATAACTGAAACAATCTTCTTAATTACAGATTGTAGCCCACACATTTTATTTAATTGACAGTAACTGCTTGATTTTTTTATATTCTTTAGGGAAATTTAATTTAATTTCTCTATTTGAGCAAGCATGAGAATTGTTTTTCTATAGCTACATCATACAGGACTAATAACACAATGTAATGCTTATTGTTTGGCCTTCAGTTTTTGTAAGTATTTACTTGCTGTTTAAAGGACACCAGCCTTACTACTTAATTTGATTGATTTAGTAGTAGAAAAGCATTAATCTAATGTTCAAAAGCTGCAATGATACAAATAAAAATCAGTAAAAGGGCACATTTTAAAAATGGAATTTTAATTAATCATTCAAATGAGTTATTAGCATAACTTCTGATTCCTCCTTCCTGAGGTTTTCAAGATTAAATGTCTTTCTGTAAGGGATATTTCAATTATTAATAAATTACTAGTTCAAAGTTTAACTGCATAAAATATAAAAGTCCCCATTAGAGGGCTAATTACTTAACAGACTAACAGCATCTCAAAATAAAGTCCCTCTCATCAAAAGAAGAGACATGTCTCTTTTGCCCTGTGGTCTTCAAAATACGTTACTCATTCAAGAGTCTGCTGTATTGCTTCACACATGAGAATCATGCCTGTATCACAGAGACAGTACTTACTCAGAACTCAGCACATCAGCTGAACTCTCAATCTCACTAAAAATCTTAGTCTGTGAACCTTTTTCAGGTTTCACTGAATGTTAACAGTAACAGGTCTGTTCATTGCATGGTAAAGATTTATAATCTTCCTTATGCAATTAAAGACAGTAATAATTTCAAATATTGTAGAAATATAAACATGAAGAGTAATTTCTACTCCCTTCTATACTTTCAGATTGTTATGCTCTTATGCCGTCAGATGTTAAAGTGGGGATTTTTAGACCACTGGAGCATAATACAGACTCAGCATTCTGGAAATGTAACTCAGTCTGAACCCTTTAGGGAAAAAAAATTTAGTCATTGAGGAATACTATTTAATAGTCATCTGTTTACTAAGTTCAGACATTTCTCCTTTCTCTCCACTTTGTGGTACAACTGCAGACATTAATCTTAGCGCTGTTGACAGTTTAAATAAGGCCTTTAGAAGCAAGTAGGTATTAGCAAAAAAAATGTGCTAAAAGCATGCAGGTTTTCAGTTTATCTGGTTTTAATTTCATGTTGTGTCTTCATGCACATTGCAAATTCTCTAGTGCTGTTTATGATCTTGGGAATTTTTGATTACATATGCATCTCTGCTGATGTATCCCACCAGAGTAAAATGTCTGTTCTTTGGCTTCCTCCTCACAGAACTGATCCAGCACTGTATCAGCTAAGTCAGAGATTATTTCTTCTCAGTAGCTGTTCCACTGTTGTGTTTTAGATTCAGAATGCGAATCATGGTAACATACTGATGTTTTGGGATTTTTCTGTGTTTATCCCAAGTCGAGGAATTTTTTTCCCTTGTCTCCTGCTCCACCAGTGAGGAGGTGAGCAAAAGAAACTGTGAGGGAGTACGGCTTGGGACAGGTGACCAGAACTGACCAAAAGGATATTCCACACCACAGAACATCATGCCCAGTATATATACTGGGGGGAGTTACCAGGAAAGGGCTGGTCTGGGTTCAGCAAGAGGGGTCTGGCAATGGTCTGTGGGGGATGAGCAATTGCATTGTGCATCACTTGTTTTTCCCATTTTTATTATCATTATTATAATTTATCATTATTACTGTATTTTACATTATTTTAAATTATTAAACCGTTCTTACCTTAACACACAAGTTTTGCTTGGATTCTACTCCCATTCCACTGGGATAGGGGAAGGAGAGGGAAGACTGAGCAAGTAGCTCTGCAGCGCATTATCTCCAGCTGGGCTTAGAACCAGGACAAGACTAAACCAGTTATCAGTAGAACTGAACAACAGAATACTGTAGCAAGTAGTTAAGACAATTTTTTTTTGTTTGGTTGTGGTTTTTTTTTATTTTAATAGCACTTGCCAATTGATACTGTCCAAGATCCCTCTCACAGTGGGGAATCTCCAGCCAAAAACATTGCTGATCCATTGTCCTGTCATCAGTCTAAAGAACTGCCTTCAAGATGAGAAAACTCACTCAAAAGCAGTCATGAAACTAAAGAGGAAAAGCTGTTTGAGTCCAGATTATTTCATTAAAATGTCTGCAACAGGTTCTCATATACATAAGCAAAAAAAAAAAAAAAAAGTTAAAATATAGAATGGCCTCAAAATAGCATAGGGCTGCATAAAATGTCACCAGATGGCACTATTAACATAGCCTTCAAGCTCTTCCAAGCATATGAGCAAGATTTTACCTTAAAGATGGTATATCTTCTTTGTTCTTGTTTTGATTGTGAGGTACATAAAAAAGTCTTTGCATATAAAAGACTCTTACTAGAGTTTGGGGGACAAAACCCCTCCCAGAGAGTTAAGCAGCATCAAAGAGACAGGCTATGACTCCTAGGTGCAAATTTTATATTGTTTATAGGTCATTCAAGGGAGCTGCACTGAGTTTACAGAGGACCACAGATATCTTTTCTGAATCTTTCTTTCCACTGGGAAGACTGCTGCCTTCAGATGTCAAGGAGCAGCTGCGGCAGTAGGGCTGAACTACCTTGTATGTAGTGACATTGTAACGTCATTGCTTCACCCATATGAATAAAACTTCAAAATCTTATTCAAAATACTTTCCTTCCCTGCCTCCTAGGAGAAACATATTCTATTCACTTGGAATATAAAATTTTAAGAATAACAGAGAAAATGGTGTATGCTAAAAACTCATCTATTTTTACACAAGTTTTGAAGTGATGTGAGGTGTACAGTGAATCTTCCCTTAAAGTGCCATAATCTGGTGTTGCCTAGTGTTTAGCCAATCTAACTACTTTAAAAATCTGGGTGAATTTCTAAAAAATTGTATATCCTGTTCTTTGCACAATGAGTTCTAAATCATTCTGTTTATGCAGATGGAAAATATGGAGCCAAACATGTCCAACTGAATGGTGTAATGACAATATTTCAGAGAACACAAGACTTTTGTCTTAAGCAATGTTCATTCCTGTCTTAATATTCATAACACTGAGTCATAAACACCAAAGAGAAAAACAGTAATGAATATTGGCTACTTCTCCTTGCCTCTTACATACCTTTGCATAGTGGAACTCTCAGAAAGATACTCCTGAGACACCAAGTTTTGAACAAAGATTTTTTTAATCTAGACTACTACAATAATGTAAGTAATGTAGTGTACTTTTACATTAATGTAGAAGAAATGAAGATGTCCCATATCTATATGGAACACCAGTGACTAGTCTCCTAAAACCATCATGAAGGAGTAACAGCTTACCACCTCTGACAGCGGTCGTTCTGCATGCTGCAGGTTTATTATAGAAAACCCAAATCTTCAAAGAATTTGCTGGGGAGTATAATGAGTAACTCTTTGCATTAGGATTCACAGAACTTTGATCACTCTCCCAGGAAGCATCAGGTCACTGTGAACTATACAAGTTGATTAGGGTCAACCATCATCCTTCTACATGCAAGCATTGCTGCTGTCAATTGCCCAGTCAACCATAGCAAAATATACTCACTAATAACCATTCATATCTGATGTGCTAACTAGGAGTTTAGCTACTTAATTTGTATTGAAGTAATTGTGAGGCTTTTCATCTATCAATGTAATTCCATAGAAAACTAAATTGAGCCCTAGTATCTTGATAAAAGAGACTGTAATGATTCATGTGTTAGTGGTTCACTTTGTTGCTGGTTTCATAAGAGAAGCTCAAAACTCATATCTCAAACTAACTAGAAAAAATACTGTATTTTAAATATCTGAGTCAACAGCCATGTACATTTTAAATTAAAAGAGACATTACTTGTATGTTATGGTCCTTCTTTTCCATTCCATAGTTAGCCTAGGAGTTTAATTACTGAGAATGAATGAAACAAATTAGATGTTAAAAACCCACTTAGCCACTATATTATTCTTCTCCCTCCATTAAAATGGCCTAGTATTTTTATTATGTTCAGTAACTGTATTTACAATATACATACTCTATACATCTCACAGAATACACACAAACATGTGCACAACATTCTGAAAATGGATAAGGCACATAACCTGTTGGGCTCCTTCCCTCTCCCCAAACTAGTCACTGAAGAGACTGCAAGCCACTGCAGCAAAGCACGATTCTCAGACATCCTGAATAACGGAGGCCAAGGTGGAAGCTATGCTTTGCCACAAAACATAAGAGGCTCTCAGGAAGTTCTTTTCCCTTTCAGGACATTATCTGTCCCAGACAGGCAAACAATTGCACAACGTCACATGTCAATTGTTCTTCTTTGACCAGGAACAGTTGATTTAGAAACAGTTCAGCATAAATGAAACAACCAAGGTACACCTGGCCACTTCTGTGCTTCCATAAATCAGTGTTCCAGGACCTGAAAGGCAAGACTGTGAAGATGACAGAGTAGCCCAGAACAATCAGGTTACTCCCCCTAGGATACAGCAGAGATTCTCACTGACCGCTCAATCCTAAATCCTGCCCCAGTATTCTGATAAAAATCACTAGTCTTTAGTGCTTTGTTCTAGCTACTGCTTTTTAACCATTTATTTGTGGACTGCTTAGGTTTCCAATCTAGCCCAAATCCAAAATTTTAGTCCAGGTTCCTCTGACTGTTGCTTTGAGCCAATGGATGCCAGATGCTCTTGATAAGGTTTTTCAAAAAGTGCATTTCTTGGCCTCTTTGATCTGGACCATAATTTTCTGGACCACACTACTGATAGCAGCACGCAACTCTACCCTTGATCATTGCCTAGGTCTGGCCATTAGAACTGACCATACATATTGTCTACTGGAATTTCTCAGACACTTCAATTATTTTAACTTTAGGGACAACATGAAAGGTACACTACTATTTTTTTTAACTGGAAAATGCACTTTTGTCTTGTCACACCTGTACTCAAAAACACCTCAGTTAATCTTATTTAATCTGAATAAGCACTAACTATAAGCAAAATGATAAAAGTTATTGATGTATCTACTTGGGAATGCATGAAGGAAGATTCTGTTTCTTGCTGTATTCTGCTTTCCTCTGTATTCTGACATTTTTATTAGATGCATCTGACAGATATATATGCTGTCTATATAGATAGGCACCACAGCAATGACCTTTGAAGTACAAAATAAAGCCAATTATATTTTAGAAGCATAAGGCCATCAGATTTATAAGATTTCTAAGATATGTGCATGTCAGTTTAGTAAAACATAAAACACAAAAAGAAATAGAGACAACTAAAAATGGAAACTGTATCTCTTTGCAAACAGAATTCTTATGAATCATTTAGCTGCAGAAAGATATTAGATTTTGGTGCAAAAACACATTCAATGGCACATACCCTGACATAATTATAAGACGGTTTTCAACAATAAGATGGTTTTCAACATGTGGAAACTTCTGGCACAAATTAGTGCAGGCTGCTTTATGCCTTTTCTTAAGAACTAGACTTTTAACCTGATACATGGGCCTTATTTTTTCCCCTATGAAGAGCTTAGAACTATTTAATAGTTCACTATTTGCAATGGACAAGTCACTCTGTTGCTAACAGATGCCTTTCCTTTAGGGTACCACACATCTCACACCACTGCTGCTGAAAAACTGTCCAGCTGGGATAGAATAAGGAAAACAAACTGTTCATTTTTAACCTGCTTAAAATAAGACGGCTAAAATCTGCAATTTTAGCCCACCCTTGGGCTGCTCAGTCCCATTTCAAGTCAAGGGATTTTTAAATTAAGCTGCTGTTCACTGGAGCCAAGGAATACAGTCTTCACTCAGCATCTTACTGCACGTAGCTACCCATTGCATGGCATGCAGCTTGGAGATTTCAGATTGTTCATTTACCTAACTGTGAATTCCTATTTGTGAGTCAGAACTGTTCAGCTTGAGAGCTGCTGTAATTAAGCTGACATGCCATTCAGTGACCTTGGCATAATCCTAATGAGATCTAAGTCACAGACAACAATTACTGAAAACACAGAGGTACAGTTCAAACAAAGCAGAAAATACTAACATTTTCCATAAGCAAAATAAATTTACTTTAAAGCAGAGAAACATAATAAACTGCTTTATCAGCTAAGTCTCTTTAGCCACCACAAAAAGTGGCTTGTACCTGGATAGCGCATCTCGCAACAGGATCAGGCAAACAAATTACTCTAGGAGATTAATTGACTGCAAACTAAGGCCTTTAATAGTGCTTCTTTCAACAGACAAAACACAATACAGGCATACCTTTTAAAAAAGTCAGCAATCAATACTAATCCAGAGTCAGCCAAGTTTTGTAGCTCCTGTTCTACACTGCACGTGAAGAAAACTCGATTATGCATTTCGCTGTCATTCCCATCAATGGTCTCCTGCTTGAAGTGAGAAATCTATTTTTCTTTCTCCTTGAGAGGTTATCAGCCCTTGAAATATAGAGGTATTTTCTGCTACTTACAACTAACTTAAAAAGGCATTTTAAAAGCATTTGACGGTGTTTACAGAAATGCTAAAAGCACCCAAGTTTCAGAGTGCTATTATATTGTTGATTACAGGTGTTAAATTATGGCAAAATATACGCCTAATATCTTAATAAAAGAAGTGCTGTTAAGTAGATACTCCAAAATTAGTATAGAAACCTAATTATGTCAAGCAGTAATAGCTATATTTACTAGAAAAAGTCAAATGACAGGACAGCATATGGTGTTTTGTTACTTTGGCTTTATTTAAAATTTGCAATTTCCACTGCAAGCTGGAATTTCAATACAAGTTTAGCCAGATGAGACTCTTGTTTACAGCTATAGCAGAGTCAGCTTTAGCTATTTTTATAGGGTATGGTGATACTTCTGATTGATTTCTGTTCAAATATTTCTGAATCACCCAAATTTCTCAAAAGAAATCCATTATCTATGAAAGGATTAGTCTTGCAACTTAGCTATTTGTAGTGATTCAAACTTATGTTACTTTGAAATATACCTCTAGCAATCCAATTCATGTTCTGCCATGCACATGTCAGATGGTATAATTCCTCATAACAGATAAGAAAGAAACTTGTGATTCTGCCTAACATGTGGGTATTCTGATACATCACCACTTAAACCAAAGGGCATCCACAGTAAGACTATCATATTTTTATTACCACAAGCCATGAAGATTATACACTTGTCAAGTAGCCAAGACTGAGATACTTCATTTGCTGTTCTAACAGGCAGCAAAGGGAGCCAGCATGTTTTGCACAAGAGATATTTTATTAAGAGATATTTATAACAAACATAAATAGGGCTTTCAGAAAAATGGAGTTCTCAAAAATTAAAATGTCTGTTTATATACACAATATGAAGCAAAACTATACAAAACATGTTTTGAACACCTTCTCTACATAAGAATGCAACCAGCTCTGGACTCAGGGAAATCAAGTGAGGAAAAACTTCACATTTCCTGGGATGGACACCCTGAGACATGGTTGTATGGACCATGTACCACACACCTGCATGTTCATCACTATGCATCTCATTAATTTCCTTAAAATAATGAAAAAAATGGTATGATAAAATCCATCTGACCTCCTGAATATAGCTAGTAAATTGTTACAGCTGATAATGACACTTTTCCTAAGAGGCCATCTTCAAGGACAGTAGGAGGGGTATTTCTCTGTCAAGTGCTCAATGCCCCACAGAAAACACAATAAAAATGCCTTGGGTATCTTTGATGTAAGGAAAGTGATCAAGCTCTTTGCTGCTTCCCTACCTTTCTCTCTGATTTCACACATCGATCGCAAATTTCTTATACATGACCAAACACTTGATTTATTGTAAGGTTCAGGTTTTTTCCCCATAAGGACCAATGCATAAATTTGAGTGACTCCAGGCCACAATTAACTAGGAAAAAGTACTCCCAATTTTAAACAATTTTTTTTTTTATTAGTTAAATATATTTCGAATTTTTTTATCACTAAAATATGCAGCTAATTACATACATGAGTCAAAAATCATGCATACCCTCTTTGCATCCATGTTCACTAACAAGACCAGCTCTTAGGAATCTCTGACCCAGGAAACCAGGGCAAGGAATTTTGCAAGGAAAACTTTCTCCTGGTCAAGGATGACTGGGTTAGAGATCACGTAGGTAAAGTGGATATCCACAAGTCCATGGGCCCTAATGGAATGCATCCATGAATGTTGAGAGAGCTAGCAGTCATCAATGTGGGGCTGCTGATGATCATCTTTGAAAGGCTGTAGAAATCAGGAGAGGTGCCTGAGGACTGGAAGAAAGCAAATGTCATTCCAGTCTTCACAGCAAAGGTCACTAGTGGTTTTGCCAAACCATGACATTGACCAACATGATTGCCTCTACAATGAAACAGGTATATGGATGGATGAAGGAAGAACAGTGGATACTTTAGCAAGTATTTCGACACTGTCTCTCACAACATCCTCAAAGACAAACTCAGGAAGTGTGGACTAGGCAAGTGGACAGTGAGGTGGATTGAGAAATGGCTGAACACCAGATCCCAGAGAGTCACAGTGAGTGTCACAGTGTCTGTTTGGAGGCCTGTCTCTAGTGGTGTCTCCAAAGGTTCAAAACTTGTCCAGTTCCATCAGTAACTTCAATAAATGGCGCATCCTCTGAGTTCACTCATGACAAAAGCTGGAAGGAGTGGCCCTCAGGGAGCCGTACAGCCCTTCAGAGGGACCTCAACTGGTTGGAGACATGGGCAGAGAAGAACTGTCTGAAATTCAAGAAAGGCAAATTCAGGGTTCTGCAGGTGGGGAAGAATAACCCAGCAGAGGCTGGGGGCTGATCTGTGGGGGAGCAGCTCTGTGGAGAAGGACCTGAGTGTCCTGGTGGGCAACATGCTGTCCATGAGCCAGCAGAGTGTCCTTGTGGCCAAGAAGGCCAGTGGGGGGCATTAGGAAGAGCACTGACAGCAGGTCGAGGGAGGTGATCCTTTCCCTCTACTCAGCCCTGCTAATGCCATATCTGGAGAGCTGTGCCCAGTTCTGGGCTCCTCAGTACATGGGGTTCCTGGAGCAGGTCCAGTGGAGGGGAATGAAGATAATTAAGGGACTGGAGCATCTCTTACAAGGAAAAACTGGGGCAGCTGGGCCTGTTTAGCCTTGAGAAAAGATGGATGATAGGAGATCTCAATAATGTGTTTATCTATTTGAAGGGAGAGTCTCAATGGGCAGAAACTGATGTACAGGAATTTCCACCTGAACATTAGGAAGAATTTCTTTACAGTGCAGGTGACTGAGCACTGGAACAGATTGCCCAGAGTGGCTGTGGAGTCTCCCTCATTGGGGATATTCAAGAATGTCTGGACACAATCCTGTGCCATGTGCTCTAGGATGACCCTGCTTGAGCAGACAATCCATTGAGGTTCCTTCTGACCTGACACATTCTGTGATTCTGTGAACTACAAGTATTTTAGAGACCAGGCTTACTGAATCCCACACAGAATGTTTTACAATTCTGACAGTTCCTTCTCTTAATAGGGCAGTTAATAGGTTCAAGTTAACACTTGAAAACCATCAAGGTACTAACACTTCACAAGTTACTACTTATTAATCATTGTGTACTATATGTATATAAACACACTATATGTATTTCCCTACTCCAAAAGGGAAATAAAAGGCATTTGTGAACTCAGGAGCTGTAACAGACTATGCGTTCAAAAACTATGAATTACTATGGCTTTGCAGGGGCCAGAAACATGCAAAGCTCAGGTAATACAATCATTTGAAACTGAATGCCCACAGATGTAAATTAGCTCACCTTCTCACACTACAAAATCTTGCACATAATTCTATCAGCAAATGAAGAAAACTATAGTACTTTTCCTAACTTAAGAAGCTGTTCTTCCAATTTTCATATAACAAGCTTGAATGACCAAAAGTTGCTAAGAGACCTGGTATGACCATAACCAGAAGACACAACCTCAGAACAGAGCATTTTATCTTACCCTGCAGGCAGATATAGATGAAGATACTGAAAGAAGATAAATAATTAATTAATAAATCTGCCTGTTCCTTAACAGGGACATGTGTGCTCCATTTAGTATTTTAGCTTTCCCAAAATATATGTGCCTTTTCAACCCTGGTTGAATACTTCACAACTTCCTGTGCAACTTTAAATAATACATTTAAATTATTTTCTTCCTCTGCATTTGTTTTTGAAGCAGTGACTGGGGTGGAGGGTGTGACAGCAACGACATAATGTTTTATGAGATCATGACCTCAAAAAATTTAAGTTACTGTGAATGTATAGAATGAATAATTATTTTTCTGTGACTCAAGTCGAAACAATTTTCTTTGTAAAGATTTTAACCAACTTTAAAAGAAAAGGCTACCTGTTAGTAAACTAGGCCCTCATTTCATTTAGAGAAATTGCCTTTTGCCTAAACATTTACCTTCAGAAATAAAGTTACTTCACCTGCACAGTTCAGTTTCTGGGAAACCTATTGACCAAGCAAACTAAAATACTGTATAAGTTAATGCAAAGAATCCCAAGTAGCATACAAAGATTAAAGAGTTAAAGCTATTTAATTCAGCCCTCTCTTTCCACACAAAGGGATTTTTAAAAGTAGGGTTTGGGTTTGCTTTTTTTTTTAAGAAGCCTTTCAGTAAGAGTGAAAATGGATGGAATACACAGCATAGTAAGGTGTATTTACCAAACCCACCAGCAATGAGTCAGATTCTAAAACACCAACAGAATATTTCTGGTGTCTTCCCTAGAGTCAGTCTAGAAGTAAAACAGAATAACTGTGTTTTGATTACCTCCACCATTTTAGAGATCATGATGTTGTTTTTATGGCTTATCAGTACACTGAGGGAGGCTATCAGGATCACTAACATTGTACCTATCGGTCTTAAAGAGACAGAAGTGAGCTGACTGTCTAAACTCTGAGCTTGCTGGATACATGCCAGAATAGATCCAAATACCACATATCCAGGATTAGCATTGTGGCCTGTTTCCTCTACACAGAATTGCACAAGGACTGCAGAATCTTTGCAACTATTACAAAAGCAACTGAATCGTGTCTGTAAAGGTTAAAAATTGAGAAAAATAATGCAAATTTCAAGTATGCATACAACAAGAATGCTTCAAATTCGTGTTTTGTCTTCATCTCACATGAGGTAAAGCCTGGTAGCCTAATTTTCTCCTCTTCCTTATGACAACATGCCAAAGTTAAACTACTCAACCATGTCCTTCCATCTCATCCTCTGGAGAAACAAGTAGCAGCAGCAAGAAATACCACATGCAAGCAGCAGGTTATCTAAGAGGACACACCACAGCATGTTTCCAGCCTCTGCCACGAGCAGTCTGTTGCAAAAATGTTCAACCTGCCTACACCCCTAGACATGCTCTCTGTATTCATACCTGAGACATGACTCCACCCTTACCTCTGAAAGGAATATGCAGCTACCTCACCCTGCTGCAATGTTGTTTTGCATTCTCTGAGCTACTAAAGGCCTCATGCTTCTCAGTTATATCACATACACACTATTAAAGAAAGAAACATTGTCTCAAGGTAATGCCTGAGAGATGCATAACCTACTAGAATTTTTATCTACTGGGAATAGAAATAGAGCGCCATTTTGTCTTACTCTTCTTCCTTTATAAAGGTTGTGTTTTTACTGCAACAAGTTCTCATAGTTATTTATCCTTACCAAAGCAGTTAATTTCTATATTTTGTTCCTCTTTAAATACTCCTAACATCTTAGACATAAAATTGTATCAGAACTTCACAGCCATGTAAGTCTTCAAGGGCTGGATGATCACTGTCCTCCTTCACATAAGCAACCTGGAAATCTCCTTATTCAGGTCACTTTGGCCTTCTCTATCTCCCTTAGGTTCAAAGAGTGTCCAGGTGTACAATTTCCTTGCTGATACCATTTTTGCCTGATGGTAACAGAGGATCTGTCACACCAGCAAAAATATAATATGAAATAGCACAATGTTAACATTTTAACCATAATTCAGCTGCAAAAGCCATGTTGATTGATTCAGCGATCCATCTCTCCTTTCCTAATGGAAAAAAATAAAGTACCTCCATGATGATAACAGAAGTATAAGAACTGAAGTTAGTAAACAGAACCTGCTATGGTAAGTTTATTTCTGCTGCCTTCTAAGCCTTACAAATACTATCTAAAATTTTTCACTGTAGATAGTTGAAGGATGATGGGAGATAAGTGTCCAAGGAGGACATCACCATTTTTCAAAATCCATGATGATTCAGACTTAGTATTCAAGATTTGTGTTGCATTCAGTGGCCCTTCAGCTACTGTAACAATCAGAACTAGAACTAGCAAACATCTGCCTTTGGAGAAAATGTCATCCCTCACAAATATGCATGATAGATTTTGAGAACCTTCTCACAATTAAAGCAGGTCAACAATCCTTCAAACAGCTTGCTTTTAATTTGGAGCCAAATTCTCCACTAATTCACTGAAATGCCACTACACAGGCTTCACAGAGATTCATTTAACTAACTTTAACTGTCTGCATTTGACTGGGGAGATGTTGCATATTTTCAGTTACCCTGCCCACAGGTCTATCAATTATAATGATTTCTACAATATTTGCTCAATTTATATGTCTCCTTGACAACTTATGTGATACTGGACCTGCTTTACTGGTGCAGGCATAAAATCAGTGCCACAACTTAGCAACTCACATTGTTAATTTACATAATGGATTCAGACCACATTTATCCAGTCATTCAAAACTCAAGAGTCCTTGTGACACAGTCAGAGCTGAGCAACCTTGTTTCTCAACAGTGGCTCATTTTTAAAAATGCTGTCTCAATAATTTCAGCAATCTCAACATAAATATTCTCTCATTCAGTTTATGCTTATCTCACTCCTTTAAACAAACAAAGCAGACCTCATGTTCATACCATCTACCAACTTCTGTAACAAATTACCATCAAATACATAAAACAAAGTTGGACAAATATGCCTGAGTCACTTGGAAACTTCAGGGATCACAGGACTGGACCTTTGTCATACCAATTATGGAAAGCCATTGGAAAGAAATCCATGCATTTTTGCAAGCAGGCAAAGCAGACTTTTCATAAAGCAGCCTTGTCTTTCTCTGTTACGTGACAACTCCTAATTAAAATCAATGATTTTTTTTATTGTTGGCTCAGATAAGCTTGTTTGCATAGCTGCAACTTCTTAAAACAGAAATCTGAATATTATTAGGAAAAGACATCCATTGACAGTACAGTAGACCTTGAAGAAAAGTGGCATTGCTTGATGTTAACATCTGATTAACCTTGGAGTCAATTCTGTAAATGTTTAACAGTAAAAGAGCAAAAAAAAAAATAATTTTGTTTTAACATATTTATAGAATTGTACCAAGAATACACATAAAGGCATGCTGTGATTTTGACTTGAGCTTGTACCAGTTGATGACCAACAGAAAGCATTCAAAAAGAGAAAAAGAGATAGTGGGAAATTATTTATAACTACTCTATGTATCAAGCACACTGTTTCATGGACAGTGGCATAAGATTAAATTTCAACATTTCATGAAGAAACAACTCATAAAAAAAATTTCTTACCACAGTGACATTTCTCTAAAATGATTAACTTGTGACCTTGAACCTTGTAATTATGAGTGTTAATTCTCAAGAGCTGAATACTCATGGAATAAAATTGCTGTATATCCATAAAAACAATGGTAAAAAAATATCAACCCTAAATTGAAACAGACTTTAATTGACAGGAAAAATAAGCATTCTGAGTGGATAAAAGTGGTATCAGAAAACAATCACCAGGTGGCTACAGCAACATTTAGCAAACCCTGATGCATTTAGCAGATCGATACTGTTCTAGACACAACAGCATTCTCACTGGTTCCTTTCTGAATTTGCTTTTCTTAAGTAGTCCAGCATTCTACACAGACACAGACTGAACCTTCACAGCGACTAGCTCTAAGAAAACCACTCTTTTTCCATGCACCCTGTTCAGAAAAGTTTGTTCAATAGTTCTTCAAACCCTGTTACCCCAAGATGAATAGCACCCACGTTTCTGTGACAGAGCACTCCAATGCACTGGCTGCATTTGGTAACATCCTTGTTCAAGGTGCCTATTTCAACTACTTGCAGGGAGAGTCCACTACAATCATGTCCTGAACAGTGCTTAATCCTTATTCAGTCCAAGTTTTCTGTAAACCTACCCTCCAAGTAAGTATCTGTAAAAGCAAACAAGATTTTAGCACCTGCTAAATGCCACCCCAGTTAGCTGGGACTATAATGGCAGTAAGACAGAATTGCTTCACAGATCAGAGTGAATCAAGATGAATCTTGTCTTCTCAGTGTTTGGATTACTGTGCTTGAGATTCAGGAGAGACACTATTGCTCTCTACAACTTTCAAAGGGAAGCTGTAATGAAGGGGAGTTGTTCTTTTCTCCCAAGTGCTGGGTAAACAGCTGGACTCTGTGATCTTAAAGGCCAACCTAAATGGCTCTGTGATTCCAGATGCGTCATAGAAATCAATGGAATCACTGAATTGTGCGTGATTCTGCCTGGAAAAATCTCACTGAAGTCTACAAGACTATTGCTTTGCAATTTATCCATTAAAACAGAACCAGTCCCTTCCCTTGAGTCCTTTAAGCATTAAGTCAGTAACAATATCTTACACTAAATCTCAATAATGAGAAAACATCAAAGAATAACTCAGGATGTACAAATGTTTCAGCATACATTTGTGTATGGCTTTCAACATACTTCAATATATGTAGTGCACTAAACATATTTAGTGCAAAAAGCTATTTGGCATTTTTCCAATTCCTAAATACTCAGTACAAATAATCCAGTGATTGTTCCATGCAGCTTAATGCTCAACACTTGTTTTTAAAGCCTATGTTCAGAGATATAGCATAAGATTTAGATGTCGGGGAAGTTTTTCACGGAACACAAGAAGCATTAATTAAACCCCTACTCCTTAGGAAATCAGTGTCAATCACCTGAATAAAGCCGACAGGGTCTTTATTTTTAAGTAAAACTGTATTTCCTTTCTGAAGGAGTAACATTGCAATTGTGGATGGCACAATCTATTAACTAGTTCCCTCTACTTCTCTCTTCCTTTCTTTAAAACAGAATAATGTTTTCTGGCAAAGGTCCCTGTCCATTTCTATTGTAACTGTATCATAACTTGCATTTTCTGTTTTCCCATCAGATATTGTTAGCCTTCTCTGTCACTGAATGAAAAGTTTCAAAGTTTACTGTCTTCATTCCTGATAGAGGTCCAGTCACCAACAAAACAGGGATGCTGAAAAGGCAAAAGAAAATTAGCAGGAAAGAGCAGAAGTTATCTATAAAGATTTCATGACTTGTAGAGTAAGCCAAACCCATGCTCCAAACCATCAACAGTAACATTAGCTCCCTTCCCCCATCCTCTCAGCTTTGAATTGAAGTAATTTTCTAGTTTAAAACCTATGTTTAAAAAACAAACAAAAACCCATAATGTGAACCCAAATTCAACCAACCAAAAACCCAACACCAGAATACCCTCCAAATTTCTTGTAGCTGAAATTTTGGTAGATGTAAAGTATGTTTTAGGATTCCTTACTTCAAGTAGATTAAATTTAAGAGTTCTTAATTTTTTAATTTTACAATTTATTTATAGTTTCATATAGGAATGGAAAATATCTGAAATATATTTCATTAAAATTATGCTACAGGGAAATAAAAATAAATAAAATATATTTTTGTGCCTATCCACAGAGAGGTAATAAATTAGAAACCTTTCCATACAAACATAAGTGTTTGTGCAATTAGGAATGTTCGTTTCTATTTTGGGATACTTCACATTCATGTTCTGGATTACAATGAAACTAAAAATATGCCTGTTTCATTTGCAAAATTTCATCGAAGTTCTGTTTTAAATTTTTCAATTATATAAGTTAAAAGGCAAAAAAACCCCGCTGATTCAGATACTTAATATCAAAATCAAATTATCAATTAGAAGAAAAACAGAAGTTAGATGTTTCATAAACATTTTATTCTGAAACCTAAACCACAGCTCTCTAGCTACCATTTTTCACTGTCATCATTTACATGTAGCAAGGAGCTTGCTGTGCAATTTTTGATTGCTTAGAGATGTTCTGCTATTGAGGGTCAGTACCCTGGGTACCAGAGGCCCTCTTGTCCTCACTGAACTCAAGCGCAAGTTGTGCATCTTCAGCAGCCAAAGAAAAAGCACCTATCATTACATTTTGAACTATGAATACGGTATCTATTTCATACTGAAAGGATAATGTTGAAAGACCATTAGTATAATTGCTGAGAGGCAAAATTCATTAGTCTGGACTAGATGCCATCTGATGTGATACATGAGCTTGAGCTGTTTGGGGAGGCACACCCAGAACTCATAATTCACTTTCTCTTTATACAGCTAAGACATCATAACCATGACCAGAAGACTACTAATATTGCACAAACTTGTGAGAGCTAGGGAGGCTTAGCTTTTTAACAGACAACTAAAGCCCAACTTAAGGTATCCATACACCATGATATAGTTTAATTAATCATACATCTCTGCTTTTCCTGTGGTTGTTCTGTTTCAGTTTGTTTACTGAGTTAGTGAAAGAATCAGCAACAGGCAAGTGTAAATTTAGCTCTTTCTAATTTTCAGCAACTTGACTCAACAACTGAATTATCATTCTTGTGACATTGTTTAAGACAAAGTGCTCAAACACTACTTTAGCATAGTGGAAAGGTCTTCTGCAAGCTTATAAGGAAAAACAGATTCAATATTTTTTATAGTTTCTGTTTTATCAAGATTTCAGTGCAATATAGGATGTGATATGGTCTTATCAAGAAACATGTAATATATTGTAAAATATTTGCACGTGCCACATATAAGATACCATATGACGACACAGTGCTAAAGCCCAAAGACAGAAGTCCCAACCATTTTTACAGAATGCATTTCTGGTTTTAATCAAAATTCCCACTTGGACACCATTTTCCAAGCACGTGTTCTTCAAACAGCACACATACACACATCCATCCAAGCACTCATACTCACCCAAGGAAATTTGCTTCTGTCCCAAAAAAAAAAGCATTAAAAAAGTATTTTAAGTTTCATTTTCTCTTTTTCACATACATTCTTTTTTACATGCTTTGTGGGATAATTTCAGGTATTTAGCAGATGTTAAATGGATGTTGCTTCGAATCTGACAGGAATATTAGCAATTTTATTGGTAGATATCACATCAAATTGCTGCACTAAAAAAAAAGTGGTCATGTAGTACCATCAACACTAAAGGCATTGGGTGGAAGTGTAGCTCAGAATTTACAGAAAGAAACAAGACTGAACTCAGCTTCAAAAGGGAAAGAATTCTTAGTGCATCTGAATAAAGCTGTGGAGTGTGAGCTTGGAATTTATCTCTAATATCATTCTGCTGCTGCTTACACCAGAAAAAATGTGTTAAGCTTAATGTTTGCATAGGAGGACAATAAGGCTAATTAAATACCTGCTATTGGACCTGAACTTGAAAAGTAAAAATGTTCAAAATAAAAGAAGGGAACCTGAGTAGAAAATAAGCTCACAGGCAGAGACAAAGAGAACAAAGGTCAGCATTTGTCAATTGCTACTCTGAGGTTTCAACAGTAACTGGGAATTCAGCCTTTTTCTAATCCAAATGAAATCTGTGGAAGCCTCAAATGGCATTGTGAGGTAACTGCTGTCAAAAGTTACAGATTGTATCTCAACCACTGTTGTACTTACTACTTACATTTCAATATGAATTTTTATTCATATTTTTTTCTTTTTTGACTTATTCCAACAAAGTACAAGCTAATGCACAGATTAATAGATAAATACAACACATTAGAACATGCTATATCTACTTTATATGAATAAGTTTAGAAGCAGGCACTAAATAAATTATTAATCTCATGAATAATTTTTTAGTCACCTAACCAGGTCACTGAAAAGAAGAATGCTTCCCAGATGATGTAAGTTAGAATAGAACATGAAAGATGTTTAATGAATAGTAAGGGAGCCCAAAGCATTTTACCAACTATTTAAAGAATTGCTATTCCAAACATATACTTTAAGTTTGGATCTGATTATCCTGATTGTCACATCTTTTTATGTGCTGATATTTGACTACTATTCACCCTTCAATACTTTTATCTTCCAGAATCAAAGAAGACAGCTCATCCAGAATGAGCAGGAACTAAAGAGTAAAATATCGCTCGCAGCTTTAGTTTATTGCCCTAAATTTTTGTTACATAGTTTTGTTAATAGATACTAACTCAGATGTGGCAAAACAAAAGCTGAGGTCACTTGACTCTGATTTTAACTATAAGCATGGTTCTGGTTTTAACGATAAGCATATCAAGTATTGAAGTCCTAGCTATTCTGCCAGTCTCTTCTGAGATTATTTCATTGTCACAAAAATAATAATTGAGAAGAATAAAATTATGTTACAAAGTTCAGCTTATGAAGCTGTGTGTCCAATTTCACATTATCTCTACTATTGTTACAATACAACATAGAAGTAACCCTCATCTTAAAAATTACTGAAATGTCATAAATCTTGCTGATGTAAATAAAGCTCGCTGTAATATCACAGCAGTCCTTAGGGATACACAGCACAATATGTAACAATACACCTTCAATAAGCAGCAGTAGAGAGATAAACAACACTGACAAGTAAATATGCTGACATGACAAGTATATTGACTAGGACCCATTGCAAATTGTGCTCAATGAGAAGACCGTGTCTTGCAAACTGTTGGGAACCATCAACATGTGCAATGCTTACACAATGATTAGTGTGTGATGGCAGTATGATGACCATTGTAACTGCCTGCCTTTGATTACAGGATGTCTTGATAGATTACACTAAGATAGTTCCTCCCAATGACTTACTACTTCTGCTACATTTTTTACAGTAAATCTGGTTCATTGATATAATAGATGTATACTTGGCATTTTTCCTTCCCTTTTCCTGCTTGTTCCACTGGACTTCCTCTTACTAGACTCTAAAAGGCAGTGAATATAGAGACTATTAGATTCAGTAATTTCAGAGAAACAGGCATGCTACATCTAGAACCAGAAAATAAATTATAGAAAAACTTTAGATGGACAAATAAAAATTATAAATTGATTGTTTTGATTTTGCACTTAAAAGCACAAATCCATAGAGTTTTAGTGAAAATTTTCAGATTTCTTTTGTGTAATTTTTTGTTACTTTGGAAGTCATTCTTCATTATCATCTTGCCCAAAATGTTCTCCCAAATACCTCACTTAAAATCTTTGTTTAAAATCTTACATGGATAAAATCATGGATATGATTGCAAATTTCACTGCTTGGTGAGAAAGGTATGATGTTTGACTGAAGTAAATTTTGTAAACATATCAAGAAACTATGGCTGCTGGACATTAGAAAGCCAAATACACTTTTCTAAATTCACACCATTTGTGAAATGGTAAAGGAATAAAGCATCAAGTTGTTTCATTCAAGTCATGCTAAAGAATGACATTTCTGCTTGCTTATCCCAAGAAAGGGGACATATGTTCCAGATTTACGCTCACATTGTAAGGGTTATCATATCACCTTCGGTATTTCTACATTTAATTAAAATTCTCAACATGAAAGAAAGATAAGCATGTGCGTGCTGCTTCTGATACACAAACTTCTTGGTGGAATCCAGCAATGCTTGTTTCAGTTCAGTAAAATTAATCACACTTTAATGTTTAAAAACCAATCACTCTTTGAGAAGCTGATCTAGACACCTCTTATATTTTGGTGACACAGCAAGACTTGGTGTGCACTTTAGTTTTGGCTTAGTAATCTCAAAAACTTGATCATATTAAATACCTTATCTACTTACACATTATCATCAGTGAATGATCTTCAAAGCTAAGGGGGCTTTATAATCAGGAGGTCATTGTAAGTACCCTTTCTGAACAGGAAGGGCAGGGAGTTTAGTGTGTTACCAACATGATGTTTTCCCCAGTATTACAGGATCCTTCATCATGATTCTTCTACTATAAAGACCTTGGGTTCTTGGATTTACTCTTCTTCAGCGCTCTTTCATCATTCCTGCCCTGTTTCTTCATCCTGCTGTCTATCCTTACTCATCTGCTGATGTCTCTCTCCATATCTTTAATTACATGTGATATTCCCTTGAAAAATTACTTTCTTGACTCACAGTAATTTCTTTTTTCCTCATTCTCTCTCTTCCCACAAAGGTGATGAGAAATCCTTGAGGAAGAACTGAAATTAATGGTATAACCTGATCCAATATATGCGGACAGCAGAAAAAGAAAATTATGGAATTTAAAAAAATATTCAGAAAGCAGAGAGCCTGAGTTAAGGCTCTGGTGTGACAAAAGGGAAGGATAAAAACCTGTCTAGCATCACAACACAATTTCTAGTAGGTTCTTTAAATTCAGGATGGAAATCTGGAAAGATAACCACTCTATCTTGGGCAGGACACTGGCCCTTTGAAAAAAACAAAAGAAAAAAACTTTTTCTCTTAACTGTACAAGCAAACATCTACTTCATGCTAAAAAAATTATTCAACATTATAATACACTGATACATACTCCAAGCACTAATTTAAATTTCGCCACATGTAAACATATGTTTTTTAATCAGTGGTTATTCCTAGAAATTATATATTCATCATCATTTATACTGTGGACTCAAAACTGCACTGGTGAGGTTGCTCTCTGATGACACTAAATAAGCACTTAGTAAGGTTAAGGTCATTATCATCCAAAATACAGACCATATGTAAGGAAATTCAAGAATCTGAATTACAGAGATTATAGATGGTGCACTAGAGACCAGGCACAAACTGATTACAGCCAGATTATTAACCCACGTGACTACCTATGTGTTAGACTGACTTGCAGTGACCCTAAGTAACTTTTCTTGCTAGAAAAACATGACTTCAGGGGTTGAATGCTCACTGCTAGAATCTGTGAAAAGAAAAATTATTATGGGATTTATTCCTAATGTACTAATGGAAACAGGTATGTGAGTTTGGTTGTTTAGTAGTAGAACAAACAGCTGCCTTAAAAATGCCCAACTTTTCTCAGTTTCTTGTTGTAACATTATCCAAGGTCTTGAAAATTCCTCAAGTCAAAAAGGTGTAACATGATGCAAGAATCTCTCAGGATAAATTGTGACATTTATTCTGCAGCACTTTTCCTGCATGTATCCTTCATGCAAATATTTAAGTACTGACTGTGCCTCAGTTTTGCATTATGAAGGTTTACCGTGTCACTTGTTGCAGTCTACAATGAAAGTTTATAAATATAAAAAATACAACATTTTGTCTAAGCCTATCTGTTGGAATGTATCACATTAAAGAACACCTTTCCTTTCTGTTTACGTGAGAAGATGGAACAGTCTTTCATTCTCACAGACTAATTTAAAAAGTACACCATTAAATGGGAGAAACCAAGGCAGAATTACAACTTCACTGTATTTTCCTAAGTAATAGAGAGTCTTTAGTTGTTAAGAAAGACAGAACTCAGACTCACTGTGCATTTGTTTGGCTTCTCTCCTGAGTGGACTCTCATGTGAATCAGCAGTTTGTAACGGGCATTAAATGGCTTGAACCTTCGAGGGCACCCTGCCCAGAAGCAGGTGAAGTCCTCTCCCTTCCTCTGGTCTATGTGGATCTTCTCTATGTGCCGCACAAGCTCCTCTTGATGGTCATACAGCTTCCCGCATTCAACCCAGCAACAGCCATGCTTGCCATTTAAATCATCCAGCTTGCCATCTTCCTCCAGTAGGGCACCTGGGGCAGGAGGCAGCACCTGCAGTGGGCGGATGTGGCTGGGAAGGCTGTGTGGATGCCGGTGCTGGTGAGCATGGTACGGCGGGGGCGGCCCTTGTGGAGGAGGTGGTAGCAGCACGAGGGGTGAAAGAGGCATGTCAACAATAGGGCCTGAGAAGTTATCCAGCGGTTCATTTTTTAGAACGTCCATTGCCTGGCTGTCCATGGGCAGCACACTCTGCTGGATCACCATATTATTTGTGGCAATCATCTGCAAGCTGGCTTGCTCCAGCTGCTGCATCTCCTGGTACTCACCTGTCCCGTTCTCAACATACCCTGGGAAAGTGACACTGCCATTCGCCATGAGGAAGGCTTTCTGGGCAGTTGAAACAGAGCAGTTTTGGGGTATACAGCTTCCTCTCACTCCCAAAAAATGTCCATAGACCTCAGGCTGTGGGGAGATGTTTGCTGGCGATGCCTTGGAGCTGTTGATGTAGGCCACCAGAGAAGTTGGGGATGTACAAATGATTGTATTGAACTCGATCCCAATGCTTTCAGACAGAGGAGATACAGAGAGTGCTCTCTTTTTGGAGCAGGCTGATTGACACCAGACTGAGGACTGGCAAGGATTAGAGTAAGGGGAATTCTTATTTTCCATGCCATATAAGTAGGATGGTAATGAGTTACTGGATGTAGATGCTTCAGGTGAAAAATTTATTAAGTCCCCCAACTCACTGCCATTTTGTAAACCATGGTCAGGAGGAACAGAAGAAAGTGTCCTGTACCTATGTGACCACTCTTGTTCAATACTCAGAGGGGAGTGACCTTCTGACAAGCTTAACGTTGTAGAGGCCAGAGTCTCACATGACAAGAGTGACCTGAAATAAAGGTATGATAAAGTAAGCAGTTAGATTTAGAAGTAGATCTTTTACCTCCATACACACACTTAAAATTAAGGAAAGGCTACATGCGAGAAAAGCTCTCCCTAATATTAGGTGTTCAAGTTTAGCACACTCAGTTAATGTACCAGTAGTTATACAAAGGTAATATACGTGGGAAAAGGTCACTTAGGAGACCAACTTCAAAACTTCAAGATTTTGAATGAAAGTTACTGTAAAGATTCTTGATCCACCAGTGTAGAATTGCAGATTGCACATCTTTTCATCAATTGTGGTGTAAATAGGTTTGGACTTCTGAAGCCAAAGCATTATGTTCCTGCCTTCTGTGAAACCCATAATGATTTAAGTCAGCTATTATTTCAGCTATTATTTTTGTTTGAAAAAAACAGAGAGAAAACTGATCTAAAGGGAATGAATATTCAACCTGAATGACTTTGTCAATGCATACAAATACTATAAATACTTCCCTACAGAAGTTTTATGTATCAAGTTTATAAACACTGATAATATCTAACTTTACAAAACAAAAAATAAATAAATTAATAATGTAGGAGAACTGGTTGAAGAGGTTTCTTACATTTGATTTGAAGATGTATCTGCCTCCAAGTCAGCAATCCAAATTTTTTATGAAAGCTTAATCTTGCTGTTATCGAGCATTTTTCACAGAGATATTATGAAACTTCTTTATGCTGCAAATATTCTTTGGATAGCATAAAAACCCTCTAAATGTAGGCCCTTAAAAGTATTGTTTTGTACAAAGGGGATAAAAAGGAAACAAAAGGGGCATCAAGGGCCCTGAGTCATGGCTGTAAATGCTGGCTGAGGGTTAACTGAATTTATTTCTTTGTTTCCAGTTCACACCCAGGCAGATTTGGATTTCCTACCAGCTAGTGGGGCTATCAGTATATAAATTTCTATTTTTAAGAAGCTCTTACAATAGGAAGAACTGGTTATGTATCTAGATAAACCTGACAATCTCAGAGAAGCCTGTACATCTTCTGTTTTGAGAATTAATTCTTGGGTTTATTATTTTAATTATACAGTTTTGAAGAAGCACAAAATTTCAATGACAGATCAAGGACACTGGAGGGGAAGCTTGGCACAGCCTGAGAAAGAGAGGAAGCCTGAGAGAGAGAGGAAGTAGTTTGCAGGTGCTGTATCTGTAAGATAGCTTGCAAACAGGGAAAATGTAGCTTAAAAGAACAGCAAGCCTTGTTGTGGTAACCAGTGGGAGAGACGGTTAAATGCCCCTTCGCGCAAGATACTTGCTTTGTAAAGCATGGCTGTTCTGCTGTATCAGAATAAGAAACATCCTGTTTTGATTCAATGTCAGGGCAGGATACTGTCATGGACCTTACCTGACTTCACCAGGGTTTAAACAGCACTTGCAAAACAGACTACATACCAAAAGCACAATTAGCATGCTGACTACAATTTGCACAGGGAGAAATCAGAAAAATGAGTCTGCTCCATCAGGTCAGTCTTGTGTGCCATTTCGATAAAGGGGATGACTTTTTGTGAAAAAGTTGAGTAAGGCTGTTGTCAGTGGGCTTTGTTAAAGCACAGCTCATTATGGGGTGATTAAATCAGGCTAGTATGTTGTGACCTCATATACAGATCCACAGTCTTCAACAGAGCAAGACAAGTAAGATTTGATTTCTCCATGCTATGATTAATACCTAGAAAACATAAGGAGAGAGTACGGATGCTCTGCCAGTTTTTCTTTAAGTTTTTATCTTCTCTTTTATAAATAAAGAAAAAGAAATCTTGCATCAATAAAAAGTCTATTTTTGTACTGACAAGAATTTTAAGCAGATACATAGTACGACCAGTGCCATACAAAAAGCTACTAATGCCTAACACAAAGGGGCATATCCATCAGTGAAGCTGAAGAAAAATTGTTTTTTAAAAGTCTCATAATAAGACAAAAATAAAAAGCTGGCCCAGAATTTCAAGTATATAATAATTAAGACCCTGCTATTCTGAAGAATAGCAGCACTTCAGCATCTAAATTCAAAAAATAATAAAAATTCCAGCTTCCCAAAAAATAAAGATTTATTTAAAATTCGGCCCACACTGTGACTAAGTAGTTTTCTAATAGGAGGAAAATAAATACACCTAATATGAAAATGAGGGACCAGATCTATCAGGGTGTCAGAATCTCAGATGGTATTAATTGGTGCATCTGCTTATTGTAAACTAAACGGGCTTGAGTTTGGACCAGATCTTTAATTAACATTTACAAGAGATTACTTGCAATTACATTGTATTCTCCCTTTGTGTACAGAGGCCACAAAGTCAAAGTACAATCCAGCATCCTGAACATAAACATAGAAGAGTTAAAACTATGTTCTTCTCTCTTTTCATGGTCTTCTATTTATTAGCCAAAAACCCTTTGCTCTTTCCTAGGTCTTTTTCTGACTTGTGTCAAAGCAAATGGCAGGATTACATCTGGTTTGATGCAACACAACAGAATACTCCAAAACAGTTTTGCAGAAACTCAAAAAAGATGGTGTAGGTTTTATCTTCCATGGTCTATACAGCAGAATCTGATGCTATGTGTAGCAAAACTCTCATTTTGCCAACTGGTTTCTTTCTTCCATCAGTAAAAATCAAGAAAATTCACTTCAGCTTTGGTAAATTCAACAAATTGTCTGGTTTGTGTTGAGCTGCCAGAACACAGTTCATAGTGCCTGAGAGATAAAATCCAGAGAAGGCACTCTGCCCAGGAGGAACCAGTCAACTTCACTTAGGCAAAAGCAGTTAATAGTTCAAGAAATTTAATTAAAAAACCCAAAAAAGCTCAAAACCAAACAACAGACAACCAAAAAAACACAAACAAAGAAAAAACTCCTCGCTGTTTTGACAGTCTGTGAGTTAGAATCTGACTTAAAACTTGTTTTGCCCTATCAAATAGACAAATTAAAATAAAAATTGCTGAAATTGACATTCTTTGTGTGATAAACTTATTTTATAACACCTTCATTGATAAATCACTAAAAGGTACTCTAGGGACACCACAGCCTCGATTCTGCCACAGTTTCAACTTGAGTTTGCCCTTAGTAAATGTTTCTTTGAAATAAAATCAAAACTGTATAACTCAATACTGACATGATATATTCAACCACACATTCAGTGTTTGGAACCACACAGGCACACCTAAAACTTAAGTAAGTAACAATTATGTAATTATATTTTTCTAGTATCAGTTTTATTTGATCTGAAAGGTATGCGTTTGGATTTGTCATTTGTCATCATCTTAGCACTGAATGGTTTTTGCTCACATGTCTACATAGGAAGCATAATTAATTTTGTAAATTTTCCCAGGGGGCTCAGTCTTCGCAACTAAAGTGACTGAAATGTTAAAAATTACCTTAAGAGTAAAGCAAGGTTTTATTCCATTTGTGTAGTACCAATTTTAATTGTTTCAGGAACATCCCTTGACTTGTAATAAAGCAACATAGTAAATGTCAACTGCTTTGAGAATAAAGACTCTTATGGTCTTTTGAAAATAAGAAACTACATTTCAACTCACTAGGCAATGCGGAATGTAGATTCCAAAATAACACACTAGAATATTTTCTCACTGTATGTTCAATATCCACGGATGTGCCTAACGTACTTATAGGGTGGTTCTCAAATATCTGTTTTCCTCTAATTCATGTTTGCTGGCAAAACTCAAAGTCATAATCTCAAAACTTACTTAAGCATTTAAAATTAATTAATAAATATTTTTCTGTGGGGTAGTAATATAAAAAGGCAACCTTTACAGTAAGTGGTCATAGTTTTCTTTACTATGCAACAGAACTAGAGAAACTTACAAGTTTTCAAGGACAATTGATCTGATTAATTATCAGATGGTAAACAAACAATTGGAAAGCAAATGCATTTGATGAGGAGAGAGGAACATGTGCAGAGCATTAATGTTTTTTTGTCTGTCCTTGGTGTTATTTCAAAAGCACAAACGTGGCACACTTAGCACTATGTAGATGTGATATGTGGACTATTTCTGCTTTCATCCTCCATAACACTCCTATACCTAGGACAAAAATCTAGTTAGTGACTACAAAACAACCTTTATCTAATAAAAAAGTTCTATCATATAAAGATTTTGTGTGGCCAAATTTCACCCATTATTTGAATGATCCAAACAGTATTATTATAGATGATCTGAATTAAAATTGCATGGAATTCAATTTCCCATGGCTTAGCAGAGAGTGATTTTCTGATTTTAATGATCAGAAATGTCACATTTGAATTACGGAAGAATTAAAACCCCCTCTTTTTAAAGTACTGAATATAAAAAGGTAATTGAGGACCTTGTATCTGATGAAGAAGCACTCAGGCTGGAAGCATCCATAGACCTTTGTAAGCTAGGGTTAATCTGGCTGCATGCTGTTGAAAGCTGATTCACTGAAGGTGAAAGAGGTCCCAGCTGTTGAACTGTCATGGGATTGCTGGTGACTACTGCATTGTTGCCACAGCCTTTTCCAATGGACTTGCCCTTGTGTCCATAATCAAGACCTCCTAAAATAAACAAAGCAGGTTAGTATTTATCTCTCATGAACCCATCATGAGGCACAGAACTCACATTGTTGCATCCCATGAACGCTAACTCCTGCATTTTTATCACATCACTTTGCAAACTCCAGAAAGTAATGGGAATCTTCAGATGATGGCAAAACAGGGGACCAAAACAAGAACTTTGCAAACTTCTCAAAACATAAATAGCAATATTCTACAGGGGAATTAATAGATTATGCACATGTAAAACATGTGCTGAAGTACACAAACTAAAGACCAGGCATGACAGAAAAACATCAGAAAAAGCACCAGGTTAAAAGTTCTCAGCTGAGGAACAGCTTTCTATGAAGAAGACAGGAAGAGAGAACCCAAGGAGGCTGCCAGAACAGCACCATGCCCCGAGTCCTACCAAACCCTGCAGCTGCAATCGTTTCAAGCCTTTCCATCGTTCCTGTCACTACCAATGCATAAAGCAAGGAGACCACCGATACACATGCAGACTGCAGTACTGGCTGAGTAGTTTCACTAGCAGGAGAGAGTTACAGCTGGAACCCAGCAGTCCTCAGAGGTCTAAGTAGAGGAATTTGAACTCAATCAAACTGAGAAGCATTCTGGTCTTTCTTTAAAGGTCACAGTCTGCTCTTAATCACTGCTGCCATGACTCAAACTGATAGCTATTACACAGTAGCACAAAAGATAGCTGGCCACCGGGACATACCTTCAAAATGCCCAGTGTTCTTTTTGTTGTGATTTAGATCACAGATGGTAATTTACAAGATTGCCTCCATTAAACCACACTGAGATTAGAAAGCTGAAATATAGGTCATAATATGGAAGTTGTTGGACATCCAGCAAATTCTCATCACAGCTGAAAATTAATAACTATACAATTCACATTGCTAGCTGCTTCCCTGTTCAGAATACTCCACAATGCAGGATAGCAACATCAGGACAAACAGTGAAAAGTATTTCTATGTAACCCATTTTCCTAAATTAAATCTACTTTTGATATGGGCATACAACTCATACAACTTTTTCTCCAGGTTCTTCAGATGGGATGCAGACTGCAGAGAGAAATACATTAAGGCAATAATGGCTCTCCCAGTCAAAGGAAGAAAATCCAAATCCTTCAATTCCCTCCAGATCAAATAGTTCCAAGGACAAATATGTAAAGAGAATTCCTGATTCTGCACTCAACTCCACTGTGGACACCACAAAAAAGCATTTAAGCTCTTGTAGGATTACTGTCTGTTCCCACTACATACGTGCAATTAAATCAAAAGAAATAGAGAAGGTATTTAAATTTATTTCCTGTGAGGCAGGAAAGTACGTATTTTGAACTCAATAAAGCTGAATCAATGTGCTTCTCAGCAGTTGATTTTATAATGTTACCGAGAATTAAATTGGAACCAGTAGCAAACATTAGGGAAAAAAAAAAAGTTGCCTCTGATAATAACATGAACACTACTCCTCTTAGCAAAAAGCTGGATGGGGTGAAATAAATTTACAAGCCCCATTCACACTATAAAAAATACGTAATACAACATAATATGCCTGTAGGTATGTGTGTATCATAAATGTTCAGTTAGCTATTTTTTAGAAAATTGCCTTTAGTATGTAGAACCAAAGATATTCTGCACCAAATTATATAAAAGAGAAGTTACTATAACAATGTCAGAAGCCCAAGTGGGTTTGATGGGTTTGACACTGAAATACAGCTGTAATGCTTGGAGAGTGTATATATATATATATGTATACATATATGTGTGTGTGTGTGTGTGTGTGTGTGTGTGTATATGTATATATGTATGCATGGAATATTTAATAATACATCAACCTACTATTTAGCATTGAGAAAATGTACCAAATGTATACTGATCCTTTCCTGGATGATGCCAATAACACATTTCACTTAGAGGCCACTTTAAACAAATTTCAGTAGTAACAATAATATCTACTTTATCATATCAGGAAATCAAGGACTGTGCATTTGTCAGATTTCCATTAGGGAAAGGCCATTCGTCATCTCAAATAACAATCTGCAACAATACAGTGAAATTACTATTTACTCATTACTAAATCTGAGCTGCTTGAAGCTTACATGTTGGAAAAAAACCAAATCCCATCAGAAAAACCAGAAAAGGAACTAGTGCCAAACCAATGTTGTTAAATACAGAAAGTTGTATCCTCAATGTATCCTGGTTTCTCTTTCAATTACAGGGTCTGCTATTATTATCTGTGTACAAACAGTACCTCAGGGATGCCAACAGCAGGTAAGAAAATTTGCTGCGTAATGGTAAGGATAATGAGAAAAATTGACCTTGTTGCTAGACATTGAATGGAAAACATGAGAAATTAAGTACTTTGGAGACACTATATTACTGGAATGATAAACAAAAATTATGCAAGACTCTAGTCCTCATGAACATTTGTCTGGACTTTTCTCTTACGTGAAAACAGAAACAAAAGGTTTTCTTCTTTTTGCCATTGACAACCATTTGCTCTTATGACAAAAAATTACAATTACTCCACTGAAAAGAAGGCAGGGGAGATTATCATGGAAGAATAAATCATCAGCTCCCACCACTGAAAGAGACTGAAAAGTAAAAGGCTGCTGCTGTGAAACTCAGTCATAAGATTTCATCAGCTGCTTCATATAGGCATAAATGTGTCAAAAGACCATCGTTAATACCTTGTCCATGCCCTGCAGGCCACTGAACAATATCAATTTGATCTGAATCAAGCAGCAGCATACAATCCCATCCATGCTGAACTTAGTCTGAGCACAAGATTGGAAGCTTATGCTGACTTCAAGCCCACTACAAAGTACAGACCACATCTGATCTAGCATGAAGTTAAACAGGTGCAACCTGGACCTAGCCGGTCATGAGCCTGCTGCTGAAAGGCAAGCTGTCAGAACATGTATTCAAAAGCTCTGGATAAATGTCAGAATAACTATGTCCAGCAACAGCATTTGGTATCACATACCCAGAATGCCAGAGAAGCCCTCAGTCAAGGTTTCCTGTATCATTGTCCCGAAGCTTGGAAATGGCAAGACAGTGAAAGGACAACCAGAAATTCCTCAATGCCTTGAATCCACATCAGCTGAGATAAACAGGAAACTCTCAGGAGGATACAAGTAGGTTTAAATGACATTGTAGCTTCTAAGAAAAATATGTAAGACAATATTTTAAATAAGCAAAATAAGTAATTTCTTTTTTTTAATACTAGGATATAGATCAGGAGACAGTCCAATAAAGCCAACAACAAATAAGGAGGTGGAATCAGTCCTGCAATAGCTCATGGTAAGAGTTACAGCTGACCAGAGCAGGCGCTTATTCTAAATAAACATAATAACACATAAATCAAAACTGCTCCTTATCAACATATAACAGTAATAGTTAACAAGTAAGTAAAAAAATGTTATGGAAATATTTTAATCCATTCACTTCCTCATTCATTAGGCTGCCTATTTTTCCTGTTTATTCTCTACAGTTGGTTAACAGCTAAGCTTCACTCAACCTTGAAATGCAAAATTATTTCACTGCAATCTTCTGAAGAACATTCAAATAATGCTAAAAAATACAACTACTTTAGATACACAGAATTTTAGATGAGATTTTCTTAATTTTTGTAATTATCTTACTTTTTGGAGGAAGAGTCCAATATGAAATCAGTTTCACTTAAAAAACATTTTATTTTAGCAGATACTGACTGAAAATCAGCCAATTTCTTTGTCTACTTTTTCATGTTAAGAGCAATAACTTGTTAATTCTTCCAAGAATCTCAGGATAAAAAATGAAACTACTTCACCAAACCTTTGAAATTGTAAACTATGTTTTCCATATATAAATAATGATCAACAAAAATATACAAAAGCAAAACCAGTTTTAATTGTCAGGTGTTCTGAAACACAGTACATACATACCAAATAGCTAACACCAGATCAAATTCAAACATTTCTTTGATTAATTAATTCTGTAATTACTGAACCAATCACTATGAAACAAAGCTACTAAAGTGATCTGAAAACCTGTGTCTTGTTACTTACTGTTAGACCAACAGCTATAAGTAAAAGAATTACAACAAGAAAGCAAAAGTTAATTTCCCTAGGGGGTTTTCTGTGTACATATACACAGAAAATGTACATGTTAAGAGCTTTAGAAGGGGTTGGTTTTAATGTTTCCCATGTACTGGGCTTCTACACTTGTTGGTGTGGACTCTCTATTCACCAAAATGAGGAGAAAAGAGCACAAGCAAAAAAGCATGTTGTAAGACCATAAATATGGAAGAGGACAGAGACCAAAGGAATAAGGCAGATTGTGTGAATGTATTCTTCAAATAGACTAAACTCACCAAGGCTGTTTGAAAACACAGTTGGCCTTTTTTCACAAAACATTTAATCCTCTGGATGTTGCAGCCCCCAGTTACAAAATACATTTTTACTGTCTGTCACCATATCTGTAGGGTTATTGACATCCTATTTGGAGGGAGTGGGGGCTTCACAGTGGCTGGTAACTCAAAAAACTCAAACATTTGCATAGAAGACATGCTTCCCAGTGGTAATACCTTAGTCCCTCTCACCTTGAGCCTGCAGAAGCTTTCAGGCTTCCCCTGCAGCAATTTCAGTTATATCATTAATGACTGCTAGAGAGCTAGCACATGTCCCTTTGCCCTTAAACTAAATGGCCACATTTCTATTGTTTCTACAGCCACCTAAGAGAGTCTATTGCTAAACAACTATGTAGACAGAGACACTAGTTGCAAGGCAGTGGATATCAGACCCCTTCGAACCTTCTTTAAGTATGTTAAACTGAAGCTTCAAAGGGGAGCAAATATATTTTGAAAAGGCAGACTAGGGGGAATATTGTCATTTGCCTCTATGACTATATGATCAAATAAAATCTTTGCCGACTTGGAAATCTGGACTTCTTCAAACTGGCATCATACTCTGAGTCCAAATCTTTTTGGAAGACCTTGAAGTTTCTCAGTGAACTAGACAAAAGCACAGTCACAAGTTTATTAGGTATGAACTTTTTTTTTATAGCATGCAAGCTAGAGTTTTTCAGAGTACAAGTAAATCATTAAACTATGACTCAAAAAGTTGCTGAATTATCATTTGTGTTGCAAGTCTTACAAAACAATGCAGTTTCTCAACTATAATACACCACACAGCCACTACATGCTAGTGAAACAGTGATTCTTAGCATTTATTATCTTTAAAAAAACAAAACAAAACAAAAAATCAAGGATTTGTAGTTGGAGAGAAAATCCTGAAATTAAGATTCTAAAAGCTCACTGTTTTTAATATCATGGTTATGGTCATACTTTATTTTTTTCTTAACACATTCATCAATGGCATTTAGTAACAAATTTTCTCCAAATCCTCTGGCAGTGTCCACTCTGAACACTGAGTTAGACAACCATTAATCTGACTAGTACTAGATATACGCATGTTCTTCAGTGCTTACAGAGACCTAATCTTTACAATCAATAAAAATAATCTCAAGAATATACTCTAAACAGAATTATAAGATGGCATGGTATTAAGAGACAGTACTGTGGATGTACTTTAAAGATTCTTCATGCTTTGAATCTTGTAACGGTAGTTTTTTCACTACCAGAGTGCATTTGGTAAATTAACTTGCACTAATTTCCAATGTTATTTGTAATCTTTGTATGAAGTAATCAAGTATGTACTTTCAGCAGCTCTACTGAGAGACAAAAGGGACTGACAAAGTACAATGAAAAACAATATCTCCCTTCAACTGGAACCAAGGTAAAAAATTATCCAGAACCAACCAGTGAAAACAATACCTCACAGGTGATTAACTTAGCCGGTTTAGAGTAGGCAGCAATGAGATCACCTACTTCTATGGAACACTTTAACCACTAAATTTAAACAAATGAAAACAGTGGTCTTGTAATGACTAAACTAAGAATTTATTATGAAAGAGTCAGGTTCAGTAAACTTCCAGGAAAGAACAGACACAGTAAAACAAAGATTTTCAATTAGATCTACAGACATCTGTAATATCTCATACTAATTTTAAATCCATTTCATCATCAGGAAGACCTATCACTTACTAAGAAGTTATTTAGAAAGGTACTTTGTTTTTTTTATTTTGCATAAAACGTAAAACTTTATCAGTTAACTAGTACACACAGTAGTTAATGTTTAACTGAACTAAAATATAAATGTTTTAGCTGCAATGGGTAACTCCCTATTTGCTATCAGCAACATTAGATGACTTATGCTTTTGTCCTTATTAGGCTAATATGGTATGTGCTTTTCTGTTGCAGAAAACTTATAGCTTTTTTTAAGTTTGACAATTTGCCAGCTTCTTAGAATACCACTACAATACAGACAAAGAGAAAAGTATTATTAAAATCAAAATGGAAATTTACAGATGTTTAAAAAAACAGAAGATAATTGTATTGGATTTTGAGATAATAAAAGATAATACCTTCCAGCTGCAGTGCCACTGGGCAATTACTGCCTGAATCTGACTTAAATAAACACAGAGCATATATCAACATGTATGTGAGAGCACAGACTACAATTTCACTTACATGTGGCATTTCTTGGGAAGCAAATAAAAAAATAATATTTTTAAAACTTCCTCATATATATTGAATTATAGGACTCAAATGAAATCAATAGGGAAACACTTTGCCCAGCATTTAAACAGCATTGCAGTCATCTGCAAAATAAATTAATTTATTCAAGAAATTTTGTTGGAATACTTTTTATTGATACCATCTGATTGCAATGCAGCCATCTAAGGAGGGGCAAAAATAAAACATTCTAGAAAAAATAATTCTCTGTACTAAGTAACACTTCATCTGCCACAACAACTTCTAGCACTGTTCAACCTTCACTGCACATCTGTGCTTTTCTTCATGTTAGAAATACATTCTTGGAATATTTTCCATTAATTCCTGATTTTCTTTTCCCTCAATTTTAATTAAAACATGCTCAGATAACTTCTGTTATCTGAATGCTCTTAGTGTTTTTGAAAATACCACATAGGAGCTTTACTATCTCTAACATTGAGACATGTAGATCCTTTACTCTAAAGACTTTATCATTCCATATGTATCAAAGTAAATCAGCACAGCTATGTACCCTCTGTTCAGACAGTAATTTCTGATTTCTTGCTGTGTTCACTGGACTGTTATCTGTCTTCCTTGTTGCACACCTTATACATGTTTCTCGTGTCAGCCTGACTGCATGGGCAGTGATGAGAAGAAGACCCTTTCCTTCCTCCAGGCCCCAGGAAAAGGGAAGAGTAAGGGGACAGATTCTCAGCAGATGAAGTTTGCCTTAACTCCAGTGCTCTATGACAATATCTTCCAAGTAAAACCTGCTGCCTTCTGTGCAGGAGTCCTGAGCAGAGGAGAGAAGAGCAAGAAGATTGCTTTCTACCTCCAGCATGGGCCAGGCCTCAGTCTTTGCCACATAATATGTCAGTGCCAGACTGTGCTGCATGTCATGTTCTAGTAATAGCATGCAAAAAAAGCATGCAATAAAGCTGTTGTTTAATGTTAAACTCTAATACCGTATGAGGCTCCCTTTCTAAATCTCTGCAGATAATCCAAGGCATTTGACTGTTCTTTCTAAGAAAAACATCTTTCCCCCTCTAAGAGACCAAAATGTACAAGAAAAAGAAAGAAAAAGAAAAAGAAAAAGAAAAAGAAAAAGAAAAAGAAAAAGAAAAAGAAAAAGAAAAAGAAAAAGAAAAAGAAAAAGAAAAAGAAAAAGAAAAAGAAAAAGAAAAAAAAAGAAAAAGGAAAAAAAAGAAAGAGCCAATTTGTTTAATAGTGATACCCACTTAAAACAGGTGACAAATGCTAACATGGAAAGAACTTCAGAAAGTGCAGTATGGAATCAGGAATCTAAGTAACTTGCAGTCACATTCAGTACATTTTTGTTTCCCAGATAAATTCAACTGTTCAAGGACACTACTATTTTTCAAACAGTATTGTCCCTGAGATTCTGAGCAACACATTTTTTCATTCCTCATACTAAAAACGAGATACTGTTTAAGGTTGTTTCTCCTAAAAGGTAAGAATGTTATCCTAGTTGTCAGTTTAACCCGGCAGAAATAACAAGCATACAGCCAACATAATGTACATATTCTAAGAAGTTTTACATTCAGTTAATCATTTTAACTCTTGCTTTCATGGTTCATTTAAATGGTTCATGCTTCATTAAATATCAATATATTTTATCATCTCAGAAAAACTTCTCAGTAAAAATACAATTGTATTTTCAAGTGATAATATTCTCAACTAATATATATATTTCAAGCATGTCTATCAGACACCAGTAAAGTCTAAATTGTTATAGTAGCAGTATCTCAAACCATTATGCAAATTCCTTTCCCCACACACAATGAAAACAAAAGTACTTCATCAAGAAAAAGAAAAATTATTTTGACACATCTTATTTTCATTATTAAGAAAGTTCTCATACTGATCTTTTGCTGTTCCACCTTCACAGCAACCAGCTCAAACATACCCTGGATTCAGTAATTGTAACTACCTTGCCAAAAGTCCTCAATTCAGAAAGTCAGAAAATAATGTCCTTAAGGAAGCATAAAGACCAATGAAACTAATATTTATAAGTATGCATAAACCAAAAGCCAAGTGCAACTCATAAAAAAAAAAGCCCCGTGGTTAAGAAAACATTTGTCCCACCAGAAAGGTTTACTTACTTATGCACAGTATTAATTTTCTCAATTCAGGATATAGGAATACGTCAGAGCTATTTGGAAGAACATTTTCTAGACTGTGAAATTACTCCTTACAAGTCCATCTGCAATTGCATACCACAAATTTCTACTACTATCTTCACATGCAATCTTTTTCTATGAAATATACACCCAGTAAGGTACATTGCAATAATAGAATGACAGTGGGTCTTATTAGTCTAACTGCCTTTTAGAGGAGGCTACTATCAGCATCATCATGGTCCAAACAAAACCCTCTACTTGTCTTGCCACCTTAGCTCTTCATGTCAATGAGAGGCAAATCCTGGGAAAATTATACAAACAGACAGACGTATTTAAAATCTGAATTGGCACTACATGCTTCCACTCCTCTCAAAGCTTTAGACATTTTTCTTTCAATTTTATTCTTTATTCCTTATTCTTTTCATCTGCCCAAGCCATATTAATGAATCAGTTTCCCAGGTCTTTTGTTGTTGTGATCAAAAAGAAAAGACCAAAATGAAAGTTTGTTTCATCTTTTTAAAGTGATTCCATCCTACCTTCCACAAAGCCAGACTAATAAGAGGGAGGATTAAGGCCAATTGAATGGCTTAGGCCCCTAAATACCAGTCCTGCTCCTGCCCTAAGCTGTCGTCCTTGCCAAAATTTATTTACAAAGAATGACGTCTTAACCACAGCTATTACTTTGCAAAGAGAAGGCTGCCGTATTAGCAGGGTTTGGCAGCCAAAGTTGGCTCCTGACTAAGGTCTGAGGTAAAGACACAGGAAACCACAGTGTTATCCCAATGCAATGGTGTCTGCAAGGGCCATCTGAAGGGCAGAAAGAAGTGCTCACAGACAAAGGCACAAAAAAGGCAAGTGTTTGCGTGCTCTGCTAGCTGAATACCTTTGTTCAAGGGTGGAAACCCACACAAACGTCCTGATGGACACTGAAATCTTTTCAGGAAGCTGGTCAATGCAACTGTGTATCTCTCCTCCATAACTCTAAAAAACACAGTTCTTCATATTTGTTTGAGAGACAGAATGTGCTAAATAGGTAAGAGTAAAATATTAAAAATGGATCATGTGATTTTTGAGGACATCATCCTAGTGAATTTCAGTGATGTTAACTTCACAAGTACGTAAGTAATTTCTTACAAACAGAACTTGGCCTTATGAGCTGTTTATGTAATTTTTCAAACTTCTGTCATATGCAAGCATTCATTTATTCTTCATATAATTTAGTGTGTGTTTTTTTAGTATTCTGGTGTGATTTTCATTAAATTGCAGGGATCTGATTCCTCATTACTCAAGGACTGCAATTCCCTGAAGTTAATGTGAATGGGATACAAATCTCTTACAGTCAGCTGTCATTGTAACCCAATAATGCTGAAATTCACTCTCTATTCTACAGTTCATGAAATTATATGTTAAGAAACATGTTTGCTTTTGAAATACTTACAATGCATGCTGCAGGCTAAAAATGCAAAGCAAAGTCTATTCCACTCCCAAAAGGCTGCAAGAAGACAAAATCAGGTCAACAGAGAAGACTTAAAGTCCTTTTAATTGAAGAAAAGGCAATAACCAAAGCAATTGTTATAGTACTTTATCCTTTATATAACTAGCTTCTCTTCCTCAAGCAACATTAAAGAATCAAGTCTGCAAGGCCAGGCTGAGTGAAGCAAGAGTACGTATTTGCAGTCTGGTTTTGCAAGAGTTTTCAATGAGTGCCCAGATATTATCAGTTGCTGGCTGACAAATGCCCACACAGCTGGTCTCTCCCCCTGTACCCACAATAGCACAGATAGCACAGGAGAAGAAAAGATGGAAAAAGCTCCTGGGTCAAGATAAGGACAGTTTAATAAAAAAGATTAAAAAGTTATGCTGAGGCAAAGCAAAATAAGAAATGTATTCATTACTTCCTATCATCAGGCATGTGTCCAGCCTCTTCCTCAGTCTGTGTAGCAGTTGCTCAGTAAGATAAATGCCATCACCACTAATGCCCTTACATCCTCCTCCTTTCTCTCAGCTTTTATGACTGAGCACATCATACAGTACGGAACATCCCTTTGGTCAGCCAGGGTCAGGTGTCTTGGCTGTGTTCCCTCCAGCCTCCTGCACACCCCCTTCCTAGTGGCCTTTTTTTCGGTAGGGTCATGGAGAGAAAACCTTGACACTGTGCAAACACTGCTAACCAAGAACCAAAATATTGGTTTGTTATCACTGGTTTGTTATCAAGACTGACTGGTCAAAAATGCAAACCCCAGCACTGTATGGACTGCTACAAAGAAAGTTAACTGCATCCAGACAGATGCAGTATACTTCCTGTAGAAAAATCCAACTAAATGTTAGGACACTCCTCTGGAAAAGTACAAATACATGGGGAACAAGCTCAGTGGGGTAAGGAGGATAAGCACTTCCCAGGGAACCTCCAGACTTCTGGCATCACTGCAGAATTCAAATTTACTTCTAAAAGCATTATAATTTTGAAATGAGAAATGTTTTCCCATTGTGATTTTAGTTTAAAATATGTGAGAAAAAAGAAAATTAAAAAACGCTCTGCGTTCTATGGAAATAATGTAGTTGTAGGATTTCACAAGGGTTATATTTTCAGGAAAGAAAGTAACTTGCTTTAAAAACAGGGAAGTCTTACTGGTTTCAGAAAACAGCAAGAACTTTGGCTATGGATACTTTAATTTCACTCACTCTGAATAATTAAATGCCAATGTCCATTTTCATCACATAAAGGTTGCTGCTCTTTTAATCAGCAGGTATTCTTTTAAAAGGATGTTTTGGCCTAAGAAATTCAAGAAATGAGGAAATCCTGAAGGCCCAGCTGAAGATAAGTTTATAGTACTTTTGCTCCTATATATGTATGCATTAGGTGTTGAAACATCCTTACGTGATTAAAGAATATGATTTTGTTTCATTTGCATCTTTAGTCATACTCAGCTATAATACCTAGTGAGAAACAATGACATCATTACTGGAGGAGCTATTTGTTATGTGAGGTTGATTGTGTTGCATTTCTGCTTATGGAATAAGATTTTTAAAAGAAACTACAGTTCTTAAATTAACAACTCATAAACAGCTGTTTGTAAAGTCTGATATTTTCATGACTACATTTGATCTCCTCCATGTTTTCTACTGCTCTAATCCTGTTATGTTCATTACAAAATTTTTAAGTAGACTGCCACCTTGTCCTTCAAACAGCTAAGGGACAGGAAAAAGCCATCAATATTTCGAAGGTTATATGGGCTAAAGAAGGGTGCTTCACTAAACATACTATGCAATCTTGTCCCACTCTTATTCAACTTGTTTATCAACATCCTGGACAAAGGGATTGAATGCACCTTCAGCAAGTGTGCTGATGATATGAAATCAAGGGGAATGGCTGACAGACCTGAAGGCTGTGCTGCCATTCCATGGGACCTTGATAGGCTGAGAATTGGGCAGAGAGAATCAAGTTCAAAACAGGCTAGTGTAGGGTCCTACCAAGTACCGGTAACAGGCTGACCATAAACTGACAGTACCCTTGCAGCCTGGAGAGCCCACCGTATCCTGGGGTGCACTAGGAAGAGCATGGCCAGCAGGTGCTATCACAGGGAGCACCTCTACTCAGCCTTAGTGAAGCCACAGATCAATACAAGACAGACAAGAAGAAGGTGCAGCAGAGGCCACAAAGATGATGAGGGGACTGGACCATCCCTCTTATGAGGAGAGACTCCAGGAGCTGGGTCTGTTTACTCTGGAGAAGACAGAGGGGATCTCATCAATACATATAAATATCTCAAAGGCGGTTGCTAAGAGGATGGTGCCAGACTCTTTTCAGTGGTGCACATGACAGGATGAGGAGCAATGGCCATAAACTAAAACACAACAAGTATCACCTCAACCTGAGCACTGGAACCGGCTGCCCAGGGAGGTTGTGGAGTCTCCCGCTCTGGAGATATTCAAAACTCAGCTGGATGTGTTTCTGTGACACTTACTCTGGATGACCCTGCCTTGGCAGGGGTGTTGGCATTAATGTCCTCCCTAAAAGATCCCTTCCAAGCCTGAAAATTCTGTGATTCTGTGTTCTTTGTGATATTAGTTTGAAAAACTACAGTGTGGTTGGCCAAAAGGATAAACAACCCAACAGCCTGACCATGTGCAGTGATGTAAATACTTGGGAATAGGCTATCTCACATCAGTAAAGGTGTGTAAATTCTTAATTTATGGGACTGGATCACAGCTATGATCAGAATAAACCTAGAAATTTCAATTAAATAATATGAATCTCAATAGCCACACACAAGTTTTCTATTTTAAAGAAACAATAAAAGTCCCTTTACTGGGAGCAGTTTTGTTAGGAACATAACTTAGCCCCTGGTTTCTAGTTTCCAAGTACTTAAAAATCATTTAATTATCTTTGAATTTTTTGAAAGAAAGAAATCTTAGTCGAGTTTTAACATGCTAGGTAGTCATGAAGAAAAAAAAGAGATTATTACCATTATATTCAATGTTCAAACCCCTTGCAAGAGATCCCAATATGTAATTTAAGAGACTCATTTTGGACATCTGTAGGTAAAGAACTATTCAAACAATTCAGTTTGACCATTAATGAACTTATAGGTTAGGATACAGTGAAGGAATTCACAGGAGCAATCATGTGGAAAGAAACTGCTCATGACTACTATTTGTTCTTGTTTTGCAGCACTTTTTTTTTTTTAGTCCAATCAATGTGGGCTTCTTTCTGGTTCAATATACTACAAAGCTTTTTAAGCCTTCTCAGAGACTGAGGAATTCACAATCTTTCTTGAACCAGCATCCCTAAAACTGAACATAAAAATAAATACGAAAAAAAGATCACCAAAAAAATTAAAAAATCATTTTTACTTTTTGCACAGAATTGATGTCTTGATATTTGCTATATGACTGTACAAAAGCAGGCTAATTGCTTGAGCTCTTGAAGGATCATTTTTATTAGTCAGGAATAGGAATATATATTTCTTGTATTCTTAAATACTCCCAATTCTACTTATAAATCAACAGCTATAAAAAAAAATACTTTTGATAAAAATCAACTGTGAGGAATAAAAAGTTAAAGATCACTCTAAACATACTCTTCCTGACATTAAAACCTTAGGTTGTAAACATGTATTTTGCTAAAAATACATAGTTTTACATAGTTTTTTTTCTTTGAAGTTTTTGCTGAGTTACTTATTACACATAAAATGAGTGATAGAAGGCACTTCATGCGTCAAATGGTGTTAGTGACTTGACATTTATCAACATTTTTTAATCACAGAGCTGTCTGTAAATGTACTCGTACATTTTCTTTTCACAGTCAAGCCAAGGGTACTGAGAAGACCCTACTTGTCCTCCACCCCCAACACCAAGGACACTGAGTTTATGTTTATCAGCTGGCGATATAAGAATATCAAGGGTGTTTCAGCTACCCTCTGCAGTGCAAGAATCCAGCTAGATGTTACCATGATGCCTGCAACAGCAGGGAATTTGCTCAGTCCAGCTCCCAAGCTCCAGCTGCTCATTACACCTGCACTGCACTCAGTCCCCACCTCTACTTCTGTAAATGTAAAGTGAGATTTTCAAAAAGTGCCAGCAAACCTTCTAATTCACCTACACCAATTAAGATCTCATGATCAGACAAAGTGTAACCACTTCTAAAAGCTTTAATAAAAGCAATACCAGACTAAAACAGCTATTCTCCAGTCAGGGCACAGCAACAGGACAATGCACACTCCACGGCTGACCCTACAGTGTTGGTCTAGAAAAAGGCAGACAACAGTGAAGCAAGAGTAAAGAAAAGAATATAAATCAGAACTGCATCTGCCTAGTGCAACCTGTGAACTCCGAGGCACAATACTTCCCAGGTCTCTCCTTCAGGAAGAACAGCTTTGCAAAACTTCTCAAGTAACCTGAATGTCATTTACACAGATTTGGTCCTCGGTGTTCCACTTAGCTTGTAGCAGGGCAATTAGCAGCATAGTCCCTTTGTCCAGATGGCAGAATTATACTATGGTTAAATAAACATGGGGCATGTACACTTTGTTCTCCCTCTTCCTCCCACAGGTATCCCTTCACACACTTTCAGCTCTGACACACAATTTCAATTAGTATCAGTTTTACCAAAAGTCAAAGGCGAAGTAATGAAAACTGAATCAACAAACCACATTACCTTCTTGTGCAAGAAGGCTTCAGTCATTCACGTGGCAGACATTGCACACTGCAGTTATACCTTCTCTGTATGTATGCCTTTCTGTAGTTGTGTGTAAACTGTGTATTTTTAACACTACAACACCGTTGCTTATCATGACTGCTGTCACAGTAGCTCTTAATCACTCTATAAAGAAATTGGAGACTGAGAGGAGATTTGAACACTGCTTCAAAAAGTCTAAAAATAGAAGGTAGCAATGATGGGGAAATAATTAGAGCACAACAAGGATGATGGAAGATAGGCTAGAAACAAAACCACAATCAGCAGAAAAGCAAAAGTCACACTTTTTAAGGCCCTCCACCCTATCTGAGTTCACTGCCTCTGTTAAAGGACCACTTGCCCAAAGGTGCTTCTAACATGCACTATCAGTTTGGGGAAATGACAAGGATGAACCTTTTTTTAGTCTTTTCTGAGTTATCATGCCTGTAATTAGCACTAAATTAGAGTTGATACTACTCACCATTACCAAGGAATTCATCTTTCATATTCAATTAAAGGCTTAAAGCAAAGGATCAAGTTGTAAAATTTTGAATTGGACTCAGTGGCATGTTGAAAATGCTACATTCATAAACAATCAACATTCATAAACAAGGTCCATTTCAAACAAAAAGACACATACATAAGGCAAGTGACAGGTATGGGAGAGCTATGACTACAAGCACTATGCAGATATTAAGACAATTCTTTAATTTGCAGTTTTAAGTTTTCGTGCCTTAACAGTCACAGATTTTGAGACAGTATTAGCAGCAACTCAGAGCACCTGGAGCAGGAATTGCTAGTGAGAAGGCAGCAAAACTAGAGTTAAGGGAAAGAAACAGTAGTTTTCCACAAAAGATAATAGACATGATTACAATGCAGATATTTCCTTTCATGTGCAGTAGGCTGGAGTTTTTTTCATATATAGAGGAAAATATAACATCATGTCCTACTACAATATAAAAAGGCAGCTGATGTGGTTTTTTGCTTCGGTGGTGACAGCTACGGTATTTGATTCATTTGTACATAGGAATAAAAGACATTTGCATCTCACATTTTTAATTTGTGCTGCACAAATAAAGGCATGTAAAATTAGGATATGTGCATATACTAGTATGTAAATAGATAACAAGCTATTTATACTGTAAATAATTAGAATGCTCACCAGGAAAATGGATGGGAATAGACTCTAAGAAGAAAACCCTAAACCTACTACTGCATTAGCATCAGCAACTGACTAATTTGAATGAAGTCATCTGAACATCAGACTGCACCTTTCACAACCAAGTATGAATGACTGGAAATACTGATGCTCAGTCTTTTCTTTTAATAATTCAAAACATCTTTTAAAATGTTTGCAGTCATAAATCAGATGTTTTGTTAATACTTTAAGAAATTGTTTTTCCTTTTCTAGAACAATTCAAGGCTTCTGGGAAATTTACAAAAGGCAGGTAGACAAAAAGTCCTATGTATCATTTTCTCTTATCTTTCAAAGATACTATTAATCTGTTAATGATTTATCTTTGGCAGTTTTTAATCCAAACTCAATTGGCTTCCTTTTAACACTATTTTACCATATGAATTTCAACAAAATCTGTTCTATGTGGAATTCCATATTACAGGATTTAATTAAAATGAAATAAATCCGTTTAAAAATGTAGAATCCAACACAAATTTTTCTTCTATACATTCAACACTTCCACAGAAACAGCCAGTATCAGCATCGTTTTCTATTATATTCTACAGAAATCCAGCATTTTCTAATAAAACTTCTATCCCTCCTCCACAAATGCTGAAAATAAACAGCTCCAGCAACCTTTCATTCAAGGTTTCAACTTCACCTTTTGATGAGGAGAAGTTGTTACAATCTGAAAGAAAATGTTTTTCCAGCTTCACAGGCCTACCACCTCTCTCAACGGAAGAGGTTAATTTAAAAAATCTTTAGATTAAAAAAGAAACTAATGATAGAGACAGGGAACTCTCAGGGAGTATTATCTGATAATAAAAATGTAAAAATTCATGTTCTCATGGCCAACAGAGGACACAGCTGTGTAGAAAGAACCTCCCAGATGGTACTTTCAGAACTCTCTGAGAGAACACTGGAGTTTATCTTTCCACTCTCAAGGCCCCATGGATAGGCATATTTTCTCCTCAGTACAGTTTTCTAGTACCAGAGTCATAAATGTTTGCAAGAGTCTTCTACAGAATGCACACAACGATCCTTTTCCTTTTACTAGGAGGAAGATTTTTTTACACTACATTTTAGGTTTGAAGGCTTCAGCCATTTGTCTTTCAAAGTAAATATTTAAACAATTTTTTCCCCTAAAAATGATAGTGCACAATGACAAGAAAATATACAAGTCTGGATAAGTCTTTTAAATATTAAGACCGAAATGAAAACAGACTTGCAATCCCCACAGAAGAACTGAAGACAATCACAAGCTAAGCTTGATTCAAGAGTAGTGATGGTAAATAACTATTTCTGTATTTGAATTACAATTTCTAACTCCAGTCCTGGTTGCCCTGTGTATGCCCTGGTTGCCTGGATGCCCATTTTCATCTCCTGTGGTCCAGATGATGATCCTTTAATTCCGCTAACCCTTAACTTTATACAGTGTAATCTTTAGAAGGCAAAAGGTTTTCAGGATCTGTTTCCTGTATGAGATAATATTTACATGTGTCAAAGGCAAAATTTAAAATTAATATCTATTCAGACTTACTTTTCATATTAGACTCTTCATTGGACTTGAGGAGTTTGGTGTTTCCCACGCAAGTGAAAGTGAGAATTCTTGAAAGCCCCAAGTTTCAGTTTCTCTATCTCTCAAAATTATAATTCACTGTACTTACTCTTTGTACAAGCTAGTTTTCCTCTCCCATCATTGCTGTTGACACACCTGGAAGAAGTTGAGCTACAGGAAGTTAAGAGGAGTGCCAGCAAGACACAAATGAGAAGGAGAGGACACAGCTATCTGAGATACAGGATGAAGCTGCAAGGCACACACTGCACAAGCATGCTGGTTTCTAGAAATGCTGGTTGACAGAGCAGTCATAGAGGGAAAGGAGACAGAATTGTGATGCTGGGGTCACCAGGACTCACCCCCATCCCAACTGGTAGGGACCAGTGGCCTTTGGTAATCACTACGCAGAAGACACTGCAGAAAAGGCATGGGTGAATAGTTTTCCAGTAGCCAACTGGACATGTGGTCTGACTCATTTGTTTCTCAAGCATTTCCTTGGGCAGACTCAAAGGTGATATACATTTAAAATACCCAATAAGTTTAACATCATAGTCAGATATCAACCCAACCTAATTTCTGCACAGGACTATCATGAGGCCAGTTAAAGTTATAAAGCATTAAGCAGTTTCCCTATTTAGCAAGAAAGCAATTTTTCTTTTGTGAGAAAGGAATTCAAAGCAGACATAGGAAAAAAATTAATTAATGGGTTTGGTCTTATATAAGTTTCTAAGCAGAGTTAGTAATTTGACTATTAATTACACAAAGCCATTTTATGAAACAAATGCTTTCAACCCCCATTCAAATTAAGAGTAATAGACTGACCAGAAATTGATAGTTTTACTGTTATTTGAATACTGCCCCGTGTTTGTGATTACAAATGAAAGAATGGACAAATGGATAAATGAAAGAATGGATAAAAACACAAATTTACATAAAATTAATTTCCTCATTTCTTTTCCCTCTCCATTAATTTTTAAAATTCATTCAATGAAAAAAAATTTCATTAATAACTTCTCTACTCCTTTTTCCATCTTGACAGCAAAACAAGTGCAGTTAAGCAACAATTCACTGCAACAGAAACAATATTCCCATCACATGAACCCAGTAATTTCAGAGACAAATACTCACGGCAGAAATTTCCCAGTTCTCTTTTGAACACACATGATACATTAAAAAATAAATGGCTTTTCACAAGGAACTAAGATGTTTAACCATATTTCACACCAAAAAAGGGAAGCAGTTGGAAAGTAGTGCAAGATGGTAAAGGTACGGGCACATAAGAAGCCAATATAGAAAGCCACTCCTGGTGGTGCAGCAAATCTAGCAAGAATCCCAGTTTAGTTTAAGCAGCTGAAACACACCAGCTTTGCACCTCTCTAGACAAAGAAAAGTCATGGAGCAGCATTAACAATCCCACTACTTGTGGGTTGGCCAGGGAAGGTACATCATGGCCGACCCATCTTCCATCAGGCTGTCTTGAGGTCCCAAGATGAACAGCATTTCTCTTATATTACTAAAAGTTTTTTAAACATTTCCTCGTATTTGAAATTCAACTAAATGTATAGCTACTTGTTTATGCAAATAATTATCCAAGCAGTCCTCTCTTAATGCCAAAAGTGTCAAAACATTCATAGGAAACAGTGGATTGTGTTAGAAGATATATTTCACTAATTAATTGACATCAATGCTGGGTCAGTAGTTTTTTTACGAACAACATTTATTTGTGAATACTGATTGACAGGCCAATTATAGTTTGGTTAGCTGGAACCTGACAGCCTGTTGTAGATTTATTAACAAATGTTCAAACAGGAGTATACAACTAATGCAAGTTCAATCTAGGTGAAATGTGCTACAACCAAACTCTAAAATAAAAATGTCTCAGGAGGACAGAACAAGCATCTTAAAGTGTATGTTATATAATTAAGAACTGTATTTAGCTGCCAAAGTGGTATGTCAGCAATGCTGATGACTGCCTGTCATATTATACTGGTATTTGAATAAAGCATGAATTATAAATTTATTCTGGTTTTCTCAAGTGCCATTTTAGTAAGAGTACCTATTTTCTTTTTAACTTTCTAAGTAAAAATCACTTAACTGCATATAGAGATTTCTTTTTCCTTCTTTAAACACGTACTTACAATATACTCCAAAATGTTCATAGTAAACTCTTGTTAACCTCAAGGCCTTTGCACTAGCCAAATCTCACTCAAGTCCCAGAAACAGACAAAGACAAACTGTATTGCTTAATTGTAAAGTAAAGGTAACTTTTTTGTGCAAAAAGAGAATGTAACACTAGTTGAAAGTACTCTAGTAACATTAATGAAAAGAGACATTCAAGTCAAATAAAGACAAACATCTTTCATCAAAACCCCAAGATCTGAGAATACTTGGGCAGAAAAAACAGACGAGAACTTTTTCATTTTTTTTTTCCATCTTTAGTCCAGTCAGTACTAAATACTATCTTAACAGAAAAACTTGTACAATCGCCTATGCTCATATGAAATCATCACTCTTGGTGTTCACAACCACAAAAACCTGAATAAATTATAATAAAACATTATCCAGCCTAAGAACTCCCTCTGTGCAGGGGAACTCAAAACCTTTTTGGAACCTTTTTTTGGAAATGACATTATAATATTTCTTCTTTCTTGAAGAAAGAAGCATTCCCTATATGCTTTCAAGGTCCTCTCACAGCTGCTGAAAATGCAAAGAAGCTGGGACAGCTTGACCTGAGCAGTATGATCCTGGTTTCATGGGCTCCTTTCAGAAGGGACAGCACCAAGGTCAGCCATGGAGAAGAGAGGGGCTGGGCAGCTTTTGGCAACTGCTGGGCTAGTGGAGGAGAGTGGGCTGGAGAGATTGCAGGGTACAACACAGGGCCAGGATGGGGCAGAAGCATGGCTGTGGGTGGACAGAAAGTAACATCTCAGGGGAAAAAGGTACAAAGACTTTGCAAAGGACTGGGAAGGACCATGCCTCACTGCACCAAACCCCTGTACTGGTTGCCAGCAAGGATTCTATATATACAGACCATAGGGCATTTATGAATAAACATTTTGATTTCTCTTCTTACTGTTTTTACTCTTTTTATGTTATCTCTACTTAACATACAGCTCTAGTCCCTTCTTTAGTTACGTTAGCTATCTTATTTTTTGTAACAGCTTAATTTAGAAAAATTATATAGGGCTTGGCATATCTGTTTTATAAAGGCCAACCAGCATTCTCCATCAGCATTAGCAACTGTTACCTCCACAAGCAACTGGAGAACTGGATCAAACATTGCATGGAGATTCCATTTCCAAAACCTTCTTAGTGCTATTTAGTAGAGGTAAGCCAGTAGAGCATAAACCAGTTATGGACCACAGACAAAGAAATTCTCCTAAATTTAATGATTTACATTTTCAGTATTATCTTCAATCAATAGGAAAAGAAGAGAACATTTTGGGGCAAAAGTGACTTTGAAACTTGCCTGTCCGGTTGACATTTCCCATTTTCAATCTGCCAGCTCCTAATACTTGACAGTGGTTTTTTAGCCATGCTTCAAATTTTAATCTACTGGTGCTATTTAATCTACTATGTTTAATCTACTATTAAATATTTTAGTAATCAACTCTTCAAATTTCAATTCTGTAAAGGACTTTTACTAAATACAAGGTAGGAATCACCCAAAAAATATTTGAAAAGGCAGAAATACCTAGATTGTCCTGCAAATGATAGCAGTTCCTGCAGGGAAACTGCAGGGAAAGCATTATCCCACTTATAATGGGGGATAATTATATCCCCCATTATAATGGCTTTTAATATACCAAAATATGGCTTCTTTAGTAGGAGAGAGATTTTAATCTGATGGAGCTTATTTCCCTGCAGATGAGATACAGACCAGATAGGAGTGGCAAAGCACATTTTCTATTTTCATTTTGTTTGTTTGAATTTATGGAAAAAAGGGAGAGACACTGAAAGGAAGTAAAAATGGAAAAGTATGTGATTACCAGGTGTAAGATTGATCCCGGGGCCTTTGGGGTCCGATTCAGCTAGCTCTGGACCCCCGGGCCCTCTCAATATCACAAGGACAAAAGTAAAAGACTGAAGGCGCTCTTTCCTCTCGGGACGATAGTCCCACTTTACTGTGGAACCACTCCAGGGAAGTCCAAGGGAGACAAAGAGAGGGAAAGAGGTCGAGGGTCTTGCTGCAGGAGATTTTAAGCCCAGGGGAAGGGGGGCAGAGGAGAGAGGCCACAGCCAATGGAATACAAGTGATGGGAGGGGTGAGGGGAGGGAGTAACTTGGGGAGTGACCACCACTGGGGCTTTGGGGGAGAGGGGAAAGGGTGTGAGGAAGAAACTATGTGATACAAGCCACTTAGGGCAATATAAAAACTACCCAGTGCAAATTCCAATCACCCAGTGCAAAACAACAACTAAATAAACTTACTGCAGCACAACAACCAGGTATTCCAGGTACTGCATCCATTCACAATTGTTTAAATATATTTTCTTCTTCCTATTCATTTCAATTAAATTTATTAGCTTTTAAGGATTAATTTCATTAAAAATGAACAGTACCAAGGTAGAGTCAGGAAAAGCAACCTTTTCAACACAAAGGAATGCCTTCTGAAAGAAAATAACATTTTACACTATCATGATGCCCTCAGAGTCACAGGAAGCTCTGTAGAACAATTCTGACAATGCAAATAAGTTACATCAACGTGCAAAGAAATCCCTTACTAGAGCCCAAATATGAATTTCTGGGTACACCGTTGTTTTCAACAGGAATTTGGCTGAAGCATGGCTCATTATCATTTCAGGGGACTAAATTCTTTTGGGCACATTTGGAAGGGGAAAGTAGAGAGGGAAAGCCAGAGCTTCCTCACTATTGCACACAGCTACCATGGGTCAGCCAGGACACAAGTACTTCTCACTGGCTGAAGTTCAACCACGCCAAACACCAACAGAAGATTCGTGCCCTGGAGATGTTGCTTGGACAAAACAGTCCTGCCATGTGAACACTTCCAGGGAAACCTGCCAGGTCAAAATTCTCTCCAGAGATTTTGCAAGGGAAATGTTATGCAGCAACTGTTTTATTGTAATAAAGAAAGCTGGGAAAGGCATGTCTCTTCTACTGACCTCTCAGCTTGGTACTGTCCTCACCCAAAAATATCAGACTCAGCATTAAGCTTTTAAACCCGAGGAGCCGGTGGCCTCTGCTCATTAAAGCGTAATAATCCACTATAGACAAGCTCTCCTCTCATCATTTGAAACCTCTAATGAAGTGTCATGGTTTAACTTCAGCCAGCAACTAACCCCCCCACACAGCCACCCCACTAATGTGTTAAATGGTTAGACTAAACAGGGATAGACTTCTCTAAAAAGCCCAGGAAAAAACACTTAAACCACTGATTTTATCAACCATATAGTATCTATAGAATTGCCTACATGAAACCTCAACGGAATGAGATTTTAATCTCAAGTTCCATTTCATGTATTTATAGCTGCAACCAGAGATTATTGCCTGAACACATGGTTTGTTTGCTTGGGTTTGTTTGTTTGTTTGTTTGTTTTTTTCCACAAGTGGCTATGTATTCAGCTGTGTCACAAGACTGAGACACAGAAGAAAAAAGCATATTCCCTACTCCTGTCCCAGGCCCTCCTGCATTTCATGTGAGATGTGTTCTTTACATCCCCTTCTGGGGAAACTTCTGGTCCCCCACATTCTGCGGAGTGTAGCCCAGTGACACCTAAACCATTCTGAATCTCTCTACAACAAATGTCTATGAAACAACAGAAGGCCATGCTTGTGTCACAAGCAGAATTTAACAAACATCAGTATGAAATGTCAGAATTTTACTTAGCCCCACAAATAGGACAGTCAAATGCATAGTTTTATTACTGCATTTCATGCCCAGTGCACCTTCTACTGCACTCAGCGCATATTGAGCTGGTATCCCAAGTCTGCTGAAAAAATGGTGTATACCCTTACCACTAGCAGTGAAAGAAATTCTCCACTAGTTGAAGTATAAGATAACATGCCTGCAAACACCTCAGTGGCCTGAGATTCAATTTAGCCTGGAAGGTATAAAAGGAAAAGAAACAGGGACAAAGGGACATATGCAAGCTGTTTATAACCCAGTTAGAAACAGGTCAGATACATGTTAAGCAGTTTGTTGTCCAAGCAAAGCCAAAGTCCAAACATGGAACTCCTTGCAGGAGTCTTCCATGCATTTATAGCTGTATGAGTTTCCTGAAAGTAGATTAAAGATAACTTTGCATTTTATGTACAGAATAGATGCCAGAAGAGCAGCTTCTCTTCTCATTGTTTTCTCTGGCTGAGTGGTAGGACAGAGCAGTTAAACCAAAGCAAACAGTGGATTTTATTCCTGTTCAGCACCATCTAACAGGTCTGAAGCAGTAGGGACCAAATAAAGAAACACATCACCATGGTGAATGTCATGTTACAGAACTGCTAGGAAAGGCAATATAGTTCTGGAAGAACACAATAGAAATATGCCAAAACACCAAATAATCTGCAAAATTTAGTATTTGCACACTTCTATGCTGAAGTGTGTATGGGACAGCTTTTTGGTAGCCTGCTTCTCTATGAAATGGCATAGACAACTTCTATTTTATGTTCCATCTCTATAGGTGCATACGCAGGTCTAAAACTAATTTTGTGTTTGACATCAATACATTGCACTTTATGTGGAGATCTCAAATCACTTTATTAATGTAAAAATAACTTTTCCAAAATTTGCCAACAAAAAGAATACAGGCACAGGAAATTTATGTGACTTACCCATATTCATACCAAAATAGTGAAATCTTAATTCACCCGGAGGAGCAGGTGGCCTCAATACAGTTTTCAAGAATTTTCAGGTACAAAACTTCCAGAATTTTCATACTTCAACTGGATTTTTATTACTAATTTCCTCTATAAAGCGTGGCTGAAACATATATCTCTCTGTATGAAAACAAATTTTATTAGTGCCATCTCCTGGTGATAAAATAAAACTGAAAAATCATTAACTAGAGTTGAAGATTCTCAGAGTAAAGTGAAAATACAATATTTTGATCTGGTTAGGTTTTGTTTTAATGGCTTGACCTGAGGCATCAAATTTTTCTCTCTATAGACTTGGAGGATACAGAATTCATTAGCCAATTTTAGGATGACATAAATAAGCATCAGTGACAATGGAGGAAAACCACAAGTGAAAACAGGTATCAGAAACCTATTGATTAATACACCCTATCCCCTTTATTGCGTTTGCCCCAATCAGAAAGAATAATATTTGGTCTAGGAAAATCAAAGAAATGTGAAACTTATTTAAACCAGCACCTTCGCTGTACTGCATTTTGGATTGCTGCCATTAATTTTAAATCTCACTGTCTGAGTCCACAAAGTGGAGGGTAAAGGGTATAAGACACAGTATGAGAGAAGTTAAAATACACTCAACACAGAATGGGAAACTGTTGGCAACATGCCTAATATTCTTGAGTGGGTTTACAGCTCTTGTGTAAAGTAGCTCCTTTTTGGCATTAAGCCTTAGACTCTTTCAGGGCATTTTTCTAAGTTGTCTGGGGCCTTTATAACACATAGTCCAATATGCATTTTGGCACCACCGGCTTTTTTATTTTCTTCAACATTTTGTTCTTAAACATAATTCTGAATATTTAAGATAAAGACTGCAAAATTACAGAGTCAATGTAAATCATTCCCTTCCATCCATCATTTCTGTTTAAGAGTTGCCAGAACATCATTTGTGTTCAGGAGTTGAACCATGCCTGAAATATGAAAGATAGGGGAAAAAAGAAATAAGCCTGAAATAAGCACCCCAAAGGAGTGTCTTGCAACAGGAATCTGTGCACTAGCTTTTACATAAAAGTTAAGTAAACTTCTTGCACATTGTAGGAGAGGCATACCAACAGCAGCAGTGAACCTGCTCAAGACCAACCAGGACTGCTGGTCATCCAGCCCCTAAAACTAATTGCAGATTTAAACTCAAGGATTCTCATGTTCACAGTTGTACCATTTTGAAAAGTCCTAGACAAGAGAAAAGAATCCACCAAGGCCCATCCTTATTGTCTTCAGAATGGATTTCCAGAAACAACTACCAGAGCTGCAATGCCAATGCATTCCTTGCATTGATGTTGTTTTTTCAAGCATATCAAGGCCACCAAAAGATGTGCAAAGCTGAAAAATGTGTCAAGCTGTATAAAACTAAGATCATTATCACTTACATTTTTATACTTAAATATCATCAATAACCAGGCTTTAAAACTGCCTAGTTATTGATTATAGAAAACAACTAAAAAAGAAATTGAGTCTTGAGTAAAGCTTTCTGCATAAGGAACTGCACAGAATACTGATGAATGTCTTTTTTTCAGACTGCGCCAACTGACACATAAAAAACAAAAGTACTAGAGAGCGAAATAAGTATGTTAAAGAGATTTCAAGTGTGGTTCAAGCTGCTTACTGATTAACACTTCAGCATATAACACTCCTCACAGACCTGTGTGGTTATTGTTCAAAAGTGAAACAAGGCCCTTTTGGCAACTGGAGATTAATTATCCTTGCTGACCAAGTTCACAGTTCTCACACAGCTTAGTAGCACTGGAGCTGTTTCTTCTTCTAGAGTCTCTAAAGGGAAAATCAAATCAAATAAAATACCAGGATGCAATGGTATGTCACCTATTTCCAGGCTAAGAAAGAGCCCTAATGATCTCTAACAGAAAACAAGCTCATTTTACACATGAAGAAATGAGTTAATTGACTCATATTACCATAAAAAATTACAGTCATATATGCAAGAAAGCAGAAAATAAAATACAGAATTGTCTTTATGTCAAGGAATAAACAACAATACAGAAACCTCAGAAATGGAAGATGACAGATGTCTTTTCAATGCCTGGAAAAAGACAACAAAGGGGGTCCATGACTATCTGCACAAGTTTCTGTATTTCCTATTTAAGTTCCCCATCTGGGAGCAGATGTCCAGATTTGCTTCCTCAAGCTCCATTTCAGGTATATTTATTTCAAATGTTTGAACAATTGTAACACAGTCTTCATCAAACACCTACATGCTGACTGCACTGGTTTTAGTGGAGCAGTCAAGGTGGAACAAAAGGCCAGACTGGTTTAAAGGCCTGAACTCCCCCCACATGTAGTGTCACCTGCTGCCAGGGAGACCGGGGGACACAAGGAGATGATGGCTAAGGCACTCATGACTGTGAGCCACTTACAATTACTGAAAATCCTGACAGACACACCAGCTCAAACCACAATCACAGGAAGACCAAAACCCGGGTTTTCTGGCTGCCTCTCCCCTCTCCCTGTCCACGGTGGACTTCTCCACCAGGTTGTGAGTGCAGTGGCTGGAGGTGCTGCAGCTGCACTGATGTCACTAACAGCATGTCAGCATGGCATTTTGGTCACAGTAAAAATTCTTCATCAGCCAAATCCAGGCTGCTTTAAGACTACAATATATTGTCTTACTCCTCCTAAACTTTGAATGAATTGTCATAACAGGTTAAGTATGACCTCTGTGATTCAGATTAAGGATCCAGCTTCCCAAGCTTCCCAAGCTGGATCCTCCCTCCCGTAGTGTTCACCAATAATGCTAAGGGAAAAATTGAAAGTGAGCTCCCTAATTATTCCCACAGCTACTTCCTGCAACTACCTACACCAGCAAAGATACGTTTATCTTTAATATTTCTCAATGAACTTCAAATATACCTTTTCATTGACTCAATATGAGAAACAAATAGAAGTGTTGAACATACTGGTGCTTTCAGAAAGTATGTACTGCCTTCAGAAAGATTTGGGATTTTTATCACAACATGAGACATGAGAATACTCAAGATATGCCTGAACATGGTCCAGCTCACACTCACAAATCCATTGTCTGTACATAGGAATGAACAAGGCAAGCAATAAGAATAGCTACTAGACTTCCTAGAAAAAATTAGATTCAGATGTGCATAAAGTGTAGATATGCTGGTATTAAATCCTCAAATACATAACTTTTGTTCATAACTACACTAGATCACAGTTCTAATTTGAACAGTTTGAAATTTACATACCTTAAAATAAATTACTTTCTTACTAGAATATTTAGTTAAAAGCTGGCATTTTAAAATTGTATTATTTTTCATAACAAAAATTCCGTCCGAAGAGCTGCATTGATGAGAGATATTGAAGACCTGTTCTGGTATCTGAAGTCCACAGTATTTTACCATGTCCACAGTGTTTATACATAATCTTCCCTAATGCCAGCCCTTCAGCTGAATTTTCTACTTGCTATTCTACCAAAAAAGTGGACTATATTACACATGTGCCAGCTAATCAAGCCAAGAAGGAAAGGCAGAATTGACAGCATCTAGGAACAGAGCAATTGGGCACAGCAGATAAAAATACCAGTTCAAAATCCACAAACCAGGGACACCGAACTGGCTGATGTTCTCTTCACCTTCCCATGCTGCTCTGCAACACATACTGTAGGCGGATCAGCTATTATGTAGGGCTACTTTAAAGATCTCAGTATGGATTCTCAGTTTTCAGACATATCATTTTGAAGACAGCAAGAATCAGGCTCTTCCTGAAGTGAAAGAGGGAAAACTATCATGTGGGGAGTCCACCTCTTTTCACTCTGTGTGCTGTGGATTACACCCACCACCTCCACCACTTTGAGCACCAGATCAGTGATCCCAGAGGTCACGCAATGAATATGTATATGTATTACCACCAGTCTGACTCAGCAGAGCACTCAACATGCAGTTAACTTTCAACTAGCTCTGGAATTATACTGGTTCAAGTTTTCAAGCCTTGCAGAAGAGGGACAGATTTCCTAAATTTTCAAATGGAAGTAGTGAAGAAAAACAGGAAATTGAGAAAAGCAACACACTTGTAATAAAATGGGAAGTCTCTCTCCTTTTCTCCATTTTCACTTGGATATCAGCCTTTTTTCCATTTATTTAATTTATTTCATTTTAAACCATTTAATTATTTTCTATACATTAAATTCTCATGTCTATGTACATTAAATTTTGAAAATAATATTAAAAACTCCCCCATAGGAGTATCTTCATCTCCAGCATGACCAGAGTCAAGAAGTATTGCAAACTTAAATGTTCCATTTTGACTTCTAAGATCCAAGAGCAGACAGTCAAGTACATTTTCATCTGATGCATAAGCACTTACTCCAGAGAACCAGACTCCAAATTTTGTGAGAGTTATTAATCATTAATTTCTACAGCATAAACAGTGGTTTCAAGAAGTGCATTGCAAATCTATGGTTAAGACAAAGCACTCTACAGCATGTCCAGCCTAGACACCTTAAAAAAGCATGACTATTGCTGCTTTCATCAGTAAGCAGCTGTTACTCACCAGTGGAAAGGTGTGTTCATGCATCCAAGGAGTATTCTTGATAGCACTGACAAAATTCTGGTGCCATAGAACATAAAAATACTCTCTGGATTTGTTGAGTCAAAAGGTTAGGTTATTCTATTTATAAAGAATCTTAGGACAATTCAGTGATTCCAAGCAACTGCTGTGCGATACAAAATCCCTGAACATAATCAAATTATGAGCTTATTTCATGGAAAATATCAAGACATCTTGTTGCAGTGTCTCTTCCTTTGTAGGAAAAGAATGGTAAAGAAGTGACTGGCTTCTATCTGCTTAAACCAATACCATCTGCATATGTACTATTGGAAAAAATTGCTATTATTGATGGCACTAAAAAAATGAGTATTATCTTCACCTCAGCATGGGGAGAATGTGTTTGAAAATTCTTGCTGTTTTGGCTTTAAAAACTGTGGGACTGGCAGTTCTGGGGATTGTGGGACTTGTAATAAAGGGTCATTCTCATTTGTAACTACACATTTCTTGGAATTCCGGGCAGGGGAGTGAATAGGACTGTCAATGGTGCTGCTCTGAGGAGCTATCCCTCCTCCAAGAGCAGGCTGGCAGACAAGTTTCCAGTAGCTGGGATTGGGATGCTGCTATCTGAAGATAGGCAGGGTGCTCCTGCATGAATTCTGATTGGTGAGATCTATGGTCCACAGATGATCCTAGATCCCTGAGGAATACCTGCTGTCTGATGTCTCATAGTGTATCACCTCCCATTACTTTTTTAAAAAGTTAATGTAATCAAAGTGTGTTTTTACAGACCCATAGCTATGACTGATATCAATCCAAAGTCAGTGAGAAATCCACTGTGTATTATGCCTGTTTAAAAAAAATGCATATATAAAACCAAATTATATTGTAGTAAGTAACAGATGAAAGAGGACTGCACGTGCCTATTAATTTTGTGACTTTACTGGTTACAAGAAACAAAGAACAAGCTCTATATGGTCTCTCAGGAAGAAAGAATAAAGCCAAGCAATGACTTAAGCTCTAACACAAAGAAAATCTTTTTTACTTTTCTCCACTCTTCAAAAACCTGAAGTTTGTAATCAGGTCAGCTGCCTTCACATTATCTAAATAAGCCATGACATTAAGTGAATGCTGACCAAGTACAATAAGGCAGCCAGAAAAGACCCTCTGATAGGGAATTGTCATTAGGATGAACTCATTTCTTGCAATTTTTTCTGCCAACTCCTCAGTCTATGCTGAAAAGCACATGCAGTAGTGAAGCACCATATAGATGTTGACAAAACAGGAAAAATAGCAGTTCAAATTCTAAAGGATATGCACAAAACAACATGAAGAGAAAATAGTGAAACTACAGAAAAGCTTCTGTGGTCTGTCAAACTCTGTGGCACATCACAACAGAGAAGTACTGGAGGAAAGCACAGCACAGAAGCATTCATAAACACAACTGTAATCGCTTTGAAACTGAATGTTTATTTATAAGCCTATAGATAAGCCATAATTGAAATATAATCACATAGTAGCAAATCTTCAAGGATATCTTTCCAATTATACCAATAATTTTTGAACTCTGACTTTTCATCACTTATGTTTTCCTATTATTTAAATATTAGAAGACAAGACTGGTAAGGGGTTTGAGAGATCATCTCAGCCAAAACCTACTCCAAGGCAGAATCAGGTAGATCTAAACATTTCCTGACATAAAAAGATTTTTAGGCAAAAGCAGCACTTGTCAGCGTAAGTCACTGGGCTAAGGTATCATACAGATGGGGAATAACTTCAGCCCTAATTCAGCTGAACAGCTCAGGTCCAATTTTCATCACTAGGTTCATCTGTTAAGCATTAAGCACTTGTTTAAGCAGTTTGTTCAATCATAGACTCAGTGCCTAATTAACTTGTTCGGATAAACAAATTAACTTGACATTAACAAAACTGAAGCATGGCTTCAATCATGGTTTTAATTCATATACACATTAAGGTTTTAATGAAGTGTTACAGTCTTCTTGCAGCAAAACACTGAGCTATAACTTTATCTTCAGCTCAAAATATTCAACACTGAAGCCAGTAAGATTCCAACCAGAATATTCATCACTGAATTTAATGTAAAACCTTCATACTTAAACCTTTGCTTACTCTGATTCTGCAAAGTCTCCATTTTCTCCATCTGTGAACAGACAAAAAACACAAAGCATCCTGTTTATTTCACAAAACTGCTTTCACAGCACACTTCTAGACTGAAAGTCATCTAAATGCCTACAGAGACATCTATGCATAGGTATTCACACACAGTTTCCACGTAAAACTCACTAAAAATAAAAGGCTTAAGCATGTTATCTTCAAAGGCAAGAGCAAAATCTCTCACTAGGAGAGATATGCCTTAACCACACTTAAATGGTCATAAATGTCTTATTCTACATACTATTTTTGATTGTTACATTTTTCTGTTGTGCAAATAAAAATTGTAAAGTACAACAATAAAAATCAGTTTTACTTATTTTTGTGTCTGGGTGAAGCATAAATCACTCTCTTCAAGTCAGCCAAGGACAGGGAGAGCTGAATGTTCTTAAATTCTCAGAGTTTATTTTAAAAGTAGAAAGCCCCTTGCCTTAACACAGGTGACTAAGTATTTAGAAAAGGACATTAAAAAAAAAAAAAAAAAGAAGGGCATGTTTTGCTGGCAAGGATTTATACCATGTCACTATAGACTGGCTACAAATAAAAAACATTCTTCGCTGTAGTTCTTGTCTGCAATTTTAACTACATTAGAAAAGTACAAATATAATCAAGAGAAGATTATAACATACTGAAAGCATTAGCTTTACTCAACAAAAGTTCCTTTAGTTTAATCAACAGAATTTTTCTACTTAGGTAACACAGATCTACAAGGTTTATAAAAACTGAGGTTGATATACAACTTGTGTTGTTATAATGCTGGTGTCCCATGCTATTCTTCTCTAGCAACACTATATCTTACAAGGAATGACAGTATGACAGTGTTCTCTACTATCATCTTTTCTCATTACCTACTGTTGTGGTTTTTACACTTGAAGAAAGGCCTGTGGACTAATAATTTCCTTTCTCATGTTAGCAAACTGTTTTCTGAATCAATTGACCTGCAAGAAGAAACAAATCAATTTTTTTAATGAAAGTAGAAACATGTTAAGCCATTCTTCTGCATTTTCTTCCTTTAGTCTTCCTTCTGATTCTATCATGAAAATGTATGACATTACATTGACATGCAAATGAATATATTATTTCTTTAAAATATTAAAGCATCTTGGAGAGCATAAGTCTTCTCATTTTAAAATGTATTATATAACAATAAAAAATATTATTATTATTACATTAGTATTATTATAAAAGTATATTTTTGGTATTTAAATATCAATTTCCATCAGGAAATCAGGATCTTCTCATATTAATGGCCAAACTGAATGAGACCAAAGCACCAGATTATCTAGAGGTGCATTAAATAATACATAAATAATTAAATTAGGACATGAATTATTTTCTAAAAGTCTAACCACATTTTGCATCAAATCCATAAAGAGCTACCCATAATAGTAAAACCCCATACATTTCTAATCAAAGTGATCTTGGAAATTGTGAGAGTACAGCACCAAATACAATGGCTTATTTAGAAATAATCTCTGCAATCCTGAGTAGGGCTGAAATTTTATATGCTAAGTTAAAACACAAAAATCCCCCAAACAAACAAATAAAAAAACCACAGAAATAATAATAACCTGAAACTGACTGGCTGTACTGACAAATTACTTTGTTCTACTGAAGGAACAGAAACACTTTCCATCTTTGAATGAAATGTTTCTGTCCATCAGTAAGATACTATAGTGACCTTTTTGTGCTCCCACATGTGTCAAAAAAACCACTTATGTCCACTGCTTTTAAAGGCTCTTTTTTCCTAAGCTGATATTAGTCAAAGTTCTATGACTCTGCATCAATAACATTATGACAACTTAAGTGCTCAAAATCCATAGAAATGATTCATAAATTCACTTTCATCAAAATAAAATTTAAATTCAAGCTGAACTGAAGACTTGGAAAATCCAAACACTATTCCTTCAGAAAGTGAAACAAAAGAATAATTCACAAATCTATGTCTGTAGCACAGTATGCTATATCATCTACTTTTCCAGCACAGATTTGAAAGCTTTAATCAGAGTTGGCTTACTACTTCACCCACTGAAAGAAGAGGTAAAATACTTTTCAAATTCAACAAAAGCTAAATTACTCCACTGCAGAGATTAGTTCGAAGAATAGTAAATCCAGCTCAGGAAATGCTTTCATGGAAGTAGTTATCAGACACTGGCATTTTGCATATAGTATATCAAGCACTATCCCAAAGGAGAAGACTGAAAGACAAGTCAATCAACTTCCTATTTTTCCACTGGACACATCTCACCTCTACAACAGCTACCAGACACCACAGAAATCAAACATGAACCATAACCCCTTCCTCTGGGACTATGCATTCCAAGACTGTGAGTGCCTGCCCTCATCCCAAACATGAATATGGATAGCCAAGACTCTCACCATGTTCCCCTCAACAATTTCCTTGGCACAATTCCAGGAAAAAATGTATTTCCTCCCAGAGCTGAGCAGCCACATGGCCACCCAAAGTGTCTACCTACCCTTTGAGCTCTATTGTCCCCTATCAGCCCTTCCATCTACGCATGGCCATGGTTTTTGGAGCATCATCTCTCAGTGGCACCACAGTGAAATACTCAGAAGTATTGACATGACACCTGATGAGCCAGTCTGGGTGCACAGGACTGTGATGGAGAGGGGGAAGGAACAGGCACCAAAAGCTATAGGGATGTTTCACCTCAGCCTCACTGACTCCTGAGGTTTTTGTGTCTCACAACTGCTTGTGAGAAAGACGCACCCTAATATAGGTGTAAGCCACCATGCATTTTCTAAATAGAGCACACATGCATAGGAAGTGTTACAGTTTTTGTACAGTTATCTTGCTCTAGTTTGCAGAACAGAGCATGGCAATAAATTCTCCTTGAAAAGGAAAACCACATAGAGATATAACTAGGCAAGAAATAATAACTGAGAGTTTGAAATTAGGCTTGGAACAATAGACACATTAAGAATCCCAACTGCAATAAAGGAAGACAACGTGCTTTCAAAACTGGGGCTAAAAAATAAGCTTTTCTCTCAATTTATATAGAATATCTCCCCCACCCTCCATGTCTCCCAGCATCTCAGAACTCACACACTACTGAGAATAATAAATATATCATATTAGCATGCACTGTTTTGGTCATTTGTATCCATTTCTTCACAGTAGTATTCTTGAAGTACTACACAGGTCTTCATTCCAAACTGCAAGTACTCTGAAAATACCACATTTTTCTAAGGTCCAGGTCTTCAGCCAAGGAAAACTAGAAAAGGTCACATAATCTGAAAAGTTTTAGTTCTTGATTATCATCAGAATGATACAGCATAAACAAGCAAGGCAAATGATAGCTAAAGATCTTCAACAGCACTCAAGGCAACCAGACCCCAAACATGATTGAGTTTCTCAGAGCTAGTATAATGAAATCTACTAATTACTTATTACTTGCATCACTATAATTCCTAGGAAGATTAGTCACAGAAAGGAATGCCTTTGTGCAAGGGACTGTACAAACACAGAGCAGAGCACAATCATAGATATTGCTGCAATTGCCACCAAGAGAGCAGCCGTTATCAGTGGACAGGGTGATGTATATCCTAGTGTAGTTACCATTTTTGCCAGTCTGCCAGAGAAACCTTCTCAAGTTTATTATGTTAATTAAAATCTCATAAGCTTCCTCTCTACTAGGACCTTAAATATCAGATCGGTGCTACTGCAAGTGGTTGCTCCAAATGAATAGCATGAGCTTTCCAGGAGCAAACTTAATTCTCAGCAGGGCTAGCTACAACCTTCAGACAAGGTGCTTGAAAAACCCAATACAAATCAGGCAGCACTGAGTACCTGAGTCTGAGCAGGCTGACATGCCATTAGTAGCCACAGCATCCTCACCTAGCAAACAAAGGTTCCTGCAAGCCCTGATTCGTGCACCTTTTATGCTGCCCTGTTCACTTTGCCTGTAATGGCTTTGAACTTTCCAGGAGTGCAGGCACAACTGCTAATGCTGCCATGTCAGCAATGGTGAGATCTTCAGTCCATGCAGGACATAGAAAACCACCAACAACGTCCCCGTGTGAGCCGACGGCAATGTGGAGGCAGAGGTATGGGGCCATGGACACCTGTCCTGCCTTGGTGCCCCCGCTGTGACCACCCCTCGTGCAGGAGGCCACCATACGGTGCCCGGTTGATGGCCCGGGGGACAACTACCGCCACCCTTATCACTACCACAGCTCACCCCACAGATCTTGCAATCAAAGCATGAGCAGCTTCAATCGGGGCCAAAAGCGAACAAGGGAGGAGGGCACAGCTAAAAGCTATGATTTTCGAGTCTTTTAAGGGGCTGGAGTTGCTAGCAATGCACAGGCCGGCAGATGAAGAGAGCTGTCACCTCACCAAGTACGACACGTCTGGTCTCTTGCGGACGGGGACAGTCCCTGGATGAGAGGAAGCCCCAGGCGGGACACTGCCCGGGATTAGAGCCACGAGCCTCCGCGCGGCAGCTCCGCAGGATGCACATCACTCTGGCCGGTACCCCCGGCCGCTCCTGGCTTCCCGCCCGCGCCGCTCCGCAGCCCCCCTCCGCGGGTACCTATCTCCGGTTATTCACCAGTGGGATGACAAATCTCCCGGGCGTGTGTCTTTCCAGACAGAGCTGCGTCCCCATCTCGGAGGCGGACCGGTCGGCGAGGTGAGTAACCGCGAACTGACGGCAGCACAAGAGCGTTTGTTTTGCTTTCCCTTCTCCTCCGCCCTCCCCTCGCTGACACGGAGGCCATGAGCCGCCGACTCACCCTCTCCCCGCCGGGGCCGGCAGCGCGGGGCTGGGAGCAGCTCCGGCGAGCGGGGCAGCGAAGGGGCCGGGCCGCGCCGCACGCCCCCGGGCGCGGGCAGACTCGGCGGGGCGCGGCGCCGCCGCGGGGCTCCAGGCACTCACCTCCCGCCTACACCGCCGGCAGCGCGCAGCTCCCGCCGAGCGCGGCAGCCTGTGCCCCGCTGTCATGTGCTCGCTGTCCCGCCGTTAACCCTTCCCGCGGCCCGGGCTGGCCCCGCCGAGCCGCGCCTGCTCTGCCGCGCGGGGGGAGCGGCGTCCCGCCGGCAGCAGCCCCGCCGCGCCCCCTGCTCCCAGGGGACGCGTGGGGTGAGGGGGCACACAGCTGTGTAGGGGCGGGGGTAGCCGGGGGACTGGCAGGTGGTGTGTGGGGCTTGGTGGGGTGGCCCTGTAGAGGGAGGCTTCGGGGGCGGGATGTGCTGGGTAGACGCTGGAGGGGATGAGGAAACGGAGGGATGCGCTAGAAGCCAGAGGTGTTTGCGGTAGGGGAGGCAGGAGGGATTTTGTGTCTGTGTGTAACGGGACTGGGGGGAGCTGCGGTGCTGCACCAATTCTGACGGTCTAAGAAGCCCAAGGGGTGCAGGGTCCCTGGAGGATAGTCTGTGGGCTACACGCTACGGGCGTTATGGGGAATGCGTGGGGAGTTGCGCGGAGGCTGTAAGGGGGCCTGGATGGGACCTGTGTGTGACATGTAGGAGAAAACCTAATGGTAGGGCAGGGTAGCAGGTAAACCAGAGGAATAAGGCTTTGGAAGTGGGAAGTTTGGAAGTGGGAAATAGGATGAAGGGGCTTAATGTCTGGTGGCATTTTTCCACCAGGCATACAAAACTGTGATATGCATGCAAGAGCCTTTCTCAATTAGAAGGAAATCTGACTTGGAAAGGCCACAGGACTAGCGTTATGATAAAGTGGGAGGTATCCACTCAGAGCAAAAGCACTGTGATCCTGTGGCCCCAGGCTGATGATCGGCTCTTGCAGCAACAGTTGCAGCCAAGAGGTAAATGCCATTTAGAGTGCCCATTGCTCTTGAAAAGACACCTGCACATGCAGGATATGGCCCAGCAACTGAAACATGTTGGTTCTTTCAGTTTGGGTCCATCTTATTCCCCTCTGGTGTAATTGTGGAATTGAGAATATAAATGAACTGAAGCTACAGGTGAATTAAGAGGCTGAAAAGTAAGGCTCAGAGAGCAGCAAATTACTCAATCACTCTACCAGCATAAGCATGCAGACTTCATGGCAGGGCATCCTATCAGCCCAAAAGTCTCCAATAATGGAGCCCACTAACATGGTTGGGCAATTGAAGAGTGCAGCAGGTGCACTCTTTCATGCCAAGCATGGCCAGCCCTGCATTTAAAACAATTTTAAATCCCAGTTCTCACAGAATAAGAATGGCACTGTGGCAGTCCTGATTGCTTCTTCCAAGGTGAGGGGAAGCCTGTATCCTTATTGTGCTGCAAGAGCTGTTAGAAAGAGAGTTGAGGGAGGGGAATATGTTTTGGTGCACCCATATCACTGGGCTCTGCTAGGTCAGCCTGGATCCTTAGCTGAATAAATTCTTCCAAGCTAAAGGTCCTTTGTTATTCATTCATATTACATCCAATTAATGTGACTGTGAATTTCATAAGAAGTCGGTATTGTGTTCTTTACATACCCAGAAAACCTAGCAGAGATTTCAGCCTTCCGTCTTTCTTTTAAAATTTCATTGCTTTCCAGTGTTTTGGGATTTTTTTCTAAGTGTATGGATGCTTAGAGATTGAGACACTTGTAAATAAATTTACTATTCTTAGCACATTTAAAGCAGAAATATTTGTAAGCTGTGTCTCACTTTAAAAATCATAGTAAAAAAACTGACAACTATAAGGGGTCTTTTCCACATGAAAGCACAGAATTTACTTGTGAGCTCAATGAGTTTTTTGTTTACTGTCTCTTTACTCATGCTATATGCCAGAATTTTCTATGCAATTATCATTTAATTGGAAGTCATCACTAAAAAGTTCAAGGATTATCCAAAAACTAACATGATAGCCATGGTAATGTATGTAAATGAGTAACATAGACAACAAAATTTGCATGTACTGTCAAAGTGCTAATTTTAATTCAAATCTACCAAATAAATGGTGAGTTTGTGTTAAATAAATTGCTTTAAATAGCCCTGATAACATCAGAAACCAAATCTAACCACCATTAAAAAATATTTTTCCCTTATCAAGTTATTTCTATGTATGGGAAGTAAATTGTCTCAATTTTTCATATGAAAAGAAGTGATGGATCCTATCAGTGTACTACCTTGAGAAACACATGGTCTAAAACACAAGATACAGGCAGCCTTTATATACAGGATAAGAGCTTTTGTTGTCATGGATGAAGCCTGCTGAGAAGTCCTGAGCATGAAGTAAGGAGGACAATCAGAACCTCAAATTAACAAAGTTAGCATTTAGAAAATGCAACTCATATCTAAAGATAATTCTTAATTTTTGATGTGCCAAAATAGCAGCAAAGCTTATGTAAAATAAGGCAGGTAAGACTAATAAGTGCATTAAAAGTAAGTGCATCCAAAGTTTTCTTAGTGAGTGACATAACTGTAGGTTCATAACTGTCATACACCGTTGCATATTCATATCCATCAGTATGAACCCATACTCATTCCTCACATAAAGCACACATCCCGATTATGAAAAGGCTATGTCTTAGTCCTTCAGAAAGCTACTACTTTTTATTTTCTCTATTGCAAATTTTATCCCCTCTACTGAAAAGCATGTATCTAATGGAGGTAGTGGATTCTGAAATTCAATAAATGTGTCTGAATCCACAGTAATACCTGTGAACTGCCACCCATCCAAGATCTGAGAGTAAAAATTTATATTTGTCACTTCAGTCCCAATTAAATTTTCATAGTTCAGTAAAATCTTTTATTTACTGCTCAGGGAAATATATAGTTACATGCTATATAAAGGTACAGTGAACTTTGAATTAAGCCTTCAGTTTACAAACTGTCAAACACAGAAGCATTTTTCAAAATACTCTTTATTCAAGAAAAAAAGTGCTCTTCTTCTTCTTTTTCTTCTTTTTCTTCATTTTCTCTGTCCCAAAGTCTGTTGGAATAACACGGCATACACCAGACCTTGCAAAGTCTCTTCCTAGCCTGATTCTTGTATTATGTCATTGGGTTTGTTGTCCTAGAGTGTTACTCCCAGGTATGCAGGAAAAGAGAGACATGCTCATATAAATTCTTGTCTCCTGTGTCCCAGGGAAAGACCATATTTATAAGTGAGCCCTGAGAGGAGATGGTCAGTGGCTAAAGATTCTGAAAAGAGCTCATTCAGTTGAATGAAGATGAGATTATTTATTTTGTTTACTGGTATTTTTGGAAGCCTTTTTAAGAAAGGAAATTACTCTCTTGAAGTTGAAGCATCATGTATGAAAACTCTGATTATTTTTTTCAGTGTCCAGAGGAAAACCATTATAGCAGGAAGAATAGAGAACAAGGAATATGACAACCAGAAGATAATGGCTGGTTTTAGTTTTTCTTATCTCTTTCTTCTGTATGCTAGTAGTAGCAGCAGAACTCAGCTTTTAGGGAAGAAAACCTAGGTACTAGGATTGTAAGACAAACTAATTTTGCATTTCTGTAGCAAATTTGAAAATTTTTTTGACCCAAACACCTTTGAAATTGTGGCAGTCAGTTTAATGGGAGGACAAGATTCCACTGAAAATAAAGAGAATCTCAAGAGTACCTAGAATACGATGATACTTGGTTAGAGAACACTAACAGACTTAAGAGGGCTCGTCTCTTGTTGGCTTGGACATACTGATTTGAACAAACACAAGTCTGAACATTCACTTCTCAGATGCAAACAGAAATGTGGAAGTTTTTTCAAGCTGTTTGGGTTTTGAGGGGTTTTAGTTTGTGTGTTTGTCTTGGGGGTTGGTTTTGGTAGTTTTTTTAGGTTTTTTTGTTTGGTTTGTTTTTTTTGTTGTTGATTTTTTTGGGGTGGCAACATATTAATAACAATCTTACTAACACTTTTGGTCTAATTCTTTAATTTTACCTCAGATCTTCTATTTCATATCTATTCTATTTTCATAGTTGCTGTGTAAATGAGAACAGTATTTTTCCTAGTTAAGGTGATATGACAAAAAAGAAAAAGTCCTTGAATTCCATCTTGAATATTTTTACTGACACCAGTATATTAAAATATCATCGAATTGGGTTTTCCTGGTTTAGCTGTAAAATCAAGTCTTGCACCTTTCCTATCTTAGCTTAAACTGACTCCTGGCAAGAAGGGACTCTGCAGGGGCTCTGTTTCCCATCATCCATGGGTCCATCATCTCAGGGCTGATACATCTTTTTTAGTAGAAAAAATAAGGTATTATGGGCATAAGTTCTGGGGTTTGATCCTTTATCTTCATCTTTCCAGTCACAGGTCACAGGTTTCATTTACCTGCTCCTCACTGGAGATCAAGGAGAGCTGTCTGATACCATCATGACATAGCAGGGCCACAGAGCTTTTTTCTGTGTTCAATTTCCTTTTTCTATATCCAGATTTCACAAATATTACTTTTTAGTGGGTTTTACTTGCTACACAGGAGATGAGGCAATATATTTCTCCTCCACACTGCAAAAAACTAACACTTACGAAGAGCATATTGCTAAGATCTTCAACAGCATCTAGATACCTTTATAACAAATCAGTTCCTCTCCTTGCAGCTCCAGCAACTCACCCTGCGCTGTGAAGGGATGTATAAAAGCTGTCCCATTCCCACTCTTAAATGTAAGCTGTCAGGTAGAGAGAAAGCTGTCTGTGGAATAAATATGAAAAAAATATGCATTCTACTAACCTCCTCAAAGAAAGTGAGTTTGATTCCCCGACATTCTTATACAGACAAAGCTAACACTGATAAACAGGATTCATTTAATTAAATCGTAGTCTAGTTTTATACAGTACAAACACACATGCAGAACCTTTGCAGAAGAATGCAGTCATTATCTATAACAATACAGGATGATATCAAGTACCTTTAGGGTCAGAAAATAAAATTATTAGATGAAAATTAATTGCAAGGGACTTCTACATTCCTCCAATGCACTTGAAGAAGCTGGAACTGAGACTGATGAGTAGAATAAGTTTTCCAATTCTCATAAAAAATTAATTAGTGAAAAGACATAATATCAGTAGTGGAGTTTAGCTAGGATATATTAACTGAACATATGTCCTTTAGCTAGGACATATACTTAACTGAAACTTTTTCTAGGTATTTCATATGCTGGGGTCTAGATCACAAAGTGGGAATATCATGTACATTGACAAATAGGTGAAGAGAACAGAGGGACTGCATTTGCTTGGGTACCTCTGTCTTCATGCCTGATTCTCGTTTGAAGTCAAATTGAGCTTGATGTGGACCAAAGCATACTAAACCAAGCATGTCTAATTTCTGTTGAGAAACTATAAGGGATTTCAGGCTAGCATGATATCCATTCCCTAATACCTACTGATGAATAACACTGCTAGAAATATTGTTATAGGTAGGATCCTAATAGAGGGCAAAGAAAAAAAGAAGGAAATTTCCCACAGTCCACTTAGAAACCTTAGAAGAAAATGGTGTGATAAAGTCAAACTACTGTTTGTCCTACAGCAAGATCTTCTGATATTAATAATGATCTCTTTTGTAGGCCCCAGCCATTTTAGATTGAACAGCAGATAAGTACAATGTTGAAACTCACTTTTCTTGTTTGGGAGAGTAAGCATTTTATTAATCACTTCAGTGGTATGCACATACCACTGCAATTTTTCTCCTACTCTTGTTTCTGTGCCTACGCACCTCAACACAGATTTTTAATGTTAAATTTTACTTCATACCCTGTAATAAATACTGACATGTGTGTAGATAGCTTTCTTCATTATAGTACCTTTGGACTTCTACTAAAGAAACTAATTTAGTTCAGAAAGTACTGGTGGAAAACACACTAAAACGAAGGTCTTTGATCAATCAGATATTGAACAATTCACCCCAAACATGGCTATCTCCAGCAGTCAGTGTGTTTCTTCCCAAAGGTGACATTCAATTAGGAAAGGGGTCTGGGGGAGGCATAGGATCAACCTATGGTGTTGCATGCATAGTATTGCCACAGAAAGCCCATTACCTGTAACAAGGCAACAGTTGTCTCCATGAAGCCCAAGTAAAAGGTATCTTGACTTTGTTCTCTCTATCACATCCTTAAGAAAATCACCCACACTCCCTTCTTTTCACTGCTTTCGTATATTTCCATTATGAGAATATGTGCAATTTAAAAACAACACGTGAATAATTTGATGTTATTCTGTTTTTTGTTAAATTTTACGTGGAATTCATTCTGATAGAAATCTAACTTTTTCCTAGGATCATATAATTCACTGTTAGAATATGTTTCTTATGTTTTCTGCTTCTTCACCATTGAATTTTCTCCTTAAAACAGTATTTCTCTACTTGGAGTTAGAAACTACTCCTATAGCCTCTACTGAAATTAAATTGAAGTGCAGCTAAATGGCTGGTCACACAGTATTCTCAAAAGTTTGTGTTTAGACATATGTAAGAAATAGGAAAGTTGTTTATATGCTAGCCATGTGTCAAAATACTGACTTACCTGACTTTGTTCTCACAACAGTACACACTCATATTCCCAGCCTAGTTCATATAACTGTATCAACATATCTTCACATTTAATTAGCTCTAAAAGAACTACAGGGATATAGTGGATTGGAAACTCATCTCCTGAGTCTTGCCTTGAATTTAAGTAAAACAATGCTAAAAACTTCTCTTTTTTTATCCATTTGTAAAATGGATAAGAAAACAGCCATGATGATCTGTATAATACTACAATCTTTACTTAATTCCATTGGAATTAGTTATTCTAAGCTGTAAGAGTCTACATTGCACAAAAAAAAACCCTTTAAAATGCTGCCAATTCCCTATTATAATTCTTTGCTCCAGTTTAAAGAACAGAAACCAGAAAAGAATAACATGAAATTCACATGTTCCACTCTTTCTGGGCATATGATGTGTCTCAGAAATGATCAAAAATCCACAAGGGCATATAATTTTTTTAATAAGCTGCATTTTTACTTATTATTTCTTGTACTACACAAAATTCTACTCTGTGGTATACCTATGCACTTCACTAACTTCTGTGAGCCTGACAATACATATCCATAAGCATAAGTGATTTAGGTGCATTTCTATCTATTTTCTTCACATTGCCAAAAACATATCCTGATCCTCCCAAAATGTTACTTTTTATATTTTTAATTTATTTTGTAAGGAGCTCCATTTTAAAATCCTGTAATTCAAAGCAACTTACTAATTTTCTGTGCTCTGTAACAGAAGGGGTTTGCAGTTCCACAAAAATCTCTGACATTCATGGATTCAAATGGAGTTGACTTGAAAAATAACACTGTCACTAAAATTCTAAAATCTAATGATTAGACAAACAAATCCAGTGAGTTTTAGCAGTAGGAGAAAAATCTTCCAAGGTTTCCAGAGAAGTGCTGTGACACTTAATGAGATGTCCTTCCTTTCCTTTTCTACCTTCCTGATCACATCTGTGAGTCCTGACTTTCAGAAACACTTATAAATTATTTCTTGTTCTGTTGAATTCAGACACTTTGCTGTTGCAGGTTTAGATTCAAAGTGTCATATGTGCTAATATAGTTCTTTTTTTTTTCTGACAACTCTGACAACATAAAATGTTGCATAACAGAGGGATATATAAATTGTGGGAAAACCTGACCACAGAGAAACAGGAAAATTAAATATAAACAATCTTTATAAAACATTGTGTAATCTTTTCTTTCTTGTTGCCATCCAAGAACTTTGGCATCATCTGTTTTTTGCAAGAGATACCATATCTCTAGAGAGAATATATGTACACATATATGCACATATATAAACTCAAAAATCCAAGCAAAAGTTATCATATCAATATCTAATGAAAGTCTGTATCCATTAAAATAAAACAATACTGAATGCTAGTAATGACTGTCAATACCTATGAACATTTTTGTCACATTCCTCATATCCTTTTTCCTTCTGGAATTTTCATAGCACAGTATGTTACTATTACAGGGAAACATTTCAACGACTTGAGTTGGTTTGATTTCAATAGAAAAATATAAAAATACTTATAATTAAACAAGTTTTAAATGTTTAGCTGGACTGCAGACATGGCTTTCAGTATCTCACAAAGGTAGAGACACTAGGAAAGAAGGAAAATACAAAAACAAATCCTGTCTGACTAGAAAGCATGGATAGGCAGAAGGGCATTCCTCAAGCTAATGATTTTTCAGAGCATATGCCTTTGTGTACTGTCACAAATGAAAACCTAATCTCTAAAGTAGATGCTAATTAACTTTCACTGCTGCACCATTAATACATTCCCGGGTGCTTCCCAGCTTTGATGTTATAGTGTCTGGGAGAGGGGAAACTGCTGACTGCCTCTTCAGACAGCTTCTCTTTTGGGTGCCTCATTCCATGAAATATATTTGCCCAGTCAGGACTGTCCTACAGGCCCTGGTATATTGTGAAAGAGAGAGAGTAAGAAAAGGGCACCCAAAAATGAGATTGAGGCACTGGGTCTTATTTATTGAGAGCTTGGCATGATATTTTTCTACTCAGATCTTGCTGGAGCTCCTCAAAACCTGTATTTTGAAAGACGACAAGCACCTCAGGTCTCAATAGAATAGAATTTTACTCTCCATTCTGGCCTGGATGGTATTTTTGGATGTTGGCCAACTATTAATGTTCCATGGTGAATTTTTTTAAACTTCAGGCTAAACTAATAAATTAGTAATATAAATAGCAGGGGAAAAAAACTCAGCAACTCTGAGCAACTGTTCCAGTGTCTCAACACCCTCAGTGTAAAAGATTTCATCCTTATATCCAAGCAAATCTGCCCTATTTCAGTTTAAAACCATTGCCTCCTCTCCCCATCATGGGGGAGTTGACTCTAATGAGGTCTCTCCTCCAGGCTGAACAGACCAGGTGACCTCAGCTGTTCCTCATACAGCTTCTCCTCAAGGCCCCTCACCATCCTCATGGCCCTCCTTTGGACACTCTCCAAGAGTTTTATATTTCTTTTATTGTGACACCCAGAACTGCCCCCAGCACTCAAGGTGAGGCCGCCCCAGCTCAGAGCACAGCAGGACAATCCCCTCCCATGCCCGGCTGGCCATGCTGTGCCTGATGCCCCCCAGGACGCTTGGCCATCCCGGCTGCCAGGGCACTGCTGACTCACATTCAACTTGCCACAGTCCAGGACCCCCAGCATCTCAATTATCTGTACATCCAGGGCTGCCCCATTCCAGGTGCAGAAGCTCCAATGCCATGGGAAAACACAGGACATACACATTCCAATCACTGGCTGCAGAACTCCAAAGCAGCCAAAGCTGGAACTTCTGAAAGTTCATGAATCAAGGTCTAAATCAAACTCTTTGAGGTCCAAATTCAGCTCTGAGCCTACATGTTCTCCTTTAGTAGAGACCTTAAAAATAGTAATGTAATATGTACTCAGAAGCATGCTCTGGGCTTCTTTCCTAAAGCTTATTTCAGTGGTTTGGGAACCATCATCCTAAAACAGTGTCAGGGAAAAGAATCACTATGTCTACTTTCACCACTTGCACTCAACACTGCAGAAAAACACTTGAATAGTAATCCAAAAAATAAATCTGTTATTTAACATAATCATCTTGCTGTTAAATAAGGGTTACCATCTGAGAAATCTTTTCCCAAAATGCAATCTGAGGTTCAATCCAAGTGCTGAAACTAGTTTTTCAAAGGTACTATTAGCTTTTTTCCTAATTTGAAAAACTCTCTTTCACCACTCTTCAATACCAACAAACAATAAAAAGATTTCACCAAAAGTCATAGACACAATGTTACAGACAGCTGTGAAAATGCAAATCTTCTCAAGGTAGGAGAAAATCAGAAGTTCAAGAATGCAAGTTTTATTCTAACTTAGAGTTGAGTGTCCATCTTTAAAAAACAGGATGAGCTGGATCCTAATTTTTTTATTTTTCCTGACTCAAAGAAGTCAAAACATAATGCTTACTAATGTCTCACTTTCAAACTTACACTGAATCTGTCTGAAAGGATACATGACATTTTTATTTGTCACTGTGCAAACATGTGAACTGTAAATAAATACCAGTGATAGACAAAGACATTTCAGCCTGCATTCAGTGTTAGTGTGATAATACTGCAAACCAGTACTGCGGTTTTCTCAGAAGTGAGTTTGCAGTGACCTCTGTAGGACAGACCTGAGACAGGGTCCTTTCATGTTCGAGACTTGCTTTTTGAGAAGCCATAATTGTATTGGACACTGCTGCAGCTTCAACATAATCCTAGTCCAGAATTTCTGCATAGTCATATTATGAAGAAACTGGGCCTTCGGCCCCTAATACCCAGAATGCCGGACAGTTCTGCTGTGGCAGTGTGGTAGTGACCTCCCCACTGGTCCCTTCAGCCTTTGACATCTTAGTGCCATTTGTGAATACAATTAATTTCTGAAAAGTAATTTCTGTGAAACTACCTGTTCTTGGTATACTTCAAGTTCTAGAGTATAGAGATCCCCTGGCAACCAGACTGGCTCACCTGTCACATGGAGATACAGCCACCAACTACAGAATGTTCAATTCAGTGTGACTGTTGGGATTATTTCTTAAGTAACTGTGCTGCAAGACAGAGACAGTTTGTGCAGCATTTTGATCTCTTGCCTCTTGAACATTTTTAAGATAGCAACATTGTCTACCTGTCCAGGGAAAAATCAATGGGGAAAAAGCAGAAGGATACTTCCTATCCCAGCCCAAGTTTCTGAATCAAAGAGACAAAATTGATTCCAATGTGTGTTGTTAAGCAAAATTCCTTTGACTAGTTCAAGAGTCATATTCCTTACTTAACCAGGAAACCTGCAGTAAATTATTACTTTTCATGACTACCCTATACAAACCTTAAGACTAATCACCAATGTACAGGAAATCCAATAGATATGGGGCAGCCAGCAAGAGTTTGTGAAATGTACATCTTGTTTGACCAACCTGATCCCTTCTATGACCAGGTTACAACCTTAGAGAATGAGAAAAAGGCTGTGGATATTTCTCCTTGAACTTTACTAAAGCCTTTGACACTCTTTCCCACAATACTCTCCTGGAAAAGCTCTCTGCTCATGGCTCAGACAGGCACCCTGTTCACAGGGTAAAAACCTGGCTGTGTGGCCAGGACCAGAGATTGGTGGTGCATGGAGTTACATCCAGCTGGTGGCCAGTGACCAGTGGTGTTCCCAGGGCTCAGTACTGGGGCCAGTTCTGTTTAATACCTTCATCAGTGATATTGAGTGCACCCTCAGTCAGTTTGTAGATGACACCAAGCTGGGTGGGAGTGCTGATCTGCTGGAGGGCAGGAAGGCTCTGCAGAGGGATCTGGACAGGCTGGATCAATGGGCCAAGGCCAGTGGTGTGAGGTTCAACACGGCCCAGTGCTGGGTCCTGCCTTGGGTCACAACAACCCCAGGCAGTGCCACAGGCTGGGGCAGAGTGGCTGCAAAGCTGCCCACAGGAAAAGCCCTGGGGGTGCTGGTGACAGCAGCTGAACATGAGCCAGCAGTGCCCAGGTGGCCAAGAAGGCCCATGGCATCCTGGCCTGTACCAGCAATAGTGTGGCCAGCAGGAGCAGGGCAGGGATCATCCCCCTTGTTCTCAGCACTGGTGAGACCACACCTCAAATCCTGTGTTCAGTTCTGCGCCACTCACTACAAGAAGGATATTGAGGTGCTGGAGCATGTCCAGAGGAGATAACAGAGCTGTGAAGGTTCCAGAGCACAAGACCCACAAGACAACAACTAAGGGAGCTGGGGTCATTTAGCCTGGAGAAAAAATGCTCAGGGGGGACCTGCTTTGAACACTTACCTGAAAGGTTGTGGTGAAATAGTGACCTGTCTCTTTTTCCAGGCAATTAGCAATAGGACAAGAGGAATTGTGCCAAGGAAGGTTCAGGTTGGATATTGGGAAAAATATCTACACTGGCAGAGTGGTTAAGCAGGCTGCTCAGTGAGTGGTGGAGTCACTGTCCTTGGAAGAATTTAGAAAAAAAGAAAAATGTGGCACTTTGTGCTATGGTTTAGTGGGCATGGTGGTATTTGATCGGTGCTTGGACTTGATGGTCTTGGATATCTTTTCCAATCTAAATTATTCTGGGATCTAAATTATTACCTGGGAAGCAGTATTGCAGCAAAGAAACCCAGCCAAATACTTGGGTGTACTGGCAAAGGCGGAGACAGCAGATCCAGGGAAGTTATCCTTTACCTGTTAATGATTCAGCCTTGGCTATGAATTGCTGTGTCCAGTTTTGGATCCCAAAAAATATAGGGAAGAGATGGATTTATTGGGCTAGGTTAAATACAGCCCCCCAGCCTTCTGTCAACCTAGGAAAAGGGATGTGAGATCTGTTGCTTTTTTGATTTCATAGAATGATAGAATGGTTTGTGTTGGAAGGAACCTTTGCAGGTCATCTTGTCCAACTCCCCTGCAATAAGCAGAAATATTTTCACCTAGAACAGATTGCTTAGAGCCCCATCCAACCTGACCTTGAGTGTTCCCAGGGAGGAGGCATCCACAAGCTCTCTGGGCAAGCTACTCCAGTGTTCTACCATCTCATGGTAAAAAATGTTTCCTCATGTCTAATCTGAATCTACCCTTTTATTTTCAAAGTGCTACCTTTTGCCCTGTTATTTCAGTACCCCAAAAAAAAGTCTGTGTTCATCTTCCTTATAAGCCCCCTTAAGTATTGAAAGGCTGCAAATAAGGTTACCCAAAATCCTTCAGGCTGCTCTGATCTGTTCATCCCCAGCCTGTGTTAATACCAGAGCTTGCCCTAACCCAAATCCAGCACCTTGCATTTCGTCTTTTTGAAACTCATGGCATTCCCAAGGACCAACTTCATGAGCTTGTCCAGGTTCCTCTGATGGCATCCCGTCCTTCATGTGTGTCAACTGCACCACTCAGCTTGGTGTCATCTGCAAAACTGCTGATGGTGCTTGATCCTTTTGTATGTATCACAGATGAAGACACTAAACAGAATCAGTCCTAAGACAGATTCCCGAGGGACACCATTCATCACTGATTTCCAGACAGACCTTGATCTGTTGCTCTCTGGATGCAGCCTTGTCCACTCATCAAATCCCTCTCTCCAATTTAGAGAAAAGGATGTTGTGGGGAACTGTTACAAGGCTTTACAGAAGTCCAGATAAATGGCATCTTTATCCCTTCCTTGCCCACTGATCTGCTCCCTCCACCACAGAAGGCCACTTGGCTGGTCAGGCAAGACTTGCCCTTGGTGAAATTGTGCTGGCTGTCTTGAATCACCTCCATGCACCATAGCACCTCCTCTAGGTAGATCTGTACCATGCTCTTCTCAGGCACAGAGCAGAGGACTTCCCAGGGTCCTCATTTCTATCCTTTTAAAAGATAGGTACAATATTTTCTTTTCCACTCACCTGGGACTTCCCCTGATTGCCATCACTTTTTAAATATTACAGAGAATGGCCTGGCAACTACAACAGCCAATTCCCTCAGGATTCTGGGATGTATCTCATCAGGTCCCAGAGACTTAAGTTTGTTCAGATTTCTCAAGTCATCTTGAACCTAGTCTTCTCTTACAGTGGGAGGACTTTGCTCCCCATCCACTCCAGAGTTGTGAGAAGAGATTTCCAGTGAAGACTGAGGGATAAAAGCTATTGAGCTGAGCTTTCTCCTCATCTCTTGTTACCAGTTTGCCAGTTTTATTTATCAGGGAGTTACACTTTCTCTTACCTTCAACATTCTCGAGGGAGGATATAGGGAAGGTAGACACAAATTCTATTCAGAAGTGCACATCAGTAGATGAAAGTGCAAGAGACACAAGCTGGAGCATGAAAGGCTCAGACTAGAAGTATAAAAATGTTATTTACCATGAGTGTGGTTAAACACACTGGAACAGGGAGGTTTCAGAATATGTCTGCCTGTTCAAGGCTGGGATTAACTTGCTGTGGTTGACCATGTTGATGGACAGAGTGATCTCCAGAGGTACTGATGGGGTGAGCCACTTGTGATTCTTTCAATTGTCTTCTACATAAGATCATGCCAAGAAAGCACTCTTCTGTTTAGCTCAAGCTAACAAAAAGCAGTAACTATTCAGCTCCTAAGTCTCGAGTCTCAGAACAAAAATGTTCCACTGGCAAATACCACATGCCTTATGATTTTAAACTGCAAAAGCTTCAGAGAGCAGTACAAATTCTGACACTGTTGAGGATTAAGACAAAAATGTTTTATAGTTCTTCCAACTGAAATTACCATGAGCAAGCACTCAATTTCCACAAAGATACCATCAAGACACAATAAACTGAGAAAATGGTATTGAACTGAGACATCTACATCAAGCTTGTTTTTACTTCAAACAATATTTATCTTGAAAAATAAATCATGTCACAGCTGAAAAAAAACCACATTTCATAGGTTTATTTAAGTACTTTTTTATGTGGAGATCACCTCAATTAATGGCAATACAGGTGGTGAAAGAATATTCTCTATTTACAGATGAAGAGCCTGATTAGGCCTGGATGTATTTACAACCTTTCTCAGCAAACCTAATGTTTATAATGCAGTCTTTGCCTTGATGCTACCATTGCACAGCACTTAAGCAGTCACCTGGCAGATCAGTGGGAACAGAAAAAGCTGTTTTCTTACATCAGCAATTATCTGATAAGATCATATCATCATGCTTCACAAAATATATTGCTATTCACATAGAATATTGAGTCACCCTCTTGCCAAACCAGGAACAGGTGCAGGAATAGGGAATATATCAGAAAGAAGTGCTTCCTGCACCACACAGAAAACTAGCGCCTGAATCTTGTTTGAGAATGCCATGTATCTGTTTTTCACTCAAACCATGTCTCAATGCCTCCACAATCAGCAGCACCATGCATCCAGCGGTCTAGATTTCACAGCCTACCAGGTTTTCCTTTGTGCCCAGCATTCCAGTTAGGCATTACAGACATAACTCAAAGACTTATATCACCCATACAACTCCAACCTCCCAACCAGCCATCAAAGCAGCAGCTCACAATGTCGTTCACTGGACATAGTCTGTTTGCATGGCTTGTGCTACATGAACACAGTTGCTTCATGCCATTTTTTTACTCTCCAGCTCCGATATAGGACAAGAGAGGTCCATGTCCCAGCTGAAGCACATTGCTGTCTACTCTCTGGAAGCAGAAGGTGCTGCACCCTACTACACCACTGCTGAATGGACAATAAACTCTTCACACAGCTGTAGCTCACCCTACATGGAGACCTCCAGGCCAGTTGAATAATAAGGCTTTATATCTGAATAAAACACAGGCCCATGCCTTCTCATACTTTCTCATAAGCTAGTTAGGGCTTCACAGACAAGGTCTGACCAGTAGAGTAGGGTGTGCCAGGTTGTGTTTGAAAAAAGTGACTCAGGAACAGCCAAGCTCTGGATGGCAAGGATGTCACAAGAGTGAAATAGAGGTAGGAAAATGTGCCGTAAAACAACATGCCCTGTTAGGACACATAATATGCCCTAAATGGCATGACTATATCAGCATGAAAGACTTCAGGAGCTTCAAATGTGAACACCAATTTCAGCATGAAGTGTTCTCACTATGCTGGAAATATGACTGGGGGGAAAAAGCGTGCAGAGAGAAATGCTTATTTGTCCAGAGCCATAACCTTAGTATCTGTAAACCCCATTAATATAATAATGCAAGAAGCAGAATATAGAAATCCAGTCATTTCCACAAATACTCCTTTAGTTTGTTTCACCACTCATTTTTACAAGCCAATCCTCTCAGAGCTGCCCCTTTTACTTTTTTGAAAGCAAAATGTGCTCCTATCAATGAATTTATGAGGCAGGTCAAGAGTTTCTTGAGAAAATAATTTGGATCTCTGAGCATAATTGTTCCCATTAGTGCAACAATTGATCCACTAATATATCATCCTACAAGAGCTGATACACAAAAATATGAAGGCACTAGATTTTCTTCCTTTGGCATTCAAATAACTTGCAGGTAGGGGCACTTCACAGAGAGCTTAGAGTGATCTTGGTATCTAAGACTGGGCAATGCTTTGCTTATTTACTACAGATATACGATATCAATTCTCTTTGTGTGTTATTCCCTCTGTGGAATAACCATTCATCTAATCCTGCAGCAGTTTTTCACATTTGTTTCACATCCTCACTTTTGAGTCATTTCTTACAACCCTGGAGAAAACCTAAAGCCCTAGTTGGCAAGTATCTGAAGCCTAGCCATGAAGCCTGTTCCCCTAGCCATGCCCTGATCATATTTATATTGTATCTGTAGTTGTTTCAAACAGTGTTTTCACTGAAAATGTTTCTCTGCTGCTTCAAGCTACCTGTGAGACTACAGTAAAGCCTTCTCTAAATGCTGAGAACTTCTCTTGAGCATCACCATTCCCAGGGACAGACTTACACTTAATGGTCATTTTCACAGCAGATATATATGAAAACCTTTGTAACTTGTCAAACACTTAATATAAAAACTTTCTGTAACTTGCATTACACTGGTTTGTTGTAGGGGTTTTTCTGTTTGTTTGTTTCTTAGTTTCAATTTTTTATGTAAGCCGTGCACTGGCTAATGGCTGTAAGGCTAGGCTGTCTTTGTGTTAGAAGTGAGGGTAAGTTAGAGGTGATGATAAGTTACCTTTACACAGAAAGTGAGCTACACCTTGGATGTGGTGTGAAGGAGGATCCCTTTACAGACAAATAGTGATAACAAGCAGTGGCAGAAGATGGAGATATCTAATATGAGAAAGATATTTCTGGCAGGTGAAACAGCTCTTTGATAACAGCAGGATGTTCAGAAGCCTGAAGACATTTGTACTTCAGCAGCTACTTTGACATTTAGTATGCTTCCACTAAAGATCTGTCGTTTCATTTTAATCTGTTGTAGGAGCTGTGAAGTCTTGGAGGATCTTTGCTGCCAAGATGAGGAGTTACCAGAGGAAGTGATCAGATGCATAGCATAAGGGAAGAAGAAAGAAAGATAGGACATTCTCTGAGGCTCAATAGCTTGAAGAGCCACCAACCCCACCTGCAGTTGAGAAGTCGGCAGTATTCACCCCTAATATGAAGGTAAGTGCAACCTCTGGAGAGTGGAAGAGGTGGAAGCAGGTGACTTACAGCACAACGGGGGAGGCTCTTTTCTCACCTAAAGGCTTGCAGCTACACAATAGCTTCACTATCCTCAAAGTTGAGTAGGAGCTTCATGCACCTTCAAGCAAATTATCTGGTCCATCTGACCCTAAAACAGGCAATAGCAACAGGAGGAAACAGTAATTAATTGCAGTGGGTGACTCCTAGCTGCAGGGGACAGAATAAACCATCTGTTGACCTGACATATCAGTGGGAGAGATTTGATGCCTGCCAGAGTCCTCTGTCCAGGATAATGTGTAGGGACTGCGGAAGCTTGTCTGACTCTCTGACTAATACCATTGCTGGTCTTCCATGGAAAAGGAAATGATGCTGCTAGGGAAAACCTGGCTTTTGGGCCCAGATGGTGTTCTCAGTCCTGCTGGTGAAAGGAAAAGAACCTGCATGTAGGTGCAGAAGACTAAGGGACCAGATGAGAGGCATCCCTGAGTCCTGAGGGAATTGACTTATGTACTTACTAAACTGCTCTCATATTTGGGTGATATTTGATTTGCTGATATTTGAAAAGTGATGGCAATCATGTGAAGTCCCAGGTGACTGGAAAAAGAATACATCTTACTCATCTTTTAAAAGAGTAGAGAGGAGGACCTTGGGAACTACCAATCTGTCAGCCTTCCCTCTGTGCCTGGGAAGATCACTGCAACAGACCCTCCCAAAAGCTGTGCTAAGGCACATGTAGGACAGGAAGGTGGTTCAGGAAAGCCAGCATGGCTGCACCAAGGGCAGGTCCTGCCAGACCAACCCAGTGACCTTCTGTGGTGGGGTGACTGCCTGAGTGGACAGGGGAAGAGTGACAGGTATCATTTACCTGGACTTCTGTAAAGCCTTTGACACAGGCCCCCACAACATCCTTCTGCCTTAAACTGGAGAGAGAGGGACTTCATGGGTGGACTGTTAGATGGATAACAAATTAGGGGGGTGGTGCACCCAGAGGGTTGTGGGCTCAGAGTCCAGATGACACCGAGCTGAGTGATACACTTGACACACCTGAATGATGGAATGCCATTCAGAGGGACCTGGACAAGCTCAGGAAATGCATCCATGGGAATTTCATGATCCCCATGTGCAACTTGGGCAAACCCTGGTATCAACAAAGGCTGGGGGTGAACATATCAGAGCAGACCTGCTGAGAAGGACTTGGGGTGCTGGTGGGTTAGAGGCTGGACCTGACCCAGACATGGGCACTCACAGCCCAGAAAGCGAAACGTGTCCTGGGCTGCATCCAAAGCAGTGTGGGCAACAGGGCCAGGGAGGGGATTCTGCCCCTCTGCTCTGCTCTGGTGGGACCCCACCTGCAGTGCTGCATCAGCTCTGGGGTCCCCAGCATAAGAATTACATGAGTCCAGAGGAGGGGCACCCAGAATATTGGAGGGATTGGAGCACCTCTTCTATGAGGAAAGGCTAAGAGAATTGGATTTGTTCAGCCTGGAGAAAAGAAGGTTTTGGGGTGACCCGATTACAGCCTTCCAGTACCTGAAGGGAGCCTACAAGAAACTAGGAGAGAGACTTTGTACAAGAGCATGTAGTGACAGGACAGGGGGGAATGGTTTCAAACTGAAAGAGAGTAGGTTTGGATTAGATATCAGGAAATATTATTTACTGTGAGGATGGTGAGGCACTGGAACAGGTTGCCCAGAGAAGTTGTGGATGTCCTGGAAATGTCCAGGTCCAAACTGGATGGGGATCTCAGCAAGCTGATCTAGTAGAAGCTGTCCCTCCCCACAGCAGGAAGCATTGGTACTAGATGATTTTTAAGGCCCCTTCCAACTCAAGTCATTCTATGTTCCATGATTCTTTGACACAAAAAACACTGTGGTACAGAATGCCTTCTTTGCCTCAGTCTTTACTAGCAATCCCATCTTTCAGAAAACCCAGAGACATATGAAAAATGTGGAGAAAGGAAAATGCATAGGGAATTCTTCCTTGGTGGAAGAGGATCAGGTCAGGGAACAATTAAGCCATCTGAACATACCAGAGTCCTGTTGGGAATAACACAAGTGCTGAATTAACTTGCCTGTACCACTGTGAGGCAATTCTCAATAATCTTTAATAGATGTTAAAGAGATTGGAGAGTATCTCCTGTGAGAAAAAGCTGATATGGGTTCAGCCCAGAAAAGAGAACTCATGCACACCTAAAAATACCCAAAGAGAGAGTGCAACAAAGAGATCCACGCTCTTCTCAGTGGTGTTCAGTGACAGGAGCAGAGACAAAACACAGGGCATAGTCTATGGACATAGACTGAAACACAGGAGGTACTTTCTAAGCAACAGGAAACCCTTTTTTCTGTGAGGATGACTGGGCACTGGCACAGGTTGCCCAGAGAGTTTGTCAAGTCTCCCCCACTGGAGATGTGCAAAAGCCATGACACAGTCATGGGCAAACAGCTCCTAATGGCTCTGCTGCACCAGGGGGTTAGACCACAGCACCTCCAGAGGTGCCTTCCAAACTCAGTCATTCTGTAATTCTGAGTTTCATATAGCCTATCATTTGTATATTTCACTAAAAGAAATTACATATAACTTCCAATTCTTTTTCAACTTAGATCTTACATGGTGATAAATTGCATAATGCTCCGGCTGAAAATGTCTCTAAAATGGTGAAATAGTAACCAAGATAAACCTTTTTAGCCTATTTAAAGTGTTATATGAGAGAGCAGAATTAGGCAATTAACAATGCTTATTGGATGTTTTTGCCATTGCTTTCAATACAATTTTAGATACGCATCTCTGAGACCTTACTTTGTAATTTACTTCTGCTATCAGACCTAGACTAGACTATTCAAAACAGGGGTAGTTCAGGCATTTAGTATTCTACACACAAACTCTAAGGCATTAAATCCCTGATTTTTCTAACATTTTTTTTCTTGTGATCATGTAAAAGCTTTTGTGCAAATGTGTATCTTAGTCCTTCAGGTATTCCCAAAGCTGGCTGAGGTACTTGCTCATCATATTGTTTCTAGATATCATAGTCCTCTTACTAGTAAGGCTATAGAATTCCAGCCCTAGATGCACCAATGCTTTACTTAATGTTGTGATGCTACTTGTACCAGAGCAAGCTACTGATTTCCACCAAAACTGATCACATGCATTGGTTCTGCCACAGGTGTTTGGACTGTGCCTTGGAAGGGGAATTTCCAGTGTCCTCCTCATCAAAGTTTCAGGACCTAACTGAATCCAAGACTGCATTCATGTTGCAGCCATTATAGTTCATTGCTAAGTATAACGTGTATGTGGGACTCTTACAAACCCTTCTTAAAACCACAAGGATAGTTTTTGCCCTTGTCTTAAGCAATTCACAGGGTCAGATATCCTTGGCTAGAATTCATGGGAGCTGTACCTTTCCTGTTTCCTGTCCTAGGTCTGCAACATACCCATCTCTTTAAACAAAATGTATAGAGGGCCAGGGGAAATTACAACATAAAAACTTCCACCATATTTTCTGCAAGTGCAGACAAAACTATCCATGTCACTATGACCATGCAAGGCAACCACAAAATAATTTTGCTTGACAATTTGTCCTACTACTTGCCTTATAGTGACACTTTCTTGTTAGAGACCAGGATGAAGTACTTTGGTTTAAAAGGGCAGATAAAACTGTCAGATTTTTACAGGATTCATCAGTTGTTTTCTTTGTACTGTACTAATATTGGTAGTTCTTATTTAATGGAGGATTTTCACTATAGCTCTGGGCATGACAAAATATCCATATCATTTTGTTGTAGTCAGAACACATACGAGAGGGGAGGCTTAGGACTGTGACATTTGCAGTCCCCATTGCCTAGAGTTACATACACCCTTCCCCATTTGTCCCATAGCTTTATTAACCAGCCCTTTTCAGTAAGAGTTTAGTCTTTTCCAGAAGGAATCATTAACTTTCTGGTACAGACTAACTGGAGTTATAACCGGTTTGATTTTGTTTTCTCCTTTCTATGGCTGGAGTGAGAGTTCTTTTGACATTTAACTTAGGCTAGTTTTATTTTATTAAAATATGTAGTATCTCCTCAACGTGAAGCCATACACTGCATTTTTATCAATTGCAGGACCCCATCACTCAGCAGTAAGCAAATCTGCAGAGTAAGGATGACAAAAGGAATGGGTGCTATTTACCTTGACTAAAATTACCACAAGATGTCACCAGTGTCAAATATAGAAAAGTATAAAAATATTTCAGTCTTATTCGGGAACTGTTTGCAAAGCTGGTTTACAAAATACACATGCTATAACAATCACCACTGTTGTAAAAATTTGTCCAGTTAAAGCAAGATTTTTTATAATACATACAAGTTACTGGTGTTACACCAATCTTTTAGCTGGGTTTAAACAATAATTTAGTTTGCAATTGTTGCTTGCATCTAAACCAGTTTTTTTGTTTGATTTTAAACTTTTAACACTTTAAAATATATAGATTCAAAATTAAATATTGAAATATTGAGATAGATATTCTCTGAGTAACAAATATTTTTCCTGAACATTGTGTATTGTGTGCTTTTTCAGTGAATTCATTTCTTTAATATTGGCTATGTTCAAGATTCTAAGTTAGGAAGATTTGGAAAGTAATTTCATAGTATGAAAGACTTTCTCTTTTCTTGTTTTCTTCAGAGTGTTATGGTTTTTTGATTTGAGTTTTTTTTTTTAGATGATGTGTGCTATGTTTGGAGACACTGCTTGACATCTTGCCTTTTAAACAGTTTGCATCAGCACAGTTTAATACATTACCCCTCTAACCTGCCATTGTTTTATATCTACACTGTTTCAGTAAATAGAAGAAGATGTAATGAAGATGTCAGGTTATGATAACTCAAGATGTTAGGTCAAAACTGTACCCATTTATTTCATCTACAGAGTTGTTAGTTAAGAAACATCATCACCATTTTAGTGACGTCATTTTAGTAACCAATATCTCCATTTATCATTGTTCACATACAAAAATAGGGAAAGTAGGGTAACTTGATCCCAGATAGATAAGAAATTGGATCCTGTCCAGAGCACTGATTTATCAACTGCTTTTAAGGGAGGGTGTTCCTATTCTACCAAGTAGGAGCAAGCTTCAAGTAGGCAAAACCAACAAAGTTGCCAGGAATGTTAATATTGCTGTTCTACATCGACTCCAAACTCCCTTTTCTTTCATACTTTACCATAACCAGTCACATTTGTCTCTATTAACCTGTCTTTTCACACTCCTTCCTTTGAAGGGTTTTGATTCTTATTGTTCTCATTCAAAAGCATGTTAAAAAGCAACTTCTTATGGGGTTGTGAACGTCTTTCCATGAAAACTGCCCTCAAAAGACACTTCAGCATTGCAGCTCAAACACACCTTCGGCCACACACATTTCTGACACCAAGAGAGGACATCCCTGCCCTGCCATTTGTGTGACATGATTTTAATATAATTTGTTATCATATGATTGCAATGATCCTCAAACTTAATGGTTAAGCCTTCATATATTTGCCCTAATTTTATAGCTATGTGAATTGATACTTTAGGATTTTAGCTTTTATATTTTTCATATATTTGCAATCCTACAATTCTTTAGTGTATAACTCTAAACTCCATAGAGTGTTAGCTACTGCTTTCTTATTTTGGTCAGACAAAACAATTCCTCTCTAGGCCTGGGAATCAAGGCTATCTTACTGTCTCAGGCCCTGAGAAATGTAATCGAAAGTGAGTTTGGGAGGAGAAGCCAACCTAGGGTAAATTGCATCAGAACCACTTAGAGAAGATGATCAAAGAGAAGCTTCACTGAAACAGGAATAAAAAATACAGTAGCAGAAAAAATTAGGATCCTAGAACCAGGAATATTCATATCTGCCTGAAGATCCCACAGTACATGACTGGCAAGAAAAAGTACTACAGATTGTGGATGTTGGGATGTCAGCTTCAGCGAGAGGGAGAGGCACTGGAGCCATGGGGCCCTGTGGTGTTATATTTTAGTTAAATGGTATGCTCTGTCTCACCCCTAGAAAATGTATGATTTATTCCAAGCCTGTGATCCTCCCCTGCAGTATCCTGTGTCTGTAATCCCACTGGCCCAATCTGTTCCGCGCCCACTTTGAATCTCGCTGTTAAGTGTGCCGGGGGGACGGTTTGCTCTCTCTCTTCACCAGCTCTCCTGGCCGGTGCTCTCTCAGCCCCTCTCTCCCCCTCCCCTTTCCCCCCTCACTCCCCTTTCTGCCCCCTCTCCCTCAGAAACCATGCTGCCTCCCAGGTGTAGGACCCCCAATAAACCCTCATCTAATGAGCACCTCAGAGGCTGTGTGGAGTCTCCTTGCCTGCCTGCTGCTACCAGAGAACTCACAGCCTAGGGGAGCCCCCCGGGGACACCCCCGGGGGGTACCCCCCCTGAAATGCGCTGTGACAGGGCCCTTTCTGTCTCGCACTTCTGGGGCTCAGGGAACACCTAAGGAGCTCAGTACGCATCCCAGAGCTGGCACACTGTAAGTTCAGAGAAAGCTTGGGCACTTCTGCTTTCCTTCAACCTTGCTTTCCTCATTTGCCTTTGAATTTAATACTCAAGTGAATAGTAAGCTCAGGAGGCTAGTTTCTCATCATGAAGCTATTCCACAGGTCAAGGGAAAAAGGTTGGTGGGCTACTGCCACATGAATGCAGTCCTCTGTTGGCAAAAAAATGGGACCACGTTGGAGCAAGCATAATTTCCTATGTAAGTGTCTGTCAGAAATGCTTGGAAGAAAAGCATCTGCTCACTGGTCTGCCAGAGAAGAGCTGTAAGCTGAGGGTTCCGCATCCTCACAGTATAAAAGTGTTTCCTCATGTCCAGAGGGAACATCCTATATTTCAATATGCGAAAGAAGCACAAACAGGGAGGCAGGCTAGTGATGCCTACTGTTTTTTGCAGCAGTACCAAAGGACCTCCAAGAGCCCTGATACCCCATTGCTGTGTCTCCTTTGTTTTCTGGAGAAAAAGATGCGTGACAGAAGGAGAAGCAAGATACCCACAGCTGTCCCAGCAACTGTTAAACCAGGAAACAGCCCCAGACATTGGGCTGCCTGTCCATTGCAGGCTTCAGAGACAAAATGGGAATAGTCATGACACCAGGCCTACCATGAAGCACAAATGCAGTGAGTGAAAAGTACTTTTTGTGTGTGATATATTTTGTTCCTTAAGTCCTACAGTGATTTCATAGCAGCACAAATATAAAGACTCCTTCCTCTCCCCCTCTTCCAGTCAATTTCCCAAGTTGGGAGAAATCAGGGGATTTGAGTCTGGGTGACTTATAAGTCACCTGCAGCAGTTCTCTCCATTTCATATCAACATCCAATTCTGCTTCAAAGATATGCTCTATAATAAATACTTGAGACAGGGAGTACAAATTCTATGACTCAGAGTACAGTTTCTTTCAAAGCTGCCTGTGTCTATAGTCCTTGAAAAAAGACACAATGTTTCTTCATCAGTCCCATGCTAAGTAAAGGAGTTAAGACACTTGTCTAATTTCGCGGCCTGTGGATGTCTGGAAACAGCATTTTAAAACTGCTCATTTGCAGATGTGTCCCTGTCCCTGGCTAAACCAGATTCTACCACACTCAGGGATTTACAGCAAACTGCATAGGTTCCGTCCAGAGTATTTCCTGTCTTTCCAAATAGATTTCTTAGCAATAAATAATGTGGAAAAAATGTGAAACAAAAGGGTGAAAAATCCCTTTTATACATTACATTACAAACTTTGTCTGTTTCAGGTGCTGCTGTTGTGATCTACTTTCAGAGTGTGTCAAGTTATTAAGTACAGGAGAAACGGGAAGAGAGACATAGGATCAGAAACAGATTAAACAAAAATGAACTGAACCCCCGACTGAGTAATATTGTCACTTTCCCTGTTCAGCAGTGCAGTACTGCTTACATCTATCTGAGCAGAAATGCAGGCTGGACTACACAGTCCCTTCTGGAAAAATTACCTGAGACCACTGACCTGGTGGTAAGACTGGATCAATATTTTCATGTGCTTATTCCACGTTGAGTGTACTAGCAAGTACTTGGAAATTACCTCATTCATCCCTGCAGCAAACATTTCTCAGTCGGTGACCAGTTTTTCATAATGAGGCTGCTCATAGTTTCCATCTTTTGCTGTATATTGTGGCAGTAACTGTTGCAATACCTCCTGGGCAACACCCAGTTAGCCACTCCGCTTTACTATAAACCAGATGCCTGTGGAGAGTTTAAAATGCTAATTCCTTTATGAAGATTGTTGTCCAATTCTTTTTACTGTGTGCACCATGAAAGGCATTCATGCTCATAAAGGTCACCATCAACATCATTGCAGCGAGTAAGAAGGGTTGTGCAGCCTTCAGAGGAATCACAGGATGGATTTGGTACAGGTTGTAGCTTTGCAGCTTTGTAACAAATTCTGGGATTAGGCAAGTGGCTTTGCAGGACAAGATGGTAAGAGTGAATGCTAGACAAAGTGGAGATAAATTCCACAGAGTCTGAGGGTCCCCAAGCAATAGTAGTACATCTCAGTGTCTTATACCAAAGCTGTTCCTCATCCTTTTCATCAGCTGGGCAGGAAAGGCAGAGAAGTTTGCTGCTGGGAGACAATAAGCTCTACAATGCAGGCAAATCAGAAACAGGCATTTCACACACCCTCTATTGTCCACAAGTGAATTCTCCACGTCATATCTGACCTTTCATCTCACTACTTTGATTTCAGACATTACTACCCCTTTATATCAGATAGAATAGACTCTGTAAAAGACCCTGAAGAAATGAAATGCAGATAGTTCACTAGTCTTTGAGGCTGTACACCACTAAGTGATAGCCTTTTATTATAATAATTTAAGAAAGCGCATTTTTCTTATGTACATCAAGATTTTATGAAATTCTACTTAAAGACCAGTTGTACAACAAACCTTAAAAAAAAAAAACTGTCTAAACAAGAACTAGGATTTTGTTTTGTTTTGTTTTGTTTTTTCCACAGCCTAAAGGCACCATTTTGTAATGGTGTGATATTACACGTAAAGCTATAAAAAACAAAGTACATGAGGTCGTACAGTCAAGCCTTCAAAAACCAGGAAATAACTAAATTCAGGCTGGTGTATAAATAAGTAAATTGGCAGCTGTTTCTGGAAAACAGTGACAAAAAGTTTGAGACCAGGTGCTCTGTTGATGCCAGGCAGCTTGAACACAGCCTCCCACAGTGCATTGAGCTGAACAGACTCGTCACCCACTCTAACTCCTTCCTATCCTACACCGCTCATTGGCAGAATTAAATCTTAGTGATATTTTTTTTAAATACATGGGAAAATATGGCAGTACATAATTTGGATAGTTATATTTTGCAACTTGAAGTATGAATATTATGAATAAAAATTATAGGGTACAAAAGACATTACTAAGGGGTTTGTTATTGCCCTGCTTTTGAGCTAATCAAAACAAATCAGTGATAAATATATCTTCAAAGATATTGACACGAATATTTGAAAGCAGTGTTAGTGACACAGTGCAGTGTGTTGCTCTTCTGTTTTCTTACTTAAGGTGGGACCCACATGTCTTTTCAGAGTGACATGCAAGACCAATTCAGCAACACAATGCTATAATATAGAAAACACAACAAAACCCTCTATCAAAAGGAGGGTTGATGTAAATCTTGGGTAATCAGAAATCAAAAAATACCCTGAACATACTTATTTGTATGTCCTGCTTCACTTTGCTGTGGATGTCTACAACAACAAAAAGCACCCCATCCACACTGTAACTGAAGGCACAAAATTACCTAGGTTTTTTTACCCTGGCTGCAGCCTCCTTTCAAATCCCATGCACTCCTCCAAGAATGCAGGTGTGGAAGTGTTCCAGTGTGTCAAATATGTTGTATATTCTTCTGTACACCAGGTATAATGATCCACAATGAGCCTCTTCAACAAATAAGCAATCCTCAACCTTTGCTGAGGGTTACCTTTCAACCTTTGTTGAAAGTGTTACCTTTCTCTTATTTTTCCATTATAGATATTTGCATTTGTAGATATTCTGAGAGTTGTCAATACAATGTAGCAACAGTTACTCACTGTTTAAAATCATAGTATATACCACTGGCTTTGTGGGTCCCCATAAAGATAAATTTTCGTTTTAGCTGAACTCTGTGGACTATTAACTGCATTTTTTCACACTGAACAGCACATAAAACATCCTAGTGTTAAAAGGTTGCAAAGTCTCCAGACCTATGCATAGCTTTAGTTCAAAAGTTTGAAAGAATAATCAGCACCCCATACCGTTTTCTGTTCCCACAATTGACAGTCATACCTGGAAACACCCTTCAGATCTATTCAGCAATTATGTCTCCTCCTGTTTTCGTATTTGGTTTGGAAATCAGTACAGGAGAGGCAGATTAGCCAAAACTAACACTATATTGCAAATGTCAGCTTCATACAAACTCTCTTCATCTGCACCTAGGTCAAGAGAATTGCAACATCATCTAATTTGCTCTTTGCACTGCCAACTATAATGGAAGGCTAATTTCCAATGAATTTTGACAGCAGCAAGTGTATACAAAATTGGAGTTTCTTTCCAAATAGTAATACTGCTTGATTGTTGTCTGCTGCAGAAGAACTAGGCAGGATTCCTCACATGCTTCTTGTCTACATAAATGGGAGAGGCAAATGCATCCAGACATTTCAGACCAGGTTCTTCACAAGTTTTTTGCTAATTTGGTTTTTAAAGATGAGTTTTTTCTCTCTGCAGTCCCACTTCATTAGAAGTGATGGGCGAGAGTACACTTTAGGTCTGTCTTTAGGTCTGTACAATTCTTCTGCATTAATTACCCAATAAAATGGGTCCCCTTGTTGCTATCTAGAAGTAGGGGAATGCTAAACGCAGGGATGGCTTCTCTCTGCAATTCATTTTTCCAACAGTTGTTTCATCTGCACTTTTAGGAAAGACTTCTATCTTAAGAACATATCACAAATGCTACGGACATGCTCAGAATATAAGCATCTAGGCCTCTGAATACAGCAAATCTGCAAATTTATAAATGGTCCTCGCACTCCAGATGAGCAGCTATACTTGTCTGCTCCTTCTCTGTCTACCACATTTTGTTGAAAAGCTGTCCTTGCTGTATAAAGTTTTAAGAATTTGAAGGGCACTGTGCTAGCAGACTGAGAAGTCTTAACTTCTAAAATTTCAAAATGCTTTTGTGCCAACAGGTCCTTCAAAGAAGACGATGCAGTCTGTTTCCCATCACCTCTTCCTTGATGTCTTGGGAAACCATTCCCAACAACACTGTCAGCTGTATATTAGCAGGATGTCCTAGTAGAGAAGAAGGGATGGATACATTAAACCACCAGAAAAAGAATAATCAGCACCCCATACTGTTTTCTGTTCCCAGAATTGACAGTCATGCCTGGGAAAATCTATTTCAGATCTATTCAGACCTTTGCCAGACCTGTATTGTGAAAGCAAACTCTCTCTTGTACGCTGGGGGCGCTGTTCTTTCTACAAAGGCACATATAACTTCCTCCACTGAGTGCAAATCAAACACATAAGAGCCTGTTTGAATATGGGGCTGAGCATAAAATTATTTGACAAGTGATGTCAGTGCAAACAAGTTACTGTGACAGTAGGCCCCTATTAAGGAGCATAATTACTCTAGTCAACAAAAAATGTCTTCAGTTCCTACACTAAACATTCAGAAAAATATGATCATTGCTTTTAAAATTGTGGTGTGTGACTCTTTTGCATCTTAACACTGCTCTGTTATGAATTATCCTTTATGAAAAAGATCCTAATTCGTCATACACAGTCAGTGTTTGCATGTTCTTAATAACCTGGCTTTAATTCACAGTGTGTATGTAATCACTGCTGGATAAAAGAAAAAAATACTTCAAGTAACATTTAGTCTACTGATAACATCTGAAATCTAGTGCTTACTCAACTTACTGGATTCTAAATCTATAAAATGGCAGGTAACTTGATTTTCATCACCGGGTATTTCTTTCTTTCCTGTTGCATTTTCACTTACAGTATTCATTTCACATAATTTTTTGTTCCCATACACAGTCTTATTACCTTTCATTATTACTAGATCATCCACCACCCTACAGATCAGCACCTACTCAGTGCAAGCTCTCACTTCACAGCAAACCATTCCTCTGCTGCCATTGCATTGGGATGTTATGTGGTCATAATTTCTCCAGTTCAAAAAAAAACAGGTTTTCCTCCCTTCTCTTCTCAATTCTTCTGATGTTGCATCAAGAATGATACTGTGCATGTTAGCCCCAGTTATTCAAGCTGTACTTTAAGAAAAACCCCACACAAACAGCTTTGCATGAAACTAGCAGTATTTTCTCCTGCCTCTCTGCCTGCATTTCACTCCTTTGCAGAAGGGTGTGGTGTAGCCATCTTCCTAAAATGGGACTTTGAAGGCAAGTGTCATAGACCAGCCTGCTGTGCCAAGTCTGCCTGCACAAACAGAATAAAAGACAAAAAGACTGGTTGCGGTCCTCAGCCATGGGTGAGAGCATGATATAATCTGCATTCAGAGAAATCCCACCAACAGACTCACTCCCGAGGTGTAGCTTAGTTTCACAGCACAAATTCAGTCACCAATTTTGTTGTACTACTTTGCATCAGTATTAGAAAGTGTTTTTTATCAGTCTTTTCTAGCAACGGAAGCTATATCAGCCAGTAATGGGTGGTAGCATCCCCTCTGAGCAGCATACAATTCTTCCAGCAGCACAGAGAGTAAACTTCTAGGGAAAAAAATATATATATAGGTGAGGGTGTTTGATTGACAACACTATTCAAAAAATCAGTGACATTGCCCCCTCATGTACACATAACAAGAAAAATACTATCCATTAACTAATTAAAAAGAAAGATTTCTAAGTGACCTTACTTGCAGATGTATTTCTTTCCATGTTGGCAATATAGTTTTGAAATGTTGATGATTTTATCTTATTTAAGTGATAATAACATGAATTATAGTGAACATTCTGTACACAAAAGAAAAATTTATAAGACAAAATTGTTTTGCAAGATAGGACAGAGTCAACATGTGATGAAGCAAAACTCTGCTGACTATTACTTTTGCAAACTACCTGAAGAACTCTATTTGCTTCACTTCACTTTCCTTCACTGAAAAAACTTTAAAGATGTGAATTCATACAAACTGGGGTTCTACGTCTTTATACTGAAGAAGGGGTTTTGAATGTGTAAGTGATTTGAGTTGATAATTTCAGCAAAAATAATTGTTACTTATTAAAAAAGAGGGAAAGCCACAAGGAGTGGCTGAGGACACTTGCTCTGTTCATCTCAAATTCAAGGAAAATGCTTAAAGTGCTTGGAGAAAAAAAAATTAACCCAATTCTAGGATCACATTAATTATCCTGTCTAAAGGTAAACCACTAAGGTGATGCCACATGCCAAGGAGTCTCCTCTTTGTAGCAAAAATCAAAGAAAATAAGAGGATGCAATGAATACATTAAAAACCAAAAAATTCAATTATTTGAATAACTAATGAAATCTATTTTTTAACTATATGTGTCATATATTATTTCCTCAGCAGGGTTTTTATGTTTTCTGTCTCATTTGACTTGCAGAAATTTTGCATCTTGAAACTGTCTTTGTATGTAACTAAGGATTCTCAAGGTACAAAAGTTATTCTGAGAGGGAAGCATACATACACAGACACACAAAAACACATTCACAGACAAGACTGAAGGATCAGATAAGCCTCTTCCTCTAGGAAACAGAGTAAACAAAAGTGTACTTATGATACATTCTACAGATGCTCTTTTAATTAAATTAAACATATGAACTTTTATAACCTGATTTGATCAAAAACTAGTCCACTTGTCATCTGGTAACTGTTTAGCAGCCTCCAGCCCCATTCCTAATGAATGGTGACCTATAATAGATATCCTGTAAATAATGATGTCACAGAAAACAGAAAATTAATGCTGTGAAAACTCAGCTCCCCTTTTCCCCAAAACATCAGGCAGCACAGGATTGCTTATATTGGTTGATGTATGCTTTTTTTGTTGTAGGTGGAGGGCTTCAGTTTCCACATCCATCTGCCTAGTACCTTTCATGAAAACTGATGCAGAATAAAAGAAAACTTGCATTAATTTTTGAACAAATTAACTGCTCACCATCTAAATAGTATCTGACCAGAAGCAGATAGAATGAACAGCAATATATGAGGAGCAAAGGGAGAAAATATGTTCCTACTTCTATGATTCCCGTCTTCCATCGTTTGCATTAGCACTGCCTAGCATGCCAGAATAAAGCTTTGTCTTTCTATTACTCTGGTACTCATAGAAAGTCCCTGTGACCAGAAACATTGCACATCTATGCTTTTAAAGTTGCACTTTAAAAAATGAGCTCTGCTAGACAAAACATTACATTCTTATTTAGATTTCCTCAACATCTCTCCTTCCACCTGTCTTCTCACATTGTTATCATCAACACCAACAGATCATTGCTGGCACATGTACAATTACCTGATTTATTGCCAAAGACCAACATATAGCAAAACTCCCCTATTTTCAGGTTTTTCTACTGAGAAACCAGATCATTATCAAAATGTATTTTTACCACCACCAAACCCAAAAAAGATGACAAGTTAAAAACAGGACAATAGAAACAAGAGACTGGAAAATAATGCAACTTCATGCTTAAGAGCAGGAGAGAGTTCACAGGAATGGGAGGTAAATTAATTTCCATTATGTTTCTGGTAATGACAATAATTACAGACAGGATACGAGCCTAACCTCCGCTCTGACCCAGAATGGTAATACTGTTTTTTTAACACAACTACTGACAGATGGATATAGACAAGGATTTATTTCTACCAAGGAATGAAACAACACACAGCAAGACTAATCAATAAACTATGACCATGGAGCTGATAACGATAATGGTAAATTTAGAACAAGAAGTGAAACAACATCAGCCCTAATGAATACGGATGGGTGTATGCAGAAAAATGGATGATGCTGTAAAACAAACATTTGTTCTGGACATTAAAAAGTTCATCATAAATTAGGATCTGTCAAGAATTGAAATGAAAATTTGAAGTAGCTAGTTCTTTGCACAGTGAAATGATAAAAGTGTGATTTAGAAATTACAGGTAACCTATGTTCTTCAGTAGATATGTAGCGACGTATTTGCGATCAGCCCTGCATCCCAGACACTTATGGTTCTTAAGGCTGTTTCCATAGACAGCAATGTCTGCTTCAACCCTGTCAGGTTCTGTCCTGCAGGCTACAGCTTGCCACTGAGCCAGGGAGGCATTGCTTCAGCCTGTGAAGAAGCAGCAGACCAAGCTGCTCTGCAGTAGACATGGGTCATCCAGAGATGCCCTTGGCACACACAAATGGTGATAAGTGTCAGGACTCTGATATATGTGGAAAAGCAAGGAATCAAAGTCAAGTGAAAACTAATCCTGGAAGTTACTGGATTGACTAAGCCACTCTAATAAAACTCTTGTCAGGTTACATGGCTTAACTATAATTGACAATTTTGAAAGTTCACGATTTACTACCATTTGAAGATACAGATATGTAAACTAACTGAATCTGTAGAAACTGTGACTTTCCTTGTTAGTGATAAATATCTTTCATTATCCCACTTAAACATATAAGTAGCAATAAAAAAAGATCCTTTACTTAGATTCACCCTTCCATATACTTTGAAACACAGTGGTTTTTCAATTGTCATTCCTTTGTCTTATATACTCAGAGCCTGAATCCATCCCTGCATAAGCTTGCTGCATTACATCTTGTTTGTGAGGTATCCACTCCATGATACCAGATGTTTAATAGTGTCTTTTGAGAGGATTTGGATTCATGGAGAGGATTTGGATTTCTGTCTGCATCCTAGTTACTTGTTAAACACTGCTTACAAATACAACATTTCTTCCATAGGACAAGAATTCCTCACTAGATCATGGTATTCAGAAAAAAAAAAGTTAATTGTAATTTACTCACAGTTAATTAAGGGTTTAAATATTTTGGTTCCTTCAGTTGCATGTGCCCAGAAATATGTTTATTGTTTCCTTATGTTATCTTTCTTTTAAAATACCTCATTCTTTTTCTTCATGCAATTACACTTTGCTGTCACTCTTCACTGAGTAAAACAAAACATCTGGATGGCCAGGCCCAGAGAGTGGTTATGAATGAAGTTAAATTCTGTTGATGTCCGGTGGGATTCTCCAGGGCTCAGTATTGGGCCCAGTTCTGTTTAATTTATTTGCTGACAATCTGGACAAGGAGATTGAGTGCTACCTCAGGCAATTTGCAGGCAAGTTGGGTGGGAGTGCTGATCTGCTGGAGGGCAGGAAGGCTCTGCAGAGGGATCTGGACAGGCTGGATCTTGGGCCAAAGCCAGTGGTGTGAGGTTCAACACGGCCCAGTGCTGGGTCCTGCCCTTGGGTCACAACAACCCCAGGCAGTGCCACAGGCTGGGGCAGAGTGGCTGCAAAGCTGCCCACAGGAAAAGCCCTGGGGGTGCTGGTGACAGCAGCTGAACATGAGCCAGCAGTGCCCAGGTAGCCAAGAGGGCCAATGGCAATCTGCTTTTTCAATAAACAGTTCGTCTTCTCCACAGCAAGCACTTGATATAGTCAGAAAATGACATATATTACAGTTCATTTATATTAAGAGAATGCATGAAGAAAACTCTCAAAAGCTTCTTTAGTGTTTGTTCCTTTCCCTTTCCTTTCCCACCATCTCCACCAAATAATGTTGTCCAGTTGCTATAAAATCTGTCAGTGTTGTTCTTTATGTCCAAGAGAAAATATAATACACTTTGATTAAAGACAACTCTGGTAATCATAACCTACCTTTCATTACACCTCTTTCATCCTTGTTTGGAGTGTTGTTGACTTCTCTAAGTCATGAATAGCAAGTCTTTGATTTTTTTTTTTCAAATAAATAAAAACTGTTCAGTAAAAGTGTACTCAGGAGCTCATAATACCTTTTCATCTTGTCTACTTACATCTCCAAAAAGAGGCACAGTAATATAAAAATGTAGATGTGGAGTCTTTTCACAGAATCACAGAACCACCCAATGAACTAGGTTGGAAAAGACCTTTAGAGATGATCAAGTCCTACCTGTAACGTAACACCTCCTCATCAACTAAACCACGGCACTGAGTGCCACATCCAGCTTTATAGGTTTTATAGTCTTTTGACTAAACTATGAGAGGGAATTGGTGAGTGAGCAGAAAAATTAAACCAACAACAAAGTCCTTCTCACTGCTTTTCTAAGGTTGTGCTTACTTATGCTGATTGCAAGCACATAAAATTTGCCATTTTTTAGGAACATCATCTAGAATTCCATGGAAGTTTGAAGCACAATAATTTCCCACCTGCTCACAATGTACACCCTACCCTGTGAATATTGATCATGGCCTCTGGGCACACCTTCAGTACCACCCTTCCCTAATAGAGTTTCAAGAAAAAATTCAGGGCAGCATACGATAACTTGCACTTACCTGAAAAATAGCCAGCTTAGATTGAACCTGATGTTTTCTCACTGTGTAGAGAAATGTGGGAAGGAAAATCTGAATGAGTCAGCAGGTTTTATTCTTTTAGGTGTGGATTGTGTATTTCTACAAAGAGATCTATTTCTGAAATCTGGGAACATTCCAATACATGGAAAATATGGAAGACTGTTTCTTATCAATGGTACATAGATTGTGCAATGAGTTAATTTTAAATACCTACCGATTATAGACACAATAATGACTTCGCAGTTAATGTCAGCCTGTTTGCCAAGGTCTTGTAAGAAGGTTGACAGTTCATATATCTGACAAGAGTAAGATGACTGACTCATTAGTCACAACATAATTTCCTCTCACTTGTCCTCCTTTTTCAAGTCTGGAGCACATACAAATGACATCAGATCTTCTACCAAAATCAGATGCCATTTTCAAGTACTTGTAACTGAAGCCACAGGTAATTAATGGTCAGATTCTCTCTCTTTCCAAAATAACGTGGATCAAAAATGAATAAAAAGGGGTAAGAAAGCACCATTCTGTGAAAATAAACTCCTCTGTAATTCAATTTATCTGTAATGTTCCTACCTTGCTAAATGTAAGATAGCCAATACCACTTTAAATAAATTTAGACATGACTTATAATATACATGAATACTCAAGATCTTTCTCGTGTCTCCCTGAATAAAGAATTTTACACTGCATCATTGAAGGCTTTCTAGTCCTTTGAAAAGTGTCTCGCTCAGGCACAAAAGGAGAGCAGAATAATAGTAATTATTATTACTATTATTTAGAGACTACCTTGTCTCTAAAACATTTGGATGAAAATATCTCCTTTTAAAGATGAATGCCTCAGCAATTAATTCTTAGAACAGCACTAGTATTACAACTGCTTGTGTAAGCTCTGTTGCAATGCAGCAAGGTGAAATGAGTGCTTGATGATAAAAGGACACTTCCACTGGTCAAAAAGAGAGAGTATGACAGAGAAATACATCATGCTTAGCCTGCAGATCCAAGTGCACAAAGCAAAGCATGCTGGAAAACTACCACACATGCAAATAAAAGCAACAAATGAAAGCACAATGAACAGGCAAGGGTGGATGAAATGAGAAAAATAAAACATTAAAGATGATCCTCACTGCTTTCAGAAATGGATCAAGACATAATTATCAGGCTGACATTTCCAAAGTTTGATGTGGAGCATCCATCTGATACTGAACCTGAGTTTTCAAAGTGCTGAAGATGAGGAAGTCAAAGGCAAACATAGCTTGACAAAAAGCAAATCAATCTACTTACTGCTAAGAGCACAAAACCTAAGCAATTTTGAACTATTTCCAGTTGGATGCCTATTTTCCAACTACTTATGATTCCAAGAAACTGAATTATTAGAGTCCCATTCAGCAATATGGAGTAACGTAAGCAATCAGAAGTCACCTTATTCTAACATTACAGCTCCTAAAAAAAGATGATACAAATCTCATGCTTGCACAAAAACATTGAAATTATTTTACTAGTTATTGGATTCTTTTTATCCAGCAAAATAAATTATACAAGCAAAGTGATTTTAGGGAGATAGCAATAAATAAATTAGCATAGAAAAACCTAACTATTTAAGGACTATTCTTGCTGTTATTATAGTGATTTTTTGTCCAGACTTAAATTTGAACCAAAAAAGGGGCCTAGTATACACATACCTAATTATATTATATTAATTATATAGTATTATTCTATTCTATTCTATTCTATTCTATTCTATTCTATTCTATTTTGTAGAATTCAGGAAAACTTCAAACAACAGACTTTCAGCATAAACTCACAACTAAAGTGACATACAGTGGCAATTGGAAAAACTCTTCAGACTATGACTTGCAAACCACATTGCCAAAAAATGGCTTCTACAGGATAATTTACGTGTTGGCTTAGTTGTTTGTTTGTGTTTTTTTCAAACTAAGAAAAATAAGTGCAAAAAAAGAAAAAGGAAAAATTAAAAATAACAAAGAAGAAAAGTGTGACTGCTTAGTCCATTCAGTAAATGTTACATTAGAAAAAGTTTTTGCAAACTGCCCAGTTAGAGTAATTTCACTATACAGATGTTCAGAATTTAACTGATCCCTTCAGTCAAGTATATTCGGTCTCATCACTAGTGGTGTCCCTTAGGAAATAGTATTGGGCCTAGTCTTGTTTACTATCTTTATCAGCGATCTGGATGAGAGGCTTGAGTCTACCACTAGCAAATTCATGGATGGCAGCAAGCTGGGTGGGAGTGCTGATCTGCTGGAGGGCAGGAAGGCTCTGCAGAGGGATCTGGACAGGCTGGATCAATGGGCCAAGGCCAATGGTGTGAGGTTCAACACGGCCCAGTGCTGGGTCCTGCCCTTGGGTCACAACAACCCCAGGCAGCGCCACAGGCTGGGGCAGAGTGGCTGCAAAGCTGCTCACAGGAAAAGCCCTGGGGGTGCTGGTGACAGCAGCTGAACATGAGCCAGCAGTGCCCAGGTGGCCAAGAAGGCCAATGGCATCCTGGCCTGTACCAGCAATAGTGTGGCCAGCAGGAGCAGGGCAGGATTTTTTCCTCTGTATTTGGCACTGGTGAGGCCACAAGTCAAATGTTAAGTTCTGGGCCCCTCAATTTGGGAAGGACATTGGGGTGGTGAAACAAGTCCATAGAAGGGCAGTGAAATTGGTGAGGAGACTGAAATGCTTGTCCTGTAAGGAGTGCCCTGAGGGAGACGAGATCATTTAGCCTAGAGAGGAGGAGTATCAAGTGTGACTTTATTACTCTCTACAACTCTGTGAAAGGAGGTTATAGCCAGGTGGGAGGCGGCCTTTTCTCCTAGGGAGCTATGAATATTAGAAGAGGACATAGTCTTAAACTTCTCAAAGGGAAGTTTAGGTTGGACATTAAGAGGCATTTCTTCACACAAAGGGCGATAGACATTGGAATGGGCTACCCAGGGACATGGAGGTTTTACTGTCCCTGGAGATGGTTAAGGAAAGAAATGTGGTCTAGTTGACAAGGTAGTGTTTAGTCATAGGCTGAACTGAATGATGTCAAATGTTTTTTCCAATTAGCTGATTCTGTGATTCCGTATGTCTTAGTACATACACTCAGAAATCTCACATTCTGAGATTTTGTGCCTTGATTTGTCCAGGTTGAATTTTTTGCTGTTTCCTGCAAGACAGGAAGATGTATTATGCCATTACATCTGAAAACTGAGTGACCAACTGAAAATTATTTTACTGGGCAAATATCTCCCTGTATGTATCTTCTTACCTTCCTGTAAAGGTAACATAATAAGATGGTAGAAAGGGATTATCAGCCCCAAATTATCCAAATACTCTTTCAACTCAGAGGAAGAAATTTTTTGATGGTTATTTTCAACATACAGACTCTACAAAAAAAAATTACATAATTCACTGGCTTGGGATGGTGTCACAGTAAAGTTAACTACTGCTGACTTTCACATTCACAAAATTTGGGACTAGGAAGATCAGTGCTACAACAGACCCTATACCTGCTATTAAATTTTTGTTTTCAGTGTAGAATGTTCTTTCATTTTCAAGAAAGCACATGGTCACAATCTGAAAGTAACAAAATTTAAATGTAATCAGAATTTATTTAGACTACAGATGACACAAATGGAATACCCCACAGACACATTAGTTGAAAAGAACTAACCCACTGTCAATTTAATCTGTGAAGATTATACAACATGATTTCTGTGTTGTCACTCCTGCTTTGACAAAGAACATGTTTGACTCCTTCCTACTGGTTGATTGCATGAAAACAACCATATTAATCTCTTTATATGGTATCTAGATAGAGAGAACCTAGGGAGCTAGAGACATCTCTAGAAATTCTAAAGTGAACCTACAACTGAATCTACTAACTTAAAATACAATATTCTGCCACACGTTTGACCCCAGGTCCTCTCTGTTCTTTAGCAGGTGAAAAGAGGACACAAGTAAGGGGATGAATCTACACACCTGCACTGATCTATCTAAATTTATGTACAGATTGCTTCTTGAATACTTTCTGCTGCTGCCATGGGAAAGCTGCCTTCTGCAGGCTTCTGATACTGACCAGCAGCAAGGGGTCATTTCCACGAAGTCCTTTTGCTAGCACAGCACAAAGTAACCTGCTCACTTGTTAAAATACTTTCATATTTCATCAGTCAAAACCCTTACCATGCAAATCTGCTGTACTGCGTTAAGTGCTGAGGCATAGAGGGACTTTATGTCCTTTTGGATGACAAAGACTTTCCATGGCTATTTCTCAGGAGATTTTGCCTCTCCAAAGGCTATTTTCAGAAAGATTTGTTTGTTCTTACAGGACATTTCTATCAGAACAGTGAAATTATGCTTAAAATGCCCTACAGAAACTTAATTACAAAACTTGCTAGAAGCATAGGTTGAAGTCCTGCTTACCATGCTTACCACTGGTGACCACAAGCTTCTGTCAGGCTGGAAAAAAGCAGCTGCTTCAAGCCCAGCAGCATTTCCATGACAATATTGTGATAAAAAAATTAATTTTAAAACCTAAAAAAAAAAAAAAAAAAAAAAAAAAAAAAAAAAATATATATATATATATATATATATATATATATATATATAAGGTGAATTCCTACGATTTTAATTCTATTTCCTACTATGCAGTTTACTGATCTCCAGCTAAACAATTTCTAACAAGCTAATTACCAGGAAGACTGAAGCATAGCCTCAAGTCTTCTCCTTTGGCTAGTGCAATTAATTAACAAGAAATGCTTACCTCCTCTAACTGTTCCCTTACCAGTAATAGTTATACCCCTGCTGATAAGAACCCTAAGGCCTAAGAACTCTGTCCTGGGTAGAGGGACAAGAGGATGGATCTTTCAGTGCTGCGTATTCCATACCACCCACATCACCGCTGGAGGTGTGCGGCCTCGACAGGAAAAACACTACAGGCAGAAATAGAAGTGGCACTGTCTTTAGCCAGGGCACATAGAATGGTGTGTGCCAGATTGGAGTCAGGACTGCACTGCTGCCGGGCACCAGGATAGAGCTGGCATCACAACTGTTTTAGCTGTTGGAGCCAGCACGCTGGAGCTGCTGGCTGCCACTCTGCTGCTGCCACCACTGTTGTGGATAGAGAGCCCCTGCACCCACACCACTGCTGCCGCTGTGGCAGCAGAGAGAGAGAAAGAGCCTGCACCAGTACTTCTGCCACCACCAGAATGAGCGTCACTGCACCACAGCTCCTTATTTGGAAAAAGTAGTTTTCCAGATTTTGTTTTGTCCCTGTTTTCCATTGTTTCTGGACTGGGGAGGTTGACTGGGTTTTTGTTTGTTTGTTTGGTTGGTTGTTGTTTTGTTTTATTTTGTTTTGTTTTGTTTTGTTTGTTTTGTCCCTGTTTTCCATTGTTTCTGGACTGGGGAGGTTGAGCCACAGGAGCCTCCCTGGCATGCTGCCTCTGTTTTGCTGGGTGCCATGTGGTGATGGTTTCTATTTTGCCTGTGTGTAGAGATTGCGCTGACTGGTGCCCAGGCAGATGTTCAGTGAATACATTTTTGTGGGTAAAACTCTCTCCTCTCTCTCCCTCTTGTACACTCTGTTTTACTAATATTGTTGTGATTATTGCGATTGTTTCAGTAAGTTGTGATTCCAATTCATAATCTCTCCTAGTTTCCCCCATTATCAGAAGGGGCAGGGGGAAAAGGGGGCAGGTGCAATGGTTTTAATTTTTCACCTGGGTTTTAAACCAACACAAACAGAAGCACTAAAAGGCATAAATAGGACTAAACTAGTAAAAAGTTAGAAAAGATGACTCTAAGAATGACAGTAAGTGCTGTGTCTCCTATGAACTACTATCAACAACATCTCTTACATAATATATTGAAATAATGACCATATTACTGTTCAAACTGCTTGCATAATTTGCACTAAAATATTGTCTCTTGTATACTAACAGCTGTGTATGAGATTTACTTACCACACTAGCTGAGCATTCACCTGGCTCCTCTGCACTACACTGCTTTCATTTCCCCTACTTTTTCCTAGCCGGCTTTTTCTGCAGTTAATGCACTGAGACAGATGCTTGGCTGTCTAAGGCTTTCCTGCAACTATGAAAATTTGGCCTATGACTTCCCATGCAGTTTGAGCCAAAGCTCAAAGGCCAAGCTTCAAGTCTCAAAATAAGACTGACTCCAAATCGTGGGATTTTTATAACACCAGCTTTTTTTTTGCAGCTAAAAATTTTGGCATACATTATATTGTAGTCCAGGGAGGGCTGTAATTTGTCAGCCAGCACTTCATCTATGTTTCTGGAGATATGGTAACCCATGTTGTTCTTCCTGGGTTAATATATCTTTTGACAGCTTTCATTCCCCAGCTCTTGCAGAAATTCTGTCTCTCTCAGAAGAGGTTTCAAAGCATCGAGAAAGGGGATACAGACTAAAAGCTCCAAGGGTCGGGTGGATTTTGAGACAAACCTGATGAGATACAGCTGCAGATCCTGAAGAAATTGATGGAGGAAGTGGCTAAGCTATCTATCATATTTGAGAAGTTGTGGCAATCCACTGACTGGTAAAGCAGAAATATAATCCCCATTTTTTAAAAGGGAAATAAAGTAGACCCAGGGAACTATAGGCCAATCAGTCTCATCTCAGTGCCTGGCAAGGCCATGTAGCATATCCTTCTGGAATGGAGGTACAGGGAGGTGATTGGTGACAACCAGCATGGCTTCACTAAGGGAAATTTTGCCTGACAAGTTTGGAGGCCTTCTGTGAAGGATTATAGCATTGGTGGATGAGGGAGGAACAACTGACATAATTTACCTGGACTTGTGCAAAGCATTTGACACCGTCACACATGACATCATTGTCTCTAAACTGGATAGACACAAATTTGGTGGGTGGAACACTAGATGGATAAGGAACTGGCTGGATGGTAGCCCTCAGAGAGTTGTGGGAACAGCTTGATATTCCCACAAATTGATGTTCCAGTGGAGACCAGTGTTGAGTAGTGTTCCTCAGGGGACCAGTGCTATATAGTATCCATGGCAGTGGCACGGACAGTGGAAGCATCCTCAGTAAGTTTGCAGATGACACCGGTCTGTGGGCAGCTAATGTACTTGAGGGCAGGGATGCCATCCAGAGGGACCTGGACAGGCTGGAGAGGTGGGCCTGTGCCAAACTCTGGAAGTTCAACAAGGTCAGATACAAGTACGTGCCTCTGTGTTGGGTCATCCCAAACACAGATGCAGGCTAGTAATGAATGGATGGAGAGCTGCCCTGATGACAAGGGCTGTTTTTTGATAAGAATCTTGACATGACCTAGCAAAGTGAGCTTGCAGCCCAGAAAGCCAACCATGTCCTGGGCTGCAGCACAAGAAGTGTGACATGCAGGTTGAGGGAGGTATTTCTGCCCCTCTATTCCACTTTTACAAGACACAGCCTATAGTACTGGATCCAGCTCTGGGGTCCCCAACACAAGAAGGACATGGATCTTTTGAAGTGAGTGGCCACAGTTGTGACCAGGGGGCTGGAGCACCTCTTTTATGAAGACATTCTGGGACATGCTGAGACAGTTTGAGTTTTCCAGCCTGGAAAAGGCTCAAGGAAAACCTTCTAGCAGCCTTACAGCATCTAAAAGGGATCTACAAAAAAGCCAGAGAAGGACATTTTACAAGGGCATGTGGTAAAAGGACAAGGGTGAATGGTTGAAAAAACTAGATTTAGAATCAGAGAACAGTTTTGCTTGGCAGGAAGGTTAAGATCATCTAATTCCAATTACCTTCCATGGACAGGGAAACCTTCCAGTGGACCAGGTCACTCAGAACTCCATCGCACCTCAAGGGATGGGTCATCAACTGTTTCTCTAGACGACCTGTTCCAGTGTCTTTCCACCCTCACAGTAAAGAACCCTAATGTCTAATATAAACCTACTCTCTTGAGGTTTGAAGCCATTCCACCTTGTCCTGTCACTTAATGCCCTTGTAAAATGTCTGTCTCCATCTTTCTTGTAGGCTCCCTTCAAGAACTGGAAAGAAGGCTAGGTACCAGATAAAATGAGCTTTTAAAATATTTTAAAATATTAGTTATTTTCTTGAACCATTTACAGTGTATTACATTGTATTTTTCCACTTTTTTCACATTCTTTTGCAGTAGAATCTTAGTTCACAATTCGATGTTTTTATTCTAATGTGTGCAGGTCACTAAAAAAGCTGAGACTTAGACACAGACCATGATAAAGCTCCAAATCTTGTGATAAAACTCCTTGGAACAAATTGAGAATACAATGATTGTTTAGTTCTGCCTAGAAAGGATGCCAAGGGCACTGAGCATTTTCAAGCTCTTGAAATGTCACAGAAGGTCAGATCGTATGCCTTATAATTCATTTTTGAGTTGCATAGCCAATAAATTTGAATACCTTTCTCAGCTTTGCTCTTCAGATCTTTGGCTATCTAAATTAACATATTACCTCAAACTTGCTGAACATTTTCTAAATTAGTGTTCACCCAGTCATCCATTTCAATGTTCTACCAAGAGATTTAAGTTCCAAAATAATTTTGTCATTTGCTATCATTATCTTCTATCCATAAAATCTTCTACTTCATTACGTCTTCATTAAAATAAATCTCCAAATGGAGTGTGAGTGAACAGTGTCCTTCAATTTCATTTATGTCATTTGTGAAGACTGGTAAAAAAGTAACAGTCTTCTAGAATCAATAATTTTATAATTACATATGTATTAGTGTGGCAACTTATAACATATATCACATAATGAGGCATCCTGCAGAGTTGCTGGAGCAGGAGTAGAATATTATCCTATAATTCTTCCTTTGTTCACCATCACCTTGTATTAATACATATGTACTTTGTGTAGTATGGAGGTTAAATAATGTTACTCAATTATGGCAAGAAAATATCATCATCTTCATTTGGGGAACAAAATATTATTATGCTAATAAAGTGGTATTTATTCAACATAGTTTTACCTTTTAATTTTTCAAGATGAAGAGACATGATTGCCACTACAGTAAGGATCCAGCCTTTTCACATGGGCCTAGAGGTCAGATGCTGGTGCTGCTGTGAAGTAACTCTTCTTTTGAGGTGGAATTGCCTTGTACATATTGGTGTGCCAAAGTGCAATATATCCTGTGCAACACCCAATATCAAGTCACATCTGAAAACAATAATGCCTGATTAACAGCTCAAAAATCATGGATATATATATCAGGTCTATTTCAAATTCCTTTAGTCATTTGCCTTAAGCAGAGTTCATTTCTGAGTCAGCAGGTGAGAAGGTATTACAGAAATCAGAAGTAAAAAGGTAAGCCTCCTCTCCAGATAGTAGATGAATTATTTGTCTTCTCTACAAAGATTTAAAAGTTGGTTATTGAATAATTTTGCCCATGAAGACATCATCCTTCAACACAAACCTCATCCCTGGCATGCTGATATTCTCTGACAGACATTTTTAAATGCTTTGCAGAAACTCAGACATTTTTAGTCTTCATGGAAATTTAATTAATTTTTTATTACTACCAGAACTCCTTTGCACATGAGGCTAAAGAAGGGTGTTGTGAGAAATATGTGTTCTTCATACTTATCCTTGTTGTTCATACTTATACATTTTGTGTAATTAGGAAGGAAAACTATTTGCAGTCATATTGGTCTAGCTTTTTTCATGGACTCTTAAGTGGCTGAATGTTTAAAAAAGGGAAGAACCATTTTTAAAATCATTACCACAATATGCACCTGGATTTACAAAGCTGCTGGTTCATGATCACTTCACAGATATCCCATCATTCTTTCTAGGCAAATGAGAAATTTGGGATTTTGTAAAATGTGTTTGCCTGTAATGATTTTCAGGGCTTGGCTTTCCTTCAGCCTTCTGTGAATAGTACATAACTACTAGTTAAATCTTGATCTGTGAAACACATTTGATGCCACCTTCCCACTCTGCTTGCCTACTTTCTTACAACATAAAATGTCTGCGGCCAAGAACACATATAAGCACAGTATGAAATATTTACACTACTTGAAACAAGAAAAAATAATCACACTTTCTCACTGACAGAAATTCCTCCAAATAAGACATGGACACAACATCTTCCAAGTTTCATTAAAATAAGTGACAATATACACAGTATTTTTACTCGGGCCAGAAACACAATTTACTAAAAAAACCCAGAAGTGATCTAGAATTCAGAGTTCCACATCCAGGGTTTTAAAAGCTGAACAGGTAAACCATTATCAAGGAATTCTAATACTTTTTCAGTACTATTCTTTTATGTTAGTTTGACACAGATGAGTTTTGATACCAACAGTGAAAAATGGCTGATTACGTAACATTTAGTTGAGATGGAACAAAACTGGGTTTTGATAGCAAAAAAAGGTATTCAGTATTAGAGGGCTATATAAGCTAGCAAACAAAAATCCCATCTGCAGCTATCTTCCTCCCAGCTGTGGTCCCATTGACTCCAGCAACAATAAAAATCCCATTGATCTGGCACAGGATTTCATTTAATTAAGGAAAACGAAACAAAACAAAACAAAACAAAACCCCAACACCCACTGACACCCTCCTAAAACAAGCAAACAAAAAACCAAAACCCACCCAATGTCCTCTCTTCGTTAATTTTAGCTCAAATCCAGACCATTTTATCCTCTGTTAATGTATTTTAATGCATAATTCAACAGTTTTTAAAAAGTTCAGTTGAAGAAAACATGAAGAATGACTAATTTGATAAGGTTTAGGGTGTCTTTGGTAACAGTAGAAAAACTGGTGCGAACAGAAGATAAAGCACCTACTGGTAATATTCTGGAAGTTCTAAGTAGTTAGATGGATCCCTCTGTGCATTCAAAATCAGCTACTGAAATAAAACATATATGACTTTAAAATTATAAGAGAGGGTTGGATTAATTAAATATACCAATAAAGGTTCTGGTAGTTTAAAACTACACTGGATTAAAACAGCATCTATGAAAGAAAAGGCATTACTGCTATTAAGCCAGTATCGTGGCCCCAGATATAAATCAGCACCCCATCAGCTCTGCCCTTGAGGATGATCAATGTATCCGTCAAGTAAAGCTCAGTGGAGGAATTTTTTTCCTATCATATATTTTTTCTTATCACATATGCTATATTATATAGCATATATGGGAGTTAAACTTTGAGGTGTGATGTCAGGAGTTGCACGATCCAGGCTATAAGGAAAAATTCTGCTATTTTGGGTGCTTGGTAACACTAAAGTATTTACAGACATAAGACACGTGCATTTTGTTCCACATGCTTTGGCACTTCACTGAACTTAGAAATGCTACCATTTTTATTGCATTATTTTCTCATTAAGACAAGATATATTAGACAGGAACTGAACTGTTTGTGTTCTCAAATTTTGTATATACTCATGCCTTTATGTTATTAATAAACTATTGCAAAGCTCCTATCTGGTGGACTGGTCTCAAATTAAAAAAGTAAATTTAAAACCTTCAATTATTCTACCCATATTTTTGTAGATTATTAGCATATATTTTTTGAAATCTTTTTAAAATACAATTGTTTTATCAAAGTATTTTAAAAAACACAATACTCAAAAATTTCATTAATTCCCTGTTGATGCAGTTTCTTTTATATGCTCACCATAAACTATAAGAAAAAGGCACTTCATTAGTTTTCTATGGAACAAATCAACTGTCACCAAAACTTATATAAATTATATTAATAACCTAACCTACAAAGAAAAAGTTGAAAGTCTAAATAAGTAAAACTGGAGTGATTTTTTTTTTCCTGTCTTAACTAGAATCACTGAAGATCTTTTTAAAGACATATGAAAGGGCAAGCATCCACTTGCTATACTCTCCTCTGCACTGCACTGTACTGTACATGCTCTAGTAGACCTGCTCTGCATCTCCCAGCACTGAAACACTCATATGCCTCAAGATGTTGAAAATATTCCTATCCTGGTCTTAACACGTAATTAAGACAGTTCTACAGAGTGCAAGTTATTGTTGAGACGTGGCTGTGTAAGTATTAGGTCACCATGTGGCAATAATTTGTCAATAAAGTAGTTATTTATGTACACTCCTAATTCTACAACAAAATAATCTGAATTATTTTAGCCTTCAGAAAAAAAAAAACAAAAAGCAAACATGGTCAATGTATGTTATTGTTTCTCAGGACAGTGATCACATTTCAACACTGATTCTTTGGTATGTTTCATTAACATTAAAAAAAACTAAACACAAAAAATAAAAGCATTTTTTGATGAATACAATCTTAACCATGATTTAGTCTGACAACTTAGTAACAGTGATCAATATAGCTACAGAATATATTCTTATCATCTTTACAGATAAGAGTGTTTTGAAATTTTTTCATAAATGCAATCTATTAATTTCATAATGATTCCAGGATGTCTCAAAATCTGACAAAGATAAAAATGTTTTAAATAGAATATAGATTTATATTTGCTCAGTAGTTGCACTTACTAGGTGTACAAGCAGGTAGTCTCGCAAAGTATTATGTCTTTTAGTTTTTTTATAGATTAATTAATTTTTAGAATAATTTCAACATTTCAAGAGTGATCCATAGGCTTGGGCTACAATTCTTTTCCATTTTATTAGGATACTTTTTCTGTGATGTTGGGTTTTTTAATTTATAGCTCCCTTTACAGAAACTGCCAGGTTAACTCTACATCCAGGATCAAAGCCAATGTCCACCATTCTATAATAGGAAAATAAAATTAAAAACAGCTTGGTCATCAGGATGTTTAAACCATCCCTATTTCACCAGCCTAATTTTTTTTAAACCCTTCTTTTTTTAAGACCTTTTTTTTAAATCTTTTTTTTAAACCTTCTTTAATTTTCTATGGGTGTTGTGTTAACAACTTTGTGGGGGTGTTTTTTTGGTGTTTTTTTTGTTTGGTTTTTTTTTTTTGTTTGTTTGTTTGTTTGTTTTTTTTTTTTTTTGAGGTCAAGGATGTGGAATTACTTTTGATGAAATTAAAAAAATAAAGACAATTATTAAGGAAAAAAGCCTAGAATTTTGGCATGCTTTTTTCCTTAAATATTTTTAGGGACAAAACACTAGCAGAAAATAATAGAACATTGTACTGTAACAGGAAAAAAAAGGTATATATAAATCTTCAATATTATTCAATATATACTGCCTTGCTGTTTTAGAACACAGAAATAAGATCTATCTCTAGCCTTCACAAGTTGTAAAGCATAATTTTATTCTTTTTTTTCTAAGGTTGAGCAATTCCTTTAAGGTATTGCAAGCTTCAGGAAGAAATATATCAGCAACAATCACATTGTTTTGTACCTGAAGAAGGTCATTTTTTCTGTCCTAAGAATGCTGCAGATAATTCTAGATCTACGAAGAAGGTACTATGAAATCCTTAATGTGAAAAAAGAAATACAAAACCTTAATAGAGAAATAAGTAAATTCTAACCTTATTTTAGCTAGTCTTCAGGAACTGAATTGGAATCATTTTCCCTAGCTCACCAAAACAGCTCAAAAGAGAAGCAGAGTAAGTTGTAAGAAGGGGTATGTGAGAAGGTGAATAGAGAGAAAATTAAAGGAAGGCCTAAATTCTGAAGATGTCTTGCAAATCATTTTGTTCTTACTGTCTAGAGAGACACCAATTCACCACCTCCTAGGGCAGATCAGACATTTGACTTACTGAAAGCAACATCTGAGACTCCAAGTATATATGAGAGGAAACAATAATAAAAAAAATTATACCCCGTGGCAATGAGATCCAAAGTCAGAGCTCTTCTGCACAAGGTATGCCTGATCTTGCCCACCCCGAAAACCAAGGTGCCTTTTTCTTCATGTATCTCTTTAGTGCCACTCATACTTTGTGACATTTCCATACCAAAGTCTAGGCATAGTCATGTTGTTTCTTACCATTTCTTTGCATTAATTATTTTTGTTTTGCTTTGTTGTAGCTTGTAACGTGGTAGTATGCCCACCTTCCTTTTAGGAGATCTGACACGTTTTATGACTTAATTAAACTAATATGATATTTACTTATCTGTTTCCTTTCCACCACTGAGCTTCCTCTTATTTTTTAAATTAAATTCTCCCGGTGACAGATGCAAACAAATTATGGCAGTTGTTCTACACATCTGAAGAATATGGACAATTTTAGATGTCTCTATATGAATTTATGCAGCTAGGTCCAGGTTTTAACACTTGAGATTGATGATAGCTCTTCTTGCTTCGCATTCAGGTGGATTTCAGTGTTCCTACCTGACTCAGCAAGGCACATACTTGTCTCTTTGTCCAGGCTGTTACACAGCACAGCCAGATTCATGTGAAGAGCAAAGTAACAAGGTTTCGATTGCAATTTTGCTGATCTCCTTCAGGCCTTAGTTACCCAGTTGTTATAGATAGAAATAGGTAAACCTCAGTAGTGTATGATTTTAAATGGATGATATCAAGTGCAATTAAATAAGATAAATTAAACTTCCCATGTCATTCAGCAAGACCATGGCAGATTTTGGTTGGGCTTAACTGTTTGTTTTTTTGCATTTACCACTGAGCTACAGGTTTGACAATCAAAATCAGCACGTTTATAGACATACGGAAAACCACAGACCCACAGGGAACTGAGTCCAAATATTATATACGCTTTAATCAACCTTATGGTGGGGATGGAGAAGGAGACCATTGCCAGTGAGTTGCACAAGAAATAAACGCTCCTTCGCTATTCTGGTATTTAAGCCTACCAGGGTCAATTCCCGGGGAGGGGGAGAACTGAGAAGACATTTCTGTACCGGCTGCCTCCAATATTCTCAGCAGGAGCTGGGTATACTGGCCGGCAGGTGGGCTGGCCGAGCGAGGGGCGGGTGGGGGGCCGGGCTCTCCTGTTGCCAGGTGAAGCGCGACGTCTCCGCCTCCCCCCAGTAGCGCGCAGCCCTGCGGAGCTCACGCAGGCGGCCCGGCTCGGCTCGGCGCGACGCGCACCGCCCCAGCCCCGCCGACCCCCGCCATGGCGAAGGCGATCAAGAAGGGATTGTTCTGCCCGAACTTCGTGAGGAAGAACTGGCTGCTGCTGAGCACGGTGGCCGCCGTGCTGGCGGGTGAGCGCGGGGACAGACAGGGAGCGCGGCGCCACCGCCCCCCGCCCGGCCCTGCCAGCACGGTACGGCCTTGCCGGGCGCAGGGGTGGCGCGGCACCCGACTGCGGCCCGCGGCGGGGCGAGGGGTGCTGCGCGGCCGCAGGGCCGGGCTGGGCGGTGCGGGGCCGTGCTAACGACCCTCCCGAAAGGCGGGCGAGGGCGGCTGGCTGCTCTTCACCCGCATCGCCGCGGCCGCGGAGAACAGTCCCGCAGTGTCGCGGTGCCGCGGCGGTCGGGCGAGAGCGGGGCTGGGCGCGGGGGGACGCGGCGCTCGCAGCCCCGGGTCGGGTCGGGCCCTCCTGGCCGGGCAGGCTCCTGCGCGCGTCCCGCCGGCCTGCGTGGCAAAGGTCGGCGACCGGCGGGGTGAGAAGCCGTGTGGAGAAGCGCACGGGCGCCGGGGGCTGTGAGCCCTCCGTACTGCGGGTCCCCACGGCGGGCTGTGCCCCGGGTGGCCTCTGCAGCTCACGGGGCGGACGCGGCCCCTGCCTAAGGCTGCTCTGCAGGTGGCAGCTCACGGGGCGGACGCGGCCCCTGCCTAAGGCTGCTCTGCAGCTGGCAGCTCATGGTGGGGACGCGGCCCCTGCCTAAGGCTGCTCTGCAGGTGGTAGCCCCGCTGAGGGAGGCTGCAGGGCTGGAGAGCGGTGGAGGTGGCTTTGTGGAGCTTCTGGTGGCTCAAGCGAGCGGTGCAGTTGGAAGAGTTTGGCAATGCCGCCCAGCTTTCGGAGAGGTTTTCAGGGGTGAAACGTCTGGCAATGCCGTCCAGCTTTCAGAAAGGTTTTCAGGACCATCATTGTAAAGATAGCAGGATTTATCCCCTGTATGTCAACAAGTTTGTTGAAGGAAAAACTAATTGAATGCCATCTTACTAAGGATAAGTGATCAAAGAGGGCAAAGAAAATGCATCAAGTTACTTAGATGAAGGTGGTTCTCCATAGGGCGTAATTTTGGCTCTATTTGCACACCTTATTTAATTTTCTCCCAGTTATTATTTGGAAAGCCTCGTTCACTTTTTTTCTCCTGTAGAGAAGTGGTGCTATAAATACTTCCTTAACTTGCTGTCTGGGTATCTTTCAGATGACTTTTCCGCTAATTTGAATTTTGGCTGGACCATGCCTATTTCAGTGCAAATTTGTTCAAAATGGAATTATTATTTTGGAATTTCTCCCAGTTATTTATAAGCTGTAATCAGAACTGTGCTTACATATACATGTGTGTTTTCCTCAATACATTCATATTTAAAAGGTCTCTGGATTTTTCTTACCTCATTTAAAAATATTAAGATAAGGGCCTTGCTTTGAAAATCTGACTGTACAGCTGGAGGATTGTGTTTATGTGTCTGTGTTTGCATGTGTACAATTGCTTTTTCGCATACTCCTGTCAGGTACTTTTCCAGGAGTTGGCATACTTACTTCCAATTTACAGAAGAGGTTAAGAAATATTCCCCTCTTATTATCTTCAGTGTCTGTAGTTAGAATTAAAGAGTGTGATGTGATTCTAGAGGTGCAACATTCTGAAATTCAATTTCTCTGGGCCACAATGTATGATAATGCAGGAGCTGTGGGGACAATTGACCCCAATTCCCCTAATACCCAAAAGCAATTCCCAGTGGGAGGATAGGCTCCCAACACCTGCTGTGTCCTTCAGCTTCTCTGCCTGCTACACTGTCATTAACAGTGCATAACTCAGGGGAGCTCTATAATACTGTCAAAGAGGGTCTTCATAGTAATTGTGTGAGCCTTGGACCAAATTACCTTTTGCAAGGAACTGTGTATCTGCAGCACTTCCAGTATTTCTCAAGGGTGAAGAAAGATACACAAGAAGAACAGTGAAACCCTTGTAAAGATGGAGTTAAATTATATATTATTGTTTTACTACAGCATGAGGAAAGTTTGTAATATACCTAGAGTCCATAAACGCTTCATAATTAAATTTCCATATTCATTCTTTTTTAATATACCCTTGGAAATTGATCTGAGGTTTGTTAATTTAGTTAGTTTGGAAGAACAGTTTAGCATTTATGAACAGAAGAGTGGCACATCATTTTGAAAGAAAAAAACAGGATTTTCAGAAGTGTATGGAAGTAATAAATGCATCAAGCTGTGAAAACATGCTGTGAAAGCTGTCCCGCTGTCTTGCAAAATATCTGATATTCCTACACTCTCATGTGGAATCGTGATTTTTGCTCATCATCCAAGCCATGTTCAGCATCCAATCAAAATATGCTTATCTTTGCTAGTACCCTTACTAAGCTGAAAAGTTTTCCTGATTACTTGTGTGCAGCTCAGAAAAAAGACAGAAAGAGAAACCCCTCCGAATTCGAAACACTTCTTCATTCAAGAGTATTATTTTATGCTACATCTTAAGCGTTCAACCCTTTGCTTGTCCTTTCCATTTTCAAAAATACCAGATTTTCTTTCATAGCGAGGGGGGCTGGGGTGTGCAATTTAAAATCTGTACACAAAATATCTGGAGTGTCATGTCTTTTGGGTGAAAACACCTGAATGTATATTTAAAGAAAACAAAATTTGAAGCGCAAGTGGTTATTTTCCTTGCCTTAGAAGAGAGTCAACTTAAGGCCACCAAGCTGATGTGAAGATGTGTAACCAGGAGAGCAGCAGCCTCACACAAATACCTGCAAAAGGAGGTATCTAGCGTCTTTTTGTTCTACTGGCCTTACTGAGCCCAAAGCAACTGAGCTAACAAAAGTAGTTTACAAGTCAATTTGCTTCAAGCCCTTTATATAGAAAGTTACATTGTTTCCAGATTATACAGTCAAGGCAAAATAAACCAGAAATATCCCTGAAAATTACTCACCCTGAAACAGGTGTCCAAAGGGCAATTGCATCCTGAGAGTTTAAGTCACACTTCAGAGGTTTCTCATAGAGTGTTTCTTTTTTGTCATCACTTTGTCTCCAAGGCCAATGCTGCAACACAGACAAACCAGTCATGAAAGTAAAAGGCTGATTATGTGTAAATACTTGCTCATTAGTCTGTGTGTCATAGCCTGATGGCCTGTAGTACTGTGCGGTTCTAAAGCACAACAGCTTTTTTCTTACCATGGAAATTTAAGTGTAGGTGATCTGTGTACATATGGTCCAAGGCACTGAGTTGCCTTAGCATGCTATACTAGAGCAAAGACCATTTTGCATTCTCAGAAATTATACACAAGTTGCAATTTCTTTATATACTGGTAATTTTGAAATCTATTAGGGTTTTTTTTGGGGTTTTTTTGTAGCAGCTTTGTGTCTGGGAAAGATTATTCTGAGGGGTTCAATTCACCTAAATTTGTGAGTAGGTTTTTTTGTTTTTTGGGTTTTTTTGGGGTGGTTTTTTTTTTGGTTTTTTTTTTTTGTTTTGTTTTGTTTTGTTTTTGTTTTTTGTGTTTTGTAATCACTGAATGGACTGTCTGTCTCTTCCTAAACATATTCATAACTTAAGACACCTCTGAGCCTGTCTGTGACTTGGGATTGGGCTTTTCTCAACAGCACATGTGTGGGACACTGAAATTTTTCAGGTTGTGGAAATGTGAGAAATGCAATATTGAGACTGATAAAGAAGGAGGAAGTTAATGGCACTGGAGACTGTGAATAGCAGGTGTCCTTTCTTCAGCCCTTTGTTCATCAGGGGTGCGCCAGTGCAGTCTCAGTGAGAGGCAGCGATAAACACTTTTGTGCTCTGCCGTTACCTTCCTCCATCGTTCTCCTCTTCACATATGTACATGGTCCTTACGCTGTGCACAGCAGACGCCGCGAAAATGGAACCTTCGTGCAGTGCCGGAAGCCGGGTGGGCGGCGCAGGGGTGGCGGGAGCTGTCCGAGGTGGCTCACGGAGAGCCGGGACCGGGCGGCCAGAGAACGCGCAAAAACGCGGGCTGCAGCAAGAGGTGATATAAGGCAGGGATGGAGTAAAAAAGAGGGCGGGAGTCAGGTTCTGAGGCTGGAGCATGCCTAAACACCTTTTCCACCTCTGAAGTGAATTTATTCAGTCTCTGCAGGATCAGATGTTTTGCTTGTGCAGTTCCATTGTTGAAAGATTCGGGCTGGCATCAGACCTCCTTTTCTCCCTGCATTTGAGAGTGAGATTAAAATATGCATTGTTCCTGTTACAACACCAGCATTGCAGAAACTTTGAGTATTGTGACTATAATGATTTACCAGGATTTGGTAAGTGCGCTAGCCACTGAATCTTTGGTGTGTGTTTTATGATACCTCCGAGCAGTTTATATGCCTTTATTCTCTATAATGCTAATGGAAGTTATTATTTTATAATAATTTAAAATATTAAGTAGTAATATCTCACTTTAAGAATATTTCTTTGTTTCTAGACAAGTCAGGTCCATTTACACCTGCTAAATGAAGGGCTGTGCTCCCTCTGTAATCAGACACAAGGGGACTTGACAGCTGGTTTTAATAGCAGTAATTCTGCATTGCTGGAAGCCCACCACTGCATTCTTACAAGAATGAATGTCTCATAGGGTGAAGACAACAACAAAAAAATTAGTAACCAATCACTCTGTTGTTGGCCTTTCCTTATGCAGAAGGCGACTTGAATCCAGGGAGCTCACCATATTTCTGAGGTTCTTTTGCAAATGTTGACTGCAGCCTCTAAACCCCAAAAGCATATTAACTGTTTCTGACAGTAAGTTGCTTCTGTCTCTAGCAAATCAATTTAAATAGCAAAAGCCCATTTTTGATGTGAAGTAAGGTTTCACCATTTTCCATTTCTCCCTCCTTGTACTCTTATCAAAAAGTAGCCTCTTAGCTTAGTTTAGGGACTGTCTTCAGTACCATTTCTTGCTTGCACAATACAGTGGTAAGGTTCCAAACAATGAAGGAGATTTATAGTCTCTAGAAATACACTTGCAAAACAGCAAGAAAGAAGTTCTTGGGGAATAAAGGGAATATAATAAAGCAAAAGAATTCTTGCTTTGTTTCTGACAAGTATTGTTGTAAGCCAAGCATTCAATTTCTTTCTTGAATTCTGAAGCATAGCATTTTATTAATTTGGAATTCATAAAAAATGAAGACCAGATATCTTGAATCAACTGTGGTAGCATGGAAATTTAAAAGAAGACTGTTTTCTTCTTGCTGTGCCTCAGAACAGCATAGATGATACTTGTGACTTTTTATGCCTCTGTAGACAGTGATGATTCTTATATCTGTGTTTCTCTGTAACACTTGCCAACAGTTTGATACAGGATGGGATCTCTTCAGAAATGTATAAAACACAGCAATTCTGAGAAAATGTCTGAATTTAATTTTAACAATGGAAAGCAAAATGTGGAATGACAAATAATTACATATGAGAGTTTCACATGCCACTGAAGATCAAAAATGCTCTAAGCCAGGAAGTCAGCCAATGAAAGAGTTCAAAGGTAATTGAAGTTAAGCATGATGCCTCTCTTGAACTGTTTTGAAGCAAAGAAAACCCATCTTTTATTTCTTCTTCTGGCATGTAAAGTTTTCCCATTTTATTGTTTGTTTTAATGCAGTCTCTAGGTTTTGCTTTATGAGAGTGAAGTGAAACTATCACTAGAGCTGAATTTTTAAATCTTTGGAAAGGGTGAGCCTAATGTCAGTTTACACTCTGCAAAGTCCCTAAACTACCAAAGTCTATCAGTATTATTTTTACATTTGAAGCAAGAACACCAGTAATAGTATCAGCAAAATATGTATTGTGTCCAATTTCCCAATATTATTTAAGGGAAGGTATGTCAGCGTAATTGCAAAAATTTCTTTTCTTTTATATTTACATTTTTAGAAACAAAGCATAAAGACACTTTCATCTTATACACTCCATCAAAAAAAATAATGTTCAGGTTGAGACTACTCATAAACAGCAGTTGCACAGTTTGGTAGTCTTTCTTTTTTTTTTTCCCTACAAATTCCCCATAGGATTTGTGCGAGGCATTTGTACTTATAGTCCCACAATAATATCTTGTGCAATGAGAACACATCTGTATCTCATCTGAAGATCAGGACTGTATTTGAGTTAGCATTTCAAATTTCTTGGTCCTTTCATGCTTTTGGAATAGCAAACAACCTGGTTTTACTTAATCTGAGCTAATTTTCTGGGTCACATATCTGATTACTCAATGCTTTGATGTCTTCATTTGTTTCAGAATAACAATGTTTCTGCATGTTACTATCTGTCTATCTTTGGTGTCCACTAAATTGCCTTTCCATCTGCTTATCTCAGTCACAATCATTCCATTGCTTTTCCAGCAAGGGGAGAGCTAGATCAGAATGTCCTGTTTACTGTCCTTTTCTGTCATCAAGGAAGCAATAACAAGGGTTAGAATCTGGCAGATATTGCCAGTTACTAGCCTTTCACCTTTCTTATACCACTTCCAACCATTTCATTTCTTGCATGTTTTAGGGGTTTTAAATAAAGATGCATTTCTTCTGATGTACTCTACTGAGCTAATATCTCTTGGGATATCCATGTACAAAGGTGCTTATACAGCTTCAGGATAGCAAGCAAAACATTGTGGAGAAAGAACAGAAAATTAGTGGGATGTTACAAGGAAGGGTGTCAAATTCTTGGTTTTTCTGTGTGGCATTGTAATGGTGCCCATGGTACTGTAGTGTGTTAGGCCATATAAGCAAAACATATGCTATAACTGGGAGACATGAATTTCTGAAACATCTGAGAAAAGGGGTCTAAACAAAAGCACTGCTGTATAAATTGTAGTGCATTTGGAGACATTGTGGAAGCACTAAGACCTATACATGTCTGGATGACTGCATAATTAAAAAAGGCTCACACATCATAGATGGATGAGATGAAGGAGAAGGGTAATGGTTTTAGAAGTGATATCTGAAAGGGGTCATAAGGAAGGTCTGCAAAGGAAGAAAGACAAGTTACTGTTATCAGGTTACCTTTCAATTTTACTGTAAAGCACAGGAATAGAGATAGAAGGATACCCCCTGGCATATCATATCTAGGCTCTGCTGCTTTGGGTTACACCATTGTAGATAAAATTATGTTGCATGCCATGCTCCATCTTAAAGCTGGACAGGCTATTTGATGCTGTACATCCTCCTAGGAAGCTGTATTCTTTCATCTGATGGTTGAAAGCCTTACAATTTCCACTATAAATTGTGGAAACAATCAGTATTGTTTCACTATGCATCCAATAATTAAAATATTGCTCCATCACTAGTAGTATTTCTACTCCAACACTAGTAGAAATTTTCTATATTTCTACCTCATTCATCAGTGGTGGACAAACTAAGCTCTTTCATGTCCTCTCAAAGGTAGGCTCTTAATTTTTTAATTACGCTATAGTGTTTTACACTGAATTCACTTTTCCTGAAATCTTAAGGAGTATCACACAGTATTTCCCAACAGAACAGGTGCCTTCACCAGGACACATCCAAATTTATGAAGAAATGTAGGTTGTGTAGCTGCTGGGACAGAATTGTCATTTTCCCCAGATTGTTTGATTTATGACATGACCTTGCTTATAAAATAAATAAATTTATTATGTTAAGGTTATAAGCACAGTACTTCACAAACATAATAAGTCATCAAGTTGTTGTAAACTATCACACTTTTTCACTAAAGAAAAAAATCTTATCTCTGGTACAACTTAGTTTATTTTCACAATGGTAGATTCTGTACAAGAGTTCTAGCTAGATGAAGCACAGTCAAAATGTTTTTCTTCTTCCTTCACCTGTATATTTTTTTTCTTGGCTTTCTCTGAAGGAAGTTGCATCTGCATGTGGAAAATATTTGAAGATATGTGCACGTGGAATTCATCTGCACTCCGGAAAAAGGAGAGGAGATCCAGAGTCCAATAGAAGATATTGTTAAATAATCAAATTGGTTAGCCCTCTCCATGTTTGAAGGGAGTACTGGTTCAGATTCAGCAGAACTGTGGTCACATAGTCACAGGAAAATAGCCACTATTTCCCTTTTCCTGGCTGAGTCAACTAACTGCCCTTGCTTTGACTAAGGATGAGGTGTGCCTTTGCAGGGCTGCATAGCAGAGAGGCTGTTCTGTGTTAGTAGTGACTGCTACAGGCTGCCCTATGTTATCAGCCCTGTTCCAGGCTTCCTCAGCACAGAAAGTAGCAGGAGTTAAGTGGGTTTGATGTTTGCTGTAGCCTTCAAACCTACTGTGAGTAAAGGGAGTACACCCACACTGGAGAAGCTGATTTTTCCCCCTCTGGCCTGCACTCCACCTTGCCTTCATTCCTGAAGGTCCATCACAGGGAGTCACTGTCTACCTGAACTTTTTTCACACTGCAGTCATATGACAATGTGTTACTTGTGTGAAGGAATTTACAACCACTGCAACCTCAACAGGATAATCAGAGAGCATCAGGGGGTCTCACCATGGCAGAGAACAAGCCATTCTCTTATACATTGCTAATAAATATTCTTCAATAAACCAAGAGCTGATATGGAAACTCTCTTCTGGAAGATTTCTGAGAGAACTTTTCTTCACATGTCTTTGTAAACAAGCTGGTAGTCTGGCTAACACAAGCAACAATAGAGTTGAGATTAGTTGCCTTGTAATTATACCCCTGAAGCTCTTATACGTTAGTGGTTGCCTGCAGTTTTTCCAAGAATCCTCTTTCTTCAGTCAACATCAGTATGTTTATTGGAAGGTAGAGTGTAAAACAGTAAAATATGTAACATTAGAAAGTATTTAAAATAATGCAAAAAGAGCTGAAATAGTAAGTTTATAAGCCTTTGTAATATATTCTTCCCCACTCTCTCTTTTAGTGTTCTATTGTTGGCACTGTATTTCTTTGCACTAAGAGACAGCCAGTGGTAAAAGAAACTCTATGGAGAGAGCAGACAAAATCGGTTTATAAAATATTACTAAAGGCTGAGAATATATCACACTGCAGAACTCCTTCCTGCCTGTGCTGCAGTTTGACATGTTTATATTGAATAGTTCATATTGTGTTTGAAATCAAGTCAGTGAACTTTGTTTGCAGTTAAGACTCACCAAAATGATAGAAGTCGTTGTTTTAGTCTGTCATGTCTGTGCAGCATATAATATGAAATTATGAAGAGCTTAATCACTTAGTTATTAGCACAATAGATATTGCTACAGTACAATTAAATAATACCAGGTTTGAACAATGTGACTTTTTTTTCTTCTTTCAGTGCTGTGTCAAAGCAAAATTCCTATAATTCTCCCTCTGTCTATCAGCATTAGCCAGGGTCACTAGCTCTGCTTCAGTGAGAAGGAGTTTCCATATTATGAAATTTTAAGAAAACAGGAAAAATAAATACCACAGCTTTTTTTTTCAGAGTACTACATGTGCTACAGAATAGATCATTTTACAAAACAGTTTATTAGTTCTACAAAAATATATGCTGGATTCCTTTTCTCATTGCCTTTATGGTTCATTCCTAAGGACCATTCACATAATAAAGTCAGTGGAAGGTAAAGGTGATATGCTGTTTCTTCAGTCTCATGCACACAGATGGACAACTCCCTGTCAATTGAAACTGTGCATCCCAAACCAGTGTTCTCATCTATTAACATGAATAACATGAGGGAGTCCAACCTGTTATATAAACTTTTTTTTTTCTGTTTTATATTCTCTTTCAGTGAGAAACAGAAGCAGGCATGTCTATGTGTGGACTTTCATTACCTGTTTCTAAATTGTGAGTTGTTCTACCTGTGAAGGTAAAGACAGTAAAGGGGCATGCTATCATACCATATTCTTATCAGGGATGTAATCAGGTTCTGAAGAGCAACTAATCCACAATACTAATGATGTAAAGCAAATAAGTATAGTAATGTCATACTGCATATCCTGAACAGATTCAGATACTCAGGGTTTCTGAGTCTTCAAATTCAAAATCTGTATTTTGTTTACCTCACAAAAAAGGCTTCAGGGTTTAGCTATCACACCCTGAAAAACTGTAAATGGTCTCCACAATGAGTTGCTTGGGGGAGCTTCTGAATAGCCAGCACATTTTTACAAGTTTACAATAGCTTTAGGAAAATCTGTGACACACCCCATGTCTGCTAGTATAACTGAGCCCGGAGATTACGCCAGTGTTTTGAACAGAGTGTGTGTAGGTTTTTTACTCATTTCCAAATCTATGTCATGAACTTCAAGGTACTTGAAGAAAAATGTACTAGCCCTATAATTGTTCCCATACAAATAATTCACCTTTTTCCTTAGATAACATTTCAGAAAGAATAGCAATATGTAAAGAAACACTCCAGATGTAGATCAGATTGCAATAAATTACCGTTCACCAGATATCCAGATGTCACAGAAGTTGTTTTGCAGATAGACGGAAACCTCAACATAATGGTCTCCCAAGACACATTTTACCTGATTTCTGTGGTGGACTCACTGAACATACATACACAGGCAAGACTGGTTCTGCCACCTTACTACACACAGCCATTATCTCCTAGGTCCTGTAAAGCCTCAGGCTTGTCAGATGTAATGGATCTAGTGCTATGTACAGTGGAGCCAGTTGCAGGTGCTTGGTAACCCCTTGCAGCACTTTCTGCTGCCCTTTTTCTGGGTAACACAATGAAAAATGGCTCATCCTATAGAGAGGAAACATACATTCCCTCTAGCTTTTTAAGCTGGGACTCCCTGAAAGTTGGGTGCCAATGGATTTCACTTGGTGTGCTTATATTCAGTGATTTTTTTCTGCTCTGTTTTTCTTTTGTTCTTCTCATCCTCACCCCTCACTTGCTTCATTTGTATTTACACCCTTTCTTTGAAGGATTTTCTGTCTGTTACCAAGCTTATAAAAAGCCTTATGTGCTACCTGGGAGAATAGTGGCAAGGAGTTAGGGCATGTGTTTCATTTGGGTTCAGACAGGAGAATTGTCCTGTGGCCTTCATTGTGCATCGCAATCTCAGGGATCCTGACTACCTTTCACTTGCTGTCTTGGTAGCTGGGAGAGGAAACACAGACACCGTGCTATACAGCATGTGCTGTACTATGCACAGTTACAAGGACATATTTTCCTTAAAAATTTAAAGATATGGAACTGTACCATTTATTACACCATCATTCTTCACATCTGCCCAATATTGCAGAAATCTGTAGCTTAAGCAGAATGTGTCATTGAGCTGCAAGTAAAGGATTGCTCTTGTGCTTCTAGGCTAAAAATTGTAACCTAACTTAGCCATGTGGACAAGAAGGAAAAGCAAAGAGAAGAGATAGAAAAGAAATAAAACCAATTTATAATTAACGAGAAGAAGGGTGGAGTGTTTGAATTAAGAAAGATGAAGAGAGCAAGTAGGAAAAGTGACATTTTGCTCTTCAAAAAATAGAAGCATATTATTCCATAAATTAAAAAATAATAAAAAATTAAAACAAGAATAAAAATTAAAAATAAGGAATCCTAATATATAGAAGCAGCTTTGAAGACTATAGTGTATTTTAAGGCTGTTAATAGTAATTGTTGATTTTAATTTCAGGAATAATGGAATTATCAGTAGCATTCATCGAGAGAAATTGAGATTTTTATAACACTTGGTCTCTACTTAGAGCTACTGTAATCAATGTGATATTAAAAGCAGTGGTTACCATTTGAAATGTGTTTATGCTAAACCACACTTCTTTTTGTATGTTATAATTCCCAGAAGAAATTTCTAAGTTAAACTTGGTTGTTGAGATGAGGATCAAAACGTTCTGCATATGTCCATTTCCTGTACAACAGCAAGATTATTCTGCTAAATTTCTAATCTTCTCTTGTTACTGTTACAAAATAAAATTTCTTATATTCCCATGATATATTCAAGCAGTATATGCTAGATGCTAACTGCAGTTAAAAGGTAGCTGCATTTTACTGTAGTTTGGCATACTGCACAAGTTAATAAGGATATAAGTGATCTGTCCGGTAAAAAAATTGCATGAATAAGGAATTGAGAGCAGTAATGTAATGTCAAGAGATTGTTGGAACTCTATTCTCAGCTCCTGTCATTAGATAAATAATATCCTCCACAAAAAATCTAATAGAACAGGTATAAGTGTATATAGATGGAAAATCTTAAGGAAAACCTTCTATAATTTTGAGAGCATTGGGAAGTTTTTGTAGTGAAATCTAAAGATGTGGAAAACAAAACCCTCAAGAATTAAAGCAAGGATGAACCTTTCTACCTGCTAGCAATTCTGCTGAATATACAATGATCAGAATTCCATCTGGTCAAATATGACAGTTATCTTATAGAATGAAAGGCAGATGGTTAGAACATGCCCTAGTCATACCTGCTGAAAATAAAATGGCATTACACAATTCGCCATAAACATGCAGTTCAGTCTTGCTGCAATTTAAGCAAATGTCTACCCTAAGTTGCATGAATTGTCTGAAGATATGGAAATAACCTGTATGGTTAGATTCAGCTATTTACTCTAGTGCTTTCAGGATCAAAGCCTTAGCAGCTAACTTCAATTCATGTAACCATTTTACAAACGGAATTTTATCTTGCTTGGTCTTATCTAAAAGCACAGAGTAAATATTTTCAACCCATCTAATTTATTCCCTAGATTAGAAATAGATATCATTGTGTTTTATCATTCTTTAATCAAGGTTATTTGCATAATATTGCAAATATCTTCAAGGTTATTAAGATTATAGATTGCTCCAAGGAATTCAAACTGTCTGTATTCACTGGCAGAGATGACACCTTGATCAGAAATCTTAATTGTTGACTAGAGCAGCTCATTTTCTTGGAAGGTTACCTGGTTCATTTTCCATCTCTATTAACAGGGAAGACTTGGTTTTTAATCTGCTCTAATTTTCATTTTGCTTGATTTTGATGATGAAGAGCTCTGACTTGTTCTTTCATTGAATCCAGTTAGAAACTAGATCTCTTGATCTCTGTTCATTCAGGACTGAAGCATTACAAAGCTTCTATGTGAGACAACAGTTCTAGTGCTTTTTAGACACTGATCAAGACATTTCCCGTAATAGTCATTTTAATTTGAAAATCATGTTGGAATGGAAAATAAAGGTATTGACTGTCAAACTGAAGAATTTTGTCTTTTAGCCCATGATTTTTTTTCTTTCAGTAAAACTTTTATCTGTTATTTGTCTCAGATGTGGGAACTGTCTGTTAATTCATATAATCCAAAGATAAGAGGATGTATAAAGGTTCCTTGCACCATGGCTCAATCACTGATTGAATTTACAGTCTGATATTTGTAGGCCAGTTGTCTTGTGAAATGAGTGTGAAATGAGCAGAGTGTATTTTTGTTGTTCTGTTTCCTGGAAGTTATTAAATTAATTTAGTGATTACAGTCACACTCTTTCCAAATTACGTAGAGCAGTTATTACTGAAAGTGTTGCTGCTGGGTAGGCTTATTTTCACCAATAGAAATCATCTGATGTATTTATGTCACCATATCTCTTTAGTGTTTGGTAGTGTTTATATAGTCTATTGATTTTTTTTACGCCAGTTTTGGGTCTTCTAGAACTAGTAAAGGTGGGTAAAAGTCAGTACTGGACTGGACTGAGACTGATAATCAGAGCACCTAATCAGATTTTTCCAAAGACATACATAAAGACATTCTGTTTCAGAATTATGTGTTATTACTTTGCTTATCATTAGAAAAGGAAGTACACGATCTTACCTGATTTGCTTTGGAAATATGTTTATTTCTTGCTGGTTTTGTTCTGATATTTTTTCTCCTTGTCTCACATGTCTCTATTATTAACTACATCTAATTTGTGTAACATTTTTATGTCCCTTTTAGGTATTGGAATGGGCATGCTGGTACGGGAATATGGCAATCTGTCTAATTTGGATAAGATCTACTTTGCATTTCCTGGGGAATTGCTGATGAGAATGCTCAAACTCATCATTCTGCCATTAATCATATCAAGTATGATCACAGGTATGACTGAAAATGTACTGTTAGCTTATGGGACTGTCATTGTGGGTTAGCTTTCTTTCTAAAGGAAACAACCCCTAAAAACAACTTGATGGAACTCTATACCGAGAAAGAGAGATTTCATACCTTTAGATTAAATTCTTTCTTTATATAATAAGAATGAGAAAAGATTTGGAAACATTAGCATTATTATCTATGACATTATATAGAGCTGTGAGCTAATAACTTTGCAAATACATAGATTCTTGTATCTCTTTTCCCCTATTTTCAGAAGTGGGTTAAGCAGTTGCACATTGCAAGCCCAAAGCTGCATCTGCATATTCTGAGGTAGAATTAACTATTATAATGTCCTGGTTTAGGACAAATTAGGGGAAAATCTCCAAAGGAGCCCCTTAAAGGAAACAAACCTCCACAACTCCTCCCCCCCGCACCACCACCGGGTTCAGGAGGAATTTCCTCAGATGAAAAGTGGAAAAAACTTGTTTATTAAGCAAGAAAAAAAAACACTCCCCAACACAAGAAAAGCAGCCCGTGGTGACAAAAAACGTTTTCACCAGTCCAAGAGAGGCCAAACGGCTTGGGCAGTCTGCTGGGGAGGGTGCTGAACTTCTCTGTCATGCAGACTCCGGAGGAGTTCCTTGACGTTCCCGAATCAAGGTCCGAAGCAGGTCCAGTGTCTTCAGGGAAGGGAAGGAAGGAAGGAAAAAACAAAAATAGAAAAATGGCAAGATAAGGCAAGCAAAGAAAAAAGAAAAAAAAGCAAGAGAGCAGAGCAAGCAAAGCAGGCCTAAAGCTAGCAGCAGCAAGCCAGAGCAAGCAGCCGGGGGAGGGACACGGCTATAGACAAAACAAACTGAGAGCACGGGAACAGGAATACATGATTGGGATACAAAGTATGAAAATGTCCTGTTACCCCAGGACATTCCACCCCTTATCCCATATCGTGAACATGTTAATGAACACAATGTAAAACCTTTCATCTCACGTGCTCAAACCTTCCACACTTACACATTTCCTTCCATCTTACTTGCTCAGACCTTTGACACTTTCACGTTTCCTTCTGTCTCATGTCTGTATGATCTAAGGTACAGACAATGGTGGTAACGTTCAGCAAACAATGATATCATCCCACCCATCAGCAGTTTATACACATGACTAAGGTCACTCTGAGCATTCTCCTCTCCAGACTGAACAGTCCCTGCTGTCCCAGCTGTCCTCATGTGAGAGATGCTCCAAAACCTTCATCATAATTGTGGCCCTTTGCTGGACAAAGTCCAGTAAGTCCATCCCTTTCTTCTACTGGGGAGCCCAGAACTAGACCCTGTACTGCAGGTGTGGCCTCACAGATCACCTCCCCAGCATGCTGACAGTGCTTGTCATTGTGTTGCCCAGGAGTCTATTGGCCACCTTTGCAGTGAGTTCTTACTGTCTCATGATCAGCTTGTTGTCTGCCAGGACTCCCACACCCTTCTCTGCAGAGCTGTTTCAGCCAGTCAGCCTCCAGCATGCACTGGTTCACTGCAATATTCCTGCCCAAATGTAGAGCTCTGCATTTTTTTCTTGTTGAACTCCACAAGATTTCTCTCAGACAAATTCTCCAGCCCATGCAGGTACCTTTGAGTGACCATATAACCATCTCATACATCAGCCACTCCTCCCAATTTTGTCTTGGTGATTCATGGAAAAACTGTTACCTGTAACCAAAATCTAGTATTTTGACATGACATAAATTCACAAAAGGCGTCAAAACTTCCTAGATGCCTTTGGACTCGGCATAACAGTGTGGTAAGAGTATGTACCAAATGAGCTATTGTAATTGTCTCTGGTGCACACACTTAACCTTCAGCAAAGACACAATAACATGACAATGTTTTGCTCTCATAGTGAGCTAATTGCATTCCCTTAACTTGTAATCTAAGAATACTTTCATTCTGGACCAGCTGAAGTGTTGTTGCTACTTTAACTGCAGTAACTTTGAATATATTGTGGCCCCGAGTGTCTACCACTGAGGATATGAACACATACACAGGTCCAACAGCTTTGATCATCAGATACAGGCCCTATAGGGGTCTGCGTAATACAGGCATTTCAAGGAGGTGGACATCCTCAAAACATGTCTGGTCCCACCAAAGACAGCCAGCCAGCATGCAGGTTGTGGTGCTTTCCTTGCATATCCTACATTTAATCAAGAATGATGAGGTTTCTTTGGAGAAAAATGCTTTTGGGTCTCATTTTAGAAAAGGTACTGCCAAATGCAGAAATATGTGGCCTTGCCACTAACAGTAAGGCAAACAGTGAGATGTCTTGTTTACAGTCATAGCTGAAGACAAATCCTGGATCTTCCATAAATTTTTCATTCCCTTCTTTGTTTGCTTCTTTACAGTGATTTTTGAAAGTGTAAATTTTGCTTTTGATCTGAAAATTCAGAATTTCAAAGAGGTCATGTGGTGTAATTTGACTTTAGTATGGTTTTTGACACTCTCCCATAACATCCCCACAGAACAACTGATAAAATACAGGTTAGAGGATTGCACAGTGAGGCAAATTAAAACCTGTCTGAATGGGCAGACCCAGAAGGTTGCAATCACCAGCACAAGTCTGGTTGGAGACAAGTCAGTAGTGATGTACCCCAGGATTCAATACTGGGGCCAATCCTGTTTAACATTTTATCAATAACTGATGATGGAGCAGAGTGCTTCTTCAGCAAGTTCACAGGCTTGTTCAGTATGCAGAAGAGAAGGTTACAGGGAGACCTTTTTCCAGCTTTCCAACACTTGATGTAGTCTACAAGAGAGCTGGAGGGGGTCTTTTTACATGGGCATCTAGTGCTGAGACAAGGGGCAATGGCTTTAAACTGAAAACAAGTAGGTTTAGATTAGTTAGTAAAAAGAAATTATTTATTCTGAGGTTTGTGAGGCACTGGAACAGTTTAACCCATGAAGTTGTGTCTGCCCCATCCCCGGAATTGTACAAAGTCATGTTGGATGGAGCTCTGAGCAACCTGTCTAGTGAAAGGTGTCCCTTGCCTTGGCAGATGTGTTGCAACTAGAGGATCTTTAAGTTCCGTTCCAACCCTAACAGTTCTATGATTCTATGATACAAAATATGTCACCAAGACATTTTTGAAAATGCAGTCTGTGGTTTTCTTTTTTAGGATTATAATGTTTTAAAAGGTAATGTCACATCCTGAAAAGAATCAACTTATGCTTTAGAGATGGGAAACTGTGCACAAATGCATGTCCCATGACCAGATCCCAATCCGTTTGTGCATAATGATGTAAATCAAGCCACAGTAAAGAGAGTGAAGGTTGGAATCGCTCCTTGAGATTTCAGGATTTTCTGCAAAATTTGAAGTATTAGTAATTTTAATTTGTTGGAATAAATTCCATCTTAGTAAAAAAACCCTCACTGATTTCCTCAGTTAAATTAGAAACATGCTTCTTCCTTCTCCTTGGAGCTTTAATTAGAGCAGAAAAACCCTTACCTCTATTTTCAGATTCAAAAGGCAAAATTCTCCCTCTGGAGAGATGGACGGCTTTGTAAAATGTGGTTTTCATTCACAAACTCAGCTCCTCTGAGTGTAAGAGGCGAAAAGCATTGTTTACATACTTATTTAGCGTACAAGTTGCAATTTGTGGAATTTTTCACTAACCTGTCTAGAAGCATAACTGTAGCCTAGTAGAAAACTGACATAAGCACTAAGCATGTATTTGTTTTGAAAATCTTGGTTAGTAGGACCTTGCTTTGGGGGTGGAATAGTCTGAGTAGTACTCCAACTCAGAGTGAAATTTTAATTTTTCTCTTCTTCTTATAATCATTTAATGGATTCAAATGTAAACTTACTTACTCTCACCCATAAGTCTACCCCTGATAATTTGCTTCAAAATATAGAGCTCTTGTCTACCCATGAGATTTCTATACCTCAAATTAGTTAATAGCACACTAATGCATCATTCATGTCAAAAAATTATTTTTGTTTTCTGTCTCCTGCTGTAGTGACATGGGAAAATTGAAAATGAAAATCAAAAGCCTAGAGTGTTACTCAAGATCATTGCTATGATATCAGAGCTACAGCTGTACTGAGTGTAATACTCCACACCCCAAATCCACTTTTTTTGAAGTAATTCTCTAAAAGAAGAAATATTAGACAAATACAAATATATGGGGGTTTTAGGTGCCCTGTAGAGAGAAGAAATTGAGAGAAATATTTTGTGTGCTTAATGGGAATTTTGAGACTTAAATCTAATAATTTTGGGAGTACTTACGACATATAAAGTATCTTTGAAAGCCTCAGAAATTCACAACTCTAATTTCATTCTGAGAACAAAAACTCCCTGGAGTTGTGCAGTGTATTTCATCAAGGGTGCATACTGATCAGATTAGTCCTTAGCTTTCTTTTTCATTAAGTGAGATTCACACAGTATGCAGCAGCAGGAAATGTTTGCAAATCTGTTTTCTGTCAGGATCACAGTAGAACTTAGGTTGGAGACAACTGTCAAGTTTCCTAAACAGTTGTTCCCTTGTACTTGGCTACAAGCTGAGGAAACTTATATGCCCATTCTGAAGTTTACTAGTCCACATAAAGTGTCTGGCCTTACTTCCTGAACCTAAGTTCCATTTAGTGTCAGGAGATCTGGATCTTAACGCAACATCCCCAGACATCCAGATACCATGAGAATATCATGGGTCTGCTTCCCATCTCTTTTCAGTCAGTCCTTCTGAGATGGGGTTATATCATGCCGCCTTCCTCATTGATTTTCAAACTGTAAACCATGGATCTTGATGTGGAGGTCTTTCCAGTGTTAGAATGTGTTCTGTAAAAAACTCACATCACGTATGTGATAAATGACCTTTTCTTTGATGATGTTTCCAGAGTTACCCATAAAATGCCAGAAATTTTAGCTTTGTGTTAAAAGATGTGACACATAGCACAGTAAGTCCATGTCTCAGATCTCAATATTAATGACATGATTTTATCAGCTGTTCAACATCTGTTTCAAGTTCTGCAATAATCTGTGCCTCATTTCTTATCTTTCCTCCCTGACAAAATATTAATAAAGCTTTTTCTTATGTTTCTGACCTCCCCTGCACTTTCAGCCTTCACAGACAACTTCAAAGAGACTAGAACAGATGCATAGGAGTTTCCTGCATTGTGAATTTTTGCAGGCTCAGCTATGGGGTACACTAAAATTTATTAAAGCCATTGATGAGGCATTTGCAGGTACACATGGCATACTTCAGGAACAGTGGAAAAAAAAGACAGTATCAGTTACTTGTCTCAGGGCAGCTGTATGTGAGCTATAAATACAATGCCTCCTGAGCTGTGGGTGTGGCAAAACTATAAAGCTTCCATGGCTATAGAAATAAACTCTTGCTTTACTCCAGGGTCTGCTTTGACTGCTGGTCCACTGCAGTTTCAAGCATCATGCCAGTTCCATTTTTCCCAATGCCAAATAAACACTCTTACTTGCACTTGCTACTAATAGTACAAACGCAATGATTCCACCACAAATCTGCCTCAGCAGTTTCTATTTCTACAAGTCCAAGAAGTGCAGCTATTGGGAGATGCTTCATTTCTTACATCCTTAGGCATCCTTAACAGGCCCTGTGCATCACCAGCATAGTCCTTGGGAAATTACTGGTCTATCTTAACATACTTAGGGATTGTCTTCTGAAGTACCTGCATGTTCTTTGTATGCTTTGCTGTTTCTTAAGCCAAAAGAGCTTCCAAGAAAATCAGATCCATTATACAGTGTTAGTAAATCAGTTAACTAGGCTCAGACAGAAGACTCACCTCTTCCCTCTGTATTATTGTGTGATGGTCAGAAAACATTACAGTACTGTTCATGAGTTCTGCCTTCAGCTGTACTGAGGGATTTTGGATGTTCTGTCCCTGCTGTCCATGTGCAGTCATTGAAGCAGGCAGGATGGTAGAGTCATAAGTTATTAATGGACAAGACTTTGTGCCCCTCTTCTTTGGATTACTTCTATCACAGTCATTTACTCCTTTCCCATTAATATTAGTTGACCTTATACAACTGAGACAGCCCCCACATTATTGAAAGTTTTAAATCAAAGTAATAAAACTTGGAAGTGCACTTGTGGTTCATGGAGCACAATTACCACCAGCTCTCAAGGGCAAACAGCTCCAACAGAATAGCCATTTTGTGGCACCAGCTGCCACTGCCTCCTATCCTAGCCATATCACTATGGGCACTGGTGGTGGCACCACAGTGGATGGGTCTAAAGTCAGATGGTATCTTTTGCTATTTTCTTGTGGAGATCAGGACATACACAACTGTTTAACTAGATAAACCAGATTTCATTCTCCTTTTTCACTCCATTTCCCTGTGAGTAGATATCACAATCCATTAAATATGCAGTGTCATGTTAAAGGGCTTTTTTAATAGCTTGGAAGTTAAACCTTGTCCCCCTATACATTTTGCCACCAATAATCTTGAGGGAATTCAAGTACTTTCAATACTACAGTTTTCTGTATACACTCCATACATGCATCACCAGCAATAGTGCAGGGGCTGTATTTCTGCTGCATGCTTGAACTGAATCTGATTACTGTAATGAATCTTGTTAGCCTTTCCATCTTGGCAGATAGATGTGTCATCTTCCTTCCTTTAAAGTTCTTCTTATATTCCAACCAAGGAACATCATCTCTCCTGAAAAGGCATTAACTTCAGATTATATAACCTCTAAGAGCTTTCTAGAGAAAAAATAAAAATGTTCCTAGAAGTGATGAATAGAAGGCAGTACTAATACCCCCTTTCTCTGCATATCTCCAAAAAGCTCTGTAGGGAGAGACCATAATACAGTGATTGTGCCAACTGCCAAGAACACTGCACAACAGTCCCATAGCAAACTGATATCCAGGGTCAGAAATTCCCTCTGTTTTATAATGATTTTAACCCTTTCATTGCTATAAACGGTTCATTTCCCATTCCACCCTATCTGACATTTAGAGAGGTTCATTACAATTACTTTTTCAACCCCATCCTAGATGATCCAAGACATCTCTCAGTATTTGGACTGTTGTAACTATTGTTACATTCCACATTTTAGTCTCTTTGTTGGGTTTTTTTCAAATAATCTTTTTTCAATGCCTCTCCAAAGTTAAGAGACCAATATTTGACATGTTAATCCAAGTCTCATTAGATCATGTGATTAGAAATTTTGAGAAAATTTGAGAATTTTCTGACTTGAATTTTTGGGTGATATTTAAATAGCACGAACAGATGCTTAGGCCTTACCTGCATGCACCTGTGTCTCTTTCCCACTCTCTCCCTAACACTGCCCCCCTGTCATGTGCTATTTTTTAATTTTATTTGTAAGACATTCTTTTGTTGTGCTGACACAACATACTAGGAGTAACAATCAGTTGTTCAAAGAAGAACAATTAATGACGTTTCTATCAAGTCGATTGAAAAGGTAATTGCTACAAGCTGCCATAGAAATCCTTTTCCTTTACAGTGAATAACAATGACATTTGAATAGACAGGATAACTGCTGTTACAGAAGAATTGACAGAATAGGAATGGAAGACTTCTAGTAAAAACACTAAAGACAGTAGATCATGAAAAATCTCATTTGAGAGACTGCATATCACTGTGTGTTTGGAGTTTCCATTTGCCATAGCTTTTTCATTACCTGATCTTCTCAGCCAACTGACTTGGAACTGTCCTCCTAATGAGACTTAGCTAAAGAGGTCATTCAGTTAGCTGGGGAAAGACTAGTTGCAAAAGATCCTTCCAAGCCCCAAGAAACAGTAAACATGAGGAAAAAATAAAATTATGAGATGCATATCAAGTGAAAGATGTTTGAGAATGATCTACTAGCAATAGTAATCTGAGTGCTTTGTCTCAGATGAGCAGTGGACAGTACATCATGCTGTCTGAAGCCCTGCATGTCGGTGGTATTTCAGTAGATAGTTGTGAATTACTTACTCGGTCCTGATAGTCTTGTTCATACACAAGTAACGTGGTATTGCATTTCCCAGAGAGTTCCACAAATCATCAGGGGAAAAAAGGAAAAATTCACCATTCAGCTTTTGGAAGAAGCAACAGAAATTTCTGTTGAACTAGTTTGGAAACTGAAATTTCAGGGAGAATATGAAGAAAATTACCTTTCAGGAGATTATTGACAGTCAGGGCAAATTTGTACTACAGAATCATGCAAATAAAAGGGCAAAATGGGAGAGAAAGAGCTCAGAGTCTGAAATGGGAAGAGGGAAAAATCGTACATGACTCAAAAATATCTTCAGTAAAGCATAGGCTCTGAATTCACCACAGTGATTCCCTCACTGCACTTACTTTCTGAATTGTATACAGAAGGATTTTCCCTTCAAAAAGTGAGGATAGACCAAGGACAAAACAAAATACTGGGCCAAGAACAAAAGGACAGAGGACAGAGGAAGCCAGAGTCCACTGAACCAAGAACAAAAAGCCAGAGGACAATTGGCTTTGGAATCCTTTCTTTTCAGAAGCCCTGGGAAAAGCATTCTTCTGAATTTATGTTTGAACAGTCCCAAGTTTATAGAACAGCAGAAAGGACCTTTCCCTGCAGTGAAAAGGAAACTTTCTTGTTTGTGTCTATAACCCAACTATTAAATAATGGCAAAATTTACATGGAAATATGATGAAATCTAGTCTTACATGTGTGAGATGTCTTCCTTTCCTAGCAGTGGCTGATGAAAGTTGGTATAGCTCATGGAACAAGAATGCAAATTTGGATTCTCTTAGATACATAGAGGAATAAGAAAATAAGCAATAAACTTGCTATACACAGCTTGTGCAAGCAATAATCTTGCTCAACACTAGAGCTAGAATTTGGTGTTCACTCCTCAGATAAAAAAACGTGTCAGTCTTCTGAAGGTACAGGTCAAATACTGTTTTAGTATTGGTAGTGTTTCCCATTGCAAGTAGAAGACAGCAACTGCAAAATTTTCACTTGCATCCAAGAAAGATTGTTTTTATGGCCTGACCACCAGCCTTGTGATGACCAGTGGATTAAATGAGAACTCTTAAGTACTCGTGTCAGCACTGTTTTGAGATTTTTTTCCTTAGTACTTTTAAAGAATAAATATTACCTTTTTGCAACAACACATAACATAGTTCACCCCAGCAGCAAAATAACATTACTTCTTTTATATAAGACATTGTGGTCCCTAGACGGTGTAGAAGGGTTGCCTATTGAAATTCTCTATATGCATTTTAAGAGTCACCGATGGTTTTCTGGTTTTTTATGTCTTATGCAACATTCTATAAAAACTTTTTGTTCTCCTGGATGTTCACCAATCATAATTTCTATGATGTAGTGACTGCATATTGCAGCCAGAAGAGCCAAAATGGACATAAAGAAATGAAGTATGAACACTTGGGAGAAGTTGAGGATTATTTTTTGATTTATCAAGTGACCACAGAAATTCCTCAATTAGTCAGTAAGGCTGCTGGCAGTTTGAAGCAGTTTCAGAACTTTGAATCAGCATTGTGGTCATAGCTGAGAAGGTCTAAAGGCCATACAGTTCTATTCTTCAGGAACTTCTGTTGTTATATTTTTGTTACAATTGGGAATTAGATATCAGAACCCTGAGAGAATTGTGTACAGTTGATATGCACCATACTTGAGTTGTTTTTTGTCAGAATTTAATTAGCGTCTAAAGCTAATAGAGAAATATAACATGTGGCTGTCAGTAGTGTGAACTTGGAAGGACCTTGAGCCAGACTCTTCCTTCAGGGCCTGGGTCACTTAAGAAAAACAACTGTCAGTGTTAGGAGCTGGCTAAGTGCCATTGAGAAAACTTACATCTTGATTCTCAAGTGTAGCTGTGCTGCAAAAGGAGTTAAACAGCCTAGCCTTTTATGGATGATACATAATGATCAATGTGTTGTGCAGATAAAGTGATGATCCTGTCAGCTTCCACCAATATTCGGAAGTTTGAGAAGTACTGCAAGAGATGAACTTGATGATGACACTGAAATTTGTAGAGCAGCAATAAAAAATGCCAGGGGGTCTAGGTATGATTGTTTCTGTTGAACAGAGTCAACCACTGCACCAAATGAATGATTAAATTTCTCAGAATTTACTGAAAAAGAGCACCTGAAAGCATAAATCTGTGTGTACAGTTGCATGTATTCCAATCTGTAGAATGGTATTACAAATCCTAAGGATGTAGGTGTTATACCCTAGGGAACTATGAAGATGATAAGTACTGGAAGTCAGAAGATCCCTGTGATTGTTTCCAGTACTTCACAGACTGCTTTTTACTCCAAGATCTCACAGGACCACAGCACTGGTCTCACAAGAGCATAGTGAACAACTCTGGAATTACAGTGCTATGCCTCAAACCAAAGCCTTTTGGCCATTTGTACATACACATTTTTTACAGGCCTCTAAAGAGAATACATTTTATGTTCAGTGGCTACTGGTTAAAAATTCTGGAACACCATGTTCCATATATAAGCTTAATTTTGTTTAAATGAGACTATTCCCTTAGGTAGCTTTATCCAGTAGTATTTCAGGGAAGTAGTTTCAAACATACACAATTTTAAAAAATTGCTGCAGTGCAGCATTTCAATTTGGAAGGGTTTTGAGGTCTTTGTACAAGAAAGAGTAGAAGGAAGAGGCTTGATTTCACTGATTTTTTGGGTTGTATTCTTTTGCAAGTGTATGTTACACAAAATAGAGAAAGCTGGGCAAAAAAAGAGAGGAGTACTAAGTACTAAGCGCTTCAAGCTGGAGACTAACATAGAAAACGTGGAAGGTGAATTGCAGAAGACTAGACAATTGATTCCAAAATTTGACTTCAGTATTTAAAACCTTAACTCTGTTCTGATAAAATGATGCGGGCAGAGAGGTAGATAGATTAACAGATTTTAACATCAGTTGGTATCTTTCGTGATGACCTCACTTAAGGCTTTTTATATCTTAGCCATAGAATTGCATTTTCTGCTTCAGTGGCTACAGCTGAATTAGAAAACATTTTATAGTAAAATTGAAGGGACTAATCAGAAATACTGAAGTTTTGAAATGCTGTGGGATGGAGGAGAATCCATCGTGCCTGTTCAAACTTTATACAGTAAATTATATTACCAGTTTATCTATTCAAACATGTTTAAACCTGGGAACAGATTGAGGGAAGAAGAACAAATACATTAGTTTTAAAAGTTTCGTGGTAATCCAAAGTAGATAAGCAAACCTAATTACACTGCTTTTGTGATCTAATTTTGAATGACACTGCAGACTTTCCTTTTGAAGCAGTGTATGTGCCGTCTTAGTTTGAGTAATTAGTTTTCTTCTGAAGTGAAATTGGTGTTTTATAGTAGTTTAGTACTACTAACTTTGTAGTTAGTAGTGTTTTAGTGCTTTGTTCAATACATCTTCTGTTAACTCTTTCAGTTCCAAAGAAATTGTAAAGCCATGATGTAACTACAAAAGGAATCTTAATTTTCAGTTATCTTGAGAAAAAGGCTAGTAGCTATCAATTATGTTATCAATTGCTCAGTCATGACAGTAGAACATATCTGGATAGCAGTGCATTATTATATATCATATTTTCTTATGTGTAACAAGCTCACATGAAAAAAAAAGGAGCTTAGCAGTATACATCACCCAGTGCAAACCCGTGTCTGTGGCACTTGTAGTGGATGCTATTTCAGTCTCTAAATGGAAGCATCATTCTGAATGCAGGTTTCAGAGTACAGCAGATTTCAAAAAATGCAAACCCCACACCTATCATCCCCAGACCATAGTTGTACATATTCAGCCATGTCTGTCTGAATAATTTGTGTGGTTTTACCAGCAAAGCAGCACCAGTATGGCAGTAGAAGGACAGGCTGGATCCTAGCACAGCTTGCTCACTAACAGGATCATTACCCAGTTTAAAAAGGCAGGGGCAAAGTTTACCCTTTATTATACCTCTATAACTCTAATGAGCATAATTGTTTGCAAAGGGATTTCATTTGGAGCCAGAATTCCTGTCACAGGAATCTCCTTTCATATTTACTGTAGGATCTTTATAACTGACTACTCCAGGGAAATAGCCTTGCATGATTATTAGGCTCTTGACTAAGTCAACAGGACTGTCAGGCAAAAAAAAAAAAATCCAAAAATATGAAGGCACAAGTTTTAGAATTAAATTCCATTATTTCCAAGTTTTTTTTTAACTTTTAATTAAAAGATAGATAATGGTGATAATACCTGTTTGTTCTCTTTTAAAAAAATAAAAAAAAAATTATTTGAATTCTTCCAAGTTAATTTATCAGGTGCAGAAGTTTCAGCATTGACAGCCTTTGAAAATAGGCTTGTCCACAGAAAGCATTATTTAGTATTATGGTGTGAATTGACACAATCAGGTAACCAAGGGAACCACCAAGTGACAGCTGAAATGCATAGAGTAGCTTAATTTCATTACCTCATCAACAATGCCAAGTGGCAGAAACACATGAAGATAGAGGCTCTGTTAGGCTTGGCTCATCCTAGCGGCCAGTGTGGGGAAAGTTCTTGTGGCCTGCCTCGCTGTAACAGAAGGCTTCCTGCTTGTCTGTGAGTGTGTTATCTCTCCAGAGGAATTCCACTTCTCAAAACAGGCACAAGGTGAACAACACTAGGCATAATAAATGGAGTTTTCCCACACTGACATATTTAGCATTCCCAGCTGCAAGGTCACTTTGGTCTAAACTATTTCCTCCTCCTCCCCAAATTTTCCAGTTCTAACTGTTTCCTCCCAAAACTATCCATTCTTGGGAGTTTTTGCTGCCATAATTTCCACAGCAATGGAAAAATCCTCCTTTCAACCTTTTTTCCCCTCCAGTTCCTAAGGTGAGGAATAGAAATCAAGGCCCATATTCTGTGTTCATTCTGTTAGTTGTGCCTCAGACAATATCCTTACTGCTGACAGTTTCCTGTAATAGCTGTGGCATTGTTTTTCTCTGCATTAATCTGTTTTCCTTTGCCATATGAATAGTTCATTGATTATCCTTATTTGCTCTACAAGTGAGGGAATCTTTGCATTATGATTTCTGTATGTATGTGTAGTTCTTCTGTACTCAATCTTATGATGCACTATACCATGGAAGACCCCAAGATAATCAGATTATGAAATAAAATAACCTTCATTCTTCCCTCTGAGTGTTGTTTGCATTTTGAATAACAATTAACAGAACTAGTAAGACATTATATGAGTACTCTAGGCACAAATTGCCAGTGCTGTTAATATACCTTCTCAATGAGACATCAACACATGGTTAAAATGTGCTTGCTAAGATCCTTTTTGAGCTCAAAGATCAGTAAGTTACATGCATGTCAGATCTCTTGATTTTTCTTCCTTCACTTTTGAAACTATTTTTCCCTACAAAATCACGCTTCTCTGAGGGTAAATATCCTCCTCATGGTTTAGCTTTTGTATACAAAGGAATCCAGATGGTCTTTGATAAACTGACTCAATAAACATACAAATATTAATGGGTCACAAATGTATAATAAAGAGATATCAGTGAATTATTAACTAATGTTTTTATAAACAGACAAGTTTTGGAGTCAAAATGCTCATTTTACCCTAGTTACTGATTTTTCACATACAACTTTTATAAATCTTTTAAACAACTAAGAAATACTTTATGAGAAGTTTCATGTAGTATTGTTGCCAGAAGCTAAGTTGACTTGAGTATAATAGCTGTCTCAGCACTTTCCCTTCATTAGTAAACTACCCTCATTGTTCTTGACAATGACATATACAGGTGGAGAAGTGTGGACCACCCAAACTTCAGAAAAAGCTTTAGTCAAAAATTTAAAAACAGTAAACCTGTTAATGAACAGAAACTGACCAGAAATGATCCTTACTTGTCTGATGAGCCTTTGAGCCACCTGGGGTAACAGGCCTGAGCAACTCCCTTCATATGTCTTTTAGCTTTAAAGCCAAAATGTTACAGATCTGGAAGAAGTGAAGCTATGAGTTAAGTGAATAAGGAAATAAATTGTGACATATTCTTATAAACCAAAGAAGTCTAATTAATCACAAACATCAGGGAATCAAGAAAGCCCAATTTTCTTTGTCCTAGAAAAAAGGAGGGGGGCCAAAAAGGGATAACAGATTTTTGCAAAGAAGTAGAAGCAAATATGTTGGTCAGCTACAGATATTTTTCAGAAGTGCAAATGTCAATTAAGTATTTAGAAACATCTTGAATAAGGAAAAATTTTCTGCATAGAAGTAAGAGACAATAATTATTTCTCTCTACAGAAATTACATCATTCTTATAAGACTTGTTTTTATTGTTTTGTTTCTGTGGCTGTTTTTTGCAGGTGTTGCTGCTTTGGATTCCAACATTTCTGGGAAGATTGGTTTGCGAGCAGTTGTATATTATTTCTGCACAACAGTCATTGCTGTAATATTAGGTACTCTGTGATTCTGTAACTTTTTAAATCATCAGCATTGCCTAATTACAAATGTACTGCACTGTGACATTACTAATTTCCCAAGACAGGATGTGGAGATGAGATGAGGAATCATACCAGACAACCTGACATTAGCTGTAGTCAGATACAGAGAGGAGCTAGTCTTGCTGTCCATGGTTGGGCTGTGTTCATATCCAGTGTGAAGCCACAGGAAATTTCACCATATATTTCAGCTCAGGGAAGATTAGGAGCTGTATACTGAGGTAAAGAATGACCAGCAGTGAGAAAGCTGAATGAATGTCAAAGGCCAACCTTAAATACAAAATGAATTTCCTCAATAGCAAAACTGATAGCTTGTTCTTGATTCCCAGACTGGAAAACATGTAATGTGTCACACCGGAAAGAATGACAGAAAATACTGGTTCCCTTTTCATCTTGTTTCTTTCCTTAAAGGTTTCCCTCCCCCCCCACCCCGTCACTGCCAGGCTCCAATCCTACATCTCCAAAAGTCATCTCCTCTTACTGTAAGTTCATTCCTGACAAGCAACATTGACATGTTCTGCATTTGCTTAAAGAAACATCCTCATTCAGCCTTCTTAAATAAGAAACAAAACAATCTATCTCATATGTCTGGGTAATTAAAGACTAACATTAATATGTATCCAACTTTGAAATTGTCCCAACTTTGGGTGAGGTGGTAAACCAGACAATCTCCCAAGTCCTTGCTATTCTAAGTTGTTCCATGGTGTTATGACATTACTTGTTTCATAATGTAGTGCTATGCAAATATACTACTGCTTTTATTCATTAGAAAAACTTGTTCCTGCCTGGTTGAAGGTTCATCCAAACAGTTCTTTCACCCTTCTTTCTCCCTTCACTGAAATTTAGTAGTTTCATTTGCTTTGGCTTTCTTTGGACTTGTATAAGGAAAAAACAAAAACAGAAAAAGGTATTTGGAGAATTTGGAGAATAACAATAGTAAAAATGCTTAAAATGAAGCCACTGAAGTAAATTAAAAACTTGTCATTGATTTCAGTATTTACAAGGTCAAATCCAGTATTTCTTAATCTACAATTTTTTATTTCTTTCTTTTTCTGAAGCCTTCTCTTACATAACTATATTGCTACCTAACTTCAATAAAACACCCTGTAACTCTGGGACAGTGCACACTTGTATTCATATTTGAAAGGTAGTAACAAGAAGAGCTACATAAAGGAAAAGGGAAATAGCAAATAAATATATTCATTCTGCAAAAGTTGCAGCACACTCATCGGAAGCCCAGCTAAAGTAATTTACCCTCTTGGTGAGCAGTAGTGATGTAGTATGATCATACATCATACTACATTTTGAGCATACAAAAGTGATGAAGTCTAGGGGCAAGCCTGCAAGTAGCTCCTGTATTAGGGGAACCCACACATTTAAGGAGACCACCTGCAGACTTCTCAGCAGAAGCACCCATAGAAAGTGTATTGAGTTGAGTTCACAAAGAGTTTGGCTACATAGGATATGCTCAGGAAGAATGCACCAGTGCCTCTTCTTGCACTGTGAGCTCTCTGCTTCTCCTTCTGCAGGGATTATCCTTGTTGTGACCATTAAACCTGGAGTGACTCAAAGAGCAAGTGAGATTGACAGAATGGGCAGTACCCCAGAAGTCAATACTGTTGATGCCTTGCTGGATCTGATCAGGTGAGATTTTAATTTTTAGTTTCCATACCCCCTCTGCAGAAGTCCAAACAAACATAAAATAAAGTTGTGATATGTAATACAATAAGATGCTTTCTGATACTGTTTGGATGAATAAGGGTAAAATTTCAACAAATTAGACATATTAAAATTTACTCAAAGCTGTTTATTTAAAAAAAAACCTCTCTTTACACCATAGACTTTGGCTAATAAACTAGTGATGAAAAATCCTTACTTAACAGAAATTGACATGCAATATTTATTTATTATGAGGAAAATATCCATAAAGTGTTGGTGGATTACTGGTGGATTACTGATTGGCAGCTTCTGTGTCATCCAGCATAGACAACCAGCTGAAATTGCAGAGTTGTAGTTCCCCTCCTCAAGGCAGCATGCAGAGTAACACATGCAGTATGCAAAGATTTCCAGGAGTTCCACAGTCAAGAGGTTTGCTGCATCACCAGTATCTAAGGCAACTGTATAATGTGTCTTTCTCCATTAGCATCATGGACAACGATAGATACTTTAAAGTGGTTAGAAGAAGGAAACCCCTAGAAAAGTCTGCAGAAGACAGGTGCAGGTTTTCAGAGCTACTGTGTATAAGGGACTTAATTGTTTGAAAATAACACCAATAAAGGCTTAATTTCCAATAGAGGCTAGAGGCTAGGTGGTACCTTCAAAAATATTTCTGTGGATTATTTTTTTCTTATGGTGTATTTATTCTCTATTCTGGGTCACTATTCCTGCCCACCATTTTGTCTTTGTAGAATTTTTACTTAATCTATCATGTAAGAATCACTGCCACATATCTAGTAGTTTGGGGGTTTGCTATAGATTGTAGCTCAACTTCTTGCAAAGAAGTTGAAGACTGTAAATTAGCAGTTAAAATATCTGAAATTCTCTTTTAAAGGAATTAGAATTTCCTACGTATTTCTATTCAAAAATATGGATAAAAAGAATAGATTTAGGATTCAAAACCAGACAGTCTTATAAAGATGAAGGAAAAACCCCACTTACACAAACTGATTTTGCTTTTGAATAGATTTTACTTTTAAAACTTGAAAACCAAAGGCAGGAGCTTGTGAAAGATCTTTAGGAGAGATAAAAAAACTTCTGCTTCAGTATAAAATGAATTTTCTGCACTGGATTGGATATTTACCAAATACCTAATTAATGCTTTCTTTTTGCAATTGTTTGAATCTGAAATTGGCATTTGGAAAGGAGTCACACAACTGCATTGCACCAAATCTCCTAATTTTTCAGTGTGTGAAAGTGGTCCTTGACACCAGAATAACACAGGAGAATTTACATTAACCAAGATTAATTTCTGAATTCAAAACTACAACAGAGCACACCAAATATCTTATTCTTACAGCACAGCCTTTGTAAGAGGTTTTTTATTTTTCTCTTCTGCCTATATTTGACATATCCTATAAAGATGGTGTGTACTGTATTCCTTATGCAAGTCAAGGAGATAATGTAGCAGGGATAAAATACACTGGGTTTAGTAGCTTACAAATAGAAATGTCAAATACTAAAAAATAAGCCCAAAAGTTTAACAAGTGCAAGTAGGAAAACAGTCATTGGGACTCTTAAACCCTTAATTTCTTTGGAAAAAAGAAATCTATCTATCTATATCTATCTATCTATCTATCTATCTATCTCTGCTGATGCTAAATATACTCCTTTCTGATAAAAGAAACAAAACATGGTCTGTTTTTGAGCATCAAATTTGAGCATTTTGTTTATAACAAACAACATTTCCTTAGTGTGCAGTATTATTGAAATACTTCTATGATTGTTAACAGGAATATGTTCCCAGAGAACCTTGTTCAGGCCTGTTTCCAACAGGTAAGTTTGAACATCCCTCTTCATTTCTCTAGTTTTCACTATTAACCACAAATTATTTTCTTATGTCACAAAAAAAATTGTCAGGCAAGACTTATTTCTGAGAAGTCCGGGAATATCTTCATCTCCTGTAAAAAGGTGGGGGTTTAAGGCATCTTGGTTCCATTTCCATTATGATAAACACTCTGCTATCAGCTATTAAGTCCCAAATAGGCACTGTTTAAGAGCTAGATGCAGAAACCAAACAGCATGAAAGACAAGATCTTCCCTTTTGGGACAGCAAGAGTTAGAAGAACAATCTTATGAAGATTAGTTTCCTTGTTCTTAAGATCCCTCTGTGTCTGATGAAGTCTGTGTAAGTTAGCCCTCACCCTGAAGTGTCTCACATCTAATATACACTGCATGACCAAATTCTTTGAAGGAAAAGGATGATAACTAGTAGTCTATTCGAGACATCTTTCAGGAAAAGTGAGTGTTACAAGGTGAAAGAGGAAACTTCTGTCTATAAATTAGACTTCTCAGTTAGCCTTCCCCAGAATTTATATCAGATATGCTGCTGTGCCCAACTCACTTTATAAAACTTCTCCATGTAGTTTTTGTCATCATTAGTGGCCACCCAACACTAAGGGGACAGGCAGGCTCTTTAAGGAATCCTTGACAGAATGATGGTGGCACTAAACTGTAGTTACTATTATAGTCTTGTTTTCTTAATGGATTGTGATTAGCATAGTACAGAACTGACAATCAGAATAGCACAGGAGATTTCTATGAGCAGAATCAGTGTAGTACAGTTTTATAATAGCACCATTTAACTTATGTTTTCTAATCACCTGGAGCCACTGCATATTTGATCAAATCTTAATAATTCATTTGCTCTATCAATGTAACCATAATCTAGGCTTGAAAAACATATAAAAGAATGCAGGTTGGTCACTCAGTCCTCAGAGGAAGCAGACAATTATGGAGGTATCCCTGACCACCAGGTCTCACTGTCCTGCAGCAGTTTTGGTCCAAGTTACTCACTAGGACTTGTACCTGCTTGGTTTTATGGACAGTATGCTGTTACACTTGCCTGTTCTGTGACTGCATCAACACCACTCATCTAGTTGGGTGCTTGGAACATTTAAGACAAATAAGGAAAGGAGTAGTCATTCTAGTGACAGGAATCTGGAGGCTAGTAGGGAGCGGGAGAGTTAAGTCTGTTCGGTTTGTCTGCTTGGTGCACAGGACCTTGAAGACCTGGCAATGAAGGGAAAGGGAAATATGTAACCCATTTGACCACTAAGAATGGCATTAGTTAAGCTGACCACATCACTAAGGGCCTCTCCTGGCATGGCTGTCAGCAATTCTCTCCAGACTGTTTGTTCCAGCAAAAATTCTTGCCATTGTAAGGATCTCTAGCTCATGCCCCACAGAACTGCAGAACATCCATGGGGTATCTAAGATCCTGGGGAGCAGAATTCATAGCACATTATTTGTGAATCTCTTGTTTGATCTACATCTTCTGAGGTACAGAGCCATGATGGCTCAACATTTGTGTATGTTTGCTACCTTTGGTTCTGATTGGTTAATTTTTCTCTTATTTTTACTGTGCCTTTGTCTATTCTTCAGTTTTCTCATTTTTCTAAATAAGTTCTGGATTTTTTTTTTTTAACTTTTCCAGTATAAAACCAAACGTGAAAAAGTTAAAGTTACAAGTGCTGTGGATAAAAATAGCTCCATATTTCAAGAGGAACCCACTACAATGGCTACAACAGCAAAGACTTCAGAGGTACGACCTTTTATCCTTTTATTCCTTCATAATATATGAAGTGGGGAGAAAGAATATAGACTAAATTTGGTTTAGTTCATGTGGTTAGTGATGAAGAAATGAATGGAAATAGCACACAGATGGATTTTAGCAAGAGCAAAGAAGTTAATTAGTAAATGCTTAGAGGTCCTTCCAGTAGGTTTAAGAACATCAGAGTGTCCCATGGGTAATTGACCAGTCCAAAAAAAAAAAGATGAAGATTGATTACATTTATCTGCTTATGAATTGTCAGTTTTCTGAGAAATTCAACACGCACTATGGAAAGACTAGATGTATGTCACCATGAGATATTTGAGTAGCAATGACTGCAGTTGTAAGCACTAAAGAAAATTAGTTGAAAATAATAATAAATATTTTTAATGGAAAACAAAACAAGATAAAGCATTTGTTAATAAATAGTTTGTTACTCTGAAAAAAAATGTACAGAAACAAAAGTGAAGAAGAGATTTAAGAAGACTTTTCATTAGAGGTGTGGAAAGCTTATGTGTGTTAATGGTGTATAAAGTCTAGACTTACTCTGGAGGAGAGGGAGAAAGGAATTCAGTAGAATGTGAACACAGAGCTATAAACAATACCAGATCATTATACATTTTATTATACTCCTTCCAGATTTCATCTCAAAATAAGAATAGCTTGGCGAGATGAGCTATATGAAGAGACATTAATTAAATCCTGAGCCAGAATGTAGTGAAGAATTGCACTCTTTCATTCATATGTTCATCCTGCACAGAAGAATGTATGAATACTTCTTTAGTAGGATTTTTATATGTTGTGCATACAGTTCTCCTATAAATTATGCAATTACACTGATGTCCTAATTGTTAGGCAGCGGTGAATTTATCTTAGATCCAGATACAAACCCTTGAGTTGCTCAGAAACAAACACAAGGATTCTACATCTGTGTTTTGCTTTCCAGTGAGAAGTAAATCTTGAGTGTAGGGGAGTAAATCTTGAAAGCATGACTGAGGATACTTAGACCTTGCCATACCTTGTGTCAGAAGTCTATAGAAAGGACAACACAAAATAAGGGGTGCTTTACTCCCTGCTGAGGTTTGGTCAGATCCATGCATGGCTTTAAAATGCAAAGTATTCAAGTTCAGTTTATTGTATTCCTGAACTTGCCCACTTGGCACTTTCAGAAAGCCAATGGAGTGGCTGGGAAAGAGCTTCATGTCTTTCAAAAAAATCTAAATGTGTTTTCATTTTAGAACTCTTTAAAGTAAATTCATTATTTTCAGATAGTATTTTTTTATTCCAATTTATAGAACAAAACCCAAGAATATAAAATTGTGGGGATGTATTCCAACGGCATCAATGCGCTGGGGTTGATTGTCTTTTGCCTTGTTTTTGGAGTGGTTATTGGGAAAATGGGAGAGAAAGGACAAGTGCTGTTGGATTTCTTCAATGCGCTGAACGAAGCTACAATGAGAATAGTTCAGATAATTATGTGGTAAGTTAGAGTATATTCTGGTATTTTCCAACAACTTGTCTAAGTGGATTTTGTCACTGAAGATGTAGGAGCAGACTCAGACCTCATGTTTGCTTTTGCATAGTGCTTTACAGAAAGCAACTTTCAAAGAAAGATTGGTAAAAATTTTCTTTTCTACAGAATTTGATCCTTTTGAGGAAACTGGAGACAGGGCTTCTTAATATATACTAAAGGAACAGTCCTATTGGTTCCCAAGAAATCCGAGTTTTTTAGACATTCTTGCTATATGCTTATAAAAAACTAGTGCACTAATCATTTGAGGACTCTTTTGAGGATAAGCATTACCACTCATATGCCCTTCTGAGTCTTGAACATTATTTTCTGACAAACATTATGTTCACAGGATGGCTGTATTGGATCTAAGTTCCTTTAGAAATCTGAATTAATATGCAAGCCACAGCACAGAGAAAAATTCTAAATGGCATGCAAAATACAACTTAGCATCATTTACCTCCTGCTAACAAGTTTTGTGAGACTGCATTCTCATAATATTCTCAGACAAGAAAAACAAATTTAAAATATAGAAACTCGTCTGATAGTGTTTGATTGGACTTCACAGCTATTAATTGAATTTTGTCTGTGCAAATCACAATTACAGGATCAGGACTATAAATACACACAATTCCTTCCAGAGTTTGATCCTACATGTGTCTTGTGACACTTATGACAATACTCTGCTCATGTGCGCATTTTGTACCAGTACCGTGTCAGATCTGACCCTTCCATGGGTTTTTCTTACATCCCAGCACACTGAGATGCCTGTAAAACAGCAAACCTGTCTAAGGTTTGCGCAGTTCTTCCTTCCTTAAAGAAAGATAAATTAATTTCTGCAACTGGTCCTGTGCTAAGCAGCTAGTTTAGTCTCAGGCTAAGTTAAAGCCCTGTGAGATAGGCTGCCTCACTCTGCAGAAAATTACCAACAAGACTCCAGACTTAGCACATGCCATACAGGAATTTACTTATAAATTGATTATCCATTTTCTTGCATGTGCCAGAAGCTGTGGCTATAGGCTCCCTGAGTTTCTACAGATGTGGGAGCTGTTGTTTGAAACAAGATAAAGTTTTGTGCTGACAGTATAAGGAATTAGTACTGTTTTCATGAAGTTCAGTGCTTAGAGGAACTAGGTATCCTTGCTTTTTACAGGAGTAAGATACAATTTTGTTTATGAGATAGCACACATACATTTTATACATTTATAATTTCTATTTTTAAATGGATACATTTTATATAGTCACAAATTTCCAGATTAATTTATACTGCTCAAAGCTCTGGAGTAATAACTTGTCTCTATGACAGCCTGCTCTGTAGAACCAAAAAAAAAAAATGCAGTGGAGCTGGTGCTAACATAACTCCTGATATTTCCCTTGAATTTTCTGTAGGCATTAGCCTATGCAGCTGTTCAGACCCATAAGGCATGGCCTTGTGCAGGTTTACTTTATTCTGTTCAGGTGACACAGGTACAGCTCCCAGTGCTGCAGGGCAGATCCTGTAACTACAGAAGACCTTTCTCATCTGTGTGTGATTACAGACTAGACAGACTCTGGTCTCAACCCTGCACACTTCCACCCCCAGGGAGCCTGTGGCTATACATGAACATTTGCTGTAACAGGGTATATGCCCATACCCCTTCCCAACTTCTTTGTATTCTATATATTCTGTGACACCAAGTTATACAATACTAGCTAGACTACACGTAGAGTTACAATTACCTTTATTTTCCAGTCTTTTTTCATCACCTCTGTTGTAACCTTGCTGCAAATTAATAAAGTCCAATGTATAACATAAGAAAAAAAAATCTGTTGTTGTGAAATAGGATATCAAAACACGTTTTATATCCGTGTTAAAAAATTACTCCAGGAGAGTAACTCCGTGAGAGAAATAATTTCATGGTGAACCTGCAGTATTTCTGAGAATGCATTTTTGATAGCTTTCTTTTTGCTTTCTAGGTATATGCCAATCGGTATCGTGTTTTTAATTGCTGGGAAGATAATAGAAGTTGAGGACTGGGAAATCTTTCGTAAATTGGGTCTTTATATGGCTACAGTAATAAGTGGGTATGTCATTTCTTAAACGTGTATGCAGTTTTGGAGCTCAGTTGATTACCACTCAATTATCGAGCACATCCAGGCTTCTAGGTCAGAGACAAAAATTCTCATCAGTGAAAATTATGTGAGGCTGTGTGATGATGGTTTGAATCCACATTTTGCTGGATGCACGTTCTGTTTTAAAAATTCACTGCCTTGCATTCTAAAAAAACCAAAACCCAAAAAGCAAATTCATTTCTTGTATTCACTGTTTCATCTTCACAGCTTGTGCTGAAGAAAATATTGTTGTATTAAAGGTGAGGTTATGAATTACACCTTATTGGGGCTTGCCAGCCTCTCAAACATACAAAAACATGTGGATTATGTTGGGAACCTCCATGGAATTTTTGGGTCCAGTGTGTTGCAGCACAGACCAAACTCCCTGCTGAACACAGATGCATAGTAAGAGCAGTGCACAATAAAGGATACCAAAGAGACTGATCCCTTCCCTCACCAGTACTGAGCAGACAGCTGACATAAAGTGAAGCCCTGGGGATTGCACATTTTGCTAATTCCTCCTTCAAGGTTAGGGTAGATGAGTAGGCTGCAAAAAGAGAAGTGGCAATCTGAATAACATAGCCAAGCTATGTTGGACTTTTTTCTATTATTTTGTCTTAGCAGTTGTCTATGTAGAACAGTCTGGGTGGAGGAGGTTACACCTGCACAATGTGGAGCCTTTCAGCAGTGGAACTTTAGAATAACTTAACTGCTTCAAATGATAGGCTATAGTACCAGGTTATTATATATCTCTGAAGACTATCCTACAAAGGATTCTTGTGTCAGATAAATGGATATTACAGTCCCAAGAAGACGCGCTTAAATTTCTATTTCCAATTCAGTGAAGCATAGCCTTCTAGGCATTCCTTGGTCCATTACCTTAGTATCCACTCCTATAATTTATTCAGTATACTAAGGATTTATATATGTTTTGTCTAGAAGCTAGGTCCAAAGTTGTTCAAGAGTTTCTTCCCCCACACTTTATGCATTTGCATGCTGTTCTTCAAATGTCATTCACACACTTTCTGACAGCCAAACAAAGAGAATGGTAATCTATTTAGTCTTAAATGCAAACTACTTTATAATAATCAAGAAGGATCTCTGGGGTTTTCACATTAATCTGTGCTAGATAAGCACATTTTTTTCAAGGCTGTTGTTTTGTTTTATTCATAAGCCAGTATGTTTGGACTAGCTGTTTGAAAATCAGAGATAAAATTTCTTTCTAAATAAGAATTGCTGCTCCAGAAATAGCACTGATTCATGACTTTTTCAAAATGCTACAGAGTGCAAGCTGTGTTTATCTTATGCATTCTGCAGTTTTCTATGTGTTTGCACTTGGAAAATAAGTCAGATTTTTACAGGTTTCAAAAGCTGATATTTACTAAGAGATGGTAAATCAAGGCTCTAATATTTTCTATACAAATTATAAATGACACCCCAACCACAATCTAGATAGAAATCATGGACAGAATGACAGTGTATTACTTCTGCAGGTTTTCTATGTCATTAACTCCAGTTAATTCAGAGGAGGAATATGTTGAACGGATTACTACTGCCTTTTGACTTCAGTTTTACATCAGACAGCAAGTTTTAGTTTTAGATGTGATAGCAAGTTTTATGACTATTTACCTATCGGTTACTGGTTACAGGTTACTATTTGTACTGTGGCAAGGCAAGTCTTCCTTAAGATGTGTGTGAAGACACCATGCCTTCTTCAAAGTACTTTGATTGCAAAGTAAACTGCCACCACATAGACTCCTGTTTAGTTGGTAACCATTGGTTTGACAGGCACAACAATTTTAAGTAGATCCCCAGGTGCCATCAAAAACATTAGTGAGCAAATTTGCATCCTTGGAGAGAAAAAGTCTCTGTTCCTCCAAATATGACCATTTTCCCTGACGGGTACTCAGGTAGATCTCTGTAGCATTTCTGCCTCCTGCAGAGCAGCCTCCAATGAGTACTGCTCAAGGTGTTGTGGATAAGGGCTAACGGCAGTGTATTCTCTGCAAAACTGACCATCAGGGAGAGCATGTTATAATCAGATCACAGGGGCAGATATGGACACATACACACAAGGCTATAGGCTGCAAGGAAAAGGTGCTTGTTCTACATTTTTCAGCCTGCAAGAATACCCTTTTTTCTTACTTCTCTGGAAAAAGGAGAAACGTTGCTCTTTCTTTGAGTTTCTGAAGAACTGCTGTTCCTGCCATCATTTTGGTTTTCATTCTTATGTGTTTGACCCTGTCTGCAGTATATTCTGTTCACTGGTGTCTTCTATAACTGCTTATCATCCTCTTTTTAAGCTTGAACCTGAAAATAACAGGTTATCTTAAACATTTCTTGTATTCCTTATCAAGATAATTGTCTTATCCTCTGCTTTCTTTCCTTTAACATCCCTAACCAGCTCACCTTCTCCCCAGCTTAATTATTCATGATCTTTCAAAGCCTCACCCCTACCAGGACTCATCCACCATTGTCTGCAGCTCATCTCAATCTCTATGTCTCATTCAGGTCACCATGAGGGAACAGACTTCCCCAAGTGTCTTTGGTGCAGTGTACCACTAAGTTTCTCAAGTCTCTCCTGATTAATGGTTGCAGAGTCAGGATGAGGACATATTAGAAGTTACAGCAGAGGAAAGCCAAAGTGGAGGCATAATTTAAGTGCCAGAGGGAACTCAGGCTGAAGTGGGGAAAAAAAAAAGCTGCAGCACGTAGACTCTCCTTGCCTGTGCCTTTGTCTCTTCTGAAAGCAGCAAGACAGATACATCCCTGTAAGAGATATTCCTATATGAAATGGCTGCTTGGGATTCTGAGGGACATGATTCTTCCTAACTTAAAAATGAATGATATTAGAATTTCTATTTTCAAATACTGATTATGATTTTGATATAAAAACTTCTGATGCTTGCTGATAATTGCATTTTATGAACAAAAGTAAATATTACTTCAAATTTGTTTCAGGAGAACCAATAGGAGCAAAGCAGATACACAAAAATACTTTATTTTGAATAATGTCATGTTCATGCTGCAGATCTAAATTTTTCAAATAACTAAGTATGCTTTTAGACTTAGACATACTTGAAATGCTTACTCTCATTAACGTTTTATTATAACAGCAAATGGCACCCCATACCACTTTATTTTTTCGTATATATTCTGCAGAATTCAATTTGCTTTCAGGCATGTCACAAACCTAGCAATTTATACAATGATGCCTTTGTGGTGGTGCATGTATAAATTGCTAGATTTCTTTCTAGAGTTATTTACAAAATTTTATCAAGACATGTTGCATGTAATTATTTACATTCCACTAAATATGTCATATGATTCTACAATATGTTCCCATACAGAATGAAAACTTTAATGCCTGTTCCTTTTAAAAAGATGATTTTTTCCAAGGAAACAAATATGTAGGTTTTGTGGGTGATATTTGCCATTGTGGATTTCTGTACTGTGACTACTGGTCTATTAATTGTCTGGTTTTGGCAGAACAAATGGTACCATGATTTATTGCTATCTTTGTCAACTGCTCTGAATCTATAAAGCATTATTACAACACAGGAACGTGCACATGAACATTTTGTGAGGACAGAATAAAAATTCAAAGGTCATAGGTGACTAACAGTTTTTGGGTTTATGTTTCCAGGCTATGTTATAATTTCTTTTCATGAAAAGCTGATGTTACTATAATTGCAGCATTCAAACATAGGGAATATTTACAGGTGCTTCAAATACATTTCATTTCAAACATACTTACAGCAGTCAGTTTACATTTTATCTTAATGCCCACAAGCTCTGCATTCATGTGCATTAAGGATTGCTGCACAGTGTTCAAAATTAATGCATAAGTTGGAGGATGATTTTGTCCCTGAGACCTATACAAATACCCAGGCAAATACATCTGAGCTGCTAAAGTCAAGAGAGCAAGCTGATCTTCTATGAGTCAACCCACTTAATTTTAAAAATTATTAGTTTCAAAATTCAGTATTTCAGCATCTTACAACATTCTCATTTAAACAGTCTCAAATACCTCACCATATTTTAACTGTAGACCTGAGCTTACACAGTTTTCCCAGGGCAGGTGCAGATTTTTATAAAGGTCCATATTTGAAGTTTCTGCAGAAAGCTGTGCATTTCAGCTGTCCCTGACTGGAAAGCATACTTTTATTTTTAAGACGTTTCCTGTAATAAGGGCAGACAAACTGAGAATAATAATTTGATTTGGTTTTCTGGTTTGTCTCTGGTTTGCATTGTAAGGATTTGGGAGAAGACTGAAGTGTTTTAGTGTTATTTCAAATCATCCTCTGCACATCACTTTAAATATTATGTATTAGTTTAGGCTTCTCATTTTTATCAGTTTAAAATTTTTCCAAGTCAATTCTTGCTTAGCTTAGGAAAGAAAGGCAATTAATATATGGTCTCTCTCTCCTTTCCAAAAGGAAGTGTAGAACAGCATTAGTCTGCTTTTTATTAACATGGCATTCTCTCTAAATTTTGCATCTAGGTGTCACTAAAGTCACCTTTAGTGTTTCATAAGTATACTTGAGGACAGAGCTGGGTACCTATTATCACCATCTTAGTAAAGAAAGACAATGAGATGGACCTATTTGTTTAACTAGTTGATTTTATTTTGCAGACTTGCAATCCATTCCATTATAGTTCTGCCGCTTATCTACTTAATAATAGTAAGGAAAAATCCTTTTCGGTTTGCCATGGGGATGGCTCAGGCACTTCTGACAGCCCTCATGATCTCTTCCAGGTAAACAAAAGAAATATCTTTTCTGTAATGTACGTAGTAGTAATTGCATGATCTGTGCTGATTTTACTGCTACTTTTTTAAAAGCCCTGGTATCAGCTGGACAGTTCTCAGTCCCCTGGAGGCTGAAATACTGTTTTCATCATTATTTCTGTCGTACCCAAAGGGCACTACAGAGTGTGTTAGCCTTACACCAAACAAGAGTCTGCCTCTCCCTGGAGGAGGCAGTTCTTTGCCATTCAGTTCATTAGCTGCAGACTTGACAGCATTTAAGCTGGTGAACATTTTTTGTGACTACGTATAACATGGCAATTTACCATGTAATTTTGAGAGCAACTAACACTTAGCTATTTCTTCCAATAATTAGCAAATACAAGAAAAGTTGCTTTTCTTTTCATGGTGCAGCCTTCCTTCCTCCTTAGATCTCCTTTTGAGTCATAAAACAGATCATGCTCTGAGCAAAAAGAAACATAATAGAAATGGTGTGTTGTTGCCTTCACTTATTTTATGTGTTTCATTATGAGCCAGTTCAGCAACTTTGCCTGTCACCTTCCGCTGTGCAGAAGAAAAAAATTTGATTGACAAAAGAATCACAAGGTTCGTTCTTCCAGTTGGAGCTACCATCAACATGGATGGCACTGCTCTTTATGAAGCAGTAGCAGCCATATTTATTGCACAACTGAATGACTTAGAACTGGATATTGGCCAAATAGTTACCATTAGGTAAGACTAAAGCCATCACATGCATTTTGTGGGAAGTGAGCTTTTTTGTAAATGGTACATTAACTTTGGATACCCCATGGGAAAGTTAAAACAATCATTCACAGCACAAGAAATAACAAATATTCTCACTTCTTGATCCAAGGCCTAGCCAGTGCAACCTGATGGGGAGGTAGGATGGATCAGGATATGCAGCTGGTATACAGTACTGTTATAAAGATTACCATTATTCTTCCCTGCAAACACTCGTAAACCTAACTCAGCCTCTACCTTTGATCCATCTAGTTTGCTTGCTAGAAATGTGTTGCCTGTTATTCTGCAGTGTAACCATAAGAGTACATCAGAACATGTCTTATCCTATAAGCTTGACACCAGACTTTGAATAAATACTATTCAAGAGGAAAACTGAAAAATTTAGGTTTCTTTCTTGCAGTGAAATTAAACTATTTGTGCCAGAAAACAGAGTTTCTCTGAGTAGCATGTATTCTGAATGCCTTTTCTGGGTTTTATTTGGGATTTAGTGTCACAGCTACTGCAGCCAGCATCGGGGCTGCAGGTGTGCCCCAAGCCGGACTTGTTACCATGGTGATTGTGCTGAGTGCCATTGGCCTGCCTGCCGAGGATGTTACTCTCATCATTGCAGTTGACTGGCTTCTGTAAGTTTAATCATATTTCATTATTTTTCCTTTTTCTTTTTCCTTATCTTTTTTTTAATGTTTGCATACATTGCCCAGAAATGTGTAAGTCTGAGAAAGAAAGAAATAAAATCATGTAGTTGCAGAAAATGGACAAAGATTATTCTTATAGCCAGGCTTGTTCAGAGTTGAATGCAGTAATGGCTTTGATTGTGAGAGAAGTCCTACTGCATGGGATGGCAGTGAATAACCTCACTCATTCAGAGATGCCTTCTGCCTTAAAGTAGTGGTCACAGCACTAATAAATCATGAGCATCATCCTCAAGACAGATAAATTTGACAGTACCAAGAAATATCTCTAGAGTGTCAGAGATGCCACCACATTATGCTAAACACATACATCATTCATAAAAATCAAATGTAGCCACAAGCTGCAAAACACATAATATCCATAAGCTGGCAGTGGAGCACAACATTATGCTTATGAACAAAGCAAAACTGACCCTGCATTCCACATGCACACATATAGCAGATTGTATACAGATCTGTGCTGCCAGCACTACTTTGCTAGGGCTGTTCTTCACTGAGAGCACTGGCCCAGCCCTCAATCAACAAGCACACATCTAAATTTGGAAAGTGATTCTTATGCCTAATCCAAACCATATCAGAGCACTTCAAAACCTCTCCATCACATTCATCTGCTCTTTCTGGAAAGAAGCCTTTTCACCAGAAATCTTTTCTGTTCAAATTACACCAGTGTGTATCTCTGCCACTTTGGCAAAAGCCCAAAGAATCACAGAGTGCATTCTGGAGGTCAGAAGGTTATCAATAATCATGGGACAAATACAAGTTTTGTCCCATGATACGTAGGGTAACAGGATTCACAAGTTAACAAGTGTAACTTCAGTTCTTTTGCCTCCTAAACTGTGTGAGCTTTATTGGTCAGCCCAAGGTCTTTTTCACCTGCAGTTTTTATGGATGACATTTCACTGGTATCAATCCAGTGATCTTAATAATTTAATAATATTTGCATGTCTTCTTCAGGTTTATTTACACTCAAGATAAATGCCTTGGTGTTCCTCCTCCGCCCTTTCCAGTCATTTTTTTTAAGGATTTCTGGCAGCAACCTATGTATTTCACAGATATATTTATTTGATTATATAACTCAATTTTGCAAATAGAGAAATGCCAGTCTCCAGAAAATCAGGGCTTTTGTATGGATCCAAGAATCAATTCAATTTATGTATAAGCATAATTTCTCCAAAGGAGCCAGTTCCATCCACAAATACATTCTCCCAGTCAGCTGTCTGCAACAGGGTCTAATAGTTTTGTTTGCTGTGCTCTCCACAGTAATTTTGTTTTCTCCAGCTCTCTTCTATTCCTAGTGGGCACTTAAATGTTTTTAAGGATAGTGCAGATCAGTACAAACCACTGGCTCAGAGCAAGTATCTAAAGAGTCTAAGAACAGCACAAAAAAACAGCATACTGGTTCTTTTTCCAAAGTATTTGCCGAGCCTCCCAAAAATTGCAGAACAGAGAGTTCCTGAGTTAGAAGTGATTTTTGTCTTCTTCTATGACTGCCTCATTGTTTTGGGACCCATGTTTCCACAAGTCCTAGGGAGATGAATTCCACATTCTAATGATGCAGAGATATAATTGAATTTTGTTTGTTTTCATCTACACCCTAATAATTTCATTTGATGCCCTCTACTAGCCTTATGGGAGTGAGAAAGAGAACAATTCCCTATTTCTCAGAGCAATCATGACTTTATGGATCTGATCTTTAACCCACTTTAGAAGTCCATAGCTTTTGTGGGTTTTAGGCACAATATTAGTACATGGAAGGTACTTGTTCCACCATGAAACATACAAATAATTCAAGATGTTTCTGGTTCTAATTAAGGCATTTTTCAGACTAAGATGTGTTTTGCTGTGTAAATTAAATAAAATAGAATAGTGCTATTATAACAGATGAGTTTCCAGTGCTGTTGATTTCCTCACCTGTCACACTGATCCTACTAGAATCTTTACTGTTCTCTCTTCCTTTCCCTACCATATATTTTTGTTGCACATGGAAAACTTTCTTAGCACTAGAATTCAGCAGTTGTAGAAGTATTGTGAAATATCATAAATATATCCACCTCAATGTCTCTGCGCAGAAAGAGAAACTTGTTCTGCCACAGAGCCTTTGTAGTGCTCTGTAGCTCAAAAGAGAAACAGGGAAGTGTACCCTTCCACTCTCCATACTGTACTTTCATGTCGATTTTCAAACTTGGTTATGTTGCAAGGGTTTGTTGTTCCTCTGCCAAGTAGCAGCAGGTTTTTAAGGCCTGCATGTCACATTTCTGTCTGGAGAACAGTCAATAGTACAGGAGTATCATATTCCTTTAAGTGACTTTTTTAGTACAAGTTTGTCCTTAAGCCCTTTAATAAGGAGAAGCTAGCAGAAGACAGGCCTTTCCCTTTTCCAGTTTTGGGCCAAAATACTGGAGATACTGGGCTAGGTCCTCTTCTGACTGAGGGACATGACTGTTAGAATGACAAAAGGCACAATGCAGACTCTGCTGCTGCTGCACCCCACAGTCTATCATTACAGGGAAGGGAACCAGCTTTGTAGCATACTTCAGGGGCCTGAGAGGTGATCCTTCCAGCATTTTGTAAGGCTATGCCACAGCAGTGGAATTACTACTCTAACAGACAAGTGACATGACTTGCAGTTTTGCATGTCCTGTACAAAATAATTTCTCATTAAAATTACTCCACGCTTCTTCAAATACCTGTGAGTAAAATTCTGATTCTTGTTTTAAAAGACTATTTTCTTTTAATTGAATAATTATCCAAATCTGCACTGGGAAGAAAACAGCGCTGCATGAGCTAGAGTACCTTACTTTTACTAAAAGGATTTTCTAAACAACTGAATGGTTTGTCTGACAACTTTTTTGTTCCATAGGGATCGATTCAGAACAATGGTGAATGTCTTGGGAGATGCCTTTGGTACAGGAGTAGTGGAGAAGCTCTCCAAAAAGGAGCTGGAGCAGATGGATGTCACCTCTGAAGTCAACATAATCAATCCTTTTGCCTTGGAAACAGGAATACTTGATAATGATGAAACACAGGCCAAGAAATCTTACATCAATGGAGGCTTTGCTGTAGATAAATCTGATACCATATCCTTCACACAGACATCCCAGTTCTAAAGCCAGTAGTTTTCAGATAAAACAGGAGCACTAAGGGAGATGGCCATATGCAATATTTCAAGAAGCTTAAAGGAAATTGAGAATGAATTACATCTCATATCTGATTTACCGCACAGACTCTGATTCTCCTTATCAGTTCTGCACCTTCTCATCATCTCCCTCAACAGTTTGAACTCACCATTGTTAGTCCTTACTGATAGGCTAAAGAAAAAGACAGTTACAAAATACTTTTTTTTTTCAGAATATATACTATTCCTGAGGCTGTGAAATGCCTGTCTGGAATCAGCATGCTCATAAATGGGTCATTAGCTGGGACAGCGAAATGTGTTTTACTCATGAGTAGCACAGCATACATTATACATTACCACATCACAAAGTACCTGTATGAAATCCCTTTTTACATCCTTGCCTTCTAAACAGGTTGCACAGTACTTGACAACTCCTGTAACTTGATCATTTGCCAAAATGCTAATTTCTGCAGCTGAGGGGATACTACTTGCGTGATTCAGGAAAAAAACAGACCAGAAGGGCCTTGAAATAAGTACATTTTACTGTGAATAGGGTTTAGTTTTCAATCAGTTGTGAAATAATCAGTCACTGAAAGAGGTCCAATATTTATGCAGCTAAGTTTCCTCATACCTTTCATGTGAATGCCAGTTGCTGGTATTGGCCTTCAGTGTGAATTAAAGTGCTCTGAGCTTGCTCTTCTGGCATTTGAAGAGCTTTTGTAAAATTATACTTTATCTATTTAGGTCAACTTTGATGGCCTCCTCATACATTTCCATCAGAAACAGAAGTCCATTTTCTGTTGTCCACTTATGATTTTAACAAAGTATTAGTCAGCCCAAAAGTAAGCAGAGGTCATGAAGACAAAAGTTCAGAGTGCAAATTCTAAATGTTTCTTCTTTGCAATAAAAGCAGATAGATATATATACACACATATATCAAGAATATAGGAATGAGACCTTTCTCATAGAAAGAAGCCACTTTCATTAAACTTCTTACACAGACTGATTATTTTTTTGGCTCTTTGGTTTAGTTTATCAGTTGAACATGCAAGTTTATAGCTGCAACACCACTACAGTGCCAACCTGTCAGCTAAACTGTATCTTATGAACCATTTCTGGACCTAGAAAATCATGTTCTCAGGTGGCTTGCTGTAAAATAAGAAGCACCGAGAACTTCGTCATTAAAAATCTCCATTTTCTATAACATTTTATACAAGATTTCCTTGGTGCAAAAATCACTCTCTCAAGGGAGGAGTTGCTGTAACAATTTTTTTTCTGCCTTGCACATTGAAGTGGTTAGCCATTTTATATACAAATTAAACTGAAATTCATATACAGTTATTTCTTTGTGAATAAGGTTGTGGTAAGCATAAAATCACATTCATTTGCTAACAAAAAACCCTCCAAGTACCTGCAGTGTTATATACTCGATTCAATCCTACACTTTTGTATTTAGACAGACCAGAAGTGTGCCAAAGAGAACTGACTAAGAAGAAAATATTTACTGTATATTTTGATAAATTTCACCTTAAATTAATGAGACATAATACTGTATTTAAATTTAACATCATAAACTATATGAAAACATTAAGTATTGGTAAATTTATACAATATAAAGAAAATGTACAGATTGAGTAAATCAATCTTTTACCTTTGCAGAAACAGTATGAGACAGTCTTTATTTGTGCAGTTTTGCTTATGGGAGGAAAAAGCCTACCAGTTTCCATGACTAGCCTGTAATCTATGCCTTGTCTTTAACCAGCTTTTTAAATCACCCTTTTATGATCATCTTATTATGATCACCTTATTAAGTCACCTTATTATGATCACCTTATTATCAACCTGCTAATGATGTGTGAACAGTGTTCCTAACGTGTTATAAATAAATAATTTCTTTCTTTACTCTTGTTTTAGCCTACTATCTTGTCCTTAAGAGTTCCTTTAGCCATAACAAGAAAACCAAACCCCATCAAATTCAGGATTTATGTTATTGTCTCTAGTGATTCAGCTGTAGTTTTGGCAAGAATTACTCTCTTCCTCCAATAAAACAGATGCTCAAGAGCAGAGTACTGAGATTGCAAGAAGCCACTCTTAACTACAGATTTCCTGGATTTGGAGTATACTATTATTAAACACACACTAAGCAGGTGATTGTTTACCTACAACTTATTTATCTGGATCAGATTCAACTGAGTAGGTGTTGATGGTATTGTTTTGCCATCTACTCACAACCAAGAGACCAAACCATATGCTGAAAATCCTCTTAAGTCTAAGGATGCTTTTCTTGACACAGTGTTGCAAGTACATACCTTCTATATATATGGAAACACCCTGCTTGAGCAACAGCTCCTCTTCTCCATAGTCTCCTGGTCTGAAAGATTTGGAGAGTGGTAAAGAATCACTGTTAGAAAGGCATCTGCAGATTTTGGCCCTTTACACCATGTTGTTACGTTCTTGTAGGGGTTTTGGGGCTGCAGAAGCTTATCACAAGATTACACTCTGCATTTTGAATAGTGTTTGTGTCTTTAATTTAATTTGACCTGGAGGACCAGGTTACCCACACACCCATCTCTGCTGAAATACTCAGGGACTTTTAGTTGACTCTTAACTCTGAACAAAGAAAGCACTTGCACATAAACATACATAGGTCTGACAACATGCACAGTTCAGCTATATCATCTCCACAAGATCTAAAACTGCATAAAAAACACTGTGACGTGCAATTCACTTCTTCTTTAACATTCTCTGATACGAACAGAAACTGACCAGTGGTGCATGGGCAGGGAGGAGGCAGCCATGATGGGACACCATGGGATCTGTGCCCTCATCCTGCCATCACCACACAAACCCCTTCTGCATCACTTGCCCCTCACAGGGTCAAGGTCTTCAGGGTGCCCGGTGACCCATGAGAACCTGTAGCCCAGTGACCTGCCCCAGACCCATGGGACCCTTAGCCCCATTTCAGGGTACTGCTTCTAGCTGGAGACTAGCTGCAGTGGAGATGGGGACTTCCTGGGGACAAGGACCTCTGGGCACTGATATAGGATCCTTTGAGGTCAGGGACCTTCAGACTCTTAGGGGACATGCCATTTGAGGGTCATGGGCAGGTGACGTCCCCACACTGAGGTGGCCCTGTTCCCAGTTCCATGACCCTATATTCCCCCCAAATATACCTGCTATCTCAGGGTCAGGGCCAGGGTGTTACAATCACTCACAAGTTTCTCACCAGAGGAGAGGTGATTTGTTTAAAATTAGAGCTGCAAATCCTGGTTACGTCAAAGCAAATCTTAGGCACAGCTGCCTTCCCACTGCATGTCACCAGTGGTATAGGGAGTAGTGGGAGCTCTGGGACTGAATGTACTGGAAGCACTAGGATGGGGGAGCTAGGCTGGCTGTGCTTGGTAGGACATGCTTGCTGGTAGCCTGGGAGGGCATTCTCATTGCATGTTCTCAGTGGACACTGGTAGCACTGAGATGGGCTATACTAGGAGTCCTAGTGTAGGAGTACTGGCAGCACTGGGCTGAGAGTACTGGGATCACTGGGCCATACGGGGATAGGAAGCGCTGGGGGCAATAGGAACAGTGTGTTTTGGGGGTGGTTTGGGGTCTGGATGTGCTAGGGCAGGCATTTTGGGGGAGTATTTGTGGTCCATGGTGGATGTTTGTGGGCCATGGACTGGTTTGGGGGACTATTTTGGGGCCTAAGGGTCAAGGGGCAAAGGTTGCCCCACAGAGTGGCTCCCCCCTCCATGTCTGGGCAGTGGAGGTGAAGGAGGTTTGGGAGTTCAAGTGATGATGGTGTGTCATCCCCCTTAGGATGACAGCAACTCCAAGGGCACCCACTACACTGTGCAGAAGGTGATGGGGAAACCCCCACTCACTGCCCCCCAACTGCCTCCCCTCAAAACCCCCAGATGATGCCTGGATCTTCTTCTGGTCATGAGGGGACAGTGCCAGTGTTCCACATGTGGCTTTGGGGGGAACCCTAGACGCATGTGTCTCCTCCTTGTTGTGGGGGCCACCCAGACATCTGCATCCCATCCTAGCCCTGGGAGCCCATCTGGGCATCTGGGTCCTATCCAGAGACCATCTAGATATCTGAGTCCCCAGAGGCTCCCTAATTCGAGCCATGTCTCCGTGTGTGTGTGTGTCCAGGCCTGCCACTGAAGCACTTGAGTTCCATCATGACCCTTGCTCCAGCATGACCCTTACTCAGCCCCATAGCTTGATGAAGCACCATGGCAGCTGTATCACTGCCCTCAACTGTGCTGTACCGGGGCAGCCCAAGGTGGGGGCAACACTTGAGGGGGTGGAGGGGGTTGGGGTGCCCCTAATGCTGTCCCTCCCAGCCCAAGGTGGAATGTAGATGGAGATCAAGGGGAGCAAGGGAATTTTGGGGTTCCTAACCACATGTTCCCCAATCCAAGCTGGGGTGGCTGATGAACAAGGGGGCCATCAGGGAGGACCCCTTCAGCCAGGGGTCCCTGGCCCACCACAGCTGCAAACATGGGACTCGATGAGCTGGAAGAAGTCCCTTCCAATACGGCCTCTTCCATGACTCCGCGACAACCGGTTGCCAGGGCCAGGCGTTACCTGGCAACAAGCGACACCACAAACACAGGCACGTATGACCGGGGCTCAGGAAGGCAGAGGAAGAGGAGGAAGGAGGCTGCTAGCTGCCCACATTCCTGGCTGCAGCTTCCTTCCGAGCACAGAAGAAGAACAGGTGCTGTGTTTTCGGGCAGGGCGGCAGCCATGGCCTCACTCAGCCTGTTACAGCTGCTGGATGACGCCATCGGGACGCCCGAAGTCAGTGTTAACTTGGAGGCGCTCCGCAAACTGCTGAAGGTCATATTGGGACACCTGAGCCTGCTGGGTCTGCAGGACGTGATCCCCCAGGAGGGGCCCCAGGAAGCCTCGTCTGCCCCGGGGCAGAGCCATGCCGCCACATCACGCACCGGTCCGCCGGAGGAGGAAGGCGGGACCGAAACTGAGGCTGGAGCATGGGACACAGTGCAGCCGTCCCAGCTGCCGGGGGAGCAGCCGCCCGAGAAGGATGAGCTGCAGGGGACCAGAAGCGGCTCTCCTGTCACCTCGGTGGCTGCCGACATGGGACAGATGGAGAAAACTGAAGCCAAAGAAAGTGGCATCTCTAAGGTAGAGGCTTTTCCCATCCCCTGGGTGTTCCCCGCAAGACGCCCCCTCCTCTGGGGTCTGTGCCCTTATACGAAGGTTTGCTTGAAGCCCAAGCTCCGAGCAGCATGTTGACTTTCATGGGAAAGGGAAGGAGATTTGGAAAGAAAATCTGGGGCTGAAACACTGCTCTGGGTGCTTTTGGTCCTTCCCATGTTGTGTCTTTTCCTGCTGACCCAGAGTGTGCCATAGGCTCCCAAAGACAGGAGTGGGAGTCTCTGGGGAGCTGCTTGCCTGGGGCTCACCCCCGCCACCTGTTCTCCTAGGCCACTGCTCTCTCCCAGGAGCCCCACAAGGAGATGGCTGGGATTAGGGCCATGCAGTCCATCACGGAAAAGGAAATCCAAAGGATCAAGGAGGCACTTGGCCAGGTGAGCTGCCACAATCAGCATGTTGCGGGTCTGAGACAGCAGCCAGTGACCTCTGTGCGCTGGAGGTTCAGCTGCATCCGGCCATGCTAGATGAATGGAGAGTGCAACCCACAGTGCCCAACTATCTGGTTGTGCCCCACAGATCATAGTGCAGGCAAAGGTCCTTCAGGTCCCCAGGGACCCTCCCCTGAGGTTTATCCCCCCCAACCCCCTCTCCTAGACCACGGATCTCTGCAAGGATCTCCAGAAGAAGATCAATGAGATGAAGGCCACACAATCCCACATGGGAGAAGACATACGGATGATCCAGGAAGAACTTGGCCAGGTGAGCTGCTGCCTTTGGGAGGGAATTAGGCTCTCCCCACTTCCCTGCCTCTCAAGACATTGCCCTGCCACCCCTGCCCTGTGTCCATGGGTGTCATCCAGTGTGAAGGTCACTGGGAGGGAAGAGTGGGAAGGGTGTCCTGTGGGGGAAGCATGGAAATTCAGCCTTGCCCACTAGGAGGCCCGCACCTCTGCCTGCAGATCACCCTGGTAGTAGAGGTCACTGCCTGCCTCAGCCAAAGGGTTGCTGAGGCACTTTGAACTAAACAGCCCCTAAAAAGGGAAAATAGGTGCTGGGAAGGGAAGAAGATAAAGATCTACCAGTACTTGGCAGCCACAGCCCACACAGGGTCTCTCTGGCTTGGGCACAAGCTTAGTTGTGGATGCTCCTGGGTCCTGACTGCAGTCCCTTTCCAGGGGAACCTCCAGGATGCTGCCAGCCAGCCACTGGTCCTCCAAGACCAGCCTGCCCCTGCCAAGCCTCACACTTCGGACATGGACAAGCTGGGGCAGAGCCCTGGTCCCCAGAGCACCACCCCTGGGATGCAGACAGGAACCCCCAGTGCCCAAAGTGGCACCAGTGGGACACAGCCTGGTTCCCAAGAAGGCCTTCCAGCTATGGAGAGCATTATCAGAGACCCATCTGAGCTCCAGGGCCAAATGTCCGCCCTGCAGAATCTGGCCAGAGATCTGCAGGGTGAGAAGGGGAAGGTAAGCCCATAGTAGTCCCTAAGGGGGCTGCAAGGATGCCAGAGGGAGTTGGCAGAGAGGAGGCAGGCAAAGGAGAGCATGGGGTCCATGCCCTAACTCTGCCACTACCACCCTTCCCAGATCAAGCAGCTGCAGGATGCCCTCGGAAAGCTGGATGTGACTGTAGCCAAGTGCAAAGTGGATGGCACCAACGAGATTCCCCTACAGTGGGAGTAAGAGGATGGGGAGAGGATTTTGTATCCTACGGGGCTGCAGGGGAGCCGGGAGGTATGGGGGGTGGCAATCCAGGAGCACTGGGTTTGGGAAGCAAAGCTCACCTCCTAGGTGGCCTTATGGAGGCTCAGCCTGCCTGTGCCCTCATCTTGTTGGCTAGGTCTGCACTGCAGGAGATTAGGCAGGAGCAGAAGGAGCTGAGAGAGGAGCAGAAGATTACCAAGGCCACACTGAATCAGCTGGTCACAGCTGACCAGTTTCAGGAGCGGGTGAGTTTGGAGGCAGCATTCCAACTGTTGTCTTGAATGGCAGGCTGCTCCTTGTTGGGTTCCTGGCCACATTCCCTGCCTGGTCAGGGCCATCTGGGCACCAGGTTCTGCTGACTGCATCCATTCTATCTCAAAATCGATTCCTTCTCCCCTTTCTACAGTTGAATGAGTTGAGGGCAATGATGGAAACTGTGGGTCAGCAGCAGGGAGAGTCACAGGCAGTGTGCCCCAACAGCAGCTCGGACACCAAGCTTGTGAGGAAGCTCCTACACTGCTGTGAAAGGCCCCAGCAGCAGGTGGACTCTCTGGTGCCACAGCAGTTGCAGAGGTCACTGCCACAGGAAACCCAGGTGGGCAGCTGGCAACATGGCGGGGCGGGGTGCTTGGGAGGCTGTATTGGGACCCTCTGTCTGTGCTCACTGTAATATAGAGCAGCCCCTTGCTACCTCCCAGTTTGGTTTGGACGGGTTGGCAGTATGGCAGGAAATTAAAGCCTTGATACAAATGTCTGGCTGGCACTGAAGGCTTATGGCTCATGACCAAGTAACCCAGATCTGTCCTTGAGGGCAGCCAGATACCCCTTGCATGACACTATCTTGTCATCTTTCTCCCTGAAGCAGGATGAGGAGCTGCTAAAGAGCATCCAGGCCACTGTTGTGCGGGTGGAAGGGGACTGCAAGCAGCTTGGCTATGTCATGGCGAGCCTCTGGGATGACCATCGCCAGCATCAGAAAGATATTGAGGTTGGTGGCTGGACCCCCACAGGGTCAAAGTATCCCACAGGCACACCAAGGCTGGTCTGATCACACAGAGGTCTGATCCCCTAACCACCTGCTCACAAGCCCTTTGTTGGTTCAAATGGCCTTTCCCAAAGAGCAGGGAGCACTGGCTGGCCAGATCACAGCTCTGACCCTGCTGTGGTGTCATGAGATGCTTTCTGTATTGGAAGGCTCTGTTTCGGTCCCTGGAGGGTCTCGAGAAGAAAGCAGACAAGGAGGACCTGCTGCTGCTGGTATGGTCTTGAGAGGTCCAAGGGATCTTGGGCAGGGTGACAAATGCCCTTTTCCCTTTGGGTGCACAGTCACAAAACTGGCCAGGATGGGGAAGGGGGAGGGTGTGAGTACTTCCAGACTGGCTGCAGATCCCTTGCCAGGTCCCTCTGTCTCCCTTTTTAAGTCCCTTTGACCCCATGGGGGTGATGGGATAGGCAGGCCACACAGCCCTGAAAAGGGCACAATGATCCCACAGGAACATTTCTGCCTCTGTCCCCAACACATGCTGGCCCTGTTTCCACTGCTCTCCTGCCTTTCCTCCCTGCTAGAAAGTGGACAAAGCTGCCCTAGGCAGCAAAGTCAGTTGCGCCCATTTTGATGCGAGCATGGAGCGTCTGGAGGAGAGGATGCAGGAGTTGCTGAGACAGGTGTTAAGTCAGAAGCAGCACTGGCAGGAGGCCCAGCAGCGGTTCAGTGATGCCCTGGACTCCAAGGTGAGGGGTGCCTTATCCTCACGGTACCAAACTGGCTCCTTGGATGCTTTGCAGCCTGAGGCAACCTCCCTCTGAGGTTTCCCCTTCTGCTGGCTTTTCCTGTGGACTACTATATTCCATCCTGGAGCTGCTGGCTAAGGGGGTACATCTGTTCACAGCTGGACCGCCTGGAGCTTGGTTCTTTCCAGAAGCAGCTAGAGGATACCTGGGCAAGGATCATTAAAGATCTCAAGGATAAGTTGTCGGTAGAGATTGATGACGCTGCTGGAATTAAGCGGTGAGTGCAGTGGGATGGTATTGGCTTTGGCAACAGCACTGGCCTCGTTCCTTCCTGTATGGTACCCTGGCATCAGAAAAATGTAAACAAACTGCAGGGATGCTGACAAAGCAGCTACACCTTCTTCACCCATCAGTATCAGGTTCCCTACATCAAAGGAGGCACAAGAATGGGCATCTGCAAAACTGAGCTGTCCAAACCAGCACTGGGGCATGGGTGCAGAGGTTCAAGGATGGAGAACAGAGGGTTGTTCGCCTAGGCAAGGATGAAACACATGGTGCCATAGACCTCAGTCATGACCTGCCCACCTTGGCAAGATGCAAGGGAGTTGTGAGCACTGACTAGGGGATGACAGTGGGGAAGGGGCTGGTTTGGATGGCAGTGTGGGTGCCTGCACCATTCCCCTCATATTCCTGCCTGCTCTGGGTAGCTATGGGCCACAGCCACATTTCAGCAGTTCCAGTGCTGCCAAGGCAAGCTTATCTCCTTGTCCCTTTGGGTGGGAAGGCTCAACATGCCACAACTCCACCTGCAAACATTGAGGCTCCCTGCAGCAACATGCCTGGTACCTGTTGCTGCCTTTGAGCTGCTGGCTGTGTGCACTGCAGCTCTGTCAGGAGCTCACCCAGCCCTTTCTCCCTTAGGCAGCTGCTGGTCCCTTACAAGTGCCTGTCCTGCGACCAGCAGCTCAATATGCAGGTGCCTGGCCCGTGAGTAGCACCCGGCACTGGTATACTGGGGGTCTGTGTGGGTGGGACAGGGGATGGGTGCTGGTGATGCCCTGTCTGAGGCACAGGGGTTAGACTCTGCTGAGGTGTCTGGAGGGTCTGACTCCAGGGCTCTGCTGAGCCCCCTCTGAAGCCATATGTTTCAGATGTGGAGTGCTCCCTCCAGGAACACCGCCCTGAGGGCAGCAGGCAGAGGGGTGCTGTGGGATACAAGCCTATGGGTTTTGGTGCTCTGCCCCAAGCTAGGGTGACTCATTTGTCCCTTGTCACCCACCCACCACTCTGCCCTCCCCAGGCACATTGACACGCTGCCGCTCTGTCCCCCGCTGCCTGGCAGCCACACTGCACACCCCTCTACCATCACCACAGAGAAGCAAGCACAACAGCATGATCACAGGTAGGGGACATGGGGACCCATCACTGGTCTCTAGGATGCTGGACAGTCCTGCCTTGGCAAGGGAGATCTCTGCCCTGAATGGGGGACAGAGCAGGCCAGGGGGCCTGGGCAGGGCATGGGAGCAGAGGGGGTCACAAAGAGTCAGCTGTACTTGCCCCAGGTGTCTGGGCTTTTAAAGCCCCTATTGCACTGCTCAAGCCCTGGTCTCAGTGGCACTGAAGCCACATATTGCCAGTTGTATCTGGTCTCAGCCTGATCTCAGGCTTGGTGGGGACTCAGCACAGTGGGACAGGCATGGGTTTCCTGCAGCAGTTGTAGGGGAGTCAGCAGGAACGTGCATCAGTAGGGAGCAACCTCTCCCCCGTCTCTGGCACAATGGGATGAAGCCCAGGGTAACACAGTGCTGGACAATGAGCATCTCCATGCCCCATCCCTCAGGAAGCTGATCAATAGCAAGTTCCTCAAGTCACAGAGCTGCAAGGTTCAGGACACATCCAGTGCACCACTCAAGGCTGTCCTACACCTCTCCGAAAAGGTAGGGATGGTGAAGGGAGGAATGTCAGGGAGGAACAAGGCTGGGAGAGAGATGCTGAGCATCTGGAAGCCACCCTATCTCAGATTCCTCAAGGAGAGATGGGTAAGGACTGTTGCTTGGAGGATGCTGAATTGAGCCCCACATTACAGCCAGCCATTCTCTCCTTCCCAGTCTGGCATGACTGAGCTGCTGGGTATGGATGACCACATGGATCAGGGCCAGGAGCACAGGCCTGAGGAGGCAAAGAGGGCACAGGATAAGCTAGGTATGGCCTGTCAGGACTTAGTGCTGGGGGAGAGAGCGCTAGCTGTTTCCTGGTGATGGGTGAGCAGGGCTCTATCTGCACACCTGGGCAGGTGCAGGGAGGGTCTGGGGTCTGGGGCAGGCTGAGGAGGGGTGGAAGCAGGATGGAGGGGGGTGACTGGTGGATGGGACCACTAGTCCTTGGTGTGTTCAAGACAGAGTGCAGTGTGGAGATGGCCCTGGCCAGTGTGGGAAAACAGCCCATATGTTGGAGGGCAGGGAACAGTACCCTGTCCCTGAGGGTGTCTGGCCATGCAAATGGCCCTGGGCTTCAGGGTGCTTACCTCTGTCCTTCGGCCCCAGGCCCCACCACCTTAGTAGAACACCAGCCAGCTTCTGACCTCAAACACTGATCCCAGGCACTGCAGCATTTGCTGCAAATCCAGTCCCCCTGGATGGAGCCAGCAGCCAGGCAGCTAGCTGGGACTGGATGCTTGGAGCCCTGCATGAAGAAAAGACTGGGACAGCTACTCAAAGAGATTTCTTTTCAAGCTAATAAAAAAATTGTAACCTGCTGTGTTTGAGATACTCTAATCAAGACTGATCTCAAAACTAACCCCTCGCTTCAGAGCTGCCACCCTAAAGCTAGACAGGTGCCACGGGGAAGGGCAAAGTTTTGGTGGGGACAGAAACAGCAGAGCTTGGGGTGAAGCCCCATACTGGGTCATGTGGGTATGGGGGGGGTGTCCCTGAGCCAGGTGGAGGGGCTGGGGTTGCCCCAACCCATGGGCTGTGGAGGTGCAAAAGGTGTAGTCCGTGGGTTGCCTCCCCACCCATGCTGCTGCTGCCCCTGAACTGAGCTTTGGCGAAACTGCAGCAGTGCCACACATCTTGGGGGAACTTGAGATGAGCCCGAGCAGCACTGCTTCCTCTCCTACATCAGACTCAGGGCAGGGTTTAATATCATCATCATCATCATCCAAAATTTATAGTCTGGGTGAGGAGTGAGCTGGAGCACCTCCTTGTGGCCTGGAAATCAGAGTGCTCCTTCCTGACTCTTCTCCCAGGACACCGCATTCACAGCATTAATCTGGTCTTTACAGTGGGCTTGGACCTGCTTTGAACTATCAGTGTCCTCCTGCTTCTTGGCACTTATTTTACAGCTAGTCACATCAATCACTGCTGGTCAAACAAAAGTGCCAGTATAAAGAAGTTCATTCTTCTTCTGGGCTGGCTGTTGAGGGCTGACATGAGAGTGGTGAACTCTGACCCAGCAAAAGTGTGCAGGGGGACATGGAGCTGGGTACGGGCCCACATCAACATGGGTAGGTCACCCACCCCTGACCTGCAACACTGGTCAGAGCTCCCTGACCTCCCTGGGTCCCCAGCCAGTCCCAGAGGTCCCTTTCCCCCTAAGTCCTCAACCCCCCATCCCAGATGTCTTTGTTCTCACAGATCGGTTTCTCCCTGAATATCCCCACCTCTGTCTGTCCCCATTCCCTGGACGGTCCCACCTAGGGCAGCACTGCAGTGTGGCTCAAAACCACCTTGTTTAAGACACCAGTCCCAGGTTATGAGTGACACAATAAATCACTGAGCTCAACCAGTTTATTTAAAGACAAAGTTCAGTTCATACTTTTTTTTGAAGTTTGGTAAGTTTTTGTATGGAGGATTTACGTGAGAAGCAAAGCACAGCTGGCTCACCATAGCTCCAGGGGGAAATTCCTCCATGTGGGAAATTCAGGTCTAAAGCATGGGTCCATACAGAGTGACTATTTTACAGAATAGAAGGCAAAAACTAAAAATTACCCAAAATTCAGATCTCTTTTGCTCAACACAACTATCAGCTCTATTCATGCTGCTAAGGCCCTATAATGCACTATAGTGTTTCATCCTATGTTTTAAAAAGCCCCTTTTGGCTTAAATGCCAAATGCCTTTTGGCTTAAAAAGCCCTTTTGGCTTAAAAGCCTCAGATGTGGCTTTTTGGAGGGGATTTTGGTCAATTTTTGGACTTGGAGGGAGAGACATCCTGCTTTTCTTCGTTCTGAGGAGAAAAAGCCTCTTATCAGAGCAAGAGAAATTATAAAATGCAAAAAATTAAATGAAATTATAACATTTTATCCCAATAAACTGGGTAAGAAGAGGGGAAAAGGCCCCTGGAGGAGGGAACTGGGCAAACTGGTGACACCTGAAAAATTTAAGCCTCCCCTCCCCACCAGGCAGCATATGGGCTAGTTCTGGAAGGGTTTAGGAATATTTTTGGAGCTGTTTCTTCCCCATGTCCACTGCTAGTGCTGAAAACAAGAAGTCTTACTTTCACTTAAAAGGGGACTGTCTTCTCAAAAACAAAGGGGTTGGGGGTTTATCAACCTCCAACAAAAAACAAAGGGGTGGGGGAGCACTTTCTCCTCAAGGCAGCAGTGCAGAGGCCACCATTTCTTTAACAAGTTCCTCCCTAATTTGGGGATTTCTTCCCTGTGGGCATTGTTTCGAGGTGGAAAATTCCCATCTCCCACTGTGCTAGCTGCTCCCTTGGGGAGAAGGCCCAAAATGGAGCAAACATACCCAAAACCAGAGGATTAAAAACCCAGACACCCCTCTGGTTTGCACTGGAGCTGTATTTTCTGCCTTCTGGATATAACAAGCTGCTGATTTTAAAAAGTGCCTTTTGATCTCCATTTTTATAAGCACCCACCAACACCAACAAATCATTAACAGTTGATAAAAAGTTGAACAGTTGTAAACCCATCCCCAAAATCCACCTCTTTCCACTTACAGTGGACCTCAATGAGGAGCATGAGAAAATTAACATCCTGGAGGACCTGCAGTCCTCTCTCAGGTTTGCCCCTACATGCCTGCTGCACTTCCCTTGGATGCACAGTTCCCACTCAGTCTGATCCTGAGGTGTTAGTGGAAGAGGAACAGCATGGAGAGAAGCAGGAGGCAATGGCTAAAACTCCCCCATGGGAATGCTCATCCTCAAGCCCCAGACCCCCACAAAATCCAAAATCTACCCTGGGCTCCAGCTTTGTGGAAAAATCTTCCACCCCTGGGCAGAAAAAAAAAACCCTTCAGCTACTCCCCACAGCCTCTTTCATGGGCTGGTATGAGGTGTGCCTGCCACTCAGGAAGATTTTGAGGTCCAAGGGTGCATCTGCTGGCTCTGCTCAAGCACTGGGGGCTGAGCACCCTCCATACCCAACCATCCACTCTCCCAGCTGCTGACAGGACACTGTGGAGCTGCCCTTGAGCAAAAAGAGGCCGATTTCCTTGCCCCTCCAATGCTGGAGAGCAAGCTGTGGGGCTACTGAGTTACACAAAAAGGCAGGGTTGGTATTTTTGGTTGTTTGTGGGTTGTGGTTTTTTTTTTTTTTGGGGTTTGTTGGTGGTTTTTTTTTGTTTTTTTTTTTTTTTTTGGGGGGGGGGGCGGGTTAATGGACTTTCAAATTAAATATCCATAAAGCTTTTCAGATGAAAAGTGGATGGAGTGTTGGAAGTTCGTGTGTTGGAGCAGGATGCTGCAAAGGAGTGCTTTGCTTTACACATCACTGGACCTTGTCTTTCAAGGAAAGACGAACCACACCATGAGCCAAACAGGGAAAAAACTAATTATACAACTGAGCAGGGCTGTAATGTGGGTTTAGCTATGACCTGTGTTTTGTGAGGACACTTGTCTAAAATTAGGGTCCCAAAGATAAAAGTTGCTGCATTTCCTGGTAGTTTCTCCTCTTCCTCACACCAAGGTGAAAAGTGCATGTGGATGGGGAGGCAATTCTGGCAGCAAAGGAATGACTGGGCCTGCAAGAGATAGAGACCTGCCCAGTCCTGTCTGGGCTTGCTGATAACAGCACTTTATTACATGGCTGAACCCTAACAACAGCCTTCTGCTGCTTCAAGATACTGGTTCATTTAGTTTTAGTTCCCCTTCTATTCACTTGTAGGCAGTGAAATGGGTGATGAAATTCTGTCTGTGGCCTCTGTCCCTGCTTACATCCTAGCAGTGAATACAAAGCCCTGAAAAGGTCCAAACCTGAGTGATCCTGAGAGACGTGAAACATGGTTTTAACCCACTTCCCCTAAATTCTCTACAAATCCCAAGCAGAAAAATTTCCACTTGCAAAACCTTATCATGAGACATCTAGCAGCACCAGCAAAGCCCATTTTCTTCCTCAAGGTGAGTTTTTAAAAATCTTTTAGGGATGTTCTCCCTGTTTATCTGGTCCATGCTTCCACTGACAAACAGCTGAGGAACTAAAAATACCTCTGCTCTCCCACTGAGAAGCAAAAGAGTGAAATAGGATTGTTAAATTAGATGTTTTAAGGAAAATTAAATGGGCTGTCAGAGGAGTGGGGCTGTTTGTTGTTGAGTGGAGTGTTTGCTGGGGTAGTGGAAGTGTTTACACTTGGGAGGTTCATAGTGGATTTTTGGGGGACTCACGGACAGAGGGTGAGCAAAGCTGGCCCCTTGCCCAGACAGAGCAGTTGCCAGAGCGTGAAAGTGGGTGGGGGAAAGGCAAAGACTTCAGTCTGACTATCAGCATCACGGAAAGTCACCCACCCACCAGGGTAATCCACAGCCACCTCGATGCGTCGGACAGTGTGGTTGTGGGGCAGAGATGTAGGGCTGGGCCAGGTGAGAGCCTGCAGCTGCCCCAACCACTGCCCCACAGCCCAAACCCCATGTTTGGGGCTGAGACCAAAGCAGCCCTTATGGGACACAAATTCCCAAGCCACCCCCAGTGCCCAGTCGGGACTGGGACAAACCTTCATGGCCTAGCAATGACAGTCCCCTACAAAGTCCTGCTGACCCAAAACACAGCAGAGAGACTCAAAACACTCCATTCCTGAGGGCAGAGATGCTGGGGGTGATTCCCGGTGGCCTGCAGTTCGGCCATCCGATGACACCAGGATTTGGGGGTGAGCTGTTACTGGATCCAGAGTCACAGCTGCTGGCAGGGAGAGGGATGTTCATGAGCCTCTGTGCATCGGAATATCACCTCCAAAAATTGCACCAGAGCATCAGCTCCAGGTACTGAACCCAAATGGGGGTTCAGTAAGTCCCTGAAGCCAGACTCACCTCTCCAGTATCCCTCTGAGGCTTCTTCCAGAGAGCACTCCCAAGATGTCTGGAAATAGAAGATGACCCCAAAGACCTCTGGATCTGGCCCTGAGCCTTCCCAAAATATCCACCCTGCTGTACAGAGAAGGCAAGACCACCTGAGGAAGGAGACACAACCCCCTTCATATGAGGCATCACCTCTCTCCACACATAATTAGTGTCCTCATTTGGGTGCTAATTAAGCATCAACAGCATTCTGCACCTCCCACCTTCAGTCTTCTATCCCTTAAGGCTAATCAGGAATAAATCCCCATTTTTCTTTTACATAAATGAACATCTGTAATGCTTTCACTTTCCAGCCAAATCTGCCTTCCCATTTTTGCTTAATAATTCCCTTTTTTGGCCAATTTTTACCCACCAAGCACCTTTAAATTGTGTCACTGCCTCTGCCAGCATGTTGGTTTTTCAAATAAAATCTTCAAGCTGTTTCCAGCTCTGACATCAACACAGTGATGGCTGTACCTTCCTCTCTGTGCACCTCGAGGGGAGTAAATCGGGGTGTTTAATGCCAAGAAATTCCCAAATTTCCTTTCCCCGTTGCTAGAGAACCACTGGGACATCTTTACTTCCACAGGCAAGGCTCCCACTCCTGCAAGATATGATGGAAGATTCCCCCATCATCACCAAATTTTGGATTAACCATCAACCTTCTCTAGCTCCAAATCAAAAATCCCAGAGGAAAAGAACAGAGGGGGAGAAGAAGATCCGAAATATTGAGCACTTTGGGCCAAAACTGGTGTTCCTGGTGATGTTTCTTGGCTCCAATAGCTGGTCAAGGTGGTTCAGACATCCTGGAGAGGAAGGGAGAAAGATGCTTAGGGCTGCTTTCCTGTGAATAAACGCCAAAAGAGGGGGAACAGATTCTGGGGCCAAGTTTTGTCTGACCTGTAGCAGGTCACCATCTTGTTGCTGGCACTTGGCCTGGAGCTCTGCATGGCATTGCTGGATCCATGACATCTCGGCAGCTTCACCACGTTGCTGTTCCTCCAACCTCCAGCACAGGCAATGGAACCAGGAAAGAAACTGTGATTCCTGATCACTCAGCAACTGGCGGAGCCCTTTCAGCATCACTCACAGCTTCTGCTTGTCAGCACTGATTCAAGTCTGGGGGATGAAGGAGGAGGATGCTGGAGGGGGAATGAAGCAGTGTGGCCCCCATGGTGCACCCAGATGGCAGCACCACCCACCAGCATCTCCTGTCTTGTCTCCTTTGCTGCCTCAGTCATCCCAGCACAGTGCTTGTCCTCCTCTTGCAGGGCTTTTAGGGAAACTTCAAACTGCTTCTGCAGGGAAAAGGGGTTTATACTCCTGGAGAAGAGAAGAAAAGGAGGAGAGTGGGCTGGAACCCCTAAAGCACCAGGGATATGGCCAGCACAGATGGCCCCATCCTCACCGTCCTCTGCAGCTGCACCGAAGCAGATATGTACATTCATATCCATGTTATAATTAACTTTGCAGTTGTGCTGCATGCACACCCTCACCTTATTCTTACAGTTATGTAAACAAACAGTGATACCTGGGCACTATAGGTCTCCCAGATAGGCTGGGATATGCCATCTCTCCAAGGTCCCCTGTAAAAAAGTTGCCACCAGACCTTAGAAAGTTCTGACCACGCTTCCATCCCTTTTTCCCCACTCCTTGCACCCACAGCCAAGTCCAAACCCCCTTTGGGGACCCCCATCTCCCCTCTGTGCCCAGAAGCATAATAGGAACCCTCCACAGTGCAGGTGCCAGGTGAGAGCAGGAGTTTGAAATCTCCAGTATTTAGTTTTGGTCCCAAAACTACCACCTGCTATACTGTTTCATACTTAACCCTCACCAAATTGCAGCATTTCAGCTCAGTTTTGGCTTCTAGATGTTTGCATTGCCTTTTTTCCCCCTAGAAAGGCAGGGAAAACCCTTGCCTCTGCTCAAAATACATATTCTGGGGGCTGAGTTTTAAGAGAAATTAGTGGTGTTCAGGCAGGGGGAGATTGTCTGAGCCAGGGATCTGCTCACCCTGTAGCAGCGAGCGGCCTCTTTGAGCAGCACGGTAGGGTCGGCGCGATGCTCGGCGCAGGTAGTGCAGATAAGGACTCCATTGCTGTGACAGAAGAGAGTGAGGGGTCATTGGTGCCTGTGGCACAGATCCTGCACCAGCTGCAGGGCCACCTCCTGCATGGCCACCACCACGCTGGCCAGCTGCTGATTGGGGCAGAAGCCATTGATGCCTTGTGAAGGCTGACCTAGAACAGAGAGTAGACAGAGTTAAAGAATAAAGTAGGTATTTTTTAAAAGGCCTGAATGGATACACCTTGGGCAGCACAAGAGCCCAGCCTGCACTACACTCAGGATGAACCTAAAATAGTCACAAAATGGACAACCGATCATGAGATCTCTTACTTTTATAAGTTCAGATCCATTAGCATATTGGAGTTAACTGTCCAATTATAGCTTTAGGTTTGGAAGTCCCATCCTTCTTGTTTTCCTCTCTTCGGTCCACCGTTGTTTATGCTCTTGGGTCTGAGATTTGGATTGGTTGTTCTTGGTCCCCAGCTAGAGAAGGAATTGTTTTGTCCACCTACTCTGTGAAGAGAGCTTATTATCCCTTAATATGAAGCTCAGAACTACACACTAAAGCAATACAGAATCCGAAAAATATAAAAGCTAAAACCCGAGGCATCTGTACCGCGCGGGAAATGGCACCTGGCACTGCTGACACAGAGCACCGCCCGCAGCGCACCACGACAGACAGCGCCGGCAGAAATTGTGGCCGCAGCTCAGGATCATGAGAGGATCCTGGAAGAAATCCAAGCAAACAGCGCAGCTGGTTTCGTCCTGGAGGTATTTGATGGCGTTTCCCGCGGCCACGGTTGTTTACAGGCCGGACTCGGGGAGGCGCGCACCGAAGGAAGCCTGGCCAGGGTGCTCCTGGAGGAGGCGGCGGGGCGGGACGCTGGCGCCGTCGTCCGGAATCTGCCAAGCAAAGGCATCCCCAGGCGGGTCCGACATTCCCACCGCCTCAGTCATGGAACAGCCACTCGGGCTAACGCCAGCGGGGATCTACGGACAGATGGGAACGCGGGCAGCGGCAGCTGAGGCCTGGGAGGGACAAGTTATTTACAAGGCGAATTCTAACCCCTCCGGCTGCACCGGGGGAAGCAGAGTGAGGCCAGAAGAGGGCTCCAGGTGACAAGGATTAAAGCAGGAATGTGGCAAGTGAGCAGAGTTCCCTGGAGCTCATGTGGATACCAGGTTGGAGCGGGAGGGTTTAAGTGAAATAAAAACCCACCATTGTTTGTATTTTAACTATAATAACGCTAACGGAGTTTCAATGTACTATATCTCATTTTAATGTAAGACGTATATATGTTTAAATATAATTGCAAATTTTATTACAGAGCTATAAAACTAATAAAAAACACGTTAAAATACTAATCAGGAATTGTAGTTATGAATAAGGTAGATAAAACAATAAAGGAAGTTCGATGTTCCCAAACAGCTGTAAAATCCGCTGTGCCCCAAAATTGATCAGCTTTGGCTTTTTCACGGGGAAAAAAAATAGGGAGAAATTATGAGGAAAAAACCCACACAGGTCATTCCTAACTCCCAAAAAAACGCCGTTTATAGACTCAGATTTGCCTCTGCCCGAGGGGGTGGGGGCGAGGGCGCATGGAAAGCTCCTCCTCATTGTTTGATCTCGGGCAGCTGCGCTGTGCGGTCCCACCACGCAGGTGGAGGGACTTCCATTCCGAGGTGGAATGGAAGCAGGACAGGGCAGAACCGCGAAACCGAACCCAGACAAACCTAAGGTTTGATTTCTCGGGGAAAAAAAAAAAACACAAAAAAAAAAAAAAAAAAAAAAAAAACAAACAAAAAAAAAAATTTTTTTTTTTTTTTTTAATTATACTTCCTTCTAAGAAACGCCTGGAAGATTAGTTAACAGACCAACCTAATGCTTAGTTAATTCTTAATTATTTCAGGCTCTTACTGTTCTTTTCGAAGAAGAATCTCAGCCTGCATAAGGATTCTGCAGCAACAAGAGAAGTCAGGGCTATGCTAGGTTTAAGTATTTTCCCAGAAATTGTCTTCCCGGGGTGTGATGGCGGTGAAGGGGCTACACGAAGGGGGCGGGCGAGGCGAGGCGGCGAAAAAAAGCTGCCCCTCGGGGTGGCCGCTGTCTTGGGTGGCCGTGGCGGTGCAGTTCGGTGTGGCGTGACCTGCCCCTTGGGGTGGCTGCTGCCCCGCGTCCCAAAGAGCTGCGCCGCGGGACGGGCGAGGAGGCGATACCGGAGCCCAACCCAGACTTCCCGGTGTCGGAGTCACCAGAAAAGCTGCCCCGAGGGCGAGACGGCGCTACAAGAGGTGCACCGAGTAGGTGATGTAGTGCGAGCCGCTCTGGTCGCTGCCCAGGCTCCAGAAACTACGCCGCGGTAGGGACGGGGCGGCAGCAGAGGGGCCGCACCGAGGGGGCCGCGGCTGCCAGTCACTAGAAGCTGTGCCGGGAGGTGACTGTCGCCTCTGACAGGTGTCGCCGAAAGGGCTGCGCCGAGAGGGGGGCGAGATGTGAATGGAACTTATAAAGCAGAATAAAAGAAATAGAATTAAAGAGCCGCAGCAGAGGACGGCCACTGAGAGCTGCACCGCGGGACGGAACAGGCGCGGCGCCGCGGGGAGTGGCCGCTTATCGCGCTGCTTTATCGTAGGGGGGCAGCCGAGTGACGACAGCCAGAGCCGCGGCAGCCGCTTCCAGTGGCGGGAAAGAGCGAGACGTGCTGTTCTCAAATCAAATTTAGGCCCGGAGCCGGTCTGCCACTCTGCACCCGAGAACCGGGACCCGTGTATCCCGCTGCTCCTCGCTAGCCTGCTCCCTTCTCCCTGGCCCAGCGGAACCAAGAAATACCTTAAAATCCAGCCTATACATACACGCACACACACACACACACACACACACACGTGTGCACAAAAGGAAAATCGGGGGTGGGTTTTTGTTTGTTTGTTTTGTTGTTGTTGTGTTGTTTTGTTTAATTCATGACCTACATGGTGAGCAGCAACACAAGATTGGTTCCTAATTAAAGCAGCTGGGAGGGGAGCTTGTAATAAAATCATTTGTCTCCCTAGGACAAATGAGGGAGTATGGGCAGCACCTAAAATGAAGATGCACAGGTGGCATCTTGCAGAGTCCATCTACTGTGTCCATGTCCTGCATCTCCTGGCAATGACCCCCTGAGAGCTACCAGCCAGCTCCTGGCCTCAGCAGGGCACTCTTGGCCTCGTCCTGCTTCTCCTCCTCATCCCACCGCACACTTTTTCTCTCTGCCAAAAGCTGTGGGAGAGGAGTCGTGCCAGTCTCCAGCGTTGTCTTTGCTGTGGGGAGACCCCTGGGGCCATCCGTGTCTGGGGGGAGGGATGAAGGTGGAGAGTGAGCAGGTGCAGAGCCTCCTGCTGCCCTTCCCTTGCACAAGCTCCTCTTCCTCCTGAAATGCCTTTCTCCCCAGAAAACTAAATTGTCCCAAAATGCAACTGAATTCCTCCCCCCAATATAGCTGAATATCTGAATTATCCCAAATACCTCTGCATTCCTCCCCAGAGCCTCCAAATTCTCATAAAATACCTCTGAATTCTTCTAAAATATCCAATTTCTACTATTTCCGATTTCTAAACTCTCCAATTTCTACTCTATCGGATTTCTGAACTTCTCCAGGGCCTCCCACAGAGCATCACTTTGGTGGCAGCAGGAGCTCAGGCTCTTCTCCAGCTCCTTGGGGAGCCCCGAGGGGAGGTAGAGCCTCATTTCACTCAAGCTGGGAAAAGAAATTGCAGGGACAGGTGTTATGTGATGGATGTGGCAGCCAAGCACCTCTGCACAGCTGGAGTGATAAGGACGTGAAGCAACCAGTTGCCACATAACCTGCTTATGATGCTCCCGACGTCCTAAAAGGAAAAAGGGAGAAAAAAAAGGGAATTCAAGACCCCATAGGCAGCACTTTGGGACAGCTTTCGGGTAAGAACAGCACTCACCTGGGGCAAGCACCTGGCCTCTAGCTGCCCAATGAGTCTGTGGAGCTGTGCAACCCCCTCGGCCACCCGCAATGAATTTTCGGCGTGGGTAGCTGTGAAGGTGTGGTCCAGCTCAGCCAGCCTCCCCAGCACGGTGCTCCTGCTCCCCCAGCAGCCGGCGCAGCCGCTCAAACTCGGCCTCAATGCGGCGCCGCTCAGCTTCACTCATCTCCTGGAGGAGACAAGAAATGTATATGCAACTCCCAGACCTGAATTTTCCCTTCTGAGTTAAAGGGCAAAAGTTCTTCCACTGTAGCCAGGGAGGCTGTAACACTGGGGCAGGGCTGAGGATACAGCTAATTAGCAACTGCAGGATAATTGTGTACTTAACCCCACAGTTCTCCTTTTCCCTCCCCTGTTGCCATTCCTCTCTATATTCTGTCCAAAACCAATCCGGGCCCTGAGAAGCAGGGGGGAGTGTTAATTCCATGTTAACAAATGTCCCTCTATGACTCAGTCTGGGATGAAAATGAGCAGCACCATGACATTGATTTAAAGTGTGGACAATTAGCATCTGGACATGGAGGTGGTGCTTGCCAAACCTGCCCAGGATCTGCACCAACCACTCCAACTTGATGTAGAGCTTTGCAGGGTGCCAGGATGCCTCTTGGATATGATCACACGTGTTTCTTCAAGAAGGGCTTGGGGAAAAATAAATACCCAAAGACTCATTCAGACTGCTGAAGAACAGAGGGGACCCCCTGTACCACGTAGTCCTGGTGTCTCTTCACTCACTCTCCAGTCCAGAAATTCTGCCAACACCTTCCTTAGGGATTGCAGGTGAGATTGGATTTTCTCCTGAATGCATGAAAAAAAAAAAAAAAAACAAAAAAAAAAAAAAAAAAAAAACCAAAATCAAACCCAACCAACCAAAAAAAAAAAAACAAAACAAAACAAAACAAAAAACCAACAACAACAAAAAAATAACCTACAACTGAAGCAATCAGCTTGTTTGTATAGTCCTTCCTTCAAAATCTTACATTACTGGAGGGACAAAAGCAAATAATCCCCCTAAAAAAGCCCCCCCCACTGGAAAGCAGGGATCAACTCACCCTATGTTTTTCCCACAGCTAGGAGCAGGCACTAGAGCTTTGCTTTCCCACAAAGAAATTACAATATTTTCACTTTGCACCTCTTTTTCACGGGGAGGGAGAGTGAGAAGGCCTGATGCATCACAGGAAAGTGATCTCATCTCACAGGTCTCATCCAGTCCTCCAAAAGTCTTCATGACCATAGCCTGTGGTGGCTCATCCATTGCCTCCTGAGGGGGTTTTGTCTCTTCAACAGCAAGAGATGAAGTTCTGGCCAGTGTCAGCACAGAGGTTTTGTGCAACTGCTGGGGCCATGCTGCCCTCCTGGTGAGGAGAAAGGGGTGCTGGGGATTGGCCATGGCGCAGGGTGAAGCTGCCTGCCCTTGAACCACCCCTGGGTGTTCCTGGTCTCAGTTCCTGACACAAGCTGCCCCAGCTGGAAAAGCAAATGTCATCACCCACAAGTAGTCTTTAAAGAAATTTTATATCCACAAGGTTGTCTTATTTCCAGGCATTGCTGTCACATTCCTCACCTGGAAGCTGCTCCCAGCTTTGCCTTGTTCACCTCAGTCATGTGTAAGGGGCCAGAGTCAGATTTGGGGAACCAGGGGGGCAAAATTTAACCGATTTCTCCCTTGTGGTGGCATGCAATAATGGGGTTTTTTGCAGCGCTTTAATTTTCCTCCCTTCCCTCCCCAGTGCCTGTGTTGAGATGAGAAATGGCCCTGAAATGGGGGGAAAAGGGGCAATCAGATGGTGCAGGTGTCCAAGCACGTCATGGCCCCATCTGCAGGCAAGAGATTGGAGGGCTCCTCCCTTCTTGGCTGATAAAAGCTGGCAGAGGCTGAGACGGGACTGAGCTTTGGCTGAGCCTGTGCCAGAGCGAGGAAGAAAAAAATCCCAAGAAGAGAAAACGCAGTGGAGAAGCAGCCAGTGGAAGAAAACCATCTGGAGGAAGCCCAAAACAGCACCAATGACAGCAAGGAAAACACCAAGAAGGTGTGAGTAAGGGAGAAAATCCCAGTGCTGATATGGGGGTTACATCACCCTGATGTCTGGGGCAGGGGAGGAAAGGGGATTTTGAGCCCCATCCCATGAACTCAGGAGGGAAAGTGATTTACCCAAAGGTCTCGGGATCTTTGTTTGGGATTTAAAGGTATTTTGCAATGGAGGGTCATGAGGATTATTTACTTCTACCTGTAACAATCCAGCCAGGGAATTTGGGTGAGAAACAGCAGGGGTCCTGATTTTATCTCCATTTCAGTGATTTTCTCACCTTTTTCTCACTTTTACTCATCACCCTGCTGCATTAATCCCCTTATCTGCAGATTTCCTGAGGAAAACACATGGCAAAGAAGCAACCTGTTTGTTTTCAACTATCACAGCATGGTTTATTCAATAATTTTGGGGCTTTATTACTCATGCCCAGGGCCCTTTAGCCTGGGTAATCTCTTGTTTGTGTGCAAAACCCCACACTGACTTCCAGAGGATGAATTTGAGGTCATTTGGTGCCAGCTCTTCTCTCTCCCATACACATTTTCTCCAAGGTCAATAGCAAACTTCATCCCCTCTCACAAGATTTCTCTGGATGTGAGAGGTGAATGTGGCTTATCTCAATTTTAGGGACTTTCCTCACTCAAATAAACTTTGATAGATTTGATTGATGAATGGTGGAGGCAGGGATGGACTTAAGATGGATAGATTCAGCCTTCAGCCAGCAAGAGGATCGGAGATTTGGGGGTATAATAATATGTTCAATGGAGATGGGTTCATACCAATGTGCTCATCATGTTCCCTTCATAGTCATTAGGGAATTAATTGGTTTAACCCATCTCCAAGGGTGTTCCCATAAATGAACCAAGCTTTGTTGTAACTGTTGAAGAAAAGAGAATGCTATTTACTTGAAGTACTTTGATTAAATGTGGTGGTCAAACACATTTTTTGACATAGAAATGGGCAGAAGCTGAGATGTGACTGTTTGAAGGATAATAATTAGATTTTATCCTTTCTTTCCTTGTTCTGTGCCTCCGGTCAGGAAGAGAGGACTCTGAGGGTGCAATGGCTTTCTTCCTCAAACCACAGCCATGCACGTGGGACTTTGCCCTGGACTACCACACCGCCAAACAGTTTGAAGGTAATCAGAGGTGGCTAGAAAGGAGCAAAATACCCATTCCTTGTGTTTTCTGGCCTGAGATGTTCAATGGGGTTGGAGATTCTCCAGCTCCAACTTCTGTCTCCCTAGGGCCCCTGTTTCCAACCTCCATCTCTTTGCTCTTCCATCTTCAGCCTCAACTGGATATATATCCTCCATCTCCAACTTCCACCTCTTCACGCTTACATTTCCAGCCTCACCTTTCCTCTCCCTTTCTCTTTGAAAAGTCACCAGTGAAGGCATTTTGAGGGTGTGTTTTCTCTAGGCTTAAATTTGGCTTCTAATTCATTTTCTGTTTTGCTTTTCAGTGGACGTAATCCTGGATCCAGCCACAGTGGGTCCAGAGGTGATCCTCTCTGAGGACCTCAAAGAAGCCACCTGGGGTAGACCTCGATGGCAGTGGCCTGAGGGTCCAGGCCGGTTTGACACAGACCCATGCATGCTGGGCAGCGAGGGCTTCACCTCGGGCCGTCACTACTGGGAGGTGGAGGCCAATGGGCGCTTCTGGGCTGTGGGGGTGGCCCGTGAGTCAGTTCAGAGGAAAGGCCGGGTCCTCTTCAAGCCCAACACTGAAATTTGGGGCTTGCAGAAGTATGATGAGCTCTGTGTTGCTCTCACAGCTCCATCCAACACCTCTGTCCCACTCCTCAATGGGGAGATTGGGGTCTATCTGGATTACGAGGTGGGACAGGTCTCTTTCTATGCTGTCAGTAGCCGCCAACACATCTTCACTTTTCCTGTGGCCTCCTTTAGTGGGGAGAGGGTCTTCCCCTACTTTTGCGTGCTCCTCTCAACCATTAAATTGTCCCCCAAGCGCTGATGCCCTGGAAGGATCCTCCCAAAAGCTGGTTGCATCAGGCTGGCTGGAAATGCTGGTTGATGTCCCTCAACTCTTATTTTCCAAGTCTTGGAGTCATTTCTAACTCAGTTCGTGGTCCTACCTCCATTTTAGATTCTCTGTCTTGGGTTATGCCCAGGGGGTTTTGGATCTGAGCTCAGCATGGCTCATCTCAAGTTGTTAAATCCATGCAAAGCTCGTTAACAGGAGCTGGGCTTCCCTGAGCTTGTTTTGAGCTAAAAACTTCATTTTTTCTCCCAAATACAGCTTCCTCTGAAGGTTCCTTTTGCTGGTTTCAGTGCCTATGACTGTCTGGGCTTCCAGCACAAATTACAAATCTTAATTTTTGCAGGCTTTGTATTAATACCAGCAGCAATACCTCGTATTAAAACTGATTTTGTCATCACAAGGATGTGCTCACACCTACTGCCCCCACTCTTTTCCTCTGCTGTTCCCCATGCTTGAGATGTATTTCCAAGTACTTAGCATGTAAATATGTTCAGGATATAAACTTCTTTTTCTCTAAGAAGTAGAAAGCATCTGCATTTGGGCCATCGCCAAGTTGCCCCAAACCCAAAAAGAGCCCCAAGGGCTGCCCTGCCCCCCGCCCCGGATTCTCAAGAACTATCTCATGTGGATCCCCAAAGGCTGCCTTGTGCCACAAACATCTTGTTGGCCCCTGGAAACCCCAATAACCCCTTGCCCAGGGATTTCAAAATCTTTTTGAGATTTTCTTTCTTGTCCCTATGGTGCACCAGATATCTGGGAGTAAGAAGGTCTCCCTGCAGCACCCAAAGAGCTGACACAGAGGTTTGGAGGCCATCTCATCCTGTTGCCCTTGCCTGAGCTCTGCAGCTCATATTTATTACAAATCCAGCTCCTCTCAGTGCTGCAGTGGGAGGAGCTGAGCCCATTGTCATCCAGGTAAGCACAGAGCCCACTACCATGGATCCGAAACCTGGAAGTACAGTACATCCATTTCAGATGGAATGGCAGGAAAAAGGAGAAAAGTCACACATAGGCTTCCCTCAGCTTCTATTCTCATGCATCCTCATGGGCACCAATATGCCAAAATATCTATATGTATTACTTTTATAGGAATAGAGCTAATTCAATATCAATATGCCAACACTGACACTGATCTATTTCTAATATGAAACCCAAAGCCTTGCACGAGAAAAACAATTTTAAAATAAAAAATCCAAACTTAGGATTTTTTCACCAAATGCACCACTCCCATCTTTTAGGTCAAAAGGGAAAAAAAAGACCAGTTCCAGATGCAATGTTGCCCATCCCAAACATTGTCCCATTGCTACCTCTGGATATACCTCAAGTACAAGAAGAAATGCATATTTTGCGGCTGAGGAAACACCAACCAACAACATAATAGTGAAAAACATGGACTCACAGGTGAGATAGAGGTGAGCGGTTCACCCATTGCCATGGCTGGTCCTCATCCTCCCGCAAAAGGCCAATCCAATGCTCTGAGATACCTTTGTATCTCATCACAAAGCTCTGAAAGAGAGGAAAAGGAAAGAGTTTTACCTTCTTGCAACCAAAAACATCAATTTTACGAGTTGCTCATGCTGCTTTAAGGCATTTTTGGGGCTTGAACATTTCAATCTGCTACCAGAAAGTGTCATCTAGAAACAGGAGTTTATTCCTACAGTTCTTGCAGCAGCTGGCTTTGGTGAGGAATTTGAAGACACCTGTGATGACATACCCTCAAGGCCTTTTCCCTAATTTCTCACCCCAAATCTTAAAAAAAGATCCTGGAAGAGCAGTCAAATAAACCAAAATGTTTCAAATACACTGCTTCTGGGTTTTTTCCCCTTGCAGAGCAGGTCCTCATGTCTCCTTACCAAGTCCTCCGTGCTGTCCAGCATGGCCAAGGAAGCACCAAGAGCTGAGCAGTTGTTCTGACTGGATGTCCAGTTCCCCTCAACCTCAGAAAAATAGTAGCATTTTCCTCTGTACCTGATCCAGTCAAAGGGACACTGAAAGCAGGGCTGGGCATGAGGCTGAAAAGCTTGCACTGTCATTAAAAATAGAACAATGTTAACAAGCAGCACCTTCTCCTTGCTTCTCTGGGGTGGGGAGATCATCCTCCACCCCATGGCTTGCAAAAGTTTTACATCTGCCTCAACTGTAAGCAAAGAGAAAAATTAAGATACCAGGAGAGATCCTGTGAGAAAATAAGCTCAAATCATGGCCCAGTTTGTGATGTTGAACAAGAAATACAGGTGCTGAACCTTCAAAGGAGGAAACAGGGTGGTAGACTTCAAAAAGCACATTTTAAAGAGGAGTTTCAGAGTAGCCCTATCCCTAAACATGCCCTTGGATGTTGCTCTCTGACATTAATGAAAAAGTAGTGAAAATGACAGGAAAAAAGTTCTCTTATTCCTGCAGATTTCTTGACTTGGTGGGACTCATGCCAACATCTCCAGGCCCCTTCTTCTCTGAAAACAATACTTCTGTGTGACTGTACTCCTGAAATGGCTCTTCCTGTTGATTTTCTAAGGGTTTCTGGATAACATCAGCTCCCACACCATGGGGATGAGTTTGGTCTTCTTTGCTCTGAAACATCCTTCTCCCAGAGAGAACAGCAGCCTGGGCGGGCTTTGTCTTCCCCAGGAACATAGAAATAAATCTGTCACAAGTGCAACAACCTAAAATATCTCAGAGACATTACCTGACAAAACCTTGACATTCACCTGCAAAAGCGATGGCTGTGATGAACAGAGCTGTGAAAAGCACTGCCAGCATCACCTGGCAGGCGGCATGTGCCTCCGGCTTCATCTCCATGCTGTGACCTGCAGGAGGACAGACCTTCAGTGCCTCTGTGAGGGCTCCCATTGCAGCAGCACGCTACAGGTCATGCCAAGATGATCAAGAGTTGGGTCTCATGCCAATGCCAGTGGACTCGGTGTCATTTTGGGTGAGAAATACCAAATAGCCTTCTTCACATGGAACAAAATTAGTTATTTTTTTATTTATGGGAGCTCTTTGGGGAACAGTTTCCTCCCCAGCCCCAGATGCAAACAAAAGCCCCAAATGTACCATAATTAAAAATTTACTTTAATTTCTGAGATTCACCTCATTATTAAAGTTCAGTGGAATTTTTTTTATTCACCTAAACTAGGACACTTTGGGTCATGGTGCCTCCATTTCTGTATCTTGTGATCCAGAATATGCACTTCACCATGAGCAAAGAAAATTCTTTTTCCTAGGGGTTTTATACAAAAATCTTAGTGTTTTCATCCAATAGGACTTCCCCCATTTTTTGTTTAAGATTTTCATTTTTTTGTTCCCATCATATTAACAAAATTTCATGGGAAAAACCCACCTTCCCCCTCTTCTTCCTGGAAAAATATTCGAAAGTAAGTCAGAAGCCAAATATGCCAAATATTAAAAAAAAAAAAAAAAAAGTTATATTAAAAACTGTAAAAATCAACAAATTAAAAATCAACAAAAAATTGGAATATTTGTGGGGGAAAAAAATATGCCTAAAAGAATCAGTTACTTGAGAGCCTCAGGAAGTGTTAATGTTAAATTAGAATAACCCGTCATGGTCTGTTTAAAGCAAAAACTCTATCTGCTGAATGACAAAAATTTTCCCTCAAGGGAAGTGCCAGAAAAAGCTTTTTCCCTCCTACAACCTTACTTCAGCTGGGTTTTGTTCTCAAATTACAGAAGTATGAAAATAAAACCCAAACCTAGTGATTCTACAGTTCATTGTCCTACAGTTACCTGCCCGCTTGTTCCTTTCCATGCCCAAAAATCCCGAATAAACTCTCATTTCCTCCATTTTGGGGTTCCACCTTTAAAGGTGCTCTTGCCTCACCTGCCAAGAAAAGTTCCATCTATCAGAGGTGTCACAAAGGCTCTCCGTGCTCAATTAAAATTTTCTCACCATTTAAAATTTTCTCCCTTCACCATATTTAAACTTTTCTCCTCAGCTGAAATTTTCCTTCACAATTAAAGTCTTGTCCCTGCAATTAAAATTTCCTCTTCCCCCAATTAGTTTTATCTGCCTAATTATACTTTTCTCCCCTCAGTTAAAATTTTCTCCCTGTAAGTCAAGTTTTTTCCCCACAATCAAATTTCTGCCCAAATTATGTTTCTCCACAAATTAAAATCTTCCCCTATAAAGTCTTGTCAGGTAACATTTTCTTCCTGCAGTTAAAATTTTCTGCTACAATCAAAGTTTTCTCCATGCAAACTTTTCTCCCCATTAAAGTTTTTCCCCCATTTAATACCTTCTCTCCTCAATTAATATTTTCTTTTCAGTTAATATTTTCTCTACAAAATTAAGGTTTTCTCCTCTAAATTAAAGTTTTCACCCCCCATTTAAAATAATCTCCCCCTATTAAAATCCCCTCAATTAAAATTTTCTCTTGCAATTAAAAACTACTACTTGCAATTGAAATTCTCTCTTCCAGTCAAAATTTAAGACGACCTCCCCTCAGCCCCCAGGCCCATCCCAGACCCAGTCACCTGTGTCTGCTCTGTGGGAACAAGCCCAATGCTGAGGCACAGCCTGCCCCTGTGAAGAGAAACAAAGTATTTTAAAAAACGTTGTTTTGGTTTATTTTATTGTTTTCTCAGGGATTTTCCTGTGCCTCCTTAAGGGCAATGAAGATGGGGCTTCCTGCCCAGGGCCATCTGCCCACCCACTGAACCAGGGGTTCCCCTCCAGCTTCACCCAGCAGCACTTCACCTTCCTTTCCTATATTGCTGGAATTTTTTCTCAGCTAGGGAGATGGATTGTCCAAATATGCTTTTTTTTTAGTGTGCAGTTGGACAAAACACTGCTGGAGATCATTCTGTTCCAGAATGTCAGGGCACCTCAGAACAGCCTTCAGGGATTCTACAAAGGAGAAGTACAGTTCCCTTCAACCCATTTTATAAGTTATTTTACTACAAAAATATTTAAAAACAAGTGTCCTTGCAATTAAGCTACCCAGCTGCAGGGTTTTACCCTAAAACATAATTAATTTTGTGTTTTTAGGGGTTTTTTGTAATCACTGGTCACACACCACAGGAGCAGCTGCCTTTGCAGAGGGCAGGAAGGCTGGCTGATAGCAGCTCACCACAAGAACTTTCTGTGACAAAGAAAAGGCTGCGGGGGAAAGAGAAACTAAATATAAACATGAGATAATAAAAATATAAAAATGAAAATTACATAAACACAACTTTAAAATAAAAGTATTTTTTCCATTAACTAAAAATTTTTAAATAATTTCAGAATAAAATAATACAGTGCTTTTCCTACTGGGCCCTTTGTGTTTATCCTCCTATTTAGCCTATTTCTGGCTGCTGGTATGTATTGGGGCAAATTTCTGCCTTTTTTTTTTTTTTTTTTTTTTTTTTTCTTTTTTTTGATGTCTAAGGAAAAGGCATCATTTTTACCTCTGTAAAAAGGTGTTGCGTTGGGATACTGTGGCACTGACTAAAACCTGGGATTAACACCAAAAAAACCCTTAGAAAAGGGAGGGAGAAAGATTATTGTAGGCTGGAAATTGGTGGTTGTTCCATGCAGTATTCAGAGAGTCCCAAACTTGGAGGAAACATAGGTCTAGATGGTGTAAAAGGATACATCAGGAGAGTGAGGATGGGCCTGCAGGTGAAAAAGTCAAAATAAAATAAAGTAACAAAATAAAATTCATTAGCAGCCTGCATGAAATCAAGATTCTTACCTCTTCCTGGGCAGGAGCTGGGCAACCCTTAAGCGCATTGGCTCTCTCTGCCCCAGGATAAAACAGAGGCTAAATATTGTGTCAAAACCAGCAGAATAAGTCACATGGAGCAAAAGGCATTTCAAGTCACTCCCAGCCTATATTTTGGGGAAGAAACACCAAATGTCACCTGTCTCCTCCCCACCTGCCTGTGGTCACACTGATCCAGCTCCTAACATGCTTCAACTGCACAGTCAAAAATCTTATTTAAAAGCTTTTTGAAACGATTGTTTATTAATTCTGCTTTCACAGATGTTTAGCACAACCACCAAACTCACAGATGTTTCTACACCTCCAGGTGTGACACCTTTTCCTAACTGCAGGACACCACCTTCTATTTACAAGGGAAGGGTGTAGAATACATACGTACATACATACATACATATATATATGTATGTATATATGTATATGTATGTATATGCATATGTACGCATATATGTGTGTGTGTGTATATATATATATATATATATATATATATTTATATATATGTACAAACAAAAAAGCAGATAAAAGCCCCAGCCAATACCATTTCCTGAAGCCAGATGCAGATGTGAGTGCATAGTTCACAAGGCAAGGGGTTGTCCAAGGACAGTGTCACTTTTGGGCTGCTCCTGGGACCTTCTGAGCAACCATGGCTGGGGAAGTATTTTATGCTGATTTAAGGCATCTTGGGGATGGTTCTTCAGTTCAGAAGCATCATGGTAAGTCCTATTTTGGGGGGGAAATGCTTGTTTAAAATTTTTGCAAGATTTTTGTATTTGTTTACTTTCAGGTTTGCTTGCTTCTTCATCTCCATGTTGAGGTTTCCAAGATCATGGAGAACATTTTTGTGGGTTATTTCTTCTAAGGTAGGATCCTGGCTTGAAAAGAGGGGAAAGAGAAAGGAAGGGATGGGAGCATGTGTCAGATATCTGGAAGCCATTTTGCTTCCAAGACTCTTCACCTGGGGGCCAAAATGGGTGCCAAGAAACCCAGTAAGAGCCAACACACCTGGATGGGAAGGAAAGCTGCTGAGATCCTGTCTGGAATTCTGGTGGAGATGAGAGCTGGAGTGACATTTGTCTCACCAACTTCCAGCTCTGCCATGAGCTCTAAATTAAGCCAATTTCAGATGGTCTCCCATCCCCCAAGGTCCCCCAAGATCTCCCATCATTGGGTGCCTAAGGGTGCTTCTGAGGCTCCTGCAGCCCCTCCTCCACCTGAGAAACCACCCTCAACCTAGACTACATCAGTGCTGATTTACTTTTTTGGAGGAAGCAAGAAGCTGTAAACTTCTGCTTAAACTCACCAGCTTGACAGAGGGGCTTTTTTATTATTATTATTTTCCCCTCTAAATCCCCAGTTTTTTCATCTTTCATTTTATAAAGCAAATGTGGCTCTTTCAGCCCCTGCCTTCTGTCCATGGTGGCACAGACTCCTTCTCATAGCCAGGGGGCTGGGGCAACTCATCCTACTGGTCCTGGTGGTGGTGCTGAGTGTGCAGGGTGAGTAACCAGCTCTTATCTACATCTCACACTCCAGTGAGCAACCAGGGAGGGGAAATTGGGGTTTATTTCAGCATTTCAGTCTTTGGAAGGGACAAGGTTGTCCTGTAGAGATGCAACATCACCCATCAAGAATAAACCCATTATGAGTAAACCTGAATTATACCCATAGCTATCAAACAAGGGTGAAGAATACAAGCCGCATTTTTCAGGCTGGCTTAAGAAACTGTATGAGAAAGTGAAACCAAATTTTGTGGGGTTTGTGGTTTTATCTCCAAATGGCTGCAGCTTCTCACCCTGGATTACTGTTTCAAGTTTTTCAGGGCTCCCCACAGCCAGTGGTGACAAGCGTTACACAGCTAGGCAGTGGGATCCAGGGAAGGAACCAGGTGGAGCAGTGCATGTTTTCATCCCTGGTGCGGTATTTCTGCAAGCCCCAAGGGGACAGCCCCACAGGTAATCCCCCTTCCCATCCAAGTCTGCTGGGAGATGCTCAGGTGAGACCTTTGTAGGGGTCTTCTACTGAAAGGAGAGAAACCCTTAGACCCTTGGGGTTGTGAGACCACAAGGGTTATTTGACAAAGAGGAGTCTTGCAAGGAAGAATCCTCTTTTCCATGCAATTTTTGCTGATTCCTCCTCCATGGATGAGCAGCATCACCCTAGGGAGGAGGTTCCTTGCCACTCTTCCTCCACCAGACAATAACGTCCTTGTGGTCACCCAACCTCAGTAACTTTTCTTCTCTCCAATTGCTGGCAAAACCACATAGATGTGAAAAACTCAGCAATGGGGAAAGAGCTGGGATGTGGGATGGGGTATCCCTCAGTACCTTCAGTTGGTGGCTGGGGAATAACCTGACAACTCTTCAGAGTGTCTCATGGCCTTTTCTCCTCTTCAGCCTATGCTGGCTGCAAGCTGTGTCCCCATGATTGGCAGCTCCATGGGAAAAGATGCTACTGGCTTTCTGAGGAATTGGGAAACTGGACTCAAGGTATGAAAAGCTGTGAGAACCAGAACTTCCAGCTGGTGGTGCTCCAGGACAAGAAAGAAAAGGTAAATAGGGAGAAGAAGGCTTAAAAAGGACACAAAAATCCTGATTTTTAGGTGGGCAGGGAAGAAAAATGTGCCTATGAACAGGAGGGTTTGGGGAAGCATTCAAAGTATGGGGGAAATTCATGTCTCAGTGACTCTAGGAGTCAGATTTACTTTGTGAATTTTATTGCCATGAAACCCTCCAGTGAGAGATTTTGGGAGCAACTGTCACTTCTATTTTCCAGGAGCACATCAAGACTGTTACAAGCAAGAGCCCACCACCAGTGTGGATTGGATTAAGGTCACATCAGAAGGTGTGGAGATGGGTAGATGACACACATTTCAACCCCAAAATTTGAGTGTATCCACAGTCCGTTGGTATAAACAGCAGCTTTGCTCCATATCAGACCCAGATCATGCCCTGACCAATCTCTCCAAGATATGGGAGTTTATGCAAGTGTTTCATATTCCCCCCAGCAAAGCTCTGTAGAACAAAGGCTGGGGAACTGTACCAGAGCACAGTAAGCCCACATCTCCTACCAGACCCATGCAATAACATGGCTTTTTATGCTCCACACATGCTCCTTGAAGATCTTACTGCAGGTACAGCAACTCTCCGCAAATCTGGTCACCCTCCAGTAAGAAATGATGCGTGCATGGTGAGACAGTGTAGGAAAAGGGCAGAACAACCCAAACTCACCTCTCCTTTTCTGCAAGATTTGGAGACTTTCCTCCTCTTCAGCAATACAATTTTTGTTTTACAGGCTTGGCACCTCTCTGCACAAGATGGATGATGGGTGTGGGACACTGAGAGCCAAGGACTTTGAAGTTAATAGATGTGATGCTGAACACAAGTGGGTTTGCAAAAAAAAGCCTTTCCTGCTCTGCTCTGTGACAGCAGACAATGGAGAGAAAAGTGATGCCTCCTTCTGACAAATACCCACCCCAAAATGCCCATCCCACAAGACACTTGCTGCCAATATTTGGGGTGAAATAGCCCCATCCTTACAGTTACAGCTTTGCAGGAGATTTCAGGGTTTGCAAATCCTCTTACCGTGATGATCAAGACCAGTTTTGGGGGACAGATGAACCCCTGAGCTGGAGAATCAGGCCTCAGGCACAGTGTTGATAGAGCTGTGGCATCAATAAAAGCTTATCAAACTAGTTTGCTTCAATTTATTGAAATAACACAGGCAAGAGCACAAGTGGCATATCATGCAAGGTTCATATATAAACATTGCAAATTTCAACTCAAAAAAGCTTTTGTGAGTGGCAGATATTACCTGTATGCATCTCTTCAGGCCCAGCTGAGAGTGTCAGCACACTGATGCAGGCAACTGGGTGGATGTGGGCAGCTGGTTTTGGTTGGTTTTGTTGTTTTTACCAAATTTCCTCCCCACTCTTTTTTTGATCTCCTTCAAATGGTAGAGAAATCTGCAAGAGGCAGGGAAACTTCTTCAGCTCCCAATGGGAAGGGAAGGGAAGGGAAGGGAAGGGAAGGGAAGGGAAGGGAAGGGAAGGGAAGGGAAGGGAAGGGAAGGGAAGGGAAGGGAAGGGAAGGGAAGGGAAGGGAAGGGAAGGGAAGGGAAGGGAAGGGAAGGGAAGGGAAGGGAAGGGAAGGGAAGGGAAGGGAAGGGAAGGGAAGGGAAGGGAAGGGAAGGGAAGGGAAGGGAAGGGAAGGGAAGGGAAGGGAAGGGAAGGGAAGGGAAGGGAAGGGAAGGGGTGTTCTAAGAGATTTGGTTGATATTCAAGAATCATCTCCTACAAGATCAAAAAGCTCCATCACAACAAGTAGGAAATGAAAGACAAGTTGGAGTCTGGAACAATTATGTTGTTGTCCACTCTTTATTACCTCCGAAATGTCATGGCAACTGGGAAAGATTCCTGAAGATTGGAGGAAGAAAATATGTTATTTCTATCTTCAAGAATGGCAACATGAAACATCAAGGCTACTACAGGCAGACCAGCTTCACCACAATCTCTGGGCTGGGAAGATAAAGGAACAACTAATCCTAGAAGCCATTTTTCCAAACAGGTGAAGCACAACATGGTAGTCAGGAATAGTCAACACGGATTTACAAAGAAGAAGCCATTCTTGATTAATCTGAAAACTTTCCACAATGTGGATGATGTAACTGTTTTGGTGGATGATGGGAGAACAGTGGAAGTTGTTTACCTCAACTTCAGTAAGACTTGTTACACTGGCTCCTCTAACAGACTCACAGAACAACTGGCAAAATACAGGTTAAATAAGCATACAATGAAGTGGCCCACCTGCCAGGCCCAGAGTGTTGTGATCACTGGTTTAGAGGCAAGTAATTTGTGGCGTATCCAAGGGGTCAGTGTTGGGACCAGCACTGTTAAATATCTTCACCAATAACCATGAGTACATCTTTCAACAAGTACACAGTACACAACTAGAAGGACTAGCTGATCTATAAGGTGATTGTAGATCAGAGAAAGGTAAGATTCAGAAGGTCTTGGACTGACAGAAAAAGGATATCTGAGAGAAATCTCTTTAAGATCAACGAGGATGAATGCAGAGGTCTGCATCTGGGGAGGAATAACACATAGTTACATGCTGTGGCCTGGCTGACTAAAAAACAGCCCTGCAGAAAAAGATTTGAGGGTTTTGGTGAACAACAAGCTGACCATGAGACAGTGACGCAAGCTGATGGCAAAGGCAGCCAACAGTCTCCTAGGCCACATTAAGAAGGTAATTGAAAGCAATGTGGAGGGAGGTGGTCTTTTGTCTCTACTCAGTACTAAAGCTACGCATGGAACACTGTGTCCAGCTATATGAGCCCCCTAATACAAGAACAAGGTGGACTTACTGGACAGTGAAGGACTACAAAGATGACTAGAGGACTGGAACATCTTCCATATGAGGAAAGCCTGAAAGAGCTGAGACTGCTCAGCCTGGAGAAGAGAGGCCTGGGGGTGTCTTACCCACATGTTGAAATACCTGAGGGGTTGGAATGAAGGGTACAATGCCAGGTTCTTTTCAGTGGTGCTCAGAGACATGAGGCAATGAGCATGAACTGAAAACCATGGAATTCCATCTGAATGCAAGAAAACACTGTTCTACTGTGAGGCTGGTCAAACACGTTGCCCAGAAAGGTTATAAGACATTCAATGAGCAACTGGGCATGATCTTGAACAACAAGTTCTAGTTGACTCTGTGTGAGCAAGGGAGTTGGTTTCATGAAATGTTTTCCAATAGAAACAATGATGTTATTCTGAGATTGGGTGGTTGTCTATGACTATCTAATGTAAGGATATAGGGAAGATTAAGCCAAGCTTTTTTTCAGAGATACATAGTGGAAAGTCAAGAATAAATGGTGTAACATTTAATTCGATGGAGGGAAAACTTTTATTTACCATGGTGGTGGTCAGCCCAGAGTGGCTATGGATTCTCTGTCCTTGGTGTTGTGGTTTGACATGGAAGTGAATTTTTTCAGGAAGTTGGGTCAAACCAATCAGTGGTCAGGTTTGGATATTGGCACCTGGAGTGACCACTGAAGGTATCGGCATGCCTCTGAAAACACAGGGGGTTAAAAGCAAGAACTCCCAGGAGAGCTCTCTCTTTGGTTCCGGTCAGAGTGCCGTGCAGACCTCCCCTGCCCAGTCACGGGCTGGGTGGGGGAAGGGAAGCCATGTGGCCTGGTTGAAGTGAGCTGAGGGGGCTGAAGGACTGGAACCAGGCCAGCTCCTGTAGACAGAAGGGTGGAGAGAAGCGAAGACACCTTTGTCCCCCACCCCACCCCCAACCAGAGGGAAGAGACAGAGAGTCTGGACGGCATCTATAAATTTGCCAGTAGAAGAAAAGGAAAAGGCAGGGGGAGGTGCCCAGCCTTGGCCTTGGGAATTGACTTCTGGGCAGAGATTTCAGCCATCCGGGGAGTCTGAACTTTTAACCCTTTCCTGAGAAATGAAGGCTTCGTAAAATACTACTCCTCCTTGATTTGAAGTACAAGAGAAACAGTCTGAGATCTGAGATGTTAGAAGAGGAAATTTTTAGGTAGAAGAAGATGATAGATCAGCTTGTGGCTAGACTTTTCTTGTTAGCCATAGACTAAACCAAATTCTCCTGCAACAGAGACTGCATTTTAAGGGGATGAAGTGGTGGGCGAAGAGACCTGTTTCAGTGACTACCAACAGAGGAATAGAGAGAACAGAGAAAAGCTGAAGAGGGTGTCGTGATGCCTTCTGTCTTCAAGAAGAAGAAAATCTCTGTTCTTGAGACCCTCGGCCCCAGGAGAGGGAGAAAACATGGGGGACTGTAGTCCCAAGATAAGATTCTGAACTGTTGTTTCTTTTAGTCCATGGCAAAGCAACCTTAAAAGAACCCTATGAGCAGTCTGTCCATGCACGGTGGTGAGAGCACTGTGACATGGAAAGGAGAGTGTCACACTGACAAATTTTCTCCGGGCAGTTGCCATGTGTGACATGGAAACACAAGGGTGGCAATTGTGTTTCCTGGAGGAGTCTGTGGTGCAAGAGAGACTTCTCTCTCCTTTGAAGGACTGAGTATTAATTATCTGAAGGGTGGCAACTTAATCAAGAATCCTAGGTGGTGTCTCACTGTGGTTTTATTTAGAAATTAAGTGGAAGGAGGAGGAGTGTTTTAGAGGGTCTTCATCCGAGATTTAGTGTCTGTGTTTTTATAGTAGTAATAGTTTAATAAAGTCTTTTTTTCTTTGTTATTAAGCTTAAGCCTGCTCTACTCTGTTCCTGATCACATCTCACAGCAATTATTTGAAAAATTACATTTTCATAAAGGCGCTGGCATTGCGCCAGTGTCAAACCATGACATTTTTGGTTCCCTGACTGGGAAATTGAATTCTAGGCAAAATAAGATAAAAATAAGATGAAGACTGTGAGATAAGATCAAAGAAGAATAAGAGCAAAGAATGTATTAAGTTATAAAGTAAATAGTAAAAATTCAAAAGTAGAAAGTTAGTGTAGGTTATTGTTTTATGTAGAAGTGTGTTGAATGTAATTTTGATAATAATTTTAGAAATGTGTGTTCTCAGAAGCAAAGGGTAGAGTGTCGTGGTTTGACACGGAAGTGAATTTTTTCAGGAAGTTGGGTCAAACCAATCAGTGGTCAGGTTTGGATATTGGCACCTGGAGTGACCACTGAAGGTATCGGCATGCCTCTGAGAACACAGGGGGTTAAAAGCAAGAACTCCCAGGAGAGCTCTCTCTTTGGTTCCGGTCAGAGTGCCGTGCAGACCTCCCCTGCCCAGTCACGGGCTGGGTGGGGGAAGGGAAGCCATGTGGCCTGGTTGAAGTGAGCCGAGGGGGCTGAAGGACTGGAACCGGGCCAGCTCCTGTAGACAGAAGGGTGGAGAGAAGCGAAGACACCTTTGTCCCCATTCAAAACTTTACCACACAAGGCCTCAAGCAGTTTACTCTAACTGCACCTGCTTTAAGGGGGGTTTGGACTAAGTGGCTTCCAGAGGTTCATCTCAAGCTGAAGGATTTCATGCTTCTCCATGGCTGGATTTAAGGAATGTAACTCATAACAGCTCAACATATTTGTGGTAGCACTTCAAAGATACATTATTATTAAATATAGGGTTGTTAAAACATGCATACTGAGAATGCAAGAATAGGACCTGGGCAAAGCCAAGTTACTCTAGATAGCAATCAAGTTAGATTGGAAATACTGATCACCTAAGATATGTTTCTCTCTATACATATATCAGGCAAATAATCAGAAGAACATTGTCCTTGTAATTTTTAGTGCTTTGAAACATTCAGATGGAACACCCCACTGGCTAAACTCAAAGACTTACACATGAAACCCCAGAAACCCTTTCCACCAACTTCAATGACTAAAAAAAGAATTTGATTGATCCAAGTAGAACCAGGAAGACTAATAAGCACTGCCATACCACCAGGTGCCTCAGCCTACTTGGCCTGTCAGTAAGTGCAAACAGGCCCAGAGTTTTCTGAAGGAAGCAGAAGGCCTAGCTCAAAATTATGAAAAAACCTGCTCATTAAATCCTTACCAAATATTGAAATGTACAGCTTGGTTGATGTCCAAAATAAAAGGAGAAGGTTAAAAAGAAAAATATTTTTAATGTATCTAAATGTGTCTTTTGAATTCGATATTCAGGAATTTCTTTTCCTTTCCTAAATATTCCCAACTCATTAATCTGATTTCCACCAGAAATTTGTCTTTGATATCTAGATACAAATGCAATTGTAAAAGTAGACTCAAATAGACTCTGTAATAGGTTGTACAAATTGTAACCAGATCTTCATCCTTACCATAAGTGCTTACCTTATTTTTCCTTCTGTACTGAAGTGGAAGCTCCCCAATATTTGTCTTTGTGCAGAACTCTATTTTTGGTGCTATTCCCTTGATAATAACTGTTAATCACTACATATGCATCATTCTTATAATCAGAACACTTCAAGACCTCCATTGAAACTGCATAATCAGAAGTGACTAAAGGAGGCACTTTAGCCAAAGAAGCCTTGCAGCAAGTTCACCACAAAATAACAGTGGCAAAGGAGTTTTCCTATGAAAAGCAGCACTTTGATTTTAGTCTGCTCTCTCAATTGGTATATACTGTGCCAGAAGGGGAACATGATGCACAAGGCCAGCATGTTCCAAACATTTACTTCAGGCACTGACCCAGACTCTTGGTAGTGACTTTGATACTTCCTCATAAAGCCAGTATTGTGAAGAAAGGTGAGAAGAAACTCCTGATCTACAAAAAATATATACAGTTCTTAACTGTGTAATTAGCAGCTCCTTTTGTACAGTGGTGGACTAGGTTAATTCAAAGGACACTTTGTAAAACAATGTGAAAAAGAAATTCAGATTTGCCTTTCAAGGCAGTTAATGCTATGAAAAATACTGTAAAGACACTAATAATGCCTGACAACAACAACAACATCCGCTCACTTATCTTAGACTTTGAACTGTGCACTTCTAGCAGCTCCTCTCCTTGTTCTACAAGAATGACAGGGAAATCATGGTACAATACCTTCAAACTTCATTTTCCCCTACCCCTATGCAAAGAGGATAAAATATAAGCAGTAGTGATAAAGAAGGAAATAAATAAGGTACATATGGTAGGAAATACGATGACATATTAGTAATTTGAGTGCAGCATCTGGTCCAGATCCAACCATAGAAATGAGGTGATGCTGCCATTTCTCCCTCTGGATCTGAGCTAGTTTGGGGGTACCCCCAAATCACTTGTTCCTTTACGAACATGTTACCACCTTCTTTGTCTTCGTCAGGTTTTCAAGGACCAAGCTGAAGACTTGTACAATGTAATCTTTAGTTAACTTGAGCATATATTTCTAAATTTCTATTCCAAGTGTATGGAAAGTATTCCTGTATTAGGCAGAACTTTGTAACTGTCTGTTATGAAAAAAAAACACAATAATTTTTTTAAGTCTAGTATTTCTATACTTGCAACTTATACATAATATCTGATTTTATGATGTGAAATAATGCCCTTACTAGTTTGTAGAGTAAGCACAAGAACCTTCTGAATGAATCAGTGCAAAACTGAGTCCACAGGAAAGATTATCCTCCCTGTTCAAAGCTATTGTATGCTGAAATACACTCATATTAATAAAACTGAAGTCAGTTTCATTGTTTCTTTTGCATAATCTAATCCATGATGTAGTGAAAAGTATGAAAATATAATTATTCTAGGCTGCTGTTGCTCCTTCTGGAAACAATGAACCCTAGAAAGAATAGGCAGTGGGAGGCCTTACAAAACTACAAAAATAAAAGACGCTCAAGAGAAGAGTGAGAACAGGCAAATTGAAAAAAAAAACAAGGTTTGTACATGAGATAAAGAAAATGGACAGAAATCTGGCATCCCCAAAGGCCACTGGTACAAAGAATCTTGAAAATCTTTTAAGTGACTGGACCTTTCACACCATCTGTGGATGAAGGCATATAGCTAAACATAATGTTTTGTTATTAGATCTTCTACTGGCCTACAGTGTGTAACAAACAAATTTAATTGTAAGGATACCCCGTTCTTGGTACATTCTCTCAGCACTTCTATATTCAAAAGTGCACAGGAGCATTCCCCTTTGCTGAAAAGGATCAAAGAGATAGTCAAACCCCAGTCCACACAAAATTGTCACTATCACTCCAGTCTTTCCTTCTTCTGACAGATATGATAAGCACTAGTTTCAGGCAATTTACTGGAAAATAAGGAGAAACTGTCATCACTAATTCTTTATCCATACCACAACAGGCAGGAGTCAGCTTGCATTCTGGGAACAGAAAGTCTCCTGTGATCCCTTCATAAAATGCACAGTCATCCCCTACTGAAAGAAGAAAGACACACCTATTAAAAATAGCTGTCAGGGTTGTTACATGAATTGTCATCACTGTGCAATGAAGACTTCATAAATTTACAAATGTGAATGAATGAGTGAATGTTCTTGACAGACTACTGCTCATCTCACGCATAGTGATGCTTTCAGAAGCAGGTGGTAGTTGGAACATTAGTGGGCCTAGGAAGTGTGGTAATGGATGGTACATATTCTGCAGGATTAAGAATTGTTTGATGCTGGAAATGTTTAAGACAGCAGCTACTTTTTAGCGTACTGTCCTCCTCTATGGTCAGGGAACATTTCAGTTTGCATTCCTGAGAGCCACAGCAAACAAAACCATATGAATACAACAAGCTCAAACCATTTGGTCCTGTATTTGTATATAGGAAAGAACACAACATCAGGGTTTTCTGCCTGCTTGCCTAAAAGAATAACTACTCCAGAAAATGGCTTATTTACTATATCCCCAGAACTCTTACTTTGCTGCAGCTGATTACTTTGTTTTCTGAACCAGAAATGAAGAGAGTAAGAGGTTGGGAAACCATTTATGTTTGCACTAGATTTGAAAGATTTGGTTTAGCAGAGCAGTCCTGGAGTTTGATGCTGTCATTAACTTTCAAAGCACCACAGAGAATTCAGAGTATGTTGTGGATGGACACAACTATAAGATTTGAAGGCAGAGTACTTATTTAGGTTGTAGACAATGTTCAGAGCTGTGATAGAGAATGTTGTGGTAGATCATATTTTATAAAATATGTATAAGGCATGTGTTTATACACAGATTACTAAATCTTGATCTTGATTTCTTGATGATTTCAGTACAATTAGAAGTTGGCTTACACAGGGAAAAGAATTAAATATTCTAATCTGCCTGCTGCAGGAATAAAATGAAAAATTTTGATATGAAATTACAACATTCTAATGTTTGTTCAGCAGATGTGTCATCATAAAGTAGTGTTGAACGACAATCATCATAATTTTCAAAATGTATTTCCTTCAGAGAGCCAGCATGTAGTAAATGAATATTGTGTAATTTGGCCAACAAACCATACAGCATGCAAGCAGTGTCCTACAGACAAGGCACAACACTCAACAACTTTGGCTTTGATGAAAGCATGGCATTACCAGTACACAAACCCTAATCAAATGGGGGACCAGTAAAACTGCATGGAAGTACAGCTCAAAGGATAGCACTGCAGAGGTGGATAACAAAAGTTGCACTGATTAACTGACTTGCCTTACATATATGTGCAAATTTCTGTTTTGTTCCCTAGGGATCTCACTGCTTTTGTCTGAATTCCAAGACTGGCAGCTGGTTATCATACAGGTAGCTGTGTAAAGTTGAGTGCAGATGATGATGCAGATGATGCAAGCTATCCTGGTTACTTTCACAAGAGAAAACATGCTTCATGTTTTATAACATAAAGCATATGTGGGACTCTGCCTATGCGGATGGGAAAAAGTAAGGTACCCCAGGTTACCATGACCAGATATGATGTGCCTGGGATTGTATGTACTTAAATGAGGGAGATGAATTGTCCTGGGTTACCATAGTAAAGTCTTGTCAAGCCCTACACCAAACTTGTCTTTAGTTCTTTTCTTCCCAGAAGCCTATTAACTGTGATCTGAGTAAAAGAGGTCAGTGCTGCTCCATACAGGTGGCACAGCCAGACAAAGAAAATACTTTCATAAGCTCCCACCACAGGAGGCAAGCTATATGGCCCACTGTCAAGTATCTGGCTTAGAAACTATAGCAAGGGTTTTGCCTTCCTGAGGCGTGATATTAATGGACATTCTGCTATAAAAGCTGTTGCTGCCTTCACTTGGACATGTTCTGTGTCTTTACAGAAGCGGGATATATTCACTTCTAATCAGAAGAAAAACCCTGCAAACCATGCTACAAGGCTGACAATTTTCAGTAGAATTTAATAATGAGACTACCATATTTGATCGTATTCCAGATTCCATCTTTTTTAGTCACACTGCTTTTCTGCCTTTCTAATGGATCCCAGCTTTACAACAACCAAGAAAAACTTTTGTGAGCTTTTGACACTCTGAAAAGAAGGCAATACTAAGTTTTGCCAAATGACGTCTGACTTCTGCTGTACCAGGGACATAAGTAGGCACTGATTCCTCTTGTGAGGAATACATTTTGCTTTTGTCAGTATCTTTTAAATTTAAAAAGTTGAAAGAAGATAGTATACCCTGCAGTACAATAAGTAAGCCACATCTCAAAGCTGCATATTTTTGCAGAGCCAAACAACAACAAGAATGAAAACAGATGACATTTGATGGATGAAGGATATGTCAGTACTATGCAGAATAAAGAATAGATATTCTAAAGGGTCAGAATATGCTGGTGATATTGTTAAATCCTTTGCCATTACTTAAAAGAGTCTCATCCCTTTTAGAGGTATTACTGATCAGTCTTTTCTGTTCTGACACACAGAAAAAAAATATACTATGCTGAGAGGACAAACAAGCTTTATACACTACACCTAGTTATCTGACAGCATGATACCCACAAAGCTTGTATGAAAGTAATCATACAAGAAAATGAGCACTCTCTGTACTAAGCCAGATCACTCTATTTTTTTGCCTTGTTTAGGCTTTTCTATAGAGATAATAATAGATTATCTCAATTTAGTCTTTGCATCCTCCTTCTTCAGTATCACTGATGTTTTTGAACCAGGAAAAATGTCACAAATTAGCCTTTAATATATCAGCAACTCTTCAAAGCATAAAGCAAAAAGGAAAGGGAAAGATGACTATCTCAAGCAAAATATCTTGAAAAATAAATACCAAATGTACAAGAATATTTGTTACACAGGGAACATCAAGTATATTTTTAATTTGCTGAAACAGAATAATAACTGATTTTAGTAAATAGCCCGCAGTTTTAGAACATACATGGATGCTCCATAATCAGTTACCTCAACAACAGCACTCATCTGCCACCCAGTGTCCCTTTGCCTTTTGCCCATCTTACAAGAACGCACAATATGAAGCCTGAAGATGACTATCTAACAAGATGAACTTTACACTATTTTGTTCTGTTGAATGTAACCAGAAAACTAGACTCCTATCAGAAACAAGAAAATTAGGGTGAAGAAACTAAAGCATCCTGACTGATCCTAACAAATTATTCAAATTATTCAAATCAGAAAAGAATTTCTTTTCTACTCAAGTGTGTACCCACAATACACAAGAAATTATGGAGTAGAAAGAAGTACCAGTGGAGGAGGTCCTTAAATTTATAAGGGAGAGAAAGCTTGGTGGCATGACATAAAACTAACACTAGTATCCTTAGTATCCTGATACTAATATCCTTTACAGTATCAAATCAATTAGCATATGGAAAAATACTTACTTGCCTATGGAAAAATATTTACTTGCCTATTACCTGAAGACACAAGATGAGTTAATTCAAATTTTATTACATAAAGTTGGAGTTGAAAAACTAACTATAGCAGGGTGTCTGAATGATAGAATAGATTTACTATTTACACCTGGGACAGTAATCAAAAGCTACCCTTACAGAAAGGAATGGAGGAAGGACAGCAAAGGAATCAGAAGAGTGGACAAATGATAGGTGAGAAAGGAGATAGATGCAGACCTGCTTTCTACTTTGGTTCCTTAAGTATTTGTTCTAATATTATTATCATTATTATTAGAATAGATACACACATAAAAGTAATATCAGGACAGTCAGTCTCTGTGATTGACACCTGAAGGATTTACAATCCATCAAGACAATGGGACAGTCAATGGCTTCTGCCTGAGCTTATGTTGATTTTACAGGAATGGCTTGCTCCAGAAGGACAAAACTCTGAAACCCTAATAAGACAAAGGAATTCCAAGTGAATTAAAGCTAAGGGATTGAAAATATTTTAACAAAACATGTGCTTCTGTAGGTATGCCTGACTGTTGAAAGTTCACAAGCAATGGCAAAACAGAATGTAGACAGGCCATTGTTACAAATTTTTTTTCTCTTCCCCGTCTGCCTACAAACAATAGGTTTTGGTTTTTAAAAGACTGCCTAACCATTAAATGTGACATGACTTGTCACAGACTTCAAAACACAAAATTGCTGATAGAAAAATAAAAAACACAGTGTCAGGTTAGCCTAGAGTGTCACACTAAGTGCCAGAACACAGCCTGTCCTAAAAATGGAAAAATCATGTAATTGATTTGAGGGAAGCTTGCTTATAAAGGTTGACATTCAAATGGCTCAAATAAGTGCAACATAAAGGGGGACTAACATGTACCAGGTCATGTACTCTGGAAAGACAGTCAGAAAAACAGACTCACTATGTGAATACATGGATCTACTTTTTCAGTTTTAATTATCAGCTATTCAAATATCATACTTACTTTCTGTATTTTGCTTTCTGTAGCAGGATCTAAAGCACCTTCAAACACCTTTGGGAAAACAGTAAGAAGCAAAGAAATTCATTAAAAAATTAGCATTCACAGGAACACTTTAATACCTATTCAAAATAATTCTCTCATTTTTTGCCAATACACCACTGAGCAAATAACTTAGGTAATATTATATATTACTGAGTACTTTAGGATGTGGTTTACATTTTTAAAGTTATGCATCAACTTCAGAACAGCCTGTAATTTGTAGGGAAAAAATACCAGGTTCACAGTACCCTAAGTGCAATTCTTTGAACTGTAAACCAGAAGAACCACAAGTACAATTAGGAATATATGTTTGAAAAACACTTGAATTCTTGGCCAATCCTACAGGACACATCCTGGATTAAAAGATTAAAAGCTGTAACTCTAAACACCTTAAAGGACAGTAATTTTCCACCTGGGCAAATGAGAAAATGTATGGAAGTTTTCCTTTGTGTTTCTGTGTATTATGTAAAGCATGTTTGAATATCTTATAAAAACAAAATTAGTTAAGATGTCACCTGTGAAATACCTTTGTCTGCCTTTAGCTCTTGTCTATTTTACTACAATGAATTATGTCTTATTGAAATACTCTTTGCGCACCTTGGAGTGAAATTCTGACCCCTTTGAAGTAAATTGGAATTTAACCACTGATTTTATTTGGGCATAAACATCAGATATTCTACCCATTTAGAGAAGATGCATTCAGCTGCATTCCTCGTTTCATTAATATTTGCTACTCTTTTTTTTTTTTTTTTTTTTTTTTTTTTTGTGACGGCATCACCTTCCTTCTTCAAATTACACCAGTGTTTTCAGACAAAATTTTAGCAATAGTCTTTTCTAAAGAGGGCTGACCTAAGCCATGTTTTCTCTAAGAAAATGTGCTGCTTCACTGTTTGTCAGCACCTACTAATGAAGGTCACAGGCACAAAAAAAAACCCTAATGTGTAGTAAGACAAAAGATGAACTTACCTAGCAAGACCTACTTCATGTGAATTACTTTACTGTTAGCAAAAGTAAACATGAGAAACTACTCTTCTGTGGAATTAAGTTGTATTTCCCACTTCTGGTCATAACATGGCTGTGGGGTTTTACTACATAGAGATCAAAGAGTCGTGTTCAGAGTTGTGTTTGCCTTGAGACAGTGAAAAGGCCTTAATGAGAATTATACTTTAGTTTGCATATGTAGTTTTCCATTTGTGTCAAGGACAACCACAGGGGAAAGAAAAAGCAATCATGCTACAGGAAAGCAAAAGAAGGGCTTTTCACCAAAGAAAAGCCTCTTTGCGAGCCAGATGTAAACAATTTTAGAGAAACATACAGGTAGTAAGAGTAATTTGAAAAACAATCAAGAAGACTTTGGATCAAATAGATAAGAAATATACTGTTCCTCTAAATTTATTGCATTCCTCTTTTACAAATGGCTTCAGCATGGGCTTGCATAGGCACAGCCATGCTGTCTTACACCATTTTTAAAAAAACAATATTCAAACACAACATACATTAACATATGGTAAGGTACAGGTAAAACACTGACACTCCTCTTATCATCAGTTCCAGGTGTTTGAGTGACATGTAAAAGGGCACCAAAAACACTTGTCCCTCATTTATTTAGACCTTCCTTTACATCATATGTCTTCTATACAGACTGAAATCTTAACAATGATAGCTGTATTATAATTAGGGTGTGATATTGATCCCAGATCAATCATATCTGAATCAAAAAAACTTCAATTACCCTCATATAGACTGTTGTTATTACTGATATTAGGTAAGAACTGTCCATGTGGGAGATGACCTCTTATTATCACTTACGTCAAAGTTCCAGATCATAAAATCTTAAAGAAATGTGAAGTTCCGTTTGAGGAATGAGCCTAATAATGCATCTTATTATGTTGAGAAATATGTGAAACAAGAATAACTTATCACTTGTAAAGAGAAATAAGATTGCACCTGAATTACATCTTATACAAAACTTGAGACATCAGTTTCTAGCCCAAGGCATGCAATAAACCAAAGTCACCTTTTCAAAGCACACCTTATGAGACAACAGAGGAGTAACAGGAGGAAGGCATTCATTCTGCCTTTCTGTGTTGATCCAGGATGCACAAACTGAGAAATATGTTGGTTTCTCAGCCAGAAACACACCAGGAAAGTAAAGGATACTTTCACGTGAAACTCCTTGGTCTAATCTTAGGCATGTGCACCAGCCCAAGTCTGCAGGACCCTATCTTAGAAGGGACTCAGTGGCCCTTGGCTTTACTGCTGATAACCTCAAAAGGGTGCCAGGTTAAGAGCTATCACTGGGAGTTCTCTCATTTTGTATTTTTGGCTTTTATCATCCCCTGTAACAGGGACTAAACTTCATAGGCCTTAGCATTACACAGAAACATTTGATTACAAGAAAATGACTGAGTGAAAAACATATTTTTTTTTTCTTCTATCTGATGAGAACTGTCACGAGCAACATACTAATATTATCCCTTTGGCCACAGCAGTAATCCCTTTTGTTAAATAAGCAACACACAGCAACAGGTCCCTTATCTTCCAATTTAATCTAGTTTTCCTGGCATATTTTTCTAGCAGACTTTACACCTGCGACCCCCAAAGAAGCAGTCAGCGCCTCCTGTTTGGAGGGAGAGCTAAATAGCCAATCCACGGGTAAAAAAGAAGGACTACAACGACGGCACATTTTAATCTTTACAGGGGTGCTATCACAAAGGTATGGCCTCATTATATTTCCATTCCCAGATGAGAGACAAGCTATTAAAACACCCTAGATAGCACCCCAGGAGCTCTCAGGACAGAAGGATCGTACGTACATACATGTACACGCACACACACTCACTCTCACACACAGACGTTGTAGTTTGCCAGCGCCGTGCGCCAGCCTGCAGGAAGGTGAGCGGCCTTCCAGCGGCACGGAAAAGGCAGGGTCAGGGAAAAGTATAGGGACAGGTGACAGCACAGGACAGGGGCAGCTGCAGGGTCAGAGACAGCGACAAGAGCAAGGACAAGGACGGATGCACGGACAAGGGCGGGTGCACGGCCACGGGCACCGGCAAGGGCCGGGGCGGGGCAGGGGAGGAGCCGGGGCCGAGGCGGACCCGCGGCAGAGCCCGCCCCCGCCCGCCCCGCTGCCTTCATTACCGCCCCTGAGGCGCGCCCGCCCCTCGCTCCTCCCGACGCGCCGAGGCGGGCGCTCCCGGTCGCGCTCCGATCGGCGGAAGTGTCGCTACCCCACTTCCGGCGATCGGGTCGCGCCGCCGGGACGGCAACGGACATGGCGCTGTGGCTGCCGCGATCCCGGGACGGCGGCGCCCCGGAGGAGGAAGACCAGGAGCGGGCACAGGCTGCCGCCTTCCGCCAGCGCTTGCCGGAGGTGCAGGTACGCCCGCTGTCCCTACCCCTCGCACCGTTTCTGGCGCCCGGGGACGCGGTGTGGGTCGGTGCCGGGCGGCGCGGCCCGCGGAGGGGCAGCGGCGGGACCGGGATGACCGTGTCGGGACGGAGCTGTGCGGGAGCGCCCGCTGGGCCGAGAGCCGGCGGGGACAGGTGGGGCCTGGCGGGCCGCCCTGGGTAAGAGCTCCACCGCGGACAGGCGATGCGGAAGGAGCTGGGTTGGAGTTATCCCAACGTCCCCGTGCCCAAGGAGCAGATAGGTAGGCGGTGCGTTTCTCTGTTGGCCAGGGCGAGGCGGCGATTTATAAACGCGTTGTAAGGAATTCTATGTGGTCTCGCAAGCAGCTGCCATTACGTTACTTTTCCAACGGTGGAGTTTTATTCTTGTTACTGCAGAAATAAAAATGCTGTAATTCTTAAACAAAGTTGGAACAGTAAGTTTGATTTACTTGCGTTAAAGTTTCCTTCAGATAATCTCTCACCAGTTGTCCTTCGTGTGCCCCTACCAGAGGCTATCAGCACTGCAGATTTCATAACGTGGCAATGGAAGGCTGAGGAACTGATGCATTTTTATTCACTCTTGGTGGAAAAGGCTTGGCATATTACTGAGTGTGAATTCTGAGCACACACGTGGAAATAATATAAACAGGGTTGTTTAAGATTTCCCTTTTCTCTCCCAGCTATGACTGGTGACATCCTCAACAGATTTGACCTAAAGGAGCATGTGTTTGTGCTGGGCCTTGGCTGCTTTATAGCTTAAATACCACTTGTATCAGTTCAAGAGAAGATGTTGGCCCTCTTTAGGCACTAATACTGAAATGCAGGCAGCAGTTACTTTACTGTTGTGATCTGACATCATAAGCCCAATACTTTCTTATCAGAAGTGTATATTCAGATTGTTCTCACACTTGGCTGCTGCTAATGTTCCAGCCCCAAGATAGCCAGAGGGATTTCATCTGTGTCAAAAGTATTTTTACAGTCTGGAGACTATTAGTGATAGCAGCACATGATCCATGATTTTGCAAATACACTTAGTAAGGTTAAGGTGACTTGAAATGGAAATCGCTTTCTAGAAGACATACATTGCCATGCTTCATCACTTCTGCTGTTATAATGCTGCATATGTAAGGTGCCTTCCAGGGGCATTATTATTAGCTTTGGGATTTAGGCCAGTCTGCTTCTCTAGAAACTGTAAATCAACAAATTTCTCCCCATAAATAGCATGTCTGATTTTCCTCACAGACATACAGCCAAGGGATTGAATTAGCCTGCCAAAAAGAAAGAGAGTTTGTGAAGCACTCTGTAGAAAGCACATGGAACCTAGCAGAAGCCCAGCAAAAATTTGGTAGTTTAGCACTGCATAATTCAGAATCCTGTGATCAGGAATCTGCTCAAGCAAGGACTGAAGCTGCTGAGTTAAGATGGAGAGAGGAAGAGTGGAGAAGAAAAGAAGAAGCACTAAACCAGAGGGAACGACAGAATCTATGGAACACAGATCCTGTTAGTAAAGAAGTTTTTAATAAGGTACAACCTATATCATTGTGCATGGAAACAAGTGTTAGCCTCTTTTGTTCCTTCTAGTTGTTACTAATCTCTGAGTGTCTTCTGTGTCTTGTACAGCATAAAAACACAGTATGTCACTCACCTCTGTGCCTGGGAAGGTCATGGAATAGACCCTTTTAGGAGTTGTGCTCAGGCACATGTAGGACAGGGAGGTGGTTTGGGACAGCCACACAACTGCACCGAGGGCAGGTCCTGCCAGACCAATTCAGTGGCCTTATCAGTGACCTATGATGTGGTGACAGCATCAGTGGACAGGTGAAGGGTTACAGATGTCATTCATCTGGACATCTGCAAAGCCTTTGATGTGGTCTCCTACAACATCCTTCTCTCTTAAACTGGAGAGAGGTGGATTTGGTGAGTGGACTGTTAGGTGGATAAGAAAGCAGTTAGTTGGTGACATGCAAAGGGTAGGGTCGATGGGTCAGAGTCCCAATGGACACCAGGAGCCAGTGGTGTCTTTCCAGGGTCTGTACTGGGACCAGTGTTATTTAGTATCTTCATTAAAATTAAACAGAGGGATTGAGTGCACTCAGCAAGTTTGCAGATGATACCAAGCTGAGTGGTGGTTATCAGACCTGAAGGAAGCCTTCCAGAAGGACCTGGACAAGATGGAGAAGTGGGTCCATGGGGATCTCATGTGTTTTAACAAGGCCAAATGCAAGGTGCTACACCTGGGTTGGGGAAACCCCCCCCCACCCCATCTCAGCACAGGCTGGGGATGAACAGATCAGAGCAGCCCTACTGAAAAGGACTTGGGGTGCTGGTGACTGAGAGGCTGGACCTGACCCAGCAATGTGCACTCACAGCCCAGAAAGACAAACGTGTCCTGAGCTGCATCCAAAGCTGCATGGGCAGCAGGGCCAGGGAGGGGATTCTGCCTCTCTGCTCTCCTGAGACCCACCCCCAAAGTAATGCACCCAGTTCTGGGGTCCCCAGCACAAGAAGGACTCCTGTTGGAGCAGCTTCAGAGGAGCGCTACAGAGATGATATGAGGGAAGGCTGGGAGAGCTGGGGTTTTCCAACTTGAAGAAGAAAAGGCTCCAGGAAGCCCTTATTTACCTTCATGTGATCTTTCAGTACTTAAAGGGGCCTTATAAGAAAGATGGAGAAAAACATTTTTTTATCACAGCCTGTGGTGACAGGACAAGAGGGGATAGCTTTAAACTGAAAGATGGTAGGTTTAGATTGGATGTGAGGAAGACTTTTTTTTTTATTATTAGGGTATCAAGACTCTGGAACAGGTTGCTCAGGGAAGTTGTAGATGCACAATCCCTAGAAGCAACAGAGGTCAGATTGAACTGGTCTTGGAGCAACCTAATCCAGTGAAAGATGTTCTTGCCTGGGCAGGGAGGGTTGAAACTCTCTGGTGTTTAAATGCCCCATCCAACTCAGAATATGAAACTGTTAGTTTACCTCTAATGCTGTCTACTGTAATACAAATTATTTAACATGAACATTTTTTAATAGTAGGATCTCATCTTTGATTTCACAATTTAATTTCAACAGCTGTCGTTGCCTTTTACTGAGCCCTAAAGTCACAAGCCAGACACAGTCAGGTGATAAATGTGGTCAGCTTTTTATAAAGGGTCCCTTCAGGTGCACAACACACCAAAGTACACACTGAAAAATGCACCAAAGGTACACATGTGACATAGAGCAACTACAGTTTTGTAAGTGTAGCAAATTAGCATAATTGACAAGAATGCCCAATTAGAAACACAGATGTTGAAGTAATTCCCCGTCTTGGTTAAACTCTCTTCTAAAGCCCCCCTTCCTCTCTAGTTCTTTATGGGAGAAGTTCTTTATGTTGTCCTTAGTCTCAGAAGAAACTAGATTAGGATTGAGCTTTTAGGAATGTTTTTTGTCTTTCTTGCTAACTGAGTAGGTAAAATTGTAGCTATGGGTCTATATAGTTATACAATAAGAGGCTACAGAGCTACAAATATAAATGAAGAATAGATAAAAGCAAAAATCAGTTTGGCATCACTATCGCTTCTCCTAATTTCATTGATTTATCTGATCCAGGCTGCAGTGTACATGATTCATATGACTAACAAATCAGTAAGTTCCTATTTGAAAACAGAAGTTTCTCAGAGACTATAAGGAAACTTTGAAATTCTGTTACTAGGTAAGACACTTTCTGAAAAAAAAGCAAAACCTCAAATATGATATAACTCTAAAATTAGAACATAGCCATTTAAATAGTAACATATTAAAGTATAATAAATCCTTTATATCACTAAACAGTATGTGTGGAGTTTATATGATAGTACAATCTTTCTCTTCCTCAGAGTTTTATTAATCAAAAAAGAAAAGAAATTGAAGATGAAGCTGTGTCTGAACCTCTTATGCAAAAACATGAACAAAAGATTAGACACTTCGGTAAGTCTGTTTTTCTGGCATCTTGTGGTTCCTAGAGAATCTGTGTTAATTTGCTCCTTCTTGTACAGAATGAATGCTAATAAATGAAAGACCTAAATGACAGACTGTTCAGTTTTATTTTATCAGGACTCAAGGGATATTCCACACCAGTGAGAAAAAGCAGGGCCATTCCTGGACACATAGGTCATGTATATAAAAGTGCGTGGGTCATCCGTGGCTCTCTCCTTTTTTAAAGGAGATTAAGTGAAATATTTTATTAAATTATTTTCTGTCACCTGTTAATCTATAAGGGTAATGGCTGATTAAAAGGACATGTTTGTTAACACCTACATTGAGAGTATTTCTGCTCAGAATTGTGTGTTTAAAACTATACTAATTTATCCACTAGGTGTCACTTTAGCTCTGTCATAATTGTTAAACCCGATTGAGCATAAAGCTGATCATGTAACATAATCTAAAATTTTTATGGTTCTCTGAAGTGCTTGCCATTCAGGCTGGTTTCACACTATAGTATAGCCATATTTGGAATTTTGGAACAATCAGGAATAAGACTAGATTTGGCAAAATTCAGTTGTTTTTAAAAAGTTGTTTTTACTAAGTTTTTTGGCTTCTGAGGGGCTTAAAGCTATTTTTTAAAAAAGAGCTTTGAGCCCTGTTAGCCTTAGCAAGCCTGTCAAGTATCAAGTTAAGGCACAACACTGTAAAAAATAGTAAATGTAAAAAATATGTAAGTAATAATAGGCACAGGTTTTCTTAAGTGCCTTAACTATTCAGTGTAATGATATTGGAATTAGAAAACATATCTCCTGCTGTGCATTTCAGCAGGTAAAAAAAAAAAAAAAAAAAGAGGCTATCTTGTAGGCTTCCTAGCTGAGAGTTGGGTAGTTCTGATTTTTACATTCAGCTTGTTACCTGAAGGGAGTGCCATGATACTGCAATTCAGAGTTCTGATTAACTTTCCAATACTGGTGTGGCTTTGTTTTTTGAGATCAAGCTGTTTGTGTAATTAATTTGAATTTTCTAAAAATCGAGCAAACTGTGTTAAAAGCACTTTAATTTTTGACAGGTTCTGTTTACAAGTTCTGTTCTTTGTGTTTTTATTTGCAAACATTTAAAGGATTTGTGTTGGTTAGAATCACTTAATATAAATCTCTGTCCATAAACTTTTTAAGCTCTTTGGTGTTGTAACTAATAGATACCTACACCATTTTGTTAGTTTATGAGAACTGATTAAAAATAAATTATCAGTATTACTAAAAGTGCATCACTGTTATAATCTACTTTTAGTATCTTCAAAGTCTAATTATGCCTTCTAGTAATGCTCTTTCAGCATCGGTTAGATGTATAAATAAAGCCCCCAAATTTAGCTGCATGCTGTCATTCTGAGGTTAGTAAAATGCCAAGTTATGTATACTTGGTATCAATGCAAGTAACTTCCTTGCTGCATTAAATCATTTATCTGTTTAGAATATCTTAACTGTGTTTCTCTTATTAGGCATGCTGAGCAGATGGGATGATAGTCAAAGGTTTTTGTCTGATCACCCATACCTTGTATGTGAAGAAACATCTAGGTATCTCATGTTGTGGTGTTTTCATCTAGAAGCTGAACAGGTATGAAGATGTTTAAATCTTTGGAAGCACACATTTTCCAATTTGCACAGCAGAAAGGTGACCAAGTTCATTAGCTGTTTAACTGTTCTTCCAGCCCTCTCTATAGTGCATTGTCGCCTTTGTGTCTAGTTATAGCGAATTATGAGCCGTCTTGCTTCTGTAAGCATTGTTTCACATCTGCTTAGGAACTGGAATAAAAGGAAATTCTGCTGAATTTTAGAAATATAATCTCAGAAAGCTTCTTTAAATCAGAATTTCAATTTTTTTTTTTTTTTTTTTTTTTTTTTTTTCAGAAAAGAGCTCTGATGGAGCAAGTAGCGCACCAAGCAGTTGTGATGCAGTTTATTATAGAAATTGCCAGAAGCTGTAATGTGGATCCAAGAGGATGTTTTCGTCTCTTTTTCCAAAAAGCCAAAGTAAGTCAACTTGGGTAATTATGTGAGAAACTCTTGATACAATACAAGATACAAGTGTTTTAGAGAGGGTTTCTCCCACCCATGTGAGGCTAAATAATTTGTTGACTGATTTAGGCTTATGGAAAAGTGTTTTGCTAGTAATTATTTTCTAGACAGAATACTTTGTTATAATTCCAGTTCTGAAAATGAAAGCTTAGTGGATTTTGCTTGTTGTAGATGGAAAGCAAGATGCAGTTGGGGGACATCAGGTGTTTACAGATAAGTAATAACTAAGTAACAACAGATAAGTAATAACTAAGTAATTCCAGTTCTGAAAATGAAAGCTTAGTGGATTTTGCTTGTTGTAGATGGAAAGCAAGATGCAGTTGGGGGACATCAGGTGTTTACAGATAAGTAATAACTGAGTAACAACAGCAAACACTGACTGGTGTGACTATTGACTAACCGCGCATTTTCCAAGTGTAGTTACATATTGTCACAACTCTTCCATTTCATCTGCCCTTTACAGTGAGGCAGATACATAAAGTGTCCCTTTCTCATGACTGAAATAGGGCAATCCAGAGCTTTGCAGGAAGAAGGTGGGAAAACTGTAGACTCTGTTCAGTTGTTCAAGATTCTGATGGATCTTAATATTGCCTAAACAAATGTAGTTAAAATGTGAGTTAGTTTGTGTTTTACTTTTGACCAAAGGGCTTCAACAAGCACCTGTTGTAAGGATACCTTCTGAGTTGGAATAAATGAAAGGCTAAAATTAAGTTTAGTTTTACATGTTCTCATATAAATCAGCTACTTTACTTAATGTATATTAATTCTACAGATTGTCTTTAAAAGAAATCTACATGAAACATAATTTTAAATTGACTAACATTATTCCTGAGTTGTTCACCGTTGTTATTCCCCAAAAGGTATAACATGTCATTACTGCATGGATTTTTTTCAGCACTGTGTAAGCTTACAATTCAAAAGTAAATCTGGCTAAAGAACAAACACTTCATTTTTCTCTTTGTAGACAGGAGAAGGCTACTTTGAGGCCTTTAAAAATGAACTTGAGGCATTCAAGACAAGAGTGAGAGTCTGGTCACAATCACATGGCTTTCAAACTATGTTGCTCCATGATCTCAGTGTCAGTCCTGGTTGTGTGGGAGAGTGGACATCTTTTTTACAGGTAGGTTTATTATTTCCAAAATTTAATTTAACTAAAGTAGGATTAGGTCCTGCCTAAAGAAACTATACCTTTCTGATATATAAAGATGATTATTTCTTGAATTACTAGTGCTTGGGATATATCATGCAGTGTTATTAATGCACAAGGCATTTATGGGCTTTCTTTTAACTTGCTGGAATTCACAGCATCAGCATAAGGTCAAAAGTATATGTTTGTTCATTGCTTTTGCATTTTCATGCCTAAAATAAACACTGCATGATAAAGCTGATCAGATCCTAGAATTGTATTCCCAGTCATCACCATGAGCAGTGTAAAATCATAGGATCAGTCAAGTAAGTTACAGAATCATAGAATGGTTTGAGTTGGAGTGGACCCTAAAGATCATATAGTTCCAGACTCTCTGCCATGGCAGGGACACCTTTCATAGACCAGACAGCCCCATCCAGCCTGGCCTTGAACACTGCCAGGGACCCCACAACTTCTCTGGGCAAGAGAAGTCAAGTCTAAGGAAAATCTCCCTTTGTGATAAAGTTATGGCCACATTCTGGAATGAAGAAACAAACTTAAAAGATTGTCAAAAATTATGTATTAGGAAAGGAGTCACAATTGAAGATACTTATTTGAAATAATTTGATTGAAGTACCTCTCAGAGGTAGATAAAAGAGCTGAATTTTATATAAATGTGCAGTTAAGTATTAGAAATATTAAGACCAAATACAAGATATGCTAGCAAATTTTTAAAATTCTTGACACAGTGACATAATACTGGTTGATGATGTTTTCAGACTTTACTTCCTTTCTATTGCAAATTTGTCTCATCATAAGACGGACAATGCAAGCAGTCTTTGTTTCCCTCTCACTCTGTTTCTCCCTCCATCTATAAAATTATGGAGCATTAAGCTGTTAGTGTTTCATCTGTTGCAGAACACAGGAGATCTACAAGGTTCCATAAACACAGATGTCTTCAGTTTCAACTCTGTGATACAAAGAGATGAAGAAGAATCCAAAATGATGGACACATTATAGTACTTTTAAGACTGAGGCCAAGTACTCTTTTATTTCCTTTTATTTTTTTTTCCCAAAGAAACAAACATGGCTATTTTCTTGACACTTATTTTTCTGGGTACTGCACTTTATTTTTTGTGTCAGGTTTTTGTTGTTTTTTTTTAATTTGGTGGGGAGGGACTTTGAAGGGTGGGTAATTAAGGAAAAACTTGTAATATTGTTTGAACTGTGCTGCTAGGTTTTTAGTTGTCCTTGAAGAGCAGGGTTCTTATATTGCCGAATGTGAAACTGGATGTCTTTTCTGCTACTAACCTTGCCTTTCATGACTTTAGAAATTAAACATCTGCACAAATACGATGTTTACAAGAAGCAGGAGATTCTTGGTAGAATCTGCTATTGTCTCACTACAGATGTGGATATGTTTTATTCTGAATATTGGAGATTGCAACTGTATTCATGCTACCTTGCTGACAGTATAAGCTCTCAAATTTGGTTATCACTAATAGCAATAAATCAGTATCTGGTAACAGTATTTCTGATCTGAATGGATTAGATTAATACACTGGCTTTCTACCTCTACTAAGGGGATTTAAATGTTATATTGTACTTTCATTAAACATAACTTGGTTTAATCCTAAAACATAAGCAACACTTGTCTACGAATGAGTGCTGGGTTGTATGATTTCTGGGAGTCTCATTCTCTTCTTGTTCATCAGGCTAACTTCAGATTATTTTTTTAAAAACCAGTCTTGTTATGGTTGAAGTAATTGATGAAGGAAACTTGTACAAGGGTTAGGCTAAGATCTCAGTTTAAACAAAAAGCTTTGTTACAGGTCACATTGGGTGAGGTGTCATGCACTGTTTGAAAGCTACTTCATATGCTACTCAACCAAAGCGGGTTTCTGACATTGTCAACTCAAACATTAAGTGGAAAACAATTAAAAGCTTCTTTTTTAAGAAGCTGGAAATCCATATGTATTTTCCAGATCAGGCCTTCCACAGAACCTTGCACTCCAAAACTTTTCTGTGCTTTTCTTACTTGTTGCTGTTACAGCAGGTCTGTCTATAAAAATGTATATTATAATTGGAAGACTAGCAAAGACAGCTTATGCCTCAGATAATGGTATCAGTACACACTCTCCATCGATTACCGAATTGTTATGATTTTATGTAAGGTCTGGAAGGCATATTGATTTCAAAAGTTCAGTGGTCATAGCCTACCTCCAGTTTTTAGTTCATACAGAATAACCACAGAATAACCACAGGCAGTGTCACAGGCTGGGACAGAGTGGTTGCAAAGCTGCCCACAGTAAAATGACCTGGGGCTGCTGGGGACAGTGACTGAATCTGAGCCAGGGTGTCTCCAGGTGGCCAAGAAGGCCAGTGGCATCCTGGCCTGTACCAGCAATAGTGTGGCCAGCAGGAGCAGGGCAGGGATTGACCCTCTGTACTCAGCACTGGTGAGGCTGCACCTCAAATCCTGTGTTCAGTTTTGGGCCCTTTACTCCAAGAAGGACATGGAGCGCTGGAGCATGTCCAGAGAAGGGCAGTGGAGCCAGTGAAGGGTCTGGAGCACAAGTCCTGTAAGGAGCAGCTGATTGAGTTGGGGTTGTTCAGGCTGGAGAAAAAGAGGCTTAGGGGCACATTATCACTCTCTGCAACTGCCTGACAGGAGGGTATAGCCAGGTAGGGTTTGGCCTCTTCTCCCAGCTAAGAAGCGACACATTTAGAGGAAATGGCCTCAAGCTGTGCCAGGGAAGATTCAGGCTGGACATCAGGAGGACTTCCTTCACTGAAAGCATTGGGATGGACTGCCTATGGAAGTGTTGGAGTCAGCATCCCTGGAAGTGTTTTAAGAGATGACTGGCCATGGCACCTAGTGCTGTAAGTTATTTGGCAGGGTGGTGACGGTCAGAAGTTGAACTCAATGATTTTGGAAGTCTTTTCTAATCATAATGATTCCATAATTCTGTGAAATAGAATTCAGTAATTTTCAGTTTTGCCTACAGCCAAGACAGGGAAAAGTCTAAGTCTTGCAGAATATACCAGAGTATTAGTACCAATGCAATAGCAGATATGTTAATAGAAATCGCTTTCCATATGACTTCTGCTCTCTAGCCTTCTTTTGCAAACAGACTGAAGATAAAAGAGCAAGGAGCAGTTTTGTCCTACATGGAAATTGAAGATAAAAACTATAACTTGCTACTGGATCTGGTTAAATTTGACCAATACTCCAGGAAAGGGTTAGTAAACACTGCCCCCTCTTTAATAATTAGTTAAATATTAAGGGAAATTTAAAGAAAAACAAGTGACTTCAGGTTGTTTTTTAACTGAATGTTGTATGCAAGGGTAGTAAGGGCAATGTAGCACAGTGACTTGCAACTGCTATCCTTAGCAATGGAGCCATTGATCTAACAAACTATTACACAGTAGAAGTTATTTTTTTTAAGTTTCTATGGGGATAAAACTAGATGGTGCAGAAATCAGTGTCAAATATTAAGGAAATTCCCTCCCCCTGCTCCTTCTGGTTCCCTGAAATTTCTGTATGCTGGTGAGAAAAAAAAAAATTGACTGCTTTTTATTGAAATCAAAATATAAGAATACAAGCAGCTAATCAGGGTTTCTCACTGCAATATGTAGACATTTCCTCAAGAGGACAGTACAAGTGGTCAACCTTCCTGGCAAGCTTTCTTTAAATGAAAGACAAACTGACTGTAGTGGTAGCTGCTGCTAATATTGTTTGTTTATAGTAAGGGGAAAATGTCACAAATTCTATGATGACCATCTCTTTTTAGACTCAAACGTAACTCAATATTCATAATGCTAAAACTGGATGTGCAGATGCTGTCTAAGGTATGTCAGCAACCCAACTCTGTAGCTGTTTACAGTCACTGCTAAAGGAAATTGGAACCGGCATTACTAGGACACAGCTACTTCAGACATTACCTAGACAGAGTTGTTTGTTCCTCAGATTTTGCTGACTCTTGAAACTCCCACTCTGATGAGCATTTAAAAAGGGCTGGGAGAATTCACTGAAAAATAGCAGTGTCTGCAGTCCCTGGGCTGTTAAAAAGTGTGGACTGTGGAAGTCTGTATTTCCAGTTATCTAGTGAATAAACACAAGAGCTGGTCAGAAACAAGAATCACATGAAAACCAATCCAGTTTCTACAATAAAAATTGCTACAGTACTATGCCAAAGTTAATATTTTGACCATTGGAAATCATGTCAGTGGCATCAGTGAGCACTTGTTTTTGAAGATAGTAGAAAAGACATTCACTGGTTGAGATCATCTAGCTACAGGTTTACCAGATTACACAATCTGTTCAGTATGTACTATCTTTTTACTGATTAAGTCTTGCAGGGTCACACAAAGACAGAGGCTTTACCAAATGTTTTACACATCATTGAAACTCCATTTCCAATGCCTGCAAAATAGTTGCTCTGAGGGCAGAAATACAAACATAATACTTGCCTAGATAATTTGCCCTGGTACTAAGTGTAATTTATGGTGAGCAAAATCAAGTTACATCTGTGTAAGCAAACAAGAAGCTAACCTTTCCATAAGATCAATTTCCATACACACGAGCTCTGGTCTGAAATGTCTCTTTGCAGACCAGTGGTCATTCTTCTTCACAGCTTCTGGCTAGCTCCAGCTAGGCACATGTTCAAGGAATGTGCTTGCATGTTCTTGTCATTGCTTCATTGAGTAAACCAATCAATGTGCTTTCTAATTAAGCTGTATTCTGAAATGTTTCCTTCACCAATCAGTATTGCAAATGTATTTTCCAAATAAGAGACACAAGAGTACTAGCTTTTGTTAAAGACAGTTACTGTATTTTTAATATTAGGTATATTTACTATAAAAAAATACTGTATTGAAGTGGTAACCACAGGCAACAAAATTTTACCATAGTGTAAGTTAAGGACAGCATTGGACTTAAATTATTGATGAGTCTGGTAGACTACTTGGACAAATCCTTGATTGCAGAATCTCATGTAATCAGGAGTGAGCTATGAAAGATGAGCAGAAGTTTGACCTATTTTCACCTGGGGTTGGCAGCATCTTTCTGGCTCATATCTGGCAACTTGGTTTGAAGGAAAGCATAGATATGTGGCCAGATCTTATTGGTTTCTGTTCCAGAAAAGGATTTCAATAACCCTTTTTTCCTAAGAAAGAAAAAGAATAAAGCATTACAGATGTCAAATTGCTTAATTGTTCCGAAATCTCCACCTCACTTGAAGATTACCCTGGCAGGAATGTGAAAATATGCATGTGATGTAACACCAAGAAAGCTGTAGCACTGGAAATGCAGGCTGGATATTGATTTCTGCTCAACAGTCCTGGAAGAATACAATGAAGGGTGGTGAATATAGAAATACAGAAAGGACAATCATTGATGTTGTCAGAATCTGATTTCTTTGTCTAGGCAAGGTAAGACTAGAGCTCTATATGGTGACCTACTACATATCTATATATTAGCAGTATGATACTTGCAGCTTTACATTAAGAGAAACATTGTGTATAATTTTGACTCTTAAAAGAACTAGTAATTTATTTCCACTCCACAATGCAAATGACAATTCTGAATTAGCTACTTATTCCCAAAGAGTCTTGCTAGCTGGGTTCAATCATAGTCCTGTTCTTAGAACAGCCACATTTAAATCCTCATTAACAGTCTCTCTATTTGTCTATTGCTTCTTGACCCCTTGCACTTATTAGAAGAGTTTCTACTTATACATCCAGAAAACAAAATATTGTAAATTCTTGCAAAAAAAGGAACTGTCTGTTACCTCACCCACCAGAGCTGTTGTTGCTCAGAACAGTACTATGATGTATTGAATAATGCATAGCATTCTTTATGAAACTAAATGTGGCTGCTGCAGTGACAGGATGTTTTACCACACAGGTTCCAGAACATCTCATGCAACCCCGGAAAATCATACCCATTCTACTGGGTTGATTTCTTACTGAGTTCATGAAAGCTACACAGCTACTTACACCACACTCAGTGTTGTGGTATAATATATTCTGTAACAGAGAGAACTGTTCCTTGCTATGCTGCTGCAGAGTAAGGTTTTGGAATGTGGAAGAACAGATATTACTACTTACCGATAATATTCTAAAACAGGTTTTGTTTGTGCATCGTAAGCCTGAAGCCTCTTGCTAACAGTCTCTGGCTCGTCATCATCACGCTGAACAAGCGGCTCTCCAGTAATGTCATCAATGCCCTAATCATGGTTAAAAGCAAATACCAGAGTATACTTCTTACTTCTCTTTAAGCATGCTTTATGTAATTTTCTATTTAAATTGTGATCAATTTCCACTTAATCAGGGTGTAGATTGTTGCTTATAAAGAGAGGCTGCTGCCTGTGTTCTCGTCTGGAATGTAAGTTGTTGACTTTCCAGTAAAACAGTCTGTCAGTTAAAAATATTTTCTCAGTATTGCCAGTGAATATTAGATTATCATAACTTGGCTACTTTGTCCTCTGGAGTATTCATACAACATGGGGAATATGAATACAAAACCTTCACGTACAAGGGAAAACAGCATTCCTGTATAACAGGAAATAAGACACCAATTGGACCTTCATTTGACAATACTAAAATAGGCAAAGGAGTTAATGGCCCTTTGATTTTTAAGTTGCAAAATGGAAGAGTTACCATTTAACAACAGCTGTACAAAAAATGGCATAAGAGTCAGCTGAAGCTTTCCCTACAGAGGTAGGGACCTAATGTGTGAACTTTTGTTCCTGCTAAGTAAGTAAGCATTTTGCAGGTCTATTAAGATAATAGAGACAACTGTATTTCACCTGCTTAACTCTATCCCATGTTTTCAATTTAAGTATTGCAGTCCACTATGCTGTGGTAAGTCTGCTAATTAGTGAAAGGTAAGACAGATCCTAAATAGCAAAGCTCTGTCAGCTGAAGCCTACTCTGGTAAGCTGAGAATTCTGTGTTCTATCTTGCCTGTGTTCTTCTGCAATTGAAAATAACCATGATTTTAAACACCTTGTTTTAAACAAAACAAAGGCAGTATTTTCAGTTGCTCACTTCCAGTTCTTACCTGGTATTTTAAGCTGGCCTCTTTTCTTGCAACACTGAAATCCAAAAACTACAGGGCCTGCTGTGCTTCTGATGTAAATTAATAGAACTTCCAGGTGAAATATGATGCCACAACAACTAAGTTATTTAGAGTTAAGGATAAGATGCAGTTTTAGCTGAGTTGCACTAAAGCAAATCATTCTTGAAAAAAATTAAGGTAACAATGTACAGTCTTTTTCTTCAAGCTCCCCTTTAGGATATTTCAAGTCATAAAAATCTGTTGAAAATTAAATCTGTTGAAAAGCTTCCCTGACTTGAAAGTTTCTACATCCAGTTTTGCAGTACAGCAGCTCTTCCCTTGAAAATACCCATCCTGGTTAAATATAAACACAGGGAAGGCATTAAGTGGATTCCTCTGACTGGTGGTTTGGTGTTTCCTCGATATAAAGCATGACCCCTCTCGAGGAAGGAAAAGAAAGCTACATTTTGATTTGTATAGGCTGCAAACAGGCTAAGACCATGCCTAGATCCTGTGCCAGTGCACAAGGCAGACAGTATTCCAGGTCAGTGAACAGCTTTAACAAGTGCTTACAAAACACCATGGTGTTCTGCTCTGCAGGGGACAAATATGTTGTCCACCAGCTTGAGGTTCTGCCGGGTCACTAACATACCCTCATACCAGCACAGTGTTACCAGAAAGATTCTGTGCTCCCAAGAAATGAGATGAGCCATTTTTTCTGAGCTGCTGTGTTTTGAAACAATATATGCAAACAATATTTTACTGCAGCTAGCAAACACAATGCAGTACTTATTTAGTGCCAACACCAATGCATATTGCTTACCTGCACTTTGGGAGGACTGAATTCAAGATTGTAGACTCTGCCACTGGCAGGGTGGATCCAGCGTGCTGTAAGCCGACACTTTATGGTCTCAAATGGCACGTCCAGGTCAATCACAGTGTCTATGTGACATTCTTTATCAAGGGCTTCTGCCTGAGCAACTGTTCTGGGGAAACCTTTTTAAAGGAAACAACTTCATAAAATTCTGAAAGCAGAGCTATAGCAAAAATTACCTGGATTGAGTCATTGGAGAAAATAATTGTTACACAGCAGAAAAACCAAAAAGCATTATCGTGTTATATAAAGGTGGAAGAGACATCAGATTTTCCAATATCTTTCAGTGTCTCGTGGCATTTTAAGTTTTTAAATGCCTACCAGCTTTTATTTCTTCATTTCAGCTAATGTTCTTCCCAAAAGTGCAACAAATAAGTGCAAAAATACCCCATATTCATATATACACCACATACCACTACACTGAATAACAGCACTGTATCACATTTGGAATAATAAAAGCTCTGATGAAAAGTTTCCCTCAGAACAACCTAGAAACATTTGTGATATCTCTTACTTTCACAGCTGAGTAAGTCTGGCTAGAGGTGGTGGACATTACAAACCTGTTTTATTCAGTTGCAGTAAGCCAAATATATTTACTAGAGCCAGTACAGGATTTAGAAGGTTTCTGAAAGTTGTTAGTATATCAAGCTGTCCTCAGATATGATAACTGTGAGAACACTCAGTCTGATCAGGAACCTGTCTCTTCACTTCAAAGACTCTGCATTTCGCACCATGAACTCTGTGGCTCCCTATTCTATGTCTTAAACTATTAGATGATCTAGTGGACCTTAGGAGGGGTGCAGTGGGAACAAAGAAGAAGAAAGCCAAGGTCTTCACCATGAAAAATTGAGCACAAGAAGACCTTCAGTGGTCAAATCTACTGCAGAACATGCTATTGCATCCTGTATTCACTGGAACAGTTCCTCTCCTCAAAAAGCCCTAGCATAGTCTCATGTTCTTCAGTAGCTTGTAATTTGCAACATACCATAGAAGTAAACTCCTCCATAAAGGCAAGTACTGGTAGGCACAAACTTAAGAAACTCTTGCATAATGTTGATCTCCATTGCATGAGTAAGGAAAAACATTACAAAAAGACAGTCAGTTAACTCAGACCAAGTGCTTGCTTGTGTATTAAGTCTCTTGCACCTGGCTTGCATCACAGTCATGAGCTGCCCTCATCCTATTTTTCACACATTCACATTATCTCATGGAAGTGCTTCTGAATGCTAAGAGCAGAGGAAGAGCCAGGTCTTCAACACTGGTGTTGAACACTGTATAAGAACTGCTGTTCTTTCTTACTGCAGCTACCATATTTCTAAGTTATGCAGCTGGAAAGTGAGTTTGCTTGGGACTGAGTAATCAGAAAATTCCTCAAATTGAAGTACTTTTACAAAAGCATTTCATTGAAATTAAACTGGCATTTTCTACATAGTGTTCTCTCTATACAGAAAAAGATCTGCAAGAGGTGATGAATTATGAAGATTCCAAGAACACAGAGAAAAGTCCTCTAGATTATACAGCACATAAATCTAAATAGATTATACCCACAGACACATACAACTCAGACTGTTATATCTGCTATGACTCTAGAAGCAACCAACCTATTATAAGGCAGTAAATGGGTTTTTGGCTAAGTGAACATACAAGCAGTTCAGCAACTCTGGTTTGAGCTAACTGATCCCACCTGTTTGTTCTGCATTGCAGTTACCAAACTTAAGATTTTGGGTTAACATATTTCAACAGAACAGTGCTGTTCCTCCTGTAAAGCCTGTTATGCCACAGCTATCCCTAGTGTAATTCATCGAGTCTCATTACAAATGCTGATGCAGGCAAAATTTCTACCCCAAAAGTTTAAAGGCAGGAGCACATTAACATGCAGCAGAAATTGTTTTATTCTCTTATGGTCTCAACACAATCCTCCTGCTGAGAGCTGCCAGTGGGCACAGCTATACTGCTACACATCCAGATCCACAAGACTGGAACTGTGTGTACATGGAACCTAAAACTAAAGAAAGAAACCAATATCTGCTGTTCTTTGCTTTATTGTTTAGGTTTCATTGTACTGTTCACTGTGGGAATAAATTCTTTCTCTCAGGGAGGAACCCAGCTGTGACTAAAGCCACCAAGACATATCACTGTATGTAGGAGCAACTATATAAATACAGCTATAATAAAGCACTAAGGGACAGAGGCCACTGTGGGTTTTTCATTCCCTCTAAATAGAAAGCCACGCCAATAACTTTTTTGTTGTATCTACTGAGACAGGGTATGACTAGAGACTGAAAAAACACACATCCAGTCTAGACACTATTTTTGTGCTGGGCATCCATCTGTACTCCCATAGGCTGGAATAACAAGAGCCATCCAGTTCATGAAGACAGCAGTAAATGCATTTTCTCTCTAGTAAGAATGCTGAAGCAATGAGCTTACTGCAAAATGGTTCACTCTGGAGAAGAGAACCAAATAGCAAATGAAGGAGACCTTTTAGGGCAATTGAGCAATGGTTTTTATTACACTCCACACTGCTGCAGTACTTTTCCATACTTACCTTATTATTGCATCACATTCATACCTTGCTATTTAAATAATTCTAAAGCCCTATCCTTCAAAAGTTTTCAATTCATCAAGGACTTTAATAAGAAAATATTTTTAAAAAGAAACTTCTCAATGCCTATTTTAACGAGGAAATACCATACTGAATTATCATTAAAAATGTCAGAACTGCCAGTTTTGAATTTTTTTGGAGTGTTGAACTATCCTTTTTAACATGAGTTAAATATCCCTGTAATGTTCTGAAGGCAGGGTACACCCAGAGCCTTTGTCAGCCAAAGAAACTGGGGCAGACTATCTGCTGAAAGTTTCACGAGCTGGCAACCAGCGACCAAAGTTTTCCAGTCCCAAGTTTTCCAGAGCAGATTTTCTCTCCATACATAGTGATATCCAACATGATAACTTACCATCCAATAGCCAATTGTACTGGTCTACACCTTTTATCTCATTCAGCATTAGTTGTGTCATGATGTGATCTGGAATAAGCTGCCCTTGATCAATGTAGGACTTGGCAAGGATTCCCACTTCTGCAAAAGTAAAAGTTGCATTACACTATCTCTGACCTCCAGCAAGTGAGAAAAAGCCCACAAGCCTGCAAAAAAATTGTTTTGATCGGGATGATGGAAAAAAGTTGTAAACAAGACAGATAGCATGCTTGCCAAAATTAAAAAATACCCGGATGATCAACTAGTATCTGACCATGCAAATACATATCCAATTAAATTAGATCCATCTGTAGGGCAAAACACACCTCTATCCTCACACCCTCTGAATAAATTCACTCATACGTATTTGAAATATGAAATTCCAAAAACTAAAATGAGAAGAGGCCATTAGCCAAGAGTCTTCAAAATAAACAGAAAGTATACAAGTTTATTAAGATATCAGCCCTCAGACTTCTTGAAAAGAACATTATTTTCTCAGCTTAGTGGCTAGTTATTAACTTACACTTAGGCTTCATTACAAACATAAACACCTTTGGCAGTCTACAGTGGGACACGCTTACCAGATATGTATTTTTATGATTACTAGAGTTGCAAGAGGGTGTTCATAGATATTGTACACTATTTATGGGAGCACACACTGACTAACCTTTAGTACCAGTCATTTATCCCACTGGCTTACTAAAATTCCATCCATGGTAGTTCCAGCTATCACACCATGCTCCTACATGGCAGGCAGTAACATGCTGTAGTTCACCCAAATCATGGGTATATCCAGGAAGAAATTCAGTTGCCTGGATTGTGTCCTAGGCACAAAGTTTCCATATCTTTCATTTATAAAACAATTACCCAATTATGTTAAGTAACCCAGAATTGCAGCTAAACTGGTTTTATTGTGGGTCTGCAGAAGCCTTTACTTGCAGCCAGTTAAGATCTAGTTACAGAAAACTGAAGAAGAGAAAATGGGATGGACTTACATACCCACACAGATATGACCACTCTCAACAGAAAGCAATGACAAATGCCAGTCACATCTCAGTGCATGGAATGTGCAACAGGACAGAGGCCCTTCTTTAGATGAGGCAACTGAAAAGCAGTACATGCCCTCAAATCATGCAAATAATAGCTTTGGTGATGAGAAAAAAAAAACAAGGAGCAATTTCCCCTTACTGACTGTTCATATCTGTAGTCAGGCTTTGAAAAGTACAAAGACCATTTAGAAACAGGCACTATGCACCTTGGCCAGACTTCAAAACATGCTCACTATATGGAAAAGAGTCAGACAGTGGTGCCTGAGTCCTCCAACACATCACAAACTGGAAAGAAGATGACTGTCTGTCAGGGTACAAAGTGTCTCTTTACTACCTCCCTTCTTCATACCTTTTTTATTATTATGGTGTGCTTTGAACCATGTACCCTGAAAAAGTAGGTTGGGAGAAGGAATGAATCATGTCTAGATAGTTTAATGTGTACTTGATGCTTGGCTCTGCTACTGATTTATGTTGTAGCTTTGTTCTTGCCATAATGATCTAAAAATGTGCACAAGACAATGTTCACAGGGAACAATTCTAACTTACTTTAGAAAGATTCATGAGTTTTTGGGCCCAGAAAGATTTAGAATATGGCAAGCTATTATTAGACCAACAGTGCTTGAAAAACACTGCCTTTTGCCCCCCTCTACAGAACTCAGGTAATTTAGAAAGTCACTATTACAGAAGGAAAAAAATAGGCAGAACCATACCCAAATAGTCATACATTAGGACAAAAAGTTGATGCACTAGCTCGCAGTTTTTTTTTTTTCCCACCCCTGCTGTTGGGAGTGGGATTTCATGGGGTTTTGTAGGTTTTATTTAGTTCTTTCAGGTTGGGCCTGAAAGCACTAAAGGCATGGCAATCTTCAGAATTACAGGTAACATAGGTTTCTTTCCTTTGTAGGTGATGACAGGTATCCATGTTCCATGGCTTTACAAAGGATTGGCACATTCTGACCATATTACAGCAATCAAGCTCTAGCCATAATCAGACAATAATGACCTTAGCATTAGAGAAGTGGTCACAGACTCTCCACTATCCAGAAGATCATGATAATAACAGCAGAATAAGGACACTCATCTTCAACAGGACTTTTCAACAAAGTCCATTTTCACAAGACAGCAAATGCAAAATTTGCACCATATAACTACTGTTAACTATATCTAATTTTCCGAGGGCTTTAACTGCCCATGTTAGTGTAACCCATTTCCCAAAGAATTGGAAACTGCAGGACTTTTCTATTGTAGTCAAAACTCATGGATCTTTGCCTTGACTGAATTTGTCTAGGCTGTCTGAGTTGCCTCTCAGTTGTTCTCCTATTTTCAGTGTACTACCTAGTAATGTACTACCTCCACCTTCATCTCAACCATCTGGGAGCCATTTCTGAAACTAGTGACTGACTTTCAATGAAATTGCAATAGAGTTTCATCCAGGTTTACTAGTGAATGAGAAACCCTCTAGCAGCTTCTTGTAAATTCTGCTGTAGCTAATTTAGAGCAAACTTCACCTCTTAAGCTGTCCACTGACTTCTTTCCTTATATTCTGGATTTTAATGTGTCTGCTAAATTTCCATTTCACATGTTTGCTCTCCTTCACAGTCTTTCATCTGTCCAACCCACCTAGAATTCTTTGCCTAATCACTTCTCTCTTCATCACTTCAGGCTCCCACCTCAATTCAAGCAATATAATATTTCCACTTGTAATTTCCACTTCTCACACAACCTTCAGCATGATTCTGATGCTCTATGGTCTTGCACAAAACCTAAAGTATTTAGTAAACATTGTAAACCTCAAAACACTTGGTAAAATAACTTTTTTTTCATTTTCTTGGAATGGCTACCCACCAGGTCTTACACTGAAAGTTCATAATGGAGCAGTTGTCACCCCCTGTAAATAAAAACATATGACTGTGCAACCAAATAGAAATAGCAGGAATATGATCAGGTACATCTACACAGGTGTGCTCCTAGCAAATTCTTAACTTACAGTATCTACAATATCAACTATTGTAAAGTCAATCACTGTACCAAAGTCATTATCCTTACTGAGTAAATATAATTTGTGTGAAGACATGTGGGAATCACATCACAACTGCTTCACCTTCAAACATGCTTATAAAGTATTCCAAAACTAAGACTGCCAGTTACCTAGGCATAATACTACAGTGATACTTACAAGTGAATGGAATATTCTACAGCTTGAAGTTGCTGGAAATAATAATACTCTCACTTCATCACGTGCAGCCTGAGATGTTTCTTACAAGGTTTTTCACCCCACCATATAGAAAAGCAGATATGGAAGTCAGGAGGGAACCTTCCTTCATTGCAAAAATCCACCAGAGAGAGGGACTGTGGTATCTCAGCTGAGGCCAGAGGTTAAGCTAGGACAATTCAGCAAGAATAGTTCATATATTTACCTAGTATAAGCATCACTATATGTAAACACAGACCATGCTGAAACCTAAGCATGATGTGAACTCATAAGACAATATGAGTAATTGATGTGAACTCATAAGACAATAATTTTAAAAGCTATGCAGTTTGAAAATTTTGCACATTGCTGTTTTTGAAAGCACCGCTATGTTATGCCTGCCAGCTCAGGACTAGGCATTAATACTTCTAGCCATCAAATGAACATCCAGAAAAGTCTGATTGCCCCAAACCCCTCTTCTCTTCCCCTGCCTGTTAAAAGGTGTGAATTTTAAATATTCTCTTTCAAGAGAATATTTTTCTCTTTTAAGATGCTTCCAGCTGGAGAAACCATGAGAAACTATCAGAACTATTAGAAACACGTACAAAACCCAGTGGGTACTTACGAAAAGTACCCAAGGCAAGGAAGCAATGAGGTGTAACAAAACAGGAAAACAGGATAATCCCGTCCACTTTCATGAGGAGGCTAGCAAGTGACAGCGTATTGAGGCCCCACGGCTGCAGATATGAGGCCCACTTCAGTGGCTTCTGGCCTCCAGAAGATCTGTGTGAAGTCACCCAACCTCTGCCTGCGCGGGGGGGCACACGGAGGTGGGATTGGGGAGCAGCAAACCCCATTAAAGAAGCTCCCTCCCTCCTCGGAGGGGAAGGGAGGGAAGGAGCGGGGATGGGGGCAGGAATGCGTGTTGTGAGTGTATGTCCCTTCCCGGAGCGGAGCTGTGTCACGCGGGAGCTCCGCAGGGCTGCGTGGGGACCGTTCTCGCGGGACAGGAAGAGAAGTCGTCGCCGCCGCGCACACATCCCCACCCGCGTCCCCATGCCCACCTGTCTTCTTCTGCATGTTGTCCCTCAGCAGGTCGCCGCTGGAGAGGTGCTTCACGCCGAAGTGCTTGATAATCCGAGCGGAGACAGTGCCTTTGCCGGAGCCCGGCGGCCCCATGATGACGGCGCGCAGCAGCGGCGGCACCACCATACTGCTCCCGCTGCTCCCGCTGCTCCTGCCGCGAGCGCGCAGGGCAGCGGCAGAAGCGCGGCAGGAGCGCCGCCTTCCCGGGCAGCGCCGCCTCGCTCCGCCGGCGAGCCGGGCCGATCCTCCCAGGGAACAGCAGCGGCAGCTTCTCCGGCTGTCAGTCAGGGGCAGGAAGGAAAGATCCTTTACGTAAGTGCACGGGGAGAGTGAGGGATAAATTAATAACGATAATAAAAAGATAAATGAAGCAAATTGCATCTTAGAACGTTGCATCAGACCTCATTTAGGCATCACTGTTCAAACCGGCCCTGACCAGCTTCTCCACACCCCTCTGCCCAGGAGGCCTATTTTGGCTGCTCCCTAAGTCGTCAGCCCCTGCCCCCTCTCAGACACAGAGTCAAAGAGTCGTTTGGTTTGGGAAAGACCTTAAAGAGTCACCGAGCCCAACAAGTAATCCAGCTTTGCCAGTCCATCCCTAAGCCATGCCCCAAACTGACACAAGCCCACTTTTAAATATCCCCAGAAATGGTGACTCCACCACTTCCCTGAATTTATCATGAGAATTCCCAAACTGAATTGGGACGTGGCTCCTTACCTAGCTGTCACCAAATGACTGCTTGGCTGCTGGCACGTCCTATTGCCGTCACTGCCCTGTCCAGGTGCCCTGAGGCTGTGGCTGACTTTGCTGTGCTCCTTCACCCTCATGCAGCAGCCTTGCTCTTGCTGGTCTCTCACAAATAAGCTCCCACTGTCTAGCAGCAGGCAGCTGCGTTTTTAATGAGCTGTGCCTGAGTTTTTTTTATGATACTTGAATGTGAACAACTGCAGGTTGTCTTTGTTCTGAGTAGTGTTCTTCCAGACATGAAGATGTCCTTTCCCACAGATACAATTTGGTGATCCTCAGCTACATCAGAACACAATATTTTGGCCAAAACATTAAATTGTCCCCTTTCCTGAGTGTTCACAGTCATGTCCACAGCAGGAGAAGTGAGCGTTCCTGCTCAAGGTTCTGGAGATGTTGATGGATTTCAATCACTGTACCAGAAATGTCACAGTGAAAAAGTGAGCAGAAAGCAGAGCTAGAGTCAAAATATCAACGAAATTCAGCTTCCTGTTTTAAAACATTGTTTCATTTCAATAGTTTCACAGTGAAACAAGTAAAGCCAAAAGAAAATATTCAAATTGCTGTTTGGTACTTTGAAACAGTAAAGAAATAGGAATACAGCCCCAAAACCTCCCAGTCAACAAAATTAATTGCCTTAACAATTGAGTAGGAAGGCACTGGTTTAGCTCATAGAGCTTTCTATGAGCATAAGTCTCATTACACTGAGAAATGTGAACCTTCATAAATGAATAGAATAGTACCTCTATTCCAGATTGTACTAGGACAGAAAGAGTTAAATATTCAGGGCTTTAGCAGCATTCCCAGGGGGGCACCTCAGTCTGCCAAAGCACCACAGTCTTAAACAAAATTTGGCAGCAAAGGCCATTTAAATGTTAGAAGCCACATTGTTCGTTTTGAGCTCCACACTTCAGAGACTTCTGAATGGCAGAAGTCCACAAATGTGTTGATGAATCTTTCTAAAGCAAATATATGGGAAAATCGAAGGTATTGTATGAAATACATATCCAGCAAATAACTAGACTTGTAAAAGAGATCATTAACTCTAATTGCCAATGCCACCATGTATAAAAAGCAGCAATAATTTATCTGCCTGTTAAAAAGGAAGCCTGAGGTTCAGCCTGTCTACAGCCTATTGAACGGCCCAGAAATCCAGACAGGAATGCTAAAACAATTCCTTTGTTAAAGACTATTTAGAAACCTCTCTGACCTTCATAACAGATTCATGAGGAAGGGTTGGAAAAGAATAGAAAGGCTCTCACATACACAGGTTCTTACTAACCTATGGCCTTTGCAGAACAGAAGTGGGTACATAGATTACAGAAAATATGTAGTAAAAGAAAATATTGTTCCCATTTCCTTCACTATCTTTCCTGAAGTCCAAACCTCGCTGTAGTAGTTTTGTGAGTAGTTGTGACATACTCAGAAGTGGAAAAGGAAATAATGCAAGAAACGGGGTCAATGGTTCACTAATTTGTGTACAAGTCTTTAGACAGCTATTCTGTACTTAAAGACATGCAAGTGGTTTTTTTGGCAGCCTTATTATGATGTTTGGAAAATGACATTTCATCATCTTCATTCAGACTTAATTATTCACATCTTAACAGAGTAATCAATGTTTATGTAACACAACTTGCACTATATTCTGATTAATCTTTTTCACACATGTAGCCTACAGGTATAAATTAAAAAGTTAACTCTTGCTTAGTGAGTATTGAAGTAACCCTCATGGTGACTAACCAGTAATCAAAATCTTGTTTCAAACAAATCCAAATATTCTTACCAATAAATAATCTTTCATATTAGTCACCATTTTTTTTCAAACATAGGAAATGTTTGAAGAGGCTTTTTAAACCTTAAACCGTCAAAAGAGTTTCTGTCAGTTACGCCCCTTGGAGATCTAAACACTTTCATTTGAGTTCGATACAGAATTCTTTTAGTACTTTTGGGTAACTACTTCTTAAGTGTTGTACTTCGTATCAAAATGAAATGGTTACTTACATGAGGAAGAAGTCATAGTACATTGAGGGGCAGGACGTGTGACATAGTCTTCCATGTAATTTTGGTACCTCATTTGGTGGAGGGGTGGACAATTTGATGGGTGTAAATCTGGCTGGAATAGAAGTGTAGTGCTTAGTGTTTTGTACCCTATCAAAATCTGTTAACCAGGGCCTGTCCTGGCACCTTGTTTTGTCTAGAGTCTGTGAATAACCCCTGAAGAAGAGAGACACCACACCCTCATCAATTTTTGTAACACCAAACCATGTGGCCTGAGCACATGGGCTTAGGGGCAGGAGGTGGAGGTCTGCAAGAACAGGTGGGGAAAGGGGCCAAGCAGGACTCTGACAAAATTCAGCAAAGGCAGGTATAAAGTCCTGCATCCAGGACACACCAACTACTTCCAACAGTGCAGGCTGAGAACTTACCAGCAAGGCAGAAACTCTGCTGGAGAAGACTGGGGAGAACTGGTCTACAGCCAGCTAAGCACCATCCACCTCTAAGTATGTGGCCACTAACATCGTGAGCCATATTAAGAGGAGGGTAGCCACTACATCATGGAAAACAGTTATCCCTTTCTATTAGGCACTTCTTAGGCCACATCTGTGTACTGTGGCCAGTACTGGGCCCTCCAGTACAAAACATTGTATCAGCATTGATCAGTTGGGGCAGATATACCAGGAAATTACCAAGATGATCAGGGGATGGAGAAGAGACACTGCCACAGACAGATGGAACCATGCTTGTTCAGACTGGAGACAAGAAGAGTTCAGGAGTACCTTATAGCAGCCTTCTAGCACCCATGAGAAGGTTACTGAGAGGGCAGGGACAGGCTGCTTACTAAGATGAGTGGCAGGACTCAGTAAGTCAGGCAGTGGAATCTAAGTATTAGTAGACTCAGGTTCCTGAGGTTTTTAAGACCCAACTGGATAAAGCCCTGAGCAACCCAGTCTGACCTTGCTTTGGTCCACAGACTGGGCTACAGATCTAGATTCCAGCCTGGATAAGGCTGTGATGCTGTACTTGCAAACAAGATACCTAATTAATAATGTTTTTTAAAACAATGCATGAAATTGTTATCCAGTGAAGGCTAACATATATACACAACACAGCTGAAAATTCTACCTCAAAAAATATATACCATCAAGAACACTTGAGGGGCAGATTTTTATTTTTTATTAGATATAGGTTGAAATACGTAGAATGAAATGTTGTTGTTGAACTGTTTCCTTTAAAGTAGCAAAGACATAACTCTTTACAAACCAAAAATGTAGAGCTGTGATTCTTTATTTGGATTTAAATAGTGTTTTATTGCAAAGAGGGATATAACACTATCATTTTTGTGATGTCACTCCTACCTTTATTACAAAGCCTAATGAATTATTGCTCCCAGATGGCTGAGTATAGCAAATTGACACTTATGCATAGCATAGGTTGTTCCAAAACTCTAAGTTTCCTAGGAAATGTGTATTCTTCAGACAGAAGAAATTCAGAAATTCATTGCCTGTACACCAAGCTTGTGTACACTCAAAACCATATTTATAACAAAGATGAAACACACCTTATTTATACAGTGAAAAATCTATTAACATAATTGAAACTCTAACAGTCTCATTCAAGAATTATTACTTATTACAGAAAGTTTATGCTAAATTACCATTATTAAGTTTTAATCTTTATTGTATAAAGAATTAGTTGCTCCACACAAACTTCTTAGTTTCTCCCATTCTCCTGGTGTTGTGTTTACCCCCTCCCCTTGCCTGAGCCCTAAGGTCATGGTCTCACTCAGATGAGAGTGGTGGTGAGTCATCAGCATCCAGAGTCCCTCACCAGGAAGAATGCCATGCTTCTGTTTTCAGCTTCTTCTTCATCGCTGTAGGGTTTACTTGGAGTTGGTTTTGTATGCTTGCTAACACAATTTTACACCTTGCTTTTTCTTCACTAGTCTGTATCTCTACATTACATCTGAGTTTACTATATATATTACCTTCCACATATATTAGACAGTTTCTTTGTCTTTTTTGCTAAATCAGCTGTGTCCAGCTCCAGATCTGCATCCAAGAAAAGAATCAATAAATGAAAGAAAAATAAATTAGCCATAGAAAACCTGTCAAAACTGCTCTTACAATTAAAAGAAGCAAACCAAAGCTGCAAGCAGATCAAAGAACATTCAGACAATGCAAATCTGACTAGCTTCTGTTCTGATGCCTTGGAAACTCAGTACAAGGCTTATGTCCTGTTACAAGCAATGGCAATGCTTTGTTGGAATCACAAGCTGATATTAATCTAATTCAGAATTTAAATTATTTGGAAAACATGTCTGTTGTCTCAGTGGTTCTTCTGAGCTGTATTTGGAGTTGGTAATTTTAGTCCTATCAAAAGCACTCATCAGAGATTGTTTAGACATCCCTCATAATAAATATAAAATAGGAAAAGAAATTAAGTTCAAGTAAAAGAGAAGTTACATAGCTGTGTTTCTGGGAAATTCAGAGAAAAGAGTTATCCTTTTGCATTATTGGAGCCCTCATACATTAGGAAAAGGCAGATCTCTTTTGGAAATTTCTGTAATGACCTTTTCCGTATTATTTATTTCAAGTGATTAAACTATCAGGGGATTTTCATGTTCTCCAATCACAGGTTAAATGAAAACTAACATTTCCCTGAGTACTAAGGTAAACCAGTAATAGCTTTACATTTTGAGGTTACATTGTAACAGCTGCCCAGATCATGACCTGTATATATCTCGGAGCTGCCACTCAGTCTCTCTGTGCCACCTCTAGGCAGTTGATAAAAATTATTTTCCTGACTCCAGAAATCCTTGAACTTCTAGCACAATCAGCTACTAGCATTCCCAGGGAAACAAAACCCCTCCTTTATGTCACTCGGTATTTTTATGACAGATAGAGCTTTCATTACAGTGATACTTACATTATACCAGCAGAGTATATATGCCAGTGATTTTTCACAGAAGTATCTTATTGCAGTTACATGAGAAAATTCTGATTGCCAATGGAATAATTTTTAGGGAAGACTGCTTTCTGTTTTTTTTTCCCAGTTTTGTTTTCCCATGCCTTGACATACAGCAGATACATGCAAATTGTTAACAGATGATAGCAAGTAACTGGAAGTCGCAGAACAAGGACAGGATGGACAGAACTAAAAATACATGTGTGGGAGCACAGGGGACTACACAAAGGAAGATAAATGAACCACAGAAGAGAGTTCATTCAAAGTAGGCACAGTTGACTAGACATTTTCAATGTAAATCTAAGACACAGATTTCAGACAATGCAGTGAAAAACACAGTCCCAGCACCTGAAAGTCTTTTACACAGCTATCTTCACAGAAGAAGACACTCGATTTCAGTGGGAGTGTTCATCCTTTATCACATGCCATATCCACAACCTCACAGCAAACTGTTATTTAACTACTACCCTGAAATTATGTCTAAAAGGCCTGTGAATGAAGGAAATTAAAGAAGAAAGTTGTTCCCTGAAAATGCAAAACAGTAAGTGCCAGACTTCTTCTCTATTAATCATGAAGTTTAGCACTATTTGTTCTGGAATTCCAAAATGCCCTCCAAACTCTGAAACCCAAAGGAATTACGCAGAGACTTGACTGGATTTAATTGCTTGTAAGCAGGAAAGCAAACCAGTGATTTATCAAGAAAATTTTAAGAATTTTTGTGAAGTTTGGACATAGATTTATTAGCTCTGAGAAAATATGTATGTTCTTTACCTTTCTTACACTCAATTTTCTCTTAGTTCTGCTCAGTGCATAACAGAAAAGAATTTCACCTGCCCAAGTCCCACCCTATTTTCTGTTATATTCTAGATCAGAGCTGCAACTGGCAACTAATTTCTTACACACAGAAAGTTACAATACTTTGATTCCACAAAACTGTCCATGACAAAACTCTCTTTTTCTAAAAATACAGAGAGGTTCATCTGCACATGAACCATGAATAGCTCTAGATATTTTTGCCCATATCTCAGAAATTTGGGCATTGCATATATGAACTAATGTTGTTTAACTGCTGTAATTTTTTTGATCCTCATTTTCCACAAATTTCTCAACATGATTCCTTTAAAAAAATTTCTTATGCTTTGTTTCCACACAGATGTGGTCTTCTGATTTAGTTGAATAATTTTTCTGGGTTTGATTTTTTGCCTTAGCACCTGCATCTGGGAATTCCACAGCATCTGTACAGTCAGTGTTGTAAATGGATTAAGTGGAGAAGAAATTTTGGACACTGGTATGTGAAAAATTGGACTTCAGCATAAAGAGCAGTGTGTCCAGCTATGTGCCCAGTGTGTCAGGGGCATGATTGCCCTTTTCTACTCCACACTTGTGAGACCCCAACTGGATTTCTGCATTCAGCTGTGGAGTCCTCAGTTCAGGAAAGACAAGAGGACAGTCTTAAGCTGTGCCTGGGAACACTTAGGTTGGACATTAGGAGGAATTTCTTCACAGAAAGGCTGATTGGGCATTGGAATGTGCTGCTCAGGGAGGTGGTAGAGTTACTGTCCCTGGAGGTGTTTAAGAACAGACTGGATGTGGCGCTCAGTGCCATGGTTGAGGCAACAAAGTGATGTTTGGTCATAGGTTGGACTTAATGATCTCAAAGCTCTTTTCCAACCTGATCAATTCTGTGATTATGACTCTGTGGTTCTGCAAGATGGACCTGATTCAGTAAGTCTAGATGTGGGCCACAAAAATAATTGGTGGGCTGGAATAATTTCTTCTTGAGAAAAGGCTGAAAGAGCTGAGATTGGTCAGCCTGGAGAAGAGGGCCCTGGTGAGAGCTCATTGCTGTCTTTCAGTATTTAAGGGGGCTTATCAGAGAGACAGAGGAAGAATTTTTACCAAGAAGTAGTTACAGGACAAAGGGCAAGAAATTTAAACTGAAAGAGGGTAGACTTACATTGGACATAAGGAAGAATTTTTCTACAGATGAAGGTGGTAAGGCACAGGCATAAATTGCCTACAGAAGTTGTGGATGCCCAATGGGGACCTGTAAGTGTTGAAGACCAGATTGGATGGGGCTTTTAGCAACCTGGTTCATGGAAGGTGTCCCTGCCCATAGCATAAGGGTTGACTAGATGATCTTTAAAGTTCCCTTCCAAACCAAACCATTCTGCTTACCTGTAACACAAAGCTTGCAGACCATGTATCAACATAACAAAAATCCTTATGCATGTTGATCACAAAAGTCAGCAAACAGCTAATAATAGGTGGCTTAGTTCCTTCAGTTTCTGTAAAGTGGGCCCTATCATGGGTTTTAAAAAAGAAGTTGTCGTCTCTGGAAAACAATTTAGTAAAATAAAAAGTGGTTATCATTTGTAGGGAAAATTGTCTGACTTTAGCTGTACAACTCTGGAAGGTGCTGTTGACTCTTCTGAGTGACAAAAGCCCTTGCAGAGAGAGGAATCTGGATAGAGTGGAGCACTGGGCAATCATCAGCGACATGAAAACAACAAGTCAAAATGCCAGATTCTGCACCTGGGATAAAGAAATGCCAGACACAAGTCTAAACTGGGAGAGGAGCAGCTCTGGGGTTGCAGAGAGGGCTCTGGGGGTGCTGGTTGGCAGCAGGCTCTGTGGCAGCCAGCAGTGTGCCCTGGCGGCCTGGAGGGCAGCAAAGCCCATCCTGAGTGCAGGAAACCCCATCCTGAGTGCAGCAATTCCATCCAGGCTGCAGCAAACCCCATCCAGGCTGCAGCAAACCCCATCCTGGCTGTAGCAAACCCCATCCTGAGTGCAGCAAACCCCATCCTGAGTGCAGCAAACCCATCCTGAGCGCAGCAAACTCCATCCTGAGTGCAGCAACCTCAGCTCTCTAAAGAGGTGACCATCCCTCTGTGTACAGCGTTAGGGCAGGGCCTCCCCTCAAGTCCTGGATGCAGCTCTGGGCTCCACCATTTCAGAACCATGGGAAGGTCCTCGAAGTTGTCTGGAGATGGGCAAGACAGCTAGTGGAAGGACTGGACACCATGGCCTGTGAGGAGCTGCTAAGGGCTTTGGGCTTGTCTAGTTTGGAGTAAAGGAGGCTGAGGGGCAGCCTCCTTGCTCTCTACAGCTTCCTGAGGAGGGGAAGTGGAGAGGGAGGTGCTGATCTCTTCTCCCTGGGATCCAGTGACAGGATGTGTGGGAATGGTTCAAAGCTGGGCCAGGGAGGTTCAGACTTGCCATTAGGAAGCATTTCTTTATAGAGAGGGTGGTCAAGCATGATGATGCCCTAAGCCTATCACTGTGTAAGAGGCATTTGGACAGAGCCCTTAAGAGCCTGCTTTACCTTTGGGTTGGGCCCTGAAGTGAAGCAGTTGGGCTAAATGATTCTTGTACATCCCTTCCAACTAGACTATTCCATTATAGGAAACTTCTTTTCATGGGCACATAAATGTAGCCTAACAATTGACAATGTCACACCTCCACTGTAATCGATGCTTCTCTTAAGAGACTGGAAGCTTTAGTCGGTTTTCTCCTTAAGGACAGCAGGACTCTGTCATTAAGCAAACAGGCTATCCCAAGGACCGCGAGCCGGACTCATTCCTCCGCCCGTTTTCCTTAAGGCAGCCATGGATAAATTACTGAAAAGTACTGCCTAAGGAACATGTTCCCAGAAACCGACTCATTTCGATGTGGTGGCAGTATCCTTTTGCGGGCACCACGTTCCGCTGCGGACCGTCCTTACCCGCCCGCCGAAGGAGAGCACACATCACGGGGAAGGGGCAGCGGGCCGGGCTCCTGTCAGACGCATCTCCCGACGCTTCCACACTCCTTAAGTTTCAACTGAAAACACGCAGGTTGGGAGAGCAGAGGAAAAAGGCAGAGGCTGCCTCCCGTGCCACGACAAACTCAGCCCGGCCCTTCTCGCCACGGCCACGCCGCCAAGCGTCCGCGCCGAGTCCCGACGGATGCGAAGCACGGGGGCGGTGCGATCCTCCCAGCGCCCGCCCGCCCCCTGCCCTTTGCCCCTTGTCGGTGTCCCAGCGCTTCCTGTTCCCAACCACGTGGGCAGCGGGATGGCGGGCGGCGCGGCGGGCGAGGCGCAGTGCCTCAGCTACACGGGATGCAACTTCCTGCGGCAGCGCCTGGTGCTGGCCACGCTCAGCGGGCGCCCGCTGAAGATCCGCAAGATCCGTGCCAAGGAGGAGGACCCCGGCCTCCGCGGTGAGCGGCGGCACCCGCGGCCGCGGGGCAGGAGGTCGGGGGGCGGCGAAGCTCCGGCGGCGGCTGTGCCCGGGACTTGCTGCCGGGCAGGGGCAGACCCCCACTGGGAGCTGGGACAGCCCGGGCTCCATCTGGGCGGGCCCCACCGAGGAGGGTGGACCCAGCTGCATTCCCGTGGATGCGCTCTCCCCTGAGTGCTCCGCACACCCATCTCGGGTGCAGCTGTCACACGTGGATCGCGGGGCTTTGGGAGGAGGAGGAGAAGGCGGGGGAGCGGGCAGGGACGGTGAAGGAGGCCGGAGCAGGGGGGCTGTGACACACCCGCCGCTTCCTGCTGTCAGCTTCCCTCGCTGCCCGGCGGGGCGGGGCGGGGGGGGGAACGGGGCAGTACTATCCCCGTCCCGCCGGCTCGGCTCGGCTCGGCTCGGCTCGGCTCGGCAGCCCTGCCCTCTGCCGGGTCACGCCTTTTCTTCAGAGTGGGCCATCAAGGGCCGGTGCGGGCGGCCGGGGCTGGTGCTGCCCTGCCGAGCCGCCCCGGTGGGACGGGGCTGGCACTGCCCCTCCCGCCCCGCCGGGCAGCGCCGTTCGCTCCGCGCCTGGCGGGGCTCTGACTGCCTCGCTGCGTGTGCGGGAGCCTCTCCACAGCCCCGCAACTGGTTCGCGTTCCCGTGATGGTGGTGGCTTCGCAGTCGGGATGGCAGAATTAATTCCCTGTCTCTTGGGCCGACGTTTCTGCCGCGTGCCCGTGTCCGTGCCCAATTGTCGTGTGCTCCCTGTGCTTGTGGGAGCTCACGTTCCAGTTTTAATAGGTCACGTTTTATGCTTTTGATTTTTGTCAGGGTTTGCTGAAACACAAAGGGTGAAAGAGGTGAATAATTTATTCTCATTTCTGCAGATTTGTTTAAGGGAAATCTTTTTTAGGGAGTACCATCGTCATTCTTGTACAAAGCCTTTGGCATCCCAGGATGAATTCCATCATAAACTGAAGTAAGAAAACAATAGGGTAGAGCTTTAGGAAGAAACATTATTGTGGTGTTCAGTTATTTTTTGGGCAAGGAACCCTGTTATGATGTTCAGAACAGGGGTTGATGCTTCTCTGCCTCCTGAGGAGGAGTAGCTAAAATTTTTAGCTACTTTTTTACACAGCCTTCAGTGTGTAGCTAAAAAGTCTACTCCAAAACTGCCAAAGCATTCTTGTGTGCTTGACTTAACATTTACCACGGTCCAAAGTATTTATTATCACTGTGGAGCATTTGTTGGTGGTGAAGTTTGTAGTTATTGCTGTGTTTTTTAAAGAGTGTTTGAATTTGCTTTTTAAAATATGGGTTCAAGTGTAAACTATGACTCTAACAGAAAAATAATAACAATAGATCCTGATCTGTGTTGATAATTCAACATGCTGGTCTTTTTGCTTTTCATGACTGGAACTTTTGTAAACTCTGCTACTGGTGTTCTCCAAGAGTGAAATGTGTGCTCACAAGGATGCACTCTTGCACTGGAAGATGCCCCAGTGCTTATAACATCATATAAACTTTGTAAGCATATAAGCTGTCATAGTTTAGAAAAAGAGCAGAACCAGTATTGTGTGACTGAGACATCAATCACGTTATGCAAATATTGACAAACTGTAAATCCTGCAGGTAGCTTTGTGGTTTAAATATCCATGACATCCTAGAGTCACATACAGAAAGAAAAATCTGATTACTGTATAAGAAGTGACAGAGGATTATTGCTAAGGGAGTTCTGCAGCCTACAAACAATTATGCAGATGCTGTTGGCTCTTAAAACTAGCTGGATTTTGAATTCTGCATATATTCACCTATCTTCCTTGATACTGAGCCTGTACCATGTTGGAATACTAGAATACTAGCATATTCTTCCTGGGATGGCTTTTTTCAGTTGGCTGGGGTTTTTTGTTTGTTTGTTTTTGTTATTGTTTCTTTGTTATTTCCTTTTTTGTTTTGGTTGGTATTTTTGGTTTTATTTTGGTTTAAATTTGCTTGTCCTTTTCATTGTCTCTGGGTGAGAGTCCACACAATCAAGGGAAACTGAGGAATTATTTCCACACAAATTGCTATAGTATAGTGAACACAGTAAGTAAGAAAAGAGGCAATGGGAAGACTTGTGGTTCTCTAGCACTAAATATGTCCAAAACTGTTTTCGAAATGGAAAATTTTAGAGTCTGCAAACAACTAAATCTGTTTGTGGAACAGATATGAAGCAGCAGCACTTCATGTCCAAATGCCCCCTTCTTTTAAGCTAACTTTTACAGAGAATAATGTGAAGCTGTTATTAGCTTGTCATGCTTCAGTATATGGGGTCCTGTTTGCTATGATTTGTCTGTTTTGCTTTGTACTGAGCAAAATGTAAATTGTCAAAGGTTTTATCCTGGACAAGAGCAATCCCTCAAGCCACTGTGGTCAGAAATGTCCACTTGTCTTATGTGCTGTGGACCAGGGAGAGGAGTGTGACTAGTCTAGCTGCCACTTCTGAGGGCATCTCAATTGATTTTAGGTGCCTGTAAGTGTGGAGGCTCACATTAACATCCCTGTTTTTACAGGCAATTGCCTTTTCACATGTGCTGGCATTACACCACAGCTTGAAGAGTGAGAGTAGCCTTACTGTCATGGAAAGCAGGAAAGGGTAAAAGTACAAGTAAGGCATTGAACTTCTAAGAAACTTTACAATTCTGTCTGTGCTCTACTTCTTAGATTTTGAAGCAAGTTTTATTCGCCTGATTGACAAAGTGACCAATGGCTCACGGATTGAAATAAACCAAACAGGTGAGATCTGTTTTTTTTCTGCTTCATCTGTTCTGGTCTCCAGGATTTATCAGTTTCTGCAGTAGAATTGAAGTCTTACCTTGATAGAGGTAGGTGTTCAGTAAGATTGACTGAGAAGATCAGAAATAACAAAGTTGACAAGTTTTGTAATAATTGATCACATGCAAGAAGGTCACTGCTCCACGATAATGCAGAGAGTTAAGGAAGTTCTATTGCCCAAAAACTAAAATTAGTATTTTGTTAGTTATACAGGATTTCACGGCAGGCAAAAGTTCCTCTGTACCAGAATCGATTTTTGTAGGAGAAGATTTACCCTCTACAGAGGCAAACTTCTTAGCCAGACTGCTTGCTTATTCAAGCTTACAGAAGAGTTTGATTAGAGTGAAAAGCATCCCATGTGAAACCTCACCTGGTCTGAGTTTTTTTCTTTTTTCTTATGGATTCTGATTATCTTTTGTTGGTAAGTAAGGCAAATGAATTACCATCAGATATGCCAAGATTCCAATGACCTGATGTACTGATGAAGGTTTAGCTTCTATGGAAAATAATAATTGCTTGTATCAGCATTTTGTAGATTGCTAAGAGACCTATGGTTTTAGAGGGAGGGGAAAGGAGGAAAATGATGTGCAGGACAGACAGACACTCATGTGTTGACCCATTTATTAGCTGCAGACATGTAAATAGTGTGCTGGAAGTGCTATAGCCTTCCATATCGTCTTCTGCCTCCAATTTGCCTCATACATTGTTGCAAAGTATTTTTGTGCTGTTTCAATGGCCAGTGTTTTACAGTGCTCTCATTTGGTTTGCTCCCCTGTCCTCTTCCCCAGGTACTACCTTATATTATCAGCCTGGTCTTCTGTATGGAGGCTCATTGGAACATGACTGCAGCCCCAGTCGTGGTATTGGCTACTACTTGGAAAGTCTGCTCTGCTTGGCACCTTTCATGAAGCATCCATTGAAGATTGTCTTGAGGGGAGTAACAAATGATCAAGTAGATCCTTCAGTAAGTAAAAGTTTAAATATCAGAGAAGGATATTTTTCCCCCTAAAATAACAATATTGAGAAGAAGTGTCTAAAACATATTGAATTTTTATCATCCCTCACATCCAGAAGTATCCATTGTTGCTGCATTAGCAAACTCTCTGAGTCAAAGAAGCATCTGCTAAACTAGAGTGTGTCAAACTCTAAACTTCAGTTTGTAATACCCCTGACTGAACTGATGTTCAGTTCTGTACGGCTTCTGTCTTCTCCCCTGCAAACTCCTTTTAAATGCATTGTGAGGCCCTGACACAGGTTTGGTTCTCCTCATCTCTTAGAATGACAATGGATTATTTCTCTTGCCCAACACATGTATTTACTCTATAAAGTAGAAAGTGTCTTCAAAAAATGAGTGCAAAAAGGAAGGAATCTTTCTCTTCTGTTGGATTCTGGACATAGTCATACCACTGTTGCTGTCAAGCCTTCTTTCTATTAGAAACAGGAGTCACATGGTGATTAGGCAATTACAGTAGCAAAAGTATCTAATAACTGTCTGGTTATTCAGAAACATGCCAGAAGGTGTGGTAGGTCAAATGGCTATGAAATGCTTGCCTTGTTTTCTATTACTGATCTGTAGTCCTTTGTTTTGTACCAGTGTTGTTACAGAAATGAGCTGTGGGAGACGTGATCAGAATGCTGAAGTAATGATTAGTGGTCACGGTCTTTATTTATTTTTCTCCAAAAACTCCAAACATAAACTTCTGCTTTTAGAGAACAGCATTACTCTTTACTTTTTGAATGGGGATTGGACACTGCCTGTTTTCGTCTGAGTAAATTAAGGACACATTGTAATATGAAAATTTAACCAGTGTAAATGAATACAAATACCTGTGAAGTATGTCTATAGATACTACATGAGCCCCTGAGTCCTGCTGGAATTTATTACTTTCCAGCTGTGTTTCTCTGGTCATTTAAAAAACTTTCTCACTTCTGGCTCTGTGAGACATCCCCATGAGTCAAGGGATGATCAAAGTGGGTTGTACACAGCACTATAAGAAAAAAAGAAGTATTTTTTGCTCTTCTTTCTGTCATTGTGATTAAAAGTACTTATTGTAACTGGTAAGTAGTAAGAATCAAAGAAGTCCTTTTTTGTTGACAGTTTAATCACAATGGAGAAATTCTTGCATAATCTGGAGATGAAGAGTAGTCCAATGTTCATATTGCTTTCAAGTAAATTTGGACACTCATCTAAGCAACGGAGTCTTGATTCTGGAAATTCTGGAAATCTGATGCCTTTTGGGCATCAGTCACATGGACGTGAGATTAAACTGTTTTAGTTCAAATGGGTGCAAGAATTAAGGTCACTTTGTGCTTGAAGGGTGCTTACACTTGCCAAAACTCAGACAAGTGGGTCAGCATGCATCAGCTGACTCCCAAGCTCTGTACACTGAAAGTAAATCAAATGAATGTAAACAGTTACGTCTTAAGTTCATTGTCCTATCGTAGCAGTTATGTTATAGTTCTTAGTGACAACACAGTAACAACTTCAGTTACTGTGACTCAGCTCATACTTGTTAACTGTTAAGTGTTTGTAACTGAATACCAGTTCTAAAATTGGTTTCACCCTGGCTTATGTCTGTTTAGCTTGCCTGAGTAAACATTAATCCTGGTGCACACCAATAATGTATTTAGAGGACTTCTACAAGTTGTTTTTCATAACATATGTGTCTCCTGGTTTCTGAGACTAAAAGCACAATTTTAAGTGTTACCCTAGCATTTATATGCTTAAGTAAATGGAAACTTGGTTTTACATCGATTTTGGTTTTTATTTTTCAGTAGACAGAGGGTGTATATAAACTCAGTGAACAGTTATTACCTATGCTTGCCCAAAAAGAGGTGCTTGAATTTGTTTATCTATCTGTATGCTTTCTGCTTTCCAAAGGTGGAAAGGCAAATCAGTGTGACTACAGTGTGGGAGTTTAGGTGTTTTACCTGCTGCTCTTCATGTAGCAACCTCTCTGTTTCAACTTAGTGGGTTGTATTGGATTTGCATGGCTGGATTTTGTGAGCTGGGATGCTGTAGAAGCAGCTTCTCTAAGAAGCCGACAAAAGTTTCCCCTTCTTCCAACAGAGGCCATGTCAGCTGGCTCCAAAACAGACCCACTGCTGGCCAAGTCTGAACCCATCAGTGATGGTGTAACTGCTGGGGTAACAGTTTTAAGGAGGAAGAGATGGGGGGTGGAACAGTGGAATAACCTGGAGCTGGAGAGTAGAGTGAGAACATGTTAGAGAAACAGCCCTGCAGAGAGAGGGTCAGTGAAAAATGGGAGGTGTTTCATGCACTGGAGCAGAGATTCCCCTGTAGTCCATAATGAAGACCATGGTGAGGCAGCTGTCCTCCTGCAACCCATAAATGTTGACAGCAGAGCATATGTCCACCTGCAGCCAGTGCAGGACCCCACACTGGAGCTTTTGGATGCCTGAATGTGGCTGTGAACCCATGGGAAGCCTGCACTGGAGCAGGCTCCTGGCAGGACCTGCAGGCCTGTGGAGAGAGGAGCCTATGCTGGAGCAGGTTTGCTGGCAGGACTTGTGAACTCATGGGGAATCTGCACTGGAGCAGTTTATGAAGAACTGTAGCCAGTGAGAGGCAAGTAGCAGGAATATGTGTGCAACCAGGTGAGTGTGACCTTTCTCTCATGGTGTCAGTGAACAGGTAGGCTGACCCACTGGGGTTTGTGAAATCTGCTTTCAGCACTGAGATCTTGGCTTTTACGCAGCCTTTTACACAGAAGTATTTGTGGGATGTGATTGTTGTGTGGTTTGAGGTTGCTCTTCACCAGAGACCTCCGTGTCAGGTGCATGCAAGGGAATATTGTGGATCTCTTGCTGTAAGGAGAGTAGAAGAGATTCATGTCAGAGTAAAAGTTTCTAAAGGACATCTTGTAGAAGGAAAGACTTCAGCTGAGTTCAGTGAGGCACAGGTCAGGCTGCATTCCTGGAGTATAAGAGCATGTGTTTACTGTGGTGTTTGCTTGCATACATTAACAACCCTCCAATAGGATGCAATGGAAAGCTCTTTGACAATTGGCATCACTCCTAAAGAGTACTGTGGCCACTGAACATGCAGTTGTTCCAAGTGAGACTGTGCTGACATTTTTAATAATAATATTATCCATATTATTTTGTACATCATTAGACACTGGAACAAATCAGCCTGAGAAATTGTAGATGCCACAACCCTGGCAGTGTTCAAAGCCAGGTTGGATGGAGTCCTGGTCTAGTGGGAGGTGTCCCTGCCCATGGCAGCGGCAGGTGGAACTAGATATCTTTAAGATCGCTTCCAACCCCAAAACATTCTATGATTCTGTGATAATACTGCATAGAATTATTACTGTGTGAGTGATACATCCTAAATGGATGAAAGCAATGCTACTTTGCTCTCACTTGTTAGAAAGAGATAAGCCTTTGGAATACCAGCCTGGACTGTTCATTGGCAGCCTACACTTGCAACATGTTTTCCTGTGCTGTCACTGGTGAGATCTGACCCTGGGTAGTTTGTGGGACCAACCATATGAGACTGGGTTGAGGCAGTTTAAAGTTTCTCTGTATAGTGATTATGTATGCAGAGGATGCCCTTTGTAAAGTGCCTTTTTGAAGGGAATGGAGGTGGCACACAAATGATAGCTCCTATTTTCCTTTCCTTCTCTATGTATTGTGATCCTGAAATTTAGTATAGCTGCAGTAACTTGTTTTAGAGTAATCATTCTTGATGTTTGTGTTTCCAGGTGTTTAAGTTTTTTTACAGCTATACCATGGGGCTTTGAGTTCAAATGACTGTCATGCTGACATGAGACTAGTATATTAAATTTTAGCTTAGGAGCAATAATCTTCACTCTTAATCAGAATTCAACAGTTGTATGTAGAAAACAAGAAGTTTTTCCTACTGAGTTTTCTTCCCACAGTTCTTTTTTCCCTGTTAAACTCTGTTTTTTCCCCTTTCTCCCAGTCTAGGCCCTTTTTTGCAAAACATAACACTGTATGTTAGGTGGGGCTCAATGACAGGTGCAATGCCAATGGATATACAGGCCAACTGGTGCTTTTCCCTTTCTCAGGTATCCATGTGCTGCAGGGTCTCTATCTAGGTGTTTTGTTTGGGTTTTTTTTTTTAATATCTTTGCACTGGATAAGGGATTCTTAAAGTTACTTTTCTACCTTTTTCTTAGCTACTGTAGATTTCTTTAAAGGGAAGTGATAAGTGATTTGCATTTACACAACTTGGCGAAAACGCAGTATTTATGGGACTTAGAATGTTGTCGTTTGTGGTGAGGTATATCATCAGTTGTATGATACATCTGTTTCGGTGCAACTTGGTGCTATGCTGTCTTTTCTGGAAATTGAATAACTGCTCTCCAAGGGGAGCTAAGAGATGGGGTTTATGGCTGAGGATAGGCAAAAGGATGGAAAAATGGGTTTACAACTCAGTTCAGCTGCTGTTTTGTGATTTTCAATGAACTGCTTCATATCCTTCCCAACTCCCCGCTTGTCTGCAAGGCAGAACATCCTTTGCCCATTCTTCAAATACTGCTGATTGCCTCCTCTGTTTAGGCAGCAAAATTGGAAGTCAGTCTTATTATTTGTCTGTCTGGTACTTCAAAGTATTATGCCTGGAATTTTTCTGAGGACTGAAAACTACAACAAATCTTGAAGTTTTTTGAGTTCTTAACCTATACAGTAAAGTTTTTATTTTTTAGTGGTATATTTTATTTCATGAGAAGGAGGAAGAAACATTGTGTAATTTTAATTTGAACCAGATCAGCTTGTTGAGGCTTCTGCCAGTGGTATTCACATGCTTGTGCACATGCATGTTAGTAAAGGCTTCAATCCAGAAGTCAAATTTGTATAGTTAATGAATACTACTGAAGGGCCAAAGCAAAGTAGCCTGGCTGCAAAAAGACATAAACTTTGTAAGTTAAAAGAAGTTAAGCATTGGCTTACAGTTTCGTTTATTTTAATGTAGACATTCAAATATTGGTACTCAAACAACACCAAATGCCTTTCTCTGAGAAAGGAGATATGTTGTCTAGCAGGATTTGAAAATGAGAACTACAACATACACTCATAGCTCCTCTGGTACCACTAACAGAATGTTCACAGATTTGTAGGTGAGTTATGTGCTGCAATTTTGTCAGTGGCTTGCACTCTCTTCAAAGCAGAGCAAATGAACATCAAGAATTATGAATTTTAGCTGAAGGCGTGGGAAGGAGGGTGTTTTTTCTGCCTCCTCAAATGCTGTCTACCTCATGACTGTTTCCATCTCCTGTGTTTATCTTCTCTTTGTTTATGATGTCCTGATCCTGTCCATCCACAGCTGTTTGTCTTGGGTAACTCCCTATTATGTGTTATCAGTGCTGTTGCACTAATAAGTAATTTATATCACGTTTGGCAGCACTACTGAAGTTTCAGAAGAGGGAAGAAGAGGGCAGTCCCTGTAGTCTTAGGAATTAGGAAGAGCAATGACAAGGATAATTCTGTTCAGACCTGGACCTGGTGAGCACCTGGCTTAAAAGGGAGTACACTGATGATATGTTACCCACTTCAGATTCTTTTAAGTGCTTCAACAGAAGCTACTTATAAGTTTCTGTTTCTTAGAAACAGGTAAAAAGAAGTTATTGATAGAGTGATCTTTCTGCTAAATCTAGGGCCTGCTCTTGCAGTGATGATTGAAAAAAATGCAGTGGTTCTTGCATTAATTTGTTTAGCTCTAGGAATTTTTCTGTAATGACAGAAGAATATTATTTTCTCAATAACATAGAAATGTTCAGAGACATAAGTAAACTGTTTTACATAATGACATTCAAAATCAGGCTGAGGAAGAAAGCCAGAAGAGGAAATTATATCTGCCAGTAATTTGTTCTAGGAATTTTTTTTTAGTAATGATGTATTTTGGTAGGCTAACTAGATGAAGCTCTCTGTGCTGCATTCCCATGTTTTCCCATAAAATACCTTCCATGAAGAAGACTTGTCTCTGTTAGTCACCTCATAATTTAGTGATTTTTTAAATTACTGACTAATCTAACTTCCAATGGAGAGTCTTTTCTTAAAATTCTATGTTCCATAGGTTGATTTCCTTAAGGCAACAGCTCTACCTCTTCAGAAGAAGTTTGGAATTGATGGTGAAAGTCTGGAAATCAAAGTAAGACAGTTTGTTTCTTTCTTTTCAAGCATGTATTGAAATTCTCCTGCAGTACTTCGCAGGGCCATGTGCTTGCTGTGGGTTTCTGTCTCTAACAGATAATTAGTTGTGGCTATGAGCCACATGGTGATAGAGTAAGGAGAAAGTAGCGACTTTCATTAGTCTCCAAAGAAGACTGAAAAACCTTTTTGCTTTTTGTTGCTTTTCATTCATTTATTGTCTTTTTATTTCTGCTTGTTCATTCTGCCCCATGCTTGGGGCTAGGAATTAAAAGTGGTATCTTTAACCTTTTTCATCTGTACGAGAGCTGAATCTCTGTTTGGGTAGCTGGGGTTTGTTTCCAGTTTGGAAAATAGAGGAAAGAAGTTTTTCTTAAAGACAGCAGTCTTCAGAGGCCCAGTAAATCTGGATACTAAATCTGGATACAAAGCAACATTCGGGTTTCTTTTAGGTTGGAGAAATGTGTGAAGGGTCTGGCTGCACTATGGGGGCCTGCTGGTGCCTTGCTCTGCAGATGCTTACCCCTCACCCCCACCCTGCCACAGCCCAAGTGCCCATTGTCCTGGCACTGTCAGCCTCTGTTCCTGTGACCCTGTAGCAGGGCTGGCCTTCAGCTCGCCACAGCCCTGCCCTGTCTGGCTGTGGGCCTCCTTACCCAGACCCATTCACTGGCCCATGTCCCAGCTCCATCCTTGGCTTGGAATGGTGGGACTGAGTCAGGCTACACAGACCTGTTAGTGGGAATGAGTTCATTCTAATCCCTTACATAAATATTCTGAGTTAGAAGGGACCTGTAAGGATCATCAAATCCAAATCTTAAGTGAGTAGTCCATATGGGAATCAAAGCCATGACCTTGGCATTATCAGCACCATGCTGTAATCAACTGAGCTCAAATCAAATAGTTCTAGTCTCCTCAGCAGCAAGGTGTAATCTGCTACTAGAGACAAGTCTTAAGCCAAGGTTGTTTTGGTAAAGATGTTTTTGTTTGGTTTTGCACTGTTTCCTATTGAGAAGCCATTCCTTACTTTACTTGAGAGGAACAAAGAAATCAATGCCTGCTTTTAGTTTTGATGCAAAATCCATTTCTGCTTTTAGGATGTGGTTTTCTTGCCTGTGTTCACATAATGGCCTTACTTAAAACACTTTACTCTATGAGAAATATAAATGTAATTTTGGGGTGTGTAGGTACATTCTTTGTACTATTTACTAACCTGCTTTTTTTCATCCATTATTTGTTCTAGATCAACCGAAGAGGAATGCCTCCCAAAGGGGGTGGAGAGATACTGTTTACTTGCCCAGTAAGAAAGGTCTTGCAGCCTGTTCAGTTGACAGACCCTGGAAAAATCAAGCGCATCAGAGGAACTGCGTATCCATTTTGTTTTTCTGTCTGTTTTTCTGCTTTTAAATGAGTTTGCTTATTAAAAAGTCCCCTAACTTGGACGTCATAGAAGTGCACCCACGTTTCTGAACATGCATCTAGATAAGGGCCAAGATTACACAGAGGGGTCATACAACTAGATATCAAGACTGTGTCTCAAAATTCCTGTGTTCAAAAAGCATCTGTAAGCTATTGAATAAATTCAAAGCTGAACAGCACTATTAAAATCTTTTCAATAGCAAGAAAAGGTTAAAATACCTTTCATCACATAATGTAGGAGCACTTTGTGTGTAAATTCAGTAGTAACCAATGTAGTTTAGTTCTGCATTGAATAGGTGACATCTTGGCAGTTACTTGTTTAGCAGAAGTTAGATGGGGTCCTAGTTTAGTGTTTAATTAAATCTTAGTTCAGTTTACACCTTGCAGCACACACTGAGCTTTTTGGTGTGTTTTGAAAGCAAGTTCTTTGGCTCTTCACCTTTGGTAATACCATTGCAGGTGGAAGTGGAGGAGGTTTTATTCTACATGGAGATAAGGGCACAAAATATTCTTGGGAACTCCTTACTTTTTCAAACAACTGCAAATCTAGCCAATGTTTTGGATTGTTTATTTCTTTTTGATTTTATTTTTCTCTTGTGGCCTTTGTATGGTATCTTTCATGAATCTGTTGTCATTGTAGGAAGAAGGTAGAAATTTCTTACATTAAATTGTCTTAAGCAGTGGCCAACATGTAGTTTAATTTGTGTTTGAGAGTCCCAAACACGATTTGGCATTGATTACACAAAAGGAAAGCAAGAATCAGGTCACATTTTCTGCCAGAGGTGCAGATTTGCAGCCTGTTTCTTCTTTTACTTTATGGCATACTGTCACAACTGTGTGTAAGAACTGGATGTTTTGACTATCTTGTCCAGTTGCAGCATTTAGATAAGTACAGTAGTGCCAACCAAGAGCAATTTTACTGGAAACGTGCTATAGAACAGAAAGGAGGCAGCTCATTGTGCTTTTGGTGATAGTTCCTGTGGTATACTAGTGGAGAAAGTAATTTTCTTATGCCTTTGTTCTGCTCTGTAATAAGTAGATGTGTTTCTCTGTGGAGGAGGAAGCAACAATCATGACTACACTGCCGTTGTTCTAAATTGACATTAACATACAGCACCATTCTGGACCACTTTGACTGATGTATCTGATTGAATTCTGAATTTCAACCTTGCTGTAAGCTTTGATTGATGTATCTGATTGAATTCTGAACTTCTAGCTTGCTGTAGGCTTTCATGAGCCTTCTCAGGTTTTGGTTGATATATCTGATTGAATTCTGAACTTCTACCTTGCTATAGGCTTTCCTGGGCCTTTTCTTATATACCCTGGGCCTTTCTTCCTATACCCTTAGGGGTATAGGTTTGCCTTTAAGCATGGTGAGAGGCAGACTCATTTTAGTTTAGCTGTTAAGTGGTCCTTCAATGCAATAGAATACAAAACATCTGGAAGGATAAGTCTGTATGTCTTTTTCATGTGTACTTTTGTTCTTCCAAGATTCATCTGAGTAAATCTTCTTTCTCACAGCTATGGAGATCGTATTACAGCAGCCTTTTATATAATCCAAATTACTGAGAGCATCAACTGTGCAGAACAACCCATTTTCTGATTATTTTTTAATGATTTTGCCCTAAGATCCTAAAGTTTTTGGTTTGCCTACTCCACAAGAGATGCTATAGAAATTCGTAGAAAAGGAAATTCCTCCCTGCCAGTTGGGAGTTTTGAGAATGCATTTCTCTGCATTGCTGTGTGAATGTATGTGCAGATGAGTAGAGTATGAGTCTGCATTATAGTTGGGCTGGAATTTAAAGCATAATGTGCTTTGTACATTTGGAGATCTTTTGGGAGTTTTTTTGAAGCAGCACCTGAGTACAAGATGAGAAAGGCTGCTCATCTCTTACGTACTGTAAGGAGGTGGGTTGGGGTGGGTGGTAAGGTGGTAGGTTCTTCTTTACTGGAACTTTCAGTTGTTGAGTGACTAGAGGACTAGTGAATTTGGAAGCCTCAGAACACTGCAAAATAGTTGGAGATAGCAAAGATATTTTTCTTAGAGCTTTTAATTTTTATTTTTTTTTTAACATTTGTCTTTAATTTCTTAATCATCTTCCCACTTTCTCCCTAATAGAAACAGAAAGGCAGGATTTTTTTTGCTGCTAATTCACAGAAACTTCACTCAGGATAGTGTTTTAATAAAACATGAAGAACAGAGTATGTGGTACTTCCTCCATCATAAGAAAGTACAAGGTGACAGAACAGCAATTTAAATTTGATGAAGGGCATTTTCAAGGTAGATGTTTATCTAGTCATAATCTGTTCTTCAGCACATGTTCTGTGTACTTCACTTCAAGATATATCAATGAAAGGACTGTAGAAAGCACTTATATGCATGTGGTTCTCTAGGTACAGGAACATGGACAAAAGCCCATGAATAGATGTATAAAACACCTGTTTTCCGAAATAATGCACTGGGGCCTCTTCACTTTTGTCAGTCTCTGCTTTCAATTTTTTCTTGTGATCACAATGGATTTCTTAGCTCAGAAATGTAGATACTCTGTCCGAGTGTCACCACAGATGGCAAACAGAATGGTGGAATCTGCAAGGGGCATCCTGAATAAATTCCTCCCAGACATCTATATCTACACAGATCATATGAAGGGGGTCAGCTCTGGAAAGTGAGTATCCAGAATTTACAGGAAACACACATGTAATTCTGCATTTGTTCATTTGCTAGAGTGTCCTGATCTAATTTTACTAAGTTTTAGATCACAATCTTCTATTTTGTTGTTTTGAAATAAATATTTCTCACAAAGAAAGAATGGATGATTCACTAGATACATTTGTTTTACTTACATAACAGGGATAGAAGTGTGTTTTCTTAAACAAGGAATGCAATACATCACTACTGCCACTAAAGGCAATTTGAGCTCCCTTCATTTTTAAATCTGTTGCTTTGAAGAGAGGTTAAGATCAGAGGTGTCATGATATGTTCAAGAAACCAAGATTCAAGGCTGACTGCACACCTGATGAAAATGGTAATATTAAGGATGGGACTGAGGTGTTTTAAGGAAGCGTTAAAGCAGTATAGGTTGTCTTCTGTGGAATGGCTGAAGGAGTGTCCTCTCACTAGTGAGGAGTGGAAAATTAATTTATTGTACTTCCACAGATTTTGTTTGGTGACAGAGCACAGAAGTGATGGATACTATTCAGACAATTTTGCTGGTATCTGTCATCTCTGTAGTGTTCTTCCTTGAGGTTGAAATATTCTGCATAACTCATTTGATAATATTATGTCTGCATGCTCAAATGCAGGCATGCATGTTTTCTTTTACTGTTTCTGCTTTTTGAAACATTTTGTTAAAATTTGGTAGTTTCAAAAGTTTATGAACTTAGAAATTGTTGAAGAAATTTTTAGTATTCTTTGTGTTTTCCAATTCTTCATCATATTTAATATGCCAGGATTGTAACTTTAATGGCTCCAAACTGTTAAAAGGATCAAAATTGCAAAAATATTTCTGGGAGCTGTGTAGTTTTGGGGTCTCAATTTTGGTTTTAATCTGTTTATGAAATTTAAAAAGTAAAATGATTAGAGGCAGCAACATTATTTTTACTACATGCAGCTCATGCAGAGGGTTAAACAATAACATGGGAAGAGGAACTGAATCACTTTCAACCTAGCTGACTGGGTTTCTGATGCTACTGTGTTGTGATATTCATCTTAAATATGAATCCAGTATGATAGCAGTATCCTTGATATTAACTAATCAGTCTAATTTTGCTAAATATTGCAGCTTCTAGGGAAAAGAGCTAAAGCCTTAAAGAAGGGTAGTTTTGGTTTTGAATGTCACAAAGGAGAAACATCAGATACCTTTGAAATGTTTATGAAACACAAATTAAATAAATGTGAAAGGTACCCTTCTCTATTTAAAAAAACCCCAAACATTTCTGCGGTGTGTATGGCCTTTTATTTTCTTTTTCATTTTTCCTGCTTAAAGAGTTTGGCCCAGGAAAAGCCAGCATAGAGGGTTTTGTGGCAACTAGTGCTGGGTTTGACTTTTAAGTACAGTTGTTAACTTTCTTTTTCCAACATCAATCTGTTGTATCAAATAGGACGTTTGTCATCCTTTGGGAGGAGCTGTTTATGACTTGAAGTTTTTTGGCTCATTACTCCAATTTTGTCCTTAAACAAAATGTATATTTTCACTTTCTTTCAGATCACCAGGTTTTGGCATGTGTCTTACTGCAGAAACCACCAATGGCACTATTCTCAGTGCTGAGCTAGCCTCAAACCCTCAGGGCCAGGGAGCAGCTATGCTTCCTGAGGAACTGGGTCAGAATTGTGCTAAGCTACTGCTTGAGGAGGTTTACAGAGTAAGTGGCCAATATGTTTTGTATATGTGTGTATAGGTGTAAGAGAAGGAGATGATAAAATAGGTAAAGGAATAGGTGGTTTGTTGGCACCCTCAGACAGGCTGGGATCTAAGCAGAGAAATGATCTGATGTGTCTTTTTCGTCCAGGTAAAGAGTGATTTTGCATGGTTCCTTTAACAGTGTAATGACTTACTGGAGCATGCTATTTCTAATGTCTGATATCTGTTATTATGAATCACAAGAGTGGCAAATACTTCTGTTACTTTCTGTCTGCAGCAGAATTGAGTTAGCTTCACATGGGCTGTTGCTCTTCTAAATAATATGGATGGGTAACACAGTCTGTGCTTCTAAACTAGTGGCTGGAATGGGACATTTTGAGTGGAAGAACATAGGAGAGGCAGAAGGGGAAAAAATCCCTGCAAGGCTTCATGTTGACCACTTTGTGATGATGATGACAAAGTCAAATGTGCTGAGAATTGTTGGTTGTATGAAGAATTGTCTTAATGGGTTGTTGGAAGGGAGCTAGGATGGCATTTACTTAGGAATCCTAAGTACATCACAGTTTTCTTCAGCATAGATTTTTTTCTTTATTAAAATGATTTTCACTTATGGCAAGAATTTTAGTAGATAAGCAGCATTCAGTGTTACAAATTATTTGGCAAATAGCACCCCGACGAGTTTCAAATTTAATAAAGAACCTTCCAGGTGCTTTGTTTTGTTTCTCCACAAATGTTTAAATAACTATGTTTTAGCAATGATAAAACATGCTTGGCCTTTAGGAGGCAGTCATCTGCAAATTTTGCTCATTATTTAAAAAAACAAGTAGTTACTCTGAACTGTAATAACTTAAGTGACTTTGCAAAGTGTTAAAACTGCCATTATTAAGATTCTATATTAGGGAATGTAGTTAAATATACAAAAGCCCCTCAACTTCATAAATCACATCCATAGGTGTGTTAGATAGTTCATCTGTGCCCATTTTATTTTTCTCTTTCCTTGTTGCAAATCTTTTATCTGTTTGAATTTCCAGTTGACCATTTTTTCCATCTTCCATTAATATTTTGTCTTTGTTTATTCAGCATATAAACCATATTGCTAAAGGACTTTTCTAGCCCAGGCTTCTTGTCTCACGGAAATACCACCACCAAAATGTTCTTCCTGGGTTGCTGGGTACAATTTAGACCCCTTGTATTTGAATGTCTGGCCCGTGTGGAGAACGTAGTCACAGTTAGTGACGGAAACATCTGTCTGTTTCTGCAATTATGTAGTGTCATGTAGTTATTTTTATTTCAGGCATGAACTACAAAAATCTTTTGGTAAATTTGTTTGAGTCATTGTCTCGGAAAACTTCTTCTGGTGGTCAGATGTCCAGAGACATCAAAAATGCAGTTTCCACATACTTTTATCAGCAACAATGGGTTCTTTTTTCCTTTGGAAACCATTTAGCACTTGATAGATTAGAACTAGTGAGGCAATTTGTCCAGATATTATGTTTTGCACAGAGTCAGATGTCAGAGAATTTACAAAATGAAGAGGGCTGGAAAGGCCTAAAGCGAGTAACTTTCTGCTTTAGTGTATGACAGCCATTTGAATATGATGAGTCAAATTCTGCAAAGGATAGTGAGGATCTTAAGAAAACAGGAAAAAAAGTTTGAGGAGGAAGCAGGGTCAGACAAGTCTTTGAATCATAAAGTAATAGCCTGTCAGGTTTCAGTGTCTTTGAAGATCAGAATCTGAGTGAGTGAGTGAGGCTGTTAGCTGTGGCTTGCTATGGTGCTGTTGGTGCTGCTGAAAGACTTCTTTATGTGTGGGTGATTTCTGTCCAGAAGTGGCTGAAAAATGCAGAGCAGTACAGTGTATTTGTGCTTCGCTATAGCAGCTTACTGTGGAAAAGTTCTGGTTTGCTAGCATTTTTGGCTGTTGAGCTACATTTCACTGCAGTGTTTAGTCATTATTTAGTGCATTCCCCTCTCCCTCCATCATGGGCAGTATGATGGGTTTTGTTATGTAGTTTTCGAAACACATTCTTGAATTTATGTATGACACATGTGGTCCTACAGTGCTAGCCTGAATTTTGAAAGATAAGGTTTCTTTTTAATTTTCTTTCTTTTGTATATTTTTTTGGGGGTTCGTTTATTTTTTGTTTTGGGATGGGCTTTTTTAGGGTGTTTGGTTTTCAGACATTTATTTTTTGTTTGGGGTGGTTTCTCGTTTGTTTGATCTTTTTTGGTTTTTTTTGTTAGGTCAGTTTGATTTAGTTTTGACCACAGAGGGGATATAGGAAAATGTTGCAAAGTGCACAGTGTTTGTTTAGGTTTTTTATGTTTCTTTGCCTAGGTAAAATGTTTATTGAAACCAAAAATCTGAAAAAAACAAGAATAGATTTTTCTGAACAGGCAATCTTTAAGTCACACATCTTTTTACACCACCTACTTGTTGAATACAGGGCTCAAGGGAGAATTTCTTTTCCTGTTTTTAGATCTTCTCTTTATGGGATTATTTCATCATCTGTGTTTTTACTGGTAGGTACTATGCTGTGGGAGCCAGGGAGGGTTGACCAGACAAGGGCACTCTGAAAGCACTAGAGATAATTCTCTGTAAAAGGGCTTTAGGTGTTGGGGTCACCCACAAATCTGCTGGAGTTGCAGTTACTGTTGAAAGGGGTCCAGGGACATTTTGTAAAGTGCTTGCCATTGTGTAAAGTTTACCACCCAGGAAATCTGATTTGAGTCTTGCTAAAAGTCCTTTTACTAAGCATTCAAAAATCTATTAATTAGGTTGCATGATTCTTGGAATCAGCAGAGCTTTTTAAATGCACATTTGTTGATGGAAAGATGTCAGAGCTAATAGACTAATAAAAAGTGGCACAGTGCCTTAATTGCAGTGGCTCTGCAAGAGGGGGCAATGGAGTGACTGACTAGCATTGTCATTACAAATCCATATGCAGTTCTTTCTGAAGCTTAATTGTAGAAGGCCAGTAAGGACTTTAACTCTTGTCTTTGAAAGACATTGTTTATGGGAGCTTTCTGTAGAGAGTAATTGACAGAATGGAAAGTCTGGAAGAACCGGAAGAGGATTTCATTTTTATATTCTTTTTAATAATGAAAAATAGGGGAGTACGTGTACCTATTTAAGGCTGAACTCTTTAATGAAGAATGGCTGAGTTGCTAGGGGACCTTGAAGGGGCAGGAGGTCTAAAGCTGTTTGTTTTATTGAACTAGAGCTAAAATGAGTGAAGGATTTTGTTGATGGCTTATTTTTAAGATGGTCTTACTTCAGTGTGCTAAGGCTTTGCTCTGTTCTTCTGGAAAAATACCCAAATCCCAAAACTAAAATACAAACCCTCTGCAATAATTTGTTACCCTTTGCATAACAAATTATTGAGTCCTGCAAATATGTACCAGACAGGTAAGGGAGGAAATTGTGTGTATCCCAAAATATAACTATCAATTATAACTATCAACTATATAATCAAAGCTGGGCTTAAGCTCAGAAGATTAAACCTTTTTGAAACACTGTTGTCCAATACGCAGAGTTGGGATATTTGTATATACCTGTCAGCTGTAGTATTTGTACAACATTTAAAAGTGGATGGAATTTTAAGGGATCTGTGTCTAATTGTCACAACTAGCTGGATCTGGCTCTGTAGTCAGTGTAAACAATAACAGAGAAACTGCCTTAGACTGAATTAATACAGTCTAGAAGCTGCATTCTACATTGGTAATGAGTGCCAACTATTTTGGAACAAACGTACCTTGGCTTTGATTTTGCTCATCCCATTTCTTTTGGGAGGGTTGTTTCTAATTTTTGACTCTTGAGTAAGTGGCAGGTGGATTGATAGAAAAAAACTTGGTCTCCGTGGGAATGTTAAGTCCTTCACTTGGCAGAAGTTACTGTTCAGTCATTAGATTACAAGCAATCACTTAATGTCACTGTCTGGGAGCTGTCTTTGTAGGATTGGTGTTGCAAATGAGTGGTTTAGATCACTTAAATCTCTGGCAAAAGTATTGTCAGAAGTAAGTTTTTATATAAATTTGTTGATGTGCCACAAAGTTTGATGGCAGGGTTCACTATTGATTATTACATAGATGAAGCATGCAAAGAAAAATTGGGTTAGAGTGAATCTACAATGATATATGCAGAGAACAGAAATGCAAAAAGGGTAAGGATGGAAAATGATAAGGCTGCAAAAGAGGTAAGGGAGGTCCTCCCTTTGGGTCATAGAAGTGGATCCCTTGCAAAATGTAAGGGTTCTTTTGGTCCCTGGTTCTTTTGGGGGACTTTACTCCCCTGACATCTGCTGCAGAACCAGCAGAGTGAAACACAAAGCCCAGGAGGTTCTGGAAAGCATGGATGATGGATGACAATTTCCTGACACAGGTAGTGGAGGATCCCCCAGGCAATGGTGTGCTGCTCAACTGATACTAACAAACAGGGAAGGCCTTGCTGGAGGTGTGACCATGAGAGTGTGGAATTCAGTTCCAGATGAGGAGAAAGCAGGGCAGAAAGTAACCACAACCACAGACTTCAGGAGAGCTAACTTTAGCTTCTTCAGGGAGATCTTAATGGAGAATGGCATGAGAACAAGCCCCACAGGGTCCAAGAGACCCTGAGGGGTCCAAGAGAGCTGGTTGATATTCAAGAATCGCTTCCTCCAGGCTCAAGAACAATGCTTCCAAATGTGCAAGAAATTGGGCAAAGGGGAAGAGATCTGATGGATAAATAAAGAACTCCTCTCATTATCAAGGGTAAGCAGGAAATTCACAGGAACTGCAAGCAGCATCAGGTGACTTGGAATTAATATAGAGAGGTTGTCAGAGTATGTAGGAAAGAGACAAGGAAAGCCAAGGTCCACCTGGAATTAAGTCTGGCAAAGAATGTCAAGGACAACAAGAAAGGATTTTTCAGATACATCAATAACAAAAGGAAAAAGGATAATTATAGGCCTGATACAAGTGAAAGTGGGGCCCTGTTAACAAAGGATACAGTGGAGGCAGAGTAATCACTGACAAGACCAGCCCTCAGGGATCTCTGACCCAGGAGACTAGGGAGAAGGAATGGTTGATGGAAGACTTTCCCTTGCTTAAGGAGAACTGAGTTGGAGTCAGGCAAACCTGGAATCCACAAGTCCATGGGCCCTGATGGGATGCACCCACAAGTGCTGAGAGAGCTGATAGACACCAAGGTGAGCAATTTACAACCATCTTTAAAATGCTGTGGTGATCAGGAGAAGTGCCTGAGGACTGGAAGGAAGCAAATGCCACACTGGGCATAAAAAGGGAAAGAAGGACCCAGGAAACTACCAGACAGCTTCACATCAATCCATGATGTTTCTGGAGGCCATTTCTATCCACACGGAGAACAAGAAAGTGAACAGGAGTGGTCAGCATGGATTCATTAAAGGTAAATCATACTTGACTGACCTGCTTCTCTTCTATAATGAAACAACTAGATGAATGGATGAAGGAAAAGCAGTGGATATTGTCTGCCTTGACTTCAGCAAGGCTTTTGACACTGTCTCTCACAACATCTTTATAGGCAAATTTAGGAAGTGTGGATTAGATGAGTGGACAGGAAGGTGGATTAAGAACCAGCTGAATGGGAGATCCCAGGTGGTTGTAATCAGTAGTGTAGGGTCTGGCTGGAGGCCTGTCACTAGTGGTGTCCCCAAAGTTCAATACTGGTCCAGTATTGTTTAACTTCTCCACCAATAACTTGAACAAATGCACAAATGTCTTCTCACAAAGCTGGGAGCAGTGGCTGATAACCCAGAGGGCTGTGCAGCCCTTCAGAAGGGCCTTGACAGGGTGAAGAGATGGGCAGAGAAGAAACTCCTGAAACTCAACAAAGGTGAATGCAGGGTTCTGCACCTGGGGAAGAACAATCCTGGGCACTAGCAGAGCTGCACCTGTTTGGTGTTGAGAAGAGGTGACCTTATTGATACATCTCAGGGGAGGGTGCCAGGAAGATGGATCCAAGCTTTTCTTCGTGGTGCTAGGCAATAGGGCAAGAGGCAACAGACAGAAACTGATGCACCGGAAGTCCTACCTAGATATGAGGAAGATATTTTTACATATCCTTTACAGTGCAGGTGGTTGCATACTGGAACAGGTTGCCCAGAGAGGTTGTGGAGTCTTTTACACTGGAGATACTCAAGAACAGTCTGTATGCAATCTGGTGCCATGTACTCTGGGGCGATTCTGCTTGAGCAGGGAGGTTGGACCAGCTGACCTGCTGTGATCCCTTCCAATCTTAACCATTCTGTGATTCGGTGACTAACATTTACAAAATGATTCAGTAAGATTTTCTATAAGCTCAGTAGTAACTTAGCTGAAAAATTAAAAGATGGCAACATTCATACTACACTTGCTGTAGTATATTTAAATCAATTCATACATGCACACATACAGACATAAAGATGTATATAAAAAGGTTAAAAATTCCCCTCAGGTTTAGTAAAATATGTCAGATGGCTTTCTACCTGTAAACACTTGAAGGGTTAAGCTTTGATGGTTGAGTGTATCAGCGCAGGCCCTGTCAACAGCTTTTGGTGATTGTTCTCCAAGTACTGAAGACTTGAGGGTTGTTGAGCTTCAAGAGGTGTATCCCTTCTAGGGAGGTTCTGGTGCAGCCTGCTCTGGCCTTGGAGAACTGAAAGACCCTAACTTAGTACTACTGCCTGTAGGGTTGTGAGATGCTTGGCTTTGGCTTTCTGTCATTCTCCATTCTGGCCACAATCTGGGTCAGTCGTTACTGGAATTTTCATCAAAAGGTGCAGTAACAATAGTATTGTTCCACCTGGGCTATGCTTTAGACAAAAATAATGTTCCAAGGCTGTCCATTAGAAAACAGCTGTTTGTTAGGCAGAACTTACTAGGAGCTGACTGTTTCTGGTAAGCTAAACAGGAGCTTAACTGCCCAGGAGCCATTAATCAAGGGCAATATCTAATGAGAATTCCTGAGGAGATCATAGAGTGCTTCTAGGGGGACACCGCCACAAATGGGCATAACAGATTGCTACTGCACAGCAGTACTGGGGATGACTGACTCACTGCAGCAAGGGAGCTTATGTAAGCAGTTAGGTTATGATGGGTGCATTGTGTTTTGATTTATTTCTTAGGATAAGTTTGTCTCCATGCTGATTGAAGCTTTTGTATAAATCAGGTTATAAAAGTAGATACCTTATAATGTTTTTGGCTGTAGAGAAACAAAGCAAGCTCAGAAAATGTGAAGTTTTCATCCAAGTAAGAAGGAGCATTTTGAATTACTAACCAAACTACGACTACAGAAAGTCCAGTGTCAGGAATACTCCTTACCAAACTCTTATCTGCTTCTGGTATGTGTTTCTCATTGGCAAATACAACTGGTGAGATCTGTGGCTTTAGATTGCCCCAGCAAATTCTGTTCACTCAAGATAAAGCAAAATTTTTATCAGTCCTATAGGCAGCATTAGGTTGAGTATGCGAACTTTATTTTGGTATGGCAAGTTCACACAGTTAAGAGGGCAAGTACTGCTGTAAGAGCATGTTTTAGGACTTGGGTCATGATAGTGAACGTAATAGAGCTATTTATTTTGCTGTGCTGTAGTTTGTTGCATATAATGCATAGACTTTTTTCAGAAGAATGGAGCTGTGGCTTGTCTCACAGAAGCAAGGCCATCTTGAAAATTAAGTCTTCAGTATGCCCCCTTGGAAAGGCTCTCCCTTTCTGTGTCTCACTGAGTAAATGTGCTGAGGTTGTCACATTGGCTGATTCTCTTCATCTATATAGTCCAAAATATATTTTCTCCCTTGCCTTCTTAGATAGTGTTATGTCTTGAAATTATGATAGGTTACCTTCCTTGTCAACAGAGGTAGCTGTCAGTTTACCTCATTAGAGAATTTGTTTTTAAAAAGACAAGGTTTTAGTTTCTGTCTCTCCAGAGAGCCTATTCAGAGGACTTAGCATTAGGCTTCATGCAGCAGAAAACTGTTCACAGATTTTATGTGGCTGCTCTCTACAGCAGCCTTGACTGAAAGTATCCCTTTAAATTTATATACCAATTTCGTAAACAATTCTTATTTCTAATTCTGGCCTTCCAGTTCTAATTAATGTATGCATCATAATAAACACCTTCCACATACAGAACAATTTACTTTGCATATGATTTACTACAGTCAAATATGTACAAGAGTGTGTGTGGTTCTACTTAATTTTATGTAGGGCTCTTTCACTTAGGAATAAAAAAATCTTCTATTTTAATTATGGAGGGGAAATGTTTTACAAGTGAAAACCCACAAAAGTTGCCAGCAAGGGTTTTTGTGGATAAGTGCTAAATAACTTTTAACTTGCTGTTTTGCACCTGCTAACACTGAAGTATTTGTCCAAATGTAACTATTATCATAAAGTGCTGGAATTCATGGATCTTCAGATGCATGTGAACTAGAACTAATATCTCTTTTCAATTTACTGCAAAGAAATTCTTCAATGTTTACATTATGAGATGTTAAAACAGATTAGGAGGGATGTTTAATGTGACCTTCTTATGAGTTTTGTTTTAGTTCTGTTCTTTTCCCAGCCTGCCATGTGAAATTAATTTGTCATTGTTTAAAAAATCTAGATTTTTATCTTCTTGGCCCTTAAAAATTGGGACTGGTATTTCACCCTTTTAAGTGTATCTTTTGCCTTTGTTACTCTTCTCCTATCTCAATTTCTGGTTTGTACAGAGATTAATTATTAAAACATTTTGGTTTGTAGGGAGGCTGTGTAGATTCAACAAATCAGAGCCTTGCTCTGCTCCTTATGACCCTTGGACAGCGGGATGTTTCCAAAGTCCTTTTGGGACCTCTATCTCCATACACGTAAGTTGTTTTGTTCAGTTTAATTACACAGTCTTGTTTTAATTCACTAGTTTTATTGCACAGGTATTTTTATATATGGAAGACTTTGCCTATGGTAACAAATAGAACAACTTGTATCTGACTTAAAATGAGACAAGTGGTGTAAGTTGGCTAGGGTTTGTTTCTACATGTTAAATGAGTTCCTTACTGTTCTATATTATTCCTGTTTCTGAAATTTGCAGAGACAGGGTTTATTGATGATTCTTGACCTGGAATGTATGTGTACATCAGTTAGCTTTTTGTTGCTTAGTGTACACTACTATATTTTCCCTAGTGATCTCTCTGCAGCTGTGTCATTAGTTCTTGTATTTCAAATAGCTAGCCAAACTCTAAAGCTGTGATTTTTCCTATGAAACAGCTTAAGACTTCAATTCATGGAACTATGTGCTATTTCAAGGTTTTATTGGGCAGCAAAATTCTATCTGGTCCTTCAGTTTCAGTTTTTACTAAAGATTTGTCAGTAGCTGGTAGTTGTTCAGAGGATAGAAAAGAAATTAATTTCTTATATTGCTAGTTGTAAACACAGGTTACAGAATCACAGAATTATCAAGGTTGCAAAAGACGTCTAAGATCAAGTCCAACTTTTGACTGAACACTATTTCTCAACTAGTGATGCTAGATCTGGTTGTTTCTTTAACACTTCCACAGATTGTGACTCCACCACCACCATGGGTGGCCCATTTCAGTTCTTAACAGCCCTTGCAGTGAAAAAATTATTTCTGATGCCCAACCTGAAGCAGCACTGCTGCAGCTTGAGGCAATTTCCTCTAATCCTGTCACTTCTTAGCTGGGAGAAAAGACCAAACCCTCACCTGTCTCCAGCCTCCTTTCAGGCAGTTGTAGAGAGCAATAAGGTCTCCCCTGAGCCTCCTTTTTTCTCCAGGCTAAACACCCCAAGCTCCCTCAGCTGTTCCTCACAGGACTTGTACTCCAGACCCTTCCCCAGCTCTGTTGCCCTTCTCTGGACATGCTCCAGCACCTCAATGTCCTTCTTGGTGTGAGAGGCCCAAAACTGAGCACACGATTCAAGGTGTGGCTTCACCAGTGCTGAGTACAGCGGGGCAATCCCTGCCCTGCTCCTGCTGGCCACACTATTGCTGGTACAGGCCAGGATGCCATTGGCCTTCTTGGCCACCTGGGCACTGCTGGCTCATGTTCAGCTGCTGTCACCAGCACCCCCAGGGCCTTTTCCCCGTGAGCAGCTTTGCAGCCACTCTGCCCCAGCCTGTGGCACTGCCTGGGGTTGTTGTGACCCAAGGGCAGGACCCAGCACTGGGCCGTGTTGAACCTCACACCACTGGCCTTGGCCCATTGATCCAGCCTGTCCAGATCCCTCTGCAGAGCCTTCCTGCCCTCCAGCAGATCAGTACTCTCACCCAGCTTGGTGTCATCTGCAATCTGACTGAGGGTGCACTCAATCCCCTCATCCACATCACTGATTAAGGTATTAAACAGAACTGGCCCCACTGCTGAGCCCTGGGGAACACCACTGGTCACTGGCCACCAACTGGATGTAACTTCATGCACCACTAATCTCTGGGCCCAGTCATACAAATTATTTTTTACCCAGTGAAGAGGGTACCCATCCAAGCCATGGGCTATTATTGTAGTTCCCTGGGTCCTCCTTCTGACCCTGCTGGTGTGAGCATCACACTGCCCAACTTCCAGTCCTCTGGGACCTGCTCAGTTAGCCAGGACTGATGCTACATGATGGAGATTTTCTTGGTGAGTGCTTCTGCCAGCTCCCTCAGTACCCTTGAATGAATTCCATCCAACCCCATAGAATTCCGAGTGTCTAAATGGCTCAGTACTTCACTGTGTATTGCAGAAGATCTATTCTGCTCCCTGTACCCCAGCTAGGGGGCTGGTTGCCCTGAGGACGAGTCTTACTGTTAAAGACTGTGGCAAAGAAGACATTGAAGACCTCAGCCTTTTCCTCTTCCTTGATGACAATGTTCCCTTCCACATCCAGTAAAGCATGGTGATTTTCCATGGCCTTCTTTAGTTTTTAATGTATTTATAAAAACACTTTTTATTATCTTTCACAGCAGTGGCCTAATTGAGGTCTAGGAGAAACTGGTTAGGGAAACAAATTATCAAAAACAATTTATCAAAATAAATTTATTGAAACAATTCATCAAAAATTTAATTTCTCAGAATTTTAAGGGATTTACTAGATCACAGTTATTTCTAGAGACTGAGCAGTTATTCTTTAGTCAAATAAAGGGAGGTTTGTTTATCTGGCAATGGCATCAAATAATAAGACTATGAACTGTCCTTTTTCTGTTATCATGGTACTGGTGCTGTATACGTGAAAGGTACAGTACTGTGATAACTGAAGAATGGTGGTGCCACCACATGAGAGCTAAAAATTACCTAACTGCTCTTCTCAACTCCTGATACCTTGGAAATAACATTCATCAGATTTTGAGGGGAAGACAGGGAAGTGTCCCATTGCACAAAGGGGAAGTAATCCCCTGTAAAGTTAAGTATTCATGTGGAAGGTTTCAGAAGAGTAGATACTAGTGTTTGAAGTGCACAGTTAAGTATATGAGACAATCCAATCACTTGTCATTGTGAGTATTTTTAAATTTTTTATCCTTTTTTGTTCTGTGAAAATCAAGCAAATGGACTAGTTTATTTTGTAAGCAGGCTGAGTTAAGTTGGTGGGTTGTCACTTCTTCCAAGCTAGGTGTATGCAGCAGGGATAAAGGTCAGGAGTACACATACTGAAGCAGCACATTGTAAAATCTATGATTCTGTGAGAATCTGTGACTCATCAATCCTGTGAGGATCTGTTCAGCTAGAATGCATCTTTTTATGCTTTCAACAGCTAGGGCTTTTTATGCCTTCCACTAGGGCTGTTTATAAAGGACTGGTAAATTTGGCTCCCAAGCAGCTCATTGGATACACAAGCTTATGAAGTAAATTGCAGTATTGTCATGTTCCACGTCCTTGTCCCTTCTTTTCTTTCAGAGCTGTGACATCTCTGTATTTAACACTTTCACCCTACAGAATCTGAAGTTATTTAAAAACTATGTTATTGGCTTCCTTGTCCAGCATAATATAGCATGAATGTGACAGTTCAGCTGGCTGCTGAGAGCATCCCATTGGGACAAAATGCTTTGGAATATGTCCATTTGAATGAGGAAACTTCTTATTTTCACAGGGGACATCCGTTGCCTCAGCTAACAATGGGGAATGGAAATGCGGGTAACACCATGAGCAGGGCTGTCCTGAGTGGCAATGGGGCTAACAGACTGCATGACCAGCAGCTGCTCTGCATTACCCCTTTCTTAGTATTCATATTTCACACAAGCAAGTCCCTTTCTGTCAAGCTGAACTTAAAATCAAATACAGGGTGCTGGCCATCCCACTAACTCACAAGAGGTCAGTCTGGCAGGACAGACTGGTCTCCATGCAGCTGGATCAGCATGAGCCAGGGTATGTGAAGGACAGCAACAGGAAAGCCTGTTGTGCCCCAAAAGCCTGAGTGCCCCAGTCCTTGGCTCTGCAAGGGTTTAGGGGCTTCAAGAGGTGGGATTAGGGTGCCTCTGCCCAGTCAAGCTGACACTTTCAGTTGCTCTCCTGACTGGGGATGCTCACCCCCAGCTCCTCAGTCTGTCTCCTGGGAAGGTCTCTGGCAGGACTCAGGACAGCAGTGCTGGGGCTGCCACTGCTAGCAGGCAAAGCCCTGTGCGGGCCCTAGTGCAACTGAAACAAGAATGTGCTGCTGGTGCACAGCTCTTCTCTCACACCGGTCTGTTAGTTGGTTGCTTTGCCCAGTATGTGAAGTTCTTGTGTACTTCTTGGTAATTTTTAGCAGGCTTTGGGGAAAAGACAGCACTTAAATAAACAGGCCTCTTATTCTTGTTGGTTTTGGCTGTAAGTCTTCCAATGTGGCTCATGTAGCTGTCCCTGCACCTAAGGAGCAGCTCTGTTCGGCTGCTGCCATGTTCTTGCCAGAACACAAAGTGTAAATTTTCAGCAAAATATACCTTCTTTGTACCTTTCATCCCCTCCCTCAGTCCTCCAGCCTGTGCCTGTGTGGTTGGCGCAGCCTGCACTATTATTTGAGGTGCCCACCTGCGAACCAGACCAACCTCAGAGCTAATACAGACCTGCTTTCTGTCACAAACCTCTACTTTCCTGCCTCTTTCTCTTCTATTTTCAGGGCTAGTACCACTTGTGCTTCCACTGGTACAAGACAAACTTGGCCTTTTGCTGCTTCTACATTCTCCCCTGGTGTCCCCAGGCGGCCTTCCCCTTGCTCGCGCCCCAGAGAGCCTTTCCCATTTATGTAGGGGCTGATATTTTTTTCACTCTGCCTTTATTCAAAAGGGAGAAGAGGCAGAAATGCAGGGTAGCCCAGCTACATGCAAAGAGAGGTAGGGGCTGAACTGATCCCACCAACATGTTGCAGAGTTTCCTGATCACCTTTTAGGATTTTTCCCTGAGTCTCTGGCTCTTCATGGCCTCTGTAATTTTTACAGTGTATTTTGTACCCTCCTTGCAGTTCAGCATGTCACTCCTGCTGTTTTGCAGCTGGGGAGGCATGGAAGAAAAGGTGCTTTTCAGTTTTTCCTTTCAACTGTTATTCCATTTGAGAAATGAGAAAGCTGGTTTCTGTGCTGAGGCAAGTTATCAGTCCAGGAAGGTGCAGGAGAAAGTATACATAGCATTGGGAGCAATTTTCCCACATTCACCCTGCTGAGGGTTTTAGCAGATTGTCCCAGAGATAAGTAAGATCATCCCAAGCACACACCAGTATAGGTGGCATGGCCTCTCTTTTTCCAGCTCCTGCCATTTTCCTCCTCTCCCAGGAGTCCCATCTGAGTGCAGGAACAGCAGCATGCCCAGCTGAAGTGTATAAAGCAATTTTGCTCCTGCAAGTTTCCTTGTACTCCTTCACAATTTCTGTGAATAGGAGCTGCCAAGAGGCTTTCAGAGGCCTCATGATGCCACAGTGGGGACAGGCTTAGGCTTTTGTTCTCCTTCCCATTTTGTGGATACTTACTCTTGATTTTCTGTTACGATGTATGTGTGATTAGTGTGCAATTATGCTTTCAGCATGTAGAGCAGACAAGCCAATGTTTGAACTGGATGTCCACATTCCATTTCTTTAAACTATGAAAGGCGCATACCAGTTGCTGGAGGAGATTAAATCTTTATTCAAGACTGCAGACTTGCTTGTGGCCATGACTAGATGAGTCCAAACTTCTGTCAGAAGCAATTACAAATTTTCATGTGTAGTCTTTTGGTGCAATTGCATGTTCCCTCTTTTGGGGAAGCCAGTAAAAATGTTTTCTTGGATGTTTTTCGTTTTTTTTTCTTTTTTCATAGTTTTCATGTTACTCGCCCTCCAGTCAGTGTTTGTTTAGGATCAGTGTGATTGTTCAGTTTCTTGTTGCCTTTCTGTTTGAAATGATGAAAGGATTTTTTTTTTCCTGAAAATGAGAAAACAGGAAGAATTCTGACTCTGAATGTAATCCTAATGAAACATTTAACTGAGAAGTGGAGAAGTCAGTAATCAGTCAGAAATCAAACACATGCTTTGGGATCTCTCTTAAAGTATGCAACAAATATTTTGGCTATGCCTGTTTATGTTTTATTTCTGCTTTAAACATTGGGCAGGGGAAAGGAGAATCACAGGTTGGTATGGGGTTCATATAGCCCTGATGAAGAGTTAGTATCAAGATTAAATAACTTGCCTAGCTACATTTCTCTCCTTTCTTTCTTCTTCCCTCATAATTTAGTCTTGTTGTATTACCAGCTGTTCCTCTCTGTGCTTATACAGAGACTGCAGAGGTTTCAGGAGGGGTCACTAGCTACTTCTACAACACAAGTGAGAACAGTGTTTGGAGCTTGTAGCCCTGTTTCTCTGTACTAAGCAATATTTTCTTATTTCATTCACCATGCTCATTGCTGGAATCTGTGTTAGTGCATAATGCTATCGGACTTCCTGCTTTGTTTCTTAAATGGTATTATTTTCTCTCATTCAGAATTGAGTTTCTGCGACACCTCAGAAGCTTCTTCCAGATCATGTTTAAAATTGAAACAAAGACCACTGAGGAAGAGCACACGGGCGGGGAGAAAGTCTTAATGACATGTGTTGGCATTGGATTTTGCAACCTCAGTAAAACTATAAGATAAAAAACATCTACGGTTTTTTAGATTTTTACATCCGTGAAAGACAGAAAATGCTGCAAAGATCTAATAAATCCTTCCTATCTCTGTACTTACTCTGGCATAGGGAGACCTGTGATGATTCCAGTGCAGGGTTACCCAAGCCCACTGTATATAAACAATAAAGATGACTTCAGACTATTTAGATCTGTGCTATTTATAAATGCAGTGCCAGTATTCTGTGCTGCTTGTTGTGGCTCTCTGGAGTCTTAGCTGACTTGGGACTCTTTGCACTGTATTCCACTGAATGGGACAAAAGTGCCTCATGTCATTGTGCTCTCAAGCCTTAATGAGGTGAGTGCTCTGGTTTTATGTATTTACTGATTTCACTCATAGCTTTTTCTGAAAGGTCAAGGTAGAGAGGGAAAACAAAAATAAGCTTTGCATTGAGAAACAAATGATCACAATGGAAATACTAGATTATTGAGGTAATTGCAGAGATAACATTGGCATGAAAATTAAAGTAAAGGTATGACAGCAATTCTTTGTTTATACATTGTGTGTGTAGAGTTTGTCAGATGATCCACTCCTGTTTACATTTACTAAATTCACAGAATCACAAAATAGTCTGAGTTGGAAAGGACCCAGAAGGATCACTGAGTCCAGCTCTTAAGTGACTGGCCTATACAGGGATGAAACCCATGACCCATGGCATTATTAGTACCATGCTTTAACCAGCTGAGCTCATCTCAGGGTTGCAGTTTCGTAGGAAGAATAAAATATCTGTCTTTTATTTTTACTAATGTTAGAATACTGTAGAAGAGATCACAGCCTATACTGACTTATTTTAGCCTCTTTTGCAAACATGGGCATGGGAGGAGAAACCTCCAGGGCAGCTTTTGACTTATCACTTATATTCCTTTTAGGTTTGTTTGGCATGCTGTACACATGGCTCACAATTAGTTGTTAGAAGTAGCAAAAACAGCTGTAGGCTTTGAGAAAGAAAACTATATTCAGTTCCACCATCATATTTTGTGCATCTGCTCCCTTTTTCAAGTGCCAATAATGCTGTATGGGATGGATTGACAGATGCAAAAAAGTTTCTACCAGGCTGTATGTATTTACCCATGAAAGGCTTCTGGTAGATTCAGGCAGACCTGCTGAAGTTATTGCTGAACTCCTGACACAAGGGAAGAAATTTATATTTGACTTTTGACTATCCTTCATGTGTCTGAAGGAAAGCAAAACTGTGTCAAAAGCTGGTATATAAAGAGAGCAGATACTAGTGACTATGTTAAAATGGTTTCACAAACTTTATCTGATGCCACTGTAAAGTGGGCATTACCTCTGTAGTATGAAGAATATATATTGGACCCAAAAAGGACTTGGACAAAAAGTCCAAGACAGAGGTTCTGTATTTGCTTACTGTTTTGTTAACTTTTGCAGGCCATGTGAGTAATTTTTTTACTGTACTTTGTACTTGTTGTAATCTGTCAGACATGATTTGAAAAAATAAAATATTTTTTTCCTAAATAAGGTTTTATTTCCCTTTAAAGCAAAACAGACAACAACTGGAAAAAAAAAAAGCCTGGAAGTCTTTCCTGAGCCCTTCATAACATAAATGGCTATCTTTAACTGATACATCAAAAAAACAACTTTGGGAGTTGCCAGAGAGGAAGGGAAAGGGTGAAGCCATTCTTATAATTTATTAGCTTTCCAGAATTTGACTTCCAGCTAAGGAAATCCTAAATAAAACAATAGGATGTGAAATAAAATAACTTTTTTGCATTTCAAGTTAGAAAAAGGAATATAGGCCTGAAAGAATTTACCTTGCTCCCCTCTGTCACTATGTAATGAAAAAACTAGAAATTTCATTAATTAAAATTACCCAAAATACAAGGTGCCACTGATCCAAAAGGCGAAATGTACAAACTACAAATAAAAGCCACTAGAATAAAAATATAAAGCTTGCATTAATTAAAGATTCAAGTTTGTGCCACAGCTCCGATTTCCAAAGTTTGCTTAAATAAAAATTTGCAAGTATTGTCACAATTTCAAAAATGAAAAGCTTTGTTCTTTTTAAGCTTAACTTTAAAGCTGTGAGTTTTTCCAAAAGTTCCAGTTGCACCAGGCATAGAGACAGCAGTAAGTTGCCCAAGCAGGAGATACTATGTTACACGATTACCTGTACTTAACTTCAGTGTTATAATGGGACTGGTAAGCCTTAGCCCTGCTGGAAATTGCATAGATCTACAACACAATGCTTGCTGCAACAATTCAAATCCTGTGAATTTGCTTGTTGCTTTACAGAGAAAAAGAATGGTATCTGAAACTAATAAGTTTTTCCAGAATAGTCACTCTTTGGAGAAATAGTAACAATTCCTGAGGAGGTTTTAGGTAAGAGCTTTCTTAAAATTATATGGCCTTCATATTCTGAGAAAAGTACTTATTAGAAGGAAATCCTGAAGATAAAAACTGTTTATTTATCAGCAAAACAGCAACTGACATCTGTTTTGGTAATCTGATCCCACAAGCAGTAAGATAGTTAATTTTATAGCTGGACAGAAGAAATTAATTTTTGGTGAAAAAAATTCATACTGTTGGTAGTCACAGACTTTATGATGAAGATGATAGTTACTAGGAGACAAATCTTTCATCTCAGTCTATCCATAGTAGAGTAATACTCAGATAATTTAAATTTGAAGGGATTAGCTGTACATGAATAATCCTGTACTCTGAACAATCTGTAAGTAATTTAGTTAATCTGTTTGGTGAACAGCTCTGATAATAGAATCAGAATGGTTTTGGTTGGAAGAGAACTTACAGATCATCTAGTTCCACCATCCCCCAAACCAGGTTGCTCAAAGACCCATTCAGTCTGGCCTTGAACACTTCCAGGGATTGGGCATCCACAACTACACTGGGCAACCTGTTACAGCAGCTCACCACCCTCACAGTAAGGAATTTATTCTAATAGCTAATCTAAACATACCTTCTTTAGCTTAAAGCCATCACCACTTATTCTGTCACTACATCCCCTTTTAAAAAGTTCCTTTCCAGCCTTCCTATAGGTTCCATTAGGTACTGACTTAAAGGTGCTATAAGGTCTCCACAGAGTCTCCTCCAGGCTGTACAAACCTAGCTCTCTCAGCCTGTCCTCATGAGGAGGGGTGTCACTACAGGACATGAGAAAACACGACGTATGCCGCTGCTATTGTGAAGGTAAAAAAGCAAGTTTATTTTCTTACTCCAGCATTTATAGTTTTCCAAAGGTGACAGTGGATTGGAGGGTGAAAGTGCCACCTCTCCAACAACACTGGATAAACTACCAGTCCATCAAATTTCTCCGCCTCTGTGAAGGAATGCAAAAACAGTAAGTTATTTACAGAAAGTGTGTGAGAAAGTTTGCTACAAGAATGTAAACTCAGAAGGCTTTAAAAAATCTTAAAAAATCAGGACGACAGAGGAGAGGTGCTCAAACCCTCATATCTCTACTGTGGGCCTCCTCTTGACTTGCTCCAAGAGGTTCAGGTCTTATTTTGGGATCCCCAGAGCTGAATGCACCACTGCAGGTGCAGTCTCTTGAGAGTTGCAGTCACAGTGGTGATGTGAAAAGTATTTGTAAAATATGCCTTTACCTTGCATCTCCTGCCAATTTTGTAATACCTGTTGTAAAACTTTCTTCTATGATGCTATGACTGTAGTTTGACTGCACCTTCTGTGGTTATGTCAGAAAATCCATGCTAACTTGCTGTAGGACAGCTTCTGGAGTAGAAGAGATTATACAGGAAGCATAATTGTTTCATTCCAAGTGCACTTTATCAAAGGCATGTGGCTAGAAGCCAGTGCAATAACTGTCTGGGGAGGCACACAGTAGGTAAGTTAGCTGGGCCAAAACAGTAAGTACATGGCTGTCTTGGGTAATGTATGCAAAATGGTGTTTTGTTATTGCCAAAGCATATATACTTTCTTTTTTCTTCCTCTTCCCCATGGGTGATACAGATTTTGTTTAAATCCACAGAGGCATAATTCTCTTCTTGCAAATTCTGACATTCACTTCCCTGTTTCTCAATCATACTCTTGAGAAACCAGAGGCAAAAAATGACAAACAAGAAAAGAAACCAATTTTCAGAATGCATAATTCTGTCTATGAGATAATTTCCCTTTAAAAAATATATATGTTATGTGGCCATCTCCATGTTTTTATTCTGTATGTCTGATGTACGTCCATTTCTATTTAATCTGGCTCCTAAGGGATCCCAAATGAGACAGACAACTATGTCAGGGTAACTAAACAAGATAAAAATGTGGAAGGAGCTTCTTTTGCAGTCACTGCTTAGGTCTTGGTAAGCTGTTTCTTAAAAGAGCATTCACAATGGGGTATATAGTGTCTTCCTTGTGCCTGTTGCCTCTGAGCAACACCGACAAGCTCTGAAAAACACCTATAATATGTTGTCAGTGAGGGGTAAAAAGAAATTCCTGCAGGGAGTGTGTGGGTTGAACTGTGCGGTGATGGCATTGGATGAGTAACAGAAGCAAGTAATGCACTGTGTCACAGCATCACAATGTCCAAATAGCACTTGGACTAGATATAAATTGAGTTGTGACATTGTTACAAGACAGAACTATTAGGATGATTTGTTGTAAATCTGTAGCAATAGATGTCAGGTGTTAGTGCTAATCTCTTTCCTGGAACAGTAAGATTTTGTATATACACTAGGAAGAATGCCCAGAGCTGTATTCCCTGTGTATTAGAGAGTACAGAAATACTCTGTGTATGTAGCAATAAGGAGACCCACAGAAGAAACCTGATTTAAAGTGGTATTGATCAAGGGTGTAGCCACAAGAAAACAAAGGCCAAAATAAATTCTTTACGTGAGGGTGAGCAGTGGCAGGGTGCCCATGGAAATTGAAGTAGCAACTGTTCTGTGCAACTGAGCACACAGAGGTAGCCTGTCTTTGCATATTTGTCCTCATGCTGTATGTCTGCCACATTGTCATTCCGTCATCTCAGTACCAGTTTGGCCACGCTTCCCTGGCAGCCTCTGCTGAGCTGCTCACACAACAAACATCAGTGCTCCTTCAACAGTGATCCCATGGTGAAAATCTGTAGGGCCTTGTGGAGACTGATCCATGTGAAGTATCTGGTGCTTAACTATGGATGAATTAGTAAGATTAAGGGCTTGATTCCAGTGGTCATCACTGCATGTCAATGACTCATCCCATTTTGCAAAATGCAACAGGCTCAGGAGGGCACCCATTTTTACAGGATGCCTCAGGAGTTACATACTTCAGAACAAATGCCTTACCCCATCCCACTGCATTTTTAACCTGCCGCTGCCTTGCTCCTTGAAAGTTACTTAAAAAAATTGCTTTAGCAAATTTTGCATAACTGTAGATATATTTTCTTAATTTTGGATGAATGTGCATATATTCTGTAAGTTAAGACTATGGTTCTGAATGGTCATCCCTCAGCACATCAAGATAAACTATTTTCATTGTGTGTCTGGTAATACAGTTTTGATTCTGTATAATGCACTAAAGATCTGCAAGATGTTTCTAGATCAAAATATGCATGAGTTTGATTATTTACTCTTTTTTTTTCTACTACAGAATGTTTCTGAGCATTGATTGTAAAAATCTGCTTCATAATTCATGCCACAAGTTTATTATCCACTATTTTCACTTCATTTTTGGGACATAGGTAATCTAGATAATATATTTTCAAAGAACACATCCATAGTGAGTCAGGGCTAAATAAGACAGACTAGGAAAAGGAATTGCTGTTTCTTTTGGAATATGTTTGTCAAGTTGTTAGTAAAAATACTGTTTCTTCATCCTTCACTGTTAATGTCAGCAGCAAGTTTTGCCTTGAAACAGTGTCAAGATCTTGCTCTAGACTTTTCTAAGCAATGATGTATGAATTCAAAGTGAGGAGCTGTTCTGAGAGATCTGACTTTTTCCATGCTATGTAGAAGAACAGGCTATTAGACAAAGTACAGGCTTCTTAACAGTTTCTTGCTCAACAAGAGGTTGAGGGGGGCTAGCCTAAAGCTGCACCACCAGAGGCTGGGTGTGGCAGCTGCCTAAAAAGGTATTCTTAAGTTTAGTTTGAAGTACACATAAAGAATGAACATCTGTTTCCATTCGCAGAGTTAAATAAGCATTGTTAGCAGATTTTTTTTTAACTTGAAATTTACAATAAGAAGCAAAAAGAGAGTATAACTAACAGCCAAGGAGAAGGATATTGCAGAATCCTACTACCCTTCTTTTTCCTTCTCAGTCTCACAAGTTTGCACAGAAAAGAGCATTTTTTGTCAGAAATTGTTGAATAGCTATTGAGACATTGTAAGGAAAATACAAGAAATTACCAGAATTGTCACTTGCCTGACTGACACATGGAGTGAAAACTTAATCATATTTATGCTCATGGCATTTTCTTCACTGAATCACTTTCAAAGAAAGAGCTGCTATGAAAGAACTTGTCTGAAACTTCTCTTTTCACACCTTTCCAGATTTCAGTGAAGTCTCTCACTGATTTCTTCTGCCTTATATCTTCTCCAGACAATAACAATGCTACTAATTAATATACTATTTGAATTGTTATTCTGAAGTTGTAGGCATATAAATATTAAAAGGTACATTGTTTGCATTAAACGTAATATAATTCTTGGCTTGACATATTTTTATCCTCTGTTCCGAAGTCTGTGTTTTGGAGAACTGCTTTTGTGCTAGTGGTAGAGAAGAATGAAGTGGCTCATTTTTATCCCACAGGGAGCTGGACTAGAAAGTATCAAGATTCACAGAACATCAGGTCTGCGCAAACATTTGCCTTACTTTATGATGGCTGTAAGCTTCTTTGGGCTCTACAAGCCTGAATCTCCCTGTCTTATTTCTACTCTTTTTTTAATGTTGGTTTTGGTTTGAGGATGGTGCAGTTTGTTTGTTTGTTTGTTTGTTTGTTTGTTTTAGTGAAGTTTACATGCTTTTGGTTTTTTCCCAGAATTTGTTTGGTTTATTTTGTCTTACCTCTAAAGACTACATTCTGCCAGTTTTACTTGAGAAAGCTTTCCATTGTGATATATCCCTTTCTCCACTGATCTCTTCTCACTCCTGTTAGATCAATGGTCTTTGCTGTATTGTACAAACTGGAAGAACAGCCCCCACTATGCTGCAGTGGGATTCTGAGTTGCTACATCATTTTACTTCTCTGTTCCCTGTATGCAGACAGAATCCTCTGCAGGCTGTCCCCCTGGCCACTCACCCAGACAGCTTCCTCTCTTTTTTCAGTGATCTGTCTCACTACAGGGATTTTCATCCAGGATTTCTGAAATGGAAGAGTGAAGAGACAGATTGGATTTCTTCTAACTAAATCTGCCCTAATAGTTCCAGCTGTAGAAACAAAAGGTTATTCTCATCTTTCCATCTCAGAGGTCTCCTTGAAGGCTTGCCATCTTGAAAAGTAATAGTTTTCTGGCTGAATCCTCTGAGTTTTGGAAAAAACTGGAGCAAGAAAAGAACCTAAGCTTAACACTCAAAATCAAGGTTTCTTGCTGACAAGCACTAACATGTATGGGCTGCTTTAAAACTGGTGGAATATTATGCTACAAAATGGACAATGAGCACATTCCTATAAAGTCCTAAGTCTCTGAATTGTACAAGATAAAATCTTGATATAAAGCTCCAGTCTTATGAAATTGAAAGACTTTATTATTTTAGGACCTTCTGTTAAGGAAGCCAACCTAATGTTGTGTTTGCTTATCAATACTGTGGGAGTTTCTGTCGTTAACTTTCCACTGGTGAAAACCCTTACTGCGTTTCATCATGTAAAGTGTTTTTATTTTTTTGCTACTGCAAAACTATCTCCAGCACAAAGACAAGGTTAGCTTAAGAGAAGGAGCTTTGAGGATTAGATACTACTTTTTAGCTTCTTGCTTTTCAATGAAGTAGTGTGGGGAATAAAAGTCAGAAAGATATAGAAGCACACAATTGAAGAAACTAATGTAACTGTGCTACTGTTTCAATTATCTGTTTATATTTTAAATCTTTAAAGCTATTTTTAAATATTGTTCTTTAGCCCACTGGCATTTTGTAGGGAATAAAAAAAGAATCCAAACCCATGCCAGCATATTTTTGCAGTGCTAGCTCATATAACAAATCAAGAAACACAGATGCTAACCATAGTAGTTCAGTAGTTGTATCTCTTCAACCATTCTCATGACAATCCACTTCTTCTGGTGTTACTGCAGCTGATAGCCAAATATTAAACCCAAATAGCTCTGTATGGGGCTTGTTATTTTCACTTTTGAGGGTAAGCAGAACAGTGGCTGTTCCAAGTAAAAGTCCTTCCCTTTGCAATCTTTTAAATTTGCTTCCTCTGCCATTTACTGAATGGTAACCTCTCCATAGATCAGTAGAATATTTATTTATGTTGCCTGCTGCAGCATCTCTTAAGCACAAACTGGCTCCTGTTGTCACAGTTTCTGGTAACCAAAAGTATCTGTCTGGATTTTTTGGCAGCTCTAGGCTTTTCGCCTATGGCTGACTCAATTCTGTAGCAGCAGAGGAAGCAGAATAGAAGACATTCAAAACTAGGAGGGTTGGACACCCTGTGACTCATCTCAGATGACTGGGTTTCCTCTGCAGGTCTAGCTGTGTTGAAGGCAGTGCCAGGGCTGCAGGGTACTCTTGCAGCTTTTCTGCTCCTGGGAATGCCAGATTCAACATTGTTCAGCATTGATCGAAAACCATGACAACTAGTTTTCCTTCATTTCTGTGGATGAGAACCAGTTCTACTCTTTGAAGCAGTTAGGTAAACACATCTAATTGTTTCAGTCCTTCACATGAAAGGTATATTGGGAATGACACACTCTGAAGCTACTCCCTGGAAGGATCAAGTTAACTCCTGTTTCTGCCTGAGGTACAGCTACCTTGACAATATCTTTTATAACCTAAGCTTTGAGGAAGCTTAATGGCAAGTAATATGTATTCTTTGCCCTAGGGAGAGCTTTTTTGCTTTATTTTGTATGTGTACTTCAGTGTCAGGGAATACTTACTAGAACTGCTTATTTAAAAATCTTCCTCCTTTAAGAAAAGGAGTTAGTGGAAGCTATTTCTACTAGATCCTGAAATGCTGTCCTGGAGAGCTCCAATATGTAGTTTATTTCCATTACGCCATAAAGAGTGGAACAAGATATCAATGTTTTCAAATTTAATAGTTGCTGGGTGCTTTTTTTAATACAGGAAATTAAAAGAGCTGAATTTGATTTATTGTTTTAATTACAAAGGAAGATCTTTAACTGATCTGACTGGAATTTGAAAATAAAGGAGGAGAAGAAAAGAGTGATTTGACATGGATTTGATGCTCTTTCTACCAATGTAACTACAAAGCAATAGTGAATATCAGATGTTAAGTTATGTAGATTTTGATCCCACAATTAATTAATGAAAGCTGTATTACCAAAGTGGTGGCATGTGGGACAGGCCTCTCTCTTAGAAATGCCTCTTAGCTGGTTTGCAGAGGTCCATACCTTTTTGAATCCAGACTAGGAATTTAATTATTTGTGAAAAATTCCTTCTAGTTTTCACTAAAATTGGCCAAAAGATTCAAAAGCAAAACAGCTATGTTAAAGATACCTAATAATTTATTTTTAACATAAAATATTTTGGTATTAAAGTTTTACCAGTGTGCATATTTGATACCAGCAGTGATATCTAACTTTTTCCTGAAGTAACTTTTCCAGAAATATTGATAAAGCAATGGGTCTCATATCTATTTTCATTTGAGCAACAATTACTTAGCAGATTTGAATAATCAGCAGACTGCATATTTTTATAATTGTTTTTCAGACTGGAATAGGTTTCTGATTTTAAGCTCTGCTCATCCTTTTCCAGGACTGTGAATCAAAACACAATTTGCTGCTACTATGTACTATCAATCAGAAGTAAAACTGAGTCGAAACAAAAGTGAAATTTGGTGTCTTTATTGTGAAATATTAAGATGATAATGCCGTGTGGAAAAAATTAACTACAAACAAATTTTTCACTTTGTGTTCACTGTAAGCAGTTTAGAGACTTCTAGAATCACTTCATAAAAGTTTCTTGTTTGTATATTTGTGTGTGTATATTAAAGTTTCTTGCTCTTACAGAATCATAAAACTGTTTGGGTTTGAAGAGACATTAAAAGTCATCTAGTTCTAATGCCGCTGTCATAGGTAAGGACATCTTTCACTATATACCAGGTTGCTCAGAGTCCTATCCAATCTGATCTTGAACCCTTCCAGGGATGGACCATTTGCAGTTTCTCTAGGAAACCTGTTCCAGCACCTCAGTGTTCTCACAATAAAGAATTTCTTCTTAATATCTAATCTAAACCTACTTTCTTCAGTTTAAAGCCATTTTGTCCTGTCACTACATGCCCATGCAAAAAATCTCTCACAAGTCTTCCTGAAAGACTTCTTTGCAGGAAGGTTGCTAAAACTGGAAGGCTGCTATAAAGTCTCCCTGAAGACTTCTCCCTGAAGCCTTCTCTTCTCTATCCTAACTCAAGAACCCTCATTAAGGTCTCTGGTGATAGATGTGAGTACAGAAGGCAGTTAGGAAAATGTCAAGATACACTTGGTTCACTTTCATGACATTGATTTCTGTATTGCATCCAAGTAGCTTAGTAATTTTTTCTTAAATGTATTTCAAAATGAAAAAAAAAATGAAAAATATCATAAAGGTTGAGCTCTTGAGTGAGGAAATTCAAAAACTTCAACAGCTGACCTTAACAGGATTTTTGTTACCCCATTGTGTTGTCTTTTGTCCTTTTAGTTTCCAGCTTTATCACACTCACATCCTGCTACACTAAAGCAGATGAAATTATACAACCGATTAAATAACGCAAAGAAAAACCCAAAACTCAACAGGATGAAACACTACTGTTGAAAATGAATTTACATAAACATTAACTTTGGAAGCTTCCCGGCTTTCACAGATAGATAACTGCTACCAAACAAGCTCAGGAAGGTTAACTTGCCGTAATAATGCATGGTAAAAGAATATGGGCAGAGCTGCAGTCCATTGCATTTAAAATCAGACAATATTAAACAGTACATAATTAACTTCCAGAAATATTAATTTTTAAAATCCATAACAAATATTCTCATCTAAATCTCCATTCATGTCTTAAGATATAAGAAAAAAATTCTAATATAGATACACATGTGAAAACACTATTCAAAAAACAATCTAATTTTCCACAGATTGATGCTAGGTCATTATGCAGTTGTGAACACTGTACACAATGAAGTCCTCAAGAAGGTATTCACATGAAGTAGGCTAGAAACCTATAATTATGCATTAGAGTACTTCTGGTCAATTTCTGAGTCCCTTTAAATATCTGGAAACTCCAAGAATTAATAGAGAAATACTAGTTTGTGTATATGAGGTAAGCAGGCTGTTCCCCATATTTGCCTATGGTGAGAAAGGCTGAGGTGATTTTGATTTGATTTTTCAAAAGAAAAAACAGACCCTGGGCCTTCCAAAATCTATTTTGAGAGGTTTTCAATCTAGTAGACTTCCCGGTTCCCATGGGGTTTTCAAAGACAATTTCTTTGTCAAAATTATTTTCCTATTGATAGGTAGACCTGGACTTTAATTTATCTTTATCATGAATATGAATACAATTTGTGTAGCAGTAGAACTGAAAACCTTTTGAATTCAGTGGAGGGTTGATCTTGGCTGGGTACCAGGTATCCAACAAAGCTACTCTAACACTCTCCTTCTCAACTAGATATGGGAGAGAAAATATAGTGAAAGGCTCATGATTTGAGATAAAGTCAATGAGACTAGTAGACCAATTATCATCTCAGGCAAAACAGACTGAATTTGGTCATTAGTTGAATTCAGGACCAAGAAAATCAGATCAGGATAACAAGGAGTAAAGAAAATCTTAAAAACACTTTTCCCCACTTCTCTTCCTTCCTAACTCTTCCTCCTGCAATGGTACAGGCAGAAGGGGTCAGTTCATCAGACATTTCAGTTCATCAGACATTTTTTCTCCCAGTGCTCAGGGAGAGAAGTCTTTCCCATGCTCCAGTGTGGGGTGCCTCCCACAGGAGACAGTTCTATATTAATTTCTCCAGTGTGAGCTCATCTCACAGGAAGAATCTTCCACAGGTGCAATCCATCAGGCACAGCCTACTCCAGCATGAAATCTCACAGGATCACAAGTCCTACCAGGAAACCTGCTCCAGTGCAGGCTCCTCTCTCCCTGGGTCTGCAGGTCCCTGCCAGGACCATCTCCAGCACAGGCCTCCCATGGGGTCACAGCCTCTTTGGGCATCCACCTTCTCCGGTGTGGGTCTTCTTCACAGGCTGCAGGTGGATCTTTGCATCCATGTGATCCCCTGTGGGCTGCAGAAGCACAGCTGCCTCACCATGGGCTTTAGGGGAATCCCAGCTGCAGTGTCTGCCTCGTCCCTCCGCTTCCTCACTGACCTTGCTGTCTGCAGAGCTATTCCTCTTACATATTCTCACTCTGCTCTTCTCTGGCTGCAATTACATCTACACAATAACTTTTTTCCCTTCTTAAATATGTTATCAGAAGGCATTACCATAATTTCTGATTGTCCCAGCCTCAGACAGCAGCATGCCTGTCTTGAAGACATCTGACACTGGCTCTACCAGACATGGAGGAAGCTTCCAGTGCATTCCAACAGAAGCCAGTAGCTCCCCAACTACCAAAACCTGGCCATGCACACCCAAGACAAATTCACATGTTATCATATTTAGATACCAGTTAAGCACAGAAGATACCCTGCTTTAAAGATGAAAGGGAAAACAAAGCAAAACAGAACCTATGCAAGCAAAAATTGATTAGGAAACAAACATTAGGACTTTAGACAGCAGAGTCACTAACAAACACTACAAGCTGAGTCTTCAGTGCTTGAAGGTTCTCCTTCAGCCTCAGGCTGCAGTTTTATTAATTTTATTTCATTCTGTTAGCAGATTTTGAGTAGAAATTCAGACTTACTGACCCTTTTCCTCACTGTGTGGTTCTAGAATACCTAAATGTTTACTAAGCAAAAAAGTCATAGAGTGACAGTAAATTTGTGGTTCCCTATAATACCATTTATACCAAGCCATTTCCCATCAGTGGCCTGCATTTCAAAAATTTATTTTGAAGTTCTACAGTTAAACCAATTGCTTGCACTTACTTGCCTGCCTGCTTTTTCCAGCCACTAAATTGCTGGCTGCAAGCTAGGTTTTATCCTCTAATAAGAGAACGGCACATGTTCCTGAAAGGGAAATCCCATGCTGCTGCTCTGTTGTGACTCAACTAACTTGGCAAGAAATTAATTTACCCCATTTCCATATTAGATCCACACCAACCTGTGCTGAGCCACGTGGATGACAGTGTTCAAAGGATTGCAACATTTAACAGAGCCACAAGCAGTATGGAGATTAGTGCAAGTCTTACAACTCACATGGGCAATTAGCTTCACTAAACAGTAAATAAACAAATAATGTAATCTTTATTTGCAGAAAACTTATCAGAAAATCTTGAAATCCACAAAACTGTAACAATTCAATTTAAAAGGTGCAGATGAAAATCTCATGCACTACATGTGGTTGACTTGTGCATATGCTACCAATATTGGTTAAGAAATACAGCAATACTGCTATGCAATCCTTTTTAATCCAAGATTTAATGCCGCTGGACATCTGACACACCCATCCCTCATACAATCTGTCAGGTAGGGCACTTTTCCTGATCACTGTGGCTTCTCTGTCTTCTTGTATCGTTTGGAGGGAATCCCAGACAGTTGTTGGAAAATGAAAGCTTATCCAGCTCCTGGAAACTTCTGGGAAAGGAAACAGGGCAGTTTGGACACACATGATTCCATTCCTCTGGTTTATAGAAGTCAGTTCTGCATTAGTCACTGTAGTCTCTGAGTGCTTTTTACTTGCTCAGCAATTGAACTAATGCCTGTTCTTGTAGGGCTTTTTTACGTTTGTTTTGGTTTTCAAATTGTTTTCCTATGGGATTGTTGTGTGATACAGCATTTTGTACATGATTAAGAACACAGTGGGCTGTTGGAGAAGGAACTGACAAAGAAGTACCTCTTCCAGCAGGAGGAGCAATGAGGGTACAATTTAGTGTCTGGAGAAGTACCTTTTGCACTCTTAAGTATATGCTTCAAAAGCCGTCTTTGCAGAAATGCATTACAAAAGGTATTTTAGGTACTTTCTACTGTCTCTCAGAGGAACAGTATGAAATGGATGTCTGGAAGGGGACAATCTTGCACTTCCTGTTGGGGCCCTTAAAGCCAAGAGGTGGCTTCTTTTCCTAAGTTATTTTTTCTCAAAGGGGATGAATTAAAACTGTGTCCTTTTGCAAGCCAAGTCATATACAAACCTGTATTTACAGGTGTTTTTTCTTCCATTCTCCTCCAGGAAGGAGGTAATCACTCATACGACTTCAGGAAATAGGTTTCAGAGAATGACTATAAAAAATAAAAACATTTCCTTTAAGACTGTTTTTTGTGTCATATATTCAAAGGAAAAGCATGGCTTCTTAACCAAAATATGTTTTTGTCCAAGGCAGGGCCTACTACACAAAGAAAAGGAGAAAAAACATTATGACATAAGTACTCACTAAACAGTATCAATTTTACATCCTACTACAAAAGTAGAAAGAAAAGTGAAATACATGCACAGATTTGACTAAGTAACTCCTTAGTATTGTAATTTGCAAAGGTTTTGCAAATAATTCCCTCCTTCTGAACAGACAATATGCTTTGATTTTAATTTCAGCTGAAAATGATAAATCAAAGGACAACTATGAGAATTTTTGAAGGGACTACTACAGAACTATTTCTGTAATTTTCAACTTTTTGAACACAAAAATGAAACAAAGTCTATATCCTGGCCAGCACACCAATCACAGAATTTAGAACACAGAAGTAATCAAGTAAGTAAAACTAAGTCTCTTACACAGATGGCAAGTTTGTAACTTGCTTTGAAAAGCAAAATTAATTTGAAGCTGCTACATCACCTGAAGAAATAATGTTTTTTGTATAATTAGTGGAATTTTTGTCCATTATTTGGGAATATGTTTACTAAGTTTATTGTTTAGCATCCATGTTTTTTGATTCTGTGGTTATGCCTGTGTTACTACACCCTACAGATGAGGGCATTCAGAGAGTGTGAAGATGGAAAATGAGATGTGTGAACAGTACAGAGGTAAACTGTACTTCAACTCCCTGCCACAGGTTGACACTGGTGTCCAAGCATATTAACATGCAAATGTATGGACACTGGATGATCATCTAGCAAAGAAAAAGGGAAGGGGGGTGTATAAATGGCAGTTAGATGCAAACCTGAGACGTTCACACTTTTTGAGTGCAGATGCCTTTTGAAGGATTTGTTGAAAATTGATATAGTAGCAAGAACGCTGATGAAAGTAATGAACAATGCTGAAAAAAACAGTGAAAAAGGATATTTCATAGGACAATTCTGTTTCTTGCTACATTATTAAAACATGTTTAATTATAATAGAAGACAAACAAGAATGCCAAGTATCATTAGATAAGCTGTAAAGTTTGGACTCCTAACACAGATTGGACTTTCAAAATCTAAGCAAGTGATGATGTGCTTTATCACTCCAGAGGCTGAGAAATTTTGCAGGTACAATTACACCTGATCCTGACAAACCATTGAAACTTAACAATATAAGGATTTGTCATTTATTTCAGTCAAATTCTTTGCATTTGCAGGGGTCTGTCCACAGAAATCTTGATGAACAGAGTCTTATGTCATGCACTGAGCACAACTAATATTGTACACTACTCTCCTTATCTTTTGAGTGGTCTGGATATCAGTGGCATATTAGGTAATTATGTTTCAGAGGCATCAGAATATTTTTATTTTGGAGTTTCTTTCTTTTCTCTGCTTGGAAGAAGTTTCCAGTGTCACTGCAGCATGTTTGTGTGAGTTTTCCACACTGCAAACTGAGAAGAGACATTAAACATGAAAAGTAAATTATTAGAGAATGTAATACTACAGAAACTCTTTGAGATGAAGGACTAGATATTATAGAAGAAAACATGCTGTAATTGACTTTACTTCAAAATCACCAGGTATTCTTTACACTGCACATTCAATAAAAACAAAGCAATGTACCCACTGATATAATTTCTAGTTCTGAAACGGCCTAGATTTTGTGAGATGATCTTAAAGGACATGAGACCTGTGAGATGATGTTATAGCAGATGGACATACTCTTTTCTTCTGTACTGAGCAAAAAATCATGCATCACGTCATAGAAATGACAGTGACATGACAAAGTAAGATTGTCCTTAAAGAATTACATTTTGACAGTGCCAAATTTCTAGCTGACACGTAACAGCCTGCCTTGAAAGCAAGAATGTAATGACCATGAGTCTATCAGCAGTCTGAGACTCATAATCCATCAAACTTTTACGTGGTTTTTTAGTTCTGCCCTGTCCCATCTTGTGTTTTTCTTTGTCTAACAGACAACCCAATTCTTGAGCCTTCAGGAAAGCATATTTACTTGGCACGGACGAGAAAACAAGGAACAAACTGATCACACAGGAAGTGACAGAAAATTGTGCATTTCAGAAGTCAGAACTGTGCAATATATCTCAAGAAGTGGGATTTAGAACTAGCGCGCGCACACACACACACACACATACACACAATTTGCTTAAAAAACAACCGTACATTTTTTCTTTGGCCCAGCTAACACACTCACTACTGTGCAGCCAGACCGCAGCGAAGATGCACTGCTTGTTTACCATGGCTGAACAAGGCCAGATCTGTCCCTCACGCTCGCTGGTCCCAAGCCCTTCGCCTCACCGCGGTCCAGCTTTCAGCTCGGCGGGCTCCTACAGAGAGACTTGTGGGAGACAAGAAGCCCTTGCTGCCCACACCGACTGTCGAGCAGCAGTGGGGGCAAAGAGCAGCACTTGCCTGCTCGGCAGCTGTTCTGCTTCTCGCACTGAGAAAACCCTGGTGCCCTCTCTAGCGCCGACGGAACCTGACAGAGCTCCAGATGAGTTTCGATCTCAAGCACATACGTGACTCTTGGGAATGGTACTGTGTAGGGCCAAGGGCTGGACGCGATAATCCATGTGTATTCCTTGCCCTTTCTAACTCAGAGAATGCTGTGATTCTGTGACGAGGGGGCCGCCGCCTCCACGGGAGAGCTGCGGGACGCCTGTCCTGCGGCCGCACGGCGTCCCAGCGGGCCGAAGGGCGCCCCACCCAGCAGGCGAGCCCCGCGCCGAGCGGCCGCGCCTTGCCGGGGCAGCGCGGCGGAACCCACCCCGCCCGCAGCCGCGCGATGACGTGAGCGGCGGGAGCACCGCCCAGCCGGAGGCAGCGGCAAGAGCGTGGGTCGGCGCGGAGCTGCCGCCGCGTCCCCCGGCCGGCGCCGCCGTGCATGGGGAGGGAGCGGGCGGGACGCTGCCTGCGCGCCGCGCTGCACAGCCGCCGCCGCCGCGGTGAGTGGGGCTGGCAGCGACCGCCCGCTGGCGGGGCCCAGGGGGTGGCCGGGGTGGCGGCTGCACCGCCGCGTCCCGTCCCGCGGGCGGGGGCTCACCCCCGGCGGGTGGGGGTGGGCGGGCGCTCGGGGGGCGGGCGACCCTGCCCGCCGGGCGACCCTGCCCGCCGGGCGACCCTGCCCGCCGGGCGCTGTGAGCGGGGCGCCGCGCTCGCTTCCTCCCGCTCCGTCAACAGGGCTCCCGGGGGGCGGGCCGGGGCCGACCTGGGCGGCGGGGAAGCTGGAAGTGTGGCTGCCGCGCCACTTCGGTGGAGGTCCTGTATGTTGCGGGAGAACTTCCTCGCGAATACTTATTTGTGCCGTTAAAAAAAAAATCTCTTCGCAGAAGGAGGGCAAACAGTCACGAAAAACCACATTTGTGGTTTTTCTCTGTAAGTCTCTGTTGAATTTTCTTCTGCGTGGGGAAGTGTTCCGTTAGGTGTGGGTTGTGAATTAATGGATTTGATTATTTTTCAGGATATAATTTTTCTTTTAAGAAAAGAATTTCAGATAAAACTTCCTCAGATTTTTTTTCTTTTTTCTTTTTGCGACTGATGTCCAATTAGAACCTGTTTGTGCCATTGTCTCCAAATTTCTCCCTTCTGCAGTCAGTGACAGGTGAGAAAAGAACATCTTCCTTATTCATAAATTGTTTTATACTGAGAATTGTTGACTGTATTCCTTTTGATTGCTGGACAGAAGGAAACTTAACTGGGAAGATTGTAACGGCTATTAGTTTTTAGTGTAATTTTGCACTTGAGATTATTTGCTTCATGATCAGTGCTTCTGACATCTTAGCTCTGTAAAGTTTACCAGTTTATTATCTACTTCATTTGCTCTATTGCTAGTTAAATGCAATGTGTATGTAACTGGGTGAGAGAGAAGTATTACTTAAGTTTCTTTTTTATGGAAAATCAGTATTGACAGAAGACTATAGAAAGATTCTGTGCACACTTAAAGGTGTTTTGGATTAGGTATATGGATTAACTTTCTTTTCCTTCCCTTCATCTCAGTCTTTTTCATAACTGATATGGTGCTAATACTGTAGTGATGTTCTCTCGGCATGCCCATTTTAATTCCCTTTTTAGGGTTTGTGGCAGTAATTTGAGGATTCCGTAGGAATACAATAGCCACTACTGTGTTCTGCTTGGTGGGAATGCGTCCAGAGTGACTTACGTGGTGTAAATCTAGACTCTTGAGTTAAACAATTTCAGTATTACGGTATGAAATAGCAGGGATTTTAAGCTGTGGTGGACTTTCCAGAGAAGCCTAAATTCGACCTATTTACAGATTTTAATTTTTTGTAAGCACCAACGACAGCAACATGAGGAAGGAGTATTTGCTGCTGGGAGGGGAAGTTGTAATGAGCAAGAAGTTCATGGAATGCTGAAAATAGTCCAACATCATTGTTGATTGAATCACACTGACTGGAGCTGCAGAATGGAAAATGAAAGGAGGTTGCTACTGCTTTTTACTTGTAGCTGTTCAAAGTGATGATTATGTTATGTTAATAAAAAGTTGAAATCTCTGTAGAGTAACCATTTCCATACTATGTGGAGGTAATGTGCATGACCACAAAATAGTATTAAAGTGAATGTTACTGCCATGTTGTACTAGCAGTGGCATCCTCTTTCTGAAGTTAGGGGAAAAGCAATTGCTGAATGAGGTTGTTGCTTTGCCGTTGGTCTCTTTTATTTCAGCTTTGGGGCATTTTTACATTATGACCTTATGTAAACAAAAAGCAAAATGATGGTGTTTTCAGTTACAAGAAATAATCTGAGATCTCATCTGAAAGAGCCTTAAAAGGGAAATAAACAAAATTCAGAAATTTAGTAGTATTAAACAGAGACAGTAATTAAATGGTGTTCATTATGAATAGAAGAGTATCAAAAGTTACAAAACTTGCAATTAAAGAGCAGTTAACAGAATTGACCATGCAATAATAAAACAAGTATTTGTTCTGAAAAATAGTGTTCTTAAAAAAAAAAAACAAAAAAACTGGAAGAAGACAAATCTAGTGGTTTTTCTTAGAAAAGTAACTGGAACTTTTAAGTCGGAGGTTGAACTAGATGACCTCCTGCAGTGCCTTTCAACCCAAATTATGCTATCCTAGTGCTCCTTACAAGCTCGCATTTTTGTTGTAACACACCTGCTACTTTCTACCTAGGCTTGCATGCAAATGTTATCACTGTCATTAGGCAAGTACACAGTTATATTTTTTTAATTTGACTTAATAGAGCTGCTGTTTCAAAGCCTCTGACCCTAGCTGTGTACTGATTTTGGTGGGTTCTTTATGTATTCATATGTCCCATGGGATTCTCAGCATGAGGCCAGCAAGATGACTAATATGAGTAATACTAGCATGAGCTCATGCTTACGTTTGTATTTCTTTAACTTGTTTCATTTACAATTTCTTTATCAAAATGAGGAGCTTTCTTCAATTTCTGAATATGAGATTTAAAATTATTCTGTAAGATATATCTGTCTTCATGCAGATGTGAAAAACCGTACAAAAATGTGAATATACTATGAATATACAAAGAAGCTTCTTTGTAGTAGTTCTGCTGAAGGAACAGTAGTCCAGTTTTATTTGCTGCACACAAATAGATGCTTTCTGCTTACTGTGTTCATCTAGAGAATAGATTGTATGTCTCACTTAAATTGGTTGTGTATGTCAGTACAGTGACAGCTACAAGGTACAAGTGTAAGGTAGGTTGTCACTGTCACTTGCAACCTGTAAGATGCTCAGAGGAAAAGGGTGATGCCTTACTCAAGTATCAATCTCTGTGGGTTATGCAGTACTGGATGCAGAGAGGTCTGGTTCACGTGGACAATGATAACCCTCATGTGTTACGTAGAATGACTTGCCTACAAGGCAATTGTCCATCTAATTTTGGTTATGTAGTTACTGTTTCACAGAGTCAAAGCTGAATCTTTAAATTTAATTTGTAGAAAAAAAACCTGTCCAATCTGTTGCAGGCACCTATTGATTTAAAATCAATAGAAACGTTGTCCTTTTCTGAGGTGAGTTGTCTCTGCATCTGTCTTTGACAATGACTTCCACAATAGCATTACGTGGTTCCTTTTCTTGTTAGTAGATTGCTTTTTAATCATGGTCGCACATTTCTTTTTATTAGGAAGGGAGACGTTAGCTCTTGGTGCTTAGATTTTTCTGTCATCTTGGTTTTCTTCTGGTTTTGTGTGGTGTTTTTTTTTTGTAGGGGTGGGGGAAGGGGGCTATATGTGTGTATTTTCTTTTTTCTTAGAGTCTTTAGTATTTGTTCATAGCTCATACAAATCTATGAACTAATTCTGTTTTTCTGTGTTTTTTGCGATGTCACAAAAGACAATATTCCAGGTGAATTGAGAATGTTTTCAATACCTTTCCTCTTTCTATCAGAACACTTTTTCTTGTCTCGTATATGCCTGTATTAAGCAGAGATTCTGCTGAGCTGCATATTCTGTGAGTCATTGTTTTGTTTATCTGCTTACATTTGGCTTAAAATGTAATGTCATGTAGGAATAACTGCAAGTTAATCTTTCAGAGGTTTATTATTTTATGTTTGTTGACATCAGATGTTATTTGTCTTCTGTTTTTTTTTTTGCTTGGCTAGCTCTCAGTTTTCATTCTGCTCAAGTCTCAGGTTATCAAGTAACCTGGTTATGACCTGTTGGGGAAGATGAAATTGGAAAACCTTATCAATATGATTGCCTGGCAAAAGATTTGGAAAATACAGACATTGAGATGAGAACTAGATTTGAAATAGCAAACCTTGACTACTGAATAACTAGAAAACAATAGTATAGCCAGGTTGAAAGCAATCCCCCCTTCTGATTAAACAATGCCCTTTACCTGCAGATAGGTCCAAAGGTCAAATGGAACGCTCTGTCTCACCCCCAATGTATGGTTCATCCCACACCTGTAACCCTCCCCTGAAGTATCAGGTATCTGTGACCCCATTGGCCCAAGTCCTGTTCCAGCCCACCTTGAAGCCCCCTGATAAGGTGTGCCCGAGGGACCGGATGCTCTCTCTTGGATCTTCCCCTGGGACCCTCACCTGGAACCCTTGCTCCCTCTCTCTCCTTACCCCTATCTCCCTGGGCCTGCCACGAGTTGCGCCTGGCAACTCCAAGCAGGGCCTTTTCCCCTTTTTAATAAACCACATCTTCTAAGACCTGACTTCAGAGATCTCTCATCCATCCAAACCATCCTGGAGATCCTCACTCGTTACAATGACCAAAGTTGTTTTTAGGCTAAGACTTTGAAAGTGCTTATATGCTTCCATAAATATGTATGGTGTGGTATTTCTTGCTCTGCATGCAGCCCCACGTGGGATCTTTTATGATGTTTACCCCAGTTCTTAATCTATGCGTTGTTCGTGGTGTAAGGTTTTTTATCGACAGTTCAGTGGAGCTGATTTAGCTGGGATTACCTCTGTCGTTCAGTTTATGTGCTTGAGCAGCTGCAGTAGATTTCAGGACTTACGAAAGTCATTTACAGATGTTTTAAGTAAATGGATTTATTATACATGTTCAAAGTATTGTGATTAAAGTTATTAGCATGTATAATTAAAACTTTTTAAATGCTTCTTATGTGACTTCATTGGTGTCAAGGATTTATTTTTTGTAGTATTTAGTGAGAGCAACTGTCAAATCAGTTTAAATCAGTTTTTTAGACCTTTTTTTGCGACATCTATATCATCCTGTTCACCAGAAACAATGCAAGAATTTTGAGGTATTTTTGGTGGGCAGATAATATCTTAGAGGTCATTTTAGTGTACAGGTCTAATATGCTTTAAATGAGTAATTTCCATCTCTGATATCCGTTAGTCTTGTTTGACTGCAAGGATTTCATAGTTGTGACAAAAATGTTCATCCCTATTCAGTATGTCATAATACTGGCTACAGCTTAGGTTTCTGGTACTGCCAGATATTTCTTAAGTAAGAAACCTTTGCCTTCTAAATATCCAGTGTTGAGACATAAACATACAGTTTATTTGGTACCTGTACTTACCAAACAGTTTTTAGAGGCCTCAGTTATTCAAGTGCATTTAGATTGGGAGGCCTTTTAATTTCAACATGAAATTATGGGATTACTTCCATGAATTCAGATATGGAGGTATGGTTGCAGGTGGTGTTTGAGTTATGTATTAGGTAAAATTTGACTGAGAGCAAGACCATTTGAGAACAAAGACAATTGGAAAATAAACATTAATTCCTAATGAAAGAGTGGTTTAGAAACCACAGAGATGGAATTATAAACCATGAAGTCACAAAGATCTAATAATAAGGTGGAGTTGTAGTTTTACGATGTGTATTAACTGTTCTCTTAACCTGTCTTTGGTCTCAAGACTTTTCTTAACCTCTCACAAACACTGGAATTGCTTCCTCGGTTTTGTAAACACCACAGTTTTTTGTAGGGCTGTGCTATAAACTGTATTATAAGTGACCTAAGTTAAAATTCTTTTTTTTGTCTCATTTGGAACAAGTGGCATGAAGGAAAGGGAACGGACAGGATAACTTCTTAAGCTGGCTTGCAGTGTCAGAGAAAATGTTGTGTAATCGCATCCTGGATAACCCCAAAGATGGACTGAGCTACAAAAGAAATGTTGGGTTCCCTGTGGAACTGGAGGGCACTGGATTGCACAAGAACCAGATCCTCAGCTGTGGGCAGCTTGTGTCAATCCAACAGCTGGCTCCCAAAATACAGACTTTGGAACTACTCGTAACAACTGTGTAAATAGGTGCACGGTTATCTTTTAATTGCCGCATACCTGGGTCTTCATAAACCTTTGTAACTATGCTCTCTGTCAGGGAGCTTGTGAAAATGTACTTCTGGCTGCTTTTCTCCTAACCTGGTTTCTTCAGTTAAAGGTGATTTCAAGGTAGTTGGCTAACATTAGGGCATTCTATTCCTATGTATCTTCTCTTCCCTAAAATTGGAGACTAGCCCACTAAAACCATGTTTTGGACATTGCAAGGAGGATGGACATGTACTGAATTTCAGTGAGTATTTCATAAGCATGCTTGCTGAAGCTGGGCATAAGCATATTAGACTTAAGTTTGTGATAGCAGGAGTGCAAAACTTAGTAAAACGTACAGGTGCTGTGCAGAATGGATGTGAAAATGAACTGGAGTCTTCACTTTTCATTGTTATGCATTGGCAGACCTAAAAGCAATGTGACGAAATAGGTGTACATCAACGCGGAGAATAAATAAACCAGGGGATTTATTTGGCTGAGGTTTAATGAGATTTCACCAGTATCACTCAGAAACAAATTAATTTGAAGCTATGTTTGCAATATAGTTGCATGTGTGATTGTAACACACATAGGTGTACCTGAACTCATTCATGTTTCAGCAGCTGGAAGCCACGGCAGCTTAAAGCATACAGGACATTGAAAGTTTCACATGGCCTTTGCTACCCAAGCTGGTGCACATGTATTAGCAGTGTTTAGAAGGATATCTTTAGACTGTATCACCCTTAAGCCATACCATAATTTTCTTGGTGTTTGGTATTTTTCCCAGGTTTCTTTTCAAAGAGCTCTGCCACTTGCTGAGATTGCTGTCTTATTGTCCTGGTTTCAGCCAATAGTTTTCTGCAGTAGCTGAGAAGGGGTGGAGCCTGGACCCATGTGGCAGTGTCTAGGTTGTTACTCTACACCATGCATTTCATCCTGTTGGAAGTAGGATGATCTCATTTCTGGAAAGAAGGGTGTGGCATCAGGTCAAGAAGAAGTGTGGTGGGAAGAGGGAACCTGGGGCCTTTGGGTAGCGTTTTTCATGTAAATCACCCTCTTTTGTACACTTCTGTTGTTAATACTGTTGCTGTTACTGTCCATTTTCTTATCTCATTGCTGTTTCAAGTAAATTGTTCCTACATCAACCTGTAATCTCTGCCTTTTGTTTTTTTTCACTGGAGTGGGGACATGGAGGGAGCAGCCAGGATTTCTTTTTAGTGGCATTACCAAATTTGGAATACCATTCCTAAATCATGACACTTAACAATAATTCTGCCAGTGAACCCACAAACTTGAATTTTAAATTCACTTTGGAATGCAAAAATGTTTTTACTTTGTTTTTTTTTTTTAATTACAGTATTTGTCAATTTTTATGGTGATTCAATGAGTTTTAACACATAATTTTTTCGAACTCTTGAACCTGATATGAAAATTTTTGGGTAGGTTGATAATCCATGATGTCTCTTCTTGTAATTTGTAATGCTGTGATGTGGTTGTGCAGTTGTTATGACAATGCATGGTGGTGAAATAATATTTTTAGTCAGACTTTTTAGAAGGATATTTGAAGTTTGTCATGACTTGATATTACAGCACATTAACCGCATGCCATAATATGCTAGAAGGTCTGGTTTCTTATCCTTGCAGTAGTCTTGTGGACTGCTCAACCAAATTCTTTGAAAGGCCTTTGAGCAGCTTTATATTTAGATTTTTTGAAACCATTTCTGCAAATACTGAAAAAGCATTTGTTTTGAACAGCATGTAGGGTACTTGGTGCTTTGTGCACGTGTATCAAACTACTTTGCTCCCTCTCCAGCATCTGTAGTATGTCTTGGGTAAAAAACTCAGTATTATTTTAAGTTGATGCAATGTAGCTTAAGTGTTTGTAGGAGAGAATGCCTAAAGGGAAGTCACCTTGAGTGCTCTTTACCATGCAGTTAATGGGTAAAATATCTGTGTAGCCAGGAAAAGTGATGGTCCCCTTTCATGCTGAGGGGACACACAGAATGAAAACAAGAGCATATCATCCCTGATTTTCAGTGGAAAGGCAGCCAATAGATATTAAATTCCTTAAATTATTGTTTGTTTTAAAGAAAGCCGTTTGGAGGTTATAGTTACAATTCTGCTAAAGCCTAAATTTAGTCAAATAATGTAACTTCTAGTTAAAGACATATGTTGTATGTACAGAACCACAAAATATTTTAGTGAAGCAGGACCTCAGCTGGTTTCAAAATTCTGCATAAAGCAGGGTCAGTAAGGAGGTCATAACAGGTATGAAAGCTGTATCCAGGCAGGTGATAAAAATCTCCAAGGATGGAGATAACACACTGACCACTGGGCCATCGTCTGGATGTCAGACATTCTCTTTATATCCTCTCTGAACATTTTGTGTTTCAACTTGCTCCTGTTGTCTCTTGTCCTGTGGATGGAGAGCAAGGGCTTGGTTCCATCTTCTGAATAACTTCCATTTGATACTGGGGACTGCTGTTAGACTCCCCCAGTCTCATCCAGGTGGAATAGACCCTGCTTCCTAGTCTGTCCTCATAGAGTCTGTGTGACAGCCTCCAACTGTTGGGGCCTCTGCTGTGAACTTGTTCCTGTTTGTTTTTGGTTTCTAACGGTTTTTAAAGTTCATGTTCCTTATTATGTTTCTTATTATAATGTTTACCAGTGTTTTTTTTTTCTATGTTAGGGCAGTGGAATAGGACCTAGATTCAGAATTTTTAATTCAGCTAAGATCTGAATATTGGCAGATTTCTAAATACAGGCCAGGACAGTAGGTGGCCAGAGACATTCCAGCAACCAGACTGGGAATATATTCTTCCTCCAGTTTATGTAAAAATAACCATGTGATGATGAACAGTGATTGGTTTAAATCCTTGAAGGATACTGTGACCAGAAACAGGTTGCTCAGCTCCTGCAATTGACTGAGCTTTTATTCTTTATTGAACTGCATAGTTTGAAAAATACAGTATGTTTTGATAAATTTATTTGGTTATATAACTTTTCTTTATAAGTATTATATTTAATAATGTCAACTGTGGTTTTTTTGACAGTTTCCTATGTTTTTGTTACATTTCAATTTTAGAAATGCAGTGTGCCAACAGTAAGTTAAAAATACTGTATTTGAAAACTATAGCCAATGTGCTTTTTGACATAATTTAATTAATGAAAATTCAAAGTCTAGATTGAACTCACTAAGTTCCATCTCTTCTTACATAAAAATGCACCATAATGTGTCTTGTTTAAAAATGCACCATAATGTGTCTTGTTTAATTAAAAACATTAGTGCTGAGAACTGTTTGGCTCCTTGAGTGATTAAACATGTGGAATAACAGTTTAAAAAGTAAATGTGCTACATGAATGTTTTATATTAAATGTTCTCTTTAATTTCAGTCATAACTTAAAGGCAATATTTTTAATTTGAATAAATAAATTTGTCTGGCCATTAGATTGCTGAGTACTTAATTATGCATTACATGAATATAACACGTGTATTTATATTGGAAGTTTGTGGGTTTTTGGTGGTTTTGTTTTGGGTTTTTTTGGGTTTTTTCTGTTGCTTGGTTTTTTTGTTTGTTGTTTTTTGGGGTTTTGTTTGTTTGTTTTTTTTAATTTTCTCTTTGAGTCTCTAAGATTCGTGGACTGTTGAGCCAGCTGGAACTTTTGGAGTGTTACAGTCTTTTGTTTTTGTCAGGTCATTAAACTTCAACCTGTTGAGACCAATGTGTTCTGTTTTGCTGGAATGAATGTCTTTAGAACTGGTTACAAGGGTGTGCCAGTGCAATTTGGTTTTTTCATCAAGCTGGATTCCTGAGTGCAAGTGTACAAGTAATGTTTTAATATTTGCCTTCCTTAACAATTTCTCTGTGATCTTATTGCCTACTAATAAAGTTAATTGTGTAATGCAGGTTTCTTCCGTCAAGAAACATAAATATATTGTGGATCAGTGTGCCATTTTTTTGCATAATTTAATTACCTCTAAATTTGTTTAGTAAGAACTTGTACTGGCGATATTTTTTGTGCCTAAAATTCTTCCATTTCTTACTAAGGTTTGCTCTTGTACTTGAGGAGCTAAGTATATACGTAATGTTAGAGTACTTGCCTTATTTCCACTTCTTTTTGGTTTCTGTTGGCTTTTTAAAGTTCATGTTCCTGACTCTCTTCTTATTATAATGACCTTAATTATTAGGCTGCTTTCTTGACTATGAAATATTAAGGGGGAAGAAGAAATTTTAAGAAATCCCATTGTTAAGCAAAATAACATATTAATTACTTCCCCTATTAGGCAAAGGTATATGTTCAGAGGCAGTAAACATGCAGGAATTGTCACTGTGGTATTATTGGTTGAAACAATATTTTGCTTACTTCTGGTTAAGAAGAAAATCTAATTTGTCATCTAGCAGTTCTTTATAATACATATCAGTGATTCTAGAATACTTATCTTTACTTACCTTTACTTATCTTTCTTATCTAGACATAATTTCCAGTTACTCACTGAACCTTTAGAGGAAGAAACTAAGCAAACAAAACTGCTGCACGTCCTCTTGCTGTCAGGGAATTAAGGTGGTAAATCATTGTCACTGATGACATTTACAGGAGAAAAAAGATAAACTAAGGGAAGAAAGTATTAAAGCCTTCCTGGCAAAAACATACAACATGCAGCAACAAGGTTAAACAGGCGTGTAGACTCATTTGCTAAGCTCATTTACTAAGCAAGTGGTAGGAAAAAAGTTTGTTTAAATTATTAATTTGAACTTTCTAATATGAATGATACTGCACCACACACAAGATAACTGTTTTGAACTTAAAAATAAAAGAAGATGGTCTTAGTCAAAGACACTGGGATATAATTTTTTTTATTATATATATATATATATATATATATATATATATATATATATATATATAAATATAGTATATATAAGTTCATAAGCATAATATATCCTTACTGTTTCTAAATGGTCATATTTCTAGTGTTGTAAGAAAAGGAATTTTTCTCTTTTATCACAACAGCAAAAATACTTCTGCATTCCTTTCTCAGAATAGTGGAGCATGAGGTGAATTTACAGGCAGAAGCAGGATTTCACTAGGATTCTGGAATAGTATGGGTTTAAAGTAAGGAGAGAGCAAGAATGTAAACAACTTTGTCTTATCATCCTTCCAGATGCCTCTCTGTTCATTACCTTCTTACTATCTCTTTACTCTTTTTTTCAGAACTTTTCTCTTATGTTCAGCCGCATCTCTCCTGTTGAAGCTTTGTTGCTTTCTTACATTTCTTCCTCTGGTCCCATTAATAAAACAGCCATTAGCTGTTGTGCTCTGAATCAAGAAGGTTTTAAGATTGCTTTCTGATCTTGACAGTAGTCAATGTCTGACCTACTTGGAATCAGACTTCATGGCCCAAATCTAGCCAAGTATTTTGTCTTTCAGTTTACATTGCTGAAACAGCCTTTTGTCTTTCTGGATCTGTTGTCCTCAGATTTACTCTAGCAGACTCCTCAGCCAAGTTTTGAATACCTCTGGAAAGAAAATGGGAAGAAAATAACATAACCAAAAAGCACTTTACAGCACATTAAATATGATTAGATTTGCAAGCTGGGCTAAGCTATATTAAGATTATCTTTTTTGGGGTTGGAAAACTGATTTTCAATTGGAGGAGAACTGTTGCTGAAGAAATTAGTTTTGATTTGTTAGTGGAAAAACAAATTGCTTGTGAAAAACAGATTGTGAAAAGACTCAGTTCTTTTAGCCTCAGTGGGTAAGGGTGTGATATTTTGATTAGAATTTTTTTTTTTTATGTGTGAGGAAGAAGAAGTATCAGTATTTTGTCTGGAAGGAAAACTGAAACTGGCAGGTTGCTTGGTAGTAGATGAGAACTGATGTTTAATCTGAATACCAGGGTAATGATAGGAAGTCAAAATGTATTACAAATGAGGGAAAGAAAATACAGATGACAGGTAATTAAGAAAGTGCAAGAAACCCTGAAACTGGTTCCATTGGTTAGACCATGATGCTAGTATTGCTGAGCTTGTGGGTTCAATCCCCATACTGGCCATTCACTTAAGACTTGGGCTCAGTGATCCCTTGTGGGTCCTTTGCAACTCAGAGTGTTTAGTGATTCTTAAAGTTACAAGTGTCCTTGCTTCTTTGTGAAGTGTCACAAAAGTGAATGTTCTGCGAAGGTGTGGGTAGATGAGTGGTTCTGTATGGAAATAGAGATGGGTGCAAGTCCTTGTATGTCTTGTTAACTTTAACTGTTACTATACATGTTTAACTATTCCCGCAGTAGTAACTGTTGGAAAGTACTGCGTAATGTCAATTTCAGTGAGGCTGCTGTGTTGACACTGGAGAGGTCCTTTGTGATAAGACTTTGGGAACATTCTTTTATAACCTCACTACAGACAAGTGATCTAGGAAAAGATTGATGATCTGGTAGTGTTTGAAGCAGGCATTCATGCTATTTGCAAGTGTTTTGCTCAGTTATGATTCACCATGGTTGAGGGTCAGACACTCTGGCTGTATGTGAGCATTAAAGATTTCATAATTTAAACTAAAATTTTCTCTGACCTAGTGTTCATTTCTGCAGAAAATGCTGTATCTTACATGTATGTGCACACATTCCTTTCTATTTTTCACCAATACCTTTATAGTTTCTTGGTAGGGGAATAAGCAGAAGTATGTATTTCAGTCTAAAATTCTCAGTATCTAGAACTATAAGATCATCCTTTCATTTTTTAGGCTATGTGATGGACTAAAGTAGCAGCTTAATAAACCTTTTATTTATGACACCTCTGTCTACTGACACAGATCATGTACAGGATTGGTTTTGCAATTACAGTTTGTGGTCTCTCATTTCCTGTTTGTTCCTACATACTTTCATTTAAAAGTTTGTTTTTTTTTTTAATCTTTGTAATGGATGAGGCCTTTTTGAAGTCATAATTAAAATATTGGATCGCAGTACTTATTCACTGGGTGAATTGCTACATAATATAACTGTTACTGAAACAATGACATACCCATAACTATAGTGCTGTAAGTATAATGTTTCCTTGTAAAATGTTATGCAATTCTATTGATTTTATGAGAGGGAATCTTTAATAGGGTATCATTGCATATGTACATAACATGAGTCATTCTGTATTTTAAATTATGATGTGCTTCTATTTCCTAGACTATTGGAGTCACTTCTAGGTAATTATTAGAATTTCATATGTTTTCCGAATGTGATAGAACATTTTAAATGTATTATGGCTAATGCTACTGTTTCTGCTAGTTTCAAAACACTTGAAAAGTAGTCTTGGTGTTCAGCAAGTAGATTATCAAAATGCTGCTGTTGGACTAGTTCACGCAGAATCTGGCTTTAGCAAATCTCATTATATGATTACAGCCATACTTAAAGTGTTAAATTGTGTATACAGGTAATGAAAGAAATGGCAGGTCAGCTGTGGATTACACACACTATGTGGGATTGTCAGTTTGGTAATTTGTGTGTCTTTTCATTTTTGTCCTTGTAACCTGAAAATCGTGGTTGGTTTAAGAACATCATGTTTACTGTCAAGACTACTGTGATAACTAAACCATTTATTTGGAACAGATGCATGATATCTAGACTCAATAACAGCAACACATCATCTGACATAAGCAAAGGTGTGTTTCTTTTCACACAAAAAACTGAAAGATTAAAAAAAACCCTTATGCAGTTTTTAACCCACTAATAGTGCTGGAACTAATGAAATTGGTAATCTAAACTTCACCACAGGCAGAAATGAAGTAATTTGCAGTGCAGAAGTAAGAAAAGATTGGCAGTCTTTGTGGCAATACTACCTCTGGTGATTACATGAAAATGATTTTTCTAGAATCCTTTTCTAGATATATTTCCTTGTATATCCTAGGGTTTGTATAAATTTTTAACTAGTTTCCCCATTAGAAGACATTCTTGGAGTGCTGCCTGTTTGCAGATAATCGATACTTTCTACTTGCAAAGGATTATTTAAAATTACTGACTTGAGAGCCGTTACACAAGAAGACATGGAAGATTATCAACTCCAAAAGCAACTTGTATGCTCTTGAGTGATAAAAAATGAAATACTGGGGAGAGCTGGCTCTTTTGTCTTCTACTAAAATGAAAAAAACCCAAACCTCTCAAAGGGGCAGAACCAGTTCCTTTGAGGAGTCCAGCTGCTAGGAAAGGATGGAGGAAATAGGAAATGGCGAATGCCCTGAATAAACAAAGGAAAGGGAACTTAAAGTGGGGAACTTTTACAAAATACAGAATAGAGCAGGGATATAGAGTAAAGTGTAAGGAAGAAAAGCGGGTTTCTTTTTCTCCTCCTTTTTTTCCTTTTGTCTTTTTCAGGGCAGAGAGAGGATTATGATGTATAAAAGAGAAGGGAGGAACAAAACCAGAAAAAAAAATGGAAGAGAATTTAGCTGCCAGCATAATTATAGCTGGGCTAAAGGCTCAGCTTGAGAAGTATTTAGAGGTTTTGCTGGACCAGTACAAGCAATACATTTATATTTATGGTAAGGGGAAAAATATTTAAGCACTTGCAGAAGTCAAGCTACTGCATTGAAAAAGCTTGTGAAGTGAAGGGCCAGTAAGGGGGCCCTCAGTAGCTGAAAAAAGGCAGTACAGAAAGGACTGATTAGAGAGCAACTCTAGCTCTGGGAAGGCAGTTGGACTGTATATGGGATTGCTTTTGATTTTTAAAAGTAATAAGATGTAATGGTACTTAATCTGGTTTGGTCACAGTGAAAAACACTCTTGTTTCAATAACATGTCCATTCACCAGGGTGTGGGCTCTGGTGCATGAAGCCTTTGGCTGCCTAGCTGGTTCCTCCTGTATTACTGAATTGGCAAAAGTTTCCTACCCAATCTATCGGTTAGTCACAAACACACAGAAGCAGAGTGAAAAGGAAGACAACCATACAAGTGTTTCTGTGTTTGTTTGGTTATAGAGTAGAATTGCTAATATGATGAGGTGGACAGCATTAATTGGCAGGGGTTTGGCAAGGCTCAGATGAGAAGGTATGTGGAAGCTTGCTGTCACTCTTACCACCTCCTACAAACAGGAGGATCGAGCCCCTTGAGCAGAAAACACTGAGGTGAGAGGGGGATTAAAAGTTTGGAGTACTGATACTTCCTTCCGTGTTAAAGGCCTGGCAGACACATTCTTGAAGGGCTCCCTGAGATGGGGTTTTCAGTGCTGCAGTGATCCTCTTTCGATTGAGTTAAAGGACAGCTGAATTAACTGGAGTTGAGTACCGTAGGTGAAGAATATGGGTAGGTTTTTATTTGTCACTGTTTTATTTCTAGTACTTCTGCTGCAGTGAGAAGGGGTGGGAATTAAACTGACAACATCATTGCACCTAGTTACTCAGTATTGTTACAGTATTTGAAGTAATTTGAAGAAATACTGTTCCAGAGATACAACATATAGGTTGCTTTCATGAAAGCAAGATGGCTGTTATTTGATTGCATTCACTATAAAATAAGGTCCCTAAAATACTAAGAATGAAAGAATAGTCATAACTGGAAATGTGTTTACAGCCATTGAAGTGGGTTTTAAGGAAATGTTTTGAAGTGCTTTTAAAGAGGAGCTGCATATGTTTTGGTTTTTTTTTTTTCATCTCTCTGTATTTAAAAATAGCCCGACACCTATATGCAAAAGATTCAGTATTATCATTAGAAACCTGGTTTCTGATATGGTTACTGAGCTGCAACTTAACTTTTTTTCTATGAGGATTCAAATACTGTTTCCCTTCTTGGGCTCTCAGTCAAAGCCTTGTGAAATCAGCAAAATTTATTTCAATTAATTTGAAATAAACCATTTTCGTTTTGAGGTATGTGGGCGTTATACAAATTTTAGTAATATGTGACACAGATAGTTGCTTAATAAATCAAAGCTGGTTTTATGTGTATTGTCTTTTTATTTAGATTGATTTCTGAGTTATTGCTGAGGTAAGTAGGCTACTAAAAGGTCATTGTTCTAGATAAAATATCAGATGGAGCATTTTGGAGGCTGCCACCATTTATCACTCACTGGATTTGTTACTTTGACAATATTTCTGTGTAGCAAGTCCTGTTTATTGTTAAAACCTTGAATTTCTTGGTCTAAATTTAACAAGCTTCTGTGTCCCAGAACTCTCTTGTAATGTAAGCTAAATGTTGAGAAGAAGTATGGGAAAACTCCAGTAACTGTTTCCACTTGAAACTTGTAAAGATAACAGAAGAAGAGGGGCTGGAGGACAGGCAGTGGACAGCAATAAAAAGGTTATAGTCCTTGCTTGTATTTATTGGCAGACTGGGATGCAGAGACACACTTTATTGTAGTTGCAAGGGAAGAAAAACCTTTAATCTCCAAACATTTTGCAATTACTAACATCTCTTCCATGCTAAAATGGGTTCTCTGAATTTTTTTGTCTAAATGACATTGCTTGCTGGTTGATGTAATCATCCCACAATGTATCTCAGTTTAAAAGAAAAGCAAAAAACAACCAAGTCCTTTTCTATCTTTATGCAGAACCCAGAAAAAAGCTATTTATTTCCAGGAATAAATCTGCATCTGTGTGTAGGCTTTTTCTCCCATTTACTGATTGAATTTGTTGGTCATTGAGGTTACCTGGAGTAAAATGTTACTTTCTTTCATGTAGTCTAGTAAAGTCTATTGTAGAGTATTATGAAACGTCCTTCAAGTTTGAGGAAAGGGGTTCTCTCATTTTGAAGTTTGGTCTGCACTGCTTGGAAAAAAAATCATGTTAGCTCAAAGAAACTTTAAATTTAACCAGCTACTTTGTATTTGTTTTTGTTGCACAGCAAGGTTCCTGTATAAAAATAGAATTTTGGATTACTGTTCCTTCTTTCATATGCAGATCTTGCAATTGTTTTGCCAACTTTTGCAAGTTAGAAGCTCTTCCAGCTTCCAGCAATTGCTTCCAGCAATTTAGTGATTGTATTAAATATGTACAACTTTAACAGAGACAGCAAATGTTTATGAATGCTAGCTTTTTTCTTTGACGTAGTCCTGAATTTTCGCAGTTGTTAAGTATTTTTATGTTTGTAATTTGTTGTCTAGATAGTCTTTAAATTAGAATAATCCTAAATAAATGCAGAAACTATAAAACTCTGCTCCTATTTTGGACTTCAGCTAGATTGTATGTAAGGTCTCCACCCACAATGACTAAATATTTTATATATTTGAAGTATATAAGTAAAATTGAATGTGCCTAATGTTTATTGTATGTGTGTATGTATAAAGAACACATAATCTGCTCCTTATCAACAGGTAGTGCTGATGATGTGTTTTCTGCTCAATTGCATTGAAAATTTATATTCAGATCTCACTATACCAGGAGTTACTGTGATTACTACTCGGGGCATGCTCAATTATTTCCCAAGTGTAGCCCAGGAAAAAAAATTTCTTGTATATCTAACTTTACACTGATATCATTAAAATGTGTGTATTTTAAAAGAAACTTATTTTAAAAGAAACTTCTATTTGAAAGGCTTCTATCTAATTTTGTCTGATTGTGCATTCCAGTTCAAAGCTTCTTAATACTAGATCATTCCAACATTGGCATGCTGGAAAAAGATCAGTGGAGTACTGCCAAAGATGAATACAGGTGGAGTACATGATGTACTGTGGGCTGAGGGAATTGTGTACTTTTATTTGGAGAAGTCTAAGGAGGCATTGGTTTGTTGTCTTCAGCTACCTAATAGGAGGCTATAAAAAATATGCAGTTGGACTTTTGCTTGAAGGTACAGGGTGTTTGGGTGAGAGAAAACAAACACAAGGAGCATGGGAAATTTTTGTTAGGTATTAAGGAAATCTTTTTCAGCAGAACAGTCAAACACTGGAACAAACTGTTCAGAGAGGTTGTGAAATATCCACCTCTGAACATGGTATAAATTTTGCTATATAGGATTTAAGCCTGGTATAATTTGACCCTACTTTGAGCAGGGATAACAGACCAAATGGCCACCATAAGTCCCTTCCAACTATATTAATCTATTTATCATTATTATCATTATTATCATTATTATCAATATTATCAACATTATCATTATTTATTTTCATTATTATTATTTTCATTATCATTATTATAATTATTTTCATTATTTTCATTATTTTCATTATCATTATTATCATTATTATAATATTTTATTTTATTTTATTTTATTTTATTTTATTTTTTCACTTTCATATGTAATGATTGTGACTTTCAGTTTTGTTGCTGTATGAAAGTGGTGTATTGTTTCACACCAAAGAAAGTGTTTGCTTGAAATTGCAACTGTGTATGAATAATCATAACACTAGGGTAAATAGTATTGCTTGGTTTTGATTCCTTTTTGATTATTACTTTGAGATTCTAATTAGAGTGTCTAACAACCTTTCTAAAGTGTGGGTTTTTTCTTGTTTCTGAAGGTGGAATGCAATGGGATATTAAGTCTAAATCCCTGTAAATGTCTAATAAACCTGTATAGATATTTGTGGTTAAATTAAATGCCTCACTAAATAGAAAGTATGCTCATGGCTTTTTTTTGGTATGAAACCTTTTCTTTTCAGATTTTCCTTGAGTATCTTTCTAAGAAAATAGAAGTTTCCAGCTACAAATCAGCTTTTTCTTAACTCTGCTGGTTTTTCTGCAGATTTAGAGAAACTTCGATTTTCTGTGGTGCATTTTCAAGTAGGGTATGTTTTCAAGTCAGAGTGGCGTTAGACTGGAGCATGGAGTTCAAGGCAGTTAGAGTGGAGCATGTTCCCATACATGTCTCTGCATCTGTGCCAGCAATCCTGTGTTTTTGGAGTGAAAAAATGCAGAAAACTTCAGCAAATTCTGAAAACTTTTGAATAGTACTAACTGAAACTGGTTTGCTGAATGTTGTCCCAGTACAAAGACATCTGCTAAGCAAGTAGGGAGCAATTAGGAATACCAGGTGAAAGGGAGAATAAGACTTTAGCTTTCCAGAATTTTCACAGATTTGAGCTAATGTGAAACCACTCTACTCAAAAACTAGACTGCACTAATTATATAATAAATACATAATTATACATAATACATAGTACTAGGTTTTGGTGATGTTAGAATAGCAGTGTGGCTGGTTTTGTAGGCATTCAGAGTTAGTTGAGCTGCTTGTTAAGCTCTGAACATAGCTCTCATACAGGTAAATTTTCAAGTAAATGCCTTGGTTCACTGAACTTTTATTTCTTTGGCATGTTTATAGAGTAGGTATCTTTCACAGTTTCTCTGGTTTTTAATGGAGTTTAAATGGTTAAATGTATCTGTTTATGTACTGAAAGATAACATATAGAAGAGTTAATTGGAAAGTTGAGAATTGAAATGAGGTTTCTTTGGACTTCATAAATTGCATGTTGATCCCTCATGTATTCAAAAGATTTTGTTTGAATTTGCAGTAATGTTAACACTTGCCTCCCCTACCTCCACAGTTTTGCCAGCAGCTCAAGTAGTAGTGTAAATTGTGTTTATTTCAGTAGTCCAAATTATGTTGATGTTTTTTGAAGTGCCACTTTCATATAAGAATTTTTTATGAACTTTTCATAACTATGTTCTTCTCATATGCTGCCAGGAGGCCTACCGCTTTTGTACGAGAATTGAACTAATGTGTTTGTGTGGGTTCAGTTCTCTTGTGGTCTGTCAATTTGTGTGTGTACCACATCTGCATACCATATATCTTACATTGTTAATTAAATGTTGCCCCTACTGCTGTTCCACAAAGTCTGTGTTGACTCGTGCCCCATTTGAGATGCTGTCTTTCCAGTTCATGCAGCTCTCTCTGCTGGTCAGCTTGTATAATCAGTTGTGCCTTAATAAAAGCACTGCCGGGATTTTTCCTTTAGTGTATGCCTGTCTTCCTGCTTAAGGGTCAGGAGGCTTCATTGGAGAAGGTCAGTTGCCTTCCTCCTCAAGTCCTTTAAAGATCTGTAGATAATTAACTTTGGTAGTTCTGCCTCACCCCGTGATATATTCCAGTGCGAGTCATTGTCCTTGCCAGAGGGATTTGCAGTCCTTCCTAAGTTTGCTGCCATAATCTGTGTCTTTCCTGGGGGCAAAATGGCCTGAATTCTTTCTTTTCCTTTCTTACCCTGTTTACCTAATTATTTTAGTATTGAATTGTTATTTTATGACTTTTCTGTCCTAGGTCATGCTACAGCTGCTCATGTATGTGTTTTTTCTTGTCTGAAAATACCTGTCAGATGCACTGCTTTGAGTTTGCTTTATTTCCTTGGAAGTTGACTTCATGGGTGGCTGATCATGAGTCTCTGTCTTTTAAGTTAGTAAGTTACTCTCATTCCCTTCCCCTTTTGGGTCACAAAAGAAGAGTGCTAGTCAGTAGGATGGGAGAAAGAAATAAACTGTAGAAAGTGACAAGGAAAGATGGATAAAGGAAACAGAAGAAATTACATGGAAATGAGGATTGAGTGTTCAGGTTAATAATTTGGGGAGAAAAAAGTCAGAATTTTGGACTTAATTTTAGGACCTTAGTATCTTCTGGTCTGATGATTTTCATATCTGAAGGGACAAGCACTTGTATAATTTTTCACAGAGTCATAGAACTGCTAAGACTGGAAAAGATCTCTGAGATTGAGTCCAACCATTAACCTAGTACAGTATGTTCACCACGAAATGATATCCCTATGTGCCACATCCATATGCCTTTTGAACACTTTCAGGGATGGTGATTCCACCACCTCAATAGGCAACCTGTTCCAATGCCGGACTACTCTTTCAGTGAAGAAGTTTTTCTCGATATCCAATCTAAATCTCCCCATGTACAGCTTAAGGCCATTTCTTCTTGTCCTGTCACTTATTACCTGGAAGAAGGTAATAAACCCCAGCTCACTATGACCTCCTTTCAGGTAGTTGTAGAGAGGAAGGTGTTTTTTTTCAGGTGTTGCTTGTAAAGATCACAAAGCTGTTTTTTTAAAATTCATCTTGGCTTAAAATATTTGTGAATCTTGGATCACTATGAAACTACCCTGGGAAAGTACTGTTGTGGGCTTGTTCTGCTCCTAGGGTCTTTTCTGGGCACTTACTCTTGGCTGCCATTAGAACTAGATGTGCCTTTGGTCTCATCCTGTATGCCTGTTCTGAAACAAGTGAACCAACAAATGGCCTGGAAAACATGTACTGAGAGAGATTTAACTTTCAAAATCAAACTACGTGTTGTAGTTTAGGTAGAGAAGAATTACAATTAACAGAATTGTTTCATGGGCAGTTGAAAATTAGTCTGAAAATTAGTCATACAATGCACTAAACAATGACAGTAGCTGAGAAGAGACACAGACTCAAAGAATGTTAAAACACATGGCATAGGATTGTGTCCAGACAGTTCTTGAATATCTCCAGTAGGGAAGACTCCACAGCCTTTCTGGACAATCTGTTCCAGTGCACAGTCACCTGTACAGTAAAGAAATTCATCCTTGTATCCAGGTAGAACTTCTGTTGCTGTTACTGTTCATTTTGTTATCTCATTGCTGTTTCCAGTAACTTGTTCTTATCTCAACCTGTGGTTGTCACCTTTTGTGCCTCCAGTTCTCAACTCCATCGTGCCAGAGTGGGAAGGGAAGATCAAGCAAGTGGTGTTGTTTTGGGAAAGTACCAGTGGGAGCACTGAACTGAGGAGTACCATTCCTTAATCACAACAGATGTTTAGAAAAGAAAAGGATGACTAAGTACATCTAGTTAGCTTTGTGTGCATTAAGTCAAAGCCACTCCAAAGTGGCTGTAAATATATTTTCATAAATAAGTAAAAGAACCTTAATTGCTGTTGCTAAATTCTCTAGAGATACTTCAAAACTAGGGTTGGATTTACAGGTGTCACAATTTGTTAGATAGCAGTTTGAGGAAAAGAAGGAAGGAATACTTCATATAGCTGAAAGAAACAGAAGGGCTAGACTAAGAAAGAAATGTTTCATAACTAGTGAGTGTGAAGAATTAAGCTTTTTTTTTTTTCACTGTTCTGTACTTACAGTGGGATGTAGGTGTTCCAGAAATACTTACTGGTACACCTTCATTGTAGAAGTAACAGTAGCAGCTCAGAACACTAGGATCAGGAGACATTAAAGACCAGGGAATGGTGAAGAAAGCACGTAGTTAGAAATTTGGGTTTTGAATCAAAAAATTTCCCTGTTCTGAGCGTTCAACAAAGAAGGAGGAAAAGAATGCAGTTAGGCAAAGGCTGTAGTGCAAAATGCATGCTACAAGATGCCTTTTTGATGTTGTGTCTGTCCAAAAAATACATTTATTAGCTTTGTTGCCAAGTTGAAATTTTCACATACTTGAAAATTATATGACCATAAGCACTAATTATTTTTTTCTCATATTGTCTCTGCTAGTAAAGAATATCAATCTCTAGAAGTTTTGTTGAAAGCTGTTGTATTGTGGTATGTTTTCAGTGGGCACTGGGCTTCGAGCAACCAGTGCAAGCAAAATCCAAGGAAGTATCAAGTAGTAGTAAGGAGGAACTTGGTAGGCTTCACTCTATCAGTTTCTTTTCCTGTTCAGTAGACAGTTGAATCTGGGCAGTAGTTGATAAGAAATTTATGTCACATACTGGTACTAAAGGGAAATTAAATTTTTCAAACTCATCATGTTGGTAGTCTATGGAAATTTAATAATCACAGTGATAAACTGTTTCTTGCTGTGATACTGATCACAAAGCAAGTACTTCACCAATTGTAAAATGGCGTACTGTTAACAAAGAAAACTTCTGCAATATAGGATAGTACTAGAAAGAAGAAGGAAAAGCAGTTATCTTTATTTTGAATTCTTTTGAAAAACTGAAAGAAAGAGAACTATCTTAAAGGCAGACCTGTCTTTAATTTTCCATAAATCTATCAAATATGTTACGATAATTGTATTTAAAAGAACTGATGGAAGGAGATATGCTGCAAGTGTGTTTAATTAATTTTGATGGCTCAACAGATACAGCATGCTCTAACATCCCACATGCACGTTGTGGGAGGGTTTGTTGTGTGTTTGATGTAACACAGCCCTTTTCAAACCTAAATGAACAGGATGACTGAGAAATCACGCTGTAGAAAGACCAATATTAACTTAGCATTGACAGGTGAGAATCAGCTAATTGTGTTGCTCTTGCTTTTAGTGCTTCTGAACATCTAGGTTTGTTTCTCTGCAGTCTGTGCTTTGACTTCTTCAACTTCTGTATGGCTGCACAGCCTTCAGACTCATATTACAAAAGCAAGGTAGGTTGGGGTGAAAGCTGTGACAAGACACAAGGAAATGACAAACTGTTTCACAAGCTGTTGGGAGCTGACTGTCCTTCAAGACCACCAGTGCTTCATTAGGGCATTGAAACTCGTGGTAGTGATTTTTTTTTACTAGAGAAGAAATTGGCTAGCATGGATGTATTTTATAAACCAATGTTATAAAAGCTGGCACAACTTGCTGAAGGGTCTTCACCACCCTGTTAGGCTGGGTGTTTTAAAAGCTCTGTAGAAAAACTATGTACTTTCCTTCCAGGAAGAAGCAAAACTGGTTTATCTAAGCAAGATGTTTGCACACACTGCCCAAGAAAAATTTGTACAGGTGTGAAATCCATACTGGTGACATACTTTGTAGACTATGCAGATCTACTTCTTCAATTCAATTTTGTATGCACTTGTGAGAAAGCCAGATGTTTATAGTTATTTGTTTTGTTCAGTGTAAGTTCCAGGTGGTAAGGAAATAACATAGCTACTTTGTTCTCTCTCCGTTCTGTTTGAGAGTGGCAGATTAGAGGGTACCCAGCTGGAACCACAGGATTAGAGCTGCTTTGTTCTTCTGGAGGATTGTGTTGTTACAAGTATGTACTGTTCTGGTTTCTTTCAGTAAGGCTAGTTGGCTCTGCAACAGGTAACATTTGCCAGTAGTTGAGACTAAACAGTAGTTGAGACTGACTTTGTCTTTAGGAGCAAGCAAAGCATGCTACAGAGACATAGAATCGTAAAGGTTGGAAAATACCTCCAAGATAAGTCCAGCATTTGACTGAACACCATCATGCCCACTAAAACCATAGCATAAAGTGCTGTGTCTACTCCTCTGAACTCCTCCAGGGATGGTGAATCCACCATTTCCTGAGCAGCCTATTCCAAAGCTTAACCATTCTTTCAGTGAAGATTTTTTTTCATTATATCCAGCCTGAACCTCTCTCTGCACAGCCTGAGTCATTTCTCCTTGTCCTGTCACTTGTTACTTGGGAGAAGGGGCTGTGAACAATGTCTTCTAACAACCTCCTTTCTTATAGCAGCTATAGAGACTGAGAAGGTCACCCCTGAGCCTCCTTTTCCCCAGGCTGAACAATCTCAGCTCCCTCAGCTGCTCCCCACAAGAATTTATGCTCCAGACCCTTCACCAGTTCCTTTGCCCTTTTCTGGACATGCTCCAGCACCTTAATGTCCTTGTCATAAGGGGGCCAATACTGACCACAGGATTCAAGTTGTGGCTTCACCAGTGCCAAGTACAGGGGACAGTGAGTGCCCTGGTCCAGCTGGTACATGGCTTCTTGTGCTATGGTGGCTGAAGTTCATTAATAAAAAGCAGTCATTTCTACTGGTGTTTTTTCTCACCCCACAATGGGAAGATTAAAACTGTGATTTGAACATCTGTTTCAACTTGGTCTTGCTCAAGGGCTCTATTGAAAGACTCCTTAAACCTTCTCCTTTTTATTTTCTTCCCCAGATTAACTCCTGTAGTGTTTGGAGTTTTTTTCCCCATTAAGGTATTTATCCTGCTTCCTTTAATTTTATGTCAGTTTAATATATGATTTTTATAGGTTTAATTTGTTCTACCTTCATTAAAAAAAAACAGCCTGAAGATGTCAGCAACAGGAGGGTGGCACTTCTAATGCTTGAAGGCTGCAGTTGTAGTGCTCAGAGGCATGGGCTACCTCTGACATTTCCTTCCCATGTTTAAAGAGGGAATAATGACTGAAATGTTCAGCTTAAAGTTCCTAATCACCACCCCCTGACGCTCAGCAATGTGATCTCCTCCTCCATCAGCTTTTTCCATCCCATTGAGAGATTAAGTAAATGCTGCTTTGAAGGTGACTGAAGAAATATTTGCTAAGGCTTAAAATAATCAGCCCTCCTTCCCTGTAGATGGGGAGGGGGAGAGTGGGGGCAGGGAGGGGAACAGAATGCACTGAACCACCTGTGGTATATTTTTAACTTCAGCTATTCCTGCTTCTTATTTCTACTCATATGTAGCTGTTATTTGGATACTATGTGAATGAGAAGTCAATGAATTTCTTAACCTTAGTTTGGGAAGTGTTCTTTACCATATGCTCTGCAGTATCTGATTTGTTAGACTGACAATGTTGGGCATACTCAACAGAATCAACAAAAATTGGAAAAAGAGTGTCCTTGGTGGGGAGTGACATAGCATTGGTTTAGTTGGATCAGTGTCTGGGACCTGATGAGAACAGACCATATTTGCCAGAGATAGGAGGAGACTGGAAGAGTCCTAAGTACTCTTTTGTACAAGACAATGAGGTAGAAGTGCAGGAGATTAAGTGGGAGAAATATCTATGCTTTTCTTGGTTTTCTTGATTTTCAGCATGTGATTCAGTGCGCTGTTTTCATCTTCCACCTGAACTCAGACTCATGCTTTTACTTAATCCTCTGATGATGGAGTATCCCCCTTCTCTGGTACCTGTCACTGCCTCCCAGCAAATAATCCATGAGAAGATGCTTTCTTCTCAGGAGTAGTTGGAACTTTTTCCCAAGTTTTTATTTGTGTTCAGTTGTTTCCAAATTTAAAACATAATGCTCTGGAAGAACTTAATTTTTGCAGGATGCCTTTATTTCCTTCCTCTTTATGGATTTTTCTAGAAATCAAATGGTATCCAGATGTTTGGTCATGTTCATAGTTACTGTTTTCCTATGCCTACCAAGATGAAGCAGGCTCCAACCTCATAGTTTTTTTCATCTGCTTATACACAAGCATTGATTTCACCTTGTGTGTATTAAGGTAATGCCTGCCTTTGAATCATGAACTTTTAATTAGTTTTAAACAAGTTAAATTAATCTTTAATTAGTTTTAAAGGAAGTGGAATAAGTGCTAAATTACTGAGGTTATTTCAGCTAAAATTTGAACATGGTTTTGTACCCAATTGTATGTGAGGGAGGAGAGGAGAATTCCTCTTTATTAGAAAAGCTTAGTTGAGAGGGGAAGTGGGGATAGGGAAAGTGGAAAAGCAGCTGCTTTTGAGAGAAGTTTGGGCTCAGACTTGGCATACTAATCTGTACTTTTGACCTAGTAATGCATTCCAGACTTGCAGACTATTCAAGTAACATCCACGTTTTAGAATATGGGGTACTCAGATTTTTCTGGAAAATATGGTGTTCTGATGTATCAGTTTCTAATACATGTCATATTGGCCTTTCTCTCTCAATTCACTCTCATTTTTTCTCTCAAGGATTTGATTGTTTCACCTGTTGCCCACTCTTTTTCTTCTTTCTGGTGGAGATTGTGTACAACACATAAAATGACATCAAATCTTCAGTGTGACTCAGCTGCTGTGCTTACACTGCTTAACAGGACATAGTCTGAGAGGGAGATAATTTGGTTTTAGGAAGTTTCCATATCAGATGAGCTAGGATCCTTCATCAGAGAAGGCATCCTTCCATTACTCTTTCTGCTGTCCACAAAAGCCTTTGTCTGGAAGAAAGAAGCTCAAAAACCACTTCTTAAATTATTTTGATTTTCGATTCTAGGTTTCTAAAATCCTTTGTTGAGTACAAGAATCATTTAACTGCCATAACCCCTGCTGCACCTCTTTGTATTGGGTTTGGCTGAGATGGAGTTCATTTTCCCACAGGTGCCCTCACAGTGCTGTGCTTTGCATTGGTACCTACAAAGGTGCCGGTGACACTTCAGTGTTTTGGCTGCTGCTGAGCAGCTCTGCACAGCATCAGCTCTGTCTCTCCATCATTCCACCCTCCCACCAGCAGCTTGTGGGTGGGCAAAATCTTAGCAGAGGACAGCTGACCCAAACTGACCAAAGGAATATTCCACACCATATGACATCAGCTCAGTTACAAAATCTAAGGAAAGGAGGAGGAAGGGAGAGCACTGGTTATTTACAGTGTTTGCCTTCCAGAGCAACTGTGACACATGCTGCAGCCCAGCTTCATGGGAAGTGGCTGAACATTGCTTGCTGATGGGAAGCGGAGAATAGGGTTTTTTTGTCTTTGCTTATGTGTGCATGAACTTTCGCTTTTGCTTTACTAAACTGCCTTATCTCAACCTATGAGTTGTTTTCCATCTTTTCTCGCCTGTCCATCTGAAAAGGGGAGTGGTAGAGTGGCTTAGTGGGCACCTGGCCTCCAGCCAAGGGCAACCCACCAGACCCTTCTTGCGATCTGACTGCCTGTCTTAAGTGATGGGCAGAATCTATCCCAGCCTACACACTATCCTAGATGTGGTCGTGGTGACACAGTGCTTGTGCCTGTAGTTAGGCCAAGTGTTAAATGGGGATCTTTGTGAACAGTTTTCGAGGAGGTGGAAAGGGGAATCATCTGGTAAATGAAAACTTATCATTCCTGAGTGTAGATGGAAGAATAACAAAGCGTGGTTTTACGAGTTTGTTTTATTTACTGCTTGAAATAATGTAGAGGGCCTTAAATCCTACATAGTAATGACATTTAGAGTGGAGCAGAATCATAGTCACTAAGATTTTTTTTTTCTGTTGTAGGCATGAGGAATATCTTGGTCACCTATGAGGTACTAAACAATATACCTGCAGCTTTTGATAGAGTTGTTCACAGTAGTGTCACTTTTGTTACCTAGTTAGATATCTTTTCTGAACTCTAAAGAGGAATTGAGAATGGAATTAATAAACAATGTGCAGAATCACTGTGTTGTGTTACTTTGAGAGGTGTTACATATGTTGATATATTGCATCTATATCTTTCCCTCGTGCTTTTGTTTTCCTTGGTTTCTTCCCTATTCATGCTCTTTGTGTTAAACTCTGTATGTTCAGAAGAGTTTTTCTCTTTCCTCTCCCCGAGGTTTTCTTTATATACTAAAACTGAAAAATGAAACATGAAAAAGTTAATGATAGAGTTGAAAGTTAAAATGGATATTTTTTTTTGCAATGTTCAAGCAGTTTGGAGATTTTTCAACTATTTACCTTATATGAAAAGAATGATGAGATAAAGCTTTCTTTGCAATGAAATTTTTTCTCTTAAACATTTCATGAAACAAAGAATTTTGTTTATATCTGGTTTACCAGTGGTTCACAGTGTAAGCCTAGGGAAATTATTTAGACCTTTGTATTAGATTAAGAAAGTAGGAGAAGTGACAATGTCTTATGTAAAGCATCCTCGTATTGAACTGCAGTGGAAACTGAAAATATTAGGATTATTATGCGTTATTACAGACTTGTTCAAAGACTTAGAGATTGTCTAGAATAGGGGAAGGGTTCTGGTGACACTGATGCTAAGTTTGTCACTGATAAAAGCATGTTCTCTTTTGTAGCAAAGCCACATTGTGCGGGTTTGTTTTTAACCAAATTTGATACTAAAGAGTGCTATCAGGTATCTAAAAAATTAAGGCCTTGGTCTGACTTCTTCTGTTATTTGGCTGGGTTTTTTAAATATTTTCTTTTTGTCTGTGTGCCAGTCAAAGGGATGTAGTGCCCTGTGACTGTATTTACTTTAATGACATAAAACTTAATTCACTTATTATTTGGCGGATTGGCAGACAAATATTGTCATGTGTAGTTTGGGCCTAGATGTGGGTGGACTATTTATTGCACCTACTAGTAATCAAAGTCTTTACTAAGTATCAGTTAAGGGAAAAAATATTTAAAAGACTGGTTACTGTGGCAAACTCTGAAGGGCCATAGAGGGGAGGGGGTTGTCCATTTATAGGTGCTGGAATGCCTGGTCAGAAGTGGTCTATGCAGACATTATTAATCCCTGCCTAGGATTTTTAATTGGCTTTTGTTTGCTAATTGGAACTTATATTTAGCAAATCTAAGAACTACTAGTATTTATAGTGATTTGTACTTTGTTTAGGAATATCTTTGGGACCTCAAAGCATGCCTAAAGAGAGGAGAGACCAGTGGTTGGTTTTAAACTTCAAGTTCATTTCAGTGGGCTTCAGCAATTTGTCTTGTAGATGTATGTACAAAACTTTACCTCTTAGAGCAACTAATTCAGATGGAGACAATTCTTACTCAGTATTTGAATAAGTATTTATTGTAATTCGCAAATCATGAACAAACTTGGCTGTAATAAACTATTGCACTTGTATTCTAGACTTAGCTCCAGCTTATCTAATTATTTGCATTCAATGAAATAAAAAGTGTCAAAGAATCTGCAGTATCTTTTGCAGGCATTTTCTGGGGGCCTAGCTGGATTTTTCATTGCATCATGGTCACAGCTTGCTTTTTTCGACTTTGCATTAGTCATTCTGCTTCACCTAGGGAAGTGGTTCTTGGAGTCCACGCTTCTGTGCAACAGCTGGTTCCAAAACCTGTGGAGAGATATGAAATTCTTATTTCATCAGAGCGGAGTTGAAGCTGCAAATAACTGTGCCAAATATGCTGAAAAGTTCTGTAAAAAACAGAAGTGGCTTGTAAGTCTGAGATGATCTAGGAAAGAGTTCTTCTGTAATTTAGAGAATGGAGTATCTTAGATTTTGAACATATCACCTTAGGTAGATTCAAATTTCCTATCCACAATTGGGTGGGAAAGTAATGCTTTTAGACAAGATTAGAACGGTATGATTGCTGAGCTGGAGTGGGGACCTGAAGGGAGAGCTGAGGTGCCTTGGTTCATGTTACTGAGTGCATATATCTGCAGAACGTTTGGGTAAGTTCCCACAATGCTAAGGACATTGAAATGTGTGTGAAAGCCTTAGACTTCAGGACTCAGAGGCAAAACTTTTATATAAAATTTGTATTGGAGTTTGACTTAGGTACTGAGAGATCTGAGTGTTTTCAGGTTTTTTTTTCCTAATTTTGTGTCATCAGAAAGAATTTTAGGAGGAGTTAATTGTTTAATGGGAATTTTGCAATGTAACATTTTTATCAACAATTTACCTGTTGTTAAATACTGTTGTGCTATAAATGCTTAATCTTTCTTTTATAATGCCTTGTCTTAAAGGAACTGATAATAGCACAATCTGTAACAGCATATTTTAAAATCCAGAAATGAGCACTGTATCTTCATGTCTAATCTTCTATATATCATAAACCAGTCTTGGGCTTTCATCCTCCCTTCATCAAGTTCAGTAACATAGGATTATCTAAAACCTATTTTATAACAATGCATCTACTCTTCATGTTTTAAAATTAGGAAGTAGAGAATCTACTTCATTCTTAACTGTTTCTTCAGTAGTTTGATACTCTTATTTCTGAGAGAAAAATAGGTATTTATTCTAAAGCTATTGTATATCTCATTTAAACAGTTCCTTGTTTTTCCACTGTGTTTTTTATTTCTTGAGTCTGTCAGCTAGATCTTTTTAGTCTGTTGGGGCACAATTTTCATGCTCTTGCGTTCTGCAATTTTCTTATGGTGTTTCAGGGTATAATTTCAAAAATCATGAAGAAAGGTATCATTCTTGTTCCAGAGCTTGGGTAGAAGTCAATCTGAATATAGGCAGATCTAAATTTATATCTTACTTTGGAATATTTTCTTTCTCTTTGAAAGTGAAGTGTAGAATTGAGTGCTTAATCATACTCAAAACAGAGTTCTGTAAATATCGGATATACATGATGATAATTTGACTCTTCTACAGTGTTTGGGGAAGCACCAGTCTTCCCCACGCTTTTTTTAAACACGCTTTTTTTAAAACGTTCAAGAGAACACAGACTATTTGAAATGTTACATTGTGAAAATGTTTGTCTTAATTTAATGTTTCTTTCTCCTTGTCACTTCTATTAGACTTCTGCAGAATCTCTGCTAGTGGTATATTTTATGAAAAACCTTTGTTTACTTTCAGAGCCCTGGGTTTTCTGGCCTGCATTTTTTTCAGACAATCTGTGTTTAGAGAGATAACATGATCTTGGCAAAGCATGTAGTGTAGTATCTTTGCAAAAGCTGTCTGGTATTTCAGATAGGGAACAAGTGGAGAACTCGCACGCCATTGGTGTTTAAGGAAACATTAAATAAACTATCAAGCAAGTACATTTTCCTGAATTGTAAAGATAAAGATACTCTTCTCCTAAAGAGTAACAAGAAGCTGCAGTAGTTATATAATATCTTTCTATATAATTACAATATTTATATATTGATATAAATATTTATATATTGATACAGCAATTTAACTCTGAATCATTATTTGATAGGCTTGTGAATGCATTTACATAGTCTTGACTTTACTATTTAATCAAGCTTCGACAAAAAATAAATTATTTGAAATATTTCTGTGGCAGTTGCTTTAATATCTTAGATTGTTGTTGGTGTGTCTCAGATGGTCTTTGTTATGTTTTGTTGTCTCATTTTATGTGACCAGGCCCTGACTCTTAAAGGGTTTATGAGAGTACCTAGTCATAGCCTTATTGAAACTGCATGGAATCTAAGTTGGAGAGCAGGGAGAGAAGTGTTCTGGGTTTGTGTTGGTTTTTCCTTTGGCTGGATTTTTGGGAGGATCTTTTGGGGGATTTTTTTGTTTGTTTGCTTGGTTTTCTGGGGGAGAGGGTGTTTTTTAAGGCAGAGTTGTAAATAATATTAGTGTCCTGGGTTCCTGTAACTGATGTGTCACTGTAAAGAGCTAGCTTGGTTTCCTTTACAAGACTTCAGGCACTTTTCCAAAGACAAAGTGGAAGGCAGGCAATGACACCAAAATCCCCTAGAAACCCCTGCATCTTGGGGAGGGAATTTGTACAATGAAATTTGCATTAGATCTGACCTTTTGAAGTACAATTTCCTAACTGAAGCTGAAAAAACAGGGTAGGCTGAAGAAAGACTTTCTGGAGAGTCCAGAGGAGACACTGACATCTGTTGCTCTTGGCTGTTTGGAAGAGTTTGCTGATTCACTCTGACTTAACTGTTTTCCTGTTTGCATGCTGACAGTTATTTCTGCAAAGAGCTAATTTGCTGAAGCATGTGTTTCCAGATTCTGTTCAGGTAGCATAGGAGTAGTTTCTTCATCCAGATGTTTTTACATTTTTGATGTCTCTGTCTCAGATTTACTAGATCTGTTTTCTCCCATATTTTTCCCAGAAAAAAATGTTACAGGAATCAAGGTAATGCATGTTTTATCACTCAGCCTGTTATTGCAATTTTCTTGTCCAAGACCACTTTACCCTTTGCTTTGGTCAGATGATGAAAACTGGGAGGGGAAAGAAGCCAAATAACTTATGAAATTGGGAGCAGCAGGAGTGACATCTTAGAAACATCACATTGTGTAGACCATAGTGGATCTTCTTGTGGTTTCTCTTTTTTTAGGCAGAAGAGCTGGTTGGGGTTATGATTATTATATTCTCCATGGTACTTTACTGTGTATGGCAGAGTGTAAAAGTGTACTTTTAATCACTAAGGGTAGATATTTAGAAGTTTGGCAAAGAGTAGTAGTTTCAATTAGGATATTCTGGAGTTGAAGCTAGATGCACCGTTTCACCTAGAATGATAGAATGAGGAGACCTGGTGATACTGTTCCATGGAATTATTTCTCACTTAAGTGACTGCAAATTTCATTAAACAGTCTTTGATGTTTGAGTAACAGATTTTTTTATTAAGATGTTCTGATTCTTGGGCAGGAATCAGGATCATTCATTCCTCTCTTTTTTTTTTTTTTTCTTTTGTCTCTTTTTTCTTTTATGTTACTAAATGCAATCTGTGTTGAAAGAGAAGAGCCACAAAATAAACCATGAAGGTGAAAGCATGTTTTTAAACATTGTTTTGATACTTCTTGCCTTTAGAATGGCTCTTCCTCTTTCTGTTTACCTCCTACTTGTCTAGAGGAGACTTAGTGATGTCACTGCCCTTTCCCCCTGATAATCTTCTGCTCCTGGTTCTCAGGAAAATTCTCTCTCTTCAGCCTTTTTAAGCTCTGCATGTAATGTAAACACGTATGACAGTTACTTAGTTTTACTAAGCTCTGAGGAGGGAAGTTGCCAGACTGGGGAAGTGAGATAAGAGTGCAAGAAAATGGAGATGACAGAATTCAGAAGGAAATCCAAAAGAGTTTAACTTTTTAAAATCCAGGTCTTGGAAAAAGCTTCCTGAACAAATGCAAGCAGGGCAATTTATACTAATAGCCAATGGCAATTGGAAAGAGTTATGACTGGTTTTCCTCACAGAAATGTTTGCTGTGAGAAACTATTTGTCTTCTGTGAGGAAGAGAACTTTTTAATTTCTACCAGTAAATAACTCTGCTTGGTTAAACTATTGTGTTGCTATTTGCTTAGAAGATAATATTTTTTATAGACTCAGAACTCTAGAGTGCATCTGTAGTAGGAGAGGATAAAGAACTTCATCAAAGTCTGATGTCTTTCAGAAATACCAGACTACTGCAAGTGGTGGGTCTTGGCTGTTCTCTGTTCTCTCTATTCCACAGTTAAGCTGCTAAAACCAGAATGTACCTGGGAAATCCCTGCCTGCCACAGAAGGCTGGGAGAAGAGTAACTGGTTTGAAACCTTTTCCATTGTGATACAGCTGGTGCCTGCTGTGCCATTCTTCAGCACTCACTGACTGCAGCGTGAAACGTGTATGACTTCTGATAGCTTAGCACTAGCCTGTGTGGTTCTTGACAGCATCTGTAAACCAACATCTGTTTTGCAACTGTTGATGCTATTCTTTGGCCTTGCAGTACTGTAGAGACAAGTGCTGGTTCATGTTTTCACAAATCGCTCTTCAATGATGACAGCAGGAATTGCATTTGGGAAAGAATAGCTAGTTTCCTTCAAAAGTGTCTTCCAGCATCACCTCCTGACTGTCTCAATCTTGCAACATTTAAGAAAATGAAATAATTTCACAGACTACTTTGCTGTTGTTGTAATTTTTGCTTTATTTGCACTTCAGTATTTTTTTCAACTTGTGAGTTAGGCTGTAACTATCTTATATATTCTCTAGAGGTTGTTGAGGGGTTCTTCCCCAAGACAGTATTTTTAACAAAAATGCCTATTAATAGAAAAATACTTTTTTTTAATTTTCTTTTTTGGTGGTTTGTTGGAATATTTTTTTTAACATTAAAATGTTATTTTTTCATTGAACCTTTTTTATAATTTCCTAACTTCTTCATAATGCATTTATAATTTCCTAACTTCTTCATAATGCATTGTAACCAAAATCCCAACCAGGCAGAATGAGACCAGTAGCAATCAGTCCTGCTTTTTACTTTGAATTATATTTCTCCACGTACAGGGGCATTGGGAATTCCTATTTAATTCTTTCTGAAAGAAATCAAAGAACCAATTCAGGAAGACCTGTGCTCTAGTAAGTAACTTGGAGCAATCTTTTGTTCCATGATCTGAGCTATTAAACAGTACTCAGTTTTCAGTACAGTTAACAAAAAAATCTAGTATGATGTAGCATACTTGTGAAAATATCACTTAGTCCTAATTTTGTCATCTTTATTGCATCACTTTAAAAGAATTTTGGAGATACGTAAGGGAATAAAGGTAAATTGGTGATAGTTTTCACATGCTTCATGCAAAAGGCCTTCCTGACCCATTATTGTTACTTTTCCTATGTCTTCTGTGTATATAAAGATGTGCAGATAATTTTGGCTCTGAATGGACTAAGGACCCTCAGATGCCATTATCTTGGGACATAATCTGTGCCAAATGATTGGGCAACTGTTTAAATTGCTTGGAAATTTTCTGATGAAATAGACTTTTGCTGAAATACATCACCATGGTGAAACTGAAATATTTTGCAGATATGGACCAACTTTTTCCAAAGTTCTAATGGAATCTAAACAGAGCTGTTGCTTCTGGGCAAGTCTTTGATTTGATTACTTCTCTGGTAACTCATCTACTTGGCACGGTACTGTGGTGTTCAGGCTTCTACATGAGTGTGATGTTCATTCATTTTCTGACAGCAGCAGGTTGTTTTTTTCCCTGCAATAAGTACAGCGATTACTTCATTCTGTTGTGAAGAACTTAGAAATCACAATTTTAAAATTTCTAATCAGAATGAAAAGGGGATAATCCTCATATTAACAGCTATCCACTTAGTCCCTTTTTGTCATGCAAGCAGATCAGGCCAGGACCATTATTCTTTTCTTACGCAAAAGTTCATGGACTGAATTGTGGATACTGGGAGTGGTTTTCCAAGTGAAAACTGTAAGCAAATGTTATCTTTGCTTCTCTACCTTTTTTTTAAGGTTGCTTTTTTTTTTTTTTGGCATGTTTTGTCATTGATATGTTAATCTGTCACCTTCTGTATGTATTTGCTTGCTACCACATGCATTCAAATTTTGCTGTGCTAAAAATTCTTGTGTGCTATTAGTATACAGCTGATAAAACAGGAAAACGCCTTTGGAGTTACTTAATGTTTTGGGCTTGTTTCTTGTATGAGCAGTTGTTTTCTTGTGTGGCTTTACCTCATGACAGGGAACAATAGGCAAAACATATTAGAAAAATGACCAAGAAAATTGAAGATGCACTCCTTGTTTACTAATCATCTTTGAATATGCATTAGGAGAATATTTTATATTTTTGTGAAAGCTGGTTTTAAAGTCAGAATAAATATTCCCTGAGAAAAGACAACAGTGTTTTAATGCAGAAGATGGTACATTTAAAGTGCAGATTAATTTTATTTATGAATTTGCCACCTGTTATCCAAATAATGGAATAAAGTTCTCAGATTTTCCATATTGCTTAGTATTTTTAAAAGTATTGTTGAATATTTTGGCAAAGTTAGTCAGGAGAATATTTTCTTATGAACATGTATTGAAAGTATATGAATCTATTGCTATGAATTTTTTGTGAAATTCTTGCTGATGTGCCATGTTTGGACTGAACAAAGACATAACCTCTTGTTGGTCGATTAAAAAGCACCGTCATTCTGTAAGGTGATGTTTTAAAAATACAATACTTTATTGCCTGTCAGCATAGTGTATTTATTTGCTTCCTTGAATTTAGTATACTTTTGTTTTTAAAGCAACCCACTGAAACAAGCTTGCATACGTGAAGAAAATCAGACCAGATTTGCAAGGACATATATATCAGGTCATATATGCAGAATATGAAAACTATTGCTATTGTAATAAGATTTTAAACTTTTAATAGCATAACAAGCCACACTGAGCCCATGTTATGGGCAAGCTTAATTGTGCTCCATTTGTCTGTGTATTCAAACTGAACTGCAAAGACTATAATTGAATATTATACACATTAAGCATTAATCAAACAAACTAGCCAAAATAATGGCAAGCGGGAAGCTGACTCAGTTTTTTCTCAATCTAAGTTTGGATTTAGAGGTAAAAACTTGATTTTGATCATCTTGGAGCAAGATACATAATACCCTTATGATGTTCTATTACTACTGGCTAATGTAAGATTTGTTAGGGCTTTTTATGATACTTTGCTGCAATCTTAATCTCCTGTCATAGGTAGAGTGAGACCTTCAGACAAAGTTTATTAGAAAAATTCTCATTGAATCATGAGGTGCAGAAGGGACCCACTTGCCTTCTAAACTCCTTCTCGAAGAGGAGACTGGTGTGGCTTAGTGCCAAACTAATAAATTTAGGTCTAAGAAATTATAGAGTTGTTATTGAACCTTTGTACAGCTTTGTCCCACAGGATTAAGGGAGATAAACCAGATATATTAATATAATAATGAATTATTTACTGTAATAAATTATTAGATATAAAGATCTTAATTGGAATTATTTACTATGCAATATATAAGCTAAAATTAGGATAGTATAGTGTGCCCTATGTCAAAGCAATTATATTAAAGCAATTCCAATAAAGCTAGCAAAGAAACTGCCTAAAAAAAATAAGAAGAGATTGTTGTTACTTACCTGTATCGCCAACTCTGTCCCCTTAGCATTTTTAGATAAGGATCCTTTACTATATCTGCCCCATCTTCACCTCACTATCAGGATGTTAAACTTAGGTGTTGATGAGTCAAACTGGTTTTAGCATAATCCAACAAAAGCAGCATGACACCCCCTTTTAGTTCACTACAAATAGCTTTCCAAAATAGGGCATTGTTCAAGTTGGTTTATCCCATTCCAGGCAAAGCATCCTGCTATACCACCTACCCACCATTACTTGGCATGGCTTTCATTATTGATGTTCATTCAAAATCCTTGAAAGAAGGATGTGTATAAGCAGATGGAAAGTGTGCACATTGCTGTCATCTTTGGTTTACTGGCAATAAACATACTGAGTTGTTGGGAGACAGCCGATGACTTCAAGGCTTTGCTTGTTGATAGAAAATGCTATTTAATCTTTCTTTTTTCACTGGTTAACTGAGCAGTTGGTGACACAGGCACAAATATTAATTGTATTTGTAGCAGTTCTGAAGGCTTGTTGAAATACCAAATGCTGTATTGTGTTCTTTGCAAACAGTTGCAACTTGGAGATGATGGACTAATTTATTTTGGCTGAGGTTCATTAGACTCTTAAGTTCGTTTTAGAATTGGACATTTAAATGCTTGCAGCTACCAGAAATGTAAGATGGTGTAGACTTGAACAAATAGAGGGAAGGAGGAAATAGGGGAGCGAGGTCACTGACAAGATGGTGCACTGTGAGATTGGTACAGCGACTCTGCTTCTAAAAGAGTAATTGTGTCAGATGAAACTTATTCTGAAAGTGTGCGAACTGAATAGTTTTATAAGGTCTTGTTGCAGATTCTGTAAATGGAGTGAGGGAGAAAGAGAGAAATAAGTCACATGAACCTGTTGAGCTTGTAGGTTTTCATCTGATTTTCCATGCTTCTTATTCACAGCTGTAAGCTGCTCTTTCATAAGCAAGCAATTATTTTTGTTTGTCACATGAAGAATAGACTTTCTATTAGGCTGCTTTATTGATTTTTTTTTGCCTGTGAAGCACAAGCTATAGTGTTATTGAAGGTATTCAAAATGTTGCAATCCTTATTCTGCTGGATTTGTGGAAAAATGACGTAGTTAAACATAGATAAATCTTCATGCAGTTTTGGTTAAAGTGAGGAGCCTGACTAGGAATTACGAATGCTAGGCAGTTCTGAGCATGGAACAGTATTTTTAAAATAGAAGATAAATTAGAATACCTACAATGTCCCTTGATCTGAAACCTGCATGAACAGGTGGTTGTTTTCTGCTTTGTTTAAAGGTTGTGCTCTCAGATCAGTGTGCATGGAATTGTGCTCAGTAGGTCAAAGATAGACCGCTGTCCCCCAAACAACCCTTTCTCTCTCCTTCTAGCACTTCAGCGTAGGTCTGGAAAACTTGCACTGACTATACTGGCCTTCAGATCAGATTCTGGTATGTCTGAAGCACTTGGAAGGGCTACATACAAAATACACAGCTGTCCAAGCAAGGCAAAACTGTCTGTTTCTAAAGCTAGTATTGCAAGAGGAGAAATGCTAATCATTGCCACCAGTCTGGATTCTGTGGGAAAAGAAGATGAATTTACTGCTCTCTGAGATGGGTCCTTTTTTGGGGACAGAAGAAGGGAGTGTGGTATTCATGATAGACTCAGTCAACACAGCACATGGCACTGAGGAAGCTGTGTTGGAGTCTTTGCTCCTGTTCAGGGAGACACCTGTCTGAAGAGTAATCCAACATAAAACTTGAAGAGTTCTCCATTCTGAATTTTGCCCCCTTCGAACTTCTATTGTATTTCCCCTACCTTTATTCAGTATTAATTTAATTCAGTATTAAAATCAATTTTTGGTTCTCTGTCAGGCCCTTTTTGTGTAGGGAGGGTTACAAAGGGAATATATATATATTTCACTGCTGTAGGAAGCTGCTGTTTTGCTTAAGCACTTTAAAATAGTTTCCTGCAACCACAGAAGTGTTGTGCAATGAGAGCAAAGGGTGGGTGTGCCGTTGCCCTTCCTGCTACAAGACAGTTGATCTTAACTTCCACATGAATTGAAATGAGTGTGTGTTGTCAGTTTTCAAACAGAATTAATTGTTGTGGCTAAGGGGCTATATAATATAAATTAAATTAACATACCATGTCTCTTTTTGTGATTACTTTACCTTTTTCATTTTGATTTTCTTCATGTAATGCCATCAACAGTTTTCTTAAACTGATGCTGTATTCACAGAAAAGAAAAACATGCTGTGTGCAAAAAAACCTAGTGATTATGTTTGAAGTCAGGTATCTGGCTTCTACACCACTTTCTTGCTAGAACTGAGAAGCAGTCTCAGTGCCAAAAATGTGGTTTAATTTTTTTTTTAATTTTGTATTTTAAAAAGCCTAAATTTAAAAAGTTCTTGGCAAAGATTACAGGAATTTGGGCAAATAAGACTGAAGGGGATTACTTCATCTGTATCTAAACACAGATTTGATTCTTCAGTAATCATGCATTCTGTATTGTTCACAGCCATTAACATTTTTTAATGTTGTACTTTTAATGCCCATACATTACCTCTGCGTGTGTGCCTGCTTTGTCTGACTTTCTGTGGATTCCTGAAGCAACCACTTGTCTTGTGACATGCTTATTTAAAGGGCTTCATCACTTCCGTGTTTAGTACAGAGATTTCTCAAGCGATAAAAAGGAAATTAACTGTTGGGGATTTATCTGTAGTGAGAAGATGCTCTCATTTTTAAATCTTTGAAATTATACATTTGAAGTGGTATGGCTAAAGACCCTGGCTCAGGTGGCTTCCTTTCAACAGCCTCAAATGCTCCCGCCACCCCCACCCCTCCCCAAAAAGAAACCCCTAAGTTGAAAAACAATCTTCTGAAAGCTGTGAATGCTGCATGTTATTAAATTGTGAGAATTTTATATGTCCCCCATGTTTTAGTGAAATGTCTTCTGTGAGTCATGATTTTCAATCTCATTAACCAGTTTCTTGATGGTTGACTTAAAAAGAACCATTGAATTACTGCCGCGCAGTGTGGCTGGTGAAGATAATTTTCAGGTGCATTGCTGATAAAAACTTCAACAGAGAATTGTATGTAGACATGTTCCGTTGTAGATGCTGATGATTGTGGTTAGAGAAATATATGGAATGATTAATCTTATCCTTTTGAAGCCATGGCTTAAAATATTACCTGTATTAGGAACATAAAATAATTCTATTGAATCAAATAATCTGTTCATCAGTACCAGAATCACATCTCTTACAGCTAGTGGTTTTCATCTCCAAAACATCATCCTTATCTCAGACTTTGTTACCTATTCCTACTTATTACTTGGATAATTGGTTCAGCCTTTTTTTTATTGAGTCTTCATTATGTCAGACATCCAGTCTAAGATGCCTATGGATTTGGTATAGGGGTTTTTTTTGTTCAAACAAATACCTTTGTGGTACTGAGTAACTTATCTACAAAAGTCACATTCTGAATATGTTAAATCTTTTCCAACACCAGTGAGAATTATTTACATTCTTTACAGAAACACAAAAATTCTTTTGAATTATAGTATGAACAAATCTGTATACCCCAGAAAATTTTACTCAGTGAGTTCTGAGGTAAGCAAGCAGGTATGCTATTGTAACCCAATATATTTAGTCTCAAAATGCTTAACTCCCAGAAGAACAGGTCATATTTTAAATATACTAGATCAACAGCAGTTAATTTTTTGGCCATGTTTAATGTTTCTGATGTGCTAGTATAGTGGTCTCTGAATGGAGCAAAGCAGGGTAAACCTAAGTGTGTCCAATTTGAAACGTGTCTGCTAAGAAAAACATGTGAAAGTAGTTTTGCTTTTTTTTTCACCAGTGAGTGGTGACCTTGTGTTTCAGTTACTTTGCACATGAGGCTCTGCCCATATAACTGCTTTAGTTACATGTATAAGGCAGAGACCAAGAAAATGTGTTTTCTGTTTTCAGTGAAGAAAATAATGTAGGAATATTTCTTGGTTTCACCTGCTTTATCTGCACGTTAACATAAAAGACAAACTTGAAACTTGAAAGTTATTTAATTTGAAGTCATGACACAATTGTACAAATAGTATCTCTTGAGTTTTTTTTTCACGTTGTCTGACAACCTTTGACATTAGCACAACAAATAGAACAGAGTATTCTGTTACAGTATTTACTTTGCATTTTTTACTGCATTTTATTGCTATTTCACATTCTTAGGTGTGATTAAGCAAGGTTCCCTTCTTGTTTTATTGAGTTATTTAATACAGAAACAAACAGAGAATGGTGGAAGTTTTTTGAAAGGACAAATACATTGTAAATACACAGACTTTATGAAGGAGAGGCAGGTACAAGCCACATGTGTTTAGTACACTTCTGAAACTGGACAGTTTTCAGTTAGATTGACAAATTACATTTCCATTCAGTTTTGGATAGACATAAAGCTGAGTGACCAAGAAGAAAAATCTGTCAGTTCAGTTCAATGTTGGAATAAACAGGGGGTTAATTTTGGAGTATTTTGGGAAAACTACTGTAGTAATTAAAGATGGCCCCCTGTGGTATTAAAACTGTGGGTTAAAGCTGTGAGTGTTTTATTTTGCAAGTTGTAGAGCACAAACATCACATCTTGCATAATGTTGACAAAGGTAGTGAGACATTTTTAAATATAATGTTTATAGTCATGTGTTGGTTATTTTCTTCTAAAAACCAATAATTTCTTGTTGAGTGAGGAGGGATGCTTTTTTTCCTTAATTAAACATGTACTTGTTACCTGTGCTACCTTTGGAGCTAAAATGACATATCTTTTCAGTTAAAGGTGGCTGGCTTTGTAAATGAGGCATAGGAAATCTGTGTATCCTCTACATAAGGGCCTAAGGAATGTAGCGAATGTCATTTGCATCTAGACATTCATATTTATATATCTATAATACACTGGTTCTTTGTACTGCTTAGTTTGGGAAGTAAAAGGACGCATTTTTCACTTGGTGATGGTATCTTTTTTCTTTTCTCTTTCCCCCAGAATTAGTGTAATGGTAACACAGTTTTATCCTCTTGTACATGTAATTGAATATTTTTGTCATCTCATAACTCATTAAGTTAATGTTTTCCTTGTTTTAGAGGTTCAGCCTTTTTTTCCTGCTGATATAACTGTTGCAGTTTCCATAGCACTTATCATCTTTAGCCCACATTAATGAAAATTCATATGCTCATACTTTTTTAAGTAATTCTAGTTAGGAAGGGAAAACTAAAAAACAAAATATGTTCCAAATAGCTCTTTCCTGATAAAGCAACATAGTTCAATACAAACAAAAGCTGTTGAAAATAATGCATCAAGAATGTAACACCCATATGCTTATGCAGAACAGTAAGCATATTTTTAACTTAAACATTTACCTTTTCAAGTAATATACAATATTACAATATACAATAAACAATATCTTTATTAATCATTCAATGTCTGAAGCAGCAACTTGCAGACCCTTAGTAAGTTTGGGAATGACACCAAGCTGACTAGTGCAGCTGAAGGGATTGAGGGAAGGGACACCATCCAGAGGCACCTTGACAGACTTGAGAAGTGATTCCATGGGAAACTTGTGAAGTTCAACAACACCAAGTGCACTTGGTCTTGCATCTAGGTTAGAGCAATCTCCAGGATCAGTACAGGCTGGAGGATGAATGGATTTGAGAGCAGCCCTGTGGATGAGAACTTGGGGATCCTGGTAGATAAAAAGTGAGATGTGAGCTGGCAATGTGTACTGGCACCACAGAAAACCAATTTCATCATATATGAAGAAGCATTGCCAGCAGGTCAAGGGGTGTGATTCTCCTCTTCTGTTTTGTTTTTGTGAGACTGCACTTGGAGTCCTGTGTCCAGCTCTGGGGCCCCAAGCACAGGAAAGACATGAAACATTTGGAGTGAGTCTAGAGAAGGGCCACAAAAACAATCAGAGGGCTGGAGTGCCTCTTCCATGAAGAAGGACTGAGACACTTGGGTTTGTTCAGCTCAAAGAGAAGGAGGCATCAGGGCAACATTATTGTGGCCCAAACCACACTTTTATTCTAAAAAATCAAATATTTTTAATTGTCCTATTTGAACCTATTCTGCATTTTCAGAATAAGAAATGCAGAATTCCAGGTGGTAGATACTTGGAATAATTTCTAATAAAAGCAAGCTTTTCTACTGTGATCTAAGCTTTTGTCTTAAAGCAGGGATTATGCCAATTAAAATTATGATGCAGTCACAGAGAAGCAAAGATATTCTTCAACTGGCTTTTGGAATATGCTGTCTAATCTCATATTTTTAAACTTTTTTCATTATCAGATATATCTATGGTTATTTATTACATTATTAGTCTTCTGTGATTACATTTATCAGAGAGCTCTGTTATTTTGATGGCAGATTAAATGATTTTATTTCTAGAAGGTGGTCTTGGGAGATCTCCCACTTCCCACTTGGAAGATCTCCCACATGGTACAAACCATGTCTGTTAGATTCTCATCTCAGCACTTTTTTACAGTGTCTGTGTACAGGGAAAACTCAGCTGCAAGGTGCTATTTCTGTCCTTCCCTTCATCAGTGCTAGTTTGTGACCCAACTAGTTATTTTGTCTTCTAAATTTAAATTGGGAATAAAATGAGTTGTACAGATCTCATTAAAGCAGTTATTTTGGCTTTCAGGTTTAATTAGCATGTTGCAGGTGAGCACATGCTATCTAAAATCCAGTGAAAAGTGGTAATCCTCTAGCTGGACTCTCAGTTTATATTTTTTTTTTTCCTGTAATACTGTCAGTTACTTTTCCTCTAGGGCTATGTATTAAATTGAAGAGAAACTTAGGTTTTCATAAACCACCTAAGCTATTTGCTTGTCTTCAAATTCTAATGATTTTTCAGTGTCAGAACAGTACTGTCACTAAATACAAATATTACAAATAAAACCAATTTCAGTTAGTTAAGAAGTATTTCTTACATTTCTTTCAGGCAGATGCTCTGAACAGAACCAAAACAAACTATGGCTTGTCTTACAATCACAAATATGGAAAGTACAGCAACTTCTACTGTCCACCAGAATGGTGACATCCGTGGAAATAGCAATGCACCCAAGCAGACAGAACCATTGCTTCAAGTGTACCTTTATCATTCTCCTGGGAAGACAGAAGGAGATTATCTTCAATTTTCAGCTGGAGAATATGTTGCAGAAGAGATTTGTGCTGTTGCCTGTAAAGCCTGTGGTAAGTATATACCTAACAGTTTATCTAATGAAGCAGTGAAATCCAGCTTCATACAAGAAAGTTTTCAACAATCCAAAGCTCATCAAAATGGTGGCATTTAGACTGAAAAGCTAATTTCTCTGTTCTTTCAGATGTAATTAGCACCAGACTGTAAAACTGTTCCCATTAGAATGGTTGTGAAGCTGAATTGGGTGACTGCACTGCCATATTGTCATGGTTTGACACTGGCGCGATGCCAGCGCCTCCATGAAAATGTACTTTTTTAAATAATTGCTGTGAGATGTGATCAGGAACAGAGCAGAGCAGGCTTAAACTTAGTAACAAAGAAAAGAACTTTATTAAACTACTACTACTGTAAAAACTACAAACACTAAATCCTGGATGAAGACTTTCCAAAACACCCTTCCTCCTCTCACTTAATTTCCAAACAAACTCAACAGTGAGACACCACCCGGGATCCTGATCAAGTTGCTACCCTCTAGATATTCAAATACTCAATCATTCAAGGGAGACAGGAGTCTCTCCTGTGCCACAGACTTCCCAGGAAACACAATTGCCACCCTTGTGTCTCCATGTCACACATGGCAACCACCCGGAGAAAATCTGCCATGGTGACACTCTCCTTTCCATGTCACAGTGCTCTCACCACCGTGCATGGACAGACTGCTCATAGGGCTCCTTTAAGGATGCTTTGCCATGGACCAAAAGAGACAACAGTTCAGTTTTTCATTTTGGGACTACAGTCCCCCCCATTTTCCCCTGGGGCTGAGGGTCCAAGAACAGAGGTCTTCTTCTCCTCTTCTTCTTTCTTGAAGATAGAGGGCTTCTCCACACCTTCTCCAACTCTCCTCTGTTCTCTCTACTCCTCTGCTGGTAATCACTGAAACAGGTCTCTTGGCACACCAACGCACCCCCCTAAGTGCAGCTTGTGTCAGGAGAATTTGGTTCAGTCTATGGCTAACAAGAAAAGTCCAGCCACAAGCCACTCCATCATCTCCTTCTAACTCAAGAATTTCTTCTTCCATCATTTCGGATCCCAGACTGTCTCTCTTCTACTTCAAATCAAGGAGGAGTAATATTTTACAAAGCCTCCATTTCTCAGGAAAGGGTTAAAAGCTCAGACTCCCTGCACGGCTGATATCTCTGCCCAGCAGCCGATTCCCAAGGCCAAGGTTGGGTGCCTTCCCCCCACCCTTTCTTTCTCCTCCGCGCCGGCAAAGTTACAGGTGCCGTCCGGACTCTCTGTCTCTTCCCTCTGGGGGGGGATGACAAAGGCATCTCCGCTTCTCTGCACCCTTTCATCCACAGGAGCTGGCTCGGTTCCAGTCCTTCAGCCCCTTGGCTCACCTCGACCAGGCTGGGCAGGGGAGGTCTGCACAGCACCCTGACCAGAACCAAAGAGAGCGAGCTCTTGGGAGTTCTTGCTTTTAACCCCCTGTGTTCTCAGAGGCGTATCCCTATCTTCAGTGGTCACTTCAGGTGCCAATATCCAAACTTGACCACTGATTGGTTTGACCCAACTTCCTAAAAAAATCACTTCCATGTCAAACCACGACACATATTTAAAAAAAAATTTAAGGGTATACCATCCTGTAACTGAAAGTCTTCTTTCATTGAGCTAAGATACAGTTCAAGTAGTTAAATCATAGCAGGAGCTGTAAATAGCTTGAATTACTTCGTTATGCAGCCCTGCAAAGCAGATTGGTCCTGGAAGTTATGTGCATATGTTGTATATTATACATGCTTAATCACTTTGCAGAAGGAAACTGTTCAGTTAGATATAACATGAATTCTTGTGTATGTGGTTGATGCTCTTCGTAATGGTTTAGGAAATAAAGTGTGTAAATAACATGGTGGTATAGTATAAATAAGTAATACTTTGATATCTAAGAATGCCTTTGAATTCTTGCATTTACCCAGAGTCTAACATACACCTGGGCTGAAATCTGTTGTAAAATAATTCAAGCAAGCATTTTGTGCATGCATCTTTCTTTGCAAAAGTACATTGGATTTTTTAATAAAACAAATTCATTCCTATAATCTCTGGGTATGAAAGTGACCATCTTCTTTCTTCTTTTTCTCTCTTTCATAGCAACCATTAGTGCTTAAATCATGAGGCATTGCTTCTTACTGTTTATTTTTTTTATAAATAAAATATATATAATATTTTATTAATATATAAATAAAAAAGAGGATTTTTTGATTGTGCAGCAGAACACATATGACTCCATACAGTCAAATAATGTTTATGTTTGCAAGACTCATCTTTCAGAAGTAAGCTATGAGTCAGAATTCGTGGTTAAGAAGGGAGTGATTTGAGTAGTAAGCAGGTCTGAAATAAAAGAAATTTGGTAATTGTTAATGAATTTTGTGATCTAAACAACTGATAGATCTTTTGATAGCAGACCTGATTACATCCAGGTGTGACTGCTGTTGGAGGCAAAGCAGGACTGGATCTAGGCAAACATCAGCAGTCAGAGAGAGTCTTGTTATGTGTCTTTTAAACAGTTCAAACAATTGAAAATTTTCCAGCCACTGCTAACTTGACATTACATCTGTTGTATCTGGTATGTATTGGCTATAAAAATATTAGTCTGTCTAAATATTTTTCTGCCAGTTTGATACATGCATGCAAAAGCTCAGCTTTTTAAACTTTATTTAAAAACAGTTTTCTGGTGTGGGAGAAATATAATAAATATAAACATTTTTGTGGGTTTGTATTTTTATAAGGAAAACTGTATGTAAAAGTGACTATCACATTTTCCAAGCAGAAATGCAAAAATAAATAAGATGTCTTGAAATTAAATATAAATTGATGAGTAAGTCATGGTTGGGTTCTTGCATGTTAGCTAGTTAATTGCCAAGTAAAATATTAGAAATGTCACACCAAATTGGAAAAAAGGTATTGTCCTCAGCCTGAGGGGGAAAATGGTATTAGAGGAACTAACTGATGATGGAAATTAAATATATTAGAGAAATTGTTCTAGATGTTGCAGAATCTTTGTGTTAGGTGTGTCTTCATTTTTATTCTCACCCATCTGAATTGCAATTATGTCAGAATTTTCTTGGTACAACCCTTGAAAAATGCTGGTCTCTTGGAAAACCATAAAATGGCAGAGAGTTTTTAATTAAAAGTAAGTAAAAACACTGTTTCAAAGCATCTAATGTGACAAATGGTGGCAGTGTTTGCAGTCAATTAAATGTTTTCAAGAGAGAGAGTGCATTGCATAATATTATGATTTGTAGTATGTCTTTGCTTCTATGCTCCAGAAGAGATTCCTTGCTGCTAACAAGGGAATTCTAGGCATATTTTTCCTAACATGCTGAATTTCCAGAATTGACATGACTCAGGGTTCACACAGTTCAGAGTTGTCATTGAGTATAACTGTTCACTGAGGGTTGGTTTTCTTGTTCAGTGGTTTTATTTGGTTTTGGGGTTTTTTTTTTTTCATGTGTGTGTGTGTGTGTGTGTGTGTGTGTGTGTGTTTGCTTGTTTTGTGAGGTTGTGTTGTTGTTTGGTTTTTCTTTGTTTGTCTTCCTTTAGATGATAGCCTTTCCTGAAAATCCACCCAGAACGTGCAGCCCTCCTGCTCTCCCCCACTAGATGGGGAATGAATTAATCAGAACTCTGGGCAATTCTCTTTTTCCAGGAATAGAAGCTTTGATTGACTATTCAGAAACCATTTTGTTGACAGAATAGTGACATTGAATGTGATGTTAAGGGTTTGGTAAGCCTCCAGTTTGTTTGAATGATAATGCAAGATACCATTTTTATGTCAGAAAAGGCAAGCAAAATCCCATCTAGTATGTGCAAGGCTGTATAAGTTTTAAATAGTTTACTTCCAACTGGATGAGAAGTAATGTATGCATTAGACTTTTTATACAGAAAATTTGATATTTTTATTAATCATTCAACTAATTGCTTTCATCTTTTTATATCTAATGACCTAAATGCTTGAGTTGAGAGTTTCATACAACAGTATTTCTATTGCAGACTTTGCACAGCTTTCACATTTCATAGTGGTGTTATGGCTTGTGATTTATACTTCCTATTTTTTTTTTTTTAGAAGAGGGACATTACCTTATGAAAATATACTGTATGGAGAAAGGGTTCCTAATGCCAGCAAATGAGGACATAAGGAAAAACTGTATTTTCTTAGGTGCTTCAGGATAAATGAGGTAGTGAGACTTGCCTGGATGTGAAGCTCTAAAATCATAATGAGGAAATGAAGAATCTACTTTTTTTTTAGGCTTGAAACAGAAGTTTGAAGTATAAACTTATGCTGTGTTGTAGTCTTTTGTGATGTTACTTGGCTAGAGTAAGTATATATAGTATACAGTATGCATATACTATGTGTATATATATTTATTTATTTATCTATTTATGTATTTACAGTCCTTTCTTTAGCCTTATGCAATAAATAAATAAATTTTAAAGAGATCTTGTCATTGCAATAGTCCAGAAAATTTATTTGATAGCCCTTGCTGGAGAAGCAAAGCAGTGAAAATTCTGATTAATTGTGTCTGAGTCACTATCTTCTCTCCTAATTTCTCACTGATTGAGCTGATAGTATGGTTGCACTGACATGCAGTGCACAAATCCAGGGGAGGCTTTTCAGTACCTGTTGTGAATAGCTTTTATGATTTCACTTACATTCACTTATATTTACATTTCTCCTAAGTTTTTGCTATTGTTAACATAGCTAGGCTTCAGCAGAAGACTTTTATTCCCCACTCCAATTTTTCAATTTTCATTGTTTCTAGAGAAAACATTTAAATACTGCAGTTATCTTCACTTGAAAAGGCCCTGCAGTTAATAGTGGTGGTAAGAATTACATGAAAAGAGAAGTTTCTGACCTCTGCTTTTGTCAGATTTTTGTGGACAATTTTCAAGACTCTATTTAATAAAGGCATTTGCTCTGTTTTATAATTGTTGAGCATTAAGTGTAGCAAAACAAATGAATAGTTCTAAAGGGGAAAGGATAAAAAAGTGAAACTCCTTTTCTTGAAAAATATGCATGATCTCTGTGTCTTTAAATACTGCCAGTGAGTGGTGCAAGTTACCATTCAGAACTATAAATGCCAAAGTATGAGGGATGGAAGAGTGCACAGTTTACTTTTCATACAAAGGAAGACAGTGATAGGGCTTACTGATTTTTAGGGGGAGTACCATGGTCACGTCTTGGTTAAAGTTTCAGAATGGCAATGATAGGATCTTGAAATACCTCTGGGGTTTTCTGAGATGTGCAGTGGCATGGTGATTGTGGTGTTTGTAATGTATTTGGTCAAATAAAGCAGCTTAGCATTTGAATTTAAGAAATATGGTTTTGAAATGTTCAGTAAGCATACACGGGATGGTTAGTAGTTTGGGTAAATGTATTAGGGAGACTAGGTAGGTCTCACTAATTATATAGTAAATATTCAGCATTGCCCTGAATGGTGTTTAGCATCTAACAACAGTCATGAAACAGGCTAGTGATTATCACGTACATTACACCGTAATTGATCAGATTGTTTTGGATACAGACACCACACAGCTGTAAAACTGCTGAGTTAGTAACTGCTAAATTACTGCTTTATGAACAGCTGACATGTAGTATAGTATAGTTCTTTATAGTACTTTACACATCAAATGAGAACCATGTTTAGTTGTATGGGGTAGGTTTCTTTTGAACTCCATAAAAAAATCCTCAGAACTTGGATGGATCAAATATGTCATATTGTGCCATAAATTTGCAGCATTTAGAATTACAGCCAATCTTTCAGATACTTACCCCTTCAGTTTTATTCCTGTGGGGGATTTGTTCATTTTGGTTTCTATTTCATTGCCTTATATAATGCTTTCCATTTCTGTAGTTTCCTGTAAGTCTGTGACTCCTTTTCATAGAAAATCTTATGTTAAGACCTGCAGCTCTGGTATGTTTTGTAGAGCTGTGGTTTAAGAAGGTGTCAGATGATTAGCTTACAGATTTCAGCAGTTTAATCTTCACAAATATGCAATAGAACTGTAGTTCTTAGCCCTCTTTCTAGACCCCTATAGAAGCAAACCCTTTTTTGTATCAAATTTGATAAGCTAGTTGTTGTTTAAGACTGAAGTATGTTTTATTTCAAAGGGTTATGTGGCTTTGTATGTGGAATTGTTTGGTTGTTTCTTCTGATTGTCTTACATGCTGTTTAGATTTGATGAAAGAAATGTGGGGTCTTCCCCTTTCAGTAATTACCTAGATGTTGTTCAGAAAAGAAAGAAATAAAGGGGTTTTTTTTCTCCTGGTTTCTTGTGAAAATTTCAATTACTTCATTCTAAGTCTTTGAGCAAGGATGTTGGTATTTTGCCTTTTCCCCGAATTCTTTTGTTCATAACATCATTTAAAGTTACTTCTATTGTCCTTATCTGTTTTTCCATTATTTTTTTGCCTTCTTACTCCAAAGTATATTGTTTTAATGTTTTCTTTACATATGACCTACTGTAACTTTGTCATTTTTCATCCTACACTCTGGCCTTTTGATCTGTGTCTTTTTCTGTCTTCAGAATTTCTGTGTCAATACCTGCAGTTCATCCTTTTGTGCTGTCAGTTTTTAGGCAGCTAACCTGTTTTCCAAATCTAACACTGGTATCACAGGGATGCATAACACTGCAGTGCAGTACAGTACAATGCTGAGTTGTAGGCCATGTTTCAGCTGGGAGCATCAAAGTCAAATTCTGGTGCTGCTGAAGAATTGGTGCTCAACTAATTTTTTAAGTTTCTGATTAAGTAGAGTTGCTTGTCAGTTACCATTAGCATAATTCAAAGTTGTTGAGGGAAAATAATATTTTCCAGTTTTGTTTTATTTTAACAGTATATGTTTGAGTTTGTTATAAAATGAGTTTCTAAAATGGAAATGGCTGGTGGTTGCCCTAGTCATTATAACTTACTTTGTGTTGCTTTACTTGTAATTTTTAATCTGTCTAAAGTCTTAAAATCAATGCTTAGTCATAAAATCAATGCTCAAATCAAATGATCTGATTTTGGAAAGGCAGGGGGAAAATCTACTGTTGTAAGCTGTTTCTAAACTCAGAGGCTAAGAAGACTTTTTATTAAATGCCATACAGAGAAAATCTGGTAATCTAACAGTGGGATACAGTACAGCAGGTGTACAGAGTCTTCAGTCAGATAACATAAAGGAAGAATGAAAAATTTAACCAGCAAAGCAGCCTGCAGGTTATGCGATTGTGACTGCAGTGTTGTTGGCAATATTGATACCTGTGGCTGGTAGTAGTAGAGCACTGTGGCAATCTGCTGCCTTTAACCCACAATATTTTAAAAGTATTTTGTGAAAACTGTTTCCTACTGATGTTTGCTTCTCTGCTCTTCGTGTAGGTATCATGCCAGTGTATCATAACATGTTTGCACTCATGAGTGAAACAGACAGAATGTGGTATCCCCCAAATCATATCTTCCATGTAGATGAAACATCCAGACTCATCCTAATTTACCGGATAAGGTAATCTAAATAAAATGGTAAACGCTTTTCATGGTAAAACAAGACTGTGTGAGAGAACACAACCACTATGATATTTAGTTGAACTGTAGTTTCTCTTAGAAGTTATGGACAGATTGCTGGAATTTTCTGGAAAACAGAGAGCTAAAAGAATCAAAAATATTGAAGTGATTTGAATTATGTACTTCATTAATTTTCTCTATCCAATGTCTTTACCAGTGTCAGATTGAAGAGACAAACAATAAGAATATACTAAAAGTAAAAACCTTTCTTAATAATGATGCATCTCATTTCCTCTGTGCTTGCCTGTTTGAAATAAGTACCAGTTTCTGAAATGCAGAGTAATTGTCCTGCATGGTCAGGCATGTTTCTGCAATACAACCATTTTTCCTTTACCTTAAAATTTAATGTGGACAACTAAAACTGTAGTCACAGTTTTCCTTTTGTAAATTGCTTAATTTATTTACATTATATAATTTGGTCTGAGTGTTTTTTGGGAACTGTTTCAAAAGAAATTAGAAGACGCTAATAAAATTCTGTATTCTGATTAGTGAGAATAACTAAGCAAAGATTCTGATTCCTATCAGTACAGTTTATCACCTTGCTTGAATACTGTAGTACTTTAAAACTCCAAGAACTGGATCTGAAGTCTTCATTGAGTAAGTGGGGTTTCATAGTGGTCCTCCAGATCAGCAGCACTAGTTAGATGTGTATGAGAGCAGTAATATCTGATGCTGGTAACCAAAATGTCTGTTTATTAATGTTTGCTTGAATTTATTTCCTACCAGGTTTTATTTTCCCCACTGGTATTGCAGTGGCAGCAACAGAGCATACCGGTATGGCATTCTTCGTGGTGCAGAAAGCCCCGTGCTTGACGATCTTGTCATGTCTTACCTATTCGCACAGGTATGATTTGCTTGCTTGTTTTTAAATGCAGATTGGTGAGGGTTATTAGCATTTATTCCTATTCCATCTTCTCCTAGTAACTCTGTTGGCTCTTGAAAGCTTGAAGCCCTCTCAAGCTGGAAATTAAATTCCATGTTCTATTGTGTATTTGGAGAGATGAAGTTCAAAACAGTGCTTCTAAGCATGATAGCAGCTGGTATTCCTTATGAATAAGTATGTCTTTTTGTGGATGAAGTAGGTAATTCAGGCTTTAAAAAACCAAGCCAATAAAACCCCCTAAACAAACCAAACAAAACCATCAAACAACATGACAACAGCTCCCCTCAACAACTGCACCCCAAACGTCTATTCTTGTTAAGCAGCAGTGCACCAGGTTTCATTTGCTTTCTTGCATTCTTTCTCAGTGGCGAGCTGATTTTTTGGATGGATGGGTACAGATGCCTGTTACTCATGAAACACAAGAAGAATGCCTTGGAATGGCTGTTCTAGATATGATGAGAGTGGCCAAAGAAAAGGACCAAACCCCAATGGCTATTTACAATTCAGTCAGGTGATTCCGTAATTTGTAACTGCTTCACATCTATCTCATGCCTAAAGGTTGTATTTTTGCACGTTAGTGTCTAGGAGAAGGTGTTCAGCTGTTGGCAGTTGATGTGTTGATGTAAAATAGTTACATAATTTTACCTATTATGTAAACAAGAAGTTAATAGAAAATTTATGTCATGATGACCATTCATGATTTGGAGACATGGATTTGACTCTCTTAATGAAAGGTAAGGCAGCAGCTTCTTATGTGAGAAAATATGTAAGCAGTAATTTTAGCTAAGACACCTTCTGGATGTCATCAGATCCAAGCCCGTGTTCCTGTCAGGGCCAAATTCAAAGTTAGATGAAGTGACTCAGGGCCTCATCCAGTCAAGTTCTGAAAATGTCCCGTAATGTCCTCTGTAACTCTGTGCACCTTTGTCCTCTGCATTACCATGGTCACTGTGAAAGATTTTCTCTGTACCTAATCAGTATCCTCTGTGATACTGTTAATCCTCTCTTTCACATTATTAAAAGACAATTAGTAGAATACCATACTTGAGCCTAATTTCTCTAGGCTGAACAAATCAAGCTTCCATATGCCGCTTCTCTCATGTCATGTGCTCCAGGCTCTTAACAATTTTGGGCAGATCTCTGCTAAACTTCTTGAGTTTATCAACTCTCTTGGGTGTATCAATCCTATCAGTTTCTACTCCAGCTGAGTTAATTCTGTCTCAGACATAGAAACTTTAGTGACAACCAACCACAGTTTTGTGTTCTACCACCTGCATTTCCAGCCAGGAAATCTGTCCTTTATCCATGTAGTTGCCATGCAGTATCCTCTTTACAATTTCTATACAAAACAAAGCAATTTTATAACTTCTGCTGCCTTACCTTAGAACTTCACTAATGAAAGAACAGACATCTTTGAATTTATGGAAAATGCATTATGTAGTTTGTTGCAATTGAGTGAGGGAAAAAATGAAAAATGGAAGAAGACAGGGGGTTTTATTTGAAAGAATATACTACAGATCTAAGAAAGGATCTTTGTTATCCTGCAGTTGTAAAAATAACAGTGCCTTTAGAGGAAAAGGTGTTTTCAATATTGACTAGTTTAGCACAGAACTAATTATCTTTTCTGGATTTACTGGATAAAATTAGTAGGTTTTTTTGTCTGGTTATGTATTCACAGCTACAAAATGTTTTTACCTAAGTGTGTGCGAGCAAAAATCCAAGACTACCACATTTTGACTCGAAAAAGAATAAGGTACAGGTTCCGCAAATTTATACAGCAGTTTGGCCAATGCAAAGCTACTGCCAGAAACTTGAAACTTAAGTATCTCATAAATCTGGAAACTCTTCAGCCTGCCTTCTATTCAGAGGTTTTTGAAGTAAAAGAACCTGGTGGAGGTCCTTCTGGAGAGGAAAGTTTTGCAACCGTTGTAATAACTGGAAATGGTGGAATTCAGTGTTCAAGAGGAAAACTTAAAGATTGTGAGACACTTGGAGAGCAGGTAATTTTAAAAAAATATTTTAATAACTGTGCCATTTGTTATGGAACAGAGTAGTAAGCTTGTTTTAGAAGTTCAGATTTAACTCAAGCAAATTTGGTAGGCAACTTTTACTTCACAATGACATTTAAAAAATGTGGAAATGTAATGGCGATGTCCCCAGGTGTGGATAAAATGCAGAAATTCCCCAAATCTTTGCAAGCAGGGATCTAAGGACTCCAAACAAGAGGCAAATTCTCCTATACCTCTTTCCTGCAGTTAGACATCTACCAACTACCATCTAAGTTAGCAGATTTAAAATTACATCTGTGTGATTGTGGAGTCCATGTAGTCTTTCTTCAGGAATTAGGTGCTTAACGGTTCCTATAAGTGCTAGTAATCACGTACTGCTGCATTTTTATTTATCAGTATTTTGTGTTTGTGTGTGAAATTTTCTATCGTGACTATTCATTATGTTGAGTTTACCAAAACCTGATTGAAACTCAAAGAAGTGTACATTGAAAGTGTGGGAGTTATCCAAAGGTAAAAGTAAAGGCAAAGTGGAGTATGTGTGAGTTTTTCAAAATAAACACATTGGTTTGGTACTTTTGATTCATAATATGTAGCAGACAAGACCAAAGTACAAAAAGTATTATTTCTACAGTGTGCTGTGATAATTTGTAAAAATGCTATATGCTAGCGGGTTTTTTCAATACTTAGCAAAAAATAAATCTGATTACATCCCCATATTTTTTGAAGTGTGGTATTCTTAGAATATTTGTAGATTGACAATTACTTCATTCATAGTTGTTATGTATCAGCCCTCTGCCTTCTCTAATTTTCCTGTAAATGCCAGTTGCTCTGGCAGGAGCTGTCATAAATGTCAGATTCTGCAATTTCCAGTTTTAGTTGCACAAAGTGTATGCATACTATGCTGTTTGGGCTTGGCAACCAAGACTTTAGTAAGCGTAGTGTTTGAACAAATAATATTTTTAATAAAGATTGCCAAATTATTTTTTCATAATTAAAAATATTATCATTCTATTATTGACAGGCCCCACATATATTTTCATTGGTAAAGAAACTATTTATAAAGTTGGTTTTGAAAACCAACTTTACCAACAGTAAACTTTACTGATGAATTGCCATTTAGATACTGAACTGAAAAATAATTTTTATTCTGATGTGTGTAACGACATATGTGGAGTAGATTGTGAAGAAATTTGTTTTCCAAGTTCACATTTTCACCAACCAGATGAACAAGTAGATAGGACTGAGAAGATAACCATACACTTTTTCTTCATTTCAGCTACAGATTTGCAGCTTTTATCATTCTGAATGAAGTCATGACATTTTGTATTGTTAACAGGCTTTCTAAACCTGTTTAATCAGGATGCCAATAATAAACTCTCAAAAAAAACTCTTCTCAAAAAAGTAATCAAAATGTTCCACTGTTCACAAAATACTACAGAGTGAAGAAATATCTACAATTAGGAAAACCCAAGCCCATGTGTGGATATTTCTGTTCATGGTTCCTGGATCTCTGTCTGTTCTTTAATTTGTGTTCCTAGTGATGATTCTATAAAGAAAATACTTTCTTTGCTTATAATGGCATGTTTAAGGTTTTATAATCCTCTTTGTTGTTGGCTTACAAGATTGGAGTAGCAGAAGTTCCAATGCTGCAAATAGCTGAGGCTTTTTAATTGCCATTTATGTTATTACTGAAATTATATGATATTTGTTGCAGGATTTACAAACATACTGTGATTTTCCTGATATCATTGATGTCAGCATTAAGCAGGCAAGCCAAGAAGGCTCCAGTGAGAGAAGAATTGTCACCATTCACAAACAAGACAGCAAGAATCTGGTCTGTTTACTTTGGTTGCTGTTCTTTCAAATAGATACTGCTTTGAGCAGGCTGTGTGATTGTTGTTAGCATAGTATTGTATAATCCATGACAATGTTCATTTAGCATGAGATAAAACTAAACACCTATCAGCAGTGTAAGGGGTGTTATCAGAGCACTAAAGGTCTTCTGCATTCAAAGCTATGTGCTTGGAATGAAATAGAAATAGATATTTATATCTGAGGAAAATTTCTGGTACACAGATTGGTTCTTTTGTTTATTAGTCTTAAACCTGAGTCCTTGGTTTCAGTTCTCAAGTGTGCTGTTTCCATGGTGTCCTGATAAGCTGTCTGCTAGAGACCAACACATTGAAAAAGACTTCAAAGTGCTCTGAAGAATGATGATACAAAATAAGTATCAGGTCAAAATTAATGTTACTGCTTTTACTATGTATAATTCATTGAAGAAGATCTTAAGAAAGTATTTTGTACCCAAATGTAAAAAGTTTTTTACTTGAACTACAACCTTGCACTTGAGTCAGGCTTTCTAGCAGGTATAACTGTCAGAGTTGTGGGGTGGGCTGACCCTGGCTGGGCACCAGGTACCCACAACATCTGCTCTAATCACTCCCCTCTTCAGCTTGAACAGAGGAGAGAAAATGCCATGAAGGCTTGTGTGAGTCAAGATAAGGATAGATATCACTGACGTATTAACCATCATGGACAAAACAAAATTGACTCAGGGAAATTAATTGAATTTGTTTCAGAGTAGGGTAATGAGAATAAAAAATCCTAAAAACATATTCCCACTAACCCTCCCTTCTTCATGGGCCAACTTTAATCCTTATTCTCTACCTCCTTCCCCTCAGCAGTGTAGAAGATTAAGAATGGGAGGTGTGGTTAGTTCTTTGCATGTTGTCCTTACTTCTCAGTCTTCCTCAGATCATCCCCTGCTACAGCAAGGGATCCCTCCAATGGTGGGCAGTCCTCCATGAGCTTTTCCAATGCAAATTGCTTCCACAGGGTGCAGTTCTTCATTAACTGCTCCAGTGTTGGTCCCTTCCACGAAGTGCAGTTCTCTAGGAGCAGGTTGCTCCACAGCTCCATAGTGGCTCATGGGGCCACAAGTCCTGCCAACAAGTATGTTTCCGAGTAGGCTTCCCATGGGGTCACAGCCTCCTTGAAGCACATACCCCTTCTGTGACATGAGATTCTTCACAGGCTGCAGGGGGATGTCTGCTGCACCATGAATCTCCATGGGCTGCAGAGGCACAGCTGCCTCAACATGCTCTGCACCATGGGCTGCAGTTGTTTCCAGGTCCTCCTCAACATCGTCTGCACCATGGGCTGCAATTGTTTCCAGGTCCTCTTAAAAGGGAGTTTGAAGACTCTAAATTCTTGGCACTTACTCAAAAACACCAGCTCTTTTTATTGCTCTCTAGCAAAGACCTTGCCAAATCATTGTGTTCAGCTAAGTATGTCTCTGGTGTCACAGGCAAACACATACTAAAGCCTGTTCTGTTGGGTTATACTACTGAATGAAATCTAGGGTGACTCAGAAAATGCTTCTCTGTTTTTGTTTTATTTGCAGCAATTAATATGTTGTTGCAGATGAATGTAATTTTGCCCTGCTTTTATCTGTTAATCATACTGTGAATATGACCTTTTTCACACCCATTTTCCCTTTGACCACACGATTTTTCTCCCTGCTCCTATCTAGTGTACCTGTCTTCATAGCGGTCAAAGGTCATCTTCTGTCTCTGATCCAGCACAGGATGCCCATTTTTGCTGACTAGTAGCTAAATTTTCAGGCAGGTACTTTCCTGGAGATTTTTCTTTTCTGCTTGAAGGCAGACATATGAATATTTGATAAGTGAAGGCTTTCCTTTAGGGAAAAGAACATGACTGTATTGGCAATGCAGTAGGTGTCTGCATGCTGACTTGTATTTGCTTGTTTTTCCCTTTCAAATGCTCTTTCATATTGGCATTCCTCTGCTGTTTCATGTGTTTAGACTAAGTGGGGTGGGGTGTTTTTTAGGGCAGATTTCATAGAATCATGGAATGGTTGGAGTTGGGAGGGACTTTAAAGATCATCTGGTTCCAACATCCCTGCCATGGGCTGGGATACAGTCCAGTAGAGCAGATTGCTCAAAAGCCTGTTCCAGGGATAAGGCATCCACAACTTCTCTGTTTTCATTGGTTTTGATTTGATCTTGAACCCTGAAGGATGCTGTCAAGTTTTGAATGATAACAAGAAGGTATAATGTACAGATATCAGTTAAAAACTGGTTTTATTCATGTCTTCAATGTGTGCATATATGCATATCTTTTATAGCATTAGCATATCTAGGAATTTTTTGTTGCTTAATAAAAATTGAAATTCTCTCTCCCTCCCTGCCCCACATTGTTCTCTGGCAATTGAACAGGAGGCTGAATTTCAGTCATTAAGAGAAGCTCTCTCCTTTGTATCATTAATTGATGGATATTACAGATTAACAGCGGATGCCCATCATTATCTCTGTAAAGAAGTAGCACCACCATCAGTCCTTGAAAATATCCAAAGCAACTGTCATGGACCAATTTTGTATGTATTTTTTTTAGTGATATGACAATTGGATATTGTTTTTGGAAGATGAGCTTTAGTTGTCTGTGAACTGTAGTAGGCATCTTAAATTTTTTTTATTGCATTTATGTAACATAAAATGCTTTATATTTTTCCTCTTATGTTTCACTTTGTAAAATACGGTGCCTTCTTGACATGTTATAAAAAATAAATGGAAAGATCATTCCTTGATATGGATAGAAATAGTGAGTTAGCAAGGCTTGTTTAAGAGGAAATTCATTCTTATAATAATGAATGTTTTTTTATTTCAGCTCTTTTTTCATGTTAGCCATTTTCCTGGTTAAACCCACCTTTTTCACCCACACAAATATTTTGCTAATTTAAGCTTATTTGTTTGGTAATTTTATTATAGCTTTTTTCATAATGCATGTTGAAAATCATATAATAAGCTGTGGGCAATACACTTTTTTAGCCCTTAACATTTCTTATTGGATAAATAATTGTGATGGTTTAGTATCAAAAAATTTTAATATGCTGCTGTCTACATAAGCAATCACCCTATATATTGGAAAATAAAGAGCAAAGAGATTAACTTAAAGAAAGCTGTATAAAATTGCAAGTTTTAATTATTGTTCTATTAGATATTTATTAATATTGCTCATTACTCAACATCTTATATCTCTGTATTTTGCAATTATGCCATATTAAACATTTTCTTTTTACTGTAGCATGGACTTTGCTATCAGTAAACTGAAGAAAGCTGGTAATCAGACTGGTTTCTACGTCCTTCGTTGCAGTCCTAAAGATTTTAAAAAATACTTCCTTACCTTTGCTATAGAGGTTTGTATTCTGTCTTGGTGCCTATTTAATTTTTGTTGTGATAGAAAAATGAGCCTGAGATGTTCAGTAAATTACTCTGAATTTTCCCTCCAGAATGTTTGTCTAGTATGCGTATTTTATAGCTACTTTTGTCAGATGGGCCAACTTTCAGGGCCTTGTGAGAAACATCAGAGTTGGTACACAGCTAATGCACATGCCACATGCCTTGGAGACCAAGACAGGCTGAAAGGAAGAGAGCTTAAGAGAGCTGGAAATAATGACATGGATCTTAGGACTGTGATGTTGGCATAAATGTTTGGGAGATGTAGCTGGAGCAATTTGATGGGTTTTCTGTTTTTTTAAAGTTCGGGGGTTTTTACTTGAGTTGTTCCCCTGGGTTTTTCACATACCTCCTCCCCCCTCACAACTGGGGCTTCATTAGATTAAGTATACAGCCTTTGACAATCTGAGAGTGCCTCCTGCACAGGTTCTTCTGGGTTTGGGTCTTGTCCTCATCCCCAGTACTGGGCCAGCCATATTATTTGGCAGCTGTTACATCAACACAAATCTCCTGGGTATATCTGTTGTTAGCTAGAGAGAAAGCCACCTTGGAAATGCATATGGTTCTCAGAGAACCAGATGTACCTCTTCTCTCTGACATTGCAGCTACTGATAATACAACAATTCATTATTGCTGTTAAATAATTTCATGATCTTGTTTCAAGAATGGATTTCTCTTTAATTACAGTAGCAGAGCTACCTTTGTGCTTTTAGTTTAGGGAAGGTAATACAAGAATTTTCCTGCTGGTATACAGCAGGCTAGCAAGTTTGAGGTAGCAAGCTACCTGTCAGAGATAGGTACATTTCTGAAAATTACCAAGTAATGCGGATATGTGAATGAGAAATGTTATGTCCAGTCAGTGAACTATGTTTGGTAGGGAATTTTGTAGGCAAAGAAATCAGTTCATGAACAAGCTTAGAGAGGTAAAGTTGAGAGTCAAACTTGTGAGAGAAGACTACCATTGCCTTTAAGTGACTTTGCCACAACTTTTTTTCTTTTTCTGGGTCTTGTGCAAGTCATTGGAAGACTTTTTGTGTTCAGAATTTGTTGGGACATTTGCTGCAGGATTGAGATACAGGACCACAAAAGCACTATGAAGAGTTCATCTTGTTTAAAAATGTTTAATGGTATCTTTTCAAGAGTCATTGTGAAAAGAATTCAGTGCATATTAAAAATACATATTAGGAAGTAATTTCTTAGAATTGTGCTGGAGATGACACAAAAGCAGAACTACAGCTGAGATCTCCAAATGCTTGCCAGACAAACATGGAGTATAAGCATTAGGGCTATTGCTTCCAACAAAATTTTGTTTTGATGTAACCCCAAGTCAGGGTGAATAAGCGTTCCATAATAGTTCTGAAGGATTTTTCCTAGGATCCATTATCTGTTTTCTCAGCTCCATCTTTTTAGATTTCATTAACATTTGTTTTTCTCTAGCATCAACATGCTAGTTCCAGTGATGGGAGTTAAGAGTCATGTTTTCTCAGAATCCATATTACATAATGAGAACAAAATAATAAATTATGATCATATTTTCCTGAAGCATCCTTTCTTTAATTAGTAGAGTGTTATATATTTAGATAAGCTTTCAAATATTAAATATTAATCAATTTCATTTTTCATGGAAAAATTTTCTGCAGCGTGACAGTACTACAGAGTATAAGCACTGTTTAATTACGAAGAATGAAAATGGAGAATATAATCTTAGTGGAACCAAGAGAAGTTTTAGTAATCTTAAGGATCTCTTGACCTGTTACCAGACAGAAACTGTCCGTTCAGACAGCATAATTTTCCAGTTCATCAAATGCTGTCCTCCAAAACCAAAAGGTAAGAGATTATTTCTAAGCAGAAAGTTTTCTATTTTCTAGATTAAAGACTTAAACATAAGTTTATACTAAATGACTCTCAGGTAGATGCATGATACAAAACTGGGAGGAAGTATTGGTGCTTTTGAAGGCAGGGAGACCCTTTGAAGAGACCTCAGAAAATTAGAGAAAGGGGCAATCACCAACAATATGAAGTTTCATATGAAGGAAAATGTCAGATTCTGCAGCTGGGATGGGGTAACCATGAATGTACAGACAGATTGGAGAAATGAGTTGCTGGAGAACAGTGCCATGGAAAGGGACCTGGAGGTCCTGGTCTGTGGCAAGCTGAACATGGGTCAGCTGTGCCCTGGCAGCCAGGAGACCCAAACATGGCCTGGGGGGCATCAGGCACAGCATGGCCAGCTGGGCAAGGGAGGGGATTGTCCTGCTGTGCTCTGAAGTGGGGCGGCCTCACCTTGAGTGCTGGGTGCAGTTCTGGGTGCCACAATAAAAGAAATATAAAACTATTGGAGAGTGTCCAAAGGAGGGCCATGAGGATGGTGAAGGGTTTGGAGGAGAAGCTGTATGAAGAGTGGCTGAAGTCACTTTTTCTGTTCAGCCTGGAGAAGAAGAGAGTGAGAAGACACCTCATTGCAGTTAAAACTTCCTCATGAGGGGAAGGGGAGGGGCAGGCACTGATCTCTTCTCTGTGGTGACCAGCAACAGGATCCAAGGGAATGCCCTGAATCTGTGTCAGGGGAGGTTTAGGTTGGGTATTAGAAAAGCTTTTTCACCCAGAACGTGGCTGAGCACTGGAAGAGGCTCCCCAGGGCAGTGGTCACAGCACTAACCTGAGAGAGTTCAGGAAGTGTTTGGACAATGCTCTCAAGCACGTGGTGTGACTCTTGGGGATGGTCCTATGCAGGGCTCGGAGTTGGACTTGATAATCCTCGTGGGTTCCCTCCAAATCAAAATATTTTGTGATTCTGTGATACATTTGTGTGGGTTTTTTTTTAATTTCACTGACCTATTTATTCATCTTCTTCGTCATAGTTATCAGTCGCGGTGTCTGTAAAATTTTGGTGTAAGATAGTCTTCCAGAAGTAATTATGGTAACCAGTTTCATGATTAGAAGCAAAACTGGTTTCTTAATTGCAGTGGATTGTGTGCAGCGGCATTTCTTCTTACATAAAGTGTTTTCATGTCTTGAGAAGGAAAGAGCTAATAAATGAATTATTTATCACTGAGAATACTTCCATAGGCAATGGAACCAACAATGTCAATGGATTTCTGTCATTGTTGGTCTTAGCTGAGTTATGCCAAGTCTGCAGTGTGGTTTCAGCTCCTTTTTTACACTGAAAATGTACACATGGAATAGGGCTTCTGTCTGAGGAGGGGATTTTTTTTGCATTTGCATTTAATTTTTTTGCCTATCTTTGTTATTCATATCTTTCTCATTTAGGAAATCTTTAAATATCTGCCCTTCTAAGTAGTACTACATACAATTAATATTTGTCTTTGTCTCTATCAAAGTTCCTATTTAAAGACAAACTTGCCAGAACAGACTATATTATATAACTTTTACTTCTCTCAAATTTGATTGAAAATAGCCAATGGATTCAAAACTTTAAAAAAGATGTAACAAGTAAATACGTATGCACATTATAGAGAGTATTTTTTAACATTATTCCATTAAAATAAAAAATTTATATGCATCAGAATGATACATTATTGAATAAATATTATCATGGATGTGAGCAGATACCCACAAAGACATACTTTTCAGATTTAGTTTTAGTATCAGACTTGCTCTACTTTATATTATAAGAGAAGGTAATTTACATCCCCTTTTCCATCCCAAATTGTTATTACAAATAGTGCAGCAGTTAAAATGTAAAAGGAGGTAGGAATATTTTCTGAATGTTTGTCAAAAGTAGGAATACTTAAGAAACATAAAACTCATGAGTGAACCTAGATGATTTTGCTAATTAGAAAATATCAGACTTTGATTTCAGTTAAATATTGTGTGGCTTTTTAAATACACTGATCTCATTGTGTTATCTTGTTCATGTTGAATTAGGAGCCCCTCAATAATCCTTCTGAAATGATATTGGTTTAGTTTTATATTTTACAAATTTACTTTGATTTTTCTTTCCCTCTTTCTTATCACAGATAAATCAAATCTCCTAGTCTTCAGAAGCAATAGCGTTTCTGATGTACCTTCATCACCTATGCTGCAGAGACACAATAATGTCAATCAAATGGTCTTTCACAAAATCCGTAATGAGGACTTGATATTTGTAAGTCCAATTGTTGATTTTTCTACTGCAGATGTTGGGTTTAATGTGCACCAAGTTTTTAAAAACGTGTGTTTAAAAGAATCTTATCTGACCTGGGAGATTCTGCTGTAATCTTTCCTTAGAGTTGTGGAAAAGAATTTATTTTATTTTTCAGTAATGGAAATAACTGTTTTTTTTATAATTAACTGTTTTGACTGCAGTAACAGATATTTGGTTCTAGGGATATCTAAATACATATTTAATGGAATTTCTTCCTCTCTGGTTCTTGCAGCAAGTTATTTTCTGAAATTCTTTAATAGTCAATAAAAAACAAGCAAAAATTTATGTTTCTGATATAGTTGCTTCCTTTCCTTCTCAGCTGGGCCCTACAGCCAGCACACCTCTAAAGACTTGCATATGCTTATGTAGGGGGCCATTTCTAAAGATGTCTTTTAAAACAGGCAGATTTTTTTTTCTATGTGTATCCTTCCTTCCTTTTAGGAGGAGAGTCTTGGACAGGGCACATTTACTAAGATTTTCAAAGGTGTAAGGAAAGAAGTGGGAGACTATGGCCAGCTCCATCAAACTGAAGTTCTTTTAAAGGTGCTGGATAAAGTGCACAGAAACTACTCTGAGGTTGGTGTGATCGTTGACTGCTATATAACATTCCTCTGTGCTATGTTGAGCATTACTCTTCTTCTTTTCATGAGCATTACCCATTTACTTCATAAATGAGTATTTGTGCGGTAGAGGGTTGTATGTTGAACCAAGCTCATGCTTAGACTTGTGACACTGGGAGTATGGATTTGAGACTGGCTTTGGGAAGTATACCTATGTACTTTATTTCCCCTGTTCCCCCACCTGTGAGAGAATTCAGAACACCCACTGAAAATGGGAGAACAGGTCATTTATACAATTAAATTATCAGAGGAGGGGTGGTATGGCCACAGGATTGTCTTAACCAGTAAATTCATTATTTACAGACAAGGGACTATCTATGGAAAAACACTTCCTTTGGGTAGATTGTCTTCAGACTTTTCAATAACATCAAGTAATCAGAAGTATTTATGTATGAGAAAAACTTGTCATACATGGATACACCCATAATCACCGAGCCTTCTCTCTTTTTGAGTGAAGCTTTTAGCAGACCTGAAATGCTTTTGTGCAAAAACTAATAAACTGGTAGTGTAATCAAGCCCAAGACTCTGTATGTGAGAACTGAATTTTAAAGATTTTTACAAGATGTTGTAGTGTTTATTATATTAATGTAACTTTATAATGCTTCTTTTGATAGCATAGGTAATAAATTTATATTCTAAAGTATTAATCAGTTACTAAAAGTTCAGAGTAGAGAAATAAAAATATAGTCACCTAAAGGAAAATGTTCTCATTTTCATTTCACTTTGTTGGGTGAATAATCAGTACACAAGAAAGTGTAGATGGAGATGCCACTGAACAGAATAAAAAAATAAAGAAATCAATAAAATAATTTGACATTTTCCTGACAAAGTTGGAAAAGATCTTGCGATAGTGGATGAATTATATAATAATTTTTGTCTTTTAATAATGTGCTGCCAAGAGATAAATTTGAAACTGAACAGTGCATTATGGCAGAATAAATTAAAAGTGAATAGTGTATGATGAATTTGCTTTCAATTTACCTAGGTAATTGAAACTGAAAAAAAAAAGATTATTTTAAAAATGCTGAGATATACTTGCTGGCAGAGAAAATGAGAAAGAGAAAAAGAGAAACCTATCTGGAATGTGTACTACCAGTTATTTAGAAAAAGAAAATTTGGAAAAAACCTCCACAACAAAAAAATTGAAGCAAAAAACAACCAAACAAGAAACAGTTGCCAAACACAAACCAACAGCAAACAATACAAAATATGTTACATAGGGTCTTTGCAAAGATACAGTTGAAATAATTTTTTAAAATTATTTTAGTAAATTATTAGAACTTTGAGGCTTTGTTTTTACTGATACATTTTCTTTGTCAATCTCTCCCTCTCCTTCCAAAAAGTCCTTTTTTGAAGCAGCAAGTATGATGAGCCAGCTTTCTTACAAACATTTGGTGTTAAATTATGGAGTCTGTGTTTGTGGAGAAGAGAGTAAGTAGAAATTAATTCTTTTTTTACCAATTTTTATACATCTCTATTAGAGTTTGACATTGGTTTTGGGTAAAACCGGGAAAAAAACAAACAAAACAGCAGAAGTTCAACACCAGCTGGACAGCTAATACGTGTTCATGCTGCAGCAGTAGTAGCCTTGGTATCTGAAAGCTGGTTAATAGTAAAAACAAAGAAAAGGGAAAAATTGTTTAAAGTAAAGTCAGTGTGAATGGTAAGCTCTGTAGATGACTCAGTCATGTCTGTTCTATCTGAGATCAGTTTTGCTGCATCTCTGGAATGAGCTTTTGAAGTGCCAGAAAAATTGCAGCCTTACATTGTATCAGCTGTGGTTAGCTAGAAAGGGAGGTACTGTGCTACCCAGAAAAATCTTCATTTACTGTGATTAGAAATAGATATTGCCGCCTTTTCCACACGTGCTGATTTCATGAGCACAAATATAACTTTGGGAACTTTGGTTTAGAAATCCCATTCTGAAAACATGAGGTCCTGGTAATTCAACAAACACACTACAAAATTTTAGCAGCAGTAAAACCTTTACGTTGTCTGCAAAAGTTGAATGTCTAACAGCTTTGTGACTATGTATTAATAAGATTTTTTTAAGAACACTTGAAGTACATTTATACCATCTTGAAATTAAATCTTAATTTTGGATGGTTGTCATGGTTGTCATATGCTAATGTGTCTTCAAATATAACTGCTGGATCTCACTTTCACAGTTTTTCTTCTTCATTCAATCTTTGGGCTGAAGTATCAGTTTGTCCAAAACCCATTTTTTATCCTGTGATCAGAAATTTGTATGAAAGGAAGCATTTTATAATTGTATGAGTGTATTATGTAGGTGGTTACCTTCATTAGGGAGAGAGAATTTCCAAAAGAGATGGTGGATTCATTAATCAGAATTTACCTCTGTAATCAGAAATTAACTCTCACAGAAGGCTAGAAAAGGCACAGCATTATATTTGGCCAAGAACTTGTGCCAGAACTTCTGCCAAAACAACCACATGGAATTTTCTGTATTTCATTCATTGTACTAAACACAGGGATGATATATAAAATTTCAGGTAGATCATGTTTATAATTGAAAAGAAATTGTTGCAAGAGGTATATGGTTGCTTATTTTGCCTTTAGATCATATCTGTCCTCTAGAAATGATTCTCTTTCTGAAGGCAAGAGACTTGCTACAATTTAAGGAGAGGCAGTTACTAAGAAATAGGAAGAGCAGCTCTTACTGATTCTGTTTTTTACACACTCGTGTACAAATTTGATAAAAATTGTTTCACATAATTGCAAAACAAAAGTATTTGCTGTCTCTAAAATGAATTTGTTAAAAAAATCTATTTCTTTTTTACAGCCTGATAGAGTACTAGTAGTTTCAATGTGAACGTCTTGCAGCTGAGGGCAAGGGTTCAGTCATTTGATTTGAAATCGTTGTGTTGAAAGTGATGAAGGCAGCAGTTCTTGTTTCTGGAGTTATTTGCTAGATGGCTGCAGAAGGCATATGTCATACACATATACACAATTTTAGGGCAAATACTTGTCTGTTTTCAAGCAAAGCGTCTTTGTCAATAAAGCATTGTATTTTCCAGTAAGAATATAGATGGTAAACAACTATGAAGTGAATGACTTGAATGTTACTCAACTCACTACATTGATAGTGCTGTACACTACTGTGCTTCATCAACAGTTATATTATTGTGCCTTTCAGATGAGGGTGGAAAGATTCTCACTGGATTTTACCTAATCTGTAAAAGATTAAACCTAAATAATTAACCCTAAAAGATTAAATCTAGTAACTATGTATTTGAGAAGAAATTAGGTGAACTTCCATACTCTGAAGAAGTCTAAAGAACATAGAGTATGTTGTGGCAGTACTCAGATACCACAGAAGTTGAAATTTATAGTTAGAACACCAACAAGGTATGAAAAGAAAGAGTAGTTCTAAAGTCATTAATCTGTCCTGGAATTTTATTATTTGCTGTTGGTTTTAATTGTTACTATTTTTATCATTATGAATCAGACATCCTTGTACAAGAATATGTAAAATTTGGATCCTTGGACACATATTTGAAAAAGAACAAAAATATTATCAATATTTTGTGGAAGCTGGAAGTAGCCAAACAGTTGGCATTAGCCATGCATTTTCTGGTAAGTGGTTCAGTTTTGTTAATGGCAGAATTCAAGTGATTCTGACTCATGTGTGTAGAAAGGCTGAGCTATTACCTGAATTCTTGAAACTCTGGAGGGTTTTGATAATGGGTTGGCCATATACCAGCTATTAAGTAGATACCCAGAGACAGACTTTGTATCCATTCTTTTTTAATGCTTTGTGTTTTAGCATGAAATATAAACACCTTTGCAGCAATGCTTTCCCCCGCGCCACCCCCACAAATCAGTCCTTTCTGGGCTTCCCACCTTAGCTCATGATGCTGAACGTAAATTATTTCGTGGTAGTGTTAATACTTAACCACTAGGAGAGGAAAACACTGTACTGTTCACCCTGCTAGTGCATTCTGCTTGGGCATTAGGTCTCAACCTTACAGTCTTTCCAGTTAAATACAAAGGCCATTATTCAAGACAGGATATGTGACTAGATAAGTCTTTCCTTTAACGGAATTTAAATATTCTTACATTAATTTTAAGTGGATGGATGAGTATTTTTCTGAGTTAAAAATGTAAGATTGTTTCAGACTTCAGGTAAATAAGAAAAATTGGCTGAAAACTGTAAGTTTGAGAGAAACTGGTGGAGTACCTGAAGTTTGATCAACTTAATCTGTAATAATTATTTTATTTGCTGATGTTTCCCTCATGCTGTATGGTATTTGTTTTTAAATATCTCTTCAACAGTAAGACTTTCTTGGTCAATTTGTAAAAGATGCATTTCTGTTTATAGGAGGATAAAGGCCTTGTTCACGGGAATGTCTGTGCAAAAAACATCTTGCTTATCAGAGAGGAAGACAGGAAGTCTGGAAACCTCCCCTTTATAAAGCTGAGTGATCCTGGCATCAGTATTACAGTTTTGCCAAGAGATAGTAAGTCTTTGCATCAACTTTCTTGTTCAGTGCTTCTGACTTGAAAAATAAGTTTGGGGGTGGAGGTTTCTGTGACCACCATGTAACTGAATTCTGTTACAGTAAGTTCCTTGATCTGTGTGTCATTTTATAATTATCTGTACAGTCCTAGCCAAGCAGTTTTGAGTGTCTCTTTTAAATTAGCAAATAACTACAGGAAATAAAGCCACAATTCTCCATTGTGTGAGTTTTTTCCCTGCTGTTCTCATTTTCAACCCTTTTTCATTGGTAGTACTATTGTTACATTATATTGTAAATATACAATATAGTCTATTACATTTGCAGATAGCTGCTGAACTTCGCGTCTTGTAATTGATCAAGTCTTTTATAGCTTGCAAGAACTTTCAGAACTGAAACCAAATGCACTTTTGAAAATGCTGACTGGCAGTTAAAAAACATCTTCAGTACATATCTTGGTGAATACCTAGAGCCACTTGATGTTAAAAATACTGGGTTAACATCCACTCTTAAGACTGTTCCAATGCTTTATAAACAACAAAATTAACTAAATGGAAAATGTGTATGCAAGGTTGTTACGCTAATGGAATGGAATTAACCTTACTAGTCCTTTTATAGTCTTTCTTCTTAATAAAAACACTTCTTACTTGGTACTTTTTATCAGTCAATGAAGTAATGTAGCTAACAGCCTATACGTACTGCAGTGTCATTATTTACCAGTAAACTATTTAAATTCTCCTTGTTTTAGTGTTAAGCTTACATTATTCTTATGAGATCTCATTTTAAGGAGCTCTAAATCCAAAGCAGTACAATCCCATATTTTAACTTGTTACTACAGTCAGTAGCAATAGCTTAAAAATCACATAGTTTTAAATTCCTTTTCATGGTGCCTTTGCTGTGCCATAATACACCAACCACTAGTAAAATACTTCTTACTCTTTAATGTCTTGGTTCTTTGTGATAGCTATTGAGTTCTGGTAAGACTGGAGGAAATAGAGAAATCACAGAAAAAATGTAACATGGAAATGATATTAAGGCAATTGTATGCCTTTAGGCTTATTTTACAACAAAATGAATGGACCTTCTCTCTGATTCACAAATATTATTTGAATTTTTGCCCATATTCTATAATTTGATTTTCTTGGTGAGAACAAATACTTGGAAAAGTATTATTAGTATATTGCAATGAAATATCTGTTTATATTAAAGTAATTTTTACCAAATCAAATATGTTAGGGAATTTTCTGGTATTGTTATTCATCTTAACAACTTTTCTTGGTGTGATCACACAGTTCTTCTGGAGAGAATACCCTGGGTTCCTCCTGAATGTATTGAGAATCCCAAACAACTAAGCCTAGCTACAGACAAATGGAGTTTTGGTACCACTTTGTGGGAAATCTGCAGTGGAGGAGACAAACCCCTGAGTGCACTAGATTCTTCAAGAGTAAGTATTACTGGGTCTGCAGTCATAGCAGTTCTTTGAACACTTCTAATTTAGAACATCTGCTGTTGTAACCACATCAGCATGTAACGTGGTGTGGCCTATGACCACTGTAGGAAAAAGACATATTTGCTTGTAGGTAATAACCAGAAGAGATAATTAGAAGTTTGTTTTTATGTTGTTTATTTTGATTTTTAGGGGGACAAAGTGCAGAATTGCCATTATTATCTAGTTCATATTTTTGTTGCTTTGTTGCAGCAGTGTATCACTTTAAACAAAAAGTATTCCTAACAGTGTGCATAGATTTTAATTAGCATTCTTGTAATTGGACATCTTAAATACAGTAGTACTTTGAGCGTTGCAACAATTCTACTATTTTAGCTAAACCAGTAATGTTAACTTTTATCTCAGGTAGGGGCAGGAGATGGAGGAGAAACATATTCCATAAAAAATTTAATTTATATGTATTTGCTTTAGTTGGGAGCAAAAAGAATACTTCACTATGCCACAAATGTAATGGTAGTATTATTTTTGTAAAGGTACTGTAACCTTCCCATAAAGCCTGATTTGATTTCTCAGGTATTTTAATCAGCTCTTAAAATAATCTCCTAGGTTTACCTAGAACTAGCATATAGATATCTAAGTATGTCAGAAATTGCCCTACATTCCTTCATAATACTCGCAAAGCTTTTCACAGCTGTGATTTCAGGCAGTAGAATTTTCTACTGGACCTATGCAGCTGAGGATTTATGAAATTGCCAATAAAGGAGACACTATGTTTCTCATCTTTCTCTATCCTCTTATCTTCTACTTCTTCAGTAATTGGCTGGAAATTTCTGAACTGATCACTCTAAATTATACCAGCCTTGCCTTAGATGAAAATGGGTGAGATATCAAGTCTAGGTTTAGAGCTGTAATTTTTGGCTACTCTGAGAGAATGTTAAGGCTTCTGCAACTCTTCATGGTTGTAAAATGTAAAATTACTTACCTGTTTAATTCCAGAAACTACAGTTTTATGAAGATAGGCACCAGCTTCCTGCCCCCAACTGGACAGAACTTGCAAACCTCATAAACAACTGCATGGATTATGAGCCAGATTTCAGGCCTTCTTTTAGAGCAATTATACGTGATTTGAACAGTTTGTTCACTCCAGGTGAGTTTGCAATACAACAGGATGAAAAAGAATCCTGATTCCTACTGGTTCACTTCCTTTTTAGTATGTTTTTTGAAATACGTTATTTTATTTGACTGTAAATTACTATATAGAAATAAAGGTGGCTGTCAATATTTTCCTGAGCTTGAAGTATGCCAAACACAAGTAGAAAATGCCATGACTGTAATAAGGTTCTTCCTTTTCTTGTTCACTACTGTGTGCCTTCTGTTCCCTTTCTTCCCTTCTTCCTTCTACCTCTCAGATTACGAGCTATTGACAGAAAGTGATATGTTGCCAAATATGAGAATCGGAGCACTTGGATTTTCTGGTGCTTTTGAAGATCGGGACCCAACACAATTTGAAGAAAGACATCTTAAGTTTCTACAGCAACTTGGCAAGGTAAGATGTTTCAAAATTCTGAATAGGAAGTAACTATGGTTATCAGTTATCCCTTGATGACCCCATATACGTTATTTACAATGAAACTTATGTTTTAGAAGTTACTAATTTCAATCATATCTGATCAATACATGCTTCTAGCTCTTTTTTCACTTTCACAGTATTATTAGAAGAAAATTAGCTAACCTCCACAATTAATCCAGTCACACCAAAAGGCTAAGTACTTTTAAGTAATGCAGAGCTGCCTGACATAAACTTTAGATAGATAGATACACACATACACTTGATATTCAGTTAACAACACTCTGGAGCAGTCTTGTGCAGAACTAGTGTGATTGGGGTTTTTGTGCATGCATATTCTGAGAAATCTGAATGTACAGCCACTAAATCCAAAAGGAAGATATATGTCTTCAAGATACATGTAGGCTTTGAACTTTTTGGTTTTAGAAATCAGAAATTTGGTTACTAGTTTTGCAAGTCATTGCAGCCTAGGTGTGTGAAAGCAGACCTAGACAGATGACCAAGTACAGCTGGCAGATCTTCACCAAGTACTATTTTTCTAGAATGGTTCTTTGATGTTTTATTTGTTTTTTATCAATATTCTTTTGGCTTCAAGTACTGAAGCAGCCTGAATGGGAAGTAGCAGAAGTACTTCTGTTTGCAGATGGTTGGTTGTTGACTGTGATAGCATAGCATAGGGAGAACAACAGAGTGGTAGGTGATAGATGCATAAAGGAAGACAAAAGATAATATAAATGAAGAAAGAGACAAAGCCAGAACATTGAAACAAATTGGAGAGGAGCCAAAAAGAAACAGAGCAGTATTAAGAAGTAAGACAAAGGGATTTATGCAATTGCGAGAAATGGATTATGCCAGTGGAAGTGGAAATTTGTGAAAAGAAGGAAAATAGATGGACATCACCCTCTTTACTTGTCTTCGTTTCCTGTTCTGTTTGCTTCCTTTAATGGAATATGTTCCTTTTGCAACTGTTATCCTTGGTCCTACACTTTTTCTCTCAGGGAAGTTTTGTGGCCTTTCACTTAAGTAATTAATCACATCACTTTAATCCTTATTACTGTGAGCACTGAACAAAAACTACACTCTACATGAACAAACATGTACGCTAGGAAACACAAAGAGCGAAGGATGTGGACTTGTTTTTAATTCCCAAGTGTTTCTATTTGTGACCTAGGGAAATTTTGGCAGTGTTGAGATGTGCCGGTATGACCCGCTGCAGGATAATACTGGGGAGGTGGTTGCCGTGAAAAAGCTGCAACATAGCACAGAAGAGCACCTTAGGGACTTTGAAAGAGAAATTGAAATACTTAAATCACTGCAGCATGATAACATCGTTAAATACAAAGGAGTATGCTACAGTGCAGGTATGTGCTATATTGAATACACCTAAATATGCATACTGAGAATTCAGAGAGGTAAGTGTTGATGATAGTCACTGACTTGTCATAAATTTACCAGGACTGAGAGAGTACAAAACAAAGGAAGTTTTTTGAAAGATGGTAACATTTGTAACAACTTGATGTCACTTACCATTTTGAGTTTCATCTTGACAACACAGATATACAGACTTCTACTTTGCCTTAGCAATAGCAGCTGAAGTATTGATGAGATTATGTTGATTAGTGATATATTAATTTTTCAAGCATATCCACATTATTGTTGGATATGTGCCAATAAGTGTTGGCACATTGTTGGAAAATGCCAATAAGTGGCATTTTCTGAGGAAATGCAGTTAATTAGTATATGAAAAATTGCATAGTGATGTATATCATAAATTAATATTTTTGTATTAAGTCCATTTTGTATTATGGCTACTAGTAGAGGTATTAAAATACTTATATTAAAGAACTCATCTTTGGAAAATTACAGAAATAACTACATTTGTATTTCTTGTTATTGCTGTAAAAGGACGTAGGAATCTAAGATTAATTATGGAATACTTACCATATGGAAGTTTACGAGATTATCTGCAGAAACACAAGGAGAGGCTGGACCACAAGAAGCTTTTACTGTATGCATCTCAGATATGCAAGGTAGGACATTTCAAATTATATACATATTTCAATGAAGTTTTGTTTCATTTTTCATCTCGTTTGTCTCAAACCAACAGTAACTGGTTATTTTGGTGTATCTTCTATAATGCTGTTGGGCTGCTAGCACCACATAACCCTAAGAAAAAGTAGCAATATATTCATGTAGTCAAGACCTGGAAAAACTTCTGGGTATCTTCATACAGGATGCTGAGACTGGTCTATCTGCTGGCTGAGGCAGAATATACTCTCTTTTCTCCTTAAGGTGACCTGACATAAAGTATTGTAGGAGTTAATGTACTCGCTCAGGCAGTCTGTTCATGACATTCTATGATAGAATTTTCAGAAATTTGACAACATGTGTATGTTTAAACAATTTAGTTTAAACTATAAGAGCAAAGATACATGACTTCTGTATGCAGAACTAGAGGTCTTAGAAGTACCCAAACGTGTAATAAATTACTTGGTACCAAACACCATTTATAAAATCCTGAAAAGTGATACAAACATCTGATCTTTCTTGTGATATCTCATTTTCCTTATAAAGAGGGCTTATGCCTTCCCTAGTTTTATTCTGTAATTATGCTTTGGATATTAGAAACTAGAGACACCTGAGATTTCATATTATTTCTATTAAATCTCACCTGAGATTTACATATTATTTCATATTTTTATTTTTATATTTCACCTGAGATTGCATATTTAGAAATTTAGGAAAAGAAATAAAAATGGAATTGAGGGGGAGAGAGACAAAAATAAAAAATATAACCACACCCCCTCAAGGCATGTACCAGAAATATTTTTAAATTTCTTTTCCCAATACCTACATCAAAGACATGGAAACAGTAGGTTACATATGATTACATAATCACAAAATCAGCTAGGCTAGAAAAGACATTTGAGATCATTGAGTCCAACCTATGAATGAACACCATCTGGTCAACCAGGCCATGGCACTGAGTGCCACATCCAGTCTTTCCTTAAACACCTTCATGGACAGTGACTCCCCAACATTCCTGAACAGCCCATTACAATTCCCAATCACCCTTTCTGTGAACAATTTCTTCTTAATGTCCAACCTAAACCTCCCCTGGTGCAGCTATGTCCTCTGGTCCTATTGCTGGTTGCCTGGGAAAAGAGCTCAACCCTCATCTGGCTACAGCCTCCTTTTAGGGAGTTGTAGAGAGGGATGTGGTGCCCCCTGAGCCTCCTTTTCTCCAGGCTAAACAACCTCAGCTCCCTCAGCTGCTCCTCAGAGGACTTGTGCTCCCACAGCCCTGTTGATCTTCTCTGGACATGCTCCAGCACCTCAATGTCCTTCCTAAACTGAGGGCCCAAGACCTGGACACGGGATTTGAGATGCAGCCTCACCAGTGCTGAGTACAGGGGAACAATCCCTGCCCAGGTCCTGCTGGCCACACTGTTGCTGGTACAGGCCAGGATGCCATTGGCCTTCTTGGCCACCTGCGCACTGCTGGCTCATGTTCAGCTGCTGTCATCTGTATCCCCAGGTTCCTTTCTGCTTGGCCACTGTCCAGCCACTCTGTCCCCAGCCTGTGACACTGCCTGGGGATGTTGTGGCCAAAGTGCAAGACCTGGCACTTGGTCTTGTTAAACCTCACACCGCTGGATTTGGCCCATCGATCCAGCCTGTCCAGGTCCTTCTGCAGAGCCCCACTATACTCTAGCAGATCAACACTCCCACCCTACCTAGTGTTGTCCATGAATTTACTGAGGGTATATTCGATCCCCTCATCCAGATCATCAGTGAAGGCGTTAAACAGGACTGGGGCAAACACAAATCCCTTGGGGACACCACTGGTGACCAGCCACCTACTGGACGTAGCACTGTTCACCACCACTCTCTGGGCCCAGCCATCCAGCCAGTTCTGAACCCAGCAAAGAGTGCTCCTGTCCAAGCTGTGGGCTGCCAGCTTTTCAGGAGCATGCTGTGGGAGACAGTGTCAAAGGCCTTGCTGAAGTCCAAATAGACAACATCCACAGCCTTTCCTGCATTCACCAGGCAGGTCACCTGGTCATAAAAGGAGATCAGGACCTGCCCCTCCTAAATCCATGCTGGCTGGGTCTGAGCCCTTGGCCATCCTGTAGGTGCTGTGTGGTGGCACTCAAGATGATCTGTTTCATAACCTTGCCAAGCACTGAACTGAGGCTGACTGCCCTGTAGTTTCCCAGATCCTTCTTCTGGCCCTCTGTGTGGATCAGTGTCATGCTGGACAACTCTTAGTCATCTGGGACATCCCCCATGAGCCAGGACTGATGCCAGATGATGGAGAGTGGCTTGGCGAGCTCTTCTGTCAGCTTCCTCATCACACTAAGATGGATGTGGGTGTTTTTAGGGTATGTTGTCCACACATATTCTTATGTCTGGTAATTGTGCCCTGCCACCTTAAGATCCTAAGACTTAGCTTCTGCAATATCTACAGAAAAGGACTGACAATAGAGGAGAATCTCTGCCAGAGCCAAGACCTTCTCCTGACATTCAGACTTTCTCATGGTGAAAAGAGCTTGCTGGTTCCCTGCTTGAAACTGGACTAACCTTTTAGCTGCTGAACTTCTTGCATGCACGAGGAATGCTGCACCCTTAACAACTTATCTCACCTATTCATGTTCTTCACTGAAGCACAGCAATGTGGGTAGTCTCCAGGAGAAGCTCGTTGGGGGGCAAGTAGTGTCAAATGTGGGAAAAGAAAGAAGTTAGCAAGTCTATGGCAAGTGTCAGTCTTTTCACAGATAGAAAGGATTGAACAAGTGACCACCCACTTCAGAGGGTTGAAGAGCTCTCTGATCTGTTTCTCCAAAACAAGAAGTCATTCTCCTGTAACAGCCTAAGAAATTATCTCATACTTACTTCTGCAACAAAATTACTGTTGTTATGCTGGTAAGTCACTATAAAAAAATCTTTGTTCAAGCAGAGACCTGGACGAGTCTTAAAATGCAGCACCATCTATGAGGGCAGAGACCAAATCTTTCATAGAAGTAAGATGCAGCATGAATTTTTGAACACACAAAGGCTGCAGACACTAAGCTGTTTTATTCTGTGTCCATCTCAGCCTGTGACCTCAAAGTGCTGGCCTTGTGCTCTCATAAGAAGCTGCGAAGCATATAGAAGTCCTCAGGCTTTCATTCAAAGCCTGGCGAAATAGCAGTGGCAACCCTGGTCTGAGGTATCCATTAGGAGGACTGGAGGGTGGATTTTGACCTTTGCTGGCTGTGCAAATATGGTAGAAATCTTTAGGAAAGGAGCTGTATTCAGAAACTTCAGAAAAAAGGACGTTAGTGTGTGTACATACACATACATAAAAGAGCTTTGAAAATATTACAGGTATTTTGGAAGGTGAGAAATCAAAACAGCAGATGAGATGATTCCTTCCTAAGTACCAAGCACCAGCCAAGAGAAAGGGAGCTAAAATATGCATCCTGCAGATACTAATGTGGGAAAACATCCTGCTTTGATAATGACAAACCATGGGGACAAGCATTATGAAAATGTGGGAAATCTGCACAGAGCTTACTTTTAAAGAAATGTCTTCACTTCTAAGAAAAGCAAAATCTAAGCGTTGCAGTGTATATGCCTTGCTTTGTAGTGTTGTTGCAGTATGATCTGCAAAGTAGAGTTTATATCGATTGCTTTAAGATCTCTCTAATCTCTGGCCTTCTGATACTCCAAAACAATGTAATTATAAACATAGTGAGTACCTTATATTGTGAAATGGAACCTGAATGTTTTTTCTTCTGGAACCTGAATGCTTCTTCTTTAGCTGATCATGTTACACTTTTCAGCTGGTTTTGCTTTTCTTGCAGTGTTTGCTCTTTCAGCATCTCACATCTCATCTTTCCACTTTGCATTTCTGTCAGTCTGTAATCTTGGGGGGTTTTGATCACAAACTTTTCTAACTCTGCCATGCCATTCTCCTCTGAAGTGTATGAGAGAAATGAAGGCACACTCATTACCTGAGAGTTAAGATGAATGTATTTGGTTGTTTACTGTGTTTTGGCTCCTTGCTACTACTATACTGGGAAAGGGTTTTCCTTCTCTTAATGTTTGAGGTGTTTCAGGTATCCTTGCTGGTGAACCCAGTTTTAAAGACAGAAACATTTTAAATGTAATTTAAACTCTGTTGTTAGATTAGTGCCACAGGATTGTGATATCCACTTAGAATTTGCATGATTTAAATTAAAGATCTGTCTTAGGTGTTTTCCAGTCTGACAGAAAAGTTACTGTCAAACTTTATGGCTGTTTTCAGAATAGTACATTGTAGTAAGAAAAAGCTGTAGCATTTTCATAGGGTAGTTGTACCAGAAATACAGAAGCCTCACTTTGAAGAAGTTAGGTTTGGTATTTATGGCAGTGAATAAGCTGGCAATGAGGTATGGGGCATTTTTGAAGAGTTTTGGAATGAGCTGTGAGAGAACAGCAGTGCCACCCAATGGTACTGGGAGGTACTAGAATCTGAGAGAAAGATTGTACTTTGTAGCCAAAATCTTACCTTTCTCACATTAAAAAAAAAAAAAAAAAAAAAAAAAAAAGAAAAAGAGAGATATAAGCCTTTTGGCATGACTAGTAGTAATGTTACTTTTCAGAACTTTTGAGATCCCCAGTGCTATTTGTGTAATTTAACTTTTCCATTGTGTTAAAAGAGCGATATGCTTTCTTATAAAACTATGAAACTGACAACTTGCTTGGTGATTCCTTTCACGTATGAGTTGGGTATCTCTTGACATTGTGCAGTATCACTTTCAGTCCTCCATTTATTGCTGCCTAAGGAAGACCTTCTTGTTTTAGTAATGCCACTACACACACTGGCTTCTTCCAAATTGCATTCTTAGTGAAAGTAATTAGGTGCACCAGTAAGATGGGATCATCAGCAACAAAATACAACATGGCTTCAGACCATTGTTTTGTTATAGCAATCTGTGGAAATATAACAATAAGCAGAACTCTATTGGTGAGTAATTGTCCATACAAAAGAGATACAAGGCACTCAGTTGGGAGTACAGTGAATAATTGTCAAATTCAAGGAATCGTAATGCAAAGTTTCATGGAAGCAATTGGGAAAGCAGACGCAGAAAATGAAGAAAAAAGTGTAAATGAAATGGATATGTTGGGCAATCTTCTCATGTGCTCTGGATTGTGTAGCTTAACCCAATATTTTTCCTTCTGCATATCACCAGCCAGCTGCATTTGGGCACAGAAAGGAGCAGTAGCATTTATCCAGCTACATAGTAAAAAAAATACTTGGCTCTGATAGGTGTTCAGTCTGTCTCTGTCCAGTTAAAGGGAAGTACCTGAGCTTGGAAAAATTAACTCCTCAGAGAAGACAAACTTGGTTTTGGTTTTAACTTTGAGGTTAATTCATCCTCTTAGGTAAAGTGCAGCTATGTAGTGGTAAAAATTACTCTTTTCTTGTTCTGTTTGTAACCTCTATACCTAGGGCATGGAGTATCTGGGTACAAAAAGATATGTTCACCGGGATTTGGCAACAAGAAATATCTTGGTGGAGAATGAGAACAGAGTTAAAATTGGAGATTTTGGATTGACAAAAGTCTTGCCACAAGACAAAGAATACTACAAAGTGAAAGAACCTGGTGAAAGTCCTATATTTTGGTAAGTCTGCTTTTGGTATGTGGTATCATGGCATGTTTTCAGTTTTTGCCATTTCAGCATGTTGTGGAATTCTTACTTGCAAGCTCCACTCCAGTTTTGCAGCATTGTGAAAGTCACTTGCATGATATTTCACATCACAAAAAGCACCTAGGACTTTCCAACATATTTTTTAAAAACCCAGAAAAACCCCCAAAACAAAAATCCCAGAAAGTACTTATTTAATACTTCTCCGGCATCCAACAGAAAACATTTTCAGAGGTAAAGGAAGTCTAAAATGACCTATTTGCCTGGATGCTTTCAAATTTTTAGGCGTTCTAGTTCCCTAAACACTGGTCATTCATGTCTTCCAGCTGAGATCTGTCGGATACACTCCAAGAGAAAATTCCATTCCATACATGCAATTCTAGTCTGTATTTTAATTTTGGCTCAGGCACTGTTTACCTAAAGAATAAGTGATACAAAATGGCATCTTTGTAGATGTTATTGGAGATGTACAGTTTAGTTCCAAAAGTGCCTGCAACACAGTTCACTGAAAGTGATAGAAGGCTCACTGAAAGTGATGGAAGGCTATAATTGTCTTTCTTTGCAGGTCTTATCACATCAAATTCTTGTTTTCTTGCACTACAAATAAGAAATATATCTACAACCTTATTAAAAAAAAAAACAAACTTGGTTATAGTTATCACAAACTGTGTTTGTTTAAGGTGGATTTGGTTTTCAAAACCAATTAACTATTATTAAAGGAGTAGTTAGTTACTGAAGGTACCAAAAGGAAATGAGAACATGCTAATATCAATGAATAAAGAGCACTTAATCATGAAAAATAAATCTGTCTTACTAAAATGAATGCTTTCAAAATCAAAATGTCACATGTTGCAGAGAGCAATTGTCCTTGTACTGTGTGTTGTAGGTATGCTCCAGAATCTCTGACAGAAAGCAAATTTTCTGTGGCTTCAGATGTGTGGAGCTTTGGTGTGGTCTTGTATGAACTCTTCACCTATATTGACAAAAGCAAAAGCCCACCAGCTGTAAGTATACAATTAATTAATCAATCTCAGAGAACTTGTTTATTTAAATTTTCTAGATTGTCATGTACCGTAATAGGCTGATGTTTTCTGATCCTTTTCTCGAGATACCTTTGTGCTTATGAGACTGCATCCAGTCTGAAGCAGTAACTAAAAGGTACTGCTATCAAGCCATAAGAAATAAAGAAGATCTGAAAATTACTTCATAGTCTGTGCATATCTTATTCACTCTGTAACTTCTGTTTGAAAAAGATTTTAAAATCTCTTGTTATAGGTTGTTTTTTCCCATCCTTTGTGTAGGGTTATTCCAGATGCAACCAGTCCATTGCATTACCTTTATTTTTAAAGTTGTTCCAAATTTAAGGCTGAGCCAAACACATACATAGAAATTAAGTTAACTTAAATAAGGAACTTAAGGTATTTTATGTTAGCAGAACCCAAGTTAGTAAGTTAGCGAAGTTCAAGAAAGAAAAGGAGTGGCTCTTTGCAGACTGTTGACAGGTGTGTTTAAAGACAAATTTACAGTGAGAGAAGAAAGGTACTATTATCCTCCAATTGAAAATAAGATACATGATCTTATTTTCACCTACCAATAACCATGGGCATAACAGAGGAGAGTTCAGGCTTCTGTATTTATTGGACCTGGCCTCACCCTTGGCCAGACTGTCAGTCCTGGCAAATGTTGTTTTGAGGGCTGAATAGTGATGATAGATAAAAATGCCCTTGGAGGATACCTCTGCACTGGTCTCAGTGGACCTCTTAGTAATTCCATACAATGAGCTATCAGAGGTATCAAGGAAGAACTCAGGACAGCTCTTCTAGCGTAAGAACATAAATGTTGCAGACACCTAGAATTCTTCAGAAGGATTGTGAAATGAAGCGATAGAGTAAGTTAGGAGCACAGGTGAACTATTCTTTCAATGAATCAATTCTACATGTGCATTCACCACTTCATCAGGTTGGTTATCCTACTGGTATGCATCAAGAAAAGGTAATTTAGTAAATTTAACCAAAGTGGTCTGTTTAACTCTTGTACTCTTTATAGTTATACATTGTTTTTAAAACCCAGCCATTTGCATGTTCAGCCAATGGATGTTTGATACTTTCATGTCAAGGATCATTAAATAAATATTGAAGTACTGGAGGTAAAAAAATGACCTTTATGTTGTGCTTAGAAATTTATTTCAGTTAATAACACATCCTCATTTACTTTTATGTCTGGCAGTCTGAGTGAGGTTTTAATCTGCTTTTTGGGTTATTTTGGTTTTTTGGACAGCAAGGTTTATCTAAGCCATTTTTGCTGACTTTAATTATACTAATTTTTCTGCTGTGTCATTACTGATTAGTCCTGCTAACCATTTTTTATACATCAGCATGATAATATCTGTTTTCTATTTGGCATTTTTCAAAGCATTAAGTTATTTTAATGTTCCAGAGAGCTCTTTAGAATCAGCTGTGAGTTTAATCCTTTTAAAACTAATTAATCACAGAAGCATAGAATGTTATGTATTGGAAGGGACCTTAAAGATCATCTAGTCCCAATTCCCCCCTGCCATGGGCAGGGACACCTCCTGCTAGATGAGGTTTCTTAGACCCCCGTCCAGCCCAGCCTTGAGCACCCCCATGGGCAGCCACATCTTCTCTGGGCAGTCCGTTCCAGCATCTCACCACCTTCACAGTAAAGAATTTCTTCCTAATATCCAACCTTGGTTTCTCCCCTTTTGGTTTGTACCCATTACTCCTTGTTCTATCACTGCAGTTCCTGATTAAGGGTCTCCACCTTTGCTGCAGGCCTCCTTCAGATCCTGGAATTTGCTGTGAAGTCTCCATGCAACTTTCTCTTCTCCAGGCAGAACAGACCCAACTTCCTCAGTCTGTCCTCATAAGAAAAGTGCTTCAGTCCTGTTATCAACCTCATGCTCTTCTCTGGACTTGCTCTAACAGGTCCATGTTCCTCCTGTGCTGGGACCCCAGAGCTGATGCAGCACTGCAAGTGGGGTCTGAGCAGAGCAGAGGGGCAGAATCCCCTGCCCGGCCCTGCTGCTTTGGATGCAGCCCAGGACACATTTGGCCTTCTGGGCTGCGAGTGCCCATGGCTGGGTCATGTGGAGTTTTGTATCAACCATCACCCCCAAGTCCTTCTCCACAGGGCTACTTTCAATCACTTCCCCTCCCAACCCACAGGTGTGTCCAGGATTGCCATGACCCATGTGCAGAACCTTTTTCTTCTCCTTGCTGAACATCATGAGGTTTGCATGGCCCACCTCTCGAGCCTGTCCAGGTCCCTCAGGATGGCATCCCTTCCCTGCAGGGTGTCGGCTGCACCACGCAGGCTGTGGTCAGTGAACGTGCTGAGGGTGCACTCAGTCCCACTGTCCACATCACCTACAGAGATGTTGAACAGTTTTGGCTCTGGTACTGACCCCTCAGGGACAGCACCCTTCACTGCTCTTCCCCGTGGACAGCGAGCCATTGACCACAACTCTGAGCACAGCCTTCCAGCCAGTTCTTTATCCACTGAGTCCCCCATCCCTCAATCCCATGTCTCTCCCATTTAGAGACAAGAATGTAATGTGGGACACTGTCAAACTTTGCATAAGGCTAGGTAGCTCCATCATAGAAAGTCACTAAATTTCTCAGGCAAAAAATTGTGCCCTAAGTAAAGCCATGTTGTCTGTTTTCATTCACTTCTTTGTTTTTCATACATCTTAGCATGATGTGTAGGAGAATTGGCTGCATGATCTTGCCTGGCAGAGGTGAGACTGACTAGATTGTAGTTCACTGTGTCTTTCACTTTGCCCTTTTCAAAAATCAGGGTTATCTTTCCCTTTTTCCGGTCATCACAAACTTCACCTTAACAACTTCATCTGCCAGCTCCCTCAGGATCCTTGAATAAATTTCATCAGGTCCTACAGACTTCTGCACATTCCATTTCCTTAGATGGTCGTGAACATGAACTTCTCCTACAGTGGTCTTAGGGTCTTCATTCTCTCAGTCCTTCCATCTGCCTTTCTCAACTTGGGCAGTGTGCCTGGAGCCCTTGCCTTTGAGGACTCGGGCATAGAAGTAGTTGAAAACCTCAGCCTTCTTTTTATCCAGGGTAGCCAAATCATCAGATGATGATCAACATTTTTAAAGATCTTTCACTTAGTGCTTTAAAATGTGTGTGTATCATTCCATTTTAATCTATTCCATATCATTATTCCATTGTACACACAAAAAATCTGTAATTATTGATATATTCTCTGGATGAGTGACTTGTAATTTCATCATTGTTGTGTACTATTCAATTTATTCTTATTATTCTTAAAATTTTTGCTTGCTAAGATTATTGCAGCATCTTTTTTTCCTCTAAAGATTATATATTACAATTGGCCTTTTGTTTCAGGAATTCATGCGCATGATTGGCAATGATAAACAAGGGCAGATGATTGTATTTCATTTGATAGAGCTTTTGAAGAATAATGGACGACTGCCAAGACCAGATGGATGCCCTGATGAGGTGAAGTACTGTGTTAAAATATTACTGTAGTGTAAAGGGTGCTCAGTTAGGGGTAGTACCTGTAAATGCAAAACTTGATTCTTTTTTTTCCCCTGATTCTTTAGTTTCTACTACCTCAGAAGCCCAGACTGTAGTCTTGCTGAATATATGAAGTGGGACTGCTATAACTGACTGCTGTACTTGGGCACTCACACTTCTGTTTCAAAAAGATAGATGTATTAAGGCAACAAGATTAGTATATAGAACTTGCTCTGTGTAAGTCCCAGTAGGGATTCTCATTCAAAGCTGTGAATTTTGGATTCTTTTGAAATCTGTATTATTCAGCAAAAAAATCTTAATATCCACCTAAGGTTTTTCACATTTAATTCCAGGATTTCAAGAGCTTCTTATCTTGATTATTGCCTTTCTGTTACTGTTCCCTTCTCAAGTGTGGAAGGCTCACATTTATAATGCATATTATTCACCATCAAGCATTTTCAACTTGCAGACTATAGGCACAGTTAAGTATATGAATCAGATATTCTGTGTTCAGGGTCTTCAGATCTGTATCCTTGTTCCTTGTAGATACTAAAGTGTAGCTGTAAAGCTGTCCTCAGAGCACATAAATTAATTCAGTATTCTTTTGGTTTTATTTATACACCAGATGCTTTAAAAAATACTTTCGTACCACTCCTAAGCCTTATAGTATTCTATTCTTCAGAGCAAGGTGCACAAATCCTGGTTCAGTCAAACTGACCTGCTTGGGCTGTGTAGGTGAATCAGTAGTAAAAAAAGCAGAAGGAAAATAGTTATGGGTTGTTGTTTTTTACATATGTAACTGCCGGCTCAGATTAATTGCTGCATCCCTTTAAAGTCAAGCACACTAGGCAATAAGTCAAAAAATAATCCATTTAAAACTGGTCAAAGAGAAAACATCAGGGTCAAGTGGTTTAATAGAGGAGAAAGAAGGAATGGTACAAGTGAGGCAGGAAGCCACAGGGGAAGAAAAAATGTTTAGAGAATGGAAAGAGAAGTCTTTGAAGAACCTTTCTTTCACTTTATGTACCAGTATAGCAACTGTTGAATTGCAAAGGTTTGGTTTTCTGTAGATAACCTGAATGTCATATGTATAACATAATAAATAATCTGTTTTTCTGAAACTGTATTTTAACTAACCCAAAGGTTTCAGTGTCTGACATTTCTCCAGATATCAAAGCCAGATGGAAATGTCTCTGTGTCAGAAACTGTATTCATCCCTTTTTGATCCTGGAAGGCCAGTCATCACAGATAATAAATCTTCCAGATACCTGTAGCTTACAGTAGCTTATCTTGCAATTTACAAGTTGCTTGAGACTTAGTTCTAAAGCAGCTTGGTCAATGCAGGTGTTTCAAATCTGCTGAAAGATAAGGAACAGTTTCTATTTTTTTTCTGGGTACCTGTACAAAGTGTTCTTAAGCAACATGTGAAAAACTGTTGAAAGTATGAGAAATTGGTAATAACAATCTGGATTGAATTAATGAGAAGATTACATGTGAAGAGCTTGGCAAGTTGTATGAGACCAGGTATCAGGTACATCTCTGGGCAAAAAGAAAACTGTTGCCATGTAACTATTGTAGTGGAAATATCTTTAAAAGTTGGTTCAGTTTGCACAGTAACTTTTTTTTTTTTGCTTATTTCTGATTATATATGAAGAATAATTAGGAATTTTATATACAAATGTGGAGAAGTATATATTAACTTTGCAGGGGAAGTCTTACTTAGAATTCCTGTTTTGTAAATCTGATTTCTGGTCATACTGGTGTTTGTCACGTTAAAGCATTTTTGAGCTTTTCAAAAAAAGAGCAAGAAAAAAAATACAAATACTTAACAAAATAACCTAAGTCTTGTAAAACTTTCAAAAAACAGCTGAGTGAATTTTCATGCTAACTTTTAAAAAATTGTCTTTTATAATAAGAGCTTTTGCAGAGCCACCTATCCTAGGTTCTTGCTGTCACTGGGATCAAGCAGATAAACTAATGGGTATAGCAAGACTTTAGGCATGCTGTTCTGCAGCTGTTATTTGGAAGCATAAAGTTAAGCTGGATGTTCTTTAGTCCAGTTTCAAGTAAATATGTATGGTATCTTTTTACCTACTACCAATTTTCTTTTTTTTTCTTCTCCAGATTTATGCTATCATGAAAGAATGCTGGAACAATAATGTTGCCCAGCGCCCCACCTTTCGGGATCTTTCTCAGCGAGTGGATCATATAAGGGAAAACATGGGTGGATAAAAAAACTGTCCCTCCTTCAGAGGTTTAGTTGGAATGCAGAACAAAATGTACTTGGTCAGCTGTGTATATTTGACATATGTACATGTGCACACATCTTATCTTTGCTGGAAGTAAAATCTGTGTGGCAAGTGCCCTATCCTAATCTCCATACTGAGGAATCCTGCTAGAGCTTTTTTATCAGGATATATTTGTTACTATGAGAACATGTTGAAATTCTCAATAGGGAAAAAATTACTTTTCTAAATTAAATAATGGGTGGCATTCAGCAACACCATTATTTGCCTTACTTGGCAGTACAAAAAAGAGGTGACTTAAAATGTGATGAAACTAAGAGATAAAAAAACATTGTATTTCCATGTTAAAGTGGAGATGCCCAGAAAAGGCTTCTAGAAATACTTGTACACTGAGTATATAGTGATTTGGCACCCTGTTTTGTGTGTTGGACAAAGACTTTTGTCTGTTAATACAGTTTCATGATTTTTTTATTGTTGATGCATAACTGGCTTCTCTGTGTAACAAAACAGAAGTGGTTTGCTGTGCCTGTGAATCAGTTATCAGCCAGCAGTATATCCAAAGAGATATAGCTGTGTATGTACTGTAAGTAATTTGAGGGAAAGGAAGCAAATTGTGCTTTATTGGGAGAGATAGAAAACTTACTAATCCATGCAAAAATTTTAACTTAAAAATGAAAAAGCAAAGATGTTTTCCTTTTATTCCTACTCCTTCCTTGATGAGTATTAGATTGCCTTTATAGAATTGAAGATACTGTGGTAACACATAGAAATGAATTCATTTTACACGAGGCAGTGTCTTCAGTGTAAATAAGAAAAAGCTAAGTATACTGCTTTTAAATACTGCTCTTTTTTCCTTTCCATCCTTGTAGTTTTCATGCAGTCATAAATGAATGAATTGAAACTCTCAAAGCAGGATTAAAAATCTAGAAAATTCCCTCGCTTTCACAATTCCTCACTTTGCTGTTAAGATGATTATCTTAATATCTTCCTTCCAGCACAGAACTCAGTATTTGATATGGCCAGTCACAACCACATCAAGCCTGTTCTGTACTGAAGTGGCCCAAGCGTATTTATTTCTGTGGTAATACCCAACATGAGACTATTTGGAAGGAGGAGTTACAAGTGCAATTGCTCCACACTCAGCAGAGGGCAAGGACATGATTCCAGTTACTGAGAACTGGAGGGTGATCAGAGCTACCTGAATGGTGTATAATTCAGCTTTTGAAATAAGTAACAAACATTTTTTGGACAAGAGAATGCTTCAGTTTTGCCTTGAGGCATAAAACTTGGGGATAATCTCATATCTCAAAGCAGGGTTTGTTTATTTTTAGTTCAAATAATTTTGTTTGTTTGTTTGTTTGTTTTTATGTAAGCATTATTATTTGCAAAGTATAATGCTTGTTATTTTTGGACTTCTGCTGAGAGAAGTTCAGTTAAGGGGATATACAGCTTGGCAAACTGACCTGAGATCCAGACTTATATTTAAAATGAAGTGTTCATTTTTAAAATTTGTGGCAGTGAGTGAAACAGACGTTACTTTCACTGTGGAGCCTCCTTAATATTTGTGGTTAACTACATCTATCTTACTGGAAATTGAAGAACCTCAACTTCTAAAAAAACTAAAAAAAAAAAAAAAATCCTTAGTATAATATAGTGCCAGTATAGCAGTATTTTATACCACTGTGATGTTTCTCTCCCACAATCACTCCTACAAAATTACTATTTTATAGTCGAGAGAGTGCTAACTATGGAGAGCAGCATCAACCTTCTCTCTGCCCATTGCATTTAAAACTATTTCTGTTAGTGTTCCTGCCACCAAGCATTTGCATAGATGATTTTTCAAACCAATTTCACAGTCAGTTTTTAATCTGTAAAGAACTTTGAAGTGCTTTGTTCAAGTTAACATGTTTTCACAATTTCTACACATTGCTTTGAGGATCTGAAATTTTGTGCAAAACAATGTCTGTGCATTTGTAATCTCAGTTACATGTATTTGGGATTTTTTTGTAACAAAGGAGATAAAGCTTTAAAGGATCAAGACAGCATTTTAGCTGAATAACATATGCAGGAATTATGTAACATTTGCAGTGTATAACACTCAGTAGCTCACTGGTTTCAAATACATAGTAGACTAAACATAATTTATGTAGAAATCTCAGGGAAGTTTGTGTAATGCAATGAAGAAATCTTCCAGTCTGCTAATTTTTCAAGTGAATTAAAGGTCTTTTTCTTGTTCCTACTGCATTTTGATTAATTACATAATCTGTTTGATTGCATAAATGTAGTGGCAAATTCAAGGATGATTTTTAAGTGTCTTGTGGAGTGTTTTTGTTTGTTTTGGGGTTGTTGGTTTGCTTTTTTTTTTTCTTTAATACTATATCATTTTTAGAGAAAGCCATATCTTTACACTGCAGTGTAATTGTGTGGTGTTGGTCAGAGACAGTCTTTTTTAACAAACAGAGGCCTGTGCAGAGGGCTTGAGAATTTGAGATTAATGTTCTTAGCTGGGAGAATAGGACCAAGTAGTGCTTAGGACTTGGGAGAGGTATAGTAATCTGCAGTGTCAAAATTTAGGTCCCAGCTTTCTAAAAAGCTATTGAGGATGTAAATGTAGTGATTTTGCTGAATTTGCTACTGCCAGTCATGTAACCTTAAAAAAAAAAACCAAAACAACACTGCCAAAAACCACTGTATTTTGTAGTTTGAAAGCTCTCAGATCTACAGTAGCATTGATAATGTCATATTTTTACATGGCATTTGTATTAATAGACTAAGTACTTTGTTTTAGAAAATATCTTCAGTTGGCATTGCATTTGTAATACTTCAGTGTAATCATTATGCTACCCAAAATGCTGTTTGATTTTGTTGATAGAAAAAGTGCTGGTTTATGTATACATGACTGCTACTACGGTGTAGAATTAAAATATTAACTACTGCTTTGCACTTACATTGGAAGTAAAAGAATTTTTTAATAAGTGCACAATGTATCTTATAGAATCTCTGCAATCAAGTATTGTGTTGTGTAGTATTGGTTTGTTGTCTATCAGTATAAATATGTTAAGTTTCAAAGTTAGTTTTTAAATTTTAAATATTTCTTACAGTATTCCACAAACTTGCAACAGTCATGTAGTAAGCCAGAGGAGAAATGAATTTTCAGGAAAAGGAACACATGTTCTTTGCAAATCCTAGTACTGGTTAAAAGTTTCCATAGTTGAGATAATTGTTAAGTGTGCTGATGAATACAACTGTGAAAATATATGTAAAAATTATATTTTTCCCTCAAAATTAAATTTTTAGTTGTTGCATTTAGTCGAGATGTTGACCAGCTGCCCTGAAATGTATGGGAAAAGATGTTACTGCATTAAGTATGAAGAAATGTAACTCTTGTGTAAAGAAAGTAAGCTTTTCAGGAATGTAGGATCACAAACACCTAGAGGTTAGAGTTCTGAGAGCAAAAGTAGAGGTGTAGAAGAACAAGACTAAAGGAAGAAGGATGATGTTCAGCATGGGAAAAGCTTTCTGAAATGTGAAATGCACAATGAATTATGAAAACCTGATGTCTACTGTAAATACTATACCATGAAAAATATGTGCTAATATATTTCTAAACTGTGTATTGTCTGCCTTAAATCTGAAATATTCACAGACACCTAATCTGGCTGCAAAAAAAATCAATAATTACTATACCAAAATAAACTACTAAATGTTGTGCCATGCCAGACAACAATTCTGAAATGGTGTTTGACTAAGAAGTTTTGTTCTGAATTTTTCTTTCTGAATAAGAGGTTTAAAGTACTTTATATTAAAGTAGAAAAGTCCCTCGATGATAAGGAGCAGGGGGGAAAAGATACCTGCCACTTATGATTGAAATGTAAACATTTAAACACATGGTTTAGTGAAGAGAACATGAAAGGGATATTTTTAGAAAACTCTGTATCCATACCTGAAACTTAACTGTGTGTTTCTTTTTGCATTTGGATAGTGAAAATAAACTGAATACAATGGATGATACATGCCTACCAACATTTTCTTTTGTACACTAAAATTTGTTAGTGGTATTTAAATCACTGCTGAAGGCAGCTGTTCCATTTGATGAGGTAGAACATAGCACATACAACTTTTTGACCTTCCTAGAATAGCCATATTAAGCATTTATCCTTTGGAAGAAACTTAGATGTAGCAAAGTAAAGGTGTTGCCTAAACAATAAGACTGAAGGCTTTTAATCTTTTTTTTAATGAAGGTTTTCACTAAGCAAATTAATTTGGTATGAAGAAACACTTCCTTTTGTTCTCAGTATTTAAAGAGATGCAAGTCTGTAATTCTGGTCTTCAAAAATTAGGGAAATTACTTCCTATGTTTAGGAACAATCAGAATCTTTTGCTATCAAAACATTCTTTTAAACAGTAATGTCTTTGGCTGACATGGCTGGCACACAAGTGAGTAGAGTGAAAGGATCCTTATGGCAGGTCCTTTTTTTTGAAGACTGAAGTCAAGTTTAAGTTCAACCTTAAACGTTACTTGGGATCTTTTCAGAGGTACTTTCAGAGGTAAGGATCTGCATAAGCTTATGTATAAGCGCCACACTTCCCGTGCGAAAGCTGCTGTATGCAGACCAGATGTTAAGGTTGTTTAACCTTTTTAGTTCATAGATCAGTATTTCTGAGAAGAAGCCAGTCCTAAAAGTGACCTGATAGTTAGAAAATTGCATTGATCTGACCAGCTGTAGCTCAGGAAACACATCCAACATCCACATTTAATAGCTGCTGTTTTCAAGTGCTCTTGATGTAATTGTTTAGCTTATTATTTCATTGTTCTTGTTAGTTAAATTCAATAATAGACTTATTATTGCTAAGTGAAGTTCTTGCTGGGGAGAAATTACTGCAATTTTTAATGTATTGCAGTACCCTTAAGCTAGATACTCAGATAAATTTAACTATTTTAAATAATTGATTTGTTAACATTCAGTTTCCTAATGAAGTCTTCTAAAAGTTATGTAGAAATTGTTCTGTATAATATAAAGACCAAAGTTAAAATAGTGTCTAGGTTCAGTAAAAGAGTAGACAAGATTAAAGTGTCAAAGTGAAATCACTAATACAATGACATTTGTAGGACACTTATTCTCTTTATAAGAAGTCAGTGATATGATTCAGCTGTATGACAGAGGAGATGAAACAAAATGATAATTTTCTTTCCCTGTGCACCATTCAACAAGATATCACCCAGATAAAACTGATTGTATATATTTAAAGTATTTGTACTGATAACATACTTTGAACTTACAGGAATTTTTTGCTATCCTTGTTTAGGTAGTCTCATTTATGGCAGTTCTGATACAACTGCAATAGTATGGCTTTTTCTCCTGACATGCTTAATCTAGCTTTTGGTTCTCCTCACATTTCCATTTCTTCTGAGTTTTTTACCAGGTGGCAGGTAACTTTATTGAAGTCACCTGACTCAAATGCAATCCTATTATTGTCCCTTTTTACAATGGAACAAATTGAGATGTGTGTAATCAGACTTATCTCCACAGGTACAGTAGTTCAAGACCCAAGATTGACTGAAACTTTTTAAATATTCTGTTCTGTCATTTGTTACACATGCAGAACATGTTTGATATATTCCTCTCTGTTCAGTCATTCAATTTGAATATCTTAAAATACAGACAAAAGAAGGAAATTGAATAAAATGGTGTTTGAGGGACATACATTGTGTTGGACCCTGGCTACTATTTATTGGACACTGCTCATTACTAGACAGCACTCTCAGGGAAGAGGAGGAAAGCAGACAAGAAGGCACTGTAGCCACTCAAACTGCACACGGTATGAAACCAGATGGTAGCAAAGACAACCAACTGGGATTCCTGTCAAAGAATTTGGGCAATGACAAGGGGATTGGGAAGAGGACAGAAACTCTAAGCCTCCGAAGGTGATTTCTGTCAAAGGGGAGGGAAAGATGTTCTTTCAAGGAAGACCTTGTACACAAAAGGGTGTTCACTACCGTGAACAAAAAAAAAACATTTCACGAAGATAGTGCCCAAAAGCAGTAAGGTGCAGAAATCTCCCATAGCTTTATGTCCTCTCCCTCCACCAGTCTGAAAACAACTAAGAGCTGTAACAAAACAAACCTGGAAGATAGATCATCCATGTTGCACTGCTCATTTCTTCTCTTTTTTTTTTTTTTTTGGACTGCTGAGCTCAACTGTGTTTGGCACTGTTCCCCAGGCTTGGCTTGGTCCCATGTGGTTAATTCCAGTACCAGTGGTGTTTGGCTTGGCTCAGCTGGAGCTTTGGGCCCGGCACAGCTGCTTCCACTCTGCCGGAGCCAGGGTGTTCACTCCAATGGGCTCAAAAGAACAGAGCAGGGACTGGGGTGACAGAGCAGGGTTGAGTCCACCAGGCTGATCCTGACACCTTCTTGCCTAGGGAGAGCCAAGATGGCGCACTTCCCCTTCTTGCTGATCCTTGGCTTTTCCTGCTGAAACCATATCCCCATTGATACATGTGTGTTATGCAGTAAGCCATGTTGTCACACCCGCACACCACTGAAAACTCCATCCCCTTTCCCTGTAACCAGGATGCCTTGAAATGTGTGCTGCAGCCCAGCAGATCAAGCAGGTAAACACCTGTGGTATGGTAGATGATAGTCAAAAGAAAAATACGGGGGCAGGAGGGGTCTGGCGGATCCATCACATCACACTCACCCAAACCTGCCAAGGCAAGCACTACATGCTTACAAATAGCGGCACAACCACTGGATGGCTGGAGTGGTACCCTGTGCCTCAGCCCACTGTGGAATGCCCCTGTTCCTAACAGACAGGAATTTGTCCCCTCTTGTGTTGCTAATAACTCCTCCCTTGACCCGAACCCTAACTCCATTCCTGTGATACCCTATAAAAAACCCCACAGCCCTGCCTTTGCCTGGGCTTTCCCTCTCCATCCCATCCTTTCTCCCCGGGGGTAATAAATGGATTGTCAAAGATCTGTCTCGTTTGTTCCCATGCCTGGCGCCGGCAGCTGTTCCCCTCTCTGGTCACAATGAACACAGTTGCAACACACTGCAACAAGTTCTGACTGACTGCTAGACAACTGGAACCATACAGAAGACTCTGCCTTTCCCTATGGCCTGTTCACTTTCTGAGTCTTCTAATTTAGGTACACAGAGATGAACACACAGTTAGCTCTCTCATGCAGCACTCAGTGAGAGTGGAAGAGACCCAAGAGAACTAGAACTGAGAGATTTAAGATGAATGTTGGGAATGCAGGAAATCTGACAAGGTGTGAAAAGAACCAGACTTTTCTCTGCAATGGAAGTACAGCCATACTGCTACAAACCTTAAGAGGTTCTGAAAAAGTTCCTTGCTGTTCAAGTAAATTGGCCCACACTGTACCTTGTATGAGGGCTGGAAGGATCTGTGGAATGCAGATGCATCTTCAAACCAGGAAGATGTCCTAGCTGTCAACAGTCCATTGTAGAACACACCAGCTGCTCATGTTACTGAGAAGCTCCAAGGCCAACAGCTTATACATGTCAGCAGGACAGGAATTTTGACTTGCCTTTTGAAATAAAGGGCTGTCTCTCAAAAGCTCTACACAGAGGGCACAAGACTGCTGGGGTCAGCATGGCACTGCATGGGAGCCCTCAGCCCACTGCTGTGATGTCAAATGAAAAAAAGGTCAGGAGGAAAAACTGTATTGCTACATGGGAAGCACCTAATCTCTTGGTGCAGGGACAAAAAGATGCAAGACTACACAGATAGAGAAGCGTTCCAACAGTGGCCTTTGGTGTCAGGACTAGCTGCTGCTGAGCTCAATGACTTCAGCAGTACCAGAAGCATATGGTCACAGGGAAACTACACTGGATGGCTGACACAGGGAAAACCTTCCATAAATTAACCAATGAGTAATGATACCAGGAGAGCTGAAACCATAGGGATCCCATTCTGATTCAGAGGCACTTTGCTTTCAGCTTGTTTGGACAAAACAGGTCCTGATGAGGCACTCCCCAGTGCCAGAAAGGATGCATCACTTGCTGGATGAGATCTCACAGAAACTGGAACGACCTGCAGGGTCTCAGGTCAAACACTACAGTCCAGGGAAGATAATCCAGACAAGGCATCATGTCTGACTGTGGGCTGTTTGGCTGGCTTATTTTGAAGGACAGTACCCAAGAGTTTCCACAGCACAAAGGTTCGGCAGATGGGTTTTAATTCTTATCTGACTTTCTGTACATAAGAGATAGACTACATCATTCAACTGTGTTAACAATTACATGCTCTTGAAAAATCATAGAGATACATCACTCTAAGCTTAAAACACGAGAATAGACTGCACTTGAGGAACACATAGAAATTCAAATCTAGTGTGGAAAACTTCCAGAAAAAACATAGGTAGCAGGAAACTTAGATGAAGGAAAAGAATCTGATGCGCAAGCTGGAGAATTTGCTTTCCTTCCCATTAGTGCTGGTTCTCTAGAGTATGTAGGTCAGAAAACAGTATGGGACAAGCACACTGTTACAGTGCAGTATCTAATATCAAGATCTCACCACAAAGCAGGTGGCACAAAGCAGACTTACAGTCAAGTATGTCTGTTAGAACTAAAATCCAGGGTAAGGAGCCAACAGCTCAGGTGTTTGTTTCCAAGATACATGAAAGCTGTATGATGAATAGAATTCATTCAATGTGTGGTGGGAGTGTGGCATAAATTAGGAAAGGACCCCCTTTGAGCTAATTACTTATACAGGTGAGTGACTCCAGAGTAGGAGGTGGGATACAAATCTACCCAGGTTCCATTTGCTGAGTAGGAAAGGAGTTGTCATTTTCTACAGTCATTTCTCTACTGCCAGCTGAGTAGGAAACATGGTAGTCTCAGGAACTCTCCCTAAAACTCAGAGTGCTAACTCTAGATCTGTCTCCAGCTCTGCCTGAAGACAAAAATAAATGTCAATGTTTTTCCTACCTGTAAGTGGAGGCTAAAAAAGAAAAAAATAATGGACAGCACATCTTCAGTAACTCATGAATCTGGACGTTTTACTCTATTGTTAAAAAAACTGGCAAAATAAAGAAATGGCCAAACAGGACTAGAGTTAGGAGGGAGATGTGTCTTTCAAGTGTTTGGGACTTGCTACACAGTTTTCTGTAGCACATATAGCATTTAGCATTCTGTCTTATGATCTTACATATCATCACTCCTTGAGGTACTGGGCTCTAGCTATACCGCAATCAACACATTGCATAATTGCATTAAGAGTTTTCCATCAGATTTAAAACAAGGAAATAGCAGGGAACAGAGATGGGAAACCTGTTATTACATACTGCCTTGAATTATTCCCATGTCTTTGGGCATTGTTCTAGGAGGTCATAGTCAGACCTGAATCAGACTACACTTGTAGTGAAAAAAAAATCCCCAAAACATTCAGACTACACTCATGCAGACACAAATGGCAGCACTAATATGGGAATGTGCTGGTATAACTCTTTCTACTCATGAACTAAAAATAGCTGTTCAGAAGTTGGCTCACACATCTTAATAGATTATCCAGAAATTGGACACTTCCTGTACACTAAGATTTAATCAACAGGACTGTAAAGAATTTCTGTAAGCAGCAAGTTGTTAAAACAATGTTCTCCTCCATACCTAATTTGTCTGTGAAAGAAATGTTGGAAAAAACCTCAATTTTTTCCTCATTAAAAAGTGTATGTTTCTGAACAGTTATGATGGTAAGCAGAATGTGTTCCCTTAAAATGCTGTCCTCATGTTTATGCTTCTGGATGCATATGACAGCACTCCCTAAAGCACTTTCAGCAGAGACAGTGTCCTTTTACTCTGCTCTCTGGATCAATACCCAACTCAATCATTATTTTACATTTTGAGCTGTGTACTCCAAAGCATGTTTGCTTCAAAGTATGTTTACTTTCCCTACCCAAATAGTCAGACATCTCATTTTACATAAAAAGCTTGCTTCTCATCTTAAAAAAAGTACCTCTGGACACCAAGTGGCATGAGCAGTAGGCAGATGGCATCCTCAAGACCAATTGAGTGACACGTAATTGTCACCTTTGGCTATATTGCAAAGAAATCATTAGAAATTACAGCCTAGTGTCACGGGAAAAAGAGAGGGAAAGGAAAGGAACCCTTTGCATACTGTAATATGTACACAAATACTTTCTTACTCTAAAACACAGACTTATTTTTTGTCTGTGCCATCTGCCTTTGCCGCGGCCTGCCTGCTAAAGTTGTTACACACTATGACAAGGCCTATTAGAGAAACCAAATGAAAACACAGATTTCACCCTTTCTCTGGGTTGACTCATACCTCTGAGAAAAGCCTGTTTATATCAGTTAAAGACTGATTTTTCTATTTATAATCCCATCTCAGCCTGAAACACTTCCAATCAAACACTATTTCCACTTACACTATTTATAGTTTTACCAATGGCTTACATCTAACCCAGCAAGTTAAACTCCAGATTGTTCCATTCAAGGCTTAAACTCAAAAATTTAAGGTTTTAACTACATCTTTGTTTCACTCAAGTCTGCTATAACCATTTACTGGTAATAACCAGTCACCTTCTCCAGTATTCCTTTTCAAAAGCTTGGGAGACAGTTTTCTAGTAAGACAAATACATACAGGATAATTTTCACTTTCTTCTCACGTGGAATTTTCATATTTTGGCTTTTCATAGGGATTCTATCTACCTCTTATTCCTCACCTTACTACTAAGTAATCTTAACTCCAAAAATTCTTGAAACTGCTCAAAAATAAGGAATACTTCCCCTCAAACTCCTCCTGTAATCTTCTAGGAAATCCTAATCAAAACCCAAACCCAAAACTATCTATGAAGAGAAGTGACTGGAACCCAAACTGTAGACATTGAGCTAATCTGTTGCAAAAACAAACCCACCCAAAACTATAGCAGAATGTCACACAGTTGCTGTTTCCACTCAGAGTGGTAAAAAGCATCTTAGAGTCACTACAACTAAGACGTTTAAGAAGACGACTCATTTCTTCATAAATATTGTTACAAGGACAGAAGAGATGGTTATTTTCATGTGGAAGATAACAGCATTGATAGTGAATGTCCATTCTGCCCAATCTCTACTGAATTAAACTCTTATCTTAAAAAAAAATAAAAAGGATTGATAATTACTGCAATAACAATAATATCTTAAGAAAAGGAATTTAAAAAACTATGCAATAATTGCAGAGACCAGTAGTCTAATCAAGGAATACTTGTCAAAAGATAATCTGAAGAGCAAAGCCAAAGGCATCAACCATACAGCCAAAGCCCTGAAGCATACTCTGAGTCAACTACTGCTACAAAGTTAAGTTACTTTGAGCATCACAGAGGTCAGGAAAACCAAAACCCTCATATCAGGAACCATATTGCTGGAAATACAACTTTTGTACAGTTGAAAAACATGCAGGAAGGCAAAAGAATTAGAAACTACAAAGAATAAATCAGCTATTCATGAATACAGTAGCAATTAGCAACTTAGAAGTACATCTGAATTAGTGTAGACCATCATACTTTAAGAACGCACAGAAAGATGTCTGAGTGTCTGTACAGCAAGTTACTTGATGCACATCCAGCACTCTCACTCAGCAGCAGTAGGGGAAAAATGGGGAAATAAAGTAAACAAGGAACGACTGAAATGTTAATACTCTAACTATTTAAGCCTAGACATAAATATAAAAAAAAATCAGGCTGCAAGTGTTGTGTTGCAGTAAAATTTCTATAAAGATAACACTGCATAAAAACAATTCTACGGTCACAAGAAAATGGAAAATGTGTGGTCAAAATAATCAGCAAGCTGAGTCAGTGTCAAGTGGGATTTCAATTGGCAAAATATTCTTTCTCTACAGCTTTGTACCTTGAATCCTTATTTTAGTATTGTTGGATGTTACAAGGAAGCTGGTGGGACTCTTCATTAGAAACTTAGTAGCAGTGGAAGTAAGGGGTTCAAACTAAAAGAGGGAGAATTTAGGTTAGATAGTGAGGAAGAAATTGTTCCCTGTGAGGTCAGACTCTCGAACAGATTGCCCAGAGAAGCTGTGGATGCCCCATCCCTGGCAGTATTAAAGGCCAAAGTTGGATGGAGATCTGAACTACTTCAACTACGAGAAGGTATCTCTGCCTATGTCAAGGTGGATGGAATGAGGTGATCTTTAAGGTCCCTTCCAACAAAAGCCGTTCTATGATTCTATACTCATTTTTTTGACAGATGAACAATGATTTGGCAACACTTAGTATAATTACATTTTATTGAAATATTGAAGTTCTTCTTAAAGTGTTACAAAGATATAATACATTCGTAATAAGTGTAAAGGCTCAACATTAAAATGAAAAGACTTAGTAAAAAATATAGATTAGAAGTTACTGCAGCAAAACAAACTCATTGCAATTACATTTATGTTTTGTTTGTTTTGTTGTTTTTGGGCTTTTTTAAAAGAAAACCAGCTACATTGACTGGCACATATAGACAAGATAAAATACAGCAAGAGTTTTCTTCCTCCATGAAGTAATCAATCAAGTAGTAACAAACTGTAACAAACACTGATTTCATGCATAAGTGTAGAGAGGATTTTATACTCTGCATATAGTACTAATTTCAGCTTTTGTACAGCCCCATTTGCAACACATTCCTGCCAAACCCAGAGACTCCCGTTTTCTTCTGGGATACCTGGCCCAAAGGTAGCTGCTCGATTCCACAGGATTTGCATTTCCTGTTCCCCCCCTGTCCTTCTGAACAGCTTCCTCTACCTGGTGAACAAGTTTTTTTAAGTCACCTGCCATCGGTACATATTCATTATAGTAATTTAAACTATACAAGTCCTTAAACATCTCCCATCCAAGAAATGGGCTGCTTCTCTGCAGCTGCTCCACTTCAGGATCCAAAAGTGATTGCAGGTTGAAGCTTCCCAGTAGTTTGTTACTTGCTGTTTGTGCAGAATCTGTTATAAAGAGAAGACTTATCTTAAATTCAGACTGTAGGAGCATCAAAAGGATTACACAGCTCTAAGAAATAGCAACAAAACTCATTCAGTTAGTAATAAGTGAAACACTGTTATGTAGAACTGTCAGTACTTGAGAGTCTTCACACCATGACTTACTTGTAGCTTACTTTTAGCAGAATCTATGTTTTAAAGACTATACTTCCTGTTAGACATGCAGAGTACATGGAAACAACTGTAACTGAAGAAAGGCATCCTGTCACAACTGCAATGTTATTGATAAAGAAGTCTTAATTTTTCCACAGAAACAGAATTTTGTTGTAAAGGCATGTATCCAGAAACACCACAGAGCTGTGTCTTGAGTTGGAAGAATTAGATTAGACCCCTCCTCTCCTGTGCACAATCACACAAAGTAGCATCATGTGAAGAACAAATGTAGGAGGGACTAAATAAGCAAAGATTGTATGTAAACTGATTCCCAGATTGTATTTTTCTATAGCTATTTTTAATTTATGCTTTCCTCTGATTTCTTTCATTTCTCAAGGCATATCAGGGGCTTGCAGAATTTACTTATGACATGCTTCATCTCACTGACAAAAGTGTTCTCAAAAATACAGCCCTGCTTCCTTTCACCTTACACTATTTCTCTTGATTTTACTTCTGCAAGACAAGTGGCATTACTTACTTCAGCTAATGTGAAGAAAAAGAGCTTCTTCAATTCTTAATTAGAAAAGAATCCAAAATAAGTCTTTGTCTTGTCATCTTAATGCTGTTAATACAGTTAAATTTTTCTTTCAGAAAATTGAAAGAACATGAGAATATCCAGCAACTTTTGTATTCACTTAAATATGGCTAATTAGTATATAGAACATAATTTTCAGATAGAACAGCTGCCTGAGTAGGTGCAAAAATAAAAGTAGCTGTAGATACTTTAGTAATTAGATAGTAACTGCCATTTGATAGTCTTTAGTGTGGAGAAGTCTTCTAGTTAGACATCATGCATCATAGTGGAGGGTCCTTAGTGACTGCTGTTCTCAGAAGCTGCTATTAACAAAAAGAAAAGCAAATTTTGCTAAGCAAGGACATAATCCCCACAGAAGCTGTATGTAAGTAATTTGTTATAATTACAAAGGTTACTTTTATCTTTTACTCAACCTGTTAGGGGGAAAAAATTGGCAAAAATTCCCAGAAAACCCAGAGTACTGGCTTCATTAGCTGCCTGAAGTCTTAGGTTATAAAGCGTGTTTAATCAGAAAAAAATAATCTCTTCCATTGCACGTTTTAGCCATAATTCCAACTTTTGTCCTTTTAAAAACGTTATTTTTCAGTATTCAAAATACCAACATAAATTAGAGTAATAATTTAAAATTACTATTGCATTTACCGCAGTTTGAGAACACAGCCCAAAAGATTGTCACCTGGAGCACCAGAGTCCATGCTCCCCAACGTGCCAACTCTTTGATGCAGAGAAGCACCAGAGAGTGATAACATCGCGCGCGATCCCACGTCCGTGGCGCTCCCGCACATCCCAGGAGCTCTTACGGGCAGCGCGGCGTCAGGGCTCGTCCGGGAGGGAAATCCCGGCAGGAGCCCTACTTCGTTCCGCCGACCGAGGACTTACGGAGCCTTGGGAAGGGAGAGAAGCCATAGCGACAGGCATTCCCCAGGGCGTATCAGCCCTGGCCACACGGCCAAGAGAGGGGAGAAGCGTGATTTTGTGGGATTTTATAGTAGAAGCTCCTCTGCGACCGGCAGCCCAGCGCAGCCGCGCGGTATCTCCGAACTGACCAAAAACTTTGCGGATTATCCCGGCAAATAATACCCCAGCACCTGCAGTCCCTTTCCCTCTGAATCTCAGGGCGTCCTTCCAAAAGTCTCGGAAATGCCAACTAGGATCTAGAGGGAAAGCGAGGGAGGGACGGGGACCTTCCCTCAGCGGCTCAGGGCGGGAGGAGCGAGAGGCGCCGCGGGGCGCTCTCCCTTCCCCATTCCCTGCCGTTCTCTCCATCCCTCCTCGCAGGCCGTCGCTCGGCAGCGAGCGAAGCGCCTCGACAGCCGCCTGCCCCTCGGGCTCGCTCCTGGGACACTCACCGGCCGCGGGCGCCGGCTCCACCGCCAGCAGGGAGAGCCGCTTCCAGCGGGACCCGCCGCAGGTGAAGATGACGGCGCGGATAAACTCGCGGCCGCACAGCTTCACCCCGTACCCCTCGCCCGCGGGCAGCACGGCGCCGGGATGCCCCGGCGGTGCCGCACACAGCAGTGCCACGGCGGCGCACAGCAGTCGCAGCTTGGCCATCCCCATCGCGCCGTCCCCGTCCCGCGGGCGCGTTCCCAGCAGACCCGACGGCCGCCACAACGCCCCCGACCGCGGCGTCCAGCCCAGCCCCGCCGCTGCCCGCCGCCCGCCTTTTATGCGCTGCGATCGGCGCTGAGTCACCGCCCCAGCCCCAGCCCGAGCCCCCTCCCCTTCCCCGCTGCCGCGGCTGTCGTCTCCCGCCAGGCGGTCCCTGTGCCTGAAACAGCCGTCGAGGAGCCCTCGGGCAGCGCCTTTCCCTCTTTCTGCCCTGGCTAGCTGTCGCGGCTCTTCACGCCGCCGTGCCTCACCTTTGGCCTCCCTCCTCGGGATCCTGGCCCACACCTTCCCGGAGACATGTCCCTTTTCCTCCGCCGGGTCTGGGCCTCAGTTGTTCCCGTTTGTGGCCAGATAGCAGTGCCGATGCCCTTTCGTATTGCTTTGAAAACGTGAAAAACTTAATTTCGACTGTTTTTGCCATTGTAGGTCTGGAATCTCCAAAACTACCTCTGTGTCCTAAAAATGTTGTCTGACATAAAAAGACAGAAACAAGTGAAGTAAAAGAAATGCACTTTCAAGGAAGTACTTCAGCTGTGGATACTTGAAGGGGGATTTCAAAGCCTGGATTCCTCTCAGGTTTGTTGTACTGGAGGCCTGAGTTCAGTGGCCGCCATAGGCATCCAAGTGTCAGAGATACCCTGGCTCCAATGTGGGCATCCTAGAGAATTAGAGCTCCACATCTGTGTGTCTCCTGAATAGCTGAATAGGGCCCAGCAGGCTCTTGCTGACAAGGGTAGTGGTCTTTGGACTCCATGCAGAACTATGCACTCTGTGAAAGTAAACTTTACTTCTGGATGTGTTTGTTGGCTTGGTTGCTTGTTTTTGTTTTTTTTTTTTTTGTTTTTTGGTTTTTTTTTTTTTTTGTTTGTTTGTTTGTTTGTTTGTTTGTTAGTTTGGTTTTTTTGCCTTTTTTTTTCCAGTACAATAGGACAAGAAGTGGTTGCTGTAACCTTTTATGAGAAGTCATACTGTGAAAAACCAGAAAAGTTAATCTCTCTTAAAATACTTTGAAGCTGTTGTCTGTAGATCTTTTCACATGAAAGCTGTGCCTTCAAACCCTTGACTATTGTTGGCATATAAAAATACCCCTCAAAACTCAATCTAGAAGGAGAGCACAGAGAAGACATACATCTACAGACTAGTGTACAAAGGTGTATGATTCACTTGTGCTGGCCGAGAAGTTACAGTCTCCAGTCACCTCTTCAAGGAGGACTTGGGGTGTTTTACACTGAGCTGGATCTAGAACAAGGCTGTGGAGGGCTAAAATAGTGAGCAAAGTTGTGTTTAACCCCAACCAGCCACTCAGCCCCACCACAGCCACTTGCTCATTCCTGCATTAGTATGACTGGGGAAAGACTTCGAAAAGTGAGCATAATCATGGCAGTTCAACGGAGAAAACAAAACCCAAAACCTGCACACAAAAGCAAAGAAAAATAGGAATTGATTCAGTGCTTCCTGAGGGCACACAGGTATTCAGCCATCTTGGGAAGACAAATGCCATGGCTCCAAATGTACCCTCCTTTCTCCTTCTTCCTTTCTGCCCCCGCTCACCCCCAGTTCATATACCAGTATGATATCCCTTTAGCCATTTTGGGTAATCTGTCCTGACTTTATCTCCTCACAAGCACCCACAGTCCCCTCACCAGTGTGGCAGTACCAAAAGCAGAAAGGGCCTTGGCTCTTATCTGTTCAGCAATAACAAAAACATCTCTCTATTATTAACGCTGTTTTCAGCACAAATCCAAAACACAGACCAATACCAGCCACCGAAAAAATTAAAATCTACCCCAGCCAAATTAAAAATTAAAATCTTCCCCAGCCAAAACCCAGACAGTTTTCTTTTTGGTCCAGTCTTAAGTGTTTCAACAGTGACACCCATTCAACTGTAGGCACCATCATCCAGAATGTTGCTAGGATGCAATCTGCAGAAGTGGAGGCTGCTAATCTGAAATTCCTGAAGAACAAAACCTTGATCTGTTCCTCCCTCAGTTGAAGTCTTACCTACTATACTGTTACAGACAGAAGTTGTGCAGGGGTAATTACGACTTGAATTTTGAGAGCAGCACCTTGATTTTGTTGGTGTTTGATTTTGTTGGACTTTTTCTGTAAATACTATCACATCAGGTGGACTTCTTCAAGGACTTTAAGTTGTCTTCTAGATAACAGATTTGTTTTCGGTGTCTGAAAAGCTGTAGTAATATGAAAAAGCACTACCAGGACAAGGCTAGAAGGATAGTACTTGCTGAGTGATTAGAAAAACTACTATTCAAAACAAAACATGCAGAAGAAGATTAATAATATAAATTTAACAAATCTGAAGTAACTATATAGCTTCCTACTATTTGTTTTTTAAAGAAGAAAAAACAACAGCAGAGCAAAGAAATTAATTTCCATTCATGAGCTATAGGAAGTTTCAAGGCAAGTACATCCAGTATACTGGCTCAATGCAAGTATTTTTTATCTTTTTATTTCCTAAAAAAGGTAAAGATAATTTTTCTACTTCTGTCCTTGCAATAAATTATTAATCTATTGAGCAATAGCAAAGTTTATAGAAGGTAAAGGTGGTTTCATGGAAACTGGGGGCTAAATAAAAAATATATCCTTTAACAATATCTCAGTAACCTGAAATGCCTTGAATTAAAGCCTTATTCCCATGACTCCCAAATGTCAAAGAAAACCAGCAGTAAAACAAAAACTTACTGATTTCATTAGATATTTTCCAGAGACTTAATTTCAAATTCATGCAAATCACTGCTGCAAGAACGACTTAGCTTTTGAAAGATGTCCAAACATGAATTTACAGTATTTCTAAAGTTTGCTTAGTACCATACAGGATTCTTCAATAAATGGGAAATACCACGGTATCAATGTTTTTGATGACCAAGCACAAGCATTATCCAGTTACCTTAATTAGAGGATTGTGCAGTTTAGAAAACAGTTCAATCTTAAGAAAGCTCATAATTGAAAACGTTAAGAAATCCATGCATTCTTGCATAATGAAGTCAAAGGCTGATTAAGAAATAATGCAGAAACAATCTTGTTTGTATACATCCACATAAGTGTCTTCCCTTTCTTTTAAGAGCAGCAACATGCAGTCAGCAATAAAATAACTCCAAAGCACGTAGGAAGGGGCCATGCATTTCAACTTTCCTTATTGTAGGAAGGGGCCCAAACTAGACTCTCCAAAGTGACTTTGCTTGTTTCTCCTCAACACTCATATATACTATCACAACCAGATAAACAAGAGTGAGGTGGAAGCACTTGTGTCTTGCAGGTGGCATGCACTTCCTTGGGTTCATACCTATAACTAGAACATAAACAGCTTAATTTTGGCATCCTAATCATGACTGACTTCTTCCTTTTCCAGAACAATCCTGCTCCAAATGATACTGATTCAGGATGTATGGCTATCAGACATAACAACCAGAAAAACCCAATAGAATTAAGGTGGTAAGAGTAGTGCCTTCAGGCCATAACAGGCTTCCCCTGGAATTGCTCTCCTTTTTTTCCCCCAGTGATTCATGGAAACAAATACAGTTGTTGTGATATATTAAAGTAAGTCTAACAGCTGAGGCCAGTTGAGCACAAATGACAGAAAGGAGTGGGATGTTTTAGGTGCTTTATTTATTTCCATAATAAATATGAGGAATATGGGCAACCCGTGCTGTAAACATGTATTTCCCCAAAGTAAACCTTGTCACCACTAAGCCCCTGTTTTCTTTCACTGTCCTCTGAAGGAAGTTATACCATTCAATTACTCTGTATCTGTCACTGTGTCACAGATATGACTGTGCACAGCACATGCAAGCATTTTGATTAATACACTGGCAGTAGAATTAACTAACTCTGCAACAAAGAACGAGCATCTTCAAAACAAAACCATGCATTTTTCAAAAAAAAAAAAAAAAGCAAAGCAAACAGTAAAAAATAAGGACAATAAAGATGAATAACCCTTAACTCTTTGATGATTTTTGGCACATTCTATGTAGTCCATCTAAATCTATTTCTGGGTTAGACCATCTTGCTTAGAGCCTTTTCCTTAACAAATTTGGTAAATTTCACTGATACTATGTAATATTGGATTAAACTTACCCCATTTCTGTCACATTTTAGTGTGGAGTCTTGCAATAGACTAACATTACTGATCTAAGTTCAAACTTCAGGAGGAAAAAAAATCAAATTTAGTTTGGATGGACTAATATATAGCTACCCTATTATCCCCTAAAACTGCTACCTGGACCATGATTTTGCTCCCTTTAACACTGGCTTTTATTCAAACGCTATAGTCAGGAATCTGTCACAAGAACACAGATGCTGATTCCTAATTCACAGTGGATACGATTAGGGTATTTCCTAATTTTCGAGGATTTTTAAGTAAAACTGTTGTATGTTCTGTTAAAACCATTCTCTTATGAGAATATCTTTCATAGGATTAAAATGTGGGCTAAAAGGCACAGGTGGAGACATAGAAATACCCCAAAAGGCTGGTTCAATTGTTTTTCTTTTTTGGAAGAAAAAGTATCAGTAGATGACAGATATCAAAACATACAAGACTTCTTCAAAATTAAAGGAAGGTGGACTTCAGAACTTGGAGGAAACATAGCAAACACTCTGTTATTCAAAGCAAAAGAAGAAAGTGGAGTACTTGTGTTCATTTTATTACACTGACCAGTAAAACACATCACATTTGAGATCAGTTACTGACTGTATGCATTGTTAACATGCAGGGGACACAACCAATTACAGAAGTGACTGCAGAACTGAAGGCACTTTCAGAAGTCAAACTGTGTAAAATGTGCTATAAGTTTCTTCTGCATTAAGAAGCTTTTGTTTCACTATATTTTTGCCCATCTTATTGTAACAATATTCTAAGTTTAGTTAAGTAGTCTTCAAAATCATATTTGGGTCATTATCTCCAGCTGAAATTTAATTTTTATTTCAACAAATTGTCAGTATAGACTTTGGCTTAATTAATTTTTGGATGCTTTTTGAGCATTTGTTTTTCATTCCACAATTAGATTAATGCTAGAAGAATTTCCATCCAAAACACAAAATAATCTGTTTCTAAACAAGATTTCCAATACAGAAACAATTTTTCCAAGTGAGATATGAGAACATTAAAGTATACAAAAACTATATTCTTGGGATATACCATGTTAGAGTAAAGACATGCAAAAATCACTCAGTTTTTCAGTACTTGTAAGGCCACTTGGATCTACTCATTACAAAAACATACATTAATAATTTTGCTTGCGCCTAGCCTAAGTTAATATCCATCTTAGTAGTGAAACTCTGATTTCAATTATCAAAAAACAAATTATCCCGAATTTCAGAATGTTGAACATGCATGAAAAAGATTCAGGAAATAGCTACATAATTTGTTTCCTCTTTTTCAGAAGCTATCTCTTCTCATACTTCAACACAGTTTTCCCTAAGAGTAAAACACACAGTTAGCAAGTTATGTGTTTACTTCTGAACCTACTTCTGATAAAAGCTGTTTATTCCAGAACTTGAAGCAGAGATGGTGAGTTCACTGCCTAAAGAACAGCACATAAAAAGTGTCTTATTTTTCAAAGGAATTAACTGCCTGCTCCTGACTTCAAATTTAGCTGTGTATCCTGAAATGTATTTGCAAATGGTATATATTTATTTATATCATGTATATATTTATACAAACTTATAACTACCAATTACCATATCTTTACTGATTATACTGAGTTTGGTCAATACCAGACTTTTTAAATACAGGTGAAAGTTATTTTCAGTCTCTGAATAAATAATTCAAATTCAATATTTCATTATAAACAAGGAAAATATACTACAGAATAATGAATATTTTTAAGAGATACATATAATATGAAACCAATTGCTTTAGAAAGTTCTATTTTTAAAAAATCCATTAAATTTTGATTTTATAAGTGCTCGTAATCTTATCAATTTTTAAATTATTTAATTATGTTAAAATGTAGTATTACAATCATATTTCAGATATGTGGCTTTAATACCATCTTCCAATTTTTCAATGAAGAAATTGCTCTGAGATATTCTGATTTTCTACAAATCTTTAAATGTGCGAGGTCCTTCAGGCAATTCCATCAAAGTGTTCCGTGTGTTAAGTATGTTCTCTGCTTCACCTTAGATTTTAAAAAAGGAAAAAAAAACAGTAAAAAAAGGGAAAAAAAAGAAAATTAAATTAAAAAAGGGTCCATTTTCTCAGTCTTACAGCCAGAAAACAAAGAAGGGAAAAAACTTAAGAAACTGATTTAACCATTCTTGTTTGGACCACATTAGCAAAATAGCAAGTCATTACTATGTATTTTATAAATAAGCTGATGTCAATATACTAGCAAAGTTGTCTCTGAGGAATTTTGGACTGGTGGGGTAATTAGGAATCTGAGAAGAAAGTGGATCAGACATTCACATGAAGGTGTACATAAGCTTTAACAAGTAAACTTGTACACAGTGTCACAGATGTACCATATTTGGGCACAATCTTTCTTTGTGCCTCAGGACTAGCCTAAAAGATGTCAGAATGTGGGCAGCACAGGACCTGAAGAAGCATTGCTCAAAGCCCACTGCTCACAAAAAGCTTTGCTAAGACAGTTACCTAAACACAAAGCATAGCAGGGAAAAGTTGTAGAGTGCAGAATGCTCTGGGTAAGGCTGGAATGAAAACATCTAGGACAGAGAATCCAAAAAACAAAGATACAGACTGAACATCTTACATAGGTTGTGGTGGTCTGATTGTGATATAAGAAGAGATGAAGATTAGGCAAAGAATGTGTTTGTTTTGGCTGATGCCATTTGGCACAATGCCAACAATCTTTTTTATCTATGTCTTAAGTCCCAGCTTTATGATTCTTACAGCAGTGGTTTGAAACTGCATTTATGTGTGATCAGCCTGACTAAATATTGCAATGCAGTCAGGATTATGGTCATTCTGTAAAACAGGTCTGAGTGCTGACATCTCCCAGCTGTAAGTTTTATAGTACTACAGTGCCTGGGACCATCAGTAATATCCAACACTCCCACAACATCAGTCAGTTGCATATAGCATCTGATTATGAAATAGAAAGAGATCTTTCTCTTTCATAAGAGGGGACAGAGATGTAGATAGACAAATCTCTGTGCCTGTCCCTCACATGTACTAGAGGACATTGCCCCACTGACTGCTCAGGACACAAGGACTCAGCTATCTAAATCTCAGAAAAGGTAGCCAGAGCTCTATTGCTTAATGGAGACATCCTGTGCAATTAGAGGCTGGCCATAAAATCCATCCCCTCCTCTAACAATTTGTGTGGAAAACACCAGTGTATGCCTGGACTAGGAGGAAAAACAAAACAGCAAGGTCAAGAACACAGACAGCAGGTTAATTCTTTGTGTCCTCAGAGGTTTAGAAAAGACAGTTTGACAGTTGTTCTGTAACCCTGACATACCCAAAAGATTAGGTCCTGATACACAGCCCTGGAAACTTAGGGCTTTCGAATAGCACAAGCAGAACTCAAAGCAGGAATTTCCCACTATGTCTTCAGTTTTGGGTTTTTAATTAGCCCAAGCTATAAAGCAGGAAAAAATACCCTTCCAATATTCCAGTGTGGAAAAATACTAAAATAATGAGATAATTTTTGGTCAAGTAGGCTAGAGACAGAAGAAAAAAAAATATAAGCAAGATCAGAAACAAAATGCCTAACGAAAGAGAAACAATTAAACCTTTCAGGGGTATAAAATTATGCCAAAGGATGAAAGGCAGCAGATGCAAATGTTATGTGATTAAGTTAGTTCAGATACAAGGTTCACCATGCAGCACAGAAATAATTGCAGGTTATCTTAGGAGAGGGAATTGGCTATGAGGTTGATGATATACCCTGGAAGAAAGAGACCCAGGTATACCCTGGAAGAAAGAGACCATTTAAAGAAAGAACAGTAAAGGGAATGGTGCATACATTCTTTATTACACCAGAGAGATTAAGCATGGCATGCACCAACAGAATAAATAGACAAGCAGAGAAATGGTTGCAAAGGTATGGGAGTGAACACAAGGATCAGTTGAGTATTGAGAATAAACATTGTGGCTGCAGGTCAATTGTGTCATAAAACCTTCTCTTCAACTATGTAATTTTAACCATAAAATAAAAATGAACTCCTGAACCTGATTTCCAGACCAGATTCATCCAGGCTATTCCATTTCCTTTTAATCCAGTGCTGATATTGGTAATGAGTTTAATTTCCTTCTCTTACTTTCCTTTATCCTATCCTGTAAGTAGGATCTGTAGACCCAAATCTCTCACATCTTTTTAAAAAGCTAAACAAATTAATCACTTTTTTTTTTCTCTTGCAAGGCAGTTTGTCATTCCCTAATAGTTTTAGCTTTTCAGTATATAAGTACAGATTCCCTTTCCAGAAGTGATCTGAATTACATGTAAATTTCCACAAGAGTTATTATTTTCCTGCACCTTCCCATCTGTACTCTGTTTGTACTAAGTTTGTGAAATATGCATCCCTGGATATATTTGAAAGACCTTTGGACATTTTCCTGGGCAATTGGTTATGGATGATCCTGTCTGAGCAGGGGGCTTGGACCAGACAACCTTCAGAGATTCCTTTCAACCTCAACCATGCCATGATACGAGGAAACCTCACTTGATGTTTCTAGTTGATGAATCTTGATGTTAGAAACTTGATGTTTCTAATACAAAATGTTATTTTCTATTTGGTTATACAGTTTCTTTTCTGAAAAACATTTTCACAAGCCTTGCATACTGCTGAGGTTCTTCTAACGGATCTGAAGTGCTGAAGATGACTTTTCCTATTTGGAAAGCAATAGGATACCACATTGCCCCTTTTCAACCTATACAGGACCACATAGTACACAGTAAACACATTACATATAAATCCTAAATTCCAAGTACTAATTCTGCTCTGTGTGTACTAATCTCCTTTTCAACACTTTGATTTCCAAGAACTACCCTTTCTTCCCTATGCTTAAGTAACTCTTCATATTAAAATCCAGAGAAGTTTGTTCAATGCTGTTGGGGAAATATTCACAGGTATACAATCCTGCATCACCTAAATGTATTTGCACCTGCATGTAGGAGGAACTACTGCAGATTTTGTCTAATTAACCTACCACTATTTTCAATGAAGCATACAGAGTTAGGAAACCTAAGTGTTAGATCTGGAGGCTAAAGACTAAGTGCTGAAAAACTTAGTCATATGTTTCAATATGATTGTGCAGACAAGACAACCAAGCTAGTTAACTAAGTTAATTTGTGAAGGTGACAAGCTATGCTTGTTTTCAAGACATGCTGTTTTCACTTACAGTCAACACTTACTGAGCCAGTCTCCTTCACTAGGAATCAGAGATAACATAAATGCATCTCCATAAACTCCGAGCAACTATGGTAAAAAATAACTACTTTTAATGCAAAACCAAGACCCAGCAAAATAGAAATATATAATGTAATATATTTTCTGTTAGGGAATAAACTTCATACCCAGTTGTTAAAACTACAGCAGCAAGTCCAAAAAATGTCCCAAAATATTTGAGAAATTCTCATGTCCAAGCAATCTGCATGGCTGTTTGTCTCTCTCTCAACAGGTTCTGCAGTGCTTTCCAGCCAAAGAAGGGAGACTGGTTAAACAAAATTAAGTCATCCATTTATTTTAAAGATTGACTCAATCTGTCAGTGGTCTATAAATCCAAAACACTAACTAAGAAGGCAATCTTTCATGGCTTTTATTGAGAATGGCCTTCTTCAGTAATAGTTTCTACCAAAAAACATTTAGGTCAATTAGCAAAAGCTTTTATGCAGAATCTTTCTAGTTGTGCTTCTCAATGTCCAGACAACCAAAACTGAAGTGTTAGGTTTTGAGTGGGACCCAAGTCTCAGCAAGACTCTCTAGATTAAGATTCTCTGACCTTCACATTTCCATGGTGATTCATACAGTACCTGCTTCCCCAATTCATTCTACTTAATTCTAATCTAGTTGTAATAATTTTAGAGTCAATCTTGACACCTCTTTGCCCTTTGAGGATTTCCTTTTCCTCATGATGCATCATAAAGCTAATAACTCTTCTGCAATACCACAGTTGCAAATACAGAAAAGCACTGTGAAGACAACAGATCTTTTATAGATAATGAATATATATCAAAAGTCCATAAGGAAATACTTCTGTAACTAAAATAAAAAACAGTAAAAAAGTACAATCTAGTCAATATATTCACATGTCCAGGAAGAACTTTTTATGGTACAGAAGAATAAAAAAGCAGATTATTAATTTTTTTTTTTTAATTACATGTCTCATCTAAACCTACTGGTACATTTTCATTAAATAAGGTAAATTCAGTATTTCTCAAAAGTTCCTCTCAACTATATAGAACACACAAAAAAAAATTCCTTTTTAGAGTGATGAAAAAATAATAATTGTGTCAAAAATAAGCAGTCTGAAATCAAAGTGGAGAAGTTTGTTAACAGAACAAGAAGAAGTCTTCTTCGCAGCAATGTTTATAACTCATCTTGTGGGGAAAAAATTGAACACCTGGGTTTGTATGTCTAGGCTAGCTAACCAAGTTGGATGAGAAGTTCAACAAGGTACAGTAAACAGAATACCAGCTGCTTAAATGAGTGTATTCTAGGGAAGAAAGAACAAAGACTGAATTCAGAAAGTTCTCTTCTATTGAATCTCTAAAAGTAATTAAATATGTTCTTTTCTCCTGCTTTCTAATTCAAGAATAATTTAAAGGATTTGTAATTACTTAAGGTTTCCACCCACTTATTCACCTCCATTACTATTGATTTAGCCTGAACAGAACAATTTCTGTTAAATTGTTACTAATTATTTCTTCATACTATGTTGATCTTGCTATCTTATTTACACGTTCATTCAGTACCTAGATAGGTAGAAATAATTTTGAGACAGCATAATGAAAAAAGGACAGATCTAATTACATATAATTGTACACAGTAGGAAAAACAACATTCACTATAGTCTCACAGTACTATTTCATCTGTTTCTCTTTCCTCAAGACTTACATTGCAATTGTTATTCTCACAAAAAATATCAACAGGCTTTACCTTTCTGATAGCCATAATTTTCAGATTGCTTTGTTTTGGTTTTCTTTTTTTTTCAGAAGAAGTAATTATATAATGGCTGACAAACCACTTAATAAAATATCAAAATAATTAGATTTTATTTTGTTACCAACAAGACAGCTGGAAATTCTAAAATAAACAAGTACACTGCCCATTAATTACACCCATTTTGGTCCCAAATATCCTAAGCCTGGTAAATTGCTGAGGGCTGACGTGATACGATAAAATAATGACATGTAATATCCATTTAATGACTTTATTTTCATCTTCAGTGTGATTATAGATGTAGTTTCCACATATGTGAAAAGTATTAAGGGACCGTTTGTTTGCCTGTCAGCACAGATAAGGGCCTGTGCTTCCAAGATGCACAGTATTACCCTAAATGAGCTTCAATTTGAAGAAGCACGTGGTAGGGAAGTGGGACAAGGATATGCTGATGAAATATAAGTCTTGCTAAAAGGGAACAATGGAGAAAAAGAAAAACAGACGGTTTAACATGCCCAGTGTTTAGGAAGTAGTAAGTATAGCATAAAAAGAAGGCTGTAAATCCAAACGTACAAAAGTAAACTAAAGGATCCCAACATGATTTCTTAAAAAACAAATACACACATACACAAAAAAAAAAAACCAAACCCTGAAAAACCCCAACAAAAAAAAACCCCTCACACTGGTTATACTTTGACAGCTCTTTGAAACCCAAGTGCTGAAACAAAAAGATAAACAATAAATTAAAACAAACACCATGCTGTAGGAGACTGTCATATCAATTTACAGAAGCCCAAGGGTACTTCCATGTATATCTACAAGTAGTTAATATAAATAACCTACTATACTTGAAAACAACTTGTTTTCTATATTATAGACAGCAGCCAGATAACATTATCAAAAATTTTTCATATTCTTTTCTAACTAGATGTTTTTTCTTTCACTTGAGAGAAACAATCCTCAACTTTCTCCATCAAAAAATAAGTGGTGCAATGAAATGCATAGAAAAATGCCCGTAATCCCTTTTCTTTGAGCAAACTTCTACATAGATGTAAAATTTAAACCAGATGAAACACAATACTGTATTTAAATTAATTTCTCAAAAAAAGATGTGTTGGAGGGAAGTTTTAGAATTATGAATCTTAAAGATGATTCTCTTTGTACATGGCAAAATGTGACAGCCAAAAAACAATGCTTTTAGAGGAATACTAATCCACAGAAGGCAGTAAAAAGCAGGTCAAGTGACATTTGGCTAAAAGAATAATTTAATTCTTACTTTTATTGAAGTTTTATGATATCACGATGAATAGTTTACAAGACCTATTTTGTCCATAAAATTACAATATAGAACCAAGAAAGCCCTGAGATGAGTTGGGGCATCCTAAGTAAGCTACAGTACTGACGCAGAGATTTGTAAAGCAATTTTTATTTAGTCATAATTTATACAGAGAAAACTTAGTAACAATACATGAACACATGCTCCAAAACCCCTTTGAACTTATGTGGTTTTATGCCAAACTCAGGATAACATCTCTCAAATGTCAGAAGTTCCCTTTATTCTGTACTCCTTAATTCCAAAAAAATCTTCATTCATGCTTTCCATTTCCAAGATCAGTTTAGTTACTTGACATAGTTTCATCTTGCAAAACAAAAGACTACAGTGCTGTAGCTGTTAGGATTACAACAGGAATCTAAGTAATGAAGAGATTTTTTCTAAGTGTTCTAAGTGTTCCAGGGCAATTCCACACTGAGTCCATTGGATTTCAAAGTCTGCTCAAGGAAAAGGAAAAACTGAGCAACAATTATGGCCAAAGTTGTCCTACTAAATACTGCTTCATCACATGACTTAAATTTAACAGATTAACTGTAGAAAACCAGTTTGGAGTACACCTGAGCTCTTTTCAGGGAGCTCTGTAGCCACTGTGTAGCACAAGAGGGAACACCTCTCTGGCATATTCTGACAAAGCAGACAAAAAGCAGGGCACCTGCCTCTCCTGTGCAATCAGCAACTGCTTTAGCATGTCCAGACCTGACATCTGATCAGGTTAAATAGGTTTAAAAGCAATGCTTGACTGTAAAAGAGTATATACCTTTAAATAAATTTTGGATGCTCTAAGTGTCAAAACGAAACACCTACATGGGCACTCAGGCAACTCCTCTAAACAAGTCTTTTAAAAATTAAAGCATTTCATGTGCAATATTCTTATGCGTATCCATTTAACATGACAATCTTAAATGAATATCTGGAGCTTGAGCAGTTTTGAATGACCAAGATATCCTGATGTGCTGGCCTTAAACTGGCGAACAACTAGATCTTGGTAGATCTTAAGGCAAAAAAAAGTGCCTTAAGCGACTGCCTTAAGTTGACCTTAAGGCAGTTAGGATTTGAAAACATATGTATATAGGAAAAGACTCAGGAGTCTACCACAAAAAACGACTTGAAATTAGATGAAAGAAAACCAAACCATGTTTGACAGCAGTTCAAATCAATATCCCATTTTCAGCTGTTAATTTCCTAGTAACTGTGTCTTATTTTCCTCCACATGTGTTCTATCGAAAATGTCAGTCACACTGGGATAGTGAAAGACTTCTGATCTATTAACATGCAGATTTTATGAAAAACATGAAGTCCTACTGTCTTAGGACTTACTTTACAATATTTTTTAAAATTACTTCTTTTCTCATTATGGCAGAACGGAAGTAAGAATTAAGGACAGTTGGTATTAATTTTTACTGAAAAATATTTTATAAAATTTTATAGCTATTAAGACAAAAAAAGTATGTCATTCAGACTTAGAAGAGATGCACAGTAGTTTATTTAGAAAAGCCTTACTGATGGGAGAAGCTGATTATTGAGAAAACAAGCCACAGGTACACATCACAGATATCAGGTGAACAAGCATTCACCATACAAGTGTCATGTCTTAGGGAACAAATTCTACTTCATTTTAAGTACACAAATGGCCCACCTACATAGCCATAAAAACTTCAATAGGAATGATTTATGTGACTAGACTTGCACTAAAAACTACAGAAAAAGGATCTGAAGTGTAGCTTTAGAAAAGGAGGAGGAGAGATACTGTAATTTTCCTAGCCAGGTTGCTGTGCATAGCACAAGAGAGCTGAAGCTGTAATGTGGATGCATGGGTGCACATCCAAGCATGCTTTTCAATTACTTGTATCCTGTAACAATCAGACCATGATTTTATAAACACAGTTAATATAATAATAAAGAAGTCACAATAGCAACTTCTATATTGGCAAAAAATATTGATTGCATAATTAAAAAAATTAAGTACAGTATTACAAAATAAATGGGTACTAGTAGCAAGTGACATTTTAAATTTTATTACACTCTCAAGAGGACCCAATTAGAAATAACTTTCCCATTTTTTCCTTTAAATACAGCTAGTAGTTTCTCAACACTGTGTAAGCAACTGTAAGGGCTGATTGGGATTTTGAAGTCTGCCACACAGAAACTGTAAGAGTAAAAGGAAATCAATGTTACAAAATGAATCATGACAGATGAAGAGAAGTGAGGCACAGAGGAAAAGGTCAGTTACTGTGAAACTGATAATGCTAATAAACTAGTCAGTGGTAACCATCCTTATCATTTCTACTGATTATTCTTCAGACTGCCACAGTGATGTCAAACCACACAAAAGAGCATTTATACCATCATTTCATTGATTAAAATCCTGTGGGAGAAAATTCTCATCTGAAATAATTTAATTGACTTTGACAACTTGCAAAAAAACCCTCTCTGGATTACAAGTCACATCTTCACTAGACTAGAAATTTCTCATACTTTAGACTCTTAGCTTGTTTTCTCTCTTCCATATTCAGATGCTGTAGATGGAATGGATGCTACTTTGGTTTTGTATCCCCAAATGGGATGGAAGGTGGTGTAAAAATACTCAATAGAAATGAAAAGCAGAGCCAGTGTGAAATGCTCTCTTCTTCACTGCCCACATGTATTAAACATAATTTCAATGGTATATTTTGTGTGAGTCTATGTGTCTGTGAGGAGGAAGACACAGTAATCACTCCTCAATAAAGAGGCAATTTGCAACCCAATAAGCTTAATGGCTCTCCTGGGAGATATGCTCTTTTACCCAACCTGTCTAAAATATTGGGCTGGACAAACAGCTTGAGAGCAGTCATGGCAGTAAAATTATAGAGAACATATTTCATGTCACTATCATTAAGACATAATTATACTGATGTCCTGGTAAACAGATATTTGGACAGGAAAGGAATTAACTACCTTATAAGAAATAATCAGATAAACACTATCTCTGCTTAAGTTCTGAAATCCAGTATATAAATCTAAGAAAACTGAAACTTGAAGAAACTTTTGGGATACCCTTACACTCACGTGAAAGAGCTCTCCAGTTTTGGAACAGGTTAATACATCTGTTATAGGCCATGGCTGCTCTGCCATATTAGGTGATTTTCACTTACAGTTTTTCTTATTTTTCACTTACAAACACTCTGAAAGTGTTCTTTTAAAAAGTACTAACTTCTAACTTCTGAGGACTCAGAGCTGCAATGAAAAATAAGGCTTAAGTTAAAAAAAAAGTGACAATCACACATAAAAAAATCTGCCAATCCCTTCCAAATTATGTATGAAAGTTAGTGTGCAGATAGTACAGCTACATGTGGCATTTTATCGGCAGATGAAAGTTTAAAAGCTCATGTGACTTATCCTCGGTGTCCTTCTTTCCAATCAATAGGTAAAACAAGAAGCTGCTGCAAATGGTTCTTTGGCAAAAATAAATGAAAAATAGGATAGTGATATCTATCTCTACACCACCATTTTAAACCACAGAGCAATTAAAATTATTAGGACTGCAAGAAACTGCACTTTAAAAAGAAAACTTAATTTTTAAAGCTTCCCCATGCAAAGACAGATTACAAATAATTTACAAACAAAGAGTTATCAGAAAAAGAAAAGGATCTTACAACATTAGCCACAAGCCAGAATGCAAACTCCACTGAAAAAAAAATCACACAGAATCACAAAATATTCTGAGTTGGAAAGGACCCACCAGGACTGAGTCCCTACCCTTGACTGCATAGTCACGGATGGAACTCATGACCTTGGTGTTATTAACACCAAATCCTTTATATTCCTTTTGTTGCCAATAAGGTACTGGAATTGCACTCCTTATAAAGAAGAAATCATATCAAAAGCCCTTAAATCCATGTGAGATTTTGTGCTGCACAAAGGACAGACTCTATCTAATGGGCAAAGCATGAAAGTAAAATTCCTTGGCAGTAACCCAGCACTCTTATTTTTCTTCTGTGTGGCTTTTAGGCAACAAACATGCAGCAGAGTGCAGAAGGGCATCCACCACCTGTACTTAATAATCTTATCAACAAAAGTAAGTGAAGTTTTAAGGTACTATTACCAGCATTCAGAATTCTCAGAAGTTTTATACAAGCTTTATAGAGACAAACCAAAGTCATTGAACAGCTAGTTATGTAAAAAGCAGTTATCAATGTTCAAGGAACAGTACAATAGATCAAGACATAAAACAAAGAGTTAATGTCACAATATCAAGTCATTTCAATATCTGACTAATAACTGAATAAGAGCTTTTCTCCACCTCCTGCAAACTTAACATTCAGGAAATAGTATTTCATAGAAAGCAAGTCAAAGACTAAATTTTACTTCAGTGGACTTAACAAAAGACTAAAATGATAGGTTTGCTCTACTAAGATGAAAGGAATTATGGAAATTTTGTTTTGTCACAGGAAGAAGCTTCAGAAGGCATTTTTTCTTTGAAGTCAGTTAAATTCCTCCAACAAATTGAGACTAAACATATAAAGGTAAGCCAGAGGTGCACCCCCAAGCAAGATAAAATTTGCAAGCTGTATTCACAATGATATGTACTAGTCACAGATATTCCCCCCCAAAATGCTGGTATAATTGATTCAACTGAATAAATTAAATTAATATTTGTCTCACTACCAGTGCAGCAAGCAGTCTGTTTTGCATCTTTTTCCTGGCAGTCATTACATATTAGAAATAGCTATTAAAATCTGCTCTTGGTTAACCACTTTATTTGTTTCTTTACTGTGATCAGGCAGAGTATACAATCTGTCAGCTAATACGAACCAAACTGGCTTTTTTTCCTGCAAGAGAGATGGTTCTAATCTTCCTCCGTATAGCTATCATTTATCTTGTTCTGCTCCATTTGATGAGCAGAAACTAATAAGGATATAGAATTTTTACCAGAGAGCATTTATTTCCCAGAATTAAGCCCAGATCACCTAAGGGGCAAAACAATTTATGTAAGGCTTCAAGACAAATGCATTAGTGATGTCGTAAGCGCTACTAGTATCTTGTCAATAGAAAACAAATCTAGCTATTTCCCACCCCAAAGGGAAACAGATGGTAGTAATCTGGAAAGGCAAAACTTGCTTACATTTTACTTCATGAGGAAGAATGGGAACAATTGGTTTCATTTTAATAGAACTAAAAAAAAAGTATTTTTGACTAAATTTCACTGAAAACTTTGGGGAGTAGAAGGTTAGTGATTTACAAGACTCTGAAGAAAATGACTCAGTGTCTGAGACATTAAGAGAAATTAAATTTTTCAGGTATCATCATAGAGGTGGTTGATCTTTTACTAACAAAGATAAGGTGACAAATCTGTAGATGGAAAAATGTCATCACAAAAAGTTTTATTAGGCACAAGAAGAACTGCAGAAACCTGTGTCAGTACTTTCATTTTTTTATCAATGGAAGTGAAGAAGCAGGAAAAAAATTTTCTTGTTCAGAAACTCACTGGCATTTTAACATTAGCCATTTTTCCTGCCAAGAGTCAAAACATAGCACACATATGCATTTCAAGCACCACTTCATTTTAAGATCAACTGGTAAATAATTTATAGCATTTTAACTGAGTAATGCATTAGTTGAATTTACTAAGGAGAAAAAAAAAAAAAAAAAAAAAAAAAAAAAAAAAAAAAAAAGAACAGAACCCCAAAATTGTATTTGTAAATATAATCCTCTTTAAATGAAAGAGATGTCATCTCCCCCCTGCCCTTACTCATACTCTCTTTTTCATTCCTACCTATAGCTCATTACTCAAGAAGAATCCCAGAATAAAGGACCAGGACATGTGCAAGAACAAAAAATAGGCTTATGAGGTTCAGGGCCAGGATTTGGACATGATGATCCTGATAGCTCCATTTCACTCAGCATATTCTATGATTCTATGAATTCCTTTTACCTGTTTAAGATGGAGTACTAAGACTGAACCTACTAGGTATCAAAAAGACTTTAATGTTTTTGTTTTTCAAAAGTTTTGGTTTTTCCTCATCCAATTTCCATTAGCATTTTGCATTTGTCTTTAAGAATGTGGTCCAGTGTCTAGTTTCTAATAAAACCTCTACTGACCTATCTTAATATTATCTGTACTTTCTTAATATATTTTTAATTCTAAGGAATTGAAAACTAGGAGAGGAGGTCAGAGGAGACCTATAAGCTGTCTGATAAATAAATCAGGTTTTCCTCATCTCTCACTCACAAAATTATCAGTATCTGTAGTAAAGGAAGTCCAGCAAAGTGCTATGTATAGAATATAAGATTCAGTTCAAATATCACAAACCCAATAAGTTAAGGAAGGTGTACATTTGTATAGAAACATTATCTTCTTAAATATGCAGATACAAATACTGCTTGTACTTTATCTCTGCTAAATGTGTAATCTAATTTTTCACTTGAAGATATGTTTAAAATGCTTCAGTTGTCTCTTTTACTATACATCCTGTCACATATCCATAGCAACTTCACTAGAAGTTTCTTAAGAAGGAAGAACTTCAAAAACTACTAGAGGGTTACCTAGATTATCAAACAGAATCCAATAAGAAACACACTTAAAACTCCTGCTGGAAGGTTCAAACTTATTTCTTACTGGGCAAACACAAATGTTACAATTTCTTTGTACATTTTCAAAAAGACATTGAGGTGAAAAGCAAACACCAGTAATAAACAGCTGTGTAACTGAAGTTAAAACATCTTCTTTTCAGATACACATGAGTGTCTGGATATAAACTGAAATGTAGTCCTGTTCCATCTCTTATAATAGGTCTATATTTTAAAATTGGTTTTATGTCTTTATTTCAGAGAAAAAAAAAAGGATATAATTTAGTCAAATGATATGGTCAATTAATAAGCATCTACAGAGTACTTCCATACATTCATTTCAGATTTAAGGACAAAGTGTTAAACATAAAAACTGCCTTGTTACTTTAATTTATTGCCATTCAAAGCAAACCTCTTAAGGCAATACAATCCTGGCAGGAAGGTAAAGTAATCATGCTATGGTCTGCACCTAACCAAGAGCTGACAGTGTAGAGGAAAGAAAACATATGATATTAAGTTGCATTTATCTATGCTTTCAGGGAGTTTTTGATACTTTTCTCCAAAACCAGATACTTTTGTCACACACTTTTTGTAACATTAAATTACATTCTAATGATATTAATATTACATTAACATAACATTAATATCACATTAGTATATATGATGAAATAATATCCTGAAGAATTTTCTTACAAAACTGAGAGCTTTACTGCCATTTATAGATATAGCAAACACTCACTGGAAGTTTCACTTCAATCTGATTCATGAATGTATGTGACATGGCTTGTGCACACAGTGTACAATGCATATATGTTACTCCACAGGCAAGAGCTGAAGAACATGAAAACAAAGCATACTTGAATGCCATTTTCAGAAGTGGAAATCTTATGATTTATAATTTGAATGAGCTAAATAAGATGTTTCTTCTGATAAAGATACGTTAGGCATTTCCATGTTGTGTCAAAAGAAAATTTCACTTACAGAAGAAAATGTTATATAATTTGTATCTATGAAAAAGCAGACTGTGCCTTACTGAACTAGAGGATGAGTTTCCCTAGCAATGTTTTATACTATCTGCCCACTTATTCCACAATTTTAACTAATTGAGGAAGAAATGCCTTTAGTTTTTATTTCCTTTATTAATTTGCATCACTGTCAAAACTTCAAAAGAAGCTGTTAAAAGAAAGCAGGGTTGGTGGGGGTGGAGTGTCGGGGGGTGGGCAGGGAAAGACCATGAAAGAGAATGGAAAAGAAAAGAAAAAGAAAGAAAAAGAAAGGAAAAGAAAGGAAAAGAAAAGAAAAGAAAAGAAAAGAAAAGAAAAGAAAAGAAAAGAAAAGAAAAGAAAAGAAAAGAAAAGAAAAGAAAGGAAAAGAAAGGAAAAGAAAGGAAAAGAAAAGAAAAGAAAAGAAAAGAAAAGAAAAGAAAAGAAAAGAAAAGAAAAGAAAAGAAAAGAAAAGAAAAGAAAAGAAAAGAAAAGAAAAGAAAAGAAAAGAAAAGAAAAAAAAAGAATCCACTGAAATACAGAACTATAGAGGATTTTCCATACCACCATCTGGACATATGTAAAATAGGATAATATAGTTTTATCATGATGCAGAATACACCTAGATGATGTTAGGGACAACAAAAGAATGAAAATATTTTAAAAAGCAAGGAAAGATTGCCATGGATTTTCAGGGAAAAAAGAAAAAAAGTACTACCACTGCATTGTCAAAACACAGCAAAAGAAGCCCTTACTTTTCTAGATTTACTTGAGCTTTACTTTTTTTTTTTTTTAACCAAGGAGTATAGAATCTTTTCCATGCTCACACAAGGCACATACAGTGAGCAAGTCTATAAACTCTCAAAGACTAACTGCTGTGAAAGCATATCTATGACTGTTTCCTGGCTATCCAATATTACCTGGGGAAAAGAATGCACTTTAGAGTCTAACATAATAAAATAGGAAGAGAGGAGGGACGGCAGCAGACTGGGATTGAGACTATCCAGAGACTCATGCTGTAGACAGGTTATAATAAAACACTTTTATTATTGGTAAATACAAGATCTGTCAGAAGTATATTATTTTTCTAGCATGTTTATTTTCTTACAAGTTTAGTGGATCCCATCAAGGATTAATTTGGGGGACTGTATTTGATGCCTAAAAGCAATGATGCTTTCCCACTGAGAAGACTATCTTTTTGTCTGGTAAGAAATTCTCCTGCTGGTAAGGAAAAAAAAACTCCAAAAGTCCACCAGAAAAACTCTCCAAATCACTCTGACTGCAACCCCCAAAAAACAGTAAATAAATGACATGCCCTAAGCACGAACTACTTTCTTTTGTTACCAGCACTTTCAGTGATTCTTGGCTCCTCCTGTATAACTTATTCTTAAAAGTTACACTTCTCAAGAATTTCAATCCTCCAATCTGACACTGAAAGACTGGCAGACTTGACCTGCTGTAATCTCAAAGCAATAATTTTTTAATGTGTTTTGCTTAAATAATGGTTATAACTTAGTACTGTAATTCTGATTTCAACTGACTTATGTATGTGCTACTGCTGGACATGTAATTCTACATAAAGTGTTGTCGTGGTTTGACATGGAAGTGATTTTTTTTTTCAAGAAGTTGGGTCAAACCAATCAGTGGTCAAGTTTGGCTATTGGCACCTGAAGTGACCACTGAAGATAGGGATACGCCTCTGAGAACACAGGGGGTTAAAAGCAAGAACTCCCAAGAGCTCGCTCTCTTTGGTTCCGGTCAGGGTGCTGTGCAGACCTCCCCTGCCCAGCCATGGGGCTGGGTGGGGGAGGGGTAGCCATGAGGCCTGGTCGAGGTGAGCCGAGGGGTAGAAGGACTGGAACCGAGCCAGCTCTTGTGGACGGAAGGGTGGAAAGAAGCGGAGATGTCTTTGTCATTCCCCCCCCCAGAGGGAAGAGATAGAGAGTCCGGATGGCACCTGTAACTTTGCCGGCGCGGAGGAGAAGGGCAGGGGGGGGAAGGCGCCCAGCCTTGGCCTTGGGAGTCGGCTGCTGGGCAGAAATATCAGCCGTCCAGAGAGTCTAAGCTTTTAACCCTTTCCTGAGAAATGAAGGCTTTGTGAAATATTACTCCTCCTTGATTTGAAGTAGAAGAGAGACAGTCTGGGATCCGAGATGATGGAAAAAGAAATTTTTGAGTTGGAAAGAGATGATGGAGTGGCTTGTGGCTGGACTTCTCTTGTTAGCCATAGACTGAACCAAATTCTCCTAACAGAAGCTGCACTTAGGGTGGTGCGTTGGTGTGCCAGGAGACCTGTTTCAGTGATCACCAGCAGAGGAGTAAAGAGAAGGTGTGGAGAAGCCCTCTATCTTCAAGGAAGAAGAAGAGGAGAAGAGGACCTCTGTTCTTGGACCCTCAGCCCCAGGGGAAAATGGGGGGGACTGTAGTCCCAAAATGAGAAACTGAACTGTTGTCTCTTTTGGTCCACGGCAAAGCATCCTTAAAGGAGCCCTATGAGCAGTCTGTCCATGCACGGTGGTGAGAGCACTGTGACATGGAAAGGAAAGTGTCACCATGGCAAATTTTCTTCGGGCGATTGCCATGTGTGACATGGAAACACAAGGGTGGCAATTGTGTTTCCTGGGGGGGTCTGTGGCACAGGAGAGACTCCTGTCTCCCTTGAAAGACTGAGTATTCGAATATCTGAAGGGTAGCAACTTGATCAGGATCCTGGGTGGTGTCTCACTGTTGAGTTTGTTTAGGAATTAGGTGGGAGGAGGAGGGGTGTTTTAGAAAGTCTTCATCCAGGATTTAGTGTTTGTAGTGTTTATAGTAGTAGTAGTTTAATAAAGTTCTTTCCTTAGTTACTAAGTTTGGGCCTGCTCTGCTCTGTTCCTGATCACATCTCACAGCAATTATTTTAAAAAGTATATTTTCATGGAGGCGCTGGCATCGTGCCAGTATCAAACCATGACAAGTGTAGGAGAAATGTATCTGCTAATACAGCAATATATATTACAAAACTTCCAAAATATACAGGAGATTGAACAATTCTTTTTCAGGTAACTTATTCCCACAAACAAGATTCTTGCTTTGTATTTGCACTCTGACAGGCAGGACACACGGAGGCTTTAATTCCCAATTCCTTTTTCCAAACCTTGTGATGTTATTTCTGTATCATTATCACTTAACATACTTCTAAAGTCTGTCTGACAGCTGTCAGTTAAAAGTTAGACCAAGTCACATCTTGTTTCAACAGATCGCTGCTGTGCATGTGGTGCTCAGTACAAGTGCAGACATCAAGTAACTGCTCATAATTCTCAGTCTGGGAAGAAAGAGAGGTAAGAAAATCCTCCCTCACAGGATCCACAAAATACAGTGAGCCATAGCCTGCTTTTGTGGGGGTTAGAGAATCATAAAATCACTTGGATTCAACCTAGCAGTCTTGCTCAGAACAGCTATGTGATCAGACCAGGAGGCCAGGCTGCTGAGGGCTTTTATCCTGCCAGGACTTGAAAACCTCTAAGGATGGAAGCATCACTGAGCCTCTGCTCCCCCACTGGACTGGCCTTGCAGGGGAAAAGGTTTCTCCTTACACTCAGTCTGCACTGCTCCCCATATCCTTTTTCAATGTATACCCATTACATCTTGCACTTTCTGGCTATACTTTCTTGATTACTCACAGTTGGTGGGGGGCTGCCCTCAGGTGCTGCTCCCCAGAAGGCTTCTCATTCCAGGCTAAGTAAGCACATCTCACTTGGCCTTCTTGCAAGAATTGCTACATCCCTTGGCCATCTTGGTCGTCTGCTGCAAAAGCTGCTCTTTTTCACCTACATTATTCTTGCACTGGGGAAGATGGGGTACAAAAAGTGGATGCAGTCTTTAAATGGATTTAACAAAGCACTGAACAGAAGACAACAGAAAATTCTGTCAACCTACTGGCTTCACTACAGCTTAAAAAGCCCTCATTTGTCCTTTTGACTCTCTCTTCTGTCAGGGTACACTGCTGACTTATGCCCTAGTTACTGTCTTCCAGTGTCCCCTGAATCTCTACAGAATTGCTCCCATTTTTCAGCTCCCAGTCTGTGTTGTGGCCAAGGACACTTATCTGACACTTAAATCATGTCAGCTTTCCTGAACTCCTTTACCCTTCAAAGCTCCTATGGCACCTCGCCTACCAGTTTCCCAAGCAAGATGAAATCCTCTCTCCCAGTCTCCAAGGTCTGCAACTCATCTTGCTACAATCAAGTCTGACTGTAATATTACAGTTATCCCTCATGTGTAAATAACAAATTCAGCTGTGCATGATGGCCCTTGGATGGCCCACCTAGTACATACATACCTGTATCAAGCAGTTATTCCTCACATTTTGCAGAAATGTACTCAATTGTTTATGTCTTCCTATTTATGGCACTTTCAGCAGATTTTAGGGAGACTACAGTCTCATGAGAATCAGTTAGTAATCCAGAGACTTTCTTCAGTTGTTTAAAAGAACAGCTTGTTTTTTCTTCATGTATTTTTTCACTCAGATTGGTGACCTGCAGCATGCTCCCTCCACAGTGTCATGTTTTGTGGACTCTCCTTTGATCTTAACTCACAAGCTACACCTTCTCATCATGGGCATCACTACTTCCTCTCTTTCCTTCCTGTCTTTTGTGAAGAGCTAATACCTCTCTGTTAGAGATTTCAAGTTGCATGAGCTGTCCTACCATATCTCAGTTATTCCCATGATATTGCAGTACTGTGCCCAGAGGCAGCTCTTGTTCTTCGTGCTTGTTTCTCAGGCTTTGTACATCTGTACTTGAGCATGTACAGGCTTCCTTTCTCCAGAACCATCAACACTGCAGAAAATCCCAGCACACTGTCTCATAAAAGCTTCTGCAAGGACTAGATACATTCTAGGCTTCTTTATTAAATATCTGCTGCAACAGCAAAATGCTGCTATTGTGCAGTAGAAAGGTGTAGTAGAAACACCTTTTTTTAGGACGGCAGAACGTGATTAATTTTTTGATTTGGAGAAAATACAGAGGTTTTTCCTTTTCTGGAGTCTGGGGCTTTTTTTTCAAAACCAGAGTAAAGTGCTCTGCAATAGCTTAGAGAATTCTTTGTGCTCTATTTACTACCCTATTTACTTCATTTCTCTAGACAGGCCCTTATGAAACACAATTTTCTCTTCCATTCTCTGACTCTGAATCAGTGCTTCTCTCCTCACGGCTTTTTTGTAAAGTTTTCCCAGAAATGCATCTAGGTGAAAACTTGACTGGCTTGACAACATCAAGAGATGGACTTAAACCTTAGGTCTGATTGTTATACATAAAGATATTAAAACAAATCAGTCTTTCCATCCATGCCTTTCCATCTATCATTTCATAATAGAGAAAAGAGTGATACAACAAAATTACACAGTAGTCTTCAATTCAGATCTCATTATTAATGATGAAGCTAATACAAGAGAGTAAAAAAGGTCAGTTAATAAAGGACTCAGTGTATCACCAATTATTTGTGGAGTTCCAATTTAAAAAAATCTTCTAATTAAGTAATAGAACACTTATACACTGAGATACACCTGAAAAGAGTTATGAAGTGTTGCATCCTGGGTTTGGGTTCAAATTATGGGTTTTTTCTTTGTTAGTTTTCCAGTTCTCTGTACCCTCGTGCATCCCCCGGGTTTTCCCCTACTCTTGCGGTTTCCATGCCTGTCTCCCCGTTCTCGCAGTCCCACTCGCCCCAAAGCCCCGTGTCTGCCCCTGCTGTGTTCCCATTGGTCGCTGTAGTACACGTCATCACTACGATGTCTGCACCCATTGGGTGGGAGGGCTCCCCGTCCGTCCTGTCCCTTCCCTATTTCATGCCACTCCTCGGCATGCTCGAGGCCATTTGCGTCCCTGCGGAGTTGGGAGTGGGCTGCAGCTTTTTCCACTGCAGCTCTCGCAGCCAATAAAGCATCCAGCCGCCACGTGGATGGATTTGGACGAATTCCCTGCCTCTTTGTTTCTTCCCTCGCGCTGACGGTGAAGCGCGGCCAACAGCCCACCCCGGAGCGCGGCAGCAAAAGCGCCCGGAAACTGCGGCGAGCCCCGGCCCCGACGAAAAGCTGAGACACCCAAGCAGGGCATTCGAGAGCTGACCGGGGCCAAGAAAAGTAACGCGCAGCCGCGAGTAGCGCCCAATGTCAGGGCCACAGCCAGCGCAAGGCTGCGGAGCAGGCAGAGAGTCACCACAGAGCACCCGGGAGCCGCGCAGAGAGAGCGCCACTGCCAAGACGAGCGAGCGCAATCCGCGCCGAAAACTGCCGCCACCACTGCAGGGTCGCTGTCCACGATGGAAAAGTGCTCCGTGCTGGACTAAAAACAGGAGCAAGAGGCCCCCCGAAGTAAGTCAGTGACGTCTCTGCCACCCACAGGAAAACACGCTGTGTTTTCCCGCGTGGGACTGGAAGCGCAACCATTCACGGCTACGGAAAGCCGAAGAACAGACGCTTCCCGGGAAAGAATACCCTGATAGCAGCTTTTATTTACAAAGATTCCGGTTTGGTGAGTAATTAGGCGCGGGGAGTACCCGGCTAATACTTCACGTGGGTGGGCTCTGACACATTTCCGGGGGTACGGATCATGCAGCACACAGCGTGTGCGGCGGGCCGCCGGGGTCTTTCGCGTTTTTTGCTTTTTTTTCTTTCGCTTTTTCTGCACCAGGGGTGAGGCTGTGGGTAGAAACAGCATGGGGACCACGCTATCTACCCAACGAAGGGAATTCTATACCCAAATTAAGGGGATTTTATAGGTAAAACGTCCCTACCCCAAAAATTTAGTCAAGCAGTTTGTACGATGGCTCTGCTTTTCCTTTCTACGTGTAACCGCGGAGGATGCTTACAGAACAGAGTTCTGGGAGCAAGTAGGAGCCAGGTTAGCAGAGGGAATCGACAGGGATCCCTCTGTGAAAGACTGCTTCCCAAAGCTCCATTTGCTGATCTCGGAGGTTGTAAAAGCGGGGTCCACGCGAGAAGCAGGCAGGGAAAGGAAAGAGCCATTGGGCAGAACTGTTGTTTCCCCTGAATCCATTTCCCCATCCTCTCCTACCCCTTTTTCCCCTAAACCGGGTAGGCAGAGGGGACTACTCCACCGCTCTGAGGCGCAGGGCAGCTCCACAGACATGGACCGTGCTCCTGGCTCCCCCGAGCCATCCCGGCACCCCCGCCTTAGTGAAACTAGCTGCTCTGCTGAGGAACTAACCCCAAACCCCTTTTTCAATCTTTTTTTCCCGGTTAGAAATCCTAGTTCTGGTGCTACCCCGCACTGCTCTGCTCCCCTGAATCCTTTCCTTTGTCCCCCTGAGGAAGCCGCTGCCACTTGGCTAGGGTCTCTGTCTTCCCAAGATGGAGGGCGGCCACGTGGAGGGGTTTCTTCTTCCCATAATCCCTTTGTCCCCTTTGTTCCCGGTATCCCCACCTTTGACCCCACCCCCTCCTGCTTCCCTGTGGGTGTGGGCACCGCCCACTCCAGGCATCGGGTTGCCACCCCTCCCCCTGTTCCCCCTCAGGTGGGCATTCCCTTCTTCCATATCCTGCCTGCTGCAACATCAGCCTGACCCTCAGCCGACAGGGAGGGCTCTGTCACCTCTGCCCCGCTGTCCCAGGGAGAAGATTCTCCCCGCCCTGTCCACCCTGTCCCTCATACCCCGCCCCCATGTCCTCCCGCTCCTCAGATACCCGGGGGGAGGGGAGGAGAGGGGAGGGGAGGGGACGGGGCCCAATCTATGAAGTCGAGCAGTTGCTCCGCACTCCAGCCTCCTACACCAGGGGAGGGGAAAACCCTACATGGACACCCCTTCCCTATGAATCCATAAAAGAGGTCTGCAAAACATCACGTGATTTTGGACAAAAAAGCCCCCTTTTTAAAGGCATTTTAAAAGCGACTTTAACGTCTAGAACCATAGTGCCAGCAGACCTTAAGTGTCTGTTTAGCTGCCTGCTTCTCCCATCAGAATACAGCCTGTGGGAGAGGAGGTGGAAGAAACTGGCAGCAGACCTGCTTCCCGAAATCCGAGAAAGGCCTTACAGCCTGGATTTCGCGGAAGAACCAATCAATCACTTGGGACCATCTCATGGGTGAAGGAGAATGGAGTGAAGGGCAACTTCAAGCTCGGGAATTCCAATGGCTGTGCTGGACATGTCCAGGGGTGCAGCAGAGCGTGCGTTCCTGGGCATGCCCACCAAGGACCCAATGGTTCCCTATACAGCGATTAAACAAGGTGTCGCAGAGCCTTTTGTAGATTTCGTGGACCGGGTCTGGGCAGCAGTCGAGAGACGGGTGGAGTGACCTGAACACCGAGACGGGCTAGTCCTAGAAGTGGTGCACATGAACACCAACACCATGTGCAAAAGGATCATCCTGTCGCTGCCAGCCTCACCAGCGCCGACCCTCGACCAAATCATCGAGGAGTGCACCCTGAATTCGCACCTGATAGAGGAGGAGGCCCCAGAGAGACCTAAAGACAAGCTGGTCACATCTGCTGCTGCTCCTCCAAGGAACTCAGCTCCGAAGCGACTTCCATCCACACGCCGGTGCTTTCACTGCCATCAGGAGGGACATTTTCAGGATCGCTGCCCACTTCTAAGGACTATACCACCCAGGGCTGCGGGAGGAGGGAGGGGGGATTGGAACCCCACAATCCCAAAAAACTAGGAAAGGAACGCGCACTTGCCTCGTGTGCTGATAAAAATGAGGCAAGTCGTGGTGCCACGAGAGGAGCCGCGATACACCATCTAGTCCCATCTGTAAGCGGCTGCCTCTCAACTACTGACATCAGGGAGCCTTATTGGCTCCGACTCACCAATTCTGTCCACTTTCGTTCCCAGGACTGGCATTTCTTCATAGCAGATGCACAGCTTCTATCACACACCTGCCGCTGTGAAACCAGGAGGAAGGAGGACCTTCTGAACTGCAGGTACCTTGTGGTCGGAGACACAAAAAGCACCCCACTGGAGATAGAGGTTCCTCCAGTAATTTCCACCCTTAATCCGAGGCTCTTCTATCTCGTGGCACGCTGTGTCCATCCCCCCCTCTTCCTGCCTAAGGGCCAGGTTATTGCACAGGCAATTCCTATTCCTCGTGCTCTGTGTAATGACCTGGAACTCTCAGTCTTTTATGCTGGGAAGTTGGGAGAGGAAAAACCCCTCGTATGGTGTAAACTCAAGTGCGAGGGGCATTCTGCATACCTTCAGGGGATGTTGGACACAGGGACAGACGTGACGGTCATCCCACCACGCAAGTGGCCGTCACACTGGGAGCTGCAAAGTGTGGCCATGCCAGTCTTAGGACTAGGCGGGCCCCAGCCAGCAAAGCAATCAAAAAATATTATCCAAATTAAGGGTCTGAATGGACTGCTAGCCTCAGTACATCCGTTTGTGATCGATTGTAAATTTACACTGTGGGGGGGAGACACCATGTCCCAGTGGGGAGCCAAATTGGAATTTCCGGCCCCCCAACATTTTTAGGTGCGGCCACTGAGGAGCGCCCCACACAGAAATTAACATGACTCACAGATAAGCCTGTCTGGGTGGAGCAGTGGCCGCTAAGTAAACAAAAACTACTGGCGCTCACAAAACTAGTGGAGGAGGAATTGGCAAAGGGACATATAGTCGAAACTAACAGCCCCTGGAACTCTCCGGTGTTTGTAATTAAAAAACCAGGGAAGGACAGGTGGCGACTCCTCCATGATCTAAGGAAAATTAATGAAGCCATAGAAAATCTGGGCTCTCTCCAACCGGGTATGCCATCTCCATCTATGCTACCCCAAAATTATAATTTGGCTGTAATTGACATTAAGGATTGCTTCTTTCAAATCCCGCTCCATCCAGATGATGCTCCCCGTTTTGCCTTCTCTGTACCCTCCATCAACAGAGAAGCCCCTATGAAGCGCTACCACTGGACAGTACTACCTCAGGGGCTAAAATGTTCCCCCACTATATGCCAGTGGTATGTCGCCAGAGTTCTGTCCCCAATGCGTGCCAAGTGGACATCCTGTATTTTCTATCATTACATGGATGACGTGCTGATTTGTGCCCCTGACAGCGAGGTCCTACAAGCAGCTCTGGAGGACACTGTTAGGGCCTTGTCGGTGGCCGGATTCGAACTACAAAAAGAGAAGGTACATTTACTGCCACCCTGGAAGTACCTGGGCCTAGAAATTAATAACCGAACGATTAGGCCTCAACAAATTCAGATAAGTGACAACACCAAGACGCTGAATGACATCCAGCGCTTGTGCGGATCGCTAAATTGGATCAGGCCATGGCTGGGACTCACCACGAGAGAACTATCCCCTCTTTTTGACTTGTTAGCAGAAAGGGAGGGGGATGAGGGTTTAAGTTCCCCAAGAGTCCTGACCCAGGAGGCCAGAGCCGCACTCAAGAAGGTCCAAACCACCATCGCGAGTAGGCAATCCATCGCTGTCAACCAGGGCTGCCTTTCCACTTCATCATCTTAGGTGAGTTACACCATTTATATGGTATAATATTCCAGTGGGACAAGGGCCAACAGGACCCCCTCTTGATAATAGAGTGGGTGTTCCTTGGCCACAGACAGTCCAAATGTATCACCAGGCCACAAGAGCTGATGGCGCAGCTCATAATACGGGCCAGGGCTCGTCTGCAAGTACTAGTGGGCTGTGACTTCACATGTATCCACCTCTCCATCAAAACATCCACGGGGAAAATGACCAAGGAGACCTTTGAACACCTTCTCAGACAAAATGAAAATTTGCAGTTTGCTCTAGACAGATTCTCAGGCCAAATTCAAATTGGGCATCCTGGCCATCATCTGTTCAATACAGAATTCAAAATGTTGCCAAAAGAATTGCAAAGTAAAAAGCCACTCAAAACACTGACAGTGTTCACAGATGGGTCAGGGAAGTCCCACAAGTCAGTAGTGACTTGGAAAGACCCAGCGACTCAGTTGTGGGAATCAGATGTTAAGGTGGTGGAAGGTTCCCCACAAGTGGCTGAGTTGGATGCTGTCATGAGGGCTTTTAAAAAATTCGATCAACCTTTTAATCTAGTCACAGATTCGGTATATGTGGCAGGAGCAGTGTCTAGAGCTGAACATGCAATTGTAAAAGAGGTCCCAAATCAAGTCATCTTCAGGTTGCTCACAGAATTAGTACACCTGGTTTCTAACCGTGAGCATCCCTTTTAAGTGGTACATGTGAGATCACACACGAATTTCCCAGGCTTTATTGCCGAAGGGAACCGCAGAGCAGACACCTTGGCAGCCCCAGTACAGCTGGGAGGCCAGCCAAACATAGTTGAGCAGGCCAGGCTCAGCCATCAGCAGATCCATCAAAATGCCCCAGGTCTGGTACGCCAGTTCCATCTGTGGCGTGACCAAGCCAGGGAAATTGTGGCCTCATGCCCCCACTGTCAGGAGGCAGCTCTACCAACACTGGGAGCAGGTGTGAATCCCAGAGGTCTCCGCAGTTGTGAGGTATGGCAGATGGACGTCACCAAAGTTCCCGAATTTGGGAAACTCAAGAATGTCCATGTAACCGTGGACACCTTCTTGGGAGCAGTTTTTGCCTCAGCCCACACAGGGGAAAGGGGCACAGACGTGGGAAAACACCTCATACACGCCTTTGTCACCTTGGGGGTCCCAGCCACAATAAAAACTGATAATGGTCCAGCATATACTTCCAGGGTGCTCAGTAACTTCCTGCAGGAATGGAGGGTCCAACATAAAACCGGGATTCCTCACTCCCCCACCGGCCAGGCCATAATAGAGAGGACTCACCAGACACTGAAACAGGTCCTCCGGAAGCAGTGGGGAGATGTGCAAGTGCTGTCACTGCACGAGAGGCTCTGCAAGGCCTTGTTTACCATCAATTTCCTAAACTGCTTTTTTGACAGGCAAGAACCGCCAGCCCTGAGACATTTCAAACAACATCAGGAGCTCTAGCCAGAGGAGAGGCCTCCAGTATTAGTGAGGGATCCAGACTCTAAAGAAATCCAGGGTCCATTCCCACTCTTGACTTAGGGACGGGGATATGCCTGCGTATCCACGCCCTCAGGAGTCAAGTGGATCCCCAGGAGGCATGTCAAACCTTACACACCAGGACAGTCAGTGAGTCGGAGCGATACAGTGCCAGTGGATGCAACCGATGATCCCACCAACCAAGGGGTTACATACAATCGCAGGCGCCGCAGAAAAGGGAGAGACTCAGCATCTCCCTAAAAAGCACTTTTCCCACATCTACCTCAGACCGTGTATGTCTCCAGCCCATGTTTATAATAAAGTTGTTGTCCCAGTTCCCCTATCCCCAAACACCCAGGAAAAAAGCAGCTCCAGTACCATCCCCAGGCCCTCTCCATCTACAGAGCTGTCACAGCAGCAGAAGAAGCTAGGACAAGAGGCCACTGCGCAAGAATCCAAACAGAAACAACTGTCTTTTTTATATTTTTTTAAAGCGGGGAATTGTTGCATCCTGGGTTTGGGTTCAAATTATGGGTTTTTTCTTTGTTAGTTTTCCAGTTCTCCGTACCCTCGTGCATCTGCCGGGTTTTCCCCTACTCTTGCGGTTTCCGTGCCCGTCTCCCCGTTCTCGCAGTCCCACTCACCCCAAAGTCTCGTGTCCGCCCCTGCCGTGTTCCCATTGGTCGCTGTAGTACACGTCATCACTACGATGTCTGCACCCATTGGGCGGGAGGGCTCCCCGTCCGTCCTGTCCCTTCCCTATTTCATCCCACTCCTCGGCATGCTTGAGGCCATTTGCGTCCCTGCGGAGCTGGGAGCGGCTGCAGCTTTTCCACCGCAGCTCTCGCAGCCAATAAAGCATCCAGCCACCACGTGGATGGGTTTGGACGAATTCCCTGCCTCTTTGTTTCTTCCCTCGCGCTGACGGTGAAGCGCGGCCAACAGCCCACCCCGGAGTGCAGCAGCAAAAGCGCCCGGAAACTGCGGCGAGCCCCGGCCCCGACGAAAAGCTGAGACGCCCAAGCAGGGTGTTTGAGAGCTGACCGGGGCCGAGAAAAGTAACGCGCAGCCGCGATGAAGGATTTTAAATGCTACTAGGAATTAATTTTTTTAGTTGTATGGACTAGAAACCACTGCTTACTATGCAATATTATTCCTATACACATCAAGATATCTCCATGTAATTCAACTCTTATAATACCACTGGAAAAATAACCAAAATCTCTGTTATTAAAACAAAACCTCAGTTTTCTTCTCTGTAGCGCAGACATGCTACATACAGGAAAACTGCGATATTAATCAGTTTTCCCTGAGTAGTGTTTCCCAAGGAAAGAAAGGAAAAGCAACTTTTTAGAGCCAAAAGCAGTGTTACCTCTATAAAAATAACTGGTGGAGGGGAGTGGGGTGTCAGAGATGGGAATGGCATAATACTGACTTGGTGGAGTTCTGTTCAAATCTAAAGAAAGTATTTTTGATTCCTCTATATGTATTAGCAAATCTGGCTAAAATTTGGCAGGAGAACTTAGGCTTTTCTATGTGTAGCCCCTAAATTAAAAGCCTTTTAAATTGTGCTTAGAATGCCTTTTACATATCACTGCAAAAATACTACTCTGAGATGCAAAGTTAGTAAGCTCTGCTTTATGAAATTCTAGAATCAAATTCATTAGCAGTAAATTAAAATTTTAATCTATACTGTGCTGTGATCTTCTACCATGATTTTTCTTCTTACCATTCTAACACTACACAGAGTATACAAGATTATTTTTGTATTTTAAATATTATTTTAAGACAATGCAATGTACTTGTATTATGCACTAACAAACCAAAAGTCTCTCTCATCACAATAAAGTCTTTAGGAAGTATCTTTAATATATGTCCACAGTATATGAAGTCAGACAATTTCTTACAAAAAAAAAAAACAAAAAAAAAAAAAACCTGTCAGGGTTCTTTGTCGTTATTGGACATGAAATGAATACATAGAAGCTTAGTAAGTTTAAAAGAGAAAAAATGAGCTAGTTTTATTCAAACATCTGGTATTTATAGAATTCTAAAGGTGACTGTGGATTGGAGAATGGAATTACCACCTCTCCAACCACACTGGTCCAAAGATCAATCAATCATTTCTCTCCACACACAGAGAAATATGTAAACTATTCTATTTATACATGAAATTGTGTGGGAACTCTGACTCTCAAATATGTAAACATTATCAGAAGGCTAAAGAAGTTTTATGAGAGCTTTAAAACTTTCAAAAGAACTATAAAAGAAAACTTAACACTTTTAGAAATCAGGGCAACAGAGAATGACACCTGGTTCTAGACAGTAAGGTCACTGTCTAGAAATATTAATAAGAAATATTTAAAGAGTTCTGATCCATATTGAGGAAAGCATAATTGGCCACAAATATTTCTGCATTCTTACTTGCCACTTTCAGATATGTATCTTTTCCCAGGCTGCCTTGTACATCTTAAAATGGCTTTCTTAATAAATACTTATTGCAATAGCTTTCCAAAGGTATACATTTGGGATGCTAAAAAAAGGACAAGGAATAAAAGCCTCACTAGAAACAGAAAGTACAAAACATAGCACTTTGACTAAAGAAATATATGCATTTTCCACATTTAATTGTGTTTAAAGGACACTCATTAAAAAAAAAAAAATCTGCTATAACTGCGTTGTGGCCTGGAGCAGAGACCTCCTCTCGCCTATTCAGCCTCACTAAAAGCACTCTGCAAGGCCATATACTAGTCCTGAGCTGTAGATATATAGATATTTAAGTGTTTTAAAGTAATTTTGCAAATTACACTTTAAGGAGCAGGCTCTTGATAAAAACGAAGCCTCAACAAACTTCTACCACAAACAGTCTCCAATTGACACAGACTGGTATTTCATTCTGGAGCCACACAAAGACAATACAACAACTGGCAAGTCCTTCAACATCAAGGCGAACAGTTGAGTTTTTATTGTTCTTCAAAAAAGCATTAAGATACAATTTACAAGGCTGCAATTCCTTCTTTTCAGAGTTATCCTAAGAAAGGTATAAAGAAAAAACCATGCACAAGACCTTTTAGTACTGTCTTCTGCTAAAGTAGTCAAGCTTGTTTGGCTGTCCAGGACATATCAGAATGACTCTAAAACTGACTGAGCTTTAGCAAGCACCAAAGTTTGTGATTTGTAGGGATCTTTACCAACTTCTATCATGTTATTGCCTTCTTATTTTTGCAACTTTCTCTTTCCAACCTACAATCTTCCACATGAAATAAGTCAATCACTGAAGAGCTTTGTATTTTATCTGTTCAGAGGAGAGCATACACCTATTTGGAATTTTTTGCTTAAAAAAAAGTGTTCTGTCACAGAAATTAATAGCACAAAAATCTTGTTCCAAGCACTTTACAGTAATGTTATGACACTTTTTCATCTGCAAGGAGCAGGAGAAGCTTTAGAGGTTCTGACTGTCTCATCAATACCTACTGTGCTTCATTCCAGGTCTACTCAAAGAGTAACTAGTTAAGTTCTGTGCACTCTCACACCATCACTGCTAGTAGGGAAAGCATTTTAGGTGAAACAATTTTGATGACTTCTTGATCCGCAACAATTGGCTTGGAGTGACAATTTTACCCTATTCCTTTAATGTCTTAATCATGGGACACTTTAAGAACATTCAGAAGCTATGAAAACTCCAAGAAGTTTTGATCCTACATGTTGTTTTGGGGTCAATTTACATTTAAAACAAATCAGTATTTTTGAATATCTTATAGTAAGTACATCATATTGCTTCAAGTGTAAGCTTCTATTTTATTAATATATGATGGTTTTCAGAGAAAGATGTGTGAACTGATAGCATCCAAGTCCCAGTATTTCACCACAAGAATATATAAATGCTTTAAGTTAAGCTATTTCATTCTGGTCCTAGCATGACCTAACTTCTCCAATAATTTCTAGTTACAATTTTATCTAAATAAATTAGGTTATACCATTTTCTTCAAATAGCCTCAAAGTCCAGCAGCAAACTCCAAGTTACAGGTTTTAGTCGTATATGGAAAAGACAAATGGCAGTCTTCCCTCTTCCCTACACTCTCCCCAAGTTTGAAGCACAGCTACATTCTTCCATCCCCTAATGACATAAAATTTAGTTCTCTTCCCTGCCCCCACTGAATCTTTTACACCCGATTCAACTGTACATGTGTTTTCAAAAGATGGGGCTTTTCTAACATGGCAGGTGTGTCTGCAAACACAGTAGGAATCAGATATGATCAGGTGTTTGTAGTGCTAGAAAGAAATGTACTATTCTCACCATAACTACTGTCAAAAAGAAGAAATACAATGCAGGCCAACTATTGTCAAAAAGAAGAAATACAGTGAAGGGGAAGTTCCTGAAGAAAAACTTGCAAAAATTTTATATGTAATTTTGACAGGGAATTTTTGTAACTGCCTTCAAAGTTTGTTTTTTATAAATGCCTGAGCATTTGAGCTAGAACTAGCCAAGGCAAAGACTGGCATTCAAAGTTTGCAGCTACCTACAAATGTTAGCTTGAATTCAAGCTCTTTCCTCAACTTTATTTACCCAACAGAGAAGCAGTTTGTGAAGCAAGCTTCCACTGTAATTTCACTATCAATCTGTCAAACTGAAAACCTTCCTGTTATTTGGATTTCCAAAAAACCTTGAGGGTGGGAGGAGCACCTCTGTACAGGAGGAAAAAAAAAATGTACACAAAACTTGTGGTTGCATCTAAGAAACATGTAACACGGCACAGACAGAAAATTATGTCTACAAGTCATGCAAAAGGTTGCTCTTCTTTGAACACTTAAGTGTTATCCACTGTTTTATTATCTTTCCTTATACAATTTTCTTCTTCTTAGACACATTTCCAAGGTCACCTTCAGAGTTCACTTGTGATCCTACAAAACCTACTATCTGAGCACTGCTTTATAAACTAGAATATGCCATCTACTGGCGATATAGTAAATTGGAAGTTCAGCCATCACTACTTTAAACATTCTAAAAATTTTATCTGTGTTCAATTTCAAAGCAAAACTAAGGAACCAACTCCAGCTAAATCCTTCAGATTGCACTCCAGCACTTGGCATATAAATATTATGAGTAAGTTACAAGATATTTAACAACAAATCAGAAAGCTAGTGCTATACTGTAGGTCTGTTCAGCACAACTTTCTGAACCCTAATCAAACTGTTTTTCCTTTTTCTCTGCTGTTATTTTCTTATTTTATGACAGGAAATAAAACATCCCCATGCTCTAGTCTGAGGTTTCTAGAAAAAATCAGCTGCAGATTGAACTTAAAGAAAGAACTGTTTAAAAGATTTTTTAATGGTGGGAGAGTTTAAACATATTTAATTCATATATTTTATGAGCATAAGATCCATGTTTTAGCAACTCCATTATAAGAGATTCGCTTTAACATATACACGTTTCTTAACACTGCAGTATTACAGTTCAGTAACAAAGCTCAACTTCAGCATAAATGTACTTTTCAAAGTAGGTTTCCAAAACTGTTTATAGGGTCTGGCTACTTTAATTATAGTTTCTACTTCTACAATTTGTTAAGACAGACTGTTGAGGAAGTCCTTTGACACAGAGAACAGGTGCTTTACACACCTGAACCTGCTGCACTAGGTGACCACACAGGAACTGGCGTAGCATGTAAATGGAGCACCTTTAACCCTGGGAGGACAGCAAAGCTCAGCAGGTGAAGCTGCCAGTCCAGCCGTGGGCAGGCAGCGAGCCGCGGGAGAACTTCCTCTGCACCGCCGCCGGCCTCTCTGTTACCTGGAGCCGTATAAACTCCTGTTGCCCTTTCAGGCTGTCATTCGTGGCCTTCGAGAAGATGAACCCCATCGCGCCCTGCAGAGCAGAAGACAAGAGACGGAGGATGCCAGCGAGCCGGGAAAAGCGGGTGAGGATGGAGGAGGGCCGCCCCCGGGAGGAGCCTGTCCTGAGTCCCGCCCCTTTTTCCTCCCCTCACTTTCACCCCCTCTTCGGTTATAGAAACTATCTCAAGAAATTTCAAGTAACCCATCCCATATGAATAGACACACAGGTCCTGGTAGGCTCACCACTCGGGGGTGATGCATCTAGGCAATACATGTAAATCAACAAGGAAAAGAATTAAAAATGTCTTTGTTGCTTAATGCTTCTTTCTCTGCCTTTCATCATGTGTCAGAATGTATTCATGACATCATCATCCGTAATTACATCTGGCTGGCTTTGAAATCCAAAGAAACTAAATTTTCGTACTTAAAAATATTGAGTCAGAAATTATGCTCTGTCAGTTAGCCTTTAAAGCAGTGATACAAATAAGTGCTAGAATTACAGAATCACAGAATATTCTGAGTTGGAAGAGATGCACAAGAATCATCAAGTTTGACTCTCAAGTGAATGGCCCATACAAGGATCAAATCTACAGCCCTGATGACATTAACAGCATGCTCTAATATCCAGAATTCTTTTGGCTCTAAAGAGTAACTCATTCAGTTTTCCAACTTGAGTCTGTGAGGACACACAGCGCTTCAAACACCATCTCATAGTGCAATCTGACATCTTGTCTTACCAAAAGAATTAATATTTTTCCAGAAACAGTCTACTCATTCAATCTGCTGATATCTTAACCTGCACATGCTGGTTTTGCCAATATTTATTTTCTAAATTCAGGCATTTTTCAAATACTTTTCTTTTAAAAAATACAGAGAAGATAGCTGTCTTCCCCTTTTCCCTCCCTTTTTTTTATTACTGGTAGAGCAAAAATGAGATAAAAAAGTAAGGAGAAAAAAAAGATTTTTCTGTTGTGGAAACTTGCTTAACATTTTTACTTGAAGTAAAAAACTTGAAGTAAAGAACTTCCAAGAACTTGAACTATTGTCGTGATATTTTGAAAATGTCTGTGACTTTTTGAAGGATTCAACAAGTGTTTAATTTGAGATCTAGGGAGAAATTTACTGGTATACTCCAGCTCCACGCAAGATGGCACTACTGCACTGGCAGCCACTTACAGGTATTACTTTAATGAGACTTCATCAGAGAGAATTGTGACTGATGGATGTCTCATTGATAAATTTGTGCGAATATAATGTTCTTTCAAAGCAGGTTACCAAAGATACTATCCATCTTCACCCACTGAGCCCTTTGCAACCAAGCAAACCATTTTGATCTGTCCAAATCTTTCCTTGAGGAGTGCAGTAGACCTCAATACTGCAGCTCTGGCAAACCTCTGTGTTACAGAGAGAGGCTTTCTGTGGAGGGGTTAGCATGATGGGGCAGCAGATTTCAACAATACAGGAGTAGATAAGGGAGGGGTGGAGGGGCTGAACTGTGACTTATTGCTAGGAAAATGTTACAGGTTTCTGAAGAAAGGATCTAGGACTTAAGAAATAGTATGAAGAATGGAGACCAGTTTCCATAGGGCATAAGAAGCCACTGTGATTCATGCCTGTGGAAGGGAGGCTGGTTTGAGCTACATCAGACTTCAAACACTGGCAGGAGCCCACCTACAGCAGGGGCTGCAGCTCTTGCCTCTCTTTGTTGGTACAACTTGCGGCTCCAGACATGAACTGAATGATGTGATTTCACTGATATTGTCAATTTTCATGGCACCACACCGGGGGTATAGCCTCTCCTGTTCCAATTCCCAGCCTGTCAGGTCATGGTATGGAGACAGCATCATATATTGCGTGGTGCTGTTAGATTTTCAGCATTTCTAAAGGCAGGCAGTATTTCTCTAGTCCAGAAACCAACAGGTATTTCTGCCATTACAAAAGACCCATACGAAATCATAAAGACATTTCATAGTAACACAAATCTGGCATCCATTAGATAGGCAGTTATGTCTCCTTTGTTCTTGTCATATTTTTAAAAATAATATTTAAATTATAAGGCATATTTTCCCCACAAATAGCTGGTCCAAAAGTAATTGAACCTTGGAAATGTTGACTGTGATACCTAACAAAAAAAACGAGTCAACAAAAAATTGAAAGAGTTGTAATTTGTGCAGATCCAGATATTCATTAGGTAATTTATTTGTGATTTAGACATGATGAGGAAGAAAGAGGAACATTGAATTAGAACTAGAAGAAATATTTGAAAGAAAGCAAGAGTATTTTCTCTTATCTTTACATGTAGTGCACTTGGATGCATCAGGTTGAATTTTACCATAATGACTTGGATGTTAAACAATTCATTATTCTCTTCAATTATATAATCCAGACTGAGAAGGAAACATATCATGCTAGAGATAGCCTGCAGAACTAGTATCTGGAAAGTAGGCTATATCTGTATCAGTCTGCCTGACTGCTTTCATTGAACTTGAAAGATTACCTACAAAATTAAATTCCAAAATCTATCAATCAAAATAGTTAGTTTGAAAGAAACTGAAGAAAGAAATTGAAGATCAATGTCCTGAATTTGTAGAATTTAGCAAGCCAATTTCCTTGTTTTACCACAGTATATTTACTTAAGTATGCTATTAGTGTACTCACTGTAAACATAGATGATTGTAAGACATTTTAACCCCATAATAACTATTTAACTTGCGACAGCAACTTTTTTTTTTTTTTTTTTTTTTTTTTTTTTTAGATTTTAAGAATGAATATTCAGCAAAAACAATCCAGATTTTTAACATTTTACATTAATGAAGAAGGATGATTGCAACCTTATAGATTTTTACCTATTTTTTTGTTTTACTACTTGACTTTTTTGAAAATAGGAATTGTGTGAAGGAAAATCCTAGCAGCTACACAGAGCTAAGATAAGCCTGTAGCTTTGACAAAGCATTTTTTGTTTGCTCTAGGGGAAGTTCCTATGTTATCTGGTCTTCATAGTTAACTTAAAGCATTTATAATAAACTAAAAGCTTCCACTTCATTTTGGGAATGTTTTTGTAGTCATATTTTGTTCTTACTGGAAAGAAACTTCACAGCTTGGCTTACAATTATTTTGTCTGGTTTTGTGACTGTTTTTAACTCATGTACACCACATAGCTGTGTAAGTAAAGTTGCCATTTACAAATGTCATGTTTATTGCTAAACTATTTGAAGCTTATTAAAATATGAGCTTCCTCTAAGTCCTTTATTTGGGCTTCTACCTGTCTTGAGACTTCTGTGCTTCTCTGTGCTTGTGGAGATGTGCCTCTGTTGGGCTGATATCCCCTGGGAAGGGCCTGGAAGCAGCAGGGACAGCAATCTTTGTCTGTCTGGAGGTAGGTGTGAGAAGTGTGCAGAGGAGTTTTTATAGCATAACCTAATATCTACATCCTTCTTTCTGAGGAACTCATGTTATATATTTTTGGAAGATTTGAACACAATTAAATTGATTGCTGTTAAACACCTCCACAACAATGTACTGTATCAACAGAAAACCAGATGGCTTCCAGGTAGGGATTCTTGTGGTTTCTCAAACACCTGCTGGCTTTAGGCCCACAAAACCATTAACTTCATACTGCAGGTGCCAGTATGCATAGGGCATAGAGAGCACAGGGCTTTGAGTGTCCTTCCCCTCCTTTGGTACACATCTCTGAGATGTGTATGCTACCATGGATCACAATTTTGTATTTGATTTATATTTTACCCTGTAAATATACTCATTAGTAAACTGCTCTCACAATAGCTCTTTGGTTCTTTAGTAATATCCTGAGTTAGTATTGTTATTTCAGGATTGCTTTCTTGCGGAAAAGTTATGGCTGAGATTTTGTTAGGGTTATGTTTCATAACATAAGAAATATTATCGCAACAAAAAAGCTATACAACATTTGTATGTCCAGATCATATTATCATGTTATTAAATTGGAGGTTTGTCTCCCAGAAGGCTCTTTAAGTGGCAGGGAACAGAGCTATTTAAAAAAAATTGCTTCTTTGTCTCTGGAGAAGCAGGACATAGCTCCTGGAATTTATGGATATCCTGGATACTGTGTCAACATTTCCAGTCTTTTGACACCAGTCATCCTCCGCATGATTTCATATCCAGCATGCAAGCCATCTGTTCAGAAAGTGAATAAAATCATCTCACCATGTTAAAAAAGAAAGGATAAGGAAAAGGCACGGGAAGCAGGGTGAGGTAGGGGTACTGATGCCGCTTTTGGTTCTGTTTTCTAGAACTCACTGCTCTCAGGAGCAAAGAAGTTGCCTAGAGAACTCCCCGTTTCGCCACGGCTGAAGCGCTGGGAAACGTGAGGCGTAGGAACACGGCGCTGGGGGTTTTCGGGACGGACTTCCGCGAAGGGCCGCGGCCGGGAGCAGTTCCCGGCAGGGCCACGGCCGGTGCGCCCGCAGCGGGAGGGCCGGGGCCGGGGCCGGGGCCGGGGCCGGGGCCGGGGCCGGGGCCGGGGCCGGGGCCGGGGCCGGGGCCGGGGCCGGGGCCGGGGCCGGGGCCGGGGCCGGGGCCGGGGCCGGGGCCGGGGCGTAACACAGCTGGTCCGACCGAGGCCTGGCCGAGGTGGGGCGGGAGAGGCTCCACACAGCTTCGGCGGCCGCGGAGAGAGCCCCAGGCAGGGAGGAGCCGGACGGCAGCTCTGCGAGGCGCGGGACTGCCGGAGTCCTTCCCGGTGCTGCACCGACCTCATCCCGCCCTGGGGTGACCACGGCGCCGGCGGCCGCCCGAACATGCCCGGGTGCGTTCTCCGTGAAAGCGTTTGCTGTCCTTGGGAATGCCCGGTGGCAGGCAGGACTGAGATAGGTGTCTGGGAAGTTTGTTGCAAAACAGGTGAAAAAAACCCCAAAACTCAAACTCCACCACCGCAGCACAGAACTGTGCAGTAAAATGTGTTTGTGTGCATGCAGATGTATATATATATATATATATATATATGTGTGTGTGTGTGTATAAACAACAAAATTAAACAATAAGAACAAAAAGAAACTCAAGAAAACAAAATGCCACCTGTCCAGGTCTTTTATTTGCTGCTAAAAATTTACATGGAAAATGCAACCCTGTGACCTCAAGGCAAGCGATGAAAAAGCAGAAACTAATTTCCTGACATGGAAAGGTCAATACATTGAAAGGTGGCTTCTCTGATCTCACAATATTTTATAAATGTGTTTCAGTTTTTTTCTGTAGTACCTTTTTTTTTTTTTCTCACAGAGACAATATAATTTGGCCTATTTTTAAAAGCAGCAAAAAAGCCAGTGGAAATTAACATTTACCAGTCTCACCTATTGTGAATACCCACCCCCTCAATCTCCTAAGGTAGTTTCAGGTTGTTACAACCTAAATGTTACATTCAGCTATTTTATATACCACAGTTTCCACATTCATCTCACACATCAAGTAAAAACATTAAACTTTATCAGTTGTGTACATTACATGGCTTTTCTTCCATGACAGATACTGTGAGCAAGCTGTCAAATGGAAAGAAGAAAACAGTGAAAAATGTTTAGAGTGCTCATTTTACAGTATTTTACCTTCTCTGAGAATTTCAACCCTTTTCTAATGTATGTGAAGACAACTTAAGAGAATGAGTTTACACTGAAACATATGTTTAGAGTTGTATTTTGTGCTGTTGACCGAGTTCTCCCACTGCAGTCTACAAGTTAATGTGAGTACATCCTTTTACTTCTAATGCTTGAGGGGGGAATGGGGTTCTGTATTCTTAAATGACTTCTAGAATCAAGAAAATTAGAAAGACAGTGCTCTCTGTTTTTTGCTAACAGAGTACATAGAATTAAGAACTCTTTTTTCACTGCACAGTAGCAAAACAAGGGGTCTTCATTTTGTCTGAATCTTGGGAAGAGATTATCTGTCTTTACAAGAGGAGGGTAGGAAATGCTTTTCCTGTTATTCCTACATTATTCCTATTCCTATAACCTTTACAGACATGAAAAAATTGTGTAGAAAGTTCTAGTTATTGTTAGCAGCTTTTTGGCATGGCATGAGATTAATAATCTAGGGACTTAGAGTTTGTGTAGATGGATGACCACTTGCAGTTGGTGTTCCGAGGACTGGTGCTCACACATAGCTTTGATTGGATTACATGTTTCTTAAAATGCCCATGGCATTTTTATCTTCTAATTTTTGCAGCATTTATGTCTTTGGTTACAGTGAACCACTGTTAGCAATACAGAATTTTCCCTGCTGGGGAACTTTCCAATTATGGGGAAGTTTCCTAAAGAAGTAGGTGTAGTTACATCAACATTTAAGTTGTCACATGAAGTCTTTTGACAAATAGTTCTGTTTTTTCCTGTCTTTTTCATTTAATTGTGGGAGAAACGTGCAGCAGCAGTACTGAGGAGCAATTTGCACAGTGAATATACTTCGCTTTTAAAAAACTGTTTGCCACAGATGTTGGAAGCAGGCAGGAGGACAGAAAGGGCATTGTGGTAGGTTCTGTAAGAAAAACAGTAAGCAGATAGCTATCTTATCTGCTAGCTTAGTAAAGGACTTTGATTGACCTTTGTCAAGGTCTCAAACTGATTCAGAGGATTCTTCTGCTCAGGGCAAAACAGGAGAAGGTTCTATAATGGTTATTGGTTTTCTTTTTGCATGCGCACCTGGATTTGACCTGGACCTACATTTTTTCCCGCTGGAAGTGAAAAATTTAATACAGCCACAAACTTTCTCAGTCTTGAGGAAATCTGTAAGTAATAGTCATACTTCTTTTCTGTATTGTAAAGCTTGTTTTCCCCTACAGTGGGAGAAAGCATGCTAATAAATTTCAGCAATTGCAGGACATAAACATGGGTCTTAGGACTATAAAAGCTAACTTGTTATTGTCTGTCTTCCAGGATTTAATCAGAACTCCTCTTCTGGAGATCGTGCCAACACTCAGTTTTCCTGTCAATAAGGTGGATAGGGTTTGCAGGCAGGAGTATGGGTATCTTTCAGTATCTTGACTGTAGTGCACATACTGTTTGTTCCAAGCAGTGTACTAGTTCAAGCAGTCTGCTTTGTTACGAGCAGTCTACAGCCTCTACTTAAAACAAAAAAAAATAGAAAGTATTTTGAGTCTGAGTGTGCTGCAGCTCTGGTCATTCTGATAAGGGGAGTGCACAATACCCAGTCAGTCTCAGTGGCAGGCTTGTCTCCAGAATAAGGGTGATTATGGCACATTTGTGTGATGGGTATACCTGTTCTCTATCCTGTTTGAGAATCTTTACTTTGGAGCTTAGTTGGTGATCTGGAGTGCTTGTTACTCTAGCAGGGGAATCATGATGGAGGCATTCTGATGCATATGTGTTCAGAGAAGCTCTTGCGAACCCACAGGATTGGGCTGCAATTTTCTAGTGCTTTCAAGAACATCACTTGTGGCTAAGGAATAAGTCTGGTACCTAATCACATTATGAAGCCTAGGATTTATCAATTAATCAGATCTTGCACCCTGAGAATCTTCTTTGTCTTTTTCCTGCACCTGTTTTCAGACTATGCTTACATTGTTAGCAGTGTAGTGGATTACCTTCCTTTCTCAGCTCTATATGCATTGCTTGCTGCAAATCAGCTGTTTGGATCAGGCAGTAGCAATCTGAAGAAAAGAATTAGCTTGAATCAAATTATTAGGAGGAGTCTAGTTCCCTTAAGGCACAGCACTATAAGGGCACATGTATCATATGAATTCAAGACAAAATTGTTTTTTCACTATCATCTTAAAGTTGACAATCAGAGAAAGAAGGATAAAACATAAAAATGGTGAAGAATGGCAGTCAAGATAGAATTTTGTCAGTTAGGAAGTGTTATGAGCATTCCAATTGTCTAATTTCTTATACAGATTCTGAAACTACCACTAGAAAACAGCTAAAGGCAATCCTTCCTTATTTTGGTGGATGTTTAGGGGGCCAAAATTGGAACTTTATTTAGAAAAAAATTCTTCCATTTTTTGTATTTATGACTTAAAGTACAGACTTACCAAAACCAGTGAGGGTGTGAAGATTAAATGTATGAGTTGATATTAATAAGCATTTTAAAATGTTAAAATATTGTGTAGGACTATAAAACCTATGTCAATAAAAAGGGGAAAAACTTGTGACAGAAAAGTGAAATTACTTTTGTATTCAGAGGTAAAGCAGCAGAAATTCAAGGCAATAGATTCTGCTTGTAGATTGACTGGCTTTGTCACTGTTTTACAAAGGCACTATTGTGTGAACAGTTGATTCATAGTTGTTATTACATAAATATGCATTATGAGATGAACTACTCCATGAATTGTTTTCACAATATATGTAACTTTGTGAGCCTTCTGGTAGGTACTGTGGGACCAGGGTAAAAAAGCAGGGTGTATTCACAGTATCTTAAAATAAAGCAAACAGGTGGGGAAGAACCAAGTTCTATTTCCTGCACTGACTGAGTATAGAAAATTCCTTCATTCTCCTAATGGGAGCAACATTCCCTGCTATAGCTAGGGGTACAACTGGGTATTTGTGAGTACTTATTCACTAATCAACAGATAATGATAAAGCATCTATTTAGCCATAGTCAAGAACAGATATTTAAAGCAAATAAAGTGAGATGTTTTTCCTGGACCCACCCATGCAGGAAGATTTCTGCCTGATTATCTACTGGGTGTAGTTTTGTCCTGTTTTTAAATAGGATGGAATTCAGTGTCTTCTGTCCAGTTCCTTGTGTGGATTGACTATAAAGTGTGTTTGATAGCGCAGCTCAGAAAATGAGTATGTATTTATATTTGTCTATTTTTTCATCATTTTAGGTTCCAACTACATAATGAGAAGGCCTTTGTTTCTGTATGTATTTTTATTCTACTGGCATTTCCTAAATGGTAAGAAACCATAAAAAGCAGTAGAACTGTTTTAGTATGTTTTCTTTCCATCTATAAGCACAGAAATGTTAATTTCTCCAGTTTTCCTTCAGATGCTAGCATTTGAGCTTTTTTCCTTAATGTTTTAAGTGAAAAGGTCTAAGCATGGCTTTACATTAAACTAGATGCCTGTATTTTGATAGGGGGCCAGGTTAAAATCCCTGTCAGTGTTCCAGCAGAGGCACCATTTCAAACAAGGTACCATTGGCATTACAACAAAGGTTTTCTAGGCTCTGTCAAACCTGGGAAATGTTGTGTTTTCTTTAACATTGTGGGTAAAAAACAATTGGCATTTATATAAACAGGACATTCTCATTGGAGGCACTAATACTTGCCTGTTACCACAGCAGTGTTCTCAAAGCAACAGCTGAGGGGCTGTGCATATACAGTTCACTGTTTTTAGTACAGCATCACACTGTGTGTGCACAAAGCAGGTGTCTGCAGTTATGAGCGCCCATTGTGTGTGTATACAACTTGCCAGACACTTGGACAACTACATACCAAAATGTTTAACTTTTCAGAACACAGCAGATACTTTGGTCCTTAAAATTTCCTATGGATATGGTAAGACACAACTTCAAAGATTAGGTGTATTATTGAAAATTAAGTTTTTTTCCAAATTTTGTTTTTCAGCTTTATTCACTGTTGAAGCTCCTCAGTCACTCTGCGTTGTGGAACGTGGGAACAATGTGACCATGGAATGCACATTTCCAGTGAATGGGAAATTAGAGTTTAGAAATTTAAGTGTCAGCTGGGAAAAGAAAGATGAGTCAAAGCAGGTTTATGAACTTCATAAAGGAGAGGAAGACTTCAAAAATCAGCACAGTGACTTTAGGGGAAGAATAAAATTGTTGAAAGAGAATCTGAACTTGGGACAGTCTCTCCTTCAGATCACTGATGTGAAGCTCAGAGATGCTGGGGTTTACCGCTGTGTTATTGTCTATGGGGGAGCTGACTACAAGACAATCCATCTGAAAGTTAAGGGTGCGTGTGCTACTACCAGAGGTTCAATACTCTGATACTCTTAAGAGATTTCAGAGGAGACCCTGAAATAAGACATATCTGGATTAGCAGTTAAAGATATCTCATTGGAGACAGGCGCTATCCGATGGTGCTTGCGCAGCTGTGTAACTTGGCACTTCTGTTTAGGTTGAATCTGTGTTCTGTCCTTTAAATCCCCTATGACATATAAGGAGTCAGGTTGCAAAATCATGTAGAGAATACAAAGACCATGAAGCCTAGTGAGCTTTCTAAACCACATCAAAATTGTAATAAATCCTGTACCTCCAGTTATAGACTCAAATAGTGTTACTTACATTTACTGTAAAAATCCAAGCTGAAACTTGACCCTGGGGGCTGAGGAAAAGAAAAGGTGTCTTTCATTTAATACAGCTTCATTTAATGCTTCTAGCTTCCTATTGGTAATGATTTTTTTTCCAATTGTTTAGCTCCTTACAGAATTATAAACCAAGGAGTGGTGAGCACAGGACGCAATGAATGGAAGTTGACATGTCACTCAGAAGGATACCCAGAAGCTGAAGTGATATGGCGAAATAAAAACTATGAAGATTTGACTCATAAGGCAAACACAAGATCTGAAACTGCAAGTGACCAGTTGTACCGTGTGACAAGTACCCTTACAATCAAAAGTGGAATTGATGAGATTTTTTACTGTATATTCTGGAATAAAGAGCTGCAAGAAAATACAACTGCCATTTTACACATAGCAGGTAACACTCCTGAATTTCATTTATGGTAATACACTTCAAGGTGCTAATGTAATTTTGTCCCAGTCGAATCAGCTGTGATTTGTTTCTCTTTCCAAATTTTGAAGAGGCTAGAAAGAAGGACATACTTATGTCATTAAGTTTTGTTATTAATGTATACTTTTGCCATACTAACATGCTCATCATGCGGGTATGGTCAGAATTTAAAGACTGGAGTTTTGTTTATTATTTGGAAGACATGCAACTCAGCACCTGGAAATGAAATCCTTCCATCTACCAAGAATATTCTATTTTGTTGATGATTACTGTCACATAAACTTGAACAATATGGTCTTTTCCTTCCACTACAGGCTTTGCTTTGAGCACATTTAAATTTAAGTAATTGTACACTGATTTTTTTTCTTCATAAAGTCAGAATTGAAGGAAAACTCAAAAATGGACAAGACTAATACAATTCCTAATTAAACCTTTTAACTGGGCAGCTCCTCTGCTGCTTTTGCTTTTGATTATTCTTTACTGCTGTGTAGCCTGATATGTTTTCAACCAGACTGGAGACCCAATCCAACTCAAAAATAGTATTTCTCTTTGTCCCACTTTTACTTAGTGAGGTCATTTACCTTGTCCAGTTCATCACCTAGTTTTAAAAACTACTGTGCAGTCAGACTTTTTGGACATGACAAGGGTTTGAAACAGGCAGGTTTAGAGTGAGAAAGCCAAGTAATTCTTTCAATGGGCAAGTTTGATTTTAACAAAAAAAATATCTGGGATTCAAGGAGACCACTTACCCTTTGCATTTTGAGCAATCATTACCAGATGAAAGGAACTCTCTCCACTTTCTCAATCACCTTTTTCCTGTAATCCTGATAGGAAACTAAGCCAGATGTAACACTTTGACAAGCAGAATTCTGATGTGATCAAAGGCACCATCACATAGAATGCAGAGAACAGAGACAAACATTAATATGTTCTATCTTCCCCTGCTCTTATTTGAAAAAAGTGTTATGTGCACCATTAACACCTGACCTTAGACACAATCTATAATGTTATAATGTCTTTATGGCTAATAGCAAAAATAATACAGTGAAAATGAAAGGCAAAGGGAGGACTTATGCAATTATTTAATGTCTTATCCCCCACCTGTTTTTCTTGAAGATTCAACTGATGGCATTCTCCAGACTGAGAGCAGACGCTTTGTTGGAGCAGCTCTCATTGCTACTGCTTTTGTTGGATCAGTGCTTCTATTTCTGCTCTGCATAAGAAAAGGTATGTGAATTATTTATTTAAGAATATCTCAGTTATTATCAATCTTCTCTGTTAATTCATCCTCACTGAGTGGAATGAGACAGTTTTTTACTACATAGTTTCTCTTTCTTTGCTGGACTTGAGTAGATACTAGCAAGTTGACAGAGTGAAACATTTAATCAGCCCCTCACAAACCCCATTTACCCATGCATGTCTGTTAATCTTTCTTATAGATAAGGATATAAGCAATAAGATTAGTGTCTAACCTATTGCAACATTAAAGCACTTATTTTTTACCTACTGGAAATTGGAGATCCCTGTTCTGTGTCCTCTCTTTTGACTAGGGACCAGAATGCTGGTAGCAGACAGGACACTGGAGGTTATTTAGTGGTTCTTTTTGTACATTCTCTTGAAAAATTTCACTGTAAGAGCTGTAAGACTGTAAGAGCACCTGTTTTTTAAACCGAATATTTAGTTGATTTCCTTACTAAGTTTTGTGCTTTCTCGGTTCGCTTCCTGAATTAATATTAGACATTTTTAGCATCACAGTATGTTGAAAAGCTAAAGCATTGGCAATGATTTGTTTTCACTTGCTAGCTAACAAAACAAAAACTTGAAGAAATAATTTGTAGGTTATCTGAGTATGAAAAGACTATAGCTAGCACCCAAAATAAAGGAAAAATGGTTTTTAACTTGTTACTTAAACTGAAAGTAGTACTGTTAATTTATTTTTATTTCATAGGTTGAGTGGGGGAGGGGGCAGCTATGGAAATGTCCGGAGAGAAGTACTCATAAGCTTAACAGGCTTGCAGGTGATTCTAACAGGCTGCAAGAGGACTGTGGATAATCCTGCAAGTACAAGAATATACTTGCCATAAGAACATAATAGGAATAGGAGAAGAACATGAAAGTGGAAGAGGGGACAGCAAAATCCTTGACTGCTCAAAAGAATCCCTCTGGGGATTTCATTGAAGGTCAGAAGTTTCCTAGGTTGCCTGACTAATATTTATTGTTTGTGTGTGTATGTGATAATGCACATCACATTAGCTTTCATATCTATCCATGTATACACACATACACATGTGAGTGTGTGTGTTTGATAAACTATAAGTTGATTAAAAAGCTAAACTAGGGACAATAGGTTTTTGTCTTAAACCCTAAACTGTCCTGGGTTACCGGACAAGTGACTTTTTAAGACCAGAATCTTCCCAGAATGTGAGCATTTTCCCCTCAAAAAGCACTGAGAAGATGATCCCCTTTCTGTTCCCTGTTTTCTGATATGTTCAAATTCTGGGTGAAAAGATGCAATGGAAACCATTTGAACAAGTATTTTCCAGTGATGTTAGTGTATAGTATCAATGGAGTTCTGGCTTAGAAACAAGAAAAGGAAGTTGGAAAGGAAGCCAACAGACTAGGAGCATTGAAGAATTTATTTTAAAATTTTTGAAGAAATTTAGTATTTTGAGAACAAATGATTACACTATGTAATGTGTGCTCCTCTCACCAATGTGTTTAAGCTCCTCATTAGATCTAAAGCAAGTATTCTGGGTGGTTTTTAAAATTTTTTTCTCTTTTGTTTTCTTTCAGCTAGAGCAAATAAGGGCAACAGACCACCTATGGCGAATCCATCAATAGCAAGTATGTACATATGACATAAATCTAGCAGAGTGTGATTCTTGTGGAAATAATTGCTTGAGAATTAATTTTGTAATGGTGACAACCAAATGGAGATTTAAATTCCATTTTGATTTTGCTTTCTACATTTCATTTACATAACAACTATAAATTACAATTGAAGAATGGCTTTTCATGACTGTGTAATCCTTTTGAAAGGAAAATGTGAAAGAAAAGCATACTTGTTCCAGGAACTGATGCACCCCTGATATGCACAAGAAAAGGTCAGAGCAGTATGCTGTGTTTTGGAAAATCTGCAATAGGATGGGACAGACTCTCTGGAACATAATACCTCAGAATGGCATCACATCCCAATGTGCAGACTTTTTTGCTGCAATTTGAACTGCATTGACAAATTCCTCTGTTTTCTCCAATATCATAGCATGCATTTGAGAGTCTTGGTCACAACATTCATGACAGAGAGTTTGGCCCTGTTGAGAGAAGCTCAGGGAAACTTTAGTTTCTGTGTTGTGATATTGATGCTATTTACTATGAGCAAAGCTCAGTGGAAGGCTAGTACCACCATAATAGGTGGTATTGAAGGAAATTAAGAAAAGAGAAAAGAAACTTGATATTTATAGCAGGAGAGAAGATATTAAAATCCTTTTGCTGCCTCTGAAGATGGTTACTGGCTGACTTATTTTTAATTTGTTGTATGGGTATTTGGAGACTACCACAAATTAAATTACTGTGTGAAAATTAGTTCATGCTGGCCATTGGTATTTTTCCTAAGAAAAACTCTCTTGAGAATTCTTACCCAAACAGACACAGCATTTGGTGTTAATCTCATCCTTTGCTCTGCATTCAAGTCACTCTAGATCCTGAGAGGACTGAGATGGCAGTTTCTAACACAGATTTATCACTATAGAAAAAGTTAAGGCTATACTCAGTGCTGCCTGTATGTATGTCCTTTGCTTATAGAGCTGTCAAAAGATAAGGATACACACGACTACAGAGATGCTTCTTTTGAAGATAAAGAGCTGAAATGTAAGTATAAATGACGATGTAGCAAATTGTACACAGCATAAACCATCTCTGGTCACTGGAGCATTGATTCAAGGCTGGTTTATAGGCTCTTGTTTCAACAGACAGAACCTTCAAGAGATAATACAGCCTCCCATTCCGTGTCTTACAAACTCACCATCATAACTCATTGTGTACTGTTTGTTACATAAAATAATGAATCTGGATTTTAAAATAGAAAGGAAAGATACACAATGGAAAATGTGGACATATATAAAAATCCAAACCAGCTGCTTTTTCCAGCTTGTACTTTTGCTGTAGAAAGAATTGTTCATGCTTATCTGTAAGGGTGGTGATGGCAATGAGGGAGGGGACAGGAACCTGTCACAGCCACTTGAGCAGGTCTCAAGCTGTGTGATTCTGTCTCAACAAAGTAAGAAAATATATGATCAAATATCTCAAATCTATGAAACATCCTGTGGTGTGGAACAGGAGGGTGAAATTATTGTGGTTTTTCTCTCACTTTCTTGCTGACTTCTAAAGCACTTGCATTAATTGCATCCCAATTTCCTCCCTGCTACACTTTACTAAAGTAAACTTACATTTAAGCCTGCTGGTCCTGCAGGTGTTGATCACCAAGCCTAAGAGTTAGGACCTGGAGATATACCACTGGGAATACTGACAGAGGGAGCACTAAATGAATTTGAAATAATTTTAAAAGGTTTTAAAAGAAAGGGGGACCTAAGCAACAGCAAACTCACTCTATTTGCTAAAGAGCACTTCCCAACAGTATGTTTGAATTACCACTTTTATTTTCTCCCATGATCATCTTTTCCTGTTTAATTAATTTAATTTTAGATCTTTAATTTTGACAATGAAGGAAACTTTTTGGTACCTTCAAACTCTAGGAAAGGGGTGCAAAGCTATGAAGTATTCTGTGCCTTCATCATTTTGTAATTTGATAATTTTTTCATATAATTCTTCCTGTTACAGATATGCAAATTGAGAAGACCTAGAGAGAGCAGGGGGAGACTTTTTCCTTCTGTTGTGAAGATTTGACAGCTCAAATGTTCTGTGTTCTATCTATTGAAGGGGATATTAATTTTTTGTATTTATTGTGTGATGGCAATCTTCTATATTGTTGTAACAGGAAAAAATGTAATGAAGTTAAAATAATTATTATAGCACAAAAAATTATTGAATGCAAGCTTCTGTATATGTGACTAGATATTGAGGTATTTTTTTAAATATCAAGGTTTCTACCTTTTCCAGTTTAGGCAAATGTGTCTTTCAAAGATTTCATTTAATTGAATGTATCTTTCAGGTAAAGCACTTTAGGTCTATGACCATCATGAATTTCATAGCTAGCTCTTGACAGGTCATCTTCTGAACCTTCTTTTCTTCCTTCTTCACCTGAACTCTCAATTTCCTGCATAACTGATTTTCCATTGTTTAAAGAATCTTTTCAATACTTTGATCCTTATAAAAGGTGCAACAAGACAAGTTGCCATACATACAGGCATTTTCAGTCCTTAAAATACCAGATGCTCGCAGCTAAGCCTGAAAAAGATGATTTAAAACTCTTGGCAAGTATGGTTTGGAAATTAAATAATACTAAGATTTTTGATATCTTTCTTTGTAAAGCATTTTCGGCATTTAATTTCCTCATGGTATTGCTGGCACTACTTGGTTGCTGCTCACTGTCTTCTGATTTACAGTCTGCAGATAATACAATTCTTTGGACATTTAGGAAAAACAGCCCTTGCTTTAGATGGTGTCGTGGTTTGACATGGGAGTGATTTTTTTAGGAAGTTGGGTCAAACCAATCAGTGGTCAAGTTTAGATATTGGCACCTGAAGTGACCACTGAAGATAGGGATACGCCTCTGAGAACACAGGGGGTTAAAAGCAGGAACTCCCAAGAGCTCGCTCTCTTTGGTTCCGGTCAGGGTGCTGTGCAGACCTCCCCTGTCCAGCCATGGGGCTGGGTGGGGGAGGGGAAGCCATGAGGCCTGGTCGAGGTGAGCCGAGGGGTAGAAGGACTGGAACCGAGCCAGCTCCTGTGGACGGAAGGGTGGAGAGAAGCAGAGATGCCTTTGTCATCCCCCCACAGAGGGAAGAGACAGAGAGTCCGGAGGGCCCCTGTAACTTTGCCGGCAGAGGAGAAAGAGTTGGGGGGGAAGGCGCCCAGCCTTGGCCTTGGGAATCGGCTGCTGGGCAGAGATATCAGCCGTCCAGGGAGTCTGAGTTTTTAACCCTTTCCTGGGAAATGAAGGCTTTGTAAAATATTACTCCTCCTTGATTTGAAGTAGAAGAGAGACAGTCTGGGATCCGAGATGATGGAAGAAGAAATTCTTGAGTTGGAAGGAGATGATGGAGTGGCTTGTGGCTGGACTTTTCTTGTTAGCCATAGACTGAACCAAATTCTCCTGACACAAGCTGCACTTAGGGGGGTGCGTTGGTGTGCCAAGACACCTGTTTCAGTGATTACCAGCAGAGGAGTAGAGAGAACAGAGGAGAGTTGGAGAAGGTGTGGAGAAGCCCTCTGTCTTCAAGGAAGAAGAAGAGGAGAAGAAGACCTCTGTTCTTGGACCCTCAGCCCCAGGGGAAAATGGGGGGGACCCATAGTCCCCCAATAGTCCCAAGATGAGAAACTGAACTGTTGTCTCTTTTGGTCCATGGCAAAGCATCCTTAAAGGAGCCCTGTGAGCAGTCTGTCCATGCACGGTGGTGAGAGCACTGTGACATGGAAAGGAGAGTGTCACCATGGCAGATTTTCTCCGGGCAGTTGCCATGTGTGACATGGAGACACAAGGGTGGCAATTGTGTTTCCTGGGGGGTCTGTGGCACAGGAGAGACTCCTGTCTCCCTTGAAAGACTGAGTATTTTAATATCTGAAGGGTAGCAACTTGATCAGGATCCTGGGTGGTGTCTCACTGTTGAGTTTGTTTGGAAATTAAGTGAGAGGAGGAAGGGTGTTTTGGAAAGTCTTCATCCAGGATTTAGTGTTTGTAGTTTTTATAGTAGTAGTAGTTTAATAAAGTTCTTTTCTTTGTTACTAAGCTTGGGCCTGCTCTGCTCTGTTCCTGATGACATCTCACAGCAATTATTTAGAAAAGTACATTTTCATGGGGGCGCTGGCATCGCGCCAGTGTCAAACCATGACAGATGGCCATTTTGTTTTCTTGGGAATGGAAAAAGGAAAACCTACTTACTTCTAGGACATGAAATACATGCACATGTGATTACATAGGAATGCTGAAGAAACCTGTTCCTGGATCCCATTTCACAAGTTATTGTTATGTTACATTTTGCTAAGTGCATAGCTTTTTGTGGGGGATCATACACAGGTAGAAAAAAAATTATTACAATGGTATTCACAATTGTATTTTTTAATAAAATATATTTTGTTTTTCTTGTGTTTTTTCCTGCTTTCCTTAATCTGTCAGCAAGTAGTGTAAGCTCTATTTGCATATTTCTGAGAAAAAACAGTATCTAAGATTCAGGTGTAGGAGAGAGTCTACAGCCATGACCTCCCTCTGATGGCTCCCACAAAAAACAGATGGCAGAGAACTGGAATCTCATTGGACTCAGGTTTTATTTTTCATTTGAAAAGAAATAATTTATTGTGCAGTCCCAAGAATGTGGACACAGTCCTCATTTATGAATGCCAGGGCTTCACTGCTGGCAGTATTCAAACTAGCTAATGTAAGGTTGTGTTTAATAATCTCAGAAAACTGTCCAGTGTAGTAGAATCATAATGCGGTTGGTCAGCCACAGTTAAGTAAAATAGTTACTACAGAGTAATTTCCCTGATTCATTGCAGACCTTGTTTATTCTTGCGATAAATGAATATGATTTGTGCTAACAACTGTAACTATATCAATATTTTAGAAAATATTTGTTAAAAAGTAATAGAGGAAAAGGATATGTAATTAGTGTCATGAAACAGATATTCTCAGATGTTCATGAGAAAATAGGATATAGGATGTAGTTTGAGTCAAGTAAAATCCCAAAATGGAATAGGCCTTGGGATAATTAAAGAATGGCCTTGAAATGGACAAAATTGGGATGATTCCAGGTATCCATGAAAGAATATGGCTTATTTTTAGAATATAATGCTGCCTTCTATAACACAAGACTTGGGACACATGTGCAACCTGTGGGGTTGTTCAAAGGACAGTGAGGACGATGAGAAGCCTTCATCAGAAGCGACCACTGAAAAGCCAGGAAGACCTCTTAAGAAGAAGTGGAGCATGCACTATGCAGTGCAGTGATGTAGATTTTGAGAATCGAAGGAGGAGATTTACAGAAAATATTGATGAACATGTATTAGCATACAGTATATGAGTGTAGCTGGGATTTTTTTTGTCTTTGTGTGAGAGGCAGGGTGAGAAAAACCCTCCCCGTACCCCAGTCGATCAGTTTTGCTTATGCTTTATCTGAACCACTGCCAAATTTATTTTTGTATCTGCTTGATAATATTTGATTGGATTATTTTATATAAAATTGCTGCTCAATTCAAATTGCTGCTAAATTTTAATTTTGTGGTTTATTAGATTAGACATATAGGACCTCATTCATAACATTCTGATACTGATTCTTCCCATTTGACTCTTAAAGGTTACTTTGTGAACTTGAATATCTCCTCCTGCTTCCCAACATGCTTTTTTGAATCTGGATGTCACTGAAGATGATAGCCAAATTTTAATTATCTACGGAGAGGTTTTTGAAATATCAGGGCCATTTGTAGACAAAGTACTGACTCAGCACAAAAATATAGAATCATATCACCACATAAATAATTCCCTTTCCAGACAAGATGACCTTTTCACTTTCTACTTCCTGTTTGAGACTGGACAAGTTGTGTGCATATTATAGTAAAAGTGATGAAATCTCCTCTTGTTAGTTCTTATAAGCCTTTGCAAGGCAGTGCTTGTTTAGTGTTATGGAACTGAAGATAATGTCTTTATCAAAATCTACTGGACAGCAGGAACTGTTACATTTCTCTTTTCCCAGTAGGAGAAAGGGCAAGTTACTGTTGAAAGTGCTGTATATCAGATGAGTAAGATAATGAAATGAGGGAATAAAAGAAATTCTTTAGCTGAAGCCTAACTTCTTAAATGACAGTACTTGAATTCCTGAGTGGTTGATGGCAAGCATAAAATTTTGCTACTTCCTTAGAAAAGCAGGACATGTGGTGAATAACAAAATAAGCTCTCTTTTATACTTCTCTGAAATACAAAGCTTGTCTAATCTTATTTTAGAAATTAAGCTTTTAGATTAATTTAAGTTTGGTGTCTCTACTTTTATTAATACAGGGAGACAGGCCCACATGTTTATCCTTCAATGCCATGAGTGGTTTCATGTGAAGTATTTTCTGCTCATTACAGAGGGAGAATACACACCAAAGAATACACATTTAGTTCATGAGAGCTAGCTAAGTGGAAATTCTTCCTATCCTAACACAAAAAATGTAGTTAAGCACTATATGTGTATAACATTTTTTCCTTCCGTTAAAAACATTTGCACAATGCTTCATTGTTTTTGGATATCTGGAAGACAAAGCACAGCAGCAAGCAGGAGCAAACTTAGTTTCAGGAAGCTGCATTTTACTTCCTCGTAGCCAAGCATTATTAGATTTCCAAAAGTGCTCAGAAAAGCCTGGTTCATGTGCACAATAAAAACTGGCTTATTGCTATTTCAGTTCAGGAGTCATTTATTTTACAAATGTAACTATGAACCAGTGTAGTGGTCTACTTTGTGATGTGGCATTTAATTTTGTAGCATGTGAAAGCTATTGATAATTACAATTCCAGTAAAGATCTAATAATATGAAAAACAGAATCGCTCTATTGACCTGCACATCTTTTCATGGAGCAGAACTGCAGGACTTTTGACTTTGTCCCTTTTCCCCTTTGGCTAAAAAAGTACCAATGGTGCATCATTCAAGCATGGGCTAGCCAGGAAAACAACAGAGGTATTAAGAGTGAAATTTCTGCTTTTGCAGACGTTAACAGTAGGACTTCTGTTTTTTCAGCATATTGTCCCAGATTCCCTGTCTGTCTTTCCATATTACTCTGGCTCTGCAAATATAAGATTGTTCCAGGCAAGTCAGATACTACTGGGTTCATGTGATGCCCAAGGCAAGTCACTGATTCTTGGGCAATTTCACTGCGCTATCTCCTTGTTCCAATATGGGAATACATGAAGAAAACATAATGTAAGCAGGACTAGCTCAGAATGAGTAGAAGATAGTGATTGTGAAGTAACTTTGTTGTTTCTTTTCTATCATCCAAATCATTGACTTGTGCCAAAGAAGTCATTGGAGCTTTTCTGGGAAAAGGTGAGACTACACGTGAATTGCTTTGTGTGACAGGGCTACACATGATAAGCTTACTGAGGAAAAATAAATGTAACAGTGGTTTCGTTGAACTAGTTTGCTCTGTACTAGGTAGTAGGAGACATAATTTCATAAATCAGTCTGGAACTGTGAGGCAGGCAATCATCATATATCATCCCAAACCAGCTAGGATTTGCAGGAATAAAGCCACAATATTTTTTTCTGTTGAGGTAGAACACAATACTCACAAGCAGTGAGAATCTAATAGGAGACAAAAGAGTATGTGTGTACCACCTGTAGCACAAACACATTTGTATCTCTTTTATGTCTCTCACTCATTATATCATCACAGATTAAAAAAGAGAGTGATGAAAAATTAAAAGATGCCTCCATTGATAATGCTGCTTGATAGAACAAAATGCTTATTGGATGGGGATCTATCAGTCACCTAATCCAATCTTCCACTCAGAGCAGTGACATCTTAAAAACAATTGCCCAGGCTTTGTCCTGTTAACTTTGGTGCATTTGTAAGCATGGAGATTCACAGCCTCACTGAAGTGTTTGATTAGCCTCATAGTGATTTTTTTTTTTTTTTGGGTAGTAACATCAACTTAGACGAAAATTAAGAAGAAATGGATTCTGCAAATACTAGGTAATTGCTTAATGACTTCTTATAAAATTAAACTGACGAAGATAAGAAAAATGTAACTTGATGAATGTACAACAGTCTTAGTAAATGCAAGTTCAGATGCCAATGCTGTACACTGCTTTAAAATGGTTATAGACCCACTGAAAATCATGAGTATAATAAAAAGCAGAATTTGAGCACATATATTTTAAAAAATGCTTTGTATAATTTTGTTGGATGTATGCACATTCTCAGGAATGTAGAGAAGTGAGCTCAGTGTACATTCAGCATGAAACTGAAACTAACAACGTCCTGAGAAATGTCCTTTCAACATAGTCAGGTTTTTTTATGACATAAAGCCTGAATAAGACCAGCCTACAAGCTGTGCTATTGGTGCATGTTATACACTGTCATAAGAGCTGGGTAGTTCCTGCTATTGTGCAAATAGGATAGAGCTTTGAGAATCTTTGCTGTTATATGAACCAGATTGCAATGACCTGCATAAAGATCTGATGTGAGTATTACACAGATAAAATGCAAATTGATGTTTCCTGTATTTCTGGCTGATGGATTGCAGGTTTTTTCCTAGATTCTTAAGATTTACCTAAGTTTATTTTCAAATTATTACTGGGATACAGACTCCGATTCTGAATGAAAGACTGGTTAAGTTCCAGATCCTAAAACACAGGTCCACATAATTTCTAACCCTGATATTTTTAGAAGCTGAAATTCTCTTACAACTCTATCTTCTCTCCTAGGCAAAGGCAGAGGAGTGGTCCTGGTGAGCCTCTTCAGCTTATGCATGAGGATGTCGCTCTTAGTAAATATTTCATCCTGAATTTCAGAGATGATTTGAATGGAGAAAAAAACTTCTGTATGTACTTATATCTATATATTCCTGTTTACTTTCTTTTAGTTGTTATTAACACACTACCTGCAGAAAATAGATTGTTTTGATTGTACAGCAAGTCTGGAGACTTTCACCTTCTGCATCCCAGAAAAAGCATAGGCTATGAAGAGAAGTTCTTGGGCTTCTCTGAGAAGTCTTTCTTTCTGTAGAAGCTGGAGATACAAAAGAAAATTTGCAGTGTATCATGCCAGAGTGTCAGTCTGTATTCAGTAATGCTGCTAAGAGTGGAAAGGCTCGAAAGATTCTATGATATACACAACTGCTTTTAAAATATAACAAAATTTCACCCCAACTCTACCACAGTATTATAGAAAAAAAAAAATTCAGCTGGATTAGAATGATTGTATTTGTCATGGAACAAAAAACTGACAGTGGAAAATATTCAACGGGTGACAGTTAAACAATGCAGGGAGATTCACAGATAGTGTGATCAAAGGAGGAAGTAAGAAATTATATTTCTTCATCTGAAGGCTGAAGGGAGAAGGAGAGCAGACTAAAATGATGCAAATAGTCTGTCACAGGTAAACCTCAAGAATAAACCAATTGTCCCAACAATAAATTGCCTCTGTGGTGAGGTGGGCAACAAGGGACTGCAGCAAGTGTGCAAAAGACAGAAGAAGAACAGCAGGTGACATGTTATTTGGGTAAGGCGGGTATGAGAGAATGAGAACAAGAGATTAGGTCCACAAAATATACTGAGACAGACTGGAGAAATGGCCTTCGAACAAATTTTAATATGCATGGTAAGAATTTTTTATTAAATTCCCAAACCAGAAAAAATGTACCTTCTTTCTGATGATGAGATATGCAACAGCTGCTGTTTCTATGAGGATCTAATGCTTGGTTTTTATTTATTCTTTTGTTTATTTTCTGACCTAGGATTTTTGAAATTTTTTCTTTAATTTTTTTGTTTGTTTCTTTTTTTTTAAACTGGATCTTTCACAGAAAGTAAAATCAGTTTAGCCATTTCATGAAGATGTTAAAAAGTTGAGTCTTTTTGCACATGTGAGAATGTTAGGAGAAAGCTGTTGAAAAAAGCTTGCTTCCATTGCAAAATGCACAGAAGGCAGAGGAGTTACAGTAACAGAAAAAGACAAACTGAGACTGGGAGTATATAATCTTTTGCTGTGTACATAGGTGCATGAGAAGATAGTCTCTTTTCTAACTAAGTGAGCATAAAACTACTTTTCATGCAGGGAGAGTCAAATGGAGCCAAGTCTGTTAACACAGCTTGATTGCTTTTGATTAAGATGAGTTTGTAATTTTGGATTATTTCCAGAAGGCACTGTCCTGTGCTTAGTTTGGGTTCTAGCTTTGCAGTACAATAAGACAGAGAGTGTAGAAGGAGAGGGATCAGGAAAAGCATAGTCATTAGGAAAACATAGCTGATCTCAGCTCAGTAATGTTGCAGAGTCTTTCAGCAGCATAGCAAGAACATTGAATGTAGGAATGAATAGATAAACTGCAATATTGGTATTTCAAATCCATAACAAAGTCTACAAGCTCAAGATGACTCAGGATGCAAGACCACTTGCAAAACCTTATTTGCAAAAGTGTACAGGACAGTTTGTGTGGAGGTGAACACAAACCAACTGGTCAGCCTGGTGACATTTCCATCCTCCCAGCTCCCAGCTGTGGAGTTCAATATCCCCACTTCCTTCTACATTGTCAGAACACCTGTGCTGTACCTGGTAAAACCAAGGATCACATAGTAAGTGCTGCCAATGGGATACCTTGCTCTGTAGGGAAATACAATTCAAAGAAGGGACTGTCTACCATAGCCATTTAACTTAAAAAGGACTGAGTATCCCTTCCTTAGTCCTTTAATACTTTGATATTCCAGAGTGAAATCTGAGAGATTATTGTAAACTCTGTTAATTTGACTCCTGCTTTAAGCCTGGAGGAAAACTAGTGTGCTTGAAAGCTTGTTTAACTTTTCCAACTGATCTGATTATTCTAGTGGAAGTTATGGGTCTACAAAGCTCTCCATGCTTAATGCTGCTAAATTTCATTATGTAGACACTAAATGTGTTAACTGTTCTAAATCATCCATTTGCTGGAAAACAAATATTTTAATAGCTGAAACAATGTTTCCAGGAAAAGGTTTTCCATTATTTAATAGACTATAAGGTCACTGAATCAGTGACTGTGCCTCTGGTTGTTTTGTTTAGTGAACAGCAAAGATATTTTGTTCAGGATCCCTTGTTAAACTTGTGTTGAGAATAATCATAGAACTACAGAGCCATAGAATGATTTGAGTTGGAAGGAATGTTTAAAGGTGATCTACTCCAACCCCCTGCCATGTGTAGGAGCAATCATAGCAAGGGTACTAATCAAAGGTAGCTCCAGAAGATCTTACACTAAGATGCTTCTTTTATTAAGAAAAGCATTATGACCTTTCATGGATGAAAATAATAGGATTTAATTTACGTTACTCAGATATGGGTTTCAGTCTTTTTTACAAAGGAGTAGATTGCAAAATATTCCGTGATCTTCATGTTCCTTTGCTTAAAATACTTCTTGTAAATTTAACATTATGAACATTGTGAGAGTTGTCACTAACGCCAAATCAATCCTAACTCTTATGACCAGACTAGTGCCAACCTCAGTTGCCACCTGTGGTGAAAACACACGAGTGTTTTCTGAAAATAGGATCCAGTAAATAAAAATAAGCACATACCAAAGAGGTCTATACAAAGCACAGCTACTTAAATGAGCTACCCAAGCTTTTCTCAAGGGCTCCACAGTTTAGGCATGTAGCAGATTGATGTTCATATTTTGCCACCTGTTTCAGTTCCCGAGAGCATCCTTATAACATCCAGCTTTGTCAAGATAAGCACCTTTTGCTTCTGTCTGTAGAATAGAATAAAGTCTATGTTGAAAATTGAATTATATCGTTGCATGGAGCATAGAGCTTGTACCGTTTGAAATGGGAATACTGAGTCTAAATTTTCCAAAGGAACAAGAAATATCCTTCTCACTTCTTACAGAAGGATTTTGGACAATCACTGAAGATTTTAGATGATGTAAGGCCAAAAATTACTCTTTTTTTTTTAGACAAGTGCTATAAACCCTCTGGATAAGTGAGCTGGGACCAGGGCTAAAGTCACAGGTGTGATCAACTGAATGAATCAATAGGAGAAAAACAGTACTTAGTATCATTTCCATCTTTGGTGGAACTTCAGAAATTTATTATCATTGCCATCTGGATTTCAGTCAGCATTCACTACAAAAATTTACCAGAATATGTTACTTGTGGCCCAATGAAGTCAAGTATGGGTTTCAACTTTGTATTTTCAGTAAAGCAAAAAAGCTGTACAAAAAGAAAATATTATATTCCTCATTTTCCCTGATCATTGTCATACTTTTGTTTTCAATTGTCCCATTCAGACTTTTGTCTTGGGCCCTAAATATTCATTGAAACTATTACAACTCATAAAAAGCCATTATGATATTTAGATGGTTGATGTGATGCTTTTTACCACCTCAATTTTCCAATTTTTTTTTACTTAACTCCCATAATCACAGAGCACTGTGTGATAACTTGGTTTTTCTTCTGCAGGTTAGTCTGGGAAATCAATTTACTGACTCTATCTGAATTGCTCTTGAAATGTCATGCTACTTCTTACTGTTCTCAGATGTGTATTTTCAATTCCTCACTTTGCTGCAAGAAGCATTAAGTACTGATATTTATGGCACAGTGTTCCTTCTTTTATCCCTGTGAATTTGAAACAGGCATGTGATGAATACATTTTAGTAGTGGCCTTTTGCTTAACAGAAAAATAAAAGACAGTGCTGCGCATAAGCTTGGGATAAGTTAGGATAGTTGTGTACAAGGACTACTGAAGAGCAGGACATGACATACGTTTTATGAAAAGCAGGGAGGACATGAGGGCTAGTCTGCAACATCATGAATGGTTAGTAGTGCAAGCTCAGAAGAAATCACCTTCCAGATGCTGGTGCAGGCTTTTCTATGGAAGTGTGTCAGAGTCACATGAGGAAGTTGCATGGGTAAATTGCACTGAGATTGCACAACAACTTGATGTCTGCTTGTGAGATTATGGAAATAATGAAGGATGCCTTCTAATACAGATCCTTGCTGACAAATCCTTGATCTTTCTAATATACATCTATGGAAATAAATCTTTGGTCTTTCTAATACAGATCCTTCCTGCGTCCCACAAGCATTCTTTGACTGTTTTCAGTATCACAAGTTAGAATGTTCTTATATTTGGTTTCTTTTGTGTATTTATATTATGTGTAATGCTTTTCTAAAACTAATCCCTCTGGTCAGACAAGATTTACTTGATATGTAATAATTATGATTATCTGCTGGGGCTTTGATTGTGCATCTTTTTATTTTTACTATCAGTAATATGTGTATTTTTAAAAGTCCTATCTCTTACATTATAAAATAAACATGCTCTGCATTCTCAATATACTCTAAACTATAAAAAGAGAGCAGAATACCTAAAATGTCTCACATAAGGTAAATTCAGGGATCTAAATATTGATGTGAAATATTGTTTCATTCTTCATTCAGTTCTTTCCTTTATGTCCATCTTCTAATAGGTAAGCTGTGTGGAGAAGTGAGCATAGCAGGAGACTGAGGATGGTAAATAGTAACAGTCTTTACTTCTGCATCTGGAAAATAGAGATACTGATAGTGTTTATTAGCTCCTTTCTAACACAGCCATAATAATCATGATTCATCACACATTAAGTAGTGATGGACTCAGTCCTCTGATAAAGGTAACTAGCTTTCATTTACATGTAATAAATCTGCTTAGAGTAGTTTGCATATAAATCTTTATTTGTGACATCATATGATTAAGGTCTAAACTTCCAGAAAAAGTCCCATAATTTCGGCTGCTAATTTGCTAAGGTTTGAGCCTCACTTTCCAAGATACTGAAATCTTAAGGGTAGAAGCAATGAGAGAAATGCAGCACCTGAGAAAATTGAAACCAGAATGTTTCAAGTTAAGACCACAAAAGAATAGAGAAGTAAAATTAAACCCCTCCTCCAGTAAGTCTAGCTCTGGTGAAGTCTAAAATTGCTCCTTCTCTTCTTTACTTCCTTGTAGCTTATTTCTGGATCTTATTCACTGTTTTTTCAGATTATACTGCATGTTAGCAAGCTTTATTGAAAGTAATTCTTCCGTCTTTTCTATTATCTCATAAGTTTTATTATAAATTTTGGCCCTGGTACTTCTTTGTTGGTTGTTTTTTTTCTCTTTTTAGTTATGTTTATCCATATACAATATTGTGAAAAATATGCGATAGTTTGCTTGCTACTGGAACACAAATACACTCACTCTAAAACTGTACTTTCTCCTTTTGTATTATTCCAGGCCTGTTGGTTTACTATCAGTAATACAAGGCAATTTGTACACATCAGACATTGCCGTATGTAAAGTGAACGAATAGCAGCAGTAAGTCTTCATTCTAATCCTTTTGAACCAAACTTCAATTTACCCATCCTGAGATTTCCACAGTCTCACAATGTGTTCCAGGTATTTCCTGGTAAAAAAAAAAACCCTGCAAAATACCCCATGCAAAGCAAAGCTGAAACAAAAGCAGGGTTAAAAATCTTGTAAACTAGATGATGTGTTAGTGCAGACAGTTATAAAATCTGCTTGTGTTTGTTCATGAATCTCTCCAACATGGGAGAAGTCAATTGATTATTACTTGTGGATAGTAAAAAATATAAAAGCATTTCCCTGTCAGACTATTTAAAACTGCCTGCAAGCTACAGATCCTGGAAATGTCATGACTGAAGTTGTGGAAATGTTTTATTTCCCTTTATCGCTACTGTTTCATTGCCATTGGTTCATATTCTTTGTGTGTGCATGAGTTGCTCTAATAAGGATTTTCCTTGTTTCTGCTGGTAGCCTAGTGTTTGTTTCTGGTTTTGCTGTTTATGAGCTGTGATGGATTTCAAAGGCTGGCATTGCTCTGATCTGCCAGCAGAAGGTAGTTGTTGCAAGTTCTAATGCAATTCTACTTTTCTTTCAGATCTACCTGAGACAATGTTCCAAATCCTCACAATACTGTTACTGGAAACACAGTTCTCCATGGTTTTAGGTAAGAGAGAAACTGCCTTTCAATTTCACTAGCAGAACTAATGCAGCTTTTAGTATGTGGGCTTCAGCACCTCCACCAATATTTGCATGAATGGTCAATAATGTCTGGAGCCTCTGCTTTCCATCTTATAAAAGGCACTGGCACTGACTGAGCACAGGACAGGCGTCCGCCACTTTCCACACTCAGGCTTCTTTAACATATTGTGTATTGGCAGCTGAGGCGTCCAGCATCAGTGGCATGGCTGTAAGTAGGAGGATGACCAAAGCAACAAATGCCCACAGGGAAGCGTAACAATCTCAGTGTTAGAAAGCGTGAAGTATAATCACTTGTGTTCCCCTGTCCATGCCTGTAGCAGAAGCAGCTTGGCAAAAACCCAGAAGGAGCTTGGCACTTTTTCACATTATATTCTCCCTTGCTACAGTTGTATTACAGTGAATAAACAAACATTGCTAAGAGGAACCTAGCAATGCTAAGGTTTCCCTGTACATATTTCAGAGACACATACAATAAAAAGAATGCATAAACAGTTGCATAGTCTTCTCTTTACAATGTCACTACCAACACTTTCAAGTGCTCTGAATTGTCTACCAATACATGACACATCCACTATGGAAAGTAGTAACAAAGTATATTGAATGACGTATTAGAAATAACTCTGCCATATCAAGTACACTTTCAAATGGCAACCTATTCATAACAATATTAATTTCAGATTGGGTGAATGGCTAAGATTATTTTGATATATTTTCTGTAATTTTGTTGCATGTATCCTAGAAATGTGTGAGATCAAATGATACTGACATGGTTCCAGGTTTGTGGAGACTGTAATTGCTACACAGCAATTTTGAGCTATACACATTTATCCAGTGCAACTCTGTTTCACAGGATCTACACAGGTATTTATTTTTGTAAAGGATAATGACAGTAGATTTACAATTTCCACAATTAACTGTTGCTTTTACTACAACCTTAGGACATGTAAGAGACCATATCACAGTTTAAGAAAAATGGTCCCTGTGTAACCACTGGCCTAGCCTTAAGTTACACATAAAATGCAAAAAACCCCAAAAACAAATAAAACCCACCACCATAAACTTGGTCATTATGCCCTCATCTTTCAGATTCTGTAATCAATACAGAATACAGATTGTTTGCTATAATTACTTTACGGTAAAAATATTAGTGTGAGTATAAACAAAAAATGCTTAAAACTTTTAGTCAAATCAGTAACCATATACCCCTGACTATATGTATACAGTATACTATCTGTATACTGTCTGACACAGTTTTGCCCAACTTTAAAGAAAATCAGAACATATTTTGATGAAACAAATGAAATTGTTCTCTTTTTATCACATAGTTTTATTTACAGTTGAAGTTCCTCAACAGCTCTACATTGCGGAGTATGGGAGCAATGTGACCATGGAATGCAGATTCACTGTGAATGGCTCAGTGGATCTAGGACTCCTGACTGTTTTTTGGGAGCAGAAAAGGCAGGGTTCATTGAAACCAAAAGAGGTGTACGCATTCCGCAATGGGAAGGCACTCTGTCCATCTCAACATCCTGATTACATAGGAAGAGCATCACTTCTGCACAGTGAACTGATGTTGGGACGAGCCATCCTCCAGATCACCGATGTTAAGATCACAGATGCAGGATCATACCTTTGTCTCATTGACTACCAGGGTGTGGACTACAAGTACATTGCTTTGAAAGTGAGAGGTGAGTGGTTAAATTAAATGTAATTGTATACTCATTGAGACATCTCCAGTAAATTCCTACAAGCTTGTAGAAATTGGTTAATCTGAAGAATTTGTTGCTCATTGTCTCACCAAGACTTTGTGCTCAGCCCCTAGCTGAACCAAAGCAGTTTCTTAGTAGTGGCTAGCCTTTGGTTCAACAGCTGAGCTCCTCCAGGAGCACCTAGTGCTGGGGAGGGACAGCATTTGTTCTCCTTCCATCCTTCTTTCTACAGCCTCTTCTCCAGTGCCAAAATCTCCCTCCTCTCCTTTCATCCTCTTGTTGGGCCACCCTCTGATCATTCCAAAAAGTTTCTCAAAGATGCTTTGATGTACTTATAAATCCTGCTGCAACTACTCAAGTGACTGGGGATTCCCCAAGTGACTGTAGCTCCCAGAGCAAGGACATGTGATTTTCTGTGTCCATTGAAGCCAAATGGGCATTAGTAATAAAGGTATGTGTTAATGGAAAGCATGACAGACCATATCTTTGAAAGATTTCTGGTGTTTCCCACTAATTGCATGTCTGTGTGATGCAAGGCAGCATTCATTTCCCACCCAGTTATTTAAATAACAATATTTATCAAATGCAAAATGGACATAGACATTCTTAAGACTCACATTAGTTCCTATGAAAATCAATTTTGCTCTAATACGATGAAAATATTACACTGTTTATAAGTTATGGTAAAACAAACATGAAATCAGGCTTTCTGGAAGTGGCATATTCTAAAAGTGAAAATAAGAGCCCCATAAGATTCCACTTGTCTACTCTGTCTTAATAAATTATAAATTTAGTGTCAACTGCTGCCATGTATTAAGTACTGGAGCGCATTCTTTTGCTGTAGGCATGGTAAGGACTGAATAATCCATTTTGCATTGTTCTACAAAACATTCTTCATAATTTTAAATAAGTGTTACACAGATACAGCCAGAGACAATACATAGCATTAAAAGGAAGCAGGGAAAGTGAAGTGGGAAAATAACTGTTGTTGCATACAATTTCACTCAACAAATTCTCATGCAGCATCTTACAAGACAATAAACACTCAAGTCATGAGAATACCAGGGGAAGACAAGCTTGTTTTTATGTGCCAGTCAGAAGGCTTTCCTCTGGCAGAGGTTTTCTGGCAAAATGAGAACTTCAATCTCAGCGGATCTGCAAATACCACCTATACACTGACTGCAGATGGCCTCTACAATGTCACCAGCATCCTGACATTCAAACCAAATACGAGTGAGAACTACACGTGTGTCTTCTGGAATAAAGAACTGAATGGAGAAACTTCAGCTCACTTTTCCACTTTAGGTTCGTATGACCTTGAACTTGTACATGACGGTGTTCATACATACATCATGTGCTATGGTCCATCACTGGAGTTCAGTTCTAGAAGTCGGTGTAATATTGATTCTTGGTAAATTGAACAAGTCAGTATTATTTATGTCTTTGAAGTCTCAGCTAGCTTCCACTCCAACAAACCAGTCTGTATTTTTCTGTATATTTTAGAGTAGCTTTCCTTATTTTCCTGCCAATACAAAAAGAATTTTTTCAGCTGCATGGGCATCTTCCCTGAGTCTCCTACTTAATTATTCTATCTAGTTGTCTACCTTGACTTCAGCAAGGCTTTTGACACTGTCACCCATAGTATCTTCATGGGTAAGCTCAGGAAATGTGGGTTAGATGAACAGGATCAAGAACTGCTTAAATTACAGAGTCCAGAAGGTCGCGATCAGAGGAACAGAATCCAGATGGAAGCCAGCTGTCAGTGGCATTCCCCAGGGATCAATACCAGGTCCAAGTCTTACTCAATTTATCAGCAACCTGGACAAAGGAATCAAAGGCACCCTCCACAGGTTTGCTGGTGATACTAAACTGAGTGCAGTGGCTGATCTACCTGAAGGCTCTGCTGCCATTCCATGGACCTTGATTAGCTGGAGGGTTGGGCAGAGAGAAACCTAGTGAGGTTCAACTGAGTGTAAGGTCCTGCACCTGGGGAGGAATTGTCTCACGTGCCAGCACAGGCTGGGGCTGACCTCTGTGAAGTGGTTCTGCAGAGAAGGACCTAGGAGTCCTGGCAGACAAAAAGCTCTCCATGAGCCAGCCAAGAAAGCTAATGGTATCCTGAGGCACACTAGGAAGAGTATTGCCAGCAGGTCGAGGCAGATGATCCTGCCCCTTTACTCAGCAATAGTGAGGCCACAACTGGAGTGCCGTCCCCAGTGCTGTGCCCAGTTCTGGGCACTTCAGGACATGAGAGAGAAGGAGGTACTGGAGAGGGTTCAGCAACAGCCACAAGGATGATGAGAGGTCTGAGCATCTCTCTTATGAGAAGACTATGTTTAGTCTGGAGAAGACTGAGAGGAGGCCTCATCAATATATAAAAATATTTCAAAGGCAGATGACAATAGGATGGTGCCAGACTCAAAGCCATACAAATGAGAGGTATGACTGGTTTTTTTTGTGAGGTTTTTCACAATAATATTTCAGAACAAATTATTCATAAAATTAGTGTAAATCACTATGTTGATAAATTTTAAAAATCCTTTGTTCAGTCAGAGCAAGACTTTGGTGAAACAGAACCAATAACTTGATAAACAACACCTGTTTTGTAAGTTAGAAATTTACTCTCCTTTAATGTTTTTAACAGCTTTAATAAGTACACAGTATACTGGACAAAAATTCCTGATCTCTTTAATCATCCCCACATGTGTGACTGTAGCTGTCCTTCTCTCTGCACTAATAATATTTCAGAAGAGAAAATCATTCAAGAATGAGCAACACGAAAAAGGTACATTTTACTTCAGATAGTGAAAATTTTCACTATTTCTTTACTTTTCCTGTGAACAACCTTGAGGAAATTTTAGTAAGGCACACTTGCATGACTTTGGTCACATTTTATTTCTAGATTACAAGAGGGTAGAAAATGAGATCTTGGATAATTTCAGTTTTATTTTCCTCACTGTGTTACCTATGTGAGACAAGGTATATGTAAAGATACATTTTTAAAGCTGACCAGTTAGTATTCTGTACAGAGCACAAACAAACTTCGCCTCGTGTAAGGAGGACTGTAAAAGCATAGTTTGAACAGTGTTTTCTTCATAGCTACAAAGACATTGTGGCTACAGTATATTACACAGAATTTTTATTTTTCAACTCCATTATGGCTCTATAACCAAATTGGTATGATACAGGACTACCGCAATATTTCCTTCCTTGTTTGCGTGTACAGTAGTACAAAACTAATAAAGCAAACAGACTATTACTCCAGTATTTTCTTGCACATGAACAGACTCTAGTAAATTAGACTATATGTATTTACAGTCATGAAAGGAGAGTCTTAATATTATGATTTCAGAATTTGATTCAAGTTTTGTAAAGTTTTTGATTCAAGTTTTGTAAATTAAAAGAAACATAGAGAAGTTTATTTATTTAATATGACTTAATAATAAACCTAACTGTGCTTACAGCTCAGTTTAATCTAAAGCTTTACTGAATAGTTATAGTTACAATATAGTTTCTTTCAAATCTAGAAATGTTTAAGCTAAATTTGTATATATTTACTTTAACAGACAGGAAAAGAAAACTGAAACCTAATGCAAAGGATGAGAACAGTAAGTCATAGGCAATTTTTTAAATTTACATTTACAGATTTTTCTTTCTTACATCTACAATATGAAATAATATGTGGATTGAAACCAAAATAATGTTACATCAAAATAGAGGGTAGTTTTGAATTTAAATGCTTTTATTCTTGAGTTTTTTAAAAATGCAACTTCTAAAGTTTTGACTTGCTCTTGGGCGATATAAAAATTTAAAAATATTGGTTCACTTTCACTAAGGTACCAATAGCTTTCATACACAGCTCAGCACACATCTCTGTATATCAGCTGGGGTTTTAGTAGTATTGGATAAGAAAGATACTCACAGAAAGCTGGTTGTTTGGGATAGCACCAAGATTTTTGTGGCAATAGTCTGTTATACTTTTGGATCAGGCTACAGGTTTTAACAACAAATAAAATGATACCTCATTTATCTGGAATATTATATAATCTTCTAGGGTACTTCTTGTCTTATGAGAATCTGACTTGCCTAGACATCCAGAAATTTTTCCATTTCAGAGGGACGATAATACCTAAAAAACTGTCAGGATGCATCTAACTGTTCTGTACTAAAATTGAACTGAAAAAAAAAAGATACCACTATAGAAAATGATAAATCAATATGACAAGGAAAGTCTTAATACACCTACTGGTATAAATCAATTTTGTTACCTAGAGATAACAGTTTGACAGCTTATGCATTGTGAGGCGAGAGGCTGTGGCCAGTGTTAGGTACAGAGGAACTTGGTTCAGCAATAATTCCTTGGTGTCCAAGCAGACCCTCACATAGCATACTGAGGTCAGCCCTGAGGCTGCCAAGGAGCACAAATTAAATAATACTGTGATGCAGCTAACCAAGTGAACACAGAGACAACTCAAGGCTTTTCCAAGGACAAGATTTTTTTTGAGAATCCACCCATGTTTCTCACTGCTAAAAAAATACAGGAAGAAGTCACCAGCTTAAAAAATAAATCTTGTAGGTGAAAGGGAGAGATTGGATGAAGAGGGCATGAATTCACTGATTTCCAAATCACCTCAGGTTGTCATGTTTATATCTTAAATATAAGTGTCAGTAGGTACTACAATTGAAGCAACACTTTCAAAAAGACACTTTCACCTTCCAGAAACCTTGCAGCAGTCAAAGTCTCATTCTTATTTTTCATGTGACAGTGTGAAACTTTAGTGGCATCATGTCATGCACTAATGAACACAAGCTCAAGGCAAGCAGCAGTCTGGAGAACAGCATTGGTGCATGTCTGGACATCATTCCAGTGCATATTGTCCGAGCATAGCTTGGCTTCCCCTGACTTTTTGTATTACTTTTGTATTTTTCCACTTTGTAGCCTCTTCTGTGCACTTAGTGAAATGAAGAAATTAAAGGAAACAAGGCCACTCTTTGCGGTTTTACTTCTTCATTTTAATGACAAAAACCTTTGTCTTTCTTGTAACATGCAGTAAATCAGATGACAAACATTTATATTTGTCAGCATTGGATATTTTTAAGAAACCCTGGAAAGAACCTTTTTTCCATGATGAGTAGGTAGTTGAAGCATAAAAGCCACAGATACTTTACCACAGTGCCTTGGAAATGACCCATACAGTCCTGGTTACAGGAACAAGGACTGTTAATGTTACCAGTGTTAACTTACAGCTCAAGCTGTATCAGAACTGAATATGTAGGACATTTAAACTCATCACTGAAGTCCCAGTTCTGCACACTTTTAATCACATGCACATATTTACTGACAATCATTACCATGGATACTCTCTAAACAAATTTCAGTTTTGTTATTTCATTTCTATGGCTGAAAGTGAGTGATAGCTTTGTTGTAATCGAAAATTCAGAATTTGGACTATAGATAAAAGAGATAATTCTTTCCTGGAAAAAAACACGGCAGACGTTCTTGTGAATTATAACAGCTTTAAGGAGCCATTGTAACTTCAGCATGATCCAGAAGACTGAGCTTTCACTCTTAACCACTCAGTTGTTAAAATCAGGCTTTTTATTTTCTTAAATCACTGCAGATTTTTAAACTAATTCTATTGCATTTTCTTTCTTTAAGGTGATGATTTTAACTCTCAGACTGAGGCTTTATACTTGTCAACTGTCACAGCTTCAAGAGACAGTGGAAGTGTGGATCTGTGAAAATTCTTCATATTACATGTCATAATTTGCACTTTTTCTATCAGTTTTTGGGGACTTCAAAAGAAAATTACAGCTCTTTAGCCTTAGGATAAACAATGAACTCATGGGGATGTATTTGCACTGCAGCAATGGAAAGCTATGCCTCCTCAGACACCTTATCTTCTTGAAGTTACTGAGAATTCTGCTGTCACAAAATGTGGTTTACCACTGTGGAGAGGTCAGCTGAGTGCCTTTGATACACTTTACTTTGGACTTACTGTTGCTCAAAGGATTTTTGTTTAAGAACACCTATATCAACTGTTCAGTCTCACGAATGGTGCTTGGAGTCAAAAATCTTGTGGAATTTGAATAAAAGCTGTAAATGCTATCTTATGTCAATTATCTTTCTGGTGGAAACATCATTTCACACCCATATCCAATTTCCAAATTTTCTAACACATTAAATTGGGTATTACCACAAGTACCTACTTGCATCATTGTATCCACTTGTATAACTTGTATCATTGCAACATCTATAAGCTATTTCATATCACAAGAGCAATAAGAGGTTGAAATTAAATCAAAGGACAGATTAAAAAAAACCCACCCAATACTAGCAATAAATCAACATTATGTTGCATAAGAGAATTTTTATGTCTATATAAAACCTCACAAGTAAGTCAGGTAAAAAAAACATGGACTGTGATACTATGCTACATGACAGTATAAAGTTTCAGATTTGAACTGATTATTCAACAGAATTTTCTTGAAGAGGAATTTGGAAGCAAAAGTGAAAATAAGGCTCAGACAGATTTCTGCACTGGTTATTTTTAAACAATAATTTTGCCTTTGTTCAGATGAAGAAGTGAGTCTTTTCCATGCCAGGCTGCTTTGCTTCCTAATACTGGAATGCCAGATTTGGAAAAACATCCAAAATGAAACAACTTTGCCCCTTAAATAGTCATGAGATAGTGAAGCAAGGGTACTGGGTAACATCTGTCATATTGTTTTGAAAGACCAGTGGCTTTGGTAAGCTGCGTTTTCTACTAAAATAGATGTAACAAGAATGAAGAAATGTGTTTGCATGGAAGCTACTTCTGCCATTATCTTGCTATAAGAAGAGTTCCACTGATTGAAGTTTTTTCATAGCACTTGCTCTGAATTTGGATAGGAACTGCTTCTTCAGTGTCACTTTGCAGCTATTTATTCCAGCAAAAAGTGGACCTACAGTGCTGCTATGAGACCAGAACATCAGCATTCATCCTCTCTTGTTTCACCAGGACAAGTGATTTTAAAAAGCAGGACTGCCATTGATTTTACTTGTGGAGGAGAAAAACTAATCTCTCTTTGACATCATCTATAATTTAATATCTATGTATTGCACCTTTAATTACTCATTTGAAGCCACTGGATTCAGCTGAGACAAATCCACACAAGGCTTGCAATATCCTACGTCCTTGCTGACATGGCAAATCAGGCACATGTCAGAGAAGCATTGGTTAGTGTAACATGGAATAGCAGCTTAGGAACTGTCCTGGCTTGCACCATTTAGCAGTATTTAAGGGTCAAGCAATTTCTCTCTGTTCCACATTTGTACTCTGCTCAGAACTATGACCCCTTGCTCTTCTGTCAGCCATGGTGAAATCTAACCCACTGTATTCTTGGAAAGAGTTAATTTTGCATTTTTCTATTTATTTTTTCCTCATGAAAATTAAATAGAAATAATAAAATATGAATTTATGTGGATGAACATAAATAGTACACTACAGTCTTTGCAATTAGGTTATGATGATTATCATTGTTCCTTACTGAAATGAAAGTCATCTTGTCATTATTTTATACTTATTATTTTATTTTTTTATACATGGGTAAATGCTGCCTTGGTGTGGGCAGCAAAGAACAAGTGTGGGTAGCATTTCCTGCCCATTTTACAGACATGGCAAACACTACCCTCCTTTCCCTCTTACTGGATTGTACACTGAAAGGTTTCACCTGACATCCCTAGGCAGAGGCAGCTCAGTTTTCCACAACACTCCTATGCCCTATCCACTCTATTTCATTATGAATGGAACAACAACACTGTTTACAGCAATAAGAATACCTAGAAATGTATTTTGGCTCATGAGTTTTTATTTTCACCAGCTCTCGCTGGATGCTTATGAAGCTGACTGTCACATCTGTGTATGTGAAAGTTAGCTTGTCAGCAGCATGGCCAGTCCATATATGCCTATGAATTCATGCAAGACTTGTCTTTTACAGTAAACCACTGATCATATGATACATGTGTGATAGGATGAGGCTCTGTTCTTTCTGCTTCACCTACTGTTTTACATGCTGTTATCCACAAACAGCTGGAGTGAGTTTTCACATACAAACTGCCTGCAAAATATTTGAAGGGTTTGTGTTCTGTTTGTTTGGGGTGTTCTCTCTGTGTTTTTTGCTGTTGTTGTTGTTTGTTGGGTTTATAAAAAAATTGGGTTGTTGGGGGTTTTTGTTTGTTTGGCGGTAGTGTTTTTTTTTTTTTTTAATAGGTTTGAACTTCACAGTGAGTCATGATATTGTTAGACCATAAAACTATTAGGTATTTTTAGAGTTTGACTTACTTGTACTGTCATCTGGCATTTTTGAATGGCAGAGAGGATACCTTGCATAAGAAAATATTGTTACCCTTTCTGATATGTACCACCTCTATTCATCTCCATACATTTGTCTCAACTAGGTGCATGTCATAAGCAATAGCATCTTAGTGTACTGGAAAAAAGTAGGGATTCAACTGAAGTTGGTGAAATGTTTATGAAAACATGTGCCAAGAATCTACTCAGTGGTTTATAGTCACCTAAAACATAGTTCACTGAACTTGAATGATGACCATTTTTCACAAGCAAGTAGAGAGTTTGTTTTCAGTATTGAATTTTTCTGGTATGGCTAAGGAAAATCTACTTTTCCAATCCACTGACCTGCTTTACTATGTATGAGTGAGGTACTTGCCATTTTAGCACAGGAGCAACTGGCAAATTGGGTGATTAGTCTTTCGGTTCACTCCTCATCTCTGCTATCTACCAGAGATTTTAAGGGCTTACAGTAGGTTTATTTCAGCTTTTCTACACCCACAACATTTTCAGTAGCTGTGAGTTGCAGCTTGGTCTGTGATCAAGAGCATAGCACAGAATAAGGTTAGCTGTTTGAACCAAATTCACTTTCATACTGGCAGCAGCCTAAACCCATACCATTTTCTTGATTCCCATTACCATAGACATGTCTAAAAGCAACTGCTAACATCAAGAAGGTTAATATCTCTGGAAGAAGACTGAAACAGAAGAGATATTCCTAACAGCCAATTGAAATGCCTTGCAAAACTTAAGTCTGCATACTAGAAAACCTCCAGCTGATTCTGACTATGGGAGCAATTGGAAATGCCTTTTACAATTTTGAACATCAAGAAACCCCTATTCTTTCTTAAGAAATACTGCAGTCATCTTTTCTTATGGAGTTTCTTCTTTCATCTGACAGAACCATATGTTTGCCACCAAAACCGCTACCTACCTATTCCACAAAATAGTTACAAAGAAAGGTTTTACGAACTCCCTCCATACAGTAGAAGGTCACTGTTACAGGAATAAGTCTAACTTTTCTTTTCTTTCTGTGGGGATGGGGATCAACTAAGCAATCTTAGAAGTCCTTTCTAACCCAAAATGACCTTTGACTGTAAATTTGTTGCTCAAATTAACTTACATATCCTTTGTAATTATCTGGTTTTTCTTTTACTCTGATGAACATGTGGCCTTAAAGTATAACCTTAGATCAATGACTATGATCTGATTCAACAAGATATCCTGGTTTTCCTCACCATATGTCAAGCACATTCTGTAATACTTTTTTATAGCCAGTGCTTGGTAATATTTCACTCAAACTCAATATGCAGCCATATGGTAAAAAGTAGCTGAAACAGGTAAATGCATTGTGCATATATTGTTAAAAGCTGACTAATGAACTACTGAGTTCACGTTTGGTTTTATTTTCAATGCAATTTTCAGCAGCTAATGTTTGTTTACTCACAAGCATGTTTGCTTAATGGGCTTTTCCAAGTGAGAAGTGAAACATCTTTCATGCAAACTCTGTGTTAGAAACCACTTTACATAAGGAATGATGCAGTAGAAATTTGCACAGTGGGCTTAAGCTCATTCCTTACATGGGTTTTTCAAGCAGTAGGGTGAGATGACTACCTGAGTCCCAGCTGGTGAAGGTGGTGCTTTCACTGGTGAGGTGGGGAATCTATCTAGCCAGAAATTTGGGGTTCTAATCACAATATTGCTAGCAAGAGGATTACTGTGCTACTGGACCACAGTATTAGTGTATGAAATAACTTTTTTTCATGTGATATGATGAACATACTCCTTACAGAAGTAAAATTGTTAGTCTTAACTATGCAAACCTGGCAAAACAGAGACTAGGTAGCAGTGAATAGATGTATAAACTTGAGAAAATCATTAAGAAAGGAGAAGCCGTTGGTGAGAATAGGCAACAGGAGAAGGTCAACAATTTTTTTTTTCCAAGAGGGACACAGAATGTTTGTGAAAATAATAAAGTCAGATGAAGCACTGTGAATTTAAAGAACTTCCCAGTTCATATAAGAAGTTTTAACTGCTGAGCCATGTTTCTGTACACCCCCAAAATATTGCAGTCCTAGTGCAGGGATCTCCCTCAGACTGGTAAGAAAACTGAGAAAGCAAGACAACTTTCTGAAAAATTTATTGAGCAGAAGCAACATTTTAGACCTCCATGCAAAGTCTTTGACTTTCTCTATGTTTGCCATGCATGTACTTTATGCTCCTAAAGAGTTGTGAAGTAAAATGCAAGCCACAGAGGGCAGACCCTCAGCAAGGGTATCCCTCCCTTGCTGAGATACTGGGGAAGATGTCAGAGGTTAGAGCCTGCTTCTGGTCTAGTTAAATGCTCAAAATCAGGCACAGAATCTAATTCACCAAACTTAAGAGATGAAGAATCTGGTGAATCCCATCTATGAAGCTTATTTAAATTAAATTTCACAGAGATGGATGAAAATTAGTCTATGTTGTGACTTGGAACGATTTCTACTGTCCCATACATTTTTCTCTTAACATAGGTTTAACAGTTTAACTTCAGAAGAGATTACTCACTCCATTGTTTTAATTGTCACTATGTTAGAGTGTATAAAGAACAGTTTGGGTCCTTTATAAAAAGTCTCAAACTTCATTTCTACAGAGTTGTTCAGTTTTCCAAAACTAAAAATGCTTACAACTGCTGCAAGAGGACAGAAGTTTAGAGCCCCTGTCCTCCTAGAACCTCCACTGGAGGAAGTTGCTTGGGTTGGGTACTCCCAGGATTTCCACAATGCTGAGTTGTACAATTGTACCCCAGACTGCAGAGAGAAGGGTGAAAAAAGTCCAAGGCTGGGAAGCATTTTCTTGTTTCAGCCAAGGCAGACTTGAACAAGACATACTGTAGAAGCCGGTTCAGGGCACAACCCAACTCTGCTCTGACTCTTAGTCACTGACAACCTATCTGGTCTCTAATGCTGCAGACACTGTTATTCTGGAAGCTGAACTGTGCACTGGGATAATGTAACACTTCTAGTGCTTCCAGGTGACTGGTTATTGTCTAAAACATTGAGATTTAGTTGTGAATTTGGCCTGACAGGAGAACTGCTCATGGGCAGAAGCTAAAAGTTTCTTGACTCAAATAAGGAAAGCTGTGAAGAATGGTAGGAAGTGATTACAAAAATCAGCTAGACAGACAGGATCCCAGTACCACACAGAAAAGGCCAAGGATTTTCTCCAGTCAAAGGTCATCATCTATGCATCAGCTTTGTGCTGGGTATTGATATAAGTCATGCATCTTTTGTTGATCTGCATGTTTTAAGCTTCATTCGTTAATAGATATACCTCAGGTACTGCAGCAGAATGATCTGCCTAGAGTGGGGGTAAGCCAGCTTGAACAATACCCTATTTGAAAAATCCCCCAGCGATGGACGGAGGAGAGGGCGCATACTGCTTTTGGTATTGTAGAATGCTGAAACTAGACTGACTCATCAATTCTGAACTTAAAACATTCGGGGGAAAAACAATGTTTCCTGGCAAACTGGCTATGGTGATACAAGGTTCCTGATAAAGGAATCAGTGATATTACTGGTGACTTATCTAAAGCTGCTGACTTGACACAGCTGGCCTAGAGACATTTGACTGATAGTCACTTTACTCTATAAAAGCCCAGTCCTACTTTGTAATGGTAAGATGTTCTAATATATTCCTTCTCAGAGTGCATGTGGACATTCCTCCCTTGAATAGTCACAGCCCTCAGGGTTAGTCCTCATGAGAGAAGTGTCCATAGTCATTGGTACAGGTGGGAACATCAGTATCTACTCAATTATTATTGTGCTAACGTTAATATAACTGATTCAATATTGCCTCAATAAATAATGCACTATACTAGTACTTATAGCTATCTATACTGTGTAGCAAGTAATTCTGATTAAGATCTTTTAGTGTAATCATTACTATTATCATCAATTTGAAGAAATTTATTTATGTAAATATATTTGGTTTGCCATCCTTAATCATTCAGGACAAAGTCATATAAAGGCTCAAGTACACCTACATAATTCTTTAGTTGTAGAGGAATAAGTATAATAAGCAAGTATAATATAAATGTAAAGAAATAAATATATATGAAGTAATAAACAGTTGACCTAGTCTGGGGCTAGGATTGGATCCAGCACACCAAGACCCCACTCTGAGAAGGTGTTTAGAAAGCATGCATATCCTTTCTGCACTGAAAGGAAGGGTCGCCTTGATGAACCTTGTGCAAAAATTCCATTCTGCCCAGATGGGTACCCTGTCAGTAACAGCAGCACAACTGCATATATGACTTAGCTGCAGTTCTGGGCTACGCTTATAACATGCTCCTTGATATGTTATTTCAAACTATAATCATAACGGATAATTAAATTACCTGTTTCCAAGCCTGCATAGTTTTTGTCATTGTCCTTTGTATAGTATTTGAGTACTCCTTGGATTTTGCCTGCCTGTGCAAGTGAAGATAGAATTGTTATTAAGTGAATTATCTCACATAGGTTATTGGAGAAATATTTCACCAGGATGGAAAGGAGTTATTTAGAAGACAATAGTGGCAGGGAGACAAAGGTATAAAGTGGCTGTATCCTAAATGCACTGTAGCAATTAGACTTCTTGACAGTTTTAGAGAATGGAGGATGAGAAGCAGCTTTTCAGTGAAAGAGGTAAAGCAAAACATCTACATCTAGACCTCAGTAAGTTTATGAAAGGGATTTATGACCTGAGTCTTGTGACATTGGGATCCTGGACATGGCAATAAAGAGACCATTCTTCAATTCTGTGCTTCTGCTTTAAAGATCACAGAAAACATTTTTAACACAATCTGAGGTCTGTACCTGTGAGGACACCAGCCTTCCTGGAGTTGAAACTTTTGAGACACAGCTTCCCACCAGTAAGTGTTGCCTATAATTATTTTCCTTCATAACCATCTTTAATAAACAAGAGTAAGAAGCTGTAGCTAGCCACTACTAAGCTCTTGCTCAGAAACTCTTATTGCCTAGGCCTCTAACCAAAGAAAAGGTCTGTTTTAATAAAAAAGTTTTGACCTTGGAGAGACAGTTGTTCAAACCTGGGGTTTACCCAGGAGAACATGTACACTGTTTTGATATATGTTGAAAACTTACTGGACATGAAAAACAGTTCGCATCTTGCACAATCATGAAGCAAATGTCCTAGTGGCTATGATCACCCCTGAAATTTTTGAAATTGTTAATTTTCCATCAAAAAAGCTGTAGCATTCAAAAAGCTATAAGAAGATAAGAGAATCAAATGAGCTAGGGAATCTGGCTTGTATTTTCAGTGTAATTATTAGAATTTTTTTACTTCATTAGACTTTAGTTGAACTGCTCTTTTTAGTAGTGTTTTAATAGGATACAATGCCTTCTGAAAATCCACATTCATCAGGAGAAAGAGATTTTCCTCTGGCTTTTGGTAAGCTAGGACAATGTGATAAGATTATGCTTGTTTTTCTCCAAAACCCGGTACCTGTAGATCTCAGTGCTGTAAGCTGCATTTTGATATATTTACAGAAACACACTGACATACAGCAGACTATACTACAGCAAATGTCCTTGAAAGCAAGGATGTTCTTACCTGCTTTCATAAAGTGTCTGCCCAAAGAGCAGGCCATCCACCCCACCATCAGAATACTGTATTTATTTGAACTTTGGGAAACAGTTGCAGGTAAAAGTAGCAGGAAAATAGCTGACTACATTTCTAAAAAAGAGAGAGTAACTACATTGAGAACTCAGATGGCTGCTTTCAGAAGGAACAAGGTGGTCTATTTTGGCCCCATTTTCTATCTTTGGTGTGAGTTCTCCTCAGAAGACTTGAGAAAGGGACTACTTTTTTGTACTGAATCTTGCTATTTGTCATCTCATCTATTTCACAAGAAGTGAGAATTTACTTAGAAAGGGATTTAATTAGATGACCTTGTGTTTTTTAAGTGAAGCATCAGTATCTCCTATCTGAGAATACAAAGTGTTTTCCAAATGTATTTTACAGATGGAGGAGGTAAGAATGTACCTTAAAAAAAGCAGACTGAAGGCCATCAAAGAAATTAAAGTCACATCTCTGAAGTTTCATTACAATCCTCATTTAATAGTTTTACTATCCTTGCAAGGTAAACTGTCAGTGAGCTTCAAAAAAGCAGGGCTGCCGCATAAGGGGCTATGAGCCAGTAACAGAGGGCAACCTCAGCACCACATCTTCTCCAGCAGGGCTTAACACCAAGGTTAAACAGGACAAGGGTTGGTAACACATCTCTAAACTACCCCTTTTTGGTCAAGGTGACTGAGTCAAGTTCAAGACCCACCCAGAAGACCTGGTTGGGCACAGCCAGCCAGGCCTGCATACAGAACAATCTACAGCAGAATACACCAATGGCCCAGTCAGGAGGAGCAGCAAGTCGGGATGACAGGGGACAGAGCTGAGCACACACCTACCTACAGCTTGGGTCAGGCAATGCTTGGGTGCCTGGGCATGAACTTAAAGGGGGTTTTGTGGGCCCATGGGCAGAAGATGCACTGTTGGAGTCACCAGTGAGGCTGGCCAGGGAAGCTAAAGCCCTCTGTTAGACATAGCCACCCAACAAGGAGTCCGTTGCCTTCTATAATGCATCCTGTGTTAAATATTCCTAGTTTTAATCAGCAATCATCTTTGTACTAGAGTATGATGACTCCTATACATCCTATTTTTAGAGCAGCCACTTCTGGAGTAACCATGTTCCTTCTGGTTTAACTGTAGTATTTAACCTGCATATTGCTATTTTTAAATATTAAGGGGCTTGGAGTTTCTTTTGCAATAAAGAAACATATATGCTCAAATATATTTATTCATACTCACATCTAAATGTCTATTAACAAGTGTTAAGTCAGTAAACTTCCAGTTGCTCTTCACTGCACAGCAGCACTACTTTTTTCCTTGTGAAATTCAGAGCTGTTTGAGATCTCAGCAGAGCTTTGGAAAACTCTGAGCAGAAATTTAGCTGACATGATCCCTGTACCCACTCAATATTTTTTTTTCCTGAAAGTATTAATCAAGGAAAAAATCTTGTCCCAGCTTCTCTTAGAGCTAAGTTCTGCTGAACTGACCACAGTGCTGCTGACAGATCTTATCTCAAGTTAGGAGGACTGGTCACATGCTTTAGTGACCTAGTCTCTCTTTTTCAAGATAAACTTTGTTATATCTAAGGAAATGTCATCTGACATCTGCTTGTGACAGATACATAGTGTGAGTTTGCAATTTTGCTGCTTCTCACAAGTCAGCAGACCAAAAGACTGGTAGGACTGATAATGTAATAGCAAGTGCTAGAGACCTTCTTTGCAGCAGTTCTGCCTTTAATGAATAATCATGTTCAAGTAAGGCATTTAAAATAAAATATAGTGTTATACAAGGTATCACAGAGTACAGAGCCAAGTGATTTTCAGCTGAATAAATCACCAGCACAGTTGACCAGAGACAGACCTATTACCAAGCAGAATAATGGAGAATTATAACAAATATCTCATTATAAGATCTCACCATCTAAAGAAAAAAAAAAAAACAACTGCAAAATGCAAGAACAAACCAAGTACTTTTTATTAAAAAAAAAGAATATGAGAAAAATAATGGATACTTTCCTGCATCATCTCTACCACCCCAACAGGGAATACACTGCTAAAAATCTGAAACAAGTTTGACTAAAGCAGCCCTGAGAATGTGAAAAGAAAATAGTTAAATAGCTAAGCAAACTGTGATGATACACAGTTATTTAACTGCTGTGCTGGCATACTGTGTGTCTCAAACAGCCAAAGGATTCTAGTGGGGATCATTAATCAGGAATTTGATAGTTAAATTAGTAAAGGTTTTTTTGTATGCTACACTAATGGTTTTCAGATGTATTTGCTGTCTGATCCTTCTCCTCTCCTACTGCCCTCTGCATATTTCATATTTCAAATTTTTCTTAAGCAGTATGTGCCAATAACCACAAGAATAGGAAAAAAAAAAGACAACATATTTGTTAAGATTTTTACATATATAATTAACACCAAGTCAGAGCACCACTGTCTAGCTGATATTTCAAATAATCCCTTTCTTGCCAGTAAGTCTCTAAAGACTTTATTTTACTAATACAGAGATCTGAATATTTTATGCTATTTGACTAAGATGCGATTTCAAGTCAGAATTTATAAATACAACCAGACAACCTGTCTGATGCCTAAGCACTGTGCTCTGTCCATGGATGTTGGAGGCATGTGAGGGCTGTTTCTGTATGCCAGGAGAAATACAGTTCAAGTTGCTTCTCATAGGAAGCATATCACTGAGAAATCTGGTTATCTTTCTTCTACTTAAAAAAAAAAACTGCTGTATTTTTTCCTCTTTTTAATAATATTTGCTGTGCACTAGCAGCAATGCATGCATGCTAGTATGTACTTTGTAACAAAAGCACTTTGGAATCTAAGTCTGGTGTTCCTTCTTATTTTTAGTGATACCTAGCCCTGGTCAAAGAGGCCAAACAGTGCTATTAACATGAGGGAGGTTTGTGTTTTACCTGTCATTTACATAAACACCAGATTGCTAGTATTTTCACTGGGTTTGTCAATATTGAAATTATAATGTTCTCTTCTTGTGCAAAAACCTGTATTACTGCACCTCCATTATTCTACTGGCAGAAGCTGAGTTTTCAGCTCCTTAATTCTGATCTGCATGTCACGTTTGGAAATTTCTCTTGAGACCTTTACAACCAAGCACAGGACTATGCCTATAACATGGGAATTGTTGTTTGCTGCCTCAGCAAGAGGAATATTATTTTGGAATTTACTTCTTAATGGGAGTGGAAGAAAAGAGGGATGAAATCTCAGTATTTCAAGAACTACATGAAAGTCTCACAAATCCAAGAATGTCACATGACTCAAGACAAGCCCTTCTTTTAAATACAGCTTTTCTCCAGATTTTGATGAGCAATGGCATACCTGGTTTTCCCATGTTTACACAGAGCTAAATCCTGAGGTGTGCTGAACTGTCACAAGTATCTATGTTCAACAGCAGCTCCAAAACTGAACAGTTGCAGGACTAGATCTATAAACCTAATTTTTCTATTGACTTCAGCTATGAATGTCCTGTGCTTGCTTACAAGCCTTGCAAGTTGGTAAATTCTTCCAGCAGATAAAGCAAGGTTTCAAGAGCAGTTTTGCCTGTGTACCTTCTTATAAGCTCTCAGATATCTGTCAGAGGACATAAAACAAAAAAAAAAAAAAAAAAAGAATTTTGCAAATCCATCCATTAAAAAATAATTGGTAATTGGTGAGTCACTGAGGTTCTTTTTTTTTAATGTCAACAGAGATTAACTAGAATTCTATTTGTATAAGGTTCCAAAATGGATACTCTATCAAAGAACAAAACATACCCTTTTGAAATGTGTTGCATGAGTAAAAGCTGAAGGAGGATCATTGGATACTGTGATTGAAGGATTCAAGTTTTACCCCATTTAACACTGGGGAATGCTTCTGAATTATGTGCATTCCAAATGGAGGCAACACAGGAATGACAGTGATTTTCATTCTGAGCATTATGATTTTTAACCTTTAGGCAATCTTGTTCATCCTTACCAAGTAACAATACATACTGGCTGATGAACTGATTTTGGAGAAAAATTACAAAATGGTGAGAAAACACAAACCTGCAATGGAACCGCCTACTCAAGAAGTGAATATATCGATTTCACTCTTCTGGCTTATTTAGTACCTAACCAAATGCCAAGCTTCACTGGATACTTCTTAGGTCTTATACTGGAATGGATAGTGAATACCAGTCCTTGTTCATATCATTGGGTTTGATAGATTTTGCAATGTTTCCCCCTCATCTCTTCCTTCTGTGCCTCCCATGCAAACAGAAACTGCACTCACATAAGCAAGGACACACAGGTGGCCTGATCCTGTTCCTCCTCTCTGGCAGGATCAACAGCAACATATATGTAGGCCCCCACTCACATATGTCAAAGGTACATTCACATTTGCAGTTCTGTTCATGTCATGTACAATATTTTTTCAGATTCTTTTCAATGAATTTAACCCTTGGACAGATCCTACTCAGCAGCTTGCAGTCCTGAGGCCTTTAATCATTTCTTATTGCCCTTGTTGACATCAAAGGGTGAAAACAGCCCACTGTGTTCACGTGACAAGACCACTTTGAACTTACTGACAAAATAATGTTCCTATCACTATCAGTAAAGTAATATTGAGCTGGCATTTGTTAGGGCAAAACATCAGTGACTAAAAATTGTTTAAAAGCTGATACCATAGCTGTAGTTTAGGAGTGCATTAGAAGTACGCTTCAGTGATTTTTAACTTGTAAATACAAACCTCTTATCAGTACAGTATGTCACACTAAAAAGTATAGCTAAACAGGTGAGTCTATTTACATACTACTGAAGCCAATGTGAGTTGCTAAGGCACTTAAAGCACCTGCTTGCTATATGAGTCTTCTGACTAAACATCTTCCTGCCTGCATCTGTCTTCTGTAAGACATACATTTCCTGTTACAGAGATAATTTCAATATATTCAGAGTTGGTTAAGATTTTTCACTGACCTACATAAGTAAAACAGAAAAATAACCCTTAAGATGGCAGTATAGTATTCTTAGTAAAATCTGGTAGATATTCTTAATAAGACTGTAATCCAGTCACTCCAAGACCTCTGTTCCCCAGGATTATTTAAGAACAACTGATGCTATGTTTCATCATATGATGCCTAAAGAGATGAGTAATGGAAAGTTTTCTGCATGTTATTATTTATTTACTATAACTAAGTAATAAGCTAAGTCATAAAGCAGTATCCAAGCTGAAAAACTGGCATTTCACGGTAAATAACAGTTATCAAAACAAGTAAGCTTTGGTGTACAGAATTGTATTTTGTTCTGTCAGCACTTCAACCAGTTTGCTTCCCACTTAATATTTTTGTGGGTGTGGTCTACAAAAGCTGAAATGCTCCTCTTTTTTTTTATTAACTGCAAATGAGAGCTTTAGTTACAATTAGGAGAATATTTAACTCTGTCAAAGAACTGCTAAAAAGTTGGGATGATTCAGTGACTGAAAAAATGTGATTACTGCAGTATAGCCTAAAAGCAGAAGTTCATATAGCACTTCTCCTTTCACTTTGCTGTTTTGACATCAATTTAAATCTACTGAAGAACAAGCTCTACAGCTCCACACAGTGTTGACTTACCAACGTCAAACCTCTGAACAGGCTACAGAATTCCTACAGATTTTTCTAAATGTGGATGAAGTCAACCAACTTTCTAAAATTTTTCAACTGCATTCTTATATAATGGTTTTATTTTTCATTTAGGTTATTTAATATTTGTCAGGTCTAAGAATATAACTGACAGTATTCACTTTCTTGTATGTGTGTATTTTCAGCTAGTCCTGATGTTACATCTTTTGCCACTTCAAATCTCCAGTTTCTGCTGAAGTACAATCTTCTGCTTGACAAAAACTTCAAATCTGTCTCCTTAAATAATTTACACACTTAAGTGTGGTGATGCACATATTTTTAATAAGATTTTAGCAACAAAGACTTTGATGACATCCTAGAGACCACAAAGATGTTTGCAGTATAGCCTTATATATATATATACACACTAATATATATATATATATACATACACTAATATAATATATATATATAACCTATACTGCAGACATCCTAGAGACCACAAAGATGTCTGCAGTATAGCACAGTCTCAGACTAGAAGACAGAACTCTTGGCTTGTAACTGTCCTCATTGTTCTGAGCCTCATAATTATAAAACATATTTTGTTTAATGTGCAGGGCACAGTCAGGAATGAGAGCAATTTACTAATAAATACAGTAATGAAAAGGCTCAATTTTATGTGATGATATTTTTGCACTGAAAGGATTACCATTTAATCAATGATGATTTGTAATGAGCAATCAATTTTCATATAATTTACCAAGAGAGGAATTATTTCCAAGTTCTGTCCTACAACTGGAAGGTACTTTAAGCCACAATACATAGAGTATTAACAAATAGGTAAAAAAAGAGGAATTATAAATAATTTTTTACGTTGAACACCTGTAGGAAACAGCTCAAAATATGATGCTTTCTCCAACACTGTCATTCTCAACAATGTCATTCATTGTACTTGCAGTTGTATTTAAGGGAAGCTTGGACGGTTCTATTTCAGTATCAACTTGGCTGAAAGTGACAAAAGGCCCTTAAAAAGAAGTTGAATTTTTTTTTTTTTCAGTGTAATCATTGTTTACAAATAACTAAAAGCTGAATTGATCACCTTTTTTTTTTTAGACACAGCCAGGTCAGTACAGACAGAAATAAGCGTCTAGGGGAAAGACAGAGAGGAGTTGGAACTCCTGTTGCTCGGAACTCTATATGGTTGTAACACAAAAACTAATAAGAAACCGGGCTCTTGAAACAAGCATGTAATTTGTGTGCCATTTCATGAATCACTTACAGCACTCTGTGTATGTTTCCAAGCAGCTTGGGAATAAAATTTCAAAGTTCAGATGATGCTTGGCTAGGAAAATATTTAAAAAGAACCAGCTCAGCTACTACAAACACATAATCAAGAGTGGAGATACTACAGCTCTCTCTAACCACCATGAAAAAAGCCTGCAGAGGGCACTGCTAAACACTGTCTTTATCTTAATATACTTTTTGAGGTTATTTAACACACATAATAAGTGCCTACAATGAAGTGACATAGAAGACAAGGTTAAGAACCACTAAGATTATATAAGAAAATCCCAGTGTTTTATTTCTTCCTTTTACTTGTTCCTTATATCTGCTCAAGAAGAAACTTGTGGATGTGTTTTACAACCTGTGACCTGAAAGTCAAAGCCCTGCCTCTTGGATATAGACTGTGTTCCATGCTGCAGTGGATGTTCAACAGACCACCAGATCAGACTCTTGCCTCTGGCATCTGTTGTCCTCTACTGCTCACCTTCAGACCAAAAACATTCAAATCCATCAGATGAGCTGAGGCATGATCTATTATAGGTAACACTGTATTACACGTGTTACAGATAACATGTATGGCTATATTATGTATAGCAATATAATTCAAGTGCACTTCCTTTGAATTTCAGATTATACAATAAAGCAGATGCTCACGAAATTCCAGAAACATCTAGTAAAAGCAGTAATTTGAATGTATAATATATGACAAATCTAGGCCATCCTATCTACCAACGCTTCCATATGCAAGAGCTCCTACCTCTCCAACTCTTCTGTCTGCTAGTTCCATATCCATCTAATACACTCTAACCCTACTGTGTAGCCTGTACTTCACATAGGTGGTGTTACCTGTTAAAAACTTGCAGTTATCACCTAAAAAGGTTTCATTAAATTACTTCTATACACAGAAGCTGCATGGTTCTTTGGTCAGTTTGTTTACAATGAATATAAAATGTCTTTCCAGCACTGGTTCTACTGAAAATTATGTTAGTAAATGCATACCTGAGTCAGTTAGCTCCTTCTACAATCCCTTTTTCCTCTTGCAAAGTCATGTATAGTTTATATACAGACTCTTTATTGAGCAGCAGTGACCCAAAGCAATGAAATGATCTGCAGTTCATTATGTTGGTGCTTTGCATAGGAGGCAGCACTGTGAGTTCCAGAAGCTAAAAGAATTTAATTCTTTTCTGAAGCTGAGATTTCAAAAATGATCTGTGATTCTGGATGTTTTGTCTTCTTAGTATCAAATATTGAAGGAATGCAGTTATCTAGAGATATTTAGAAACCACAATGGCTTTTGGCGAAGTAATTGTGTGCACAAAGCAAATACTTCAGTGGTAAACTATTCATGAAACCAAGAGCATATTCACCAGTCACTGAAACCCTGATAATGAAGTCTGAAAGCACAGACTGTATTTCTAGGGATATTTTTACTAATGCAGAAGACTTTTTTTTTTAAATACCCTCCACTGAACTTATACCAGTTATGAAAACCAAATGGAAGACCTCAGGGCTGTATAATCTGAAGAACCCAGATTTTCTGCAAATGCTGTGCTAGGTATGTTAAATCTGATAGACCACGGTTTTGGCATTCCAAAACTTTGAAATACTTGTCTACCTTTTTATCTGGCTTTATATATTGGTATGGCTGTTAATGCATGGAATGAGCTCTGTCATGATTTCCCTTTCTATTTTCTCAGAGATAAGTAAACAAAAGAAAGTATTTTGGGCTCAAATTTATTTGATTTCTAACCTAACTAAATCATAACCACAACTTTATCCACTCTAAAATTCACTAGTAAGCTTGAAAATTTTAGCTTTGGGTTATTGAATGCGTGGTGAAAGCCACTTCTCAATTCTATATACATTTAAGAAATTTAGAATACAATTTTGTCAGTTGTTTGATTTATCCACTGGAAAAAAAAAAACAAACCAAAACATTACTGCAACACACTGTTGAAGAACTCAGGAAACTGGGTTCTAACACTACTGTTTTTTACTGCTAATGACACATTGTTCAGTCAAAAAACTGAAACGGTACTGTGTGATGTATACAAAATACACTATAAAATGGATATCAGCATATTACATATAATCAGAGAATGATCAGAAACCAATCATTATTAATTGCATCAATTTATAAATTATCAAATGGTAAATAATATTGCCAAATAAATTTATGACCATTTGTGAGTGACTGATCGCTAGAAAAATCAGGTAGAATTTATCTAATTGATTTTATTACTGGCACTTTCTTAGCTCAGAATTAGCTTTTTACTGTATTTAAATGCAGCTGGATATAGTAAACAACTTTGAAAAATTGTCAGAAAGTAAATCTAAACATTGGGATTAAGAACTGTACTGTATTCTGCACCAGAATTATTGATTTTTGTCCCAGTACCTCAGGCCATCCACTGTACGTAAGAACAAATTGCTGCATTGAGTAGTAACAATATAATAAACTGTTCTTCCCCTTCTTCCTAACAGTCTCTTCACAGGAATACTCCTTCCAGCTCTCTCAGCTGATATCAGAAATTGTCTGAAATAATCAGAGTGATTTTCCACTTTACTAATTGCAACTGACTAGCCTTAGCATCTAATCCACTTGTTTGTTTGGTTTTCTACCTTTTAAAATATGCAAGATTTTCTTGTGGTGTTACAAGAAATCACTTCCCTTTTACTGGGTTGGTTTCAGAGTGTTTGGATTTTTTTTTAATTTCTGGTATTATTATTTCGATAGTTCTTTAGATTTCATTAAGGATGATAACAACCATTTTAACTCAGCCTCTGAGAACACCTCTGTGGATGGTCTGTAGGAAAATGGTTTGAATATTTGTCCTACCTTGTTCTGTTTATCTGGAAATGTTTTCAATGTAAATGTCCATTTTTTGGTTCAGTGGATGACTAACAACATGGGCAGCTTAAGTAACAGGCTAATATATGGCAATCTTTACACTTCATCAGCAGAAATCTGCAAGATAAAGGACTCATTTGTTCCACAACCAGTTTTACAAAGTGAAGATGACTTAATGAAGACATTTTTATGTACATAACACAGATGCTCACTCACTGTCACATACTTCATGTGTTTTATATGACACAATGCCTCCGTGTGTAAGCAGCATGGCAAAAACTTTAGACACTGACTCTGATCATGCCTCAGTCTTTCTGAGTTTCCTTCTTTTACTCTGAACTATATTGCTAGTAGTGGCAATAGTGGGGGGAGGAGTAATTGCTCTTTTAAAATTTAACATGCAGGAACTAACACTGTTACTGCTTATGCAAGAGCTGCAGACACATTAGGTGAGAGCTAGCTGCACAATCTAAAGAACAGCTCAGGGCACCAGCTGCACATCAACACCAGGAATCTTAACAAAGGCAGCTATATGGAACAACTACCCTCATACAACATATTCATTTCAGACCTGCTTTGTCACCAGCAGTATCTCCTCCTTCCTTTCATTAGCCTGCTAATATCCAAACTTATGTATGTAGGCTTATGAAATTTCAAAGCCCCTGGATGTTCCCACAGCTCTGTATGAGCTCTTCCTTTCCAGGACACAATCATCTCAGGAGTGTGGTTTCCAAAACAACATGACTGTCACTAAGTAGGCAGCTGCAATCAAGACTTATTTTCAACTTCGTGAAGTTGAGGACAACTGACAAGTGGACCTTTGTGTTTAAAAGGCTTTCACAATTCTCTTGAGCTTTGCTATCATAGTGTTGCCACTATCTCCTGTAATTAAGCCTTGGTAGCAACTGCCAGAGCTGTTCAAGAAACTCTCTGAGCTTGGTCCACTGCACACATTTCTGCACTTCCACTGCACTTGCTTCTGCACACACAATTTCTATACAACTTTTGCATCGTAGAGTATTATGAGTTACACTCCCATACTGCAACACTCAGAAATGCTTTTCTAGCCAAGTACAAACAGACTATTAGAAAAAGTTGATCACTACTGATCTACCATTCTAGGCATCTAGATTTGTTCTTGATTCAGCCTACGAAAATGTACCATAACCATTACATAATTTGGATCACATTTGTATTATTGGTTTGAGAATTTTGGTAATCACGCTTCTAACAACACAGTGCCATCATCATGATTTCTAATTTCAAATATGTGCCTTGTGTCTTTACACAGAGAAAATAACAATAGCAGCAATCCAAAAATTGCAAAGGCTTCAGTCTCTACTTTTTGCACAATGTACAGTTACCACAAAATCCTACCAATGTAGTCACTACTAAAAGCAGTAGCTGTTAATTCTTCATTAATGCTGGTCTTGGCACACAACCTCACACTGATCCACACACATGAACAGCATGATCTGGAAGTATGTTTGCTTCTTCCACAGCCATGTTAGGATGCTGCAGCATTAACTAAGGAAGCTACAAGCAAGCATGAAAAACATGCAGGACTCTTACTAATTGTTTCATGGAATTTCCTTGACAAATCTCTCCTTACTTTTAAGTAAAATGAACTTAGCTACAGGCAATTAATCCAGAAAGATGATTCTATAATTGTTACTATTCTTCACTGTGTATTTTGTACCATTTATTTAATAATCTGAGGAATAGGAGAGACAGTAAAATGAGATGATGCCACACTCCTGACATAATATCTATTTCCTAATTTAGAAGGCTAGCAGTCAAAAACACAGATCAAAAAGATTCAGTGAAAAGGCTAAAGCAAGGAGAGTATTTGTAGCATAAAGCACTGGTTGCCATACATTTGAGAGTGGTGAATTTGATTTTAAGGCAATTCCAACTAGCCCAGTTAAAAGCCTAAGATATGAAACATCTGGGTATTTTGTTCCCTTAGTACTATTTTTTACAAGTTATATTATGGTGTTAGGATTCTAGCATATGTGTTCTCTTAACTCACTTCTCTTTTTGTGCTTGTGCTCAGATGAAAACATTTCAGCTGGAAAATGGTATTCAGATGGTAACAAAAATCCATATGGTAAGGTAACCAGAAAGCTGTTGGGAGAGAGAAGGCCTTAGGTGTGCAGATAACCTATGTTCTTTGAAGAGCACTGGGTAAGTTGTGCAGTGAGACCTGTTACCAGACAGTTCAGTCCAGATGAACTCCTCTAACAGGAGTGCAAAGGGACTGGTTGATAAAACTGTTCTGATTATTTTTACCAATAGCTATTTCTTTCCAACGAGGCACTGCCCTTGTAATGGCATGGAGATCTTACCTTTAGTTCTATTTCCCTTTATTTTCCAGTTAGAGAAAAAGACGTAACTTTACTACCTCTAAAGCTACAACTTCCTACTTTCCATTCTTCACACCACATGCTCCTGCTCTCTCCACAGTGTGTGAATAAAAGCATAAGAGTAATGATGGAAACAAGATTAAAAACACGTCTTGGGTAAAAATAGCAGTGTGGATGCTCAATCCAACACATCAGTTAGGATAAAAGTTTGTGGTAGCACCTGTCAGAAGCCTGACGCCAAACGCAAGATGCAGCACATTCACTATGTAACTGTGCCCTGCACTCACCTTGTCCCCAAAACCACCTCAGTGGCAATGTTCACACCGGACACTCACAAGGTTTTCTCACGTGGATTTCATCACAGAACCACAGAGTGGCCTGGGTCTGAAGGAACTTCAAAGGTCATCTACTTCCAAGCCCCTTGCCATGGGCAGGAGCACCTTCCACTAGGCCAGATTGCTCAGACCCCCATCCAACCTGGCCTTGAACACTTCTAAGGACGGGGCATCCACACCTTCGAGCGGCAACCTGTGCTAGGGTCTCATCCCCCTCACAGCAAATAACTTCCTCCTCAGATCTACTCCAAACCCACTCTCTTTAAGTTTGAACCCACTCCTCCTTATCCTGCCACCCCTGGCTCTGGTTCTCTGTCCCGCCATCCGCTTCTCTCCCTTTTGTGCCCGCACCCCACACTCTCGCGCACCCCCTCAGGCCCCACGCCAGGCGTGTCTTTTCCGCCCGGACCAGTGACGCTGCATCTCTGTGACGTCACTTCCGGCCGCTAGGGCCCCGCCCCGTCCCTGCCTCCTCTTGCCGCCCCCGCCCCTCGGGTCCTCGGACACGGGAGCGAGGGGAGGGGGAGGAGGGAGAGGAGGAGGGGGAGGAGGAAAAAAGGAGAAGAAGGAGCAGAAAGAAGAGGAAGAATAAAAGGAAAATCAAGAGAACGAGAAGTCGGAGGGGGAGGATCCGAAGAAGGAGGAGGAGCAAGAGGAGCGGAAGCGGAAGAGGGAGGAGATGGCGGCGGGGGCCTCGGCGACGACACCGATCCGGAGCGCGGGCGAACGAGACAACCGTGGGAGGGCGGAGCCGCCGCCGCCGCTGCCGCCGCCGCAGCGACCCGGCGCCTGCTCGGAGCAGTGACTGCCTGGCCGCGTCCCCCTCGCCGCCGCCTCCCACAGGCCGCCCGGCCCTTGCCCAGCCCGCCTCCGCCTCCGCCCCCGGCGGCTGCGACGCTCTCTCGTCCTTGCACCGGCGGCCCCAGCGCCGGGGAGGTCTCAGGCCCCCGTTCCCAGTGGTGCTGAGCCCAGGCGTCCCGTCGGTGTCCCGGTGATTATGCGTGGTTTGCCGCGAACGCTGTATCTCTCCTTCCGCTGATGCCCCCGCTGTCCCCCCGCCTAGGCTAGAGCAGGCTGAGCGCCAGCTCCTCTGGAAATCTTCGGCCATGTATTTCCTCAGCGGCTGGCCTAAGAGGCTCTTGTGTCCTCTGGAGTCCCTGGAGCGACCGCTTCACATCCAGACGGATCCCCAGAGAGCTTTCTTCGCAGTTTTGTTCCCATCTCAGCTGAGCATCTGGTACTGCAGAGTGAGTATCCATCGTTTTATAAGCTCTGGGACGCTGCTCTCCCAGCTGAAAAGATCTGTCGCCTGCTAAATTTTTTTCTTCTTCCAGATGCAGTTGTAAAATTTGATGCTAACTTTACAGGATATTCCAGTATTTGTGAAACTGAGCGGTTATCCACGATGTTTAGTGATAGCAGTGTAGGCTTAAGAAAATATGCAACGCCAATCTGCTTACAGTTAACACTGTTTTTTCCTAAAAAATGAGACTTCCAAGAAACTTTGTGATGTTTGTGCTTAACATAAGGAGTATTTGTAGCAGTGTAGGGTTTTTTTGCATGTATGTTTCATGTCTTTCACCTTTGTATTGTCTGTGTTTTATATAAATGAACATATGAATATAGAAGATATAATACACTCTTTGTAAAACATGGAACAAATGCTATCACTGCCCAGAATGTTGTAACATAAAAATTCATAAAGTTTTCTTTTTATGGGAAGTTTAAAAGTTTTGGGGATCTAAAAGAAGACTTGTTATGGCTTTTGCATGGAAGGTGCTGGTTTAGTTATATCTCGTTTGAAACTATGTGAATAATTGACATTAAGTGCCTTGCTTTTAACTCACATTGTATTAGTCTGGTAGCAAAAATGCTGTTTGTTTGATTTGATGCAGTCAATGAAAACTGTGATACTGGCTTTAAATTTTGATGCTGGATCCTTTTAAATACTGCCTAGATTAGATCCTAAATCTGTCTATAAATATCTCTAGATCCAGGTGGTTTATAGAGTTCATCTCAGATTACCAGGGAAAACAAACAGTCCAGTTTTAGAAAGCTAATACTGAAAGATGTCAAATGACAGTCATAGCCGTAAAATCTCGCTTTAAGTTATGCAGCGATTTCATCACTTTTTGTTTTATTGTGCTCAGTAAGGCTGTTTACTAGTTCCTGGCTGGGGTGCTCATGCTGTTTTTTGAACCTAGACAGGTATCCAGCTAGTACATAATCAGCCCAGTAACTTTGCTGTGTGAACATCATCATCTGGCCTCCCGTTTTCCTTCAGTTTGTGGCACACAGTATATATAAAGTGTACACTTTTGAGTTTTTGCCAGTTGTTGAACCTGTAGTTGTAATCTGTCAACACAGCAGAACTGATCTTTTTCATGGAAAGACATAGAAAACGACAGGCTCATGAAATGCTTCACAAGATGTGCCCTGTTGTCTAGAATGTAGCTTACTTTATGGGCTGTTTTGAAGGATGAGGTTCATTAGCTTGCATGCTCAGACTTGTTTTGAAATGTTAAACATATGACTCGCTACAGACAGCACTAGAAGAATTAACTTGGTGCAGAAGAGTTGCCTAAACTTACATTGGTAAAGGTCATTGGTATTTTTAAAATAAATTTTGATTCTGTTTGTAATGGGTGCTTTTGAGGAAGGTGCAGACTTTGCCAGGCCTGACTGCTGACTGATCTTAAACTGGAAAACGTGTTACAGTCTCATGGCCTCTGTGGACAACTGGCTGTTATCAAAAACCTGAAAGAATAAAGAGTAAAGTTCAAGGTCATTTTAAAAGATAATTTCTTGCATTATTTTTATGTATATAGCTGGGGTTCTGAATGTGGTTTGTTGGGGTTTTTTCCCCCCAGGCTTTTATTTTTTTCAATTTCTTGTTTGTTTTTGAAGGTGATGCTTAAAATTTGAACTTTGATAAAATAAAATAACTGCATTCTAGTAAATGTTTTCATTGGTCAGAAGTACAGTCTTTGGAACAAGGATAAATTCTGTCACGTTGCACTAACTTGATTTGTAGTCGCAGAAAAGCCTTCAGTTCTTGTTAAGACTTGCTACTATCTCAGCTATGTATCAAAGGTTTCATTTAAGAATGAGATGATGAGACTGGGAAAAGTTCTGTTTTGAAATTTTCAGAAACAGAGGTCTTTTAAATGCTTTCAGGTGTGTGAGTTTACATTCAGTATGTGTATTTTTTAAGGTGACATAGTAAAGTTTAAAACTCCTTTTCACCTACTGTGCACTAAGAAATAGTGGAACTAAGGAAAGTTGATCCTAAAGTGTGGATTGTTTCCTGTTTTGGAATCAATATAGGTATTAAGACTCTAAACAGAGTAACTGGTGTTGAAATAAAACCAGATGGAATTCTGCTAGTGTTTTTGAACCCAAAAGTTATTGACTTTTTACATGTTAGGAGAGATTGGATTGTGGATAGAGAAGATCACTCAGGTGAATGATTTTGATCATGCACTAGTATTGGTGAAAGGTTGTTGAGCGTAAATGATTTTGATCATGCACTAGTATTGGTGAAAGGTTGTTGAGCGTAGCCCCCAGATATGTTGACATTTATTTATGAATTATATACATGTGCTACTGTACTAATATACCCATTATCAAGCATACACAACGTAGTCTAATTTTTTTCATCTGTTTAGAAGGGAGCTACATTGGTCACCTAGTCCAACTGCCTGACCAATTCTGGGCAACCAGAAGTTAAATCATTTTAAGAACATTTTTCAAATATACATTATACACTAGTAGACTCTAGGCATGAACCACATCTCTTGGATGCCTGTTCCAGAGTTTTAAAAGGAACAAGAAAGATTGAGGTGTGACCAAAATGAATACATTTTAAAGTTTTTACTTTATTTTGTTTTTTAGTGGTATCAAAAATCCTTTATTGCTCCCCAATGGATTCTGTTAAATACATCCCACTGTGGAGACCTCTGCTCCAAGCATTTTCCTTAAATCAGAAGTTTTAGGACTACATACTGTAGATAATTTCTTGACACTTGAGAGCCAGCGTAACTATTTTCATTGATAGCATGGAAAAGCTTGTCTAACATTTTCATTCGAGTAGTTTAAGTACTTGGATGCTTGAAATGAGAAACATCTCAATGAATTATAGAACCTTTCTGAAATGCTATAATGAGAAAATTGCTGTTTAATAGATTGACTTGGGAACTGAAGATGAGGTTTCACAAGGCAGCTGTGCAGTCCTGTGTGTCATCATCTTTCCTGCTTGCACCTTTATTTTAATGGAGCTTATGATGGACTAGTGATGTCTTTTTACAGGGCTGTTAAGCTTATAAAAAAACAGAAGCCTGTTTATTTAGTTGATGAAAGAATGAAAGGAACATTATAGTTGGTCCTTTGAAAGTGTTATTCCTTTGACAGTGTGGCTTTAATTTTAAATTGCTTTAGTTAGCTCTTGAATTCTGGAAATTCACCCATAGGGCTCTAGGTATTAAGAGAAGAGGTAATGTAGCTAAGGAAGAAGGTGTCATAGACGAGAGGATTTCCTTGCCTAACCCTTGACAAGTGGGTTGCGTGCAGCAAGAATAGTCTGCTGATGTAGTTTTACATATAAATATTGTTCAGTGTTTCCTTTCTTTAGTATTAACAAACTTGTGACAATGACAGAAATAAGTACTGGCCTTGAATATTTAATGAAAACTCCTGTAGGTTGTTTGGACTATCTGCTATGACTCTGTCAGTCAAAACCAGTTTTGTGAGCCCTTTCGAGCTAAGAGTAGCATGTCCCATCTGCTCATTTAGGGGAGAATTCTTGATTACCTGTATGCTTCTCTGCTTTGTAAATGTAAAATGATTTACATTTACTCTTCTTCTTCTTCTTTTGTTTCTTTTTTTCTAATGATCTGATATTGAGTCTGAGCACCTAAATGAACTAAAAGAAGCTTTTGAGAAAGCATGCATGTCAGAATCCTAAATTGTCAAATAGTTGGTATTCATTTTAAGTGCTGTGTAAGTTGATATTCAGATAGCTCTCATAACTCTCTCGTATGTGCTCTTCAGTCACTAGCTGTTGCTGTACTAGAGTTGAAGTCAATGTGTAAGTTAAATCTAAGCATACAATAAGGTAAAACAGGGTACTGGGCTTCTGTTGGGGAAGTGAGCTCCATAACCTGGAATTTTGCCACACTATAAAAAGGAGTTACTTGTGACACAGTGCATAGAGTTCATAAAATACATTAATACATTCATAAAATACATTAATAAATACATGAATAAATACATTAAAATTATCTGCAGTTGTTTCTGTAGTATTTTTTTACTTACGAGGGCTGTTAAATGTTTTTACTATGCTTTCAAGATTATGTTTTCATCTCAAAACTGTAAGCAGAACAATTTACAGAATTATTGTGCGAGGCTTTTTCTTAATAGAATTGGATGCAGTCTCTGGAGGCTTTTTATCTAGAATGTGATTGCAGAATGGGACAACAGATATCTTGTTATAAGTTGTTGTGTTGGCTGTGTATTGTGGACAATATGATGCAGATAGCATCAGTGCAAGTTAAGATATCCTACCTACCGTTTCTGTTGTGTTTTCTTCCTTAGGAATTTAACCCCCAAAATGCTGATCTCATACTTATACTCTTTAGACACTTGTCTGAGAAGGCAATTTCTTTTTATTTGTCAGTAACAGCTGTGCTGTTGCGTCTATTAAAAAGATGCAGTTGTGATTACATAATGAAAAAAAGAAGTTACATTGATGAATTTATCTAATTAAATCCAAAATTGTCATGCGGTTATTTAGTAGGACTTACAGGCTTTCAGTGTCTCTGGTGTCGTAATTACATGCGTGATGGGAAAATGCATTCTCAGTTATGACTTTTCAGTGTCCAGTTAATTGCATGTAAGAGAAAACCAAAGATGTATAGATTATGCCTTTGCTTTTTGGCAGCATTTTTGAGCAGTAGGTTAACTGAAAACTTTTATTTGGGAGAGGTAGTGGTTGGCAATTCTGCACTTTGGTTTTCTGAATTATTTCACAATAGCCATGAAACACACAATTGGAAGCTGTGTCTGCTCTGCTGGGTGGATCTTCTGTTGATTCTAAGCTTTCCAAACACTTCAAAAATTAAAGGAGTTATGATTTTTATAATTAACATTGATTTTAGAAAATAATTTGTCACCACCTTGTATCTCTGCTACTGACAAAATGGCCTTTTGTGGTCTATTTATACGAATTTTTCTGTTCCTTATGTGCACATGCTTGCTTTTCTCCATATAACTTTTCTGTTTTATTAGTTTGTAATTTTAAAAAGCTTCAGCATTTAAAGGAAGCACAGACCATATAGTGACAAAATAAAATGCACAGTGTCACCAGACTTTTGTTCTATTCTGTTTTATTGTTTTCTCCCAGCTTTGTCTGTGTCACTTAGATCATAAGCTCATCTGAACAGCATTTTTGATTTTTGTCTTATGCCTACAGTCTAATGAAGTGTTAAAGCATTTGGCATATAAAACTAAACAGAGCATTGGTGTTTTTCAAGGAAATGGCTTCTTTATCCTCAATGAGGTGGATTTTTGATGTCTAGAGTAATATATGGTAAGGAGATGAGAATATTAGGTTTTAACAGTTATCCACAGTCATGCAGGTTCTTGGATTGAAGTTACATTAAGAAACCCAAACCTGTACATAACACCATGTTGCGTCTGTGCTGTCAGGTCATGTGTTTGCTTTTTAGACTTTGTAGTTTTCTGCTGTATTTGCTGACCTACTTCTAAAATCCACAATTTGCACAGTTTGTCATGAACTTGCAGTCAAACCAGAGAATCTGGTTTAAGGAAACTATTTTTTTCATTATTTTATTTTCTGTCAAATGATTGTGCCTCTTTCCAGTTGGTTAACGTGTCATTTTCTGTGACAGTGTAAACATCTCAGTTAGGACGCTTGCTTGTGGGAAGACTGTCATTCAAGTCTGTTCAAGGCTGCTTGTCCTCTTTAAAGAGGGCCTTTGCAAAGCAACAGTCACATTTTAGTGACTGTTGTGACTGATGTGACACATTTTAGTGTCACATCAAATGTAGTAGAATGCTTGTGTTAAGGTAAGTGAATTGGTAATTTCCCATATCTAAGCTTGCTGAGAGAATTTGCTGCAGGGTTTGTATGCCTTAATAGATCTTTTCATAAAAACTACTTTATACTTGGCTAAGTGTTCTGAGGTGGGTTATGGTGTTAATACTTGGTAAGTGAGCAAGTTACTGTATTACATCAGGTAGAATTAAGTTATACAGTAACAATTAGGGATTATTTCATTGTGAGTTTGGCTGGGGTGTTTTATGTTGTAGTTTTTTCTAATTGTTTGCATAGGTATTTTGTCCAGCTGTTGATACAGAGCTCACAATTCATAGTGGAAAGTCCAGGGGGATTCTTAATGCACAAATCACAATGAAGCAGCTCTGAGTTTTTAGGTTGTTTGAATTCAGGTGGTTTTGTTGATGGAGCTGTCTCGTTACCTTACTGTTTTACAAATAGTGCAATTCATTTCTGGTAATGCAAACCAGATTTGCTTTCATGTTATAATCTCACACCAGTAAAAAAGAGGCATGTTTAATGCTAGAAAAACATTGTTGTGAAGCATAAAAACTTCTGAGTAAGAACTGTGGAACATGTTCTTTTTAAGAGATAGCCAAGGTAGCTGACTGATGGAAGGAGATAAAGTTTAGCTGTGAGAACAAGAAGTTATGTTTCTTTTCAGAACTAGTTAACTAGTGCTCTGGAGAGTTTGTTTACATGTTAGTAATAGTAGTGCTATATTATTTTTAAGGTTGCATTTCTTATTTTTCATTTCACCACTTTTGTTATCCTGTAAGCATCCACTGCCACAGTTCCTTTTGTAACTGAGTGTCAGCTTCTGTTTTGCCTGACCTTACATTCCTCTTGAGAGACAAAAGTACTGTATCAAAATGCCAGATTTTCTTTGCAGCAGATTAAAAATGCTAGATATGCTTCTTATCTATTTTGGGAAGCTTTTTTTAATGTTAAAATGCAATTAAGACTTGCTTACTCACTTCTTTCTTCCTTAACATCTAAAAGTGTTTACTTCTTCCTCAAAACAAATTTTTTACTTCTTTTTAAACAACTCTTTATTTGTTAGGTCATTTGATATGGTTCTGGAATCCAGTTTCTCCTAAAGCTCTGGCTCTACCATTAATATTTCAGCAAGTAGATTTTAAGCATTTTAAAGAAGAAGGATCAATATATTGGCTTATTTGAGACAGTGGGCATAATTAATTAGCTGAGGTTAACTACATTTCTTCATGTTAGTAGCTGCATGCAGAAGTGTGAAGAGTAAAAGACATGGAATTTTAATGAAGCTTATATGGAGATATGGGGGGTTTTTAACAGAAAAAAATGTAAATATTTAGGAAAAATTCTAATTAATAGAATAGAATCTAAACCCCTACTGTTTCTTATAGGGTATGAAATATATAAAACTAACAAGAGGAGAATATCTAACTAACTAGCCTTCCCCGCCCACATTTTTTTGTGTTTTTTGGTGGTTTGGTTTGGTTTTTTGTTTGCTTTGGTTTTGGTTTTATTTGTTAAAATGTATGTTAAGTGGCTTGCTGTGCTTGGGTCAAATAGTTAGGTTGATATATATTCCTGTTCACAGAAATATTCCCGTGCCATTATACATTTTCAGTCACTTTAGATATAATAAATTACTTCAGGTGTAAAATCACCATTTCTCATGCATAAGCAGAGCAGGATCTTGAGCTCTCCTTCCATCTTTGTTAATCCAGACCATTCACACATGTGTGGAAAGCTTTTAAGCAGGGGGGTAAATTTGTATGTTAGGGTTTTCCTGATGTCTGAATTCATACTTTTGAGCTCTGGAGTATGTAGAAATTAATAGTATCAGTGTAATATTTCCTCATTTGTCCTCTAGCTAGGTAGCCTTTGTGACCTATTTAATTTGAAGTGGGTCTGCTTTCTAATAAGAAGCTACTTAAACTACAGAAAGATAACAGTTTGAGTGCAAGCAATAGTTTTTAACTCGTTAAGTCCTCATCTGCGAGTCACAAAGCCTGGAAATCAATTTGTATACATTTTGTTGCTGATATGTATGTATAATGTTCTTCCAGCTTTGAAGATGTAATAGCCACTTTCTTGTGAATCAATGTCACAAGAATTCTACACTATAAATACTGTGATTACATTCTGTAAGAGTAGTAATATAGAAAGAAAATTGTGTATTACTGAGTTTCTAATTTTGCCAGCGGTTAAAATGCTTCAGGCACAGAAGTGCTTTAAGAATGATCTTCAGGTTTGTAGTAATGATGCAGATTACCAAGACACTTCTTTTTCTCAGTATATCTAAGGCAGTTAGGGTGTTTCTAAGCCAATCAGTGAAAAGCTGTGTAGTTCATTGAGAACAATCAACTAGAGTCTGCTGGTAAGAATAATTAGTTATCTATTTAATGTTAGATAATTTGATGCAAAAGAAGCCACACAAATTGAAAAAGCTCATACAAATAGGTCTTAGGGTAAAGATTAGTGTGCTTGTTATACTTCATAAATGTTTAACTTTATTTTTGATAATTCAGTTCTGTGTGGGTGTGAAATGTAAAGAATAATGCTGTTAGCAGCATACCAAATCATACTGTGAGTTTACCAAGGCTAAGGCTGCCCATGTGAAACTAATTCAGCTTGTTATATACGTGCATGAGGACAACATTTCATTACTTTGTTTTATACTCTTTAAAATTAATATTCATACTTTAAAATGAGGTTGTTTGCAACTCTACTTTTTCTGAAAGGAAACTGAAGGAAGTGATTCCAAATAGGATGGTAGTAGATACTTACCAAATTCTGGAGTGATGGACACTCACAAGATATGTGGGTAGAATTAATGTTTTTATATTTCTTGTACTGCTTCTGCTGGTCCATCAAGTAAGCAAAGAACAGTACTAAACTTCATCACCCGTGGTGGTAGTGGGGAGCTTTGCCTAATGGTATTGTGGTTAATTTCAGTAAAAGGAGTGGTTACTCTGTACCCTCTTAGTTCCCTTTCAGTGTACTTTTTTTGGTATAATGTTTGATGCTCCAAATCTGAATGACAGCTGAAATTGATAAAGTTAGGACAGCATATGGTATGAAGATGCGGGGTAACTTCTTCGACAAAACAAGAAGTGTGTCCTGCTTAATTTAACTTCTGACTCCCAGAGTTGGAGGATAATGGAAGGGGAAATACCCATCTAAGCTGAAAGCTATTATTGATTCAAGAGCAAGAAAATAGAAACAGTTGTGCAGTATATTTTAGGAGAATGAATGTTTCTAAGCGCTAGAGCAAGGAAGGGTAAGTTTGCATTAGGTTTTTGTGTTGCAGCTCTCAACTGCATTCGTGAAAGGGAATGAAGGCTTAGTGCCTGTGGTAACTTTGTCTGGTCTTCATCACCCCAAAGTTTTCTCCCTTCCCAGAAGGAAAGGTGCTAATGGGTGCACCTCATTACTGGTAAAATCCTTCCAGCTAACTGTAGAGGTGGATTTTTAGCAGGTTCTGACAACCTGTTCTAGAATCAAACTTCCTGATTATCATTCTCTTTAATACAATGGCCCGCCCATTTAGTAGAAATGAAGCAAATTATCTGTACCAAATATCCTATAGAATATTTCATCCTAATTCATTTGACAGTCCTTGTCATTATTGGAGCCTGTTTGATGTGTGTCTGTTCATCTTAAGCATCAGTCACCCTTTATCAAAATTGAAACTATTTCTGTGTTCTGTAATGACTCCTTACTGTGCAATTAAGTATTTTATTCAAATGTCCTGGGTTTGAAAGAGTGAGATTAGGAATGACAATGTGGCAACAGTTTCTCTCTGAATTTTATTTAAAAACACTGTTTTCTAATGGATTGTGAAATACATATTAATTTTTTAACCTCCTTCAAGGGAAACACATTGTAGCTGTTAAGGAAACATAGTTCTTTACAGGTATACCACAACATATAAAACATCCTATTCCTTCTAGATATGAGATGTAATTATTTATATCTTTTTTCCTCCAGCCAAGTGTATTAGTCGTAAGCTACAAGGAACTTTCAAAAGCAGTTTCTCAATTTGGACCTTATAAACAAGCAGAATGGAGGCCTGACAGCACAATGATAGCTGTTTCGGTGAGTAGAATTTTTCCTTCTTACTCTGGTTAAACTACTGCAAACAGAATTTTGTGTTACCAATTTCTGTGCTTATAGAAACTTGCAGATTGTAAATATATTTAATTGATACTTGTCTTGTGAAAATATATAATCATACCAAGGACCTTTTAGATGATAGACGCTTTCTTTTGTAGTTTTATTAATTTTTCCCAGTGAGAATGAACTATGGTTTTTTGTCTTAAAACAATGGTTATATGTTTTGGCACAGGGTGATACAACATCTCATTACTTGAGTAATCTGGTAACAAATAATACGGTAATGTAAAGTTATGTGAATGAAAGAAATAGTTGTGGACTTAGGTAACATAATCATGTTTAACTTGATAAATAGGGTTTAAAGGTGAGTCTTAAGAGATGAAACTGTGGCCTTATTTCTGGCTTTTGGTGGTTTAAATATTGCAAGTCACTGAGAACACAGAAACAAACTCTTCTGTTTAGAGTCTTAGAGATGAGATCTTGTCTCACATGGAAATAAAGTCGTTTCATAGCTGGTGCAGTGTTCATAACACTTCAGATTATTTCAGCAGCAGTACTTAAAGTTTGAGGTGCAAGGTGAGCACAAGAAAGATGGGAGTACAGTTTACAAGAGTTGCAATATGGGATAATCCTCTTCGTGTCTTTTGGTCAGGTCTTAACATTAGGACCAGGTCTTAAATTAGATATTGTTATCTTAGTGGAAAACACCAGATGATTTATGGAGTAGTTCGTGTCTCTCGCAATATCATGATAATCGTAAATCAGCTTATTTTCCCATGCTCCAGTTTTCTTATCCATAATGCAAGTTAATGCAAGTAAGTAGTTAGTCTAAAATGCTAAAATTGCCTAGAAGTATCTTATGAAATCAAGGAAGTTAAGTATTTCTGTTAGTGCCTGATTATATTCTCAGTGAGTACTAATAATTATCAATAAAGTCGGGAAGATTTTTGTAATCTTTGCTATGGATCAAAAAGAATTATTCAATTTTATATTGCAGCATGTACGTCCAAACACATTTTAATTAAACCTTTATGTAGTAGTTCAGAGGAAATATGAATTTTTATATTTAATTACTTTGCATATTGTGGGTATTTTTTTCTGAGGTGTTGTGATCCATTTGCTCAAGAGACCTTGTGGTTTAGCTTACAGTCAGATTAGCTTTAGTTTCTGCCACTTCAGTCACTGAACTTTAAAGTTTTTCTGCAACTAAATGTACAGTGCTCTTCTTGGCAGATAGTATCAGGATGTAAATGCCTATAAAGTCTCAGTTTGTAAGCTAAAGTTCTGTGAATTAAAATTCAAAATGGTCAACACTTATGAAATAATGAGTGCAATAAGATTTTTTATATTCTTCATGTTTCTTAGGATGATATTTCTTCCCTGGGTGTATGTATACAAATTATATAGTCAAGCATGTTTGTTATGGTGGTTTTAACATAAGTTGTTTTGCAGTATACTTTAAAAAATATATAGTTTAATTTGGAACAGTTATTGAGTCCTACTGAAAGACCACACTTACAGTATTGCTGGTTTTGTTTTAGTTATGCAGGGCAGAAAGTCAGTTTTTGGAACTTTAATGAAGAAGGTGTTTCTGCAGATGTGTGCTACTCTCCACCCCAAGAAGAGTTCTGTCCAAGTGAATAGTTTTCTCGTTTTTCTTAACTAACACTATCAAATGAAGGAGCAATGGCAAAGCAAGTTTTTAATGAAACACCCAGTAAATTTGAACTGAATTAGCATCACTTAATTACTGAAGTCCTGTGCAACAGCTAAAAATTTCAGTTTGAAAAGTGAGTTAGGTGATGTTTCTCAGTTATTACTACCTGTGCTCATGATAACTTGATTATAATAATTTATTGTAACAATATTTTAAGAAGGTGAACATAAGGCTTAGTATGTACTTATTAGTGAAATGGTACATTCCCTTCCCCCCCACTACTTTTTTTTTTTAATGACATTATCATGGGGAGTGTAGTCTGAATTTTATTTTCATCATACCAGTGATATACCATGTTTTTTTGTATCTGACAGCCCAAATATTCAAAGTGCCTTTATGAAAACAAATCACTTTGCAGCATATGCTTTGAGGTAGCTATTATTTGTACTGCAGGCAGACTTTGGGCCAGCATATCAGGCTTTATAACATACCTCAAGTAGCTGTAAAGGTATGCAGTTAAGCAAGCTTAAGCAGTTTTCACAGTGTCACCATCTCTTAGAAATTCTAACTTCTTTTTCTACTAGTATCTTTTGTTGCTAAACTGTTGGCACATTTCCTAGGCAGATATTATTTTATCCCCTTATATTTTGTAGTTTCTTCCTTCATATTGCTGCCTTTGTGATTTTTCCAGTGTTACTAGGAAATACTTTTTCTTGTTTAGATTAGTACATACATCCAAGGTAGCTAATTCTAGTAGTAAATCAAACTTAGGAATTGGGTCAAGATGCTTCATTATGGAGAAGTATAGGAGGCATTTTGGTCCTTCCAATATTACAGGCAGTCCTCCAATACAGACTGCTCTTCAGCATACGTTCCTATAGCTAAGGCAGAACTTTATTAAACATGAAACCATGCTATGGAATCCCTGGCAAGATTATCAGTGTTTATACTTCTGACTGTCAAAGATTAGAATGATCAGGGAATGGATGACAGTGATAGTTACTTATTTAGTTAGTTTCACTAAGACATTTTTAAAGCAATGAAACCTCTGTAAATATGATCAATTTGCCAGAAGTCTGTGCTTGAATGCTTCAGTATTCCATCCCCCTCTACATGGAATGTAAGATTATAGTTAGAAATACAATAACAACTTTGTGCTTTGAATAGTTTTCAGTAAGGCCCTTTGTACCTTCGTATCAGTATAAAGATACTTCACAGTATTGTTTTACTCTTCTTTCCAGGATAAGATAACTTAGGGGTTAAATATTTAATGATGTAATGGAAAGAACCTGTAAAGATGTTAGAAATGAACACGTTTCTTTGCCACATAAAACCTGAACATGATATTACAGCACACAGAAAAGCTTCCATTTATTGTCATCCTGTCTCAAGCTCACCATTATGTTTCAAATCTTATTCTTGCTTGAAAAAGATACTGGCTTTGAATGAGAATAATAGTATTTCTATTTCTAAAATAATAATAGTATTTCTATTTTCTAAAACACAAATTTTCTAAAGCCAAATGTTTGACTGAGGAAAGCCATGGCATCTATGAAATGATACACTAAGCTAACAAGAGTGTTGCTTTATTCAAAGAAAAGGAAACCAATATTGCAAAGAAATGTGAAACAATTCATTTCAGTGCTTTTTGTCTCCAGTGCTTTGGATACATGCCCAGCCCATATTAAAATAATTGAATGGAAATGCTATTTAACCAAAATACATTTACCAATTTTCCTGGAAAATAAATTCAAGATGTAAACAAATAACACTTCTTTGAACACATAACATTATTGGTCATCTACTTCTTTCATGCTTATGCAAGCAGCTTCTAGATATGACTGGAACATCATGTAACTAAATGATTTGTATTTGTTCCCTGTATATAGTATGAAGTCATTCTTCCAGAATGACAGCACATGGCTTGGGATTGAATTATTACAGGTGTTGTGGTAGCTAAAGATAAGTGATGTGAGGATTTTTGGAAACTACCTGGATGACCATCACTGAGAGGCAATGCCTAAACTCTGCGTTCAGAGTGTTTGTATGTGTTCAAACACCTGGAGAGTTTATTCAGGTACTTCCCACCTTCTACTTTGTTTTCTACGTTAATTCATGTAGTTGATACGAATTACGTGCCCAGGTTCTAAATATCTGAAATAGTTGTCAGGTTTTAAAGGTTTGTATGAGTTAGAGGAAAATTTCTGATGTACTGGTGCATAAACAGAATTTTTTTCTTCCAATTTTTGATCTCCTGCCTAATCTATTCACTTGACTTTAAGGGCGGCTATGGATTTTACCTGGAATTAATATAAACACACAGTATTTTAAATGTCTGAATGAATGTATATTTGAGTTCAATATATGAGACATACATAGAAATCACATGACACTAACAGATTTTACTAATGCTGAGACTAGATATGTGTCTTATCAGTATTTCTCTTTCAGACTGCAAATGGATACATCTTATTTTTTGAAATCCCATCAGCAAGAGACAAGTATCTTTATGAGCCAATATATCCCAAGTAAGTAGTTTAAACTTTTCATCCTCACAGTGTGAAAAAATATGACTAGACAACTTCTAAGCAGTTTTTATGACAAAAAATACCTCCTTACAGAGTATGTTTTAACACTTGATGAGTATATAAGCCATGATTCCTCTCAGGGTAGGGGAGAAGTTGTGTTCAAGTAGATTGCTGTGTGCTGGTGTGATTCCTTAGGTTCATCTTAGAAGCTCTCAAAATCCTTAATAACAGAGTTAAATTACAAGCTCTCAAAATCCTTAATAGCAGGAAAAGTCTAATTTTATAATTCGAGGTAGTTTGTTGCATTCATGATCTGCAGCAAGATTTAATGACGCCTTTTGAGTAGTTCAGTTGGAAAAAATCGAGTGTTAGGAACTATTAAGATACAATTCAAAAATAGATCCTGTCCCTGATGTTTTCATAACTTAGAGATTTTTTTAAACAAATGGGGAATAAAATCCCAGTATTTTTGAAAGCAAATGGATACTTTTTAGTAAGAATGTACAAGTCTTTCTGGTGCAGTGTGTTATATTGTCAGTTTCATCTTATTTTCCGTGTTGTGAATGACAGAATACATCTTATGCATTTAAAACTTGACTGTTATTTTGGGTGTATTTGTGGTTGACTTAGTTGATTTTGGATTTTACAAAATTGGGAAATGCCTAGGACAAATTAAAACTTGGAGGAGTATATGCGTACGTGACTGTGTGTTTAGATGGGCAGAATCTGTAGTCATGGGTTGGATTGAATTTGCCTGTGCATGTAATAGCACATTCTTGATTTCTAATTGGGTAGAAACTTCTTTTTTTAAAATATATCCTTCTATATATCTTCATCATTATGTTAATACTACTCAGTTTATTTTTTTTCACATTCATAAAAAGAGTTAAAGTTGAATCATGGATCTCTCCACATGGTCATCTCTGAGGAGTATTGGATAACCTAAGATGTCATGTAAGAGGAAGATATTTTGACTTCTTTTTCTTTTCAGTGAAACCATGAGCATGAAAAGAAAATAAAGGGAGTTTCCAAAAGTATTTAAATTCAAAATCTATCTTCTTTCACAAATATGTGTAGGAAGAAATGACTTAGCAGGTAGTAAATGATTTAAACGTGAATTTTCCTTTATTGACTAGAAAACTTTTTGTGTGTTATGGCTATAATCCATATTTTGACCTCTGAAATAGCACACAAAGCTCTGGAATTAACTGGAATTTATTGCTGCAATTTACTTTTCTTGTTTTCAGAAACTTAAGACTAATGTATACAAGTTATATTACTTTACTTGCCTCTTTGGAGAACTGAATAGCAGTTTTCAAACTGACTCTTCATATCTGGCTTACTGTCATCAGGGGAAAAGGCAGACAGCCTGTTGCTGCAACTTGCCCAAATAAATAAACTGGTAGTATATCCTTGGCTGTACATTACATAATGCAGAAAACTAAGCAGTAGTTTATTGTGAGTTTTTCTTGTTCTTTTTGGGAAGTTGGGGGGTGTTTCAATTGGCAAAGTCTGAAAACTTATGGAAATATATATAAAACACACAGTAGAAGTTGAAAAAGAAGCTTTGGAAAGTTTGCTTAGAATATCACTTGTAGGAAGGCTTTAAAATACCTTTTGAGACGTCAGTGACTAACCACTCTAACTTTTATAAAGTTATATAAAACTTTAATAAAACTTTAGTAATTTATATGAATTGTTGACTGAAAATGCATATTTTAGTTGTTAGTTGTGTGTTGAACCATCAGGGTTTTAAAATACATCTGTATAGCCCAAAAAGGACTATAATGCAGATTCTGTAGATGAGTAGGACAAGGTGTTTGTCGCTAATGTGTTTATTATTGGTTGCTCACAGTCTCCTAAGACTAATGTGTGTGCTTACCTTTAAGAAGATGAATGATCTCACTGAATTTACTGGAATTACTAGCTTGTCTATACTTAGCCCCCAGTTTTGAAAACCTAAATAAAATTACTGCTGTTCTGGTTATATTAGATCAAAAGAAAGACACAGGCATTTGTGGGTGAAATGTGCCTCCTGTGATTAATGTCAAATGATTCTTTTAAGTTATTAAAATGGAATGAACTTCTTTTGCAGGTGCAGGTACAGTGCACTGCCTGTAGGCAGTCTCACTAATTTTCATTGTAGAGCAAATACTTGGCAGGGGGTTAATCAAACAAAAAACCTCCAATCTAAAATGAACAAACAGACAAATGAGACCAAAAGCTAGAATTGAAACTTTTATCTTTCTTTTGGCATATGTTCATTTCCCAAAGGCATTATTTAATTGAAATACTTGGATTTCACTCCTGCTGGGCTGAACAATATCAGATTCGTTTTCTTCTCTCTGAAGCCATTAGAGATCAGTGAAAGACCTTGTATGTGACTTGTCTCATGCTTGAAAGGGGACATCTTACTGCTTTTTCCCCCTGTAACAATGTGTTTTTGGCTCCTTCCTCTTGTTGGAGCAGTGATTATGCAGCTGTGCCTTAAGTAAAGTTGGGTTGTTGACCTGATGGGGAAACTAAACCTGCTTATCTCCCTTTTTTAACCCTCCCAATCCCCTGCCATGGATTCTAGTAGCTTAGTTTGCAAGCTGGCATTTAATAAAAACCTGGCATTAGAAAATGGTGACTTTGAAGTAGCAATGGGTAGCTACACTGAGAAATTGAAAAACATGAAGTGTCTGTTCAATTATACTTGTATAAATCTTATGATTCATGGGAAAGCAATTGCTTGAAACATTTTTACTGTCATGGAGATACTAATTAGGACTCTTCCAGCTCTGTCTTGTGTGGTTATTTACCTGTGCTAGGCAAAGTGAGACAGGGTGATGACTTTTGCAAAAAGTGTGCGGGTGTCCTTGCATTAGCAAAGTGACAGACAGCTGCTGGAAACAAGTCAGTAAAAACTGAGATGAATGTTCAGTCATGTTCTACTTTTTAAAATTATAATTAATTCTTAATGTTTATTAAGTGCCCATATCTACTAACTTTTTGTAAGCAGAATGAAGCCAGTTCTTTAGTAGCCATTCTTTAAATACTAGTGCCCAGTTGTGGCAGAAATACAAAATTTCAATGTCATTACTACAATGAGAAAGGGAAACCCTCTTCATAAAACATCTTGTTGAACAGAATTCTTAAGCTGTGCGTGTCAGTATAACAAGGTGGTTGTGCACTGGGAACACACACCAGTAGCATCCTTAGCTGCGCGAAAATACTGGTCTAGTGCAAAATTTCCTAGTTTAGTCACTATCCTGAAATTGCAGCTAGGTTTCTTAACATGCAGGTGAAAATATTGAGAATGGTTGTATTTAGAGCCTTTTGTCAGCTTAGCTTTCATTTAAACAAAATGTGCATATTTTACCATAAATTAAAGAAAAAGTGGTTAGTCAGAAAAACAAGTACTAGTTATATGATCATTTCTTGACTTCAGTAGTTTTTTGCAGTCTTCAAGATTGGGATACTAGTAACTGAAGTAAAGTAACTTCATGTGATATTGGTACTTTTTTAATAACTGCTTTAAAATTTGCTTGATAATGGTTTAGCTTTGATTTGAAGAAAAAGATAAAATGAGTTGCTGAAAGTCAAAATCACTCATCAGTTGTTCGTATGGGAGAGGGATGTTTGTGTAGAAATTGTCCTTCCAATTTATAGTTACTTTTATACAGTTGTTACTCCATGTAGCTGTTGAGCAAGATGGACCAGAAGACCTTGCCTGTATCTGGTGTGTTAACAGAACTATTCTAGCATACAGCTATTGTGTAAACTATAATTGCACTTATGAAAGTTTCTTATTAGTCCAACTTAAACAAAATACTTCAATGTGGAAAGCAAAACAAAACTGTATGAGAAGTGACAGAAACACTTGTGCTGTTTATAACTCAATATGCATTGTAGTATATCTAATCATAGCATGATTTATTTTCAGGGCTAAGTCTCTTTTAGTCAGCACATATTTAGTAAAAGAGCTAAAGTGTGAATTGAGGCTAAGATGCCTTCCTGTTTGAATGCCAGAGTCTTTGCTTTTCCTTATCTTTCAGTATTATGAAATACAGAGATTTTGGAAAGTAAGGTTGAGTGAACTTTCCTTGCACCCTGCTATTGTTTGTTTTAAACCAGACAGAATCAGAGCATAGGAAAATTGATTTCCTGTTTAAAAATGCACATTTCACATGATTACCTCCTTTTCATATCAATTGTAATGGTCTTTATATTCTGAAATCCAGTGTTTTAATGGAAGTACTAAAATCCAAAATTAACATTTGTGGCTGGATCCCACAAATCTGTTGAAGTTTGTTGTATTAGTAACTGAGGATGTAGCTCTTATGAAATTTAAAATATGTTAACTACTTTAAGAAGGTTTAGTGGGAAATACTTCTTAAACTCTTTTATACCTTTAGAGATTTAATCTATATAAAATCTACTCATGTAGGTGTGATAAGAGTTAGACAGCTAACCTATTCAGTATTACGCATCTTATATGTAAAAAGCTGTTACTAGACTTACATGATAAAACAAATGCTTATGCCAGAAGTGCAACATATGAATATTTATATATAAAAAAGGAAACTTTTCATTTTTACTGCTGGAATCCATTGTTATTTTTTGTCATATTATGATATTTAAGGAATGTAGTTTTTCTGTCAAAGAAAATGTTTCTGACACTTTTGATATTTGGCTAGAAATTGCCAGTCTGTTCTTGACGTGAACTGTCATTCCTGCTTAATGAAAACTTACAGTATTCTGCTTAATTTGTGAGACTAAAAACAGGGGGAAGAAAGCAGTAATTGCATGGTGTTTAGTTTTTAAAATTGAGCTAGAGTAGCCTGCAGTTTCATTCCAGCTCTTGGATGCTTTGCTCCAGTAAAGAGCAGATTTGGAAGAGAATCAGTATTGGCCATTAGCCCACATTCTGGGATATTTTCCTACAGTGAGCACAAGTACAAAGTCCTGCTTCAATTAGCTCAGTCTGGTTTTACCACCCAATTCCTAAAGTAACTACAAGACAAAACATGAAAAATAATGTATGTAAGGTAAGATTGTAGCATGTTAAAATAAAATTTATCTCTGCCTGTGATTGCTTAAGGAAAGTGACAGTGCATAGAAGCAAATTTGCAGCTTTGTAAGCTGTGGCAAGGTACAGTGGTAACTTTTTGAGGAGTTTCAAATGAATTTTGCAGCAATTCTTAAGTTTGACAGTCAAGAGGTGAGAACACCATCAGAGTAGGGGCTTTTCTGTACTGATCTGGTTGTTGTTTCTGTTTAGAGGTTTGTCAAGGAGAGTGAACTCCTTGAACTTTTTTCTCTTGAAGAGCATGTGTGACTTAGTGTTGAGGATATTTTGCCTTTCAAAAAAGACAAAATCTAAACACTTGCATGGCTAATTTAACTAAATGTGGTAATTGGAGAGTCTTTTGAGTCATGTTCTTCATATCCTCAAGTGGAGCCTGCATTTGGGGAGTGATAAGAATGTTGTGCAAATTTACAATGACACCTCAATGGTGTAGATTATTAAGTCTCTGAAAGTGCTTTGAAAATTAATTATTATCTAACCACTAGGAATTTGTGAAAAAACTAGTTCATACGATGGTTTTCAAAGCTGTATTGTTGCTTTTATACCTGGTTACTTCATGTCTTAATCTTTCTGGCATTTTTAAAAGCCATCTCCTTTTCTATAGCCTGATGTTTTTATAGGTGCCATAAATTACCTCATCAGTGGACATTTTATTCCTGATTCAACGACTGAAGATTAGTATGTACAAAGGTTTTGAACTTCAAACTCTGCAAGGGTAATCAATGAAGTGTACGGTTAATTAACTTACTAGGTAATTTTTGCTCAGCATTAAGCTTCTGCTGAACTTTACCATTGTGGTTTTCCCTGTCAGATTTTAGCATTGTTTGGAAAATGTATTTTTCAAACTAGACTAGCTGAAGAATTTTTATTAACCATTATGGCACTTGCAAACGCTTCATGGTGTTTCAAGAGGTTTTAACCTCTTAATTTAAAGAAAACACAGGTTGGATATCAGGAAAAAGTTTTTTACAGAAAGAGTGATAAAGTTCTGGAATGGTCTGCTTGAGGAGGTGGTGGAATCACTATCTCTGGATGTGTTTAAAAAAAGACTGGATATGGCACTCAGTGCCATGGTTTAGTTGAGGTGTTGGGACATGGGTTGGACTTGATCTTGAAGGTCTGTTCCAGCCCAGTGATTCTGTAGTTCTGTAACTGTTGTCAAGAAATCTTTGCAACTGAAGTAATAATTTGGTAAACCATTTAGCTTTTTTATATGAATAGTTGATTAATATGCTAGCTAGCTGTTTATTTTCTCAAACTGCAGAAATGTGCTACTACCTAATTGTGTAGTAAAGGCTGTACTAAGAGCTACTTTTCTAAGCACTTATTCTTTATTCTTTATAGTTGTTACCATAAACTCACTTTAATTTTGTTGGCAGCTATTGCCAATCTGTATGAATACATCTCTGCATCCAGCCAGATGTATTTAATCCTCAGGTGGTGTCTGCCCTGCAGTGTGTTGTGGAGAGATGCAGGTTTAGGAGTGAAAATATGCTAGTTGCATTACAACCAAAGCTCACAGGTGATGATGCAGGCTCTTTGAATCAAGTATAAAAAATGAAGTCCTCAGCTTTTGAGTGTGAACATTAACTGAAGTAACCATTGTAAAATTGTTAGGAAACATTGTCTGATGGTGCTAATGTAGTGATAATGGCTGTTGTCAGGGTTTTTTTTTCCTTCTTGCCTTCAAGGAGAACAACTTGTTGGTGATGTAAAATGTTTTAGAAACATTGCCCTGGTTTTGTCATATAAATATTGCCATTAATAGCTGAAGCATCATGATTTTTAATCTTCTTCTTGTCCCTTCCCTCCCACTCCAAGTACTACTGAAGAAGGCATTTTATCAGGAACAACTAAGAAGATAATAGCCCAAAAGAAGTATAAAAATATTATACCTTGTTTGTATCAAACAATTGTTCTAGAAATAATCTTGAATTGCCTGAAGTCTTCCTTATTTTTTTCAGTGAAATGTCTCCATTACTTCTCATTACTTGCATGGTTTAGCGAGTGAGAATGGATGCTACTGCCATGTTTGTTGTTTGTTTGGCTTTTTAAGTAATATACTGTTTGCCATTAGCCACAGTATTTTTTTGAAGTACTGTATTTTTTAACTCTGAGAGCATTTCTGATTTTTTAAACTATTATCCAACAATAACTGCCAACTATATTACTGTGATTACCCCAAATAGTACAGTGGAAACTAAAATATGAATATAATGCTAATTCTGTCTCCAAACTAGAATTCTCCATTACGAAGCAGAAAACGGTGGATGTTATTTTCAAATACTTAGAACAGACTTAAATATAATATATGTTGTGTACCTTAGTTGCAATTATAAAGAAACCTTTAAGTACATGCTTTCAGATCCTGCTATAATTAACTTTTTAAGTATTTCTTAGATGCTTTTGGTAGCAGTGACAAATTTGTCTGTTTATCATGTTGTGTGACTTAACCGCTGCGTAATTAGTGTAGGCCATAAATGCAGTACTGTGCATCTAGAAAAATTAGCTGGTTGGTGTCCTGTTTCCTCCCTGAACTTCCCACCATTTCAGATAACAAACTTAAAGGAAATTCTTCCTACCAGTTGAAGAGTCTATCTGACTCTGCTTTTGCATGGTGCTGCCTCTTTCTTGAATTTAAGATGCTTTTAAGTTTGGTATGGTGGAGCTTTTAAAAACAGCATCTCTAATCTTTTCATGTTTGAGGTTTTCTTGGGTTGCAGATTTTCATCAGTTCTGAGTTTTAAGAGATTTATTCACAGGCTTAGTTACATTAACAGATGCCATGCAAATAGCAATGATTATATTTGATTCGACATGCAGCTGGTCAGTCACTGTGTGGACTGTGGAATGTGTTCCTCTCAATTCTTGTGCAAAAGTGAGTTACTTAAAGTTTGGCTGCAACCATAGCAGATGCTGATGTGGCAACCCAGACCAAACATTCTTTCCTGCTTCAGTCATCTGTGTGCATTCTTCGTTTAAAGGTCAAAGGAACTCAGCCAGTAAGGCTGACTCATTCGGATGTGGACTATATGAACACTGTACTTTCAGTAGCACCTCCTTTGCACCCATACTATGGGTTTGTTTTTGAATTGATGAATTAGACAAAATCATGGGCAATGAGATGAAATAGTGGCATTTTTGGAGTTTCAGTCAAGGTGATGTATCTCAGCTGTGTGTGGATTGGCCTCTTGCAAGGTGGATAAAAGAACTCTTTTTGGGACAGGAATGATAGTGTCCCAGTGGAAAAGATAAGATGCCACAGGTGGTGACCAATTTGCTAAAACTAGCTTGTGAAACTGAAAATATTCAAATATTCTTGCAAGCTATTTTTTATCAGGCGTTGAAGAAAAAAAAAAAACAGCCTATGTGGAGAGTTGAAATTTTTTTTCCTGCAAAAGATTTCTTTTAAACCATGTTGTTACCATTCTGGCTTTGTAGTTTGTGCTGTGTAGAAATATTGAGTTTACCCTTGGTTATGTACTTCAGTCAGTTAAAACAGACATGTCAAGTTGTGTCTTATACCTACCTAACAGTAACATTTCTGCATTACTCAACCCTTTCATCTCAGTTTTAGTCACTTGCTTTCACAATTCAGTTGTATCATTGACTATTGATAAACCAGAGTAATTTCATCTAGTTTGGGAGTATACTCTCTGGAACTGTATGTCCACATGGGTTGAAAAGCCTATCTCCAAACACCTGGGCTTTTGTATGTTCTAAAAAACACCACAACAACCCCACCATGTTTGTATTATTAAAAAAAGAAATTACTGGTTTTTTTCAGGATTCCTGACAGTCCATGATAGCTAGCTTACATGAAGGGCTAGATATTTCCTAAGACAGCTGCCTTTTACAATTAATTTTTGTTCAAAATGCAAAACAAGCATTCTAATAATTTAAATTTATACAAGTTACAAATCTTTTGGTGATAGATTAACTAACCTTAATTTTTTTTTTCATATTTTGATGTCATTTTTCACAGCCACCATAGTTTTGTTCTGGAAAAATGATACTACGTCCATCTGCTAAATCTAGATTGTCAAAGGTTACCTTGGTTTTACCTTAGCTGGCATATATCTTTGTCCTTGCTACATAAGGAAAGGTATAGTGCCCTTTTAAGAATAACAGATATGAATTTGATGTTGCTATAAAATGGTAATGAATTAAGGAACTTGATATCTACTGAGATAAGCAAGGCAGGAAAGAGATTGAAAATATCCTTGTGCTGTGAAACTTCTCTAAAGCTGCATCTTCTTTGGCTTCTGCCATGTCTTAGGCAGTTATATTTACTACCCTGATGTAAATTGAAATAAGTGGGTTTTTTTCAGTTAAAATACAGGTAAAGATTACATGAATTTGTGTACATATCTTGAAGTTTCTATGAATTCTAACTTGTCCGCAGTGCCTGTTACAATTATAGTTTGCTTTGCTTACTAGCATAATGCTCATTAGATAAATGAGCATTGCAATACTACGGCTGTAGGTCAGTTTTCATTTTAAAAAAAAGTTAAAAAAGCACATGGCACATCTGATAACCCAGATAAATAAGGAATACTTTAATGGTGCTATATAATAATGTATAATGATGTTTTAATACAGTCAGTGGAATGTGAAATTTAAAGTGTGGAAGATGAAAAAGAGCTTTCTACATCTGGAAGTTGGAATTTTGTAATGGTCTGTTCAAAGGGACAGAATCAGTGTTCAGTCATCTCTTCTTAGTAGTCTTAAGTTAAAAACTAGTTAATTTACTTCAGGGAGAAATACTCCTATGAAATACTGTGATAGATGTCTACTTGTGTTATGCATACTGAATTTATATTATAAACATTGATCTGATAAAAGGAGTGGAAGAAACGTAAACATTTTGGAGTCTGTAATATCTGTAATCCATCTTGAAAAAGAATGAATTTGAGATCCTTAAGAATTCAGCATGTTTTATTGCTGTAAACAGTTGAGTAACTATTTATTAAATCACATTTTTCACTGATACATATCCCTTATTTTAGGAGTATTAAGGCAGGCCACACAGTATTGTAATGTTCATTCTCTGTTCATGGTCTTATTTTGCCTACATACTCTGTGGACATAGAGGGTGATACGATAGACTAAACTTCTAGCACCAAAATTACATCCTAGATATTCAGTGCTACTTGTGGCAGATTGCTCGTGACTGGTTGGTGTGTGTGTGTATATATATATACACATAAATATATGGAGGAAAAAAGACCATGGGAATGTAAGTCAGTAACTTGCATCTTTTGAGGGACAACCTGTTTTAATTCTAATATTTCTCTTGTATTTTAGAGGAAGCCCTCATCTGAAGGGAACCCCACATTATAAGGAAGAACAATGTGCTCCTTCATTAAATCTAGAAATGAAGAAGGTGCTGGACTTGCAAGCCTCTATCACAAGGTATGCTCCTTAATTGGGTCTTGAGAATTTTTCCATATAGGTCAATACTTTTTAAAAGCTGAAAGGAAAACTGAATGGAAGAAAATGCTTTTAGTAAGTTTTTAGGCTTATTAATAGTAAGGACTAATATTAGTAAGTTACTATTAGCATCTAGTAAGTCTGAGGAGGTGAAAAAGTGAATTGCTCTTTAAAAATTCTTTCTGTGCTTTGCTATACTGATATTATCATCATATAGAAGTATGTAGTATGTTCAGTATTACTGTGTATTACTATAAATGAGTTTGTCTTTCAGCTCAAAGTGTGTATTAGAGATTTCATGGAGGTGTTGGTAGGTCAGAGCAAAACTATTTCAGTATTTCTCCAGATGCCTGCAGAGAGTCCACATTTGTCCTTTTTCTTTACCTCTTGCTTTTTTGCAGTTGATGGCCTATCCTATAAAGAAATTTTGAACATGCTAAATAAGTATGTGTTAAAAGTTGGTGAAACTTCATAGCATTGAAGGAGGTGGAAAAGTAACTAAGTGAAGTTTGGGAAGAGGCTCCTTAGGACAAAATGGGTGTTGGACGACATGCAGTATATACTGGAAAAAGCTTTGTATGCAAGTAGATTAACAGTAGTTTTCAGGAGTTTGGAAATGTTTAAGGAAGGATTTAGAAGGAGTCTAATTTCTCCTTCATCAATTTGTTCCAACCACAGATTAAAATGTACTGTGAATTATTTACACCCTAAGCAGTATTGTTAATTTTCTGGGATAGATGAATAATTGATTGTTGGCAGCAATGTCTTATAGTTAAGCAAAAGTATTGAAAATCTCTTCAGCAGTTAGTATACCAGTTAAGCAATTACTCTAACAATAAAGACCTGTTCATGAACAGTAATTACTCGAGAGAAGTTGAGGTGTATACTGTATTTTGTCAGCGTGGTACATGTTTGTAACTTGCATGTAACTTTACAATGTAGTTGCTGGTACAAGAGGCAGTAATACAGTGTTTATGACATTAATTGATACTTCTGTGACATTGATTTGCGATGAAGTTTTTTTAGGGATTAACAAATACGTTTTATCAGTTTGCAGTCCATGTTGGAAGATCTACTTGTGGCTACTACTGATGGATTTCTCCATCTCATTCACTGGGATGGTATGACCAATGGGAGGAAGGCCATCAACCTGTGTACAGTTCCCTTTTCTGTAGATCTGCAGTCTTCTCGAGGTAGGTTTTAGGGATTCTATTGCTTACAATAGTTATCTCTTAGTGACATACAATCTAATATAAAATATTCTCTCTGTTCTTAAGCAGAGATGGAAAAATTTTGTCATTTGTAAATGGGAATGAAATAAACTGTTTAAATTAGGTTTTCTCTTTGAAGTTTTAAGTAAATATCTGAATGGCTTGCAATATTTCTGTGTTCACATATTTTTAAATTACTCATACTTTCTCAGCAGGTTCACTTTTGGGATTTGAAGATGTTTACATCAGAGATATGGAATACTGTGCCACGCTTGATGGCTTTGCTGTTGTTTTTAATGATGGCAGAGTTGGTTTCATTACACCGATGTCAAGTAGATTCACTGCTGAGGTATGTTTCCTGTAGCATTTCTACCATGCACAATAAATGTCTTTTCCTTCGTCTCAGTTGGCTTTCTACTTTAAATTCTGTTCAGCTACAAAGAAACTAAAATTTAACATCTGCTTAAGAGATTACATAAGAACAAGATTGCATCATTTGAGCTAGATTTTTATAGGGTTGGTACCACTGGGAGACCATAATTGACAATAGATTTAACTTTCATTTATTCGTTCAAATTGTCATTATAGACCGTGTCTTATTGTGTCAGACCAACAGACTTCCTGTTAGAAGTTACAAGCGGGATGATAGGAAGTGGTTTCTCCTATGGCTAAGTATCATAAGTACTATGTTTAGGACTTAGTTCTTATCAAATCTATCTCTTTCCCATAGTGACAAGCATACTTCAGAATTTCTTTTACAGGAATCTTTTCCAAGTTAGGTGTTTTCTTACCTGTAATTCAGCTGAAAAAACTATTAACATTTGTTGTTAGATGTGTGTATTTTAATTATGGAAAACCGCAAAGTATACATCTATATCCGATTCCTTCACCCACTTAAAAAACCTGTGATCTCAGCTGTTGTAGATGGAAACTTACTTTCCTGTTTTTCTTTTTCTCTTCATTCTTAGTACCATTTACCAATTTTTTTTCCACTAGGCAGTGTTAGGGCCTTTTTTGCCTTATAGGTATTGACTTATTTTGTTATTAAGAGATCTTATAAACAGTTTTCTTACACAATTATATCTTTCTGTAATTTATATTAAAAAGAATATAACCAGTTTTATATTTACTGGATTTTGTTTGTTTGAGCCATGTCAATTGATCTTGACATTTATAGAAATTTTGAGATCATGAAGGTTAGCTGGCAGATGTGTAATATGGTGGACATGGATAGAAGCTGACTGTTGTTAATAAAAGCACTATTTAAAAAAAAACTTTTGAATTCCTTTCTCTACAGCAGCTCCATGGTGTTTGGGCACAAGATGTAGTTGATGGAACTTGTGTGGCAGTGAATAACAAATACAGGCTAATGGCATTTGGATGTGCCAAGTAAGTTTTTTAAGGGTAGTTCAGAGCGGGGGAGATTGTTTCATTATAAAGCTGAATTAGTAGTTACTTCATACTAAGTTGGACTGCAAGAACTGTAAAGATGATAATAATCAGTTAGTGTGGAGATCGCGTAATGTGCTGTCCAGAAGGCAGGAGAGAGGTGGAAAGAAATGGTTGCTTGCTTGAACTGCAGTTGAAATTTATGTTTGCTGTTCAGGTCTGGGAAAAAAATTAAAAGGTGGCTGGACCAGTAGCAAGGACTGGAAAGTGCTGCAATCCCAGCTAATCTCAAAGCAGGATTTTAAAGTCAGTTTTTAAGTCGTTAGTCATAATAATATTGGACAAGAATCAGCACTTCACATTCAGCTGAGAAAATGCTCTGTGCAGTCATGATTTGGTCAAGAAGAATGTTGCCTGTTTGAGTAACTGTGAATATTTGTAAATTAAAAGTTGCAGAAGTGCTTTTCATTGTAGTATTTTGCATACTGCTCCTTCAAGTCCCCCCTGTATAATACTGCTTAAGCTGGCCTTAGAGTGCAGCTTTTTATTTTTTATTGTATTTTACTTGGGTTTTGTATTAGAACATTTTAAAAACTCTGGTTTATTTTTCATCTGTCCTCTTAAAAACTAGTATTCTTGTTTGTAGTAACAATACAGTATGTTGATGTTTCCTCTGAAACAAGAATAGTTACTTTAAATTACTGATCATGGTATGCCTTGGCACATCACTGATGAAACTTTGGCACTGAGTAAATGCTGCCTTCTATCATGGATTGTCTGGCAATTGGAAGCCATAAATGTATGTGGATTTTTTGTACATATGTATTTTAAGAGAATGAATTAGTTTCAGTGCATGGATTATTCTAGGGCTGGTGTTTTGGGTCCTCTCATGCCTTCTGGAAAGCATCTTAGAAATTTGTTTCATAAAATTCTTTGGCTATTACTTGATTCAATATCTCTGTTCTAGATAAATTTGTTATTGGCGAGAGAAATAGCATCTTTTCTTAGTCTCTTGAAAGTGATAAGAAATCCAAATGGTCTGTAGTCTAAAGCATGTGTAATGTCTTCCAGTGGCTCTGTGCAAGTTTATACAATAGATACCACCACTGGCGCCATGCAGTTTTCTCATAAATTGGAACTGACACCAAAACAATATCCTGGTGAGCTAATTTTATTGCTAGAATTTTCCAGCTGCTTTTAGGGTATACTGTATTTTTTATAATTGGCTAGTTAACCTCTGTTTATTTGTTTGCATAATCACTGATGTGAATAGTATTTACTCCTGTCTGTTTGTAGTAATTAACTTTTGTATCTTTGCACTTTTAGCTGCTTGCTTTTTAATTAACTTTTGGATGTGTTTTGTATGTGAGGGTTTGGGAGGCTGGTTTGTGGTTTTGTGGGGTTTTTAACTAATTCGTAGTCTTGAAATTGCTTTTCAATTACCTCAGGAAGTGAGAGGTTATTGACAAAACTGATAATGAGTATAATAGAACTGTGAATTAATTTGAAGCAACTGACATACAGGGTACTGAAAAAATCCTGAGTAATGCAGCATCCTTCCTGCACTGCAGTGTATTTTTTTATGTAGTATTCTGTGTTTGAGAGTTAAGAACATACAAAGTGGGTAAATTGCATCCTCAACTGAAAAAATAAATATCTATTGGTTTTCAGTTAAAAAACAAATCCATAAGTAAGTTTTACAGTTGAGTTAAGTGCCTCTATAGTCTGAAAAACTCTTTTATTAGAATTGTGGTTCTGTGGTTGTCTTATAGCAGTGTACTTCTGGCATGTTTTCCTGTATTCTTAGTTTCTTATGAAACCAAGGATGCATTGAAAAGAAACCGTTTTTTGTTTGCTACTTATTCATTTTAAGATGCTCAATTTGATAAATGCATCTGTTAATTGAAAAATGAAATTTTTACTTCCATATATTTTTGTTCATACTTTTACGGTGAAACCAGTTGAAGGACTTTCACTTACTTTTTTGTCTACTTTTAAACAGATATTTGGAATAAAACAGGACCTGTTAAACTAATCAGATGGTCACCTGATAGCTGTGTTGTGATGGTGACCTGGGAATGTGGAGGTTTGTCCTTATGGAGTGTTTTTGGTGCTCAACTTATCTGTACTTTAGGAGGTGATTTTGCGTGAGTATTTTTAATGACATTATAAAGAGTTTATTAGAAGTCTTTGTTTTTCTAATTGAAAGCATCCAATTACAAATTAATTCACTGAATTAGCTTTTTAAAAATCTCTTGTTCCTTTATGATTTCTTAGATATTGAGATATTTTGGCAAATATTTAGGAGAGGATCATTTAAATATAAAGAAAAATGTATTTTTTTCATTTTGTAATAGTCTTTTTTTCTGTAAGAGAAAATTACCCTAGAAGCAAGCTCGAGCAGGCAAATATTAAAATTCCCTCAGTGCCTGTATTTTGAATAGTTTATGCTAGACATCTGACAGTTGCATTGCCTTTTTTGTAGTGTCATGGATCAAACAGGCTGTACCATTTGAGATGAGGTTCAGTATAAACCATATGAAAATATGAAGATAGAAATTTAATTTAGTATTCTGATTAAGTCATTTGCAAACTCAAACTTGTTCTGTTTTTAAGGTATCAATCTGATGGTGCCAAAAAGGACCCTCTAAAAATCTGTTCCATGGTAAATATGAATGTAAATATACTGTAATAGGATGACTCCTAATGTTTTAAATTGTTTTTAATATAACAGATTTTCAGAAAATCAAACTTTCTTTTGCCTAATTAGTTTTCATAGTCAGATGCCTTCACTACAATGTTTTATTGAAGGAAAAAAGGACTACTGATGAATTTTTTTCATGAAGTATGCATGACATGCCTTTTCTTGCCTTTGTTTTTAATGTTAAGAATGAACACTTTGGGGTTTTTTCTTATTTTTCTTTTTTTATCTGGTGCTATATTTCAAATTGCAGTAAGACACATATCAACAGTAATTGTAAACTCCCTTGTTTCTCTAAAATTACAAGCTCGCCTTTGACACTTAAAGCAACTTTACTCAGATTATGAATTCCAGAGAAACTTAACTGCTGTTCTTTTAATATAAACTAGGTAACATTAAATCCAATCCTGCTAATCTGTAAAATCAATAAATAAATAGAATAAATTAGAGTAAATTTTAAATTAGAACAAATTTCAAACACATTCTACATGACCTCATACAAACCATGGTGAATTTCATGCAGTATTTCTAAAACAATTTGGTTTATTCATCATGACATAGTTGCTATGAAGATTGACAACTCTAAACATGCATCCCAAGTGGAGGTACATATATGCAATGAAAGTACCTTTTAAATGTACCTTTTAAAAATTTTCAAACATTGAAATTTTGATATAATTGAATTTGATGAACAACAGCCAGTGTAATTTTGGAAATCAGGATTGTTTCATACCTGGCTCTGTGAAATTTTTAAATAATAAACTGTGAACTAAACAGTCGTCATTAGTTATGTGGGTGTCTTTGCACAGTTACACTTCATTTATTTATTTATTTATTTTTACATAAGATAGGAAATAATTCAAGCTAGATTCTTACTGTACCTTGTGAATTTTACTGTTTGATTCCGATAATTACATGGTTTAGAACAAGAAAATGTGTGGATTTTTTCCAGGCTCATGTATATCATAAGATCAGTTACAATAAGTTTCTGTAGTTCTTGTTTTATGAGAATATATACTATTACAGTTATATGTATGTATGTAGTGTTGAGCTGGGAATTTTATTATTGTTATTCTTTTACCTTCAGACCTGGGGATCAGAAGGGTATCATCTTTGGGTTATTGATGGGAATTCTTCTTCAAACATGAAATCTGAAAGAAATGCAAATAATGAAGCTCAACAGTTTGGTATTCTGCAGTTTCAGTTTATCAAGAGTGCACTCACTGTTAATCCTTGTATGGTAAGTTTTTTTGTTGATAAATATATCCTTGTTTTAGATCATAGTTCCTAGTTTTAGGTGACCTCTGAGTTGTTATCTCAGATTTTAAGTCTGTTCTGCAGCCATTAGAGTTGTCTTTCTTTTTTGTCATAGAGCCTTTAAAATGGTACTGTGAAAATATTGCTATGCAATATTTCATATTATTTACTTAGAATCTCTTAAATATTGATCATGTGTTTTCCTTTGTCTTCTGTATGTGGAATTCAAAGTTGCTTTTTTCTTTTGTTTTGTTTTGGTTTGGTTTTAATATAGAGTAACCAGGAGCAAGTCCTCCTTCAAGGAGAAGATCGCTTATATTTGAACTGTGGAGATGCAGCACAGACTCAGAGTCCCAGAAATACTTTGGCACACTCTGAACATAACCACAGCAGGGAAAGAGGCCCATTTTCAGATGGCAGTTTAGATTCTCAGGGTTTAAGCACCTTACTAGGACACCGGCATTGGCATGTTGTACAGGTAATTGATCCTTGTTTCCCATATCTGCTTTGTGCTTGAAAGAGTTTGTAGGAATAGAATTTGCAGCTGATCTCTTCACTGTCTGCCAGACCTTTTTCCTCTGGTATGAGGTCATTGCCTTTTTATTGTCTCTGAGGGTTTGCCATGGTACAGCTTTTTCTCATTGACAAAAGGTAAACAACACTGGTCCTGTCAGCCTTGTGGCTATGAGTTTGCCTCCTAGCCAATAAATACGGACTTAAAGGTCTTATGACTTTGAGAACGAGTAGTTAGTTATTTTCCTGTGCTTTGAAAGAGACTTAATATAACATAAAAGAAATAATTTAGGTGTTTGTTTTGTTATTTATGCAAAATGCTTTAAAACATTCAACTGATTAATATAGCTTTCAGACTCCTGTATTTTCAAGCATAAAAAATGGCATCTATTTAAGCATGTAACTAAAACTTCACAATATCAGGCTTTCAAAGAAGAAATTGTTTCCAGGGTAGTAATGGGACTTCTCTTTTCCCTGTACTATAAATAAAAAAATAAATATCTTTTGATCTGTAATTCTAATGTGTATTCTTTGATGCATGAATATGTCACACTTTTTAAATAAAGGTTTCTGAAAGGTCCCCATATTTTGTTCTTCACACAGCACATGGATCAGTAGTATTAAAAAGTATTTGATTCTAGGCATGTCAGGCAGGATATAGATACTGTTGAATTTCCACTTCAGTTGGCCAGGTAGCTCTTCTGTCTTCTGAAACAGGTACAGGAGGAAGAGATCTTTGTTCTGTGGTAAAAGTAAAGCTGCCACAATTAGAATTACTGTGCAGAGCAACATATCCGTGAAAAAGGACAGTGGCTGGGTCTCGAGTACCTACCTGCCTTGTGTCAGATCAGAGAATGGAGTTCTAAGCTGGGTTTGCATCATCCCATTTGATGTGAAGAATACAGAATTGAGATTTGATCTGACATATTCCAATAAAGTTCTCTCATAAGAAGACTTTTAGATATGCTGGTGTGTATTTGTGACAGGATTAGAAATTTCATCTCTGTACTGAAAGTCTTGCCTGAAGACTGTATTTATCAAAGCCTGTATGTTCCTTTGAAAGATTCTCTTAGAGAGGGAAATAGCTGGGAGGAGAGATGAGCAAATTGTGATTAATAATCTGTAATATAGTATTAGTTGGTGTATGTTGTTAATGCATTCTGATATATTGTGTATTCAAAACAGGGTAACATTTAGGCATCAGTAACTGTTGGTGTATAGGCAGTAATTGTATTTAAAAACAAATTTCCAACATTAAATAGCTTTATGACAGTGTTTTGAAAAAAAACACTGACCTTGTCCAAATTCCTATAGGATGTTACAACTAATTGGTATTTTAATGGTAGTTGGTATAGTCATGTGGTTTTGATTTTATCTTTTTTAGATTCATAGTACATATCTAGAGAGCAACTGGCCTATAAGGGTGAGTTATTTTAACATGTTCATGCTTATTTAAAAATATTGGAGGGTTATAATTGTCCATTAGGATTAGCTGAAAATGAAATCATTATTTTACATTACAGAAAGAAAACTGTATTAGTAAAGTATGAAACATGAAGATACTTTACATGTTTTGAGTCTGATGTTATATTGCCTTGTGGGGCCATATTTGGATAGGATATATAGTTTAAATAAGTTCCTTCTGAGGTTCTGGTAGCTTTTATTTCTTTTTTACAGTTTTCAGCTATTGACAAGCTTGGACAGAATGTAGCTGTTGTTGGCAAGTTTGGCTTTGCACATTATTCTTTACTCACCAAAAAATGGAAGCTGTTTGGAAACATTACCCAGGTGAGAAGTTGTGGAATTGTATTCTGGTGCACAGGGAAGATTCAGTTTGTTGGGATGTAAGACTTGGAGAAAATTAAAGAGTATCGTTTTCAAGTAAACAGCCTGTAGACACATTTGGGATTAGGGTTGCTGGTTATACATGTGTTTCTCATATAGTGTCTGAAACAGATCTTGTGGTTTTGACACACTAAGTTGTGTCTGAATATAAGCAGAGTATCCCAATTTCGAGTGCATATAGTCAGACACTTAATTCCACTTATCTTATCTGAGACTTCATGTGATGTAGCTTTGGATTTAAAGCTTGTAAATTCTGGCTAGAATTTACATTTGAGAAAGTCCAGGGATACCACCAGTAGCATAAACTACTGTTTTGTGGAACTGTATTTTGTGGGATGAGATTTGTCCTTCACATACTACTCTTTAGTACTTTGATTATTCTAAACATTAAAAACTTCATATACATAGTCTTGCCACTATGTGTAAAGCTTATAGAGATCATGCATGGTTTTAAGAAATTACCCATATAATGTAGATGTCTGTGTGTGTAAGTATATAAAAATACATACCTATATGTCATCTGCTTGCTTTTTTCTTTTCAGGAGCAAAGTATGATGGTAACAGGTGGCTTAGCATGGTGGAATGACTTCATTGTTCTTGCATGTTATAATTTAAATGATCACCAGGAAGAGGTGAGATAACTTTTCTTCAAAGTAAACATATAATGAATATCTGATCTGTATGACAGTAGTATTATAAGCATGAAAGTTATTGTGGTCTTGTAAGCATGTTTATACACGATAAACTTTGGTGGCTTTTGGTTATATTTAGAGTTTATATATCAATATATAAGTAATTCTTTGCAGAATTTTTTTTTGTTGTTATTAAAAACTGGTTTCTGCTGATTACAGTGAATCTACTCATTGTTCTGAAAACTTTGGGACATTTTTGCATGTTAGCATGAAGTGTGTTCTGAGATACCTGTTTACAGTGTTTTGGGACAATTTTGCAAGCTTTTAAACTATATGGGCAGAGGAGATTTACTTATTCTTTGCTTTTTAAAACTGGTGAATAAAAGTCCTTCCTTATGATTGTTGTTCAGTACTTCAAATTTGGCTGTACTGTACTTTAACTGCTTCGGCTGTAATAATAAAATGCAATTAATAAAATACTTGAAGAAACAAAAACTAGGTAATGTGTCTTGGTAGAAATTCTTGACAGCCATTCCATAATAAATAAAATAACCACAAGTGGAATTACTGTTGGCTTGTTGGTAAACAGAACGTTTATTCAAACTACTCCTTTTCCTTGCAGCTGAGAATCTACCTGCGAATGTCTAACCTTGACAACGCATTTGCTCACATCACCAAATTGCAAGCAAATACATTACTACTGAGTGTCTTCCGGGACATTGTGATATTATTCAGAGCAGATTGTTCCATTTGCCTTTACAGTATTGAGAGAAGGTCTGAAGGGTGAGTCGCTATTTGAATGCTTTTGCACTAAGGTCTCTCTAGATCTGCTCTCAGTCTGAGTAAATGCCTACAATAATACAAAGGTATTTGATAACTGGTGGAGTCTGATTTTTAAAATACAGAGTGGTGTTATCTCAATTCACAAGTTTATGAGTGTTTTCACTTGCACACATGCTGATAGGCATGTGCAAGGTAGAGGTAGGTAGTGGCTGATGTGTGTATATTTCCAGCTGTCTGAACAAACATGTTCCTAAATTATAGGAACTTGAAAACTGAATATGAATAGGAGAAAAAGGGACTAGAAGACACCCACATATTTGAATATTTTAAAATAAAAACATATTTCTAACGTTAGAAGCAATAATTAGTGAAGGGAAGGTGGCAGCAGGCTTGCAAAAATGAAGAGAGAAAAGGTTTGGTCTAGGTGTGGTGTTGAGGAATTGTTTTAGTGCAAAAGAACTAGCAACATAAAATATGCCATGTGCTTTCAGACAGTTAAGATTAGTGAATCTAAGGAGGAGATAAAGATTCAGAGATGGAGGGGGTTTAAAGTACCTGTGTAGGTGATTTTTCTTACAGTTATGGTATCTTCTTTTTAGCAAGATTGGACCTTTTTGTGGTAGAAAAAAGCAAGTTGTTGATGAACTTCAGAAAAATATTTTCAGTGCTTTAAAAAAAAGCTCCCAACAGAATCCAAACCTGGAAACTGTCTAATTGAAGGGTCAATAGAGTCATACTCTGAAGTATTTGACATTGTCTTTTACCCACGCACAGCTGTATTTCCCAAAGTATCAAGATCAGTAACCCAGTTTAGGTTTGTTTGGTAATTATATAGAGTAGATATGTGGGCATTTCTACTGATTCCTGATAAAAGAAATGTCATTTGATCTATTGAGTAAATTGTTTGCTAAGGGTAAGTTGCTTATTTTCATTAGGTTTACTTCAAGGTAGTTATTTCATGTTAAGTAATGTTGTAAAATTTCTAAATGTAGTAATTTTCCTTTCAGTCTTAATCCTACTGCCAGTATCCAAATTCTTCAAGAAGTGTCCATGTCTCGGTACATTCCTCATCCTTTTCTTGTAGTGTCTGTTACGTTGACATCAGTGAGAACTGAGACTGGCATCACCTTGAAAATGCCTCAGCAGGTAACAGATCTCAGAATTTGGTAGAATTGGTGCTTCAATTTGTTAGCTTACTCCTTAAAGGTTACCTGGTGGATAAATCAGTCATGAAGCAGTGGCTCTTCTATGTGGTAAAATCCAGAACATGTTTTTTTCTGATGTTTATTATATAGACATTGTATGTGGTAACTGGGGGTGAGGGGGTGGATAGAGAAGTAAGAATTTAGATTTTATTTCATATCTTCTCTTGTTAACTTGCTAAATTTGGGACCAAGTCTTGGTGAACAAATTAAATTTAACTCTGTCAAGGGTATGTTGCTCTATCGTGTATTAAAAGTCAAAAAGCAGAGCAATACATGACATTAGGAATTACCTGTCTTGCAACAACATATCCATTACTCTAAGAATAAATAGAAAAATGAAAAGATGGCATACGACCCTATAAGGCACTCTTTGTCAATTCTGCAACAGCCAAACAACGACTTAAGATGTGAAGGTCCCTGTCTTAACTTCAAAATTTTGTCAGGGAATTGAAAGCACATGCAAAGAGAACTTGCATTTTTGTTGTAAACAAAAATGGAGTAGGCTTAACTGAGCAGAATGCTTTCTTGACACACCTTACTAAAACAATTTTTCTCTAACTGCAGCTAAATAAAAGTGCAAGATTCTGTACAAGTGTGACTCAGCTCTTGGGTTATGTACCAGTGTTAGTCTTTGCAATCGGATACTGGCAATCATACTGTGATGATACTGATAAGAATACGAAACTTTATTTTTCTTAGAATACTGGTGGATTGCCCATTTTAAGACACATAGTTGGAAAAATTCCATATTAAACACATGGAATGAGTCTGGTAAATAAGAAACCTTCCAATATTTACTCCTTTGCATAAGAATTGGTTCTTGATTTTTCTGAGTCCTTCTATATTGAATTCACTTGTTAGTCATCTCTGTAAAGTGACACATTTAATTTACATTTTTTTCTGGGTTTTTAGTGTGGTTATGAGTAAAATTATAATTCAAAAAGCTTAAATTTTTGTAATATTCTTTCTATCTTTAGGCTTGTGAAGCTGAAAGTATTATGCTTAACTTAGCAGGACAACTTATCATGTTGCAAAGGGATCGATCTGGACCCCAGATACGAGATAAAGACAATAATCCTAATCAAAGAAAGCATGTGAGTAAATGTATGTGGAGTATTGCATATGGCTTCAACGATGTCAGTGATGGAGGAAGCTGTGCAAGAGAATGATCCAGACATAAAGAAAATAAGACTATAAGCAAGAAAGTATCTATGCTTACAGATGGAATTGTTGGCTGGAAGTATATTACCATTTGCTCATGTTTACTTGTTATATTGAAATTAAATAGACAAGCTTTAAGAGTAAAGATAGTGCCGAAAATTTCATATGCATCAGTAACAGAAAATCTCTAGTCTGTCCAGAACTGTTTTATATGTTTATGGAACATTATCATTTTTTGCAGGGTACATTTACATTTACATTTAAAATTTACAACATTTACATGTTGGCAATAACAACAATAGAAATAAATTACTGAACTTTCAATTCTTCTGAGCTGATGAAAACCAATTCTATGTGAAGCAAGTACATTGGGAGTGTGAAATTTGGAAAATTCAGATAAAGATTTCTGGGTTGGAATTGGGGACTAACTGAAGAAGCAGAGAGCAGGTTTTTATTTTTCACCTTTATTCTTATCTGTCTGCTTCCTGACGAAGTATTAAGGAGGTTAAAAAAAGAAAGAAATGTCTTGAGTTAATAAAAGTATTAAGTGGTCTTTTGTCACATGCTAGGCTGCAGATAAGAGAGAAGCAGATTTGTTTCTTCTTTGTTCGAAGAATAACATGTTTGAAGACAGTAGTTCTTAGCTGAAAAATAGAGTTCTTGTGAATAGGGTAAAAATAAAAGGAATAATGGATATTGATTTTTTAAAAAAATTTTTATTTTTCATTTTAAATAGCTGCCTTTTTGTGCTCCAGTTGTCCTAGCCCAGTCTGTTGAAAATGTATGGACTACTTGCAGAATTAACAAACAGAAACGCCACTTACTGGAGGCTCTGTGGCTCAGCTGTGGTGGGGCAGGTATGAAAGTCTGGCTTCCCCTGTTTCCCAGAGATCATCGAAAACCACATTCCTTTCTGTCAAGACGGATCATGCTGCCTTTCCACATCAACATATACCCATTGGCTGTTTTGTTTGAAGATGCCTTGGTTCTTGGTGCTGTTAATGACACTGTGCTCTATGACTGTTTATACACTCAAACCAGTGCTAGAGAACACTTAGAGGTTCTATTTCCTTTCTCCATTGTTGAGAGAACCTCTCAGATCTACCTCCATCACATTTTACGCCAGCTCTTGGTTAGGAACCTCGGTGAACAAGCCTTGCTTTTGGCCCACTCCTGTGCCACATTACCATACTTTCCTCATGTACTAGAACTGATGCTTCATGAAGTGCTGGAAGAAGAAGCTACCTCGCGGGAACCCATTCCCGACCCTCTCCTTCCCACTGTGGCGAAGTTCATTACAGAATTCCCCCTCTTCCTGCAGACAGTTGTTCATTGTGCTAGGAAGACAGAATATGCCCTGTGGAATTACCTTTTTGCTGCTGTTGGAAACCCGAAGGACTTATTTGAAGAGTGCTTAATGGCCCAGGACTTGGACACGGCTGCCTCTTACCTTATTATCCTACAGGTAACAGCACCAGATATATTGCAAGAGTACTGATATTTACTAATACTGCAGTATTTTAAAAATAATGTCATATCAAAGTTGTGCATGTTCAACAGATCTTTAATTTAGTGGTTTTCTGTTGATATTATGTCCAGTTATGAAGGGTGGTAAGATCATGCAGTGTAAGTAGTTAGTTTACTGTTTTAAATAGGAAAATTATAGCATGAAATTTACTCTTTATAATCTTCAGTATACTCGAATGTGAAGCAGTGTGGCTTGACTTAGTAGAACTTCTGATGCTCTATAGTAAAAGTAAAGCACTTAATTATGCTTTGTTACTTGCAGAATATGGAAGTTCCAGCAGTTAGCAGACAACATGCTACTCTCCTATTTAATACTGCCTTAGAGCAGGGAAAGTGGGATCTTTGTCGTCATATGATTAGATTTCTTAAAGCCATTGGCTCTGGAGAAACAGAAACACCCCCAGCTACACCAACAACTCAGGTTTGTGATGAGAAAAGTAAATACTGTGCATCAAGTCTTTTATGATTAATCTTCATGTTATATATCATGTTTGGTCTGTTCAGTGTATGTTTCAGTGTATTGTTTTCTTGGTTTTAGGAACCTAGTTCAAGTGGTGGTTTTGAATTCTTCAGGCATCGCAGCATTAGTTTATCCCAATCAGCAGAGAATCTCCATAGTAAATTTAATCTGACAAAAACACTGAGTATGCCCTCTGGCCCATCTGTAAAAAGGTAATGTCTTCTCCTTCCCCACTTTTTAGGTAGAGGATTATCTTTCTTACCAATTTAAGTTATAGAAATAAATGATGTGATAGATTTGTCATGATCTCCTTCTACAACTTTTGCATTTATTATTTCACGACTTTTGTACTGTTTGTGTCTCGTAACTTTCTTGGGAAAATATATTCTCACACATGTAAATATATGTATGTGTGTTTGTATGTATGCACAGGCATGCTTACATAGATATTGCTGACCAAAAGACTCTGAAACCACTGGATCTAGTACACATTACATGTGTAGTAATTTAAGTAGCTAGTGAGCCCATGTGCTTCATATTTAAAGGACCTGTTTTGCTGAAAAGTACATTTTGAACAGCTCACAGTTCACAGCATCACAGTGTAGTGCTCTGCTACTGTGCACATCTTGATCTGGCACTGTGTTGCCAAGCTACAAATAGAACCTTTTACATCTTGGGGTGAACTCCTCTAGAGCTGCTATATACTGACTTGAAATTGATAGGTATTACAGTTCAGAAGTAGTATTGAACTGAAATTCATGATTATCTTTGCTTTGCTGTTTTTCCCCATCCTGATTTCTAAAACCGTCCTAGTATAAATTCTGAATTAGTAATTTTTAATACAGAGTACTGTCTTAAAGGTTTTGATAGGAAGGGTTCTAGGCCAGTACTTGACTATTTCTCTAAACTTTGCAATGTCATCTGCCTTTTATATGTCTTACTTTACTTTTTTCTGCATTGCTAATAATTTAATGCTCTATAAAAACTGCTGCTGTTGTAACTTAAATCCTTTATTTCACCTACTTGTTGAGGCAGTGGGATCTATTAGAGAATATAAACAGTGAGGAATGATGGAAACTGCTTCTGCTGTTACATAGAAAGCTCCCCTTTTACTACTCTGGTGACTTGATGTCCTGCACTTCTGGCCTTTGTGACTTAGCTTTATCAACATTCACTTGGCTGTTCTATGTGTAGGTGGAGTAAAGACAGTGACTGTGCTGAGAACATGTACATTGACATGATGCTCTGGCGGCATGCTCGGCGTCTACTGGAGGAAATTAAGCTGAAAGACCTTGGCTGCTTTGCTGCACAGTTGGGCTTTGAGCTGATTGGCTGGTTGTGCAAGGAGCGAGCCAGAGCTGCCCGTGTGGAGGATTTTGTGTGTGCTTTGAAAAAGCTACATAAGGATTTCCTCTGGCCATTTCCAGTTATACCAGCTTCATCCATTAATTCACCTTTCAAGAATGGAAAGTACAAGACAGGTACAGTAACAGCTGAGTTTAATAGCTTTCAAACTCAGAATTCCCTCCTGCAGGGCTACATCTGTGAATCTGCCTCTGTTTAGCAAAGATAAGAACAGGCTGAGGCTTGCCACCTGCACAGCTTTCTCACACAGAGTGTATTTTTTTAAGAGATTCTGTTTAGCATAGACAGTATCTCTTGTGTCATTATCATTTCTGTTGAAATCTCCTGCTTTCCAGGGTGTACTGAACTGGACATTAGTGTAGATGCTGAACTCAACATGGAAATTGCTTCAGTGTAAATTCTGCTGCAGAAAATTACTAAAATTAATATTCCTTTGTAGTCTCTAGATGAGCTTTTGATTAACTGTTTTAAAATTAAATAGCAATGTTCCTAATGTTTGAAATTTACTTTGTTAGATGGTATGAACTTTGAAAACTTCTGTAAACCTCCTTTATGTTACTGATCTCTCAGTTCACCACCTTACATCCTTACTGCAAAGTTGATATTTGCTACCTTATCTCCATATGGCAAGGTTGACATTACTGCCAAGTCTTCCTCTCCTTGTAGCAGCATCATTATTTACTTCTGTTGATGCTAACACTTTACTACATCATACTTCTTTCATGCCAGTGCTCACATAAAAAGCCGGTCAGTAATTCCTGAAATGCATCAACTTGCTGCATTCCCTTGAATTTCATTGGTCCCCTGAATATTGACTTAGATGCAAGTTTTAGCTTCCTGAAATGCCTGGAGAGAACTATCTAAATTTCCTTCTGGATACTTACATGATTTTTCTATGGTGTGTTTTCATTTTTTAGCTGTGGGGGAGCAACTACTAAAATCTCAGTCTGCAGACACCTTTGTAAACATGGAAATGGACACAGGGATTTCAAACACACCTCGCAGTCGCAGCTGGCTCAGTACTATCAGCTCTTCTCAGAGAGAGATTGACACTGTTTCATCCCATGGACCACACATGCAAGATGCATTCCTTTCTCCTTTGCTAAGTAAAGGTTAGTCACTCTTCCTTCTATCTGCTCATTGGAAAAATGTGAAGTGTGTGCTTATATTTTGATATTTGTGTGTCACTGCTGTACTGTCACTTCTCAACTACTGATAAAAATTCAGGAAAAAAAAAAAAGGATTTACTGAAAAGTGAACTGAATTTTTTACAACAGAAAGGTAATGCCCATGTTGTATATCTCTTAAATATATAAAGTTGAATATGAAATAGATAGTTGCTGAAGTTTCTACCTGTGGTGATAACTTGAAGTTCAGTATTTTTTCAGTCTGGATAGGAAGAGTGTCCTATGTTGTGGCTTTTTGTTTCTTTGTCTCTTGCATAGCCTTCTTCTCAGCCTCTTGCAGGGGTTGGACAGCTCTAATTGCATGAACTTTGTGCTTTTGGGTTTCTTAAAAGTGATATTAGATACATTACTTATTGAGGAAGTTAAGGAAATTAGAGATCCATATAGTTGTATTTTTTCCTATGGCTTTATGTAAATTGCTTTTTAAAAGCTGCAATGTATGATGAGCTTACTAAAGTAGAAATTGTACTTTGTATGTATTTCTTCTGAACACAGATAGAAAAAGTTTGTCAGACCATTCTAGTCTTTTAAAAATTTTGTATACTTCCTCTTGTCCTTGAGCATAGAGCAACATTCCCAACAGTATCTAAATCATGTGATTTCCACTCCATTAGGGCAAAGATCTAAGTACCTAGTGTGAACTACATTTTCTTAATTTTTACAACTGTAGAGCCTTCAGTGAGATTCAGAGCATTTGGAGGTCCTCTCTGTCTGCTTGGGCACAGTCTCATTTTATTTTCACTCCTGTTTCTCTTGTTTTTTAAATCTGGGGACTGCAAGAAAATAGGTATCTCTTTCTATTGCCCTGATTTTACTGCTGTCTGCCACTACTGCTCTTTCTATAAACAAGTATATGTGGGGCTTTTTTCTGAGCTGGATGAAGACCTTTGAGTTCAATGGACTTTGGTATGCATTTTGAAGCAGTTTATTTCAAAAGAAACTAAATTAATAGCCTTTAAAACATTGCAAACTGAATTATAATAATAATTTCACTAATTACTAATCCAGCACTGGTATTCATGGGCAAGAAGATAATCAAATAACTTTTTGACTTCCGAAACATTTTCCAAGAAAAGATGCATCTGCTTTAATATGGAAATCGTTCTTAAGAGTAGGCGCCTTTGTGACTCACCATTGTAATGGTTTCTGCTTTGTTGTTACTGTTCCTTTGAAAATTGTGTTACTCCATGTGCTCTTCATGTTTTTACTGGAAATATTTCCTTTTGTAATTTGTGCTGGTAGATATTTACATTACAAAGCATTTGAAATCTTCATGGTTTTGTGTGAAGAAAATAATTTGATATTGAAACTTCATTTTAACAAAATTTAAAGTTAAGTAAGCAGAATTTTAGACAGACTGTAACCCTTCCTAGACTTAATTCTAGGACTGTAGTATGCAAGATGCTGTATTGGTGCTTTTATGATGATTGCCAACACATACCCAGGATCCCTTACTGATAATAATTCTCCTGAATTATTTTTACTGGATAGAAAAATTATTGCATTCCTGCAACATTAGTTCTACCATCCAGTGTGACAAGAAGAATGCTGAAGCCGGATGGACAATATGCCTGAAGTAACTGTGATGCACCGTAAAGCATTACTGTTTGTAATTTTTTATAGGAAGTAGTTCAGTAATTCTGAATCTTACTAAAGTAAGTAGTTTCTTTTTTCCCTTATGTTTCTGAGTGTTTTTGATAGGTGATGAATGCAGCATTGGTTCAGCAACGGACCTGACTGAAACAAGTTCTATGGTGGATGGAGACTGGACTATAGTGGATGAAAACTTCTCCAGTCTAAGTTTAACTCAGTCAGAGCTTGAGCAGCTCTCTCTAGAGCTGGCCAGTAAAGGGCCACACAAGTCACAGGTGCAGCTGCGGTAAGTAGTGACACCTTTGAGACTGAAAATTGCTGGCAATGCAGCACTTGGAGAAAGAAACAATCTACACAATCATACTGCAATTTTTGTCTCCGGAGTAGAAAAATAAACAGCCTTTCTTTCCGTATAGGTACTTGCTACATATTTTCATGGAAGCAGGATGTCTGGATTGGTGTGTTGTCATAAGCCTTATTCTCAGAGAATCTTCAGTTATCAACCAGGTTTTCAGTATCATGCAGTCCTCTGATATTGATGGAGAAATCTGTCAGAGTATCAAGACTGGCCTAGATGCTGTTGACAAGTGGGCTTCTACGGATTGGTAAGTGTTACTTTTCACCTTCAAATTCATTTGAGCTGTAGATAGTTTGTTACCTAAAAAGTAACTTGGAGTTGTTACCTTTGCCTTAGATGAAACCTCACTTCAGAAAGTTGTAATCAAACTAGGAAAAACCCCAAACACAAACCAAACAAAAACAAACCTAGAGCAACCTGCTTTCCAACTTTTATTATTTGATCAGGGTTGCCTTTTTCTCTTTATTTATAAACATTTCTGCTTTTCAGGCACATGACAAAAGTACTAATTTTAATTCATTTATGGTGTTCGGTCCCATTCTCTTCCTAGCCCTGGGTACAAGCCATTTCTAAGTATCATCAAACCACAGATCCAGAAACTAAATGAAATAGTAGAAGAGCAAGTACAACCAGAAGCATTTCAGCCAGTGAATCCTTCTAAGGTTCCTGAACAGGCGAACGCAAGAGCTGAGGAAAGCAGGACTTCATCTAGCCATGGCACTAATCCTCAGAGTGATGCTGGCAGCAGCAATGCAAGCAGACATGAAGAGGACAAGGCTAAGACAGAGGATGAGGATTCATTTCAAGAAGGCAGTTATGACTGTGTTGTGTCTTAAATGGAAGGTGAACAACTTCATTTGTTCAGGTGTGAAAGGAAGCAAACCAGCTCTTAGATCTGCTTCTGTGTTTTGAATTTGACTCTGTTTTAAATTTTGTTTGTTTTGGTTTTTTAATATTTCAATCTTTGAAATTTTTTGTGGGGATAACTAAACACCAGTTTCATCTAATAATTTCAAAAGGAGGCATGACTCTTTTTTGATGCAATGGCCAGACTGCTGCTTTACATTTTGATACTTTAAATAGCGTGGGAGAGATGGAGACAGATTCAGCCAATGTTCATCAGTACCTTTACGTAACCAACACTTTCCGAAGAAACTACTTATATCTTGAGTTTAAAAGGTGAAGAGGGGATTAAATATAAAAACTGTTTTCTTTGCAGCTTGCCTGCCTAATAAGTGTCTGATCAATGCAGTTCAGATTGGTTTGATACTGATATTTTCTATTAAAGAACTGTAAAATATATTGTATGTTTTTGTGAATAAGCTTGTACAAATACTCAAGACTGTACCATATTTGGAGGTACCTATGTGTGTTTGCATGTTTCTAGATGACTAGTAAAGTTAAAGCAGAGTTGCACTTCTTTCTGGATGAGGCATACTTTATTGACCTAACACTGACACAAGGTGGCTTACCTGTTTTTTACTGCCACTTAACCAATCTTGTAGTTGGATTAAGGGATTGCTGAAGGTTATTTATTTCATTGTAAATTCTTTTCTGATAAATGGATTTTTAAAATGTAAATAATCATCATATACTCTTGCTATGGAAAACTAGTTTAACAGCTCATACTTAAACATTTTTCAAACATTTTATAATATGCATAGTTCTAAGACATATTTAACTTTCGTACAATGTTATGAAAACCTGGCTGCAGAAGTCTGTTGCTTTGAGGTACTTATTTTTTCTAGCTGCTGTCCCTATGTAATAACTACCTGTAACAGTATTAATTTAGATATTAGCTTGTTTGTACTGTGCAATCTGAACAAAAATGCAACATTACTCATTTTATACATGATAAACTAGTTTATTTTTTATAACATCACTTGATTACTGACATGGACCAAACTAGTCATCGTAGGGTAGTTCAGTATCTGTTGCTTTTCTGGTGTAGTTACTAAATGCACATCCATTTAAACTCGGAAACTAAGACTATTCACAATTAAATTTTAAATGAATTGTGGTTTCATTATCTTTATTTCCTTTGTAGATAAGATCAAGTGCTTTAAAATGTACAGATATTAAGCTGTTGCTTTAGAATGGCTTTACTAAGTCAATACAACCAGTACAAGTGCAATAATTGAGCATATTACATGGAGAGCTGGAGCTATTAATGAATGCAACTTGAACTTCATTTTAAGAGTTGAAACTTGAGACAAGTTAGAGGAAAGAAACTCAGTCTGAGTCCCAGCATTAAGCTTATTCTGCATTGTAGCTACTGGTTACAGATAATGTCTATCATACCTACAAGCCTGTTGTGACCTGACGTCAAAATTCATTATTGTTTTAAGGGGATAATACTTAAAGCTTTTTTTATTATAAAGAAACCTGCTTAATCTATGTTAAAAGAAATAAAAACTGTGCTTCAAGTTAATATTTTTCTGTGGTTCTGTGGTAATGATGTAAGCCAAGCCCATTCTGGTCAGCATTCTGCTGTTCAGGTTTTGGATCTGTGCAAGTAAAACATACATTTACTGATATATTAACATTCTTAATATTCATATCTTACTACTGTGCTACTGTTGTTTAGCAGGTAAAGCTTTTTAGTTGTGAAATTTTAGAAGTTTGTACTTCTTTAGTAGTAATTATCTCTATGCAAATCTTACATGCTAATTTTGTATTTTGATTTCACTGCTGTTATACTTGTAATTAAAAGACAAATGTATTCAACTTTACTTGAAATTACTCCTGTGAAAAATAACCATTTCTGACTTCCAAGCCATTCAGGTAGGCCATCTTAGACAAAGCTCTCAGAGAAACCACCTGATGAAATTGTTTTTTATACTCCTGTGGCTTGTTTTTTACAGGATAAAGGAATTGAACCTTTACCTTAATATTGCATCTTTGAAGTTACATCCACCTGCTGCTGTGAAAAGAGATGTAGTGGGTTTAGGTGGCAAGGGGGGCTATGTCAGACACAAGCTGGTGCCTCCTTTCTGTAATGTATTTAACAAGGAGTAAAAAATGCTGTGGAAGGTGAGGAGGAGTCCTGCAGGCAGCCAGGCCTATAAAGGAGGATCAGGATGCAGTATTCCAGGCACTGGAACATAGATTCCCTGCAGCCTGTGGCTCTATGCAAGTAAACACACATTAAATGTCCATCAGTCTTGCTAATTAGCCTCTTACTGCTGTGGTACTGCTCAGCGGTTTAGTCCTTTTAGATGATGGGGAAGCAGCCTCTACACCTGCAACACACTGTGGAGCCCGCTGGAGCAGATACCCACAGTGGCAATCCACCCACACTAAGCAGGTGGACAGATGAGCCCTGAAGGAAGCTGCAGCCCAAAGAGCCCACATAAGAGCAGGTTTCTGGCAGGAACTGTGGCCCACAGGGATCCATGCTGGAATAGTCTCTTCATGAAGGACCACTCCAGCAAGAGGAGGATCCACTTTGAAGTAGTTTATGAGAGACTATCCCATAGAGTGGACCCCATGCTGGAGCAGGGCAATACTGAGGAGAGGAAGGAAGCAGAGAGTAAATGTTACATACTGACCGCAACCTGACTCTTAACTGACCAAACCCAGTTCTTCTACACCACTGTGAGAGAGAAGGCAGAAGAGTGAATCTGGGAAGGAAGGGGAGGTTGGGGGAAAGTATTTGGTTATCATATTTTAATTGGAAATAAAATGATTTTCCCAAGGCCAGTTTGTTTCATCTGTTGTGGGTACCAGTGAGTAATGAGTCCCTGTCTCAACCTATGAATTTTCTCATCCCATTTTCTCCTGGTCTGCTGAGGGGAGAGTGTCAGCAGTTTGGTAGGTACCCACCAGCTACCTAGGGTTAACCCTCCACAAAAGATCTATTCATCTACAGCTGTGCACTATTTAACTAAAGATGGGGAAAATGGGCCACTTAACCAGTTGAGGATAAACATCTTTTTATGGAATTCCAACATGTTGACATTCTTCACTGTGTGTATCCAGCTCACATAAAACTGGCTGATGTAAGATTTCCTCCTTCACAACAATTTGCACATCATCATGTTTTCTTGATCTGTTTCTCATCCTGTGCAAAACTGTCTCAGAAAAACAGGAACAATATATTTCTTGCTATTAGATCCTTTCACAATGGGTATACTTACAAAACTGCTTGAATCAAGTTGCATTTCTGAAGGTAATTTTTCACTATCACTTTTGTCAACCCAAGTAGGCTAATTTTTCCTCAGCATGTTTTAGCTCAAAGAAACCAGTTCAAATGGTTTTAGAGCCATAGTGTCTCTAAGCTACAGGTTTGAGAAAGCAGAAATACCTGAATTCATAATCTAGCCAGAACCTGTACAAAGGAGGTCCTTTTCATAATAAATTGAGGGGAGATGTTGTCTATGGTTATAATGATACTATAAAAGATGAAGAGTAACTTGCTGAGGGTCGTAAGCTGGCTCCAACTGGAGGTGGATTTCCCACAATTAAGAGGGAACATAAAGGCAACAGATGCAACCTACTGTCTCAGCTTCGTCTCCTATCCTAGAGCTGAACACTGTTGAAGTACTCTAGTAGGTAGTGACAGCACAGGGAGAGTGGTGTAAATCATCCCAGTGTCTAAGCAGAGAAAAGAGAGATACAAACTTGAGTGTTCTATTTATCACGTGGCCCCTGAAATGGGAAACTCCTTGGGCTTACTTATTCAGAGAGCACTGAGAGAAGACGTTTAAGAGTCCACAGCTGGAGCCTAAAGCTACTACATAGCAGACACAAGGCACCTAACTACTCTTTCCTTCCTTTTTTCAAGTTATTGTTTCCTAACCAAAAAACTCCAAACCCCCCAGAAAAACTCCAACAAATACAAAAGAATAAAACAAAAAAAAAATACCACCAAACAATACAAAACAAAAACCTTGAAACAAAACAAACCAAAACCACCCAAACAGAACAAACCTCCACCTTCTCCCTTGAAAAAACCATCTCCAAATAAACTTTGCATGGGCAGCTTTCTACGATGGTTGCTTAAATTCACCTGTACACTTACTGGCTTTGAAGCTTCCTTTTGTTTCATTCTCAGAACAGATTGAAAGAACTATTCCTTTTTAGGTTAATTACTGCTAGTTTTTAAGACTGACTCTTTCATCTTTCTGCAACTGTATTTTTAAAAAAAATCTTTGCTAAGGAACACTGATGCTTGACATCCTGCTTGAAATACAGATCTCCCTAAACTGGCTTGTACTTCCTGCTCAAGACTCTGCTTTAATGCTTAGCATGTTCTTAGCATGATAGAACCATAAAGAGTTGCAGCCCAACAGAACCTCTTCCACAGTGAACAGAAGAGCCTGGCTAATTTCTAGGATCAATTTATTCCCCAAGACTGAAAGGGATTTACATGAAAGTTGAGAATGAATGTTCTGTCTTCAAAATGGAAGCCACAGTTACATAAATTGACATAAACCACAGAATGTAGGTTTACTGATCTTGCCTGTCTTCCTACCATTCTCCACCAAGACCACATACCAAGTTCTAAAATGAGTCATACTGCAGGTCCCTTCCAATTATCATAAGTCAGATTATGTTTAGCCCTCAAGGGAGGAAAGCATGGAACAGCTTTGTTGTGCAGGCAAACTTCTTAGCTATGTCCCACCTGCTACAACTACCTCTGTATAGACTTGTTAGATCTTGTCTATTTGATTAGTGTTTCTCTACGAGAACTGCAATCCAACACAGACTGACAGACATTAAAGACAGGTCTTACTAGCATAGAACAGCCCCACTCAGCTCAATAGTCTGTCAGTTTGTGTATGATAGCTGATATTTTCCTGTTCATTGCACCTATCCCAACACTTCTTTCTTCAAATGCATGCTTCTACTTGACAGACAATCTTGAAGGTATGGGGACACATTGTAAGGATGCACTAGATTGTCTAACAACATGTAGGGGCTTCCTTTGCTTAAACTGATAAAGTGCTTAGTACTCAGCGTCAGAAATACGTATTTTAATAGAAAACATAGTAGATTGTCAAAGCCATCAAAATGAGGGAAAAACAGAAGAAAGCAATTTAGAAAATGTTGTGCATGTAAATTGTTTCTGATGAGCATAAGGTAATTCTAACCAACTGTTTACTGCCTCTACTAAGAATAAATTATGTTTCTACTTTATGCCCTTGTACCCTTAAAGCTACCAGCTGCTTGCTTTTCATACATTTCAAAGAGTAAATCACACAATGCTTTTTTAGGAGAAATAGTAACCCACAGTAACAGAACACTCATCTGCTTGTACTTGAATAGGGAAGCAGATGGACACAAACAGTGAATTTTTCCATCCTGTTTTTTTGTTGTAGGTTAACAATAAAATTGGTCTCAACCATCAATTTTACAAAGAATACTTAGCTTGGCTATCAGTGACTCCTCTGTATCACATCTTTTTCAAAAACCACCTTCCTCTCCAAGAAACCAGCCAGAATTCCCATTTTAGCTTTTCTCAACTCGGATGATTTTTGCATTCTTTGGCCAAACTTATCTTCCACACAGCTCTAAACACCACCTATCTAACCCAGCACCTCTTAGCAGTATTTCTACCCCAAGGTCAAGTAAAACATTACTGCAATGAACAAAAACTCAAATATATAGCCTTTAATCATGCTAAAAATCAAGTGTCTCCAATCAAGTTTTGCTTTTATTTACAAAGACAGAAATTTGCAACAAACCAGACATACCTCATAATAAATTTATTTAACAAGGATTAAATCCTGAGACAGCAGAAGTTATTGCTTCACTTAAAAGTTTCAGAAATTGCCAACAGGCATTTATATATTTTTGGCTCCCAATATGAATTCTTCACACAGCACTTCCAAAGCTTTAAATTGTAAGCAAAACACAAAAATCAAAACTGAGGAAGATGGTAAATATCAGTGCAGCTTTAGTTAACTAGCTGTGCATCAGCTAGAGTACAGTACAACACATTTGTTGAGATTCAAGACACAAGAGTTTTAGTTCGTAACTCTGATTTTCAAATAATTAATAGCACTTTTATGTAGGGATTATGCTTTCAAATCAGACACAATCAAGTGAGTTATTAATGCACATTAATGTATAAACCCACAGGTTTTAAGATACTGATAGCCAGTTCATTATGATTACAGTAATTAAACCTCTTACCCTAGTCCATAAGTTGACAATCTTTGTTAATGTCCCTTGCACCAATAACACTGGTTCTTTCCACTATTACACACAACTACAGAACAATCCAAAGGAAAAATACTTGACTGAAGAGTTGTTATCCATCACAGCTCACACAAATTAACTGTCACACAATTTTCTTTCATGTGCTCTGTAAACTTACCAGTCCTAGCATGTTTCTACTCGAAATGATGATGCCTGCTCTGCATGACATTAGGCTATACTCATGAGATTAAAAAAACTATTTAAATTTGTAGCATGGTATTGATATAGCCAAATGCTTTATATATAATTTCGAAAAAAACATTAAGTTCCTTCAGATACACCAAATTCTTTGAATTTCAGAAATTACCCTTAACTATTAACTACTGCACTAAAAACCCTAAAAATCCGTTAAGTATAAAAAAAGAGGTCAGTAGCTTCTGATTTCAAAGTTTGCCAATTAAAATTGGAAGATACTCTAAAACACAGTAATTTATAAAATCCATCCTTTGAAAATAAAATAAGAACAATCCAGAATATTAGACATCTTTACTAGATTACTATTTTAAGTGCTTTTCCTTAAGGAAAGGGAACTTTATTTTAAGAAATAGTGAAATGTATTAGGAAGTGCAATACTGACACTACCAAAAGCTTCTCCAGAGGAGATACCAAAATTAACCAATTCTAATAAATTGGAAGGAAACTTAAAATTTAGAGTAGATTAGTTATAAGACATCCACTTAAAGGAGTGAGGACTTAGCACTCATACCTATGAGAGCAAGTCACATGCTCTTGTGCTTGATAATGAAAGATCCAAATAGGAACAAAACCACAAGATGGTAGTTAGGTTGAACTAAGCCACTCATGCTGTAACACCAAAGACACAGGAAATGGGGTAGAACTAAGTTTTTTAACAGAAACATAGAATTTGGATAAACAATTACCATATCCCATCACAATATTGATTTCTCTGTATTGGGCATTTGCCAAGGACTCAACGCAACCTACATGACTACCACAACTTTCAGTGACTTCATCCAGTGACAAAAGTAATGCTCAGGGACTTTGCCACCTCTGCCATGCTCCCACAGGAACCTTCTAGCTGGAGATCAGACATGAACAGGACGCATAGGATTGGTAGGTGATACTCCGTGTATCAGTGAAGTAAGGTTTTATTTTACATAGTATCAAAATAATTCCATGAAGCCCTTCCATTACAATTGCCACTATTTATTATGCTAATATTACCTCGTCAAGTGCAGTTTTTATTTTAAGAAACCCACTAGCCAAACTGCCACCTCAGTTGAAGAGCCAAGGTGAACTGCATTCAGAGAAGTATCATTATATCCCCAAGACAGCAGTAGTCTTTAAATAGTCAAACTGCCAAAGAAACACCTTTTGCCGAAGTATTTGAAATTCTTGCTGAAGTCTCTGGCATCTTGTTAGAAAGTGCTTGCCACAAGGGCATGCTGCATTAGAGATAACCCTATTAGCCCTGCAGCATTGCTGTCAAAATTAGAAGACAAAAAGGTCATAGGTACAGGACCAGCCAGAAGAAAATGTCCAGTTTGGAAACCTCTCCAGTAAGGCAAAGAGTTGAGGTGACTTTTGATCTTCCCCAAAAAAGTAATGTGCTGCTATGGCGAGGGAGACTATTCCATCAGAACGCTTCTCTGGGGCCTGAAAGTGAGGACAACACAGTCTTTATGATTGTTCCTGACACTTCAACACGAGATCAATTCAGATGCAGTTTTCTTCAGACAGTATCTGTGCAACAAAATCCATCCTGCAGTTTTTTGTTGTCTATGTTAAAACACTTCCTATCTTCAACATATCAGCCTGATTACATGACAAGTTCAATTTGAAATGAACTGGCAACCAGATGTTTAGATATTTAGTGCCTCTGATGTGTTACACAGCTTCCATGTGCTCCTAGTTCAGTCTATCTGTCTGTTTTGCTGGCAAATCAAGATACGGACTCCAACACAGTATGTACGCTGATCCTTCTATGGCAAATCGTGAGGATATACAGCCTCTTCTGCCTAGCTTTGCCTCTATCAGACTTGCAAGGCTTGTCATACTTGAGACTCCAGTCTGCCTTATCGAGTACCCTTTGAGGATTATTTATGTTTAGACAGCTTGGTGCAGGAAGGAAAAATGGACTTACTGAACTTTCAATGATACCTGTAATATTTACTCAAAGGATAAGACAATGTTAAACCTATAGTAAAAACATACAGGTCTGCAAAAAAATATTCCTTTGCAAGTTAGAAGGGTGGGGAGGCAGATCATAAATCTCAGTGAAACAGCAAGGCTGGAAGCCTTGCTTCCAGCTGAAAATAATGTAAAAGAAACTTTAGAAAACAAAGCTTTTACAACTATCTTCAGCTTCAAGACAGGTACATTTTCCACCAAGGATCCTGTAATTTCCCAAAACCAAGCAAACAAGAGAAGAGAAAGACAACTACGCATAATAATAATCAACTCTGAAATAACAGTAGTAAAAGATAAAACTTCAAGATCTGTGAGGTTAAGATCAGAGAAATCAAAACTTATGATTAAAGACCATGCAGACAAGAGAAATATTTTTCCCTTGGCTGTCAAGCTGCTGGACTACTCATGGAAAATATACGGGAGCTGATCTATAAAGCTGATGTATCAAAAGAGGGACACTAGAATTAAGATCTACCAAATAAAGAAAAGCATTAGGAAGTTACTGTGACATTTTTCACACAGGAATGCAGCCATGGTGGGAAGAGGGTGGATCAAGGCATCACCAGGTTTCCAGTGGTGCCGCACTCACCGTCAGTTCCACCCAGAAGTGCCAGGGAGCCGCATACAGCCCGCGGGAGTAGAACACAAAGTAGTCTCCCCCCAGGCTGGCAACCGGCATTCCATCCCCGAGGGACCAGCGGGACAGCGCCGAGCCTGCGCGCGGCCGCACGTACAGGGACATGTGGCTTGGGCCTGCAGGGACAGAGATGTGTGTCCACATGTGTCAACGGGCAGAGGTAGAGTAACCACCTGCCTTCCCACAGAACAGCAGGGCATCCTTGAACTACTATTCATGTCTTCCAAAGCATGACAGAAACGAGTTCGCTAGAGAAGATGCTCCAATTTTTTCTAAGCACTGGGATAAGTGAGATAATGTAACAGAGGAATACAGGACATTTTATAATAATAAATACAAAAAAGTCTTATACATACTAACATATAAAATGCTACAAGATCCAGTTTAGAAAAGACCTTCTGTAAAACGATCAAGACTTACTCAAGACAGATGAGGTTACCAGTCCCAGAAATAAGAACTGCACGACACTACTCACAGCTTCTAGTGTGCCATGAAACTGAATTAATTCATGCTAATTTCAGAAAGCTCACTATCTTGGGAACGGCACTAGAACCTGCAGTAATGGAGTCAAAGCCTGATTTATTATGGGCATAAACACAGATCAGAAACCAGAAGCTTCAGTCACTCACCAGATACTTCAAAGCTTAACCTCACAGAATTCCAGGGCATCAGCTTCTTGGACAGAAGTTTAAACTGAATGGGGCTTCTTGGCAAAATTTCTGGAGCAGGAAGATACCAGTTTTTCCTGTGGTGAAAAAAAAAGTTCCAAGTTATTCTCAAGGCAACACCCTGAGGTACTACACATTAGAAGACATGAAGTTTCTCCATAGTACAGCTGAATGTGTTGCTACTACATGAAATATTCAAAAGGTGTTGATTCTAGCAGAAGGCAGGAAAAATCAGCTTTTGGCCAGACAAATATTTAGAGGGTGTATTAACAGAAAAATAGTCACCAGTGAATCAACTCATTACCTTAATCTGCCTTAAATTACAAAACAAGTGAGTGAGAATATTTTCACCTTCAAACACCTAAACTTTTGCTCTCAAGATTCTTGAGGTGTGAGAAATAGCCACAGCAGTTAGTTTCCTTCTGTGGAGACCTGCTACTCTAAAAATCCTCTGCTGTCAGCTGCAGTGAAAGAAGGGAAGAGAGATGACATATATTCTCCTCCTTTGAAGTGCCCTTTAAGAGGAACCCCCTTCACCTTTTTCTCCACTGGTGCTTACAGCTAATTTCCACACATCAACTTCTACAGCTCCTGCAGCAGACCCATGGCAGAAGACACAGCACCTAGGTAGAAGTTTGTCTTCTGAAGAGGAAGGATTATTTACTTTTAGACCAAGATTATGCCTAGTTTTTCTTCCCTTATGTAAGTGAAATTGCATGAACGACCCCTGTACTTTGCAGTAAAGTGCTCAAGTGAAGCGGAGTTCACACGAACCGAAACATGAAATGCACTGGAAGAATCCAAGGAAGGCCACAGAAGGGAGCCTGCTCCTCACATGGAGTTCTAATGGTGTCATTGATTTCAGGTACATGGGGAGTAATGTGAGATATTCCATTATAATCAAACCCATTAATCCATATACCAGAGTCACTTTTAACCACATTTCCATCTAGATCATGAAATCTTCTGCTTGTATGCTAGAAGAAAAAAAAAAAAAACAACAAACACAAGGATAATGGAGCCTCTGGAGTTTGCAAGAGTCAGACGTGATTCTAAATTATCCTCCGTGTGAATCCTTAAGGTCTACTGCATTTTCAGTAGACCTTTCAGCACTGAACACATATCTGAGTATTTATGAATATAAATGCAAGAATTACTCAGATAAGAAACATACCATAAAAACACCATCAGAAGATGACTGTTTTAGCCCACCTCAAACCACATTCACTTTTTAAATTACCATTGTTTACACAATTCACCCAATTAAAACCCCCTAAAACACCCTGCTCTTCTGACACAGATGAGCTGAACACTGACAGCAAACAAGGGAAGCATTACCAATTGTTTCAAATCCAGGAATAATCATTAGAGCTTTAAAAGCAAGCAAGAAAGGGGATATTAATCCTTGAAAAATCTAAACACTCTTGTAACCAAAAGAGGCAATACAACATGCAAAGCTTTTCTTACCTGGAGAAAGACTCGTTTAGGCTTTGGGTTAGCTGCATCAGAACTGTAAGGAAAGAAGATTCCACTACAAACGAGAATCAGAGTGACTACAAACACAGTAGTTAAAGTTACTAGCGTCATTTTTGTACTTTTGACAAGGTAAATGAAGTTAATCTAGAGAATAAAAAAACAGTCCAGTTATAAAACTGCAACATTTAGATACAAAGCATTACTTGTATAATTCTAAAATTCAATTATGGAACTGAAGGTACATTAAAAAGACATAATTGCAAGTACCACCTCATACAAGACACTTTTTAAAATCTCAGTATTTAAAACTAGTATTTTTAAGATTATTTATTTTATAAAAAGGAATAAAGTGAGTACTTCCTGGAACTTTCAAAACTTTCCTGTTTTTAAAACATGAAAGGGGTGGTTTTTTTTGTTCCTGCCAACAACAACAAAATAAACACCCCAACAGAATCTTTCCAGGTTCTATGGCAGCAGAAAAAGCCCACAAATTTAAGTGTTCTTTTTGAAGTTTGTACATGCATTGTTCAGTCATATATTACACCTAAAATGAATCTCTGCTCAAAATTCAGCATTACTTTCGTATTTTACATCAGTCTTTTCTACATCATCATACCAGCAATATAAGCTCTGCTTCAATGGCCTTCCTTTGACTAATACAAACATGGAATCTTTGACACATGTTCCAGAACTTTCCTATAATGTTTAAGATACTGTAAAATTATCACTAACTTCTAGTATTAATTAAAAAACCCATCTTATTCTAAACTATAGAGAAAGCCTAAGAGTTTTAAACAACATTTACAAATTCTACTTACAAAATAGGAAGACAGGATCATAGTGAAGATCACAATAAATCCTGCTAACACCATATCTGGTGGAATTTCTGAACCACTTCGTCCCATGACAGGTGTAAACATTTCAAACACAGTCCAACTAAGATACAGCATATATAGATAGGGAACAAACATCCCCAGCATGTACATCACAATAAATTTTATTGTGGCACCTATATAGAACAGGAAAAAACAAAAGACAAAAAAGTAGAAGCTTAAAGGGATATAAACACATAGCTTTACGGATATATCCACAAGGATATACTGCTGCAAGTCCCAATACACAATACTGATCCTCATCCCTGACACAGATATGGGAAGAAGATCTCATTTTGCACAGCCAACACCAGTGTAATTTTCAAAACCACCACAAAATTAATCTTGTATTGCAAAAAAAATTTAAACATGTTTTCTGTCCCAAGCATCATTTAAATATTACAATAATTTAATGAACCTTTACTGTTCATCAAAATTCTGATCACTAATTAATATACTCACATACTGTTCTTTTAACCTGAGACATGGAATGTTTTTCAGTGTATTTTTTTAAAGCTTCCCACTCTCTCAAACTGTCTTTAGTTCAATAACACTTTTTTCATTATCAAAATGTGACTTAGTTAATTTGACTACTCAAAGTCAATGTTTGCAATTTCTTTTGCAAGTAGGGGTAGAAGTTTAGAAACATAATTTCTGCCCCTCAAAACCTGTACCTTTCTGGTTGAATTCCTTGTGGATCATCAGCTTAGTGAGTAAAGGAAATGCTACCCATAATGTACAAATGAATGCTGAACAAAGGCCCATCTGAGTCATCACAGCCAATGCTATTGACCAAATCATCAATGAGGCATCAAAAAAAACATCTCCCAGGTACTGCTCATTCACATTCTGTAATAAAAAAGAAGAAATACATTTCATTACTGTGCACATTCCACAGATCCCATCTCATGAGAACATATAGAAAAATCCACATTCCTTGTGAATGTGTATACAATTGTTTTCCTTGGGCAAAACAATTTTGACAAGCATCATCTCACCATCCTCTTACTATACAGAATTATCCATGACAGTGTATTTTTTTATTAGTTTTCTAAATCTGCTGACATAACTTGAAAAAGAGATTACATAGGCTAGGGAAGAAGGAGGAAGGGAATGTACAAATGACAATACCAAAGAATACACAAGGCTAGTGTTTCAGGCGAAGAGTGCCTTTTTCAAAAAAAGTAACACAACATATTAAAAAACTATGGAATACTTACAGGTGAAAAAATTATCTGGACTTCCTCAGAATGTAAACTACTTTTTGAACAGCTGTTAACAGACTTCTTACACAAACACTGTATTAGAGCACAAATATTATACTGATGCCTTTTTAGGTCATGCCACTGGCTGTCACTTCAGAAGTCTGTTTATTAAAATATGTTATTTGTTTTGAATAAAAGACATCATATGTGAGACAACAGCAGATATGTTTCAGGGGGGATGGGGGAAAGAAGAAATGTAACCATCAAAAATATTATTTGCATTGGGTTTCGGTTTTTTTTAAGTTACATAGGCAATCCTGCAGTGTTTGCAGTGCATTATTCCAAACAGCAAACCCTGCTAGCAGCACAAGGGACTTCTTGCATGAACAATGGTTATCAGAAAGTACCTACTTCAGTTTCAGGGCGAGAAGGAAAAAAAAGAGGAGAGTGAAGAAACATACAAGTTGCCAAACCTATTTCAAAACACAAAGCTTTATCAAGTCACAAGATGTTAAGTCATGAATAGGCACTGCCTCTGACAGCCAAGGAAGAGATTGGCTTCCAAAATTTTTATGCAACTTTTAAGTCAAATGCAAGTTACAGAAGCAACATTAACTGTATAGTGTGGTGCAAGCTACAGCATGCAACACTTCTGATTTTCAGATGGTTGATCTGATGATTAGGCAATCAGTAGGCATGAAGTAGATCTAAAGCCTGAAATGTCTTAACAGCTAATGAAAGTAACAGCCAGCTCATCCAGATCACTGGAAAATGGTAACATTGCATCTATTTTATAAATGGCTCATCTTTTCCACAAAGGGAAAACACCAAATACATCTGTTTAGTAACATATGTGTAACACTTAACACTCCCCTTCCCCCAAAAATTTCAACAAACCTACTCCCAGAGAAAGATATGATGGATCCACTCAGAATTTTTCATACATGGCATGAAGTTCTTAAAACTTTCTAAAACACTTGTATTTGGATGACAATTAAGGCTTCCTAAATTCCCTTGTCCAAAACCCATCCAAATGGCTGAGATGGTGTAAGTTACAGCAAGCTGAATGACTAAATATTACTGCACCTAAAACCTCAACCTAGCAGGCCTGAGTAGTCAACTTTTGCCCTGGAAGAGTGTCATCTATCAGATACCTCAAGACTATTAGTATTTAACACAAAACCATATGAGACTATTATAATCTATAATTATGAAATTATTATACAAGTTAAATCACATTGGTTAGTCCATAAAAAAGAATACTAAGCAAAACAGGTAGACAGACAGTAATCATGGCAAATGACAGCAATGGAAACGTAACACACCAAATCCTCACTGAGCTTTGCAGGGGTCTAAATGACTTTTACCTATTGCAGAGAAGAACACAGACAACCAAGACCTCTGTTCCATCTCCAGCTGTGGTCAAAATAACTATAAATCAGAATAATCACAGAATTGTTTAGGTTGGAAAATACCTTTGAGATCATTTGATCTAAGCCTTGCACTGCCAAGGCCACTGGTCAACCATGTCCCTATGTTCCACATCTAGACACCTTTTAAATACCTCCAGGGATGGTAACCCAGCCTTTTCCCCAGGTAGCCTGTTTCAGAGCTTGATAATCCTTTCCATAAAATAAATGTATCTTAATATCTAATGTGAACCTTCCCTGGCGTAACTTGACATTTCCTCTTGTCCTGTTGCTGGTTGTCTGGGAGAAGAGGCCAAATCCCACCTGGCTATACCCTCCTGTCAGGCAGTTGTAGAGAGTGATAATGTGCCCCTGAGCCTCCTTTCCTCTAGCCTGAACAACCCCAGCTCCCTCAACTGCTCCTTACAGGACTTGTGCTCCAGACCCTTGCCCAGCTCCACTGCCCTTCTCTGGACATGCTCCAGCACCTCAGTGTCCTTCCTGTACAGAGGGGCCCAAAACTGAACACAGGATTTGAGGTGTGGCCTCAGCAGTGCTGAGTACAGGGGGACAATCCCTGCCCAGGTCCTGCTGGCCACACTATTGCTGGTACAGGCCAGGATGCCATTGGCCTTCTTGGCCACCTGGGCACTGCTGGCTCATGTTCAGCTGCTGTCACCAGCACCCCCAGGGCCTTTTCCCGTGAGCAGCTTTGCAGCCACTCTGCCCCAGCCTGTGGCACTGCCTGGGGTTGTTGTGACCTAAGTCACAAAGGCTCCTGCCTCTTTTCTGAAACATCTCCTAAAGGTCAAAGCTGCCTTAAATTACATAGCTTTTACCTCTCTGATTCAGCAGAACAATCTCTATGTTTAGATGAAGCAATTTTTTACAGTGACACTTTAAATACTAAAACCCTTTTGCTTTTTTTTTAAGCAGCTCAAATCTTGTCTTCCACAGACTAAACACCTCATTGCCCTTCAACAATAACAACAAAGCCTTGCCTACCTTGTAGAAGAACTTCTTGGCTAGCATGTGCACAAGAATGAGCTTAGCTGCAGCTGCAGTGCCATAGAGAGACACAGAAACATAGAAATGGGTATACCAAGAAAGAGCCCGTCCAATGAAGGAGACAAACGCTGCCACTATGAGGACTGCCACCAGTGTGCACACCCAGCTCGTCAGGGTTAAGCTGAATGCAGTCAGTAACTTCTTCAGATTATGAACAGCTATGAAGAGGAAAAAAGAAGTTTCATTCAACACTTGTGTATTCTACTGCAGGCTATCATTAAAATTTTAATTACCTGATAGTGTAACTACTTTAATGACCGAAATAAAGGGATGCCCTATGAAGATATCTTAACAGCAGAGTTTGCATCACTTAGCCTAATTATTTGCATGCCTATTTGCACACATCTCTGCTGCAATGTTTACTCCCAGAATACTGGTGTATTTTGCAGATTACAGCTTTCTTAATAGCAAGAATTTTACTAGGGGGCTGGTGGAGCCACAGTTCCACTTTTAAGTATACAAAAAAGCTGAACAAGAAACCCAACTAAAAACAACCACGAAAACTCCAAACCAAAATAAAACTCTCCCCCCAAAAAAATACAAAACCAAACCAAACAAACAAACCACCAAAAAAAAAAAAAACCCCAAGCCCCTCTCCTCATTTTCCCCAAGAACAACAAAAAATCTGAGTCATTTTTCTTGTAACATTTTCTTACTCCAAAAATGTTTTCTGGATTTTAGGAGGAGATGGGTGTGATTTCTTAAGCCTTATTTCCTTTAAACAGGCATGTTCCACACATGTTAAGAAGGTCTAACCAGATTCAAGTTGGTTTACACTCTCTATTAAACTTTGCTGTCATTTTCCCCATTTTTTTTCTTGCTTGGTCCTATCTACAGACAGGTGTTGAACAAACATGGCTCTCACACCATATCTGAATTAACAAAAAAAAATTATATGGATACTTGGCATTTTTTTTTCAATTTCCAGATCTTTAAGATTAAATTTCAATCTTCATGAAATGATAAGAGGCAAAATCATGATTCATAAATGCTAGATATCTAGGCTTATCATGTTCTTTCACCATCATTAATATTGAGATGCAAGATTTAAACACAAAGCAACTCCTATGGCATGCTCAACACCTAAAATTTATTTCTGACGTTCAACTAACCAGATGCTGTAACGACCTGAACACTTTTTCACCTACACTTCTGCATTTAGTAATTGCTATTTATTGAAAAGTAATGCAATTTAAAAAAAAAAGCCAAAAATAAAACCAACAAAATACCCCCCAAAAAACAGACAAACCAAAAATCACTTAGACTTACCTCTGGGTTTTGGCTGTAATACTTTTTTGCTTAAATAAGAAAAAGCAATTGCTGATGTGATATAGTTCATAATTGTGCCAACACGAGCAGGATAAGCCAGTACAAATAAACCAAGTATATCAAAGAACACAACATTTCCATGTCGATACTCAAAAGATTTAGCCAACTTTTCTGATGTAGCTAGGTATTTTAAGACAGCCAGAATATTGTCACCTATTAAAAAAGCAGATGCACAATATAATTATATCAATTTCAATAAATTACCACACAGCATTTTTAATATAACCATTCTGAAAAATTGTATAGAAATATCCTCAACAAAGGCATGAATACACAAATTATTATACTCAAATGGGTATTTGACAGTACACACAGAATAGTATTTTCTATCCAGCTGTCAAAATAAATATACTTGGGAAGTCTCATGCACTTAGACACCATCTCAGAGAAGACAACAGTCAGGCTGTCAGCCCATAAACTCTTCTTCACTTCTGATATTTAGCACTGGACTTGAAGGCTAACCCATAGAAGAGTTTATATTTTCCTAATCTTCATCCTCTTCTCCTCACCACCAAGTGAACCCTCCAGGTTTTCAAGACTATGAATTACCTGCCTTTCCTTCCCTACATAACTGTAAAGACAAGGCCGCTATTTTACTCTGTAGCCTCCAGGCATCAATCACCTTTTCCTTTCACACAGTACAGCCAAAACACAGGTAACCAAAACACAGGTAATCATTCTCAACTTTCATTTTGTTTTTACTAGACCATTAAAAGTGCTTACTGTCTGTAAAGTCTGTCTTTTCTTTTTTTTAATCTGTGATATATTTAGTGGGACAAGTTCTACACATAACCATCATGAACACTAAAATCACCTTTCCAATAGGAATTTAGAAGTGTTACTTTCTGTCCTGCAGCTAAATTGGTGCAAGGAAGTGTTTAAAACCCTTACTCATGCTGGCCATCTAAGCTAGCTTCTGTATAAACTTGAAGAATGAATTGTCAAAATTCTGGAGGCATTTAGGATTATGCTAGCTTTTTGGGAAATTAAAGGCCTTTGTCATTTTCTTTACTACATTCTGTCAAACAGCCTGCTATAAGCACAACCTGTTGTAGAAAATAAATCCTGTTTACCCAGTCTGTGCTACCACGTAAGTTTGACTGAGGTCCATTCTAATATAAAAGCCTCTGTTGGCAGATTAGTCTCTATGCCACCAACCTACTCAAAAGCTTCTGATGAGAAACATTAACCAATAGTGGGACTTAGTGAGATAAAAGGAACACAGAATGCTGAACAATCAGATATCACTGGAGAGACAATAACTTTGATTTGAAAGCAACTGCAGAATCTAATTAACATCACTGGATGCTGACAAAGTTTATATTCCCAAGTTGACCAAATATATTTCCTTTTTATTTAAAAGGTGTGTATTCAGTTAATTCTCTGTTCTTGAGAACACAACCAACATATACTAAATATGTAATTAAAATTATCAATTTACCCTATAGCAGTCTTACAGCAAAATGAAAAAGCAGCTACAGTACTAGTCTTTGGTAAATTACTGTATCATTAAAATACCAACCTGCTCTCTGAATGGAATCTGTCAAAATTCTGTCTGATGTGTCATACTCTGTATGGTAAATGTAGCCATTTTCAATAAAAGCCAAATCTATTCCTTCAGAAAGAAAAGCAGCATTTTTAAAATCTATGCAATCCTGAAACCCCAAAACAAGTATGTGAAAGCCTCCCATATACTTCACAGAAAACACTGCTCTCTACTTTGTAATCCAGTCATTATCCTTAGAGATGAACAAAGTAGTCTTCTTTACAGAAGGAAACCTAACTGGACTTGCAGTGTCTTTAAAAGAGAACAGCTTTAAAACATTTTAAAGTATCTGTCATTTTGCATGTACCAATTCCTATGACATCTGTACCCAACTGGAGAAACACATGAAAGTACCAGATCATCTCAGCTTCAGAAAAGATGTACAAGGTACTTGCTAAATGCTTACTTGCAGCACTTCAATAAATGTTCATGATGAAAATAAATAAAAAGCAGCACTGCGAAACTACAGAGTACCTTCTCAAAATACCAGGTGCCTTATTTGTACTTCTAACATGTAAACCAAATTTTTTAAAATTATTTACCAAAACCCAAAGGTTATTCTGCTTCATTAGTTATACAGTCAGTGTATCCCATTCACCTGTTCAGCTGCATATGCAAAAAGCTGCTACCTGCAATCTGAATTCTCACAGTTTTTGGGAAATTAAATCTCAATTCTGAGGAATGAACCAGTTGTTAAACCTAATTTTTTTTAATTGGTTTATTAAAAAAACCCCAGAGGTCAGTGAGAAATCTTTCACCATACAGGTACAATTCTGAACAAATAAGACATTATACAAAATTATTAATTTTCTACTTTCTACAATCATTTTTCTACTTCATTTTCAGACTAGAAGTGTACTTCAGAACAGCACAGAATATGCCAGAACAACTGCTTTGTACTAATAATCAATTCAAAAATATTGCTCTTCTTGAAAATGACCTGTCGTAGATAACAAGGACTATATGGAAGTTTACAGTCTTTTGAACTGTGTTCACATTGAGTGAACATTTTGCATTTCCTTCCCACTGTTCATTCTCCACAGAAAGGATAGCAACCTGTAAACAGATCAGCAAAACTAAAAAGCTTCTCTCCTGTCCTTGATTATGGACAAAAAAAAAACCCACCAAAACCCCCCAAAAACCAACAACCAAATCTCCCAAACAAAACATCACCACCATTAACGAAAAATACCAAGCCACAACCACCAAATAAAAACAACAAAAAAACCCAGTAACAATAAAAAACCCCAACCAAACAAAACCCAAGGGTAATGAAAATGCATTAGTGACTATGTCACTATCTCTAAAGAAGATTATTTTGGTATTCCATTAGATACAGACATTTCATTCCTGCAATCAGGTTATTAATATCATGTACCAAAATGTTTCAAAATAGAATATTTAATAGAGTACTGCTAATTCCTGGAGTATTTTCCTGGTTTTCAAGAAACTTTTCTATCATGAAGCTTCTTTCTGGAAAACACCAATCATCTAAAAACATCCTTAGCAAACTATATGACAAACACAATCTAAGAACTCTTTCCTTAGGAAAGGAACAAGGAAATTCCCTCTCAGTGTGACAAACACATCAAATCTAAGGATGTTCACGCAGTAAACCACAGAACAGTGTCCTTGTTATAAAAATGTAATGTTTATTGACATGCCTTTTGATAACATACCTGGAACGTTGCCAAAATCCCTGTAGATACGGAAGTCCGTATCTGCTGGGATAATGCCACTTTGAAATATTTCCTGTGCCACCACTGAGGCAAAGGGATGTTTGGCTGCAACTACATATGCTTGTACCAACCAAGGGTTCTCAGGTCCTAACAAAAGATGAGCAGAAAATTCACAGCAAATATTTTTTGAACTTCAGTTAGGATATGCAGTCTCATGGTAACAAATAACACAAAGTAACTTCCTGGAGATTTAACACTCTTGCCCTGCAGAGCATATAGTAAGTACAATTGTGTTGGATGAATTACTCACACTTGAGAGAAAGAATTAGCATCACCTGAGGGGAAAAAACTAAGCCACTGTTGCCTCCTGTGTTCAGTGGCAGAACAGATAAACCATGTCCCAGAAAGACCTAGTATTAATGAAGAAGTCACAACCTTTAGCCAAGCTTCCAATCCATCATGTATGTATCACATCAATACTGCTGTTTAGAAAAAAGTTTCTCCCCCTAAAGCATTCAGTGCAAGTAAACAGCTAAGCAGCTTCATCAGTACAAGAAAATCTGAAGTCCAGCTAGGATGGGGGAAAAGGTCTAACCGTAGCCTACAAAACAAAGAAGTTTTGCTGTTTCCTGAACATGAGATGGAGTTGTAATACCAACATCTTCCTGCCAAGATTTTACAAGAACTGCTGTGAAAAATAAATAGAACATGTGAAAGTATGAGTATTAAGGTATGTGTACTATCCAAACACTTTTCTCCTTTTTATCTTGAAGTAAAAGGGAAACACAACTTCTATTCTGCCCTCCACAGGCTTCCCACCTATGAAGCAACTTCTGTGGTAGTGCTTTAGCCTTTAACTATCTAAAGACTGAGAACAATTTAATTGCTGCGCAGGACTGGGAAAAAGGCACAGAGGTTGTCTTTTGCTTATGAATAATTTTCAATATTCCTTCAAGTCTGCATAGTTTATTATCAAATTAACCTAGTGTAGAAATTGGACACAATACAAGCTCATACCTGTTTGAAAAACAAGTTCTTTTCCTCCTACACCTGCTGCCTCCAGGTTAATAAAAGCTCTGATTGATTTAGCCCACTCATGTTGTGTAATGAAGCCATGACTAGCCTTGATGGGAAAACAAAAAATATAGGTCAAACATCTACCAGACAAGCCTATATGTTATTTTCCATCATTCAAGACTGCATATAACTCAAGGCACAAGGCAGAAAACACAAACAGATGCAGAAAATACAAGTCTTCTAATTAAACTAATAAAGACAATATCGTTAATCCATCTGCATGCTTCCCTTTGAAATTATAAACATTCTCCTCAGAAAAGAAAGGTAATAAATTACTATTTCAAGAGATTAAACACAAACTATATCTTTCATTTGTTAAGAGTTTTAATATACTGCTTTGATGTATAATTTCTAATTCTGGCACATTCTCACCTGTAAAATATTTTCTTCTGCACCGTTAAATAAGAATATGACAGCATGCTGCAGGGACTCTGATGATTTTGAAAGTGTGTTAAGTATTTCAAGCATCACTGCACAGCTAACAGCATCATCACTGGCACCTTAAAATAATCAGCAAAATAATAGGGCTTACAACAAACACACAGATTTGCAATAAAGGCAAGAGAGGAAAAACGGTTTATGCTATTTCAGTTTTAATATAAATGCAGTACAATTATGTTAAGCTTTAGTATATTTTCTGGTACTGCTTGTACCCTCTATCTATACTAGTTGAAAGCAACAGCTGAAAGAAAAATTATGTTCAGACGTTGGGCAAGTGAATGACAAGATATAAGATCCAACACTACTGTTCAAGAGAAGCAGACTAACCAGGTTACTAGGAATGCAATGTGATAATTATCTATTTTCCTAAATACAATATGAACAAATAAGGATGTAATTTTCATTGTCAACACCCTCAAATTTTGTGACTCCCACACAAGTCACCCTGAAGTGCTCTACACTGTTACACTGCATTCAACCAGGAGGACAAAACCTCAAAGTAACATAAAGCTAAGATTGCAAAATAAAGCTAAGGAAATACCAGAATTAAAAGCCTCCACTAGGTATACATTTAAATAAAAGATTTTCATGATCAGATGCTTTTCACCACCCTTCTTTGCAGAAACCCCTTTCACTCTAATCCCTGTTATCTTTGAGTTTATCACCCAACACTAATATCTCACACCTCCCACGCCCCACTGGTTTTTCATCTTGATTAAGCAGCCATCTTTTAGTCAAGGACTCCCACATTCCTCACTTCGGTGCAAGCTGTAGCACCTCCCTGTCCCACTCTAATAAATAAAATTTGGGAGAAAACAGAAATTTGAACGTCATTCCCGTGGGCCTGGTTTGCACGCATGTTGCTGACATGCACTAAGATGCCAACAACGGTTTGTTCAGGTGTCAGCATGCTATTTAGGTACACTTGTTAGCTGCTCAAAATGTTCAATTTACACATAAAAGAAAAAAAAGAGCAGCTTTTCCAAAGCTTGTCACCAGGCAAAACTTAAGAAGTATCTGCTACGAAAAGGACATATTCCTAATATAAACATAAATCTTAGTCTAGGTTTAGTTTATTGCACAGAATAAATAAATGTGAAATCTTTTCAATACACCATTCCTACCTTATTTCTCAAAAATTATGGCCCTGTTCTGAGAAAAGCTTTCCATATATCGCCACCCAAATACATGATTTAAAGCCCTGATTGTCACAGGTTTTCACTAATTTCACAGAATATCACAGAACATTCTGAGTTAAAAGAGACTTTAACTGCTACCCCAGTTTATCAGGAGTCTGCCCTTAGTCACACTGAGTTATTTTATTTAAAATGCTGTATTGCAAACTCAGCAGATGCATATAGTTTACAGTGCGGTTAGTCATTTGTCTACCTTGCTGTGAGGCTAAGAAAAATAAAAGTTATTGGCTTCAAGAGCCATACAGATTTACATCTGATAAAAGTAGTCATGCTGCCATAGACTATTACACAAACTTGCAGAGAAACTATACCCCAATACCTCATACACAAGAAAATTAACAGAAGGTTGTAACAGATTTTACGGCAGATATCGGTAAACTAAGAAAACCACATTATGTCTGCAATGATAATTTCAAGGATGTTTTTGCTGTCGAGTTTATCAGAAAAGAATGAAATAGGCCATATAAACTGAAGAGTAGTAGAATCAGAACAAGAGACATATTTTAGGACTTCACAGTTCATGTTTTTTCCTTCACAAGGAACACAAGCTTTCTAAAATAAATGATTTACTGAGGTTTGCTTCGCGTGTTTTGTGCATATAAGCACCACAAGCAGATTATATTTTATTATCTGATTTTCAAACATATTACTCACTGATCTTTGAGTCATGCTGATTCTGGTTAAAAGCCCACCTTTCTGGTAATGAAAAAAAGGGTTGTAAGCAATTAGCTAAGAGAAATACGGGAGAAAAAAAAGACTTAGGTAATGTGCAAGTGGCATACTAAGAAAACAAAAGGCAGAGCACCTCCTAGGCTGCTTTGTGATTAAGAACAAGCACAGAGGATGATTTCTAGCTCCTCTGCAGTTTTCTGTAAAATCCTATTAAAACCACTTCTATGTTTTTGGCACTTCTGTGCAAGGTTGGTGGTATATTTTAGTGTCTGAGTAACTGTAAAGAAAATAACTGATGTTTTATAATCCACAGAAATCGACACACAATTTACATAGGACATAAATTTTAAAACAATTTTTAATTATCATAGTACTACGCTTGTGATATACTCTGAGTCTAGGTAGACATACATAGATTATACATACAGTAATTAGCATCTCTGCAGTTCCTCAGTCACAGAGCATGTATAATAATCATGCATTTATTAAGCTTAATTTTGAAGCTCACGTTGTACAAATAAGATTGAGGAGAAAGAGAAGTTCTATATACTATTTATGGACAGAAAAAAGGCAGGAGGAGTCCAGCAAAAGCTTTGTTTCTCTAGCTAACACTCAACTGTTTCCTTAATAATGAAGACTAGTCACATGTGCTACAGAACAGAAGGCTCACCACCAAAAAAATAAAATATTGCATGGGATGTAAATGAAGAAACTCTAGCAAAAGCTGCACTGTTGGTGTGTGCCATGTGTGGGTGTTTTTCAACTGTAATAACAGGCACACACCTGTGGCTGAGTGTTACAACAAATTTTGTGTTTTAGATCCCTACCTTCCCAGATTCGTTAAACCCACAAATTTACAAAGCAGTTTACACCCTTGCTGCAGTAACAATTTAACCAGATTAGATTTTAAAAATATAGAGGAACAAAAATAAGAGAGTACGCAACAGTGACAGTCAAACTAGAATGAAAAGATATACATGCTATCATGGTAACAGTACTCCAGCCTTTGATCACTACAGTCTTTTGAGACAGAAGCTTTGAATGTGGAAAAAAAAAATTGGCATATTTTAAGCATATCAGACTGAACATCTGAGACACCAGCAAAAAGAGGGGAAAACAGGCTCATTACTGGGGGTGGGCATAGTCTCTTGCACAAAGCATCCTGTGAAAGGAAAACCAGGATTAAGTAAGTACAGAAGTACGAAAAGACCTCGACAATGGGTGGAAACAGCACCCGAATGATATGCATAAGCAGTGAATTATAAGAAGGGCAGATATAACCAAACTTCCCAGAAATCTAAATAAGCATCTGTACCAGAAAGTCAGAGTGAAATCCTGAGTTTAACAGGATCAACCTGTCACTCTAAACAATGAATTTCACTGAGACCAAGTTGACTAGCTGACAAGTGCATTATTCTCATGAGGATATTTGGTAGGAGAAATCCATGAGCCAAGCTCTGCGGCTCATGTCACACACAGAAACATGGAACAAGCACATGGACCTACCCGGGGTATTTGGTACGGAATCAAAGTGACAATTGGATAACACTGCATGCTCGGCTCCATTGCGAGGTTCCAGCTTCACTACCACATTGGTTATGTTTGCATAGTAACTAGTAAAGCCTCCTAAAAAGTCAATGCTGAAGGAGCCCGTGGGCCTCTGTATGTCTACAGATATCTTGTGAGCATCCGTGCTTTCTCTTTCCATTCCCCTGATTTGTTCTAAGAGGTAGTTAACTGCAAGAACTTCATTTTCTGGACTTCCAACTGTTCTGGGCCCAATTGCTGTAAGGTTGTCAAGATATCCCCTGTAAGACAGAAATTTAAACTTAAGCATCAATACATTCAACATTTAGTATGTAACTTACCTACAACTGTAACATTTCTGTAGATGGTTCTATTTCAAAACTCAAGATAAGCAGAAGAGGCTAAAGCCAGTGTAGATGGTAACTTGTAATGGGCATACAAGCCTGATCAGGACTTCTTATTTTTAACTATTTACCGTGATTATTAAGCCGTGATATTGGCTTTCTGATCTGAACATATCAATTTAAAAAGAAACAGAAGGGTGAATGGAGGAGCTAAAGATTTTACCTTTAGCGAGGTTATGTATACGCATATATGTCATTTTCTGAATGTCTGAAAGAGCATACTTTTATCAAGACATACACCTGACGCCAACACTCTAAAACTGAAATTACAGTGGTAGTTTTAGTCTTCCCGACGTCTCGGCGACACAACAACTGAAAACTTGCAAAGAAGCTTTCCCAGACACTGAGCACCACACGAGACTACTAGAACTAAACTATGGGGGAGGCGCTGTTCCATCAGCTCCGAGCTCTCGCCAGGGCACAGCGCGACTCGACCCCTCTGCCACGGACCGCCACCCACCCGCCGGCCCCGCCGTACCTGGCGCGGGAGGCGCTGAAGTCGCGGGGCCCGGCGGCGGCGGCGGGCGGGCGGCTCAGCAGCTGCCGGTGCGACACCTGTGCCAGCGCCCGCAGCCCCAGCAGGTACAGCAGCACCAGCGGCGCCCCCCGCGCCTCGGGCAGCAGCAGCAGCTGCCGCCGCCCGCCCCGCTTCTTCCCGACCGCGCCGGGGTCGCCGTCCTCCCGCGGCGGCGGGCGGCGGCGGTCGCGCTGTGCGGCGGTGGCGCGGAGCCGCCACCCGGACGCGTCGCTGCCGCGCTCCATGGCCTCACCGTCCGCCCGCCCGACCGGCGCGCAGCCGCCGTACGGGCACGGGCGAAGGTCAGAGCGCGGCCCGGCCCCGCCCGCCGCTCACGTGGCCCGGCACTGGGCCTGGCGGCGGCCGTGGCGTGGGTGGCGGTGCTGCCGCGGCTCTCGCACAGGCAGCAGCAAGTCACCTGCTCCGATCGCCCTACCTAAGCAGGGTCATCCCAGAGCACATGGCACAGGATTTCTCCATACTGTTCTTGAATATTCCCCATGAGGGAAACTCCACACCTTCTCTGGGCAATCTGCTCAGTCACCTGCACTGTAAAGAGGTTCCTCATGGTCAGGTGGAACTTCCTGTGCATAATTTTCTGCCCGTTGTCCTCTTGTCTTCTGCCCACTTATCCTATTGCTCGGAGCCACTGAGAAGAGCCTAGTCCATCCTCTTGGCACCCTCCCTTCAGAGACTTACTGATAAGGCTGCCTCACAGTCATATTTTCTTGAGGCTGAACAAGCCCAGCTCTCTCAGCCTTTCCTCATAAAAGAGATGCTCCAATTCTTTAGTTACCTTTGTGATTCTCTGTTGGACCTGCTTCAGGAGCTCCATGTCTCTCTTGTCCTCAGGAGCCCATAACTGGGCACAGCCAGTGCAGCTGGGCCTGCATTTGGCTACATGCTGAGGCTGGGAAGCCCTCAGCAGTGGTTGCCCATGGAAAGCGGTGGCCTGGCAGTGGTGAAGCGCTGGGCCTACTGTCCAGCCACAGCTCCAGGGTGAGTGTCCACCTGACCCTGCACCTGACCAAAGACTGCCTTGTGCACTACGTGCTGCATCACCTCGCTTGCAAAGGTTTGCAAGGCTTTCCCTGGTTTCCTGCTTATTTTAGTTGTTTTGTTTGTTTGGTTGGTTTTGTTTTTGTTAAAACAGAAAGGAAAGTTCACAGAAGTAAGAGTAGGGCCACACAGGGGAGCAGCAAAGTGCCACAACCCTAACTGTAATCTAAAACTAACCCTAAAAAACATGAAGTAAGAGCACTAGTGGTTCTTGCAGGGTTTCCACCTCCACTGCATTACATCTTTGACTGGAGCTCAGGTAGGCTGGGTGCAGAGCAATAGCGCCAGGAGGTGCTAGTGAATAGTGGCTCCAGGGAACTCATGCCAAGGAGAGCACCCGTGAGGATGGGGCCCGAGCAATGACAAGGACCATCACTCATGCAGCACTCCACATGGTTCTTCTGGGGGGAGAACACTTATGCTTGCTCTCACACTGTCTTTGAATGATGGCACAGACCTGTTTGTGGTGCTTTTCCCTATGTTTATCATACTGCTTTCCAGTGCTCTTCACCATTTTTGAAGATATCCTAAAAGATACTTATTTTTTGCTTTGTGATGTAATCTGGAAACAAAATATGTAATGATCTAGAGAAATGGCAATTTCAATAAATCCAGTGGTGCAGATAAACAATGAACACTGCTGCTTTCTACCCTGCCCTTGTTGGCAAATGAAAACTAATAGGATTTGCAATACTCTTTGGAATTACAAAATCTGGAAAAAATGGTGGACTGAAAGGTGATGACTATGCTCTCTGCACACCCCAGGTTCTTTAGGAAATTTCCATAATCAGGCTTAGCAAGTTTTCTGATTTGCTTCACTGCATCCTCAGTACAGACAAGATTATTGATGACAATTTATGATTTACAACTCCTGATTAAGCTACAACCCAGTAACATGGTTCTAGGCAGAGAGGCTTGATTTATTCTGTTTTGTTCAGTTTTTCTTCCTTTCTGCTTTTGTCTCACTTACCTATGTTGCCTATTTCTTCACAAGCAGACAAACATACCTACAGGTTAAGTTCTCAAAAGTAGATGTTACATTAGAAACTATTATGAAAAGTTCCAATATATTTTTTTCTTAAAAATACCAGTGCAGAATTAGTCCAGTGAAAGGCTTGCAACACAAATAACAAAACAATACAAAACAAAACAAAATCAGATGAGACCTCCCCCAATATTTCATTGAATGGAAACTGCCCTTTGACAATGTCATATTAATAGCCTGTATAATGTTAAGGTAGTATTATTAATATACTTAGGATAATATGGTTTTAAAGAAAGATGGACCTGTTATTGAGTGTAGGTCTCTATTTCTCCTTTGAAATTCTTGTGTAGGTCTTGAAGTTATATAGAGAAGACAATCAAGGAATCAAATACAGGCTTTCATGTCTTATTTTGATTTAATGGATAATATCATCAGCGTTAAAAAACTGGGGGGCCACCACTCTCGAAAGACTCACCTAAGCAGCTTTATGCAGGGCCAGTAGCTCTCCAGCAACATATTTTTCTTCGTATCAATTTTACTATGTCTACATTATTTATCTGAAGCATTGTGTACAGTTTGAGAAGTAGGAGCTACACATCATTTGTTGATGCGTAGCTCTTTCTTTTGGCTCTGTGTGTACATAAGGATTGGAATTGTAGAAAAATTTCATTGTCTTCTTAATTATTTTCCTTTTATTTTTTGGGCAATATTTGAACATTAAACCATCCCCTTTTAAGAAAAAAGTCTTGACCATACTAATTCTGGTGACAGACATATTCTTATAGATCAAAACAATTTTAAAAATTCTGTCAATTCAAAATTCAGAAGCAATTTTCTGCTTTAGATCAGAAAGACTTTGTATGTTTGAAAGACCAACAGCCCTTTTATCTTCTGTTCAGAGTACAGTATTTGGGAGGGCACTGTGCGGTATGAATTAGGCTGGAATTATAGTACTTACATGTTTTGACATGACTGCAATATCTAGGTCAAATACGTCAACAAACACAGTGCCCTTTATTGCTCTGTTAGTCTGGAATGACCAATTTAAGATAATTAGATTTGATTTCCAATCAAATTATTCAGCATAAATTCAGTTTGACTTTATGTCAAAGAAGGCTGGTGTTTAACCTAGTATCTTGCAATCCAAGCTGGTTCATTTTGTCAGCTCACAAAAGAGGAAAATCCCATGTTCAGTAATCCCATGAGCATCAATTATACTTGTAAACCTTGTTTTAAGCAGAAAAAGTAAAAAGACAATTCCTTATCGATAAAGACTATGGGTTGGATTTGTTTTTTAGTTTAGTAGCAAAAGTAAGTTAAGTCATAGCAGGTTAGCATTCTTGCTTAACAAAAAAGTACATATATGAATGTTTTATACGCTAAGGCCACCATCAGCTACTTAGGGCAAGAGAACTAGAACACTGTCTTCAGAAGAACATTCAGTTTTGACCAAAAATAAATAGTGATAATAGGTAAGTTGTTCCCATTGTCACTTTTCTTAGTAAAGTGTGATTTACTTGTGGTATTAATTTCTGAGCCTCCATTTTCTATTCATCGTATCTTCTTATATCATTGACCAATAAATTGAAAATCTCTTTATTACAAGATGTCTAGTCTAGTGTAGGTGTTAATACATCATGATTAAGACCCCTTTTACATTCATCTTCAAGCTTAAGTTTTATAAACTGGTGATTTTCCAGCCCTTTCATCTTCCTGCTAACCATTCTGATGATTTCAAGTTTTCTAGTAACTTACGTGCATTGCTAAACCAAAAGAAGTAGCATTGCAGCACCTACACCAGTGACACATACAAAGGTAAGACCATTGCTACTCTGCAGGGAGGCAGAGATGTTTATTTGCTTTAACATAAACATGTTGCCACAGCTTTGAAGTGACAGTTCTGTGCAGCCGTCTTGGGAATCTGATTTTGTCACTGCAGCATATTGCAGCCATCCACTCAGTGTCCCACATCTTCTCTGACAGACCAGCTTTCAGTGAAATTTGGACTCAGCAAGAAACTCTATGAGGAAGAAGAATCAGATTTTACATACTGAGTTTCCAGGGCCTGTTACGTCAGCCTTTCCTTAGTCACACATGCAGGCTTGGAAAAATCTTGCTTCCTGCACAGAAGGTGGTGTTGGATCACTGAGCCTTGCTGCTGCAATGGAGCTAGATTTTTACTCCTCCCTTAGGCACAGATCTTTCATCTCTTCAACCATATATCCAGCAGTTACCTCACTCCTGTAACCACAGTGTTGTAACAAGAAGCTCATATTCAATTAATTTTCTGCCCTGTCTTCTAGGTGGATTTTTTTGGGCACTACTGCCAACAGTCCAGTTCCTGTCCCTTAATTGTGGCCTGCTTCTTATTCTGTGTACTGTAAATGTTTGCCTTGCAAATTTTGTAAGCATTCAGTATTGCTCTGAGTCAACACACATTCTTCTTCATTATCTGTTGCCATCCTGGTCTTAAACATGAAACTAGGAAGAATATTTTCAAGAGAATTGAAAGTGCAAGAATCCATCCTTCTAGAAATACAGGGCAGCCTTGTGTAGCCTTGTATTCAGTTCAATACAAGCTGCTGTTCATTCTGAAAACTCTCCTATACAGGCACACGTCATGCTGTCAAGGAAACTGGCACTTCTTCTTCTTGGACTTTATTTCCTCGCTTTATCATAACTCCACAATACAGCACCTTGCCATGGATTGCACACTGTATCACAGGCTAGTTTAAGACAATAGCACAGGAAGTCTAATGCCTTAATGTCTGTGCTCTCGGCTTCCCAGACATCAACTAGAGGACATTTAGGGCTAATTTAGCCAAACACATCCATCTCTCCCCTAAGGTACAAAGACAGAAAATGCCTTATTGACTCCAGACATACCCAAGAATTGGGCATTTTCACCTTCATGCTATAATTATAGCAGAATGATTAAATGCTGGTCACTCTTTTCAGAACAGGAAGTGGAAGAAGCCACCCACAGATGCTAGATTGATAGGGCATAGAGAGACTCTTGTTTGCATCAGCACTGTACTGAACTATTTTGTTTTGGTAAGCTTAAGCAGTGCATTTCCCTTTTCCCTGTTTAGCAGTACTCATTTCCTGTGCCCCCTCTTCTTCTTATCCTATAATTTTGTAATGAAAGCTATAATGACAACCAAGAATTACACAGAGAAAAGGAACTGATCATTGCTTGTTGAAAAACAAAATAAACAACCTTTGTTCAGATAAATATACCCTCCACTTGCAGCCAAACCAGGCTCTGTGTCACCATCTTCCCTGTAGATACTCTTCTTCCCATTCCATGCAGGCTGAGCATTCCCTTTGTTATAAAGGGAGGCCAGGGATTGATGTTTCCTTGGGGAAGGGAGCAATCAGCACTCCTGACTATAATTTCAGGACAGAAGGCTTTTTCTTCATTTGCTCCCAGCCTGTAAAGCTTCAGTCAATCTTAATAAGAATTTGTTAAACTGGTAATCAGATAACCAGAACCCAGTCCAAAACCAAGCCACTTATACTTCTTTTATTTGTTAAATAGCTCACTTTTTACAGTCTGACAGCTTCTGACAAACCCTAATCACTCACTTGCTTATTTGCTACCTCTTTCTGCTCTTCAGCCCCTCTGATATCTGCCAGCTATCACTGCCAGCTATTCTATCTCCACAAAACACACCTCCTTGGTCATCCTAACTTTATGCAACTGAATCACCACCCTGGTTCTTCTTCTCTAATCACATCAAGATTCAATTATTTTTTTCCTTCAAGACCTTAAGTACTCCGTACTCATCCACATATGTTAACCCAGGTTTATTTATCATCCCATGTCAGCTATTTTGGCAGTGATGTCAGCCTGTTTATTTCTTACATAACAATTTTCCAGTCTTTTAATATGCTATCTCTCCTGCACACAGTCCTCAGAATATTTATGCTCAGGCTATCTCTTTTACATTAGTAATCACTTAACACCACAAATCAAACACAGTCATTTTGATTCAGTCATTTCAATCAATATTCTCTTAGCTGATGGATCATATAACCTGGTAGTGTTTTATCTTGGCTTACTATCTGTTTATTAATGCTGTCAGAAGGCTTTGGTCAGGGAAAAAAAAAAGAGGATGTGTGTGATAAGAGCAGGTAGTTCCAAGCAGAGGGACAAGCATGATGACTATGAAAGACTGATGAATGCAGGAGGCATGGTTTCTGCCTTTCCATCTGGGCACAGCTGACTACAAGGAGACTTTGCCAGGATCTGTGTGTATTTATGCCAGGCTGGCTTTCTACGTTTGTGCAGTTTATTTAAATAAGAACTTTATTTCAGAGACTTGTTTCCTACATTTTATATATACTGCAATAATAACAATAAAGAGGCAATAGGTGGTTGTGTCTTCTTTAAAGACAGCCCTGTTCCCATTGAGAAATCAATTAAGAAATTCTCTGGTGGTGAAAGGAGTGAAGTAATTTTGAAATCAGTGGAGCTGAAATTATTTACAGCAGCAGAGAAGACAATCAGTTTAAGTTCTTTCAGTTTCAGGAATACTGAGAAAAAGGCATTTTAGAAATACATATCTATCGAGCCTCTCTTTCAACCATTGCTGATTTCATTCTATGACTCTAGTAATAAAAGCCAAGACACACTAACTCCTGAATGGTTAAATATTTCTTTATGACTTGACTGGACAGAATTTAAGCATAATCTCTTCATAATCATGAATCACTGTTATGGAAATACAGATGTTCCAGGGAGATTCTCATTTCACTCTTCACCAAATATTTCATGGAGCAGTCTACCTGTGAACGCATTTTGTGCTTACTCAAACACTTAACGTGAAAGCTAACCCTTGGAATTAGTGAAAGCTCAACTGACAAGCTAGATCTGAGGAGAAGTGACTCTTCTTGCCACCTGGAGTAAACTTTTTTTCCTCCAGTGTTATGAATGGAAACGTAAAAGTTCTCCTAAGAGTTTTCTAAGTTCTCCTAATGTTTTCTAACAATTCTTAAATGTTGAACAAGAAATAAAGTAAGCAGTTTAATAGAAGTGCAGTCTACAATTTTTTTCTTACTTTTTAAGTAGAAATAAGAAAGAAATAAGAAATACAAATTTTATTTGTATATTTAACTAGTGGAGAAAACCACTAGATGATTAAGGAGATGTACTGTCCACAAGTATAGCATAACATTTCTGTATGTTGACAGAAAATTGTGAAAATATTTTAGCCTGATCAGATGAGCAAAATCTACTATGGTATTAATGCATAATAGTAGTTCTGGATAACCCAAACTAAATGGTATGAGTAAAGACTAAATGTATTTAGTAGGAAGGATTGTAGAAAATGAACATTCAGTGTAGTCCCGCTAAGACCATTCTGGTTTTAAGACAGAGTCATGACAGTCCATGACAATATTCCTTTGAACATAATCCCCAGTAATATTAGTGAATATAATGTTAAAAATAATCTGATGGACTGACCAGTGAAGTATTCCAGATTTCATTATTTTGTCTATAGACTTCAGTTCCCATGACTGTAATATAATACTCAAGGGCCACCTATTCCAAGCATCCCAACAATGAGGAAGTCAGGCAGATCCACCAGGAAGCTTACTGGTTGAGCCTTGGGTTCTGAGGGAATGGGCAGAGGAAGTGGCTGAGCCACAATGTCACATTTTAGAAGTAAGTGGCAGTGAAGCTGGTGGAGCTGTCAATGACTGGCAAAGGTGAAGCAAAACTACTGTTTTTAGTGAAGCAATAAGGAACACCAGTGGAACTACCAGGCCAATCAGTCACACCCCTGTGCCCGGCAACATCATGGGTCAGAATGTGGCGGGCTCACAGGGCATGTGAATACACTGAGTGTATACAACCACCGTGTGATTTTCTCCTCTGGATTAAGCAGACTTATCTGTCAAGTTTCATTCCTGGCTAGTTTTTTTCTGCCTTCTGCATTGTAAAAGCACACAATTAATTTCTCCAAACTGGTAAACTGCCCCAGTGTAGTGACTGGCAGGGTCAGTTCACCAGTCTAGTTCACTGCATGAAAGCCCACGTGGTAGAAAGAAGGTGAAGTAGGAGTAGCAGCAACTTTTCTATCAAGAACTGCACACTAAGTCCACTTCAAAACTACCCCATAATTTTCCTTTGCCATGATTTTGTCTTCTCCAGCCCTAAAACATAGCTCCAGAGAATTTTCCTAGATGTCACGTCACAAACTTGCTGACTTCCTATTCAAATATGCCAAAAATACGAAATATATCTGTTTCTTAGTTATGCAGGTCAACTGCATATTTATACTTCCCTTAGCACACATAAACTACACAGATTACTGATCAAGTCATGAAGTAAGTATACAAACATATAAATAAAAATACTACAAAATGCAACAAGCTACTGCAACAGCCCACCCTGCCCCCCTAACAATTACAATAGCAGTACGGCCACCACAAGCTTAGTGCAAGGTGAATTGGTAGGAAAGGGAATAAGTTCCAATAAACTAGCAGTGAGAGCTGGGAGAGAAAAGTTTTACAAGGACCAGCAATTTTTAACTGTGGGCTCTTAAATCACACAAGTAAAGGACTGCTCTGGTGTGGTGAAAGGTTCAAATATGCATGTATCATGCTCAGGAGAGCACATTCAAACTTCCTGTAACTTCTGTAGCTGCTGCAGGCTATGTGATGCTCACTGTAGCCAACATCTGCCCAACAGCACAAGTACAGGGAAGCCACAAATTAATTTCAAATTTGAGTACACATTTGCAGTAAATGCCCCAGAACACAGGGGATTTTGAAGTCAGCTGAAACATCTGAACTTTGTGGTTGGTCCAATAGTTGAGTTCAGTAGAAAATATGGACAGCAGTCCAAGGCTAGTGTAAATATAGTGCAGATAAATAAAACAAAATCTGCATTCCTCTTCTAAGTTTCCTCCACCCATTCCTGATTTTGTTTCTCTGATCTCTAGTCAGGACAGAACTTTGTTTTTTCTGAATATAGGTGGAGTCAAATGACTTTTGAGGAGGGGAGGAGAGGATTCTTATAAAATCCAATTCTTCCACATCCTGAAGGAGACAAATTTATTTGTTCACTTAGCCAGATGGTAGTTCAGATGAGAAAGATGACCTGGTGGTTTGCAGCACAACTCAAGAACTTACATACAACTGGAAGGTGAAGAAGGAGCTTCATATCCTATACAAGCCTTGGCTATCTGAATAAGGTAATTTCTTGATGACTTGATTTTTGTTACTTCTTACTGGTTGCTCATAGCATTTAGCCAGTCTGAGTGTTAGATGAAAATCGTAAGGTATCTGAATGTGATGAACATAGGCTGTTCCTTGCCTGTGTACCAAGTCACATGTGTGGACGGAGTTTCAGCCTAAATTACAATTGATTTCTTTGTTTCTTTCCATCTTTCTTCTAATACAACCAATAAAATAAGACTATCTTATTTAATCTGTTGTTAATTTATTAAAGCTATATTTTGTTTTTAGTTTTACATATTTCCTGTTTCAAGGTATCATCAGCCTTTGGTAAAAGTAGTTTTGTGTCTATGTATATTAAGTTTTTGTGTCTATGTATATTAAGTGGTTTTGGCAATGGGTTTTGATAGGCTTGCTCAAAAATTTCATGATGGAATACTAGTATAAATTGCCTAAAATTCTGTTAATACATATAATGCTTCTTAAAGCCATGCTGAAAAATTAGGCAAATCTACCAAAGCATGTTTCTCTTCTGTTTCCCAGTATGGCAGTATGGATAAAATCATTATGATAAGCATTTCCTTTTTTTTTTTTTTTTTGATAAGTCCAAATCCAAGGTAATAGTATAATATTTGTACAGGAAACCCAAACCAAAAACCCATTACCAAGTTACATTTCTTTATCTAAGTATGGAAAAACTTAATACTTGCCATTTTTTGTCTTCTTGGAGAACCTATATCTGTAAAGTATCACCAGCTCACAAGGAGTCCACTCAACCTCCATTCGGAGAGAGTGAATACACTTATTTGGGGAGTGTCAAGTATGAGCTGCACAAAACCAAGAAGTTTAAGATTCATACTAACAACAGTTTTTCTTGATTCCACCACCATGTTGTTTAGCAATGTGCAGCAAATATATTCAACTCATTTGCTCTTTTGTAAAAAGTTAATTAGAACATGGAGCACAAGATAACCAAGTAGAACAAGTATCTGTCTTCACAAGTTTATGTGGCACCCTAAAATGCAAACAATGAGATAAGCATTTTATAATTTATTTTTATTACTGTCTGATTAGGTTTTTGAATCACTGGCATGAATCAAAGCAGAAATAGCTCGGAGAACTTGTAGAGCATGAATAGAGGAACAGCTCCGGTGCCTCAGAAAGTGTCTTTGTAGCTATCCAGGTGCAAAGATAAATGTTGCACTCTTGCCTGCGTGTTCTTGCTGGTAAAATTTGCTATGAGCATAATAACACTACTAACAGAGCTGTCCGCTCTTGCTGATGCACACACCAAGCACAGGCTTTCCTGATTTAAGTCCATGTCTCACAGGACATGTGTTCCAGCTGCCATGAGAAATTTTGGAGGTAGGAGTCAGTGGGATGCTAGACAGAATGCTTATGCTTCCAGGCACAGCTTTACATTTTTGAGGGACCTTGTGTATGACCAGGCACAACAGAAGGAGCAGTTTTCCTACTGGTCTTTCCTCCTTTTTATTTAGAAAGTTAGCTCCAGGGACAAAATGGATTAGTGAAGATATTCATACCTTACTGTTTACCATTACTCAATAGCTAAGAGCAAAAGGAGATCCTTTTGAGATGTAGGTTTTTTCAGCTTAGGGTGTTTGCAATAATCTTATGAAAAACTTTCTCTTGCAAGTGAAAGAGGAAGAAAGCAAAGCATGGTGTCAGAAACATGTTCCCTTACTGTAATATCTATGCTTTCTTCTACTCTGTTCAGGCATTCCAACAATTCCCTATAGTATGTAGCTGCACTGCTTTCAAATCCATAGGGCTGCTGGAAAATAACTACCTCATTAATTAATAATGCAACTGAAATAGTAATTTCATTTTGGAGTTACGTGTAACACTGTGATCATTAAAAGGAACTGAAGGATGAATTCTGAGCTGTGACATAAAAGATGTATTTGTCGTAAGGAAACATGCTGTTCATTTAAGTTTTGTGAGCAGTAAGGCCCAGTTTATTCTTCTCCTGGGAAAGAGTTTGCCTAATGAAAATGAAGGGTGCTGGGTGATGTCATGCAGATTTTATCATGCCTGTTTTAGTCTGGGTGTTGCCTGGTAAGCAGCAGGATTTCTTCTATCTGTCTTGTGGTACAAATTATAATACCTTGCCCAGGCATGTCTATGCAGAATGCAGAAATATCAGTACCGCTGTTCCTAGGCAGCCTCATTTAGCTTGAGTGTTGCGTCCTTTTTATGTTCTTCCAAGCCTCAAACAAAATTATGACCATGCTACTTGAACTCAGCATTGTCAGAATGCTACAGCTGCAGCTTGATATAATTTCTATATTTTCTTATAGTAAACTGAGCACTAATACAAGTATTAATGCTTCCAACTTTACAAAATTTATTACCTTTGGAAGTATTAGCTACATTTGACAACTGAGAAAACAGGCACAGCAATATCTAACAACTTGCTTAATATCACCCCAGAAACTGTGGGAATGAAAACCTGATTCCTTCATACAGACCTCAACATAAGGCAGTCTCTCCATCTCATGTGGCTGTTTTAAGATTTTTTAAGATGTGCAAATGTGTCCAGTGCCATGTCAGTCCAGACACAGGGCAGTAGAATGATTTTGTTTCTGATCTCTATAAGGCTGTCATGGCTTTTTTCCCCCACCCTGCTGCAGTGATTCAGATCCTCCTGAGATCATGCACCTCAAGGGAGCAAATCACAGGACTAGTGACTGCTTCTTTGTACTGGATAATTTCAAGTGGTATGGATTCCCTCATGCAGCTCATTTTCCCCATGTGCACACAGGATAGATAATTTTAAGTAGAGTACATCTTCAGCTGTCTCAAGTTTCCCATTCTCCTCCTGAGATAGGTATTTTTTGGTCTTCTGTATCTTGTACAATATCCCTCCTCAGAATTTAGTGCCCATGAAGAAACCAGAAGAATGCATTAATGTTTCTCTCCCTCCAGCCAGATCCTGTGTCCTTCATGCATTGCTGCATGTTTATCACAAAACTTTTAAGGGGAAATACGCTTTTTCAGTTTTATGCTTAATAAGATGTTCTTGCCTATGAATATATCTTTGCAAGGATAGATGTGCACCATTTTGGCAAAAATGCTTGGCGTTGCAGGAACAATTAACATTTATAAATGCTAAAATGTTGAAGACCCTAAAATTCTTCTGTCTTTGAAAATCTTAATGTCTGAATATTTTCCCATTGTCATCTCTCCTTTGTTCACATCTGCATGCTTCTTTTGTTTTCTTAACTCTGTACTTGATATTTTTTAACATTTCTTTATTCAGTATTCTGTCTCTTCAGGCCTCTGTTACCCAGGTAATATTTTCAGTCAAACCACTGTAATGAGTGTTGTATTTTAACTTGATAATTACTTGTGTAAGCCATTCCTAGAATATTTTAATTATTTTCTTTAACAGTGAGCCTTCTACCAATTTGCAGATCTGTTAAAAAGCCTCATTACCATCACCATCACTACCACTCCAGAAAAAAAAAAAAAAAAAGAAAAAAAGTCCAAAAACCAGAGAAGATCTAAGAATTAGAAAAGATGCCGGCTAAAGACAGCAATCAACCAGATGGTGGCTATGGATGGGTTGTGGTAGTGTCAGCCTTCATGGTGATGGGCCTCACTGTTGCTGTCCTCAAGACTTTTGGTCTGCTCTTTGTTGAAATCCAGCAACACTTTGATGAACTTGCAAGCACCACTTCCTGGATCACATCAGTAACTATTGCCATCTTTCATTTAGGAGGTAGGTACTCCTCTAGCATTTTATTTTAATATTAACTACCCAAGAAAGTTTGGAAATCTTCCTTAAAAAAACCTTAAAATATGTAAGGTCTAGATTTCCTTTTTCTGTCTCTACAGAGAATATAGAAAAATTTCAGAAAATTGGCATTTACTGCCTCACATATGGAATAGATTAATAAGAAAACTCTATAGAAACAGGAATCTGATTACTTGAAAAAACATCATGTACCTAAACTAATGATTAAGTTTTGCTACAGGTTTTGAGTTAAACTCATTAGAGATAATTCTGATAGCCACAGAGCTTATTAAGTCAAGCTCTTTGAACAGTTTGTGCAAGTTCACTGATCTCAGAGTGACTGTCACTTTTTCAAAGTACTTCAAAATACATGGATTGTGACCCCATCCATCAGGTAAGCCATCTGCTACCAAAATGATTCTCAGTCGTGCTTTTTCCCACTTCTTTTTATCTTTACCAAGATCCCCTTTCTTTGCATGTATTACCAATTCTATGTCTTCTTCACCCCTCTTACTATGATTCCAAGTTATTGATCTACCAAAAGACTGAGTTAAAAAGAAAAAAAAAAAAAAAAAGGAAAAAAAAATCTATTCACGCAGAGAGAACTCAATAAAGACATGACCATGCAAGCAGAGAGTAGGGGAAGATAGAGTGAACGATCCCAGTCAAAGGCACTGAGGTCAAATACCACATCATACCAAATGAAGGACGGAAAAATTTGAAACATGCTGCATTTGACTCAGCTTGGTTGTTTAGAGAGTCCTTAGTGCCCTGTAAACTGCATGATCCTTCACATGACGTGAGGATTCCAAACATGTGCAGGCTTGAACAGCACAGAATTTGTGAAGTCTGCTCTGCATATTCTCATAGAGATACATGGTTGCAATAGGTAAATATCCTTACATAATAAATGCTATTATAATTTTGTTTCTGATGACACTTCTTTGCATAGACTCTTTATAATTACATGCATCCTACTCAGTCCATACATATCAGTATTATTCCATGGAACTGCAGTACTTCCAAACATCAAGAGCAATTGATCTTTCTTTGAAAAATTTATTCAGAAGGAAAAAAGTCAAAGTAAAAAGATAAAAAAGTAATGAGTTGAAAAGATTTTATCAGTTCCATAAACTGCTCTCCTTGATGCCTGCTTTGCAGTGACAGATATAATTAACTGGAAAAAAAAAAATTGAAAAACCTGCTTCACAGACCACGGAAATGAATAAATGGTAATCTATCAATTTGGTTAACAAAATAAACGTATCTCTGACATATTGTGTTACTGTTGTGTCATTCAGGCTTTTGAACTTCATGAGAAGAAAAAGCCAGCATAGGAGGGAAAAAACTTAACAGTCCTGTTTTAGTTAGGTTTTGTTTTGTTATAGCATATATTTACATTGTATAGGAATGTATGAAGGAATAGAGCATACGACACAATAATATCAAATATAAACCAGAAAAAAATATATTTGCCTTGTCAGGTGGGACGCCAGCCTCCTCCAAGGAAGGCAGGTGTAATTTTCAGCAGAAATTCTTTCTCATCCTTTGAAATCCATTGAAAAGAATCCTCTTTGAGTGGATAAACCTTGGTGGTCAAACATTCCAAACCCCCTCTGTATAGTAGTTTGTAAATGTCTCAGGTCAATACATAATTGTCCTCATCTTCTTCTGCCTTTGCTTCATTTATAGGGACCACAAGACTTCGTGATGATGATCACCTGAGCCTCCAGTTCTTTGAGCATGTTTCCTAGCCTGGCTTAGTCTTTCTTAATGTCTGTCTCTGGGAAACCTTAAGTGTCACTTGGCTCAGCATGAAGGATGATCACTGAATTATTATTTTTTCCTATTTGGATCCTTTCAACAGCAGGTCTGTTTCTTGTGTTGAAGGAGAGCATGTGCTTCCACTCCCAAGGTCTGCACTTGCAACAGGCTGTTCAGTTTACCACAGCAAGGATTCTCCCCATCACCTTCACCAGCCTTCTCTTGTACTGATGTACACCTCCCAACACCTCTTTGTGCTCTTGTTGTCATCCCTTTCCATCGCTTGTGCATTTTCTGTGTGTTGCCGTTACCCTTTCAGACTCTGGAGTCAAGCTCTTTTACCCATTTCCAGTTCAGTGGCTAGCTTCTTTCTTTCTCATGCTACTTCATGTTGAATTTCTGCCTGTTTATTCTTATTTGCTATTTAAGAATTGAGATTTGGTAAGATTTCTGCTCCAGCTGCAGATCTTTTTCTTGTCTTCAAGAACTTTCATGGATGTTATCCTGTGTCTACTTTGCTCTTCTTTTTTTCATCAAATTTTATGATTCACCAACTGTATGTACTTTATCATGTCTCATGGGCTACATCTTAAGATAATGACTAAATTTCAGTAGAATTTTTACACGCTTATAAAATTATCAGATTTTTGCTGTAAAGCTGATGAGACATGTGAGGTTTGTATAACTCCTGCCAGTCTTTCTGCTGTCAGACAAGGTACATGCTGCAGATTTTGCAACTAGTACTCTGTCAGGTTTATTTCATTTATCCTAGCTACCAAATTATCTTAAGTCTGATCTTAGCACAGGTTAATGTACAACAAGCTGCCCCTACAAACTTCCAGGAAACCTTTCTTGCTGGCTACTCTCTCTTAATAATTGTCTTCCTACTTATTTCAATTTAGAGGTGTGGTCCCCGTTAACTGAATTCCGTTTTATACATGAAGTCCAGTTCCCAGGATATTTAACAGATTGAAGGGAACTGGTTCATGCTAGGTGGTACTTGGGAACCCCCTAGTGGCCATGGCCATTTAAAGAAATCCTACGGCCTTGACCTCGACTCTTGTGACGCTGATGGAAAAAACAGCCAGGCAGTAAAACTATCCTTAATTAAGCAAAAATATCCCTAACATTTCAGGTGTTTCCAGACAGTGACCAGAGACCAAAGCAGCTGCTTACTATCAGATCCGTACCACCTGCACCTTTGTCCTTGTGTTGAAGAGCCCCTGCACTCTTTTGTGAGAAACTGTGCCACTAAATAAAGATTTAAGAAATAAACGGCCAATTTTCTGTATTCTGGGAACTCACCCCTGGTTGGTGTGAGCCTGTAAAGCCTCCAACCCGTGTCTCTAAAGAAAGACTCAGTAGTCTTCAGCCGTCCGGTCTCAAGGTAGTTTATTGTATGTTATCTAAAAGATTTCTCCCTGACCTGCTGTGGTCCGTTCAACAGTCAGGCAAGGGCACACTCCAACGCCCAGGGCGCTGGTGCCCTCTTTTATATCATACATTACGTATTAGATGTTTATAGTTTCTCCCCAATGCCCATCACCTATACTGAACAGTGACTTTCTACTCTAAACCAATCTGTGAATGCCAACATCACCAAGAACATGGAGGTTAGGAAGAAGAAGAAAAAAGGACAGAGCACACCCAAATCCCTCCATCTTAGAACTTCTGACACCCATGTACAAAACTCAGACCCCTCTGTACAAGGCCTAAAACCGCCCTGTACAGCACTCAAAAATTCTTCCTCTCACTTTGTGACTACTTCTACTATAATATCTAAACTTTTGTGATTTCTTGTTCTTCCTGCAAGGTTGGTAAATTGTTCCATGGATCAGGTTCAAAGCTGCAGGGGTCTGTGGCTGCATTCCAGGGTCTCAAATGCTCCTGACCTGGGCCCGGAACATCCAAGAGTGTCCAAGGGACATTCTGGGTTCCGCCACTGTATTACCACAAAATAAACCCTAATTTTTGGTCCTTTATAAAATTTTTAAATTCTACTAAGGGTTGATTTTTTGCAAAATTCTACCAAAAAAAAAAAAAATTAGTTTTCTCCAGAAAGTTTTCATGCCAGCCATATCAATAACACATTCTCAATAGTATGATTTTAATAGATTAACCTACAGATTCCATGGCTGAAGTTTCACTTTCTGCTAAAACAGTCCATGAGGTTCTGTCATGTTGGTAGTTGTATCCTTACATGAAAATCAGTAGAAGGAAGGCACTAAAATGCCCTTTCCTTTTAAAGAGTCCACATATGTAGAATATATTTTCAAATCTGTGCCTCAGGAACAGTGATTTCTCTATCAGCAAGGATACAATTTTGAAATTTTGATTGACCTTCTACCCCATCCAGCAGAATTAAGGCTGTTTGTGTCAAGCATTATAAGGGTAGCCCTCATCAAAATGTTTTATTTATTTGGCTATGTTTATCAGATTAATGTTCCTAATGTATTTTTCTTTCTCTGATTTTTCTGCTGATCTAGCCCCTGTTGCCAGTTCACTGTGTGTACAATATACCCATCGGACAGTTGTGATCACTGGAGGACTTCTGGCTTTTTCAGGAATGGCATTGGGATTTTTTGGATTCAACATGGTCTGGATGTATGCAACAACTGGCTTCCTACAGGGTATGAATTTATGCCTTTATGGCTTTCTTCCACCAGCAACTTATTTGAGGGTGCTAGTGGTAGGAGTTTTAAAATCTGGTATCTATTTTGACTTTATGAGCAGCCAGAACAAGCAATGCTCTTTAAAAGTAATTTCCCTCCCATCCCACTCTGGAAATAAGAATTTCTACAGGAAATCTGCAACAACAAAGAAGACAAATATTTAGATGCCAATGATTTACACTTGCAAATTATATGCAAGCAGAAAATTAAGTGTTTTATTTTTCATCCAGAGATAAGAGCTTTGTGGAGGTTTAAAAAAACTTCATAAAGGGTGCTGAAGTAAAAAGACACTGAGATCCCAAATTCTATACTTTCTATCAGCTTATCTTATGTTTTGAACAGAGTCCCAGGCTTTCATTTTATTCCAATCCTTTCCTTTACTCCAGGCAAAACCAGGCCAGAAAATTGTCTCCAATAGCTAGCAGAGTTTCCTGGAACAGGAAGCTAAGTTAGCAGGGAATAAAATAAACCATTCTGAGTTTGGCACTGCATGCCTGAGAAAATGTCTGCAGTTTGAACCCTTTGGCAGTCCTGGGCTGCCAAAAAGTCTGGGGAGCCACCAAAATAACTCTAAGTTAGAGCAGGTTTTAAGTTTGCTCAAAGCAGTTGAGCAAGAAAATTAAGAGAAAATAGAGGCAATACACCAACTTCCTTCATGTCCCACCTCACTGTCTACCCGGAACACAGCTCAGCTTAACCTGCTGGTCTGACCTAGTATCAACCTTAACACAGACAACACGTACACTGAGATCTGCCTAGCTTCAACCACATGACCATGTGGTTTCTCATGCACTGGCAAAGCTGTGAAACCAACTTTTTTTTTTAAAGTGAGAATCTAATAATGTATATACTTCATGATCTGCTTTTTCACTTGAATATATACAATGTACAGAATATAATGTCACAATTATACCCTTACACCTAAGGGTATTATACCTTACACCTCTAGCTAAGCTTGTGCTTCTTCTTTCCTTCTAACACTTTTTAACTTTGCAAAAGTAGAAGCACTGACTGCTTTAATTTCCACCTTCACAAAATATTTCAATAGTGTCTAACCAGTGCTATTTCTATTGGTGTTTTTCAGGTCTTGGCATTTCTTTTTCGTGGACACCAGCCATTAGCATTGTTAGCCACTATTTCTCCAAGAAAAGGGCTTTGGCCAATGCTATTGCCAGTGCTGGAGAATGTGCCTTTGCATTCATGTTTGGGCCATTTTTCCAGTGGTTGATTAGTCAATATGGATGGAAAGGTGCCCTCTTGATCATAGGTGGCATCCAACTCAATATTTGTGTCTGTGGAGTACTGATGCGACCCCTTGCAAGCAGCTGCTTCCTTGAGGCCAGCCATTGTGAAACTGAAACACCACCTGGCAATGGTGCATGCAGGAGAGACAAAGAAGATAAGTCTCCTATCATGCACAAAACCTTCAACTGGATGCTTATGAGGCAACCAGAATTTGTACTTTATGCCATTTTTGGTATATTGGCTGCTATGAGTTTTTTTGTTCCTCCATTATTTTTAGTTCCACTTAGTTACAGCCTGGGAATAGATGAATCATGGACTGCATCCCTCCTATCCGTTTTGGCAATGGTGGACTTTGGAGGCAGATTGCTGTGTGGCTGGTATGCCAACCTCCATGTTACCAAAACCATTCATTTGCTGGCAATGGCGATTACATTGATCAGTACTTCCCTGATGCTGTTGCCACTGGCTAACAATTACCTTTCCTTGGCAATATTCACTGGCTTCTATGGATTCTTCTTTGGTACAACAGTCGCCATTCACATTACAGTGCTAGCAGATGTTGTAGGCATGCCAGAATTTGACAGTGCCCTAGGACTTTTCATGCTTATTCGAAGCACTGGAGGCTTTGTGGGGCCTCCTCTTGCAGGTAAGTTAAGACAACTCACTGCCAAATACAGTTTAAAAGAAGAAAAGGGAATGGTAATCCAAATTGAAAATATCTGGATCTGCACTCAAATTTCCCCCTTTTATAGCTCAGGGGTATCTGAGCCAAGAAGTACATAAAAACAAATAGCCAGTTTAAATCCTCTCCGAAATACCTTGCTCCCTCTCTTCTGTGTGATTAGAGATATCTTTACAACAAGAAAGGAGGGATGAAAGGCAGGGTGCACATGGTGGTCCTGTTCCTGAATCCCACATAATGCCACTTGATGGCCTCCAACTATCTAGCTAAGAAAGTGTGCCTTTGTGGCAAGCAGCAGACACACACTTGCAGAGAAGAAACTGAGACTAGTGATGTTGCACAAATGTTGGTATTGTTGGGAGGGTTTCTACAGAAGTTCAAATTGAACAGCTTGAAACATTAGGCTATGCAAACCTCAAGGAAATATTCAGAGAAATGCTTGCTGGTTTTAGACAGAATTTGAGCCAACTAGTATAATAAACAGTGGGAAGAGAGAGCAGACAATGAGACAGCACATGGATTTATGGGTTGGTAACAAGATATAGTCATCTTGGAAAAATGCAAGACAAATGAACTGCAAGCTGTAGAGACTTTAAAAAGTGATACAGAAAAAAAAAAAATTACCAGTGTGACTTGTACAATGCAGATCTAAGTCCTCATCCAAAGACCGCTGTTCATGCACTACAAGTGACTTTTGTGGTAATGACATTGCTAATGGGTTGCAAATGAGTCAGACTGAATATTGGAACATTTAAATTCACTTCTGAAAATACAGGAACCAGGAAGATTTGTAGACGGTTTGAAACAGAACAGTATCAAAAATGTGTTGGAAAGATCTGAATAAAATACCGTTTTTAGTGACTGGTCACTAGTACTGATTATCTGGGAATCAGTATATTGTATATTTTGTATATTTAGTAAACTACAAAGAAGATATGGAACAGCTGGGAACCCTAAGTGCCTCTCAAGCTCTTCTCTCCTCCTTTGAGTGTAAAATCTGAAAGATTTGAGTTCATGGTTCCTGTGCCTATATAGGGCTGATCTTAGTTTAGAATGTGGGCTAGGGAGTACCCTAAACATGGACAAACTTCCCACAAGCACGCAACCTTCATCAGCCCACAAAAGAATGTGCCATCATACCCACAGGGCAGCTGACACACTGCTGTGGTGCTATTACTGTACTACTGTACTATACTGTAGAGATTTTTCAGTATAATACATAATGGCATCACATATTTTGGTTGGCTTCAATCTCACTGAAAACCAAGGTCTGTGGCTCTTTGTAAAATGATGAACTGGAAACCCATAACACATCAGACAAATTCTCCAACTTTCTCTTCAGCAGATGAACCTCCTTTCCTTCTTTAAACTCACTCATGCTGTAGTTATGGTCCAAATTACAGCACCTGGTGACAGCTACACCACAGAAGTGGAGCTGCTCACATACACAGGTGCATAGTCTGGTTTTTTTTTCTGCCAGTACCTGCACTGTCTGCCACACTTTAGGTTGGAAAGTGCTTCAAACTGTGTAATATATCGTTTCACTAGCAATTCACATATGAAAAACAATGAAACATGAATTATGTTTCAAACTGAAAAATGCTATACTGGGGTGATGTTCCATGTGCTTATGGTGTAGACAAGTATGTAGCCCAGCACATTGCCTTTGTAAGAGGATATATTCACACTGCTGAGGTAATTTACATTAGCCTGTTCTCCATCACTCACATTCCTGTCATTTGTTTCTCTCCAGGTCTGATTGTGGACATGGCTGGAGATTACAGAGCAGGCTTCTACATGGCAGGAGCCATTCTTGTCCTATCAGCTGGATTTTTAATTATTTTAGATCGACTCCAACAGACAAAAATAAGAGGAAGCAAGATTAGAACTAAACCAGAACAGTCAACATTATCCTACCCTTCTCTCCATATCCTGAAACATCAAACCAGAAGGTATGGAGAGCACAATGTAGCGGTGTGACTACATGAGACCTCTGACAGCATCTCAAGGACACATGGAAGTGTTTTATTTTTGCCAAATTCACTACTATTAGGATTTACAAAAGAACAGAAGTTTTGGGTAGGACTGTTTGAAACAAAGGAAGAGAGTAGTTAATTTACATGCAAACTAGAGCAGTAACCATTACCATATTATTTTGATAGTGAAGTTGCATTTTGACTATGCAAGTCTTCTGTAGAGTCCCACAAGGCTGTGCTAAACGAAATAGGCAAACCGTGGTCTAAATTAAATTGCCATGAAGCATGTGTGCAGCAGGTAGAAACCCTACCCCCAATTGCAGACTGCAGCTATCACTAAAAAAAGGAAGAGGCATCAGCTCACAAATGCTTACTTGGGAAAGTAGTGCCCAGTATTTTCAGTAAACAGGTTGGATCTGAAAGCACAAGTAAATGAATACAGTTTTGAGCTAAAGTGTTTGCAGGTACTCTACAGAGCAGTGCTGCAATAAGATAAATAAATAATCAAACCTGATATATGGTAGAAGTTATATGAGTAATAGAATACAGTAGAGAGAAATACAGTCCTAGATATCAGAAGTAAAAAGCAAAATACACCCACACAAAATGAAGTAAGGATTGGTGAGTAGTAGAGGAAGACCTAAGGCTACAGTGGACTTCAAACTGAGTAAGAATCTCAAATGCAACCCTGTAGTAAAAATAGCAAATATCTTTCTGTGTTATGGTAATATAGAGGAGATAACAATGGTAATATAGAGGAGATAATGATGCTTGCAAGGCTTTAACTGGAAGAAGTACATGAGTTGCAAAGAATTAAGTGGAATATAAATGAGGGCATTAAGAAAACAGTCTAGGGAAAATGTATAAGAAATAGTTTGCCTGGTTTAGAAGACAAAAATTTTTACAGGGCATGAGAACAGCCTTCAAATCCATAATAGGCTGAGATGAAGAAAACATGATTAATTCCTTTTCTTGTTAAGACAACTGGTAATTGATATCATTCACAGAAAGGCAGTTATGTAACAGGGAAAAAGCTTAATTGTGGCCTGTTAAGATACAATGCAGGCTATGAATGCAGAATATGAAAACACAGAGATAACAGAGAATAGGTAACACACAATCAAGGATCTAAATGTATGTGCTTCAGAGTAGTAGGATTGGGTAGATGACTTCCTGAGGTCTCCTTCAGTCCCACATTCCAATTATCCTAAGGCAAACACTTTGAGTAAATACTCTATTTATAGGAATAAAAAATAGTTTGTATCCAAAACAAACAAAAAACCAACTTTTTGTATCCAAAAAAACAACTGGTTTTTTTTTGTAATTTTACTCTATTGGGGGAAGACAGAATTTAAGGAAGAAAAGGCTGAATAACATATAGAAAGAAATATTGAAAGGAAAAATATGTAGCACTTTAAAACCTTCAAACTATTATGAATATCATATCTGCCCTATCTGTAAACTTCAAAATTTTCACCATTGAAACACTTCCTCTGTGAAGCCAGTTTACATAAATCTCTCATCTAAAATAATTATTTCTTGTCTCATAAGAACAAGTATTCAAAAAATTTAATTTAACTTACAGGGAATCGGCTGAACCATCAATAAATCAACTAGCTGGGGGGGTTTGATTGAAGAACACATATGAGAAGGAGCACACCTGGATGTGCAAAGTCTTGTAATAAGGCTCTGACATACCTGACAAAATCCTTTTCAAACTTGTCAATTAAAAAATTTGGATTTTTCTAGGAGTATTATTCTTCAGTCTTCTGCAGCGTTCCACTACTTAAAATAACTCTTCATTTTATAAAATGGAAGTGGTATTGCTGGAGGTGGGAAGAATGGAGAAATGTTTAATAGATGCAGTTTCCACCTCTGGCATTCTGTTAAAATTCTGTATTTTATTTATAAGCCCTGTCACCAATTTATTTTGATGGGGGCAGCAAAGAAGACACTTAGTGGCACACTGTGCTGGAAGAACAGGGGCACAAGGAGTAGGTCAAGGGAGGTGATTGTTCCCCTCTGCTCCATGGTTGTGCATACATTTTTAGGAGCAGCAAGCACAAGAAAGAAATTGACAAAGATAACTGAGTTCAGCAGAGGATCACTGAGAGGCTCAGGAACCAGGGCTGGTTCAGCCAGGAGGAGCAGCAGCTTTGAGGCCACCAAACAGCATCCCTGGCACCAGTGGGAGGAATAGAGGAGATGCAGCTGGGCTGTTCACAGCAGTGCATGGTATGAGGGTGAGGCAGCAGCAAAGCTGAAACAGAGAGAGCTCAGGCTGAACCTTTGAGGATAGCCTGGCAGCATGGACATGGTCCAGCATGGTTGGGCTGAGGACATCCTTGGGGCTTTCATGGCCCAAATGGGTGAAGTCCTGAGCAGCCCAGTCTGAGCTCAGAACTGGGTCTCTCAGGGCTCAGGCTGGAGATTTCTCCTGGTTCCCACCAGGCTGAATAGGATCTTGTGAGAAATACTTTTATTTTCTTTGCTAAATGCACTAAATAGTATTAGTCCCTTGGACACACTGTCATCTTGTTGCTATGTATCTGTCTAATGGCACAAAAGAAGTCAAATCATAGAATCATGGGATACACTGAATTGTAAAGGGTCATTCAGGATCATCAAAGTTCAGCTCTTGACTATCCCAAGAGTCACATCATGTACCTGAGAGTATTGTCCAAATGCTTCTTGAACACTGTTAAGCTTGTGGCTCTGACCACTTCCTTGGGGAGCCTCTTACAGTGCCCAGCTACCCTCCGGGTGAAGAACATTTTTATGATATCCAGCCTAAACCTCCTGACATGACTTCAGGCCATTCCCTCAGGTCCTGTCACTGGTCACCACAGAGGAGAGATCAGTGCCTGCCTTTCCTTCTCCCCTCATGACAGTGCTGAAGACCACAATGTAATCTCCCTTCAGTCAGGTTGAACTGACCAAGTAACCTCAGCCACTGCTCACATGGCTTCTCCTCCAGACCCCTCATCCTCCTCATCACCCTCCTATGGGCAGGAGGCATCCTCATTACCCTCTTTTATTGTGGCACCCAGAACTGCCCCCAGCACTCAAGGTGAGGCCGCCCCAGCTCAGAGCACAGCAGGACAATCCCCTCCCTTGCCCAGCTGGCCATGCTGTGCCTGATGCCCCCCAGGACATGGCTGGCCCTCCTGGCCGCCAGGGCACTGCTGACCATGTTCAACTTTTCACAAACCAGGATTCTGACGTCCCTTCCTGCAGTGCTGCTCTTCAGCTTCATTCCCTAGTCTGTGCACACATCCAGGGTTGTCTCATCTCAGGGCCAGAATCTGACACCTTCCCTTGTTAAACTTCATTTGTTTGGTGACCTGCAATTTGTTGAAGTAGCCCTGCAGGGCCTTTCTGCCTTCAAAGAAGTCAACAGCTCCTCCCAATTTAATGTCTTCAGCAAACTTACTTAGTGTTTGAGTCCTGCACCCAAATCATTAAGATGTTAAAGAGCATCTAAGCCCTAAGAGCCCTGTGGAACCCGACTAGTGACAGGTCAACAGCCTGATGCCACCCCATTCACTGTAACCCTTTGTGCTCAGCCCATCAGCCAGTTAATCATCCATTATGTGATGTGTTTATTCAGCTGAATGCTGGACATTTTGTACAATTTCAGGATCATGGGAGATGATCATTCTCAAAACCATGGTCCTCCAGCTCCAGGCAGTAGGATCCCCTTTGTCCCTTACTAGTGCTGAAAGTAGAGGCAAAAAAAGTGGTGAACATCTCTGCCTTGCCCATGTCCCTGTTTGTGAGGTGACCATCCTCATCCTGTAACAGGTTGATGTAATTTCTACACTGCCTTTTGCCATTAATATAGTTGAAAAAGCTTTTTACTGTTCCCATCAATTGTGGCCAGCTTCATCTCCAGTTGAGCTTCAGCACGACAAATTTTCTCCCTGCAGTGGTGAGCAGCATCTCTGTAATCCTCCCATGTCACCTGACATTACTTCTGCTGAGCCACCTACACCTTCTTTTTTTGCCTCTACCTCCCAAAGGAGATTCCTCCTCAGCCAAGCCATCTTCTGCCTCACCTGCTTGACTTCTGGAATTTGGGAACTGCCTATGCCTAAGATGGTGCTTAAAACGTGACCAGCACTGACAGACCCCAGCACCTGCAAAAGCATTTTCCCAGGTTACCTTACTGACTGATTCCCTGAGCAGCCTGAAGTCTGCTCTCCTGCTCTCCTCATGTCCAGAGCCAAAGTACTGAGTGTATTCATTTTGGAACTGCTTTTAGTAAAATAATCCAAGTTAAATTTCACTGGACTGTTTCTACAGGGATTACTTAGAATCACAGAATCATCAAAGTTGGAAGAGACCTTTAAGATCAAGTCCAACCATCCACCCACCACTGCCATTGTCACCTCTAAATCCAAACCACATCACCCAGTGCCAGGTCCACACGCCTCTGAAACATCTTCAGGGATGGTGACTCTACCACCTCCCTGAACCACTTATTGCAAAGGACTCTTTTGATCCAAGTTCTAAGAATGTAGTCAGCATTGACTATATTTTCTTCAAGAGATGACCTCAGAGGCCTAAATTAGCAGCCCACCTGTATGGAGTTTCTCACCCCAAAGCAGTTAGCAAAGTTAGTTTCAGTGAAAACAGGATTGTGAGGCTTTAAAAAGCACTACCATTCTCTTGAATCCAGGTATGGCCTCCTGAAACTATATGCAATGGAAGTCATTCAACCTCACCTTGATAGCACCCAACTGCATCCAAAAGTTTTTCACCCATGGTTGATCATTCTCATGGAGAAAGCCCCACAAATCTGAATGATCCCCTGGGCTCAGAACCGCCGGTTTACTGCAGACAAAGTAGGAGCAAAGGAAAACTGCCAGAAAGCTGTTAGCTGTTCAAACTTTTTCTTTAGAAAAATATGGTAGAGTAAAAAAGGCATCACTGTAGTCATGGCATCCTCTTGGCACAGCTTCTACAGGATTAAGACCACTATTCCTTCTTTACTGTAAGATTCAGAGGTGGAGCAGAGGGAGGCAGATCTGACAGTAAGGACCACAGCTTCATTTAGAAATTACTTGAGGAGGAAGTTTCTGTCATGAACCAGGCTTTCAGGATGAACATATTTATGTTGCTTGTGCAAGGCAGTCCACAGGACATGTTGCTCCCTGGAGGTGCCTGCAGTCAAGGTAGGAGCAAGCTGAGGATTAGCTTCTTTTCAAAAAGCTTTAAATGTGGCCTACAGTGGAACTCTTCAGTCTGGAAGCCAGACAATACGTCCTTCAAAATAAGTCCCCAAACCATGGAGAGACAAGGATCCTCAGGACGAACTGAAAGGATATAATTCCTTATTTTCTCTTTCTGTACTATATTACTGATAATGTAGATTTAGCAGTGAAATACCTGTGAGTTTCCACTGCATCTCCCATAAAACTCAAAACAAAAGTCTTTACTAAATCAGGTGTCATACTTGTTTTTCTTTGCTCTGTGTGCTGTAGGAAGCTTCAAATGTCAGAGAAAAATAATTATCAACTAAAGGAAGTAAATAATAAAAATCGCAGGATCTTGTCCTTGAAAGATGGGATCATAATGTCAACAGCACAAAACAACAGCTATTCTTTTTCAAAGGTCAGGCCTGTTATTTTCAGTTACACCAGAAGCATTCATTTCGTACCTTACACCAAGATTCATCAGAGCGTCCTGGATTTGCCACAGGTTTGGCTATCAGAAAAAAACTGGGTTACTTTGGGGTTTCCTCTTCCTTCCTCTTCTCCTGAAGAGTTATCTTTGGAAACATAGCACCTTTGGAATCCATGTGTCAATCCCAATGACTTTACACTGATGAAGTGTATCAGAGGAATAAGATTTTGTAAAAAGATTGAGATCAAAAGCAGGATGTGGTGTTTCATCTCCTCATCCATCCAAATCCTCAGCAGCAACATTCTGCATTTACATTCCAGATGGCACCACAGATCCATGACAAATCTGTTTGGGTTTTTTTTTTTCCTTTTCTGTTATACTATTAACAAGAGATTCATTCAGAACACATAATATTCAAGCAGTTGACATTTTGCCCCACGCATCACTTGACGCAAGTAAGGGTCAGAGACTGGTTTTGCTACATGAAGAAATCACGTGGATTTTCTTTATTAGTGTTTTGATTCTCACAAGATCAAGCAACTTGATCAAGCAAGCTTCAGTTATCGTCCTCTTCCAGAAGTGAAGCTTTTCTTCATGAAAACACATTATTTGATAAGGAACTTTACAGTATTTCAGAGTGCAAAAGGGCTGGCATGTTTCTTGGGAACATTCTTTCATCATCCACTTACTGTTTTACACACATGGATATCTACAGAAACTTCTCTGCACCTCTTTCACCTTTGAAATTCCTATTGAGTTCATATGGGTTAACTTGCCCAAATTAGCAAGTTTATGCTCCTCACTGTTCATTCTTCCTGTACCCTTTATTTTCCCGTCTACAAAAACTGTGTTACTTCAAACTTTAACGGGTCCAGCAAAAACAACTAGATTCTTCTGGCACTAATCACAGAATGACTGAGTTTGGAAGGCACCTCTGGAGGTGCTGTGGTCTAACCCCCTGGTGCAGCAGAGCCATTAGGAGCTGTTTGCCCACGACTGTGTCATGGCTTTTGCAGATCTCCAATGGGGGAGACTTGACAAACTCTCTGGGCAACCTGTGCCAGTGCCCAGTCATCCTCACAGAAAAAAGGGTTTCCTGATGTTCAGAGAGCACAGCCTGTTTCAGTCTGTGGTCACTGCCTCTGGTCCAGTCACTAGGCACTACCATGGAAAAATATATAGACAGGTCAGATTTTTACCATAATTAGGAAAATACAGAAGCAGCCCCACACTAGCTAAAAAATATCAATGTTAATACTTTTCATCTGACTTCCTAATGAAATGGATGTTGATCACTCACACTATCTGTTCTTTGCCATTTTCTTTTGAGTCTGTCAGCCATTTTCACCATACTCAGAGCCCCATGCACATCTTCAAAGACAAGTGAAAACTTAAAAGTGTTTAATCCTTCAAACTTAAAAAAAATGTAGAAGGACAGAGAGGCTCAGATTAATAATTCATTAGGACAAATGACATGCAGAACATGGTTCTTTTATCTCCTTGCTCTTTTGGCAGTAACTGACTGCTGGTATATCACAGTACCCAGACCTCTGAATCAATCACAGACTACTATTTCTTGCCTGACCTTGTAAATGGAATTACTACAGTGCTAACACAGGCAAAGGCCAGGCTTCATTAGTTCTGCAGCCCATGGGACATACCCTCTTTTTGTTGCAGTATTTGCTTCTCAGTATAGAATTAAACTGTACTTACCTTAATCTAAGACACTTTTGTCACAGGGTAATGAGTTTTGGTCCACATATACTATTTTGCACAGTGTGAAAATGGTGCAAAAAGTGTGCATAAAGAAAGCTATATTAAATACGTGCAAAAATGCCTGTCCTTTGTAACAAAATAGGCAGCCTTAGATCAAAACATGTTTGAATCTAGAAACAGTCTGCCCACTCTAGGAGCTTGTACTTATTGGGCAGGTAAAAAGGTGTTGGGCTGTCTCTCAGAGCACATGTAACTAATCAAGAAATAACAGATTTTTCTGCTGCTTTTTAAGAGGGAAGGATGCAGACGAAAATAAAAAGTTGCCCCTTTCATGCTAAGAAGAAAATGAGAAGTCACCCCTTTCATGCTAATTAATGCATTCAGAAGAAGCCGTACTGAAAGGAATTTAAACTCGTGATAGTCATAAGAGGATAGATCAAAGGAGAAAAAAACAGAGCAAGTCAAAGAAAGTTGCATATGCCCTCAGTTAACAGACAGAATACAGGTCTGAAGGAGGTAAGATTTATATTTTTTTGTTTTACATAAAATTTTCAGATTTGCTTAAAAATTATGCTTTACAAAAGGCTTGACTTTCTCTAAGTGAATTCAAAATGTTTTCTTTCCTTTGCTAGAATTATCTTCAGTAAAGTCATTGTGTTTTCTAATTTACCTGTATAGGGTAGGTAGATTAGTGGGATACAATCAAGTAGGATCTGTTGTTGCGCTCTTCACATTACAGAAACATGATTACATGTGGATTTCTTGTTCACTATATTTGATTGACTAGATTTTTAACTGTTCAGATAGCTGTGATTACCACCTTAAGACTGAGAATGAAGATTGTGATACAAATTCCCTACACATCTGAGTTTAGAATGTTAGCAAACATAAATCCCTATTCCCATCTGAAATTCAACAGATCTCTGAGCGTCTCCAGTGACTAAAAATCTATCTCCTGAGTGTTTACAGGGAATTACAGAATAGAAAAAAAGTATTTTTAAGAACAATATTCGTTTTTCTTCTAAAGAGTTTTTCTTGTCCAGGTAAATTGCCTTTTTTTTCTATATTCTAGATTTTGCTTCAGAAGCCTGCCATCACTTGGTACCTAAATAGACTACATAAAATTCTGCAAACTCTGTTACACTCAGTTGCAAACACCTTGATGTCAGTGGTGATACTAATATGTAGATTATAGTTATGGTTTTGAGCTTTATCCTAAATTGGGACAGTTGTGTGTGTATACGAATCTACTTGATTCTGAAGATATCAGATTATCCTGCCTCTCTAAAATGCTCCCATTAAAACAAAGAAACTTAAAATATTAAGCTTCAATGGTAACAAATTATTTATCACACTGACACACTGTGTTTCTACCCTGTAGGTTTGAACAGGACCAACCTCACAAAATGCCCAGAAGATACAACAACCTGGACAGCAACTACTTCAGAGGGAAAGGACACGTCTATTTTGTAGCAGAAGAGTAAGCGTAAATCAAAACCTATGTTAGCATATAAGCTGGTGAAAGAATTTGTATTGAAGAAAAACCAGAAAATTGTATCCAAAAAAGTCACTGTTGTATATAGATGGAGTGCCTTTTAATTATCTTATAGTTCTCTCTAATGTTTGTCATAGTGCAATCTTAGAGAGCCCTCAATTATAAGAAAAATCAGAATTGCAGAATTCAAGAATCTAGAGTTAAATCGTATGATCACAAGTCATCAGCCTTTACCAGATTTAGTGAGGCTTATTTAGAATTTACTTTTAAGGCTGTTGCAAAGTGATCTGTATACTAAATCTCTAGATTCACAGACCTCTCTTAGGAACCTCAAAGGGACATTGTCTCACCCTAAAGAATGGTGGAAATCCCCCAGAGAAATGGTTAAAAAAAAGAGCAAAATACATTAGTGCCATACAAATGTGACTCCCAAATTGTATCTGGCAAATATTTTTTATCTTTGAATTACAATAAAATATGTTTGGTCTGGGATTATTAGAGACACCACCCAACTGGTGATGTTTTATTACATAGGGCAAGTAATTCCAGTGGCTTGGGATATCTGTATGTGAATTGTGCTGCTAGTATTGCCTTACTGGGCCCCAAACTTAATGACTTCTTGCAAACACTCATAGTGCAAGATAGCTGCTCCTCCATTAGCCCTGGCAAGAAGAATAAACAAAGGGGAAAGGTCTCTAATAGTCCATTCAAAGCAGTTCAATTCTTAAAAAAAAAAAAAAAAAAAAAAGGAAAAAAAAAAGCTGGCTAGTCATGTTTTATCACTTGAAACTAGGCATACTCACCTTCAACTACTGTGAATTCTAGTGACTGCATCTGTAAATAGTTTTCCTAGATATGCAAAAGTGACCCTCTCCTTCCAGTACCAGAAGTATTCTAGATATGAGCCCAGATTCCTAGCAGCACAACTTCATCTTTAACTGAAATGGCAAGAAAATGCATACACACTTTCCATACTAGCCTCTGAGTAGTTAGGGAAGGAGTTAGATGGCAAATGTGCAGTCAGAAGTACCAGCTCCAGAAATACATTCTGGGTTTTCTCCTAAATTTGCCCTAAACCAGGACATGGGCATACAGGCTAATGGATAGCTAAAACAACATAGCATATGACAAGCAGGAAGTCTAAAAATCTAAGAGGGCACCAGCTGCCTGGAGAAGTAGTCCCTCCAAGTTTCAACTGTGCTAGCGAGAGTAGAAAAACCAGTGGAGCCATCTCACAACTTTGGCCACACCAGAAAGTGACTGCTGTGAGCTCTGTTCTTGCATTAAACAGGCCTGCAGGCCACATAAAGTCTTCAAGGGGCAGGAGCAACTTACAAGATCCACATATTTTGGAAAAAAGAAATTCCCTTTGTCTCCAAGGGGCTTCAGGTTTCAAATAGCACAAAGGAGATTGAGACAGAAAGGCAATCTGTTCTGCCACACAAATCTGCTTGCATGTCCTTTCAGGCTTTTTAGTTCACAAGGAAATGCTCCTTTATGAAATTTGGAGTCAGTGAAAATGACCACAAATAGGTATAACAACTCTCTGGTAAGTCACGTACGCCTCTAATCAGTCCCAGTGGAAAAGCCTGGGGTAATTACTGCAAGGCGACTAGGCATAAGATATACAGAAGTATGTTAGAATAGGTTTATTCTGATTCGCATAGCAATTTTCCCCCCATACTCTTTTCCCTTTAATCCTTTCATACATTCTTCTGTTCCTGAACAGGGAAAGAACAAAAAAAATAGGGAATTAATTCAGTATTTCTCAACAGGGAGAATATTAACACTAAAGGAGGGCTTTTTGTGCCTAGGAAATTTGAATTACTTTGTCAGCTTGCTTTTTGACGTAAAGTGGAAATGTGCTGCTTCTACCAAGTCCCCAGTGAGCAGTGGGATGTTTTACAGCACAGTCTGCAAAACATATTTTATCTAAAATGACCCAGTGACACCAATAGTGTGCCTAGTATGGCATGCAAGAATGAAATCCTAATAAGAGCTCCTTATGAATAATTCAAAGTTTCTTACACATGTTTTAAGGTTGCAGTGTGCTTTATGTATCAAAAAACCCCTTTCTTCATTAGAAGTTGTTGCAATATGATGCAATTAGGATACGTTTTAAATACTTGCTGCCTAGAGAAATTTAGCAAATAAACATGAGGTGCATCATTGCAGATGTGGCATTTAATTTATTTCACATTCACTTGCAATATCACAATGCTGTTATTTGCGAGACTTACAGACAGGTATGTTTTTGGAATCAGTAGTCACTGGTAGATAATTAGTTTCAACTAAATATATTCTTTAAATGTTTAAGAACTTGGTAGAGAAATTAGCTGACAGCTAAATCTATAGAAACTGACTGAAGTTATTGATACTTTGCCTATTTTCCGAGTTAAATTCTGCTCCATGCCCTCCTCTGATAAAAAGACACTGACACAAAGTTTTGGTCTAACCATACTTGCTCCTGGGACGATGCATCTAGTTGTGGTGCAAATTATTTTGTTCTGCTTTCCCAACAGAGCTCTGGGTATTGGACTTTTCATTTTGGTGCTGGCAATTTTACTTGCCTTTGGCTGTTGGTATAACAAAAGACGTAGTGGCTACAAAAGTCTGCGGGTAAGTGTGGCAGCTCATTTTCTCTCATGCTGTTATTTTGACAACATACTACCTTGATTTACATGACATTAATGCAGAGAACATCAAATCTGTAACAGGACATCATTATCTCAGGCAGTATTTACACTCACATATGTCACAGACAAAACCACACAATATGAAACACAACCTGTCCTAAAGAACTTGCAAGTCAGACAAAGGGGTAAGAGGAACCAGAAGGAAAGGGACATGAAACCAGTTGCCCAATATGTCAGTAAAAAAATTTATCTGTAAATTTTGTAAAATCAGTAAAAAAAATTATTTGTAGGAAGCATTCTATTTACATTTATACAAAACAAAGAGACATTCAGTGTCCTTTCATTTAAATAAAATTAATATATTCATTGTTCATAAGATTTACCCCTAAATAAGGACAGATATGATTAGAATAAATCTAGGAAGCAGAGAAGAAAAATAACTATTACAAGTAGGTAAATATGCTCACCTATGGGTGATTTGTGATTCATCCATATAAAATTTGACTTGCAGTTTTAAGATTCACAAAAAAAGTGGGATGGGTTTGAGATTGTTTTCTAAAAACTACTTTAAAATATAAAAATCTTTTCATTTGTGTCTTAGAAACTATTTTAAAAAAAGGTACAATCCCTCTCATTGCAACTATTGTTTGAAGTCCCAAAGCTTTATTTTTGAAGTTTTGCTCCCTCTCCTATGAAAGGGAGGTATTTTTTAATTCTTTAAAGTGAAAGTTTGTTATGGTTTAACCCCAGCGTCATGGTTTGACACTGGCGCAATGCCAGCGCCCCCATGAAAATACACCTTCCTAAATAATTGCTGTGAGATGTGATCAGGAATAGAGCAGAGCAGGCCCAAGCTCAATAACAAAGAAAAAACTTTATTAAACTATTACTACTATAAAAACTACAAACATTAAATCCTGGATGAAGACCTTCCAAAACACCCCTCCTCCTCCCACCTAATTTCCAAACAAACCCATGATGAGACACCACCCAGGATCCTGATCAAGTTGCCACCCTTCAGATAATCAATACTCAGTCCATCAAGGGAGACAAGAGTCTCTCCTGTGCCACAGACACCCCAGGAAACACAATTGCCACCCATGTGTTTCCATGTCACACATGGCAACTGTCTGGAGAAAATCTGCCATGGTGACCACTCTCCTTTCCATGTCACAGTGCTCCTCACCACCGTGCATGGACAGTCTGCTCACAGGGCTCCTTTAAGGATGCTTTACCAAGGACCAAGAAAAACAACAGTTCAGCATCTCATCTCGGGACTACAGTCCCCTCCATTTCCCCCTGCGGCCAAGGGTCCAAGAACAGAGGTCTTCTTCTTCTTCTTTTCAGAAGACAGAGGGCCTCTCCACACCCTCTTCAACTCTCCTCTGTTCTCTCCATTCTTCTGTTGGTAGTCACTGAAACAGGTCTCTTGGCCCACCACCGCATCCCCCTAAGTGCAGCCTCTGTCAGGAGAATTTGGTTCAGTCTGTGGCTAACAAGAAAAGTCCAGCCACAAGCCACTCCATCATCTCCTTCCAACTCAAAAATTTCCTCTTCCATCATCTCGGATCCCAGACTGTCTCTCTTCTACTTCAAATCAAGGAGGAGTAATATTTTACAAAGCCTTCATTTCCCAGGAAAGGGTTAAAAGTTCAGACTCCCTGGATGGCTGATATCTCTGCCCAGCAGCCGATTCCCAAGGCCAAGGCTGGGCACCTTCCCCCCCTTCTTCTCCTCCATGCCGGCAAAGTTACAGGTGCCGTCCGGACTCTCTATCTCTTCCCTCTGGGAGTGGGGAGGACAAAGACATCTCCGCTTCTCTCCACCCTTCCGTCTACAGGAGCAGGCTCGGTTCCAGTCCTTCTACCCCTCGGCTCACCTCGACCAGGCCTCATGGCTTCCCCTCCCCCACCCAGCCCCATGGCTGGGCAGGGGAGGTCTGCACAGCACCTTGACCAGAACCAAAGAGAGCGAGCTCTTGGCAGTTCCTGCTTTTAACCCTCTGTGTTCTCAGAGGCGTATCCATACCTTCAGTGGTCACTTTAGGTGCCAATATCCAAACTTGACCACTGATTGGTTTGACCCAACTTCCTGAAAGAATTCACTTCCACGTCAAACCACGACACCCAGACAGCAATTAATCACATTTGCTCATTTCCCGCTGCCACCCTGATGTGGAGGAGAATTGGAAAGAAAAAGTGAACTTTATGGGTTAAATAAGAACAGCTCAGTAATTGAGACAAAATATAACCATCTACTACTAATAATTATCATAATAAAAAGGTGAGAAAGAGAGAAGTAAAACCCCAAAGGAACAAGTGATGCCCAAAACAGTTTCTTACCACCCCCAACTGATGTCCATCTCATTCCTGAGCAGTAATCAGCTCCTCCCAGCCAAATCCCTTATTTTTATACTGAGTGTGATGTTCTCTGGTGTGGAATGTCCCTTTGGTTAGTCCAGGTCATGTGTCCCAGCCATGAACCCTCCGAGTTTCTTGTGCACCTGCTCTGTGGTAGACATGAGCCACTGAAAAGTCCTTGACTTAGAGCAAGAGCTACTGAACAAAAACATTATGTTTAATAATCTTTGTGTTATCAGCATTAGTCTCATAATGAATCCAAAACAAAGCACTGTACCAGGTGTTTAAAAGAAAATGACCTCTACTCCAGCTGAAACCAGGACAAAGCTTTATGCAAGTATGTGTTTTACAGTATCTTTTAGTTAACCGCATATTTTGAAGAAGATATAAGTAACTATTTGGGACTAAAAAACTCAGCAAACATCTCATCTAAGTCAGCAAATCCATTTTCTTGCTGTTTCTGTTAATTTTGTCCCATTCTCTTTCTATCCAATTATCCAGTTATCTATCCAATACATATATCAACTGGCAGAATACCTAAAAGCTGAACTTTCATAGTGAAATGTTGCAAAAAATGAAGGTAATACTCAAAAAAACCCTTCAAAAATCAAAACAATTGCCTGCTTTGTATATCCTGGCAAAAAGCATAATCTGTTTTTTAATTCCTTATGACAGATTTCTACTTTCTGTTTTTGAAAATCATATTTTTCTTAGGCTATTTCTGGCTAGGGAAGAACTGGTACAGAACATGTACAAAAAAAAAAGCTAAAAAATGGAAAATGAAAAGGTTGCGGATTAAGGAAAGAAATAGCTGGCATAAAAAATAGGAGGCTTTTGGGCACACGAGATGTCAGTTCCTGCATCAGTCTGAAAAACGTGATAGTTATTTTTCTGGCAATGTAATTGGATTACACAGGAGAGAGAGCACATGTATCAGCAGAGACAGCAAAAAGTGTTGTTAGATGAGGTATCTTTCTTACTTGCATTGTGTCTAATCCCAGATTCTAATACATACTGTTTATGTGCTGCCAAATTTTGCTCCAACTTCACAGTCTCTTCTTCCTTTCACCTTCCCCATATTTCTTTATGATTTGTCACAGAGCAAAAGCTCTAGTGTGAGCACAGTATGGAACGTGGTAGGTGAGGGAGAAATACTGGACTGCAAAATGGCTCTGCAGAACTACAGAGACTTTAATTCTGTGGTAAGTTGCAACTCAACATCTCACTTAAAACTGAGTAAGACATGGTGAGATAATATTTTTAAACAGGCACTTGATGATTTCTCCCATTGTGTATTCTCTCATACTTTGAGTCTTCAATGCTTCAATATCAACTTAGAAAGTAGTATTTGGAAAAAAATTGTACTGTGAAAAGTTAAATTACATTTACTATTTAGAATGCTTATTTTAAAGTTGTTGTCTTAAATTTATATTTATTCTTAAATTGTATGATCATTTTGTAATCAATTAGAATGATGCAACACCCAAATGCTGAAATATACTGAAAAACCCCAAACATCTCCCTGATTCTCTGCCATTCAGACAAACAACAAATCGATTGTGTCTGGTATACTATACTCTGACAACCAGAGAATATTATAAAACTTCAACGTGTTAGCTCTTCTAATCATTACAGAAAGATGAACATTTAAACTTTCAAATTTCAAAAAGGTAAATTACGTGATAAGTATATATAAATGGGTGTGTTTAAATTGCTTTAGAATCAAGAAGAGGCTAACCTTGAACAATTTTAAATAAGCTGCTCAAATTTTTACCACTAGAAATATGACAATATGCTTGCATCAAGGCTCTTAAAGAAAAGCTTCAATATTTGTCTGAATTATCAATGTAAAAACACCCCATATAAATAAGAAAAATATTCCTGCCTTTATAACACTGAAAATTCTCTCTTTGGATGAACAATAGCAATAAAATGAATCTGATGCAAAACCAGAAAACATACTACCAAAAAAGTAATGTTAAAAATAGACACAATGAATGAGCTCAGCTTCTTTAAGTCATAGAACTGTAACTAATATGGGAGTAAATGGCTTGCTGTGTGTTTTTGTCATTTTCTTTCACATTTTTTTTATCTTTCACAAACATTTTCCTTACCATAGGTACCTGATGCTCCACCAGCTTATGACAAAGTTGCTGCAGATCAATCACCACCGCCTTATTCACCACAACATGACATTTGAAACCCTAAACATACTGATTCCATTTACTCATGTTCTCATTATTTCCTGTATATGCTTAACTTCCTTAAAGCTAAAATCATACAAAAGAAAATAACATGTTTTCATTAGCAGTTGCTGAAAACTATTCCTGCTTAATTTACAGAACTAGTCCTTGAAATGCCTTAATAAATCTAAATGTGCTTTTGTTTTAAGCTTTTCATTTCTTGCAGTCAGATTAATACATTATGGTCTGGTCATTTTGAATCCTTCATAGGTCTACATACATCTGTAATCACACACTATTCAGTATCAATCAGAGTAAAAAGTGTTGTTTGTTTTCAGCTTCCTCATTTAGTTTCCCTTTCTTTAAACAATAATAAAAGAAACTCCAAAACACCAAAACAACAACAACAACAACAGACACACACAAAAAAACCCCACCAAAAAACAAAACAAAAAAACCCCAAACATGTATTCCTTAGAACAGGACGTAAAATAATCTGTCACAAAATGAACCAAACCATTTGACTACATGTCCTCTTACAGACTGTTTTCCTCACCAGCAGTTTAAAAATCAACTTCCAAAAAGTGACTATGTTTTACAGCACATTTTTACCGCATATCACTTCTTCATATACCTGTAATGAATTAATTCCTTATAAAACATGATCAATCTAGGCAATCTAGGAGTTTCTGCTTGGAGTCCATACTATTTCATACTGCAAATGGATATAATGACATCATCTTTTGTTTCCTTGTGACAGTTGTGAGACAGCAAAAGAACTTTGTAAATATAAAGACTTACATGCCATTTCTTTCTAATATGATGAAACTATATAAGAAAATGTACAAAAACCATGTTTCTTGAAGAATACAGAAGATAGCAGACTCCTAGATGTTAATTTTCCCAGCTTGCCAGAACACTAGCAGTAATAAAAAAAAAAGGATTTTGATATGCATGAACTGGCTACATAAATTTGATAAGTTACTGTTTACTCAGGCTTTTTGTTATTGCTTGCTTGCCAGATTATTACTTAAGATTATCTGCAGATCAATAAATTTATACACAAGACCCGATAACTCACAGCAGGAGGCAGCTAGAATGGTACAGCATTCATTAAAATCAAAAGTAGCTACAGAAGAAAACTGATTTCATAAAGCAATTATTAACGGCTATTAATAAAGGATCTAATTCTTTGTCATCAAATACGTAAATACAAACATATTAAAACAAAAGAAGTTTTCAACACAAGGCACAGTTACTTGCCTAACATAACTGATAAATAATAAAGCCAGATTTTTTGAAATGTTTCTTCTGTAATAAAATTGTTTATATAGATTAGTAAAATGTTTATATAGATTAGTAACATTGTTGGAAGGTACTAAATATCAGTAATTGCTGTGAAAGGTTATAATCCATTCATATGTTTTTATAAATTTAGTTGATATATTTATTTAGAAACTTAGAGATGTATTTTTGTATTTTAAACTAAAAAGATGTCTTACCTTTGTCATTTCCAATATCCACCTGTCACGAAAAACCGTGGAATTATTTAGCAACAGGAAGAAGAATACACAGGAAAACATAAAAAATGCCATCTTATAGCTAGTAAGCACTAGAGAGGTAGAACACAATGGCTGACTAATTTTCTTCCAGGACTGGTAAGCTAAAGCTTGGGGCTGATATCTTTCTCTGCATTTCTCTACTGTAGGGCAGCATCCTTTCAAAAGGCTTTAGTACTATATTGGAATAGAACGGATATATGCAGTCTTAGAGAACCTCAAATTTTCTCATGTCTGAGAAAAAAAATCAATTAAAAAATTAAAAGAGATCATTTACTATGAAGAAGTGCTTAGAGTTCAAAAAGCTTTACTTGATTGCACATATTTTTAGTAGTGACAGAATTAAATACATTACCAGATGTTGCAAAAGCTCATGAGGAAGTTAACACTGATGAAGTAGAAATATTAATTTCTTCATGGGACTACATAAGGCAAAATTGCTAAAACTCTGCAGCAGCCAGAACTGGAACAATTAACCTTTGAGCTGAATTACAGATACTTAAAGGATAGATAAGCCCTCCTGGAAACCTACCCTTAGTTTTCAGAAAGTCGTCTCCTTTTTTCTCCTGGTGAAAGTAGTATTTTTGCTTTATAGACACAGACAGTGGTCTCAGATTTAAGTGCATTAAAATAAGAGCATGAAATAGAGCTTCACAGAGGACTCAAATAGTTGTACATTTCATCACTCATGCTGAAGCCATTCTAAATTCCATTTTTCAAATCTGGCTCTATACCCAGTGAGGGTACATGGCAAAGTCTGGCTGCCGATTCATTAAAACAGAGAAACACTGATACAACACAGGTCAGACCTTGAAAACAAGAGACATGTAATTGCCAAAGTTGCATGATGCAAGAACTGGTACTTTCTGTATTGCACTCCATAACACTGCACTTACCAAAGACTAGTTTAAACATTCCAGGACATCTGCGCCTTTAAAAAGAAATGCACAGAAATGTTTTAATTACCATACATGGAGAACGTGGTATAGGGTGTTCAACCTTCCTGGAAAATCTTTAAGATTAGACTGTTATATGACCCCAGCAACTGGTCACCAATATTTAGATTCATAATTTCTTTAGTTTGGTCATGAATATAATAGAGAGGATGTAAAAGTCAAAGATCTTCTGCCCCTCTGGTTTTTACCCTCTTTGCAATCAGGCTGCTATCAGATGCCTTGTATTACAACTATAATTTTGAATAAACATATTTGTGCTTAATTTTCTTCCATCAAAAAAAGCTAATGAAGTAATTCATTGGCAATTTGAGTTTTTCCCCAGGATGCTGACAAAGAGGTGGCTGGTCATAGCTGGAGAATGACGCTCTGCTTGCTGCTTATCAGCATCATCAGAGCAGCAGACACATTGTTATTACAGCTTATCTGAACAAGAGGACCTTAAGAACTTCTCCATAGCTATGCATGGAATCCTTATGTAGATGCAACAAATACTTTAAAAACAGACCCCTTACTAACATAGTGTGTTTTGGTCAGATTGGTAAATTAGAATGGCAATAGCAGTTACACTGTGTTTGGATTCTTGGTATGATGCTGTTGCAGCATCTACTTTCTAATGCAGTTACAAGCCTTAATGTAGCCTTCAAAGCTATTGAACAAAGGTAAAATGCAGCAGGTCTTGATGAGTTCAATCCTCCTGGCATACTGCACCAGGCAGCAAAACACCCTCTTGAGGAAAGAGCCAAAGGGTACAACCTATACATGTCAGAAAGTTATCTTAAAAGAAAGTGCCACAAACCTTCTATAGGAAGTGCTTGCTTTTTTAGAGTCTCACTAGTCTAGTGTAAATGACTGGCATTTGGAGCTGGTTGCTGGGAGAATCCAGTGACATTCACCTCAGCAATGTCCTTTGGCTTAACCTGCTACAGCTGGGGATGTACGTATATTATCTTGGCCCTAAGAACTCTATTAGTATTAGCCAAATTGCTTGTAATTTTTCAGTGATATACTTTGATTCATTTTTATGTCTAATATTGGTAGAATATCCATTACTTTGTTGGTGTTATGTCCATGTACTCATATGACATAAGAGTACATTTTTTGCCTTTAAAAGCAAACTTCACTTCTTACATAAAGGAAAAGGTTAATGAATTTCTTTGTCTTTGGAGAAGTAGCATGTATGCACTTGTACTTTTCTGTTGACTATGTATTAAACTGTGCAACAAGGCTGAAAGGTTGTTGTGTGTTCATGCCGTTTCATTAAACATATTTTACTACCCATTAGAGCTGAAAAGTGCTTGAAAATTTCCAGTGTTGTGTTTTGGACACAGAACTGCACTGAACTTTACATGCAGTAATAAAGATAAACTAGCAGCATACAATATTTAAAAAGCTATCTACCAGTATTATCTAAACATCCCATATATGCTGCCAGCTAAAATCCAGCACTTGTGCACTTTTTGGAATTGACTCTCCATGTTTTGCAGCCTTAGAGAACCTCAAATTTTTACATTACTGCTTTTACGCAAAAAAGTCTTTGACTCAAAGGCAGCAGCCTTAGATTTCTAATGAACAAAATGAACAATTGCTTCCCTTGCTGCCAAAATCTAGCTCTTCTAGATGTTTTGTCCACGTAGATTTTACTCTTGTGCCAATATAAAAGACTACATTTTTGGGGGTGGTGGTGTTCCTAACTGCCTTGTACTCACAGCAGTATGAATAAGAAAGGCTCATCCATCTTATCCTCATCCACCATGAACCATCTCACAAATCCCATTGGATCACATCACTCATACTGGACCAGATTGCCCAGAGAGGTTGTGGAGTCTCCCTTACTGTAAATATTCAAGAACCGTCTGGAGCAATCCTGTGCAATGTGCTCTCGGATGATCCTGCTTGAGCAGGGAGATTGGATCAGGTGACCTGCTGTGGTCCTTTACAACCTGACTCATTCTCTGCTTCTGCTTCTGTGATTCCATGACATTTATTCATCAAAAAAAGAACCAGAGATTTCTGGCCCCTATTTAACTACAGAAAAAGGGGAAGAATGTATAATCCACTGTGACAACACTATTGACATTAAATGTCACAGTTACTGCCTCCTCTTGTTTCCCCAGAAAGCTCTTCTCATGGGATAGTTGCAAACTCCAGTCTTGATGGATTCACATGGGTGAAAATCTGAACAATGCTTAAGCAGCACATGTGCTTGCACATTTCCAAAACGTTTTAGTATATCCGCAATTAGATGTTTGGACCACATGCTTTATTTGCTCCTTTCCCAAGAGATACATCATATGAGTTAAAATTAATACAAAAAAAAGAGTGATGGCCTAATATAAATACTTCAATCTTTCAATACTAATTTTGTAAAGTCTTTTCAACTCCACTAGCTTCCATCTCTGGATGGGAGAAACAGAATTCTCTGCTGCACATTTGCTATGTTCTCTGCATGCACAGAAAATCAGCCTTCCTTCTTCACAGTTCTTTCTTTTTTCACTTACCTTACCATCATGTTGTAGTTATAAGGGAAAAGATCTGACTCATTTTTTGTTGAAAATAATTTTCTTAAGAAAAAGGTGTCATCTTCCAAATTCTATCAATTTGTCTTTTCCCACTCACCTTGGAAAAAGTAATTGATTTCTATTTCTCCATAGCACCATGTACACCTAAAGTAACTCATTGTGCCTGACACTCTGGAGCAAAAAAATGGCCCTTTTTCACATTGTTCAATGCTAGATTTGATTCTGCAGTGGTTTACAGGAGGAATTTTAGGACTGTCATCTGGAATCCATAAAAAAGAGAAACCTTAGAACTGCTTCAGAATTTGCATTAAAACAAAAAAATCATATTGTAAGTGTAAATATTCCCTGACATTAATATCCTGCAGAGAAATCCTTGCAAGGATTAAAAGGTGTCAGGTGTTTATCTTGTTATAAATTACTCCTATTTCTCTATCTCCAGGAAATTCAACCTGAACATTTTTGGTATCAACACAGATTTAAGAAGTGCGTCTTTCTTACACTCATAATTCCCAGGATTTGCAGCCCACATGATCTTCACTTCCTGGATTTTGGCAGCAATAACAATTTCAGTCAACTCCTCATTCAAACCTCCTGCCATTTAACAGGATTCATGCACCTCTCCTACTACTTCCCATAACGGTGAACCAGTTTTATGCTTTTACATCCCTGTTTTTGCTGTTCTGCTTCTCTGACTTATTGCTCACGTTTTTCCAATACCTGATTCTTTGGCTGAAAAATCTGCCCTTTCATGTCACAGACAAGCTCAGGCTGAGGTCACACAATTTTCCTGGAATTATTGTTGGAGTCTGTGTACACATACTGGGAAAATTAACTCATACTTGATCTATTTCTTAATTCTTTCCACTAAGTCCAAGTTGCAGCTAATATAAGGACAGGTGTGCTGCAGTAGCCACATCACTTGCATTTCATGTGCCTAAGTAAGAAATTCACTTTCAGACATGGGCTCTCTTTTAAAAAACGTATTGGTTTTCCATCAATTACTTAGGCCATGGAGGAGGCAAATACTTCAGACAGGCCTCTCCCACTTTTTCTTCTTCTGTGATCCCATTGCAAAAAGCACTCTACTGGGAAGAACAATATTTTGAAGGCATAACATAGTGGAACTGTAGAATACTGTCCAGACAAGCCTCAAACAAACTACTGTAATTTTAGTATTGGTGTGTTGCTAATATGAATTGTCAATGTTCTTTAAAAATAGATGCATGCAATTCCTCCTTCCCAGCATAAAAATGTATTATAATACTAAAAATACCAGTTTTTTATATTGTGTAAATGGAATTCATCATGATACTACTCTTCCTTTATTATAATGAAGACACCCTGTGACTACATAGTAATACCCAGTGACTAATTCCTCTGTTATTCAATTTCACTGCTGCATGTGATTTAAAAAAGAATGAGCAATGATTCTATAAATAACAGCATGTTATGAGGGCAGATCTCAATGCATATGCTGGTACCGGACGGCAACGACCTATTGACAGCCAAAATAGTCTGATTTTATACATATTTATTCATTGTGTATTTATACTTGAGATGAAATCAACATGAACAATTAATTAAATAAGTATATTGTCTTCTTTTTATGACATCGGCATTGAAAAGCAAAGTTCTAAGGCCTGAAGACAATCACAAAAATCACAGTTGTTTCTTTTCTTACTTGCCTTTGCTATTTAATTTTTATAAATGCTATTTGTCAATGCATCTGACATTCTTGAAAATAATTACATTTTTCAAATATTTTCTTCATTGTAAAAAGTGAGAATCGGGGAAGATAAAACAAGTAATCTAGGTGTCTAACCTTTAGTTATGGATGGGATGCTGGAAGGAGTCAGGAGACCAAGTCTTCTATTCCCAGTTTCTCCATGTTGCTATGAGAACTCAGAACTTCATTGTCTTCATCTGCAAAAGGTCGTAAATCATATTTATGCATATTTTAATAGACCTCCTGTGTAACAAACAATTTCAAGAAATATTATAAGCAAAAAATTACATTTTCTTTGCATTACCTTTGAATACCATTTTCATTTAATGTGCTTAGTTCAGGTGAGATTGTAATAAAAGATACTATAAGATTACCATATTTCTGAAGAACTTCTGGACCAGTCACATGTGAAACAATGAACTATCCTGGTTTCCTAGTTTACTCAAGACATTCAGGTGTGATTACTGACTAGACAATTCCATATTTTGAGAAAGTAGGAAAATAGATCAAAGTTTATCAAGATTTTTAAGTTTACTTTTATGCCACCGTAGTTTCAAGGAAAAAAATTTAATATAACATTGCTCTGTGTCACATTTACAAAGTGGCTTCTTCAAGAACTAAAAAAATCCTCATCTGGATGCCCATATGTATAAAATGACCATATACAGATTTTATCTTGTATCCTATGCACAAAAAAATGAGATTTAAAGAACATCATGTTGAAAATTATTACAACAGTTTGTCCTTTTACATCTTCAAGAGACATAAACCAAGCAAAAAAATAGGATCAGAGAATGCCAGACTTGCAGTGGTTTCAATAACTTGTTTTAAAAGTCATGTCTTTACAGCTAAAATATTCTGCAAGTGGTATAGATTTATTGATGAATTTGACACTGATGTGAAGTTGGTTTGCAATTGATATTTCTATGAAAAAGTTAGTACAAGGCTAAATAATAGTCAGAAACCAAGCCACAAACACTGAAATAATTATTATAAAAGAAAAATCATCAACACACAGCTGAATAGTTCATAGGACCTTTAGAACACGCACTCTTCTGATACCACATTCCAAGGATATAGTAAAATTGAAAAGGTATACACAGGAATGACAGCAACTGATTACTTCCACAAAAGAAATAATTGAATTCACAATTTCTCTTTATTCTAGAAAAGAGACAACCAACATGGCAAAGGTCTACATAGGCCATATGGAAAAATAGCAAAGAGCAAAGGTTTATTGTATCTTACAACATAAATACAATTTGCATCAAATGAAACTAGCAGGTGCCAGGTTTAAAAACCAAAAAGGAGCTTTATTTACAAACTCTTTATCACTGGATGCTGTGAATGGTAATAGTCTTTTTACATACTTCCATGAATTCTTGAAAGGATTGGTGTATTTCATCACGAGAAATACACTGAAAGCTATTAAATAAAAAAAATCACAGCTCTGTGTGGAACACTCTGGCTCACAGATGAGTGGATACTAAGATTATTAGTTTTTGTGCTCTTTTGGAATGCTACTGTTGAGTGCTTCAAGAGACTAGGTAATGCTGGGATTGATAGCCATCATAATAGGACAGAGGGATCTTAAGTCTGATGCAGCATTATTAATCTTATTTTCCTTATTATTTTGAGTCAGTGAACGCATTTGAGGTGCAGCTTACAAAGAGCTGTCTACATGAGTTTAGTTTTTGTAAGCATCTCTGGCCATGCTATTCAAAGGAAACAGTCCTTAAACATAAGAAACATTTATGCTTCAATAAAAATTATTAATTTACTTTAAAATTAATTTGGGCTACTAAAGTTCTGCACTACCACAAAGTATAAGCAAAACCAACAATGAACCACAGACACTGTGGCAGCTATGGATGCCCTACAAATGCTAGCTTTTAGTAATTTTCTGACCTACTCCCATGAGACATACTAGCTTCTCTTCACTCACTTACCAGGAGAATTTTTGCTTCCCTTTTCACATTAAACCCTTTGCCATGTCACACAGTGAAATCAGCACAGATTTGAATGACTTGGCAGAAACACTTAGTTTGAACAGGTATTCTATGCCCCCTAAGACTTGTCAAATATAATTGCTTCTAGGGTGGCAGAATCCCTATGAGAAAATGGCAGCACACACATGGGGGTTTGAACAATGAAGCAATATCAATGCAGTTTTCTACTTATAGCAAAGCAAAACTATTGTGCAGAACATGTCCATTCAGGTAAATAATAAAAGGATGTCATTCAGAATATTCAAAGTCACTAGTAAACCTAGAATTTTGCATTTAATACAGTGTATGAATACTTGTATACAATATCAGAGGGTGTCCAAAAGCAAGGCATTTTACAAACTCTGAAATGTTGAACGTGTTTTCTTAAAAGGCTGATTTATATATCTATGTTTATGTGTTTCATTAAATGTCTTTTTAATTTCAAGTCAAGACGAAGGCAGTTCTGCTTTTTCATTGTGTCTGTGAATATAATCTACTTTTTTACATTTCTTTTTCTGCTACTGTTAGCACTATTCATTTGGTAGAGTGCAAAAGGTACATAGCAAATTGTCAATGGGTATTTAGGTTCATTTGAAAAAAAGCCTTATCTCTGACTGACATTCATACTATCGGAGAAGAGTATTGAGAATAGAAATTTTATTCACAAAAATTACTAAAATTTGGTTTTACATAATGAATGTTGCAAGCCCATTACATAGTAATCTCAAGTCTTTCTCCAGTAGGATTTGGAATGTGAACATATGACTGAGAATGAAAATCCATGAAAACTGTAATCAAACTAACAAATCTATTCTTGTTGTAAAGCTTATGTCTGCCAAATGATAAAATATTTATGAAAATCATAAAATATTGCCATATTAATTCAGAAATTATCTTGGAAATCATTCAAGCAAGTTACGTGAGTCCTGAGTTCCTAAATTCAGCTTTTCTAACTTTTCTCTTTATTAGAATTATAGCATAAATCCTTCTATTACATTAGCATACAGAAAAATGCCATGCAAGAATTTTTTCTCCATCAAGAACAAATTCAATACTAGAACCTAGTCTTGAGCTTTCCAAACAATGTAGACAATTCACTCTACAGTAAACATAAATTAGAAAAAAGGAAAAAACAATCATTTCAAGAAAAGAGAAAAATCCAAAACAGCACGTCCCAAGTTTCAACCAGTGAAATGGAAATAAAATGAGTTGCTGGTACATATAGGTTTTGGGTATGTAAAATGTCCATGAAGAAACTGCCATTCTCTGCCATCTCCCTCTGTTGGAAAAGTCACCTGCAGCATTCAACTGTAAAATGCAGTCAGACTTAAAAATCCTTAGTACTGTAAACTCTACAAGGCCATGCAGACACCCTTAGTACCAGGTGTCTTCAAAATAAATTACAAAACACCTTCCATGAGAAGTAGGAACATCGCAGCAGGTAGCTTTTTCTTAACTTAAAAAAACCTTCTTGCATTCCAAAACTGACAGCTTCCATCCTTCCCAGCCCTGAGATAAGATGGAGATTTCTGATCCAGAAAGATGCAATTTCCCAATGAAATTCTTTTAATTAGTGCAAAAGGAAAGGTCCCTATGGAAGGCACAAGCCTCTCTTCCCCCAGTTTCCCAGAACTTCAGCTAAATAACTATCAGGTTACTTTTCATAGCAATTTAAAGGGCAGCTGACAGAGGCAGTAAGATGTGGTCCTGTTCTTCAACTCAACATCTGAACTGGAAAACTGTGTACAGCAAAAGGGGTAGGGAAGTAGAAAATTCAACAGTATGAAAGCAAAGGTTTAAGCTTCATTTTTATGAAGTTCTGTCTATGAACACTGCTAAATACAGATATGTAAGCTTTTATCCCCTTTGTCATAGCTATTTAAAAGGCAACGATCATTCATAAGCTCTTCTGAAATCCTCTCTTCTAGTTTCTAAAAAAAACCCAAACCAACAAACTCCACAAAAAATCCAACACATACTAAGACAACAATTCTAAAATCACCATCTTCCATAAGATAAGATGGGCACCCTTTCTCTATATGCAAAATCACAAAAGATAAAAAACTTATCTCCATGAGCACTGCAGGTGGCAGCTGTGAACTCAGCAGATCTGCAGAAAATAACCCAAAAGTTTTATGAGATCAAATGCTGAAACTAAGCCAATAAATACCGAATACACTGTATAAAAATGGAAGGTTTATGCAATATTTAAATTATCCCCATTCAAAGTATTAATAAAGCTTCTTTTAATCTTGTATGATGTTTTAGCACTCTCCTTCCAGATAGACCACTTATAAGCTAAACCAAACACACAAAGCTAAAAAGCATGACAGTGAAAAAAATGGGTAGTTGTTATGACTAGATTGAAGATTAGTGAGTGACCGTGTTACAGTTACCAGATAATGTGGAAATACATACAAGGCTGTAAAACAGAGAACAATGAATTGTTCAACAGATCTTTGAGCTTTAAGACAAAGCATGGCAGTCCTTAAGAGCAATCAGTGTGACTTAGACTGGTGTCTAGGAAGCCATTTGTAGCCTTACCATTTCACTGGAGTTATTTAGGCAACATAATCAAACTGTTAAGAATGGATGAAGTATGGGTTATCCTGCCCTATATCATGAGGAACAATAAGAAGGCCTTCCTTCCAAATCCGGTCACATCACGTGAAATGTAAAATCAGAGAAGAACAGAAGAGATTAAATAATTTCATTCTACCATACACCAAAAGAAAGATATATATCTATGTATGTATGTATTCTCCCATGGTGTAACAGATACACATATTTTTAACTACTGCCAACACAAAGCAGTACAGAAACTTGATTTATTACATGCAGATTCTTCTGCATTGTTGCTGAACAGTACACTGGTTCGAAGTTCCTAAAATACTTTAAAAACTATACTTTATGTAAACAAAATGTAAATAAGACAGCACAGTTCTTTGTACATATTATTTAGTACACGTTTTTAGGAGTTCAGGAATATGTACAATTCTGTACTGTAGATTGCATTTTTACAATGCTTTTTTTTTTTTTTTTTAAGAAACAAGTCAAAAATAAATTTGACAAAAAAAGGAGATATATACTGTCATTAACACTGGCACACAGTCCATAGTGTAAGATGGAACATGTGCAAAAGGTGAGATTTCTCCAAACTGTTAAATGAATTAATTGGTCATCTCTGAGCCTTTTACTAGAGAACTTTCTGAAAACTTCTGACAAACTAAAATTTTTCTTTCTCCACATCCCCACAGGTAAGAACTGTAACCTTGTTACTATTGAGTAAATCAATTGTTTAAAACATTGTAAGAAATTATTCAATAGTTAACAGCTTCAAAAGTTTGAAGAATGCCCCAGAAATTCTAAGTGGCTCATTTACAGTAAATTCAGGGTGCAGCTTTGTCAGGTTTATCAAGGCAAGATGACTGAGATGCAGGGAAGACCGCGGTAGCATTTCTGCTTGTGGAACTAACAACAGGAAGCAGTGATGAAGACAGGGAAGGAACATTTGGTGCTGAAGTATTTAGAGCATTCAGTATGGCTCCCTCTGGACTGACCAACAGTTTTTTGATAGAACCATCTAGCTGAAACACTGATGTGTTGCTTGGTAAATGAGAATTCGGAGGATGAACAGCAGAAACAGAAGATGTAGCTACATTAATGGGAGACTTTGTCACTGAAGATACAGACAGAGTTACTGCAGACAGTGGAGTACATGAGCTAGCTGGAGTACTAAATATCTGGGGTGTTGCATGTACGATGGGTAAAGCATCTGCAGCTCCAAAAGAGTTCACAATTTTTGTAGAGCTTTTCAAAGGATGTTTTGGTATTTGCCAACTTAATGAATGACTTGTTGCTAGGATGATTTTTGAGGTTATTGGATTAACAGTTGGTACACCTTGAGGCTCTTGACCATGGTTAATTGTTAAAGGAGTCTGTTTTGTATTACAGGAGAGAAGAAGAACATGGCTTCCAGCTCCGAGGCCTTGTAGTGGAACAACAAAACGAGTACCATTAATCATTATCTGAGTTCCAGGTGCCAAAGGCATACAAGTGTTAATGACTATTTTCTGTTGAGTGGAAGGTTCATTCAACAGAATTCCTCCTGTTTTGCTTGTAACAGGGGGCGAAGCTTCAGACATCTGAACGGCAGAAGCACAAGCATAATCATGACTTTGTTTCTCTGTACTGGGAGGCACTGGCTGGCATTGTAGGGTGGAAAGACTGGGAAAACTAATTACTTCACCTGTATTTGGTGATGGAGGGGGCAACACACTCTGAGGTTTGTGAATACCTGCATGACTTGACACAGCAGCTGAAATTCCTGATGACTGAAACTGAACCAGTGTGGGCAACTGTCTTTTTGGTACTGGAAGAGGAGCTGGAACTGCTGCCAACTGAGGAACTGTATGTAATACCTTGTGTGGGGCGGCTGCAGGTCCAGGCAAGCTAATGACTGGAAATTGCAGAGCAGATGCTAAGTTTTGCGGAGATACTGTTGGCTGTGTGGAAATCAGCACAGATGAAGCAAGATGTCCTGTCTTCACAGTTGATATACCCACAGTATTTCCAATATTTGATGTACAAAGTCGATTACCCAGAACTGGCCTTATTCTTGAGGGATCATTGCTACCAATCAAGACAGTAGGCTGTGCCCCAGAGGAAGTTCCACTTGATGTTACTGAAACAGATTGTACTTGTGCATTTGCTTTTGTCATTGTAAAGGCATTTTCAGCTTTTGTTGCAACACATACAGATTCATTAGCTGACACAGCAAAACTTGGAACAGGGACCACAGTACTACTTGTCAAGGATGGGGCCAAGGCCATCCTCTTCTTGTCTTCTTTAGAAAAGCTAGAGTGCAATATATTAACTGGTACAGCCTCCTGTGCACTGCCTTTAGTATTTACAATGGTCTGACCTATATTTAGTCCAATTTTCACATCTTTTACTTGAGCAATAGTTGGTGAGTTTATTTTTATTGGTGCTCCTACTGCAGATGGGATCAAAACCAACTGTGGTTGCTCTGTGGCATTAACAAAGGTTTTGGTTAAGGAAGAAGGAAGGTTCTGTTTCAGTGACTCTGCAATGAGATTGGTGGTTGATGGGCCATTGGCAATTTGTGTGTTAATGAAAACCAGCTTCTGAGCATTAACAGCAGTGGATGCTGGACAGGGTATAATATTGACCCCTGATGCCCCAGAGGGAGATAAAATTGGTGGATTTGTGATTAATGTAAATTTCTGGACTGGAGTACCACTGGTTAACTCTCCATTTGTTGCAGAATTTGACTCAGATTGTGTAACAGATTTTGTTTTCACTTTAGTATCCCCTTGATGCTGCACTGAAGAATTTGGAGTTTTGACAACATTACTTTGTCCAATGCTAGTCATACTAACAAGGCTGTTTGGAGCTGCTGACACCAAATTTCTAGCTAATGGAATGGAGGATAAAGAAGACACATGGCAGGAGTCCTCTCTTACTCGACATGAAGAGTCCCAAACAGCTGGCTGCTGTAGTGTGAATTTGGTATTCTTCTCCATTGCCTGGTTAAAATCAGCAGGGAAAGCTGGAATGTTAACAAAAGAAGTTGTTGAGGGGGCAAATACAGAAGGAGATGATTGTCCAATATGTGGGAGACCAGACGTGGCTGTTGTTACAAACGGAAGACTAGAACATGATACTGCTGTAGTTTTTGACACAAGAAAGGCCTGAAGTTGAGATGCGTAAGTGAAAACTGAACCAGGACATAAACTACTAGGTGAAATGTGGTCTGGGTTTGTTTGAAGTTTAACAATTCCAGTGTTTCCACCTCGTGTTGTGACCAGGATAGATTGTGATTCTCTTACACACACCGTCTTTAGCTCTTGCTTAGTTTCAAAGGAGTCAGTTTGCTGCTGTGATGCTAGACCGTGAGAGGCAGAATCAATACTTGTAGATGAACTTAATGCTGTTGCTGGTGTCAAGGATTGGCTAGCTGTGGAAAGAGTAGGTGAAGCCAAAGACATAGGCAATGTAGCAGTCAAAAATGTAGTCTTGAATTTGTCACTTTCACTTTGGCTTACCTTAAGTATTGATGATAAGTTATCTGCTGAATTTACATTAGACGATGGTTGTGTAGTGTTCATGGGACCAGTCACTTGTGACAAGTGGGTAGTATTCTTGCTAAAAACTGTAGTGGGTGACTGAGTGGCATTTGCAGGGCTTGTCACCAGAACAGGTGTTAAAGAAACACTGATGTTTGGCATTTTTGGTAAAGATGTACAGTGCATCTCAAATGATTTTTGTTGTAGTGACTGAATATCCTTGGACACAATTTTTTCTTCCTTCTGTTGAAGAAAATTCTTAGGTAAAATAAGAACTTGTTGCCTGACTTTTTCTCCATTTTTAGGGTCAATCATAGCTTGCATTTGAATTTTCATTGAGCTGGTGGGAACGTCTATTGGTACACAGTGTCCATTTGGCATTTTGTATACCATTTGTAAAGGAGTCTTTGAACTGGCCTGGCAGGGCAATGCTGGTTTGATCAGTGATGATTCCAAAGCTGGTAAAACTGACTTTTCAGAAGTAGAGACGTTCATGCCTGCAGGAGGCAACAGTTGATTTGTTAAGGTCACTTTGTTCCCAGCATTCTTGGCAAGCAAGGCCTGGATGGGTTTGGTCCCTTTCAGAAAGTTTGACACTGATGTTGCAGGATCTGTCAGGGAAAGCAACTCCAGAGTTGACCCTTCAAATTGTTTCAGCTCAGTCAAGCACCTATCCAACTGCAGGCTACTTTCTGAACTCTGGATCACAGCCTCATTCGTGCTCAGTTTAGCTTTCTTCCTTGGTGAAAGCTCATTAGTGCTTTGATCCAGACAACTACTTTGCTTGAACTGTCGTTTAATGCATTTAGGCAGTGTCTTCTGTATCTCTTTAGAAGCTGATTCTTTTTTCAGAATTCTGTTTTTTCCTGCAGGTAAATTCATCTCTAATAGCTTCATTTCATCTGCAAGGATATTAAAACAGAAACTGTGTTTTACATGTTTGCAACTGATATCCCTAAAAAACAGTTTTACAGTGTCTTGCAAAAGGCAATACACTAGTTTGCAAGAGTGAAGTTATGTGGAAGGAAATGTCTAATTTTTTAAAGGCATGTGTTCAAGGACCTTTGCTATACAAAAAGGGGGTAATAAGGAAAGGAGGAAGCAATAAACAAGAACATACATAGACTGAAACCTGACCAGCAATGGGAGACAGTGAGAAAAACCAAACCTGGTCAGTTGGATTAATTGATAACAGTATGTGAAAGCATGAAAATGTATATTCCAGCAAGGTTATCTTGAGGGGGAAAAGGGAAAAGCCAGGAAAGAATATACAGATAGACAGATCCAACCAAACAAAAATGAAGAATATGTCAAGAAACAACTTCGCCAATCACACCAATTGATGGGCTATCAGGAAACTGCAGAGGCCTCTTGCAAGAAGGTAACTTTTTGTACCTAATATGATTGTAAACCAGGGGATATCCTGGAGATGGAGCCAGGAGGGGTAAGGGAATTGGTACAGCTATGCAACCCATGAAGCAATGTGTAGAGGTAAGGGAGCTGTAAGGACAGCTGTAAGAGGTTACAGCCTGTGGGCCTAGTGCCAGCTGCTGGGGGGTGCATGTCTGTATCCTCCCCAAATCCAGTGAGTGTGTATTCACTGATCAACTTCAAGCTAGACTAGCTGGTGAGCAGAAGAGCCTGGGGGTCTGGGCTGGCCTAACAGGACGGACTTGTGAGTGTGGGATGCCTGTACGACAAAGATGTGAATGCCATGTTTCATACTGAGCATCAAGCTGGACTAGCCAATGAGCAGGGGATGCATGAAGTGGTAAGAGGGCTGAAGATGCATGTAAGGAAGGCCAGGTGAATAGAAGGGCCATGCATTGAGGTTTTGATTGCATGGGGTTGCAGGGGGCCCTCTCTAAGGAGAGAGGCCAGGAACTGCTTTGTGCCAGACACAGCTGGCTCCAAAACAAATCCACTGTAGGACACGGCTGAGCCTGTCAGCCAAGCTGGTGATGTCTCATGGATAATGCTTTGCAGAAGCATGTGACAGAGTGGACAGAGGAAAAAACCTAGAAACACAATTCTGTAGACACCAAGGTCAGCAGAGAAGGAGGGGTAAGAGGTGAGCCAGGCACTGGAATGGAATGGATTCCCCTGCAACCCAGTAAGACCCCTGATCAAGCAGGTTTATCTGCTCCCAGGGAGGACCATGCTGGAACAGGTATGTACATTGCATATGCTTGAGGACCCCATTCTACTGCAGGTAAGTTGAACGCCTTGAAGGAAGTTGCAGCCCATGAAGAGCCCACCCTGGAGCAGGTTCCTGACAGGAACTGTGGCATATGGGAGATCCACACTAGTACAGTCTTATGCTGAAAAACTCCAGTATGGAGAGGACACACAATGGTGCAGTTTGTGTAGCACTGAATTCCATAGGGGGGACCTCACACTGGAGCAGGGATGAATAAGGAGCAGAAGGGACTAACTGTTACAAACTGACCTCAATCCTGAGATTCAATCCTTCCTATGATATTTGACAAGGGAGGAGGTGGAAGAATTGGGAATGAAGATAAGCCTTGGAAGAAGGTGGATATGTGAAAGGGAGGGGTTTGGGTTTTGTATTTCTCACCATTCTACTCTATTCTTAAATGACAACAAATTAAATTAATTCTCCTTAAGTGAGTCTATTTTGACTGTGACAGTAACTGGTGAGTGATCTCCCTTGCCTGTGTCTTGACCGTTAATCTTTTCCATATTGTGTTCTCTCCCTAGCCTCTTAAGGAAGGGGAGGTGACAGTGGTAGGGCAAGCATATGGCAGCTGGTCAAGGTCAACCCACCATAAAAGTAAATTCCACACAGATCTACTGTGTTATCACAGAAATAGTTAAGCATAAAAATTGGCGAACACTTCCATAAAGCAGAATTTTCATCTTAGTCATGTTTGCCCTCTTCAAATCTCTATCTGACAGATATGCACCACAAGCCATTTTCATATTATCAGTGGTAGAGTTAAGGTAAAAAGTAGGACTCAAGCTCACATAGAAAAATTAGGTTCCCAAATAAACTCATTTCAGCTCCTGAATCAAGTTCAAGCTACTGAATTCCAGTAAATGCTTACCATTGTCTGAGTGATCTTTTTTGGGAACTTCTATATGTTCTGTAGACTCTGATGATTTACTGCATACTACTACAAAAGATTCTTTGCCAGAATCAACTTCACTTTCATCATTACTCCACAATTCTCTGGTAAATTTATCATGGTCTGGATGTCTTTTAAAGTCATCATAGTCCTTCTTCAATCTAGACCTTAAAAATAACAAAACTAACTTTACTAAAAAAAACCACACTTTTGAACAATAATTTTATTTGTATGTTCTGCCAAACAAAAAGTTGGTATAGATTTAATTGCCTGTGCCCTTCAGATAATTACAGTGTAGCCCTGTCTGCAAGTCTCTAAAACCAAAAAATGTGAAATGATAGCAATGTCCCTTTACCAAACATTACCAAAACTGAATTCTATTTCATGAAGTCCTCTAACAATAGCAAAAAGACTGAGTCAAATGACCATCACCATTTTACTCCATCCATATTCCTTTCCCTCCTTCATCCTTCATGTGACAAATATACCTGTATGGACTTGAGTATTAACTGTAAAATGTCTACTTCTTACTTTGAAGGCAACCCCAAGAAGAGAATCAAGTCAATCTTGTTTTTCTTAAACACATCATGCCTCTGGCTCAGCTATGAGACTGTAATGTAACTTTCTCCTTAAGAACACTTTCTTATCCCTGGCCCATTAGAACAGCTGCTGCTATCAGTTCCATAGGTTCACACTCCACTAAAGAATGTGAATATGACAGAAATACATATGTACTTCACTCATTTGAACACCATTCAGAAACACACCCACTTACCTTGATACTGCTAACCTCTACATGTTTTCATTGTCCCTTCTTCTGAACCATGTTTACATGGGCTGTAGTGGCTATTTTAGTGTATGAATACATTGAACTTCTGGATTCAGCTGGTACCAACACAATGCCCAGAAGGATTATTTAGGAAATTAATAAATAGATTATAGCAATTAACACCTTGTGTGGAATAGAATCTAGACTATCCTGGACCTAACCCTTATGATAATAACAGTAAGATCTTAAATTTACTCATTGTTCAGCATTAGTATAACAGTTGTTTGCACTGAATGCAGCAATGGCCAGCTGCTCTCTGTGATATGTAGAGGGAGGAGCCAAGATTGATGTCACAGCTGGTAGGGCATGAGCCTCAGCCGTCAGCAAGCTATTCCACTCCCCCTGAATGTGGCCACAGGGCAGGCCTAGGGATGGTAACTGGCTTCAACCAAGAGCCCAGATCAACAAGCAAGTTCCTGGTGCTGAGACAGGTTTGAGATCAAACTGGGAAGTCAAGTCAAATTTTAAGATCAGGATGAGGTGCAATGATGGCTGCCAGGGTCAAGACCCAGTTGAGTGATTTCTGGGCATATCCAGAGTGATGCCGCAGATACAAGGTCAGTCTGTGGGTCAGTCCAGATCAGCAGGATCCATGGCCAGGCACTGTAACTGCTGTAGTTGAGCTGGAAACTGGCACACTCCCAGAAGAGATTGAAGACTGCAGAATGACCTGAAATGGGATCCTGGGCCCATGGACAGGTGGCATAGATGGAGGGCCAGGTGGGGCTTCAGTGAGATCTAGTTGTTTACTCCCAGCTTTGACACTCGCACTGAGAGCAGACACTGAAGCCTGTATGACGAGGTAGTGTGGACAATACTTCAACTCTGTCATCAGGATTTTGAGCTTGAAGTCTAGGTGTGGAAGAACTATAGGAGCACACCAGGGAACTACTACTGTACTGAAGTTTGTGGATGTAATTTCCTTTTTTCTTTTGAGGAATTTCTGCTGTGAGGCCAGTGAACAATTGTAATCAGCAGGCACAAGTAACTTTCCCTTAAACCTTGCTGCTATTCAAATACAATTCAACATTATACTCTGTCATAATCTTGAAAAGACCAGAGGACCTTTCAGAAGGGAAAGAAAATGATTTTGATCATAAAGTCTGCTCCTACTAGTTAAAGACAATAACAGAGGAAGGAAGGAAAAGTCCAGACTCTTAATCTATACTGCGGTTGCTGGAGGAAGAAGTGTTACCCACCCTTCACAGCTTAGAAGTTAAACACTGTTATTCAACTAGTAGATGTTAACACCTTGCTGAGACACCCTGTAGACAGAGCAGCTGCAGTGAGACTTATGGGGGAACTGATGTTTACACCACTATAGCAAATTTTGCTCAATTGCCTTTTCCCTTTTACATGACACCTTTCTTCACCACCATCACTGGTGCTACGCAACTGCGTAGCAGCTGCATAATGAATCAGACCAAGACAGTGGCCTAGAATCCCCCAGCCATCTTTCTTTCTCCCCATGATTTGTAAACATCATTCTTCAGATGGACCTGGTCCCTGGTATGTTATGTGTATGTCCAAACGGTTATGTCATGGAAATACTCAGGCTTTCCTCATTGAATAAACTAGGGTTACAGCCTTAAACATACATACTAAAAACACAAGTGGAATTCAGTTAATTTCAGAAGTTACCTTGCACTCCAAGTGCATGCTTCTCTAGCTACCAGCACAGAAATACATAAGATCTCAACTACCCTTTTCTAGACTAAAATTTACTCCTATCAATCACAGCTCATATATAGCATTTAACACACTTTGCATGACAGTTCTGTGTTCTATAACCACATTGATGCAGCACTGGCAACAAACAGAAGCTGGAAGCCACTGTGCTCCTAGAAAGTTGTCACCTTCTTACTATTACTGAAACTTCATGGGATGTGACTGGAGTGTGACTATTGATGGCTACAGGCTCTCCAGAAGAGACAGGTGAGGAAAGAAAGACGCAGAGAGGTTACCCTGTACATCAGGAGGTAGACTGAGTGTGAAGAGCTGTCTCTGAAGAGCAGCCATGAGCAGGTCAAAAGCCTGTGGGTAAGGATCAGGGACCGAGGCAACAAAGGGAACCTTGTGGATGGTTTTAAGTACAGACCCCTGAAAAGGGACCCTACTGATGAAGCCTTCTTGCTCCAGCTACAGGAGGCATCTTGCTCACAGGCTCTTGTCCTGCTGGGGCACTTCAACCATCCCAAAATCTGCTGGGAAAGCAGCACAGCAAGCTGCAGGCAAGCCAGGAGACTCTTGGAAAGCATGAGGGATACCTTCTGGACCAAAGGAATAGACAGCAGCCCTACCAGAGGGGATACAATCCTGGATCTGATGGGCACCAGTGTGAGTGAGCTGATCTTGAGCATCAGGGGTGGAGGGAGTCTGGGCTGCAGTGATCACGCATTGCTGGAGTTTGCAGTCTTGAGGGGTATGGGCCAGGCGAGGAACAAAGTTAGGCCCCTGAACTTTAGGAAAGCAGACTTCCAGCTCTTCAAGGAGATAGCCAGTGAGATCCACTGGGAGACTTCCCTCAGGGACAAGGCAGTGGAACAGAGCTTGAAGGAAGTCTTCCACTGAGCGCAAGAGCTGGCAATCCCCAGGAGCAAGAATTTGGGCAAGGAAGGCAAGAGAACAGCTGGGCTGAGTAGGGAACTGCTGGTCAGACTGCAGGGAAGGAAGCAAATGGACAGGCAGTTGAAGCTAGGATGGGTGGCCCAGGAAGAGCTTGAAGAGACCTGGAAGAGATCAAGTTTGGTTGTGCAGGGTCAGGATGAGGAAGTCCAAAGCAAAACTGGAATTTATCTTGGCAAAGGACACAAAGAATAACAGAAAGGGCTTCTCCAGGCATGTCAACCACAACAGGAAGGCCAAAGATGGTGACCCTTTCTGATAAATAAGGATGGAAACTGGTAACAATGAATAAGGAGAAGGCTGAGGTACTCAGCATAATTTTGCTTCAGTCTTCAAGGGCAACATTTCTTCCCAAACCTCTTGAGAGGATGGACAGCAGGATAGGGATTGGGAAAATAAAGTCTCTCCCTCTCTAAGCAAAGATCAGGCTCATGATCACCTGAAGAATGAAGAGAGGGAATTGGCTGATGTATTTGCCAAGCCACTCTCCATGATATTTGAAAAAATCTTGGCAGTCAGGTGAAGTCCCAAGTGACAAGAAAAAGTAAAACATTGTACACATCTTAAAAAAAGGTTGAAAGGAAGACCCTGGGAACTACTGACCTGTCAGCCTTACCTCTGGTGAGGAAGATCATAGAACAGACCCTCCTAGAACCTGTATTAAGGCACAGGGAGGTGATTTGGGACAGTCAGCACAGCTGCACCAAGGGCAAGTCCTGCCTGACAAATTCAATGTTCTAGGATGGACTGACTGTATCAGTGGAAAAGGAATGGCTACAGCTGTCATTTATCTGAATTTCTGTACAGCTTTTGACATCGTCCCCCTACAAGATCCTTGTCCCTTAAACTGGAGACATTGAGATTTGATAAGCAGACCATTAGGTGAATAAGAAATTGGTTGGATGGTGGCATCTAGAGGATAGTGGTCAATGGCACAGAATCCTGATGGACATTGGTGACAAGTGGTCTCCCTCAGGGGTCCATACACAGACCAGAGTTATTTAATACCATCGCTAGTGGCATAGGCAGAGGGATTGAGGCCTTCTCAACAACTTTGCAGATGACACTAAGCTGAATGGTACAGATGGGATGGGATGCCATCCAGAGGGACCTAGGCAAGCTTAAAAATGGGTCCATGGGAAAATCTCATGTGTTTTAACAAGGCCAAGTGCAAGGTGCTGCACCTGGTTTGGGGTTTCCCTCAGTCCCAGCACAGTCTGGGGATGAACAGATCAGAGCAGCCCTGCTGAGAACGGCTTGTGGGTGCTGGTAGATGAGAGGCTGGACCTGACCCAGCAATGTGCACTCACAGCCCAGAAAGCCAAATGTGTCCTGGGCTGCATCCAAAGCAGCGTGGGCAGCAGGGCCAGGGAGGGGATTCTGCCCCTCTGCTCTGGTGAGCTCCCACCTGCAGTGCTGCATCAGCTCTGGGGTCCCAGCACAGGAAGGACATGGACCTGTTGAAGTGAGTCCAGAGGAGGCCACCAAGCTGACAGAGGGATGGAGCACCTCTCCTGTGCAGAAAGACTGAGAGAGATTAGTCTGGAAAAGAGGCAGCTCCAGGGATACCTAATTGCAGCCTTCCAGTACATGAAGGGAGCCTTCAAAAAAGCAAGGGAGAGAGACTTGTTCAAGAACTTGTAGTGAGAAGACAAGGGGGGATGGCTTCAAATTGAAAGAGAGTAGGTTTAGATTAGAAATTGGGAAGAAATTCTGAAGTGCAACCATGTGAGGCACTGGAAAAGTTGTTAAAGCCCCATCCCTGGAAGGCCAGATTAGTTGAGGTTTTGAGGAACCTGTTTTACAAAAGGTGCCCCTGCCCAGGGGGACTGAAACTGGATGATCTTTCAGGTCCCTTCTAATCCAAACAATTCTATGATTCTGTGATTTGACAGACAAGAATACTGAGAACCAAACCATTCCACAACAGAACTTACAAAAAGGGTAAAATCATAAACTTCACATACTGGAAAACTAAATTCTTCCTGACAGTAATACTATCTGCCATGTCTCCAGAAGTATTCTAAATTGTGAAAGACAGGAAGAAATTAACAGCTAAGGAAAATGAACAGGAATGAGAAGAGAAAGGAATAGGAAAAACCCAAAATTTGTACATGGATCCATTTTGAAAGCAAAATATTCAACAATTTCCCAAATTTCCAAAAAAGAATTTTAATTCAAGGATGATATTCACACAATGAGCTACTGAGGAACCAATTTAATATCTTTGGTGTTATGTTTATGTGTTTTTTTAAACATAACACCTTTTACACTTTCCAGCATTAGCTCTGCACCACAAAACAGTGTAACTTGCTTCCTTCACACTCAACATTTAAGAATCCTCTTTCCCTATCCTTTGTCACAGAATTCAAGCCTTTAATCATTTCTTGCTTTTTAATTGTCTACATGGCAAAACTGAAGTACAATTATAGCAACAGCTGTACGGTTAAGAGGCAAGAATGGCACTGAGCTTCAAGACAATATCTAATCTCTCCATGATTTATAATCAGAGTAGTACCTTCACTGTTACTAATACTTGCACTTTACTAGATTTAAACCTGTTACTACTCACTCATATTCCTTTGACATACTTCTTTCCAAATGCTTTTCTAATTTACTGTGCTACTAGGACCTCAAAACAATGCATCAAGAATTCTTCTTGGAGCAATTAATTAATAGTTAATTTAGGTAACTTTACATAGTAAGTAGTCCAGTATTCTAAGAAGCCCTGATATAGCTCTCTAGAGAAAGGTTTTCAGCATTTCTTAACCAAATAAGCACAAATACAAATCCTATCCATCTTGAAACATGCTATTGATCAGCATGCTTAAGGATTCTAGAGTGTTTTAGAGGGAAAAAAACCCTACCGGATTAAGTTCCAATTTTTTTTGGAGACAGTAACTCTGGAATATAAGATACTTCTTCCAACTAAAGTACTGCCAGTGCCCCTCTCCTCAAGCTATATTAATTTTATTTATTTAAGAAGCCAACTTATTGATCAGTATTTAAATGGTGAATTTGGTTCTGTTTCTCATCCCATGCACCATTGTTAAAAAAAAAGCAGGTAATTACCTGTTTCTTTGAAATGCTTTAATTAGCTTTGGTTCCCATGGTAACAGTTCATTAAGCAGTCGTAACAACGTACAATGCAATTCCTTTACTGCTTGCTTCCGGTGGAACCATCTTCCCTGAAAACATAAATTCCATTTATTTATCATTGCATTAGACCTAAATCTTGTTAGATTGTACTAGTACTACAATAATCCTCGTATGTGGATATAGCATATCCAGGAAAAAAACTAGAAAACAAGAATAGAAACTTCCAGAGTTACATTTACTCTTCCAGAGTTACATCTATCTAGGACATTATTACTTTTACTTTAATACTACAGAGGGATAATGTTCTAGTTGGAAAAGTAATACTGCAAGGACGCTCACTTTTTACAGGTCAAAATTAAAATTGAAACAGGATTCTACAAATACACCATGTGCTTAAAATTACTTAAATGAGTAACTAACATGGGTAGTAATCCATTCAGTTCAGGGAAAACAACCACATATGTACACTTTTCCGAGTTAATATTTTGACAGAAAATTGCACCACAATCTCATTTAAGAGAAGTGCTATAAATTATAACATTATTATTTGCAAAAGAAACCTTACTACAATTTTCAAGGATAAAAATCCCAACATTTTTCTGTTACATTTGATTTAAAGTTCTAGAAAAATAATTTTTTTAAAGAGAAGTTTAGCAAATTCATCATTTATGAATCAACACACTATGCAGCAAAGATCAATTTTACAACATAAAATCCTTTAAGCTTTTAATTCAAACATATTATTAAAAGTTTTATTTTAGAAACTGATATATGTTACCATATATTCATGTTTTCATAAATCTAGAAAGTTTGAATAAGGAGAGAACACATTGGGAAATGACAACCATGCTGGCCATGGTGCTGCAGAACACACCCTTTAACACTCACACATAACCCTAGTAAATATTTCTTCCCAAAATTTTATTCTGTAATTCATGGCATAAAAGGCTGAAAAATGTTATAAAAGAGATGTGGTATAGTACTTCTGCCACTCTATCAACTCTGTGCATTTTATGTAAATGAAGATTTTAGCTCTTGACTGGTCAGAGAAGATGTAAAACACTAAAGAGATTATGTTTCTGCAAGAAAAAGAAGCAAGACTCAAGCACTTATTCATTTAGTATACATATTTAGCTTTTGATAGTGCACATATCCTTCACAACTTCCTGTGGTCTAGCACACCAATAAAAGTAAGACAGGAAAATCTAGATAAAGCTTGTCACAGCTGCCTTTCATCAGTCTACAAGAATGATTTTCCTAAGGATTTTGGACAATTTCTCTCTACACATTTCAGCAGATCTCTCCAATGTACAGCAAGATCACTCAGCTTGAATGCTTGTTTGAAGACCAGGTATCTATTTTTTTATGGATAATCATTTACATGTTACATAACAAAACAAACAGTTACCTTCATTCTTCAATTAAAATTACAAAAGCAATTATTTTAAGTGGGATCATTATGCCACATTACCACATAATGATCAGTGTTGAACACACAGACAAGCCAGTAAACTGTATTATAATTTCCTTCATTTGTGGCCAGTCACATGCATAAAACCTGTCAGTAATCACTACAACAAAAAACAGACCTTGTGCATACTGTAATCTACCAGGGCATTTTGTATCATCTATTAAAGTCAGCAATCAACAGAATTAATTGTTAATATACAAAAGAATATTACATGCGCAGATTTATTTTTCTTGTAAGGTAAGCAAAACATCGTGCAGACTTTTAAAATAATGTATTTATATACTACAGAGCATTAGTGCATTGTCTCAAAACAAAAATCAAATAGCAAAAATAAACAATGCTACTACTATTGTGAAATAGAAATGCTGTACATGCAGTTGATATAGCAAAGAAAATGTGTGAAAATGTAATATTAAAAATATATGAAAAATCACTGCAAAGTAAAAACCCCAAGAAATTATTAATTTCTGAGCCTAATTTGTCTTTAAATAAGGCTAAGATCTTGGCTTAAGTAGGAAAAAAGGAGTATTTATGAGAAAGATAAGTGTCAGCTGACCACTGAATAAATTTGAAGCAGCAACTGTTAGGGAGCCAGCACATGTATATTGTTTAGTCAAGAACAGACTTCAAGACTTTACTGACTTCATTAATACTTCACAGAAAAACAAATATATTATTTTTCCCTCTGCTTACAAAAACAAACATAAAAAGCTAGCCAATTCCTGCCCCCTAATTCTACAGGATTAGCAGCTCTAGTTGGAAACCTGTCTCTAGTGATGTCCCCAAGGGCTCAGTACTGGTCCAGTATTGTTTAACTGTTCATCAGTGACTTGGATGAGGGGGCAGATGCCTCCTTAGTGAGTTCACCAATGACACAAAGCTGGAGCAGTGGAGCAATACCCCAGAGAGCTGCGCAACCCTTCAGAATGACCTCAACAGGAGGGAGAAACAGGCAAAGAGGAACCATACTTCTAAGTAATTTCAGTGAAAATTTTATAGCAACATAATTTTTAAAAACATAGATTAATTCTTTCCCTTTGTCCCAATTACTTATTTTTCTTAGTGGGGTTTTAGAATTGACAATAAACCTGTTAATGGAAGCCTGAACAAATTTTAGCCATGAGAAGAATCTTTTTTCCTCAGAAGTTGTCAGGACAGAACAGTATAGGCCAAAAAAGGCTGGAATAAAAAATAAAAAATCCTTCTCTCTAAATTATTGTGGTTTAGTTGATTTTCTGTGCAAACAGATAAATGCTAGGTGTTATTATTTCTTAAATATTAAACAGTAAAAAAAGACATTTAAAACATTTATATAATCTTAAGATCCATCACAACAAAATTTAGCATTTCTTTTCATATGCAATTTGATTATGTGACAAAGTCCTGTGTTTGTCTTTTATTCAGAGGGGAGAAAGGCAAATCAATATTTGATAAAGCTATGACTTAACTACCTATTACATAGCTGCCCACTAATTTCTATAGATAACACACTTGTTTTCACGAATATCTGTGTTGTAAATTCTCAAAAATACCAAACTATATATTATAAGAGATCAGCTACAAACTGAGGCTTAGGAGGTTCAGGCTGGACCTCCAAAGTATATTCATCAGAAACATACATCACTTGTTCCTTGGGAAAAGAGGCCAACTCCCACCTGGCTACACACTCCTTTCAGGCAGCTGTGGTCTCTCCTGAGTCTCCTTTTCTTCAGGCTCAACACCCTCAGCTGCCTCTTACAAGATTTATGTTTCAGAGACTTCATCAGCCCCATTGCCCTTCTCCGGTCTCATTTCAGCACCAAAATGTCCTTCTTGTAGTGAGGGGCCCAGAACTGAGCACAGGATTTGAAGAGTGCCATTGGCCTTCTTGGCCACCTGGGCACTGCTGGCTCATGTTCAGCTGCTGTCACCAGCACCCCCAGGGCCTTTTCCCGTGAGCAGCTTTGCAGCCACTCTGCCCCAGCCTGTGGCACTGCCTGGGGTTGTTGTGACCCAAGGGCAGGACCCAGCACTGGGCCTTGTTGAACCTCACACCATTGGCCTTGGCCCATTGATCCAGCCTGTCCAGATCCCTCTGCAGAGCCTTCCTGCCCTCCAGCAGATCAGCACTCCCACCCAGCTTGGTGCTGTCTGTAAGCTGACTGAGGGTGCCCTTGATCCCCTTGTCCAGATCACTGAGAACGATATTAAACAGAATTTAATTACCATCTTGTTCCAATTAGTGACAAACAAGACACTATTTTTTTCTGGAAACACAATATAAGGTATTAACACAGGAAAATAACAGAGGAGAAAAAGGACTAGACAGAGAAGTATAAAATGTGACTTTAGGCTATGTCAAGTTACAAGTAAATTTTAAAAATGCAAACACAATAAAAATACATTTTACAAATGGGCTGAATGTTTACATTTAAATGCCGAGAGACATTCAACACATTCAACTGAAAACTTACCTTTTAAAATAAGGTTTCTGACATCCAGAGCAGCCAGGAAATGCTGACTCCACTCTCTGTGATCGATGCCCCAACATACACTATTCTGGCATACTTATCATGGAACCCCAAAGCAGACTGGAGCCAGGATATTGATAGATGGGGTAAGGACTGAACTTTTTATATGAGTTTTTGTTTTGCTTTTAAATAAACACACACACATAACAGCACAATATTATGCAGTTTTATAAGATTGTCTGTAATCTTTGCGTTATATCCCAGGGACATAAAGTAAAGAAAATTAATAATCTTATAAAACCATGCAATATTGTTGAAAAGGGGTGGTGGTGGAGGGGAAAACTTACCCTTAATAGGCCTGCTCCATTCTGCTGTGGGGTTCTGTGGTATGTGTGACATCACCAGTCTAGCGTTTTCTAGTGATATCACACAGAGAGGGAGTTGGTGATCTCCAGCTGCTTTGGACAACAGATACCTAAAGAAAAGAGATCAGTAACTTTTTCAAATCATATACGGATTAATGTTAAATGTTCTTAATAACTAATTTATGGGCCAAATACTACAATTTCAGGCACTTCCAGTTTTGACTGAGTAAGAATGCATTACAAGATCATGTATTCATACTATGTAAACTCATCTGTCATTTAAAGTGTTTTAATTTTGAAAATGCTTAGAGTTACCTTCTACAGCAAAAGTTCCTGTGAGTCAGTATCTTGCATTTTACTTTCAGCAACATCATTCTGAACATTATAATTATATATCGACAGCTAACCAACCTCTGATAATCTTTGAAGACTGGGATTAAGCAGAGTCAGAAAGAATGACTTGTAGTAAATTATAAAACAAATTCACTTATGACATCTCCTGATCAATTTTATCTTTGAGCATTTACCATTAACTAATGAGAAGTCCTGACTCTAGCATGCACTTCCATGACCTATATATCTGATCACACCAAGTTATATCCTAAAATGATCTCATACTCTCTTCATTCTACTATAAGCAAATAAAGTAAAACAAACAAAAAACAACACCAAAACAAAGTGCAATACATTTCTTGCTATCAAGACTGTTTTTGTCTTCTGATTTAGTTCATTATTATGAAATGGTTTTCATTCAGATGTTTAGTCACATTCTAATTTTCTTTAGGCAAAATTACTATACAATCATCACAGTGTTGAGCAATATACCATGTTTTTTAGAAAAAAATAAAAAAATATATAGAAACTACATAAACCACAAAACACAAGAGAAAGTTTATTATCAGCATGAGCTTACTGTTGAACCCAGAATAGTGAAATTATCCAGCACTGAATTGTCACGTTTTACTCCTCCATTAGAAGAACTTCAAAGTTATCAACTAACTTACACCTGTGGGACTTACAAAGAAAATGGATGTATGTAGTACCTTAAACTGTTTACAAAACATCTATGATTTTTAAGTTGTACTTAACTCCCTGATGTGGTTTGACATGGAAGTGAATTTTTTCAGAAAGTTAGGGTCAAACCAATCAGTGGCTGGGGTTGGATATTGGCACCTGGAGTGACCACTGAAGGCATGGACACGCCTCTGAGAACACAGGGGGTTAAAAGCAAGAACTCCCAGGGGAACTCTCTCTTTAGTTCTGGTCATCGGAGAGTGCAGACTCTCCCCTACCCAGCCACAGGCTGGGTGGGGGAGGGGAAGCCATGTGGCCTGGTCGAGGTGGGCCAGGGGCTGAAGGACTGGAACCGGGCCAGCTCCTGTGGACGGAAGGGTGGAGAGAAAGAGAGATGTCTTTGTTTCCCCCCGCCCAAGAGGGAAAGAGACAGAGAGCCTGACAACACCTGGAATTTGCCAACAGAGGAGAAGGAGAATGGGGGGAAAGGTGCCCAGCCATGGGAGTTGGAGTTCTGGGCAGAGATTTCAGCCATCTGGGGAGTCTGAGACTTTTAACCCTTTCCTGGGAAATGAAGGCTTTGTAAAACATTACTCCTCCTCAATTTGAAGTAGAAGAGAGACAGTCTGGGATCTGAGATGTTAGGAGAAGAAATTTTTACGTGGGAGGAGATGATGGAGTGGCTTGTGGCTGGACTTTTCTTGATAGCCATAGACTGAACCAATTTCTCCTGCAACAGACACTGCATTTTTAGGGGGATGCAATGGTGAGCCAATAGACCTGCTTCAGTGTCTACCAACACAAGAGTGGAGTGTACAGAGAAGAGTAGTGGAGGGTGTGATGATGCCCTCTGTCTTCAGGAAGAAGATGATCTCTGTTCATGAGGCCTTCGGCCCGAGGGGAGGAAGAAATGGGGGGGGGGGGGGGGAGGGGGGGTGGGGAGGGGGGCTGTGGTCCCAAAATGAGAAGCTGAACTGTTGTTTCTTTTGGTCCTTGGCAAAGCATCCTTAAATGAGCAGTCTGTCCATGCATAGTGGTGAGAGCACTGTGACATAGAAAATGTCACACTGGCAGATTTTCTCCAGACGGTTGCCATGTGTGACATGGAAACACAAGAGGTGGCAATTGTGTTTCCTGGGGGAGTCTATGGTGCAAGAGAGACTCCTCTCTCCCTTGATGGACTGAGTGTTGATTATCTGAAGGGTGGCAGTTTGATCAGGAATCCTGGCTGGTGTCTCACTGTGGTTTGCTCGAAATTGGGTGAGGGGAGGAGGAGTGTTTTGGAGGGTTTTCATTCTGGATTTTGTGTGTATGTCTTTTACAGTAGAAGTAGCTTAATAAAGTCTTTTTCCTTTATTTCTAAACTTGGGCCTGCTCTGCTCTGTTCCTGATCTCATCTCACAGCATTTATTTTGGGAAGGTGTATTTTCATGGGGGGGCGCTGGCATTGCACCAGCACCAAACCATGACACTCCCTCTCATATACCTGAGTATATTTCTCTTCTTAACTCTGGATATACAAGTGTTTCTGTATTCTTCAGATAAGTGTCTTAAAAGCAGCTGTTTTGCTAGTACTGTGTGCTGACAGGAATGCCTTGAATTATTTCTTCAAAACAATATACTAACTGACCAAAATCCAAAGCATTGTGAAATCTTCTGAATATACAGTATTATTTCTGTGACAGAAATGTATGAGTACGCATTCATCTCTGATACAGAACCCACACTTTCACATTTGGAACTGTAGAAAGGTATATGGCAAAAATGGTTTAAAGAAAGCTTCTCCAAAAAAATACATTTATTGGAGATTTAGTCAGTCACACACAGAAAGGCATGGAAGATCAAGAGAAAATAGTTGTGAAAAAAGTAGACAACAAAGACAGAAAACTGGAGAAGCTAAGAAAAACTGTGACTAGGAAAAAAAATATTGAATGCTAGTGAGATAAGCCCAAGTTAAAAATATCAGAGGAGACAATCAAATATCGTGGAGAAGATTTAAAAAATTGAAGCCTAAAATTGGCCTTATTCATTTATATTATACAACTAAATACTACAAATGCTCCACATCTTCAATCTGTCCTCAGAAGTACAAGAAGCTGCATGGATGAAAATGTGTAAATATCTGTCTCAAAATTCAGTATTTTGGGCTCATATTAGTGTTTTCAAGAGATGCAGGCAAGACATAGAGAAGCAATAACAGTATTTGGAAGTGACTAAAGTACAAATATAAGGATAGAGACCTAGAAAGAGAGTATGTAAGATATGTAACAGATAAAGGTACATACTAACAGAGAAACTAAGCTCAAATTAAAAGAAAATGTTTCAGCTGCAAGACTTGAAGTGTATCAATTAATACTCTTGAACCCAAGTATTTATTGGTTTCTCTTTTATTGTTTTGGTTTCTCTTTTATTGCTCACTTTAACTGCAGTTTGAACCTGCAAATGGGTGTGCATACACAGATATCTCAGATTATAGTATTTACTGTCTGTGTATACATCTATGTAAATACAGTAATGCTGATGAAAACAAGTATAACTGAAAACCCTTTACATGCAAAACTCCCAAGCATGGCATATATTTCACTGGGGAGGGAGGAAGTGGTCAGGAGAAGAGGAGGCAGGAATGGGAAGAGGAAGTCAACATCTGAATAAAAACTGAATAGGATTTAACCCAATAATAAAAATGTTTCCCTAGGCCACAAATGAGAACACACAATAGGTTTTTCCACTTAATTGCTTGCAAAGTTGAGGTCTGAATGACTAAAATATTAGTAAGAGCCCTATTTTTGATGATTACATGAGTTTCTACTGAAGTTCTTCAGAAGTCCCTTTAGATTCTTGTCTAAACATAGTTTCCCTGCCAAACATTTTCAAACACGTGACAATATTTCTTATTTCTTCATTGAACAGACAGAGAGTATTTTAGAAACTTTTAAAATGAAGCATTTTGCATTATTTTTCCATGTATTAACATATTTTAAAAATAAAATGTAGAAACAAAAGAAAAAACTCAGAAAGTAGTCTCCTAGGTTAGATACTTAGACCTCATGAACAAATTTAACAGCAGCTTATTTGGAATCTCATAAAAAAAAAAAAAAAAAAGACAAGGGAAGTATGTTCCACCCTGGATCAATATACTCCTTTGAATAGCCCCACAAATTAATTTGTCTGAAGTTCTAAGTATTTCTGACCTAAACCACTGGGTTTTTCACTTTAAATTTTCAAGTGTACTCTGAAATATATATTTCTGCAGGTGACTTAATCCTGCTGAAAACCTCAGTTTCTTTTCAGGCCTTTTGACTCCCCTCCTAGAACAAATATCCATTTCCAAAGATAGACAAAGGCATTCAACCCCCTGGGACCATCTCATTATAAGCTCCAGGAAAAATAGCAGAACACAAGACCTTTAAAAGGGAGGATTTCACTAATTTTAGCTATTGGGGTATTATAGACCTCTGCAAACAATAAAGCTTTTTCTCCAAAACACAGTTTGTTGCTACCTTGGTGGGGGTCCTTTGACTAAGTAATTCTCCTTCCCTTAACCTTTGTCTGACTTTTCTCTCTCTCTAGGGATGATGCAGTCTCCTTCTCAAGAAGGTACTTCCCATTATTCATTTTAACCTTCTCAGCTTAACTGTGGGAATCCCGGGCGCCAGTCTCACTTCTTGCCCCCTACACAGCTATGCATTTATCCATCAGGCTTAGAGGGCATGATTCAAATCCAACAGTGCTGGCAAAATAAAGTCTTGTACATCAGTAAACAAGAAATCTTTCCATGTTCATGTTAAAAACTTCATTCATTTTACTGAAAATTCAGCTAGCATCTGCAAAAAAGCCCTAAGTTCACTATTATATGCAAGCACCTGCAGTCCTGTAACTTTCATGATACACAGTGTCAAGTAGGGTTTGAAAAAATAATAATAATAAAAAATTCTGCTATGATATGCAACAGTTATGTACATACAACTGACCAACTAAGCAGCTTAATTAACAGTTTCATGCACACAAAAAATCCTTCACATCACATGAGAGGCAGATTATCTGAAAGCCAGTAAGATTTCCATTCACACTGCAAGTCCCACTGATTTGACCAGACACAGAAGACCTAGGTAAAAGTGGGATCCAAAATGCCAGAGACTGATAGTTGTTATCCTGCGTACTGATCCAATAGAATGCACTACTTTACTGCCTCTTCTCATAAAAGAAATTTTCTGTATTAGATTGAAGTCTTTATGTGATCCTAAATATACTAGCAAAATGTTTCCCTATCATGTGTGTTTGTCAAAAATTATTTTTTCAGCAATACCACTGCAAGTGTGGAATTAAGCTACTTTGCATATCTTGGTCAATTTGCTAGTTATAGAAAATTTCTAGGAGCTCACATTCAACAAATGGCCATGAATATTATATATGCAGTCTAAATTTTCAAAAAAACAAACAAGAACTAAAAATTCAATAAAATATCAATAGAATTTTTAGCCAGTATGTTCTTCTATTTTACTGACTGCTTGTAATTTTACCCACACCTTATCTATGTAAGTATTGGCAACAAAAGAGACCTAATTTCTACTAGAATCTAATTTTCATTGCTGTAAATTCAGGGGTTTTTCTATTGATTCAACCTTTACTACAGTTTTTAAAATGAAAAGATGAAGTGTCATATGTCCTAAGCAATATACAAGAGGTAGAAGACATACTAGCTTAGACATTACTTAAGGTATCACTAGGCAGTGAACAAAACATTAAACTTTAATGCCTTTAAGTCCCCTTTCTGCACTTTTCACATTATTTCCTTATATTTATATTTCCTTCCTTTATTTCCTAATGATTAAGTCAGGTACAATAGCAAATCTGACAGATTTCTCCTCTCCCTCTGGATACATAATATGTGGTAAGGAGAGGATTTGTTAAGGAGCTGAAGGAACAGACTTTTTAGAGCACCCTGAAAATAATATCACATACAACTTCAAAATCAGTCCTATTTTCTTTTGCCTGCATATGGACATTTCTGTTCTTACAATGACCACCTAACCTGTAGCAGAATATAAGCACAGGTATTTGTGCAACTCCATGACAAATTGCATTAGAAAACTGGTCTGGCTTACGAACAGTTCACTGGCAGAAATAAGTAGTTAGGTTTATCACAATCTAACTTTCACCATGGAATAGAATTTTGCTAGCCTCTTGCATGGGATGGCACAGAAAACAGAAGCTTCCAGAGACACAGGGAGTAGGAACTATTTATTTGGCAGCAGTTTTGGCTTATGTCAGTTGAAAGCATATGTGAAATTGCAGCATCACTTCAGAACTGTGTCTGGAGTTCAAGTACAGAGTTGAACTCTTCAAAATTAAAGGATTTAGGTCAAATTTAATTTTCCACTCTAAACAGACACAGCAAACTAGCACAAAGCAAATCTCATCATAGGTATAACAAACTCACCAGAAATCAAGAAAAAGCACAAGGCTTTTTAAAAGGAAAAATACTACTCATAGCTAATTCAAAAGACAATACAGGTACAAAAGTAGAGAACCAAACTGTTTTAATCAACCAAACAGTGAAAATACTTTCCAACAGGTTTATTATTTCATTGTTGTAAAAGGAACCTGTAGAAATGCCCAAACTTAAAATTATCCATCACTTTCTAATACACAACCCTATTCTAATTTTATTTTAACTTGCCAAACAAAAATATGCCATGTGATTTGTTGTCTCAAGTTGATGTTGTGAAAATTATCAGATACAACCAGTCCAACTACCTACAAAACATGAGGGAAAATAGTGTAAGTTTATTCATACTAAAAAGTCCCTGTAGCTCAGCTTTTTCATTATAGTCTCCATTACTTCCAAGTTCTGGAGAAGGAATTCCTTTTACATACTCTAGAATGGTCTTCAATGTAACAAAAGGGAGGTTACAACTAAGAAAATATTATACTTGAAAGTCTCAATTTAAAGTTAAATAAGCTGTACTTCTAAAATATGATCGCATTTAATTTAACAGTAAAGCTTGCCTTGAAATTTTCCTCAGTAGCATGTGCTAGCAACTACTACATCTGAAATTACCAAGGAGGTTAGTTGTGAAGAAGAAAGACTCCTATGGCTTCACTCATGTCATTATTGCAAACAAAAATCAATATTAAATTACCATGAGGTAATAAGAACATCACAATCTTTCACTTAAAACAAGAAAGAAGTCAATGAACAACATGTAAGTGCGATAATTAAAATAAACTTTCACATTAGGTCAAATTTCCATTATCAAATTAGAAAATTGTTTTACTTAACAGAATATGCACTTCAAAAACATGGGACAAGCTCAATTCTGGATGCTTCTGATACTGCCACTGTCATTTGGTTAGAGCTGAAGAATAAAAGTCTGCATTTTCTCCAGTTTTTCAGACATCAAACATAATGACACATGGTGTTAGACTTCAAAAATGAAATCCTAAAGACTTCCCTTACAAAGCAAAACTTCATTTTAACAAGTTCAGATTTATGACTATTCACCTAATTTAACACTTCCCTACTTGAACGTTTAAAAGGTAAATATAACATTTCCCTGAATAATATTTTTTTCAAAACCAGTATCTCACTTTACTGTTTCCTTATAACCACTTCTTCAGCAATTAATCCTAACCCTTTTTCTTTACATAAAATTTCTAACAACACAAGTGTTTAGAGACACAGAGTCATGATTTGATAAGTCTATAAAGACACAACAAAAGATTGTCCTTACCTCACAACTATTGAATGCTGAATGAATTGTATCTTAATTCCCCTGTACTTAACAGTTTGGGTTTTTTGAGATGGTGCAATTAGAACTAAACATAGTATTCCTGCTGAAGTCATGCAACTAACTTAGATAATGACATTATCAAATTTCAGTTTAAAGTGCAATTATGACATAGTTAGCATTTGTCAACCCTTGAAGAAGTCATGTTCCTACAGTTTTACTAGTAGACTGAAAGTCTCACCTACACTAAGATTATTGATATGCTGCTGCATATCAATATACTCTATATGCTATTTAGCATATCTATACTCTAATTTTTGGGGTTTTAGCCTATTGCTGACATAGCCTTTCTGATAACCTCTTGGCATTCTTATGATAAAACCAGTTTACAATTTAGCAACTACAAAATAATTTCAAGATTAGGCTGGTATTACTCCTTTGCCTACATTAACAATTATGCTAATTGCACTGATACTTGTCTTTCAGAATCCTAACTTATTTGTCTCTCTTCTACCACAGCTCTCTCCCCTACTGAAATAATTTAAGAATATATTGATTCTTCATTAGACTATAAACTTTCACTTGAATTAAAAGCGGCCTGATTTCCAACATAGAAAAATCAACACTTCTAACTACTTTTTTTTCATAGAAATGTCACCATAGAAATGCCTACCAAAGGTTCAACAAACAGAACTACAATGAAAAAAAGTAGTAAGAGTTCCATAGAGAGCTGTTTCAATGAGTACTATTCATGTATTTAAACCCATCTACCATTTTAATAAGAACCACTGCCTTCTACAAAAGGCATGCTGGATTCTCTTGTCTGCTACTCCTTTGAGGTTTTCAGTTGCATAGACTCAGTGATCCAGTGTATATTGGTAAAATTTATATCTCAATCCCATATCAAAAGCCAGATAGCATGCTTTCTGGTACAAATTCCTTCAATAAATACTAAACAAAGTAAATTTTAATAACACATGCAAAAAAGAGGAATTAAGAATTCTAGCTCACTAGAAATTCTGATCAACACTGCATAGGCAGATATGAGAATTCTATCCTGTAATTATTTGTTGGTAAGAACTTGCCCTCAGGGCAGAAGAGTCACATGTTTAATGGAGATGAACTACTCATTCTAAGGTATTACCACTATCTATATTTTCTTTTGGCATGGAGAAGTGCTAACACAGGTACTGAATTCACTTACCATAAAAACATTGAGAACAGAGCATTACACACAGGAAAGATTACAGTTTCCAGGTATCAACCTTAAGATGTTTCATGAAGTTACTGAAGAGCATAAAAAATTCAGTTGACAGGCCTCAGCAAGTAACTGACACTGTTTCATATCAATTCAAGAGAAAGCTTTTAATGTCACATACCGATTTCTTTTTAATGTCCTCCAGATCTTTGAGTTCATTCTCAATCTTTGTGATTAATTCCCTGAGTTCATCAAGATTAGTGCAAATAAGCTAAAAAAACAAATGAACACAAACACTTGGTGATGTGGGACTTGGAAAATGTACAGTGAAATTAAATAAAATTTAAAAGCACATTATTACTTAGTGCCACCATTTGATTTGTATTTTCTTATAGTATTTTTAATCATAAAAAAACCCAAATAAAAATCAGGATTTGTTGAGAAAAGGAAAATCTAAGTAGAAAATACTCCTATTCTTCAGACATAAACCATATCTCTACCTGTAAGCTTCCATTTCAAAATGTAGGCATTTTCTTAAAACTTCTGTGAATGACAACTACCAAATTTGTCTCAAGTACTGTGATGACTTAGAATAGCTCTGAGTACCAAACAATCCCCTGGCAAAACAAGTACACTATCTTTGTAGTATTCTGTGTTTATAATATATTACACTCGGTACAACTTTTCTTGAACATAACTTTATATGCTTACACAGAGTATTCCATCCTTGGATATATTCAAAAGAAATTTGGATCTGGTGATGTGGTTTAGTGGTTTAGTAGTTTCGGGGTGCCAGGAGTAGTGCTGGGTGGACGACTGAACTGGATGATCTTGAAGGTCTCTTCCAACCTTGATGAGTCTAAGGCAACCTAGTCATCTACCAAATCTACCTACTTAATGTATGTTTTGAAAAAGTATTATATTCTTCTAATTCTTGTCTTTAGAAATCAGCTTTTTATATTTTTTCCTTTTAGAAAATGGATGCTAATTTCTTGAAAAAATTGCCAAACAAAGGTGATGTTTTGTCTTACCATCATCTGGGCAAGTTAAGACTTAAAAACCTAGAAATTATTAAGATGTTAGGTTCTTTTGGCTTATGTTATATTAAGACTTGATTCTTCTGAACACCCTTAGGTGGACATGTTTTCCTTTTTACTGAAAACATGTAGCAATAATTTCAGAAAATGACATAAAAAAACCCCATGCAAAACATACCCCCACAAAAATGTTTTTATCAAACAACTGCTAAGCATTTTTCCCAAATCAGTAGTTTATAAGAACATATTTTTACTTCAAATTCAAGTGCAGTTTTAGATATTCAGCAAATTCATATTAGAAGAAACACTTTTGCTAGTCACTATTAAAACATTGAATCAACACTTTTAGCAAAGTAAATTTCAGAAACTTCTAGTGCACATGTGCCATTATTTTCATAACATTGTGTACATTTGAATCATTGAGGAAATGGAGTGACTCAAATCAAAGTTTACCATTTTCACATGTATTAAGTTTAGAATAACAAATTAATAAGGAAATTGGCAGTGTCTTGCCACAGACAGTGTATGCAAAATTTACTTGTGAAAGGTATCTCTCTTAACCTAGAAAACAGAATGGGTAACTCTATGGGTAATTAGGTTCAAAATGCATGTCCTGCACTTAAGGAATCCCAGATACCTAAATTATAAACTGAAGCGAAATACTGTCTGTGTCCGGCCTGTGAAGAAATCTATGATACTATAGTATTAAGCAAAAAAGTGCTTCACAAAGTCCTTGACAAAAGTCAATAAAGGCATGGATAAAGGTTTTTCCTACATAACTATAATCCAATTTTTGACTATACACCTGACAAATCAGTTACTAAATTCTATTGTTGCTTTTTATTTTCTCCTATGAGACCAATTCAAACTACATCAATGTGAAAAACAATGCCAATAAATAAATTTTAATTGCCTTGGGGCTGGGGGTGACAGGCAAGAGTAATCAAATCTCTAGTGGTAATTTTCATCAGATGAGATGTACATTTGAGGGTCACAATTGTGTGTCAATTGCCTACTGATAAAATAAGGAAGGTAACAGCAGCTGAGTTTGGAGGATTTATAGTAAAATTTAGTTTAGTGTTTTAAATACTCCAATACTGAACTGAAAAGCACTATAAAAAGGGTTCAGGAAAAAACTTTGATTTTTTCATTCACAGTATGATTTGAGAAGGGAAAATAAAAATGCACACTGACTGGGAAAAAGCTAATTCTCTCATATGGTTAGCATTTCCTATCTTAGAGAATGAAGCTAGTGTTTTCAAGGAAAGATGAAAAGAACAGTGATGAAAATAACAAAGTGTAGTGTACTTCACACATTTTGATATGGACTCTAGATGCTATTTCTCCCAATGAGATTCTTATTTATATTTCAGTGTTCTTCACTGATGGTTGGTAATTGGTAGAACTTAGTGATTCAATTTTCTGCAAATGACATTGCCTCCTAACTTGTTTTGTATGTTTTAATGGGTAAGTTAATATGAAGGCAAAAAAAAAAGGTATTAATGTTACAATCTAATAATTTAGTCACATTTTGGTAGCTTACTGGTAGTTTCACATATGGTTCCTGAAGAAGATGCCTTCTAATAATCTATCATGAAGAAAATAATCTGAAGTGAAAAAATATATCCATTTTGAATTATCAAAGAGAATGAAAGATTAGTTCCTATCCTCTAGAACACTACATGGTGGCTTAAAGATTCAGCCTGTAAATGTTTACATTAATGTAATCTCATTAGTTGTCCACATGTTAACTGCAACAAAAACACCATCACATCTGGCACAGTACCTACTACACAGAGACTTATTTTTCATAGGCAATAAACATCCGATTTTTAAATTGTATTCCAATTGAAGTGGAAGCTTCAGATATTCAGTAAAATTTCAAATTCAGTGTTCAACTTTCATATTATGATGCAACCTCAGACCTCAGTAATGTCTCAAAGATCCTCATTTACTCCTAGGACTTCAAGGAAGAAAGACAAAAAAAATCTGCCCTGAACTTTTTAAGTGAAGACAGGGGGCTCAAGCTCCATTCCAACTTGGGACTCTCCTGTAATCAACTTATAAATGAACTCTTTAACGTCATAGAACCTAGTGTATTCCCCAGATCATTGATGTTCTTTCCTTGCCCCCTTAACTTCAAATTTTTTGCAGAATCTTAACTCACTTCAACAGGGTCTCATGCTTTATTTCAAGTTATTTGTGTAATGACTGTTAATTATAATTGTATTTCCTATGAAGCTGCTCTTTTATCACTGACATCTACATGTGGAAAATGTCCAGATAGCCCCCTCTTGAGATATGCATTTAATACAGACCATAGATGATAAAACTGAAATTACCAAAGACACACTGAAACAGAGCATGCATGTTCCTTATCACCTTAATTATCACACATGTAGGTCTATACAGCTATGTGTGAATGTACATGAGGCGAAAGGAAAAAAGGCTAAGTGAAGCACTGGTTATCAAACCTAAATGTACTCTGAAACTGGGAAAAAACCTCAAAACACATTAGTGTCTCCTGTACAGCACTATAACTACCTTTAATTTCTTTAAAATGTTAATAAGCAACAGTAAAAAGAAGCTCAGAACTCAGAATAATAAGCAAGAGACAAGTAAATAATCTATGAAGCTGTAAACCCACCTCTCCAATAATTATCAAAATATTAAAACCAGAATTTGGGTTTTGTGCATTTTTATTTGGTAAAAAGAATTTAATTTGCATCTGCTTTAGATTTGAGTTTGTGTTGTTGTTTGCAGGACTTTGGGGATTTTTTTCAAAGCAGGCTTGAGCTATATATCACAAAAATGGCATTCTAAATGTTAGATTAAGTAGCACTATTTTGCCTTCTGAATTTTTGCTAATAATTGATTTTTATTTCTGTCACTTCACATATTAAAAGACTTATTAGTACTAATTTACTAGTCTTTAAAACCAAGTAGTGATTTTCAGAAGATCTATACTTAAGTACAGAAGCTAATCTTATAAACTAAAGTGCCTTCTGGTTGGGTTTGGGGTTTTTTTTACATTTGTAGGCTGCAGGCACATGAAACATATTATACTTCCTAATTTATTAACTTTCACTCCAAAAGAACTGATGTATAGACATGAATAGCAATATTTTTGTGGTTATGCCCTCCCATCATATCTCACAGGGCCTGTAAGCTCTAAGCTGTTTTACCAAATATTTTTAAAATATACAATTTCATAAAGTTTGGCCATTTGTGTATGTGGGGAAGAGTATATTGAAGCATAAATTACTAGACTCCCAAAAGTCTTAGTATTATTCCAAATAGAAAAGGTTTAATATTTGCAAATTCTTCTAACAGTCATACCTCTTGAAAGAGACAGGTTAAGTTGTTAAAAAGCTCCCTAATAAGTTTAAACTACTCCATACTAATCAGTCTGAGCCTCACCTAAAACAGATATGAGTCCTAGCTTTGATCAAAAGAGTCAGAAGTATTTTGCACATTTTAATATAAGGTTTTACAGAAGACAAGTATACACTTAGATATACTTATGTTTTATCTACTAAAGCTAAAAGGTTGGGCTAAGTTTTAGCCTACTACTACTAGACTACTTAAATGCAGTTTTTTAATCATGTAAGAATTATTTCTAAACTAACTGTATATATCTATGGCATGCAGATAATGTGCTTGGAAAAAAAATTACACATGTACCTATTTTCTGGAGCTTTTAGAAAACATTTTAGTCACCCCCATTACAATATAGATAAAATCAGTGTACGTTTAAATATCACTCATCTCTCAATACTGACTGTTACTACCCAATTTTAACACAAGAAATTCTACTAGCTCCATCTGAAACACATGATCATGATGGAATGGCATGATTCAGGGTGAGGGTCTTATAAAACAGCCATGATTTAATGTGAGTCTACTGGCCAAACTCACACAGATTGCTTTCTGAAGGAAAAAAAAAAAAAAAGATAGCCAAAGGAGAACTTCAATCCAAGCAGCCTTCCATATATAGACAACAATTTAGGACTGAATTACTGTAACACTTCTACTACAGTACCATAAAACCATATTAGCATAATTAATACTCTTGCTATTTTCTATAGCCTATGAAGTCCTAGAGGCCTAGAAATCACATGCTGATAAGGAATAACAGCTGCAAGCAGGGTAAGCGCAGTTGCCTATAAAGTTTCTGCAAGTCCTTCAGTTAACCAAGCCAGATTTCAATTCGAGAACCACAATGTCACACATACAAAACGAAGTAATTTTAACCCAAACAGTTATATCTACCATAAAAATGTCTTTAACAAGACCTAGGTTTTAGACGTTATGTACTGTAACAGATATATCTGCCATCATAAACAATATTGAAAATAGTGTTCAAACTGCACATCATAAAAATGGTAAAATATTTCCTACCACGAGAAGGTGAAATGTACTTCCAAAAATATCAGTTTAAGCCTTTAAAATTAGAAGATGCTTCAGTGGGTATTTCCAAGGTCTCTATCAGAAACTAAAGGACTTATTTCATAGACATTCAGATTTCAAGTGCTTAAAACAAAAATTAAAATAATTTACCTGAAATTCTGGTATGGTAGACTTTCTGACACTTTTCCTCTTCTTTGTGATTGCTTTTTTAGATAACGATTTTTTTCCTTGTAAGATTAAAAGAGAAAAGCTTCATAATGCTGTTCATTGTACTTTATTAATAAAATCAAATTACATACAGACTTGTAAGTTAAACTACAACTAAGAGATGGTTTTCAGTAAGTCATGTAAACATGATGAATCAGAACTAGACTCAGCAGAAGCAAGCCTCAAACAAGTATCTGTGTACTGCAGTCTTTTGTGTGGAGTAGAAGGAAAAAAAAGGAGAAGTCTACTACAGTTTCAATAATACAGCACCTAAAAATCTAAGTCATAAAAGTAACATTGGCACCACTCTTCTGAAAGAAGTGAAACCCAGAACTTAAGACACAAACATAAGAAATATAGCATCTTACCTGCAGGATTTGTTTCTCTAACACTCTAAAGAATCACACATTAGGACCTGGGATATCTGTATCTAATAGTAAAAAGATACCCTGAAAACACAAGCAGTATCTAGAAATCCCTGATTGAACATATTGAATTTACCAAGGAAATTAGACTGATTTGTTTTTTCTGCCTGTGGCAATACCTAACATTTTTAGGAGGAGATAAATAACTTCCTATAATATACTTCACAAGCAGCTGCACTATAAACAAATGGATATAACAAAAAATCTCTGTGAAGGTAAGGAAGTGCTTTACTGCTTACAGTGTAAGAGTTTACAAATCATATACATTTCTCAAATCAAATTTATTATGTCACCAAGCAAGACAGCAACGTTTCTTATATGGTTACTTCTACGTTCATATGGTAAATTCAAACAAGATCATCTTTAACTTGTTCACTCAGGCCAAAACCATCATTCTATCATTATCACTTGTTCACATTCAGGAGTCCCAAAGAATAATTTAAAAGCTTAAACAAAAAGAGAAAATAATAATTTAATGTGGAATAATTCCACATTAAATTATTATTTTCTTCTTATTATTGAAAAAAAATATTTAATGTGGAATTTGTTGTCAACGAGCATGATTGCAGGTACTTGGTAATAATACAAGCACAGGCAGATTCAATATCTAAATTAATGAAAATATTGCGCTTAACCTTCTTCCTAACAGATGCTTTAAGTGTGTGCAAATGCATATGTACACATACATACAAATATTCATAGATGCCTGTACATCTATTTTTCCAGTTTATTACACTGTGAGTTTCCTGAACATCTTACCTGACTCTGAAATAAACACACTTATGGGAAAAGGCACAGGGCTTGAATAATCTAGATCTGAAATGCCACATAAAATCAAATTATATTAAAATCAATAAAGCAACCTAGAAATTACCCATACCAAACATATTTAAAAATTTAAAGAGCGCTCAACTACCAAAAAGAAATACTTACATATTTCACATTAGAGAACAAGTGATAAAGCAGAGAACCCAAACATTCGGACAATGGGCAAAAATGTTCACATTTTTGTTATATGCTTTATGAATACAGCTGCATGCTACTACTGAAAACAATGCTGTTCATTGAAAGAACCAAAGTAGACACTTAGAAGCTTTCTTGACAAAATGACTCGAAGTCTGCCAACATGATGGCTCCTTGCTATAGCCTGTTTAAAAATATTATCTGGAAATAAAATGACAAAAAAATAAGGCAGCTAGATTGTCTTGCTTCTTTACAAAAAGGAAAATTGTAATATGTTTAGAATAGAATTTTCATTCTACTTTAATACTTTCAACATATTTTTCAACAAGTATTTACTTGACTATTTTCAGCATTCAATGCTATATGATGTATGATGCAGTGTAATTCAACAAGTAACAGATAAACAGAAATATTCTCTTTTCCCCAATATATCCTTATGAAAAGGAGGTGGAAAAATTTTAGAAAGAGCTATAAATAATTAGAAACCCAAATAAAATAAACATTTCTTTCTTCACATTATTTCTTTCTTGCATCTGAAAAGCATGAAGTAGGAAAGATACAGAGTTACAGACAGACCAAGAATTAAAAGAAACTATTTAAAAGCACAAGAAAATGAGCTTTACTCATTAATTAAAAATAGAGTCTGACCTATCATAAAGCACATCTGTTGGAATATATGTACCAAAAGACCTACAGAATTGCTGGTAACTGCTGTGAGCTAAGCACATATCTGTATAAAGCAACATCACAGTCTTTTTCCCATTTTTTGGACACCAGATGTCCTATGGTGTAGGTGTTTTTTGACATCATTAAAAATGGGGAAAAAAAAAACCTACAGATACTTGTACCATGGGAGGGAATTAATATATACATCAAACTGCTTAAGGCAAATTCATCTTCTACCTCAGTAACATCCTTTTAAAATACAAAATTGATATTAGAAAGAAGTTGTAGAGGTAGTACTGATAATTTCTCCCTCTTAAAAAAGCTTGTACCTGGTTTCCCAAAAATCATTTCTCAGCCTTAAACAGTGGTAACAAAAACCAGATCTTTCACAATCGGCAGTTATCTGTAATTCATATGTATTACATAGGTGAAATACATTTTTAGTAAGTACATAAAAATCCAGTTTTGTAACCCAGAGGTGTGATGGTTCTTTGCATATCCCCTCAGCACCCAGACTTGCAACTGTGTAATAAACTTAAGTATCTTTTCTATGTAATTGGTTACAAACACTCAGCTACTAACCCTGTCTTGGGATAACAAAATCACTAGTGAGAGGCAACTTTTCAAATCACTCCACTGAGGTCTGTTAGAGATCTTTTGTCCTTAATCCTGGATGAAGAAACTATCTCAAAGGCTTATATTAATTCCTGAGCAGATGAAGTAACATTTCTGACAGTAGTTAGATCGCATTTTGAAACATAGTGCACTGTCTTTCAGAGCATACTCAACATACAAATAAAATTACTGACTAAAAGCAATCAATAAGAAAAGCCTTAGAACCTTAGTATAACCTTATTAAACCTTAGTTTAATATTTATAAATTAAGAATCTCATATACATAATCTGCTTATTTCACCTACTCAATTCAACATAGCCTACTTCCTGTCCACACTTAAAAATATTCCACTAATAATTTATTGTGCCATAATCAGTAATTATGTCTCCACACAGCCTTTTCCAGAAGGCTCCATATCTCAGTTTGGTTTCAATTTAGAGTGGAAGAGACTATGAGGCATCTTACACCCAACAGGAGTTCATAGGAAGTCAACATTTTATTAACCAAGAACCCCTTAGCCAGCTCTGCGAAAATTCTTAGACATTAAACTTAAGTTGAGTGGGTCTAGGGGAAATCTGACACCATAGGTTTTCCTTTCAAGCTGAAACAAATGCTACAGACACTGTCAGTGAATAGCAATTAACAAAGTAACATAACTAGGACCTGAACACTAATTATGAGCATCCAAAAACCTCATTAGGGAGATTAGATATAACTAAAACATAAGCCATCTCAAGTTCATCTTGCCATCTAAGGGTGAAGAAGGGGAAACAGATTATCCAGATCTCTTCTATTACTATTTTTGGCATAAGTTCTTGACACTTGCAAGTTACTTCAGCAAGAACAATACAACCTATTTATAACTTCTTCTACATTGGGATCAATGTCATTTGAGAACAGAAACATTTTTACAGATCTAGTAAAACTTTTTATTATGAACTCTGGTATATGAGTTCTTGTGGCTTCTCCTCAAAGAACAAAAGCAAGGTTAATCCATGCTTCAAATTACAACATGACAACACAGCACAATTTTAAATAAAATCTTATTTTAATAATTATTTTTTATAAGACTGCAACTTTTTTCTTGGATATGGAGCAGAGTCTCGTTATCCCAGATGGGGTAACAGATGTTTTTAATATCAAACACTAACTCAGTAGTATTTGTCATGGTAGAATATAGTTAAATTAGTCCTGTCCAACTGCAAGAATTTCTGGGTATTTTCCACTAAATTCTAGCAGCAACTGCAGTGTTCTCAAATTAAACAACAGGCCCTGCTGTCTTTCTGTTAACAAATTTGTAAGACACGCTTTGTGTCATTCAAAGATTTGGCAACTAATGTACATATCCTATTTCCTTTTAATCTCCTACTCTTCTATCTTGCTCCCAACAGCTCTTCTTTTACAAAATATAACATGATACAGTATGGAAAATGAGCATTATTATAGAGTTGAAAGCTTCCATATTGACAGAGCATACTCTTTTATACAGTCAAATGAGCTAAGTCGGTCTGAACAAGTGCATTAATATTGCTAATTTACAGAATAATGTCCAAAACCCTATAAAACCTGAGTGGTTTCTGAAGACAGAGGCACTGAAGCTTAATGCATGGAGTACATTGTTACCCGCTGGAACACCTCACTTAATGTTTTCAACATGATCAACAGGTTATTCCTTTATCTACAGGCTAGACAACATGACAAAGTTTTTACAACACCAGAAAGTCTCCAGATGATTTCTGAAGATTAAACTCCCAAGAAGAGTAAATCAGGCATTATAAAATTGCTGCCAGGCTGTTGAATTAATTTTCTCACATTCAAGCAATACTTGACTTCATACACAAAATGTAATGGTACTCTAAGAAAATAAAACATATAGTAAAATGGACTTCAAGCAGGTTGACAACCATGAATTTTCCAAAGCATGAGTATATGGTACAGAATTTACATCCAAGGTTCTTCTAAAATCATGTGCTGTATTGGTGTTTTCTAGATCAACTGGAATAAAAAGAGATTCAATTTACATTTACTACTACCTCTGCATCAGGCACATCACAGTTATTTCAAGCAGCCTCTGGTCCCTTCTATTTTCTCAACCCTACAGATGTTCTGAATTTCATCCAATCTCTGTTTCAAACATGCAATTGTAGGATCCTCATGCTCTTGCACTGTGCCTTGCACTGAAACTTATCTAACTCCAGTAAGAAAATAACATTTAAAAATTAATGCATAGCATACAGTTGTTTACAAAACTGCTCTGTCTTTCCATTACATTCAGTACAACTTTGTTTATAATTCTGACACAGAACACTGCCACAATAATAATCATCACCTTGTTTCAAAGACATAGATTCAGTAAAGTGGTCACACCTTTTCAGAAATTGTAAGAAAACTGTCACTATAGTAAAGGTCATAACATAGCTGTATTCTCCAATAAGTTCTGCTCACAATATTTCTGTGAAGATTTCAGATGGAAAAACTGCATGGCCAGCCAATATTCACTAGGGGTACCATTGCCACAGCAAGTCAGGAATATGCAAATCATCTCAATAGAAACACAGACTGTGACCCAGTTACGTTTAGCTGCCTAAGAAAACCAATAGCAGGAAAAAGATAATTTTGTTGAAAAGTAATGAAAGGTACTCACTTTTACATTCCTGATGTTCTCTTCTACATACTGTACTTTTAAAGAACATTGTAAAGAGTTACTATGACTAAGATCAGATTTAAATTAGATGTCTTTGGGGACTCAGAACAAGTTTTACTAAATCACTTTTTCTGCTCTACATTGTAAGAGAATCCTTAAACAGAAGATTTAATTTCAGACAATCTTTAAGAAATACTACTTAGCCTTAAACATTAGGAAACATCACAAAACAGCAAGTTATTTGGACACATTGAATCCAATCCTATCCATTTTGGCCTAGCAGCTACAGAACCAAAGGAGGTTTAACAACCATAGGAATGGAAGTGCTTTCGTACAATGCTGTAAAGTTATTGCAAAATTTTCTCCAGCAAGGTCAAATGAAGAAGTAGTCAGAATAAGATGGGAAATGTGTCAACATATCAGGAGATAAAGGACAACATGTCTCCAAACTAGATTCCTTGTTTGCCATTTGGGTTGTTATTCAGTTTGCTTGGTTTTAAGAAGACACATTTGGAGAGCTAAGTCACAAAGGCAAATGTAAAATACATTCATTTCCCTGAATACTACATATATGAACTTCAACTGTAATGCTTGAAACTTCTGTTTAGATGTGGGCAGTGAAATATTTTATAAGGAGGAAGTTGTGATTTAAATAGTAAGACAGTTCTTTGGCTGTTATGTGCAAATATTTAGGATCTAAATATTACTTGTTCTCTTAGCTTTAAATTTTGATTTCTAGCTACCTGCACTGCCATCAGACCCTGGCAAGCTTCTTAACCTTTAGAAGACATGTTTTTGTCACTCAGATTCTTGGTTTTGGCTTTCTGCTTTTCAGATGAAATCCAATATTTATCTGTCAGTCTATGCTGTTATGAAAAGCAGCCTGTCACTTAAAAAAAATATTATGTTGGAAAGAAAATGTTAAAATCTAGCACAGATGGCTTAGCTCAGGACTCAAAAGGATTAAGCTTTTACGTTGCTTGACATGACATCAAAAATACTACAGCTACCTAACAATTTGAACTTACTTAAGGTTTTTGTAACTTTACTGTTTGCAAATACCTTTGAAATTTTCCAGTGAGTTAACCAAAATCTGGGTTGTGTATCACTTACCTGAAACACTTAACCAGATGCTGCCCAATTCTGCAATAAAAATGTCATCAGCATAAATTCTGATGCCGATGCATCCTGATTGTTGGACCCAGGCCCAGTCAAAACAGTACTGTTTGGTGACCTAAGATTGCACAGTTTCACTATGAATGACTTTAGATTCATCATCTCATGTAATTAATCTGTGTTTCTTCATAATTTGGATAAGGTAATATTACCAGAAAATGGAGGAACACTTTCACAGTAAGATACCATAAAATGCCTTCAAGTGACACTCTGATGCCAACCAGTTACATTTATTATCCTGAATATTTTTTGCAACAAATTAACTGTTGTAATTGATTATATTCTCTAAAGATACATTCTACAAATAAATCACAGTTTGATCAACCCATTTTTTATATGCTTGTGTTACTGGGTAGGTAACTTTGACTTTAAAGTTAATATCTGAATTGTGTAATGCAATAAGACTCTCCTTTTCACCAAATAAAATGTAGACTTATCAACTAAGAAAACAACTTAAAAATCTGTATCCTCCTAATTTTTACTTTAAGTAAAAATGCCAACTTACCAGACTTGTGCTTCTTATGTTTTGCTTTCTTTTTAATTAAAAACAACTTGTTCTGTATCTCAGATTTGTAAGATTTGAATGGATGAAGATGAATCTCACACTTTCTTTGCAAGTCATCAAGTTTTCTCTGTAGATTTTCATTTAGAATATCCTTCAACTTCTTTTTTTTCTTTTTCTTCTTTTTTGCCAGCATCTTATTTAGTTTCTTATTATTTTGCAGTAAGGTCTCTAGCTCTGTTTCTTCAGCAGATTCATGATAATTTCTGCCTTGGTTTTCATTATAAGTGCCATTGACATACATTTGGCAAGCTTTCAGTGTGTTCTCCTTGAATGGACTCAGCTCAGATCTTACTCTGGCCATTTCAGTGCAACCTTGTCCATTCTCCACATCTGTTACTTCTTTTGAACTAGGGTGACCACCTAGATCCACAATCTCTCCCGAAGTAATCAAATTCCCAAAGTTCTCTTTGTAACAATCAGTTTTTTTGATGTCACAAACTCCTGAGGCTTTTATTTCACAGTCAACCTTCATTTCCTCTGTAGTGACTCTAAAGCTACCTAAACGTGTTCTTTTCTCTGGACAGATAAAAATGTCCATACTTTTCTCTCCTCCTGTCTTGGAATGACATAGCAGTTCTCTCCCAGCAGAACTGACCTCCCCATTGCTTTTGCTTCTATATTCATGTTTTACTCTTTCCAATTTAATACGTGGCACTTTTTTAACTTTGATGGGAAGAGATGGGAATTCAGGAGCCTGAAAAGGTTTTTGTTTGTAAATTCGAATATCTGCACCACAGAACTGTGGAAAGTGAACATATGCATTTTCCAAGCAGTCATAACCAAGAATTACTTCTCTGCATTCATGGATAGGCTGACCTAGCACCGCATCCTGAACATCCTTTTGTGTTTCATATATGAAGTCACAGAGACCTTTTAGCAGCCATACTTTTTGATAGAATGGTAGCTCATGAAATGGTTTTTCCTCCAAGGGATTAACTTCTCCGAGAACTTTGAAAAACTGGGGACACAATCCAAGTTTTTCTGCAGCACCATTAGGATTGTCGGTCTGCCCCACAACAGTATACCAGTGTTGCACTTTCTTTCTGAGTGCTGCTTCCCAAGTCCTGTAGGAAAATGTAGGCCTGCGATGTAACGTAGGTCTGCGATGAGGAGGACTTAACAAAGAAGTCATTATTTTAGATAAAAAAACATTACACTGAGGCATCAGAAGACAGCGTTCCAATTCATAGAATACAATTTCAGGTAAATTTAAAATCTGTTGTGCCAAGCACAGAAAATGACCAATAGCTGGAATCTCCCACATTGTTTCCATCCTTGTAGGTGCTGCTTGAGCTAAAAGTGATTTTTCCCATTCTTCTATTTCTTTCTGACTAGCTTCTTCTGCTTCTTTTCTTTCTTGATCTCTCTGCCTATTAAAAGAAATTTCATGAAAATTCAGATAGTAGATGAACAAAAAGAAATGAGAGAGAAAAAAAAACAGAACTACAGTATGTCAAACATATTTATCTCAAAGTTAAAAAGAGCACAGTAAAACTGAAGTTTTACTTCAGTTTGTCTTACTATGCAGTGCAGAATACATCAACCAAAATGGGAAATAATTGTCTTTTTTTTCTATCAGCACTAGTTTAAAAAAGGGAAAAAGATAAGAAAAATGCCTGGCATAGATCAAGTTTGAGTTGTTTAGACTTTCAGGTATTAAAAAAAAAGTAATTCCTTCCTCAATCCCTTTAAATCATAATTAAGTATTTCCAACAAACCATCCATATAAAAATCTCTGAAACAAATTCCAGGTAAATCTTGTTTTGAAATGGTTGCCCTGTGGCTCACATCACCTCCCTTGTACCTCCCTTCCTCATCACACAAGTATACATGCCTAATTTCTAAGTGTTTCATTTACACGCACAAGAGCCATTTTCCCTCCCACCCAAAGTTGTATTACTAGTGAGTTTGCAATGGTGGTCAAAAAAGAAATAAGTATCAGGACACACAAAGAATATGATGGGAAATAATACCAAAAATAAAATGTTATTGTTTTAATTGGTTTGCCCTCACCTGAAAAATAATTTATTCAGTTCTGGCCCCCCTATCTAAAAAACAGGATAGAGCAGAAATAACATGCTTTTGGAGAAAGAGGTTATCAGTAACCAGAAGCCTGTAAAAACTTCTGAGTAATCTGGGAGTCCACACAAAACACTCGCAAGAGGAAACATGACAGCAGTATGTAAACCTCATATAATAGGCTGGGAATTTCTATTTGCTTTTATTTGTAAATTCATAATGAAATTTAAGAAATGTTAGAAAAAGAAATGCTTCCATTTCAGATAATCAATTACATGTACCTTACCATCTAAGATACAAGATATTTCAATACATTTCCAAAGCAGAAAACTGGACATCTGCATGAATCATACAAATATCAAAAGTTACCAACAGAAGTAAATTTTCTTTAATGCTGGTGTACTAGTAAACTAACATTTTTGCCTGAAGGCACAACCAGATTCCAAAAGACAGGATTAGGATACAGCTGTACTTACAGAAAAAATTTTTTAGAGCTCATCCTAAGCTTCTTTTAACTTTTTCTCTGAAGTTTCTATCACTGGTGAAAACTATCACCTGCCTCTACAACAAATGTGACCTGCTACTGGAATTTATACATCCTTATTTCCAAACTGTGAACCTCCAATTTTTTTATTCAAAAACAAGCAGCAAGTAAATGCCATGTATCTATTCAAAGCATCAATGTCTTCCAAATTCGGCAAAAGAGTAATGATAAATTAAAATGTTTCTTTTGACAACATGAAGCTGATAGTGGCTTCTAGCTTGAAGGGCATATATTTCAACCATTAACTATTGACTAGCTATCTTAACAATGTAAAAAAGGCAACAAATGTAGTTTTGTTCACATTTTAGTATCAGCAGAGGAAAAACATGTCATGTGTACACAAAGTAACATAAAATACAGTAAGACTATTGAATACTTTATATTCTATAATAAAATTAAATATTCAGTGATTTGTTACTATAATTTGAACAGAAATGTTTTATACCACATATGTGCATTGTTGTTATTTATATATCTAGTAAGTGCAGAAGTACAGGCTCATGTAAAACATAAAAGATAAAAGCAAACAGATCAGTAAATTCTAAAATTCAGTCTCCAAATGCAGCATTAACTTAAGAATATAAAGGATGGAATATAAAGACAAAATCCCACTTTTCAGCACAAACTACTGCTGCCATTCTTGATGAATAAACCACTAAATTCAACAATACTACTTGCATATGTAAAGTGGGTATTATTTTTATTCTGATTTATGTTCTATTTAAATGTGCTAATATTGCATTGATATAATAAATAAAAATAAATGACATAAATAAAAATAACTAATGTCCCAGTGACACAGAGGAAGAAATGATATTATGCAAAAGTGGTCTCAAACATAAATTTCATAGCACTCTTAGATCCTCCTCCCTCGTTCCTCCTGAATGTAAAACATACTTCCTAATAACCTCCTGCCTCCAAAAGGTGTGAAGTCTGTTAATATAGTACGGCAACAAGACTAAATATTGAGTACATGGTGAGATGGAACATATGTAGAAACAACAACATTTCAGTATAGTTTAACAAAAAAAAATCCAAAAGGCAATCCAAAATATCCAAAAATATCTTCACAAGCAGTTTCAACTTTTTACCAAGTAATAATTTAAATCAAAGTAGAATTATCAAAATAAATATAATACCCTAGATTCACAGATAGATAGATATCTCTGCCTAGATAAAATTACAATTACTATATAATTTTAAAGAATGCTTTAAAAGATTGTTTAAAAAGAAAGCTGTAAGTTGTTTCACTTGTAAAGTTTGCCTTGTTTTTAAGCTGTTGTTTTATCACAATATCTGTTGTCATTCCATTCTCAGCAGACATTCAAGAAAAAAATGTAAATAATAGCACACTTTCACATCTTCATTATTGAGGTCTTCCTGCTAGCATCTTTTGGAGGGCACAGCTTTTTCCTGGGGTGGTTTTGTGAAGATAAAGGGAAGCAAAGAGGGCATAGGACAGAGGGCAAGGGAGCAGGGGTGCAGGAAGAGAGAAACTGGAGAGAGGGAGGTAAGAGAGAGAGATATGGCACTTTAGTGGCACAGATATCCTTATATTGAGAAATTCTCTGGACATATATATTTGGCTTCCATGCTGACAGCAACTGTAAAAAACCCTGTTGTTTGTTTCATACTTTTATTTACATTTACCAGAAATATGTTTGCATATATGTGCTGGACTTACAGTAGTTACAGAACTGTTGAAAGGTGAAGCTGATTTTTCTAGACTAACAATAGCCATATTTCTAGAACACATCTGCAGTAGTTGTTTTGCAGCTCTTGAGTGGCATCTGAACTTAAAATTCAGCAGACATGATACCCAAGTAGAGACAACACCTAAAACAAAGTCCCACCATAACTCCCTACTCTTCTTATAATTTCATCCCTTAATTAAGGCAGCCAACACACATCACCAGCAAATTCCTCCTTTGCAACAGGAGGATTTCTTGGTGGGGAGAGGAGAACAAAGACTAGATTTTATTTTGTTTTCCCAATTACCACGTCTAACCTACTTAGGTGTTGATTCACAGGTAAAAGGTCAGACACTGGAACTCTTAAAGACAAGACACAGAGAATTGTTTTAATTAAAAATAACTTGTTTTTACAAACTTCCATTAAAAAATAAAATAGAAAGTGACATACAGATTAACAATATTACATATTATTCTAAAATAAGCCAAGATCTAGTAGTCAGAGAGAGAGGCCCATATAACCTTATTTCTGTATCTCAAATATCTTAAATCATAATATTATATTCTCCATATTTTTCCACTGGATCCGGTTAATTCCATGCTAACATCCTCATAAAAAGCAAAATTGACTATATAAGCATACCTTATTCCACAATTTCCTTAATTAAATTACTAACTTGCAGCCACAATTCAATTCTTTAAATGTTTTAATGAACATGTATGAAACCTATCCCAGGATCATGTTTTCAGAGATGAAAGACAAAGAACTGCCTGCATAATTTTCAACAGACCAAGCCCATACAGATACTTAATTCCCACTGAAATCAACCAGTCAATATCTGCCGTTCACTGGTGCTTTTAAAAATTTCAGTAGGAATCTACCTTTATATTTCAGTATCTAACTAATTAGTCATCATTTCCAATTATAAAATAATTCCACAATTATTATTGTTAACTAATGTGTAGATTAGTTGATTTGTTACTTACCTAACATGTAACCAAGCAGCTGAGTAGAAACTCATAGAAATGTAATTCATAATTTGAAGATAGTCAATATTCTGATAATTACAACATTTGAACAAAAGGAATGCTTACAAACAAGACTGACAACAAAAGTAAATCAGATCTTGTCATATAGGTACTTTGTTGGGGAAAGTACTTTTGCTGCTATACAAAAGCTATTAGTTGCAATATAGTGAAATCAGCTTTGCAACAATATCTTGTCAGGTTTTACATGTTGAGTCTACCATTATGAATGTGTCACTTGAGGAAAGTTATAAAACATTGCATACGGCAAAGTGAAACAGATCGTGCAAGAAAGGAATCAATTACAAGAGAGCAGAATAACCATTTTCTCTTCTTAATAACACAATATATACTTTAGCAATAAGCCAAAAGTTTAGAAATTTGCAATATTTTTTCATATAAAAGTAATGTTGAAAGTATGTGCACCACTTTGAAAATTTGTATACACTGTAAAATGCGATCTTCACTGGAAATGTGCAACTACTTTATAGACCTTCCAGTTGCCAAGCCCTTTTCATAAAAGTGCTCAGAAAAGGTACTTGCGGAACATTTTTGGTGAGCTGAAAAACAATTGGTACAGAAAGGTCTGCATTACTTTAAAAACATGGTGCAATTAAGAAATAAAACTGAGAGAAGAAATCTGAAGCAAAATTACTTGCAGAGGTCAATAGAGACAAAGAAATATTAAACCACTGACATTTTTTTTCTGCTTAATAAGTGGTACAGTTCAAAATTTTAGGGTGTAAAGAGACAAGTTATTTGTGGTCTTTTTCTGTTATTGTGGAACATTCTGTAGAATCAACCATCTTTTGTCCAAGATCTGGGACTTTTGAGTCTATCCAGATGGATTTAACAGTTAATTACTACAGTTTTGTAGCAATGTACTTAAAACATGCGTATGAATGCGTAATTTTTATTTTGTTTGGTAAACTGTTCTACAGACTCTAGCAATGAATTAAAATCCAATCAAAATATACTTTTTCATAACATTGTTATCAAGTTCTAGAACACAGAGTTAAGCAAAAATCAAGAGAATTTTACCAAAGAAACAATAACCCTAGTGATCTTTCTTTCTTTTTTTTTTTTGGCAAAGTGTGATTAGAAGATTTGTGGACTAGAAGAAAGTTCTACAAAAAAAAAGTACCGTCTAACAGTTAAGTCAGCTGTATAGCTTCAAATCTACTGAAAATGAAGATGACCTGCAAAATTAAAAGCAAGCTGGTCACATATGAGAAAAAGTCTACAAAACTGTAAACTTTGAAAAATCTAGAAACATTTTGCTACCTGAAGCAAATACGGTCTTACCATTGTGAGCCATCTTTAGACACAGTCACTCAAATTATTGTTAAAGTAAACAAACTTCAAAGCTTCATTTTCCTCAAAGTAAAACATATTAACATTAAACACTGCCTGAAATTATATAGCTGTTGAATTTCAGAAGACCACAAAATCTCAGTGTTATTTACACAAACAATCTAAAATTATTACTTAACTGACAAGCTGAAATGCCACCTCAGTGAGGTAACAGCAGAGGCACTGGCAGACATGATTTGCTTCTGGCTATCAGCGAGAGAAGCAGTGACAAGATCATGGAATTAGACTGTACTTAAGCATTCCGGTAGTTTTTAATCTAATTATTGCATGAAAAATTGTCCAAGGGTACATATCATAAACCATAATACACTAGCAGGAAATTACTGTAGATGCTTTTAGTTACTATTAGAAGTTTTGCTACACTAAAATAAGAGCAGCTGTAATTTAATTCAAAAATTAAATGACCGCCACAATTTTTCAAGGAAGTGGTACTAATTTTTTGCTTTGTGGATACACTGTATTGAAGCCATGAACTTCAGACCACAAGAGCACCACATTTATTTACCTAAAAAAGCCATAAGGAGCTAGCCTCTTTAAAAAACTAGCAAGTCAACTATTTAAAACTAAAACTAAATAGTTTTTCTTATTACCTCTTTTCCTCTTTTGCTCTCAGTTGCTCCTCTTGTCTTAGAACCTGAACCATCACAGACTCAAACACACCCGTTGACAAACCTACTAAATTGCGAGGCATGGAACGACGTCTTGTAGAAATGCATGCTGTTGTTTTTTCATCCTCCTGCCCATAGCATCCTCTAGATGTTACAGCTAATGATGTTTTCTCTCTTAAATGCCTAGAAGAAAAAAGCAAGCTAATTCACAACTATGAACTTCTGTATGAGTGGCACCTCAATGCCTAGCCTACCAACCATGGATTGAGCATGCTTACTCAGAAAAAAGCAGTTATTTTTTCACCTGACATTTTTACCATTTTGACAATGCCTTTGCAAAATTTTAAACTTAAACCCAACACACTAATATGACCTATGTTTTCACACCAGTTAAAAACTGTATAATTACCACAAGTTACCAAATATTATTTGGAGATGGAATTCTCTATCTTAGTCCGTAAGTGTTTGGAAAGAAAAAAACTTCCACAAGACCTAAGATAAGAAAGTATCCTTTTTAGCAGATACCTAAAAATAGGGGGCTGGGTGGTGGGGTCTATTAGTAGGGGTGGTTTGGGGATCTATTAGTTGGTTTAGGCTGGGGAAGCATATGTTAAACACCAGTTTCACCCTATTTTAAACTACAAAAACTCAGACAAAACACTACAAATTTTTCTGCAAAGTTACATTTCTTCTTAAAATGTTTCAAAAGACTCCATTAAAACTTGTATGAGCTTTTCACAACCTGTGAAAACATCTGAGGTACAGAGGAGAAAAATCCAACCTCCATTCAAAAGGAACCTCCATTCTAAGGTAATTTTCTGTGGCTTGTAGTATTCAGGAATTATACAACCAATACGAATTGATTCCCTTGAATCACTTGAAGGGGATCATTGACCTAAACACTACTCTGTAATAATATAAGAACATTGTTCCAAGAAGAAGTTCTTCAATTTCACTTTACAAAAAAAAATATGTTAAACACTTCAAACAAATTTGTCTAATTAAAAATTGTAAAAGAACTTTGAGACTTCTAGGTTCCATAATCCTTCATACTCACAGGTCTTAGAAACTTTTATTAAGCTAGTGCATGCAGATATAATGAAAAAATCTTTACAAATCTCTGAAGAGTTAATACAAGACAAACTCACTATATACACTCACTGTATACTGAGGCAGGATTATCTTTAGACAGCTTACTATTTCCTAATATTTATCTGAAAAAGACTGTGCATTAAATAGAAGAATGACAAGAGCAATTGTATTTATTTTTTACCTATATTGCTATTTGAGAACACAAAATCTTCCAAATTGCATTTGGTTATTCATCTGCCAGCAGTAACTCTATTAAGCCAGGATTCTTTTTTTTTTTTAATCAGGTTTTACTCTAGCAAACTAGGAACATCCATGCCCCCTACATTCAACACTCCTTCCTTTCTACTTCCAGACTGTCCCAAAACTGCTGTTACACAGAAACGGCTTCAAATATACAGTTGCTACAGCAGCACTGAATACCTTCACTCTGCTTTCAGGTGACTTCTAGACCACTTCCTTGAAGTGTTCCTACAAGAGCAACGCTCTTACCAGCTGGCAGTTCACGAGGTGTGTCCCTAGCAAACATAACGCTGATGGACACACAGAGCTTTACATATTTCCCAACACTGTTCCTTCTTTACCTACATCCTTCACCAAAAGCACCTCTTGGTTTTTACATGCAGAATACTATGTCATTCAGAAGACCAGTGGGCTTTACACTGTAAGAAGCCACTATGGTTTTCTGATAATGACTAAACTATGACAAGTTCATGAGAAAGCATGTACTTCAGTTGTAATTTAAACTGGCCTTTCTACCATATAGCTCGAGAGCTTTCTATGTTTCTATGCTTTGGCTGATAGGAAAGCAGGCCCTGCCAGGGACTTACATTTCAACTTACCACGATTTCCATTTTGTCATTTAAGACCATAGTAGGGCAAGCATTGTCACTCATTTTATGATTATGATTACTATTCCAAAGCAGGTAACGTCAGCTTAGTATTTTATTCCTATGTATTTTAAGGGTGGTAAAAATTTCACAGATTGTAAAAATAATAATTTCAAATAGCCAAATATTCATACAGAGTTTATTTAGGCAGTTCACGATAGAATAAAATAAAGAAAGAAGCATTTCACATCTTGTGTAAACAAGTGTCCCTCCATGTTCACAAAAGGCTTCTTTCAGAAGGAAAATCTTAGTCAGGGCATGCTGTGCTCTATTTGGCATTTTGAGGTTTGGAATTTCCAAAGCGTTTTGAATTAAGATTTTAATAGTTCCCAGCAGGAAACGTTAATCTTCATAAAAGTACTGAAAGTTCCAGTGTTCTTTCTGTTGTGGGGTTTTGTTAGAAGCTTGTTTTCTTTAAACGGAATTTAAAGAAACACACCCTCCTGTTCTACTTTATCTAAAGAACACACGGCACAGCCCCTACAGTTTTCTACACCTACCGGGATAGCAGCGCCAGCTTCTGTTCCAGCATCATCTCCAGCTTCTGGGCCTGTTTGGAGAGCCAGTGATCCACACCGTGCAGCCGATAGCAAGCCTCCAGCATGAGCCGAAAATCGCACACGAAATCCGCTATCCCTGTGTACTGCCCACTGGAAAATTTCTCTTCCATTTTCAATAGCCATATTCCAGCGGGCAACTGCTGCAACGACTGGCTGCTCTTACGGCCCAAGAGGGAGCCAGAGCCTTCTTCACCGAAAAATGCCTGATCCGCGAAGGGCTTCAGGAACGGCGCCGTCAGAGGCCGGTACTTCTCCAGCAGGAACTCGCGCAGGATGCGGTACCCCTGCTGCAGCTCGGGATTCAGACTCTGCTGCCAGGCAGTCTTCCCTCCCTCATCATCTGCCTCCTTCTCAGGCTCCTCCATCCCACTCCGAAGGGCCGAGGGCCGATCCACCGGGAGATCTCCGCCGGACTCCATGTCTCCCGCCCCGGGCCCGTTCTCCGGCACCTGCCGGGGACCGCGGCGCTGCGCCTCCCCCGGCCGCCGCATCCGCACCGAGCTCACCTGCGCACACAGACACCGCTCAGCGCCCCGCCGGCCCGGGGGGCGGGACGTGGCCGCCGCGGGAGAGGCACCGACTGGGCTGGCGCGCGGCCCCGCCCGCCCGGGGACAGCGCCCTCGCCCTCAGGGCCCGCCCCCTTCTCCCCTCCTCGCCGCCGGCAGCACCGGCGCATCCCGACCCTGCGTGCGCCGTTCACGCCGGGACAGCGGGGTCCTCCCTCCGCGCCGCGCGCGCGCTCCCGACGGGCAGGCGGGGCGTGCCGGCCCCGCGCGGCGTCCGTCGGGTAACGGGCGGCGCGCGCGGCAGCGCGAGCAGAGGGGAGGGCGGGGGCGGGGGCCCACCCCTAACGGTAAAGGACGCGGAGCCTCTCACCCCAGCGCGCAAGCGCGCGCCCGGCCGGCTGTCGTGTGACGTCATCAAAGGGCGCCCAGCCCGGAGCCGGCGGGGGCGACGCACGGGCGGCTGCTGGTGCGCGCGCGGCGGGGCAGGAAGCCCTCAGGGGCGGGGCGGGGCTGCTCCTGCCGCCTCCCGCGGCAGCGCTGCTGCGGCTGGGAGGTTTCTGCCGCCTAAAGGGACTGTCGCCTCACGTCAGAGGTGTGCCGCCACAAGTGTTCAGCCGCCGAAGCGAGGCAGCAGCTCTTAAAAGCACTCAGTTCTGCCCGACTTGCCTTAGGAGTTGGGGCGTTGTGAGGGGAGGCTGCTACTAGCGATGCTGTCCTGGCCTGTGGTGCACTTGTAGTCCTCTCAGGTTTGCCCTCACGTTTCTTCCAGTCCTGCTCACTCCTATATGAGATGCTAAGGGACACCAGGGAACCAGGGAACTCCAGAGTTGTTGTGGTCTCCACAGCACTGCAAAGCACTTGGAGACACGCCTCTGTGTGTGGCTTTGGTTTTATCCTCTTCACATTCCTAACTATATGGAAAGCTGAGGGCACCTTGCTGAGATAGAGAGGGGAAGAGAATGAATGTAAGGGAGCAGGAAAAGTACCCTCTACTTCTGTAAGGGCATTCTTGTTCTTCAGAGATCATTCCAGCAATCTTGCTCATAATGGAGTTCTCTTAATGGGAATAAATGCCTCCACACTGCAGGAAGGTGGACCTGCTTGGAAGGATCATTGTGCGTTGAGACTGTAGTGATCCATGCAATAGTTAAGCCAAGTGTAGCCCATGCAGGATGGCCTTCAGGTCTGTGTTCTGCTGTGTGTGTCCCATGGCCACAGGATAAATTCGGGCAGCACACTGTTAGAGCAGCTGTGGGCAGCTCCCACACTGTACTGGCATCTCTATGACCTTGCCTCTATCTAAAACTGTAGCCAGAAGTCCTTATGCAAGCATCCTGTCTGCCAGTAGAAATTATGAATAAAGTTGGGTTTTTTTTAGGAAATCTTCTTACAGCTTGAATGACCACAACGGGATAGCCCTTCCACAGACAGAGTCTTTGTGATGCACCCTCATTACAGATCCATTTGATGCTGGACTGCTTATGGTTTGTGGAACTGAAATGCTGTAGGGTAACAGTTCTCTCTTTCCTTATAATGTTAACTCTAAGAAATTGCATTTGAAATTATACTTTGCAGCGTCTGAATGCCTTTCTTGTACTGGGACCATAAGGATCAGTATGTCCTGTTGCAAAACAGAGGGAATGCTGTGTTGTGTTTTCTTTAATAACTCCTCTAAGGAATAGTGTTCATCTTGTCTAAGTCCCACTCCAAGCTGAAGGTGGAGAGTCATCTTCAGAGGGACAGGAGTGATGGAGGGATTCCAGCAGCATATGTGGAGGTTAAATCAACTGTAGGAAAAACATACCTGAGGAAAGCAACCATTCAAGCAACAGTGGGAAATTCTAGTGTAAATTAAATAAAACTATATGAGGCTGGCAGCTCTTCTAGAAGTTTTGTGCCTGTTCGATGTCTGGCCTGCAACACTCACTTCCTGGCTCATTTATACTCTGCAAGGAGACCCAGTAGCTTAATAGACATTTTTGCTGTGAGAATATGAGAACTTGTAGTCATAATTCTGCATACAATTCATAGGCTGAGTAGCCACAAAATGTGTTCAGAGATTTTCATGTGATAACATCTCAGCTATAGTCAGATCTCCTGTCAAAAATTGAAATTTATGGTGATGAAAGTAATGAAGATATTGAGTCAACACTCTGAAATTAAATTTCAGTGAAGAACAGCCCACATATGACAAAACAAGATAATATTCTTTATTGGGAACTATGACTTGTATCACCAAAGTATTTGAAAGAGGACATTTTTTCTAGTTATGCAATCAAAGTAGGCTAAAAAATAATCTTTAAAAAAGGATTGTACTGGGAGACATCATTGGATCAATCTATAAGAACTTTTTTGTATTTTCTTATTACATAATAAAAATACGTTGTATTCAAGGAGTTCTGTGATACATATATATGTACTTCCCGAATCTTGCCACACGAGTGCACTGTTGAATAAATGCTATGTACGATTCCTGACTTAAATTAGAGGTAACATTCCCATCTCAATGTAACCAGGATAGAACTGCTGAAGCAGAAGCAAACATTTTGGAAAATCTGTAACAATGGGGTTTCGTTTACATTTTCAGTGTTAATAGGAGCTATGACCCGCATATGAGAAAAAAAAATACAGAACACAAACCAAAAAATGGCCAAAAAAAAAACAAAACCCAAAAAAAACCCAAAGAAACAAAAAAAAACCCCAAAGAACTCATAATCCCCCAAAAGTTTTCAGAATAAATAGAGCTGATGAATATTCTTACAATTTCTCTCCATGCATGTGAATTGAATATATAATTTTTGCAAAATGCAGTGTAGAGATTTGCATACATTTTAATCATGCAAGTTTGGATATGCATGATCGTCTCAAAGAATATTACTCTGAGTGCCTCTGCCTTGATGTTATCACCAAGACAGCAATAAATTTTATTGTTACAATATTACCCACACTGCCTTAGATGTGTACAGAACAGTGCAAATGCCAAATGGATAAACATGCACCATGAGAGAGAAACGTGAGATATGCTTGGGAAAGAGTAATCTTCCATATACAGTTCACAGAGGATAGGATGATCTAGCAAAGGAAAAGAGACAACTGTCAGACATGACCAGTATTCTTCACCTCTGATGTGAATTTTGAGTGACAGAGCATCAACAGGTCATGGAGGTCACATTCAGGGATCTAAAATAGAGTATCTCACCCTGACCATGAAAGCACCCACAATTTCTACAGACACCCAATGATGATGTAAATAATTATTCTCTTCCTAAACTTTGATTTGGGTATAAGTTTTTATCATATGTCCTAACCAGATACTTTGTCTTTACATTTGCTTTCAATCTGAAATCAGTGTTATTAAACTACCAAGACGTTACAAATACTATATACATTAAGATGATTAATAGCTAAGCAAACCCCAGCTGTTTTAAATCCCTGAGTTACTTGTGGCCATTTTCTACACTTACCAAGATTTTATACATGCATTTTTAGAGATTTATATATCTCTCAGATAATGTGTAAAATGTATACAAAAAGAATATTTTAGTCTAAAGTTCCTAAATCCAAAGGCCCTCTAGTCATTTTCTATCCTATAGACAAGAGAACTGTAGCATTTTTGTAAAAGAAGATATTACCACCCTCAAAGAATTGTTTAGACTGGCAGAATTATAATATTCATATTAGGGCACTGAAGGGTTGTTTACTAACAGGTCAGAGCTGCCTGTTACAGGATGTAGAATGAAAAAAGAAGGATTGTTTCTGTAGCAGCAGGACAGAATGTTTAGGAAGATAAGTAAAATTGCCTGTTTCTTACTGTGAAGGCCTGAATTCCTATACCCTGAAATCACATCCTCTGCTTCAAGGGTATTAAAGGGGGATTAAAAAGTAGCTTCCACCTTCAACTTTAGGTTACACTTCACAAGTCATTAAAAAAATCTTTTTTAGATATAATACACATTCACTCAGTGTATCATTTTCTTCTTCTCCTAGCAGTGTCATAAATAGTGACTGAGTGGCTCTCATTTTCCTTCATTCTGCTCTTCTATTTCATACATTAAAGCCAGGGGTCCAAAGTGCAGGTTTCTGCTTCTGATGACCTCCATGGTGACATAGAATATAGCCCACATTAAGGGTCCTTGAACTCTTCTGTGAGGTGAGTGATTTAACATTGCCACCAGAGCCATTCAAACTGTATGCTCAAGTAGTTACAAGTTCCTTCTGCTTACATATAGTAAATGGTAAATAAAAAGAACACCAAACTCTAGAAAACACTAACAATGTGCTTTCCATTTGCAGGTCTGCCACCTGAAGTTTCCTTTTATGAGATGCATAAAAATTCTTGGGAAAGAAACGGGCTCTGGAATGTGAAGAAAATAATCAATCTTTGAAATGTTTCAGATGAGCTATTCTGCTGATCTTTTTCATCCTCTCTCATGTTCCACCACCTGTTATTGCGTCTTTCTCCCTTTTAAGGATACAGTGCTACTTTCTAGTGCCAGTGATGTCCTCATTGCCAATTAGAATACAAACAGACAGAAAACAAAAACTGTCTTTGAATTCTACACTTTAGAGACATTCCTCCTTTTCTGAGTCCTCAAAGCTGTAAGCTGTTTTGTATTTAGGCTTCTGCAGCATATGGTACTGAAAAAGTACAGTTCTCCTTGAAGTAAGTAATTCTCAGCAACTTGAAGCAGTATTAAACATTGTAGTGTTACAATGCATCAAAAATCCATTCTCTAACCAAGACCATGAATATGTATTTTTAAATTAACATAACGTTATGATCCAAATTTCTGTTATATCTTTTTAGAATTAGAGAAAGAATAAAGCAATTGAGCACATTCAAATGGTTTTTTCATGATTCTAGATGGCCTTTGGTGTCCACTGCATGAGAGCTGTATGGAGATGAATACTGTATGGAAATTAATGCTGTAGGATGCCCAGGGACTTTGACCACTAATGCCTAACACAGCTGGCTGCTGCAGGAAGTGGCACAGCAAGAATCAACATGATTTCCTGCCCAACCATGCCAGACCACTAGCAGAGACCTTCCTTCAGAGGGAACAAGTTGAGAGCTAGGAATGTGACATGAGGGAATGATTGTGCCAGATAATCAAGTAGGGTAAAACATCTAATCTCTTTGGTTCTGTAATAAACTCCAGAGTTCAGATCCCTCGTTTCTTGCCATTTACACCTGACAGCTGGACATCCAGTATATACAGGCTGATAACTAGGTCCTTAGCCAAGCTGGAAGAATAACTGATGAGATCAGGCTGCAGTATTTCATTTAGCAATGTTTGTCAGTGTGTCTGCTGCTCAGCTGCTGATATTCACAGAAGTTTAAAAAATGTGTATTTTTTTCAACTAGACTTCCTCCTTCCACACCCTTGCCAAACTTAGTCAAAATTATCCAGCAGATTAAAAAGTGGCTGGAGAGGACGGACAGACAACACAACTACATATGCCTCAGTCCCTTAGAAAACTAGTAATAGAAACTTAGTAATCTCAAGCACTGTTTATTTTCACTCTGCTCTCTGTAATTATGCAACACAGGAAAGGCAATAGAATTGCTTCATACAGACCTAATATTTATTTATGTGAAAGGTTTTGCAATTATATTTTATTGTGTCTAATTGCAGATCTGAAGGTTTTTTTTTTAATTTTTGTGGTATTATAGGAATGGCAATTATTTCCTCTTCCCAATGCTGGAGAGTGGAGATAAAATACAAGGATATAATTTTCATAGCAAAGAGAGGTTTTGAGAATGATTAGGTGCAGAGATTAAAATGCATAGAGAGCCAATGTTTGGATGACTTAAACATTTGTTCCATTCACTGCCCACTTAGTTCCTTTATAATCATTAACTGTAAATACTGTGTTATATAGTATCAGAGAAGAAAAATCGGGGCAAGTGCTAAAACTGTAGTCACACAGATATGAATGTCTGCTTCTGACAGGGGAAAAGAGAATTCCTCCAAATATGTTCATGATATCAACAATTCTAAACTATGTGTTGCATGTCACTGTTTCTGGTGGACAGTGTGAAAGAATCTGTGGCAATGCATAGTCACCTTACACGTAGACAGACCTTACACATAGAGCACACCTTAAGACAACTCTTACATGCTAGTGAACCAGTCCATCAATGAGGAATATTGGAAAGAGTGGGAAATATTTGAAAAGTATAAATTAAAAGGATTGTCTGTACAAACACCGATTCTTGTTCTGAAGTGTTGTCACAAAATTATCTATCAGCAAAATTTGATTAAAACGTAACAGTCTTTTGTCTCATTCAGCCACATCTCTTTTATATATCTGGTTTTATTCTACATTCAAAGATAAAATACAATTGTTTCAAAATAGGAGATTTAGAAAAGTTAGAGTAATTAATCAATATAAACCCCATAATACTTTCTTAATTTTTATTTCACAGAATCACAGTATAGTTAAGGTTGAAACAGATCTCTGTGTGTCTGTTGCCTCCATGCTTCCATGCTCAAAGTGGGGGCAAACAGAGCTGCTTTCTCAGGGTCTTGTTTATTTGGGTTTTCAGTACCTTCAAGGATGGAGGCTACACAAAACATTTGCATGCAATAAAGATAAACCACTGTAGTCCAAGAAGATACCCTGACAGCCTCTATATTTTCCTCTATTTGCAGTTAATGTGCATGGCTTACAGCACCTCAAGGTGTTAGAATTATAGACCATCCTGAGTTGGAAGGGACCCACAAGGATCATTCAGTCCAACTCCTGGTCATAACGAGAGTCACACCAGGTGCCTGAGAGCATTATCCACATGCTTCATGAGCTCTGTCCAGCTGGTGCTGTGTCTACTTCCCTGGGGAGCCTTGTCCAATGCCCAGCCACCCTCTGGGTGAAGAACCTTTTCCTGATATCCAACCTAAACCTTCCCTGACACAGCTTCAGGCCATTCCCTTGGGTTCTGTCACTGGTCCTGCCATGGTGAAGAGATCAGTGCCTGTCCCTCATCTTCCCCTTGTGAGGAAGTTGTAACTGCAGTGAGGTTCTCCTCAGTCTCCTTCAGACTGGAAAGAACAAGTGATCTCCTTGTATGGCTTCAATATATTACTGCCCAGTGGACCCCTTTTGCTGAATGCCTTTTGTGGTCCTCTGTGTCCCCTAACAAGCGAAGAGAGGACATCTTTTGCCATCTCAAGTTCAAGAGGCATTATTCCAAAAAATACCAAAAATAGTATAACCCTTAATGAGTAAAAAACATTTACAATAACATTTGGTATAAAAACTCTAGACCTAGAGAAACGTTAAAAAATAGTAATTTAGCACTGAAGCAGAAAGAGTTTTCATTTATACATGCCACTTTTCACTTTTGTGTGTATGTTTTTAACAACAAATTTCCAAAAAATTGTAGATTTTTCAGCAGTGGTCAGCACAGACCTTACCACGTCATAAGTCTTCTGTTGTAAACAGAAACACATGAAGGTTTAAATAAGTCCCCACTCTTTACAGTAGTAGAGGTCTTCACTGCACATAGAACAGAATTATTTAATGACAGTTTTGAAGTTCTTGAAGTTTGGGAGCAATAGATAGGCTACAGTAGGCTCTGTTTAGTCCTATATATGTCTTTGGCATGCCATGTTAACAGGATGTGAAGGAAGATTAAGTTGGAAGTAAAATGCTCATGCTGTAATGTTCTTAGAATATTTTCAAAACCCAATGGTTTCTAAGAAAATGCATTGATAGATTACCCTGTCAGTTTTGGTCAGTTAGAAAATATATTACTGCTAACTGTATTTGGGTTGGTTTTTTATACCTTTAGGGGAGAAAACCTCAGAGTGAAGAAAAACAAGAACTTCTCATACAAATGTTCATATATATTCTGGACTTTAGAATTGAAACCCTGTAGTCTAAAAGAGAGCAAGTTTTTTTGAGCTGACATCTCCAAAATCTGAAAGCCCTACCTCACACAATCTATTTTAATGTTTTCAATCACTTTCACTGAAAATGTTTAGAAAAGGCTTTCTTCCCACTATTACTACTTGTAATCGGTCTTTTCCCCAGTGTAAGTCTGCCTATACACTGGAGTCCAAATTATACATAGCTGATCTTTTTGTGTGGTACGGTCTGTTTGCTATGTTCCAGGTTTTTTTTCAGCTTGAGAGGTTTTGAATTAAATCTCCTGTAAATTGTTGGCAAATTAATTAGCGATAAAATGGCTAGTATTTACTGTATGCTCCAAGTTATTCATGCAGTGGCATGTGGTACCAGGAAACTTTTCCTTCTTCTCTTTTCTGCAAACATTTACTTTTTGTAGATGAATTTCTAAAGCAAAAAACCACAAACCAGTTGTAGGCAGCTGTTTTTCTTGCTACTCCCATGCCAATAGTTATACATAAAATATTCTTTTAGTAACTTAATTGCTGTTTTTCTCTCTATCACTGTTTTATAGAGGTTGTTGCCTTTCAAGGTAATTTAATATGACATACTAATTTGAATTAGAAGAAAATTTTGAAAACCTGTCCAGTAATGGACTGAACTTAATGTTGCAACTGTAGGCATAGAGTTATTAAGAGGGGTCCATGATCAGTGAAATACATTAACTCTAATGGTGAAGCTTGGAGAAGAAAGGCAAGCAAGCAAAGAAAGAGAGAAAGAAAGAGTAAGATTGAGCAAGGGAAAGGGAGACATAAGTGCCAGGAATTACGGGTGGGGCAGGCAATGTTGGAAACAGAGAGAGAATGGAAAATGCTTCCCAGTGGCCAACCTAGAAGAGAAATGTGCAGAGTTGCCCAGATGAGTGTCCTCCTCTGTTTCACTTCTAACATGGTAACTTGATACTTTTCATCAGGGTCTGAACAAAATAATCTTTGGGTTTTTCTGCTATTTGTGCTGTTATTGCTGATGGGACCAATAAAACAATAAAGTTTAAAAGAAACAGTAAAGGTTAAGATGGAAGGTCAGCTGCAATATGGTTGCATCTTCAGTATTTCTATGGCACCCAGATTGTAGCAATTACAATTAGCTTGTGTGTGTGTGTGTGTGTGTGTGTGTGTGTGTGTGTGGATGCTGATAGTGTATGTTGTTATTTAGCTTGTAAAGACTAGTTGTGATGTAGCACATTATTATGTCCCTAGAGTTGCCCCTTTAATATAAGAGATTGTTCTGTGTTATGGCTATAGGGATGGCATACTTAAACCTGGAATTTCACCTCCTGGCCCAGGTACATGTGCAGACTGCAAGCATGGTTCATGTGATATGCACTCTACATTTTACAACCAACTGCTTACTAAAAAATGCAGCTGCAGCAGCAGCATCAAGTCTTGACTCAATATAACATCTGAACAATGGTATTAAAACAAATTAAAATGCTTTTGCCACACAATGCATTCCTCCTTCTTGTGGTTTAATCTGAAAGGTAACTAAACAGCTGTGGGTCCACTTTCCATCACCACCCTTCCCCTGAGTCCCCTCCAGCTTCTCGTGCCCCAGATTCCTCACTGGTGTGGCAGTGGGAAGACCTGCAAATTCTTTCAGTTGGTGTAAATACCGCTTAGTAAAATCTAAAATTTCAGTCATCAACATTATTCTTATCCTCAATCTGTCACTCATTACTATACCAAAAAGGCAAAAATTAACTCTGTTTCTTATAAAACCAGAGCAATATCCACCCTTTATTCTGTATCATTTATGTCATACCCAGGTTCCACTCTTCCCAATGCATCCTTCCCTGTCTTTTGATACATACACAGAGATATCATTCCCTTAATCTATGGGTCATCCCTCTAAAACGTCAATTGAGTAAAATTAGTCCATAGCTTCTTCTGTCATAGTAGACTCTCAGGGATGGAGAGATGGTGCATGAAATTGGATAATGTCCATGATAAGTCCATCCCTCATTCAAAAACCCATTTGTATGTTGCATCTCTTCTTCAATGGCCCAGTGTGTCATAGGCCCACTGAGCTACCTATCTTCCTGGCTACTTTGTGGTAGTCCTGCTTGGAGTAGGCTTCCTGATCCCTCTTAGAGGCAGCTCCTTTATCCCTTATTAAATATGTCCACTTCTGTCACTGTTGAGATGGTCATGACACACAGAAGAACACCATACAATTTCAGAAGTCTTCTCTCTTTATTATAACAGCACGCTGTCTTTTATACATTCCCAACAAAATTTATACTTATTCATTGGTTACAATAAATCAACACAGTGTTCATTGGTACAGAGCAATCTCCACCACTGTTTTCAACTAACATTCAGCTGTGAGTTTCTTTTGTTTATCTTTTTCATCTTCTTGGTTTCCATGTCAATGACCTTGGCAGAATTCCTTTCAGGGGTAAGCACAACTCTTACCAGCTTCTTCTTCAACTAACTCTTCCTAGCACAGACAAGCTGTCAGCCCCTTCCACAAACTTCTGCTTCCATTATTTCTCCTTGCATACCAGCACAGATAATACTGGCACAGGTTGGTTCTCTGGTTCAGCCATGGACTCTGTCCCTTTGCTCTCGGTTCCAGAGACCTTCCCTCCCTGCAGCAGGCACTGAGCTCTGCTGAACAGAGCTCAGTCAGCCCCGAGCAGGCCCCAGCACATTGCAGTGATTTATGTCTCTCTGGAATTATCTGGTGACAGCTCATCTTTCCCAAATATTTTAATAAATTTTTCTGGATTCCTCACTTTTTCAGAGGTGAAGTTCCAAAACACTGGGAGATGCCCACTGTCCTACGCACTTGCCCATCCTACGCCATACTCCCATACTATTCCCCGTACTCATAACTATCCAGCCTTAGGGCAGATCCCTGGGTGATGTTCTTACCTAGTTGTGTAACCTTACATAAGACCTGAGACATATTCATGCATCATAGCAATGCAAAGGTGCTGGTTTGGACACCCTGGGGATACTTTCCAAGAGCTGTTGTAACTCACCTGGAGGAGAAGGGAAGGATGGTGGAGAGTGTCATTCCCATGGATGGACCCTTGGAGGTGTAGTGAGGTGTCATTCCCAACAAGTAGCTCCTGCTGTGCAGGTGCAGCAGCGATGCTGGGTGCACACACTGCCTTAGTCCTGCCAACAGGCATCTTATCATATCAAAAACCCATGTTACAAAGCACAACAACATCATAACCTTAACTCGGAGCTGAGAAATGACACAATGGGGAACACACACAACAAGTAAAGTGTTACCCAGTGCAACTCTGAGAACACACAACAACATTGAGATCAAGTAAATCAACATTGTGGCTAACAACTCTTAAACCAATGCAACTAATTACTGTTTGTTTTAACATGTCAGAACAGTGGTTATCTTAACCCTTCACACCCATGGGTTGGGTGCCAAAATGGACTGTTGTGGTTTAACCCAGCAGGCAGCTAAACACCACACAAACCACTTGATCACTTTCCCTGTCACCACCACAGGATGAGTAAGAGAACTGGGGGAAAAAACATTAAATTCACCCGTTGAGATAAAGACCACTTAATAGGCCAGAAATAGGAGGGGAAACAAAAATAACTATTATTAAAATTAGAACATACAAAACAAGTAATGCACAATGCAGCTGCTAGCCACCTGCTAGCTGATACACAGCCAGTTCCCAAGCCCCCAGCCAGCTTTATCTGCAGCTGATTATTACTGAGCTTTACACCATATAGTAAGGAATAGCCGTCCAGCAAGTCACAGTCAGCTATATCACCTGTGTCTCCTCCCAGCTACTCATGTCTCCCAGCCTCCTCACTGGTGGTGTAATGAGAGAAACAGAAAAAGTCCTTGTCTTAATGCTTAACATTTCACCCATCAGTCTGTTATCAACATTATTCTCATACTAAATCTAAATCACACCATTATTCCATATACCAGCACGAAAATTAACTCTATTCCACACAAAATTAGGACAATTGTGTACTGATAGGACAATCTTACATGATGCCATTTAGAAACTTCCCCACATTTTGCCTTGGGTAATAGACAAAGACTTGAGCTTTCAAAGTATCACATTGCTTTGTCACTAAATACGTGTTTAAATAAAGTATTTCTGTTGACCCAATACATTACCAGTGTCTGGTGAGGGCTTAGAAAATGAAAAAGACTTTTTCTAAACCAAACACAGGTAAATTATATAACCTTCTTTACACAGTGAACAAACTCTAGACAAAAGCAGTAGCTTCTTGATTTTAAGAAAACTTTGGCAAAGAAAAAGTAAATGTAATTGTTTTTAGGGGATTTTTTAATCATTTCAGTGAGATAAATAAAAATAATACTCACTCCTGTAAAAATGCAAGGGTCACTAATTACAAAAGTTTAGATAATATGAATAGGGAGGACTCAACAATAGGAGTGAAGGGCTAGAAATGTAACTAGGTAGATAAGGCCAACTGAACATGGCAAATTTGATAATGAAAAACCTACATGCTACCAGGACTTCATGGGCAAAGAAATGCATCCACTTTTAGCAGTTCACTCATGTCACAAGCAGTCCAAGTATTCCCATTGATACAATGCAGGCAAAGCCCATTTGATAGCTGGGTAAATGTTTTAAGCAGTAAATTTGTTTTGAGCTCCCTGAAACAGAGGCTACACTCCTACTTTTAATATGTCTATATTACTATAAACCCGGTATCTGCACGTGACTCAGCCCTGGAAGAATGACAGATAACAAGAACAATATTAATGACATAAAATATAGGAATAGAATGCACAAAACTAGTGGCTAAAAATTTGCATGCAGTTCTAGGCAGAAAAGCTTCTGTGTCATCATACAGAAACAGGCATTTAAAAGTTTGTTCCTACAATTTCCAACCTCTTGTAATTTGAAGAATAGTTAGAACCATTGGAATGTTGATATAAATGAGAATGTGTAGAGATCTAGAAGATTAGATCCACGTCAGACTTTTGTTTTATTCAGAGGTTTGGCTTCCTGCCCTCTCTCCAGGCAATAAATTGGCTTGTAACAGAGCTGCTTCTAGCAGTCTGTTCAGTAGAAGTATCCTAGCAGAGCAAAACCACACAAAATAAGGTAAGCAAGAATGGCAGATTACAGTAGGTTTAAATAATTTAAGATTATGTTATCAGACTGTTTGTTGAAATTTTATGAAATAGTGATTTTTTCAGTTGACCTTAAAGTTTTCTGAAGAAATCTCTTTCTTCATCTAGTTTATGTGCATTTTTGTGTATTCCTGTGTCTAGTTTAGATGATAGATTTTGTAAAGTCTGATTTGAAAGAAACTATAACCTCAACTTTTATTAGCTATAGGATGCTAAAAATTCTTTTAAATCCACTGTTAAATTGTAATAAACCTGGAGGAATTAACATCTTTGCTAGCAGGCTTGACAGCTGCGACCCATTACACTCAACTAAAACAGTTCTGACCCCTGTAAGGATCTTAGACATATTTTGTTAGAAATTTGTCAACAAGGAATGAAATAATATTTGGAACATACCACCATGTGGATGAACTCCAAAATTCTAAATGTTGGATTTATGTACTGAATTTGATACAATTTAATTTTATGATCACATGTATCCTGGGGCTAAATGAAAGACAGAATAAACAAGATCACAACAGGAGCAAGAAAGACTATATAACAGGTTTTCTTTGCTGTCTTCATATCAGTGAATTAATATAATCCATGTAGTAGTAAAAAAATTCAAATTTCCTCTGCTTTTAGTGTGATCTTGTCACTGGCCACAAACATTCTCATTAGTTTATTAAGAGTAGTTAGACTGCTGCTAGTTCCAGCAGTTTAAAGAACTTTAATTCCCTTATACTTAGTTTAGATGCAAAATGAAACTAATCAGATCCAAGTTATGAAAAACAGTGGTTGACATGTCTGCAGCCAAGAGCAATATCCAAATCTTCCTAGTCCTCTTCAATGTATACCTTACAGAAGAGAGAAAAGAACTGAAGAAATAGTTATGAAAAACATTAAGATAAAAAAATCAACATAGGAAGATATACACAGCATAAAAGACTATGACAAAGAATGAAAAATGTGGGCATAAGTGACATGTATGTAAGAACATGTAATGACAGGAAAGGTTTCTTGAAATGGGAGTATTTATATGTCACTCAGTCTTAAGGAATATATGGCAATTCCAGGTGTAAAAGCTTGTTTAATTTATTGTAGGGAGTTTTAATTGTTCCGGAGAACAATTAATTGGCTTCTGGAGAGCCAACAGAGGTGAAGTTCTACCACAGACTTTTCTATTTTCTACTTTTTTAAACAAGACAAAGTAATTAAAATTGAGTATAGTCCTTCATAACATCAAGGTTACCTGCCCATAATTCATCATAGAAAGTTTCTTCAGAATTTACCCACTGCCTAAACATGTTTCTGAAAATGTCTTTGAACTGGACTGCCCTCTTCAGGAATTCTTCAGTCCTGACTTGTGAACATTCTCCTTTTTTTCTTACCATTGTAAATGTAAGTAATGCAGGTGCAAAACTCTGAACGTAGATCAAAACCAGGAATTAGGATCTTTAGAACCTCTGATCAATAGCAGCCAAACATTACACTTGTTTTTAGTAGGAAATCTGAGTAAGCGATTGTGTGTTTTTGAGCCTCATAGACCTAGCAAAATCTTAATGCTTTGTTAATGAACGCCTAGAGACTTATGTCTCTCAAGATCCACAAGGTGTCCACGCACACCATAGAGCCCAATTCAGGTGGAAGTTTCCAGAGACTAGTTTCCTAGTGAAAAAACACAAATAATGTTTTCTTTTGTTAAAAATGCTCAGTGATAAAGCAGTTTCAGCAAGATAAGGAAGACCCAGCCTTTTCTTTCTACCTCTGACTGCAAGTTATCACTCATGATATGAGCCCTATTCACAAGGAAGAGCAATCCCATATAATAAATGTTTCACTTTTCAGTGATATAGCTGAATGTTCTTATAACTAGAGTTGAAGAGAGTGAATAAAAGCCTTAGTTATCCCTTTTAGTCTGGAAAAAGAGAGCTGCCAGGGACAGAAGTCTTTCATTTCTTGTGAAAATTTAATATGAAGCTTTGCATCAGGGAAGTGAACCAAACCAGAAAAGAGAACTGCCCTACTCTTCCTTGGGTGAATTTACAAACCATTACACTTGTGTCAGAGCCATAATCTTTCTGGTCTGACAGATATTTAATTATTCTGTGCAAAGCCTCATGGGAATAAAATTGTACCCATCTTCACTTGTTTCATTCACCAGGATACTAGACAGAACTGAAGCTCGTTGTTTTCTTTGGTCTGCACTTGCCATAAACACTTGTTATAAACAGGTGACTTCAGGAGAGCATGTAGACTTTCAGCTTCCCTTTCTTAAACCAAAGTAACATTCTTAGCTTTTCTGAAATGCAGTGATTTAACTTGCAACTTCGGGATACCTTAGTAGCTGCCTGGGTGGTTTCACCATCAAAGTATTTCACATTCTTAGACATCAACCTCTCCTTCAGGTATCTAATCTGATATTCCTTAAAAATGATAACATATTCCTCATTTTCCAAATTCCAGTCCTCATTTCCAAGGCAAGATTTCCTGAACTTTGGTTTAAGATTGCAGTGTACCTACGTTTACCTCTGAGAGTCAGATTATGCTGTTTTGAAGTTAACATCATTTTCAATCACTTATGAATACTCTGACAATTATCTTAGACTGTATTCACAAAATGAATGTGATTTTTCAACTCAGTTAGCAAAATGTAACTAGCTTCCTATATTGGAAACAAAAACTAAAGCCACAAACACTGCTTAGATATTATCCGAGGGGAAGTCTTTCAAAATATTTTTGTTCAACATGACTGCGTTATCCATGTTGGCATGCATCTTAGTGGAAATTTAGATAGTTAACTGATTTAACATCACTGGAAACACAGATTTTTGCTTTGCAAGACAAAGGCTTGGATCATGCAAGGAGTCAAACATTTTTTGAGTTTATCTACTTCTATTAATTGTCATTTATCAAAATTATATTTGAAAACTTGTGGAAACACAAAGTCTCGTGACAAATTCTAACTCCTACTTTAGGACTCAAAAGGGAAGTCAAGTGAGATCACCATCATCTTCAGCACCTCTGCAATGCTGCTCCGCTCAGGCCGTAGAAAGCCATATCAAATGCCTCTCCATAGAAGGCAGTCTGTGAAGAAGAAATTTCTGCTTAGAAATATGAGAACAGCTCCTGGAAAGCCAGGTAACTCTTACGTGAGTAACAGATATGTTTGTAATCTTGAAAAGAATATTCCAATCCAAGGCAAAATCCAACAAAATTAAGCATGTGGAACAGCTTTTCTATGATGCTGTCAAAAATAAAAATATTTGGCGAAAAATGGACCCCAAAAGCTACCTTTAAAATAACCAGAATAGAAATACTCCTTAAAATACTGACATTACATTTTTCACCCCACCATGTTCAGACCAGTAATTCCTAATGTACAAATGTACCTCCCTGGAAAAGGTTGAATGATAAGCAGACCTGCCAACTATTCTAGTTTGGGCACTGTACTATTTCTTGTAATTCTAGTTATAAGTAGAATTCTTACACTATAGCTACTTCAATATAAATTTTTTAAAAGTTTGCTGTATTGATTATTGTAGTTGTTCTGTTGCTTTTTAGAACAACTCATCTTTTTTTCTGGAAGCCTAATTGCCAGCAGCCTTTGAAGAGAAAGCCTTTGTCCAACCATAAATCAGCTATACATTTAATCAAAGGTCCAACACACAACCTGCCACTTCTGAAGTGTGTGATTCAAGCTGTCAGGATGTGCATCATCCTTCTCTTTCTGCAGAGTTCCTGCTCAGCCTAAACAGGGTGGAAAAAAAGCTTCTTGGAAACAATGGGATTTTTTCAAAATATTTGCCTAAATACAGATGTTTCAGAGGAGGTATCTCATCATAAAATAAGTAAAAAAGTTTTTGGTAAAGTCAAGCATTCCTAAAACATTATGCTACTGCTGATGCATTCTGCGTATCCTGTTGTTTGCCTAATTATTCTGGCAAAGACAGGATTTTTTATCTCACAGCATACACTGGAGGTCTGTGTCATCTCAGAAACATCCTAACTGCGTTTGAAAATATCAAACCTCTTCCAGTAAAACAATGTTCAGCTGAACATAATCAAAATTGTGCCTTATAGTGTTATTCTGGAGCTGTCTGATATCTGAGTGTCTGGACATACATCCTTCTGACATCCAGAACAGCACAGTTGTGTCTAGGAATGAAAGAGAACAATTTCCCTCCTGTGTTGTATGCCGGGTTGGTTCAGTTTAGGGGTTTCAATAAATGTTAGTTAGGTTGGTTCTCTGTACCCCTATTTTCCCATCAAAATGGTTTGCTCCAAGCTGTCTGCTACAGGAGCTTTCACCTGTCAATCTTGTAACCACTCCCCTTCCCCACAGAAAATTCCATGTCAGTCACCCCACCTCTGCAATCCCATTTGTCCCAGAACCCTGTAGCCACCTCTGTTATTTTCCCATAGGTTGCCATAGTCCGCGTCACTCCCCTGTCACCTGTCCCCATTGGGCAAGGGGGGCTTCTGCCCCTGTCTGCCTGCCCCATATTTAACCCCATGTTCCCTTTGTCCAAGTGGCCATTTTGCCCACGTGCGCAACCTGGGAACAGCTGCTGCGACCACCGCAGCAGCCACACGGGGAATAAACAGTTCTCAGCCACATGAGGCAAAGTGTGCCTTCTCTCTCCCTTCATCTCCTCTCAGCGTGTGGCTATGGAGGCAGCCAACCCACACGGAGACTCAGCCCTAGAGCTCCGCACACGCGGCAGTCCCGGTCTTGCTGAAAGGCAGCGCCACTAGCCAGGCGCCCCAGCTGCCCGGGACTGGGTCAGAGAAAAACCAATGCCGCACTCCTGGAAACTTTTAGCTAGAAAGACCTGGGTTTGTTGGTTTGTTTTGTTTTTTTTGTTTTTTTCAGGACGAGATGTCTAATCCCCAAACTAAATGCTGCTATTTTAGATAGCCATAAGCACTCTAACCTAAAAGTCCTGTTTATACCCAGATCCAATATTCAAAATGCAAAACTGGGAACCAGGCAAGTACTTACCTGTGAAATACAGGAAACTAGTCTATAAACAGTATGCTTCAGAGAAACATTCCCTACTTTATCGCTTCTTTTCTTCATAAAGAAATGTACAACTTTATTTTTCACATCTCTCCATTCAAATACTTCTGTGAACAGCCTTGCTTTGGCTCAGGCTTCCCACAGAGCTCCATTGGCTACTCTAAGTCTACACATTCACCAGTCAACTGCAAATGTGGACCCACTCTCACATGTTCAAATTCATCCGGTCCCCATTAATCTTTAGTCTTTTTCAACACAGCTATCTTCATGTGGTCCACCATCCTGCTTTCTTACACTATTCCTCAGGCTCTTGAGTTGAAAGCTATTTTGTGAAACTCAAGTTTTCATATGTTATTTCTCTAAAAGGTTGAGATACATCTTTTCTGGTCACTGACATAAATGTCTAAGCAAATGAATATTTATTTTCCTTCTTCACACCAAGACAAAGCCCTCAAAACAGCTGCTTAAGCCCACTGGATAATTTCTAGTATATGTTGGCTATACTGCTCATAGTTCACATATACATAGATTATCAAGTAAAGATTGTTAAAAAATGCATTTGATCTTTTTCTAGTGGAACATTGTAATTTCTCTATTGATAGTAAAATTAATTATAATTCATTTTTATTAGTGTTTAGCCTGCGAAAAACATTGAAATGTTATATACTTACTGAAGATTCAAAAACAGTGCATTTTGATATAGATGAAGATGGTCATCATGAAATATCTACCAAGGATTCGCAATCCCATGAAGGTAATGTTCCTTATGTGCAAAAACTCACCAACTGCATGTATAGTACTCAGGATATTTTCAAATGTACTATTATGTGTCATGTGTCCCTGGGTCCCTCTCTCCGTGAAAGACATTGAGGTGCTGGAGAATGTCCAGAAAAGGGCAATGGAGCTGGGGAAGGGTTTGGAGCACAAGTCCTGTGAGGAGCAGTGGAGGGAGCTGGGGGTGTTTAGCCTGGAGGAAAAGAGACTTAAGAGGGACTTTATCTCTACAGCTGCCCAAAAGGAGGGTCTATCCTGGTGGGGGTCGGTCTTTTCTCCCAGGTAACAAGAGGCTGGATGAGGGGAAATTGCCTCAGCTTGTGCCAGGGGAACTTTAGTTTAAATATTAGGAAAACTGTCTCTGTTGCAAGTGCTGCCAAGCTTTGGAACATGCTGCCCAGGAAAGTGTTTGTCTCTACAGCCCTGTAGGAATTTAGCTGTTTGGATGAGGTGATGAGGAATATGGTTGTATTCAATGATCAACCTAAATGATTCTGTAATCCCGTTCTCTGTAGATATAACAATATATTGGATCTGTATAAATATTGATAATGATACAAGAAAACTTTTATCCTGATTTACAGCAGGTATGTTATCTATTTAAATTATAAGATTATACTGATTACGCTCATTTGACTTAGTGGGAAGTCTAGACATTTAGCTCTAAAGAGAGACAAAGGGAAGGTAATGCTCAAGAACAAATATAAAATGCAAGAATGAATACAAAATGGAGAATAGGGCACATTTTGGAATTTGTGAGGTTATTTTGTTTTTAATCTAACTCTTTGTCTCAAATGTGGCTTCAGTATTTCACACCAAAGATGTTAGTATAAGTATCATCATGCAAAGACTTGTTAGAGGATATAAGAATGATGCAATTATTCTAGAATGATACCATTTCCAGAGATGTGAAAGTTGGAAAAAACTCAATAAAACATATTTTTAGCCAAAATAGAGGAAAACGTTGAAGTCTTTGTTAGCTATTGAATTTCTAAAACTTTAGTTATATTAAATTGAGAATAACGACTGCTACACTGATAAGGTACTTAAGTGTGTTTTATATATTTTTCAGTATCTTTTCCTTGATAACTCCATCAAATTTTGGAGTCACTCAGACAATTATTGTTGTTAATTTATGAACAGAATCAAAACCTGTATAGGTATACAATGGAAGCAGTTTGTGAACAGATAACATAGTCTGACAAGCCTGATGTAGAAGGTAGTGATATTCCTAGAACACAAAAACAAAACAAAACAAAACAAACACAAACAAACAAACAAACAAACAAACTCCAACAACAACAAAAAAGGAAATGCTGTGTAATATTTTGTGCACATTAGCACCAAAGATATATATTCATGATGCAGTTAAGACAACATAATATTAGGAACCAGTTGTAATGAGGATGTTTGTGACATTTTTACCAGAAGTGGGTGATGTTTTCCCCAGCTGACTGGCTGTGTGATTCAGGCTGATGTTAGAAAAGCCAGAAACCATTTGCTATCATTACCTGTTGCCTTCCAATTCCATACATTTCATATTAAAGTACTCAGTCTTACTGCAAAAGCACTTCAGGCTCCTCTTTAATAGCATACTAGGCTTTACAGCTGGTCACCAACCTCTTGTTTCTTAGGTGCATTCTGTGTTGCAAAGAAAATGAAGCAATCAATACGCTTTTTAGGCTCAGTGTTCAGACTTCAATGTACCTGTTCACAACTCTAACTGTACAGCCTTATAGGGTTAAATGAATTCAGAGACCCTCAAGAAAAGAAATCTGATATCTGTTGCTATTACACACTTCTTCTCAGATTATGTTTCAAAACAATTCTTGAAACTGCATTATTTTTAAATCTATGAGGAATGTAGCTTTCTAATTCCACGTATTTGTTAAATACCTTCTATTTTAGATATTGCGTGGTTAAGTGTGTTCACACGGAATGGAGCAGCAGTTACTGATAAACCTGTTGTGGAAAAAAAAGGTATCATCTCTTTGTTAGGGTCTGGTTTTGAAGATACATTTGAGTGTAGGAAAAGAAGGTAGTAGTGTTTTACACATAGACTTGCTATGTGAAGTAACATATTATATCAGATTTTTCACTTAGCTCAGGTTACTGGACAGGTCCAAAAATAAAAGAGCCTTTCTGTGTTCCATAAGAAGAAATCTTCAAAGTTACAAAATTTGTAAATTAGGAGTAGTGGCTTGGACTGAAAACAAATATATGTAAGGGAATATATTGTATACAAACTGGAACATACAGTTTTTTTTTGTGGAAAAGTGTGGGTGTTCCATTGCTGGTATATGAGTCTTAAAGTGAAGACCTGTTTTAGCAGGAGAGGAAAACCAAAGAGAAATTAATATGAAGAAAGAGGAGGTGTGGTTTCAGAACTTTCATATTGTACACTTAAGAAATTACTGAGAAAATCAAAGATATATTAGTTAGGTATTAGAGTGGAAGAAAAATGCACTCTAATTCCAGTCATCAAGGGCTCCTGTAACCAATAAGAACAAATCTGATCCAGTACTGCACCTTGAAGAAGGGACAAATGAGGATTTCTAGGGAACAGTATAAAAATACTGATATCCTCCCAAATCCCAAAGCTTTACATTTTAGGGATATCCCTAAGCAAGACGTTTTTTAATTTATTTCATTTCAAGGCATTTTCTTTGCATGGATCTTAAAATTAACCCTTAGACTCTGGTAAGGTTTTTGTGAAGAGAGAGACAAGGTAATTAATTCAAAAACCATCAGGGAATGGAAGTATCTTTGACATACAATCATGGAAAGGTTCCTTACTTTCCTTGCCATTCTCTGGCTACTTGATAGACCACTTGTCACCTCTTTTAGAGGTGATATAGAGAAAAGTTGAGCTCCTTTGGACTTAGACTAAACAATGTATAAGTAAGTCACAATAAACTATATAGATGGAGAAAGACAAGGATAGGATGTAAGTCATGTTGATGGATGCCTCTGGTCAACTGGATGAACTCCTGCATACCTCTTTTGTTGTCACTCTTACCTTCAAGAGAGAACACTCTTGACTTGGATAAGAAACCTCTCTTGCCTGGTGATGTGCCTCTTAAATGCTACAACTGAAATTGGACAATTGCAGCTGAGGCAATCTAAGGTGATGTCACAAAAAGTAATAAAAATTACAGAATTGTAGACTTGCTATGGTAGTCTACCAGATGTATTTAAATACTCATTTAAAATTAATAAAGCATAGTCAGTTTGAGTTTTTCTCAATTTTTTTACAAGTATTTTTATGCTATTTTCATGCTATAGCTGTCTCAGAAAAATTCCTTCAGAAGAATAATACAAAAGCATTACAGTTAAGGAAAGTTAAGGCAACTAAAATTAGGGCCAAGAGCAGCTAAAATTACTCAAGTGAGATGAATATGTTCCGCTAATTCTGAATATCCTTCAAAAGTTAAAAAATGCCTTTGGTAATATATAAAAAAAACCTCCAAACTCCTTAACTGCAAGCGTTATTGCATAATAATCTAACATCTTTTAAATTTATATTCAGCTGCTGCAGTTAAACATATAGATCAACTGCCACTTTCTTTTATATTTTTTACCTTAAATGGAACACTTGTCATACTTCTAAAAGCACAAGTGGTATTTTTTGAAGTAAGTTTGCAAGTCAGTCAGATAGTTATAGCATCACTAAGCAGTCATTAATGTAATGGGTTTTGCTAGGTAAATGCTCTTGTTCTGTATCAGTTGGTAATTTATTTTTTTTTTTGCTGAGGCCTTGAAGTACCAGAAGGTAACAATGAACATTGTCGGTTTAGCAGGCTGAAGAATGTCCCATATTATTGATATTGTCTTACCTCCTGCAGCTGAAAAAACAGTATTAGCTCAAAAATTGATTTAATCAAATGCATCCACAATAATGATAGTAGAAGGATTTTTATCTAGAAACATGCAGAAAGTAGAAGGGGAAAAATGCTACATTTTCCATATTGACATATATATAGTCAGGTGTATACCATAAACAGGTTTATTATTATCTACCACTACATATGCCTTTGTAGTTCATATGACATGTAGTAATGTATAACTGATATTTCATATATTGACCATAAAAGTAGAAAAATAAACTATATATATGGCAAATTTAAAGTCTTACAAAGTCACAGGCTTTAAATACTTTGGACAAGAGAATGGTATCAAGAGTGATTGTATTTCTTTCTATTCCCATGCCTATAAACAATGTTTTATCTTTGTAGAGCATATTCAGCTCTTTATTTCATAAAGTGATACTCATATTATTGCAATATTCTCCTCTGTGTAAAACAGATTCTAAAAATTTGGTGAGCCTCACACAGAGATCAAAGCTTAATGAATTTGTCCTGTTGTGCAAGGGTAAGAAGCATCTCTCTCTAAAGGTAAGAAGTTGTTTATTTTCTTTATAACGTGTGGGTGCTCTCTCTTACTATAAGACAATTTCCTCCACAGAAGTTTTCAAATTCATTTTTATTACCACCTTCCACATTTCATAACTTCTGAATATGTCCCTTTATTCTTTTTTGGGAAATACTCAGAGGAGTTTATTGCAAAAATTTTTGGGTTGGGTAGTTGACTACTGCCACTAAAAGACAGTCAGGGATGTTGGGGTCCAGTGTCTGTGGGGGAAGAGGGAGCTTCTTAGCCAGAAAACATGCAGAAAAATAAAAGGGGAGTAAAAAGCAGAAATCTTGCCTTGGAAAGAGATGAGTTTAAGATGGAAATTATTTTCTTCCAATGAACCCACATTACAAGACAAGGAATGTGATAAAGAGAAAACACAGCTGAACATCCAGTTTCAAACATTTACCATCTGGTGTCTAAGAATTCCCATTTTCTCCAGTCCTGTGAAGGTTTGTTTCTGATAGGAAGGGAAGGCGAGGCTAGTCTTCCCCAGTGAGGGATTATAACCATTGCTAAAATCTGTCTGAGGAAGAATGCTATGTTGCAATTTACAGTCTAAAGCAGAGCAAAGGTCCAAGCAGCTGTGTTTACACAGGTATGTTGAAATAAAGAATAACCCTTCATCTAATGTCAGCCATGCATGATGGTGTAAAACACCAAATGCTTCCTCAAAAAATCTTGGATGTTTTTCATTTGTTTTTAACTTGCAAATGACTCCAATTAACTCTCCATAAAATCTATTTCCTGAATTTTTCTAGGGAAATGTATACTGTAAGATACATAAATTATATTTTTACCCTATTACTCACAGAAAGGAATTTTCCTTTCTGTCTCTGAAGCAGCAACTATCTTTAAAAGATTTTTCAGGTTCAGAGGTTGCCTTCTCATAAATCAATTGTTTGAAGGGTGTTCCACCAAATCAAGAGAAAAACTGAGTGTTGAGCCTCAATGGATTTTACTTTCCAATGAACTATTTTAAAATCCCAGGTCATACCAGATTATGTTTCTTGACATAAATGAAAGCAGTTATTATCTGAAGATGAAGTAAGACATACTTGGTCTCTACTAAATATGTAAAAACCTTGGAAAGATCACAAACCTTTCTTTTTCCAGCACAATACAAATAATTTCCTTAATCTCAACAGTGATTCTGGTAAGGAACAGGACAAGGCTTCTTATCTGGAAAAAGTTTTGGTATCCTGGAACAATATAGTTAAATCAGGGCTGCATTTCTAAATAGGACCTGGGCATTACACAGTTTGGAAGACTGTCTTGAGTATTTGCTTTCAACCCAATTAATTTTGCATTGCAAATGGTAAAGGAGGAATATATTAATGGAAGTTTTTTTTTTTTTGTTTTTGTTTTTTTTTAATGTATCAATTTATTAATTTGGGATTATTTGAATGTAATAATTAATGAACTTCAAAAAAAAGAATATAATTTTCTTTAGAATTAATGCCACATTTGATGGGTTTGAAAGGCAAAATATCATGAAAAAATTACCAAATTAAATTACAAAATTAACAAATCTCTGTGTTGTAAACACAGGTCTTAAAAGCATCCTGTTCAGAGCCAGATGGTCCTTCAGTGGAGGGATGTAATATGAAAACATGCAGCCATGAAGATCCTGACTTTAAACAGGTATACAATCATGATCAAACAAATAACAACCTGTGTGTGAGACTGTGTATGCAGATACAGGTGTGTAAAAAGGGCAGCTAAATTCATCCTGTTACTCATTAAGTGACAAATTGCTTACTTTTCTTTCAGCTGATTTTTTGGGTTTTTTCTCAGAAAAGGGAAAATACAAAATTTTCCCTTGACTTGTATTTATGACTGCATCCTTCAATCTCCAGGCAAAATATCTGACTTTCAATTAAAACATGAAAGGTGGATATGTTTCCTGTATTATTATGCTTATACCAAATGGAGGGAGATACAAAGTAGATTTTATCCAATACAATCTGATACAAATTCTTAGGCAAGAGGCAGAAAATCTGGGTGAGTATATTAGGAGATAGGATCAAGAAGATCTAGAAGGATCACATTACAAAAGCTATGGTGTTTTAAGAACTCATGAATCCATCAGTCATAAGCTTCTGGGAAGTAAAAATCCCTGTCATTTTCAGGATTTTTTCAGATGAATCAGAAGTTCATCTGATGAATTTCATATAATCAGATAATTATAAATCAGGATTAATGCATTGTGGACAGAAATACAGATAACTGGGTGGTTTCTTCATATGTTTTTGTGACAAAAGCTTGGTTTTGTTGACTCTTCTTCATATAGAAATGATACAACATAGTAGGCACATGACGGAAATTAGTTTGGGATACCTAAACTTTGGGGATACTCTTGGAATACCTAAACTTTATGATAATAGATGTTATAACCTAAAGAATATGCAAAACTAATGAAATTTAATTAATAATATTTTTTATTAGGATTGTAGCCCTGTGGCTTTATCATTCAACTGAAAAGCCAATTTTTCCAATTTCAGTAGGTAAAATTAGAGCTATCTGGACCCAGGTAGTTTCAGAACTTCATAAGAGGGACTGTGAAACCCTGAAAACCTCAAGTCCCCTGCCTAAAATTCCTAAAATGCTGACTTTTCTCCTAAATCAGAAAGCACTGAATTACCAGTTTGGTAAATTGATGTCTATCTGAAGTGGTTTTCAAAAGGTATGAGCTACACTACTAATAATGAATGAACAAATCTACTGCATTCTGGGCCTGGAAAATCTAAGTGGGTTCTTTAGTTTAAGTTCTGCTGAGTTACTCATCTGCCACTAATATTTCTTGGCTCCCTACAGAAGGAGAAAGCAGTAAAGCTTAGGAAATTTTTAATGCAACTTTTAGTCCCTCCCTTGTATGCTGTAAACAATCACAGTCATACTGAATTTTGCAAATTATATTTAATACACTTTTTTATTTCATACGTTTTTTAACATAAAAATACATGCCTTTACTGTGGAGCTGTTCACAGAGGCTTAGTATCTTTATGCAGCATCTGGAAAGAGCTGTAACAATTGCCTGTAGAGACCTATGTATCACTTTGGGTTTTTAAATATAATTAAAATGAAAAATTCTTTCTGGAAACCCATTCATTACCTAGTAAGACAGATAGTGATCTGCTCATCATGGTTTCTTGCTGATACCCTGAAAGAGAAGAAAAAATGTGACTCATTGGTATGAGGAGAAATCAGAAGCCTGCACTTGAACCACATTCAGTTGGGTAAAGAGGCAAAATCCTAGGCAACTCTGAATCATGAGATTCTTAATAAACTCTCTAAAATGAGTGTACCAATCAGTAAATAATTCCTAGTGTGATGAATAATGTCTGCATTGTCCTTAGGATGGGAAAATGTGGGAGTAGTGCACTGAGATGGAGAAACACTTCTCATGGATAATGACAAAGCTATGCAGGTCTGCAATGTGATATTTAATCTGCTAGCTTTGAATAGTAAATCTTAAATACAGGCATTTTCTTTTTTTCTTTTATTTGAAGACTGCCAGCAGAATTAGCAGAAACATGAGAATGTGTGGACCCTATCGTTATACCAGGAAGAGCTGCATACAGTGTTGTAAACATTCATTTCTGTAACCAAGGCTATTGAAACATGGTTCACAATCAAAATTAATTTTACATATTTTATTAAATTTAATAAAAATATTAATTAGGTTGTAATAACAATAAATTATTTATAATTACAGCAAGTAATAATTTACAATAATATCTGGTTCTGACTGGGGATTAAGTCAGAAAGGCAACACAGGTGACAACCAATATTTATTGCAATGCTGTTGTGGTAGGAATGGAAAACTGCACTGTAGCTACAACTATGGCCTCACACAGTTTACACAGAGGCAGCATCCCAGCCAGAGCAGCAGTGGAGAAGCGAACCCCAACAGTTCACTCAGGAGCATTTACTTAAACTGTTATTATTCTAACTCTATAATAGACCATGCTTATCATAATTTATAATATCATAGAAGAAAATGCAGTTAACTACACAACAGAATGATGTCAGAGCTACAGAACGGTATTTCACTTTAGATTCTCCACTTAAAAGGTTTTCCCAGTTCCCCCTCCCATTGCTCATACTTCTCCCAGTAAGTAAGACAGCTCCCATTTTACCATTTGCATTAATTATGTGTAAATTTTTTACTATTTATATTTTTAACTCTTCCAGAAGTGCAGAAATTAGTGAGCATATAATGGTTATCAAAGAAGTACACATCTTCTTCAGTACTTATCTGTAGTGTCTCACTTTAGTGTAACTTCTGTTCTGGTTCAACCATAATATTTTATGTATTCGCAACCCATTACTACCCTCAGACTTTTGAGGATGTATTCATTACACTCTCAGCTTAAGTACTAGTAGCACTCAATTTTCCCTCTGTTTCAAATCTTCATGTATTAACACATTTGCTTAAAAGAATACCAAAGGATAGAATTCAACAATTTCAATTGCTGGATCAGGCTGCTTCTGTTCAAGTTGTTGTTCCTTGCTGGATAATGCAAGGTTATTAGATCATTGTATCTGGACATCATTTCCCAAAGTTTTGACTGGAATATCCCAGCCTGGGTGGACTGAAGGGCTGCAGCTGTGAAAGTTCCATTAAGAGCTGTAACAGTTTTTATTCCTCAGTCCTCTCTATTTTACTGAGTAGTTTGATGAAGACAAGTAAGAAAGAGATTATACCAGAGGCTACGCAGTCATGAAAGACTTTGTTAAGAGACTTACTCTTTACTCCAGTTTAGTTGGCCAAAATAAACTCTAAACATGTAAAATCTGGCAAGGCCCACCAAGATACCTTGGTTCTGAAGTTTTGACCTTTTAAGTACTGACAATGCCATGTTTACTGTGCTTGGCAGCAGGCTGACAGTGGCACAGCCCTTTTTGGCTCCCAGCATGCAGCTTGAGGTTTTTGGGTTTTTTGCTCCAAAAGTTGATTCATTTTGGAAAAGCCAAGGAGTGATCAGCAAGCCTCACTCACCCTTCAGTAGTCACATATGGCCAGTGTAGAAGTCTGATGGAAGTTGAAAGTGTACTGTTCTGGGTTGAACAAAGACAGGCCACCATTGAGAGCTGCTGTATCAGTGATCCTGCACCTTTGGTATGAATGGAATCAAAGGTGGCAGAGTGAATGCTACAGCTGATATTGCCAAAGCATTTTTCTTGATCACTTTGGCAGCAGTATGCAGGCCAAAGTTTACTTTCAGTGGAGGGATGTACAATACACCTGGAGCTGACTGACCTAGGGCTGGAAGCACAGCCCTACTGTTTGTCAAGAAGGACCAACTGTGGTTAAAAAATAGACTGAGGTGTGTTGCTCCAGCAAGCATCTAAGCCCCTGCCCCAGATATTCGTGCAATCTCACTCTGTGCCAGTGGACAGGGGAGAGAATATGCAAGAAACTACACCTCACTTCTTAAAATTTCAAAAGGTTTATTGAACCACAACAAGGGACTGAATAAGGAAAAAGGAACAGTGCTGGGTGCTTAGCTGCAGTCAGATGCACACTGCCCAGACCCACACTAATCCTTATATATGCTATTGACAAGCCAACCTCCTGGTAAGCCAACCCTCCCCGCACTCATGCATATGTCACTCTTCCGATCCAGCTCCTCCGTCCTGCCTTTTGGAGTTTGTGCAGTCCTTCTTGCTTCAACTTTCCCAATGGTCAGAGATCAACTTTCAACATTACAAAACTTATATGAAAAAATGCCAGATCTTAACACAACTTCTTTTAACCTTATAACATACCTTTAACATTTGCAAGAGCCAACACCACACTATCTGTTTATTACAGAATAGCAAGAGCAAAAGTACAAAAATTTTTGAGTTCAGAAAAAAACTCAAAAGTAAAACATATGAAAGTCAGAAAAACCACAAGTGATGCAAAAGCACTTACTCATCTCCTCCCCTGGCCAATGCTCAGCCAGTCTCTGAGCAGTAGTCTTCTCAGAAGCAAACACCCATCCCCTCAACCCCACATTTTCCATCCTCTATACCAGACTTTATGACTGGCCATGACATCACATTGCATAGAGTATCCCTTTGGCCACTCTGACACAGCTGTCCCAGCTGTGTTCCATCTCAGCCTCGTGCCTGTCCCAGCTTACACATTGAGGCAGAGTGGGAAGAAAGAGAAGCTCACGATGTTGTGCATGCTCTGCACAACAGCCAAAATTTTCACTGGTGTCATCAATCCTATTTTAGCCAAAAACCACATAACTAACTTGTAATGCCTTCCAAGGCCCATAACTTCTGTGATGCAATTGAGGTGGCAGCTCAGTTTTACTGGTTTGCTTATCATCATTGCACAACTCATGTCTCTTTGATCACATGCCCTTTGATTCCTTGCTGTATCTGAGGCAAAATTTGGATTGCAGTGTGCCCTACACTCCTTTGTGTAACGCATCATAACACCACAAGGTGTTCTGTTTCAGCTGGCCTTCAAATCCATTTCTTTTTATCTTCTAGGTTCTTCCTAGGTTAGAGTGCAGCATTCAAACCTAGCTTGGAGTAATGCTCATTGTGCCATATTCGATCTGACTTTATATAATTTTGAGTCTATTTATTTTAAAACTTGTAAACTACGCTCTCACATCTTTTTCTGTAGCTCCCATCACTGGCATCTTTTTCTTTAACCTGTGAATACAATATTTGTAGCATTTTTCTGACATGAGCATATGTGCTCTATTTCAAGTGCATTGTGAATCACCTGTGGGACATGAATAAAGGTGAAATTTTTGTCATTAAATGTGAAACCTAAGCTGTAAATTGGTTCTTCATTTAATGCAATGGAAAACAAAATATTGGATTGAAATTAAAAATCAGTAGCTTTTTTTCTTGTAACTCACAAATTATCTTGACTCCTGCTGTAAAACTGTCCTCAGGAGGAATGTTATCTGGCAGTAGTCCACCACATTCTCCAGGTTTTCTCGTCATCCTTCTTTACAGGTCATAATAGAAAATTACCTCTGCCATGATTTCTTGCAAAATATTTTGTTCTTTCCAACGACCTGCTGCACCTCCCAGCCCTAATGGTGTTTCATTATGTTTCTACTTCTTCCTTCTCCCAGGCAAATAGTGTCATTCTCCAAATAATTTTCCTCTTACAGTTTTCCATCTAATTTTTCATCATTTCATGCAAGTACAGCAGGTATTTTTAAATTTCTGGATCTCAATTTACCTTTGTGAGCACGTACATTTTTCTTTACAAAACCCCTTTGGAATCTCCCTTGCTCTAGCATGAATTTCTGTGTTGTACATATGATGCTCTCTCCTGGCTTCTAATGGTTTTCTTTCACCAAACATTCGTATTCCTTTTATGTTTACTTTTTACCATTCTGAGTCCCTAGAAGGTATTTTTTCCCAAAGACCAATATTCTTCAAATTTCTTAATAGTACTTTTTAAAACTTTAATTATTTTGATTGAAGCTGCAGACACTGTTGCTACATTGAATTGATCAGGACAGAATGTTCTAGCTGCTTCCTATTACAGCTTTGCTGATAACAGAAGGTGTATCCTCAAGTTTCCTTGAGGTACTCTGCAATAACTGCAGGGCATTTTCTTTCCATCTTCTGTTGTCATACAGACTAAAAGCACACATTGCTCCTTCTGTCAAAAGGTGGTTATTGCCAATGCTGTAATCTCCAGCAAGCTGGTACCCTTACATGCACTCCTGCTTTTCCTCAAGCATTCTGTTTCCTTTTAGAGGTCCCCTTAAACAATGATAATACACCAGACTAGTCAGAGTTGTAGAACTGGGCAGAGTTATAGAACATTGGTGGAACAAGAGTGTTCAATGAGGTCACTCAAAAGGAAAGTTAAAATAATTTGATTATGATACGTTCAGTCTTTCCCAAAAGATGCTATAAATTCCCTGCTCTCTGGCAGGAAGTCGAGCTGGGGGGAACACAAATCTCAGCCTTCTATCAATTAAGGTCCCACTATTAGCATCAAGTAACTATTCACACAGTATTCTCAGTTACTCCTTTGCTCAATGCACACAGGCAGGAGCAGGGGCTCATACCCCCACCCCAGCAAGTTCCAGGCAGCTGTGCGCAGTCACGCCCAGGGGTCCTAGTTTCAGCAGCTGTGCTCACACACATTGCCCTGTAATCTCTGTCCAGTTATAGCAGCTGCTTGGATGTCATGTGCATTACACGACCTATGGTAGGTGCTGGAGGAGTGCTGGAGACCACGGGCAGGTTCAGCAGCCCTTTGGTGCCCCAAGCTTAACAGTTTCTGCAGATTTCAGCAAATACTATTCTTCTCTCTGGCGTGACATTTTTTTTTTAACAATTTCTCCATCCCCACCCTGAGGTGCCCAGTCAGCCCAAACACATACGCACCCACCCCCTGCCACACAGAGTAGCTTTTTAGACAATAGCTATTGCTCCAGAGATGGATCTTTTAAAACACTGCATTGGAAACTGGAGATATACAGAAGAGCCACACGTAGTAGAGTTTAAGTTGTTTAAGAGTAATTTCTACAGTAACATTCTGATTTTACTTCGAAGGAGGCAAGAAAAACTGTGGATTGACATTTTACTGCTAGTGTCAGTTGACAGGGTAGGCCTAAGGTGAGAAAATAATGAGATGAAAAACCCAAGTTATCGCAAATACACTGAGAAAACTGTGCTGGTGTTTTTGTGAAGCAAAGGAATGCATCTATTAGTCTGGTATTACTCAGTCTTTGAGTGACTTGGTTATTATTTTTATTCATAGTTATCACAGAATCTATCCCCAAATTATTAGTTGTTGCCTAAGGTTTATTTAAAAATTGGTAAATATGAGTTACTGGAGAAAAGCATAACAAGCATAAAATATAACAAACCAACAACATACATGAATTTTTGTCACATTTGAGGTTATAGAATGGCATTAGAAATACAATGTGTTTTTCACTTTGTGTATTTTCATAGCTGAGTGAAGATAATAACTTTTTCATCATGCATTACCAAGGAGATTCAGTGCAGTTCCAATGCTATGAAGATAGAAGTTACTATCTGTGCGTGAATGATGACTCACTTGATATTCGCAAGCTGGAAAACAAAGAGCCCAATGAGGACAAAAATTTTTATTTCAGGGTGTCATATTTACAGGAAAAGTAACTTGTCTACCCTTCAGTGGCCTAAGTGCCCATGCAGCTCCTAAGAAGATGAGGAAGTTTGAGATCAACTAATTTCTGTTTGAGCTAGATTTTTACATTTTCATCATTTCTAACTCATCAACGTCCTTTATTTCTGTACATTCAATAGCAAAAGAAGAAGGCCAAGTTTGAAAAACATACTAACGGATCAGTCTCTGTGTCTTACCTACCAATTATGTTAAGGAAAAAAATATTCTGGTGTGGGAAAATATATGTGGGATATTTCAAAGATGTCAACAATAAGGAACATATTTGAATATGATTATAAAATGTGCCATTAGTTCTCCATGTTGTAAACATTTTAGTTTTTTAAAAACTGTCTCTTATAAGCTCACCTGAATGTGCAAAAAAAATTTCAGAAGTTGTTAAATGCATATGTGCATATCCTTATTGACTGACTTGGAGAAAGAGTCAGAAAAGGTGTCTTGGCTCTATCTGAGAATAAGGGAAGATGCTGGAAGCTAGAAGATGTCACTGCATCTCTAGCTCCAAGCCAGCCCATATAGTCCATTATGCAATTTCAGCATCTCTCCAGCATGGCAGATATGTAAGAAAATGTACACAGAGCATCAGACGCACAATGTGCAGGCAGAGAGAGGGAGGCACATTGAACGGATGGGCCATAACAGATGCCTGCAAACACAGCAGAAAATTGCTCTGACATATTGGCTTCCACTTCTGAGTCACACAGGGAAACACAATCTCATGTTCAATTGCAAAGCAGAATGCAGAACAACATCAGAAAAACAATAATGTTCAAAATTACTGAATAAAATAAACACTAAGTGTTTATGTGGGGTACACTGGAGGAGACGTAAGAGTACCTACCTATAAGCAACAGGGTCTGTCAGTATCAAATGGAAGATGTTGACACTTAAATGTCCATAGACCATGCCCTGCAAACCATAACCTATTTGAAATACATGAGAAAACAACCTGAAAGTTATCAGGATCACTGAGTGTTCAAGATCTGGTTCTTCATTGCTGTACATGGAATTCCACTCTGATTTAGTGGCAATTTTCTGTGATGCAAGTAATTTGAGACTGTATGTGCATAAATGATAGACATGATGCATCTATGCCAAGAGACTGCTGCTTAGTTGCAACAAAATAGCCTACATGGTAACACATTTGCAACAATAGTCCTGTGTAAGTATAATAAACAGTGCACACCTGAAATAGGAATCCTAACATCGATTCACACCAATGCAAAATTGCAATAAGGCAATTTTCTGTTGTAAACTAAACTCCATAGGTCTGTGAGACCTTAAAAGATTTCACAGCTTGCTTGTTGCATTCTTCAAATAGTGAAAATCTTTATGTTGGTTATAATGCTCATTGAAGAAAACTTCTCTAAGTAATACAACCTCTGGACCTGCCAAGAGTTCAATAAACTGCCAAGAGTTAGCGTGAAGAAAAAAACCCCAAAATTATGGATATTAATTTACACTATCATCAAGTTAACTTAAACTACTTAAGATGTTGCACAAGAAATAGATTCAGTCATAGTAAGTACATTAATTTCAGTATCTGATACATTAACACTTCATAGTCATACATTTATTACTGGTAGTGTAATCCCCTCACTAAATTACAGAATGTGCTAGAAGGCTAGTTGATTAAAAGATGACAAGTCACCATAAAGCTTGTACAAAGCATATTAATGAAATCAGCATTGCTGATATCACCACAAAAGTAACATTTACCTCAGTTAAATTTGAATCTGTTTTATAGTTTAAATTATGGTTATACGCAGAATTTTGTACTTTTACCATGTGCCATCTTAATTTTTTTAGCAATTCAAGGGAAAATAAGCCCTTATGGAATACAGCAGTGGTAATTTTGTAAAATTTTGGATTTGATATCTAAGATAGTAATATCATTTGACTTCTTTTCTCATAAATCACAGTAAAATCAGACAACTTCATAACTCTAAATGTACATAGTAAAGCAAGTTAAAAAATTCTTTATCCTAATCTTTGCTGAAGTCTTATTTTGATCATAAAAATCCCTTTACACTCACATTTTCCAGTTCCCACTAATCTAAGTGTCTTGTTAGTGGCAGATACATTTTTAATACGTGAGGTGGAAATCATATAGGAATTTTATTTTAAAATAGAAAATTAAAGCCATTTCAGAATGGCTTTCATTTTTAGCCTTTCAAAAAATATCATTTCAAACACTTTACAATAAAATCCAATGTGTCTAACATTTGAATATTAAATATAATTCATATTTTGCTGTTTAAAACAACAATTATTTAACTTTCATTTAACAAATGTGATAATTATTAAACTAATAATATAAATATGTTGCTCTTGTATTTCTGCCCTTCTAAAGCTGTGCCTTCAATAAAGTACTGCATTTTGTTTGCTTAGACCAATATAATGCAAGAATTCTTCATATATTACTTGTAGTATTTTGACTATATTTGTGACTTCCTACAATAAAACCTGTGAGAAGAACTACAATAACTGTAAAGCAAGTGATCTTTCTCTGTGTTACATACACTTCCTTCATTATAGGGAGCCAAAAGAGCTAGAAATTAGAATTAGAAATTTTTTTTTCTTGCCTCTATTTGGCATTTTCAAGGCTATGTCTACATGTGATGGTGTGCCACCACTTCCCCCATTTCTGCTCGAGCAATGGCCACTGGTGATGTTTGTGGTGCATCTGACTGGTAGATGCAATAGTTCAGGGCCATAACTCTTGCTCAGCAGCCACGGTCCATAATTCTTGTTCAGCATTCAGTAGACACTGAATGTCTCTTCAGTCTAAACAAATTATTACAATCTTGCATAGGTGCAATTGCAATACTGCTGAAACTTGTAAGCAATCCAAATTATACAGTTCCAGTTAAGGATCTTAAGTAACACATCTCAGCAGAAGGACTCATTTATGCCTCTTCCTTGGTGTTAAATGCTCACCTTGTACTCACAATCTGACGTCAAGTGTTCTTTTTTCTTAGATAGGATGATGTGGTCAGGGTGCCATCACAGTAAATACAATACTTGTGTATCTTGTAATTCCCAGCTGATTCAAACAGAAGAATACTCTCCCTTGAGTATTGCTACTTTTACATATCCATGGTATGAATTTTGAAGATGCATATAAACAGACATTATATTATTGTCATTTTGCTTTTGATTCTGCTTGTCCATAATTTGTCTAACCAAAGAAATCATAGTTTGTGTGCTTTAAGTGCGACTCCCCATATTCCCTGTTAATGCAAAGAGACTGCAGAAAAGAAGATTCTCTACCAGCCCCTCCCTTCATTGCCTCTAGCAAATTATATGGGTTAACTGGTGCCCAGAAACAAGACACAGTGGCTGCTATTGTACAGCTCCTTGAAGTCGTCCATCTCTAGCACCATCTTGTGGTCTCTTGTAAGCTGCTACCCACATTTCATTGCATCATCAAGCTATTAAAAGTTCTCATTTAACTGAAAACAAAAAATATATTTCTTTTTCCAAACCTCGATATTAACTTCCAGATTAAACAGAGCCTAGATCTCCTGCATCTGGAATGACTAAAGGGTGCAGACTAGCAGGTCAAGGAAAAACTTTTCCGCTGTATTTGGCATTTTCAAGGCTATATCTGCATGTGGTGGTGTGTCTCTGCTTTCCCCATTTCTGCTCAAGCAATGGTCACCAGTGATGTTTGTGGTGCATCTGACTGATAGATGCAATAGTTCAGGGCCATAACTCTTGCTCAGCAGCCAAGGTCCATAATTCTTGTTCCACAAGGCAAAGGCTAGCTGGGCACGTGCCAACCCCAAGTACAGCTGCTGTAAGTCAACCATCCTCCTCCACAAACAAAGGACAACCCAGGGCCCATTGATCTCTCCCATGGGACAGCAGGCTGCAGCCAGGATCTCCCCTTGGGCAGGGAAACCTCTCAAGGTTAATCCTCAAGACTGAGAGATTCCTTGTTGTAACAGATCCTTGGTACATGATCAATAGGATCCTAAACTTTGAAATCCTACCTAAGTGATATAAAAGATTGATTGTGCCCATGCCATCATTCAGACATGGACCAAGTCTGGGACTGTTTGGATGCAGCTGCATGGAGCTCCCCTCATGAAAGAAGTTTAGAAAGCAGTGGGGTCCTTTCTCAACCTCTGACTCAGCAACAGGGTCTCTGATAGTTCTGCCTGACCCTGTCCTTCATGCAGTAAACACTTAAGAGCTCCTTGCCATCACATCTGATTTAACAATTCTCACATTTACTATGAAACTTTGGTAAATCACCAGTTTGGACAAAAAACCATGTTACTACATCTCTGTTACAAGTGCAGTGCATCAATCCATCCATGACACAGCAGTACTGTGTTCAGTTTTGGGCTTTCCAACACATACTGGAGCAAGGCTGAGCAGAGGCAAGAGAAAGTGAAGAGGATGGAGCACCTGAGAAGGAAGAGCTAGGACAGCAGTTTTTGTTTACACTGGAGATTAGAAGGAAACTCTTCACCTATCTGTAGGGCGATTGCAGAGAAGATGGAACAAAACTTTCCTTAGAGGTGCATATCAGAAGAACAATAAGCAGAAGTCAAAAGTTATGAATTTTCACTGCCTGTAAAGAAAAAGAAAACCACAGAAGATTCAAGAATTGGAGCAGCTTTTGTGATTACAAAGTATTCATCTTCTAAATTTTTCTAGATTCAGTAGAACAGGGCTCTGTGCAACCTCACCTAATGCTGAAGGTAAGCCTCTTTGAACAGGTGGTTTTATGGATATTCTCAGTTCAGTCAGAGAGAAAAAAAGAGGGTTTTTCTAACCAGGTGAGAGCCTGGGAAGCAGCTGGGAAAGAATGTAAATAATTCTCTAATCTCTCTTGTTGTTCACATTGTTTATAGATTTGTTCTGCCACCGTGCGTCATTCACTGCACACCAAGAGTGTGAGATGTTTTTACTCTAAGACCAAAGAAATTAGTCCACACGATGTTCTCTATATACAGAGTGGTGCATTTGAAATAAATCAGAGTTAATTTCTTTGCCTTCTGACTTGCAGTCCTTCTGTTCCTGTCCTGCTCAACAGCGACATGGTTTGACAAAATGACCCAGCATCTCTTTCCAACATAAAGTATCTTGTGATCCTATGATTCAAAGGAAGCTTCTGCATCTTGGAACTCACAAAGTGTTTAATCCAAAGAGTAAAAGAATTCAATAGAACCTACACAAACACACAGATAAACAATATAAAAGAAAAAACTAAATCCTGTTGATTTTATCTCAAGGCACAATGTTTTCAGGATTACATACAGGCTTGAGACCAAGAGAAAACACATTCAGAGTCAGAAAAAATGTCATCACAAGTGAAAGATTGCCTCTTGATCTCCAGAAAAGTCAAATAAAAACACGTAGGCTATTTCAATGTATATGTAATGTATTCCATTGTATAAGGAGAACAAGGGGTCATTTGGAAGATAAAAGGTAATTGCAATATGATTAACAGGAATATTTAAAAGTTAGTGTCATTTTACTTGACTGTTTCTGACATAGTTCTTGCAATAATTGTCTTCCCAATATTTGAATTATCTCAGTAAGTGTTTCACTAGAATTAACTCAAGTCTGCTGTGTAAGGATCCACCCCAACAGTGAAAATAATGAATAAACTATAATTTTGTTAAAGAAATCAGAATATGCATTAGGCATTGTAACATAGAGATCAGATAGACCTATCTGCAAGTGTTGCCTAAATTTCACAAACTGCAAAAATTACTATCAGAAAAATTAATTTCTTGCAATTAGTGTATTTTTCTCTTATATATATTGAAGCTGGGGCCAAATATAGGCATGATCTTTTCTTAAACATTAAGATTACCTTTTTGGGCACTGTAACAGCAAACATGACATTTTCACTGCTTTCTCATAAAAATATTTACAAAGAGAAAGCCACAAGATTTTCAGCGTTCTGGTGAAGCTGTTTGTGTCAAGCATGGTGTCAAAGCAGGTAATAGAAGCAATTAGCAGACATTGATAGAAGAAACAAAATTGTTGGTTAATACATCTTTCCTGCCAGTTTATTGACAAAGGGATTCTCAGGTGTTTTACAGAGACTAAATACAAGAAGTACACAAATAATGAGGCAAGGAAGTTTAGAAAAATGATTTACATTTGAGAGAAAAAACACAAAATATTTTTTTCCTGGTACCTAACTGACACCTACTGGTTTTCAATTTGAAGCTATTGCCCCTTGTCCTGTCACTACGTGTTCTTACAAAAAAAAAAAAAAAAAATCTCTCCAGGTTTCTTGTAGGCTTCAGGTACTAGAAGGTTGCAATTAGGTGTCCCTGAAGGCACATATTTTCCTGGCTGAACAAACTCAATTCTCTCAGTTTCCTCACAGGAGAGGTGCTCCATCCCTCTATCAGCTTGGTGGCCTCCTCTGGACTCACTCCAAGAGGTCCATGTCCTTCCTGTGCTGGGACCCCAGAGCTGATGCAGCACTGCAGGTGGGCTCTCACCAGAGCAGAGGGGCAGAATCCCCTCCCTGGCCCTGCTGCCCACGCTGCTTTGGATGCAGCCCAGGACACGTTTGGCTTTCTGGGCTGCCAGTGCACATTTCTGCATCATGTCCAGCCTCTCATCCCCCAGAACACCCAAATCTTTCTCAGCAGGGCTGCTCTGATCTCTTCATCCCAGCCTATGCTCATACCACGGGTTGCCCCAGTTCAGGTGCAGCACCTTGCACTTGGTTTTCTGTCCTAGTTTGATCCCAGCCAGCAGCCAAACTCCTACTCACTCTCCCACCAGTGGGGCTGGGGAGAGAATCAGAAGGGTAAAAGCTGAAGAGCTCAAGAGTTGAGATAAGAACAGTTTAAAAGGGAGAGCAGAAGCCATACACACAAGGAAAATAAAGCATGGGATTAATTCAGTGCTTCTCATGGGCAGGCAGGTGTTCAGCCAGCTGCAGGACAGCAGGGCCCCATCACACATAACAGTGACTTGGGAAAAAAACACTGTTACTCCAAATGCCCCCCCCCCCCCCGCCACCCCCTTTTCCTTCTTCCTCTCACTTTATACACTGAGCGTGATGCCACAAGGTCTGGATTATGCTATTGGTCAATTGGGGTCACCTGTCCTGGCTGCATCTCCTTCTGAGCACCCCCAGTCCCCTCCCCAGTGTGGCAGTAAAAAAGCAGAAAAGGCCTTGGCTCTGTGCAAGCCTGCTCAGCAGTAACAAAAATACCTCTGTATTATCAACCCTGTGTTCAGCACAAATCCAAAACACAGCCCCGTAGCAGCCACTGTGGAGGTTGCTCTACACCAGCCAAAACGAATACTCTTTTTTAAACCTTGCGAGAGTCCTAAGGATCCACTTCTCAAGCTTTTCTAGGGCCTTCTGAATGACATCCCATGTTTCAAGTGTCCCAACCATATCACTCAGCTTGATGTCATCTGCAAATTTGCTGATATTGCATTCAATCTTTTTGTCTATGTCATAATGAAAATATTAAATAACACTGGTCCCCATACGGACCTCTGAGGCATACCACTTGTCACGGATGTCCATTGACCACAACCCTCTGCATGCCACCATCCAACCAATTTCTTATCCACCTAACAATCCACTCAACAAATCCATCTGCTTTCATTCTAGAAAGAGGATATTGTGTCAAAGGCTTTACAGAAGACCAGATACAGGACATCTGTCTCCCTTCCTTTGCCCACCAATGCAGTCACCACAGAAGGTCACTGGGCTGGTCTGGCAAGACCTGCCCTTGGTGCAGCTGTGCTGGCTGTCCCAAATCACCTCCCTGTCCTATGTGTGCCTTAACACAGCTTCTGGGAGGGTGTATTCCATGATCTTCCCAGACAAAGAGGTGAAGCTGACAGGCTGGCACTTCCCAGAGTCCTCCTTTCTAACTTTTTTGAAGGTGGGTACAATGTTTGCCTCTTTCCTGTTACCAAGGATTACCTGACTTCCAAGACATTTTCAAATGTCATGGAGAACAGCCTGGCAAATACATCAGGAGTCTGGGATGTATCTCATTCTCTGTACATTCATGTTCCTTAAGTGGACATGAATCTAATCTTTACTTACAGTGGGAAGGACTTTGTTCCCCCAGTCCCTGTCCTATTGTCCATCATCTCCTGATTGTACATCAGGAGATGTAGGAAGAAATGCTGCCCTTGAAGATTGAGGCAAAACGATATTGAGTGCCTCAGCCTTCTCCTCATCTGTTGCTTCTGGTTTTCCATCTGTTTTTATCAGAGGAGGTCACCTTTGGCCTTCCTGTTGTGGTTGACATGCCTGGAGAAGCCCTTTCTTTGTGTCCTTTGCCAAGATAAATTCCAGTTTTGCTTTGGACTTCCTCATCCTGACCCTGCACAACCAAACTTGATCTCTTCCAGGTCTCTTCAAGCTCTTCCTGGGCCACCCATCCTAGCTTCAACTGCCTGTGCATTTGCTTCCTTCCCTGCAGTCTGACCAGCAGTTCCCTACTCAGCCCAGCTGTTCTCTTGCCTTCCTTGCCCAATTTCTTGCTCCTGGGGATTGCCAGCTCTTGCGCTCAGTGGAAGACTTCCTTCAAGCTCTGTTCCACTGCCTTGTCCCTGAGGGAAGTCTCCCAGTGGATCTCACTGGCTATCTCCTTGAAGAGCTGGAAGTCTGCTTTCCTAAAGCTCAGGGGCCTAACTTTGTTCCTCGCCTGGCTCATACCCCTCAAGACTGCAAACTCCAGCAATGCGTGATCACTGCAGCCCAGACTCCCTCCACCCCTGATGCTCAAGATCAGCTCACTCACACTGGTGCCCATCAGATCCAGGATTGTATCCCCTCTGGTAGGGCTGCTGTCTATTCCTTTGGTCCAGAAGGTATCCCTCATGCTTTCCAAGAATCTCCTGGCTTGCCTGCAGCTTGCTGTGCTGCTTTCCCAGCAGATTTTGGGATGGTTGAAGTGCCCCAGCAGGACAAGAGCCTGTGAGCAAGATGCCTCCTGTAGCTGGAGCAAGAAGGCTTCATCAGTAGGGTCCCTTTTCAGGGGTCTGTACTTAAAACCATCCACAAGGTTCCCTTTGTTGCCTCGGTCCCTGATCCTTACCCACAGGCTTTTGACCTGCTCATGGCTGCTCTTCAGAGACAGCTCTTCACACTCAGTCTACCTCCTGATGTACAGGGTAACCTCTCTGTTTCCTCACCTGTCTCTTCTGGAGAGCCTGTAGTCATCGGTAGTTGCACTGCAGCCATAGGGTTTGTCTCACCAAGTTTCAGTACTGGCACTTGTCACATGAAAAGGGAGATTTTCTCAAACACTTAATGTTTGATTAGTCTGTTTGTGCCCCAGGAAAGCCGAGACCCTTGTGCCTGACCAGTCTGTCAGTGTCTTGTTACGGGGACCCTTCACTGAGCCATTCTCCAGATTGAAGGGTGGTTCAACTGACTTGTTAGGGTCACACACCAAACAGAGACACCCTGTCCTGTGTCTTCTTACCTTTATCCACTGCGAGTGACTGCCAGTGTCCTTGAAGGACTTATATTACCCATTTACAGAATAACTCTATTTATTTATATAATTGTGACAGGCTAAGGTTCAAGGGTTGCTGGTGATAGTATCTGACTGTGAAAACATATTCAAAGCAATATAGTAATTCAAACCGGTATACTAACAAACTTTAATCCCTAATAAAAGCTAACTTGAGATGATGATTCAGCATGCATTAGAGTACAGCTCTTACCCAATTGGCAGCCCTAAGGGGGAGACAAAAGGTTCAGCCTATCAACTGATATCAGAAGTTGCAATGGAATCTTCCCTAACTTCTCGTTCTTGACTCACTTTTATACTACTTCTTCAATTTTATATGAAGAGTAACTTTAATCACATGTCTTACTCAGTGACAGGTGGTCTTACCTTAGGGGTAGATATCTCAGTATAGCACCTGAAGCAATTTTGGGATGGGACATAAGTCAGTCCTAGGAGAGTGATTTCACCGCAGCTGCTGATTCAATAGCAGGCCATCTCCCCTTATCTCACCCACCACCATGCCTGATTGTCTCTGGGGGCTTCCCAGTCCTAATGGGGCTCTGGCATGTTGTTGTGTGTCCGTGAGCTTGGCAACCCCCTTGTAGAGCCCAATCTATCCCTCACATCTAGACTGACTTTGTGTGCTACTGCTGCTGCTCGCCAACTAACTAGAGCAACAGAACAGATAAGACCCAAAAGAAGAAGTATAGAGAAGAAATGCACACAAGAAAAAGAAAAAAGGATAGCTTAAAGGTACAAAATATGGGGGAGCAAAAAATAAGTACATTTTTGTTACTAATAAAATTAGAGCAGGATAATGAGAAATAAAATACGCGCCTTAAAAAACCCTTCCCCCCACCCCTTGCTCCTTCTCAGCTCTACCTCCTACCCCAGCAGTGCAAGGAGTCAGGGAATGGGTTTTATGGTCAGTTCATGACTTGTGGCTTCTCCCACTGCTCAGGGAGAGGAGTCCTTCCCCTGCTGCACTATGGGGTACCTTCCCATGGAGACAGATCTCCATGAACTTCTCCAGTGTGCATCCATCCCATGGGCAACAGTCATCCCTGGAGTGCTGCAGCGTGGGTCACTCTTCCATGGGTGCAGTACTCCAAGGACAGGTTGCTCCAGCCTGGGAGCAGGGCCTTTCCCTCCATAGGTCTCCCATAGGGTTACAGCCTCCTCCCAGGTATCCATCCACTGCAGCATGGGCTCCTCCATGGGCTGCAGGTGGCAGGGCTGTCTCACAAGGGTCTGCAACACGGCCTGCAGAAGAATCTTGGCTCTGGTACTTGGAGCACCTCTCCCTCTCCTTCACTGATCTCGGTGTCTGTAGAGTTGTTCTCACATATTCCACTCTGGTCTTCTCTAGCTGATATTAAAACTGTGCAACATTTTTTTGTCTTCATTTCTTCTTAAATCTGTTATCACAGAGGCATTACCACCATTTCTACTTGGCCCAGCCTTGGCCAGATGCAAGTCAGTCTTTGGAGCCAGCAGGGACTGGCTCTGCTGGGCATGGAAGAAGCTTCCAGCAGCTTCTCACAGAAGCAAGACCTGCAGTCCACTCACACACATACACACACACATCCCCCCTGCTACTAAAACCAGGCCATGCAAACCCAATACAGTTGTTGAAACTGGAGTTTACAAAGTGTAACCTGGATACAGCACAAACCTCAGTTTTTGCATTAGATGAAAAGAAGAATTCTAAGGTTGGTTACTGATAGTCAGATGGATCTCCAAGTCAGCTGTGGATTAGCCAAAAAGTGATGGTGTTCATCACAAGCAATGAGTAAAATTTCTGTTCAGCCTGCCTTGAACAACAGAGCTGACTACATGATTTCTGGAGGTCTCTTCTCACCTCAGTTACTCTATGATAATTGCTGGTGGACCTATTCTGTAAGAGGAATTTATGCCAGGGAAAAATACTTTTGAGAGGAGCCTCAAGGACATGGAAATGGAATATAAATACTTTGGGTGAGAATAAAGCATTTGTTCTTGTGAAATTTTCCTTTCAGAAGGACACTGAGATAAATCTTCAAATATCAACCTTGAGTGATCTTTTTGTTGGTAGATTATATTACTGTAAGTGTTCTAAAATGTCTTCTTCATTCTGTTTCCAGTGTTTTCAGTATCATCTACTATTTTTAGAGGTAACTGAAAAATTCATTCTGACAACAGTCAGAATCTGTGCAAATCGGTGATGACGGCATCACTGTCTGTAGTAAAATCATAAATTCAGCTCCCAAATTCTCATTGTATTCATACATAAACACCTTTCTAATATATAATTTGGTATGTATCGTGCTCCAAACATACTGATTGGGTGAAAATCCATACCTACTTCTCATGCTAGAATTGTAATAAAGGAGGATGGTTGAAGATGTGGAATTGTAAATAGTGACATAGCCTGCATTGGTATAGCTTGCAATAACACTCACAGTTCCTTAATCTGTTCTGAATCAGTTTCATAAAATAAGGGTAGATAAATAAATAAAGGTTCATTGTGTACATTTTAAATATACTACAGACAGAAAACTTACTCAGCCAATACCAGGCAAATCCATAATTCTAACTTATGATTCCCAGATTCCTATACACATTGGTGTGGTCTTTTTCTAATGCAGAATTGAAGCTCCATGGTATGTCTGACATCCATGTGCAGTCTCACAAGTAAACAGTGAGATTCTAACAGGTTTTCTATATCTATCAGAGAATAAATACTTTAGAAGATGAATTCCAAAGCAAAGCAAAGCAAAGCAAAGCAAAGCAAAGCAAAGCAAAGCAAAGCAAAGTGTCTTGTGAATGTGTCAATCAGGATTGATTTTGACATTTTAGTTGACTTTTCAAAACTGAAATAAAGTAATTTTGTATGCTTTTTGTTCTAATGAAACATAACAAGTCACTGGCAATAAGCTGGAAAGAACTTCAACCCCAAATATTGTTTTGAACTTAGTTTTAACAGATAGGTGATCAGCAATGTTTAGGTATATATATACCATATAAATAATAATGTGACCATATAAATAAATTTAGAAGGTTTTAACTGTGGACACAGATTAAATGCTTGCCAGCATTGTGTTACAAAGTTATATATATGATCCTAATTGTAAAAAAAAAAGAAGTTTAAAATTAGAAACTTTATCTGCCTTTACTTTACTATTATTACAATAATAATAAATTATTATTGATAGAAATTCAGACCCCAAGGAATTGGTGAATTTAACAGCAAGTTCATGCATGCTAGAAGGCAACTGAAATTTGCTATCAAATTAGTAGCTGTCAGTCTTCTAATTGTAATCTACTTAGGCAAACTCAGTTGAAGTTAACCTGATCTTTTCTTTCTAAATGAACCTTTTTTTTTCCTTCAGAGAAACAGAGAAAAATTATCTACTGCAAACCTTTGTCATGAGTCATTAAGCTATTTGTTATACTTAAGAAAATTTGTTCAATTTAAGTTGTTATGTCTGTGAAATATACACAAGAAATGCTGGGAATTTACATTTATTTTTATTTAAAAGTTGAGATACATTTTTGAGGGACTCATTACAAACTTTTGGAGTAACAAATCACAAATAAACATGTCAGTGAGCAGCAAGGGTTGTATTTTTGGCAAGGGAAAGTGATTTGGCCTTAAATAAAAGAAGTCAACCACTCAGTGAGCGGAAGAGTTCACACAAGTTCATACAGAGAAAGAGGGTTACAGGCTTCTCATGGCAATTAGAACCTGCTGATGTGTTCAACTCCATGTCTCAATTTTCCTTAAAGAAACATTAAAAAATTGGTTTGTTATAAAACAACTAGAAGATTAGTGTACTTGGTCTCATTACACATATTTAACTGTGGCTTTGCTTTAATGTTAGCATTTAAGCTACATATAATTGTCTTAAGTCTGTTACAGTAATTTCTGATAGGTGGCAAAGATCAGGAAAATGAGCTCAACTTTACACAGCTTTCCTCTTGATTACTCAAAACACATTTAAGGCTTTGATGGCTTTGAATTGACAATTTAGAAACACTGTTGCACCATATTCTTATTATAAACTTTCGGCAAATCTAAGTGACACTATATTTAGTTTTGCACTGAAGAGTGTACCTCTTGGGCTTCAGACCTGTAGTCTTTATGGCAGGGCATGGTATTTTTATGGATGAACAGATGCTATAATTATGTTGTCTTTTAGTCCTGTTCAATTTTTGAAAGCATTATTTTAATTCATGATTATGAACTCTTTTTATTAGAAACCTAAGATTAATCTCTATATCTTTATCAGAATTTTTCAGCTTCTATTTGGCAATACCCTAAACCTAGTAGTATGACTTGAAATTGACTTTCAAATTGAATTTCATAGGGCCAGGAGTTTACCATGGATTGCTGAAATTTATTACTACCTCTGTAAATACATAACAACCACGAAAATGAAAGGAATCAGCTGAGCAATAGATTATGGTTATAAAATTAGAGACATAATAGACATTCAGTTTCTAGTAATTTAAGCCAGAAGGACTTTTATTCCTTATGCTTGCCCTTTACATTTAAAATTTACTAAAATCCACAAAAAGTATAATGCTCCACAGGAGCATGTCAGACAAAGAAATGCACTCTAACCCCCATTCTTTCTTGCCTGACATCCTAGTCTCTCTAGCCTTAGTTGTACTTTCCTATAACATCCGAACTTAAACAAACAGCTAAACAAACTTTGTTGGAATAACATTTCAGTGAAGTCCAAGTTCTAACTACGGACCTTTAATCATTTAATAAACACAAATGAAGGTGTTTATGCTTTTACTAGCTCTAATAATTATGTATTTAATAACAATAAGGATAAGGTAGGATGCTGAAAAGTGATTCTCCCACTCCTACACAAACTAGCTAATCTGTGGGCAATTTTGTGGCATTGTTACCAACAAACAAAAGAGCCACTGTTTATCTAATGTTGGTAGACCAGACATACTAGTATAATTGCTCTGTTATACCTTATCAGAGTGAGATATCTTTTTGGCAAACAAAGAAGTTATTGACTGTACATTGAATTGTTAATTTATAAATGGTCAATATTTTATTATATAAATCTACTATATGAGTTACTTAACTGTCATTGAGAGTAGATGGCATTCTGATGAAGGTATTTTTGAGGGGATTAAGACAAAGAGATATTATCAGTTATAACCTGAGATATAACAGTGACACTTATAATGCTTTTTGGCCAGTCCCCTCCTCCTTGGGGGATGGAACACTATCCTTTTCTGTGGTTAGGAAGACAACCTTATTGCTGGCATTTAGACTGTTTTTGTCTTGTTCAGCACAAAGAAAAGAAAGATATTAACAAGGCGACGTCTATTAAAAATGTGGTGGTAATGAACTCTGTTGTCCTTAATGGAAGACCTGCCTCACAAGTCTCTACATTCTACAACTGAACTGTTAATTTCAGCTACATTTAAAACAGCTAAGTACAGCTACTGCTTAAGGCAGTAGTACTGTCACTATCAGTTTTCTTGGGTTTGAATGTTATGCTTCCACTCGCATTAGACCACAAATATTTTAAATTCTGCTCTTAAATAGGGCAAATCACCAATCACACTTTAACCAAAGTGATGCACACGAGTAATGCCTGAGACAATTGAAAAATAAGGACAATAGTTTTCTTGGCCAGATAACCAGTGTGGGTTAACGCGGCTAGGAAGTTGGCATGTGGAAAACAGTGGTTCTGAGGTTTTTCATTTGGAACCTGCTAGTGTTGGCAGAGCAGACTCAGAAAGGCTTTAGGGCTACTATGAATTACTGTTTCTCAGATCTCCTAGTAACAGTTCTACTTCTTGAACTCTTGCCACTTCAGCTGCACAATGAAGACTGTAGTTGAATTCACTTCTGTTTGAAAGGGTTTTTAATATAAGAGAATAACCAAAACATGAAAATACAGCACTACAGCCTTGTAGATGCAGGTCAAATGCAGTTGTAAAACCTGAAAGAATTTTACCTTATGTTTTGAAAACAATTTACTTTGAAAGTAGGTAGTTAACTGGAATGTGATTTCATAGGCTGAAAATTGAATCTCAAAAATAAAGAGAGTCTTTCTCAGGGTACACTTTGAAAATGCTTTGTATTGGCCAGTAACTGATTAGTTTAGCAAACATAAGTCAAGTATAGCTTGGTGCTGTCTCATAACCAGAAGTCTAAGACAAGATCAGCTATTTGGCTTCATTTTTAGCAGAAGAAGGGGAAAATTATAAGAAAACTGAAACCCAAGATGGAAAGACCCTTTTTACTGCAGATGCTAGAAGAAGGAACTGCTTTGCATTCTCATCTAGCCGTCTATTTATATAGTATAGCCGCTCATATAGCAGCTGTGAATCATATAACATTCTGGTGTATTTCTAGAAGTAAAAATATATGAATGATATATTGTCTATGTCAGAACAGTCATTTTAGTTTGCTTATCAGTTTCAGTACTTTATGTTCTTAAACTGGCATTTTTAAAAACTGTTATTACATTTTAAAGGCAGACTTCATCACCTCCCCCAGACCTTTGCAAAGAGATTCAGGAAGAATACGTTTTGGACTACTTGCTTCCTCTCAGTTCTCTTGGGAATCAATACAGAAGGTCTATTTGTTGATCTTTCCTCCCTCAACATACAAAATAGCCCAGCATTGGCAAGAAAATGTATTCCTGTAGCCAAAGCTACTCTCCCTAGCCTGCCCTCCGCCCCTACACACCACCATCCCCAGCCCCAAAAAGAAAAAGAAAAAGAAAAAAAAAACCAAAAAGCCCCAAAGAAACAGAAAACTAGAAAAAGAATAAAATCACAATGGAAAAGGAGAAACCATTCTACATCTGTTTTGAATTGTCAGGAAATGTGTCATGCAGAATATACTATAACAAGTCTGAAAACCTTTTTTCAAACAGCAGCATTCATTGTGGTGGTCATGTAAAGAATAAGAAACAAACTACATTTAAGAACACCACCTGCTCACTTACCAGCCAACCAACCCCAAATTACAAGTCAGTAAAAAGCTGAAAAAGGAGGGTTTCTCCTGAAATACATTATTTCCAACTGCTTTATTCTCGATGAAAATGAATTATTAGTACTAGCATAACTATACAGAGAATTCTGTAATCTGCTCTTTCTCTCTGAAATACAAAATAACTGTATTTTGAATGCAACAAGCAGAAAACACATTTTCATAAAATAAGGGAGTTCTTACAAAATAGTCCAACAATCAACTGCAACAGTAAAAAAAAAAAACATGATTGAAACAGTTTTACAGAATTCTGAGCAGTTTTCAGCCAAAGCTGAGGAAGACAAATTTGAGTAGGGTTTTTATTGGTCCAACAGGCAAATTTGCATAGACCTATAAGGCAAAATTCACAAGAGGAAATTGTTTACAAAAATTATGTAAGGCTTTGCAATACTATGTTAATCAGAGGCATCCTTTGTATACTACAGCATAAAGAAATTATATCCTGAGCTACTGGTACTACTGCATATGTAGTTCCCAAATTTGTATGTGCATTTGCTTCAGGCTTGTAAGAGACTTATGGGCTTTCAGACACAGTAGTAAAAGAAATTAACAAATTCAAAAGAGTCATTAAAACATCCTGAAAGACCTCAAATTTTGCACCAAATAGACACTGAAGTAACAAGTAGTATAATCTACATTACATATTGTATTTGTAAGACAAGAATATTGCATTTTTTGAACATGATGGCAATATATTTTTTGCTCATTGTGGAACTACATCAAGTATTTGATATTGAAACACAGCTAAATTCAGCAGGTTTTGCATACATACCTAGACTACTTATAAAGATAATCCAAAATTTGATTTGCCTATCATTTATTAAAATGTGAATAAAAACTCTCAATGTTGTAGGAGTTGCCTGAGATAAAAAAGTTAAGAACAGGCTTACTGAATAAACTATACTTACAGTTATGTCAGATGAACTTCAGCAAAAGATTCTGTACTAAAGGACAGATTAGAGTGGTGATCAGAAGAGAAGCAGGCCTCCGAGTATCATACCATACACAGAGAAACAAAAATTTGAGATCCATCTCTGGTATTGTGAGTTCTTACTTTTTCAACTGATAGTTGCTCAGCTGCATATTTTTTTTTTGGTGATTATATCTCACATTACATCTATTTAAGACATTCTTTGTCAAGGAACACAGTCAAGTGTTTTCACTGAAGATCCATCCCTGATCAAGTTCTGATGAGTAAATTTTATAGGAAAAAACCTACTATGTGCTAGATTATTTGCAATAAAGATAAAAATAAATTTTCCTTTCAATTAATATTTTCTCCAAGCTTAGAAAGGAGTGGTGATTTCTACATACTCCTTGAGCTATAATGCAAATTTTTCTGGATTGCAGACCTTCAGCTGCTGTAAGCATTAGAAGTCATAATTTCCATTACTTTTTAGTTTCCTCTGTTAAGTGAATATATCATAGAAAAACCATCCATAAATTAGCTGTAAGAATCTTTCAAAAGAATCTAAAGAAATCTTTAATGAGAATTTGGAAACTTTTAAAATTCAGTTAAAATGTCACACACTTAACATCAAAACCATTAGGATTAAACTGTATTTCAAATAGAAAGCAAAGGATTAATTAAATGTCTTCAAACCTCATTCATTATTATATGGTAGATTTCCCTTCCCAATATTTAAAATGAAAAACACCCCAGAGCTTGGTGTTCACAGCTTAATTAAATGAGTATTTAGAAAGTGCAGCTCCATACCCTGATCTTCAGAAATTTTTACATTTCAGGGAAAATTAGTTCTCCACAACAAAGACAAAAAGTAAGACAGAAACTCCCCAGTGATTAGTCAAATTTTAATTTCTCATGTTTCTCACTAGAGCCCACTGGATGGCTCCCTTACCACTGTCAGGGTTTGTACTTCGAGCACTGTGTATTCCCACATTGCAACTGCGTTTCGTGACTTCCACTGTCTCAGGAAGCTGCTCACAGTAAATGAAAAAGCATCTCCACTAACGGTCTGTGGTTTTGCAGCTGCAAAGTGTCCCCCAAAATACTGAACAGCAAATTCCTGTAGAAAAGAGTGCCTTCTAATATGCGAGTGTAAAAGATGGTTGAAATATTATAAACAATGGTTAAAAAAACCCCCAAATTAACCCAACCCAAACGAAACCCCTAACCCAGACAATATACTAGGAAAAAACCTTAAAATAAATAAATAAACAAATAAAAATGAAAATAAAACCAAAATTGGATTGGATTTTTTCATCCTTTTATAATGCACCACAGAAAGAGCTAGGCACAGTCATCTCAGCACTGAGTAATCTATCCTCCTCAGAAACCTTGTAAAGGCAACAGGACAAAAAAACCTAAGGAACAGAAGAGTGTTGAAAATGCTCAGCTTAGGGGAGTCAAGGATAACAGAAAAGAGAGGTGTCATCAGAGTACACTGCTGATAAAAGTACATTACTTTTATCAGCAAGTTGATCCCACAACAAATGGTCCTTTCTTTAATTAGATCTAGATATATGCAAGATGTGATATATCAGAGAGCTGATTACACTGAATTTTTGTAATGTAATATTTTTAAAGCAGATGGTAACATTTGCAGCTGTATGATCTCCACAAGTTAACACATGGCAGGGCCTTCAGTTATTAAGGATAACACATAACTCAAGTCTGCATCTTGCATTCAAAAGCTAAAGCCCTACTTATCTCTCTGTTTTGTCATTTAGTTACACTTTTAGCAATATGGCTAGAGAGATTTTATTGCAGAGTTTATTATGTGAAAAAACCACCTAAGCGAATTAAAATACTCCTGAATATGTCTAATAAAATTCTACTAATGTTTTAGATTTCCAGTCTATATCCCATAGAGCAGTATGAAATTACTTAATTCTTCCTTTTTTATTCTCTGCAACTCCCCATAAATGCAGATAACTAAAAAGCATTTTAAAACAAGGGCATCATGAAAACAATGGAAATAATGGACCAATTCTGTCACTAGACACAGATTCATTCTCTTGAGAAATCATCTTAATCCCTTACTCGTATGAAATTTCAATGATGTCCAAGAATGTTTTTACTCAATATTGTAAGGTCATATAGCATTCAGCCTTTATTCTATTTTTCAGTCTAAACTTTTTTCTTACATTATAATTTCTGTCTGACAGGTTAAGTATGTGGAGATATAAACTCCTTTTTTTTCCAGAAATTAAGGTTGATTATCATGGTGTATAGAAGGCTGATAGTTTTATACCACACTGGACACATAAATGCTCAGAATGCAACCACAGCAAACCAAAATCACAATCACTTATACCAAGTCAGTTAAGCATCTAGAAGAACTGACTCATATTACCTTTAGGAGGTGATACCTAACTGTATGTATAAAATACCTCAAACAGATATGTTAGTTAATGAAAATTCCAACCTATTTATTGCAAACTGACTAAATGGTTATCTAGAACTAGCTATTTTGAGCTGCTGGTATTAGTTGCAAAACAGAATTTAAGACTTCCCTTACTGTTTCTGTCCTTCTAAATCAAGGCAGACACAAATTGTCCATACTGACTTTAAATTGCCCCCTATTCATCATGTTGTCAGTTTTGGATGTACTTCCTGGGTATCTCATTTTAGCACACAATGTGCAATTAGCTTAAATATTTCACTTCTCATTTCTACACTTGACACCAGAAGTGCTAGGTATTGAATTGCTGTGAGATTACTCCCACTTATCCTACCCATCATTGTAAAAATCTAGCTGTTTAACCAGAAAATTTTGTGCTGTTCAGTGATTCTAGCACAATGATTGGTAGAAGAAAACCCTCTTTCTCATAAATCCCCTAGGATAACCTGGGACAAGAATGTTCTGCATTTTCTGTGTAATGAGGAAGAAATATGAACCATTTAGAAATGTCTTGCTCATTGCTGCTTTGGGTTGCACATAGTTCATTAATCTCTTCTCTGACAGATATCCAGGAATAGAAATATTTCTAAAAATAAAAATCCTGTTGCCACCAAAAAGTAGTTGATGAAATTATAATATAACTTTCTAGGGGTAAAACTGTTATCTCCTTTACAACTTTATAAAATGTAAATGCTTAGATAAGTAATATTTGTAGCTACAGCCAATAAAGACCCAGCCCTGAACTTGACAAGATACACAAAATATAATAAGTACTTCTGAAGGCATGTCAGCCAGAAGTAGAAGAGAAAGATAAAGTAAAGAAAGTGTAACTCCCACCCCGCAATGAGCAAAGTGATAAAAACAGATGAGTAGAAGGCTCAACAGATTGAAATGCTCAACTAATTTTTTGCCTCAGTCCTCTCTGGCAATCTTTCTTCACACACATTGACTGGATGGAGCACAAGGAAGGGAATGGGGAAGAAAACCCTCTCCCACCATAAAAGAATATCAGGTGCTTGTGCCCACCTGACAAACCTGAATGTACATAGGTATCAGATGAGATGAGATGCATCCCAGAGACCTGAAGAAACAGGCTGATGCAGCAGCCAGACTACTCTTTGTGATAGTTGAATGGCAGTCAGGTGAAGTCCCAGGTGACTTGAAAAAAGGAGACATTTCACCCATTTTTTAAAAGGGTAGAAAAGAGCACACTGGGAAGTACCACCCTGTCAGCCCCAGCTCTGTGACTGGGAAGATCATAGAACAGATCTTCCTAGAAGCTGTGCTAAGGCACATGGAGGACAGGGATGTGATTTGAGAAAATCAGCCCTGCTTCAACAAGTACAAGCCCTGATAGAACAATGTGTTGGTTTCTTGTGGATGTTCTCAGTTCAGTCAGATAGAAAAGAGAGAGAATTCTCCCAGGCCTAGCCTGGAAAAGTTAGGAGAAGGAAAGAGAACAATTATTATCTCTCTTTCTGTTCATGTTGTTTATAGATATGTTGTACCACAGTGTGCTATTCATAGTGCACCAATGGTGTGAAAGGTTTTCACTTTGAGACCAATCTTATTTCACCTTAGTGATCCTGGTTATAAAGGGATGCTACTTCCTGCTAATAAACATTATTCTTTTGCCTTCTGAACCGTATGAGTAGTTTTGTCCGTCCCAGCCTCAACAGCATCAGTCTCTTACAATGGAGTGTCTCCGTCAGTGGAAAGAGAAGAGCTATGGATTAAGTTCTTTAAGGTCTTTAAGGTCTTTTACATGGTGCCCCTAGACCAGCCTTCCCTCTAAAGCAGAAATATATGGTTTGATGGATAGACTGTTCATTCCATAAGGAACTGACTGTGGGATCTCATCCAGAGAATAGTGGTCAATGTCCAAATGGACATCAGTGAGAAGCAGTGTCCCTCAGAGGTCCTTACTGGGATCACTACTGTTTCATATCTTTATTGCTACATAGACAAAGGGATTGAGTGCAGCCTCAGCAAGTTTATTGACAACACCAAGCTGAGTGGTAGAATTGACAAGCCTGACAGAGGACGCCTTACAGAAGGACTATGACAGACTTGAGAAACAGGCCCACAAAAACATCATGATACTCAACAAGTTTGAATACAAGGCATATACCTGAGTTTGGGCAGCCTCCAGTATCAACAGAGGCTGGGTTGGATGAAGGGATCAGAGCAGTCCTGATGAGAAGGACTCACAGATGCTGGGAAATGAGAGGCTGGACATGACCCAGCCATGGGCACTCACAGCCCAGAAAGCCAAACGTGTCTTGGGCTGCATCCAAAGCAGCGTGGGCAGCAGGGCCAGGGAGGGGATTCTGCCCCTCTGCTCTGCTCTGGTGAGAGCCCGACTGCAGTGCTGCATCAGCTCTGGGGTCCCAGCACAGGAAGGATGTGGAACTGTTGGAGCAAGTCCCAGAGGAGGCCACCAAGATGATCAGAGGGCTGAAGCATTTCTCTAATGAAGATGGGTGGAGAGAGTTAGTGTTGCTCAACCTGGGGAAGAGAAGGCTCCAGGGAGACCTTACTGGGGCCTTAAATACTTAAAGGGGGCCTATAAGAAAAAAGGCCACACACTTTATAGTAATGGTTTAAAAGAGGGTAGATTCAGGCTGGATATAAGGAAGAAATTTTTCATTATCAGGATGGTGAGACACTGGAACTGGTTGCCCAAAGAAGCTGTAGATGCCCCATCCTTGGAAGTGCTCAAGACCAGGCTGGATGAGGCCCTGAGCAACCTGGTGTAGTGGAAGGTGTTCCTGCCCATTACAAGTAGAGGAGCTGGATTAAATCACCTTTAAATGTTCCTTCCAACTAAACCATTCTATGGTTTTATGAATCTGCAAAAACACTATACCCCTATAAGAAGAGGTATAGTGTAATTTCAACTGACCTTATATTACTTATATATTTGTAACACCTAGTCATTTTTAGCATGCATCATCTTGATTTCAATTATAGTTAATTTTCTCATACTTAAACAATACACTGTAGTGACCATTTGATTAGGAATGACATTCTTGCTCTTTTGCTTGTATTTTCTGGAACATATGATGCTGAGAAGAAAAAAAATTCTTCCCTTGGTACACACAGTTTCAGCTTTGAAATACTTTTCTAGCTGGCATTTAATTAATAATCTGATCACTATATAAGAAAAGATACACCCTTACAAATGAATACATTTTCAGCAGATCAAACTTCATATACTATGCAAATAAAACCCAGTAAAGTTTGGCATGCATGTGTTCCTTAATTGATGACTCATTGCTTCAGCCTTCACAAGTAAATATTTTCGTAATTAAGATATATTTACTGGAAATGTTTTTCCAATTTATTCCTTTCATCTTTTTAAGCAAATATTGAAAACCTTGTTTGAGAAGTACCAACTTTATTCTTGGTTTTTAATGGGGTCAAGCAGATAGAGGGTTTTTTTACTAATTTTCAGAGGTCAACTTATGTTCTAACACAATTGCAAACCCAGAACTTTACTCCTAGGTTAACAGACACAAAAGAAGCAATTGTCTAATTAGACAGTAAAATGAGGTTAGCATTTCAGTTTGGAAGGGTAGCAAAGGATGTTGTTACACAGTAAAGGCTGGATCTGCTATGAGTGAAAGGCTAGATCAGGCTGGAAGATGGCTCCACTGAGCTAGCATTTCAGGGAGAATTAGCTGGCATTGTTGAACTAGTGAAAGACTTAGACTGCTGTAACCCATATTAGTACTTATAAACTATGGAGACATGTCATTGCATCTAGGTTTAGACCTGAAACTAGTGTCCTGACGTGCTATTTCTAATCTTTGCACTTGCAGATTTTGATGTAATAGGATTATAGTTACATTAATCTGGGAATAATCTTTAGGAATTATGAGCTAGTTTTAGTGTTATTTTACTGAGACTTGTTGTAAGAATTAGGGTTAATACTGTTGCTTTTGCTGACACTGTTGACCTACAGTCATACCTGGATCCACAACAAATTGCTGTGTTTGGTTAAACATGATGTCATCTTATCAAGTTTGGAGAAGAACTGGAACTTGAAAATACTTCAGTTGATGAGGTAAGTTTATAGAATCGTTTTGGTTGGACAGGACCTCTAAAATTATCAAGTCCAACTATTGACCTAGCCCTGCCATGTTCTCCACTAAACCATGTCCCTAATTGTCACATTCACACATTTCCTAATATCCAATCTAAATCTCCCCTGGTGCAACCTGAGGCTATTTTCTTTTATGCTGTCACTTATTATCTGGGAGAAGAAAGTGATAACATCTGCCCTCAGCCTCCTATTCTTCATGCTAAACTACCTTGGCTCTGTCAGCCACTCCTCATAGGATTTACCCTCCAGATGCCTCATAAGCTTTGTTGCCTTTCTCTAGATACACTTCAGCACCTCAATATCTTTGCTGTAGGGATGGGCCAAAAACTAGACAGAGGACTTGGGGTGTGGCCTCACCAGTGGAGAGGGAAGATGACTTCTTTGGTTCTGCTGGCCACAAGCCATGATGCCCTGGCCTTCCTGGCCACCTGGACACAGTGCTGGCTCATGAGGTGAGATCATGGGACAGTTGCAGTCCTACAGTGATGACTTGCATCTTGGTTTAGAGACAAAAGAGTGTTTTTCTCCAAAGAGAAGGGCTCCAATAATCCCCTTTTGTGGCAGCAGCTCTCTGGCCACAGAGAGCAGGCACGGACTTTCCCAGGCATTTTCTCGGGAAAGGCTGTGAGAAGATCAGAGGAAAGAATGAGAAACAATTCTTATCTCCACTTGTTGCACCTCCTGTTGTGTACAAGTAGAATGTGTCATGGAGATTTGTTTACCAAAGGGTGATTTCTTAATTGGACACTGGATGGTGTTTGGATTGATTGACCAATTAGGTCAAAGGTATATCAGACTGGCTATAGGGGCTACTGAGTTTCTTAAGAAGTATAGACATTATAGTATAAGATTATAATAATGAAGCAATTGATCAGCCTTCTGCAGTCATGGAGTCAATGCTAATTATTAGCCAGCTGGGGGCCTGCAGTGACACCCTTTTGCCAAAAAGAGTAATGAATATTAGTGGGTGAAAGAGGAAAAAAAAAAGGCAAAACTGTTTATTAACAAAGCAAGATACCTGTAAGGCACAGGGGAAAAAAATTGAACCTTATGTCCCACCAGCACCTCACTGCATGGCCAGGATGCAAAAATTGCGGCTGGCCCCCTTTGCCTTACGGGAAGGGAGAGAAAAAAAGTTCACTCAGCAGATGGGAACCTGTTGGATTTCTGGCATTTGTCTTCTCCTCACAGCAGGTGAAATTGGTGGATTTTAGTGTCATTTCTCATGTTAGTTTAGCTTCTACGATGTCTCTGGTTCAGTGCGGCCCCCCAGCAGCTCCACGGACGGACCGAAAAAAAGCCAACACAGCAAAAGCCGAAACAGTTCAAGCAAAAAAACCCCAAAAGCTGCGAAAGGATTCCTGGTAAAGCCTCCAGGCTAGGGGGAAAGGGGGGAAAACCCCAACTTTTTGCTTCAAGCTAGCAAACTAATCCAACAAAAGCAATAATGCAACATGCCAGTATCATAAAATCATCCCAAGACAATTTAGTAAAGAAATGGTGGTATCTTAGGTAGTAAGGGTCCAAACTATCCGGAGATTTTTAAAGGGAATTGGTTTGTACTCCCGATTAAGACAAATTTTGAGGACTGAATACAAATCTATGTTAAGACTGTGTTTACACCATGCTGTGTTTTTCACAGAAACAACCACATGCATAAAAGACAATGGTACTGTGGAAAGCTCTAAATGGCCTCATATATGTAATCCTTTCATATAATTTCCAGAAAAACAGGCTCAGACTTGCAGAGACTACCACTTCTGAGTCAGAGAAAAAATGGACAAAAACACATAGAGTAGATATGCCCCCTCTCTTTTACATAACAAAGTGTGAGCAATACTAACCAGTTTTACTCTCAATTTTCTAACTTCTATGCTTACATGATGTGTGTTCATCCCTAATACCTCAAAACCCCCAGTTTAACCAACTGGGGGTTGCTATTAACCAACTAAGCGTTAATAGCACTAGCCATCTAAATTTCTCAAGTGGTTTGTAAATACTTTAACATTTGTCTGCCTTGATAGAGAAGACTGGTTTTATGATACACGTAAAATATTTATTTATATTAAAACTATAAACTACATAACTATGAACACTATACTCAACAGAATTGTTTTGCTCTTTAGCATCTTTTTAGAAGGATGAATGTAAAGAATGCAATATGATTAGATGTGATGAAAACATCACAGAATTAATAAACAAAAACTTGAAAGAAAATGTAACATCTCAGCCATTTCAATAATGTCAAAATTGAAACACAATTAAAACCCATAATTCTTCATAAAATCACTACATTTCCATTACAAAATGAAAGATTTTTATATGCTGCAATATATCATACTGATACCAAAACTGATGAGAACAATCCAAACCAAGGAAAAGGTCCTAAATCATATACAGAGCAGAGACTGTCATCACAGGAAGTGTTAGTTTCCACTGCAAAGATTAGTGGCATCTGAAATAATTAAGGTCGACAACTTCACTATCAGCAATTAACAAGCTTTTAACAGACAAAAGTATATATTGAGTTAAATTCTTAAAGCAAATTTGCTAGAAACAGTAGAGTTATGTAAAGACATGTGAACTTCTGAGTCAATTATGGAAGGGACTTATTAGAATGATATAGTCTCCTTACTTCTTTTTACCTTTTCCACAGAAAAAAATGTTATGCAAATATATAAAAGCAGATTGTAGAAAGTAAATTAAGACTTATTTTACTTCCCTGAGCTTTAAGTACTTCACTCCATGAGCAGGTACAATGGTCCTCAGCACAGGGACTCTTCTCAATGTAAATAAAAAGAACTTTTATTAGTACTAATCAAAGCAAAACACTCACTGCTCTGTTGCCTTTAACTCTTAGACTGCTTAGTGTAAACTTCTCATTCCAGCTGTCACACAGCCCACACTTGTGCTAACAACTTTCACCTCAACCCTTCTGGCAGAAGAAACATTGCTACACCTATCATTTTTAAGGAGTCAGAGTTGTTAGCAGTTCTTTTCCCATTATAATCAAATATAAATATTTATGTTATGAGCACTTACTGTCACAACTTGTTTGTATTTCATAACTTCCCCGATGGAAAGCACAGTCAACTCTACATATAGGATACCATGCTTATGCACTGTGCATTATTTGTAACAATTATACTTGATTTGCTTTTGTTCTTTTCATCAAGTTTAAATTAGGTTAATAAAGTCAACCATCCTGATTTTCTCTCTTCTTTCCAGGCTGAAATAGTCACATTGACTTCATGGGAGTTAAGTGACATATTTCTGCTAAGCTCAGTAGAAGGACAATTTCAATTTCCTTCTCTTCCTCTTTCCCAGAAGACATACAAGCACACCTGATAATAGTGAAATATCCGCACAGGTTATTACATTGCCTACAAGTCATTACAAGACTGTCCAGAAAAATAAGTCCTTAAAAAGATTTCCTTTCTATTCCTTCTTGGCTGACTGCTCCCCTTGCATAGCTCCTTCTTAAAACTGTGGCTCATATTTTCCTCTTCCAGTGGCTTCTTTCTACTTTCTTTGCTTGGTATGATGTTTCCGTTCTTCCACCCCCTCCTCACATGTCCTGCACATTTGTCTCTTTGTCAATTTAATTGCTTGCTTCTTCTGCTATCACCATTACTTTATCCACATTAAGGTCATTACAGAGGTCTCCTACTGGCAAAGATAAAATTTGCAAAATGATCTACAGTATTTTTAAGAATTCAGGCAGAATTTCAAACACTAGTACAAATATAATCTCAAGTGACCAATTATCTTTATTTTCATGCTAAAGCAACCTGCCCATGGAAAACTATGAAAATTCCTACATATGCAAAGGTCCCATTCTAATAGTTCCCACTTTTTATCCCATATTTTTAAACTTTTGGCTATTTTATCTCAAAAAACAAACAAACAAACAAACAAAAGCATCATGGTTTTCTTTTGAATACTCCATCATCATCATCATAAAATAACTCAATTTTAAAACAAAATCCTACTTATCATTGTGCCATTCTCAATTTATTTGTTTCATTTTATTTCACTCTTGTTCTATAGTTTTTTCTAGGAAAACTAGCTTTGTCTTATCTCATAAAACACCATGTCACATTTTTCTATTCAATTCTATACTTTTTTGTCACTAATTTCTTGAGTTTGCCCCCCATTAGGTCTTAGCACTTTTCTCACTTCACCAATGTTTTACTTTCTTATTCTTGACTGCTTTCCTCGCTGTAATAATTCTAATAATTTTTGAGCTACTGTCACCCCCTTCCCTCCTACATACTGTGCTACTCACTTAGTTTGCCCTTTAGCATTACCTAATTTTCTCATCAGCACCACTATTGACCAAAGAGGACATTATTGCATTCTAAATAATTTGCTATTTTTTTCCCTCCTGTAGCCATCTGGACTATATTCTGGAAAGTGTAAAATGGGATGAGATATGTTGGTGCCATCTATCGAGTAGGAAAACCAGCAAGTATGTTGTGGAGGGGAGGAACTGAAACATGTGTAAGCATTAGTTTCCTCCTTTCCACCACATATAACATTGGGGCAGGGATGGATAAAAAGGATATATATCAAAATAAAAAGCATATGAGCGGTAGGGAGGATTTTAGTCCTATTGTGGGCCAGACTCAGGACAGACTCACTCCCAGCCAGTGAAACAGTCACCTTTCAATCAAGCAATGGAAGCAGAGGGTCTGCCAGCCTTTTACATGTGTCCCTTTTAATATTTCAGATTTGTTGAACTGCAAATGATCGTTGGTTCCTACCAAGAGAATCCTGAAGGAAGTTTTTGGAAATTATGGTGCTGACTTAAAACTCCAATGAAGGGGATATGTAAACTATAATAAATACCTTTTTACTGCGGAAGAAAAGAGAATGGTATTAGAAAAGGTGAAACAGGAGCAATTAGGCAAGGGTCTGAAAGAGGCTTCTGCCTTATCTCTGCCCTAAATCCTTGCATTATTTATAGGCAGGACAGGTTAATTAGAAGATGTAATTATTGTGATACTGGAGGATTTTTTGACAATGAGTAAAGATGACCAGGGGAAAATATCAAGGCATCTCCAGCAGATGCCCTAGTTCCAGTAAAACCAGGGAATTAAACAAGAGATATTTGATTTGTAGAGGGCTCTCATGTTTAGTAATAACTATCTGTAAGGGTCTGCTAAGCAAAGTTAAAATACCAATTGCTGGGACAATGGAAGAAGAGCTTTGCAGCCATTCATACAACTCATAAAGTGTATAATTGGAGATACTAAACTGATGAATTAGTTTCTATATATGCTAAAATATCCCCTTCCCTTGTTAGGATGAGATTTATTAATGCAAGTTAAATGCTCAAATGACTTTTTTTTTTTTTGAAAACTGTCTGTAGCTTTATAAGCCATAAGAAAAGTCATGGAAGGCTTGCACCTGTTTACTAATGACTCAGACCTCAGAAGAACCTGAGAATGACACCCAGGAGACAATATTTAATGTGGTAATCCCTCTTTTATGAGATTCAAAGAAACCAGCTAAAGCAAACACCATGACTCCACTTAAAAGTAGAATGCAAATCAAGAGCAGACCTGGTGACAATAAAACAATGCCCAATAAAACTGGAAGCACATGAAGGTTTTGAGCACTTTACAGACTCAGAGAATGGGTCAGGTTGGAAGGGAGCACAGTGGAACATCTGGTCCAACCTCCCTGTTGAAGTAGACTATCCTAGAGCACCTGGCACAGGAATGTGTCCAGATGATTCTTGAATATTTCCAGTGAGGGAGACTCCAAAACCTTTATTGACAATCTTCTGTAGTGAGTGGTCAATCACACAGTACAGAAGATCTTCCTTATATTCTGGTGGAATTTTCTGTGCATCAGTTCCTGCACATTATCTCTTGTCCCATTCCTTGGCATCACTGAGAAAAGCGTTGTAACCTCATTGGTATGGGTAACTGACACGCCTGGATGATCAAAGCTGGAGAGTTGTTTGATTTTGAATGGGAGAATCCAAACCCTGGAGGGAAGATTCAGCTAACGTGGACTCTGCTATCCCAGGGCTTCAAAACAGCCCCACTATGTCTGGTAATCAGCTGGCAAAAGAAAGCAGAAAGCTGGAAAAGGAAAATCTGAGCAGAATTTTACTACCACATATAGATTATATTCTGGCAGCAAACAATGAAGGAAGTGTCTCAGTGCTACTACAAGTCTGTTAAATTTCTTACACAATCTGAATACTGGATATCAAAGAAAATGGCACAAACATGAAAAAAGTGAAGCAGTAATATAACTTGGTTTTGTTATGTTGCAAGGAAAAAGCAGCCAAAAAGCCTTGGGAAGCAGCCAAAAGGAGGCCATTTGTCAGACTCTGGAGCCAAGAACTGTACAAGATCTATGAGCCTTCTTAGCAGGATGCTAAAATACAAAGTTGCCTTACTGGAGCAGGGAAATGTTGAACCTAAGACTCGACCTCAATAGTGATCCTATCCAGGACACAGAACTAGAACTATATACTGGTGGGAACAGCATGGTATGAAAAGGAAGACGCACAGCTGGGTATGCAGTGGTAACCTTGACCAAGGTAACAGAAGTCCAGGCTTTACAGCACAAAAAGCAGAACTAATGGCTTTACACTTAGTGCTGCCAAAGGGTAAACATATGAACTGATTTAAAAAATTGTTTTGGGATAATACATGCCCATGGAGACATATGAAAGGGAAGTGGATTGTTCCAAGGGTCTCCTATGAAGTATAAAAAAGAAATTAATTAATTACTACAGAGTGTGGAAAAGCCAAAAGAAGTGGCTGTAATGCACTTGTGAAGCCCATCAACTGTTGCATTCTGTTTTGCTGCGAACCCTAGTCCAGCTCAGCTGGGGGGAGCGTGGCATAAAATAGAGGAACAGATGCGATAAACTTGCCCAAAAATAAAGATCTTTAATAGCAAAATAACAAACACAAAAACCACGCAGTCTGAGGAGCAAGATCCAAAGATGGGGAGAGTGATGAACATAACAAGATATAGGGATATTCTGAGGATAAGGGTCCAATCATGAATGCAAATTCAGAACATGACCTTATATGAGACAAGTTCTGAACCGAGAACAAGAACCAGAAACATGACTTAATATAGAATAGTTCCATTAATATATTGACTCCCATGATCACAATCTTCTTGCCATGACCTGATGAGATGTTTCCCTTTTAATATCCTGCTTCCCATGGCCTCAGGTTGATGCCTCCTCTATATGCTACGGAGGCAAGGCTACTATTTATCCCAGCTGGCTGTATTCCCACAATCAACCAGTTTGGAAACTCCCCAGTTAATACAGGGAATCAATAAGCTAACAAAACAGCCAAAGAGGTAGCTGAAAAATACCTAGCAAAGAGCTGAAAGGCCTGGAACAAAAACCAAATTATAGTAATCAGAACGGGCAGTTAGCCCTATCATTAAAAGTTATGAAAAATCCCAGCAGCTGATTGGTAACATCATGTGGGGAGGTAATTGTACCTCCACAATTTAAATATAAGATAATGGAACTAAAACATCAGGAAACACTTTGGGAAATAGAGAAATAGAAAGGAAAAGTGGAATTGCCTCTAATATCTGCTTACATCAGTAGTAGTCCTGAGGTAGAGCAGCTCGTGTCTGTGGCCCAGGTTCTAAGGCTGGGATGTGTTTGTAGAAATTATTCTCCCTTTTTTAATGACACCTGGTCTCGCCTAAGAGATAATGAGACCTCAAGAGACATAGAATGTGAGTAGGACATTTGTTGCATCGCAGTCTGGGGTTTAGGTTAGGGGTTCTGATCTGTTAGCTAGCCATGTTCTGTGTACCCCTGCGCACCCCCTGTGTCTGTTCCCCTTTCCCCCCTCCCCGCGGCTGTTCACTCCGGGTCCCTGGCTGTTAGAGCCACTCCTGTGACCACTCCCCGTCCTGCCCGGAGGGTTCAGTGCCCCTCACTCCGAATTCCCATTCCCCGTCTGCCCCAGAGCGCGGGGTCCGCCCCGGTCCTGTCCCTGTTGGGTCCCGTGGTCCACGTCATCGCCACGGCGCCTGCCCCCATTGGGAGGGAGGGCCCCTGCTCTCCTCGCTCTCTCCCCGATATAATCCTGCGCCTCGGAGTGCCCGATGCCGTGTTTCCTCACGCGCAAGCTGGGAGCGGGTCGCGGCGCCTCGGCACAGCTTCCCGCGGCTATAAGGGACTTTCAGCCTTGCACGCGTGGGAAAGGCGGACGTTCCTTCACTCTTTACTGGTGTCTCTCGCTCTCAGTGGCGAGAATCCGCTGGCACCCCCGCCCAGACTGCGGCACGGAGCCAAGTCTGGAAACACGCATCGATCCCGGGTCCCGGAGGGAGGCGATGCCTGCTCTAGGTGTCGGAGCTGCCCGGAGATTGGGAAAACACAGCCGCCGCAGACATTCTAAAATCATTAGGACCCACAACATAGGTAGAAAGCAATGGAATTTGGGCCACGTATTAACCATCAGGAGAATAAAGAGAACAGTGGGCATTAGGAGTACTAATGTTCTGTCCCTTGTGGAAGGAGTCACCACCAGGAACCCAGATATGGGGAAAAGTTAAACATGATGAAACTTGGAAACATCCCAATATTCAGACTATAGTGAGATGAACTTCAGATTCTGTCTTACTCCTCAATTATCTACCTTTAGGAGTAGACTAGCCATACAAAATTTTTTGACCTACAAATGGAAACTTTAGCAAATGCAACTCACTTGGTCTTTGCTGAAATAAACGAACAGTTGCAAGCCACAGCTAAAACAAACACACAAAACAGATTGGCTTTAGATCTATTGCTGTTACATGAAGTATGTGCTTACTTGAATTTAAACAATAGTTGTGTGCACATTTCAAATGTGACTGTTTAACTGGATGATCAGCTAGAGAGGATAATATTGCTGGATCTCAAAGAGAATTAAGGGCAGGATAAGAAAGCAATTGGTTAAATAACCTATTTAAAGGACTTGGATTTTCTCTGACTGGTTGGTGGGCCTCCCTTTTGCAAAGTGCAATTGTGATCATATTAATAATTGTGATTATGATGCTTGCTTTAAGCTGCTGAGAAAAATATGATTTGTCATGCAACACAAGGAATTTATATGTTAGTAAAAAAGCATGGTGGGGCTTGTGAAGGCTCAAAGAAAAGACAACCTTCACCAGCCTCAAAGGGTGGGAAAGTTGCCCAATGAAAAATTGTTTGGACCTGGTGGGTTAATACAATGCTTATTCTTCAAAAACCACTGGCCTGTGAAACTGCACAATACTTATCCTGTAGAAAGAAGAACTGGAAAGCAACCAGCCCAGTTGTGCCAACTTTTTACCAGTTCACCAGGTGGCCAGGTATGACTCTGGGGTCACTGACCATCAGGGACCACCAAAGAAACCCCCAGGACAGAAGAACACAAGTGCAAAAGGGAGGGAACATATACTAATGATTTTAGGGAAATCATTATCAAACATATATTTATTCTGGGAAAATCAATGATTATGCAAAACAGGAGCTTTTTCTGTACTCAAATTGCACAATATTTCAGAGGGCACAACCCTTTGTGCATCTGGCTGAATAAAGAATGCCTGTTTCTTAATGCTGCAATGGTGTTAAAGAGTTTTTATTTTTACAAATTTTTGGTAAAAATTGTTCAGCGGGATCCCCAGCTCCTTCTCAGAGATACTTTCCAGAAAGTCAGCCCCCAGCCTGCAGTGGTGCATAGGGTTGTTTCTTCCTGGGTTCAGGACCCTGCATATGCCTATATTGAGTTTCAGAGGGTTCTTCTCTGCCAAACGCTCCAGCTGTCTAAGCTGAGAATTAAAGGAACTTTCCCTGCAGTAGGGATGAAAGTGAAGGGATCTTTCCTAGCAGAGAGGTGTGTAAGGTTTGTAAATTGCATGAACAGCTGTAAAAACCTCATCAGCTTCCTGGTGCACTGTAATATAAAAGAAGAGGTCAGCTCTGCAAAAGCACATGTGGCTCTCTACCCTTCAGATGGTTTTTGATATGTGATCACAGAGCTTATTTGTACATCTTGGCAAATGTCACAGGCAACCCATCCATTTATGCCATCAAAGCTGATTTTGGTGAAGAATTTAAAAAGGAACTGTCTAGACCAAGGAGAGAGATACATCAGATGGATCCGAACTGGGACCTGGAAGTTGTTCTTTTTAGCCTGCAGACCTGAATGCGGTGCCCTTTTTGATCCCAGGAGCAGGGGTGGCAATGAGTTACTACACTCTTTAAGCGACTCACATGTAATATGGTAAAAAGCATGGTTAGCAAATAAAGGACAGCTGCAACAATTGTGTTGATTATTTGTCCTTTTACTAGTGGTACTTATTGTTTATTGTGTCTTAAGTGTATGCATATAAATATAGAAGCATGTAAAAATGTACTTTCCAGAACATACCCAATAATGATGCTGGCTAGTATCAGTGCTAAATGAATCTCAAATTTCATTAATGAAAAGAACAGTAAGAGGGGTGCTACCATAATTACAAGAGAAAAGATACAGTGGGACTTGCTGGTGTGGGGAAATCCCTTGGAATTTGAGAAAAAACAAGAGGAGGTGGTTTTTTGATAAAACAAATGAGGCTCAAATGGTCTCATATTCAGATTGAGAAATTTAGGTCTCAAAGGGAGAATCATGAATGATGAATGATTTACGGAAAAGATTTTGCAGAGTGAATAACTGAGAACAACAGATAACTAGGGAACTATCTGGCAGTATATAATAAATTTTACTTGAGTTAGCAAAATCAGCAAAACCCATGTCCTTTAGATTAATTTAGCTCATTATTGCATGAAAACTACACCTCTAAAGTTTAGGCTACCTACCTCCAGCTGAAGTCTCTCACACACTGAACATGAGCAATAAATTTAAAATACAAAGATCATAGAATCATAAAAATGTTTTGGTTTGGAAGGGACCTTAAAAACCATCTAATTTCAGTCTCACTGTGATGAGCAAGGGTACCTCCACTAGCCCAGGTTCCTCAGTGCCCCCATCCAAACTGGCTTTGAACACATCCAGGGATGAAGTATCCACAACTTCTCTGGGCAACTTGTGTATCTGTCTCATCATCCCCACAGTAAAAAATTTCTTCTATATATCTAACCTAAATTTCCTTTCTTTGAGTTCAATGGCTATTAAATAGGCATGAAATTAAAAATTAGGTATGATTGTACTTCTGTGTTATGAAAGTATAAATTTTCAGCCTGACTGTAGCTAATTTTGTGGGTTCACCTCTGCACAAATATGAAATAAGTAAATATCTCCTATGGGTCAGCTTCTTACACAAAAGACAGAAGAACCTGTATTTGGGACAACACTGCCGGTGAGTAGACTGAAGGAGTTCACAGAAAGGGACCCAGTGGGGAAGGCTGGTGATATCCCAGACCACTTCATGTCACACTCAGCAATCAAAGCTGGGATAAGAAGAAAGAGCAGGGTATTAGGAGTTGAGGTTCTTGTCTTCTTAAGCAACCTTTAAACATGACAAAGCTCTGGTTTTGTAGAAATGGGATAAATTCCAGGTGCCTGTCAATTTTATGTACTGAAATACTTAATCATTTTGCTTTGTGTGCACAGCTTTTGGTTATAACTAAATTTTAACAGTTTTAATTAGACTGTTGCTATTTAGATGACCATTTTCTCACTTTTAACCTTCTTTCTTTGTTCTCCACCTTCCTGTGGCAGAGTGACCAAGGAAATGTGTGTCGCCCAGCTGCCCAAGAGTGCTAGCCCACAACAGCTACGTAACTCCAGATTTGCCTGGTAGCAATTTTCAGAATTACCCAATGCAGAAAAATACAGAGAGCCAAATGCACACCAGATTCGGGGCGTAAACGAAGCTTCCTCTTGCCTTCTTTAGTTTACCCCGGTATTTGCATCGACCGCCAGTATTAGTCTGTATCTTTGGGGCAGGGTTACGTGAAGCTCTGTCAATGCAGGGTTACACGTAGCTTTATGTCCCAGGAAGCGCTGGTCCCGGCTGCCCGCGGATGCCGGAGGCTGCCCGGCCCGCCAGCCCCGGGCACAGGGCCCTCACAGCCCTCGCTGCCGCGCGTGCCGCCATGGAGACGCCAACGGCCGCTTTCCCGGCGCGCGCCAATCCCTCCCCCTGCAGGCCTCGCGCCGGCCGGGCGCAGCGCGCGGGGCGGAACGGGCGGGGCCGGCGGGCGGCCGGAGCGCGCGGCGGGAGGGGGCGTGGTGGTGCCGCGTGCCCGGCTCGCTCCCCCCGCCCCCGCTCCCGCCCCGGCGTGTTGTCTGCACGGCCGCGGCCGGGTGCTCTCGCGAGATCGGCGTTGGCGCCGTGACCTCCATGTGAGCGCGGCGGCGCTCCCCGGTAAACAGTGCCCGGGCCGGGCGATGGCTTCCGGCACATCCCCGTAGCCCTGCCCGCCGCCGGCCCGCGGGGACCCGCCGCGATCTGCCCTGCCTCGGCGGGATCGGGGAGCTCCGTGGGAGCTGCTCGGCTCCCCTTCCTTCTCCCGCACCCCGCCGAGCGGGACGGGCGGCCCGGATTGCGGCCGGGAGGTCGCGCCCGCTCCGCGGGGTTTGAAATTCCTGCCCCGTCGGGCCAAACAAAGAGCGGGCTAGCGTCCGGACCCCTCCCACGCCGTGGGCACTCACCCGCGGAGCGGACCCCGTTCCCACCCCCTGCCTGGGTCTCCCATCCTTTGCCCGCGGCCGGCCGAGCGGGCGGGAGGGCGCGCACCATGTGGATCCAGGTCCGCACCATCGACGGCACGGAGACGCAGACCATCGACGACCTGAGCCGTCTCACCAAGATCGAGTGCTTGCGGGAGAAGATCGAGGAGACCTTCCGCGTGAGCCCCGACCGCCAGCGGCTCTTCTACCGGGGCAAGCAGGTGAGTCGGGAACTCCGCTATGCAGGCGGACCCTTGGAGGTCTCCCCTAATCCCGGGCCCGGCTCTTTGTGCGGTCCCCGTCTCCACCCATGTGCTGTTCTATGAGCTCCCGCTTTTGTTTACTCCTGGGTCTGGGAGGAAGGGAGGGCAGCGGGGAGCCCGCCCTGACAGAATGCTCCAGGACCCCCGTTTTTCCCCGATGAAGTAAAAACCGCTGGGAGTAAAACCCCTCATCGGGTCCTGGTGAGACCCCTTTGTGTGTTTGTTTTCCCACCTGAGCGGCGAGAGGCTCCTCCCTCGGCTCCCGCCTTCATCCTGCCCAAGTGACAGAGAGCCGGAGGGATGCGGGGGGAAGGAGGGAGCTACCCCGCTCTCCTCCGCCCCGGCGCATCCCGGCCGGGTAGGGCGGGAAGCGGGCCGACCGCGAGCGGTTTCCAGGGAAAACGCCGCCCTGGGTCCGCACGTGGCGGGGCCAGGAGAGGCGGCGGCGCGGGGTTAATTGGCGCGGGTAGAAGTTGTGATGCCACGGTGTCCTCGACTTGTGAGTCCCGGCGTGTCCCGGGCGGGATGAGGGCGACTGCTGGTAGTCCAGCGAGGCGCTTCATCCCCCACCACGGGAAGCCGCTATGGCAGGGGTGACTGGCTCGAATTGTTCTGTGAGGTAGTACCTCCCCTCCCCTGGGGTGATGGAAAGATTTTGTTGCGAATAGGTCGCCTCGGGCTGTAACTTCGCGGATGGATGTAACCTTTTAAGCCGCTTTGTGTAAACTACGAGGTGTGCGCAGTGCTCGGGTAGTGAAAAGTGAAGCATAGCTATTACCTGATGCGGAAGGCACCGAATATGTGGTACATTGCAGGGAAAGTGACTCCGAAGATGCATCTGCTTACAGCAGATGAGTGTTGAAGCGTCCACCCGAGCTGAGTAATGCACAGCATGAGACTGCTGCCTCAAAAGAGATAAAGTGTGTATCTTTACGAACATGTAGAGAAAAGTTAAAAACTAGAAATTTAACTGTTAACCAGGAGGCAAGCATTAATGGCTAGATGCTAAGCCTAGATTTTGAACCAATAGCAAATGACTAGATTTTTGTATTCTACAGATTAGGGACAGTGAGCACTTGTGAGGACTGTTCTCTAAGGAACATTATGTACAAATATGTGTTTTTCTGAAGGGGCCAAATCAAGGAACATGAGTCTTGGAGTTGTGTATCCTGCTTAGCTTTGTTCTATGCTAGCACACTTCTTTGGGTATAGATGTTTATGTGGGGCAAACCCAAGGTTTTTACCCCAAATTCTTTATCTGAGAAGCAGGGAAGATGAGCCTGTAATGAATTGTGCTTTCCTGTGTAATCTGACAGAAGCCAGACCAACTAGTGTGAAAATTTTAGTTAACAGATGTCTTGCTTGAGAAAACGGGATAGTGAAATATTATAGCTGAAGTTGCCTACATGAGCAGCATGTGTGAGTTTGATTCTTAGTGTATCCAGTTTAGGACACAGTTGGGATCATGTTAGTGAAGAGTTAGGGAACTGGGTTTGTATAGTTTCACTCCCCATAAACGTTAATTTTCTTGCAATTACCATGATTAATTCTGAAGTTTCCTTCTTGATTGTGGGTTGCTTTTCTGTCTCCATGGTGCTCATAAGAAAAAGGACCAGAAGGGTTGCTCTTGCACAAGTAAGACTGGATGTTGATAACACAAAGCTGAATAACTTCATTCTCTTAGGACTGTGATAAAATAATATTTATTTTAATATTAAGAATAAAAAAAGGTCACTTTAGTTGAATGTGAGATGAACAGAAAGGAGTATATTGAGGTGAAGACTTAAAAATCTCCTGAAGATTGCTGTATGTGTTGTAAAAAATATTATCTAGGTTAAATCCTTTTCTTGTTTTATCTGGTTAGTGCTCAGTATGGTTAAATCTGTACAGTCTGCTAGTAGAACCATGACTCTGCTACTGAATGCTGCTTACTGTAGTCTGTCTGGGAACTTCTAGAAATCCTTGGATCTTGCAAGTGATGGGAAGCCTGGCTAAGTAATGTCCTCCTAAAAATGGGAGGTATATGAGGTTATAAGGATATAAAAACCTAAGTGAGTCATTGTTTTTGGACTGAATTTCAACAGCATCATGTTCTTAGCTTTCAGAAGAGAACAATTTCAACAAAGATTTTGAGCTGGAGCCATAATTTTGCAGTTTTTTAGGAGTTTCTGTGTCCAGTTAATGTTGTTAATGTGCTATACTGTAGTTTGCTGTTGTCTGATCTTCAAAGACAAATGCAAGAACTAACATGGTCAGTACTTCTCATGTCTGTTTTTAAGAGTTAAAATGCCCTAGAACTACTGGAGGAAACCTAGTGTTGTCATTAATGTAGTACTGTTGTGTTGGGTTTTTTTTCTTGTAAATGCCAGGAATAGCACTACTTTATTGAATAGGTTGGCATCTTTTACTGCCAGAAGGACCTACCATTCACATGTGACATTCTAGATTGACGAAGATAGTATTACTCTATAACATGTACAGGACATCCAGTGCTCCACATTTCTGCTGAGCTGAATGACTTTACTAGCCACAGAAGTCAAGGCATGTTCTAGATTGAGGAGGAACTTTCAGGAGAAGTTTTTTTTATTCTTAACTCTGCAGTTAGCCAGAGAAGTCTACTGAACATAGAAACCTGCAGTGATGTCTCTTGCTTTCCCTCTTGAAGATGGTGGATCATTATGTGGAAGGATTTTCCTATAGGGCTACAAATATTTCCCTCTGCTGGAATAAAATGTATTTTAACCTTGCCCCACTACAGACTATTCACATCTATTATTTTTCTGTGTTACGTGTTAACTTTGAGTAAACACGTTCTTAGAGAAATTCAGAAAAAGCAAGACGACAGTCTGATTTCCAGTATCATATTCTTTCTCCTAATTGGAAAGCATGTGAAGTTGTTCTTGAGAATAGAAATTCTCAGTTTATTCATGAAAGTGAAGGAGATATCTTTGTATTTTGACATACCAGAGCAGATTTTCTGTAGAGCTAAGTTACGGTCATGGTGGGATTTCTAGTTCCTTTCAGTAACAATACTGGAAAAATAGAGCAGTAAAAATACATGGAAGTTTAAATTTGAAAACACACCAGAGAGCTTGAGGTTTTCTGTAAGAATATTAATACCTACTTATGTTTTACATATAACTAAACATGCACGCTCCTGTATTTCAGCAATATCTACTGTTTGTGGAAGATAAGAACTAATGTCTTTTGTTGGCTTCTCTCATCATCCCATCCCACCCTGTTGGAATTTGGATACAGTGAAAATTTGTAAATGACTATAGTTGAAAAACCCCGTTATCTCAGTATCTTTTCCATAGTGCTCACCAAAAGTAGGGGGAAAAAAAACTGGAGTCCCAAGGCTTCTTTGCCAATATATGTAGGAGTCAGTGACTGAAATGACTTTTGAAGTCATTAATCTTGTTGGTGAGGAAACACTTCTAAGCTGTTTCATGGGAGACTGAAGTCAGCGGGGGGAGGTGAGAATATTAAAGCTGTTTATTTACTTGAGGTGAAAATTGCTGCAAATCAGGCCTACTTCACTAGAAGAAATTCAGCTCTGCTTTTGTGCACAAAGTATGGTAGTATGCATTGTGTTACTTAGCTGTGCAAGTTGAATATTTCGTTTGTCAGACCCATACTGTAATGTCCAAGAATTTGGGTTTCTGTAAAATTTAACTGAAACAATAGAGGGGTAAAAGGAGTGGAGGAGCTTTAGCTTTGCATGAGAACATGCTTGTGGTAAAGTAGCTTCAGTAAAACACACAGTTAAAAATCTGGCCATAGGGCATGTCTTTTTTATATGAGATTTCTTGTTTCTGGGTAATTTGGGCTGGCACATGAATAGTGGTGGAATCTCATGTGAGTTGAAGCTTCCAAACTTCAGATTTGTATACTCTGTGTTTAAGTCCTTCTTAATACTTACGACTTGGGTGAATTTCCTGAAAGCTAGAAAAGCAATACTTGTGAAGTCTTTCCCTCAGGAATGGGAGTGCTAAACCCATTCATAGAACAATTGAGTTTCTTAGCACAGACTCTTCCCAGTTTTATTTTGCTTGGAAAATTGTAAATATTTTCAGCTGAAGCTGTCCAAACCCCATCTGCTTCAGGCAGAAATCTGGGGTGAGAAATCTTCAGCTGGTGCAGTTAAGTTTTTTATTTTAGAGAAACAGTTTGAAGAAACCTTAGAAGGGTAGTAATTGCCATTCTTTGATGAAGCTGGTAACAAGTAGCTCTGTAATGTGAGGAGAGTCATCTGGAGTCTTCAGGTCAGATATGATCAGACTGAATGCCAGAATTCCCAACATAGTGAATTCATGGTGTATACTCAAAACTTACCTGATAGTAGGTTTGGTAGGCCTTTATTATATGATTGCAGAAGTTTACTGAAATCATCTTTTTGTTAAATTGTTACTGTAAAGCTACTAATGCAATTTACAATTCTTGGATCTGATTGTCTTTATTATTTAAAGCACCTAAACAAACTGCAGGCAAAGTCAAGAAACATAGGTGAAAATGAAATACTTTATACTGTTTTGTATGTATTAAGTATTAGGAACCTGAAAGAGCATTATGTAAACTCTAAGAAATTACAGCCAACTTTAGGTCGGTATTTTATGGCATATATTTACTCCCAGAATCACAGAATACACTGAGTTGGAAGGGACCCACAGGTGTCATCTAATCCAGCTCTTCATCCTGCGCAGGACATCCCCAAGAGTCACACTGCACACTTGAGTCACACATTCATGTAATTTATTTAGGATCGTTTAGTACATGTACTTTTAAAAATTAATCTGGAAGCTCTTAGAAAAGGAATATGTTTTATATTATAAAGAACTCCATAAACCCTTAGATGCAGAATGCAAGGCCTGCACTGACAACTAGATTATGATGATTTTCCATGATAATATGTAATCAAATGTTGATATCAATAATACAGATAGTTATGAGAGGATTCTATTCTTTAAAAGCTATTCATTAAATCTCTGCTCTTAATGATTTAACTATAAAATTATGGTTATTGGGTTTTTTTTGGTGTGATTTTTAGATTTTTGTTGTTGATTATGGAAGCTTGAGATAATAATCAGTTCTTCATTACAGGTGTCCTCACAAGCTGCAGACAACCATTTGCTTTTGCTGGCACTACTGTTGCTGAACTTCAGTTGCCTTTGCTATAGAAGCCCCTACCATCATATGGAAGGTACTTGACCCTTCTCATCTAATCAGCGCAGGGTTGGATGATCCTTTCCATGCTGCTGAGGATCTCTATGCAGCTATATATTTTGACATACTTGCTTTTTTTATAAATTTTTTAATGACAGTATCAAATAACATCAAAGAGCATCCAGAAGACACCATGGACTTCTATTTACTTAATTAGAAGGTGCCTTAGAATGGCAAAAGAAGAGAAACCTTGCTGCTCTTAACTTCCAGCTAGAAGTTAATGAGCAAATGTTCCTTTAATGGGACTTAGAGTTTTATCCAAGAAGAAATCACCATATCTAAATTAACTTTTTTTTTCTGTTATCTCGGTAACAAAGGAATAAATAATCTTCAAAACATAAACTGCTTTTTAAAAAGTTTAACTTGGAAGAGGTGCAGACTTGAACTCCCTGAAGTCATTAGTTGAGACTGAAAGTAGCTGCCTTCACCATGAGTTTCTGATAAAGAAGCCTTGCAGCTCTTGACTTTCAGCTGTTTTTGTTTTGGTACTAATCTTTTGCACTGAAATCTATTTTTGATTGTATTTTTTTCAGACCAAAAGGTAAAATATGTTGGTACCACCTATACACTCTGCAAGTAGTTTTGTAGAAAAGATGTAAAACCCTCTTGTTTATTGGAGAATGCAGGCTTTTGTTTGTAATTTTAGATACAGAGCTTCAGGAAAGGTGTCAATGTCTTCTCAGAAAAAGCTAGTCAATGTCTTTCTCAGAGAAAGCTAGTCTTGTTGATTGAGTATGAAGATGACTAATATACATTTATCATTATGTTTATACCAAGATTGTTGTGTAATTGCAGACTGTATCAGCAGCAAGATTCTGTAATTTGTTTCTGTGTTGTGTGGCTTATTATAGTATGCCAAACTTCCTCTTTGTGGGGAGAGTTGAACAAACACAGCATATTTACACTGTGGTACGATCAAACTCTTTGGTTGAAATTGCAGTTGTAGAAAAGCCTTTTTTAGAATATGAAAGCTTCCATATTCTTCTTACCTAGGAATTATTTTTGCTGTATGCTTTCTGTTGAGACTGTGGGAATCTCTCTGAGACTATGATACCTACTTTATATATGATTAATTGATAGTAAGTAATTTGATACTATCCAGTGTTAATGACTGCCTTATTCCTTGTGTCCAGGGCAGGTCCTTAGCTGTTGTGTAACACACATATGTAGTTAAAAGAGAGCATATTCTCTGATAGAAAGGCTAGTTTGTGTGACCTTGTTGGGATTTTTGATAGCATCACATCTTCAAACGTTCTTCTAGGCTGCTTTGAAATGTGAGTCTTGTGGCTAAAACTTGATATAGCTGAGTCTGATTTGGACCATATTCTCCAGACACTAATAACTCCTTAGGTTACTATGTTATGAAATGTTGTGGTCTGTCTGCATTCTGTTTTGGAGAAATGTGAATCTAGAACCTGTCAGAGAACTTGGTTTTTCAGATAATTCACCTACTCATGTGTTTCTCTAAAAGAGAGAGGAAAGGCACAGCAATGATTTTATTTTTTTAAAATCTTTTTCATTGACAAGTAAATTCTCCTTGTAATGAGGGAATTGTCTGTAGTTTACATTTATTTTCTAGCAGCAAGCCATGAAATCCAAATCAAGACAAAAAGCACTAGTAAGTCTAACCTGGGATTTCTTTTTTTTTATTCCTGAAGGTGACCCTTGGTTTCTTTGTTATATCTTTTCAAACACAATTGAAGTTATTTCCTATTTAGAAAAGTAAATCTGTAATGTAGTTAGATTTTGTGTAAGATTAGTAGGAGTAGTTATTTGGTTTGTATTAGGATCTCTGCTAAAAATAAGGAGGGGAGAGTTAGGAGAAAACTTGCAGGAGTACCAGAGTAAAACCAGCATGAACAGAATGTGTTTATGTCTTGCAGAGTATATATGTAAAAACCTCAGTTCAATGTGGAGAAAGTATAGTGAAGCCCAAGCCTACGCTTCAGAACTGGTTTGCTGTAGACATGTGAGAAGGAGCCTGTAAACCTTGTAGATGTGCAATCTCTGCTTAAAGATGTTTGCCTTCTTATCCTCTTGATATAATGGATTGTTTGAGGAGTTGCATTGTTCAGGGCTGGAAATACCTAGGACACACAACAGTTACTGATACATGTCTAAAACACTTCACTGATGGCATCAAAACTGCCCCATGTGACAGAAGAATGTGGGATGTTTTAGTAGAATGATCACCAGACAAAATATTTTTGACAGAGCAGATTGTATAGAACCTGTAGTAAATATTGTTAAAATAAAATAAAATACAGTTGCTTGAGGAGGAAGTGCATCTCTTGGAGTTTCATACACTTAAGTGAGCCTATATTAAGTCTGCAAAGACAGTAACTTTCTTAGGTGGTTGGGTACTAGATTGCCCCTTTATTTTGCTTTTGTCTCTGTTGTACTGAGACAACTGTACTTCCACGTGAAACAGTGTCACTACACAGTTACTGTAAAAACCTGACCATGTGCCTACTACTGTGAATGTGGTTAATCCATGTATTTAAATATACCAGAGTCCTTAAGCATTCTTTTGACTAGAATCCAGGTGGAGGTACAGTTTTTCCATGTGAAATTAAAAATACTGATCAGGTTCTCTTTCAGCTTTGAAAATGTAAGCAAACTGAGCACACTCTGAGAATGGCTGAAGTCCATAAACTAAGGGTCCAGTGTTGGGTAGTAAGAGTTATTGAATTGTTTTTGTCCTGAGCCGATCCCATTGCCCAAAATTCACTGTTAAAAGCTGAAAAGCTGATTTTGAGTTTTCTGTTACTAGGTGCTGGTTAGAGGAATGTTTGAATGATTCTGTGCAATGTAATTCCAACAACCTACTTCAGGAAGGAAAAGTTAGGTTTGTACATCAATCTTCAGATGGAAAATAGATGAAGTTCTGGAAGTCCACTTTGCTTGCTTCCAGTAAGTACCCAGCTGGAAGTTACAGATTCTTGATTTCTTCAGACTAATACCCTCTGGATAACTTCTAGCAAACTTCTAACCAAGTTTTTTTACTGAACTTGAGCTTGAAGATCTTTACTCTTACACATTTCCTGTTAACTTTGCCAGATGCATGTAATGCCTGTGCAGAATAAGATTGATGTCACTTAATTTTTCATTCTACTTTGTTAATTAAAGCACTCATCTGCATTCATTATAGTTCATTTCATCTGTATTGCTAGATACAGGTGCATTTCTTGGAAAAGAAAACCTCAGAAGATGCTTAAAGGCACACTTTCATAAGTGATTAAAGATCTTGATTGTCAAGTAGAATAGCTGGATTAAGGTCACCCTGCTCCTGGATCACACATTAAGATGTAAGAATTACCATGTGCTTTCTTGGGAGGTCTCTGTACCTGCTGTAGAGGCCATAATGAGTTGTCCTTTTGCTGGGACTTGTAGTTAGTGTGATAGTAATCGGTAAATTTTTTTTACCCAAGTAATGCAGTATCATATCACACTCTGCATGATTATTCATGTTCATGTAAGTGCAGCTTCTACATGCTTTTAACATAATTTGTGGGTTTCTGTTTCAGGACAGTTCTTCTAACAGTGATAGTAGGTAGGTATCAATTCCAGTATTGCATTTCTGTGGCCGCTTTTGTGTAGCAGTGTAAACACAGTGCTGTTACCTTTAAGTATTTATAAAACCCTTCTCTAGGACTGTTTTGAAATAGATAGTGTCTGTAACGCATGATGATGAAAATACATTTGGAAGATGTAATCTGTTTATCAATTTACATGTATTTAGAATAGTGATAGAGTGTTAGATACAGTAAAGCTAGTTGCTCTTTAGTGTCCTTTTATTCAGAATATGTTAATGAAGCCTTAAAGGCTTTTGAAGCATGCCAGTCTTTAGAGGAATTGAAACTGAAAGTGAAATCTACTACTAAGGAAAAAAATGCATCTTTTTCTTACGGCAGTAGGATCAGAAGAGCTAGTAAAATTTCATAAATGAAATTGCCTGTTCAGTTACTTTTGCTCTAGGATATGTCTAATCACCCACTAACAAATAATAGGTGAGTTGAAGGAGATTGATTAACTGATACTTGTGTGATTACTTTTGTTTCTCATTTGCATATATAAGCTTGTGATTGACAAGTGACCTTAAAGGCGTCTTTAACATGTAATCTTTGTTTCTTTTCTTTTAATGTGCTGTCTAGGCAAACATATTTTTAGGCAATCTTCTTAGTGTCTTTATGCAGCAGAATGAGATAACATTGTCTATTGTAATTCAAGAAAAACCATCATAAAACCATCAGAAATACCATCTGCTCTCCTCTGTGAAATGGATTTCCATAGACACTGTTTTCCAACTTTGTTACTGCAAGTATTTCAATTGTCAGTGATGAAGTAATAGCTAGGCACAGGTATACTTGCAGATTCACATATCAGTTCTTGCAAGTCAAAAAGCAGCTGTTTGATTTCTTGCAAGTCAAAAAGCTGGTTGAGTTTCTGTGGTACTCTGCTTTGATTCTAGAAGCAGACACTTGCAGTGTATTGACTTGGTCTAAATTTATACAGTTGCTCATACTCAGGAACATACTTCTTGCTCATACAGGAGCTCTTTCCCTATCACATTAGGAGACATGTGAAGTGTGCTTATAGTAATCTTATGACTGTTACTGTGCTTTGAGACTTAAGTGTGACCTCACTAGTCATAGAATAATCTGGTGTCATAAAATATTCCTGCAGAGAGTGTAAGTGATAAAAACAGAGGGGGAAAAAACAAGCCACAATCACTTTGGCAGATCACAGAATTATAGAATGGTTTGGGTTCTATCATGGAATCATAGAACAGTTTGGGTTGTAAAGATCATCTTGTTCCAAATGCCCTGCTGTGGGCAGGGACACCTTTCACAGACCAGACTGCTTAGAGCCCCATCCAGTCTCTCCCTGAACACTTCCAGGAATGGGGCATCCACAGCTTCTCTGGGCAACCTGTTTCAGTGTCTTACTACCCTCTGTAAAGAATTTCTTCCTAATTTCTAATCTGAACCAGTTCTCTTTCAGGTTTGAAGCCATTGCCTCTTTTTCTGTTACTACATGCCCTTATTAAAGATTCCTCTCCATCTTGTAGGCTTCCTTTGGGAACTGGAAGTTTGCAATTAGGTGACCCTTAAGCCTTCTCTTCTGCAGGCTGAAAAATCTTAATTTCCTTTTAGGAGAGATGCTCCATCTCCATCCTGCCAATCATGCTTTTGGCCTCATCTGGCCTTACTGCAACAGTTCCATGTCCTTCCTCTACTGGGACCCCAGAGCTGGATGCAGGGTTCCAGGTGGGCTCTCACCAGCACAGAGCAGAGGGGCAGAATCCTTTTCCTGGCCCTGCTGCCCACACTGCTTTGGATGCAGCCCAGGACACGTTTGGCTTTCTGGGCTGTGAGTGCCCATGGCTGGGTCACGTCCAGCCTCTCACCCACCAGCACCCCAAGCCCTTCTCATTAGGGCTGCTCTGATCTGTTCATCCCCAGCCTGTGGTATTGGGGAATTGCTCTGACCCAGGTGCAGCACCTTGCACTTGATCTTATTAAACCTCATGAGATTCCCATGGACCCACTTCTCCAGCCTGTCCAGGTCCCTCTGGACATACCATCCTTCAGGTGTGTTAACAGCACCACTCAGCTTGGTGTCATCTGCAAACTTGCTGAGTGCACTCAATTCCATTGTCTGCATCATTAAGGAAGAATAATTAATAAGATTTGGACTTTGAGCCATTGACTGCTACCCTCTGGATGCCACCATCCAACCACTTTCTCAACCATTTAATAGTCTTAAGTTTTTTTACATTTATTCTGTAAATAAGATGACTTTGCATTCACCAGTTTATTTGGCTGACTATTTAGTTCATATTCATCAAAGCTGTCTTGACCAAATGACAGAGTATTTAGGGTTGGAAGGGACCTCTGGAGGTCATCTAGTCCAACCCACACCCACCAAGGCAGGGCAACTTCAAACAGGTCAGTAGGAACAGGTCCAGGTGGGTGTTGAATGCCTATGAAGAGGAGACTTGTCTTACTGTTGTGCAGGAATAGGTAGTCTAGTCTTGGTGGTGTGTGTGTGTGTGTGCATGTTGTTAGGGAAGGCAGCTTGTTACTCAAGGCCTAGCCTTGTTATGTCTTTGTTTCTGTGTATGTTAAATATAACTATTCCTGGACAGATTCCTTTTTTCCTCTCATTTTTTTAAAGTTGGGGGTTTTTTTTTTACCTTTCATGCTAATAGGGAGGACTTGTGCATTATATAACTTAATCTGCAGTCATAACGGAAGAATAGATTGCGAAGACTAGACACAAGACATTTACCTAGCTACTGTAGATAATTCAGAGTTTTCAGATTTACATCTTTACTGAATCAACTTTAAATTTTAAACTGCAGTACCTCAAAATATTTTTCTGTCAACTTGCACAGGACCTGTCCTGAGAGAGCAGGAACAAAGGCAGGAGTGCAAAACTCTCATCTGCCTGTTGCTTATGTACTTTTGGTTTACCAGGAGCAAAGTTACAATTTTTTTCTCCACTACATTAGCTTTCAGAAGATTTCATTATTACCACAGGATTCTAGAAACTACAGTGTAATCTCTGCCACAGCCTGTACAGTCCAGTTGGAACAGAAAAATGGAGAAATTATGTGTCTCCTATAACATCTAATTTATTAATTATTTCAGAATTGATCTCTTTTGCAGATATACTGCTGAACTTTTAAACCATTTTGCAACCAAAAAAATCACTTGGGAGGGGCTTAATCTTAAATGTGGCCTGGAGTAGTGATCAGAAGCAGTAGTAATGTGGACATCTCCTCCAATGTGTTTTTGCAGTATCATTATTTGTCTTTGGTTTGGGTTTATTTGTACTTTGAGTAGAAGAATAATGCTTTAAACTTATTAAAAGTGAAAATGCTTGTGGTGTGCAAAGCCCACAAATCCTGGATTGTAGTAGGACTGCAAGAACACTTCTATGCCCTTGGTGAAAGAGTTGTCAAAAGTGTAGGAAGTTATGACATGGTGGGATGGAAAAGGTTACTTAAGCACCTTACTTCTCAGTATGTAGAAGGCCCAGGCATATGAGGTGGTATTGGTAGTCACTTGGATAATCACAGCTACTGGAGATTTTTGCTTTAAGACTTGCATTTCTTTAATAGTTAGAGCATGAAAATCTTCAGTATGGTTTTGTGTGCTGTGTGTTGAACTGGTTTGAAAATTGGCGGATAAGTAAGATTCTTTCCTGTAGCTGTTGATCAGACAGCTGTGTCAGCTTCAACTCCTAATACGAATATTCCTGTTTACAGGTCCCAGCTGTGGGTACAGTAGTTATCAGCAGTAAGGAGAGTTAATTTTTTTTGCAAGATTTTAAGTTCATGGAAGAAGAACTGGTTCATTGACTGACTGTCAGCTTCTGTTCATAGCAGTCCTCTGCCATTTAGAGTTATTTTGAAAAAGCAGAGGGGATGGAGAAAGAAATGTGGAGATTCCAGTTTCGTCTATCCTGAGATTGTTTGAATGTTGGAGAAAACTATTACTAGAAACTGCAGAGGTGCTCCTTTTTTTCTTTTCTGTTCCTTCCTCCCCCCTTTTTCTTATTGTACGGATACTGACCACAAGATAATGAAAGCTGTTCTGTTTGAAAAAATTTATGAAACATCAGTTAGTGTTGAAAATAACACCTGTTCTTGAGAAAAGGGGTAGATAACTTTTTTGTTGCTAGAATAGTTTGGAAAGATGTCAGTTTTTTAGTCATGCATGTTTTTCAGTCATGCATGCTTTTCTCCCACTGCAGTGTGAAGTAAAGTGTAGCTAATACTAATTTTGCCATTTCAAAGCAATGCATTATACTTCCAGGTGAATCAAATCTTTGCTTCAAAGATGCTCTAGGTCATTAAGGGTATTTAACTGAGCAAAGCTGCAGTACTGCTTCTTGCATTTCCTAGTGCACAACTTGTCATTTTTTAGTGTTTCTTAGCTTAATTGTAGGTAGGTGACATCAGTCTGTAGACACCGTCTGTACCTAGTTTTAAGCCTTCCAGTGGTTTTTAATCAATGTAATTATGGTTGCAGTTAGCTTGAGGAGTTTGTGTTTTCGTATACTCAAGATAAAAGTTTTTATTTCTCTGTAAGATATGGCTTCCCTCTTCTGGTCTGCACAATTATTGCCTATAAAAAGATTTAAAAACTACTTAGGTATCTTAAGGTAGAGTTTTACAAGTACACATTTCTTTTGACAGCTTGAAGATGGACACACTTTATTTGACTACAATGTTGGACTAAATGACATAGTTCAGCTTTTGATACGTTCTGATTCTGAAGCTCCTACCACTGCATCTCTGACAGATCAGGATGGAGAAGTCCATCCCTGTGCTGTTTCCAACTGCAAGAACAAAGTCAAAAAAACAAACTGTGGATCATCCAGTCAGCCATCTACATCATCTCGCTCGTTTCTCATTGATCCAGGCATTGGATTGTACAAGGTATGTACAAACTTCACTCCTGTGGATTTAATTTTATTTTTAGAAAAGTATGGTTTTATTGTTTCAAAGATTGTATCCTCATTGCTTTCTTTTATGATTTAATTCCCCGATTTGGCTTAGATGAAATTCACATAATTGAAACTGACTCTTGGAGACTCATGAGCATGTCCCTTGGACCAATTTCACTTTTCAGGAGAGTTCTCAAACTCGGACACACTGTGTTCTTCAAAACAGATTCTTGAAAAGAGTAGCTGTGAAACAAATACTTTCTTGTGGACAAAAGAAGCTAATAAAAAATGTGTTAAAGTGTAGCTTTTACACTTCTTTTTTTCTTCAAGCTTTCCAAATAATTGTTTTAGTACTAATATTTCAGTGCTGCATTAGAACTAGACAAATTGTGGAAATACACAATTTCTTTAAGTATAATAACTGTATGTTATGTAGTGATACCTTTTTAATGTAGGTTTTTTAGGAATTGCATACCTAGTATTCATTTAGTTTTGTACCTTGTTGAATTTTTCAGAATTGTCATGAAGGATTACATCAGAGTACCAAAAGTTTAATTTAAACAGAAAAGGAGCAGTTTCCAGATTGCTAGCTTATTGAATATTTAGAAGAATGTGTGTATATGAATATATCTATATGTATCTATTTGTAGGGAATGATAGCATTTCACCTCCTCTTTGGGTGTTTCTCTTAGATAAGACATAGCCATAACAGTAATTATTTTGCTGGATGATTACAGAGAAGAAAAAGGAGGTTGAGGTTGCCATAAATGCAACTTGCCTTAAATGTTGCTTTAAGTCTTTGAAGAGTTAACAAATCTGGCGGGGATAACCATGAGCTGGGCCACTCTCTGGCTGATCTTGCACCTGGCTCAAGCAAGGTCTAAGGATGGAGTGATGTCTGGAGTGAAGCAGAGGGCACATGGCCCCGTGCTGTTTCAGTGGGGTACAGAGGAACACCTGCACCAGCCATTTGCCTCACTCCTCCTTCACCATGTATGACAAGCCTTGCTAAAAGTCTATTTTCTTTATGGAGATAAGGATGTGCACAAAGACTATCAGGCAGAGAAGTCAGAGAGCCTTTACTGCCACCTCAGCAGATGAACTAAAGTGTCTGTTTTAACTTTTGTATCAACTGTAACTTCTGACCAAAAGTTATAAAGATCTTAATTAAGTTCAATTTGCATAGTAATTTTCACACACCTAGGAATGCAGATGAAAAAAGAACATGTCTGTGTAAGACCAGAGTCACTACAACCCCACTTGTAACATAAAATCGTTCCTTTTGCGTAGGACCAAAAATTATAATGCAGAAGGGGTATTTTTGGGACAAAAGACAGAGGGGGAAAACACCTCTCCTTGCTTGGTATAGGCTGATAGTGTCTCTCCTCCTTCCCTGAAGGGGCACATTTAGGTGGGCTTTGTACCTCCCAGTTGCATTGGAGCAGACCCAGGAATATTTATTCACACACAAATGAATATTTATTAATGTTTGGGAATATTTATTATTATAGCTGAATATGTATTTCTTATGTATATATATGTGTGTATATATATAAATATAAACACTTATTAGTATATATGAGTATTTATTAACATGTATGAGTTTATATATATATGTGTGTTTATAGTGCTAACAGATCTCTGTTACTGTTACCTTCTGTCATGACACATATTAACGCTGTGGTTGGTGCATTGCTCACTGGCAATCCTGAACCCACCTCCTGTTGCTTCAATGAACTGCACTATTGGTGAATCTGGATTGTGGATGTTACTGAACACAAATAGACTTAGTGCTGAATTAATCAGAAGTCAAGCCCAGTGGCACCCAGCCCTCTGATCTCTGAAGTCCAGCTGGAACACCAGGGGGTTCATTCTCTGCCAAATTTCTGTAGCCTTAATGCAACAGAGGCTGCCGCACTTATACAAGGTAATGTCAGTTAGATTTTTGTCATTCTCTGAGGAATCAGGGAGTCACAAAATCAGTACCTTAATTATGGAGACTCAAGCTTGTGTGCTTCCTTTTTCTTATATATCCATTTATTACAATGGGAAGAGCTCCAGTTCTTCAGTTCTTAAGCTTTACAGTTAATCAAGGAGTGTAAAAGGTAATATGAGAAAGGATGGGAAGAATGATGGGGAGATGGGAGAACAGAGCAGATAGACTATCTGAGGAAAAGACTACTAACATGTTTCTTTTTCAAGAATGGTACATTTCAATATGTTAAATATCAAGTAGTCTCTTAGCTGCTTTGTTCAGGATTAAATCAAAAAATAAAACGGAGAATGGTGATATCAGCAAGCATATTCAAGGAAACCTATTTTGTCAAGTCAGCTGAAATTTTTGTGATGTCTCATTCTGGAGAGCTAACACTTTCTCCTTTGTTACTTGTGATTATTTTTTCAGTCAACAATGTGTTTGCAATGTATCTAAGAGAAAATGAAGGATAGAGTAATTTCATTGTTTGCTATGTATAGATAATGGTATGAATGGATACAAAGGATTTTTAATTACAGTATTTGAAAACTTTGAAGCATGTATTTTACCCAGTATTATAGTTCAAAGGTTGCAAACTTATTTAATACTAGTAAAAGAGGCCTAGAGCCTAATAAACTAAGGTACATTAGGTGGCTAAATAGGTGGATATGTTTAGTGATTTTTTGCATTTCATTGTCAAACAATAAGGAATCGTTTACTTACTTGAATAAATGTTTTGTTATAACTTACTCTGTCTGAGCAAAGTCCTGTGTCTCGTTGGATCTTCATCCAGAGCTAAACTCAACAAGATACCTGTTACTTACTCCATGCTGTGGATAGTCCAAACCTCTGTGCTCTGCTATCTCTTTCTGATTTCAGCTACCAGAAGGAAAGTTAGTTGGTATGGAACCCACAATTAAAAAAACTATAAAAAATAATGGTAGAGTTGGTATTGGAAATAAAAGTTACAATAAATTATTGTTAGATGTTTAAAATAGTGATTTAACAGAGTTTCTCTGTGTGGTCATTGTATATTATATAAATCAGAATCTTTTAGCTTCTTTCATAGCCCAGTTGTACCTGACATCTGATACAGTTCTGTGGGTTCTGAGGACTAGTAGTGGATGGATTTATGTGCAACTCTTGTTCCTTGTTACTAAGAATCGTTAGTGGTATCTGGTCTAAAAGCAGGAGGACCATCCCAAGGCAGACTTGACATGAGTGAACAACACTACCTTGGCTAAGCAATGGCCAAAAAGAGGAATAACAGGATGAGTTGCAAGAGAGCAGTTACAGTCACAGTGACTTGGGCATGCAGAAATGATTTAGAAAAAACACAGCTCTTTCAGAAGCATGTGTGTGTTTCCTTTTCTGATTCTCACATGGTCAGTTTTTCTTTCAAAAAACACTGACTGCAGTAAAAATATTTTAGCCAAGAATACTATCTTGGAATAAAAACCAAACAAATGGAATCTGTAATTAAAATCAGTGTTTGTTTAATATTGTTCACAAATAGCTGCTAATAAAACAGTTCTTAAACCAATCTCCATTTACACAAAATAATTGCATTATACTCCTCAGAAGTCTGTGGTAATAATTATTTGCTCTTAGTCTTTGCAAGCGTGGGAAGTATGTTGTGTAATTATTCACATCTAATTACATATGCATGTTTTATAAAGGAATGATTAAGGGAGTTTACATTGATGTATTGTTTTATTATTATTTTTCCATTTCTTGTTGTTCTGGATCTGGATATGATGGATTTTAACTTGGCTAACATGGCTTCTTTGGCAGTTGTATAACTGGTTGCATGAAGTAGCAGCAGATGGGGAATCCTTAATAGTGTGTATCTCATTCAGCTGTATTTTGGAGAAGAGGAAGTAAAGCACCACTCTGAGCTGCAACTAGTTCAGACATGTAAGATTACATAGGTATGCCTTCATGAAGGTTCCTTTTAGAAGTGTCAGAATTCACTGTGTATATTTAAAATAGATTGATACATTTAAAATATGGCTGACCTTCTGTGATTTGTTTTATCATGTGGCTGAAATTGTAGTCCTGGTAATAAGCTGTACTTTGAGTACTGTAGATTCTAAGAAAGTAAAAACAAAAATACACATTGGTATTTTACATATGTGGAAGAACAAAACATTAGGTTTGGGAAGTTATCTGAAGAAGAGGAATGGCGAGAGTAAATCAGGAAGTATTCCTTTAACGGGATAAACTTGTTAGCTCAAAACGCAGTCAGTTGTGCTTTCAGATACTGAAGGATTGCTTCACTCTAAATACTAAAAATTACTGAGTTTTGCTCCTGTAAAAATACAAGATTATTCATATCTTAGAAATTAGCCTTTGGAGTATTGAGAGAGTAAGTATCAATCTGGCACAATGTTGGTACCTGACAAAGACTGTAGCATAAACCATATGTGTATTTATGTATATGCATAGCTGCATGTATCTCATATTATAATTAAAGATTTTTAATCTGCAGTAATTCTGTTGTAATAATTTTTTTTAGCTGGTATACTGTTGAAGTGGTTTTTAAATATTTTCTTTCAGCGTTCTCAGTATTATTAAATAAACATCTATTTATTATCTGAAGACTTGAGAAAATACAACAAGATTTAGAATAGTAAAATGGTTTGGTTGCTTAGTACCAGTAGTAATACTGTGAATACAGAAGGGAGAAATTCTGGAGATGAATTCCATTTCTTACAGTCATAACATTCTGGCTGACTCTGGTGGCAACCTGTTTAGATTTTTTCCTATCTGTCCTTAAATCTTTAATGATTAAAAAAATCTTGCAGGACAGAAGGGTATAAAGTTTAATATTAATTTGAGGTTGGAGGTTCAGGAAGGTCTGTAAGCCATTTGGTTTTGAGTTAGTATTTTAATACTGTATGTGCTTACCATAGCCATTAAGAACAGTGGGTGAAACAAGAAGAAAGGACAATGGAAGAGATCAAGCAAATTTTCGGATTTGAAGAGGAAAAAAGTTAGCACTGCTTTTTAAAATTACATATAAATTATATTTATACTAGATTTTAATGAAGGAAGAATAATAAAATACTAGAAGTGCAAATAAAGCTATTTATGACTGTATATTACATGAACTTGCAACTAGTTATTATAGTTAATTGTTTTACTGATAAAAAGTTAAGCAACAGCACAGTAAGTTGTCTGATTTATTTTTTTCTTAATTGGTATTTTATAGAATAAGCATGAACTCATTATTGAATTTTCCTTTTAGATAAATGAATTGGTGGATGCCCGTGATATCAACATTGGAGCCTGGTTTGAAGCTCATATAGAAAATGTTACCCGAGCAACAAAGGGACATAAGAATGGTAAAGCTCAAGGGAAGAGTGGTAACGCTTACAAAAGTGCTAATGGAAACTTAAATCAAGATAATTCTAGAGAAAATGTAAATAATTTGGACAGTACACCTTCCACATCTTATTCAGACTGTGTGGACACTGATGAAGAAGCTATTTATCATATCAAGTATGATGAGTAAGTGCTCCTGATACTATTTTGAGGGCATCACATATTGTTATTTGGTTTGTATAAACCAAGAATTTCTTGAAGAAGCTTGGAATCAAAGAAAGCAAGTTCAATATTGCAACCAAGAAAAAAAGTACTAAAAAATGTATAACACTTTTTGTTTGGATATAGCAAATCCATTAGCAGTAATGATGTTTTTAATGCTTAAATATTTGTGAAATATTGATATCTTCTCCTTATAAGAATGTCTTTTCTATATAAAAATATACATCCTTTCTACATAAGAAAAAAAAAACCATATAACCAAGTTTTTAAAGTTGTTTTTTTCAAGTAAGGTTTTTAAATTTTTTAAAAAATTATTTTCTGTGTATATGGAATTCCTCTAAGTAGAGCTGAAGGTGAGCTCCCATTGAAGCAAATTTTTGTTACTTAATTTATATTTATTTTATTCCAAATAGAGTAATTGTGCGCAAAATTTCAGATCTGCACTTATATTAGAGATTTATTATTTAGAGCTTCGTGACTGAGGGCATGAAACTGCTCCTGAACTGGAGAAGAGGGAATTAAGGGTAGAGTTTTTTCAAGTTAGTTTGGGGGTTTTTTTGTCCCTTCTCTAGTCATAACAAATTCTAGAGCTTGCAATGTGTGGGTGGGAAACCTTGGGTTTGAAAGGATTTTGTATTTATGGGCAGGCTTTGCACCGCTTCATTTGCTTGGGAAATTGTTCTGAAATTTTGTTGGTAGTAATGTGTTAAAGCAGTTAGTTAAGCTTCTAAACAAATAAAATTTTTAATGAGTTGAGTATTTTAAATTTTTGATACTGAGATTAGTAAAAATACTGTAGTCTGTGAAATGTAAGATTGAGGTAGAAGGATGCAAAGTATATTAAATATTAACTAAATGTAGATTTCCACAATACTTTTTTACAGTAGCTCTTTCTACTCTACATATTTTAGTACATAATTCTGCATCTGAGTTACAGAGAGCACTTTTTGTACAAACAAAATAGAACTTAATGCACTTTTTTGATTCTATGCTAAGTTTGGATTCCATATCTGCGACTCTAAGCATTTTATTTAAAGTGTTAGACAACTAAACATTTGAAAATGGCATAGTCAACTGTTACGATCAAAATGAAAATATTTTTCCTTGCAATTAATATCTTTGGTGGTGTGATTTCAAAGACCTGTCTTACATATATGTACAGTAACATAAAATCAGATAATATTAAAGTTAGCAATGGGCAAACATTTCTGAGAAAGCGTTTGTAACTGTTACTGTGATATTATGGTGGTTTTTTTTTTTTTTTAGATGCTATTATTTTTTATGAGTTGGAAGTACAGAAGTAGAAAAAATTTCACAACGGTTCTGATTTTTCTTTGGTATAGTCTTACTAAACTAAAAGATTGACCTCTATTTATGTGCACTTCCCTTTCAGCAATTGAAGGCAGTCTTTTTACTCCTACAAGGTGGTTATGTAGAGCAGCTCTATACACTTAGCTAACAAAATTAAATAAGGCACAGAAGCATAATGTGGCAAGATGGCTACAGTTAAACTGATCAGTCTTAAGATATTGGAAGTTAGAGCTTTTGGAGAGAAAAATTATTGGAAGTGCAACTTGTACTTTTATGAGTGAAGGTTTTTAATGGATGTTCCTGATAAAATTCTTTTGGAGTCTCACTTTTTTTCTTTTAGCATTATCCAACATGCACATTCCTATTGTGACTACATTTGTGCTTCCACCACTGTGTTTTCATACATAAGTGTTTAACTCTGATGTCTGTAGACAACACTTGTATTCTGTCACGTCTTTGCTTGATGTGGATAAGTAGGAAGATCATGGTGTGCTTTGACACACAGTTGTTCTCTGCTACAGAAATATGTTAATTTATCTCTTCACTCCTGTTCTTCAAGCTTCATATCTTACTGTGAGTACTATACCCTGCACAGTTACTTGTGTGTGGGTGTTACGTTTTTCAGGTTTGGATTAAGCATTTTGCTGCCAGATGTACCTGGCATTTTCTAGTCTGTCCTTGCGGTGTTGTTTTTGGAGAAGCTTTTCTCCTTTCTATCTCTGATAGATGGTGGCTCTCATGGGTGACATAGTTTCAGCTCCATCTTTCCTACAACAGGTGTTCTTACATGACACAAAAACACTCTCTATTATCTGAAATAGAGTAAAAATTACTTACAAATGAAAGACATAAGCTTGGTGCCAGTAAAGCCATCAAAATTACTTTAATACATTGGGAGAACTGTGTGTCAGAGGTAGGCACAAGTGCACAACTTCTCAAATCATAACTGATGCTTTTCTGTCTGTTATGTCCTTCCAGTTTCAAAAAAAAAAAAAAATCACCACAAAAGTTACAGCTGAGGGATAGGTCACCTGTAATGCATTTAATTGGTCTGCTCTACCCCCTAGATCAGTATATTCTCCTATAGCAGTTTTTCTTAAGAGTTGAAGCAGGAGTTGTCTTTTTCTTAAGTGAGAAAGCTGGTTTTAGCAGTGGTGCTGCTAGATTTACATATCACAAGTCATGTACAAAACCTAAATGCTTTAATATGCAGTTTTAGATTTCATAAAAGTGTTCCTCCTCAGAGGGGTTCAGTGTTCATTTTTTCCTATTTCCTTTTCTTGTTTAAATAGTGTAGTTACAGTGAATGTGAAAGGAAAAAATGAGAGAGCTCTTTTTGCAAAGAGTATAGTTAAGGGAAATTACTCTATCTGGGCAAGAATTAATTACAGTAATCTCAAAGTGATAACTACCATTTGACTAAACAGAGCTCTCCTACCGGCTGTGACTGCTGCAGATAGGAGGTACTACATATTCCTCTCTGATCTTGTAGATAATAGCACTGGTGAGTTATTTCTGTAGTGGTCTTCTACCACCTCTTCTACCACCATGCCACACCCCAGCTATGTGTCTAGTATTTTAATAAATTGGTGCAATAGTTATAAGGCCCACATATTTCTGCAGAGAGAAAACCTAGGGCCATTGGGAGGAAAAAAACTCAGTTTCAGATTGCACTTATCAAGAATTGTGACTCCAGTTCAAAGATTTATACTTGTTTGAGAGCCCTAATTTCACCAGTGAGCAAGAGACCAAAACACCAGTTTTACCAATGCTGACCTTCAGGCAATATCAAATTTCTTGGCATCCCATTGTGGCTATGTAACTTCTGCATGACAGTCCATCTTTTGCTTTCAATTTCTGAATGCAGATTTTCCCTGGTGTCAGCAGTTTGAAGGTGTGTTCTTGTTTTTGTCAGTGTATCTTCCTCCCCTTAGACTTTCTTCCCTGTATTTCCATTTCACGTTTGCATTTGGGGGTATCCCAAGGAGCCATTAATCACTTCGAAGTCAAGGATGTGCTATCAGGTTTTATATAAAACTATGATACATTTCTTTCTTTTGCTCCCAGCAACTGACTTCAAATACAGAAGAAATTAACCTGTCTTGAACATAAGAAAGCTGAATCCTGATCTAAACAGACTTGTGAGGAAACCAACACATGCTGAGGTCCTAAAGTTAGCTGAGATAACTGTAGGTGAACTCCACCACAGCTTGCTTAAGAATCACTTTCATATCAGAAACAGGACGTTTCAGTAGCAGAGAGGCACCATAAAGACATTCCTACAATTTTGTGTTACATCAGCATTTGCCCTTTCCTTTTACCTTATTGTATTTCATATTTGTTACTGGTGTAGCACTGGTTATAGTGTAGTTACTTGCAGGGAGACAGTTCTCGTTCTGCAAGTATTGGCTTCTTGATCATTAGCTCCCCAAAGAAGCAGGAAGACTTAGGGTAAACCCCAAGTATTTAGATTACAATCAAGTAATGTCTTTTCCTTTCTTTTCTTGTTTCAGTAATTTGTAATAAAATCTTTCCATTTAAGAAGGAGCAGAAGCCACAGGGAGGCTGGATCTTTCTGCACCATGAGAAATTTCAGTATGACAACTTATATGCAAGTACAGATTAAGTATGACTCAAGTGTAGGTAACTTTTTACAAGGCCATTGTTCTGGCTGATGATATTCCCCTCAGGTTTTATAACAATCAGAGAATTTCATTTTAAACCATGAGGTAATATCTGTGTCATATGCCACATAAAGTATGTTGTAGTTATTTCTTCTAGGGAATTAACTGCTATTCTTTACTTCATGCTCAATGTGGGCTGTGGAGTAATGCCCTCACATTTTAAAGATGTACACACACACACACACATTAAGAAAATTAGGATTTCCCTGTGTTGCCACAGAGGTCAAAAGAGCGTAGTCATCCTGTGTGGCTGTTAAAGCAATATGCAAGACACAGTTTTATAGCTGGAGAGCACAGACTATACTGAGGGAATGACAAGAAAAGTTCTAAGTACTGCCTGGTTGAAAAAAACAACTTTCTACTTGAAACTGTAATCCACATCTTATCAAGATATTATCAAGAGAATAATAGTATTAAATTTACTATTACTTTCTCAAAGAATGGTTTGAAGATTAGACTTGCTTAATGGGTGCATTTTATGAATGTTTTTAATATGAAATTTTCACATACAGGTAGTAGGCTGGGATTTAATCTGAGAATTCACATAGATCACACTACTGATAAATTGATTTTTGGAGACCAAAAGACATTATGGACTATTCTCACATGAGGTAGCCCCTACTTCTTTCTTATACTTTGCTTTCCTGCTGTGTACATCTGGTAGTGAAGTTGCATTGAATTTTGTGGTTATGTGACTGTACAATGAAGTGCTCTTGTTTCCTAATATAACTAAAAACTAGTGTTTACTAGGTAAATGTTACTGGGTTTTTCATTCATCACTCAAATACATTAATCCTATATCTAGTGGGGCCTCATATAGGAAAGATTCCCTGCTTCTTTGAGAGGTAGCTGCTTTGTGCAGCATTAGTGATAGTACATGATGCAAACTGTTTTGTCTTCTGTTAAGAAATGTCAAAATACATTCCTTTGCATGCTCTGTGTTTCTCAATTAACTCTTGTAAATGTTTAGCTGAGTTATCTGACTTTTTTCTTTATATACATCAAACACAGGAAAAAGTGCAAATCAGAAGGATACACGCTATCAGATTCCTGACTCTAGTTTAAGACACTGAAGTAAGGAGAGGGATTCCTTTTGAAGGACATGAAGTTAATGGCTAGAAACATGACCAAGTTATGGGAGCTATAGACTGTAGTTTTTTATAGCACTTACATCCTTTTGTATATGTTGGAGAGTTTAGAATTTCAGAAGATGAAGAGGAATGAAAGCTATATTTTCTGCTAAGTAGAATGTTAGGGCAATCTGTTCCTAAGGGTACCACATGTTTTTTCTGACCTTATGTCAGTCACAAACCTTTTTTATAATTAGTCTGAGTGACTACTTGGTCCACCTCTTCTAGCAATGTAATTTTGTTTTCCAGTTCGTAATATCAGTGATTAGTTTCTTTACTCATTCAAAATTTTTACCTCATGTAGATTATTAGGCAATACTAAAGTAATCAAAGAACTGATATGTCAGATATCTTTTTTTCATATATCCTCACTAGAAAGCATACCACCAGAATCATTCATACTTGAAAGTATTTTATGGGAGTAGCTACACACTGCTGCTCTTCAAGAAATTAGTTCCTTGTAAAGTTATTTGTCCCATTTGCAATGGGTTTCTGACTGCGTATTCTGTGTTTTATAATGTCAGAGTATTTGTATGTATTGTAATCAGGGTTTTGACAACAGGCATTAACTGTAAGACTTCGATTTCTAATGTTGTAGGCATCTTGTGCAAACTGAATAGGAAGAAGTTTGAGGAGACAATCTAGGGGTTTTTTGTGTCTCTTTAGAAAGGATTTGAGCTAAGGGATGGAAACTTTGCTGTCCTAGTAGGTGTTTGAGAGAGCAACTAAAATAATAACAATTAAAGTTTTTTTTTTTGTTTAAAAGTGATACTTGGCTGAAAAAATGGTGTGATCAGTGAGAATATGATTGAATTTTACCATTTATACATTTATCTTGAATTATCTGTAAGTGTTCTCCTTGCATTCCTGAAGAAAGTTTTTTCAAAAAATGCATGACTTGTCTGCTGTCCAGGGAAGTAAACCTGTTTTTCACTATATTCACATTACTTAAACTTGTAATACAAAATTATTGTATTAAAATTTGAATGTTCTGTTTATTTCTTACACTTCTAAACTTCTGTTTTGATACTCTTATTTCCAGATTGTCTCCCTTTAGAGTATCCATGTTGTCCACACAGCGCAGTTGTGTAAGAATAGAAGTTACTTTTTCTGGAAACGCAGAATTAAAGTAATTAGGAAACTAAGATGGTTGTCTTCAGGCTATTAATACGGTTTCTCAGTATTTAAGCTGCTTAATTCTGTAATTATTAGTTGTTAGGTAAAGTTCTTAAAATCTTGTTTGTGTTCTATATGACTGATTTTTATCTTTATTGATATTCAGTATTCCTTCCAGTCTGTCTTTTGAAATATATTATTTGTTTTTCTTATGATAACAAATTATCAGACCTACTGGTTTTTTTTTTTGGAAGTGCACAGCTTGACTACCCCAGTGATTTTTTTTTTCCCCTTTCATAATTGTGGCTTATAGTGTAGTGCTTTTTGGAGCACTGTGTTGGCTTTCTCAAACAGTACAGCAAAATTGGGCTGATTATTTCCTCAGGTTATAAGGGAGTGGGGTGGTAGCAATCTAGTTTTTATCCAGTTCTACCTTCTTAGTCACATTTGTCTCTTCCAAGAGTTTATTCCTTTCTGTTTATTTTTTTTGGTTTTGCCCTTCTTTTCCTTCATTCTGGGGTTGGAATGACTAATTTCTGAATTTTATGATTGAGAAAATAAATTATACTTTCATTTTATTAGTATTGGAAAATAATTTTGAAATTTGTGTATCTGCACTAACATTCTTTACCGTACTAGTATGGAGAGTGGTTGGGGAAGTCTTTACTTTTGTTCCCAGAATTTTATTTTTCCAGTTCTAGTTGTTCTAGTAACAGCTGGGAAAAGTGGACGGTATGTTGCAAGGTCTCCGTAAATTGAGCAGGCTTGGGTTTATTCTGACATGGAACTACTGTGTGTTCTAGCATTTGAGCATTTTAGGAACAACAGCCAGCCATCTGGCCATAGCTAAGAAATACTGGAATTTTTACTTCATGAATAATTCTTTGCTATGGAGACCGTCTACAAAGATACGAAATCTCAAGAAGTCCTTGCTATGCTACTGTTAGAAATACTACAGGGAAGAATTAAATTAGAGGTAAATAGAGACATCCTATGGGCAATATTCATTAAATTCTTATGATTATGCTTGCTGGTATAGCTCCTTTTTTCAGTATTAGTTGCCAAATGTTCTAAAACCGTGGAAAACCAAGAAACTGTCCACAGTTGTTTTAAATTTAAAGGTTTATTTGTGCCATATAATCTTCATTTCAACTGTACAAATTAATGCTAGTCTAATTAAAACATTGCTATGAAAATGTTTGTTTTCTCTTGAGTGTGATCTTAGGATTTTAAAAGTAATTCAATAAATGAGAAAACACTTTCAGCTTGTGTTCATGTCTCACAGTAGTCCTTTATTAAAGCTTCCCAGAATGGCAGGAATTTAAAATACCATATTTATTCTCTTTATATTTTGGTTTATCTACATTCATATCTTGTGATCTATGCTTAAATATTATTCTTGCATATTTAAGAGATTAGATTTTAAATTAATATGTGATTTTTACAAATGGCATGTTTAGGAAAACGAATGTGAGATAGTAGAATTTTCTAATGTGAGCTTGATTTTTTTTCATATTTAAATAAATTGTGGCATTAGACACATTTGAGGGCACAAGTTTACTGTGAAAGTACTCTTTACTTATAATAATGAATAGCGGTACTCAGCTTAAAATACAGAGTTTAACTCTGCAATTTTTCGCCTAATTCAAAAACTTGTGGCAAGTACTGCTTCTGCTGTTTTGCCTGAAGTATCAGTTATGAACTAATATGAAGGGTATGGACTAATATGAATAGCTGCTAGCATTCATCAGCAATCATGAAAACATTTCTCGGTGTGCAAAGCAGTAAAAACATTCAATATCTCTAACCCTTTGCAAAAGAAAGATAAAATGTGGCAAAAGAAATCTCATTTGTTTTTTCTGAAATTTGTTACCGTGTGTTTCTGACCAGCTGATTAGAAGGAAAATTCACTCAGTGGAAAGTCAGCCTTCCTTTGCTTCCTTTGGAAAACAGTTTCTGTTTATAAAAGGGGATTTTGGGGGTGTCTTTTGATAACTGATAGGCAATATTTTTTTGCTTGGGTTTTTTCCACAAACTTCTTCCAAGAACAAAGGTGGAAACATAGTTAATGATGACAGTCTTTGAAATTCCTCATCAGTACAATAGGAAGGATCTCTTCTGAGTTGTATACAGGTGAGAAAGATAATATTAATCTGAATTTAGGGAAAAACCTTGTCCAAAGCTCGCCTAGGAAAAACAGAAGCTGAAGACATTTTACTTTCAGAAGAGAATAGATTTTTCAGATCAAGGTTACGTTTCTATGAATGTCAACTCTTGTAAGTCAGATATTTTAATTTTTTTAAAAGAGTGACATGGGAACTTCTAAAATGTTTATTTATTATTTTTATTATTCCTTATGTATTTCTTATTTGATTATTTCACTGTATACATAAATGGTGTCTGGTTTTGATCTATCTTCTCTAGTTTCCTGATGTTTAGGCACTGTTTTGGTTTCAGAGTTCAAGTAAACTGAGTCTTTATTTGCTATGTTCTATTTGCTGTCTTCTGCAACCCTTAGGAAAGATTTACTGTAAAACCTTTGGAACTGATTAGTAGGTGAGACATAGCTGTCTTAAGATTTCAGTAGCCTGTTGTACAATAATGTGAAGTTATTTAGGCATTCAGTACAGTAGGCATGATCTCTATAGCTGGTTTTTTGCTTTGCCTTATTACCTGTAGGTGAATCAATAATGAGTTTGGTGGACATAACAGTTAAAATATTAATAATTAATAAAGTAGAACAATATGGTAATTCTTTAGGTGAAAGTTGCATGGCATAAAGGCAAAACCTCAAATGTTAACTTTTCAGTATGCACTGAATTTGGAAACAACATGGGCAAAAAAACCTTAGGAAATGTGGAGAGTTACATTGTATGAAGCTATTGTTTTGATAATGACTTGATCGCAAGCACCTGTCTTTATATGATGTAACTTGTGTTGTGCAGAATTTTATAATTAGGATCTAAAAATGTAGGTGCAAAATCAAGCTTTGTAGTTAACTTTTTAAGTAGTTAGAGATGTTCTTTTACTTAGCCATTAGTTTATCTGAAGGTACATCCACTCTTAAACTGTTGCGGTTCATGCTTCTTTAAACAAAACTATCAATAAATCTCCCCTGTTCCCCCAGCCCCCCACATCAATAGTAGCAAAGTGGGGTGTTAGATTTAATACAAGGCATAAAACAAAGCAAGATGAACTTGTTTAAAATGTGTCCATTTTCATTGGTGGGCTCTCAGTCAACTGTTCAGGAGTAGACATCCTGCTTTCAGGCTATAGGCTGTTGGTCTCATGCTCTTAATGACAGGTGTTTTAATACTACTTACTACTTCCAGTATTACGTTGCAATATGCAATTTTCCCAAGACCTTGAAGTAGTCTTGTCCAGTATAGGTGGAGGCATGTTGTAAAGAGGTGGAGGCATGTTGTAAAGTGGTGGAACCATACTTTTATTAGTGAGAGTAGGATTTTGCTGTTAATATTTAACAGTGCTGTTTGGTAAAGGTATGTTGATTTACCTGTGAGTGCTCTTGTTCAAGTGCCAGTAATTGCATGATGAAAATATGACTTTAGATACATCATCCTCAGCATTGTTTGTTAAGAAGGGATAATGAATAATTTTAATAGCAGCTGTTTATTTGCAATAGACTAATTTCATTTTCCCTGTTAAATTTGTTCTGTGAACTCATGTAGTACTAGCTAAGTGATGGGAGATTATCTGCCTAGACGCAGTATGAAAAAGGAACTTCACTTTAGCATCTTTGAACTTTTTGTTGCAGGGTAGGTTTTTGTTTTTGTTTGTTTTTTTGTTTTTTTTTGTTTTTTTTTTTTTTTTTTTTTGTTTTTTTTGGCAGTTGGTATTTTGATTCTGTCTATATTCTATTTTTCCACCACATGTGCAAATACAGGCTCTAGTATCAAATAATAGTTGCCTTATTCAGAGGAATATAAGAAAACTGTAGTGTTGAAATGAAAAGCATCTCAAATTTGAAAAGGTTTCCTTCCTGCATTGGGATTTTAGTTACAGTGCTGTCAAATAACACTCAGTTATTGAGAAGTGCATGTAGATTTACTGAATTATTTTCTTTTTAAAAACTCATGGAGGCTATTTTTCGCTTCTGAGATGAGACAAATTCTTACTCTATATCTAGAGGAAAGCTGTATTTTAAAAAGGATAATAGATCCGATTTTATGGTTTTTGTATGCCCAAAGAACTTTTAAAAACTTTTACTTCTGAAAAAAGTTGTCTGTGACTTTCTTTGTACTGTTGCAGTAGTCATAATCATTGGTGTTCTTGGTTTTGCTTTTCAAGGTACCCAGAAAATGGCATAATAGAAATGGACACAGTTAATCTTCGGCCCCGAGCAAGAACCATTCTGAAGTGGAGTGAGCTAAAAGTGGGTGATGTGGTGATGGTTAACTACAATGTTGAGACACCAGAAGAAAGAGGATTTTGGTTTGATGCAGAAATTACCTCTTTGAGAGAAATCTCAAGGACTAACAAAGAGGTTCATGCTAAAATTCTGCTGGGGTAAGATTTGCTTGACCAACTCAGAAAATCTCTACATATCATATGAAGTGTATTTGGTTTAGTTTTTTTATCTGCTAGTCAGCACTAGATTAATTTTAATATCATACTTTGATTCCACAGCTGTGTGAATCACAAAATTACAGTGCATGTTTTTTACAATGTGCAGACTTAACTGTAAGTCAGAATTTTTATTTTTCAGGAGATTGCCAGAGGCAACCATAAGGTTTTTTATGTATTATGTGTGATTCAGATTGATCAGAGCATGTTCCTGTAATTTTTTAGGTAATTGGGAACCTGTAGGTCTCACTGAGTATGAGTTATCTCTAGCAGTTTGAATAAGTCTATGAACTGGTTAAATAATTTTTTAAAGAATAAAATATTTATGTAGTATTATAACCTCTAAGTAAAGTATGGAGCTGCGGGATGTCAAGTTTTCATTGTGACTGAGGTTACCTGAATATCTTTGCTTTGTTTTACTATTTCTTTTTAAAACTTCCATACAGTTCTTTAGGAATAGTGTTTTCTGGAGATATCCTTAAGATATTGCTGTCAGTATGCTGTGTTGTTGACTTCTTATGGCTGAACAGATGACCAGTGGTTGATTAAATGTTAGCATGTCCCACATTTACTCGTGAGTGTTATCATTGTTCTGGGAATATATTCCTGAAAATGAATTGGTCTACTAGCATACCTTGTAGTTTTCTTTACAAGAAAAGAGGATGTTGTATCTGTAGTAAGACTTAGTGTGGGACATGGTTACTTGGCAGAGACACACAGAAATCTCTGTGAATCTGGTCTAATTCAGTATTTTGTGTAAGAGTGCAATCTTACCTAGTACAGGGAAATAGCAAAGACATTGGCTCAGTAAAGCATGCAAGTAAATAAAAGTCTGTTTTGGGGGTGGGTTTTAATTTTAGAATTATAGTTTTTTCCTAGATACTCTCAGTGCATTTATAGTCATCTTTTATTAAGTAGAGCAGGCACATGGACTTGTTTTGTAGGCAAAACAAAAAAAAAAACCCAACTTGAAATTCAAAGCTAGAAAAAAATGAGAAGATATTTTGAATTATTAACTTGCAAGAGAGAAGAGGTTAAGAAATGGAGCACAATATCAATGGAGAGATGCAGATTTTCATTATAGTGCATTTAGTACTAGTGGCATTTGGTGAATCAGGGATGGGTTTCATGGCCTTCTACAAATAGAACTATCCAGACAGCAGTTTACATAAAGTTAAAATGTTTGTTGATAACATTTTTAAAACTATTGTCTATGTGGATTCTTTCAGAGTTTTCCCCATCTGTTAAAAATAGGATAATCAAAATACATTTTTGTCTTGGTTTGACAAGACAGGTGTCTGCTAAGGAAGGCAGGAGCCTCCCCTGAAATGGAAAATGTAAACCCCTCTTCCTACAAATTATTATAATTTTGAAATTAAAAGGCTCTCAGGCAAAGATACGGGAATAGGAATAACTGTTCTTTACTAGAAAAACTAAAAATAAAAATGTAGTAGTACAAACAAAAAAAACCAAACTACTGACAGAGTCAGAATACCCTTTTGGTTAGGGTGTTGGTAGCAGTCCCATTAAATGGTGGTTGCAGTGGTTTTGGAGTGGCAGATGTGGTTCTGTTGAAGCAGTGATCCTGAAGGGTGAGTTTTCCTCTGAAGGTCCAGTGGTGTTGTAGATGGGCCTGGTCTTCCTCTGGAAATCCAGTGGAGAGGACACTGCTCCTCTGGGAATCCAGTGGGAAAGGCTGCTCTGATGTTCCAAATCTCAGATTATATCCAGGTAGGAATGCTTGGCTTCTCCCTCTGGGCAGAGCATCTCACAATGGGATGATGTAATTTTATCTGTCATGCAGTGACAGTCAATAGGCCATTAACAGCAGATGTCTGCCTGGAGGGAGGATTGGTTGTGGAAGGGATAAAGAAAACTGCCCATTTAACAGAAGATAACTGCCACACTTCTATCAGATGGCAAATAGAATAGCCCTATTTCCAACCTAAGACAGTTCTATATTGGCAAAAGGAAGCACCTGGTGGCTAATAAAAAATCCTGGTTGGAGCTCTATAGGGTAGTCTTTTCTATATCTAAATAAACTGATAGTTATGCTTCAAACTAGAAGATGCTACATTCAAATACTGTCAGTACTGTGGCTGGTACAATAGGGTTCCCCCTGATACTTAGACTTACCGTCTTCTGAAAAGAGTTGGGAGGAAGACAATACGGTGGATAAATTCTAAGGTGATGAATTTAAGTCCAACCAACTCATTCCAACCCAACTCATCCCTCTCAGTTAATAGTAAACAAACAGGACAAATCTCCTAGTATTCATAAATTTGTGTAAGGAGCATGCAAAAGTAATTGCTTTGAATTTCAGGCAAGTTGATTTACAAATTAAAGAACAACCTCAGTGTTTAATTGTTACTTAATATATCTATAATATAAAATATATTAATTTAGTTTAGAATTATAATGCAGTTTTTATTTTAATATAGAATAATATAATTAATATATTTCTAGTCTATAATATTCATATGTGATTATGAGTTCTTAACATTATGTTAGCATTAACTGTTTGTCTCAAAGGTGAAAGTTATTTTGAAATTTTTATGACTTTCTGTTAATGATTAATTGATTATATGCTAATGATTAGTTTTTCATGTACTACTTAAGAACAGCCTTAGCAGGCAGTAAAGGGAGGCAGGGGTCTTAGGGTTGCATTGTATATATTAATTGCTTGGACTTTTTTCCTTTGTGGTATTCTGTCAAAGAGACTTTGTGTAAAACAATTTTTTATGTCATATTTGAAGGTTTGATTTATTGATCTTGTTGCTTTTGACAAAGATTTCCTGAAGCTGTTGGCATAATCACAGGAAATAACAAGAATATGCTCTTTGTGGTCATACTTTGAAGTTAGTAGAACATATGATGAATACTTTTTTTTGGTGCACCTTTTGACATGTGTGTGTGTTTGGTGTTACTGTTAGTCATATCTTAGTCATAACCAAAAGGAAAAATCCTGTACAGTCTGTCATCATTAGCTCATCTTTTGGAAAATATATATGAAATAATATATATTACCAGATGGAGGATGAGACTGAATCGGGGAGGCAGACATGATTATGCAGAATAATTGACCACTTATTGTTAATTTTCATTTCTGTAGTATTCACATTGCAGCTGAAATTTGTAATTGTAGGATGTCTAAAACATATACAACAGGATTTTCTGTGTCTCAGATGCAAATATTAGGGAAAGAGCAGTGCTTTGGCCATGGAATAGGACTTCAGGTTCCTCATGACTGTGTGTGCATGCTTGCAGTTCAGCATCTCTGAATGTGAGTTTCTTATTTTGGAGTATCTGTGGTACCTCTAAATTTAATTTAACTAGCAAGGTGCTCCATCTCTGGTTTTAGGTATCCTCTGTTTTTCTCTTTAGGGAGACTGTTTTATTTTTGAACGGTAACAGTTGTTTGTATTCCAGAATAATATAACATGTTGTCTTTGAGGCTAACTGTTCACAATTTAACCTTGGAGCCAGCAGATATATTTAAATTCATCATACCACATGAAACCAGAGTAGATAAAATGATGCTCTACATTTGCTCCTTCCTAGAATTGAAGATAGAGATCGAATTAGATCTTAGTTTTCCTCAGTGAACCGTTGAAAGTCTGACTTTAGCAAGGACTCTGTCAATATGAAGACTCTTTTTTGCTGTCAATATGAAGACTCTTTTTTGCTTAAGCCTTTGGAGGTGTGTAAGAATGTAGATATAATTATAAAGAGTGAACATAATTTTCTTCTTTAGATGAGTGAATATTTAATGAATTTCATGTCTTCAACTATGCAACTGTAAAGGAATGTAATAGAATGGTCCTAAATTTTCATGTTTTAGTTCTGCAGGTTTTTGAATGAGCATTCCTGCTCCCAAAAAGGAAATTTTTTGCAGATTACTTTATCTTAATTTTCAAATATTTTTATTGTATTTTTCTTGTAAAATGCCAGATCTGTTGTTTGTCTTCCTTTATTTTTTTAATGGTATGCATTCATATTTACCATCTTACTACTTGTTTTATTCATATCTAGCATGTTTTAGTCTCAGAATGCAATATATTTTAAAATTATCTTTATGCTAGCTGTACAGATTTTACTTTGAATTTCTCCCTTTACTTCTTTTGGACAAGATTTTCCATTTATATTTAACTTCTGATTTTTTAAAAAAATCATACTTATATTTATTTTTACAGCTTTGCAAAGGCACATAAATTAAACACTTTAGAGAATAGTGAGTATTCTGTAATAGTGAAACAAGCTGTGCCTGGGTTTTTTTTGTTTATAATTCAAGAATTCTTGTGCCTCTGTCAGTTTCTGTCTAGTTAAAAAGAAAGTTATTGGTACTTGTATCTTGTTTTGACACTTTGGAAAATAACGTACCATACTTCCTATCACTGTTAGTATATATTGTGATAATCATCATATCAGAGTCGTTGTCATGATTTGGTAGATGCCCAATAGTACACTTCTCATAGTGCTTCTTCTTTAGGTCTGGAATTTTCATCAATGTTGTTTATGTCTTACTAATGCTTGCATAATTTTCTACCCAAAGTAACATCCTGGTTTATTTGTTTTATTGTAGTGTCTTTGACTGGTGCTGGTTTATCTGGGAGGACATTGTTTTGATGCTGTGTGAAATAATAACAGTATTTACTCGGACCCATTTTCTCAAATAACTTTCATGCTGTATCAGCAGGTATCCTAGTAATAAGAATTTTAATTGCTGAAGACCTTACCTCCAGCTTTTTTGCACAGATGTAAAAGTGGCGTATTTCTTCTAGGCAACAAAACTAGTAAAAAGGTGAATTTATATCCCTCACTTTCCTCTCCTCTTTGTGACCTTAGTGGAGCTGTTCACCTCCTTTGAAGATGAGAACTCCTCTTGAATCAACAGGACTGTTTTAAATCAAGATAGATTCTGAGTGGCCAAGAAGCCTGCTGAGATTTTTTGTTGATGAATCTGTGGAGACGATGCCTAGAATTTTTTAAGCATTTCTTTGTACTGCTTTTCCTAGTGTCTACAGCTAGAGATTGCGCTTTTTTGTGATACACAGCCTTAGGGAATAATCTCACAACTCATAACAGGAATGACTCTTGACCACCAGAATGTTTTGCATACTACTTAATTACCTTTTTGGAAAAAGGAAATCATGTTAGCCGAAGTGGTGCGTGAGTGTAATTCTCTGCTTGAGCTTAGAAGTGAACTTTACTGCACATTAAACTGTTCACTTTTAAATTCCAGATTAGGTTTTTAACCTTTCTTCAGCTGTGGTTTCAGTTTTGAGGAAAAGTCAAAAATTAAAAGATTCAATTTTCTTAAGGACAGAATAATATGAAAGACTTCTGAGTAGTGTGAAATGCCTTTTCTTAACGATTCAGGTGTATGTGACAAATATCCCAGGAGATACTGGGACATCCTGGGTTCTAGAGAAATGTTGTTATTCAGGATGTCTTGTTTCTGTCAAATGTGAAACAGAAGAAAAGTATCTGACTAAGAATAACTCATGAAGAGAGCATGAACAGAGTGTATAATTCAGTGTAGTACGTGTCCTCTTTGCACGATCTTTATGAGATAGAGTTCCTTGATTCAGCAACTGTGGCATTAAACCCTTGGTGTTGATACTGGCTAGGGATGAACTCATGGACCTCAGCCCTACTGGAAGGGATTTGGAGTGCTGGTGAATGAGAGGCTGGACCTGACCCAGCCATGGGCACTCAGAGCCCAGAAAGCCAAACGTGTACTGGGCTGCATCAAAAGAATTGGCCCCCCCAAGCAGGGCCAGGGAGGGGGATTATGGCCCTCTGCTATGGTGAGACTCCACCTGCAGTGCTGCATCTTGGTTCCTGGCAGGGGACAGAAAGGACGTGGACCAATTGGAGCAAGTCCAGAGGAGGCCACCAAGATAGTTGAGGGGAATGGAACACCTCTTCTATTAGGAAAGGCTGGGAGAGGTGGAATTGTTCCACCTGGAGAAGAGAAGGCCTTGGGATGACCTAATTACAGCCTTCCCCTACCTGAAGGGAGCCTTCAAAAAAGCCAGAGAGACTTTTTACAAGAGCATGTAGTGACAGAACAAGGGGCAATGGCTACAAATTGAAAGATTTGTTTTAGACTAGATATTTGGAAGAAATTTTGTAGTATGAGGGTGGTGAGGCATAGGAACAGGTTGCCCAGGGAAGATGTGGATGCCCCATCCCTGTTAGTGTTCCAGGCCAGGTTGGGTGGAGCTCTGAGCAGCCTGTCCTCGTGAAAAGTGTCCCCGGCCAGGGATTGGAACTGGATGATCTTTAAGGTCCCTTTCAATCCAACCATTCTATAATGCTATGAAAGAGTACATTTTGAGAAGTATTTGGCTGATTTATTATAGATAGCTTTTTCTTGTTGCTTTCTCCTTTCCCTTTGGACACAAGTTTCTATTTTACAAACACTCACTGAATAGTTGTGATGGACATGTTCTACACAGATCATAGCTGTGTAGAACACAGCTCTTCACACTCTTCACCTGCATGTTTCGTTGTTCTATGTTAAAAAAAGAGAGATCTTCAGGAGGTTCCCCTGAAAAGAAAGCATTTGAAGGATAACTGTTTTAAGATTTGCTTCTCCCTGATTATTTTCTGATATGGAACAAATATTTTATCTGCATACTTTCCTTTTCTTAATAAGAGAGCATAAAAAGTAACTGATTTGTCCTTTGTGTCATTGCCCTGCATATTGCCTGATCTTAAGTAGCAATATGGGGTAACTGATTGTTTCAGGTTGGTTTCCCAAAATTGAGAGAAAGTAGACTAGATACTTGTAATTTGTGTTAAGTCTTTTGGACTGTGAATATACTGTTCTTTGGAATTCCAGAATTTTAGTGGCAAACCAGTCTGCTTTACAGAGAAAGCCAAAGAGTGACCAAATTATTTAAGATCTTTTTAGTCCTGCTGGTGAAAAGGATAAGACTTTGGAGGGCAAATCATCCCAAGGAAGAGGAGTGAGTAAATCCTGTGGATAAAAACCTGGTTAAATACACAGCTTATGTCAACAGACATTTGACTTTTAATGATACCACTTTGACTTTTGTCCTTGACAAGTGGAGAAAGGCAAATCTTGCATCCGTTTTAAAACAGGACCAGTCAGCCTTATTTAAGCCTTTGGGAAAAAGGCGACAGTTTTTGTGAAGTGCTGGTGAAATGGTGATGATTAGGAATAGCCAGGGTGGAATTTTTTTCTAAGAGCAAATTATGCCTTACAAGGTCTTCTGCCTTCTGTGATAAAATTATTTTCTCTGTGGCCAAGTGTCTTGGTTTGAAAGACAGGTGTCTGCTAAGGAAGGCAGGAGCCTCCCTTGGAATGGAAAATATAAACCCCCTCCTTCTAAATTATTATAATTTTGAAATTAAGGGGCTCTCAGGCAATGATATGGGAATAGGAATAACAGTTCTTTACTAGTATGGATGATAAAGCAAACCAACAACAGCTGTGGCACTGACACCAAACAGAGCACAAACCCGGTCCCAGCCTCTCACAGCCGCAGGCACCTTCCCCGTTGGTGCAGTTCCGGTCGCAGCCAGCAGGGGCGCTGCTGGCTCCCGGCGGGCAGGGCAGGTGCGGTGATTCCCCGCGGCTGCAGGGGGCGCTGTGGAGCGAGCTCAGGGAGCACGCTGTAATGGCGGCTCGGCCCAGATGGGAAGGGATGGCAGAGAGGCTTTGCTTCACAAACCCCTGGGGCAGCCGATCCCTGTGCCCCAGCAGGACTCTCAGAAGCAGCAAGTTTCTGATCAGCAGGACATCTTGGCAGGCAGGGTGCAGAGCTACAGTGCAATGAAAGCTAAGAGCAATGCTGAATAAGAGGTGGGGGCAGGGCAGCGGTGGCTAGGTCCCTCTTTTAGTGAGCGGGCAGATGGTGATAGGTGCCTTTTTTTGTGAGGCAGGTGATAATAAGGTCTCAGTACAGTGGCTGCTCTCATGAGCAGTCTCACCCCATGGCAGAAGAAGCAGCACTGGGCTGGGCTCCAGCAGCAGCAGTGAATTCCCTTCCCTAAGTGGTGGCTCTGACTGTCCTCCTCTGAAGCTGAGAGACTGAACTCAGCTGCCCCTGCTCCATCTTTTGTCAGCCCAATTCTCGAGGTATCTCTGCCCCTCGGAGAAAAACTCCCAGATAAGAGAAGTGCAACCAGATGCCCTCCTCCCCTGAGCTTGGCCACTTATTTTGTTTTTCTTAAGTACACAGTTTTTAGTGTTTCCTAGCAACTTACAGGGAAAAAAATCCTTAAGTAAAATGGAACAGAGAGAAACCTAATTCCCAACACCAAGGATAGAGCAAAAGTTGTAATTTAATTCAATGTGCAAGTGTCCCATTATCCTATCCCAGTCTGGTGATTCCTGTAGTAAAATGGGAGGATGGACAGCCTGTAGTAAAATGGGAGGATGGACAGCCAGGTGGGTTTTAAAAAACTAAAACATTGAATGATTGAACTCAGAGGATAGTGGTTAGTAAGTTGCATGCTACTTGGGAAGTGATGACAGGCAAGGAACTGCAGGGATGTATCCTGAGGACCTGTACTGATCAGTATCTTGTGGCAATACAGTGGACTCTTGCCAAGTTTGCAGACACAGTAAATGGATGGAAATTTGAAGGGTAGTATTGCCGAGCAGAGAGACCTGAACAAGCAGAGAAGGAATGGGTGGCAGAAGACTCAAGAAAGTCAAGATGGATAAATGCAGAGTTTTCTTCCACCTGGGATGGCACAAGCCCTTGAAACAGTACTCACTGGGAAGCAGCTCTGACGAGAGGGATCTGTGGGTCTTGATAGGAAGCAAGGTGAATATGAGTGTGTAATGAAGATTAACAGTATTTGGGTTGTATAAAAAGAAAAATAAGTAGAAGACTGGGGAAGTGCATTTACTGTCCTTTACTAAGCACTAACTAAACTGCATCAAGAATATTCCACTCACCTAGTATTTCACTTAGCTCTAAACACACACCTTCTCATCTAAATGGACAAAAGAGGGATACATAAAATGAAGTGAATTTCAGCAGAGGGGCAGAAAATTGATTCTTTGGATTGCATCTAAAAGCGTAACATTTCAGTTAATTATGTGTTGAAACATTAATTGCTTTAACAACAACAGAAAAAAGCATAAATAAAAGTTAAAATTTCAAATGTTTTGGGTGTCCTAACCATAACTGTAAAATTATATTTTGAAGGTGAAGAATGGGTTGACTTGGATCTTGAGGGTTTTGTTTGGTTTTCCAGAACATAAACTATATCTTCAGTATTTGTAAGTGTCCTTTCTCTAATAAACATGCAGACTTGGAACCACAGAGTCTTTTGACTTGCTTTTTAGGGGGGTGATATTTAGAAGTATTCTGAAGTTTAATTTCTTCCTACTGAGGAAAGTAAGTCCAAACAGAAGAGGAAGAACAGAAGAAAACAAATTTAAGTGCAAAAAGGCAAGCAGTGGGTGGGTGGGAAGTAGTGGTGAGCACAATATTGGGCAAAGCATTATGAAAATAAGAAAAAAGGAGTGGTGTTGAAACATATGTATACATTTAAGAGAAACTTCAAGGATGGAAAGGAGCTCTTGATATTGTTCAAGCAGGATCAGCCAGAGCAGTTTGTCTAGGACTAAGTGTAGTTGGGGTTTTAATAATGTTATGGATGGTTACTTGACAAGCTTTCTGAACAATCCACTGTAAAAAGAAAATTCGCTCTTGCCACACAAAATGCATTTTTAATGTATTTGTATTTCTTACCTCTTATCTTGACAGAGGACTAGTTAGAGGAGTCTGGCTCCCTGTTTATACACATAGGTAAGAGCCATCCTCACATAACCCTTCTCTTCTCCAGACTAAACACTTCTGTATCAAGGATGTTCTGTATCAAGCCTATTAATCATTTTTAGATCCCTTTTCTGGAACCACTCCTGTAAACCCATGTATGTGTTCTCTAGGGAGTCTACACCTGGCTTAATTAGTGCTGAGTCATGATTGTCATTTGCTTTCCCTCTTCCTGCTGGCAATGCTGCTCTTAATGTAGTCCAAGAAGCTGTGGACCTTCTTGGTTTGCAAGGGCACATAACTGGTTTATGGTCAACTTGGTTTTTTATGTTCCTCAAGGTCTATCTTTACCAAGCTGCTCTCCAGTCACGTGGAGACACTTGGCAGGTACTGGTATTCCCTTTGTGCAAAACCTGAATTTTTATTTGAACATGATGAAATTCCTTTCTGTCCAACTCTAAATGGTGGCAGAGGCAACTAACACTCACTTTACCAGGGGCTGAGTTGAAGCTGATCAGTCTGTCATCAATCTTCCTTCTTGAAGATAGGTGTGATATTTGCTCTCTTCTATTTAACAGGAAGGTGTAATCACTTTTCAGTAACAGGACTACAAGTACACACATCCAAACATCAGGCAGCTCCCTCAGTATGACCTGTTAGAGCCAATGGACTTCTATATGTCCTGTGTAAATGGTCTATACCCTAATTTTCCACTGAGGCTAAGTCTTCCTTGCTTCAGCCATTCCTTCTACTCTTGCAGACCTCAGATTCCTAAACACTGGTCTTTAAATAATGTAAATTATTCACATTAGCAGTAAATACGTGAAGCAAAGAAAGTGCTGAGTACCTTGGTTTTTCTGTGTTTGTTGTTATCAGGGGCCCTGCTATATCTAGCAGTGGCCCCACATTTTCTCCAGTTTTCCTTTCCTGTGATAGAATTTTACTCCCCAGATTCAAATCAGTAACAATAACCTTGGCATTCCCAACCTGATGCCTAAGATACCTCTTCCTGTCCCAGATCAGCCGTCCCAGCGTCCACCTCTTACACATTTCCTTTTTATATCTAAGTTCTTTTGTAATTTCTGCCAACTTCCTGTTGCCTCTGATGTCCTGCACATGGTGATGGACCATTTTTGAGTTTAGGATGATGCTTAAATATCACCTAGCTTTACTGGGTTCATTTCTACAGGGTATCTTGTAGGTTTTTTCCAAGTAGATCTCTTCAGAGATTACATTCTCCTGTCCTGAAATCCAGGGTTGTCTTGTACTTCCTCCAAGGATTCTGAGTTCCATCATCTCATCATCCTTGCAGACAAGCTTTAAGTCCCATGACAAGTTGTTCACAGTTTGTATTTATTAGTCTAGCAATTTGCTTCTCCGTGATCAGGAAGTTGCTACCACTGCACTCCAGAAATTCCCTCCTATATTGTTTGTGTTCTGCTTTGTTGACCTTCCAGCAGATACCATGGTGCTTCAAGTTCCCTTTGAGAACAGGGCCTATAAACATGGAAGTTTTTCCAGTTGTCTGAGGAGTATTCATGTATTTACACTCTACAACAGGCACCCATTACAGGCTCACTAATGTTCTGTGTGCTAGCCTTGACCTGTAAGCTCTTGACTGGTTCCTCATCTGCCCTCATGTAAGGGAGAGCTGCTCTTAGTCTTCCTGGCCTCTTCTTCCTGAAGAGCCCTTACTGATTATCACAGCATTCCAGTCATGTTAGCTATCCCACCATGTCTCCATGATCCCAGTGTTGTCATGGAGCTGCATTAATTACACAGACCTCTATAATCCCCTTTGTTCATTGCCCATGCATTGGTGTAGAGGTGTTTCAGGGAGGCACAAAAGTGTGCTTTTCTCACTTACTTGTTGGGGAATCTCTCCAACAGTTAAACCCACATAAGTCTATGGGCATTTGGATTTATCAACATAAAAATTTCTAATTACAAGATTGTCAGAGATTTCAGACAAAACAAAAGTCCTGGAGAGGTTGTATTACCATTATGTAATAGCTATTGGACACTTAAGTGGAATCTTTAATATCATGCAGTAATGAAATTGGAAATGATGATGGAAGCATTTGCTGTGATTTTTCTGAAGAGAGTTGGGCAGTATAAGGAATGAAGACATTCCAAAATAAGCAGCTGCCGACTAAATGTCAAATTAGTTTGGATCTCTTTTTCTCTCTAGAATTTTCTGACTTTTAGGATTTCTTAGTGAATTAGATTCATCATGTTCTGAGCGGGAGAATCTCTGGATTCCAAGCTTTTTCATTACAGTAATGCTGTCATATCCATTCAAGCCATGACAATAAATTCATTACAAACTTTCTAGGCTAGAAATATGGGTTTCTCCTTCTTTGCAAACAGTTCTCTTTGCTTTGATACGACCATTCTTTGGAAATGTCTTTGTGATTCTTTGATTCTGTGCTATTGTATTATTTTATGATTTCTCAAGGTGGATACCTTCAGAAGTTTTCACAGTTTTTTTTTTTTGTTTGTTTGTTTGTTTGTTTTTTTTTCCTGTGATTGGTTAGTTTGGTTTGACTTTGGTTGGTTGGTTTTTAAAGCACCTTACATTTTGAGGCTTTGTTGTTGTTGATTTATTCATTTAGGTTTTGGGGATATTTGAGGAGTTTGTGTTTTTGGTGTTTGTGGTTTGTTGGTTAGTTGGTTTTAGTTTTTGCTTTGTATTTTGTTTGTTTGTTTTTTCCAGAATGCTTAATGTGTTTCTGTGCTTTCAGGAGTCTTTCTTTTCTATTCTTTGATTTTTGGAAGGTCTTCTCATCTTGACAGTATCTCTGTGAGTTTGTTTTGATTGGAGGTGCTTCCTCTCATGCCTTTGTTTTTGAGTTGAGGTTCTTACTCAGTCTGGCAGAGTTCACAGATTGGTCTCCTGTAACTTTGTCTTAGCTCGTGAGGAGTGTGTGCTGCATCTACTCACTGAATTGCAATATAATTTAAAATCTGGATAGGAGTGTTTAACCTCTTATAGTAAGAATCACCTGTTTGTATCTTTGCTTCTTCCTAGCATGAAGGAATTTGTTGACTAGCCCACATCCTTGGAATGATGTCTTGAACAGACCCTTAGCATTGTTTCTGTGCACTGCAGTTCAGTCTGCAACACACAAAGACAACTGAGCTTAGACTGTGCCCTGCACAGCTCTTGTATCTTTGTTTTTCACGTATGAAGCCTTTGGTGTATTACCTTTATGGGTCATAATAAAGGTAATGACCTGCTTTTTTACCTGGTTCTTCATGGACATTCAGGTGTTAACATCTGTGTGTTTAAACTTGGATTTGGAAGCTGTCAATGCCTACTGAGCATTTGTGATACTGCCAGTCACAGTCTTCGTCGTGACTACAGGAAGGGAGCAGCTGGGGTGGTGGCAGTGGATTCCTCTCCCCATCAGGGGTGTTCCTGCAGCACCATGGACAGGGCCGGGTTTGGGGCGGGATCAGGACCTTCCACAGGCTCCACTCCTTGGTGTGGTCTGTGTCATGAGGCAGGGATGTGCGCAGAGTCGTGAGCCTCTGACATTGTTGCTGGCTCTCTCAGGTGAGTTTTTTCCCCAGGTATTCTAATGTCCACCTGCCTACAGCTGCCCAGCTAAGGAGAAGAGGAGAGTCTCTGTGTCCAAGTCTCTGCTTTCAGAATCTGGCATCATGAGCTATAATACATTGCTTTGTAAATGAATCAAGCGCCTTACCTACTGCTGACATTAAAAAACATAATATCCTGCCTGACTTGTATGTGTGTCCACAGTATGAATTTTTAAGTTTGGGAGTGTTTTGTTTTCAAAGGCATTAAAGTTTTGTATTAGAATATGGTCCTCAACATAGCCTAGAAAATGTTAATTTCTTTTTTTTTGTGATTGTTTAAATACTAGTATTATAGAAAGAGTAATAAAATCTTTGCATAGTGTGGAAGTTGCCACATGTCTTTATCTTTACAATGCTTATGTAATAAATGAAAAGTTGAATTAAAAGCAGAGCTAATACTGTCCCATTTTGTAACTGTGCATTTTTATTTTAATGATTAAACAAATGTGTGTGGAATATTCTGAAAAATAGAATTGTGAATACTCTCTGCTTTTTTGCTTGTGTGCAATAAAAAAAACCAAAAGAACCTCTATGTAATTCAGTGCAACCTAGCAGAATTTGGTGAGATTATCAATGTAATATGCTGTCTAAATGTGGGAAGATTTTAAAGTCACCTTTGAAACAAGCTTGTTTAAAATAAAATCTGCAGACATCTGCTTCTAAGGAGATATTAAAAGTTCTAATAAGCATTTTGAATGGTAATATTGAAATATTGTGTGTTTTTTAAGAAGTTGTTTAACTATGGTTTGTTGATGCAGAACAGAAAGAGTTGCTGTCTGAAAAATTTACAAAAGCAGAAAAAAGGCTGATTAATGTAAGGCATGTAAACAAAGTGTTGCATATGAAAAGATAGATACAGAAAATGGTAGTAAATCTGGTTTTGTTTCGATTTGTATATTGTTAAGAGAATTTGTGTATTTGGAGAGCATAGCCAACATTACGTTCTGTTAGGTTTTATTCTGATCATGGCTGTTTCTCTACTAACCTGGACAGTACCTTTTGACATTGGCCATAGAGACTGACTGTGAATTAGTTGTTTGTGGTAAGCATGACAGTGTGAATAACGTTTTGCTCTTAGGGGGCTTAAATATGAATCATCATTAGACACTATTCATTGTTATTCTCAGTATGAATATGAGCTGTGTGTATTTTTCAAGCAGTTTTTTCCCCCATTTTTATTCACCATTGGAATTTGACCAGAAATAAAGAATAAACCCAACCAGAGATGTGACAATTGTCACTGAATCTCTCAGATTGTATGAAGTGATAAAGTTCTCTAAGCGTGGTAATTGTCCAGCAGCTTTTATTTTCTGTGAAGCTGACCTTTGAAATATCCAGGATAATGCCCACACATCTGTGGGCATTTAAACTGATTTTGAATATCAACTGTGATTTTGAATATCTAAAGTGTTTTGCTACCTGAAGGTTAAAAAAAAAGGAAATGTGTATGGGGAAAGTGCAGATAAAAGAAGGTTCAGCTGAACGTTTCTCTCTGGCTTTGGCTAACCTATCTTAAAGGAAGGCTTGCATTAGGAATTCTGCTGTGTTGAAGAATCTGGCTTTGTTTTGGGATTTAATTCTTTCAGAAGATTTTGAGTTCTTTCTTGAAATACAAACATCCTGTTTACTATGCATATTGCATAATCTCATTTTTTGTATGGTAGGGTGAAGAAATGAAGAAAGGTTATACATTTTACTGCATAATATAGCCACAATTTTGTTAGATAACCATAATTTTAAAATCACATGATCATTACTAAAGCACTGAATGTGTACTGTGGCAGAGAAATTATTCTTTTATGAGCAAATATCTGAGCAGATTTTTTTAGCTTTGGTAAGGCTTAACCATTTAATATTAGCCATCATTTTCACAATGTTAATTGATCTTCCTCTGTAGTTCCAGATCTGCAGCCATGACATTTGTTGGAACATACCAACTTTGTAATGATATTTGATAGTATTGGCTTCTTATGCAACTCATAGCAGAAAATAAAATGTTTTCTCTGGTTCAAATACTGAATAGACTTTAGGAAAAATTTAGCCTGAAAGTTCCTTTCTAAGTGTCCTTATCTCAGAGTAAAAATACAGGGCAAAAAGAGAACGAATGTCTACCATGATCTAGTGTACGTGATAGGGAAACTATGAATTCCATCTGTTTAATAAGTATTGCCTAGATATAAGGAATAGTATTACTAGCCAGTGGGATTGCAGTGCTGTGAGAAAAAAAAAAAAAACTGCCATGCAGCTGTATTACTTTTTTAAAAATTTATTTCAAGTGTTCTTTGTTTAAGAGTATTAATTAGAGGAGTTTTTAATTTACCTAACTAAACTAAAAAAGTATGTTGCACTTCAACACTTTGAGGTGAAAAAAAATTTTTTGAGGTGATACTTTGTAATTAAGTTGAAGATAAAAGTCTGTGCTTCTGCATACTTGGCAAAAAATTTGCTGTTACTGTTTGGAACACTTACATCATTGAACCAACTTATAAATCTTTTCATGGTATCTTTTAAGGAAACAATGTAATAATCATTGTAGTTATAAATAATTTTATAGTTCAAATTGGCACCAGTGGAATTTACTCCTAATTAATATTCTACTGATCTCAAGTTTGGCTTGTTTCCGAAAGATATAAATAGCAAGTGTCTACATTTCTGAGTAAAGCTGTATGGTGTTTTACCACCCTCCTTCTTTACTGTAGACTGTATGCAGAGTATACAGATAATGAAAAGCTATTTTTTTAACAGCTGCTTTTTAGTTTTCTGGGGAAAATGCAGGGGTGGGAGGAAAGGTAAGTTAAATAGCTCTAAGCCATAACACACTCAAGAGAGTGTTGGGAGGATGGGACGAGAGGAGAGGGAGAGGAGAGGGCTTTTCGTAGATGCAGTTTTGCTCATACTAGGGATAGTGGTTATAGACTACACACATATTTAAGAATTGCAGGATGCAAAAATCAGTGTAAAATATGCTTAAATTTGTCTGAAATTTACTAGAATTTAAGAATATCAGTCATTAAGTATAAAATTTCACTTTAACTTTGTGAAAGAAGTCATAATTCTGTATTTTTGTTTTAAATTAGATTCACAACTTTGAGTTCTGTTAGAAATAAGTCCTAGAGGAATAACATTGGCTAGGCAGTAAAGCAGTGTTATAAGTAAGAAAAGTTCTAACATAGATTTATGGCATTAAAGAATGTCAACAGGTGTGTTTTGTTTTGTTTTTTACTTTAAATAATCTAGGAAAAACAAGAAATATAGGAAGGCCAGTTAATAAAAGGCTCTCTAAAGTCCACAAAATAACCTGGGAAATTTTGGTGCTTTTAAGAGTTTGTTGATTCAGTTTTCCTGCCAAAGATTATGTTTACATCTTGTCATTTCTGTATTTAGATGTATTGTGCCTTTGTGATTGTGCATTGCTCAGTATTGTGGATAATTCATAGTGTCTTTGCATGCTAAATGGTCAGAACTGCTCTAAAGTACTATTCCCTTAAGGTGCAAATTTAGTTAATTCTAAATACATTATTTTTCTGATCAAGAAATCTAACAGTTCCTTTTCTGATGGATGTATTTGCACTGATGAGCATTTGCATATTCTGTTCAAATAGCCTAAATATTTGAAAATTGCTAGCATTTTCTGTTTATGGATGCAACCAACAATGGGGAATATTTTTCCTCCAAAAACTGCTGGGAGAGAAAAAGGTCAAAGTAGATACAGGTGCCTAAGTAAACAGCTTTTAGTCCACTTAGAAGGCACTTAGAGTCAGTCAAGACACTGATGGAGTCCTCTCAACCTCAGTTCCATGGAGACCTAAATACTGCAGTGTTCAGGGCCATGAAAAAGTGATTTGTCACCTGTGGTTTTTCCCTGGCTTAGTTTTTTCTGCCTTAGTTAGGCCATCTGTGTCAGAGTTGAAGAACTGGTAGTCAGCACATAGGAAGTGGTGAGAGCTGGCCAAGAGGTAGGGCAGAGAACCACAGATTCCAGTCTGAAGCCTGATGTTTCTGGAGATATTCTCTTGTTGCAATTACCCTTATTGAATATGAATCTAATATCTTGTTTCCCTAGCTGTCTATAATCTAATATCATTTTGCAGACTAGATCTTTTTATTGGGATCTGCCACTTGGCTGGCTTTCTTCAAATGTGTTTTCAAGTCACCTCTGTGATAGGTTCTTACAGATATGCATTAGTATTTTATTATACTGAAAATTCCTACTTACTTCTAGATCAGACAGTAAGTTGAAAGTGGTTAGAGAACAGGCAGTTGAAGAGAGCACAGTATCATCATAAGGAGGAAGGAAAAGGGAGTGCCAACAACTCTTGGTGTTATTATGGCCATTTCTTCCTAGATGCATTTCCACTTGAATTACAATCTGTGTAGATACAAATATATTTTAATAAGAGTAAGTGAAAATCTTTACATTTAATATTTTCTAATTCTTTTCTAGAAGTCTTTTGGCATTATTGTTGTGGAGTCTTGGATTATTTGTTACTACAAATCACTGAGAATTCACATTGAAACCTGACATAACAGGACTATTTATAATCCAGTACAGTATTGTATGTGGCTTTCCAGAGCTAAGAAACAGTTAAAAGTCATAGAAGAGTCTTTGAAATTTTCTGCTGCTTTTCTTGCTCTATAGGTTCCAACTATTTTTCTGTCTTACAGGTCACATTTCTGGTACCACATTTGTGGTACTGTACTTTTATAATAATGTTTGAGATGCTGTATTCCAGAAGATAGGGTTTTATCTGGTCTGCTCTATTCAGCCAATGAAAACATTTTGAGGTTTTAGAAGGGAATTAAGCCATATTGGATAACTGTCTATGAAGACATAATAAAGTGCCAGACAATCTGAGGATAATGGAGTAGTCTTTTCTTTAAGCGAGCCCTAAATATGTGTTTTATGTTTTTCTTAGAAGTTACCATGCTAGACTGATTTTTGTTTGTGAATTGAAATGAAGTAACCTATCAGTGATAAAAAAGGCTACTTATCTTTATCTTATTGCTTAGGATTCAAAAAATACAGAATCTAGGTCTGAGGAACTAAGTTGAATGTACTTTTTATTCTTTTTGTTTTTCAGAGGTCCAGAAGACACAATAAATGATTGTAAAATCCTTTTTATAGAGGAAATGTACAAGATTGAAAAGCCAGGAGCCTATCCATTGTCATTTGGGGATGGAGATTTCAAAAGTATGCGCTTTTTAAATTATTTGAATATAAGTACAAATTGAGTGATGTTTCTTTAGAAAATATCAGCATGCAGAGGAAGTAGTAATAATTGGTTTGTGTTCAAGAAAGTAGTTGCATTTAAAAATTTTTAGATTTCTGTTACGAAAAGCATAGTTACTGTAAGATGGCTATATTCCTTATTTAGAAACTAGTAACAGCTTAGTGCTATCAGTCATAAATGGTGAAAAAGGGAAACAGATGATAATGCTCTGAATGAACAGTGCAGAATGAATTTGCAGTCTCATTTAAGTTTCTAGAGAGATGTTCAGGCCACCAAAACTGCTGTTGCCGCTGACATGTAATTTAAGCTTTTAATAAATTATTAAATGCCAAAAATAGAATTAGTTGGTAGTAATACACTTTAAGTTTGTCATTCAGTCAGGGAAAAAAAAAGATAAAGGACTTTGCCCTAAAGCTGCTTGTACCATTTAAAAAAAGGGATAATTCATGTTTGGATTAGTTGGCCCTGCATGACCTTCTAGAAAAGTTACTATGCCAGACCTACTTAACCTCCCCACAACCACAATAAGGAGTTAGTGGCAGTTTATATAAAAAGTAGTGTGATACTTTATCCTATGTTTGAAAATATATTAAAGTTAGGAGTTCTAAGTGTTTGTGATAGCAACACTGAAGATTGAACTGCAGGTCTACAAGTAGGTATTAGATATAATTCCACATTACATTCCTGATGCCATGCAATTTTTCAGAACCTTTGTAGGTGGCTCTCCGTGCACAACAATGACGCTGATTAATGTTCATTTGTTGTCTAAAAAAAAAATCACTGTTTTTCAGAGGAGCAAATACCATTCCCTGTGGTATTCTTAAAAGTAAAAATGTAAATTTCTCCATTCATAATTCATTTTCATTATTTGATAATTACTTCCCTTAGATTACTAAAAATATAAAATTATCCATTCTCTTTTATTTTTTTCTTGGTCACATTAAAAGATCTTTGCAATATTTTAAAGCATGTTTTGATTTAAAAAGATTGCAGTGTGAGAAAATCTAAAATCTACAAATACTGGTTTGTGTTTACATACTATGTATTTTGCAAGTATGCAACATTTTAAATGGCATAAAAAATCATTGCAGTTCTTTTAGTCCTTCCCTGCAGCTGCTGCGTAATGAATTAATATTTAAAATTACGTGTCGAGGAAATGAGTGATTACTGTATTGTCTACAATGGTGCTATTTGAGCTCACATGAGTATTTACTTATAATAGAATCATTCAGATTGCCTTAAGGCCGTCAAGTCCACCACTAAACCATGTCCCTAAGTGCCACATCGGTGTGTTTTTTGAACACTTCCAGGGGTGGTAATTCCATCACTTCTCTGGGCAACATCTTCCAGTGCTTGACCATTCTTTTTGTGAAGCAGTTTTCCTAATAACCAGTCTAAACCTTCCCCAGTCCAGCTTCAGGCCATTTCCTCTTGTCCTTCTGACTGATCCTCACCTGGCTACAAACTCAGGTAGTTGCAGAGAGCAATAAGTTCTCAGGTCACCTGTTTACCAGCTGGGGTAAAAAACCTCAGCTCCCTGAGCTGCTCTTCACAGGATGTGTGCTTCATAGCCTTCATGAGCTTCACTGGCCAACTCTGGACACACTCCAGCACCTCAGTGTCCTTCTTGGAATGAGGGATCCGAAGCTGAACACAGGATTTGAGGGGTGACCTCACCAGTCTATACTTTGTACACTGATTGGCCACTCTAATTGTTTCAGAGTCAAGACCTTCGTTGTCTGTTACAGCTCCTTCACTCCAATGTTAATAGCTGTTTCTTTATTTGTAACTTCTTTGCATAAACTACCCAAATATTGACATCTGTGTAGAGATTTGCACCTCTGTGTATGTTTTATTTCATTTTGTTCCTAGTCACAATCTTATTAATTTCAGCATATTGTTTATAACCTTCATAAATAAATATAATTAATAAATATAATCTTTAAACTGTAATTGTGAAAAATAAATTGATATGGGAATTCAGCCTTATTTCTTGAACTGCTCTTTTTCCTGAAGCCAACACTCACTACACAACCCTGTTCATGTGATTCTGGTTTTCCAGCCAGGTCAGCTGTTTTGCCTTTGTTCAGGTATGCACAGGGCATATCAGTTGAGCTATATGCTCTAATCAGTGTAGGCTACCAGTGTAGCCTTTCCTTCTGGACTGTACTTACAACCCCATTTGTACTGCATATTAAAAAAAGTTAAATGTATATACACCTATCTGTAAACACAGCTCCCTTAGCTTTTATACTATGGAGAGATGCAGAATTTTATTACTTTCTTTTTTTTTTAAATTACATTTTATTATTTTTAAAATTTTAATTTCAGATTAAATTAAAATAATTATTTGGCCTTAAATATTCTATGAGATTGTTGTAAGCACAATCAGCAAATGCACTGATTATATTTTTGTCCATATTAAGCTACTCTCCACCCCTTTTCAAAAGATAGAATGCCTACTATGGACATAATCTTTATCAGATAAACAGAGTAAGATGTCTCTGCAGAAAAAATCCTATTTTTTGAGTATGGTCACATAATAATTAGGTTTTTATGTATAAAGTGATGTTAATATACATTTAGCAGTTACAGTTAAAAATAGTCATTTTCTCATTAATTAATGGAAGTAAAATTCTACAGCTGAGGAAAGGAGTAAGGCTAAGCCTATTAGAAAATTATATTAGAAATTAAAAAATCTAAGAAGCAACATATTTTTAAATATGTTACAAATATTTATATGCAACATGCAAATAACACCTAGGTATCAACATATATTACTTCCAGAATCCAAACTTGTGCTAATTCCTTCTTCAAAATAAAAGTTAATATTAAATCATTTATGCAACTAAACTCTGCATTGTTGGTTGAGGTGAACAGACCTGTCTTCATGTGATCAATAGTGCAGCTATATTTAATGCATATGACTTACAACATGGTTAAAACAGAAATGTGAAAATGAAAGTCGTATCATGAAAATGACAGTTTGTAGTTTGTCTGTATATTGAAGAAAGTAGAGAACTTGACCTATTATTTAACTGAACTAAAATATGTTGGTATTTTTTGCTCTTTTCCTATTTAAAAATAAAATCACTAACCTTTTACTTAAGAAACTGATTTTGTAACAGAAAGCAGTTAATACATAGGCCTAAACAATGTGTGGTGCTCAGAGCTACAGAAAAATATGTCATTTCATGTTGTCTATTATTTGCAAGATGAGGTAGAGTGTAGAGTTTCCATAGGGAATGCTCAGTCATCACTTTTTAAATTGTTCAAAGGAGTTAACAGTGATCTGGGAATTTTTAGTCTGACTTCAGTTGGTGTTGATAGCTTGCACAGACTGTGAGTTTAATGTAGCTATGCTGGAAAACCCTCAGATTTCTTCATCAGCACATGTAAAATTTTTCCTTTCTCTTCAAACGAACCTTTGGAGAGAAGTCTGAAACTAATAGATTACCTCCATTTGGAAAGCATGATAAGTCTTCTAGGCTATACTTCACTAGAAGCAATATTCTCACAGATTTTGGAGGTTTTTTTAGAAGTATATATTTTAGAAGTATATTTTTTATAAGTATATACTTTTGCCTTAAAAACTTTGCAAAATAGTCACTGCTGGTAGCTTTACATGTTTATTTCTCAGAGTTTCCAGTCAGTACATCTCACTAAATCTTCTATCTGAAGCTGGTAATCTTCCCTCCTCAGTGATTCTTTTATATGTTTCAATTTTAAAGTTTTTTATCTTAAAACCAATGATCCAAACAGCATTGTTTTAGCACTTTTTATCATGGAATGGTTTTAGTTGGAAGGAACCTTTAAAGATATTTTAGTCCAACCCCCCTGCCTTGGGCAGGGGTGTTTTTCATTAAATCAGGTTGCTCAAAGCCCCATTCAACCTGATTTTGAAAGGCTCCGGAGATGGGGCATTCACACATTCTCCGGGTAACCTCTACCAGTGTCTCATCACCCTCACAATAAAAAAAAAGTCTTCATTGTATCCAGTCTAAATCACATTTCTTTCAATTTAAAATTGCTCCTAGTTTTCATTATTGTTGCTCCCTGTCATTACTGATCTTGGTAAAAAAATCTTTCCCTGTCTTTCTGATAAACCCCCTTTAAGTATTGAAAGGCCACACAAAGGTATCCCTAAAGCCTTCTCTTGCCCAGGCTGAAATGGACAAATCCATCTCTCTCAGCCTTTCTTCACAGGAGTGGTGTTCCAGCCCTCTGATCATTTCCATGGCCCTCCTCTGGACCTGTCCTAACAGTGGTTGGAAGGACTATTCAGGGAACTACAGGCCTGTCAGCCTGACCTCAGTGCTGGGGAAGGTCATGGAGCAGATCATCCAGAGTGACCTCACACCTTGTGTGCAGGACAGCCAGGGGATCAGGCCCAGCCGGCAGGGGTTTGTGAAAGGCAGGTTCAGCTTGACCATCCTGACCTCCTTACAGACAGTGACCCACCCAGTTGTTGAGTGAAAGGCTCTGGATGTTGTCTGCCTGGACTTTAGTAAAGCCTTTGGTACTGTTTCCCACAGCATTCTTCTGGAAAAACTCTGCTCATGGCTCAGACAGGCACCCTGTTCACAGGGTAAAAACCTGGCTGTGTGGCTGGGCTCAGAGACTGGTCGTGCACAGAGTTACATCCAGCTGGTGGCCAGTGACCAGTGGTGTTCCCAGGGCTCAGTACTGGGGCCAGTTCTGTTTTATATTCTTCGTGGATGATCTGGATGAAGGAATTGAGTGCACCCTCAGTCAGATTGCAGATGACACCAAGCTGGGTGGGAGTGCTGATCTGCTGGAGGGCAGGAAGGCTCTGCAGAGGGATCTGGACAGGCTGGATCAATGGGCCAAGGCCAGTGGTGTGAGGTTCAACACGGCCCAGTGCTGGGTCCTGCCTTGGGTCACAACAACCCCAGGCAGTGCCACAGGCTGGGGCAGAGTGGCTGCAAAGCTGCTCACAGGAAAAGGCCCTGGGGGTGCTGGTGACAGCAGCTGAACATGAGCCAGCAGTGCCCAGGTGGCCAAGAAGGCCCATGGCATCCTGGCCTGTACCAGCAATAGTGTGGCCAGCAGGAGCAGGACAGGAATTGTTCCCCTGTACTCGGCATTGGGGAAGCCACACCTGAATCCTTTGTTCAGTTCTGCAACCCTCACTACAAGAAGTACATTGAGGTGCTGAAGCGAGTCATACCATGTGCCTGAGAGTATTGATTAGATATTAGGAAAATTTTATTCATGGAAGGGGTTGTTAAGCATTAGACCAAGTTCCCTGATGAAGTGGTGACATCACCATCCCTGGTAGTGTTCTAAAGGTGAGTGGATATGGCACTTGAGGACATGGTTTAATGCTGAATATGATGGTGTTGCTAGGTTGGTAGTTAGACTTGATGATCTTAAAGGTATTTTCAAACTTTAATGATTCTGTGACTCTGTGATGAACTGCACTGCTCAGTTTGGCATCATCTACAGCCTTGTTGAGGATGCACCACTGGGTATGTCATTCATGTAGACAGAAAATAATAGTGTTCCCAGTATGACCCTTGAAGAACATCTCTGCTTAATGGTTTTCGCTTTTACATTGAACCATTGGATATGGAGCATTCACTCTTTAAATGTGTCCAATTAAGTCCTTATCCATTTAACTTTTCATTCATCAAACACATCTCTCTTCAGTTTAGCAGCAAGAATGTAAGACAGCTATAAAGCTAGAGTGTCACAAAGGAGGGCCACAAAGATGGTGAAGGGCCTTGAAGGGAAGCCTTATAAAGACAACAGCTGAGGTTGCCTGATTGTTTAGCCTGAGGAAGAAGAGACTGAGAGCAGTCATCACAGTCTACAACTTCCTCATGAGGGGAAGAGGAGGGGCAGACCAATGTGTACTCTGTGGTGACCAGTGACAGGAGCTGAGGGAATGGCTTAAAGCTGTGTCAGGGGAGGTTTAGGTTAGATATCAGGAAAACGTTCTTCACCCACAGGGTGCTTGGACACTTGAACCGGCTTCCCAGGGAAATGGTCACAGCACTAAGCCTGGCAGGGATTCAAGGAGCTTCTGGACAAAGTTCTCATACATGGAGGGATTTTCGGGATGTCCTCTGCAGGGCCAAGAATTCGATGTGAGTGATTCTTGTGGATCCCTACCCTCTCATGATATTCTATAAATCTGTGATTTTTTTGTTAAGAATATTGTGAGGGTCCAAATCAAAGGCCTTACAGACAGGTAAATGACACCTATAGTTCTCCTTTGACAATTGATGCATTCTGTCCTTGGTGGAGGGCCACTGTGCCAATCAGGCACTCTTTGCCCTTGGTAAAGCCATTTTGGCTGCCTTTAACCAGTCCTCTGTCTTCCAGGTCTTGACATGTCTTCCAGGAGTCTCTGCTCTGTGATTTTACTGGGCATTGAGATGAGGCTGACTAGTCAATAATTCTTGGGTTCTTGCTTTTTACTCTTTTTTTTAAAGGTTGAAATAGTTTTTTCTCCAGTCACTGAGATCTTACCCTGACTGTCATGGATTTTCAGACATTATGTGACTGCCATGATTTTTTATATTATGATGAAGAGTAGTTGTAGTTAATAGCTACAATTCTCTCAGGACCCTGGGATGCATGTCCTTGGGTGCCATGATCTTGTCTATGTTCAGGTTCTCAGATGATCTTGAACCTGATCTGCTCTTACACCAGGAGTGACTTCAATTCCCTAGTTCCCATCTTGAGGTTCAGGGACTTGAAAGATGTGGGAAGAGTGATTATTAATGAACACTGAGGCAAACAAAATTGCTGCATACCTCAACCTTCTCCATGTGGATTGTGATTAGTTCTGTCCCATTTTGGGGGACAGAGGGGAGGAGGGGGTTGTGTGTGTACATTTTGTTTAATCTTCCTCTTCTGACCAACATGCCTATAAGAAGCCATTTTTATTATTCTTTGTATCCCTTGCCAAATTCAGCTCCAACTATACCTTAGCTTTCCTAATTTCTTAATTGTTCCTCCACAACCAGACCGCATTTCTCTTTTCCTGCCAGGTTACCTGTCCCTGATTCCATGTCCACTGCTTTTCCTTCTTGTATTTCACTTTGTCCAGGAGGTCTTTACTGAGCCATGCTGGTCTCCTGCCTTCCCTGCCTGAATGCCCACTGGTGGAAATGGAGAGATCTCAGGCTCTAAGAAAGATGTCCTTAAAGATCTGACTGTTCTATTCTGCTCCTTTTTCCCTGAGTGCAGTGTTCCAGAGGGTCCCATCCACTAATTCCTAAAATAACTAAAACTTCAGGCTTCTAAAATTCAGAGTAGTGACTTTAACCTTTCTTTGGCCCATAATCCCTGAGATCATGAATTCCACTAGGGCATGACCACTTCAGCCCAGGCTGCCACTGATCCTGACCTCTCCAGTTAGGTAATCTGTGTTGATAAGCCACAGGTGCAGTAGCAGGTGCACTTCTCTGTCATCTGGGGTAAGAAATTATCCTTGATGCTGTCCAGGAGTCTCCTGGACCTCTTACATCTTGCCGAGCTGCTTTTCCAGCAGATGTCAGAGACTGTCCTGACAAGTCCCAGCAGCTGGATCAGAGCCTACCAGAGTGATGCTTCCTGCAGGTGAAGTAAGAAGGTTTTGTCAATAGGGTCCTATCATTTGGGTGGTGGGTAATAAACACAAACCATGAGATTCTATTTATTGGCTTGGCTTCTGATTTTTAACCACAAGCTCTTGACCTGTTAATTGCTGTTTTTCAAAGATGGGTTTGTGCAATCAAGTCCATGGAGTGGGCAACTTGCCTGCCCCTCCCCCTTTCCTTGCCTGTCCCTTCTGAACAGTTTGTAGCTGTCAATTGGAATGCACCAATCACTTGGTAATTTGTCCCACCAAGTTTCAGAGTTTGTGATTAGATCATAGCTTTCCATTTGCACAGTCACTTCCAATTCTTCTGATTGTCACCCATGCTACATATGCTAGTGTACAGGCATTTCAGCTGGTCTATCAACTGTGTAAACATTTTAGATGAAAAAGCTCTAGTTCTTTTGAGGCATTTCACAGGTGTTCCCCTGCTAGTTTTTAATTCATCAGCAGCCCCTGACTTTTCTTTGTTAATCAAAACACCATCCTCTTCCCACTCTAAGTGTAGTTGGTTTTGTCTTTGAAGATAAAATTATTGTTCAAGATCCTCCAGAAAGACTGCAGATACAGCACAATGCTTCGCATTACAATCCCCCTTTCTTATACAACTTTCAGTCTGGAATTTCTCTCCACAGAGAGAAACTGCATGGATCGATTTTTCTGTAAAATCTATTCATCTGGGAGGGTATGCTCTTCTTCAATAGAAAGGGGTTTGGATTTCTGCAAATTCTGAGTCATTAATTTCCTTCTTGGTATATTTAGGAAAAATGTTAAAGTATCCAGAACTCCTGGATACATCAAGGATCCATCTCATATTTCTATTCAAGAATAAACTCCTGAAAGAAATATTTATTTTTATTGCTTATGTTATCCAAGCTAACTACAAGGAACTGGTAAGCTGTACAGCTTCAAAAGACAGTAAAACTTCATCTTTAGAGAGAATGTGCATGTACATCTTGGGAGCAGGAGAAAATAAAGAGAAGCTGATGATTAGTCATGTTTTTTGTGGCTTGTTTACACAGCAGAAGAAATCATATTAAGCCTAGATAAATACTTCATTGTAAAAAAAAACACATTTTCAAGAGAGCAGTGTTCATGCTCAGAAATATTTATTCATTTAGATATAGTAATTCACTTTGCTGAGATACATGGCATTTGACATTTCTTTGTTTTTGACAGGAAAAAGCGGCCCTGAATGCAAACACTGTAGGGCTGATCCAGATAGGGAGTGCCGGTTTTGTTCATGTTACCTGTGTGGTGGAAAACAGGATGCTCACATACAACTCCTGTGTGATGAATGTAATATGGCTTATCATATATACTGCCTGAACCCTCCTTTAAGCAAGATACCAGAGGATGAAGACTGGTAAATATACAGGGATGATTTACTTACCTATATTGACATTCTATACATGGTACCTTTTTGATATTTGCATCTCATGAGAGAAAATACTGAAGATGTTTTTAAATTCTGGGGTGTTTTCATCCATCTACTTAATATAAGGCTTATGCTTTCTGTTGAGATAATTCTTTTAAATGATTCACAATTGATTAGTAGTAAGCTTTAAGGCCATTATGAAATTTCAGTATTGGGGTGTTGATTTTATTCATTATGGTCATTATGATTACCTGATTGTATTTATTGAGAGATGTTGTTCCCCAGCCTTTTAATTTTTTAAAAGCTTCACTGCTTGAGCAATTCTCTTATGCTCACGCTTCTCTACCCCTTCATCCTCTGTCCCTGCTGCTGCCCCTGTGCTCTTCATTGCCTCTACTACATTCATTTTTCATGCTATGGAAGGACCACCACATTGCTACTCTTCATTTCATATGTAATTACTCTTATATTTTTATTAGCTGTCTACAATCTACACTGTTCATATTTATCGCCTGCCTGTGATTTATTTGAGATGCTAATCCTTTATAAATGAGTAATAAATAGAACTTTATTCTTATAAAGTTTTCTATAGACTTCATTAAATGTCTAAGATGTCTATGAATACATTACATGGAAACTCTTTGAACCTTGTGATTGTATTTTTTGTAAAAATCTGTGTAAATATTTTGGAAGTTTTAACATTCTCTGTAAATTAATAACTCAATCTCCTACACCTTAGTGGATTCCAAAATGTTTATTGGTTAGTGCCTGCCTGTTTTCTGGGGCAACTATCCACAGGAAAGAATTTCTTACTAAAATCTAAACTAGCTAGAAGGTGCCTGAAACCTTTACTCTAGACTGAACATCCTGTCTTCATAGCAGAGGTGCTCCAGCCCTCTGATCAGCTTGGTGGCCCTCCTCTGCGCTTTTGGCAACAGGTCCATATCTTTCTTGTGTTGGGTGCCCCAGAGCTGGATGCAGCGCTGCAGCTGGGGTCTCGCAAGAGCAGAGCAGAGAGGTGGAATCATCTCCCTTGACCTGCTGCCCACCCTTCTTTGGATGCAGCCCAGGATGAGGGTTGGCTTTCTGGGCTGTGAGTGCACATGGCTGGGTCATGATGAGCCTTTTGATCACAAACACCTCCTTCTCTCCAGAGATAGTTGTGGTCCATTCTCCAAATGATGAATTTCCAGAAGTTTAATTAATATAATTAAAATTCATTGGAAAATGCCTGTCAAGCTTTTTAGTTTGTTTTTGTTTACTGTATAACGAAGAATAGGAGCCTTAAGGTCTATATAGGTAAGTAGATAGCTGCATCTGTGAATGAAGTCACAGTTGTGGGTCTGGCTTATGTGAGCTAGTTTTGAGATGCTTAGTGTCACCATCCCTGTACTGTCTTAATGCTTGTTATTATGTAGAAGTGCATTTGCACTGGGCGGAGCAGCATCTCCTACCAAAGAAGTTTGTGCCCTCCCTTCTTCCTGCATACTAGCAAAGAGTCATGGTTGTCTCATTCTTAATTTAGAAGCAGTTTGCTTTAGAATTGGGAATATTTCCATTTTGTATTTTTAGAGTGTAAAATCTGGTGAACTCTATTCAGGGGTTAAGTCTTCAGTTTGGGAAAGGATAAGTTAATCTTGTGGAGATTAAGTCACTCTGTATGTGAAACAGTATTTAATAGTCCCTACAAGATTTAGTTTAAAAGATATTAAGGTAATATTGTTACCCTGTCAAGAAACATGGAATTCACCATGTGACTTCACCTTGTTAATTCACCTTGTGAATTTTCATTATGTCATATTTGTTTGTTTAATTGGTCTTACATGCTTTTTCTGTAAACAGCTGTAATACCTGTCAAAGTCATAGTATCATAACTTCAGCATCTTACATTATTATTTTTTAATCTACATGGCTTCGTTGTTTTCATGGTCCAACACCTTTATTGAGATAGTGAAATCTATTCCTCTGGACCTTAATCATTAATTATTCTATTCATATCCACATAAAAAACTTACTAAATCCAAACCAGCAGCAGCAGCAGCAGCAGTAGTAATAGTAGTAGTAGTAGTAGTTTTTGTTTCCTGAATGAGGTTATCAATGTTAATGTAGATCAGGCTTCCTCTTCTAATGGTGTATGGTAACCAAATCCAGCCTATGGGAGCCAGAAACAAGGACATGCCTGTGTATTGTTACTCCTGGACTGGGATAAGGATGTTGTTGGAAACAGCAGAACAACCACTGTGCTCCTTTTCTCTCTCTGCTGTGGTCAGTGTATACTAGTATCTCTGCTTTCCTACCAGAATGAATTTGTGTTAGTGTGAGTGAGCCCCAGCATTATGTTCCAAATGGCTTCAGTGCTGTGGAGTGAGTGAGTGTGTGTTTGTGTGTTTCTATATACATTATGTCATACCTTGGCTCTGTTTGACATTCAGTAATCTGCAGTGAAATTTGTTGCACAACCAGCAAAAAATAAGGATAGACTGGGCAGGGCACAGAAACAGACCATGAGTACTGGTTAGCAGCATACTTTAATCTCAGCTATCTTCTCCTTTTCATGATGTAAGTGAAGGAGGACTAAATGAAGAGACAATACAGGAGACATGGACATCTCTCATATATCATGTGAGAAAAAACAGTTATATGTTTTGCGACTAGCACTCTACCTTTAAAGATACTGAAAAGCCCTTTTTTAAAAAAGTTGATAGTATTTGTTCATGTTGAGTTCATTTTTTAAGCTGTAGGCTTCAGCTGCTTAAGACTGGTATATGCTTGCTAGCTTGAAACATTCAGTCAAAATAAACAAATAGACACTATTTTGGCTACCAAAAATGTATTTCCATTATTATGAAGTTAATTGAGAATTTACTAAAACCTTTTTTTTAGGTATTGTCCTTCCTGCAAAAATGATTCTAATGAAGTTGTAAAGGCTGGAGAAAAGCTCAAACAGAGTAAAAAGAAAGCAAAGATGCCATCTGCCAGTACTGAAAGCCAGAGAGACTGGGGAAAGGTAGAGTGTGTTTTAGAAATAGCTGTTATTCTGATTGTTCATGTATGTGCTACATCTATAATTCTGCTTACATATGCACTACACAAAATTCAGTACTGGGTTGCACAGACAAGAAGACAGTGTTTAATCCTACCTGCTGTCTACTGGCAGTTAAAGCAGTGGAAGGATTATTAAGGTGACTAGAGGTAATAACAACAACAAAAAAAAAGAAAATCCCCAACTCCCCTCCCAAACCCACAACCACATATTACTTAATTTAACATTCCTTTTAACAATTGTTAACATATTTTGAAATATGTTTTTTGTTTAATAGACAGATTTCATGATCTCTGCACTGAATTTACAAATACTCTTCAATATTTCAATTCATTGGTCTGATGACTTTTGTCTGATGTATTTTTAGGGCATGGCCTGTGTTGGTCGCACTAAGGAATGCACTATTGTTCCTTCAAATCATTATGGGCCTATACCTGGTATTCCTGTTGGGACAACCTGGAAATTCAGAGTTCAGGTATGTTATTTCAGTATTAGCTGTAGTTGAAGGACGTAGGAATAATAATTATTGGTTTGGGCAGTAAAATAAATTTCAATTGACAATTGCCATTTTCACCAGGACTAAGTGACGCAAATACATTATGATTCCAGTATTGAAAGTGATGCGGATAGTAGTGAAGGTTGAACTATACTGATTTTACCACAAAACCTTTTACTACAACTTTTTACATACAACTTAGTAAAAAGTCTGTTGGAATTCTGATAATCGTATTTCACATGTTAAAATTTTAAGTTGGATATTTAGTGAATAGAGTTAAGTAATTTCTGAACAGTTTTCTTCACATGAACTGATTATCCCATGAATGGGGAGTAGACTGCAGATTTTGAAAACATTCTGTGTTATCACTGTGAATCGACTGTAGGTGTTTTTAGTTATATGCAATGGATGTCCAAATCTGCTTTTAGGCTGATGAACAGCTTAAGCCTTTGTAAGCCTGTAGTGCTACTGAAATTCACTGCATATTCAGCTTTTGGTGGTTTTTTTTAACTGTCTCATTTTCTGTTTCAAATATTCTTTAGGCTCTGTGGTAAACTAGATCGGCAAAAAACTGGCAGAAAAATAATCCCATCTGGGATTATTAGACTAGGGGCTAATTTTCCAAGTGCATTTCACATTTTGGTTGTGTAAGCACAGTGCCAATACTCAACGAGGCAGAAAAAAACAAAGCAGGGAGGATGAGACAGCTGCATTTTGTGCCAGTGCCGATTTTGTTTCTGGTTTTGTATTGTCTGGCAAGCTACAAACTTCCTCCCTTTTGCTCCAGCCTGATCCAGTTTGTGAGTTTGCAGGCCACAAGTTGGGCAACTCCCTGGAGCAGTTCTGGAGCAGTTCTGTGTCAGGAACGAGAGATGCATTGAAATTTTTCAGTCTTCAGCTTCTGTTTATTGTTATCTTATCAAAACTTCAGCACTCTGTCTGCACCAGACTCTGCGTGCAGGAAAAACAGCACAAAAATGTCTAACAATTTCTTGTCACAAGGCCTTTTAAGTCTAATCAAAAACTAAGCTACCCAGTTAAGAAGTGACACCTAAATTATTTTCCTTTCTAACCCACTAACTGACGCCTAAAGACCCACTATACAGATTTTCCTACCCAATTGCAAGATACCACCTAAACCCAACAAGAAAGAGGAAGAAGAAGAAGAAAGAAGGAGGGAACTCAAGACAACACCATATATCCTCCATCTTGAACCCATCTATAGCATACTAAAAATCCTAAAACCTAAATTTTTCACCCATGTGACATACTACACTACTCTTTACAATCTCTACAATCTATTTCACACTTTTGTGGTTTCTAGTTTACCTTGAGGCTTTGGAAGTTTTCTCCATGAATGAGGGTCAAAGTCAGTGCTCCCCTGGGGGTCAGGACACCCCAGAGCAGACAGAGAAATATTCCCTGTGCCCTGGGTTTCCACACAATTGAAATGATTTTTGGGTTATCTTTCATTTTTTCATTGTTGTTTCTAGTCATGAAAATTCATTCTTTGTTTTCTAAATCAGTTAGTTCTTTGTCGTCTCTTGCATGTATAAATGATTACAACTGAATGTTTTCTGTCATATTTAGAAGAATAAAACCAGAGGGTTTTAAACTGCTTGAGAAGGGGCAAGCCAAAAATCAAGCACCTCTTTCTGATTTGTTTTATGAACTTTTCATCACTTGCTTTCTTTTTGTTGGGTGCCAGATTATGTAAAGTCTAATAAGTAAGAGAGCTTTCTAAAATCACTTGGGCAAACTCAGTGTATCAAAATCAATTTTTATTTTCACTGCTTCAATAGTAATTGGAATTACTTGATTACCTCTTTGTTAGGAATTCTGTTGGTAAGACAAAAGCTAATACTTCTCAAGTATTTCTAGTACTGGTAGGAAAAAACCAACAGAATCAGAGTGCTGCTTTCATCAGAAAATCCATCTAAAAATATTTCTTATCTATATAGTATGTATACTATATATATGTGTATATATGTGTGCATATATATATATCTGGACTAAATATCAAAAGACAATTACCATTTATGCATAATTAATTTATTTTGGATACAAATTAAACACCTTTTAATATTTTTTTAATTGAAATTCTTTCTATGTAGAAAGTTAAATTACGCTTTTATTTTTTATATTAACTAAGTATTTTATGACAGAATGAGATTGTCTCAGCAAATCTATAAGAATTTAGAGACTGTATGAGAATTTAAAGAGTTCTTTATTTCTGATTTGCATAGTTTTTTAATGACACAAGCTCTCTTTTCCCTAGAAGGAAATTAACTAAACATTACTTCTGGAGACAGCATCTGAAGAGCATCTTTGGCATGAATTATTTATCAGTGTTCATCTTTGGGGTGAATCACCTACCAGAAACCTAAATTTAATTGATGGAACCTGAAAATGAAAAGAAGGGAGGGAGGAATGAATTAAAGAATGTTTGATGCAACAGGAAAGAGGAACTCAATAGTGAGGCCTTTTTATTCAGCATACTCATAAATGGTCTGGAAAAATTGGCAAATAGCTGATAAAGTTAAGTGAGAGTGCTAAGTTGTTGTGGATAGCAAATATGGGGCTGGGAATAGTTATAAGTGTGTAATTTGTAACTGGCTACTGATACTTCTTATTTAGCAAAGATATTTTAATAGCTAATTTTGAAAAATATGTCATTTTAATAGTGATCAGAAAAATAAATCAAATACTAAATTATCATGAATGGAAGGGTCAGGAAAATAAAATACATTATTATTAACAGCAACCAGGAAGTATTGTGCAAGGAAGTACTGTTGTGTCCTTGCATGGTTTTCATGTGCACAGCTCTAATTTGATATTTAAAGAGCACTTTTGACTAGCTGGATCTTTGATGTATTGTGTTATGAAATCTCAAGACTATAGCAGAAGAATATAGACTCCCATGAAAGTTGCTTAGAACTGTAGGTTGGTAAAAGGACATCAGGAGTGCAAGAAGCAGAATGAGAAAAACAGGCAAAATCAAGGTCTGGAAGAAAATATGAAGGTAGAAAGAAGTAATGTAATTGGTTTTATGCTGGAAGCCTTCATGCTAACAATACTATTTTTATCATATCATACTGAGAAAATGCATAATTTTATATATAGTCGTATTTTATTTGTAAAGGTTGTTTGTAGGGCTTTTCTACTAATCGGTAGTTTGAAACCATTATTAAATAAATTTTTGTGGGAGAGATGCTCCAGCAGACTCTAATGATGTTGCCAGATTATGCCAGAGAGTTATCCTGGTTGGAGAACTAGTCTATGATCTATGTGGTGTTGCAATGGCTTCTTCTGTTTCCTTGGGCAGTCTGATAATATTCCTCTCCACTGATTACATTTACAGTGTGTTACCTTAAAAGTCCCTGACAAAATGATCTTTACACTGGTATCTTCCTAGGTTAAAAATTGTAAGATGCCACCAAACTGGTAGATCTCCTTCTCCTTTGAATTGTTCTAAATGACTGTGCAAGTGGAGTATAGCAGTGAGTACAGTCTTATGTACTGCTTATGGAAAAAATCTCGGAGATATTCCCCAAAGAGGAAAGAGTCCATTACATCTTCCAGTGTCACCACTGTCCTATATTGTCTGCTGGTTTTCTGGGTGTTCTTACTTTTAGCTTTCCTTCCTGAAGAAACAGTGGAATTCACACCTTTAATAGCAGTCTTGCATTAACTGTTGACACAGAAAACTCTGTACAATATTTTAAGCAGAAAATTGATTGTTAAAAGTGGTTGTAGGTGACTCGGTCTTAAAAAAAAAAAAAACTGCTATAAACTGGCTTTTTTCTGTTTCCAGGTGAGCGAAGCAGGTGTTCACAGGCCCCATGTTGGTGGAATCCATGGGCGCAGTAATGACGGAGCTTATTCACTTGTACTAGCTGGGGGATTTGAAGATGAAGTGGTATGTCATTCATGCGAGCAATGGTCTTGTTGTTCTAATGCATCAAATGTATCAATGTCTGTAAATATAGAGTTGTATTTGGTGTTTAATCTAAAACTAATGTTTAGGCAGATATGAATGTGGAAAAAATTAAGTAGTTCATAGTATTTCAGAGAGAAAAATCTTACCAGATCTTAAAGAATGCTTATGCTCGGATCTACATTAAAACAAAATGTGAGTTACCACTGGATTAGACATTGTTTAGGGTAGTTACATTTCAGTATATTTTTGGAGTCTAAATTGAGTGTAATATAAAATCTTATAGTGCAATTGTGTGCAAATAATATGTTTTATGTTCTGCTTTTGTCACAATTTAACTACATTCCAAACAGTATTTCTAATTATGTGATAGATTTATTTTAATGAAACAATAACAAAAGATATGTCTTACTTGATACTAGGAAGTTCTGAAGTTTCTTGGCTCCTGCTAAAGAGCACTTTCAGAACTTCTGAAAGATTCAGAATCTTCCTCAGATTCTTTCTCAGACTCTTGTACTATGATCCCTAAAGGTGCTGGGAAAAAATTCTACTTTGTTGTTAACATCTAAGTAAAGCAATTAAAGCAGTTATGCTGCTAAACAGAATAGTAACTGCTTTCAGTTTTCATCTTGTGGTGCTGTCCAACAACATTTATTTTTTAAGAGATTATAGTTTTCTTCTATTAAATAATGTTTGCACAAGGTACATCCCTTCCTGCAGTTCCAGTCCATCAGGTGGAATACTGAATCATGGATCAGGTGAAGGATAATGCAGTAAGCAACCTGGTTTTTTAAAACGCACATAGCTGTCAACCACAAGGAAAAGGGCACTGAAGAAAAAAAAAAGCTTATGAATGAAATAGCATCAGAATGTACTATATTCTTTGCCAACAGCATCTACCAGCTGCTGCTGCTGCAGAATATTGTCTCTGAAGGAATGTGTGTCTCTATTTGAACAAGTGGCATGAGGAGGTACTTGGTGTTTGGATATGGTGTCCTTAGTGTCTATCCCAGCCCAGGCTCTCAGACCCTAAGAACACTGTTTCACAGTAGTTGCATCTGCTATGCTGGGATGCTGCAGACTCCTGTTTTTATTCTTTTTGGTGATACTGATGTCCTCTTATTTCTGAGCTGGTAATTATTTAATTCAAAATATTTGGTAAATTTAATTGGATCCTTTGCATGCCTTTGCAATTCACCTAAGTGATGTTGTGACTGTGTGGTTTTGTAGACACCTAAGCACTGTCATAGCCTGAAAAATACTTCTGAAAATGCATAGTAGAAGAGAAATGTTGCGGAAAATACCCTAAAAACTTATATGAATGTTAGGTTTTTTCTGTTTTATAAACTAATAATACAAGGGGTTTTTTGTCCCAGTTATATTATTGAGGTTAGTTTTTCTTCTTTCATGTGCCAGGTTTGTCTTCCAATTACTTCAGTTTTCCCTGTTTTTTTTGAAAAAGGTTGAGATTAAACTCCTGTAAGAACATGCACAGAAAAATTGAGTCCTGTACTTATACATATCCTAAGTATAATATCTAGTTAATTTGAGATATGAAATTTGAGATTTATTTATTTGAAATAAAATATACAAATAAAAACCTCTGCTCACATCTATTCATTTTATTATATGAGTACTAAAACAGAGAGGTGACTCTTAATTGAATTTCAGTGGTGCAACAAAGATGCTTGTATGTAAGCATATCATTTTATAAAATTGAGAAATAAATTCATTTTGGAGGAGTATTATACTTTTCATAAATTTTATGTACTATTTAGGCACACTGACATTGTGTGCCATCTTAATGCGCTTCCTATTGCTTTAAATCAACAAAGCCTCACTGGGATAAAGTTATTACAAATATACATTGCAGGAGACTGAGTTAATCGTCTAGCTTTCAGATCATGACATTTTTATGCCATGCCTGTAGAAACTTATAATCCTAGCAACCCAGAATTTACTCCAGTTTTACTGAAGTTTGAATGTTCTGGATGTATTGGAGTGCTCATTAATAACAAGTTTTATCAGTTCTGTCAGATCTACCCTCAAGATTGAGAACAGGTACAGTCATAGCTTATAAAATGAGCATTGAGTGAAATTGTTTTGTACATGACACTTTATCCTCATTTCTATTTATGTGCACAAAAATATTTGCACATTAATCTCTCTCCTGAAAATGGGTAACTTTGAATTCTAGTGGCAAGTTGCATGGCCTACCTATAGTTAGCTTTTATTTTGAATATGTTAGTGTTGCTGATCTCTTTGATAGTATTGCTTTGATAGTAACCATAATAGGAGCATTACCTGAAGAAATTGAGAAATATTTCAGTAATTTATACTCTAAGAATTATTTCAGAACAGATTAATATTTACACACTAGATACTGGACATTAGCACTGATTGTGCAATCACAGTGTTCATGGTCAACGTATTCTGATTTGTCTGTTCATCAGATCAAGCAGCTGAAAAAGTTTAATTTTTATGTTGAAAACTTGCCCTCTTAATTTGTGTCATTGTTTTTATGTATCAATTTGAAACTGCTGTTTATTGTCAAAAGTCTCAAGATTCGTGTTTCTGCTGGGTTGAGGTAGTGTCATAAAGATGGTAAATTAATTGTGTAGTATGCTCTAGTTTAATCTAAACAAAAATTGTTTCTTCTCTAAGTGTTGTTTTGCATAGGATCATATGGGAAATCTCTGAACTGAGATTAAGAATCTCTTGGAGAATAATACCTGGTGTGAGCATTCGCATCTTGTAAAAGATTCTGAGACTACAAAAGATAATGACTGTAATGACTCAAAAGGGACCCCAGGCAATAAACTCATTGTGTAGGTTTGTTGATATTTTATACCATTCACTGCCTGGAATGTAGCATTCACAAACCACTTAATAAAATGAATATCTAATATGAAATGCATATCTTTTAGATTTTAAATGTGTTGCTTTAAGTAGAATTATAGTAGGCTAATTAAATTAGTCATACAGATTGCAGGATTTTTTTCCCTCAAAAAACAAATTAATTTTGGATCTCCAGCTGATAGCCAAGTCAGAATGGATTTTTAGTGGAACAAAAGATAATGAATTCACACTGGGTAGCCTGAGTTATTTATATATTAATGTTCAGTTTAAAAGCCTAGTAATCCACCATTTTTGGACACTGCATGGAAAGGACTAAGAAAAACCTCAGAAAGTAATTCACAAACGGTAGTTAACTAGGATTTTAATATTTTAAAATGTTGCCCTACTTCAGTCACCAGTTAGCCACCTTCTGCTGTTTCCTGCTTTGAAGCTTTCTTACTGTTCAGACATGTGGATTAGTGAACACTAAAATGGTGAAATGTTTTCTTTGTGGTGGAATGTGCTGTGAAACTGCCAGGTTCTTGCTGTCAGGGGTGTTTGTGGGGAAGACTCAGCAAGAACAATTATGATGTAATCAGGCTCTGCACTTAATGCACGGAATTCTTATTGATTTACAAATGAAATTTGTACTTTAGCCCTTCCTTTTCAATTGGCACCTTTTACTGCAGCGTTAAACCATGAAATTATAAAAAATAAATCACACAATGGGCAGATATGCCAATTCTGTCAGCACTTTATGGATATAGAGTTTAATGGAGATGAATGATGACATGATTCAGTTTCAGATATCCTTACTACTGGGGAAAGAAAATTCTTTCAATTGTAATTGCTTGATAGTTAATAATTGACTTGGATTAAAAAACTTCATTTAAAAAGGCTTAGTGCTCTTTTATTTTACTTTATCATATAATCAAACTTACCTTTTATTCATTACATTTTACTGAGGTCAAACTAATGAGGGATTGATTATTTGATGATATTTGGGGATTTCTTGTATCAAGAAAGCCAATAAACATTTTTTGTTGTTCAAACTGAAGGTTGGAACTCATCTAGAAAATCTGATTGTGTTTGTAATAGCCTATTACTGATAAATACAACTTTTGCATTATCTGTTGGAACCAAACATTGAAGTCTGAGCATAAAACAGAGATGTTAATGGAGAGAGAAAATAATTGAGAGCTCTCTTGAGATAGTTGATATTCTAGTAACTTGAAGTAGCTAATGTCCCTGTCAGCTGGTGCATAAAAGTAATCCATAGAAATAATGTGGTTAAATGATTCAATGGAATTCAAAATCTTACTTTCTTCATTCTGCATTATTTCTCTGTTAGACTTACAACTGATTATATAACAACATTGAAGAGTGGAGTATGATTTAATACAACAAACTGACTGCTTGTACTGGCTGTCTGAGGCTGACTGGCCTGTAGTACTAGAGCTCCAGGCTTGTCTTCCACTCATGTGCCTCAGTATGAGATGTTGGGTCAGTGCTACTGTGGCTGAAGTTCATTTGCTTTATAATGTGATCAAACTTTACAAACAGGGCAGTTAAGAAATAACTTTATGGACACAACATAAGAAAAAGGGACATACAGAAAGTATTAAGAGAAGACAGAGTAACAAAGTACTTACTAGCTGTTGAAAGAGTTTTGGTGCAAGGAAGTGGAATTAAACTGTGGAAAGCAGAAGTATTTTAAGGTAAGAAAATGGGGAGAATGTAGGAAGAAGGGAAGGGAAAAGATAAGACTGTTTTCATGGGTTTTCAGCTGTTTTGTTTGTTCAAGAAGAACATACAGACATCAATAACTCCTTTTGCTATATGTTTTCTTTAACTGTTGAACCATTGTTTTCAGTTCTGCATTCTGATCATCTTCAGAAAAAATAGCTTTACCAATCTCTTAGTGGCTCTCATTTAAAAGTTATTGTAGGTGATTGGGAGATCCTGTATTATCGATACATAAAATTCAAAGCTGTTGAGAAATTGTTTTGACTCTCTAATAGTCCCAAATAATAAGCTGTCAATATTCCTGTTATACTTCACTTTAAAAGTAAAACACCGTAAGTTCAATGAAAGTAGGTACTGTAGGTGTCCCAGTATGTCGCTGGAGTACCAGTGTCCCTGTTTTGCTCCTGCTTGTCATAGGCACATTCATATCCACATTTATTTGACGCTTTAGACACTGGGTCTGTGCATCTCTTATTTTTGCTATTTTTTGATTTTCCTTCTCTACAGGCATTTATGAGTTCTTCTGAGCTTTCTTCCTCTCCTGTTTGATAGTTGCTATTATATCAGAGGTTCAAATGTCCTCCAATTTCTTTTAATCCAGCCCAGATCAATAGTCTCTGACGTTTTCCTTCAATTCTAGAAACTGTCTTTGTTCCCTGAAATCCTTTTCTTGTTTTTTCCCTAATATATCTGATACGGAAAAAAAGGAGTATAGTTTGTCTAGAAAATAAAGCAGAGAAAATAAAGCAGCGGTGAGTCTTCCTTACATTGGAGGATGTTGAAAGATCCTTGTAACTTGACCTGTAACATTTATGCTACGTATTTGTTCCTTTTAACCTCCATTTTCCTTCCTCGGGATTTCCAGTTGTTTGTTTATGCACAGAGCACTTTGATAATTAAGGACAAGCAAATGTAACCCATGAAGTGTGGGATATGGTGCGCATGAATGCACAGACCTTCTATCCATAGTATCTCTTCAAGCACAATGTTTTCAGTTTCACTACCTGGTGGTTAGATTACCACCAGAGAACCACTTGTTCTTGTTTGAAGATGATGGAAGTTTGTTGGGTTTAGGCCATTTACATTTAACCCATTTTCCCTAGAAGTGTGCAAGTAAGAATACTGTTACATTTCTGCATTGTCTCTTGAAGTTTTTTTGGCTTAACTATATAGCAATTTGTCCTTGATTTATGTTCTTCTGTTATGCCAAAAAATAAGTCTATTCCATACTTTCTTCTCATGAAGATTTATCAGCAACCTGGTAGTATATGAACAAAAGTTTGTCGAGAACCTGTCCTGTCTTATAAATAATTTCCCCCATCTTGCTTTCATAGGAAGTGTTTCTGTCTTTCATACATTTTTTCACATTCTTATATATATGTTTTATCAGTGTTTATCTCAAATTTATGTTTTAAGAAGAAGGAAAAGAAATCACCTTCTGGTTACAGTTTAGTTCTGCTGGTATATCAAAAACTGCCTTAACAGTCCTCCCCACCCTGCCACATCATGAAGATGTTCATGTGTCTTTTGTTGTTACAAAACCTAGGCCATGCTGGATTCGTGACATTCCAAGATATGTTTTCCCATTTTTCTGAACTTGTCACAGGCTTCTTATTCATTGTCAAAATGCAATTTGCTTGAATGATTGTGATATATTAAGCAAATCCATCCTTGTTTTTATTATTATCAGGATCATCCTTGTGTGATCTGTTGATTGTGTTTGCCTTGACAATCACAGAAAAATCAAACATACTCTGTGATTAATTCCAATCTTATGATATCTTATTTTATACAATTTATTTTACATCCTTTCTTAGTAAATGGTTCTTGTCTGGTTGGGCTTTTAAAGTTGTTTCATATACTGGCCTTAATACAACTACATTCTGTTTCTGCTGGTTTTTAGAGATTTATTTAGTAGACTAAGCAGCCTGTTTTAAGAAAGCATATACCAGAATTTATACATGTCTTTGCTAGTTTTTGAGTATACTTTTTAACTTCATAGCACTTGTATTTTATTATGCATAGATAACTACAGCTGAATTTCTGCTAGGTTTTCCCGACACAAAATAAAATGAATCTAATTTCTATAATATATCTATGGCCTTGTTCAACCAGTGTTTCTCTTTCTAACCTTCTCTTTTTCTGCTGTTATCAGTCATGAAATATATGTAACAGTCTTGCACTGGATCCTAAATAATGTCAGACTTTTAATAGTGGTAAGAAATTGACTGTATTTTATTACTGCATAGATGTTCAGAATTTTGCTATAAAAATTCATTTAAACATTATTTTTGTATTAAATTGCAACATGCTTAATACCAAATATACATCTCCAAAGAAATAACTTATTAACTCTATATGTAGCCCGTATATTTGTGTATTTCTGGAAATACATTAATTTCCCAGGAGTAATGTGAAATTCTGTGACAAACTTTGTACAGAAAATAGAATTACAGGCTTTTCTTGAGAGTATTTAGAATTTGACAGTTTTCACAGCTCATGGTAAAAGATTTTATTAACCTTCTTTCAATTTCATGAAAATTCTACATTGGAACTATAGTATAGAATTATTTTAGCTTACAAAATATGAATCTAAGTTATTTTAAACTCTTACTGAGTCAGAAGAGCTGGGATAGCTATTTCAATAAAGCACCTGCTTTGTACATAAGGCAGCACTCTATGTACTTACGAGTACTGAGCTCCTTGTACAAGCTGAAGTTACTGACATGATCCATCCAAGGTAATTATTCTGTATTTTACAAACATTATACTCTTGTAAACATAATGAAAGCTCAAAAGCAAGCTGCTTGCTAGAATATGTTCCTCAGATTTTTTTTTCTCAAAATAGCTTTATAAAAATGCCAAAGTAGCATTTTTTAATGCAGGCATTTTTTAAGTCAGAATTTTTTGGTGAAGAGGTTACATCTAGACCAGTAGTTCTGTGCTGGTGCAGCTGCTGTAGGATGGCGATAATGAAATTGAAAACATGTCTTTTGTGCCCTGGATTACAGTTTTTCTCTGAGTAAATAGAACAAATGAAGTTGCCTTTTTTTTTTTTTTTTTTTCCTTTTAATTGAGTTACTTCTCTTTAGCGCGTTAAACCAAAGGATAATCTTCTTGCACAGGATCGAGGAGATGAGTTCACGTACACTGGGAGTGGAGGTAGAGATCTTTCTGGCAATAAAAGAATTGGAGAACATTCATTTGATCAGACATTAACACACATGAATAGGTAAGCTTTGAAAATAAAATTTAAAGGTATTCCAATACAAAGAGTTGGGTTGTAGCGCATTAATTTAAAACTAACATTTTGCTGTATTTTTTCTCTTCTGTACATGCTGTGTTCATAAACAGCAATGCCTGTTGCTTCTAAGAGGTGTTTTATCAAGCATTATGATTTGTTGCTTTAAAGGAACACTCACCTCAGTGGAATACATTGTTGTGTTGTTGCTGCAGCTTGCGGTCATGCCTCTGGTTGAAATTGTTCTGCAGTCACACTGAGAGGACTCTGTTTTAATTAAACAAGAAATTTGTCAAAACTCTTCAGCAGAAGTTTTCTAATTCTGGATGTTTCTTTTTTTAAGTTTCTTCTCTCATGGGTAAATCAGTTATAGATTTTAAGGAGGAAGAAAGCAAGTTCCTTTTCCCATGATAAAAGAAATATTTTCTATTTTGTTAGTCCTTTCTTTCATCATATTTTTCTATGAAAAGCAAGGAATTAGGGTGTAGCTTTATCAAAACAGGTACTACTTGAAAGAGAACATATATCCAGAGGAAGAATTAGACATCTGCCTGAAGTGTTTTTCCATCCTCCAAAAGCTGGCCTGAACAAAGAGTATTCCATCCTTTTCTGTTTCTAAGAGCATAATCTGTTACAGAAATGACCTCTGAACACTGGTGAGATGCTGAGAGTCATTGAGAACTTTCATTTGCCAGGTCTGCATTTAGATGTGTTCTGCTACTCTCAGGCTGGAGAGGGATTTTTTTCAAGCTGTCTAGAGGAAAAAGAGGAAAAGCCTAACTTGGCTGCTGTGAAAGGGAGGGGGATGGGGCATGTGATGTAAAAATGAACAAGATCAAGGAGGGAAGAAAAATGGAAGTAGGTTTAAGCAATAGCTTTACAAGCATATTTACTGAATAGAATGAAGTTGTTTTTGGATACAGAATTAAAGCTGGACCCCTTAATGTCAGCATTTCTCTCTTTGGAAATGAGAAATCCACAGGCAAAACTACTTAGCTGTGAAGGCAGTAGTGCACATGGAGTAACAATGTGCTGCTCTCATTTACTGAGCTTGATACAACTTTTCAAGCACTTTGATACAGAAGATTATGATGATTCTGTGTAGTTGAATCTGTATTGGTTTTGCTTGTCCAGATAGTTTTACAAGTTTTCTTTTTATATTGGAAAAATTTTTAATGTTGGCATAGTGTGCCTCTTACTGTTCTCTACAGTGTGGGTTCTAAACTTGTACCATGTCTGTTTATATCCCATATTATTTCTTCTGTTTTGAGATCCATCATTTGTGTTGTGGCAGATTCAGGAGGGCTTTCATTCCCTTCAAGTCAGGCTGTGGTAGTAGAAATACTGTTTCTTATAGCAGCTTGGTCATACTCCCGTGCTCTACGTTTCTAGAAGAGGGTCTCTATGGGTAAATTAAAGCTTTTAGTAAAAGCTAATTAAAGCTTTAATTAGCTACAATGATTCTTAGTTCTTCTCTGAATTATTTTATGTATCATGTGAGAGAGGTATGGTATTTAGAGTTTTTTGAATGGTTATTATGTACTTTTTTCACTATAATCTCTATTCATTACTTTTATGTACACAGTTTAAAAGCCTTAAAGTCTCTTGATGGGAGATAGCAGCACAGAAAGTTTACCTTTTATTATAATTTTAATTCCGTCAATTCTATTTAAGAAGGGATTAATTTTAAAAATGAAGACTATTAAGTCTAAAAGGATTGGTTTGTTTTCTAGCAATTTCACATGAGTTTTTATCTGGAACCTAGACAACATATTTAGTGTTCCCATCTTTTTTTCTTACCATGCATTTTAGTGTGGATCTCATTTTTCCATCAATTATGCTAAAAAACATACTAAAAGATCTATGATGCTTGATAAAACAAAATTAGACAAGGGAAACACATATCACTTAATTATGTTAACTCTCAAAACTCTGCTGGGTGAAGCGATCTAGCTTATGAAGAATTTAAATGTCTTTCTAGGGCATTGGCCCTTAACTGTGATGCCCCACTGGATGATAAAAATGGAGCAGAGTCAAAGAATTGGAGAGCTGGTAAACCAGTTAGAGTAGTGCGCAGTTCAAAAGGTCGGCGGATCAGCAAATATGCCCCAGAGGAAGGCAACAGATATGACGGCATTTACAAGGTATTCTGATCTCTACAACATAAAATTTCTCTTAATCGGTTTTTAAAAGCCTCATATGTGTTAGTCTGCAAATTCTTCATTATTACTTGAAATAAATAGTTCCTTTTTTCTTTACTAGAGCTTTTTAGCTGTAGTTTGTTCTGCAAACTGAACCAAAATGAAATTATTCAGAGCAGTGATAATAGAATATAATCTGTAATAGCATATATAAGATTGAATATGTAAGTTGCTTTGCGTGTGCTTATTGAGTTCAATTCATCCCTGAAATCAGATTATTTCATTATTTCTTCAATCCTTCCAGCTGTATCCTAGCCTTTTATTTGTTTAAAGACTTCTTAGTTTCTGAAACAAAGGAGTGTGCCTTTTAAGACCACTGTATTTATAAAAAATACAAAAATTTCACAGCTAAGGGAAGATTATTATTATATTCTGTATATAATAATAATGTATAAATCAGTCTTGTCATTTCTTCTTGAACAATTAAAGTATGACGATGTGCATGTGTGTGATTTGTGATAAAATAATGGCAGTAGTTTTGTATTGTTCTTTAGGTGGTGAAATACTGGCCAGAAATTGGAAAATGTGGATTTTTAGTTTGGCGTTATCTTCTGAGGAGAGATGATGTTGAGCCTGCACCTTGGACTTCAGAAGGAATGGAGCGGTCAAAAAAGCTTGGTCTAAGCGTACAGGTTGGCATCAGGACTCAGACAGTTTTATTCTTAGTTCTAGTAAACAAAATCCTGAGAAAGAAATCAGTTAAATTAAAGCTCCCTTTTTTCCTTGTACTTCACTGTGGCAGCTTTTGATACTAAAAACCAGTACATATTATAAGCAAATTGAAAGGATCCTGTAATAGTGACACAGCAGATGGAACTGCAAATAAAGCTTTCTGCCCTAGCAGTAAATTGGTTTGTCTATATGGATTGGAAAATCAGAATTTGTGTCCAGTTTTGTTATTCTTAGGCTGAAACAAATTTTTCTACAGGTGACTATAGTCTGTCTGAGAAACTGAAAAAACAGTGCATTTTAATGTATTTTTCTCCTCATGTGATTGAGTAGTTTGTTTAAATAGTGTATTTTAGGCACAGATATAGGCTGGTCCATGGAAATTTTGGCATTGCAGAATCCATGAAAGATGGAAAGAGGGAGAGAAATTTCATATCTATTCTTGGCAATGCAGTGGTACAATGCATTTTACAGCATACCATCATCTCCCCAATTTATATAGTTTGTAAACACACAAATATAACAGCCAGTTTAATACAGCTGAGTATAGGTTAGGTTCTTTGACTTGACTGTGCTTTCTTAATGATAGGTACTAATTTAAATGCTTTCTCTATCATATAGGATTTTTAAATTATTTTATAATTATTTTACTATGTAGGCATAGGATCTAAAGTATTTTAGAAGTTATTCCTTTTGGTATTTGGTTATTCCTGTATGCCAGTGATTCTTGTTTTAAATCTGTGCTTTTTAATTTTAGTATCCAGAAGGTTATTTGGAAGCCATGGCTAGTAAGGAGAAGAAAGATAAGGTTAAAAAGCAAACTGTGAAACAGGAGCCAACCAGCCAAAGTAATGGAAACCAGAAAAGGACAATTGATGATGGTATTTCTTTTTTACTTTTTAGCATTCGTCAGCAAAGTCTGTCATGTTACAATTGCTATGAACTAAGCCATGAAATCTTTGTGGAAGTGTGAAGCTGTTTGTGGTGGTTTTATATTGGAGGCACTAACGGAACCGACTTTCTAAGAGAAGCTGCTAGCAGTTTCCTCCGTGTCTGACAAAAAAGACCAATCAGAAATTAGCTTTGAAAATTAACCATCTGTTGAACCACGAAGAAAACTGTACACGCCTCTATGACGACACAGGCTGTAACAAGACGAAAAAGCCCAGGAGGGTCTCTTTCCCTTCCGGCCGCCAAACAAGTAAACACAGCTGTCCCGGCCCCTGTCTGGGCCGGGCCGGGCGGCCCCTACCGCAGGGCAGGGCCGGGCCGCTTCTGGGGGAGCCCCGGCCCCATCAGCCGCCAAGCACGGGGAGGGGAGGCCGCGGGGCCGAGGCCGGGCCGGCCGCGGCTGCGGCTGCTGACTAAAGCCCGCCCCCGCCGCCAGCCCGGGCCGAGCCGGGGTCCGCCGGGCCCCGGGAGCGGCTCCGGGCCGGGCCGGCTCGGCCCAGATTCTACCGCCGTTAAAGTTCGTCCACAACCACCAGGCGGGCAAGTGGAAGCCATCGGCCCCCCGGCGTGCTGCTTGCTGAGCTCTAGCCTGGCTGCTGAAATCCTAGCTGCTCCCCGCCCAAGTACGGCCGCCGAAGAAATCCTCTAGCACAAACCCCTCCACCACCGCCCAGCAGAAATCACATAAACATCTGCAGGCCCTGGGCAAGATACTAACCGGTTTTAGTACACAAATAAAACCTGCAAAAATAAATTTTCTTTCTCGACTGAAAAAAAAGGAAGATACAGAGAAAACAACATGAAACATGAAAGTCAGTAAAAAGAAGTCCCAGATGGGAGGGATTTAAAGAGATGCCTCAATCCTAGGCTAAAATGCTCTTATAAGGCTATGAAAAAGATATAATTGATACATCAGACCCTTTTTTCCTTATAATCCATTAAAACATATGAGAAGATGAATCGTTCAAATTGTAGATATCTAAGAAAAGCCTCCATGCTAAAGTAAGCAGATGTTGAAATAGCTGTAGTCCTATGAGAAGTATGAACAAAAAGAGTGATAACGACCCTCTTTTCCCAGGGAGAGAAGAAGACCTCTGTTCCCAGAAATTAAGATAATTTTAAAGATAGATAAAGAAAACCTTTGCTCTTAAACAGCTCATCTTTAAAATTATTCCCCATAAATTAACATGGCCCATAAACGCAGTTTTGGGAAAAGCTGTAAAAATGGGAGGGACTTCACAATTACAGATTTTCCAGGCAACTGCTATTCATAAAAGCTAAAAGCCACAATACAACAGTTTTCTTATAAAGAAGTCTCCATAAATTAACAAGAAGACCTTCTCTCCCTAAGTAAACAAAAAAGACTATTATAGAAGTAATAAACTGACTGAATTATTTCTGTACATTGTGAGTAAGAAAAAAAAGTTGTAGGGAGAGGAGAAGTGTTCTAAAGGTTTTATTCTAATTCTTATTATTCTTTCTTTTAGTTACTGTTAACAAACTTTTCTTTATACCCTTTTCAAGTTTTGAGCCTACTTTGCCTTCCTCCTAATCCTGTCTCACAGCAAGAAATAAATAAGTATATCCTAGTGGGTGCACTGGTGTTTGGCCTACACTAAACACACCACACTGTTCGGAATACTAATGTAAATTCATAAGCACGTGCTCTTTAATTAAGTGGTACTGTAATGGGGTCTTAATCCTTTTTACTGCTCCTACTGTGTTTTTTGCACCCAAGCTCTGCAAAAGAATGAAAATTCTTCTGTGCAACTGTGTGCTGCAATCCAAAACAATGATGGACAGTATGAGTTGGAGTAGGAGTTTGCTTGCTGCATTTCACGCATGTAATCCATATTAATCCATGTTTCCTTCTAGAAATAGTTTTGTCTTTCTCTTCTATTAGTTCAGACTAACACTGCTGTTACTGGGTCTGATGGTCACCATCTTAAGCAGGTACAGAGGAGCCTACAAATACACACAAAGCCATGAAGATGGGAGATGGAGGGAAAGGAGAAGCTTTCCAGCTGACCCAAGAGCAGCAGTGGCTGATCAGAGAAGACTGTATGAACCAGAAGCTGTGGGATGAAGTACTTGCTTCTCTTAAGGAAGGACCAGTATGTTTGTTGCATGCATAATTTTTATTCTTTTCATTTTCTTTATATTATTAGAAGAAATCTTGAGGCCCTCTTAAAACCTCCTTTGTTTGTTGAACTTTTGCTAAATATAGACTGTCTAACATTAGTTTTATTTGTAAGACTTGTATTTCAAGAAAATATCTAGCTTGCGCAATTTGCTCTTGAGAGATGGGTTAATGCCTCCACAACAGAGACCTTTTTATGCTCAAAAACCATCCTGAAGTTAAAAGTGCATTTTCATTTATTTTCATTTTTGAAGAGAGCATGTTTTGTCTGATACAACAAATGTATTTTTATGCTGTGCTAATGTCAGAAATCAGACATGAAGAAAGGTTTGGTTTTAGTCACTAGGTTTTGTTTAGACAGACAACAATTTTATGACAGATTCCCCAGAAACAAATGCCCCATTCCTCAAAGTGTTCAAGGCCAGGCTGGATGGGGCCATGAGCAACCTGGTCAAGTGGAAGATTCCCTGGCATGGGGGTTGAAATAGGTGTTGTTTAAGGTCCCTTCCAACACAAACCATTCTCTGATTAAATGATTCTGCAATTTCTAGAAGAGCAGGGAAATAAAGCCATTAAAGACCTGCTTTCTGATTACTTCTAGAAAGCTGTGCTCAGAGATATGACAGACTTAAGAACTTCTGGAAGTACATCATCTTTATGTAGTAAGTGGCATTTATGAGAACTGTAATAGAATTTGTCTCTTTTATTCCTGTGCCCTACATTAGAATTTTCTGAAGAAACTGGAACAATCCTTTATGTGTGTCTGCTGCCAGGAGTTGGTTTACCAGCCAGTGACAACAGAGTGCCTCCACAACGTCTGTAAAGTAAGAATAAACTGCCTTGCTCTGGGCTGTTCTCTTTGCTCTGAAACACCAGTCACCAAAGCCATATGCATTTTAAAAAGACAATAATAATTGCTTAACATTCTGAGCAAAAACAGGCAACAAGTTTCCATTCAGTGCTTGCTGTGTAAACACCTTAATTTTGTGTAATAAAGAGTGGAAGTATGTTCCATATAGTTTCTGATAGACATAATGAGTGAGGTTTACCATTACTGTCATGCCTTTGTGGTCAGTGGAGCTGCACTAGGAATTGGTTAGGTCCACATATCCTAGGTTAGATTTTGGCACAATATCAATGACTTAATTTTACATAGTTAAGAAATAAAACCAGATTTTATAATTTTATAACTTTTAATAAAAAAGTTATGAAAAGGTGGAGGATAAATACCCTAGAAAGTTATTTGGGCTCATTCAGAGAAAGTTATGTTATCCTGTTAATCTTGGCATTGTTCATGTTTGGTAGGAGACCGTGAATGTCAGTACATTGCTTATGTGTCTCAAAATCTTGATCAGTTGGATATAATCTAAGAAGCATGGAATGATATCTGGACTAGAGTTAGTTTTGTAGCACTGGTGTGTACAGAATCCTGCACTGAATTGTGCATATTTGAATGGTGCCTGCCATACCTAGTATTTCTGCCTGAGGCCCTAAAAGGACTCAAACAATTATTATCCTAGTACAGTATTTGGTAATGCAAGGTTGCTGTTTAAGAAGATACCACTCCAGTAAAAATCAGGGTGTTGTTATATGTGGCCTACACACATGGAACAATTATGTATCTTTGAAAAATGTAAGAAATGTTGTGGAGTTAAAATTTAGAATTGTAGAAATTGGAAAACCATGAAAAAAAAGGAAGAAGAGCGGAATGAAAACAAATCCAGAAAGCACAGTATTTGAAGATATCAGTGCATATTTGAGAATATAATATAACATCCAGTTAAAGTTGTAAGGAAGTTTGATAGTAAGCTGCTGTTGCTGTTTAGACAGAAGATCTGCCCTGTCCTAAAAAATTTTAGATGCTCATCAGTCTGCAGTAACATAGGAAGCATGACAGCACAGGTGCTAGTGTGTTACAGATTGCATTATCCTATCTATAAGGCTAAACTGGGTGTATTGTGATGAGTTAGATGGATGCTACATAAACAGTATATGTGGTATATTCATCTTCCTCTTGATATGAAGGTCTGGAAAAATATAGCAATCTGTGAAGCTATAAAGAAACTAAGGATTGGCTATGACTTACAGGAAGGCATTAGTGGCAGTGAAGGGGAAATCTCACTACTGATTTAATTCCTCCCAAGCACAGAGAAGAGTTCCTTGGCTAGGACATTTTAGTCATGGGCAGAATCAGGCACCAGAGGGCTTGGCAAAGACTTCTTTTTTTCTGGTAGTACAGCAGACTGTGCCTTTGATTTACAGTTATTCCTTACTTTTTGCTGGTTAAGCTGTCGGTCTGCAAGAAAGTTGTCGCAATTTACTTCTCTGTCTTCATATGTCCCAGAGTTGTTTACAGCGCTCCTTCAGAGCTGAAGTGTTCACATGCCCTGCCTGCCGCTATGACCTGGGGAAGGGCTACACCATGGCTCCCAACAAGATCCTGCAGACACTACTGGACCAGTTCTTTCCGGGTTACAGTAAAGGACGATGATGTGCTCAGACCGTTCCGTACTTCTCCCAGTGACTTTATAGACAGTAAAGGGGATTAAACATGGGAAATTCAGCAGTGGACCAGCCAGCTTGATGGGACTCAATATATTGTCACTTTTTGAAGCACCTAACCCTTTTCCCTTCATAGCCATTTCTTGGTGTTGTGAGAACTCTAATTCTCAGCTGTCTTTTAACATCAAGGGTAGATTTGGCCAGTTAATTAATAGTTTTTAAAGAAGGGAAAAACTAAAAAGAAAAAAGCTTCAGCTCTTACTGGCCTAGCTGATGCTAAATTTATGATTTGTTTTTTTGTAACTACCTCAGGACAGAGGAAAGTAAATTGTGTCAAACAATGAAACAATGTTGGGGATGAAAAATATTGATGTTTTAGCTACACACTGCCTCCTGAATATTAGTTGTGCCTGGTCCATGTGGTTTGATTTACAAAAAAAAGAACCCAATAACAAAACTCAAACCAAATGAAAAATCCACAAAAAACCAGGAAAAAAAAATTGATTCAGCACTTAAGCCATTTGGATTAAACAGCAAATTCTGTGTGTGCATAATCCCTTTTTTGTCTTTTTCTTCTATTATGCTGTATTTTTTTGCAAGAACAGGCTGATTTTTAGTCTATTTTTGTGAGCTTCATTGTGCTTTTCTTGTATCTTATGCAAGTTGACTACTAATGACTAATGAGAACAATATGAATGCATTGTTGCTGCATTAGTGTAAAGTGATCTGTGTTTTTTGCACTTAAAGAGGGTATTCAAGACACTCTAGTTGTGTAAAAAATAGTTCATATAAAAAAAGCCACTTCTGTATTAGTTAAACTGTATGCTTTTAGTAGGTCTTGTATCAGTGGCAATACATCTACACAGCATTAAAGGCAGTGCTAGCTTGGAGAGGGTTCAAATCGCTTCATATTGTGATTGAAATTTTATATACAATATATCCCCCCCCATAATATACCTTATTAAATATTTTATGATTCAGAAAATTTGCTAAATTTGTTTTTTCTATTATCCACTTAATTAAGTAATGAGATTTTTTACAGAATTTATTTTTCAGATTACTAAATGCTTTCCTTATGTGGCCTTATTTTTCAGGTGTGAGGCTTTATATTCCTTAACTCATTTCTCAATGAAAAGAACACTTAATTTTAAAAAAGGCTGAACAACTCCAAATCAAGATCCAGTGGTGACATTGATACACATGGACTTGCTTACAGCCTGTAGCAGTGCTCTCTCCATGTCCCAGAGTGGGAGGGAGCCCTGCCTGTTACTCAGGGCTGTGAGCACAGCTGGGAGCTGTGGGATTCCTGCACAGTGGTTGGTCAGGTGGATGAGTCAGATTCCCTCTGTAGGCACTGAGGTTACAGTGACAGCCTGTGGCCCACAGTACTACAAGTAGCTGCAGTGGCTTTTCATGATATTTTATATGCTTTGTACTATATCAATAGCTACTGAAAGACACCCTTTGCAATAGTGAATTCTAGAGTAAAAAAATCTGATTTTCTTCACTATGTATTAAGGTGATTTAACATGTAGGTGTAGCTTTTCACATAAAAACGGGTATCTGGCCTGACTTTCCTTTAATGAAAGCCATTCCTGTCTCCTATCATCTGCAGTCTCTTTGTGTAAAGCCCCTCACTGAAGTCATAAGGTAGGTAATGAAAAAGTTGCAGTCCCAAAACTTTCACTGTAAAAGACACAAAATTTACAGTACTTAAAGTATTGCTGTGAACACCAGCCTCATTTGTGTCACTTCAGAGTTCCCAGGCTGAGTGTGCATCTCATCTTCCAAGAAGTTGAGAAGTGGGTGGTTGTAAGGTGCAGAACTCTGTAGTCCTCTTCTGTGGTCTCAGTGCTGCTGAGTGAATGTTGCCAAATTCACCAAAATTGTGCTTTGAGTGGCTGAATGAGTTAGTTCTTTCAGGGGTGCTCATGTATAGCTCTGCATGGACCTGAGCAGGTTCCTTTCAAATGTGCTCATAGCACAGAGATCTGACTGTGTAACTAGTGAGAGGAATAGCTTTATGCAAATTTGATTTGGAACATGCTGGAAAAGGTTCCTGTTTAAGGTGTGAGCTTTGGTAACTGAGTGATTTGTGGCACTGTGTGTTGCAGGAGGGCTATAGTCTCAGTGCTGTTGGTGCTCTTGGAGCTTAAGCTGTGAATCACTTTTTACACAAGCTGTAGATAAAGTAGGGCAAACTGAGTGCTCTGTATAAAAAAGTGCCAGAGAGTGACTTGAGAAACTGTGGAAAGAGAACATTTTTTACCCAAGATTTAAGTAATACTAGGCAGTTCACAGTTTTTATGCCTTCATGGTCTTCTATGCTTTCTCAAGAATAAGAGAGAATTAGATGGAACTACTAAGAAAAAATTATGTGATACAGAACAATATTAAGTTTGTTACTGCTTGGTAAAATGGATCATTTTGGCTCATTAAAAAAAAATCAGAGATTTATTTAAATATTAATCTCTGACAGTATTTTCTTTTGTGTAAGTTTATTGCTGCTGTGGCAATAGTCACAAATCAGAACTCAAGCTCTGTAATTTCATACTGCTGTGTTGGACAAATACAGCTGAAAAGTTTAAATCCAAAACATGACAACACTTAAAATTCTGACCAATTTTATTAGACTACTAACATTGATAGGTAAAAAAATCAGTATGAAATATTAACACTAGCAATGCTAGTTAGTGGTAACATGTGAAGTAAATTAAAAAATCGACTTCATCTTTTTTTACAAAATATAAACAATTAATCCTGCAGTTAACATTTATTAGTATTGCCTTATGTATCTGCATCTTTTCTACTTTTTTAACTGTATTTTCCATGCCACCTTACAAATTGGGTGTTAATTGTTAAAACTTTAACATGAAACAGACAAAATGATAAATCAAGGCAACTTCCAACATCAACTGCTGTGGAACAATCATATTTTGTTTACAGCTAACATCCTGATTGTATTTACATTTTAACTGAGCTGTATTCAATGAACAAATGTGGTGATTATTCAAGATATACACAATATAAATATCCCCAGGAAATCAGGAAAAGGCCATTCTGATGGAGTCAAAAATGCAGGCAGCTGGAAACAGTCTTATGAAGATGCTCTCTTCTGTTCAGAAAACGGAGATTCATAGGCTTCCATCGGTGGGCAGGTACAAACCAGATGTTGATCTCCATATATGTCATCAGTGCGAGCAATTGTGGGCCAGAACTTGCTTTCGGGCTTCACAAATGGCTAAGAGAGATAAAAGAACCCAACCATCTTAATTTTTCCACCAAATAAAGCTACAGATAATAAAGCTTGAAGAATCACAAGTGCTGTGAAAGTGGATTCTTTAGGTGAAGTCATCCTTCAAGTCTATTTGCAGTCTCTGAAAGTTAACAAGCATGTATAATAGAAGTGACAGTTAAAAGAATGCTTAGATTTTCAAAAAAGCATGGTCATGTCCTCTAACACAAGCTTGCAAAGGAGCAGTTTTCATGAGATGAAATAAAACTTTATTATCGTTTGAACAACTGGCTTTCACATAGGAATGAAGGAAAAGCAGAGGACCCTGCTGTGCTGTTTTATATAGTTACAATATAATACTTATAGGAAAGTGGAATGGTGATGTAGTTGAATTCTCACTATTTGAAACAGTACATCACTAAAACACTTGCAATTAAGATTCAGAGCAGAAAGGTTGGTTACATGTACGTTTAGCTGCTATGACTATGAAAGCAATTAAAGAAGTCTGATATCAGAGTCCAGCTCCAATCTGACCTTTATTCGTGTTGCTTTCCCCATGCTGACCTTGGGAAATCTGGTCACACCTTGCAAAAGAACGCAAGTTCTTTTGAGCAAAGCTTTGAATGTCAGCATGTGGGACTGTTTTGGGAGCCCTTGATGCAGTATGTCAGAAATGAACAGGCTGTTTCCAATAGGAATGAATATTCAGTGTTGAAGTGCTAGGATTCAGAAATCCAGGTCTGCACCTATGTGTAGAGACTTTTTAAATTTTTTATTTGAGCTCTTCTTTCCTTGTCTTTAAAAGCTAAACTAATGAAACTGTGGTAGAGAGAGCTCATACACTTAAAAATTGAGCAATAACATAATGGCTCTGAAGTTTTCATTCTTACCACATTACTTCATCTCCAACTGACTAGGAAACTACAGAGCACAAAGCATATTTATATATTACCACACCACAAAGTTCCCATTATGTACTCACCAGTGGGAATGCCGCCACTTCTCTGGAGTAGGGACGATCCCACTTGGAAGAAGTGACACAGTTCAGAGTATGTGGTGACATCTACAAGAAACAAGACATGTTGAGAACAAGAAATTACTGATTTCAGTTGAACATATCAGTGTGAAGCTTTCTTCAAGTTCACATTACCACATATAAATAATTACTGTCTAGAGAACACTGTTTATCTGGGGGAAAAAAAGGCAGAATTAAGCCAGGAGGCAAGTCAGTATTTAGATTTTTTTTTTTCAGTTTGCCTAAAGATGCTGCCCAAGGTTTGAATATGCTTTTGGTTTTTCACTAAACTTAAAAACTCAGTACATCATCAAAAGAGTTGAACAGAGCTTGAGCTGATACTGGTTCTGTGCTGCATTGCTAAAATAATTAATTCAATCTTTATTTTATTATTAAGGTCATTCAAGTTTCTGTTTTCAGCCAGTGAAATGAGAATTTCTCCTTTGTTACTTTGAGATGGCCTTGAAATATAAATTAAGTGCTTGTGGAAATAACTTTCTCTGTCAGCAAGACTTCTCACTTGAAAAAGTCAAAATTCAAATTTTGAAAAAGTTGAAGGTTTCTCAAGAAAGTCTTGTGTTCACGGTTGTGCTACATTACTTTTGAGAGTACTGAAAGACCAGGAAATGGGCATCTGCAGTCTCAAAGTTTAGACTGATGCTGGCACCTTGCTCTACATGCCATCTTACCTTTAGTGGGTTAATTTGGGGGTCCATCCTGCCCTCCTCTATTTCAGCAATTTCCTGCCGAATACTGATCATGGCATCACAGAATCTGTCCAGCTCTGCTTTGTCTTCAGACTCTGTAGGTTCAATCATAAGTGTCCCTGCCACTGGCCAGGACATGGTTGGAGCATGAAAACCTGGTGATAATAGCAGAAATCAGTCACAGATAATAACTGAGTATGAGATGATACATGCATTAGCTATCAGCAGATTCACAAATTCAGTCCTTTCTCTAGAAAAATCTATGGAGATTGAATTGACTGGTAGTGTTGGCTCTGTACTTTAGAGGCAAGATAAAATTTTCAAGTGTCTTCGTTTTTAGCACAGAAGGGTAACACCACTGTATTATTTACAATAGAGCTACACACAGATTTAGTGAAACAGTATATTAAAAAGAAACTTTAATATACTATCTAACTCACCTCTATACCTACTGAAGTCTGTTTAAAGTGGTGCACAATATTTAAGGCTCACTTACAAAGAGCAGGAAGGGTGTTTTTTTTAGTATCACAATTAGGCTTTGGATCATTTCACTGAAGAGGTATTACTGGTTAGGGTTTTAACAGCTTTCATACATATTCATTAGAAGTACAGTTCTGTAGGATCAAGTAGTTCCGTGGGTCCTCTTGTCTGGCAGCCAAAAAGCAACCACAATCAGATTCTTAAGAGCATGTGTACAAAACTGCATAAACTATATCAGGATGGAACTGTTCAAATCCTATTATCCTACTTAAAAAGTTTTTTTTTTCCTTCCTATTTTATTTTGTTTTGCTTTGTTGGAATCTTATTAAGCTTTTGACATCGACCTACTAGCTCCAAACAGTTGAGAGTCATGTAATCAGTAATTTGATGGGGCCGTTTACAAAACTGTGAAGTAGCGGCAGAGACAGAAATACCTACTACAACTCAGTATATGCAAATATCTCTCCAAGCCCTTAAAGAAAATGAGGAAGCCTGAAATAATTGTGACAGATTCACCATCCATAAGCACAGAACTTGAATGTTTGTGTCTCCCTTTGGAAGAGATTTAGAAAATTTTCACTTGCACTGCTATTTCAAAGAACAGACATTTGACTTACCATAATCCTGAAGCCTTTTAGCAAGATCTACGGCTTCAATGTTTGCTGTTTTTTTGAAAGGTCTTGTATCCAAAATGAATTCATGGGCTACATAACCTGTAAATAAAAAGGTGAACACTAGTCTTACTTAATAGGAGAACAATGCAATTTATGAAGCTGTCTATTCTGATTGGTATTGTGGAGAACACAGCAAAAAGACAAACTCAAAAATATCCACTTGGGCAAAACCTCAAATCTAAGAAATTATCAGGTAAGAGATATACAACTCAGTTTTTGAAGACTGACCCTTTCAGTCCCATGTCACATTAAGAGGCCTCATTTAGAGGTCAGATCAGAACTAGGAATGAGTGGTCAAAGTAGCTCCTACAATTTACAAGTTCTCTGGAAAAATTATTAGATTTGTCAGTGGCCCAACACCATTTGGGTCTTAGGCTATCTTAAATTAATTAAGATAATCAGTTTTATCTTATGCCAGAGCAAAGCTCAAATCTTCGGTTATAAAGAGGCTAAAGACAAAAGTTGTCTGTACTGTTAAATCCTTCAAAATTTGCAAGTTGTACTTTAATTCTATTAAAGTACAACTTGCAGGTTTTACCAAGGTGTACATCATTAAATTTAAGATATATATTTAGGAGATAATATATATTGTACTCAAATATTCTTTGACGCTGTTCAGCTTAAACAAGCAAAATAAGTTCTCTGATTGTTACGCTACTACCACAATAATTTTTTCATCTCTTCTTCATTACTTCTATCCTGTTGCAAGACTGGAGAACCAAAACAGGGAATCAGAATCTAGCTGAAATATCATGCATTGCCAAGGGAATTCTATCTTATCTCACAACAGTGAACAAGGAGCAGAAATGAGGGAAACTTGGTGGGATTTTTTTTTTCCAGAGGAAGTGTGCAAGGGGAAGTACAGGTCCAAAAATTACTTTTAGTTCTTAAACTCTTGCATCAGTGATTATGGAGATTTGGAAGTCTCAACTATGTTGCTTTTACTTTTTCTAATGTTCATCAATCTGACATTAAATTTCAAGGAGAACAATCTAATGATTTACTTTTGGCATCATCTTTTTCTAATTACAAACAGATACTACTTTTCTTGTACTTCCAAGTATCTCAGTTTCATTGCAGTACATCCATAGAAGTGTGGCAGGTTATTTCTTTTCTTATGAACAACATCAAGAGAAGTTTGAAATCAGCAGTCACATAGGAAAAAAAAAAAACAAATAAAAAACAACTCTGTTGCAAACCAACTTCTACATGAGGCAAAAAAAAAAAAAAAAAAAAGCCTGGTAGAAAATTGTCTAATACTTGCCTCTTGCTCCTCTGAAAAGGATTTTGTAGTGCTTCTCTAGCCTCTTTGCCATGTAATTTGCATTTAGTATAGCAATCTCAGAAGCATGCTTCAGACCCTTTGCTCCCATTGTCTGAAAGAAAAATAACACAAAGAAACAGATCTAAAACAAGTCCAAAACAAGCAAAGTATGTTCCTGCATGAGAGCCGCACCTCGATGCACCTGGCTAGTTCTAAGGCAGTCACTCTGCTGTTTACACTTTTCCACACAACACTCACAGAGAAGCACTGGATATTGACTGAGGGCACCTTTGGTGGATGTAGTTTATGAGAGTGTCTACTGTTTAAGAGGTTTAGCTTGAAGTCCACAATTGAATGTCCCAAAACTTGCCTCAAACTGAGAAGCTTTGAACTGAACAGAAAACAGTGAGAACACAAATAATGTCAAAAGGCACAGGCTGCCTGTCTCCATCCCACAGCAAGACTGTCCAGAGAACTTTAGGTGGGACAATGTAAATAGATGGAATTTTGCACTGTGAGGAAAAAGCTCCCCTTAAAAATTTATAATAGATTAAATATTCTGTAATTGGAACCAGCTTAGAGTCACAAGTGATTTTTACCCACAGCCGAAAATGGAAATTGCTCCAGTTCATATTTGCTCATTTGGAATTCCAGGAGAGCTGGTTTCCCCAGCAGAGGAAGTTTCCATGGTTAGAGTATCATACTGGCAACAAAGTACTCTGAATGACACTGCCCCTAGGCTCACTCTTCCCCAACTCTATCACCAGAAGCATTAAATGTAGCTCAAGAGTCCCAGCACACCCTTCTGTCAAATAGAATTTGAAGCTACAATCATCTCTGTTGGCTAAATGTTTCCATACATGTAGCCAAATATTTGCTGGCTTATCACTAAATGGCAAGGGATTAACAAATTACATAGATCATGATCAAGCTGTCTCACATGTAAAACCAAAACTAAGTTCAGTTTTCAAACTCAGTGAAATCCTCTGGAATTCAGGATATTGTAAAATTGAATGTTATGTATATGTCAAGTATAACAATACTGAATCATACAATTAAAAATACTCTTGGCGGAACAATAATTTAAACATGAAAACTTCAGTGTCAGAACGTTGAAGCCTGACTGCAGTTTTCTGCCTGGTGTCCACTTATTGCAAGACCTATTTCAGACAAGAGGTAGAAGGGTTAGATACAGCAGTTGTGCTTTGTTCTTTCTCATGGCAACATTGTCCTACTATAAAACAAGAAGGCTTGATGGATGTAAATAACTTATGACTGGATTGTCATCACTTCATTTCACTGCATTTCAGTCTGTGCAAACATAATGAGTTGCTCTTAAACCTGTTCATGTGTTTCCAGTGGTTGCTGGATTTGAAAGAGAAACAGAACCTCATCTGATACTCCTTATAAAAGTCTACACACCTTGATATACACCCAGGATATTGGCAATATAGCACTGGAACCCCAGGGTGCAGCACTGACAGTACCCAAAGGACATGCATCCTTATCCGGCTGTATTTTGATCACAGGGTGAGTAGGCAAGTAGGGAGCCAAATGTTTCTTCCTAAAAGAAAGACATTGATTTTAGAGATTAAATATGTTGTCCTGTGTTACTGTATCTGGACAGTTTCAGCAGTAGTTTCTCTTCACCTTGCTTACAGTCACAGTCCTCTAGGAAGTCTGATCTATGCCTTCTTCAAAAGAAATTTTAACACAACTGGTGCCAGTGGAGGATGGCACTCAGTTTTTCAACCTATCACAAGATGTTAATGGAATTATCCAAATCAAAATTGCTTTCTTTAAACAACTAAGATTATCTTTCTTTAAGGAAATAAGAATGCTCCATAGGATAGATTCACACAGCTTGTGTGAACACTTCTGTGTTCTGGACTACATGCAGTATTATCAGCCCTTTTCTTAGGGCTGAAAAGTCCATTTCTTACTCAGGAAACATTGCTGAGTGAGGTTTACCATACACACTAGAAGGCCAACATAGAAGCTAGGGTTTGGAGACACAGGTGAGCACCATCATTTATGAGATCAGCACATGACTGTGCTGGAGAAGGACAGATGTTTGCAACCGTTTGCAACCAACATAACACCTCTCCTAGCCATTATATATATATATATATTTTTTTTTCTTTTTTTTTTGGTAAAGAAAAGGCTAATACAGAGATACCCACACTCCAATTGGTCCCATTCCAGGTCCTCCTCCTCCATGGGGAATGCAAAAGGTTTTGTGAAGATTTAAGTGAGAGACATCAGAGCCATAATCTCCAGGACGACACAGACCAACCTGTAAAGGAAATACTCTGTTTTAAAACATTCTTCATATGCCATTTAGGACCTATTACTGAATGCAAGGAGAACAGGTTGAAAACGATGGTCTGTGCTTTTATGTTTTTCTTTATCATGATGCATCATAACCAAGAACTTGATGCAAATAATATTTTGTTTAGGAATTCTTAATTACATCTGTAAAGAATGTCTTTGATAAAGGGTAGGCAGACTAAGTCAATTTCAGTGAACAACTCAAATCTTATGACACATTTCAGGGGAAAATCAAGTGAAAGATAATTACTTCCACCATCTGATTTTAATTACTGTTCTTGGAACTCTCACATCCTTCCCCAAACACTGTGGCATCTTGCATGGAAGTTGTGTTACGGTCTGAACTGAGTACTGCTGTGCAATTTTCATTCCAAGGACTCCCAGTAGTAAAAAATCTGCTTAGCTTTTGTACCTGAGCATTCATATTTGCTCCATCTAAGTAAACTTGGCCTCCATGTTTGTGAATGAGGTCACACACATCGCCAATCTCCTCTTCAAACACACCATTGGTGGAAGGGTATGTGATCATGATGGCTGCCAAGTTCTCTTTGTGCTTGTCCACCTGGTGGCAGGGAGGGGAGAGAAAAAAAGGTCACTGAGGCTCCTAAAGCTTCTCAAGATTTTATTAAAAAAATACACATAAAGTCAGAGTGTGTTACAGATGGGAAGCAGGCCTATCAGCAGATAGTCAAAGTCACTTATAGTCAGTAAAGGATACTGGGCTCCTTCCTTCTGCCATGCCTATCAAAAAAGAGTGATTTCTGAATAAATCAGAATTTTAAGTCAGGGGAAAAGGCAGGTATTAAAAGGTGAGTTTGTATATATATATACACACACATACATATATATATACACACATGTACATACATACACATACATATATATGTATAAAACACTCTCTTCTGGGACTTTCAGACGACCAAATGAAACATCTGGCCTTCAAGTTAATGTGAAATAACGACCATTCTCCCTACTTTCAGCAACAGAGTTCTATGACTACCATAAAAGTTTGTTCAAATGTGGAAATGTGTCCTGCTAATCCCTTTCATTGCAAGATTCACCTGCAGTCAATATAGTTTAAAAAAGAGAAAAAAAGTAGTTGCCTAACAACAACTTCCCCAGCAGAGGTGGACTTGAACTTTTTTAAAAGAAGGCTGAAATGCAGTTTCAAATGCTTCACATTCATGAATATGGCTTGTTCATTTCCAGTATTAGCTGGGGACCAAAAGGGTCTGCTATAAAAGAGTCTACTGTGTACAAAGACTCTTTGAGCAAATCCTGCAAAGATCCTCAAATTAAAAGAAATCTTACAATTGTCACACAGTTAGTGTCTGAGTGAGGAAAAAAACCCAAACTTATCCTTTCCAAGTACGTATCCACTATTATTGCTTGATTTTTTCTTGTAGAAAAATATTATTCAGCTGCCAACACTATTATTTTCAGAAGAGTGTTCCTTGAAAATCAAAGATAATTAAATACTCACCATTGCTTTTAAATGAGAAATATCAATGCTCCCATTTTTATCCACTTCAATTGGCTGAATCTTCATCCCTGCCATTTGTGCACTTGCTGGATTAGTACCATGAGCAGATTTAGGAATAAGGCAAACCTTGGAAGGGAAAGAAAAACAGAGCCTAAAGTATAACTAGTTTAAAAAATCTTAATGTTTTATGGTCTACACTCAGCTACAATTCATTATCAAATTTTGAAAAGAAATCCTGATGGTACCAGCAATTTGTCTCTTTTGCAGAACAATGCAACTAATTTTTTAAAGAAAATCCATTCAGGTATCAGCATTTCAGTACTCATTACCAAAGTTTCATTTGCTGCATAATCACATTTAGGGATGCAATTCCGGAATATTATTTCAGATACTCAAAATTTTGCCTCACCCCACTTTTTTTTAAAACACTAATTTTTTTTTACAGTTATCAGTCTCCATAGGTACAATGACTTGAAAGGAAAAACTGCCTTATTCCAAATTTCCACTACAATTTCTTCTGGCTTCTAAAGCTTTTTCTTCTCTATTCTGTTCAAAACAAAAATTTAGACCAAAAAAATTTGCTCTAGATGAGAAATTCAGAGCTACTTGCATGCCAGTTAGCTTTAAAAGAAAAAAAAGATAAGCACTTCTGCTTAAGTAAGGTAGGCTATAGATAGTCATAGAAAAATGGTGCATGTGTCAGGATATTTGCAGACATTTTTTAGTAATTCCATCCTTTCTAAAGACAATAAATATTTCTCAAAAAAAAAAAAAAAACCAAACCAAACAAACAAAACCCTGCAAAAACAACAAAAAAACCACCAAAAAACCCCACAAAAACCCAACCAAACAACTAATCAACAAAACAAACAAAAAAAATCTAAAATAATTTTCTTCTATTTTATTTTCCTAAGAAATTGCATGATGGCTCATGGAACTCTATATCCACAGTGATGCTGAGATAAATGTGACTACTTCAAAACACCAGAAACACAGAGATCCCAGTGCCAGTGCCAGGAAGAACTGTGCCACATCTGTACCCATTTTATCTGCATAGCTGAAATGTGAAGTGGCTCCAGATGGCCACCAAGGCCTGCTGGGTACAGACATCATTGATCACACAAAAAAGCAGGGATGTGAGCTGTCAGTTCATGTCCGTACTTTTTTCCCACAAGAGGGCACCAAATCCAAACACGGCCAACTAAGAGAGCCTTGAGCTGCTGGTTTAATCTCCAGCCTAGGAGAAAAAAACACTTCAGCTGAAAGGCCAACATTTTGTGGGCTTTCTTATTTTCTTAATCCTTTTTACTCTTTCCCAAGAGCACCATGATTTTCCTGTAACATTTTAAATCTGTAAAGTATGAGTAAAGTGCAAGCAGCCCCCAGGCTCTCCTGTGCAGTTCACCTCTGGGTATTTTCAGACCACAGAAGGATCCACAGACACTCAGAGAAGCCTAAGGGTCTTGCACAGAATAAGATAAATGGCAGATGACACACAGACAATCAGAAGGCAACTCTCCAAGGAATAAAATTTTAACTTTATTTCACTTCCCACTGAGTAAAACTACTCACAAAACAAAATTTGTAACTGTAAAGAGCAGTTGCCTTCAGATGTGGTCTGGATGCAATGAAGAAACAGAGAAGAAGACAACACTCACATTCAGCTTTAGATGGTTTCCTCACACAGAGGCTACAGTTCCCAGGAGGCCAGGATAGTGATGCTTCATTTTGAGAAGACAAATGAGTCCCAAAGCCAAGGATAAAATCAGGTTCAAAGGATATGTATTCTATTACACTAAGGACTTTTTTCCTTCTGTTTAAAGCCAACTGTATGGCTGTGTGAAAAAAAAAAGACCTAAGTAATCTCAGATTTCCAAGAAGTTTTTATGTGGTCCCAAAAAATGTTCCTAAACTAACTTCCAGTGGGTAAGTGGGAAGGTACATGTGGATAAGTATTTCATGAACACATATTAAAAGAAAAGAAAAATAGTTTTCACTGTATGGAAAGGTCATCCTAAAAGAATATTATAAATATCTATGCTGGTTCTCTAACATTTAAAATTACTCATAATTGTGTTTATAATGGAGACACACAGTGCAATGCCAAATATCCTGTTACTACAAAACCTCCCAGGTCACTAAAAGAACTGACTGCAGAGTTCAGAAAAGGACCCACAGTACTGAGGGGCAGCATTCAAAACAGTATATGTATACTGGAGGCAGACAGATCTAAAGTATGACACAAGAAAGCACATCTTAACAATCCACAACTGTGATCTTTAGCTTTGAACCTACTGCTACTAAAAAATCTCATTGTTTTAGTGGGAAAGAAAGCATTTGCATCAAAAACTAGAAAGGGAGTAAGAGGGAAAAAAGTAAAAGGAACACAAAATCTTTAAAGATAACTGAAGTTATAAAATAGGGTTTTTTTGAGAAGGATGGACAAATAACTAGAATCCAGCTAGGAAATGAGGATGGATAATAATATAATAAATAATCCCAGAATTAACACATGATATGTCAACTGTGAATATGGAACAACAGTTCATCTTTCAAGAGTGAGAGGGTGTCAGATGAAATTGTAAATATATCTTAATTTCCTTCCTTCCTGACTTCCCAACTTCCCATGGCTAACCACATGGCATGTTGCTTCGGAATTAAAATGCCATAAGCATGCCATAAGCATGACCTTTCCTGCTTTGCCCTCCTTCCCCTGAGCTTTTGTTGTTGAGCGTGCCGTTATATGGCACCAACATCCCTTTGGTCAGCCAGGGTCAGCTGTCCTGGCTGTGTCTCTCCGAGTATCTTGCTGACACCCAGCCTCCTTGTTGGGAAAAGACAGGGTCAGGACAGGGCAGTGGCATAGAAAGAAAGCTTTGACACTGTGAAAGCACTGTTCACCATTTGCCAAGAGACCCTTGTGTTATGAACAGTGTTTTGTCCACAATTCATGTGGAGAAAGTTTAGTCCACCCTAGAGAGACTCAGTACAACCACCCTTCCCTGTGTCATTCTCACTGTCTGTAAAAACTTTTAAGATGTTACCAAGGATCGTGGTGGGAAGCATAGAATACTGGAAGCCTATCAGAGGTGACAATACACGACCTAATTTCTGTCTAGGTGAGTCCCAGCTGCTGAATCAACTCTCCATTTCCCACTCAACCCTCTTCCCCACAGGAGTATAGACACTTACGGTTCTATGACGTTCTCCTTTGGCATTTAAATAAGCTTTGATTGCAGCCAAGCCTGCGTACTCTCCTTGGGCTCCACTTCAACAAGAACACAAACACTGTTACACAGCACACAAACCAGAAGTGCCACCTCTCTGACAGAACTTCAAAACTGTCCACCCCTAACCCTTTCCCATGACTTCAGGTAAATGTCAGCAAATTAAAAGGAGCACATTCCTAAAATAAAATTACAAATGGACATGCTTAAATTAACAGCTAGATGTAAAAGAAAAAAGTAGATGACAAAGATTATGCCATTTTATAAGTTTATACTATGATTTTAAATCCTTCTGGTGACTGAGTGGATCCACATTTCTGCACCTAGCAAGGGACTCTGTGCTTGATTACAGTGAGGCAAACTAATATCAAAATGCATACCAAAGTGGATATCATGAAACATAAAAGGTCTTTCAGTGACAGGCTTAGTGTAAAATAAGTCTTGCTTTTCATTTTGTATTAAAACTGCTAGTCTCCATAAACACGCTGCAGCAGTACTCATTAATCGCTGCTTTATTAATTTCAGTGAGCATACAGAACTTAGGCATTCTTCAGTCAAACCTAGTGCATTAACTACCAGTTTCAACAATTAAACACCTGGCAGCTCATACATGTTATTCCTATTCCAAATCTTTATTTTCAGTTCAGTTCATATGGGAAAATATTGAAAGAAATATAAAGACCAAATCATTAGACTTTCAGAAGAGATGAGACAAAATATGATACTGTAGTTTTTTTTTAAAAAAACAACTACTTAGAAATTTAATAATCTGGCATTCAAGAAAAAAAATATTTTAGAAAATTCTTCCATTTTTGGCTTGCACATTTTCTTTGGAGATAAGTTTTTGGAATCATGTCTCAAGACACTCAGAAAAAAAGTTCCTACCTATTCGGCTGGAAGGAGATTTTGTCATAGCCTGTAATCTCGCATAGGTCCTTCTCTAAATCCTTGAAAAGCTGCTGATACCCTTGAGCTTGATCCAGAGGAACAAAAGGGTGGATGTTGGCAAATTCTCTCCATGTAATAGGCTATTTAAAAAAACCAAACAAATATATAAAGAATGCTGTAACAAAATACTCTACAGACAACTCTGTTCTGTTAAACTCTGTGAAGCAAAGAAGTTGCCCTGTGGTCAATTTAAGTATCAAAAACCAAGTATGTTGATCTGCTGGAGGTTGGGAAGGCTCTACAGAGCGATCTGGACAGGCTGGATTGAAGAGGCTAAGGTCAGTCATGTGAGGTTCAGTAAGGTCTAATGTTAACTGATTTAATGTTAACCTTTTAGCTTTTTATTTTGGTAATCAGATTACACATAAAGATTTGGGGCATTATAAAAAGATTATCCCCAAAACTTAGAAGTAGCGTATAGAACACATTTGCCCCTTTTTCTTTGCTCTTTTTTTCCCTTCTCAACAGATCACAATGAAGCCTAGAAGACAAAAGGCTAATGCGTAAGTCTCAAACACTGATGGACAGATACCTGTAAAGCCAGACAAGGATTGTTGGTAAGAGCAGACTGTGTAAATGGGCTAGAAAGAACAGGATGCAGGTGGAGAAGGGGGCCACATGGAGGTGGAGGTAGAACAGTTTCCTGGGACAACAGTCCTTGTTCTGGCTTCTGTATGTACTCAGCACAACACAGTACAGCACAAGTGCACCAATGAGGTTGAGAAGAGGGCACGGACTGTTCACCAAAGGTTGATCCAGTGGGGGGAATCAATACCACCAAAAACCTCCAAAGCCCTCCAACCCATTTCCAGAAAGGCCTAGAAGAACTGTGCCTGGACTATGCATGATAATTAATTTGCATAGAGAGCAAGAAACTTATCTTCAGGCTTGGGAAAACTCATCCATAGAAAGGTAGAAACCTCAGTGCACATGAGCCTAAGACCCTAGACACACCATCAACACCCCTACAACTGCTTGAACGGAGGGTGTAGCCAGGTGGGGGTCGGACTCTTCCCAGGTAGTAACTGGTAATACAAGAGATTGAAGACTGGATATAAAGAAAAATGTATTCACAGAAGGGGATAACAAGCATTTGAACACCCTCCTTAAAGAACTGCCAAAGTCAAAAACCCTGAAAATGTTCATAAGATATGTAGATATGGTGATCAGGAACATGATTTAGTGATGGACTCAGCAGTGCCAGGTTAACAGCTGGACTTAATCTAAAGGGTGTTTTCCAATGTAAATGATTCTATGATTTTCAGTAACTATTTTTTAACATTAAGAATATGCTTAAAAATTCTTAATTTCTCTTACTACTTAGTTTCACCGACCCTTACATAGAGCTGGGATCACAGGGTAAACAGAGAGGAGTTTAAACCTGGAATAGTATTGGTTTCACTTAAAGTAAATATACAAGACATAAAACCATGACGGGAGAGACAGAAAACAGTGAGAGAAAGGGGATGAAGGAAACTAGTGAAAGATGAAAGTGAGAAGACAATAGGAAGAGAGCAAAGGAAGCTCATTCCAAGTCAAAAAGTCATTTGGTTATCAAATAGCCTGGCTAAAGCTCTGCTTCATGTGCTATCAGCTAGAAAAATGAAGATATCTGGAGACTCTTCAGCTGGGGAAAAGGGAATTATCCTATGAAATTGTAAACTGAAAAAGAAGCATGAATTGTCAGTCCCATATGACTCTTTCCATATTTCTGAGGATTTGATTTTAAGATCTGTAAAGCAGACAGAAGTTAGGTAATGCAACATTGCTTGAGGGAACAGGACTGTGATACCTAATTCCAAAAATTCTTTTCATCATTTTTTTCAAAATCGAGTCTTCAAGACCACATACTCTCCTACTGTTGTTGCAGTCCTACTTGTTCTTTTCAGAACATTTTCTTAGTGGAAAAGGGTGAGGGTGACTTCAGCTACCACTGAAACTGCCTCCTCAGCTGGAGTATTAGACCAAGAGGAGGCTTTACTTCTCTAGAATGACACTGGCTAGATAGTTTACTCATGTGGATATCAAGTGAGACAGTATGATTGCAACTTACTGTGAGTTCAGCTGAACTATTGAGCTTCATTGTGCAGGACCCCTAAAAATACAAACACACATCAGTATTTATTGAAATACATAAATACATAGGTAAGTACATAATTTTTGTCTTTTTTTTTTTTTTTGGTAAATACCTACCAAGGGAATCATGCTGTGAACAAGGGAAATATCTTTGTTTTCTAATCTTTTCATGTACCGCACGATGTTTGTCTCAGAGTGATAGCTAGAGAACACAAAACACAGTGTTAAGGCAAGCACATCAGCTGTACCAGCTGCTACAAAGGAAAAGAACACAAAAAACAAGTAAGACTGAGGATAGTTATTAATATATACTAAGTAGTTCTTTCTTTTCAAACTGGCACTTTAAGCTTGCTAATAGTAACACAGATGAAAAATGCTTATAATTATCTCAATAACACTATCAGTAAATATGGAATACAAGGATACCATGTCCTCAAATGGTAGATTGTACAATGCAGCAGATTAATAGAAAGACACATTCCCTCAGTGGTCACGACTATTGCTCTGCGCATTTAAAATGAGAGGATAACTAAAAAGGCTACTAAATATTTTATTTTAAAGTAACAAGTTACTGTATGAATCTAGGTACAAAACTGTCCTCAACTAACTCCACTGCTGGTTTTAAAAGGAGATATTTCATATTCCCTAAAAATAGCAAACATACATTCAGATTCCCTAAAAGTAGCAATCATACATGCACAAACCTGTTGAAAACCTGGTGTGTCAAGAATTTGGAAGTTCTCTTAAATGGGGTGCTAAGGATGCCTTTCGTTTCCTCACCCATACCTTCAGCAATTAGCTCCTTCAACAAAAAGAAATAGTCAAATATTTTAATGGATTTTTTTTTGTAGTCAACTTCCATTAGAACTAGCTTATGAACCAGTTCACCTCAGGATTTAGTCAGCTTTTGAGACAAAACCCACACCTTTAATATCATATGTATGTGTATGTACCTAGCAAGACAATAGTGATATATTAAAACTGGGTAGCTTTAATGTCTCAGTAGTCCTCATCTTGTAGATATTGCTGCTAAATGCTAATAACATGCAACAAAAATTCCAGTGAGGAAAGAAATAACTGACCCCATGTCCTAACCATCACAGAAGAAGTAATACCCTAAATGCAAGGTGTCCGAGCTGACCGAAAGATCTAAGCGTTGCAACCAGAAAATGGTATCATATAAATCCTTTATTTAACACTACCTCTTTATTTAAGAGAGGATCTGAAATTCTCAATATTTAACAAATGGTCATCATATAGGAACCCACTATACAAGACCATTTTTAGTTTTTGCTGAACTCTGAAAACATTCAGATAATTTAATCCACATGACCTATAATGTACTTACAGAAGAAGACTCGCAACCAAAAATCCATAATATGTCATCTAGATCTTTCTCATTTACAGTTTCATCAAGTGATACTCCAAGCTATGGATAAAAACACCAGTAATTACTCAAAGCTGTGTATTCTAGAGACATAGTACATTTGTTTTGGTCAAGAAAAGCTTTCCAGAAACACAAGAGGAAAAAAAAAAATCAGTCTACCCAACAATATGTAAACATACATAATTATAGCTATTTATTATATATAAATTTATTTATATAGCATTTTCCAGTTCATTCTTTTACCCTCCTAAACCATCCAAACTAGATGGCTCAGAAGCTTTGAGACTCATTACCTCCTTTCTAGTGTTTCTAAGTGTTTTCTACTTAATAGGAAAATTGCCCATTCTCCTTTGACACCCCTTCCCCCATTCCAATTTACAGAACATACTACACTTTGTGAAGACTCCTTAGTGCCAACCAAAATGTGGTTTAGATTTCAGTCTGCCTTCAAACACTGTCATAGGACCTGAATTCTGGATGTCACCTTGTATTTCATCATTAAATTTTTGAGCATCTCCACTCTACCCCTTAGTAGCATATTTAACATGAAAAAAAATTATATAATCCTTTTAATTGGCATAAAATGAAAACACAATCATTATTTCTGGAAGTTCAGTGTGTCACTTAACAAGTTCATTCCTTATATTATCTTTATACTTGATGGATATATCTGAGCAAATTACAAGATCTTAAATAATTTTGTTCTGTTTAGCACATGTAATGATTAGAAACTTAATGAAGAAAATGTCATACTACAAAATTTCTGAATTTATCAAAGGTTTAGAAAGTTGCTTACTCTGCCATCACTATAAATCCGAAAATTTATCTTTCTAAGAGCTGCCCTGTCCAAAACCTCTTTGACTGAGCATCCACACGTGATCGTCAAGGTATCAAAGAACAGATCATGATGTAGTTTATGACCAGCTCGCCTGAGACCTATAAAAAACAGTAAGTTAATTCTATTATATGCACACTGTATTGTTTGCTCAGGCGGCAGTTGCAGAGCAATACTATGTATCTCATAAATAAACGCTTTTACATTATAAAGCAAAATACACCCCTTGTGTAAAGAGCAGCAAAATTTTATTGAAATGTTACTGTGTATGAAATCAAAGTAAATCAGATTCAAACCTAAGTAATACTGCAGCTTGAGTCTAGGGAAGGTAATTCTGATACATCAAATCTGACACATATACAGCAGCAGAGTCGGTATTTGAATGCAATAAAGACAAAATAGTAAGATTGGAAAGATATTAATGTATATAAACTGTCACAGAGCTTGTTATGACAAAGTTTAGAGTCTTAGGGTTTTTCACAGTAGAAAGAGGTCTTCTGGCTAAATTAGCAAACAAAATATGGATGTTTCTTACAGTAATCCCTTGGTTCCAAACATTCCAGTTTTGTATAGCCCCTTCTGACAGCAGTGGTAGTATTATCAGTGAAAAAAAAAAAACCCTACCAGACCACATAGTCCAGATGCAATCATTATTTTCTGCTACAGATTTTGTGCTTTTCTTCAGCTGTAAAGCTTTGGGATTTCAATGTTTGTAGCAGGTATGACACTCCACCCAGTTTAATGGAAATGCTTCTATTGCATTAATATGATTTATTACTCTCTTTTGCTATGTTATTTATACCCTGTACAGATTTCTCTGTATAAACTAGGATGGTCCATCAAAAGAAGTAGATGCTGGCAAACAGCATCTAGGGACTTACTCTGTAGTCTTCCTGAGAAAACAGAAGTTAGTTCATTTCCTGAGAAAACAGAAGCAATGCCTGAAAGTTCCTATCACACAGACATCTAATTCTTGGATGCTATTACCAGAACTACACAAAACACATCAGCTGTGAATTTCATATTAAAATGGCCTCTCTCAAGTTGAGAGAACACACATCAGATGGACACCCCTGCCCCTGCCCTGTAAGTTTACTTAAAATGTGTTATTTCAGGGGTAAGGGTTTTAGAGCAGTTTCTGTGAACATTAAGTACGCACCTTCAGCCAAGATTAGAGCAGCATTGTGTACTCGTCTTGCAATATGCCTTAGTCCCTCAGACCCATGGTATATCCCAAACATGGCTGACATATTAGCCAGAAGTGCCTAGGATCCAAGTACAGTTAAGGACATTGTTATTCTGAGCAAAGACTACTTCATGTAAGTTTAGTGGAAAGTTTCTTTAGCACCCAGAGACAACCACATATCCTCAACTGATGCTATAGCTCCTCATGTATTGCCTACAAAATAAAAGGAGGGAAAGGCAAAATACTTTTATGAAACTGCAAGGCCTGATTATGAATTCAATGCTGTTTGAATGTAATTGTTTTAGCAATTAACATGTACTTAACTCCAACTACTATTCAATGCTGTTTGAAATGTAATTGTTTTAGCAATTAACATTTACTTAAATCCAACTACTGCAACAAAGATGTTTAAAGACTTTAAAGTCAAGCTAGTCTCACAGGTACCCATTGTTTAGGATGAGTACAAAAAAATACAGAGTATCTCCTGGATACTAAGTAATTAAACTTGTGTCAATAATAATCTCTTCTCAAAATCTGTCACAACATTAAGAGCAAGAGGAAGGCAATGATAAGAGCAAAAAAAGTTATGACCCTGTCTGGCTGGAGGTCTGTGGAAGTATGCTGAAGATAACTATTTTGGATACTTACTTATTTTCTTATGAAGATATTGCTTTGGAGATGTAGCATTCTTGCATCAAATTACATAGACAAAAATATAAGTTATGACAATTTGACTAATTAGTTTAACAAATTTAAAGTTTATTTCTTCTGCCTTGAATTGGAAATTTCAGATCATTGGAATTCCCTTCTACTTTATGAAGAGTTCTGTCTTGTATGTAACAAACACACCACTACTTGGTGGTGTTTATGCTACAAGACACACAGATTCATGACACTGCAAGAATTCAGGATTACTGTTAGGAAACAGATAGTAAAACTCTCTTTTCAAGCAGACCCCATTATTCAAATGACTCAAAACAAATTAACAAAGACCAGAATATTTTTATGTCCTTAATTTTTCTACTGAAGTCTCTCTAAAGTATAGGTAATTATTCAACTTGTTACTTTCTAGCCCTGAAAATAAAGTGTAAGTTACCTGTGCTGTGCAGATGTTGCTGGTAGCTTTATCCCTCCTGATATGCTGCTCTCGTGTTTGTAAAGCAAGCCGGTACACTTCCTTCCCACTTGCATCTCTAAGCCACAAGTGAAAATGTTGCTTCTGTTACTTTAAAATTACAGTTATTTATGACACAGGACTTTATGTATGCTAACCTGAAACTAGTTATCTATCCTCAGAGACAAAAAGGTGCTTGAGAGAACAAAGAATAAGTCAGGACAGTTGCAATACCAAACAGAGAAAGACTAAAGCACCTCGATCTCTGTTTATATCGTGGCTGGTCAGGTAGAGCACACAATGAAATTCTACACAAACTACAGGAAATTTGGTTATTTGCCTTAAAATTACACAGATTATTGCAGCTATTTTAACTGAAAAATAATATAAATTAAATATTCCTAAGCTTATTGATAACTCTGAATTTAGTTGTTTTGATTACTGAAGTACTTCTGGATAGCCTCTGTGACAAAGATATGTTGTCTTCCTGTGACAATTACTTTGCATTTCAATTATTACTAGTTTGACAAAGTACACAGTACATCAAAATGCACAGTACATCACTACCAGCAACTATTAGAAGCAGATTTTGCACACTATTTTTGTGCTTTGTTTAAGCATAATTATAATTTGAACTAGATTAAGTTCCATCTATATTATTTTAGAGGTTCACTGAATTTTCTTCTTCTTTCCATTTATGTTTTATAAGATTGGATGACAGAGAAAAAGTCAGTACAGAATATGGGAAGTAAGCTTGCAAAGCCTCCTGCCATCACAATGAATCCATCCTGCTTTTGGTTATCTCTTCATTCCACAATACCACGAGAACTATAGACAGTTCCACACAAATGGAATTCTTGAAGCTTGCTTCCTCAAAACTGAAGGCAACTTTTAGTCTCACAGTTTTTTAAAAAATTAGGGTGCTCAGTACAACACCATGGTCACCTGCTGTTCACAAAGGCTGCACAAGATGGTCATAGGGTATTTTTTATGGTTCCTTATGTATTGCTAGGATCTCTGAGGGGAGACTTTAGACAGGATATCAGGTAAAAGATTTTCAAAGAAAGTGTTCTAAAGCATTGAAACAGGCTGCCCAGGAAGCGACAGCATTACCATCCCTGGAATTGTTCAAAAAATGTGTGGATATGACACTACAGGACGTGGTTTAGTGGTGAACATTGTGGTAGGTTGATAGTTGGACTTGATGATCTTGAAGGTTCTTCTAACCTTAAGGATTCTAAGAGTCAATGACTTCAATCTTTACGTAATGGCAGAGGGAGCCCTTACCTTGTGACGCCCACCATTCTGCCCGGCATCATTCTCACTAGATTTTCCTTGACAGCAAAGAATGCTGCGTGGGGTCCTCCATAGCACAGCGGGACACCAAACCTCTGGGAGTTGCCCAGGACAACATCTACCCCAAACTCTCCAGGAGGCTTCAGAATACAGAGGGCCAGAAGGTCAGTAGCACAGCAAGCAAGAGTCTGAGAACAGAAATGCACAAAGCAGTCAGCATCTCTTCTAAATAAATGGTGTTTACATGGGAGGTAGGTTTTTTAATTTATTTTCAAACAGTTCCACATCACTTGCTGAAGTGCAATGCTTGTAATGCAATGTTTGTAATGGTTATGAATTGCATGTAACTGAGATAGTATCTCATTAACACTTAGTTTCTATGAATATGGCTGTTTGATGCGTCAGATTGATACATGTGTAACCAGTAAAATTTACCCCATTCTGATGGGCTCTTTCAACAAGTTCAGAGAAATCTTCGATCTTCCCTTCAGTGTCTGGATACTGAAATAACACTCCACTGACATCCTTTCCACTGAAATCCATCTCATGGGGTAATTTGAGCTCAGTAATAACACCTGTATAACTGGAAACAAAAACATGCAGAAGGTAAAATATTCAAACCACTTCCAACCTTGGAGTGATACTTCATAAAATGTTTTCATGGACGCATATATGACTTTTTTCTTTAACATACAGAGAGTTGAACATCTTTGCAGCACTAAACCCTGAGAAAGTTTCACATTATGGTATATAGTACTATATAGATATCACCATCAGAAATACAGAGCAAAGTAAACAGAGAATGCTTAAGATACAATTTATAGGAGAAATTAAATATTTTCTTTTTATTATATGTTTAGTCTCTTTTTAAACAGCTTTAATTTCTTTGCAGTTGTATTTGAATTAGAAGAAATGCCAAATAATAACAGACTTCTGCTTTTAGTTTGCAAAGAAAGCACAGGCCAGAAATGTTAGGTATATGGCAACAAGGCAGAAACAGAAAAGGATTCTGTGTAAGGGAAAAGATATGGTGGAAAATGGAGGAAAACATTACTTTGCTCTAGTTTGGACCACTGCTATAGTTTGAGGGTGGCATCGGGCATCTACATAGAACTTTCTCCTTTTGTTGTGTCTGTTAAAAAAAAGAAAAAGAAGATTTACACATCAATAATATATTGTTTTCCATGGAAATAAATTAGCTTATTTTCAATAAATGAATTTTCCTATGTAAAAAGGCAGTTGAAAATATTGGTTATTATAACCAGATTAAGTGTAATATTGAATGATGTTTCTGGCACATTTACAATAAGAAAGTTAATTTCAGACCCTCAAATGAGAATCATACATGACAAAAATTAAAACATATTATGAAACAGAACAGGGAGCTAATTTCAAAAGCCATGGGAATGGCTCCACACACACTCTTTTAAAGGAATACAACTGTGGCCTTTAATACAGATTTTTCAATGTTGCCCTGGATTTAAAAAAAAAAAAAAGAGCCATTCAAGTAGGTAAAGGGAGATGAAGAAGATGGGTCCCTGCTTACAGCAGTGGGGATAGAGCTAGGTGATCTTTAAAGGTCCCTTCCAACCCAAACCATTCTATGATTCTGGTAAGACAATTCCCTAGTTTTCTCTGGTAAGCAGAATTTTATGTCACACTGAGGCTTTGAACTAGTGAGTAGTTAGAAAATTATTTTTACACATACAGAACTATGATTGCACAGTCTCTGCTGTGTAATCACCTTCCTGATACACAGTTCTGCAGTGACCTTCAAGAATTCCTCATATTTCATTTGATTTGCAAATCCCTTTTACATGGCGCTACAACAGGCATCCACAAAAATAGATTTGGATATAGCAATAAAAGTTTCACTTTTAGCAACTTAGAATTATGTACTCCACACTTTTTTAATGCTTTATTTAATCACTGATGGAAAAACAATAATGCACATTTTCAACTTGCATGGCCGCAAGAGACTCAGGCCGCAGTCCATGAGATTATGTGATAAAAGGTCCTGTGCATCCCCCAGAGAGAGGCAATGGCAGGTGGGGGAGCCCAGATAACACCCTGTCCCTGCTCCTCCCAGGTGCTTCTCAGGGAAAATCAGCCCAACAGAGACCCATCTCTACAAGTGCAGAGGAGCAAAGAGCCTATTGCGCAGGTGGGAACTCCAATTCATTAACACAAACAGGCAGACCGTTTGGGTGCCTCCCCTCACTTGGCAAGCAGACATTATGGGATGCACGAGAAAAGTATTTGGGGATTGCAAACATGTCTTACTATGACATGTTTAGGGGGACAATAATACAGTTAAGTGATTCTGCGAGCAATAATTTTAGCAAAATAGGGGAGTAAGGGGACACATATAAATAGTTGGTTGCTGAAGTTCTTGCACCTAACTAGTGAAGTCTGTCCTCTCTTCTTGTTAAATGCCTGATTCCTTTCATGGGTAAGGGGACTCCATGTTCTCTGTGTGTGTGTGAGTGCCACTGGAATCAGGACACAAAGGATCTACATTTCCATAGTGCAGCAATTGAAATGACTGGAGGGAGTGGAATGGAGTGAGTACCAGCAACTGGAGCAGCACATCAGCCAATAGGGGCCCTTGTGTCTGTGGGGTATCAGTGGCAGCAGGTGTGTGTCTGCCAGTACCCAGGCTGGTATCCTAGGGTACTGGTATCCAACTAGACTCTTTCCAGTATGTCCATGTCTCTGTTGTACAGGGGAGGTGGGCATAGCACTGTGGGATGAGGACTCATCAGGGTGAGAGGGAGGGATCCCTCCCTGGAGTCCTGGTAGAACTCCTCCTTCCAGTGCAGCCCAGGAGATTGTTTGCCTATTGGCCACAAGTAAGTACACACTGCTGGATTGTGTTCAATCTGGTGTCACCCATACCCCCCAAAGGCCTTTTCAGAAAAGCTGCTTTCCAACCTGCCAGACACCATAATGTACCCCGTATGCCAGGGGCTGCTTCTCCCCCAGCTGCAGGACTTCGCAGTTCCCCTTGCTGACCATCACAAGGTTCCTGTCAACATTTTCTCCAGCCTGTCCAAGTCCCTCTGGAACGCACCATGACTCACTGGTCCATCATCTGACCCTCCAAGTTCTGCATCATCAGTTTGCTGAGGATACAGTCTGCCCCATCACGCAGATCATTAATTGGACCCAGTGTTGCCCTTGGCTTATAACTATCCTCCACCTAAAGTTCATGTCACTGGCAGGCATACCCTGGGCTGACATTCAGACAGTTTTCAATCTATCTCTCTCTCACCTCATCCAGACCATAATTTTTTGTTTCTCTGTGGAGATTTAAGGGGGACCCACTGCTCTCCCCTCCCAAGCCAGTCCTCAATTGTAGAAAGTCATCAGGTTGGTCAAACATAACCTCCCGCTGTCATGCTTGTGACTCCTTATCCCCTTCTTGTCCTTTACATGTCTGGAAATGGTTTCCAGGGCTAGCAGTTCCATCATCACTGAGGGATCAAGGTGAGACTGACTGGCTGGTAGTTCCCTGCATATTCATTCCTCCCTTCCTGGAGACAGGAGTGTCATTTGCTTTGCTCCACTGCTGAGGCACCTGTCCCAGTCACTGTGGTTGTTCAGACACAATCAAGGGTGGCCTCGTATTGGTATCAGGAGGCTCCCTCAGCAGCCACAGGTGTGGCACATCAGGACCTGCGTAGGTCCAGTTTGCTTAAGTGCTCTCTAGCCCAACCTTCCTCCAACAAGGGTGAGTCTTCCTTCCTCTAGAATGTCTCCTATGTCCTTAGTTTTCTGAAGGCCTTAAATGTCTGAGTTAAACATTTACATCAACACTAGGAACTTCTCTTGGGGCATGGCAACATAGATTCTAGTTGCTTAGTGAACTGCTCACAGTAAGAAGGCCACACTCAACTTTAATCCATTGCCTAGACAGAGGTAGATGCCTTCAAATTCCAAAATTACTTCCTGCTGTGATTTAACCACATTTTTAAACACAGTACCTGTGACATAATTGCATGGCTTCTGCAGCAGCTGTCCCTTCATCCAGCAAAGACGCGTTAGCCACATCCATTCCTGTGATATCACACACCATAGTCTGGTAATTTAGGAGGCTCTCCAGCCTGCCCTGGGACACCTCTGGCTGGTAAGGAGTATACTGGGTAACCCTGTCGGAAAAAAGTTCTGAGTTTGGGTCCAAGAAAATCAATGTGTAACAAAGTTATGGCAATGTATAATTGAACTGTGTCACAGAAAAAATAAATAGAAAAGTGTAATTCATTAATATGGAAATTTGTTAGAATACAGTTATCTTTAAACATTTTAATTTTTACCTTCTGGTGTTGACTTAACTTTTTACAGGACAAGAATTCTGTTTCTCCATTTTGAAAAGAGAAATTACTTTTAATACAGAGATGTGAAGGCATTATGGAGAAGCACAGAGTAAGTAGATGCTGAGTGTGGAAGAATTAAATCAAGTCACAATATTCAAAGGAGAATGTTTTGTTCAATCATATCTAGATATTGCCACAATTTTTCAATACTGTTTCTGAAGACCTTTATTTATCAAGTCCTCTCCACCCTTGTAAGAAGAAAAGCACTTCACATTTCACAGAATCAAGCTCAGAAGTATGCAACTCTTTGTGAAATGACAGTTTCCATATATGTTAGTGGAAGGAAGTCAGACCGATGTAAGTTTTATCTGTTGTCATTTGCTGAACAAGACAGTAGTGCAATATAAGCAACTCCTTAAAAAATACAAGAATCTAAGGGACATGCACTATTTTAACAGTCCAGAAAACAAAGCAGCATGGTCCAGGGATGAAAGGCAAAACCAGAGGTCAGACTCTCCTCTCTGCTGGAAATTTGGACACTAGATTACATAGTACTTCAGGACAGACTTTACGCCATATTGAATTTAGAGTAGCAGCCAGAAACAAGTGGTAAGTGCAAACACTTGTGGCCTCTGTTTTCTAGTGATGGAATAAAACAGCAGATTTTTGCTAAACGGGCAGTAGCAAGTCTTAGACTTTTGAAAAATGAAGTGAAGGTATAAGCTTTCCAGAAAGACTCCAGTATTTGGAAGCTCAAGTCGTGTAAAGTCAATAGAAGGTAAAAACCAAAGATCTTTTAAAAACAAGCTAAAGAACTTGGTATTGAGCAGGATGAGAGAAGCAACAAAATAGTAAGGTGAGAGGGAAAGTAGGAAAAAGTCTGAAGAGAATGCAAAATCTAGAAGAAGGGCATATTCAATATGTGAACTCAAAGTGTAATATATAATGCTAATGTATTGACTGTCTAATTCAATGAAACATCTGCTTGAATTATTCACATACACTACTCAGTACAGTAACAGAAAGCAATACCTATGTATAGAGTACATAAATCTTGATGATTTTCCCAAAACCTGTGGTTCTTTTCCCTTTTGACCAGTTCTAGCACTAAACTAATTATCATCATATAACTGCAGAGTTCCCAAGTGAGACTATGTCCCAGACTGCATGTAGCCTTGCTAGTCCTAATAGTATGGCTTTTTTTTTTCTCCACAGCAGCTAAACCCAGTGTTCAGTTTGCCAGATAAATTTTCAGTCTGGTAGTATTAAGATTTCTTTTCTCTATGGTCCCCCTGCCCACTCAGTTCTCACCAAGAAGAAAAGAGGGAATTATTACCAAAAAGAATTATTCCAAATGCCTTTGCATGAGCAATGACTTTTATTGATTAGTAGACAATTTCTCTGTACCTAAAGTTTTACAACTGTGCTTTCTCATTTTATTTCACCTAAGGGCCATTTCTTGTATCTTAATTTGCAGAAGGAATTAGAATTAGATTAACAAGAATTAAAACACTGTGATTAATTGAAATGCATTAGAGAACTCCTGTTCCACATAGCTGGGAAAGTACACTATATTACAAAATAAAATTAATGAAGCCTTATGATTTTGATGTTACAGTTTTGAATGGTCAACACAGTTGAACTAAAACAAATCAATTTCAGAAAGATGGAAAAAAAATCAACCAAGAAATCTTGAATTCCAGTATTGCCACAAATTACTATGAAGCTTAAAAGTTCCACAAATAAAGACACCTCTTATAGCATAAGCACACTTAATTAAATACTCCTTTTAAAAGGGTTTTTTGGCATTTTTTAAGCATCTACATATTTTAATTGAGTCTACTTCTCTACAAGTTCTTCAAATTAAACTAATTTAAAAGCAAACCCTGTAAAAGTAATATTGCACAGTATGTAGCTACTTTCAGAATGCAATGCTTTCATTACATTCTGAGTGTTACTAACTAAAAAGTTTAATAATTTACACTAGAGATGTGGAGACTGCAGGCATCCTTGGTACATGTTTGTATTCTTACACATTTAATGTCTGGGGGCAAAGGAATCAAGTAAGTTGAACTTTGTGAGACTTCTGGTTGCTCTAACAAATGCCAAGCAAAGCAAATACAAGTTATGTAAGGAACACAATAATCAGAAGCAATAAGCCTAAGCTTGTACTATTTCCCTTGGAGCTGCAACGTGAAGTGTGTCAGCATGGAAAGTGTTACACCCTCAGCAGGAATAAGTCTGATTTCTTAAACAGCTTCCATAAAGCCTGCATAGTTGTTTTAGCACACATGAACACACATATATATATTTTCTCTCCAACAAACATTTTAGCCTTCACTTCAGTCATCTAATAGTTTAGCTGTTAGCCATCTAGTTTGACTTTACTGGACAGTGCAAGATCATATTTATGGATAAACTCTCTCAGTTGTTTCATTAACACTATATAACTTGTTAGGATTGAAAAGTCTGCAGTTCATTATGTTCCACTTACTTTCTAGCTGTTCTTGTCTTTGCATCTGTCAACCAATAATTTGTTTCCTGGTACCATACTGAAATATTTAGATTGCATATGTTGCAAAAAGTGAACAAGGATAAGGCCAAATAAAACTTTGCATAGATGTAGTTCATAGATTCCTTGACTTCAAACACTGCAACTTTTCCACTAGTGATGGCAAACAGAACCAACAAGTCTAAAAATAAATAAGACTTAGAGGTCTACAGATACGTAGACCCATTTATGGCAACACGAAGTATAAAAAACACATAACATCTAAGTAATAATGACTCTTTGCACTGAGTAATATGATCCTTTGGTTGGTTGTGGGGTTTTTTGTTGTTTGGGCTTTTTAAAATATATATAAAACCTTTAAATACTGATTTTACTAAAATAAAAATTACTCAGTAATAAAGTAATTAAAGTAAAGTAACTCATTGTAACCTAAATGAGAAAATGCAGGGTGACATTCAGGCTGCTGGAAAGTGAGAGTCCACATGAAATTTAGCTTTTCTTGTTGCATGATTCCTGAGTTACAATTCTTTAGAAACCAAATTGTCAACTGGATGATCAGAATCAAGTACAATATTCTCAGCTTTTTCATAAATGAATTATTATGATAGTTCAGTGTCACTGCCAATTCTTTCACAAAAGAATTATTTGATCAGACAAGACAAGAACTCACTTTATGGATAAATATTCAAACCTTGAAGGTCTCTGGTTTAAAAAAAAAAAAAAAAAAAAGAAAGAAATACTAAGAGAACAGACTTTAGAATGTTCTACTTCCTTAGAAGATTCTTACTTCCACATCAGAAAACCATGATCATAGTATTGCGTAGTATTTAACTACCTCCACCCAAATAGTGTACAGCAGTGGAGGAGGGAGCTGTTTTTAATTTAGGCAAAAGTTAGGAAATAATTACTTTTGTTTAGGAGGTAAGTCTGTATACTTAAAGCAACCATGTAATCTTGTATTAGTTCATAATATATAGGAGCTGTAAATAGAAGTCATAAAACTAGTGGCATACTTTACAGAAAAAAGCATCTTCTGAAGTAAATTTTAAGCTTTAGCATGAACAACACAGTTCCTACACAGTAGGATACACGTCATTACCAAATATATGAAAGCCTTAGTAAAAGAATAGGTTTGTGGGACAAATGTGTACTTATACATATACATTTAACAATAAAATGTGGTACATTACCATCCTGCATTCTCCAACAAGTTGCGCGTGATGGGCTGAGGCACTGAGCAGTTATAATAACCCATGCCTATATAGGACCGCCATATCTTGTTCTTCCTTGCAATATTATATAGAGTTTCAAGGATTTCATTTTCACCTAATTGGAAAGATTATATGTCAGAATGCTACAGCTACATGTAACAGTAACAGTTTTTAACTGAAATGTCTTCTCCCCCAGTGTAAAAAAAACAAAAAACAACAAAACAACATTGGTGGTGCAAATACAAACAGTAGCAGAAAAAAGTGCAAGTCAAAACCAGCAAAGATAAGGTAGTAACCCGATAAAATATTCTAGGAAAGTTAAGTTCTGCCAGAATTTTGAAAATGCAACACATGAATAATAAGAGGGTTCTGAAGCATGTGGAAAGAATAGTGAGAGAAACAACTGTAGGCAGAAGGAGCTCTTTTTGTGCTAATACAACGTAAATTCAACCCAGAGGAGACCCATCTTGCACACGCATTAAAAAGAACGTCGGGAGACATTTTCTATTAGCTGAATCTTTCAGAATCTACATTGGTTAAAGCCATTGCCATCCACAGCTGTTTAGAGTTTCTATCGGAGTCATATTTGCACAAAGGGGGCTTACACTAAGCACCCAGGAATGATTTCTTAGTATCATAGAACTTTATTTCCTCACATTTTCCCTAAATTGCTGATAAAACAGAACAGTTCATTTAATTCAATTTTAGCAAGTTTCACCAGTTTATTAAAAAAAAAAAAGTTAATAAGATTATTTCTAGTTAAGACATTCCAAATGAGATTAACTTTCAAATGAGTCTGCCAATCTAGTTTGAAGACATTATAAAATAATGATTTTGAAGTATACACAATAAAAGCATTTGCATTCCCTCTCTCCCCCAACCATACTTTGGTCTTGCTTCTCAGTGTCCTGAAAGCAGTGCATACTGAGTCAACCCATTCCTAGCAGTCAGTGAATAATGCTACAAACATCTGCCAAAGAGTCATATTTTAAAATTATATTAGTAGCTGAGAATGCAAAAGGATGGTCAGTGGACTGTCTTAAGATCACACAGACAGATAGGTCATCCCAGCCTAACAGACCTGGGTAGAACTGGACACCAATCCTCCTGGGTGAGGGGAGTAGATGTTTTTTAATTCTTCCCACAAATCTGACCTCAGAGTTTGCTGTAATGGGGCAGTTACACCAAGTCCTGTTCCCTCAGAACAACTTGAAGATGTCACTTTATAATATAATGCCACAAATCAAAGAATTAGAATACCTTGGGCCTGGATGTCTTAAAATCATTTTCTCTCTGTAAGTTACTCCAGCAAGAGATAGCAAGTCAGAATAGTTAATTTTCTAGAATGTGGTGGCAAATTATTATCTAGGTTTTGAATTAATTTCTAGAGCAAGCACAAAAAAGGATATTAGAACTTCAGCTCTGATTTCAAAACTTGTTTTTTTTTCTTTTTACTCAAGTTGCTATTATTGCATTTCATGCATAAAGATTTTTTTTTTTCAAAAATCTCCAGGTTTTCAATTAATTTATTCCACAGTCACATTACACCTTTCACAGAGTTTTTTACTGATGTTCAATTCTCATTTCAAAGTTCATTTCTTCTCTGTCTTTTACTCAGTGTTACCATTAGATCTAATGTATGAAGACTGATTTCTTAGTTTCAGTAAACTGCATTTTTTTTTTTCTGGAGACTTGTTATATGCTTAGTAGGTTTGAACTCAGCAATGTCCAGGGCAGAGTTTCTAAAGTGTAGTGAAAAACTCCACTCCCCAGAACTCTTCCCACAGAGTTTTTAGTAAGAGAGAGGCAGTTGTTTATTTAAGTAAGCTTTAACATTGTAGAGACCTTCCTCTACCACTTGCAAAAAGCTTGATGAAAGAGAGTTTGGTTGCAATTTCAGACAGAGGCTTGTACTCTTGCATAATCCAAACATCAATGATTTCTTGGAAATGGTAATGAATTTCCTTGTTTAATTCCAAATTGCAGTTGAAGGCAGAAGTTGGCTATCATTTAACTTACTTGCTAGCTCAATATCACACAAAAAATGCACTGAGTGCAGTTTCTGCAGTAAACACATACCACAAATACTGTACAATGTGACAGATAACATTTCCTTTATTTGCTCAACTGGGCTTTTCTTCCCAAGTTATTTCTCTGCAATTGTAGCTAACAACAACTACATGCAGCCACTTAGCTTGTGCTGGAGATCTTGGAAATAAACCTGCTTCCAAACTGATTGAAGGCACAAAGCCAAAGCCTAGTGAGGCTGCAAGCAGCTTAGGTAGAGATTATGCGTAAGAGTATAACCACACTCCATCCAGCATACCTACACTGAGAGGTTCCAAGACTGAATATATTTTTAATTATCATATTTTAATGAGCTACCTGTGATGACAGTTACACAGGTAATTTTAAGCAGGGTGGCAAAATACCAGAGGGTATACTCCTTCCACTCCTGTGTCACCTTACTTCCCTGCTCCTTTGGTCACTATAAGGGCAATGGCAGCAGTACAGCTCAAAATATATCTCCCACATTTAATATGCCTCTTCGAAGAGATCAGGGCTAAAGACTTCTTACCCTTTGCCTTCTACTGACTTGGAAGTACTTCATCACAGTATGTCTTTAGGAAGACAGCTCATAAATATAACTGCAGTCCTGAATATGGGAAGTCAGTAACCCCTGATTTATCTATTAGGCTGGCTTACCTATGACCAAACATAAATCCATGAAGATTTCATGAATTCAGTGTTTACTTTACACTGATAGGGTTCTGAATTCAAGTAAGAGCAATGCAGGTAATGGTGAGAGAAGTTAATACAGAAGCTGAAGTCCAGAGACCAGAGAGCAAGGCAATGAAACAAACCATGCTTACCAGTACCTCCAGCACCAACAGGAGGGGATGGAGGAGATGCAGCCAGGCTCTTAAAAGCACTGTATGCATAGCAGGAGGGCCAGAGGCTCAGGCTAGAGATAAGGAGATCTGGGCCCAGGAGAACAGTCCAGCAGTGGAGCAGGGACTCCACCTTTTGAGGTTTCATGCTCTGACTGGGTGAAGCCCTGAGCAATCTGCTCTGACCCCACAGCAAAACTCTGGGCAGGGGCTAGAGACTGAGCTGGGTCTGTGTCTCTGTCAGTAGCCTTATTTCCCACTCTGTCAAGCCTAGGTTTCAACAGTGAATTCCCATAATGTTATTTGTGAAAGGGGCCTAACTCTTTATTGATAATTCAGTAAATAACTAATGCTAATACAAAGGCAGATGAATGTGAAATACAAGAGTAATCTTATGTATGCTTTAAAATTAATTTTTAAATTCATAATGAAGTTGCTACATTTCCAGTTTGGTCCCCAAGACTGTCACCAAACTCTGAAAATAGCAGACCTTTTCTGCTCTATAAAGTATTTAACTTGGAGCATATGTAGTGGAAATGTTGCATTATTCTAAGTATTAATTAATTTCTTTAAAACTAAAACATATAGGATTCCTAAAAATTTTAACTACATAGTTCAAAAAACACAGCTTGAAATATGTTTTCGTTGTCTTACTAATTTATTCTTAATTCTTCCTGCAATGAGATTAAGAACCAATATGCAAAATGGGGAAATTAAACAGAAAGAAAAATTCACTATATTTAAGTAATGGCTGGACTCCAGCCACCATCACACTCAGCTGTTTGTTTCCAGTGTTCTAAGAAAATGTGATTGAAATGGCTTTATTATAGACTCATTTTATTTGGTGTACAATAAAAATTCTTTAAAAAAAACTGCAAAAAAAATCAGCAAAAGAATTGCCAGCTAAGTTACTGCAGTTGATCTTTATTCTCCTCATCAACTCATTAGAAATTATGATCAAAGACAGTACTCAGAATAATGTCCACTGCTTTTGCTGTATGCCTTTCTTATAACTGGAGAAAACTTACTGAGGGTCTGAGAGGTTCTTCATGGACAGTTCCAGATTGCTACATCTACATATAGCAAAGGCAGAATGTATTACAAAAATAGTAAGAGGGACTGAATTATCAGATCACAAAATGATATACTGTTATTTTTGCTAGTGTTTTTGTAGTTAGCACAGTAGAGTTGCCTTGAACTTGTGAGATACCTGCAAAATATGGCAATAAAGAATGAGAGTGAAGAAAATACAAAAGGAGCAGTTCAAGTTATACAACTTTAACCATGCAATACAAAAAGAAGGTTACTGTTTGATATATTTTATTCACTTTATATCAGATCTTAAAAATAATCTAGCCTCTGAGATCAAGGAAGCAAGATCCTTAGAACTGCTGATAAAAGGGCGATTAATTTATTTCCCTTAATTATTTAATATATTCTCTTTAAAAAACCCCCAAAAACAGATTATATTGAAGAAAAGTAATTCCAAAGCACTGTCAGGCACATAGTAATAATGGCGTAGGACAGCACAAGGAAGGTGCATGTTCCAGGTGCTGTGTCCATAACTTCAAGATATGGGCAGAAAGCCATGGTGCCCTGCCCCTCCTCCTTTCACTCAGGCTACCTCTGCTCACCCAGCCAGCCTGGGCAGCACACACAACCTGATGCTGCCAGGAACTGAAAGCAGGGGCAGGCTGAGTAAACCAAGATGCCTTTCCCTGTCTGGCCCACAAGGGCTGCTGCCTGTGAAAGAAAGAGCATCAGACTGAAAGTGCATGAGGTGCACTTATTACCACCCTGGGTGGTAATACAGATTCTGCACTATGTGTGGCAACACTCCAGATGGTAACAACTACCCCCTGCCACAGGCTTCTGAGTCATACCGCCTGGACACCAGCAGCAGGAAACCTGAAATGACTAAACTAGCTCTAAAAATCTGTCTGACATTAGGAGATTATTATAAATTCACCCAGAATTAATTTTTAGCTGTAATTTAAAATATAAAATCCTATTAAAGAAGATTCACTGCAAAAAAAAGCTGCTAATTTGGAGACACAAATAGTCTTTATTACACTGTAACTGCTTCTGAACAGTATTACTTCTAACAATATTTAGACTGGAGACCCAATTGCATTCTTAAGATTTTAGGAACTAGTGTTGATTAATTCTAAAATTTGAGAATGTACCTGGGAATGTTTGAGAAAAAAAAACTGGTGGAGTTTGCAGAAGTATTTTTAATTCAACCTTTTAAAAAATTCAAATCCTGAAATAAAAAGCAGAAATACAAACATATACACAAGACCTATCCATTACATATAAAGATGGACATACCATGGCAGCATTGCAGGGATAACTATGACTGACATAGATAGCAGGTTTGTAGGGATAAAATATAGAGGATTACTCATATAAGATATGTTCTTTACTTCAAATGGGTCAATCATAACATATGTGCATAAAGCACCTTCAATACCTAAATAAAAGCTGATTGTTCAATTCTACTTCCTGTAAACCTGGGAATAAAGCTCTGTAATACCAGCTGATCCCAATTAAGAGTCAAACAGATGTCTAGCCTTGTTGTAAATATTGACTGAACAGAAGTTACATGCCAAAATTAAGTTTCTCCTACTGTCTCTGCAGAAAAATCTGACTAAAAAAGCCCATCTTCCACAATTAGTTGAGGTACAGGACTGAAATTTACTGTTAGCTGAAATCAGACATTTTGCTATTTCACTTCTGGAATTCAGTGGGCTCATGGCAAGAGACACTTTTAAAATGGCTTTTTTTTTTTTTTTGTGGTCCCAAAATTGACATAGCTAGCGCTGTCATCTTTCATACCAAAGAAAGGATTTTATTTCAGAAACCTCTTAGCACAACCTAGAGTCCTTCTCTCCTCTATCACTGACAATGACAGTACAACAAAAAAATCTGCCAATACAGATAACACTAAAAATTCTTGAAAAAGCATTTTGAGTGTAGATGCATTTGTGCCATCAAAGTTTGGCATTTACCAGAATAACTAGTCATTCTTACTTAAGAAAGACAGATCATGGAATCATTTAGGTCGAAAAACACCTCCAAGATCATCAACTCCAACCTCTGACTGATTACCACCCTGTCATGTAAACCATGGCACTACATGTCATGTCCAGCTGTTCCTTGAATACCTCCAATAACGGTTCCTCCCTGCACAGTCTATTCCCATGCCTGACCACTCTTTCAGAGGAGAAATTTTTACTGATTTCCAAGCTGAACCTCCCCTGGCACAGCTTGAGGCCATTTCCTCTTGTCCTGTCACTTGTTGCCTGGGAGAAGAGGCCAAACCTCACCTGGCTATACACTTTGGTCAGGCAGTTGTAGAGAGTGATCAGGTCTCCCTTGAGCATCCTTTTCTCCAGCCTAAAAAACCTCAGCTCCATCAGCTGCTCCTCAGAGGACTTGTGCTTCAGAACCTTCACCGGCTTTGTAGACTCTCTGGACATGCTCCAGCACCTCAGTGCCTTTCTTGTAGTGAAGGGACCAAAACAACACATGATTTAAGTTGTGACCTCACAACTTGAGTGCTGAATACAAGGGGATAATCCCTGCCCTGCTCCTGCTGGTCACACTATTGCTGGTACAGGCCAGGATGCCATTGGCCTTCTTGGCCACCTGGGCACTGCTGGCTCATGTTCAGCTGCTGTCACCAGCACCCCCAGGGCCTTTTCCCGTGAGCAGCTTTGCAGCCACTCTGCCCCAGCCTGTGGCACTGCCTGGGGTTGTTGTGACCCAAGGGCAGGACCCAGCACTGGGCCGTGTTGAACCTCACACCATTGGCCTTGGCCCATTGATCCAGCCTGTCCAGATCCCTCTGCAGAGCCTTCCTGCCCTCAGGAAATGTTCAGGTAAGTAAGGTTAAAAACTTTCTCTCTATATATATGTTATGTCCTTCAGGGAAGTAATGAAGCTTCATTCTTCCACTGAAGAGTAGGTCTGTGCTAAAATGTCTAGGAGAGAACATAGGTACAAAAAGAGTGTGCTTCTACTGTAATCAGAGGTTTCATTTATCATCAGTGGAATATGCAATGCCATATAAACAAACTCATTAACAAAAGCTACATCCACAGGAGACTGCTTTTTCTTTACTGCTATTGCATTCACACACTTGATTAATTTTCCTTCTTTTAGACAACTTGTGAGATTATCAATGGAAGGATCTGTAATGTGATCTTTTCTAGTGACACACACCGAATAAAAACTTGAAGATTATATATCAAATGTACACATCAACTATACACACCTGAGATGAAGTCTACAGCTATGAAAGCTTTCCAAAACACCCAACTATAATTGCAGAGACCCATGATACACAGACATGCTTTTTATGGTGGGTGTGTGGTTTTCCTGAACTGCATGTCTAATTCTATCTGTAAGGATTGACTTCAATGAGACTTCAATGTAAGCTCAGCTGTGTTTGTTACTATAAAGGAGTAGCTCTAGCACAGCTCATTTTTTCAGCTGCACTCAAATTTGTGGGATCACTATGATTACAGTTTTGAGTTATAAAGACAAGTGGAAATTGCTGTATTTGTAATATAAATTTTATAAATGCCGAAGCTCATTGAATAATGTGTTTTGCATTTCCTTGTTCTATTTTCTCTTTCCACATGTGAGAGCATTCATGCAAATAAAAACAAATGTTTAAATTAAAATATAATACAGTTTTCATGACACTGCCCAATTTTGCTAATTCCCTTTAGTAAAAGGTATATAATAGAGAAATAATGCCCCATCCTTACATAAGAAATACCATCCTGATGATTGGAAAGTGTTCTAACAGTACATTAAAGAGGAAGCAAGCTTCACTCAGATTACAATGTCCTGGGTACAAGATGTTCAATGTGATGCTGCACAATTTTAAGCTGAGGCTTTAAACTTTAATTTTAAAAGCTGTGGAATTTTCTGCTAGCAGTTCAGGGGAAAACTAGTGACAAATAACTACACATTAAATTATAAAAGATAGTTCAGCACACTGGCTGCAAAAGAAAAGTTGTATATAGTTTTCTATATACAGTTGTATACAGAAAAAAGGGTTTTCTGTACCTCATGCAAGCATCTCTTTTGAAAACTCACTGTAGCATGCTGCACAATGTCAGACTCTGCATCACAGTCACATTCTTTCAAAGTTTACTCTAAGGGAACAAGAACAGCATAGCAAGTGGAACAAAATGCCAGTGAACCACTGTTAACTAATAAGGTCCTGTTACACTGTGACAACTTGCCTACAACAGGACATCAACTAATGCACCACTGTGTAGGAGACATACACTCAAAAATACTAAGAAAATCAGCATTTGAGCACTGCATCAAGACTGTGACTTAGGCTGATGTCACCAGTTTCGTTTTCAATAATGTATAAGTATTTTAGTGCCCACTATCCTGTATTACTTTTATGAATGTTTTGGTGAAGTACAATTTTGTAAAGAGTATCATATTAATTAATAATAAAAACTAATTATTAAAAAAATTGGAAGGGCTTCCAAGACATAATTATTAGTGACAAATTGCATTTCACCCCTTCTACTGACCTAGAAATATAGTAACCTAAAAAGTTTTTTTGAGGTCAATGAAAGTCATTTTTAGTCAGGGACCACCTTGATTAAAACACATTGACCATAAGGAAATATGCCAAGCAGTACTTTCAGCAGTTATACAGACACAAGAAGGCTGTTAAATTCTGCTTCTCTACCCAGCCTCTCCCCATTTTAATAAGATAGAAAGTTACGAAATACTAAAATACCATTGTACTAATAAAAAAATTTAGAGGTAGAAACTATCATTTCCTGTTGTATACCTCCTGGCTAGAATCTGTCTTTTCAGGGTCTAGTTTTCCCGGCTGTTCATTGTGGTGCTGCCTCTCATGCGTGATGTCATCTCAGAGTAACCAGATTGAACTGGCCAGGAACCTCACCAGAGCTGCAGGCCTGAAGTTTACACTCAAATTACAGAACACGGATGAGCAATGAGAAAATGCCAGCAAGAGGAATCAAGTTTTCTACAAATCAGGCAAAGGATTGTGACACAAAAATGAAATTAATACTGATGTAACTGGATCCCACATCTGAATGCCCATTGAGCTTTGTTAGTTCTATTGTAATTGTTTAGCATTGGGGATTTTTAAGTGTTTCTTTCACTTACAGGACTTCCAGCATCATGTTCACAGATTTTCCTCAAAAATGCAGTTATGTAGGCAAAAATTGTGTACTGTGCTTGCTAACTCTTAAAAACATTTATATCTAAAACCTCATGAAATCACATCAAGTTTCCTATAGCAATTTGCTGAACTACTGTATTGCCACAATAGCTGATTCAGATGTTTAGTATTCCTGCAGTTTACGCATAACACTCAATTAGACAGATTTAAAATTCTGGCCATTAGTTTACTGTGTATCCATAATATGGAGACAAAGACTTTTCATGTTATGAAAATATGCAGGTTATTATTGGTGGGGGGTCGGGGAGGAGGAATAACAAAGAAATACTGCAGATACATAAGAACAACCAAAAGGCAGTGGCCCATTTGAAGCTACAGTCCATACTAAGGGGACGATTTTTAGTCGTACGCTTCCCTTCACATTAGGCTCTTCGGACAAAGTGAAGTCAATGGAGTACTTGAGCTCCAAACGAGGTTTTCGAGAAGCCCCTGTCTGCTACACGTATTTTCCTACCGATCTCCGAGAGGAAAGCAGTAAACGCAGCAGCCAAATTACTCTACGGAGTTGGTCGGAGAAGAATGAAGTGTCGGTGATTGTGCTGCTACGCTTATTTAAGTCTTACCCTGCACTTCTAACTTGGGGCGGTAAGACCAGACCCAGCGGGGACATCGGGGCAGCGGGGACATCGGGGCAGGGGGTGCGCACCCCAAGTCCCCCCCACCCCCCACGGGCGCTGGCGACCGGAAGGGGCCGCGGAAGGGTGCGGGGAGTCCGGCAGCACCCCGGGCCATGCGGTCACTTACAGACGTGGTCATCCATCCTCAGCGGTCTCCGGAGGCGGATGCTGGCCGGGATGGTTTTGTCCATCAGCTCCTCGACGCTCTGCAAGAAGCGCCCGCACGCCCTGGTTAGCTCCCGCGGGGCGGCACAGCCCGCACCGGGAGGGTCCGGCCGCGCAGCTCCCGCCCCGCACGGCGCCTACCTGCACCCCGACTGTTCGCAGCATCTCCCGCTTCTCCTGTTCCCGGGGCCCGATGTGCCGCCGGGAGAAGTCATCGTGCCGCGGCAGGAGCTGCTCGATGCACCGCGCCGCCTCCCCGCCGCCCCAGCGCCGCTGCCCCGCCGCCGCCCACAGGTGCGGCGCCCCGCGGGCCGCCAGCCGCCCCCACCAGCGCCCGCAGCTCTGCATGCCCCCAGCACAGCCCTGCGGCCACCGCCGGGCGCTCACACTTGTGAGCGGGGGGCGGTGCGGCGCGGCCCCCACCGCCCGCGCCAATGGGGCCCGGGGGCGGCGCCGCGGTCGCCCCGCCCGCCGCCACCTGCCCGCCCGCCCCCCGGCCCTGACCCCCGCCGGGCCGCGCCGAGGATCCCGCGCCGGGCTGACCCGGCTGTGGCCCCGGCTCACGGGCACACCCCGGAGGACATTTTCCCAGTAGAGAGAGTTTTCGTTCACAAAAGCCTTGCTCATATGGGAGAAAAAGGTTTCTGTGTTTCCTTAGCAGAGCGTGGACTTGCTTTCGAGTGGCGAGCTTTAGGATGAGCAGCACGGTGTCCACAGCTGCTACCGGGGCGTGTGTGTCTGTGTTTATTACTGTTTTAACGTTTGGTGATGTTAATCTTGGGGAGCGGAGAGGTAACTGGAACCTACTTTTCCTCATCTTTCAGTTCTGTGTCTCTGAGGATGATACTGTCATAGTTACAAACTTGTATGTTTGCTTATAAACATTTCTTCATCTTCTAGAGCTAACCCCAGAGCTGCCACATTGAGGACATATATTTGAATCGACATTTAAATAAAATAACAATGTAAGAAAAAAAGAATCCAAGATTTTCATTAATTTCATCTTAATTGTATCACAGATCTACTAACTCCTGAATTTAGTAAGGTAACTGATCACTACTTTGGAACATAAATGTAAGTTTACTTTGCACCAAAGTTCACTGATTCATGCAAGCTCTCCATTTCTGTAGTAAACATGAAATTACATCTCTGATATAATCTGAGCTATTATAAATACTTTATTATAAAGGAAACAGCTCTCACTCATTTTTACCAGTATGTATTTGGAGTAATGATTTGAGTCCCTGGTTTCAGAATCAGAGATCCCCAAATTAAGTGAGATGAAGTTTGCTTTGAACAGCAAAGATGTTTGCTGCAAGAGTTCATGATACAAATCCAGTACTGACTTTAAATGATTGCTATTAAAATATACATATGTGTTGCTTTTCTCCTCTATTTGTATATATTGTTTCTGTATAAATGATAGTAGGAGGAAGGACATTAAAACTTTGCTATGGTTTTTATCTTGAAATCACATAAGTGAAATAGAAATATTAGAAAAATACATTAAAACCATGATAATAACAAATCAAATCCTGTTATGACTGTACCTACATAATTCCTTTTTCAAGTGATTCTATAGCTTTTTGAAAAAAATTGCAGATTGTGTTCAAATATTCTTTTAGACTATGTTCAAATGATAAGTGTTCTTAAAAATGTATCCCTTTTCTCTGTCAGGTTGCATCAGGATGGTGTTTCACACAAATGAAGACATTACAGTCAGCCCACTCAAAATTACAACTTTGACAGAATTGTTTCTTCAGTGTGAGGTCAGAGTTTTATAGCTGTCTTAGGAAGTGAAGTCTGAGGAAATAGAGAAGCATCCCAAACAATATATTTTTTATCCATATTTCTTTATTTTTCAGAACTAACCCAGGTTTAGTTCAACTTGAAAACTATGCATTGGAGCAGAAAGACTGGAGAGGTGTGCCACACAATAATGTCAAGGTATGCCCAACTTCACCTTGGAAAGCACCACATCTGGATTGCTTTGTTAAGCCACTCTATGGATAATGCTTTTTTAATCAGAACATCAGCACAGACTTCAGCTTAGCATGGGCTATGTGTAATCACTGTGGTAGAGATACAAGCCCAGTTTATGTGTTTGATCAGTTAGATAGCTCTTAGCAGCCTCTTGAAAATGATTATTTATTGCCTTAACTAGCAAAATAGGAATCTTGAACAAAAGATGCAATAGAAAGTGAAGCTTGGATATCAAAGGTGACTAGTGCTTTGATATTAAACCAAGAAAAGCTAGCTAGTCTTGTAGCTTTGAATGAATTTATCACTTCAAAATACATCACCAACAAAACCAGCTGTTTTCTTCATGTATATCAGCAAAGGAAGGTTTCTTGGAAGAGAAGAAAGGATTGAGAAAACACATCTTGCTATTATTATAGCTATTTGCACAAAGCTCAGAGATGCCCATGTGTTTGCCTGATGAGCTGACCATGTGAGCTGTTATGTATATTTTTGGGACATCAATTAGATAAAGCACAAGACTTTAAAATGAGTGCCCTATACCCTTTAAATTCAAGTGACACGTTACATGTACTTTCTCTAACACTGATATTTTTAAGCTGATATTTTTAAGCTTTCTCTGAATGTCTTGACACCAATTGTGATTTAGACATAAGATCTATTGCAGTTCTAATACTGCAAGGTTCATGGGTGGTGATGGAACTACCCTTCTATTGCTCTTTTAAAATAATGAATTATCAAAATAAGAAAATGGTGTTGAATTCTTTTAAGATTCACTCCAGTTCCCTCCTATAACCCACAGATGATGCTAGCTGATGTGCCTCTGCACCACTGTACCAGAGAACATAGAGATTGGGTCAGATTACAGTGTTATCTGTAGTCATAACCAATTTCTGATATTGGCCAGTGACAGCTACCTAAGGAGAAACACAAGACTAGGCAAAAAGATGTACTGATACCAATCTGCAATATTTCAGTTACCATTCTGGAATTTCTGCATTTAGTAGTCCTTAGTGTACTTTTTCCCTAAATTTGTTCAGCTGATCACTGAATCCATGCAAACTCTTAATGGAATAAATATAACTGTTTACTCTTCAAAAGCAGTCATATTAAAATCCTTTCTTCCTTTATCTAAAATTCCTTAAAGTACTGAAAAGCGCTCATAATATTAAGGACATTTCAACAAGTAAAGCAAAAGAAAAAATGTGAGTATCACTACAGACTTAGTCCAACATATGCTGACTTCTGTTCTCATGCAAGATTTGTTCTGTAGAAATTCCTCGAAAGAAAAAAAAGTTTTTAGCAGTTTAAATTAATATCTCCATGGTTGCTTCTGCTAATGGGTTTGTAGTGTAAGTGTAAATGGATTTGTACTGTATTGATGCCTTTTAATTTGAGACATCTTTAACACAGAATTTTTTTCTCTTCTGAAAATATATCTGTAACATGGTTCTTTGTTTAAAATAATATTTGAAAAGTACTATGGCTGTCAATAAAGAACAATGAAAGAAGCTGTCATAAAGAACAATGCAGCTTCTTGTGCACCAATACCCTTAAGTCATTCTCTTCAGGGCTGCTCTCAATATGTCTCTGCCCAGACAGTATTTGTGCTTGAGATTCCCCTGATCCAGGTGCAGTTCCTCACGCTTGACCTTGTTGAACTTCCAGAGGTTTACACAGGCACACCTTTCAAGCCAGGTTGCTGTGGATGGCATCCCTGCCCTCCAGCATGTTGACTGAACCAAACAGATTGGTATTGTCATCACTGGTCTCTACATAGACATTGAGCAATTGACCACAAGTCTTTGAATGCAACCATCCAGCCAATTCCTTACCCACTGAGTAATTCATCCATCAAATCCAGTTCAGAGATGAGAATATTGGGCAGGACACTGTTCAATGCTTTGCACAAGTCCAGGTAAATTATGTCAGTTGTTCCTCCCTCATCCACCAATGCTATAATCCTTCATAGAAAGCCTCCAAATTTGTCAGGCACAATTTGCCCTTAGTGAAGCCATGTTGGCCATCACCAATCACCTCCCTGTCCTCCACATGCCATAGCATGGTTTCCACAAGGATCTGCTCCATGGTTTTGCTGGCACTGAGATGACACTGACTGGCCTGTAGTTCATTGGGTCTTCCTTATTTTCATATTTTACTGAATGGTTATCCTTCCTCTTTTCCAGTCAGCTGGGACTCCACTGGACTGGGGATATTCACTGAATATACATGTAAGTATCCATGAATATTAACCTTGGAGTAAAACCCTTCCAATTCCATTTCATGTGTGGACAAATGCTGAAGAAAACAAGTGTCAGAAGGTTTTTAAGGTACTAGGTATTAGTTTGTTTTTTGCATTTCCTCTGTCAGAGAGCACCAGTCCTGCTTTTCCCTCCAACTAGGTGTTCCAGGAGTAAAGAGCAGCTCCAGGGCATGGTCCCACAGGTACAGTCATAGCAGGGTGAGCCAGTTGTTGGTAGTAGGATCCACTGATAGTCGCAGGCAAGAGATGAACCACGTCCAGGCAAGAGTAAAAGGAGATGAGACTACAGGTAGGATGATAGATCAAGTTTAATCTTCAATCTGAAGTCCATGCAGCAGGACTAAAGACAGTGGGCAATGGACATCTGAGAGCTACATTCAGGAGGAAAACTAGCTACCAAGTAGGTTTGAGGTCTGCCCAAAAAGCAGGGCCAGACTAGGCTGGAGACCAACATATGGCAAAACAGATGAGGCCCTAGGGCTGTGGTGAAATTGAGACCTTGGGCTCACAAGCAGTGTGTGCATGCCTGTGTGAGCCTGGACAAGGTCAGGCAATTCCAGAGGTGCACTTGGTGGCTGGACTTTCTCCTATAACAATCACATGGTTAGGTAGGGACCCTCTGTAGGCTTTGCCCACAGGCTTTTAAATGATTCTAAACCTGCCTTAATAATCCACTCCTCTGGCAAAAAAATCTCTTAATCCTTCAACCTTTTAAACCTCTTTTAAACCTTTTTCATACTTTGCCTCCTTTTATATTTGGAGTTGGGGATTTCCACAGAAGAGATCAAGAGCATTAATTCCAACCATCACCGTTTTGATCTCCACCTGCCACTTTGCTCACTCATGCTGGGACTAACTGAACTGACAGACACTTCCTTGACAGATAGCCAAGCTGGGCAGCTGCTGCTCAGTCTATGGCAAACACTTCTCCTTCCTAAATCTCACATTACAATCAAATACATAGGTTTTTTTTTCCGTATTATCACTGTCAATCCTTACAAAAGCCGACTAATGTCCTCTATAAACCTTCTCAAGAAGGCCAGGAGGAGCTGCAATGGATTTCTTACAAAGGCAAAATTATTTGCTGCTGTGTAGGTGATTTTCTAGTATCTCTTTTCTGCCATTTGCTCTTTTTAAAGTTGGTTCAAAGGTAAGCTTGATAGACGTTTAATGCAAATTCAGTTACTTAATACTGGGTATGTTAACCCTTTTATCATGTTATTTGTGTCCATTGGCTTTTAAATACTGAATATGGCTATATGATAAGAGCAATGCCTATGTAAATATATCAGGAGGTGTTATCTGTTATTATGAATACGTATGTAATAGGCATTGCATTACAAGAACTTCTCTTGCCTAATCTAGTTTTATTAGGCAATAAAATATTCTCCCTGGCACAGAGAGACCTGTATACTGCTGACCCTAACAGGTGTATCATGATGACAAGGTACTGAGATATTCTTTGGGAAATAAACATCTGACCTCTCTTATTCTTATCTAGGAGTTAAAGGTATTACGCAACAGAATACACAGATTTTGCAAATTCAGGAAGTCTAAAAGTTGAGACTTGTTTTTTTCAGAAGACTAGATTTTGTATATGCATAGAAATTTTTTGTTATTTTTAGAGTAGAAAGGGAATTATCATTACCTTTCTTTGTTCTTCAGCCAGCACACCTATACAAACTGCTGAGATGACAGATTCAGCAAAAACTTTTCTTTCAAAAAGATCTCAAATCCTAGATGTCTGTCTAGATTATCAGTCCAAGAGATATTATTGAAGCCATTACTCATCTTGAAAAACACAGAATAAAAATCCTCCTCCTCTTGCACGATTGGGTCACAGCTGCTTGTCTTTAAGGGTTTGAACAAGATCCCTTAGTAACAGGCAATCTACTACAAAGCCATTTTCCTTATCTCTGAGGTAAGAGTTTATTAATTCCTCACTATAAATCAGAGAAGCTCCAATACGGCAAATCTCTTTCATCTTTGTATCTTTGTATCAAGAAGAAATTATGCAGTTCCTTAGGGGAACTTCCCTTTTGGGGAGTTTCTGCATCTGCTTAAAGAAAGCTGTTGCTTTCAGAACTGCAACGATTGATGATTTTAAGGGATTATTGAAACCAGTTCGGCAAATGCAGGAAATGATTCCATCAAGACATACTTTCTATCTGGCTCTAGGTGGCCTACAATTAGTTATGGCATTGTGTTTGATCATAGTCTGACTATGCCTACATATACATAGATTTGTCCATTTAAATGCCAATGAAGTTCCTGAATGAATCAACATAAGATTTCATTATAGTGTCCATCCTAAAAAGAGGGGTGATTTTCTTGGATGAATAAGTTTTGCTGGCCTACCAAATGATCACAGGAGATTAATATCACAGGCAGTACAAGGTAGGAAGTGGCACTGCATGGTGAGTATCGGGGAATGAAGGAAATGGGACTGGTTCTTCTGATAACAAACTAGAAGCTGCAAAGATTGGTTCAGCTATCTTCTTGACCATTTGCAGTTGGTTAGAGTATGTGGTATTTTTCAAACTCCTAGTGAACATATCTACATGAACTCTTAAATATAGATCAAGACTGAACCAGCAGTGAAGAATCTGTCTCTGAAATCAAAAGTGAATAAATACTTTAATGTTACATAATATCTTAGTTAACATATAACTTGGAAAAAGAGTAAGATGTTGCAATGTCCTGGTTGTGGTATTAGATATCTTTTTGCTGCTCCTGTTAAAAAAAAAAAAAAAGAAAAAGAAAGTAAAAACTATCAATCATGGCTGCAATATAAGCTTCTTAAAAGGACTGGCTCACACACCCTTACTAGGGTGCACCTCCTTAGGATGCAGCCATACTTCCTGTAAACATGCCAAGTACAGTAAGCATGCCTTACCTGACCATGACTTGCCATTCATTTATGATCCCCCAGAGACTGCACATGATTTGTACAGTCATGATTCTGCAGTTCTGGCCACAGAGCATGCATTAATGTTGATTCAGTGCAGTACTGCATTAACATACTTTGACTCTCTACAGCATTTAAACATGATAATGAGCTTCAACTAATCCAGAATTTTCTTTTTAGTGCAGCATGGTAAGGAAATATCCTGACTCATATGGAGAAGGAAAAATGCTCAGACTTTGGGCAGCAATTGGGAAGACAGACTGCAGCAAGAGAATGAAGAATGCAGCTTGGGATATCTACTTGTCAGATTGATAGGAAATGCTGGTCATTGTCAATATAATTTATGTGGAAGGGTGATGGAATAAGCAGTTAGTTATTCCATCAGAATAGAAACTACAACAGGACTGATCAGTGGCAAAGAGTAAGAGAAAAAACTGAGAGTGATTTAGGAGCAATAGGGAATCTAATGCTGAAAAAATCGTCAAATATCTACCTATTTACTAAATAAAGTATCCGTCCTTGGGACAAAACAGAAATCTTAAATATTCTAAAAATATATTCTAATGCATATGTCTAGAGACTAGATAAAACCTGCAGAGGAACTCCTAAATCTTAATTTCATGATTTTCAGTGCTTCAATTGATTTGGATGTAAAGCTAGCCAACAGGTAATTAAATTAGCATGGCCATATACAATGACGAGTGAAGCTGGGAAATCTCAGATGCTACTAACAATTTGTTTGCTGTTTTTCAACATAATGATGATAAAGAAAGAACACATTGTCTCATATAATTTTCTCATTACAGCCACTCTCTCAAAGGATGACATGGCAAAATGTTAAGTAATAGATTAACAGAAGCTAGAGGAAGCTGGAATTTCCATAGCACTAGCTTCGAAAATTGTATAGTTTCACACTAATCTGCTTTTATAGCACTCTATACCTGTTGCCCACGGATTAATCTCTCTATCTTCATTTTCCTATGTACACCTAGTTAATTAAGGATAGCCTGTTAATTTACTACTGCTGTATGAGAACATTAGATATCACTATCTTCTAGCAGTGCTAATATATTAGCCTGCCTAAGTGCAAATATTTATAATTAATCTTCTCTGTGCTTACATTTGCCAATTGCAAAATGGCATTATGCAATTCTGTGTTTGGTAATCTTTTTAAAACGTTGAAATAAATAATAGGATCAAATCACATTTGGTTTTTACTTGATTAAGGTTTCCATGGACTAGAAATACAGCCTCCGAAAATTTTGCGGAAGGTAAGACCACAATCACACTTTCTTGTCTGAATGACAGCTGCTTTTTAAAACATAATACTATGTACCATGTAATTACAAGGAGCTTCCAGAAACAAAAAAACACATAACTCTCCTAACTGTTCCAACAGAAGTTTTGTATTCTGTAGAACAAAATTAAAAGCCAGAAATATGTCTTTCCAAAGAAATAGTCTAGATACATTGGTAGGGAAAACACTAGGCAAGGAGTATTAGCTAATACAGTCTGTACCTCCTTGTCTAAGCAATTCTTAATCAAGGTAAGCAATATGCACTCTTAAATGGGACTTAGTACTCAGAAACACCTAAGGTAATAAAAAGTAGTAGTGGTATTGAAATCAAAATAGTAGAATCAATTTGCTCTCCTGGACATATCTCATTAACCCATTTAGTCATATATTAAATAAGCAAATAGTTAAACTCAGGTCACCCATTGCTAAGAAGTTGGTAATAAAACCTGGAAATTTATTACCTTACATTTTAATTTTATGACCAGTACCAAGGAGTATGTGTCATGTTTCTCTAAGAACATTTGTTTATAAATTAGCCTGACAATTTCAGCAATTACTTAGTAGGAAATAACAGAAGAAATGAAAAATGGATGAAAAGATGCAAAAAAAAAACCTGCATGGTAGTAAGAGAATGTAAAGAAGTATAAGGCTCTGCAATTTTAATGTATATGGAAATGTATATGAAGAGTAATATATGTCAACAAAACAATTAAATGTTCAGTGAAATTGTCTGAAATAGTCTGTCAAGAAATTGGAGAATTTCCAACAGCCTGTTTAACTAAAACAATCTGAAATCACAGCTTTAAGGGTTCTATTTCCCTGAAAAATAATTTTACTCATCTGAAATTTTAGTCCTGTTCAGAAGATCATGCGAATAAAAAAGATTGACAACCTTCCTTCTGGGTATCTTGAGCCAATTGCCAAATGTTTTTTATTGGCTGCCCAATAAAATATGAAGTAAATTACTTGGTATCAAGTAATATAAAAATGGTAATTTTTTCCTGTTCTTATTAATAAGATTCTTCATAATTATTTTCTTAAGGAAGACCCTACAGAGGCCAACACACTGGCAGCCATACAATTGACAGAGAATTTATCACAAATGCCTAGCAGGTAAAAAGTTAATGTAAAATCAAATCTCCTTTGTGCCACCCATCCCTGTCCCCCAGTGTCTTTGTCTGTTCCTACTCCCACCCATATTTCGCTACATGCTCCTCTGCCCTACAGAACCTAGTGAACTTGTTCTGACAGAATATTTTGAAGTAGGATGTATTGGGATGTGAACTACATCCTGTTCACTTGCTATGGGTTGAGTAAATTCTCACCCTCCTCAAAATCCTTGCCTTCCAAAAAATCACAGTGTTCCCCTTTGCAAGTTTTCGAGAGCTTGGGGAGATAAAGGACCATGGAAAAGACATTTCAATGGAGCAAGGGAGGCTTTTGGTGGGAGGGAATCTGCCAGCTTCCCTCTAAGTAAATATTATCAGTGTGTGCTTGGGCTTGTGAAAGTACAAAATGTTACATCTGAGTGTCACTTTGCATTGACTCAGAGAAAAATACAAATAATACACAAAGCTGGATAGCACATCAGTTTTAAAAATAACAATGAACAGTGTGACAAACGTTTGTTTCATAGCTGTTCTTAGAAATAACAACAATGAAAAGCGCTATATTAATGCTGACCATCTTCCAGACTTGGTCAATTCTGTTCTGAAATGTGGCCAGTATTTTGAGCTTTTGATTATCCAAGACTGTCAAATGACTTGTATTTTTAGTTAAATAAATACAGAATAGATAATTGGTAGACAGTACAAATATATTTCTATTTATTAGAAAAGTGCCTTTATTTTATCTCTCTATTTTTATTTTCAGAAATTTCTGAAAATATTTCTGTATAGTTCAGATGCTTTTCCAGTAATTAATATTCTAACAGTCATTTCACTCCCATATTAACTAGGGTTTGCACTACAGCTGCTTTTTATTTTATATGGAATATAATATTTTTCTCTTTGTAGATAGTTACCAACATTTTTTTCCACAGATAAAAAGTAAGAAGTTGAGTCTCTTCTTTCCCATAATGGTCTTATGTGCAGAGTGCAACTTGTTTCTGATGTTTTTGTAGCTTTATATTCTTCTGTGATGGTCATGGTTATATTGTCCCACATCACTTTAGCTTGAAAAATCAGTTAAGCAGTCCAAGGGTTGGTGCTAGAGCCCAAAGAAAAAAAAAATATTCCAGCTTCTCACAGGTCAGGACAGGTTGCTAAGAGGGTATACAGTTGTGTAACTATGCAAGATCAAACCTTTTACATTTTTTCCTAAGTGTGAATTTTTTTCTATCAGTGATCATACTTTTTGTTAAAGCATGTATCAGATAAAAATGACTTGACTATACTTTGTCAAGCTTCAGATGACAAAAAAGGGGGAAAAAAGGGCCAGAAAAATATTAAAAATTACTGTGAGTTACAAATGGAAGAGCTAAAAAAATCAACCAGGCAAGAATGGAATTTATCTGTAGATTTCTACTCAGGACAACAGGAATACTGCAAAAAAATGGAATGCTTTTGCTTTTTGGCATCCACTGTGCCCAAAGGGGAATAAAGCTATTTGCTGCAATGGCAACCTCTTCCTACAATTTGTGTTTTTGTGAAGGAATAGCAGATTGGTGTTCCATCTTCCAAACTCAATTGGAAGATTGCAGTCAGCAGCTAGACTGTGACACAAGGCAGGACCCTAGAAATCCAATTCTTCCAAAAACTTGCCTTCCATACTTAATCTGGGAAAATTAATATATCAGTGGATTTCAGGGACTCTCACTTTGAGCAATTATAATTATCCTTTTCTCAGTTATGTCATTTTATGTCATTATATACCTATTCTTTTCCTGCTTCTTTTAGTTTTTTGTGGGGTTTTTTTGGTCGTTGGTTTTTTTTTTTTTTTGGGTTTTTTTTTGTTTGTTTGTTTGAGTTTGATTTTTATTTTGGTTCTGCTTTGCTGTTCCTATTTGCTTTTCATTTCCTTGCTTTCCCTTTGCCCTTCATTGGCATATGTTGGAGAGAAGAACTGGAAGTGCAAAAGGCTGAGATAAGAACAATTTATTGGAAGCAGCAATGAGATAAGAAAACTGTTTGCAGTCTCAAATGCTAACTCTGAATGTAAAAAGGCACTGCTTTTGTAGCCTACATTCTATCAGTTTTAAGGGCCCTGATGGACACATTGACATTAAATTGTTGCGGGCTTTCCAGATAGTCTTTTTTTGGTGCAGCTCATTAATTTCTGCATGTAGCTAAGACTTCAGGGTTGTGCGCTGAGTGAAGAACTGAATTAAGCACCTGTTCCACATCTGCCCGTGGTCATAAAACGCTTTCGAAGCTGGTTTTGGGATCAGGTATCTGCCGTGGTAGTAGTCTTCTCTTAATGAGCTTTCGCTCGTCTGATTTTAGCTGGGAAAGTGAGTGGGAAGTGTGTGCAAAATTTTATTTCTCAAAGGTTAACTATGTTAGGAAAAATACTTGTGTGTCCATGTGTTTTTGAAAACAATTACACTAGCTCAGTGAATAAACAGCATTTATATTTTACTTTTTGAAATGCAGATTTATGATTCTTTGCTGAGAATTACCAACTACAGGAACTGAAGTTACTATTTAGTGGCTACTAAACCAGCATTTTTAAAGTGGAATCACTTTTTGCACAAGAAAGAAACTTAGTGACATCTAATGCATTGGGTTTTTTATGTATATCGGATAAAATTTGACTTGGGCTTTACCTTTATTTTTGCTTGTACTGTCATAAATAGCTGGTGGCATTGCTTCAGAGAAGTATTTTCCAAGCATAAGAAGATGGAAAACACAAGCATGATTCCTGTTTCAATAACTGAAGTGAGAGTAAGTTGGACTACTGACCCTCATACTATTTTTTTTTCTCAGCTTAGATTTGGAGTGGTGTTGGTGCTAGCAGTTTCCTTTCTAAAGACTGACCCAGGAAACAATATGTATCATCCAAATGTGTGGACATAGTTAAATAGCTGTTGGATCAGTGTTGGAATAAAGTATATGGGAGAAAAGTCTTTGGTCAGTGTTTGTTTTAAAAAAAAACCTAATCTGATTTGGTCTCTGATGTCTTTTTTAAAAATGGTAATTATGACAAAATAGGAAAAAAAATTAAATCCTGTAAGTTTTACTCTTTAATTACTGCTGAGTTTTACATGGAGTATTTAGTATCTCTTGAGCTAATTTTTAAGCAAATCAAATACAATAGTTCTGCACTAAATCTGAGTGCAAAATCAGTATTGCATTCAAATAATAAAATTATATTGTCAACTGCTCATTATTAGAATATTCCTACGGTAATATTAGCAAACATAGTAATTATTAAAAATGCAATTTTATGCTTAACTGTATTATAAAATTTTGGGTCGAGTAGGTTATAGATTAAGGACTTTCTGAGTTTAAGCAGCTCTTAGTTGGTCTGATTCTTAGTTCTGCACTTTGATATTCAATTCACTTTGATATTCAATTTTTTTCTTAGTTTTCTTTTAGTGAGATATATTCATCAACATAATGCTGAACAGAATGGGAGTAGGGTTGTTAAAGGTGGTATTTCCATCCTACCACCTCCAATTTAAATTAAAAAAGCCTCACCCTAACAACTTTTGAAACTTGAATTCAGTACACATGGAACTTCAAAGGGAAGATGTATTACTATAATTCTGTCAATATAAGGTATTTGCAAGATCTCTCAATGATCACAAGGATGGTTCAAAAAATGATGTTCTGAAATTCTAAGATTTTAGTACTTCTCTAGTAAAAAACCTCCAGTCACTTGATAGTTTGTTAATTCATATCTCAAAATCAGCAAGTGATGTGGTGAGTCCTTTTCTTGATTTTTGTTTAGAATCACAGAAGACATGTAAGATATTTTGAAGATAAACAATATTTTATACTTGGAGAGTAGTAATTGTTGTGTAATCAAATCATATAATGAAGGTGTTAATAAGAATTTGCTGGTCCAAAGTCCCAATATCTGTTCTAAATGAAGTCTTATTGTAGTTTTGTTGTATGAAGACTTACAGTTTGCTTCAGGTTTCACAGGTGGCATTGTATGTCATAATTAATTCTGCTATAGTCTTGCCCTTTCGTCTGACTTATTTTCACCAGTTTAAAATTGTGGAATTGCACATAGCAGTTGAGTTGTTGGCTTTGTCTGTGTGAGTAGTTGTACTACTGAGTTATGCAAGTACTCATTTTATCTGTAATTTTGTTTATGTCCAGCATTTGTGGGACAGGATATTAGGGACAATATACTTGGGACACTGTATTTAGGACAGTATACCCTGAAAAGTGAGGACCATCTATATAATCATTATAATCTATATAAACAAAGATTAGAAAACATGTCAGGATTTTATATTTAAGTTGCCAGAGTTAAAGTTCAAAACACGTCTCTTAGTGAAAACTGAATTCTGAAAAACTCCAGTGTCTAGTCAGTTTCTGATTCTCAGACAAGGTGGGATAATTCATTGACTGATGCAGATATTTTAGGGAACTTTTACAAACAAAATACGCTCCAGGTCCTTTGTGGCATTCCTGCCAGTAAAATGTAGAGTCACTTGATTGGGTTGTTGGGACTTACCTCATTACACCTGTGAAATCCTGCAGGATTTTGTATAATAAAATTAAAAGACTAGTTATTAGAAGTTAGCTTGTCTCTGAAAAGACCTAGATAAATACTTATATTCAGGGTAGATGTTGTATGACAGACATTACTGTCGGTCTGTGCTCGGTCAGGTTTTGTTTCACTTTCACAGTTTACTTCTTTGATTAAAAAAGCATGTAAGTTGCCGAAATGGTAAATGAGCCTATGGCTTTGTAGCTGGAAAAATTGTCTATAATCAAAAACTGTTTTGAAAAAGGGTATTTTCCATTTAAAATTAAATTGGGGAAAAGTGTAGAAGTCTGTAAATTAAGCTACAAATAAAGGCATAGAAACAGAAACTTGGGAGAAACTCCAAGTTTTAGAAATCAGACTTTTTATGTCTGGGTTTGACTTGATGGAAGTATTTGGAGTATTTGATTTGAATAAATTATGATACATATTTCAAAATGGAGATAATTAAAATATTTAAAACTTGGAAAAACAATAACAGAGGAAAAACATTTTCTTAACATTTGCCTCTCTTTGCAACATTTGCAAAGATTTGTTGTCTTCGAAGTTGTAGTATAGTGTAGAGAGCGCGGGACTCCAGGACAGTTTAGATGGATGAGAGATCTCTGAAGTCATGTCTTAGAAGATATGGTTTATTAAAAGGGGTGAAAGGCCCTGCTTGGAGTTGCCAGGCGCAACTCGTGGCAGCCCCAGGGAGAGAGGGAGAGGGAGAGAGAGGGAGCAAGGGTTCCAGGTGAGGGTCCCAGGGGAAGATCCAAGAGAGCGTCCGGTCCCTCGGGCACACCTTGTCAGGGGGCTTCAAGGTGGGCTGGAACAGGACTTGGGCCAATGGGGTCACAGATACCTGATACTTCAGGGGAGGGTTACAGGTGTGGGATGGACCATACATTGGGGGTGAGACAGAGCGTTCCATTTGACCTTTGGACCTATCTGCAGGTAAATGGCATTGTTTAATCAGAAAGGGGGATTGCTTTCAGCCTGGCTATACTATTGTTTTCTAGTTTTTCAGTAGTCAAGGTTTGTTATATCAAATCTAGTTCTCATCTCAGTGTCTGTATTTCCCAAATCTTTTGCCAGGCAATCATATTTATAAGGTTTTCCTATTTCATCTTCCCCAACAGTATAGCTTATACTTACATGAGTTGGTGAAACTTCTAAACTCACAGTGTGGAAATCTCCTTTAGATTTATTGTGATGCAGCTCTGTGCAGAGTCACAGAATGTCCTGAGTTAGAAGGGACACACAAGGACCCCTGAGTTCATCTCCTGGTTCTGTACATGACCACTCCAAAAATCACACCGTGTGTCTGATAGCATTGTCCAAATGCTTCTTGAACTCGGTCAGGCTTAGAGCTATGACCAGTTTCCTGCAGAACCAATTCCAGTGCCCACCCATCCTCTGGGTGAAGAACTTTTTCCTGATATCCAACCTCTAACCTCCCCTGACACAATTTCAGGCCATTTCCTCTGGTCTGTCACTGTCACCACAGAGAAGAGATCAGCGCCTGCCCCTCCTCTTCCCCTCATGAGGAAGTTGTGACTGAAGTGAGGTCTTCCCTCAGTCTCCTCCAGATTGAACAGTGGTCTTAACTGCTCCTCATACGGCTTCCCTTCAAGACCCTTTAGAGTTGAACTTGCTCCATTTGTCTGATATAATACTATGGGTAAGAGCCATGTAGTTCCCAGATACCATTCTGTGAGTTCATTAGGTGTCTGCCACTCCTGTTAAATGGTATGTAATTTCAGGGGCCTGGGATCAGTCTGGAGTGAGGAGCTTTTGGTCATGCAAGCTGATCATATGTGTGGTTTGCTTTAGTGTGCATGCTTTCAGTCATAACAACAGAAAGACATGACATTGCTGGATATGGCTTGGCCACTAAATATTTGGTCTGTGGTAAATCAGACCAAAATGTGAGGGCAGTGGAATTGCAACTAGTCTTTGGATTATGAAATTTTTTTTGAGAATGGAAGTGTTCATTGAACGTGAACTTTTTTACTGGTGCAGAAATGCAGTTTCAGATGTTCCGTAACTAAGCAGCTTTAATAGAGACAAGTACATCTTTCTGTTTCTCAGGTTATAGAACCTCATTTATGTGTTTCCTGTTTTTTTTTATTCTTTTTCCTCCCCTTTCATACTGTCCTTATTCATCTTCTAATAAAAGATTTGCTATATGGTGTTTCCTTGGGAAAATTATTGTCACAGTTACTGTAGCATATCCCTGAAAAAAAGATATATGTTTTGATGTTAAGGATTTGTGAAGTCCAATCTATAAGGGTATCTTTTGGGAGGGGACCTGTTAATAAAGAAGTTAATTAAATGCCATATAGGCAGAAGTGACAGGCCTACTAAAACTGTGCTTTAAAAAGTGCTTAATTAGGAAGGAGTTCACATCTACCACCTGTGATTTCTATCCCCAGCATTATCATAGGCTGCACTAGCAATTAATATTTTCCTGAAATTTTAGGTACTTGTAAATTAACTTTTTGAAAACTGAGAGCTAGGCTAAACCACTGTCTGGTCTCTTTGAGGACAACACCCAAGTTTGAAAATGCTACACTGTTGTGTGAGTTGATGATTTACTTGCATCTTAAATAGTGCTTTCAGCTTTGATATTCTTTTCCCTTGGCTGAAAGTAATTTACTGGAACTGGTAGAGATCCAGATGATCAGAAATATGGAATGGATTTTCTGTAGTGAGACTAGAAGTTTTCAGCTTAGGAGAGAGATAGACTATGAGACCATGGTAAAGATCTCTAAGACTTGTGTGGTCTGAAGGTAGATAAGAGCAGTTAGATAGTTGTTCTCAGCTTACACATAAGCTATGAGATGAAACTAAAATGTGAAATATTCAACATACACAGAGGAAGATATATCACTTAGCATATTGTTGTTTGTAGAGTGCTTAATCATGAAATGTTTTGGATATTAAAGGCCTACAGAGGTTCAAAATCATGGGGAAAAACCATCAAACTCTGCAAAATGCAGTAATATCATCTGTGTTTAAGGATTCCTTGGTGTATACATTGCTGAAGAATTAGATGGTATTCTGAAAATGTGTATTATAAGCTACCCTTACACTTATTTATATCTAGATACCTGCTGTTAGCAATTGTGAAGATGTGGAGACTAGTTAGGTTCTTGATAACCTTTTTTTTCTTTTGCCATTGCTGAAGGCTGTTACGTGCTGCTTCCAGTTAGGACTATGGATTTCATACCTGTGTTTTAATTTAAAAAAAGTAGAAACTCTTGAATCATAAGTGGCAGATAAAAATTAGAAAAATACTTTTTCTGTAGGTTTTTTTTTTTTTTCCCTTGCCCTTTGTCCCAGATCACTTATTTCAAGATGTTTTTCATGCTGTGAGCCTGGTTGGGAGAAGAATATCTACAGAATTAATTCAGGTCATTTTGCAGTTCAAAATTTATGGGCTCAAGTTAAGCCGATTTTTAGTTTTGAAACATTGTTGCTGTAGGGTAGTACCAGACATAGAAATATAAACTTGTAATGAAGCTTGCAAACTACTCAGAGCTTTGTGGTAAAATAGAGGTGGTTTCAGGATCTTCAGAATATGGTTATATGCCCATATTATTGGTTTCTTAAGTTTGCAGAATCTATTAAAATCTTCAATTTTGCTAACATTTATAAACTTGAGTCTTTCTGATGATGGTGGATATCTGAGGAATACAAACCTAACCATGAGATTTGGTGTCATATCACAAATAAAAAGCATTATGTTCCATATATTTATTTTCACAGTTAATACAATCAAATAACCTAAGTAACAGATTTGGAGTTCCTGATAGATAGGATCTCTTTTGAAGCTGGATACATAAAGTAGGCAGACATAATTGCTTGCACATTTACTGTTATGAAAAGGAGCAATTCAAACATAAGTATGCAAACCCAAATTGCACTGAGAATTAACTATTTGCATGCCCAGTAACAGTTGAACCTGCAAACTGTACTTTTATGTTTCCAGTTACCTGAAGGTGCATTAATGCAGTATTTTGGATTTTTGAATTTGCTTTGCCAAACAGTACAAGGAGTTGGATGGTACCTACTTACAGAATATGCTAACAACTTCTTAAAAATGATGAATCTACTCACAGAGTTTTTACTTTTAAGTAAAATTGCTGCTGAAACTAATATAGATTAAGGCACAATTTTCTACTACTTGTTTCCTTTCCTGCTTGTGCAGAGCTAGTGGTGCAAACATGGTTATTTTGCAAAACAGCCTCAAAAAAAAATGCTGGGGCTTCCTGTACATGCCTTTCTCTGGACAAGTTTGTTTTCTTGTTGTTATCTACTGAAAAAAAAAGTTCCCAGGATGAATTCTTTGACAAATGTTTGTTGTCCCATAGTTAGTGTGGGTGAAAATTTTCAAGAAAAGGAAAAAAAAAGTGTGTTTTAGTTAATTTATCTGTGAGAAGTGGTGACCTTAAGAGATTTGATTTTTTTTCCATCTTTCTTCATACTTTTTTTCTTCTGCTGGAGCTTGCTTTATGTAATTTGTTTAATTTTGATAGTGAAGTAAAGCTTGTGGACATTGCAATTTTATATATTAGAACACACCGATTAAAATAATCTCATCTTTCAAAATGTGAACACATGTATTTTATGATGCTGTGGCATATAGTTATTTATTACTTTTCCATGTTAGTTAATAATTTTGTGTATAGCGGAGTAGATGTATTAGTCTGTGCTTTTTCGTTTCTTTCAACAGTGCTTTCAGTAGAGGGTACTGCCCAAAGTAGGCAGTCAAGAGATGCCTCCCAGAGCATCTTAGGAAGAACTATTTTGTCAAGTCTTGTGTAGTCTGGAGCCAGAAAGTTTGGATTCCCCACTGATGATGGGTGGACTCCACAGTAATGGTTAGTTTATTTTAGACTAGAAGCAAAAAGAAGTGTATAGCCTTCAGAGCACATAGTATTAAGGCAGAGAGAGAACACTGTAATACTGAAAGGTGGTTTAATGTAGTGAAGGCTACAGGTTTTTGTGCCTTTTAACTAACTGCAAATTAACACATGCTGTTTTTCTAGTGTGTGGACCTTACAAAGAAACAGTTCAATGTTTTGGCAGTGGGGGCTGGAAATTGTAGCTGCCTGGTACTAATTTGTAAAGGCAAGCTTTAGTTGACTGTGGTGGGATATAGAGGTCCTTCCCTTTTCTTAGGATATAGAAGAAACAATTATGTAGATTTTGCAATTACCAAAAACATGTGGAATAAAATGTGCTATCAAGCATGTAATATACATTTCTGTTCTTTAGTATCAGGTTTGTTATGTACAAGTCATGCACTTCAGAATGTGCAGGATTTGTTTAGAAAGCACTTTTCCTGTCATCATAACTAGTGAAATGCATTTGCATCTTGGATTGTGTAAATAATTGTACAATTGATGAGATTTCATCTTGCTTTATGTGAGCTTTTCTAGTGTTGAACTCTGGTGGTTTTAGTTCATCAGATTTCTTGGGCTACATACTGGCATAAATGTGGCTGATTGAACTTTGCTGACTTCATGTTTTCACTTCTGCAGTATTAAGACTAATGTAGCATTAATATTCCCCTAGCTGATCATTTGAGGATTTAACAGGGCCTTACAATGGCTATAAACTTTTCAAAAGAAGGATTAGGTTCTTTAACCTAGTTACTGGCTAGACAACTTAGCTCTTTAGCTGGTAACTTTGGACAAACTACATGCTTGTATTTTATTTAAATTCTGAGTTGTTTAATCAGACACTTTTAAGACATAGGCAGACTACTTGGTCACCAAGAAATTGAATGTTTATGGACAGGCTGTGGAGTTTATTATAGCTTGGGCTTGTTTGGCTAAAGCTTTCCCATGATTAGCTAAAAAGCTTCTTTCAATGTTATGTAAAGTACTAATGCATGATAATTTGAGAGAGGTTTGTTCACATTTATTCACACTACCTTTTGTTTTTCTGGGTAATTATGGGCATCTTTGTCAGCGTGCAGTACTGTCGTGGAAGGGGACAGAAAATATCTGATTACAATGCTGATTTGAGGGACTTAAAATAACAGTAAAATTTCCCTGTGTATATATTACTTGTCTCTCTATTTCATAAAGTGCATCCTGGGCATGTTTGCCTTCTTTTTATAACTTTGTATTTTCTAATATTTTGCACATTTTCATTGTGTAGTAGTCAATAAAAGCACTGGAAGTTTTATGTCTTAGATTGTACAGCTTTGTAATATCACAATAGGTAGTTACGTAGACACCCAAGTGCAATAATTAAGTCAGCAATAATGTCACTGCAGTGCAGATTTTGCATGAGAATGGTCTCCTAGTAGTTGTGATTTTGTCTGCAGAAGAACCTCTGAAGGCCTCTTAACTATGACACAGGAGTATATATTACGCTGTCTTAATGATTTGGCCAGGGTATAACTGAGTTTTTGTGTGTGAGAAAAATACCATAGGCATTGTTTGGAGAAAGAATGTATGACTGGAGTTCCACAAAGTCCTTGAAAGAATTACATATTGTGTTAGAAGTTAATAGAATTGAATTGGAAGGCCAACATTTTCTGATTAGTTTGTATCATAGCGTTATTTTTTGTGCTAAATTCAGGCCGTTTAACTCAGTACTTGTGCCTACTGTTTCTGATTGGTGTTTGTAATGAAGAAAAGCAATAATGAAATTGTAAAACAGATTTAAGAAGTTATAACTGCTAGATCATAGTTATAAAGAAGGTGTTGAGTTACTAAGAAACATCTAATGGACTTCCAGCATAGCAAATTCTTCATAGCTTTTATGATCTTTCTGCCACCTGATCTAAAGATGTTATACAGTCGAATCTTCTTAGGGAGTTCTTGCAAACATTGTGCTTATCAAGGAGCAGCTTTACCCAATAAGTTAGTGAGAAGGTGTTTTTAACTGAGGAAGAAGTGTTACACTTCCAGAGCATGGATTGGATGACAGCATGGCTGGTCTGTGTGCTCATTGCTTAGGGGCCTGGACCCTAAGATAGATGGAAGCTGGTAGAAAAAAGATCTGTGAAGGGCAGGATTTGTATTTTTTACACTGCAATGAAGCTGGGCAAAAATTCAGCCTTTCTAATGCTCTACACATGTCTTTGTAATTAGTTGAAAGTTATTAATTCTGCTTGTGATACAGATTGAGGTTCTTCACAGTATGATATGTTACATGCTTAAGTGTGGTCTTAGTTACAGAGAGATAAGGGAATAATCTTGTGAGTGTCTTCACAAACAGGATTTAAAGAGTCTGGTAGCCAGGCAAGAATGCTGATGTGTGATTGTGACAGTTAGTGTGAGTTAATCATAGTTTAACAATCGATTAACAATCCTTAAATAACTGAATTTATTCATTGTGTTGAAGTGCCAGGGTATATTCAGTTGATTTGGTACAGGGCTATTTTTAGAGCAGCTTATCTATTAAAACTGGTGTGCTTTGGTGACATGTTTTGGTTAAGAGGAATTTTTATCATGCTAATTTATGCTATAATAACTTTGTTGTGCCTGGTGCTTGAAATCAGACATTGGCCAAAATAATCCTGCAGCTTTTCTAATAGCTGAACCACTTGAATATGGATTTTTCTTGTCTCCTTACCCTTTTGCATAAAGACTACAGGAAATCAGATGTATTTAAGACTTTTACCCTTTCACATTAAAAAAAAAATTAATTGCAAAGAAGAGAGAGCCTCAGGCTTATAGGAATGAATCCAGGCACTGTAATTTCTTATGCCCTTCACCCACAGAGAAGATGAGGATTAAAGGGTTGATAATAGGTTTCCTTTTGACTCTGATTTTCTATATGCATAATTTAATTTCATATGTTTACATAGCAACTGCAAGTTAATTGGTAAATCAATTTATGCTTTTGGAAATGGGCTTCATCTGTGATGTAGTGAAAGGTGATGCAGGTGACATCTGACACTGTGTGCTTGTGTGTTAGTATTAACTGGCAGAATTAATACTAGCTTGTGCGCTTAGCTGGTACGGGGCTGTGTTTGGGATTCAGTATGATAATAATGCTGATAACACACTTATGTTTTTGTTGTTGCCAAAAAGTGCTTAATCTAAATCAGGGACTTTTCAGTGTTTTGCACTCTTCCAGTAAGGAGGTGCACAAAAGCCTGGGAGGGAGCTGACAAGGAGAGATGACCTGAACTGGCTGAAGGGCTATTCAATACTCTAGAATGCCATGCCCAGTATATAACATGGGTGAGCTACTCAGAAGAGGGGCTGATGACAGTTTGTATTGTGTATCACCTGGGCTTTTTTGGGTTTTATCTCTTTCTCTCTCTATGATAATAATAAATAAAAATAATTTTTACTTTGTTTCAATTATTAAGCTGTTCTTAACTCATACATTTTTGCTTTTTTCCTGATTCTCATTCCAGTCTCATTATGGATGGGGGAACTGAGATCAGCTGTGTGGTATTTAATTGCCAGTTTGGCACCCCTTGTTTGGCATGAAGGGTTGAGGTAACCACAGATCTGATCAGAGCATGTTGGAAGAAATTTGTTACAACCAGTTTTTTGTAAGGTTAGTGAAGAATTTTGTGAACGGCAGATGGCACATGGTGATTTATACTTGGAAATTGCAGCACCTTCTGATCTGAAGATAATATGTATCTGTCACTTGCCTAAAGTTCAGTCCTTTCAAGAGTACTATATTCTGGTACAAAATAGAAATTACTTTTTCTTTTAATCAGCCTCAATGTAGAAATGAAAATCAGAGGAAATGCTGATTTTATGTGTATAGCTTACTTGCTTTTTTTCCCTGTTGAAGTTTTCAGAGAATGAGCAGGAATGTAGTCCTGTTAAATTGCTGATGGTGAGAACTAGAAAATCCAAGTGCTCTTCCTCTGTGTTTGCAGTGTGAGCAGGAAATGAATAATGGTTGTCATGGTTTAATGTAGTTGAGTTCTTAGTTAAGGAAAAATATTCACGAGCTACGGAAGTGATTCCCTGTAAGCATCTTCCTGCAGCCCTGGCAGAACCAATCAGCTAGCTAGTTTTGAATATTGACACTCTGTTAAACCACTTAAGATAGCTGAATATGCCTTGGTGAAATCACACTTAAAGATGAAGAAGCCCTGGGAAAAACTCTCTTGCTTCCAGCCTTTGAACAGGTAATTGGACACTGGCCAGGCTAGGCCCTGCTCCACTGCGTGGCCCACATGGCCTGGCACGGTTGGGCTCTGCTCTGCTGCAGCACTGGCTGGGCTGGGACCTGCTCTGCTGCATGGCCAGGTTGACCCGTGGCATGACTTGACTGAGATTCTGCCACCACCGAGTTCCAACCATGGCTGGTGGGCTAGGCCGGCTCTGCTTGGCTTCAGGTGGAGCCGAGCGAGGCTCTGCTCCAGCTGTGAGCTGCCAAGCCATCCTGCTGGCACCATGAAAAACCATGCAGTTGAGAACAGAGGTGGCCCTGCACAGAAAAGCAGCCCCGTGGCTGGAATTGAATTTTCTGGAAGGGGCCAGAAGACAGCCATGCAGCCAGAATGGCTGCTGCCCAGCAGAGATCACATGACCATCCATTGGCCAGCGTGGGATATTAACTCTTTTAGTGCACAGGTAAAACTTGCAGACATCAATCCTCTCTCAAGTGAAAGAAAAAGGAAAAGGTGAAGACACATAAAGAAAATAACATGGAGACACCAAGGTCGGTGAAGAAGGAGTCAAATCCCTGCTGGGAAGAAAATGAGGACATGCTTTAGTCTTGGGCTGAGATTCTCTTGTAAGGCTATGGTGAATATATAATTGATACATCAGACTTATTTCCCTGTAACTCATGGAATACATTTGGGGGGATGTAGCATTGTAACTACAGTTGTGAGCAGAAGCACCAGTGTTGAAGCAAGCAGATGTTGAAGTAGCTGTGATCTATTGAGAAGCGTGAACAGAGATATGAGAGAGATGAGAAACCTGGCTCCAGGGATGGGAGAAGAAATTCTCTGTTCCCAGATGTCCCAGATTGCAAGGCAAGATGTATTCCATTTGCCATCTGTATGGCAGTTGTCTTCTGTTTAAGTGGGCAGTTTTCCTTATCTCTTCCACAACCAATTCTCCCTCCAGGGAGACATCTGCTGATAATGGGCTATTAAATGTCACTGCATGACTGATAAAAGTTACAGCATCCCATTGTGAGATGCTCCACCTAGAGGGAGGAGCCAAGCATTCCTAACTGTATATGACTGTTGTTTTGGGACAACAGGCTCAGGCTTTTCCACTGGATTTCCAGGAGGACTGCAGCCATTCCAATTTGGACTGCTACCAACACCCTGACCAAAAAGGGTGTCAAGTTGTATTGTATTTTGTTTTCTTTTTCCCTATTCCTAATAAATTGTATTTCTGACTTGGAGTCTCTCACTGGTTTTGCTTTCAAACCAGAACACCAGAGATAAAAGAACTTTTGTTTCTGTACTAGAACAGCTTATCCTAAAATTGCACCCCAATAAACTGAGATGACCCATGGTGGTAGTTGTGCGAAGACTACCACACCATAGGGGGAACTTCACGACTGCAGATTTCTGGGTGGCTGCTATTCATGATAATTAAAAGCATGAGAGAACTGTTTCTTGTGGAAAAGTCTCCACATGGCATGGCAGGAGAGACTCCTCTCCCTAAGTGAACTGAAGAAAGATTATTTTAAAAGTGGTAAACTGACTGAAAATACCAGATTTGTCTCTTTATGTTGTAAGTAGGAAAAGAAAGAAGACTTGGGGGGAGGAGAAGTGTTCTGAAGTCTTTTTTCTGATTTCTTACTATTTTTTCTTTTAGTTTGGTTAATAAAAGTTTTCTTTATACCCTTTAAAGTTTTGAGCCTGCTTTGTTCTCTTCTTTATCTTGCAGCAAAAAATGAGTAAATTATTCTAGTAGGTGCACTGGCATTTGGCTACCGCTAGACCCAGTGCATTGTTTTTCTCCATTTACTTAATGGAAATAATGATATTTTATCAAAGATGTAGCTTTGTTACTCTGGGTTATGCCTGTGTAATGTAACTCTCTAGACAGAGAATGTGCAGATGGATCTACACAGGGAGACTCTAGGTTAACTTGAGAAAACATGCTTTAAAAGCAGAGGTATGGACTGGACTGTGGGCTTGTAATTTACAATAGTGTTTGTGCTGGCGAAAGGCTGAGTATTCTCAAAGGTGTAAGGATAAAAAGTAAGCATTTTTTTGATGCCTTTTATACTGGCCTGGGTGGATAATTGTAGATACTTTTTTTTCTGTTTGAAACAATGTATGTTGAATGTCAGAATTGGTTTTACAGATTGTTCTCTACAGTGTATGATTTTTTTTTAAATAGGTGGATTGAAACTGAACCAGAATGGCTGCTATTATCTCAGATAGTCCTCCAAACCCAAGCTGCAAAATCATGACTTTTTGGCCTTCGATGGATGAATTCAGGGAATTCAACAAATACTTAGCACACATGGAATCACAAGGTGCTCATAGGGCTAGAGTTGCAAAGGTAAACATGTATAACATAGAAGAAAATTGCTTCTAATACCTGATCTCCCATTACTTGTATTTTGCTCATTACAAACCTGACCTTTTTATTATATTTTTTTCCAAATTATTTTCAAGTAGTAGGTAATGATTTGTTACTATTTTAAGAAAGAGCCTTTCGGTGTCTGATATTTCATGCAGACTAATGAACGTGTTGTATAGTGTTTTTTCTCTAACTGTAAATTGTTTACAATAGCAAAATAGGTTATCTTTCTAAGTAGATTTAAACTATTTTTGGTCAAATCAGAAAAAAGTAGGGAGTTGACAGTATAAATTAAAGTAGTCCTGATATACCAGGTATTGAACTTGGTGGTTTAGGGTTGTGTAAAGCTTTTCTGGAGCAAATAATCCCACTTCATTATGGTGAACATAAAGATGGTAAGGTAGTGTTTGAATGGAAATAGTTTTCTTTTTATTAGTGATCAAGTTATGTTCTTGTTAATAAGAACTTCAGGCACACTAGCTGCTGCTGTATTGCTCTTTGAACAATGGCACATCTAGGACCTTAGAGCCGAAATTCCTCCCCTATCAGAGAGTGATTGTCAGAGGTTCAGTCTGATGTAATTTAGTGGTACAATTGTTTATGCTGTGTCCGTTTTGCCACTTTTCAAACCAGCAGAAACCAGTGCAGGTCTAGAAATAGCAGCTTAGTTATTTTAAGTACTTTGTGGGAATAGCTATCTCCGTCACTGGGTTTTGAAGGTAATGTTGCATGGTCAAGACATTTAGAATCTGAGTGAGGAGGAACAAAACTTGAAATTCTTGGTTTCCTCCCTGCCCACTCCTGCCTCTTGCTTCCTGTGAAACAAAGCAAAACTGAAGTCCTCACTCTCTGAAAGCCTTGTAGGTGTTTTTTTTTTTTTTTTAAGATCAGTCGATTGAGTACATAGGTTATATTCTCAAAATTTTCTCTGTAAACAGAAGTAGAAATGTGATAAATAAGCAACAGTGGAAAGCCTGTGCTAAATTTTTCCTATGTTCAGCTGTATTCTGGAACCCGTTTGTCTGTATGGGGATGACATATTGCAGTCCTTTAATCTTGAACAGTAACCTTCATTGTAGTGGTATCTTCTTCCTTGGTTGAACAACAATTAAAGCATCTCTTGCTGGTTTCAGTCTGTCAGGTACTTGCAACACATTACTAGGTTGTCTTGAGAATTTTATATTCTGTTTTTGACTATATTTTGATAATATCTCAAAAATTTATAAATAAAAGCTAACCAGCTAAGTATTTTTTAAAACAAATCTTATCAAGTTAATAATACATGCTGCAGAAGTTTAAGGGACATTTTCTAAGTTTTGGATATTGGCTTTAAAATAACAGGAAAAAAAATTTGGTATCAGTTTTGATAGTAATAGAAAATTAACTTACAGGGAACCTAATTTTTTTTAAAGTCCAGCATGTACATTCTCAGGTATGAATGCAAGAAGAATAATGACTACCAGAAGAACTCTATGCATTTGCAGAAACAGTAATTTAAGCTCTAAGCAGAGAACACAATCAGAGTAGGCATACCCAACACTTTAGGTTAAATGTGAACATGTAAGGGGAGAAGACCTGTTACCTGTGCAGAAGAACATGTGTGTGTAAATGGGGATGAAATGGCTATAAGGCTTACATATATTGAAGAAAGTAGTATGGGAAATAAAAGGTTAAAAAGACTGCAACCACCACTGAAGTTCCTAATGCTGTGTCTGAAACAAGTAATTAAGGTACTAGACAAACAATATCAAACCATTGCCAAAGCAGATCCATACTGTGGCATCCCTTGTGCAAATTGGCAAAAAAATTGCCATTAGGCTTTTGAAAGTCTGAAATGAGCTTTAGGCATAGAAAATCTATTTTAGTCTTACTGTTACAGAGGATTCCATACTTAAAAAAGAAGACAGAGGCTGGAAACAATAGAACAAATGACAAGCAAGGGACACTGATAGATTAGTTGTCTTTACTGGAGAGTGAGGTGTTTTGAAAACTGAAACTGCATTGATACAGAGCAAAAGAGTTAAATGAATTTTCAGTCACACTGGCAAGTAGAGAAGTAATTTCAGAACACTGTGCTGAAAATAGATACTGGCAAGTGCAATAAAAACAATTTTCAGATGAGTTGGGGGGAAATAGTTACATAGAAGTAGTAGCCAGTGCCATTCAGAATCAGATCTATGGGAGATTACCCATTTATGAAAGAGGATTTAACAAAAATGCATGTGTAGCAGAATTTCTGAGAGAAAGAGGATATGATTTGTACGTTTAGAGTGAAGGTTGAGCTACCCCAGCCTGGCCTCAGATATGGGCCTCAGTGAGGCCTTGAAGCCTATGGTGCAGTTGGAAATAAGCCTGTGGCACAGTTAGAAATTATGTTAAGGTGTAACACAGTATAATGGGCTTTCTGGGTGTGAGTTAGTATAGTTCTGCAGTGTGAAACTTTAACCACCCTAAGACAAAGACAAACAATGTTTGCTTGCCAATGAGAGTGTGCTCACAATTGTAAACTATCTTGAAGTGTATATAAACTGCCATTGTATAAACAATTAAGGGAGAACGTATGATTAACCACACTGGTTCAGATCTATGTTCGTTCCTGTCCAGCCATCTTCTTTTTATGAAGTCCCCGATTGATGTGGTGCCCGAACAGGGACAGGAAGTCTCCGATGAATTTCCAAATCGCTTCTATGATAGTGACGGGAAATGGTCTCCAAATCGTGTGAAAGAGAGCACGACGGGGGACTCAGATCCCAAATTGCTTTTATAGTGATGGGGATTGGAATGCTGAAGCATTGAAACCTCTTGAAAAAGGTTTCCAAATCGCTTGTTTTGCGACAGGAAACCTACAGTAGCCCCTGTGGTTCACGCATTGCCTGTGACTGACTGTGTGGTGGAGGTGGATGAGATGGAGCAGGGGGGCTGGATCCAAATCCACAGGGGAGCAGTGTCGCTGCTGTGTCGCTTGGAAGATACGGAGCGGCCCGCACTGGTTGGAAGGTAAGCCGCAAGCAAAGAGAAGGACAGTAAAAAATGGATAGCGATTGGCAAGCAGCACTACGGCTTCTTTTGTATATTCTCTCAAAGAGAGGTGAAAAGATAAGAGGTTGATTTAGAATAGTTGACCCAATGGGCCAGAAATAATGGCAAATTGCAGAAGCCCTCACTCCTCTTTAGCAAGACCAATTGGTAAGAACTAGGGCAGCTGCTCTGGGATTCTGCCATTAAAGGCGGAAAAGATAAGAAAACAGTATTGGAGTTCAGTGAGGTTTTGAAGAAAGTTTTACGTACCTTGCAAAGTATGTCTGCCAAGAAATGGGCAGCAGAGGCCGTGATTCAGGTGTTTGAGGGACCTGTGACAGAAAAAACAGAAATGCAGAAGCCATCTTGGGTCGAAAACTTTTTGGTGTTTATAATATGCGGCTGATGCGAGGACAAAGGGCCCCAGTCCGCTCTTCAGTGCAGGAGGTTGTAGCCCGCATGGAAAGTTGTGCACAGGCAGTGGAAGTGACTCAGCCATCTGCCAGGCAGAATGAAGCACAACAGAAAGTGGGCCAGCCGTCCCACTCTTTCGGTGGGGTGAAACCCGAGGAGACAGGCGGAGTTGATGACGAAATGGGTCTGGCTCAGGTGATGGAACACTGGTGCGGGGACCAAAGCGGAGACCAAGGTGGAGACGGGAGCGAAGCGGCGCTGCCCCTGCACCCTCTTGGAGGCGTGGCCATAGAGGCAGAGCACGCATGGGCGGGGGGAACAGCCCTGCATTGCCCAGAACTGACAGCAGAGACCCATGCGCGGAGGGGCGGTTTCGAACCTGTCCGCGGCAGCTGGACAGCAGAAGTGACCACACAGCCCGCAGCAGTCAGTTCACATCACACCGCTGCAGCGCAGCAGTGCCCTCTTCCATCGAACACTGACATAGACGAATCAGATTTGGATCCTCCCAATTTTAATTGTCGCAACAAGAGGTGATCACAGAATAAGATACTGAGAACAAATACTTTACAGCAAAAAATAGCTCAGCTTGCCAACCTTTCAAATCAGCAGGTTCAATTAGAGGAACCTTCATCTGAGCAATAATTGACATTACCAGCTGTTTTACAAAATCCAATGTGGTCCTGGTGGGCTTCAGTGGTGAAAAATGCTATTTTAGATGGAGACTGGGATGCTGCCAAATCTTTAGCCTGTCCTGTCATTGTAAGAAATAATAGTGCAGTCTGGGAACCTCATGAATGGAAAATTCTCCATCAGCCAAACAAACAGTCACAAATTATGGGATCAGATCAGAGGCAGCAAGGAACATAATTCAATATATATTTATAGTAGATGTGCTTTGTCCTGCTGATTCACCTAGCATTGCATCCTTGTTGCTGACACCTTCACCGTTCCTCATGTTTGAAAGAGAGTGGATACGGTTGGCTATTGAAGAAGCCAACAAACTTACAGTAGTGGGAGATCCTTTGTATGGAGTCCAACCAGGTATGCTGACTGGTCATGGACTGTATGCAACAAACAAAGTACAACTCACCCAATTGAAATGCATCAATTGTCACAACAGCTGGCCCAGCAAGCCTTGTTTTCAGTACCAGATAAGAAAAAGGCAGCAGCTTATACAGCCATAAAACAAGGAACCACAGAACCATATGGACAGTTCATTGACAGGTTGTCAGCTGCTTTGAAGGATGCTCCTGATGTACCAGCAGATGTTCAAGAACATTTGTTTCGCTCACTTGCCTTTGAAAATACTAATTCACACCCCGAAAGCTCATTATACTGTGTTACACCTTAACAGAATTTCTAACTGTGCTGCAGGCTTCAAGGCCTCACTGAGGCCCGTATCTGAAGCCTAGGCTGGGGTAGCTCAACCTTCACTCTAAATGTACAAATCATGTCCTCTTTCTCTCAGAAATTCTGCTACATGTATGTGCTGATAGCACTCTGCATTAACCTCAGTAATACTGAGTAGTCCAGTCTTCATGCAGGAGACTGACTGGTATAACTAAGACATCCCTATCTAAAACTGTATGTTTATCACACTAAATGATACTAGACTCTATTAATATAGTTAGGATCTTTGATAAATAAATATGTAAATGGAAAAGTCTTGCCTTAGGTTTTTCCTTTTTCATATTTGAGCATTCAACAACATGATTGATTAATTTGATCTAGGTTACTCCCGTTGAATAAATCTAACTTGCTTGACTTAGAAGAGGCTATTTTTACTAAGGGAAATATGAAGAGGCTTCAGTGGGATAGGTTAGTAGTAAAAACACAGACATCTTCAGTCTTTGTCCTCATCTTCCTTAGAAAATGTAAATTCTTTGGGGAACGAAGTTTATTTTTATCTTCTTTTAAAAATTTTTTTTGCTTATCAGTCCACACAGAATTCACTTCTCTAGCCAGCACTCTAATTACAACAGCAATAAACATACTCCAGTTAGCTGGAATGGGATATTTTGAAATGTATTCACAAAAATATTTTTATTGCTTAAAGTGCACTGACCTTGAACTAAATAAGATAATGCAAATTTTGGTTTTCAGTATTCATATATTTGAGCCAAACCTCTGACTTCATGCTTAATAATCATGAAAATGGAAATCTCTATGCACATATTTGATTTATCTGCTTATATTCTGAAAACATGACTTTTCTGCTTCCAAACTAATATTTCATATTTTGTTAATGTGAGTGTAATTTAAGTGTTCTGTGAAAGAAATAAGTAGGAATCACCAGATGATTGGATTGTTTTTTTTTTCTCTAAAAGCAGACAACACTGAAACTTGCTAAATAGTTCTTGTACAGCCGAAGTCCTGTGGAAGTTGAGAAGGAAAAGAGAGTTGCATCTGTGTGAAAACTAGATAAAAACACCTATTTATATGTAAAATAAAAACATTACCTATGGAAGTATGTAACTATTAGATAAATTTCCTTTGGCTTGATGTTTGTCTTTTGCTTTGTGCTTTTAGCACTTATGGTCTTGACTGGATTTCTTAGGATTGTTTGAGTACATTAACATTAAAATATGCCTATTTGTGATTGTTTTCCAAAGCTAGCAAATGGTCTTAGGATCTATCTGCTTTAGAATTTAATTACTGTCATGGAAAGATGAAACTGTGAAATTTCTAGTTGACTCTTATAGATGGAATGCTAAAATGCTTGTAAGAAAACAGCCTAGCTTAAGGACAGCCTCATTATGATCCTGTTATTAAAAGTGCCTGAATTAAGGTGCAAATGAGAGCATATGCCGAAGTCAGAAGTATGGATTTTGTTTAACAGTAAATGCGAGAGATAGAAAGAAACAGAAAAGGAGGGGGGAAAAGGGGAAGAGAAAGATAGTGACAGAGAGACAGGTTAAGTAGAAATATCACCACTGTGGTTTCCAGCAACATCTTCACCACCTTCTTCTGGTCTTCTTGGTGGTGAGGATCCCCTAAAACCCGCAGAATTCAGTATATTGATATACATTTGGGCCAGGCGGGAATGCCCAGGTAGCTGACCTCCCAGGGTGCAAGTTTGATACTATCTCTTGCAACAGACTCTGGATCTGTTGCATCCCTTTCCCTCAGGGAGGACTCTGGGGGTGCTTCAGGGTTTTTGGTGGCTTATGACACCTCCTCAGCTGCCTCTCACATGAATGCCCTGTGGATATGGCCATCCAGGGCTGGGGGGAATTTGCAACTGAGCTAGTTGAGTGTAAGGGAGGAGTATGGGTGTTCACTCCTTCTGCCCTGAGGTTATGCCACAGCCCCAAAACTTCTCCTGCTCCCCACTGGGGACATGTGAGCAAACCTGGCCTCAGCAGATGGCTACAGCCTCCCCCAGCCCAAACCCACCTAGAGCTGATTTTCAGGACAGCTGCTGGGTTTGGCTTTCTTGTGGATGCCTTCTTCTCCCTCAGCCTTGCTTATTTCTCCCTAGACCTGAGATAATTGAACAATTGCGTCAGTTGAACTACAGTATCTTATCTTTCCTTAGATGCTTAAACTCACAGTCCAAAGTTCCAGGCATATTCAGGGAGGGGTGTGCTTAGGTGGGCACAGTTTCTATATACAGTTTTACCATAATAGGGAAGAAGTCCTTGAGAACAATGTTTAAGCCTTTAACCATAAAATTTCAGTATCTCACACTACCTCTGAATTATGAATTAATTATTCAAATAATATAATTCATTTGTTGCATGTTTATAAGAGCTGCCCTACTTTGTTGTAAGATACTTTAAAAGTTTCCAAGCCACTGTTTGTGGAAATTTGATTTGAACTTAGCAGAAGAATGAAAGTAGTGAGTGGATCAAAAAAACATGTCGTTAAGCCTTTGGACAAATAGAAGTTCAAAAACAAAACGAAACCAAAAAATACATATACTTTTTTTTTTGTTGCTCTGTTTTAGAAGTGATACATCTAGAGTTATTTGTTTTCTGCTGAAATAATATATGCAAGAAATGTTCAAAATTACTCAGCCTGTTAAAGAAGACTGGATGACTACAGGCTTCTTTGAAATTCTTAATGATTTCTTTTGCTAACGGTTCAGAATCTGCTGAGGAGTTTTCATAGGCTGTGGGTAGTTCTGTGGTATTTGAAATAAATGCATTAACTTTACAGCTGGTTAATCTGCACATAGCTTTAATCTTCAATTATGAGGATTAAATAATGTAATTTTAAAAGCTAATGTATCTAAATTAGTGCACATGCTTACTGTAATAGAGTTGTACCCTGTAGTTTTATGGGGAGTAAATTGAAGAGATTTTGAAATCTAAAACAGCTGTATTTTTTCACTCTTCAGTTAAAAAGTAGAGTTACATATACTGTTTATACCAAATAATGTTTAGACAGGGGACTGACTTTTTTTTTAGGAATTTTTATTCTAATTGAGGATAAAAATTTTATATATTTGAATTTTTAGGTGTGGAAAAGACATCTAAGATCATTGAGCCCAACTTTTGACTTAGCACCTACATGTTCACCTCTAAAATGTATCTCTAAATGCAACATCCATACATTTTTTTAACACTAAACATATGTGATGTCATGAATTGCAAACTATTTCTCAGTTATAAGGCTTTATGATTGGAAAAAAATTGTCAACTCTGTTACTGTAAATGTATATTTTTGCACAGTTGTCTATGAATTGCTGTAGATTGGTGAGTTGCTGCTTGTGAAATGAGGTGATACTGGGCATGTTCTGAATGGGTTTCTACATTGCCTAAGAGCACTTACAGTATCAGTTAATGTGAAACAGCTGGTAAGCAAACGTCCTTCAGTTTTTTTCCAGGATGTGTTGAATTATTATCGCAACTGTGATATTTTGTTTTGTTTCCTGAATTTAAAGGTTATCCCACCAAAGGAGTGGAAGCCGAGAAAACATTACGATGATATTGAAGATTTGGTGATTCCCGCTCCAATTCAACAGATGGTCACTGGCCAGTCTGGACTTTTCACACAATACAATATTCAGAAAAAACCCATGACAGTGAAGGAGTTCAAGGATCTAGCCAACAGTGACAAGTATATACTCTTGCTTAGTAAGACAAATATTTATCTTCACATGTTGTGGTTTCTTTGAATTGTGCAAGGCAGCTGGTAATTTCTTTTACTTTTTTCCCTGTCTCTCAAGGTATGGAAGGGTACCACAATGTGAGTATTGTTTGTGTTTGTTGTTGAAAGCATCTGATACCATGGCAGTAAGAAAGCATCTGAAGAACTTGAGATGTGATTCTTTCTCTCTACCTTTTTTCCTTTATCTTCCAGAAGATGAAGAAAATAGTGAAGATGATATAGACGTGTGTCTGAGTTTAAAGTTGATTACACCTATTAATGTGTAATTCCTAGATACTAGAATGGCCTATCACCATGTAATTCTGAAAACTCCAGTGTCTTTTATAACCTTTCCAGAAGCTTTTGCATTAATCTAAGAGAACTCAATGGTATCTAATGAATGTCAGTGTTATGGTTACGGCAAGATAGATATTATGGGAGAGGGGAAAAAAGTTTGTGAAGGGCTGGGCACTGTACTGAAATCTTTCAAATTGTTGAGCATTCCAAGAAGAGGGAATTGATAGAAGGAATTATTGCCTGTCATTTTGGCCACATAAAAAGAATATATTTTACTTGACTATCTCCTCAAAACTGAGTGCAAGTGGTTTCTGGAAGATGAGTCAAAGGATCTTAGAAACAAAAGGTCCTTGAATGAGGAAAGGTTTAGTTTGAATGAGGAAAGTTCACTTGAATGAGGAAAGGTTTGCCTTAGTTTGAAGGCAAGTTTCTATTATCGGTTCATTAGGAAATTAGTTATAAGAGTAGAAGCTGTTATCAAGATCAGAAAAAACTAGGACATCTAAAGCTTTTAAGGAGGCTTCTTGCCAAACATTCCACAGTATCCATGCCTTCATGATAGTACAAAACTAACAACCTTTTTGGTTTTTTTTCCCCCCAATTACAAAGAATAGCACATATATATTACTTGTGCAAAATTAAGTTCAGTGCACAGTATTTTTTCTTTGGTAATTGGAAATGGGAATCTATTTTGTAGTTCTTGAAATTATTTGTTTAGTAAATATTAGAGGTGAGAGTAAATCATAAGACCTGTATGGTATTTGATGTGATTTTCAATAATACTTTTTCATAGATGTTAAAGTTTACATTTTATTAGCCCCTAATGAACTGAGGTACACTAATTTCTTAAAGTAATTAATTAATGCAGAAATGCTGGGAAGTTTTTAATATATATCATATTGTTTGTTAAGTTTATTATATTCATCATGGAATATATTTTGGAAGTGATTCTGATTTCAATTTTTATGGTTTTTACTGAAATCAGATGGCAACTTGATTTTGCATGCAAATGTAGAATAGTTGGGAGGACTTCTTGTCTCTTACTAGCTGTAGGAGGTCTTTCCAAATATTTGTTGCTGCTCTTGAGAAAATGTGTCGAATTACATTCTATGACACTCTTATGGCAGTTGATATTTCTTAAACTATCAAGTAGCTGAGAGCCTCTTTACTCCCATAAAAATAATTTTTTCCTTAAAGGAGAAGACTTCTCTGTTAAAGACTTTCTTCTTGAGTATTTTGATGTTTCCTGTTTCCTTTGGGTAAGAGAGAAGGGCCATGACCATCTAAATTAAATCACAGTTGCATTTAAAAGGATCATGTGTACTCAGTCTAATGCATTTTGTCTTTTATTTGTGTAGACATTTGCAGCTCTCCACTGAACCAAAGTGCTTCTCTGCTTGACCTCTGGGAAATAGGAGGAGTTAATGTGTAATCAAGGCATTCATGTATGCATGTTACTCAGGGCCCAGCAGAAATACAATCTGATTTCTGGAGCTATCATTAGAAATAATAAACCAGTTCTATTGTTGAGAATGCTTTGGTTAAGATGTGTTTTGCTTTTCTTTTTTTTTTTTTTTTTTTTGTCTCTGTTCAGAGGTATTACATGATGTAAATGTATTTGGTATTTGATCACAGTGTTGTATGTTTGCATTTTCTTTCCAGTTGTTCAAGTGTAGCATAGTGGCAGTTCTACTGTGAAATTGTAGTTCTCAGAGTTGCACTAATGGGGGAGTAAGTTTTCTTTTCTGAAGACTTAAATATGGAAGTACAGAGGTCTGACAAAGGATCCTGAGGCAAAGCTGTTGATAGCTGTTTCTATGGTAGTGTGCTGGTGTTGTTCCCACAAGATTTTAAAAGGTTATATGAGTAACAATTCAAAAGTATTTACATAAGTATATTTAAGCGTGTAAGTGTGTGTTATGTATCTTGTACTGTTATAAGTGAGTAAAAGTTCCCTTAAATATTTCTTTTTTCGGCATTGTAGATTTTTTTTTTTGTATCAGTGTTTGAAACAACAGCTTTTCTTGAAAGGTTTTTCTGGGGCAGGAAGAAGAGAAGAAAGTATTAGTTTTGCCTGTGAGGGCTGCATGGCTGAGTTAGTTTATATTGTTCTTAGACAAGCTTGTACAGGACCTATATATGAGTCTTTGCAGAGCTGGTAGTGAGGTAGGAAAACAAGAAATACTTTTTAATTTTGTCTTCCATAAGTGTATTTTTACAGAAGAGAAATAAAAGGGAGGAGCTCAGGCTAAGGATGGTTAGTAGATGGGCTGATTTGCTGCAGGAGACTGAAGCAAATACTGTGTGGGTTGGCGGATGACTTTAGTTACTGTAGCTGCCAGTTAGGAGGCTTCCATGATATGGTTAATCATGAAACTAAGAATTCAGGACAACTGGTAATTCTTCTGTTTCAGAGAGTTTGAAATAAAGTGACTTCATCTTGAAAGTTCATAGCATAGTCTATCGTCCATGGCATAGAAGTGTAGTCCATTGTAGAGGTGGTTGTTGAAAGATGAACCTTTGCCTCTTTCTCTGCAGATACTGTACTCCAAGATATGTAGACTATGAAGATCTGGAGTGTAAATACTGGAAGAACTTGACTTTTGTGGCATCAATTTATGGAGCAGATATCAATGGGACCATTTATGATGAAGTATGCATAGTTTTTTATGAAGTTTATCCCTTCCAGCCCTCTTTTCCAAGGGTACTCTACTTAGAGGATACATTATTGCTTTGTGACTGAGAATCTGTCTTTTGAATCTTTGTGTTACTCCTTAAAGCCTCCAACTAAGGTTGAAATTAACTCTACATCTGCAAGAGTCAGACAGTTCTGTCCTTAGGCAGTAGAATATTGCTACTCTTCCTAATCATGACTCTTCTCTTTCTTCACTTCAAACTCTCCAGAACTTTGAGATTTCTTCCTACTTATTTGTTTATTAACATTCTGGTACATAGGCTTCTTGTGTGTATCTGTGGACACTTAGAGATACTTTAACTAAGTTTTATTTTAAAATTAAAAGATGTATACTTTTATACCTCTTTACTGAGGAATATTGGTGGCTATACTTCATGCTTGGAATGTCTGCAGTTTCCTGGAAATGTACTTACTCATACTGTTTACCTTTTAAATAAAACAGATGAAATTAAAATTTCCTAAGGAAATTAATTTTGCTGCTTACTTGGCAAAATCTCCATGGATAATAAAGGGACTTTTAAAACAGATCTCATTATCCAAAGAATTACAGATATCCATTGATATCAATTAGGCTATGTAAGTAAGACAGGAACTAGATTTCTAAAGGATTATTTAAGCAATGAGTCTAAGAGAAGATATATTAGCATTTCAGAAAAGATTTGAGGATTTAAAAAAATACAGGACAATCTTGCATGAAAGGAAAGTACCATATGTGAGGTTCTTGGGTTATTTCATGTTCTATGTAACTGCCTTTTCCAATCATTAGAAAAAATGTATGATTTTGCTGTGGCAGATGGTCTGAGGCTCTCCTGGTGTTTCACAGTTCTTCACAGAAGACAAATTGAAGACTGTCCAGAGATAAATACAGTCAGCTAGTATGGCTGAAGGCAATTCAGTTTTTGCACTGAATTATGTGATCTTTGAAAGACAGCTAAGAATGTCCACTGATATGTTTAGAGAAAGCATTTTCAAAATCCCTTGTGTGTCCACATAGCTGCTTCAAGAAATTGTTTAGAAAATAATTGAAGATTCTAATTTGGAATGTTTCTGTGGAGAGACATTCTGGGTGGCAGTTGCTTTGTGAAGACCAACACAAGACACAGAAAAAGTGTTTCAAGAAATGGAAGCTTGCCCTTTTTCATCACTGATCTTTGTGTCTTTGTGGTTGGCAGATAATGTCTTACGGTATAACTTTTTACAAATGTGCATTTTTTTTGGATTGTGGTTTTTTTTTGTATTGAGTATCTTAGTTTATTCTTGCATGAGCAACATTTCCAAAGGAAAGAGAATGAATGCAATAATATCCAATTTGAAGGTGCTGATTGGTCAAAGAGAAGGTCAGAGATCTCCTTCTTACAGAATTACACTCTTGGAAAGATGAGGAAGGGAGGTAAAATAAAAGCAAAGAGGAGAGTGAGAAAAGCAGCATTTAGGGATCCTAACTCAGATATTAAGTGCATAGGAGAAGGAAACAAAGCACTGAAAGCTGCAGTGACTGGAGAAGAAAGCAATAAAAGGTAGAATAAAGAAACCTTGATGCCTATAATAAATTTGGTATAATTTAAAAATAAATAACGAAGGAGAAATGTTAGTGAAAGGAGAATATGAACAGATTCAGTACTTAATGTGACAGCCAGGTGCTGGTATACAGCCCACTTGGTGTATAGAGGAGAAGAAGAAATACACTCTGGTACCAAAGTGTTGGTGAGAAAGTTATGATGCCGCTGATCAATATGCTGTCTCTCAGAATAGTTTTGCTGCAGTTAATTTTTGGCCAGCAGATGGTGTACTTGCACAACTATTGAAATATGTTTTAGTGCTTGAAGATAGTCTTAAGAAGGATCTTTTATATTTTGTTTGAAATTGGAGATTGTTCTCATGTCTTCATTCAATTTCCTTCAGGATTGTGATTATTTGGGAAAAGGAGATGAATACAACTCATTGACATTTTGGGCAGTATTCAGGAGAAAGTGTATGGTGGGATTAGTTTGTCATGGCAACTTACTTGCAAGAAACAAATGCTTACTTTTTATGAAATACATATTGTAGAAAATGGTGTGTTACACTTACGGTAAATATCTGACACTTAAAGTAAATATCTGACAGAATTCCAGGTAAAATCTGCTAGGAATCTAAGGAAAATGTGGTACATATGTGTATGTGGGTCATCAAAATGAGTGAGAAATACTGCTGTGCTCTGTAAATCAGTTTAACAATTTACCAATTACATTTATTTTCCACTTGGTGACAATAAATTTTTTATTGAGACATTTAGATCTGAAGCATGATGGAACCTTGATTTGTACTATTTAGATAATTTAAGAAACATTATTGTTGTCTGTGAAATCCAGCACCTTGTTGGCATTGTGCCAGAGAAATTATAGATTTTGTAGTATTTGCTTTTTTAGACCACAGGATGATAAGTTCTGAGGGATTTGGAAGATAGGGCAAAATTTTCTAAAGGCTGTGTTACATGAAAGAGAAAAAGATGCTGCCAAAAAAACCCAAAAAATCCCAAAAAGGACCCTTAAAAAACCAAACCGAAATGAAAATAAAGAAATAAAGAAACAAAGTTATAAGTGCATGCTTTGAAGTCTAACAGTGGTTCAATGGTTCAATTTTGCCCTTGTATTATTGGGATTATTCCAGAAGCTATTGTAAATGTCTTAATTGTTATTTGATGGCTTTGAACTCAGATTAAATCTACAAATAAGGAAATAATCTGTGAAAACAAGTGTTCTGTGTGCTCTATAGAGCTTTATAGAAAATAAATTATATAATTTGAGAAGGTTGATGGTTTGCCGGAAATATTATTCTGTTATTTGTATTCTAATTGCTGTTACATTTAACGACAGCTTTCTAGGAGAGTGTCTGTGTAGGAAACTCTAGGAAAGGCATGATCCCTACGTGGACTGATCTAGCTACTGGGGGCAATGTGAAAATCTTGGTTTCAAAAGTAGTTCCAAAGAAAAGTGGCTGATTTAAAGTTTATAACAAGTCATAAAACATGTGCTGACAATAGTATCTGCTACTCTGTAGAGAAAAACCACGTTTGGAAGAAGCATGTATAAATACTGTTTTGTGTCTCTCTCACCACTCTCCTCAGCTGCTGTCTGAAAGACACATTTTACTTTCATTTTTCTCCTCTTAGTTTTATTTCTCTTAACAGGACAATTCCTAATTCCTACCTTGTCCCAGGTATAAGGTGTGGGGAGCATACGTATGAGTGTACCCTCAGTCAGTTTGCTGAGGATACCAAGTTGGGTGGGATATTGCTTTGTTGGAGGGTAGGAAGGCTATGCAGGGGGATCTGGATAGGATGGATCTGTGGGCTAAGGACAACTGCATGAGGCTCAAAAAGGACAAGTGCTGGGTCCTGCCCTTGGGTCACAACAACCCCAGGAAATGCCACAGGCTGGAGCAGAGTTGCTGGAAAGGTGCCCAGAGGAAAAGGACCTGGGGGTTCTGGTGACAGCAGCTGAACATGAGCCAGCAGTGCCCAGGTGGCCAGGAAGACCAATGGCATCCTGGCCTGTACCAGCAATAGTGTGGCCAGCAGGAGCAGGACAGGGATTGTCCTCCTGTACTCGACACTGGTGAGGCCACTCCTTGAATGCTATGTCCAATTTTGGGCCTCATAATTTGGGAAGGATATTGAGATGCTGGAGCATGTCTAGAGAAGGGCAATGGAGCTGGTGAAGGGTCTGGAGTAAAAGTCCTACAAGGAGCAGCTGAGGGAGCTGGGGTTGTTTAGCCTGGAGGAAGGGGGGGTCGTGGGGTGGGGATGACACTTTGTCACTCTCTACAACTGCTTGAAAAGAGGTTGTAGCCAGATGGGGGTTGGCCTTTTCTCCCAGGTAGCAAGCAACAGGATTAAAGTAAACTGCCTCATGTTGTGCCAGTGAGGAGATTTACTTTGGATTTTGGGAAAAGCTTTTTCATGGAAAGGAAGTCGTACCAATCACTGGGGCAGGCTTGCCCAGGGAAGTACCTGTATCACCAGCCCTGAGCACATTTAAAAGACCTGTAGGTATGGTGCTTGGGAACATAGTTTAGCCTTGGCAGAGCCAAGTTAATGGCGGTTTTGGATGAGCTTAAAGGTCTTTTGCAGCCTAAATTATTCTATTCTATGACATCTTTTTCTGTGATCTACTCATAGTTGAGATCAATGTGAGCAGTAATTTAGGTTCTGATGTGATTTCCAAAGAATCTACTTCCCCACCCTTCAAAAGGGGGCGTAAAAAGCAATGACTATATCCTCAGAAATGATGAGAAGTAAAAACAATCTAATGAGACAGATTGTATTTCCTAATCTGCGTGTTTATGGTAGAGATTTGGTTCGTAGCCTTTTTCTTCCTCTGTTTTAATGATTTTAAATGTGCAGTAAAAGCCAGGCAGTGGCTTTATTGTATTCATTGATGTGAGTGCATGGCTATGTGGAGAGAGGAGTGGGTTAGCAAGCACAAATTTTTCTCTAATGTTTGTTGTGTTCCTTTTCACTCTGTCTCTTAATTAGTTTTTTTTACTCCTCTTTATTTTTGGGGTTGTTACAGTCAGCCATAAGGACTCTTCAATCATAGTTGTGCAACTGATGTCTTGTTCACCAGATTAATTTTGAAATGCAGCTGTGAGATAATCAAAGGAAAAAATAAACACTGAAAAAGGATTGCGCGTAATAATGTATGCATACAGAAATCATGAACCATTAATTTCTGGTTTAAATAAAAGACTAGCATCATGTCACTTTTTAAAGTACTTAAAAAATTAATAAAGCATTGTTGCACTTGAAGACTTTTTAATTCTTATTTGCAAAGAGATTGAAGCTTTCAACTGTGAACTTCACTTTTTACCAATGCACTGAGATAAACATTATTCTTTGTGTTTTTGGGAAAACAATGGGTCAACTCCTTACAAAGTGTGCAGGCACTCAGATGAGAAATGCTTGTCAGGTGTCCCTCTTTGTCTCCACATTGCATTAAAACCAGATGCAAAGGCTGTTAAGAGTAATAAAAACTCTTTATAGTAATTTACAGTAAGTTTGAATCACCTTCAAAATGAATGAAGATTGGAATAGTAGTCTTATGTATAAACTACTATGTGCCTTATAATATTTCTCTAAGGAAATACAAGGTAAGTGTGGCATGTGTAGCAATGACAGTAATTGGTGAGGTGTTTCAAGCCTGTTTGTCATCTTATAGAAGGAAAATTGCTGAAAAGTAAAATTTTGCTAGTTATTGGATTGTGTGGTACAGCTGTAAGTGATGACAGGTATTCTTTAAAGAATTTACCATCAGAAATATGGATAAATTAGAAACAGTATCTTGACATATTCCTTTGAAATTATTATAATATTCTGGTAGTCTTTTTATATTCTGAGAAGAATAAATATTTTGTATTTTCTTAACATTGAATAGATTATAATGTCTAAATGTATTTGTAAGTATTTGTAAGAAACTACCAGATATATGTCATGGTCAAGTAATATATGTATTGCTGTTCTAACAATTGTTATTAAATTTAGCATAACCTGCAAAAATATGCTTAAAATTTGAGAAGTATGGCTATGTATTGGCCTATTAAAGTGCACTTTCACAGCTGGGATCTTTTTAGTGTTCATTGCAATTGCTACATCTAAAGATGATTATACAACTACTGTGAAAATAAGAATCAATATTTTATGTTAAAATCATATAAGCATTTTACCTAATGTTTTTGAATATTAAAAAACATCTGTGAGGTAAAGTAACATCTTTAATAATAATTTGTAATAACTACTTGTAACAATCTGGGCATAAATATGAAACTAATTTATTGTTTTAAGTCTAAGGAATGTAGGAGGAGTTTAAATTAATCAGTGTGATTTTAGTGTTTTGGCCAGTTTCAGTGAACATTTCCCTTTAAGCTAAGAATACTTGTCCAAAATAGTTTTTAGGAAGAGGAAGTAGCTCATCTATCTTGAGTGTAGAAGTTGTTATTGTTTATTTGGTATGTTTGGTATTTTGAAGCAAGTTATTTGTTCTAGGATTGATCTCCATTATAGGAATTGCTTTTGTTTGAGGGCAGATCACTAGCAGTTTGCTTGGTGACTAGTTGTGATACAATTTAACGCAGTGTGCAAGGATGAGATGTGTTGTTAAAAAAAAAATCTCTTAGCTATTACCTAATTTTTAGTAGAAGACTTAAGATTTCAAGATGTTAGGGTTGCTAGAAGCTTACATGGGTGAAATGCTGCAATGGGACGAATAATGGGTAAAAAAGCCCATGGAATACTGTTGAATAGAAATATAACATTTCTTCTGTCTGAAGAAACCTTCAAGTGCAAATCATTCAGTACTTGCAGTGTTTGGCCATTGTCAGAGTAACTACCTAGGTTAACAGTTGATTTTTACAAGTATTTCTTGTTTTCTTCTCATCCAGTATATGTATCTGTGGTTGAATCATTGCTCTTACTTTGCTATATTAATTTGTTTCTCCAAATCAACTGCAACATTTGTAAACAAAGATAAATTTCATGTGATTTAAAAAATAAAATTTTTAAATTAATTTGAGGACTTATTACTTAAAAATTATTGCTTCAAATTTTTTATTTTACAGTTGGTAATAATTTTGCTGTATTAATTTGCTGCTGCCAGTTTTCATATTTGAAAGGTGCAGATTTTACCAGTGTCTATTCTTTTGAGTTCAGATTGGTGTTTTTTATTTTATTGGGATATCATTTTTTTTTTTTTACTTTTTAAATTTCAAGTGCCTTTTTGTTTCACAAATGCATCAAACCCAAGCTTCCATTTTAAAAGAAGAAAAAAATGCTGTCTGATATGAAATAATTCTATAAACATTGTTACTCACTTGTAAAATTCCAAATAACTTAGTGTTTCTTAATAAGTGAAATAGCCGAAGCATGTGGTTAGAAGAGCTTTTTCAGTGAGAAGTCTCAACTTCATACAGATGTTATCTTCTTGTCTATCAGTTCTAGCTGCTTCATAAATAACATGTTTGACATAAAAATCCCAGAAAACAAATCAAAACTGAGAGTATTAAATTTTCCTGACTTCTTGCTTTAACCTGTATTCTTACTATTCCAGCTGTCCAACTATTAAATATCATCATACTTAGTCTTAATCAGCTGCATCAGGGCTGCAGTCTGCCATCAGTTCATATGCCAGAAAGATTACCAGAACTATAGATTTAGTGATTGGGCAGAGCAGCTCATGGTTAAGAGTGTGCTTAGAGGCTGTCTTCCCAATAAAACTTGTCTGAATTGAGTTTTTAATCGTTTTGATTATATTTCTTGGTTTTCTGACTGCTTGAGCACCAGCTAATGTCTTCCCTGGAGGTGCTAATAATTGCTGTTATATTGAAGTCTAATTTTTTCTCTTCAGTTTTGTAGCTTTGATCTTGGTTATACTGTCTCTTACGTGCTGTATTACCTGAAATAAGAATTGCAGTTTGCAGTTGAATCTGAAGTGCAACAAAAGCCACATGTATTGCTTAATGAATGACTTTTAATATATGAATTTTATTGGGAATAACACAGGAGAACAGCTTAAATCCCCTGAAATCAATAGATTTCTTATGATGTATATTTCTTATGCAGTACATCATTATGATTAGAAATACATCTGAAGTAAACATTTTAGTTTTTCTATTTTGCAGAGAAATGGTAAATTTACACATGTAAAATAATTTTAAACCATTTTCTCATGCTACCTGGTATTACTTTGTAAGTAATAAAAAAGCATAGATAGGCCCTGTAAAACTTAGTGGCTTCCAGCTATCAACTCACTGAAGGTTTTGTCTACAGCTATTATTTGTGTACCTTTTTCTATGTAGTGTGGTGTTTCAGTCTATGTTAGATTTGATATAAAATTGTAAACCAGATAGGAACTTTCTGTATTCTCTGCTCTGAACATTTCAGACTTATAACTCCATCTAATACTGATTAAGGTCAAGAGAATTTTTCAAGTAACTTGAACTGTCTTCTAAAGTGCTTACAAACAGGTATAAACACACTATCTTTTGAAAAGCTACACCAAGTGTGCATCTTTTGACTGGGACTGTTATATAAAATTACATTGCTTTATAAGCTTAGTAATATTTTTATTATGTATCTTTTTCAGGGTATTGAGGAATGGAATATTGCCCATCTTAATACAATATTAGATGTTGTAGGAGAAGAGTGTGGAATTTCTATCGAGGGTGTAAATACACCATATCTTTATTTTGGCATGTGGAAAACAGCATTTGTGTGGCACACTGAAGACATGGATCTCTACTGTAATAATTATCTCCATTTCAGGGAGCCAAAGTCATGGCAAGTTTTTTTTTTTTTTTGTTTTGTTTTGTTTTGTTTTGTTTTTTTTTTAAGACGACTTCTGTTTATTTCAGCTGACTAAGCCAAACAGATGGGTTATGATTGCTTCACAGTGGCAAACTTTACTAAAAAGCTAAGATAGTAGTTCAGTGAGGGTTTTTTTTAAGCTCATAATACTATGAAATCACACTGATACATTCTTTTAATTTAAAGGGAAAGACAGATAATTACATAAGACTTACTTGAGTTCAACAGAAACATATTTGAAAGATACAATATAAGTAGCTTAATATGTTGGGACCCCCAAGACTATTTGAGGAACTTCTGAAAGAACTCTTTGAAATCAGTTTTTGGTTCTGTTGCCTTTTGGGGCTACCTACCATATTTTGGATTGAACATGCATTTAATTGGTTTTTAAAATCAGAGTCATATTTTATGCAGTTAACTCAGCTGGACCAGTGGGATGTAAGATTCAGAGCTAAAGGTACTTCCTGCATATGAAACTTCTACTGTCTTTTCTCTGTAATCTTAGATTTTTGGTTGAACAGCCTTAACAGACAATGTGGTTTAATACATTGGGATATACTTGTATCCCGAGTATATAAGACAAATATATTCCTTTTGTTAAAAAAATATTTTTTTTCAGAACACCTGTGAAGAGAGTGTAAAATCATTAAAAGATATGCAAAAGATAAGCTATGCATAGTTCAATTCTGGCAGTTTCTAGTCATCCAAATGTGGACAGAAAATGTACAGCTTGTAATTCCATAAAATGTCACTTTTCTTTTTATATACCCATACAAAATTCAAATACCTATAATATATTTATACTGTGAGTGTGGTAAATTGGTCAGATGCTCACTCTTAGATCATTGCCTTATGTTTGCCTGCTTTGCTTATGTAATGGATCTCTTGAGTTAAGGCAGAGAAGGTGAATACCACCTATTGAAGTAAAGCAGGTCCATGTTTGAAATTGATAAATTATATACATTGGTATGTGAGGTTGCTTCTTTGATAGAATTAAACATACAGAAAGTCTTGTTAACTGTATCATCAATATCTTTTAAAAAAATGGATGTAAAGATAAGTGATTTCAGAATGTTCCAAGATGATAGAAAATGTAAATAATATAATGATTGCATAGAGTTTTGTTCTGCTTCTTAGGAATTTTAAAAGTGCTGTTTGAAGAACAAACAGTGAAATTCCAAACAGTAGAGAACTTAAACTCTGGAGTCCTTAGTTACAACGAGAAAAAGCTAGGAAAGCTTCTTTAATTATTTTTGAAGGAGATATGAGTCAATAACAAGATAAATGCTTTTCTAGTTTACAGATACTTGTTTATGCTTCTAATGAACAAAATCATTAAACACTGACCTCTTCATATTTTGAATAAATAGTGGTGGATACAAATTCATTTTCTGTACCACATTGGCCCATATTTTTAAGAAATAGAGCATTATAAGAAAGTTTAATGAAAGACAGCTAAAGATTTATTTCATGTTACACATGTGTTTGTTACTGGAGGAATGCTGCAATAATTTATGCAAAGTTCATTTATCAGTAAAATGTGTTGTTTTAATGTGATATTAGTATAATATTTTATTCAAGCAAGTGGAATAGGAGCTGAATGTTATGATACAGTACAGAAAATATCTACTCTTTAATTCAACTGATTTGACAATCCTTAGTGAAACAAAATAACTTGACATACATAGTAGTAATACATATTCTTGGATTTTACTGGTTGTACATGTGGTTCTTCAAGACAGATGCACTGGTCTTTCAGAGAACTAACATGCAGTGTATTTTCTCCGAATTGTGAAAGGACAGCCATTTATATCTGAGAGCCACTATTAGTGGCCAGCCAGCTGAGTCTGACTGCTGTAGCAGTTTTTATAGAATTTGAAGCTTTCTGCAGTGCTTAGGCGTAGGTTAACTTGCATTACATATTATAATTCATACTTCTACTTCAAGTGTTACACAGAGAAGTCTATAGTTCTATGATATGCATACCAATTCCTTCATTGACTGCCTCATATGAAACATGGGGGAAAATTGTGTCTGATAACTTACAAAATTAGGATTACAGCTGTTTAAATGTTTAGGCATATATTTGTGTATCACATGTGTAACATAATACATACATTAATTTATAGATTTTTCTTAACTTGCAAAAATATGCTAAAGAGGAAATACCTTAAAAGAGAAGAAGGAACTTAAAAACCCTGAAATAGGATAATATAAGGTCAGAAGAGATTTGGATATGGTGGGGAGAGATTTGCTGGAAAGAGACTTAAAATTACTTACTATTAGGCAATTTCTCTTTGCATTCTGAGGGGAAAGATACCTTGAAAATGCTACCTCATTTTATATCTCAGTTTCTTAGAAAAAGTTATTATTAGTAAATGTTCTTATTAGCAAGACAAACCATTGGTGTGATTGATAGTGTGGCTTATTAATTCAATTATCTCTTGATATTGGTGTGTTTTGTAATGGTATTTATAAACTGCTTACTCATACTAAAAATTCCTTCACTCTGGCATTTGTCGTTAAATACTGTTTTTCTATTGTAATTATTGTTTCAGGGGTATAGGCCTTAAGATAATTTATTTTTTGTTTTGTGTAATAATTTGAGGAATTTTGTCATGTTCAGCTATTAAAGTGCTCTTGAAAATTAATGCTTAGCAGAGATCAGATTTTTGTTACTAGTAGAAATACTATGGTATTAATATATGTACTATATCCTTTGTAAAATATAGATAATGCTTCAATTTCCATTATAAGTTTATAAATAAAAAATCTGAACAAGACATACACATTTTTTGAAAATAATTCTGGGTTTATTAAATATCTTAAAACATGGTTTACTCTTTGTTCTGATTACCTGACTTGTGAACAACATGTATTGAATTTTTTTAAGTGTTGAGATGATATAAATATTCTTGAAGAAGAACAATAATGAATATAAGGAAGTTTTTCTCAATCAGGCAGAAAGTAATTATTTTCATGGCATTGTGAGTATTTAAAATATAATATTAATAATAGAACAATTTTTCCTATTTTATTTTAAAAAAGAAAAGATGTATAGAGAATATATTATTTTACTCTAGAAAGTAATACTTTAAAATACGGTGTTCAGTTTGTTTATCTTTTATATCCGATGGTGAAGGCCTGAATTCTTTTCTGCATGAAGAACTAGGTTTTTACTTTCCCTTGAAAGGGGCACTATGCAAACTTGCAGTATGATACAAACAATAATTTACGTATGAATTAGCATCTTTTCTGTGACATTCCATCTGGTCTTTTCTTCCTAGCTATTCTGAAGACTGAAAATGACAAGAGATAATAACATTATGTTAAAAAAACTCTCCTATTTAGTAATGTCTTTCATAAATCACAAAATGCCTTGCAGGGTTGGTCAGTCATAAAGTAAACAGGAATAAATGCTACAGAAGGAGGAGATAATTCCATCTTTGTGACCATATCAAGAAAAAGAGACCAGATTGTTAAAGAAAGAATGCTTAGACAGCCAAAATTAGATGGATTAGGAGAGTGAGACTGGACCTGACAGTTTATTTAAGTTGTAAGAGGAAATAAATCTATTGTGACAATCAAAATAAAGCAGGGATTTAGGTGCAGGAGCTCTAGTCGTGATTTCAGTGGATACAGGATGGCAAGAAATCTGATCTCTAGGTTGCCTAAAATTTATACTTGGAGCAACCTTACTGTTGTCTCTTCATTGCCATGACTATAATCTGTTTTTAGGGATTTGTCGGTATAGAATGTGTATCAATACCTTTTCATCTTGCTTAATGAGGTGGAAAAATCAGGAAAAATACATAGTTACACAGTAGGGGTTGTGGAAGTCTTTGAAACATTTCATCTGAAGGCTTTCAGATTTTGAATCCCAGTAGCAGGGGAAATAGTAATGGGATTATGAGTGTGATGGGATAAAAATGGATGGCATTCTGATACTAGTTTTTGACAAAATTATAGACAAAAAAGGTGAAGAAGGAAAAGTATGCTCAGACTGGTGCTGACATTGTATGATTTAAGAACAAATATTGCAATAAGGTAAATGGATTTAGAGAGTCTCAGCTAGGTCCTTAGAGGGCCTTCTGAGGAAGGATTAATAGAACTTTCAGTGTAATCAGCAACAGACAAAAACTAGTTGAAGTCTGGCCAAGTGATGCAAAGTTCATCATAAAAGGAAGAGTCTTGGTACCTTTGGAAAAGTTGTGCATACCGCGGATGGTATGGACATGTTTGCTAGTTATGTTCTATGTCTAGGAAACAAAATAGATGCAGAAAACTACAGGGAAGTCAAAACTGTATGGCAGAAATGGGACTAAAGTATAAAGTTTCCATTAGGATTAGTCAGACTTCTTGCTGAAAACTGTTATAAAAATTAGAAATACTATGAGTCACAAGGATGCCTGTAATAAAATAGAGATTCTAGTTGTGAAATTAAATAGTATAGTGGTTTGTCAGCAGCTCAGATGGAGTATCATGCTTCAAACAGAGCAGTCATTTGCTAGTTTCAATGTTCTTCACAAAGTGGAAGAACTTTGGTCAGGGATTAGAAGAAAAGGAAAAGTTCTATTTGTTTATTTGTTTTGTTTTTCTCCTGTGGAAGAGGATTTTGTTTGTTAAAATATTTAGATTGAATAGGAAGGTTTAGATTTTTAGGTGGCAACAGACTTGTGCAAACCAATAAATGTATTAACTTCCTAAATTAAGTTTATGAAATTTAAATCTGCTTATATTTTAAGAAGGTATAGATCAGATTTATGTATAATAAAGATGAACCACCTAAATACATTACATAATAAAGTAAATCAGTTGCTGTTAAAAGGGTCATATGATTCTGAGCTCAGTGCCTGGAGTTAGATAGCATTATTTTAATATAATATGAATGTTGCAAGTTGTCTGTTGCCAATTATAGAATCAATTAATATGGTTAATTTTGGAAAAAAACTAATAATGTTTACTTATAACAACATTTTATGGGTTTGCAGCTTTTGAATTTTTAAAATACCAATCTGCAGGAAAAATCATCAGCAGTTTTTACCTTGTCTATATATAACATGGGGTTTAGAGAAGTAGTTTGGTTAAGTATTAAGCATCACACTAAATTTCCTTTTAAGCATTATCTGTGCATACACCTGACTTTGGAAGAATGGAGCTCAAATTGTTTCACATTCCGTTTCTGGTCACTAGCATGAGAATGATTGGGTGGATAGAAGAGGCTGCTTGTCTGATAATCATCTTGATTGGCTGAGCAGTTTTTGGACACTAAAGCAACAATTTGTTGCTTTTGATGTGACTGAGAAGAAGCATTGATCTTGAAAACATATATATAAAAATTGATTACAAGTTAATGACATAGATTTAATGTTTATTACTTACTTGTAGTTAATCTTGTTGCCAGTACCCTTGATTTGCTGAACTAAGACATATTTCAGAAGATGTTTATTAACAATACTAGGTAAATATATGTACTATATTTTTTTCTGTCCTTGTAGTATGACTATCAATGAATGAAGACTCTTCAAACTTTACCAAGTATGTCTTTGTGAACTAATAAAATTAAAATTTAGTTAGCATCATCATTTTCCCTTTTGTCTTTTCTCAACTTTTTGTATGTTTATTTGCTTGTAATCCAAGAAACACTCTTTTGACCTGTTAGTGATTTACCATTACATTTGCTTTGGAGGTGGCTGGACTTGACCTTATCCTATGAGAAGTCAAGCAAATGTTAGTGGCTGGTAATGTGGCTAAAAGAAAGCTGGACACACATGAAGATATTTTTCTAAGAGCTATTAAGTGTTCAAATTCTCACTTAAGCTAGCTGTTGTGATTAATGGTGAATGTTTTTTTTTCTCTGACTTGGTCATCTGAATTCGGGAGCTTTTTGTTTAATGTAGAGTAGACTGAGAATCCAGCAAGATTCATGTTTTTCATCATGAAAGGCAGGTGCATGTCTGCTAAGCTCAGTTTTCTAATAAATGGTGTTAGGAATCAAGCCTGAATGGTTCTCGAGAGTGACATTGGCGCTCCTGATGTGTCATAGTACAAAGGGTTGTCTGTCTCCATTCCTTTGTCCTTGTCTTAGTTATGAAGAACAAGCAATTTCAACAGAGGGAAGAAGTAAAGGATTGAGTAGCAGATGTTACCGTACAATTCAAGTGAAGACTATGATGAAAAACACTGATTTTCATTTAATGTATTGTACTTCTTTGTCATTTTAAATTAACTAAATAAATACCTGTAGTCCAGTTAAATCATGCACTGTCTTTCCAAAAGACTTACGGACAGCTTAACTGACATCTGTATTTTTGTAATATTCACATGTTTATACTTAAAAATGGAAGCATGTGGCTCCATATTTTTATTAAATTGTATAACATGTACTTTTGAAGGAGTAACATTTTAGGAGGAACACCAGTTTAATTAGAGTCAAAGCAAAGTGCAGTATCTAGTTTTGAGTTTTTTTGTTAGATATAAACAGTATCTGTTCATGTGTTGGTGGCTGGAGTTGTGTATTTAAAGACATACACTACAGTATATAATGCTATACATAACATTTTTCTCCAATGGAGTGTGAAGGATGGCAAACATATAGTTTAGACTGGTATGTGTGTAATATGGAGTGAAAAACAGTCACAAACACTTTGGAAGTACAAATGGAGAGAAACAAAGTGCATTTTTGTGAGACAGCAAAATTCTGATTAAAACTGCAAACATTGAGCATAGTAAACTGAAAGTCTCTTTGTTTAATACCATTTGGAATGGTTTGTCAGTGGACATATGTTTATCTTATGGAGCACTGACTTATGTAGTCGTATGCCTTCTATGCAAAAATTTCAGTTGTAATAGAGTAAAATTGTAAAATTTTAGCATGTGTGCAAATAACAGCTTGAGGTAGTTGGATGTTTATTGCTTGGTTTTCTGTGTGAGTTTTCAAGGCTGATGAATGAAATGTGTTCACAGTGTAGTGAAAGACTACATGTTTGCTTAGTTTAATGATGTACAGCTGAATATACATTCCCTTCTTTTCTAAACCATGTGTTTTATTAGAGAAGAATCAATCCACTGTTATTGCAACATTAAACTGAAACAAAAGCCTATTATATCACATATTAAAGCAGTTAAAGTCAATAATAAATCCTAATTAAAACATACATAAGTCCATGAGGTGCAGTAAATACGTTAATAACAAAGAGAAGCAGAAATGAAACAACTTTTCATTAGCTCTCAATTTTTTGGCTGCAGTAAACATTAAAAATATTGTGTTCTTTTGTATTTTTTTCTGAATTGTTGCAGACAGCATGTGGATTTTTTTTTTTTTAGAAATTAGATTACATTAAGAACAGTGGATTTCTAAGATATGTAAAATTCTGTAAATTGAAGAAAATCTATTTCTTTAATAATTTTAAACTCTAATTGTAGTGATTATACAAGGCCAAGTCTTATTCCACAGCTTTTGCTATAGGAAAAAATATAGCTGTTTAAAGCTTATATTTTTCTGTTGAACCCTTGTGTCTTGTAAAGCACGCTGAAATTCAAAGAAATTAAACTTGTATAAATTAAACTTATTTTAAATTTTGAAATTTTGTTTGGAAAAATAAAATATGTGTTTCTCTTTTAATTGTGGTGATGTGATAATATCAAATATCATCAATGAATGTGACTTTAAATAGTGAATATTACATTTTGGAACTACAGAATACAATATTTAAAGTAGAAATAAGCTAGTTTTTTCTCAAACCTCTGCCCCCCCAAAACGCAATGTCTGTATTTTTTCCTTAGATGTTAGTATATTTTTTTTCCTATGTAATTTTCCAGTCTTTAATCTTTTTGACTTCTATATAGTTAGATATTTATCATACATGAATGATGACTTTTAGTCATTATGTAGAAGTTATGACTTGAAGCGTTTCATCCTGTTCTTTATGTGAATTTTAGGTATGCTATTCCTCCAGAGCATGGGAAACGGCTTGAAAGACTAGCTCAAGGCAGGATTTCTGATATTTTCATATGTATTGTATTTGAAGGACAGCCCTTGAGGAAAGTGAGAAACATTGTTCTTGACTCACCTACTGTTTTATTACTTAATGTTGTGTGACTTTTATGTGTCTACAGTATTATTGCCCTGAGGAATTCTTAAGAATGGAAGTGGTTATTTGATTTGTTTTGGGTTTTTCTTTTTTTTTTTTTTATGGCTTCTCTCAGAACTTTATTTTGTACCGACGCTTATAGCTTAGTGAAACTTACGAAAATGAGGCTTAGTATTTTGTTGTTCATTAGAATTTCATTGGTAGTATTTTTGTCTCCTCTGTGCCCTTGCTATTTCTTGTCCTGAGCTTCTTCTCAACAGCAACTTTTTTGAATCTTTTTACCCAAATTTGATACAGAGATAGAAATATTGAAGAGAGATGAGTCTCCAAAAGTTTCAAAGTTGATGGTTGGGTAGAGGATGGAGTCCTGGTTAGTGCCTCTGTGAAGGGGTAAGCAGACAAAGCGTAGAAACACTAAGTCTTAGTTTTTAGCAGCTAGCTGACTATTCAGCAGGCATATAGATCAACTTTAGCTGAAGCATATACTGGCTTTTGCCATTTAGAGGTGGTAGAAATATTTGGGAGACAGAGCAGAGATATGGTTGTAAAGTTGAGGACTAAGGGATAAAAACAACTAATCTGTAGAAAGATTCTCACTCAGTAATTTGTTTTCTTTTGAGTAATACTATGCCTCTATTTTTGTCTCTGAATTAAGAGTGCAAATTATGAACATGGGAATAATTAGGGATGTTTCATGGCCTGGCAGCCCATGTTTTATAGCTTGCTAATAACTATTAAAGGAATTATGGAATGGAGTGCTTAATGAAATGGAATTAGAGGAAAGGAATGCTATTGAAAGTTAATAATTAGGTCTTGTGCATCAGGACAAAATTCTGAAAATTTGTGTACATTTTGTTTTCGTATAAATTTTTTTTCCTCAGAATACGGGTGCATGACTCTTTTTCTGAGCTATTGTAAAACTGTTGCAGTTAAAGATGTGAAAGTAAAGTCCCGTGAACTTAGTCTTAAAAGTGTGTCTCAGGAAAACAGATTTCAACCTGAATAATTACCTTTCCTATTCCTAAATTTTACCATAGTTTCATTTGAAAAAGTTGCCAGTCATTTTCTTTGCCTTCCACTTTCTTTTCCCAGTGTAAAATATAGAACTCTATGCACTTTGTTTTTCACTGGTAAACAAGTTGGAATTTTTAGGCTGGGCAATAGACACTGACTTAGGATGATTCAATAATTTAGTTTTTACAAAAAATGATAAAAGAGTAAAAGAAGTAGAGAATTGAAAAAATTTCAGAGGGACACTAAGACTGTTGAAAAAATTGCCCTTTTCTTTTCATAGTTGATAGTAAACTCTAGCTTTTCAATGAGGAGAAGTGTAAATAAAGGGAAGGGGATATGGTAAAATCTTGTGATGACTGGCATGGGCAAGGTGACCAAAAAGTTATTGTTCATTGAGTCTTCCAGTATATGTAAAGACTCCAAATGAAGTACCTTGTCAGGTTCAAAGTAAGCCCAAGGTTTATTTCACAGTATGCATTCCTTACTCTCCTTGGTGAATTCTAAAATTTTCATGGAATCCTGAGCAAGATTGGAGCACAGTGGCACACAAATATGTTAGAGGAGCATAGGTACTGCCCCTGGCTTTCGGAATCTTGAAGCAGCAACTAGATTAGTCAGAGGAAGACAACTTTTCATGCTCTATGTAAACGCTCCTCTATACACAATTCTGACATTTGATGGGAGTAAGATCTTTGGGTAGATAGACTTTGCACGTGATATTTTTTTGGCTGCTTTGGCATTTACTGTAGATTCCATATTGCTTGATAACGGCTGTGCAGTGTTCTAAAACCATTCAAGTTTAAATTTGCTGTAATGAATTTTTCTTTATTTTCAGAGTGAGGGAAAAGGATGGGCAGTTGAAGCAACACGTGTTCACTCATTTCTAAAAATGAAGTGGTACTGAGGCATGGTATTATCTGTTGTAGGCAAAAAAAAAGCTCTTTCTTTCCTTGAAATACCTTGATTTCTGTAGATATAGGAGTAACCTATACAAATTCAGGAAGTAGGTAACTTTTGGAGATGCACAGCCCTCTTATTGCTGATGGTGGCCTAATACCGTAATAGAAGTGGGAAATTAAGCATCAGAAAAATGGAAATCTCCAAGGCTACCATTTTTCAGAAAGCGGTAGGTTTTACTGGGGATACAGTGTCTTGATGTCCGGGTGCTAGTCAGAATTGGACGCATCTGCACAGTAGTAAATTGTCTACTGCTGCTCTTAATTTTATGTTAGTGCAAGTTACAAAGAACTGTGGGGTGAATGGAAAACTTCCTTGATGAATCATGCTTATGATCATAACTTATTATTTTAATTTCAGTACTATGTTTTGAATAGCAAATAACAGATTATAGAATCAGATACTGCACAGAGATGATAAAATTTCAAATAGTGTTTATTCCATTGCATTTACTGAATGAAACTGGATTTCTTTAGGAAAACTAGGTACTCATAAAGAGATTATTATTGTAGCAGCAATATAAGATAGGTGAGTTAGGTAATGTTGAAGAAGTTTGTCTGTGAAACTAAGTTTTCAGTATTTGATTTTAATTTATTCTGAGATTTTTTTTGGTGAGTAGATTGTTTCCATGATATTTTTGGTCCAGCTAATAGTTGAGAATGGAATGTAGAAGATAATACTACAATGGTGAACAATAAAAATAATGGATTTTTTTTTAAAACTGAAAATTAACATTTCTTATTGTTTCCATGCTGTGATCTTCTACTTTGCAACTGGTGCCTTCTAAAATACAGCCTGTTTCACAAAAGGTATCTTATAAAGATGAAAGTATAAAGTAAGCTGCATGGCTGCAAGTCACTTAAAAGAAAACATTAATAAAACATAGTGTAAATGAGACCTTTGTACTTAATATGATGTGTAGTGAAAATATTTTTGCATGAGTGCAACATTTGAAGGAAAAGGAAAGTAGGTAATTCAGGAAGGTTAGCTCTGATGACCAGATGCCTACTGAATTAATTGAATGCTCCTAAATAATTCAAATAATAAAACAATACATGAAAAATGACAGATTGTCATATGTCAAGGCAGGAGTTGATACATAAAATTAAAGGAAGGTTAGAATATTTTCCATTATCTTGTCTGTACATCAGAATTACAACACATGTCTTTTGTGCATGAATGCTTTCATTTTTGCTTTCCATTGAAATCTTGATTGACTGTGGCACCTACAAATGCCTTGTCTGAAAGACATTAGACTTGCATCTAATAAAGACAACAGTTTGATTTTGCCCTTCAGCTGCTTTCTCATTTATGTAGATTTTTTTTCAGTTTTATATGGACATAAATGTAATAAAAATCTCAAGTGAGCTGTTAACTGCAATTTATATACATGTTGTTATGTTAATCTGTAATACCACAGTATTCTTAAATGATTTTTTGTTTCATAAAATGGGATAGACAATAAAGAGAATAGAGGCAGAATGGCAAATGAGAAATGTTGACTGAAGGATTTTGGAGATTTTTCAATAGATTGTTTGAGTGCAGAAACTGTTTTAGAAGGGAGATGACATCAATCTGTGATGTTCAATTATGTTAAAGAAAAAACTAAAGTAAAGTTTAATATATTGTTAAGTATGTATGTTTGTTGTACAAAGCTTTTTATGGTGTATGATGTTCATGACTTCATTTTATGCAGAAGTCACTACCTGTTATGTATGAAAGCAAATTAAAATAATTATTGAAATGAGACTTGAAGTAGAAGTCACATAACTTTTAAGGATCTTGAATGTAAAAACTTTAGCTGTTGAAGAACTGAACTTTTTCTCAGAAAAAATAATTATTCAAATTAGAAAAGTCTTAAATAAGAAATAATAAACTTAAGGCTTGAACATGTTAATCTGGGCATACCTACAGTTGTATTTCATACCACTTGAAAGCCTCTTTGCGGCTTTTGTATTCTGCTTTGTGTAGCATACAAATTGCTATTGTTCCTTTGTGATGGCTCTTGTCATGTAGACTTATCCTCCTAATTTCTTTCATATTCCACACAGAAAGTTAAATCAAATTAGTTCAGATCATGGCAAAATAATTTAAATAAATTATATAAATAAATATTATATATTTACACCTACCAAAGTAAAATCTAAAAGAGAAGTATAATCTAAAAGAGAAGTAAAATCTAAAAAGAGAATTTTTAGGAAACTTAGTACTTCTGTAATGTCTGTCATTGTTTTGATAGTACTGATCTGCAAATTATGATTATTATTTTGTGTTAGTCCTTTAAATTAAGGTCTGCATAAATAATAAATAATCATAACCTTGAACTTAATTATGTTAATTTGATTTATATTTACTTTCATTAACCTTAAGCTACATGAAATATATTTGCAATTTAGGGTGTTTTTTTCTTATGTTATGAATTTTATGATTATACATTATTTTAAATAATATTAAAGAGAAATGCAGGTAAAATTTCAGGTAAAGTCTTGAGTAAAGAAGTGTTGAAAATTACAGGATGTCTAGCTTCATTCATTGCACTGGTCTGGATTTGCTTTGAAAGTTTCCTAAGGATATGATTTTTTGTGGATGTCATTAAATAATGACTATTTGTGACCAAATTATGATTTCCTTGATCATTCAAGGTAAAATATAGCAAACTAATCTGTTCAGTCCAATGGAGTTGTAGAATTATACTTTTGGGAATAGTATTGTAATTTGCATATATTATTTTAGCTGGACAATGTAGTTGAAAACATTATGGGCATATTCTTAGAAGCATGGAGGAGCATTGCCAAATATCTTGAAAATGCTAATCAGCCTGGGAATGGAGCCAAATCCACTTCAGTTTGCCTGAGTGATAGATATGATATTGATGTGGTCATCTGATATGAGCTGGATGTGATATGGTGAAAAGACACTCTCAGGGTGGAAAGGAAAAATGACACTGCCAGGTAGCAATGCTTACTATATCTCAATAATTTAGAGTTTTTAACTTATTTTTAAAAATATGTTCTCTATCCCCCCATGGCGTTTGAAAAAGCTGAGAGGAACCTTGAGTTTGGATAAATGTCCTCTCCCTGTAGTTGTTCATACCCAAACATTTGGCCAGCAGGTATTGAAACACATGCTTACCATGTAGGCTGTTCCAATTCTGCTCTAGCTGTTAAAAATGTTAATGTTTCTGTAAATCATGGATTGGAGAATTCTCAATTTGATGGTCTTTTTCTCATGGACATAAATCAATGAGCAACCTTATTCAGTTTTACCCTGTGCTTTATTATTTCTCTTTGGCTTCTATGAAGTAATTGTTTTGAATTCTTATTTTGTTTCTTTGTAATAGTTTGCGAGGAATGAATAGGGAATAGGTCTGCCATGACTCAAGAGACCATCCAAGAAACTGGGGTTGCGTGTGAATTCCTACAAAATACCTGCTCTTGCAGAACTGATTTAGAGTTAATGGATTAGTGTTAGTGGTTAAATTAAAATTTCATGTGTCCCTTAAAAGCATGAATGTGCTGCAGTATTTTAAAAGTACTTACATTCTAGATAGATACCAGTATTTTTTCTTTTGGATGTGGGATTTCACTAAACATAAAGGATTGCATGGTAATCCCTTTAATTGGTAATTTTAACATCATCTTGATATTTCAGAATGATTCTTAACGTTGTGGGCATATCTTGAATTGGCCTGCATTTAATGTTTTTTTAAGAGTCTTATAATATTTCTAATGCAAAGTCCTCTATTCAGTATTTTTTACATCTGTTAGCCAGTTCTCCTACAGGGGTTTTATTTTCTGGAAGAAAAGATTGTGTGACCTTACATTTAGCCTGGCAGACAAAAGATCTTCTGATAAAGAGAGTCTTGTGATGAGGAAATACTACCTTCCTTTCTTTCCTTGTTTTTTGAAGGGGAGTTCCTTTGAAAAAAATGAGGTGAATGATGCTGAAAACTCTGTGTGCACAAGTGTAGATTCTGACAATCAAAAGATATTTTATAATGGTACAGAATGTGTACGCTACACTTTGATTTCACTGTGAGGGCTCTGTAGCCACAGCAAATGTTCTCCTGTAAATTTCTAGTAGTGGGTTTTGAGCAGGTTGTGTTCTGCTGCTCTGTGTTATTTGCGACTTTCTTGGAATTCAGCAACAATCCTGCCTTCTGGTTGGACTTGTCACAGCTGCGTCTGATCTCTTGGAGCTGGGGTGGTACAACTTAAGTTTTGGATGTCTGCCCATCGTTTGCTTTTTATCATCTTGTGTTGAGCTAATTAAGCATATTGCAGTAACATAATTTGGTGCAAAATTTGTTTTCTCAAGGAAAATTCAGTTAAACTCTTTCTGCTTTTAGCAATAAAGCCTTTTGCCACTTTTCATACCAGCTCTTCCCGCAAGTCTCAAGTATCATTTGCAATCATGTTTTTCACAGTAAGTTGCCATGTATTTCTGTTAATATACTGCTCAGGACTGAGGTTTCTTGATGCTCAGAAAATGTAGATTCTAAGTTTTGATTGCTATAATTTATATTATAGGCATTAATTGTGAAAAAATAATTGATTTTTTTTTTGCTGGAGTCCACTAATTGTGGGGTAGTTTCTTTTAACTGTCTTTATTCAGTGAAGCCACATATATATAACTGTACTTATCAAATAGAACTATTTGAAACTTACAACATTATTTACAATTCAAAGAGAGAGTAAAGAATTCTGTGCTTGTTGGTGAGAAAAAAAATTAGGAATGGTGAATTTGAATAAAATTTTATCTCAGGGCAGCTTAGCAGGATTCTTAGTACATTGACCAGTAAAAGTCTACATTATGCCTTTGTTATTTAAGTGCTGCCTAAACTTATTTCTGAGAAATCAGAAAAATATTGTTCTTCCAGTACTGGTGAGTGTGCTAGATTGACTGTACAAAGAATATAACAACTATAATAAGATAACTTCTAGATTGCTCTGAAGTTTTAGGGTGCTTAGTGTACATAATATATAAGACTCACCAGAGTAAAGAAATTAAATCTAATATTAGAGAGAAAGCTACATAGTACGGAAAATTACTGTTCATTTTTTTTCTCAAGGCATTAAAATGTTCAGATGATTGATTGAAAATATTTAGCTTTTTTTTAAAATTATTGAGTAAGAATGTTTTTCCAATAATTAAACTGCTTCTGTGAAAGATAAATTACTATTTATGTGAGAGGAATACTACACATTGTATAAAGTTAGGACGTTGTATGTGTTTACTGTATAGATGGTCTGTAAGTGAAAGATAAACCTAGTCTTCATGGAATCCTTCTAAAGTTATTTACTGCAATTTATTTTCATGTGTGCAGAATGAGCATTAATATAAAAAAAGTTTCCAGCAACAATATATTTCTCTAAAGGGTAAGAAAGTATGCTTAAATGTGCAGGTCCGCATTTATTCTAAATTATTTCACTTCAAAACAAATAAGGAAGACCCTGTAGCCCCTCCCCCTGGAAAGCAGTTGAAAAACTTAGGCAGTGCATTTGATTTTAGTGAAATCTCTCAGAACCTAGGAATGAAATGATAAAAAATTCTAAAGCAAGTTTAAATAGTATTACATATTGAAAAATATTACAAAGATTTCCTATTTGATTTAATGAAAAGATGTACGCTTTTGCTTTTCTTGCCTTATTAGGGTTCTTTCCAAGCAGCTCTCAAGGATATGATGCTTTTCTTCACCACAAGATGACTCTGATTTCTCCCTCAATATTGAAAAAGTATGGAATTCCTTTTGACAAGGTACATTAATACTTCTTTTTAAACTCTACTTTAATGAATTGAGTTAGATTGTGTTTAGTATAAATGTTGTTATAGTAAAGGTGAGGCAATTAAAAAATTTTACGTAGTGGCTGCATGAAAAATGTGTTAAAACTTCTAATAGTTTTAGCAGGGAGTTTTCTAGCATTAAACACTTTTAGCCATTACAGCATTTCTGTGATTTTTTTTCTAAGACATTACAAACATTTCTTATTTTTAATTTATTTCCATATTAGCTTGGATATGATTTTTGGTTGACTGAAACACTTCTTAACTCACTCTGTTAAGTTGTATTCCTAATATTTTAACACCAGTATTTAATTTCTTTATGTCTGTATGTTGCTTTTCTAAGGCAGTTAAATATAACTTTGTCATTATAAGGTTTAAGGTGGAATGAGGTTGAAAGGACTGTTAATTAATTTAAAATATATTTTAGAAGCTGTAACATAATAGAAAATGAATGAATGATTATTTTTGACTTGATAAGAACATTGTACAAACAGAAACTGAGAATACCTGTCTTTCTTCTTTGTGGATGAATTTAATACATAGCTGCTTTTAAAAACATCTGAAGTATTCAGTTTCTTCTGCTTTCTACAACATTTTCTGTATTAATTGTTCTTCACTTTGAACTTCATGTAGGGGTCAGCTAATAAAATATTTTCAATGCATTTCTTTTGCTTTTAAGTGTACTTATTTTATACATTTTGTAAAGTTTTCTGTTTTTGTGTATGTGCTATTTATTTACTGATATAATGTGGGTGTGTGTATACAAACTTTGCTTAACTTGTTCCCTTGCCTAAAATATAAGATAATGCAGCACTTCCTGTCTGGTTTAGTTAATGTTTTTCTAACAGTATTAAAAAAAAAACCCAAAAAACCAAACAAATAACCCCAACAAATAAAAAAAAAAAAAAAGAAAAAGAAAATAATATTTTATGTCTATTTTTGACGAGCTGGAAGCTAAACACCAGACAGGTCCTTGTTCACTCACCCTTCGTGGGATGGGGTGAGAACTGGAAGGATAAAAGATAGAAAACTCATAGTTTGAGACTGAGACAGAGGCTGTTTAATAGGGAAAAGGAAAGCTGTGCACAAAAGCCAAGCAAAATGAGGAGTTAATTCGGTGCTTCCCATGGGCAGGCAGGTGTTCAGCCATTCCCAGGAAAGCAGAACCTTGTCACGCAGAGCTCTGTCATGCATAATGGTGACTTGGCAGGACAAATGTCACCACTCCAAACAATTGTCCTGCCTTCTTTTTCTCACAGCTTTATGTACTGAGCAAGATACCATGGGCTCAGCTGCCCTGGCTGTATCCACTCCCACCCTTCTTGTGCACCCCCATCCTCCTCACCAGTGGAATGATGTGGGGAGCAGAAAAGGCTGTTTAAGACATGACCAGCAAGAACTGGGACACCTCTGTGTTATCAATCCTCTTGGCAACAGAGGTGGGATAAAGACACAGATGTGTTTTATGCCTTTTTGGAACATCACTTCACTTTTCATGCTTAAGTCAACGTATGTGTAAAATTGAAGAAATGTAGGCATTTAGAATGATACTGCATGCTTGCATGGAAAGCAAGCTTTTTTGAATAAATTACTCATAAAATAAGTAGTTTGTTTTCTGAATGATTTATTACCATATGGAAATGTTGCTGCTGTGTTCAGTTTTTGTAATATATAGGTAAATATACTGATTCACTTCATAGCCTTGTGCTTTATCATGAAATGTCAGGTGAAACTTTCCAAGCTGGATGGTTTTATAACCATATTTATAGTTTTGGATTTACAGAACATTACTTTGAACAGTATAATTTTCAGTGGTTGGTGTTTAAAGTAGCATATTGCAGAATGTCAGTGTACTTTTTTTCTGTACGACACATTTGAGGTGGCGTAAGGGAGTTGATCTTTTTATTTTGGTGTCTTGATTATTCTTGTATTCTAATTTAGAGGATAATAATCCTCTAAAAAGGCAGGGGGGAAGAAAGAAAAAAAGTGCTGCAAACAGTTAAATATTTAAGTTTGGTTCTATCACCTAGTCTTCGGAGGAAGCAGACTGTACCCAAGTATAATTGTAATTAATGGGATTCAGTGAGAAAGTGAATACGGAGAACCAGGCTGTGATCTCTCACTGCTCAAAGTGATAGGAGTGGAAATGTGCTGAATGCTGATAAGTCAGCCTATGCCTACCAGGTGGCAGCTGAACTGCTGCTTGTTGTAATAGAACACCTGCTAGACTGTCAGCAGTGGGAGGGTGTATTGAAATAAATTTTGGAATCGTTAGCATTGAGAATAATCTTTCTTAAACATTCCCACAGCGATTGTTGGAGTGCTACAGTAACAGTTACAATAGATGCAACTATATGTGCATTTGCACATATGCATATGCACATAATATACTAAATATGAATCCACAAAAAACTTAACCATGCAAAATCCAGGTTTTTTCTCTAGCCTTATTGGCTATTTTTCTTGTTTTCCTGTCTTTCCTTCATCCCTTAATACAATCAGAAATAGACCTCTTTGAAGTGCTAACACTGTGTGTTCTTGCATTGGGCAAAAAAGCACAAAAAGAATTTATAAAATGATAAAATAACAATTTTGAAGGAGATTGTAAAAGCAGAAATTGAATGTAAGACACCTATACCAGTAGAAAGTTGAGGTTTAGGACATGACGTTAAAAAGAAAAATGTTTGAAGTTGTAAATTTAAATTTTGGTGACTGTTTAAAATTGAACCCTTCCTTTTTGTGATTTTAAGTCATAAGTTTATGCCCCTAAAAAGAGTCATATTTGTCCTTCCAGTTTTTCTTACTGTATTGCTTATGCAAAGCATTGCCACACACTCAAAATGACCTATTTAGACTCTGAGAAGTCTCCTTATTTCATTTCCTGTAATAAACAATGCGTATGTTGAACAGTCATCAGTCACTGCTCAGATTATTTGCTCCATTTAAATAGATCTGTTTGATTTTTAGTGGGTCTGTTGTCTGATATGTGTTTCACATAAAATGTGTATCAAACAGAGCATGGAGAATCTCTTTTAACTATTTACTTCTGTATAATCTAATTTATTAATTAACTCTTATCAGATAATTCAGAAGACAGTGTGCTGTTTCAAGTCTCAGACTAGCCTATACTTGATAAAGTCTCTGGTGGTCTGACCTTTAGAGATTAAAGCTGTCACTGTGTGGAGAGAATATTAGTGACTGACAAGAAGTGTTGTCTCCTTTTTTCTCCATGTAGGAGAGCAGCAGTCTATCCTAGTGTAGGAGGATGAGATTTCTCTCTCAAAAGAGAATAACCTGGCTAGTGATTTATGTTACCACACATTTTTTTGTATGGTTTACTCTAAAAGCTTTTCAAGTCTGATACATCTCTTAAAACTAGTTGGAATTTGGGTTATTTTTGTATATACAAAATATAATTACTGTGCAGTTTTAGGTTGGCTTTTTCTTTTCTTTTCTTTTTTTTTTTTTTTTTTTTTTTTTTTTGCTTTCTATAATATCTTGTTGATCCAGTGGTCCTTGAACATTTTCTTTTAGTTGTAGTCCTTTGAAATTACCCTTGCTCAATTTCTAAAACAATGTCAGAATTCAACTGTAGTCCAGCTTTTCGTCTTTTGGAATCTCCTTTTATCTCACTTGTCCTTTAGTTATTTGGAATTCTTGTTACCAGTAACACCAGAGTGCTTCTGCTCTCTAAAATTTTGCCTAAAGAGAAAGAGAGGAAGGACAGTGGCAGCTTAAAATTTGTGTTTTAATAGCTTTATCTTGAGACATTCTGCACAATATTTAGGCATGGTAATTGTGGGTATTTTGATCCAGCCTGTCTTTGCTTCCTCTCAGCCAGTGGGAATGATATCTTCATACTGTCTTTTCTAGTTGCTTCCAGGTTTTATTACCAGTCACCCTCTGCTCCAAGATTAACTTCTTTGAGTTATTTCTGAATTTGTTAAGCTTTGCACTTAGCTATGTATTTTAGAATAAAGAACATTGTCTCTAATATACTGTTTCTGTTTAAATTAAATCTCATCTCTGTACAAGGTAAAAAAAAATATTTTTTTTAGTTAGTTATAAAGGTGTATGTAGTTTTCATTGCTATAGGACTAAAAATGCTTTGTAATGTGTTTAGTTTGATGTTTTTTTTAAGTTTATTTATTGTGACCTTTTAATTTTTTTTTACTGTTACAGGTTACCCAAGAGGCAGGAGAATTTATGATCACTTTCCCATATGGATACCATGCAGGGTTTAACCATGGATTTAATTGTGCAGAGTCAACAAACTTTGCCACTGTTTGATGGATTGATTATGGAAAAGCAGCAAAATTGGTAAGTAAGCAGAAAATGGATGTGTAAGGAAATGTTTCCTATGATTATTTCTTTGTGAGAATCTCAGGAAGGTGATAAGAAAGGGATAAGTATTAGATCAGATAATACATCAAGGTGGCATTCAAATTTAATTTATAGTTGTAATTTTGATAGTATGTATTATACTTCCAGCGACATACATTCCTGTCAGTAGCTGGTTTTTTTTTGCAGCTTAATGTATTTATTATTCTTCAAAATGACTGTTTGTGGATATTTATTAAGCCAAAGCTTCATACACTGAAGTTAATATTTGTGAAGACAACAGACTTCTGCTCTTAAATCTCCTTTAAACTTTACTGTTTGTGAAAGCACTTTAGTTTAACTAGGAATTTTGATACCTGGAAAGAAACATAAATAGTGAAACTTCAAATAAAATTTAAAGTAACAGGTTCAATTTGTCTCATCATAAATCTGATCAGAAAACTTGTAGTACAAGATAATAAAACAACTGTTTGAGGTGTGTATAACTGAAAATATTTTAGACTGAAATCTTGTTCTGTGGTGTGCATGTCTTCCTTTTTTTGTGTACAGCATAAAATCATAGAATTTGTGATGTTAGAAAAAAATTCCAACATCACTCTGTCCAACCTTTGACTGAAGACCAATGTATCAACTAAATCAAAGCACTAAGTGCCACATCTGGTCATTTCTTGAATGCATCAAGGGTTGGTGACTCCACTGCTTCCCTGGGCTGTCCTTCCAATGCCTGACCACCCTTTCAGTGAAAAATTCTTCCTGATGTCCAGCTGAGCCTTCCCTCGTGTGGCTTGAGCCTGTGTTTTCTCATCCTGTCATCTGTTCAGTAGGAGAAGAAACTAACCCCCACCTCACTACAACCTCCTTTCAGGGTGTTGTAGAGAGTGATAAGGTCCCCACTGAGCCTTCTTTTCTCCAGGCTAAAACACCCTTAGCACTGTCAACCACTCTCACAAGACTTGTACTTGAAAGTCTTCACCAACTTCATTGCCCTTCTCTGATCTCACTCCAGTGCTTCAATGTCTTTCCTGTAGTAAGGAGCCCAGAATTGCACAAAGGATTTTAAATGTGGTCTCATGGGAACAATCCCTGCCCTGGTCCCTGCTCCTGCTGGCCACACTATTGCTGGTACAGGCCAGGATGCCATTGGCCTTCTTGGCCACCTGGGCACTGCTGGCTCATGTTCAGCTGCTGTCACCAGCACTCCCAGGGCCTTTTCCTGTGGGCAGCTTTGCAGCGACTCTGCCCCAGCCTGTGGCGCTGCCTGGGGTTGTTGTGACCCAAGGGCAGGACCCAGCACTGGGCCGTGTTGAACCTCACACCATTGGCCTTGGCCCATTGATCCAGCCTGTCCAGATCCCTCTGCAGAGCCTTCCTACCCTCCAGCAGATCAGCACTCCCACCCAGCTTGGTGTCCTCTGCAACCTGACTGAGGGTGCACTCAATCTCCTTGTCTAGATAATTGATAAAGCTACTAAAACAAAAGTGGCCCCAGTACTGCGCTCTGGGGAACACCAGATGTTAATGACCATCATCTGGATGTAACTTCATCCACCACCATTCTTTGTCCCAGCCACACAGATGATTTTTTGCACAGTGAACAGTGTGTCTATCCAAGACATGAGCTGCTAGTTTCTCCAGGAGAATGTTGTGAGAGGCAATATCATAGGCTTTGCTGAAGTCCAGGCAGACAACATCAATAGCTTTTCCCATGTCCAGTCCATGGATGCTCATTAATGGAGGTCGTGTTGGTCAAGCAGGACCTGCCTTCTACAAACCCCTGCTGGCTGGGCCTAATCTCCTAGTTGTCCTCTATGTGTTGTGTGATCATAATTAAGATAATCTGTCCAATAACCTTTCTTAGCACTGAGGTCAGGATGACAGGCCAGTAATTCTTTGACACTTCTTTTTGATGGGCATGACACTGGCCAACCTCTGGGCCTCTGGGACCTCCCCAGGACTGGTGAAAAATGATGGAGAGCAGCTTGGTGAGCTCTTCAACGGGCTCCCTCACACTCCTGTGGGTAAATCCCATCTAGCTTCATAGACTAAGTGAGTGTCTAAGTGGCATAGCAAGCCAGTAACTACTTTCTCATGGGTTACAGGGGATCTCTTCTCCTCCCTGTCCCTGTCTACCATGTCAGGGGGCTAGTTGCTCTGGGGAAACTTTCTGACTGAGGCAAAGAAGGCATTAAATACTTTGGCCTTTTCTTTAGCCTGGGTGACAATGTTCTCCCCTGCCTCCAGCATAGCATGGAGATTTTCCTTGGCTCTCCTCTTGTTGTTGATGTATTTGTAAAAACACTTTCTACTGTCTTTCACAGCAGTGGCCAGTTGTAGTTAACTTTCACCTTTCTAGTTTTCTCTCTACATGACCTCATTATATCCTTATACTCTTCAAGAGATGCCTACCACCTTTTCCAAATGTCATAAACTCTTTTCCTTTTCACTAAGCTCCTGTGAAAGCTCCCTGTTCAGGCAGGCCACCTTCTTCTCCACCATCTTGTCTTTCAACCCATAGGGATGCTCCTGAGCCTTCAGGACTGTGCAGGAGATTCTCCAAACCAGTGTCCTGAATAGGCTGGAGTTGGCCCTCTAAATGTCCAAAATGAAGGTTCTGTTGACCCCTTTCCTTACTTTACCAAGAATTAAAAACTCTTATCATTGTGCCCAAGACAATCTCCCTCCACCACATCTCCCACCAGCCTTTCTCTATTTGTAAACTGCAGGTCTAGCAGGACCTCATTCCTGGTAGGTTCTTACCAGCTGTGTCAGGAAGTTACTTTCCATGCATTCCAGGAACTTCATAGAGTGCCTCCTTTCTGCTGTGTTGAGTTTCCAGTAGACATTTGTCAAGTTAAAACCTCTTGTAAGAACAAGGTCTAGCAGTCATGAGATTTCTTCTCCCAGCTTCTCCCAGGATCTTTTGTCTGCCTCTTCATCCTGGTTGGGTGGTCTATAGTAGACTTCTATCATGATGATTGAGTTGTTAGCCCCCTGAGTCTTGCCCACAGTTGTATAACCCTATCATTACCTTGAGCTCTATGCAGTCAAAATACTCCCTAATGCAGAGTCATTGCACTGCCTCTACTTCCTCCCTTGTACATTCTGAAAGCTTGTAGCCGTCCACTGATGGATGTACAAGTAACAAAGTAAATGCAGAAAATCAAAAAAGTGGGCAATTATTTCAGCAGAAGTTTTTACCATTTTTCAATAATCTCTGATTTTAATAATTGTTAAGGCTTATATAAATCTTAGTTTGTATGACTCAGAAGAAGTTTCAGTCAGAGGCAGTTTCTTCATTGACTTGTTTGTAATTGGAAAAAACCTTTCCAATAGAAACCTCCTTAATGTATTAGTTAATACAATGATATGGAGTAAAGGGCAAAATCAGCTGTGCTGGTTTAATAGCCTAATAAAGAGAGTGAACTCTTATTAGACACTGGAGACTGAGAAACACCTTCATGAGAAAATTCTCAAAAAGTACTGAAAATCTCTAAACACATCTAACTTTCAGACAGGTGTCTACCTTTTGTAGGAAAGTTTTGTTTTTAATAGCTAACAGGTAAGGTTGTAACTATAAAGTTAATTTTAAAATCTAAAATGCATTTGACAACCTATGCATTTGATAACTTGGAATTTCTAGGAAAAGTACAATGTAACAAAGTCGAGGGAACCATGGCTGCACAAGAGTTGAATGTGGCAGGTGGAACTGACTTGAGTTTTAAAAGATTTGAATGTCATGGCAGATCTAAAATTAATTCAGCTGAACTTCAAGAATGGCAGACTGCATCTTCAGATGTAGCAAAGCTGAGGTGTTGCTGCCTGCAGGTATCTCCCTGTCAGTGTACTGGCTTCATATTTCTTACATTTTTAAAAAGTAGTCTACTACTTGGTGTACAGCTTCCCGCAGTACAAACTGTTAAATGTTTTATGTCTCCAGTATGCATCTCTATTATTGTATTATACTGTAAATTTAATGTCATCTTTAAATTCAGTGGAGTTACATAATTTTAAAGCTAGTGTAGTTGTGTTTCTTTATGTCACCCCAAAAAGTGCTACTGAAATTCTGAATTTTTAGCTAGGAAGTCTTTGCATATACACTCTAAATATTTTGTCAAAATTCTCTAGTGTATGGATGAAACCTTTATCTTAGGGCACTAAATTCTGTGATTGGTGGCTATAGCACATAGGAGCAGTGTTGTGCATATATAATACTAGAAATTAAAGTATTTCTCTGGAGTCTACAGTTAAGTTGAAATGCCTACAAGTTTCAAAGACATTGGAGCAATAATAACTAATCTCCCTCTATAGAGAAATCTTAGATACCATTGTCAAATATGAACTGCAGTTTCTTTGCCAAATTGTCAGTGTCCTTAAAGTTATTTGCTTAATTCTTATCACTCATTACCACAAGAATGAGAATCAAAGTTTACTTTTCTTCTCTTTTCTAAATGAAAAAGAACATGCTAAAATGTACTGATGGTAGGATATTTTTAAATGGAATTGTATATGAAGAAGAGAACTAAAGGAAGTGTGGTGAACTAATTCTCCCTAAAAATTACTGGTATTTGTTTATGGCATAGAAATAGGGTAAACAAGACAAACAGAGGAAATATTAAAAAATAATGAGATTATTTACGTTGGAAAAGACCTTTGAGATCATTGAGTCCAGCTGTTTAACTCAGTATTGCCAAGGTCACCACTAAAGAATTCCTAAAGGGTCACATCCACAGGTCTTTTAAATACCTTCAGGGTGGTGACACGGCCATGTCCTTGGGAAGCCTGGCCAGTGCGTGACAACCCCTTCCATGAGGAAATGTGTCCTAATACCTTATCTAAATCTCCTCTGGTGCTACTTGAGACCATTTCCTTTTGTCCTGTCACTTGTGAGTTAGAGAAAAGCCCAACCCTCACCTCACTTTCAGGTGCTTTCAGGCAGTGGTAGAGAAGGGAGGTCTTCCCTTATGGCAAATTATCTGACAGGATTTTCTTGGTACCACTGCATTACCACTAGCTGAAACAGTTACTTTGAACAAAAAAAGACTTCTGCTTAGTGAAACAACATCAGATCCATCTTTCTGAATGAATTCAGGTAAACTAAATGTTAAAGTTCAAAACATGGTATTTAAGACTACCACTTAGAACTGTTTGCACAAGTATTTGCATAGATCTCTGTGAACTCAACTAGCTGAATTACTGCAGCTTTTCCGTCTAGTGTTAAGGTACATGGCAAATGCCTATAATTAGCTCAACAGCCTGGCTTTTATCTTCTCTCCCCTTCAACATTTGCAGTAGCCTTTTTTACATGACTTCTCCTTCACACGCACAGATGCAGATCTAGATTGCACATTTATCACTGGATGCTTATAAGAAAATGCATGTATATCACTTTGGCTTAAACTTATTTTAAACTTTCTTTTTTAAACTGCTAATAGTCCTAACAGAGAAAGGGGAAGACACCAAAGTAATAGCAATAAATCTTAGCTCAGAATTTATGGCCTCAGTTGATACTGCCAGCCTTTCATTCTGGATTGCTCCCAACATAGGCAGTCCTATCAGTGGGCAACACCCTTGCCAGAAAATTATTATGCGAGTGTTCAAGTTTGACACTGTTTCAGTGCTGCACAGATGCTAGCTAACAGGGAGAAGCTCCACAGCAAGTTACAGGATGCCCAAGGAAGTAACAGGATACTGCTGCACGTTAGTAATCATCCCCTCATCTTCAGAGGGTAGTGTTGGCAGCTTCTGAGGCAAGTGGAGCAAAAAAGTACCCACATTGTTTGAGGACTATATGAGGGCTATTCAGGTTGAATTTCCTACAGGGACTGTTATATGTAACAGTTGTAATTCGTGCCATTTTTTTGCATGATATATATATATATAATATTAAATAATTGTTAGGATGTACCCTTGGCATTAAAAGCCTCCCTTCTCAGGCAAAACTGAGTGTATGTTGAAACCTGATTTACAAGCAAGGGGATGTGGCTTGCCAGGAGATGGGCCTTATCTGAAACGATATGGAGACACCCAGGTGCTGATCACCATCAGGAACATCCCCCCAGGCCGATACATGTGAATACTCTGTTCCTGTAAATTTCATCAAGAGTTTCCAGGACACCAGACTTTGAATTTCTCTACCTTGTCACCGAGAAGGAAATCTCATCAACTTATGGGACTTTGAATGAAACAAAGGACTGAATGCTGAAATCCTGGCCTCAGGCAAAATTTTCCCTATAAAAATCACTTGTACCAGGATGGTGGTGTGGAGGCATAGAGTGAAACCTCTGCTGAGGCTGATCTCTGTGTCTTGCACCCAGCACCGATCCTGGGCTCGGCACTGTCCTTTTCCGTGTGGCTGGCTAAGTTAGATCTCTATTGCTAAAATAAATTCTTTTTATTTTTTAATTTGGCTGGATCATTTTTCATTTGTAACAGGAACAAAAGATAAATTCAAGTAAAATTGCATTGTTGTCTGTAAATACTTAAGATTCCATTATAATAATAAAAAAAGAAAATATAATTTGATTTTGTATGACTGTACTCTGTTTCTTGGTTGCAGTGTTTCTCTAGAAAACCGTGAGTATTTCTATGATTAGATTTTATCACAACATGAGAAAACTTCCTGGAGGTGTGTCGTGGTTTGACATGGAATTGAATTTTTTTCAAAAAGTTGTGTCAAACTAATTATTAGTCAGGTTTAGATATTAGCACCTGGAGTGACCACTAAAAGTAGAACCCAGGGGGTTAAAAGCAAGAACTCTCAGGAGTTCTGCCTCTTTGGTTCTGGTCAGGGTGCTGTACAGACCTCCCCTGCCCAGTCATGGGCTGGGTGGGGGAGGGGAAGCCATGCGGCCCGGTCGAAGTGAGCCGAGGGGTAGAAGGACTGGAACCAAATCAGCTCCTGTGGACAGAAGGGTAGAGAGAAGCAGAAATACCTTTGTCGTCCCCCCCACCAGAGGGAAAAGACAGAGAGTCCAGACAACAACTGTAACTTTGCCTGCGGAGGAGAAGGAGAGGGGGGGAAGGTGCCCAGCCTTAGCCTTAAAAATCGACTTGTAGGCAGAAATTTCAGCCATCCAAGGAGTCTGAACTTTAACCCTTTCCTGAAAAATGAAAGCTTTATAAAATATTATTCCTCCTTAATTTAAAGTAAAAGATAAACAGTCTAAGATCTAAGATGTTAGAAAAAGAAATTTTTGACTAAAAAGAGATAATAGAGTAGCTTGTAACTAAACTTTTCTTATTAATCATAAACTGAACCAAATTCTCCTGCAACATAAACTACATTTAAAGAGATACAGTAGTAAGCCAAGAGACCTGTTACAGTGACTACCAACAAAAAAATAGAGAGAACAGAGGAAAGCTGAAGAAAGTGTAGAAAAGCCCTCCATCTTCAGAAAAGAAGAAGAGAAAAAGAAGATCTCTGTTCTTAGACCCTCGGCCCCAGGGGGAATGGGGGGCACTGTAGTCCCAAAATAAGATACTAAACTGTTGTTTTTCTTAAGTCCTTAACAAAGCATCCTTTAAAAAACCCTATAAGCAGTCTGTCCATACATAGTAGTGAAAACACTGTAACATAGAAAAAAGAGTATCACCATAACAGATTTTCTCCAAGCAGTTACCATGTGTGACATGGAAACACAAGAGTAACAATTGTGTTTCCTAAAAGTCTGTAGCACAAGAGAGACTCCTGTCTCCCTTAATAAACTAAGTATTAATTATCTAAAAGGTAGCAACTTAATCAAAATCCTAAGCAGTGTCTCACTGTAAGTTTGTTTAAAAATTGAGTAGGAGGAGGAGGAGTGTTTTAGATCTTCATCCTAGATTTAGTGTCTGTAGTTTTTATAGTAATAGTAGTTTAATAAAGATTTTTCCCTTATTATCAAGCTTAAGCCTGCTCTACTCTGTTCCTAATCACATCTCACAACAATTAATTAAAAAGGTATATTTTCTTAAAGGCGCTAGCATTGCGCCAATGTCAAACCATAACAAGGTGTTAATTAAAAAGGTAAAAAGTTGGTGTCTCCAAAGAACACCAATATTTTAGTATGTTATATTTTCAAGTCTAGTAATTTTATTTAAAAGAAAAAGCAAATAATCCCAAACCAAAACCCACACAACCTTGCAGTCCCATTTGTCATTCTTTGGACTACTGGTATTGCAGCTGACTGGTCTTTTCTTTCTTTATGTGTAAAGTGCAAGGATTTTAATTAAAAATAATGTTTTGTATCCTCTAGTTCCTCTGTATTGTACTGAAGAAATTGTGTGCATCAGCAAAATGCAGCATGATCTAGGTCAGTTCATTGCTGTATTCTCCTTAGCGAATATTCTGTACTGATGACTGATTATTTGTCTTCCTACAGGAACACTTTTATTTTTTATAGAGTAGTTTCTAATTGCTTACAGCTGGATTTCTATCTTAGAAAAAAAAATCCTGAAATGCAATCAATATTCTTCATTGATTTTGTGGGGGGGAAAATCCAACAAAGATTTTTGTTAAAGTTGTAGTATATATTTAGGGTGTGTGATGATACTGCTTTCCAGCATGAAATGCGATGTTGGTAAAGATTCTCTGAAATCACTTGCAAATGCTAAATAAGAGATATTTTTGATTCTTGGTATTGGACACTTAAATTAAGCAAAGACTATGAATGCAAATTAGAATAATAATTTTCTTTCTTTAAAAATGCTAAACTTATGGTCTTGGTTTCATTGTGTGTCTTCTAACTACCTGTAATAGTTGAAACCTGCGAGCAGGGATGTATCTTCGAGATGGTTTTCTATAGTTTGTTTAAGACTGTCATGGTTTTAAGACCAGCTGGAGACAAAAAAGCATGCAGACACTCATCAACTCCACTTCTCTTCCTCCCCAACCCAGTGGAATGGGGATGAAAATCAAAGTAAAACTTGCATGTTGAATTAAGAATAGTTTAATAATTGAACATAAAATAAAATATAGTAATAATGGTTAATGATAATAAAAAGGAAAAAAACAAGTGATGCACAATGTAATTGCTTACCACCCACTGACTGATGCCCAACCCCTATTGCTTCAGCAGAGGGGTCTGGCGTTGTCAGAACCCAGACCAGCCCTTTCCAGGTAACTCCCCCCAGTTTATATACTGGGCATGATGTTCTGTGGTGTGGAATATCCTTTTGGTCAGTTCTGGTCACCTGTCCCAAGCTGTGCTCCCTCACAGTTTGTTTCTTTCGCTCACCTCCTCACTGGTGGAGCACCACAAAAGAATAAAAAGTTTGTTGATATGGGATAAACACAACTTAGCAAAACCCCAAACACTAGTGTGTTATCAGGATTCTCATTCTCATTCCAAAACACAACAGTGGAACAGCTACTGAGAAGAGTTTATCCTAGCTGAAACCAGAACAAAACCTTGGGATGACATACCAAAAGAAATACTAGGGTGGCACCTCCAGTGTGCTGCTTGCTACAATTCAGCTACTGTTTTTATGTTGCTTTTGGACAAAATCAAATTGTACAGATTTCAGTAGAAGTAAAAAATAGATAAAGAATCTATTTTTTAGGAAAACTGAAAAGGAATCAACCTTCTGCCTCTCAACAACTAAAGTAACTGGCATACTAAAAACCTCCCAGCTCCAGAGAAGAAATGGTGTAGTTCTTGATGTCTTTTATCATTGGCAAGAACACACAGGAAGAGAAATAGGAGATCCTGGTGGAAAGAACAAATTAGTCACCCTCTCCTTAAGATGCTTGGCAAAAGGATGTGGTGCAGAGGGATGTTGGTGAAGTGCTGGTGAGTGGATATGTCAGAGGTTTAGTGAAACAAAAGGAGGTAATGCTAGTACTAGATACAAGTGTAGTTTTGTTGCTCTGTGAGGATGAGGTGTTCTTTATGCTTTAGATACTCTTAATAATTTTCATAATTCTGTAAGTTTCCTTTGCTGAATGCTATTTATTGCTGAAAAAATAATTGAATGGTATGAAATAGGGGCAGCTAGCAGGTTCCTTCAGGCTTCTGTGAATTTTCTTGTTTTTCTAATGGTACTACATTTATTTGAGTAGGCTGAAATTTTGTGGCTTCATGAAGTGCATTTTTGAGTTTCCTTACTCCAGTGGATTTTGTTACTGCTGATAAAGCAGATGAATCAGTGGCTATTAGCTTATATGTTTTCTAGGTATCTGCCTTGAATTGTGCTGAGTAGGTAACTTGTGTGGGGAAAAAAGGTGGGTGTTCAGTTATCAGTTTTGGCGAATAGAAATATTTGCACATCATTCTTCTGTGTGTACAGGAGACTGGTGATATTAGCAGTTTTGGTTAGGGCTCTCTAATTCTTCCTTATACAGTTAAGATTATTTTAGTTTATTTCATTTCATTTTCATCTGGTTACTGTTTTAACCCCCTCAGTCCCCTGTGTCTTGGTTTAACCCCATCCTGAAACAAAGTGCTTGCTCCCCTCAGCCCTGGTAGGATGCCAAGGAGAATTGGGAAAAAAAAAGTTAAACCCTGTGGACTGAGATAAGAACAGTTCAGCAATTGAAATAAACTATTATGATAACGTAGTAAGAATTAAATGTGAGACAGGAAAGAGAAAGGAATAAAACCTAAGAGAAAGTTGTTGACTGATACCAGACTCCTCCCACAGCCATGATCCGCTCCCCCTGGCCAATTCCCATCAGTTTATACTCTGGGCATGACATTCTGTAGTGTGGAACATTCCTTTGTCCAGTTTAGATGAGGTGTTCTGGCCATGCTCTGTCCTGGCTTCTTGTGAATCCCCTTGCTGTCATAGCATGGGAAACTGAAAAGTCCTTGATGTTTAGAGTAAGCACTACTGAGCAAAACCCAAAACACGTTGGTGTGTTATCAACATTGTTCTCAAAGTGAATCCAAAACACAGCACTGTACTGGCTACTAGGAAGAAACTATTCTATCCTAGATGAATAAAGGACCCCTGTCTGATGCTTTTCCAAATTCTTGTCAGGGTCTCTCAACTCTCAGACATCCCTCGTCCTTGCTTTCACGAGCTTTCAGAGAAAGTACTGGTATTTCTGAATACTGCTCTTGTTCCTTACTGTCTGTTTTGTGGGACCACTTGGTGACTTTCACTCAGTATAAATGTATGTAAATTCTATTGCCTGCTCTCAGGGGTAGTGTCACACTAGGTGATTTTACTAGTCATTGTAATGATTCTTTTGTACTGCAGCTCCTTTTAAGACGTGATTTGTTTTCAGATGCTGGTGCTGGGAAGCTTTTTGCTGTTTAGCTGATATGTAGAACCTGAGAAGTCTACTAACCTTTTCTAGTTGAAACTAGGGGTACTTAAGTATTATTGTTCTCTTTCATAAAATTATGTCAGTAATTACTCATGCATTCTTCAGTGGTAGCTGCTTAGCAACCTGTTTTCTGTGGATAGGTTAGATCAAAGTGCTGGCCTGCAGGTTGTATTTTTCCCTTTGGTGGGATGAAATGCAGTTGTTTTGATGTTAGGTTTGATGGATTTGTTTGCCACTGCATTCATTAGCTTCACATCAAAAAACTGACAGGCTGTTAAATGAAACTTTGGCTTAGATTTTCAGCTTGACTGTTTCAAGACCTATGTGAAGATATTTTGTTTTTGTGCTGCAGCAGCCTCAAGCAATTATGACTGTTTCAAAAGGAAGAAAAGTTATTTAATATCTTGATTTATTTGGGTACAAGACTCATTGTCTTGAAGATAGCTATATCCAGCTTATGTTATCCAAACAGTATATTTATTTTGAAATATATATTGAGACACAATATATATGATTTAACTGATTTTATCAGAGGAGAAATGATATTTACTGCACAAAAATGCTTCCACCTCTCAAAATTTATTGAGGTTTTTTTTTTTCAGTGATTATGTTTAGGTTATTTGAACAATAAAATGTCTGTTCAAAATGAAAAAAATCCAACTCGGGTGGACCATTTTATTTTTCAAATGTGAGTGAGATTTAAAGGTACAGTTTTAAAAAGTATCTCCCTACCCCAACTGCAGTGTTTTAGATCTGAATTTCAGAAATAGCTATGTGCATAAGCTCATGAGTTATTAATCTATCAACTTATTTTATTTTTTTGATTTTCAAAACTTTTTTTTAAACACTGCATGTTGATATATTTGATACCAGTCTGCAACAAATATCATGCTGTACAAAGCAATGTTTTTACTTGCTAGATCAGAATTAGCCACCTTATATCATTGACTTGTCTGCTAATGAAATCTTACAAGTTTTCTGGAACCAGACATGCTTTCTATTTCTGGTTTGGATTGTTAGTACACTACTTCAGAGCAAATCTTGTGCATTCTGCATTTTGACATTTCACTTCATAATCACAGTGCCTCTCTCAGCTTTGCAGTTGTCATGGAATTTTCTCTTTTATTTTTTCTTTATTTCTTTTACATTGATCTCTTCCTTTTTTTTTTTTTTTTTTTTTTAACCTTACTGCCATCATTTACTGCCTCTGTTTAATTCTTAGATCACAAACTCACAGTTTCCATAGAATAGCAGCTATTAAAATTTCCCACTCTAAAATTTATTGCTGAAATGGGAGATTGTCAGTCTCCCACAGGGTTGTAACTTGCACAGTTCTAGATTCCTAGTACTGTGACATTTTGAATTAAGAATTAGGTTTTAGAAGTAGAAAGGAATAGTAATAATCACAATACTTTTACCTGTTCTAGTAGAAGAATATTCTATTTTTTTTTTGGTACCTTCCCCTTTTGGTAGAGCATCTGATTATAAAATCATATGAAATATCATATGGCAGTGTCCCTGTATTCCCACAGTCTGAGCTATGTTATGTGCAAGTACTGATGTCTGTGATGTGTAGTGTATTCTGTGGTTCTGAAATTCTACTGTATTCTCGTGAACCTTTTTCAAAAGTATAGCACAACTTTTTTCTGTGTGATGTAAAGTACGTGTAAGTAGCATTATGCATGTGTATTTCTGGCACAGGGCTCACATGCAAGCTGCTGCACTGTTTATTAAATAAAAGTTGAACCAAGAATACTACCACTTCTTTGTTACATGCAGTTTTGATGAAGTAAGGAGAGGAGAATTCTGTAAAGTAACATTTTAAATGTTGGAGTGCATTCTGACAACTGTGAGTGAGTGGAAATAATGGAATCCAATCTTCCTTTTTTTTCCCCTAAGTGTTATCCAAGAGGTTCCACTTATCAAAGTAAAAAATGTACCAAGTTGGCATACTTGGTGGATGTTTAGAAGTTTTTGTTTTATAGCAACTTTCATTTAACAAGGTTTTTCTTTTTAAGGAAAAAGTCAGTAATTTACAATAAACTTGCCTTTTCAGAGTATAATTTATTTAAAATTTTGAGTAAATCAATACAGTTTACCTTTCCTTAGTTTTTGTGAGAATGCAGATGATATTTATCCTCAATTTGCTGAGGAAGAAGTTTTGCCATTATGTAAATTTCAGTCTCTATATTAATGTCATAGCCTTTAGAGAGAGATTATTTTCATTCCAGGTTTTTAAAGAAAGTCGAATTTAACTAAGAAACTGTTTTCATAAATATGAGATTGACAAAAAGGCTCTTTAGGTTTGAATCAGCTGCTGAAACACAGGTGTCTGACACCATCTCAGATATTTTTCCTTACTCTGTCTAGGCAGAAAAATATAAATCTGAGGAATCCAGAGTAATATTTAGAGCTCAATCAGACATCATATATACCAGAATGTGGTTCAGGTGTCAGTGCATGCCAGGGCAATTGATCTGAGTCACCTGTCATTGTATTCCTTTTATTTATACCCTTTGCAAATGTAAAACTCATTCTTAAAATTTAACTGCATTCTTGTATTTTGAGAGGAAGTCAGTTCTCTAGCCTTGCTAGATTAATTTAGCATTTTGGCACTGGGTGATGACCTATTGTGATAGGCCAAAAGATGACTTAAATGTTAGTGTTAAGTTCCCTTAAAACCGCCAGCCCCTAACCTTTCTTACTACAAAGCAAAATCTTCAAATACTGCTACTAGTTTTAGTTACATACCTTCATTCATTTATTTAATTTGGCACCATTTTAAGTCTGCATTTGAACCATCAGAGAGTTCAAGATACTAGAAATCATTCTGCTGTGTTCCTCCATGCAGTTTCAGTTGTCTTTGACACAGTTTGGAACCCAAATGTATATTTTATTATTTTGTTAGTGGATTCTGTTTGATTGCTTTTTCTTTTATATTTTTTTCCTTTTCCAACTCTTCTGTATATCGAGACAAAACTTTGTATAAGGATGATTTTCACTTGGTTAACTAATGTGTCTACTAGGACCATCCAGACCTCTGCTGGTTCTGCAGTTGTTACTGTAGTAGTACCAACTGTAGGAATTGCTAGTTTGGCTGAGGCCAAACATTGTAAAGATAAGCATGTACTTGCAATTTTCTCTGTTTTTCTGAGGGTCTGGGGAATATTATCTAAAAATTAAGAAGAGTAGCAGTATCATAGATTTAAACCACATGATTTATTTCCTGCTTCTGAAAGAAAACATTAAATAAAATATAAATGCACAATTCAAAATCCTTGACTTAGAGTAGTAGAGAAGGCGTCTATGATTGAAGAGAAATAAATTTTATACTCACATCCTGCAGTAACAACACCAGGGTAAATAAAGTCTAGGCATTACTTCTAGTACCAGTGAGCTTATGTAGCCTAGCAGATATGTGAAACAGGAGTTGAACACAGGCAAATGCCTCAGCTGCACATTTAGTCTCCCTACTGTGCTTGCTACTTGAATGAGTAGAACTTATTCATACTCGTTAGAAATTATTAATCTTTGAAAGTCTTGGAAAGGGTCTTAAATGAACTGTCCAACTTGCACTGGTTTAATTTTGGATAAAACCCACAACAAAACATACCACTATGGTTTACAAAAAGGAGGAGAAATAATTTCTGAAATGTTTATAGCAAGAAAATTGAATTAAGATCTTAGTGCTAGAGTGGTTGTATTCAGTTTTTAAGGTTTGCCTTTCTGCCTGAAGTATGAACAAACTCTATGTTGTTGCGAGAAAAGGTAGAATTAATCACCTTGGAGGTATTATCTTTTTCTGATAATATGTAGTCACCTCTTAATTCAGACAAAATATTAACACAAAAACTCCACATTAAAGTTTTAGAGAGAGTGCACTTCTATATGGTTCATTACTAGACCTTGCATTCATCCTGAGAGTGAAGTTACTTCATTCTTTTATAACTAATGTAGTCAAGTAAGTGTAGCTAAGACTGACTCTCTGTTCTCTGTATGTAATATGTTCTCATATGTTCAACCTTATCTGATTAATTACTATCTTTCAGGTCTTAAAAATCACCTGATCTCACTTTTGCCATGTCACACCCCACGTTCTTGGAATTCTGAGGGAAAATTTTGAGCTGAAGTTTCATATATTTCACATATTTATATGTAGAAAAACATAGTTTGCTCTAGGAAGCTAGAACAGTGCCTGCTTCTAGAAGGCATTCCAATTTGAAATATCCAGCAAACACCTGAATTGAAAGTAAAAAGATAATTTATCTTGTTCACTTTCGTGATTATAGCTGGAATTTCCTAATTATTCCAATGAAGTTACTTCAGTTACTTATGTTGAATATGTTAATGCAGTTCAGTAAATGCAGTGTTTCAGTAGCTTTTTCAAGGTTTGTTGAGAACAATCATAATATATAAGAAAGACAGAGGTCTGGGTATTTTGATGCATTAGTATGAATGCTGTGGGATGAACCTATGTTACATGTAGAGAAGAAATGTAACCTTTATATGTTTTTGTTTCCAATGAATTGAGGAAGACTGTAAAAATTTACTTTTACAGGGGAAAGTTACAATAAAGTAACATCACAAAATCCCCTTCTCTGTGTTCTTCTCCCCTTTTTATGTGGGTGATTACAGGGTATTGATATACTGGGATTATTGTATTAGCCATTAAGCTGTTATTTAGCATATAAAAATATGTCTCATAGTCTAAGATTGTAAAAGATTTTACTAAAAAAATCCAGATAGGTGGCATTTAGTATGTCTATTGAATGTCTTTGAAACAGATTCTAAGTTAATTTGGCAGTTGTTTCTGAAGTTAAAAATTATTCCAGTACTTGTAAATCAGGTTTCTTGTTGGTTTCTGTGTTCTTTATATGTATGAAAGAAATATTTAATTTCAGATGATTTAAATTAGTTTTAATGCTGAAATTTAAAATTACAATGTGATATGAAACAATGTGCTGGGTGATGCTGGTGTTCTGTGAGCCTTATTGGATAGCTGTTTGAGTGGGTAGGGTGGTTTGAGTGAGTCTACATACAATACATTCTGGCAAAAGCTTCACAAAATTATTCATAGTCACATTTCTTTTTTGTGTGGATGAGATATATAAGCAGAGGTGACTTCTTGTTGTATTGAAGTTTTGCTGAAGAAATTCCATGGACTTAGAAACTGTAGAGAATTCTACCTTGGCCAGAAGTGAGTCTTACATCTGTTCTTACTTCATGTCTGATTACCTTTAAGTGTAAGTATAGTTTCAAAGAGGTGATAAGAAGAGGATGAAGAGGATAAAGAAATAATGTTTTAGATCTTGCTGTGAATAAAGTAAAGAAAGAGTGTTTTCACTCAGTCACACTGGACAAAAGAATAAGGTTTGGCTGTCAGGGTTACTATATTTTATACAAGTTTCATGATGGGCAAAGAAAAGAGACTCTTGTTTACTTCAGGGAGGCAAAATCTTGCCATAAATAGAAAACCCTCAAGAAGGACAGTATAACAAACAGAGATACCTGACTTAAAGTCTGCATATCACGTGTCTATTATATCTGTGATTATAAAGTAAACTACTTGGAGGTAGTGGAATTACTAAAATGCTTTTGTCCTGAAAAAGGCTGTTAAAGAAATTCTTAAGAGCATTGTGATAAAGGTCAGATTTTTGAAAAAATACTGAATGTTTCTAAAAGTAAATGTTTATTGACATTTTTATCACATGTGGCATCAGCATGACAATAACAAAAAGTAAAAAAATGTAAGTGTTGAAATGGGGTTGCGCTACATGGAATATAGCTGCAAAAAGATAATAATGATGTTAGAGATATTATGTGCTAGAGTTTGCAGGGAGTAAGAGTTTTCATTTTGCTTGATGTTATTATGGGTGTTTACGGTTTAAGTTGACTTCAGTGTTACACTGGTTTAACTGAAAGCTGACTTGATCAAGTAATGTTGTGAACAAATTACACAGGATTTTATTTTTAGATTTTTATTCAAATGATGTTAAATTGTGGGTTTGGCTAAATTTCAAATTTTGAGATAGGGAATATACCCTTCACTTAAGATAGAGAAGCTGTGAATAAAGATGAAACCAATTGTAAGCTACATCATATGACTAGACCTGTATAGGAGCAACTACCTTCAACTCAATTTCAGACAATCCTCTACCCCAAAACAGAGGAATAGTGTGTATGGAAAAGATGCAGGACCTATGAAATTGAGAGAGAGAAAAAGTAGTGAAGGAAACAGACATGGGTTCCTGAGGCACTGAAAGTGTAGTCTTGGGAAAAGTGAGACATCTAAAGGATTGAGGGAGGTGTGCGTAGAACTTCTGTACTTGCTATTTCAGTGCTCTTTCTATTTGATCACAGTTGTCCATAGAAGATAATTTTTTTTTACCTGTGTCAGGACAGATTAGTCTCAAAGAAATACCTGCCTGCATCATGAATTTAATTTCATACAAGAAATGGTGTCAAGTGTTGTTTAATACCCTGAACAAGAATAAGTAGGATATTAAAAGTGAAATAGTTAAATTTACACAAAATCAGAAGTGTTTTGTTGAGTTGGTTTTTTTTTTTTTTTAATTTTAGGCTGGACTTCAGCACAATAATCAGATATTGGATTTTTTTCTTAATGCAGAAATGCCATGAGAGTTTGGGATGTTTTTGCCTTTAAAATCCAACTGCTGGTCTTGGTCCAAATCTGGAGAGGAAAAATTTTGAGGTTTCTTCTGAAGCTGTAGCAGGCCCATTTAAAAATCAAGTTTTCATAGAGTTTGGCTAGAAATGAGTAAGTTAGAATTAAGTTATCAGTAAAGTCCTTGTTTTTAGTAAAGGTCTGTATTCTGCATAATTAAATAAAGTGTAATTGCTGATGCCTTAATAAAGCAGCAGTTGGATATGGGCCCTTGTGTATTCTCATTGCTATTCACAACCACTTGTTCCCCACACATCTACACCCTATAATCCTTGTTAAACTTATGTCAAATTCTGAACAAGGCAATTTGTTTTCTGATTGTTTCATACACCATCCTGAAGGTATATGAAGGTAAGAATTAGGGACTCAGAACAGGTGTGTTTGTTTACAGGACTTTTCTTCTCATAATTCACTTTACAGTAGCAGCTAAAAATTGTATGTATTTTACTTGTCACTATTTAAAGGTTATATTTTATTTATATTATGGTTTATATTATAAAATTTGTGTTTCAAGAGCATTCTAATTGAATTCTTCCTTATAAAAGTAGTTTTCTTTACAAAATCATTGGTTTATTTGTAATTGTTACAAAGCAGTTCTCTTACCAACTGTTTAAAAAAAGGAAATGCCAAATTAATGTAAAAATTTGTGTTTAAATTAAAGGAGTTATCAGCAACTCCTTGTATATGATTCAGCTGAATGGTTGGTAATATTTTTGAAACAAGACAGTTTCATAGTTTTTCTGTTTATGATCCCTAAGTCCTGCATGTTCTGTGGAACAAACCAAACCAAACAGTTGAGAGCATGCCATAAAAGACAGTATCACTGGTGTGTTTTTAGGAAATTATTTGAATATTTGAATTCCCCCTGTCCCCTGCTTGCAAAGTGATCAGAAGGAGGTAGCACTAGCGAGTAAATCTAAATAAAGAGGTGATGCGCAATCTTAATTTAGAGGATTTCAGTAAGGCATCATTATATACAGTATTTGCAGTATTAGCAGCATGCTGAGCAGGTAGAAGGTTTGCCGTGCCATATTTGTCCCCTTTCCTTCACTCACTTCATTTTGATTACAACAAAAAAAGTTTCTACACTCAAAAGGTGGAAATTTGTCATCAATATTTATTAGTTTCTGATGGTCAAATCAGAAAGGTTCTTCTTGAAAGGAAGAACCTAAAAAAGTTTTCTAATCTTTACCACTGTAGATCTTTGGCATCTGAAATACAGCACTTCCCCATGTATTGCTGGAGGGAAGCAGATTGACAAACTTGTAACCAGTTAGCCATTACCACTGTGGCACATATATACATATATACATATATACATATATACATACATACATACATATATATATATATATATATACATACACACACACACACACACACACACATATATATATATGATAGAATTATATAATAAAAATAATATATATATATATATATATATATTCAGTATTAAATAATTTCAATATTTGTTTCGTAAGCTTAGGAACAAATCAGAGCTATACTAAGGTACACATTTTAGATATAAATATTAAATAAATCTTCACTTTTTCTTTGTTACTATAGGATCTTCTGCCCAGAAAAGATTAAACTCTGTTACGGTTCTCTGGTGGCTGTAACTGAAAGATCCTTGCAGTCTTTTTTTAATGGTGTTGGCAAGTTTTGTTGCTTGATCTTGCCACCTGGTCTATCAGACTTTTTAAAAGAAGCTGCCCCTCAGTCATATAAAGGCGGCAGTTATTGAATCTGATATTCAGAATTATGACTGCCTTGCTTTAATTGTTTTATTGGGGTAATTGAGGTTTAATTCAGAGGGTTTCTAATATTAAAAAAACTTTGAAACATTATCGTGCTGTGAATTTCATGGTTTTATGAGAGGTAGAATATGGAAATAAATTGAAGAAAAACTTTTCTTTCAGCAGATAAATGAAATGCTAACTTTGTAAAAAATAAGGATTTTTAGAATTTTTATTTTTTGGGCTACCTTGACAGAAATGTATTTTGACAAGATTCTACAGCTAACCAAATTTTTCTATTTCTAACTTTTGGAAGCTGCTGAGAACATTTGTGCCCTATTGACAGCTAGCATAATTCACCACCTCTAAAAAGCAAATTATATTTAATTTCAAACAGAACTTTAGTGTTAATAATTACTATCACTGGGCCCTGGTAGTCTCCTGCATTTCTTTGAGTCTGCAACTTGTGTGAGAAATGTTACTTGTTTTTTTTGTAGGCAGATTCATATTTTCTGTGAGCCAGGTATTCTGCCATGTACTCATCAAGTACTTGCCTTGTGAGTGGAGAGAGATGATAACTTGGATGGAACTGTTCAATTGCTTTTGAACATGGGTCTGCAGAATCAAATGGACAGCAACAGTGTATTAACTTTGTATGGAATAAGTCTAGAGAGTGAAGTGGATTTTTCTTACCCTGACTTTGTTGCTGAACTCCAATATATAACCTAATCAGTACTTTGTTTCATAAAGATGATGTGTCTAGCACATAATGGCTAATTTAGAATAATGTGGAATTTTACTGACTGCTGCGCTGCTTATAAAATTGTTGCAAAACAGTTTGACTTGGAAAAGCTTTGAATCCAACTAGAATAAATTTAATGTGACTGCCTTTAATTAAATTTGCTTAATTTAAATAATGTAATTTGTATTGATTATGCTTCTGTAGTTCATTTGGATTTTTGTCTTTAATTAAGATTCAGTAATCTTGTTTTACCTTCCAGAGCTATTCATAAAATGACTGTGAATAAAAAGCATGTTAATTAAGTTAACACTTTCATACATTTATTAAACCAAAAGCATGTAATAATTTTTTTCCCTATGAAGGTATCGTATACAGATGAATACTTATTAGAAGGACAACAGTGCAATTCTGCTTGAATTTATCTTTTGTCCCTGTAGGAAATTCAACCTGAATAGCCCTCATATAGTCCTCAAACAATGTGGGTACTTTTTTGCTCCACTTGCCTCAGAAGCTGCCAACACTACCCTCTGAAGATGAGGGGATGATTACTAACGTGCAGCAGTATCCTGTTACTTCCTTGGGCATCCTGTAACTTGCTGTGGAGCTTCTCCCTGTTAGCTAGCATCTGTGCAGCACTGAAACAGTGTCAAACTTGAACACTCGCATAATAATTTTCTGGCAAGGGTGTTGCCCACTGATAGGACTGCCTATGTTGGGAGCAATCCAGAATGAAAGGCTGGCAGTATCAACTGAGGCCATAAATTCTGAGCTAAGATTTATTGCTATTACTTTGGTGTCTTCCCCTTTCTCTGTTAGGACTATTAGCAGTTTGAAAAGAGTTAAGTTCACATCATGGTGGGTGATATACATTTTTATGTGAGAGTGCATGTAAGTCTTTGCAAATGTAAATCTTTGCAAAGTCTTTGTAAGTCTTTGGTTTGTGCAAACCAAAACTTTCTAAGTGGTAGTCTTAAATACCATGTTTTGAACTTTAACATTTAGTTTACCTGAATTCATTCAGAAAGATGGATCTGATGTTGTTTCACTAAGCAGAAGTCTTTTTTTGTTCAAAGTAACTGTTTCAGCTAGTGGTAATGCAGTGGTACCAAGAAAATCCTGTCAGATAATTTGCCATAAGGGAAGACCTCCCTTCTCTACCACTGCCTGAAAGCACCTGAAAGTGAGGTGAGGGTTGGGCTTTTCTCTAACTCACAAGTGACAGGACAAGAGGAAATGGTCTCAAGTAGCACCAGAGGAGGTTTAGATAAGGTATTAGGACACATTTCCTCATGGAAGGGGTTGTTACGCATTGGCCAGGCTTCCCAAGGACCTTGGCAATGCTGAGTTAATGGTTGGACTTGATTATTCTAAGGCTATTAAAAAGTAAATGATTCTATATCAGAGCAACAGCTCAAAAACCAGTGACCTAATTACACTTCAGTGTTATAGCTGGGATCAAATTTATATGGGATTTTGACAAACTAGGCAGAAATCTCCAGCAGTTTGTGTCCCGAGGTGCTTTTTGGGCTCTCATTTGGTTATTGTATCTCCTCAGATTTCATTTGCAATTAGGTTCTTGGTACATTCTGTTATTCTTTCTGATAAAATCATTGGAGAAAGCAAGTCTGGGAATTTTTCCATGAGTTCTTTCTGCAGTTATGACTCTTCCTGTCTTTATTCATAGGTTGGAAAGATAGTTGACAGTAAAATAATCTTGCTTTCCAAATTGTTTCTTCAGTGGCTTTGTATATGGGCACAGATTTGTGTTTGCCTAGCCTTCTAGTTATGCTTGCCTTTCAAGTTTATGTGTGATTAAGCATTTTCAAAGTAATTAAAAAAGATGTTGTGTTAAAGCATTTTGAAGCAGCATAGTTGCTTATTTACCATATTTATTAATCTCTTACTTCCCTAAGATAATGCACAGTGGGTCTCCCTGTCATTAGTGTAAACTGCTAATTGTACTTATTTGTTATCCTTGAGTGTCCTGCTAACCAAGATGATACAGCAAGAAGTAAAGTACTAAAATCTGTGTTTAAAGTATTATATAGATGCACTATTTGCAATTTGCAAGTATTAATGAGTCTATTTTTAATAAACAATGACGAATTTAGAACTTTTCCATAAACAATCAGCAAATGTGTACATTAGAAATACAATTAATAATGAAAATCCTTGCTTTGCTTATTTTTTGCTTTTATGGAACTTATAAGTGAATTAGTTTGTTACTTAAAACAATGTTTTAACTATTTAACATTGTTGTCTCTGTTCTGTTTTATTGCCAGTGGTAAACAATTAAAAATATATGAATGTGTGCTAAAAAACCCACAGAGAATTATTCAGATGATCAGATTGAACTCTGTTGATACTGTGAATCTTAAGAAATGAGATACCAGAAGTTTACTGATAATGTAGGACTTTTGAAAGCAAGGTAGAATTGATACAGCTTTCTCAAAACTGGTCATTAATGAGAATGGTCAATTAACTGTTCTCTGCAAAGTCTGAAATACTTAACACTAAAGTGTAAAGTCAGGAGGCATACAGCAGTTTTGTGTTTTGAGGGCTTCCCTTGTGTGTAAAATATATGTAATTTCTTGAAATTTTAAATGTAATGAAATGAGGAAAAACATTTTAAAGACTTTTTTCTTTTTTTCTCATTTATTTTCCCTCTTTCTCTTTTTAAAAGTAAACTTCAGTCTGTTAAAGTAGTTCTCAGGATTTTGTTGCTTTAAAAAAATACGTTTTTACTGGTATGTTATTATGGTTTAGTATAGGCAGAAACTGAACACAAGTTGTTTACTGGATATGAAGGCATTATTTAAAGTTATAACAAGTGAGAATAAGAATTGTTTTACTGGCATTAATGCATTTTCTCTTAGAAGGAACATGCCTTTATAAAAGGATTTTTTAGCAGTTCAGAGATTTCTGGAGTAAGAAATACTCTTCATAATTTTTCATGGACTTCATACGGTTTGGTGAAGACCAGAGGAGGTTGCAGGAATTGAAATTTTAGAGCCTTAGGTATTACTCGGAATGATCAATGAATAAGCATGACTTAGGGAAGTAAAGGGTTATCTTTCTCGGTTGTGCTGCCACAGTGGAAAAAAGTTCTCAGTAGATGTCAGAGAAAATTAGGTTGTGTTTATAAGCAATCATATATAGTGAAGGAATTGAAATTATATGCTAAAGAAACTTAATTTGCCTTTATTCATATTTAGAATTTATTGAAAAACTTTTATTCTTCACCATACTATGACATGGTGAGTTAGCCTACAAGGTCTCAGTCCAAAGGAAAGTTACTCACATTAACCCGTGTTTGCAATTTGGGATGTATTCAGGTGGAAGATAAATCTCTGCTACCTTTCTTACTAAAGGTTGAACCATATGATCTTCTTCGGTCCCTTTCCTGTAAGACTAGACTTGAAATTGTACCTTATAGTATATTTATAGAAACAACATGTAATATAAACAAAAGAATAATTAACTACATAACATAATTATATAATAATTGCATTGTAGAAATATTTAATATCTTTTGGATAATATGATATTTAAGAGTACATATAGTACATTTATAGTACATTTGCTTTCTTGGATAGATATTTAAGGAGATATCTAGGATAGATATTTAAGATATTAAGTTTTTTTGGAAAAAGAAATAGCGGTCAGTATATTAACAAAATTAAAAAGGTGGTCACTTTGGCAATTTGATTTGGTAATTGACTTTTATTTATGGCTTTGATGTACCTTTTTTGCCAGCTGAATATTTTTGTCTAGTCACATCACTTACATATGTTAGTTGATTAGCTCTGCTACTTAAGAAAGTTAAAGAAATACTAGTATTGTCATATTCTTTTTTCCTTTTCAAATAGTTCTTGTAGTTCTTTGGTATAAATACAAAATATATATGAGGGCAAGATAAAAGTTACAGAAAATCACAACTTAGTGTTCTGTTTTATATTGTCTTAAGCTTGGTAAATGTTGGTGAAAGAGGCATTTAAAACAGGAATAATGAAGAAAACTTGATGTTAAGATGAACAAAATTCCCTTTTACTTAGAGTACATTGTAGGTACTATTTATTTTTGTTTGTTTTTTGTTTGTTCCATTTTACTTCAGTCCTGAGCCCTTCTGTGGTTTAAACAAAACAAAAAGGATGTTATTAAATCCTCCTATTGAAAAAATGCAGTATTGTTGTTTATATGCTGAAAGAACATACTGCCTTGTTTCCAAGGTGATATTATGCTGTGTGTGCTGTTAATCATACCTCAAGAAGCATAGAAAGGAATCAGAGGCCTGTTAGACACATGCTAAAACATGTGAATTGAGATGAAATTACTTAGTGTGATCTAATTGATACATCATAAAACTGCAGGTAATGTAAAGAATTTGTGTTTTAGCAGGAACAGGAGGTTTAATGCTGGAATGAAATTTAGACTGTCATATGATCTACGTTAGCCTTTCAAAGTATGTCTAACTCTATCTGCACTGCTGCTTATTCGAACTGTTGGTGGCTCACAGCTCTCTCTGGCTCCAGCAGGTATTAATGAAATACCAGCAGTAAGCTGTACTATTTATTAAAAAAAATAAAAAAAAAAATTAAAAGGCAGCAAGAGTTTATTCTAACTAATGATTTAAATATTTGTAAATGTAATACTGTTTAACCAAGGTAATATCTGTAGGCTATATAAGAGCATACTGGTTGATCTATAGTTTAAGTAACTATGCTTTGTCATCAAACAATCTGTATAGACTGAAAATAATGTTCTTTCCTAACTGATTCTATATTGTTCCTTTTTAAAATCAGCCTTTTAAAGTCAATTTGGAGAAGATTGGTTTTCTTATTGATACAATAAATATAATTTCTTATTCATTTCAAGGAAAAAATGGTGAACAAATTGAATGTTCACCATTGACTGTTTTTTATTGTAATTAGGTTAAAGTGAGATCATGCAGGTAAATCTATCTTAGAGTAACATGAAATTAACAACATTTAATTTTCAACTCTTGGAAGAAACCCCTAACATTTACATATTTTCTTGTCTTTAGATCTCTTTTATATTGGGTTTTTTTTAATTGAAAAGTCTTTGTAAAACAAAAATTTGGGATGTCTTGGAATTATAGAATAGCAAAACAAGTATTTGAGTTTTGGTAACCGATGTTACTCATATTCATAGTGGAGCACAAGCTCTGATTTCATATCCAGTTTTAGCTGTTCATCAGCAGAGGGCAATATAACTTCATACATTTCTTTGAAAGGATTTAATTTGTTCATCTTTTTATTTCTAATTTTAACTAAGGGAGCACCTACTTCTAATACTGAGAAAATATGTGAACTCATGATGAAAAAGCGATGAGCTGTAGTATTAGTATTTCTTACGCACTTTCAGAAACCTATATATACTTCCTGGTAGCTGTACTCTGTGGGATGTGTTCCCTGACTTCATAAGCAGGCAGAAAATGTCCCGGCTTTTAAAGAGATAGCAAAATGTATTTTTACTGTTCCACTGGATTAGCTGATATGCCCCCAGCAATTAGCTCATGTGCCATTTCAGTGGTTTGTTGTTTGTTTGTTTGTTCTGGGACACATGTATTTTTTCCCTTAGGACTGTCTCATGCAAAGCTTGGGATGCTTTTTGCATTTATTTCAGTTTTGCTGTAGGATTAAATCCCTTATGAAGAACTTGTAGTACCTGAGAAAGTCTCAGTACATATATTGTAAATCAGGTGTAGGGAGATGTTGCATCCCTGTGCTGTAATAATTAATAAAAACTACATTTAGGCCTTAATTTCAACTCATTCATTCCACATGTTAGAAGAAGAGTCTTGTTTTATGGCTGGGGTGGTAAAATGAACCTTTATACTCCTTAGGAAGCATGTGTACCATAACCTTTTAGTGTACACCATGTCAATACTAATATATTGTGATAGTTCTTTGATTTTTTATTGCCATTTAAATTTCCATTTAGTTCTTCTTTCAGAATGTGTCAGGAATCCTAAAATGGATGTTCCATGTGCGGCAATGTCTTTTTTTTTTTTTTTTTTTTTTTTTTTTTAAATCTGTTCTGCTTTCCTATTTCTAATGCTATTGAGGCATATTCAGAAAGACTTCAGACATACGGTTTCTTGTTTTTCATCTTCTCCTTTGGGCATCAAACATTCAGCAAGTCTACTGTCAGAGCATAAATACAATTCCTGCTAACAGCCTGGGACAGGCAGCATTTACCAGTGTTAAAACACAAGGCTATGATTAAAATATTTTGTTGGTCAGCTTGGCTCGCTGAATGACCTTAGGTAGTAGCATCCCTCTCTACTTTTGTTTGAAATGCACTGGATAATGCTCGTCTATCTTGATTGCTAAAATTCTTTTGAAGATTAATTTGCCTCTCTTTAAGCTGTAACATTTAAATTACAAATAACAATAGAACTCCTTTAGGTATTGCATATATATAAAAATGGCAAAACAGATCATAAAGAATATACGCATTTGGTATAATATAGCTTTTGCATTCTGTTTTTTTTTTTTGCGCAGGTGTTTGTGCTTGTGTTCCAGTTCCAGCTCTGCACCGAATTATAGGATTTGATTAAAACTTTCAGTCTTTGACACAATCACACTGATGCAAAGTGGGAATAAATTAAAATCAACTTCAGCAGGTATTGAAGTCATAGGCTGGGATACTTAAATGCAAATAATAATAATTATGGCTTTAAAAATTTGTTTAGGAAAAGCTTGCAGGATTTTCATGCATAAATACAGTGCTGATTATATGGTTATATCTTGCAACATACACTAATGGTCAATAAAATAATGCATTGTTTGAGGGTTGAAAAGAACACAGTATCTATGCAAATGTAACTGGCAACATGTAAGTTAGCTAAATAGTTTAAAAGTCACTATTCTAAAGCATCCTAGGCTTTTCCCTTATTCTAAAAAGATTAATTAAAAAAAATAATTAGTTGCAGGGAATGTAAAGACAGTTTCACAGAAATCTCCAATTGGTGATTTTGTTATCCATTCTAACTGGGTTAAGTGGGAAAGAAGAAGAAGCTAGCACAATAAACCAGATGACTTTCAGAGCTAAACCATTGTCAATCTCAGTGATATAGCCAAGCATGTGTATGTGAAAATTTCCTGCGTCTTGGTAGAGACTAATGTCTTGAAATGTAATAAATATATAAGTTATCATACTACCGTAGCTTTAGACACTTGGCATTGTGCCATGCTCTAAGACAAAGGACAATTCCCTAAAAATTTGATGTTTTAAACATCCTTGTTGTTAAAATGTTACTAACCAAATAACTATGACACCACTTTTTATAATTAAGTTATAAGTGATATTGAACAAATTAGAAAAGAGCATTATCTTGAGGGCTGTAGAACAAGTTGAGATGTAACTAATTTTATTAAGTACATTTTCATTAAAATATGAAGTACCCAGATAACTTATTTAATACGGTGTTTGGTGGCTAATTAATTTAGTGTAGATGTTCTTCAGTAATAATGTACTAGGTAAACTTTCAAAACATATTTCCTTAGTTCCCCCTGTCTCAGCAGCAGACATTTTATAGTATTGGAAGATATGATTTGTAAAGGAAGTTGGTAAACTAGTCATGAACAAATGTATCTGTAGCATTTTTCTCTGTTTGTCTGTTAGAACCTACTTTTGAACTGAAGTAATGATGTGATAAGCTTGTTGTCAGAGATATATTTTGATCTGGTTATTGCATAAGAGTTTATTTTAGGTAGTTCTACCTTAACTAGTAATGTCTAAATCAATAAAAGGCTTGTTGTTCTTTTTTTTTTTAAACTTCATGTCTCGAACCTTATTCAGCTATTTGTATTATCAAACACACACCTCCATGTGTGGGGTTTTTTTGTGGTGGTCTATTTTTTTTTCAGTAATTTGTGTGGCTTTAGCTATAACTGGAGGTATATATTAAGTATCACTTCTTGTATTGTGTGTTCATGGAATGACATAAATTATTATGATAAAATCATTCATGCCCAAAATGAATGAATTAGAATTGAAATGAATTAGAACTATTGATGAACAAAGAAAATAACAGACATTCTGTTGGTTTTCCTAATTTTTTTAAAAATTTTTTTCTGTGGGTCTCCTCTGCTTGTCTCCTTTGTTTCTTCTCCCCAGGCACTATTTTTTTGTTGACTTTCTTGAGAACAGTATTGTTTCAGAATTTTTTCTTACAGAAGTAATGGGAGCATTTAAAATTAATTTGTTCTGCATTAGTTTTCTGATCTCAAAACTGTTAAATCAATTTTTATTATCTAGATTATGTAACTCAAAAGGCTGTACATCTGTCCATTGGGAATAAAGCTTATTTAGGTGACAGGACATGTGCCACCTGCCTTTTACAAAATGGTTTGCAATTTGAACGTTGCACTTGATCAGCTGTGCTTTTGGACACTGAAATGAGAAGATAAAAATTCAGTATGTTTTCCCATCACTTGTTCAGATGCAGAATGTACATTTTGGGAAACACGGTTTCCTAGAAGTGTTAAGGTGTTTGAATACATCCTTTTGGTTACCATCCTAAACAATACATCCCTTCTTCCCTTGAAACAAACTGAGGTAGGAAGTAATCTTAAAGAAAATTAACATTTAGTTCCCACACAATTGACAGTCTTGATTCATCTTGTGCCTGGTTTGCATTCTTTGTGCATACTCATTTGCACATTGTACTCCTTTTGTACTTGTATATGTGCAATCTGAGACATACTACATGCATGACATATTTGTAGATTTTGGTGTTCCAATGATTCTATATTAAATCATTTCTTGAAGGAAAGTGAAACATTAATTGAATTCCATATGTGTTGCTGAGGAGAAAGGGAAGGTTTTTGAAAAGAAGCCCATACAAAATAGGGTGAGGGAAGTACTTTTCCCTATTTTCTGCATAGAGAAGAAGAGGTGCTTGGGCCTGAAGTGTCAGTTTTCCTACTGCACCTTGGTCTTGGGGATCCTCTGCCAAAAAGCTACATTTTCAGCATGGCGTGCTTTTGGATACCTATTATATTCTACTGTCCTTAATGCTGTTTTCAGGTCTGATACATACAGAGTAATTTGGTATATGGATTTTTGACATGTACTTGAATAGAATGAAAGGCTGTCCTGTAGCTACGTGTCTGTATTGTACAGATTCCCAGAATGGGGCATTATGGTTACTAACCAGGGCAATACAGCAGTCCATTACCAGTTTCATGCTAGTCGGCGACATCAAGGAGCTGTGATATAAATAAGGATGTTTAATCCAGAATGCCTCCTAAAAATTAAATTAAATCTTATGCTTCACATAAGGAAAAGAATGAAGTCCTATGCAAAGTCCATTTTTATTGACTTGGAACATGGTATTCCCGAAGTCAGGAAGAGACAATAGATTTTGTTTTTTTGTGGTTAGATTTCACATTTGGTTTTGCACCAGGGTTTCTGCTTTCTATACAATCTTTGGTATACCAGTTTTCAGATTGGAATTCCATTTGATATTTTTTTAAAATGGGTTTTATATGTGGACTTTATATTCTTAAAACATAATTGTTTAATGGGTTTCAAACTTTGTCTGTTACCAGAAGTACAGATGGTGGAAATTGCAGGACAAAAGTGAATGTGAATTTATGTTTTTTTCATATTTCTAATTGTAGGACTGTTAAAAACTAGTTATATTTGAACTTTTATCTTGAAATAATTTTAACTGGTTTTTGACTATTAATTTGGTATTATTTTAGATTGTAGTTTAAAAAAGGATAGATTGTATCATGTTAACCATATTTTCTCCTTTTAATGATGTCCATGTTTTGTGACAGCTGATAATTCATTTCCAAATCAAATTCTCTTCTCTGCCTGAATCTATTAGAGCATGTTAAGAAAATGCTATTTGGTGCATGTTCTCTGAGGCTATAGTCAGATGTCTCTTCCCTTCAGTTTTGCTGTCTTAATGGGAGTAATCTCAACACTGCTGGATTCCTTGGCATTTTTTAATAAAATAATTGGTCTTATAGAAGCAGATACTTGGCAGAAAATAGACAGTCTTTTATTTTGCTCTGGTAATACATAAGAGAGATGAGGCCAGCTAGTAAATTTATTTGAAACAATGGAAGTGTTGGAAGAAAAATCTGCACAAAGATTCATATTCATTGAAACCAGACTTTGTTATGAGTCTTGATAACTTTTTCAATATTTTTAAAAACATTTGTTCTTGTGGAAGGGAAATTCAGATGTTGGGAAAAAAATCACTGCAGTGACCTTTAGTCAATGAGTCATAGTCATTGAGACAATGAGTGCATTGCTTTAGCCCATTGCTTTAAGATTAATCAAAAGGAGATATGCTAGTATCCTGTATTTTTTTTCTAATTAGGAACTTTATTATGTATCAGCCAAGCTTAACTTCAAATATATATTTACACACCGTTGAGTGTAGACCTTATTCAACATGAAGTAGTCAAAAATGTTTGAAAAAGTTCACTGAGTAGAAATAACTTCTGTCACTTTATTGCTGTCTTGCTGAAGGTAAGATATATTAAAAAAATGAATATACTATTTTGAGAATGTAAGATCTTCCACATACAAGCGTATTTCAAGGAACAGTTTTAAACTTTTTCCCAACAATACAAATCAAAATGTTGATTACTTTCCAGAAACTGTTTAGGGAATATGGTTATTCCTTAAGAGCATGTCCCAAGCTGCAGAAAATTGATGATTTGGTATTCATCTTTGAATTTCATGTGCTTGGTGCTGTGCGCCAGCATACTGTCTTTACTTTTTAATTCTCAGTGTTTAGGTAAAATTTATATGGGAAGTCTGCAATACAAGGAAACTGTGTTAGAGTTCAGTCAGTTCTGTGTGATTTGTGTCTTGACCGTATGTGTTCTATTTTGGAATTTCCTAGACTAATCGTGGTTAGATATTTTACTTAGGAATGATTTTTGAGACAGAGATAGCACCTTTTTCGTGATTTTGTATTATGTATGAAACTGTGCTACCAGATTTCAGTCATCTTTCAAAGACTCTGTGAACCCTCATTTAACACTTTGCAATGTAGAATTAGCTTGTATACATGTAATTTTTTAGTCTTTGTGTGTTATAAATGAAGAAAGTTTCTGATGGAGGCTTTTAATGGCTTAAGTTATGGAAACTATTATTTCAGTTAAAAATATATCCATTCTCTAAACATGTCCAATATATTTTTTCAGTAAAAGCTCTCAAGAGGGGTTGAGGGGAGAAGTAGGTTGTTCAAACTAATTTGTCTCTAAACTGATTGAATGCACTTTTGCTCTTTTCTAAGACAACAGATGCCTCTGGCACAGCTCATTCTAAGTTTATTCATAAACTTCTGACACTTATATAAGAAGAGCAGAAATACTGAATAAAAGCCTCATTCAGCATTTCTTTGGCACGGCCCTTTAATAAGGGAATTACAGTGTACTTCTTTTAACTATGTCCCTTGGGCAGCTCTACCAGCCTTTATGGACAGTGACATCTTGGTTTATATGACCTGTTTGATTTCTGGACATAATTTTCATCTTTGCTTTGAATTCAGGTGGGTCTTACACTGGTTATAGGATGTTGGAAATAAGATTCCTTCTGTTGTTTTTTTTATGGAAGGCATGCCTGTTGCAGCTTACTTCTGGGTTTTGCTGGGGATGTCTGAACTTGTAAGCATGAGATTCTATGATTTAAACAGAGTGTCCTTGTGTGGGACTGTAGCCTTGTGAGACCAGCATGGAGAAAGGGGCTCATTGCTTGTAGCATGATGGTGAGTGACCATACCAAGGAATACGTCACACAGGGATATTTGGCACAGAATTTCCACATGTTTATCTCTGTGACTGTAGGTTACCTAGCTTTCAACTAGGCTGAGAATTACTTGAATACATAGTGTGTCTACTAAAGTGCTCATGCAGTTTGACATCATGTGTGTAAAAATGTTCTGGGACTGAGAGGTTGTGCACAGGAGGAAGGTGGTACTCAGATTGGTGAATGGCACTGTACCCAGAGCACTCTTTGCTGCATGAAGTTCCCTGGGGCATTACATAATTTTTCCTCTTTGGAACATAGCTTTAGCAGCAGTGGAAAAAAGATAAAAGAACAGAAAAAGAGAATAACTACAAAGCAATAGATGGAAAAGGTAGGGGAATAGAGATAATGAGAAAAATGTGGGAAACAATGCATACAGAGAAAATAACAATAGGGAAAGTGGTCTGGGAAGAATTCTGTCTTTAAAAGTAAATAATTCTGGGAAAGGAGGTTGGGATTTTTATTGTATTCCGTGTCTTTCTGTGAAAGAAGTGTTTATGTGCATGGGTAACTTCAATTTTAATAAATGCTTAATAAATTTGCGTGCTCTGTTTAAATAGCAGTGTTAGTGGCTTAGGCTGGAATTCTGTATACTTTTCTCTGTTGTTTGTGCACTGTATAGACTACAAGCTTGTTGAAGTTCATTACATTACTGTGTTTGAAAGTCTTGTTCTTTTGTTTTCTCCATGACGGCTCTGTGATTATAAAGAAACACATTATGTCTCTGTGAATAATTTAAAGCATTTTTACTTTATTCTGGCACTGTGTTCTTTACTTGCTGTGTTTATTCTTATTTTGTCATTCATGCTGTGAGCACGTGAATGAGACCTTTTTACAAATGATTATTGGCCATCAAGCAAAAAGATATAAGTTCTATTTGCAATTTGCCAAATCAGCTATTATCATAGCTGCTAAATCTTAGTATGTATTTTAGATTAAAATATTTTTAACTGCTTTGTTTGTGTTTCTTAAAAAAAGAAATGAGTTGCCTAAATTTCAATAGACACCCAGTTAAAACTGGGAAGATTTCTTTAGTGTAACTTAAAACAATGAGAAAATACTGTCTTTTTGTCAGTAACATTTAATAAATTAATCCTAAGTAACGGAAACAACTATTTAATGTAACAATGAAGAAGAGATTACAAATCATACCTACTTTTTTAGGGATGAGTATTTTAATCCTAAGTGTCACATTTGCAATGAGTAGCTTTGTTTAGTCCAACTTTACTTATATAAAACATTTTTGTGGAAAACATTATTCACTGAATCATGAAACAACCAGTAAAACTATTGCGTGTATGTTGTGTGAATTTGCACAGAGGAATTGTAAGAGCTATAATTTCCACAGAAAGAACTCTACATTGGTAGAAAAAAAGGGGCATATTTGCTGATTTCTTAATAGAAATTTCTGGAATGAAGTAATTTTTGAAGAAGACTCACAAAGATGAGCATGTTGACAAGCTCTAGAGGTGCTGCTGGTAATAAAAATGCTATTTTGAGGAATTATGTTACAGCATCCAAGAAAGGAGATGTTTACTAGAAAACAAACAAAATGAAAAGCAAGGCTAAAGAGGTGAAGTAGGTGTCTTTCCTAAGGTACATTTCTTAGCCATCACTGGGATGTAATATGCTTTTGTTTTGCATTTAACAGAATCACCTTACTCAGTACATGCAACCAGTGAGAGGTTCTAAAAAATGAAATGATAATAGAATGTAAAGGATGTCTTTAGTGAAGGTGCTTTTTTTTTCCTGAAAAGGTGACTTAAACTATCAGACCAAAAATAACATTTATTAAATGCGAATAAAAATATTAACAGAGAAGGGAAATTAAGGATTCAAACATATTTGACCAAGAGGATTAATTGCAGTCTAATTTGAGTTCATTTGAACTAGTAGATTCCTTGAATTCATTTTTGTTTCATTAATTGCTATGATAATTGTTTAAATTGTATATGAAGTGATTCACTAAGACTTCAGAAAACACTTAGTATTAAAATAATTTTAATACTTCACTTTGAAAGCCAGTTTCTGTGTTTGACTTCACAAGTTCTAGGAAAGATGTGAGCAATCCATTTTACTTTTCTTTGAAAGCAAAAGTGCTGTGGATCATTCAGCTTCATTTGTAACAACTTTCAGGTATGAAAAAGCAGCAGTACCTGACCATTTATATATTCAGTCTTCTTTTTGTTATTTGTTTGAGAAATACATGTGATCAGAAAAAGCAGACTACTAGGCAGAATATTTTCTCTTTAACCCTGTAAAATATGTTGCATAAAGGAAAAGGAAAATTAAGCTCAGTGATTTTTTAATGTTTATTATTATTTACGATATTTTACTTTCTGTTGGAGTAACTTGCTAATAGTATTAAGTGTTAGAGTTAAATGTTGATTTATATGTAAATAACTTGTATAAAAATATAACAGGAGTAAATTCACTATGCATTTTTAAAGTTTTATTGTTATTATTGGAGTGCTAAAGAGAAAGGTTCTTGAGGGCGTGTAGGATGAGAAAAATCATCCTACCTGATATTGTTAGAAATTTCTTGGAGGTATTTTTAACATTATCAGTGTGTCTTTCTTAGGTGCCTTAGGGAAACTAATGTTTACTTTTCATAAAGCTCTGATATGATAATCCACAGTCATCTTTTGAGTGTCTAGTGGATTCGCTGTGCAAAGAAAATGCAATTCCTTGTATAATGGGAAAAGATATTTATTGGTTGATGGGGTGGTGAGGTCTTCTTTTGGCCAATGAAAGCAGAGAGCTTTTGTGAATTAGGCTTATGTATACTTCTAGAAACTCCAGAATATACCTGCCTGCAGATTTAGGTGTAAAAGTACTTCTAAAAATTAACCTTCAGAAAGATTTTTTTACTTCAGATAATGCATTATATTTAAGTCAATTCCTGTATTTTAACACATTTCAATTGCTAAAAATACTTACACATGAGGAAAAAATATGTTTGGAAACAAAGATACTAAATCTCTCCTTTAAAAAGACACTGAAATGTGTTTTAATTAGATAAGCTTTTCTAGTGCTGTACTTGTGACAGAAATGCGTGAATGAATATACTGCATTCTCTACAGGGACAGTATAATTTCTAGGGTGCAGTTTAGACTATTTAGGTAAAAACATTTTCAATTTGATTACATAAATGAGATAAGTTAAGCCAGTAAGGATATTTCTTTCAGCTGTTTTAAAAAATAGGGGCAGGGCTTTTCATGAGGTGTGGACCAAACATTTGACAGTATTTGTTTTGTAAAATTTCTTACACTCATCCTATGTAGTCTTCCAGCAAAAAAAAAAGTTTGGCACATGTTCTTCTTCAACATATGGGTCCTTAGCATGTAACAATTGTTTTGTTTTCAATTATTTACTAATTCTCCCTTGTTGCTTCTACATTCTCTTCTACACTTTGGTTTTCCATTCAAATGTATTATCCAGGCAGACTTAGAAACTTCCAGAAAGTCTAAAAATTCTTATGCTGGAGCTGCAAAACCTTCTTATGGAAACCTGAAGGTCAAACTGTCTGGTTGACAAGAGGAGTGATAGAGTGGCTGTGGTGGGGCCCTGGCATCCAGTTAAAGTCAAACCACCTGAACTACACATTTCTGTTTGAGCAATTGCAATTAGAAATGTAAAAAAAAAATATCCATTTCTTTTACAGTGCACTAAAATTAAGATGCCTTGAATTAATTCAATTGGGTGAAATACTGCTTGGTGTGAATTCAAGAGGTCCTTTTCAATCAGCTGCGATTACCTCTGTAATCATCTTGGTACAGATGCTTTTTAAAAAGATTGTATGCACAAATGGTTAAATTTCTTCAAAAATCATTGCTAAGATATTTCAAAATAATTCTTTAAGCAAACATAACACAAATCAGCTGCTGTAAGATGTTATCCTTTCATTGAGGTTCTTTACTATAAGATTTGCTACTTAATTTGCGTTTTTAAATTTTTTTGTTCTTTTTTCTGTAAATAGATATTTTCATGAAGAACCTATCATACTGATAAAAAACAAACCAAACATACCTTTAGATAGTGTTTCAAAGACAAGTGCTTGTAAAATGTCAGCCTAAGATTTTCAGACAGTTCATGTATTTCGACATGATTGCATAACAGCAAGTTGTTGATTACTTTTTGTTTAGAGAAATCTAAAATTGAACAGTTAACATCTTAGTAGGCAATTCTTACACTCATCAAGAAACTCAGTGTGAAAGAACAGGAAAGGTTACAAACTCAAGTATTGAAAAATTTGTCTGTCAAAACTAGGGTTTCAGTACAACTTCAGTTCACCCTTGTTATGCTAACATGCATTCTTTAAGTTTCTGAACAGAAGAATTTTTTTTCCACAGACTGTGCTCCATTAGAAATGTTCATTTATTTCATATTCCTTTATCAGAGTATATAATGTGTAGGCATACTGTTCAGTATTAAAACCAGCTACCAGAAAAAAAAAAATTCCTTCTAGACATGTTTGTAATACTTTCACTGTTGCATCTGTAAACTTGATAAAAATTACTTTAAAATTACGGTACTCCTGTGGATTAGTTTGTATTACTATTAGTTTGTATTATATTTTACAGCTGTGGAACATTATATTTTACAGCTGTGGAACATTAAATAAAAAATGTGTAAAGGCTGAAATATTTGTCGACTTAAAGTATCCAACTGAAGATGCCAGTGACTTGAGTTTTAAATTTTAGTATTTTCTTGTGGCACTTTGAGCCTCAGTTAGCTGACTTAAACTGTGAATGTAGTAGCTCATCACTTTTGCAGCTTCCTTTTGTAATATTTTATTGGCTACTGCTAATGAAAAATTGGATTTTGTGGTTTGCATGCCATCAGACAGGAACTCTGTGACTGAGTAAAGAAAATAATTGATTTCTTCTGATAGGTGTGCCCTTTTCTTAAAAGTGCTATTTCCCATTTGCCTAGAATATTCTTCACTGTGCTGTCTTTGCTTCTTGAAGTGTCTGCAAAGGTGTGCAAAACTAATGGTTACAAAATTCTTGTTCTGTCCCCTGTTGTATCTGTCCTGAGGATTTAGTGAAAAATACATTGATTTTTTGTTGAGAAAAAAATGTGTTGAGAGTACAATATTCCAATGGTTGCAGACCAGTTTGTCACTGGTCTCCTCTCTGTGTGTGCTGTACACCATCCTGCCTTGCTCACATGTCTGTTTCATCACTCACCTCTCCCTCCATTTTAAGTCCCAGGTCCTGGTTTCAAAGGTCATTTAATCTTATTTCCCCCTCAGTTTTTCTCTGACACAGGCTTTTCCACCTTCTCTCTGCCTTTATCCAAGTCTCTTTTAGAGCTGCTTTCTCCTCTTTCTTGCTTTTGTGGCAGTGTTGTGCAGCTGCATGCTTCTCTGCCTGCTGTGCCTTTCCATCCTCTCCAACTCTCTTCTGTCTGGATAGCTTTGACCCCTTGGCTGTACTCTTGTTTTTAGCAGTGTCAGAAAGTATGCAGCCATTTCATTTAGTTCAAATCTTGAGGAATAGTTCTAGGCAACATGTGTGGCATTGCCAATAAGTGGAGCATATGTTTGTTACAAAACCCATGAAACAATAGTTACATTAAAAGGATGCATGATATAGAAAAATAATCAGTAGAAGTAGTGGAAATTATTTTTTTTGTAGATTATGTTTCCATCTGAGTATTTAAAAAAGAATGGAAATTCTAATCAGAATCTTTAAGTTGGATTCCACCAGAATCTTGTAGCTACATCATTTTACCTGAAGTTTTTGCTGTAGTCTCATAGAGGTCTTGTTATATTAGATTGAGATTAGCTTTTTTTTTTTTTTTTTTTCATTTTGTGGAAGTTCTCAAAATCTTTGTGGGTCATAAACTTCCAAAAGGTTTCTTTTATTAATTTATTGCCCCTCTCTCCATTTCCCCATTTAAAAATCCCTTCTTTTGGAATTGTTCTAAGGCCTTTTCAAGCAGACTTAAGGTGTTGCTTCCTTTGGAGTCAGTTACTGTTGAGAGCTGTTTACCTTGTAGGAGCTGGTTTTGAACAGTCTGTGTGCATTCCCAGTGGACAACTTGCTGGGTCTAATTAGGCATTTTGGGGCACTTTCTCTCATCTAGTAGTTTGAGGAATGAAATACTAAATTTGAAACTCCAGGCCTCTAGTGATTTTTTGCTTTGTCTACAAAATAAATTTTGTTGGGGCTTTAGGCCCAGAAAAAAAAAAAAAATAGTGGTTATTTTCTTTACCTTTGCTGTGATTCCTTCTGGAAAGCATAGCTTAAGATATCAATTGAGCTGAGAGGCGAAACAATCTAGACTTCACTGTCATGTTATTACAAGCAGGATCCAGGAAAATGGAAAACCCAGAAATGAAGTGGATATGCCAAAAATGGCCCATTCTGCCTATGACTAGTACTTGGTGACAGCAAAAGTAGATACAAAATAATTGTATTTCATACTCATTCTCATGACAGAAAAGCTCAGTGCAAGACTGTAGGAGGGGAAGGTGATTTTAAAAAAATTTAAGCAGAACTGCTTTTATTTGTGTTCACATCTTTGTAGATTATGCTCACTGACTTAGTTACAGCCATTCTCCTTTAACTTTAACGTATGCATATTTCCTGATGTGTTCGAGCAGTCTGACTAGGATTAGTTGTTGAGATATGGCAGGCAAGGGAACACTGAATTTCAAGCTCTGATCACAGATTTTTTCTTCTTGAATTCTGTGTGATTTATGCAGATTCTTTGCTTAGGTGAGGTTATGTTCTGTGGTGCCATTGCTGCCTTAGCTGTGGCGTGGCCTGGCTTTGGTCACCACCTCACTCAGCACCTGCCTCTTTCCTGTTATGCTGGCATTCTTCCTAGGATTTGCATCTGCTCTGTTCAACACTGCTCTACATACAACATTCTTCTACAGCCTCATCTGTTGTTTTGCCCAGTGCTTTTTGAAGTACTGCTGCCTGTGTACAATAGTGTAGTAGTAGTGCCACTTCTTAACATTCCATCTAGAAGAGAAGGCTGAACATTAAAAACAGAAGTGACAGTCGCCTAAATGTATATTGAGGCATGGGTGACATACTTACGGTTTATAATGTAAGAGAAATACATATCTTAAAACACAGCTCAAGGAAACATTGATGATTTTTTAAAGAAAGGCTTTCTTTTAATAAAGACACCTGTTTGTGTGATAAAATATGAATGAATTGTTTTCCTTTAGTTTGTCAAGTTACTTATGAATAACAGACAATGACTGATCTTATTAAGAAATTACTTAAAGGCACCTGAAAGGGAAAAACTTGTATTTGGTTGCTTCTATTTGTATTTAAAAATTGTATTTGTTTTATGTTTAAAGTATTTTTTATTTAATGTTTTCTCCCATTCCACAGCTCGGCAAACAGTGACATTTTAGCAAGTCATTTCACTTTCTCTGCCTCTGTTAAGTTTTTATCTGAATTCTTTTAAAAACCCTGGATATGCCTGTGGGGTCTAGATGGTGAAATCAGAAGCATCACATATGTTAGATATTGTGAATGTGAGATGGTGTTGTAGTAGATAGACAGGGTATTATTAGGGAGTAGCATCAGAGGCAGGACAATTTTGAATGGTGACTAGTGTACTTGGCCTATAAAAATCCTTTTTATAGCTCTGATTAAAAAAAAACAAACAACTTAGTATTTACTTAAATTTAATGCCAGAGAATGTGTTCCAGTGTTGGAGGTACCAGAAGAATGTGATTCTCTACATAAATTAAAAATTGCCTTCAAGTTGTATGACAAGGTAATTTGTTTAGGCAGTATAATAATATATAGCAAGTCCTTTTTTTTCTAAGGGGCTCTACTGATCAACTTAAAATTACATTGATGGAATGACCCTGTGACTTCAGTAGTCATTAAGAAAATAGTGGCTTCACCTAAAAAGTTTATAAATACATTTGTTAGCCAAAAAAAGAAAGGTGCAAGTATGAAATATTTATTTAAATAAATGAAGGATTTTCTGAAATTCTTGACTTTATTAAAAACTGCTTGTTTCGTGAATGTATCTGACATTTTTAGTAGAAATTAAGGCACAGCTGGAAACAGAGCATTGTGACAGCAAATGAAAAAATGGTGATCAGCTAGCCAAGATTCATTAATTAAAATGATGTCATTTAAAGTACAGATATGTAAGTTCTGTCTCATGTGGTGAAGTATCACATATTTGAATTAAAAACAAAACAGTAAGTTAATGTGTTAAATAGCCAGATAGATGAATTAGTATTAAATTATTAGTTTTATATTTTAGTTTCAGACTCTTGTGTGAATTTTAAACCAAGCAACATAAGCACAGATACAAATGTCTGATGTGAGGTGCTCTTCACAAAAGTATGGAAAGCAGAAGTTCCTAATGTCATGGAACTTTGACTGGTATAACTACGGTGTAAAGCATTGTAAAACTACTATGCTTTAAAAGTGAGTTTCTGATACTTCCTCATGAAGTGTGCATAGAACTTGTGAAATTTTCCTTTTGCTTTTGAGCATCTTTAAAAGCAGCATTCCTGGGCACTGTTTTCCTCCTGCTGCAAATAAATATGAGTTACATACATTACATTAATGAAATTAATTATATGGCAGGTTTGATTTTGAGAATCGCAAGAAAGATGAGTAACAAAAGCTACTCCTGCAGCATGTTTGGTTAGTGAATGTGATACGCAGTGCAAGAGATAATGATGATTCCTTCATCCGGTTTAACAACATTCTTGTCCCACATTTTTAAAAAGAAAACTAAAACAAAAAGCTGAAACCTCTTCCTGTCTGGGCAGGTAGATAAAGAGGTTTTTTTGCCATTTTGCAAAGCAGATTTTGAAGTACACAGAACTAGCTGTGAGTAGACAGTGTGAAATTAAACTTGCAATGTGTTTTTTTTTGCTAGTGGGTTTCAGGGAAATATAGTAGGATTTACATACTGAAATGTGGCATCAGCATTTCACTACAACATTTTAAGATACTCCAGTTGTGTGACTTTCCTCCTTGTGATTAAACTGGTGTCCTTTATATTCTGATACGTGCTGTACCTTTTGTTGGGAATTATTTCACTAGTGATACTTAACAGTATATAAAAATTCTTTTGCCACGTGAGCTTTCTCTGGGAACAAGCAAAGTTCAACAATTTTTAAACACCAGGTAATTGTATATGTATATTATAAAAAGTCTGACGCTTTCAGTCTGACTTGTGTTTTATCCGCTGGAGTTTTGTATTTATATGTATACATATAAATACACATCTGATTCAAAAATATTTATCCTACAACACGAATATAGTCAATAAAGTGGTGTATTGTAGTCACAGTAAATACAATTTCTGTGCATAAAGAGAAGTCTTTTTCTACAAGGTAAATAAATTCCGAGATTTAAAATTGACCCAGTAAGTTAATGGTATTAGCAAACAAAGCCTGCTGTAATTTGAGATAAAGACTGTAAGTAATCCTTTTCCCCCTAGCTTTTCTCTTGCAGTGTTTCATTATGGATGCCTTATACCTGTGTCATGAGTAAACCCCTGTGCTGTTCTCCTATATAAAATCAACTCTTAATTACTCCACTGTGTGATAGGGCTCATTATAAGATATGAGAACTGACTAGATAAGAGAGGATTTCTTCAGTCTGTGTTGGGACTTATATCCACTGGAGACAAATTTATGCTCTATGGCTATGTTTGCTTTTAGAAAATTGGACAATCGTAATCGTGACTGTAAACACAGTAGCTCAGCTGGGGTTTGCTTCTGAAAATCATTTCTAGGTCAGATGCTTAGCTCAGGCAGCCATTAAATATTTTGTTTCTAAATAATGAGTTTTAAAAAGTTTAAAATTACATTTCCTATAGCTAAGAAAAGAAGAAGCTTTTTTTACCTTTATAATTACATTTTAGAAACCACTTGAGAGACACTGACTATATTTTTTAATCTGTTTGAATTATGACTCCATTTTTTTGCTAGTTTGATCCCCATTCACAGCAAGGTGACCTTACATTTGGCACTTTGTACAGTTCAGCACTTTTTGCAGAAATGTGGGATAAAATGTTTCTCCTTACAAGAGCAGAATCACAGAAAGGAGAGGATTAGAAATTTGTTTTCATGTTTACATTGTAGACCTTGAACTCCATGTGGTATGTTTTTGTTTATAAGTCTTCAAGTATTGCTCTCTTCCCTCTTACAGATTTAGGCTGTTTAAATGGGGAGAGGGTTTCAGAGTAGAGCAGCTCTGTAAAGAAAGGGATTGAGATTTTAGCAGTACATTATTGAGATATCAGCTGTCCTGCTTTTATGCGACATGACCAGAATTTGTATCTGATGGTGCAGTCTCCTTCCCTACAAGGTGGGAGTGCTCAAAGCTGTCCTCTTGTTCTCTTTTAATGACTTGTGAAAGGCTGGGAGATGAAGTTAGAACATGCCTCTGTATCTTGACTTTGAACTCATGTGTTATTTCAAGAGGAGAATGATGCACACTTCGTGGGTCTAACCTGCTTAGAAACATGCCATCGAGTCTGATTCTGTAGGGGAGAACTGCATTGTGTAGGCATCCTATGATGGCTGTTGTGAAAGTGATGAATAACCATGCACCTATGTGTTTGGATTTTTTGTCCTTAATCCAATAGCACTCGCTATGCTACTTTTTTGAATTCGAAGGTTGTAGAAGTATTTTCTGGCACTCCAGATAACTGCAGTGTCTTTCCTGGATATCACAACTCCATGGAATATTCTTATCAGTTTCAGAGTTAGTATTTAGTTTGTTCTCTTGAAAGAGGAAAGAGTTACTACAGTGCAGAATACTCATTATGTTAACACTTTTGAAAACTGTTGTCTTGTGTCAGTGTCTTCATCGTAAGCATTATATTGAATTCTTTCCTTCAATATATTGGCATGGTATATAGGGAGAAAGTTTCTTTTTTGTTTTTTTTTTTTCATTCAGGACTTCAGATATTAATGCTTTTCATTACTACAGATTTTTGTCCTTTGTTTATGGGTATTGTTATCACATTAACCAGACATACAATGGTGGGACTTTGTTTGGAATTTCCATCTATATCCATAAACCCCATTGCCTGTATAGAAATTAGACTTGTATTAATTAATCTTAAAAACAACTTTAGTTTTCTTTGAGGAGTGTGTTTACATCCTTTGTAGTTCAGTACTACAAAGTATCATATAAGTGATAAGTTCAGCACTGCAAAATAAAACCTTTATCTAGGGTTTTGTTTGAGCTTTTCTGGTTACTTGTGTAGGATACTTGTTTAAATTCAGATCTATTTCTACGTCCTACCAAATGGTAGCTAACCATTATTGGATATGGTAGCACAGTCTAAGAGACAAGCAGTAGAACGAGTTATAGTTCTAGTGGATAATAAAGTGGTTTACTTTACATTGTCTGTGAATTTCATGTCACTTTTAGACAATCTTTAAGTGGCTGCCGGGCAATCTTACTTTTGCCTTATTTAAACGTTGACATTCTAAAATATAGCTGTAATGTTTTAAATGTTTTTAAGTATTCCTAAACAATGCACTTTCAATTACAAAAAGATGTGTTGAAGAAAAATAGTAAAGCAACTGCAATTTCAATTTATTATCTAAAATAAAACTCAGTGCCATGCGGCACTTATTAATGACTGAAATGTTACTATTCACACAGAATGCATGACGTAGAGGTTTCTACTTTCTTGTATATAAATGGGACAGATATGGTAGGTTTTTTCCCTTTTTCCCCCCCTCGTTTCCCCCTCTACATTTGTTTATGTGGCTTTTATTGCATAAGGAATGTGTTTAAGTATTTGAGGAAAGACAATCAAACAAGATCTTTAAAACTGGGTCCTGGCAGAGTTATGTGTCAGTGTTTTGGTACTGTCTCTTTTCAGTGACAGGATTATTTCCCGTGAAGTAGTGAGCAACATTCTTCCCTCTCCCCATCCCAAAATAAGACAAAAACCTAGTCTGTTTCTGTGCATCAGCAAATGTAATGAAATACTAATGCAATGAAATACAACTAAGGTGTTGTTTTCTTTATGTTGTCTTTTCAAAACATGAAAATGTTTTTGACAATGTTGTTCACACAGAACTTGTAAAAATACATGGTTTGTGGGGAGACAGTCTTGGTGGATTTGTGTGTCTGTATGAACACAGTCAGAACTCAGATGTAGCAGTGCTCAGACACAGCACTACTTTTTTTGAGCTTTTTTTGCACTCAAAAGGAGCATCAAGGCATCCAGCACCTTCCAGAGTTGCTGAGACTTTAGCAGGATCAAGCTCTAATTGCATTTTAATGTTCTTTCTCTAACAGTCTCTTATACATCACTATTGGATGTTACAGCTTTGTGATCTGAAAATCAAATAGTCATCTTTAAATTTACACAAACTGCTTTATAAGCTACTAAAACTAAAGTACTTTGAAAATAATTTAAACTAGTTATTGAAGCTGAACTCTGTCTTGGAAGGTGTTTACATTAATATCGTGGACTTATTCACACACTTGAAAACAGTAGTCAAACAGTATTTTAAGTTAAAATTATTAATTATGAAGAATTTTGAGTAGTCTTATGATTTATACCTAGAATCTTTTTTGCCTCTAGTGAGTGAAAATTACAGCAGCTAAATTTCTGCCAAATCCCACAGACCTTAGTAACACTAGGAATAGTTGATGTTTCAGCATTAGTGGTATCTTTAAGCTGCTAGACTGCTGGAGTCAATCCTGAAGATGATTTAACTTTAAAGGATGTAATATACAGGTGTCACACTAGAGATTCTTAAGAGTTTGGAACGATGCAACATTAAAAGCTGCAGAAAAGATGTATTAAGTAATCTCTAACCACTTTTGAATTTCTTTTATTCTGAACATTCCTCTCCACAAAACTATACCGTTGTAGAAACTACTCCAACCTTTTTTTTCTTTCCTTAGTTTTAAAAATTGTTTTAAAAATACTCTGCCTCTCTATGTCCCTCCTCAATTATCTCAAATTTTTAAGTGTAGCAGTTGATAAAATCTGATGATGTAATACTATCTCCACATTCTTAAGGCATATCAGTTATTAAAATTAAGGTAATAGTTTATATCCAGAAATTCCTGTGTTTCACCCCACTTTTCCGTGTTAGCAGGAAGCCTGGGAGACTTCACCAGGCTGAAACTTTTTTACATAAAGGAATCTTTGAGTGATGTGGAGCCACTGTAGTAGGCTGGTGATCTTGTTTTTCACCCTCAGTTAGACCTGTGGCAAGGAACCAGAGACACTCTTTTTTGGAGGTTTCTATCAGTGAATAGCTCTTTGAAAGAAACTGTTGTAACAGGAGGAAAAGCAGCCTAAAGGTTGCAATATTTATTATTTGGCAACTGGCCTCCTGCTACAGACTAAAGAAAGGGAAATGCATAAGAAATAGTGATCACTTGAAGCCATTTCTGATTTCCTCTGAATCTTTCAAGCACAGAGTAGAATCTGGGCCAGTGCATTAGCACAAGTTTATATTATCTGCAAAAAATGTCATGATTATATGACTGTTTTCCCAAACTACTAGTTTATTGTCATACTATGCAAATAATATATTTTGTGCATCTTACTGGGCAGAATGTCAAATGATCTTGCAACAGCTTTATTCTAAGGATACAGGAATTTATGGGAGATGTAGGTAAATTAAGATAGAGAGTAATTGCCATGGTTAGAAGATAAAGTAGTCTTCATTATAGGCAAAATATGCCTAAATACGCATTTACAGAAAATAACTCTGCTACAAGAGAGTTTTCTTTGCTTGCAAATAAAACATTAGGATATACCAGGTATTGTTTTACATTTACCACCTTACCTTGTTGCAGGTCCAGTGCCATCATATAGTATCTGAAGGCATCGTGGGTTTGCTTGAGGCCACTGGACCGTTGTTACCAAAAATAACATTCTCTTAGCTTTTCTGCTTTTGCTTTTGATTTCTGCTGTGGATTTAGATGATCTCCTTCCCACAGCTAGGTCATAAGGGGAGAGGGTAGGTTTCAGGCATTATTTTAAGAACCAGTTTTTTCATACAGCAGGTAAGTAAGAGGTACTCTGCCACCTTCTAATACTACTGCAGTTAATGGGCTATTGGCATGAGAGCTGGTTTTGGAGATTAGGAGTGTCTGCAGCAGACCCCCTACCATAGTTGCCACAATAGCTTCAACAGTTAAGAGTTTAGTAGTGAAGATAGTGTTAGGTCTTTGACATTGGCTGACAAGGTTATTTTAACAGCCACAATTTCCCTGAGGAAAAGCAAGGATAACCGAACAGAATTTTCTGGGACAAAGGAACAGGACTTCCTTAGTTTTCAAACATTCACAAATTTTGAGTTTCTCAGGAATCATGAAGGTCCTTTGTGATGGGGAATTTGGTTATTTCAATGCAGTATTTGCTACCAGTTTTTCCTGTTGTGTTCAAAGAATGGTATTGTCAACAGCATGCATTTTTTTAGTGAAGATAATATTCTAAACTGGGTAAAACTAGTTGTACTTTTGACCCAGAAAGAAAATTTAAAACATAAGGGAAATACTTTTGGGTATAAACAAAACATAGTATCTATGTGCTATTGAAAGCTTCAGCTCAAAGTAATGCTTCTTACTACAGCACTTGGTTTATCATGACAATACATAATTGAAAGTCTGACATTTTCTAAATGCACTGATTTTTGCCAGGTGTACACACCTGATATTAAATGTGTTGAATTTGTTAAAGAGAATTCAGCACTTAGCACAAATTCTTCTCTAGTTACCTGTACTGCTGATACGGGTTGAATAATGAAAATTTTCACCTTTCTGCTGAATTCTTGCATTTACAACAGCATTATTATGGAAAACATGTAAGTGGACTATTTCACCTGAAGCTGATGAAGTCTCACTTGGAGAGGCTCTTTCCAGTTTGGGTAGAAGACGTCAGTAAATACTAATATAAAAATGAGAAAGTAGTAGAAGGCAGTAGTAGGTAGTAAGAATTACATGAACAATGAAATAATTTGGTTTGCTTGGTCTGAAAAAGGGAAAACTGAAGCACGATATTACAAGCCTTTCATGAGGTTTTTTTAAAGGTGGTGTTATTTTTTGTTCTCTGTGTCCAAGCAAAATAAAATACAAAAAAGATTATACTTCAGTTGCATGAAATATGATTGTAATACCTTTTAGGAAAACATTTCCTTACTAAAAGCTTTTGGATCCTGAAATACCTGTTATTAGATATTTTTAAGAGCTTACGTAGTATGAAGAACTCTGAGAAATATCTTTCAATGCGGAATAAACGGAATCTGAAGTTCCCCAACTGCAATATATTTACTGTTTCAGTGTGTAAGTCCTTTTTGTGTGACACCTGTATTCAAGCAAATGCAAGTAACAACCAACACATTCTATGTGTGATCTGATAGAGAGTAAATAGAGATGGATTTATTTTTCCTTCAGGAATTTCTTGCCAAGAGATAAAAGCTATTTAACCACAAAGTGTGTGGAATTTTAGAAACTTATGTGTCCATCTATCTGTCTCTCTGTCTATCTAATCTCTTTATGTCTGCATGAACGCTCACTGGAAGTTCTACATGAGAAATTTATACTATTGTTAGCAGGTAAATGTTTTTAGCATGTACATAAGTTCTGAGAAATTATGATTTTGGAAAATTTTATTGAATACTAAATTGATGACAAAGTTTGTAAATATCTATCAATTCTCTATCAGCTGTCTCTAAGAGAAAATCCTCTTAATTTATAGGAGATTTATCACACTTTGAGTTTTCTACACTTTATTTTAAGAATTGAAAATTTATTTTTTGCTGAAATCATCTCATGTTTTCTTTTAGGTAGTAAATCTCAACAAGGTCTCCCAATGATTGCATATTAGGGTTTTCCTTTTTGTTAGAAAAACTTGCTAAAATTGCAAATTGCGATTAACATTTTTTTCTTACCTTAACCAGCTTGGGTAAATTATCTCAGATATCAAAAAATTAAATATTGCAAGCTACCCTTATATGTTAATTGCAAAGATGAAAAAAGGATATACATTATAGAATTAAAAAAAAAAAAGGAACTTAAACTGAGTTAATAACAGAAAAAATCGCAACTGCAGTGGTATCTGTTCCCATATTAAGGAGGAAAAGTGACAGAAAATAGTTTTTTGCAAATTGGTGAAGAGCATCTAGGTAGACTGGGTCAAACTCAGGCCTGATTTAAACGAGTGTCAGGGAAATGAAGGAATATTGTTGTGAAAAGGCCGAGTATACCTCATATACTGTAGTGCTAGAGAACAGCCCTCTTTTAGTAAACAGGATTAACTGCCATCTTTAAATTCCATGTAGTTTAAAACAACCTTAAAAACTTTCCTTTGTTGAGTAGCTCAAGTTGTGGTTTTAGTCCTTTACCTTCAACTCAGCAATTTTTGAGGAGAGAGTGCCTATCTGCTATCAAGTATATTAAAACTCTCTTCTTAACTGAAAAAAGTAAATTGTGAGTTCCAGCTCAATTTTATGTCCTTCACTTCTCTGGTTATTTCTTATTTTTTGCTTATTAAGTAATATTGGATATAGCAAAAAAATACCTAAGATTTTGCTTGTGAGAAAACCTCAGATTTCTTGTTCTTCTCTCCCTTAAGTCTGTGTTTCAAATTTAATTTCTCAACACAGAAATTTACATTCAGTCTAAAGATTGCTATTCCATGACTTTTATGATTTTTTTGTGAAATGCCATGGAATCCATATGCCTAAAACTCTGTTCTGTTTTGATGTTATGAAAGGTTTGAGAAAAATTAACTTGTTTGTCATCACAAACATTTTTTTCAGCCAGATTGTCACTGAGACATATGGCTGAGTATCTTTATCTTTAAAGACACCTTTCAAAAAATGAATTGATATTAGTGTAGAATCTGTATATTAAGAATTCTTTTTGTGCTAATACAAACATTCCTGTTTTGCTATACTATGTGTAATACCTCCAATTTCCTTGCTAAAGCCTTTTTTCAGGTGGTGTTTAGTGTTATTTTCTGGTTCCTAAGAGTATGCCTGTGTGTGCTTTACAATACGTGGTTGGCTGTATTCTTTCTTCCATACTCAGACTTTTATGGTCTTTAAAACTGTTCAACACTTGCTGAGAATCCAGCTTGGCTTTCACTGTTGTTGGAAGACCAAACAAATTGGTCTATTAAAATAATGTGCTATAGTGCATTTTCTAATCCTGATTCTTGAAAGAGAGACTGGTGCACAGCAAATGCCAACATTGATTAAAAACTTTCTTTACAGTGCTTTAAGAAACCTAAATATGTTCTTTTTTTCTATGTAGTAGCTAGAAAACGGATGCCCATCTGTTTCTGTTTGTCATGGCCAAATGTACAGCAATCTGTTTGTACTGATGGTACTTGTTCATCTGGACGAACATGAAAGAAATGTTCTACTTATGAATTACAAGAAATAAAATGATATCATTTCTCACTGTTAAGGAAGGCTATTGCAAAGTATAATTTGTAGGTGCTAAAGGCTTGTTGCATACTACATTTTGTTAGCTAAATTACTCTTAGGGAGAAATTATTAGAAACACCAAGCAGATCTGTGTCTTTGCTGCTCTGTCTTACAGCAGTGATGATTAGCATGAACAGTAGCTGCATGTGCCTGATACTCTTTAGCTCAGGGAAAGGAGGATAATGACTTTGGCACTTACTCTTTATTTATAATGCTTTGAAAGCACATGTGTGAAAGCTGCCTGGCACATAGTTGTTTAGAAGCATGGTATGCTACCTAATGCATTCAGGAGTTTCCTCATAGATATTACTACAAAACTATTTCAGCTCTTTGTGGTACATTCAGCTTACTAGGTTTTCTTTTTTTTAAAAAATATCCTACTATTTTGCCAGAAGCTCATTTCATATTATCCCTTTGGAGTCATGTCTGTTTACTCTAAAATTTCCAGCCGGCATTATCACTGGTTCAGCTGTACAGCTGGCAGGAGCAGTGAGAGCTGCAGCATATGCAAGGTGCTGAAAGCTCTTGGCAACTTTGCTTTTTTGTTTTTTTCTAAATCTGCCATGGGCAAAGTTCACACAATAGAAATCTGCCTATGTTGTAGCTTACATTGCTGTGGCTTCTGGGTGGGTACAGGCTGGTAGTAATTAGACTATGAAAATTCTTCTAGTAAAATGTTGGTGCAAAACTGGCATGGGTTTTCTGCATAGCTGTTGGGAGCCCAGTGATAATCCTTCAGTGGCCTATGTCATGGTTGCCAAGGAAGATTCAATACGGCTTCTTTCGTAGCTTTCAGCAGTGCTCTTGTCAACAGTGCTTAATTGGATAAGGAGATAGTTGAAGAGTCAAGTGAGACAGCCTTGGAAAAAAGGTATGTGGGCAGGTATGAGCTGATTTCTGTTGAACAAGTTTCCTATTATGTTAAAGAAAAATAATTCTTTTTTATAGCACTCCGTAAAGTGAGAAACTGTAAAAGCCCTGTGCTTTACCTAATAAAAAGCCATCTTTTGGGAGAGGAGAACTTATAGAGTTATGGCTCAAACTGAATGATCATCAGAATACTACTGATTTTATGGAAACAAAAAGCAAACAAACATTGATATTGTAACTTCTTACAATAGAATTGTAACTTCTTACACAGAATGTGTAAGTAATTGTAATTATGGAAAATTACAGTAGGGCCCCACTAACTGACTCTCAAGAATAACAAAAGGTAAGTCCATTTAAGATTTAGATATTTTACAAGCTTAAATGCAAGAATCTGAATGACCAAAGAAGAGATAACAGAGGGCCAAAACATTTCATAATGGAACAATAATAATGTTAAAAACAGATAGTGGAAATGACCAGATTTCCCAGCAATATTAATTTGACCATATAACAAGAGATTCAATTTGTGGATTACGACTGAAATTATTCAGGATAAATCCTTCTGCCTTGAGTTAGCTGTCAGATTTTCCTACTTTTTTATCAATGAAGCACAGATTTCTGCCTGGAATATTTTGTCTGCATTAAGTGCAGTATCATAATAATATACATCACATAAATCAATATAGTTTTGAAACAAACCCGCAGAAAACTGCTTCACCTTTTGCAGAATAAAATAGTAAACTGTCAGTTATAATCTTGGAAATTTTTTCCAGTTTCTTGAGAGTTTTAAGATTGTGTGTCTTACTAAGAATTTTAACAGTGTCTGCCACACTTAAATTTTTTTTTCCCACAAAAGAAATCAGTTCTTCATAATATTATTAGGTCTGAGGGAAAACAGTGCAGTGCATTTCTCCTTGTATAGTTTATTTTCCTGTTCTCAACTCACCCCACTGTCATGAGTTAGCCTTAGCTGAAGGATAAACACCCACCCATCTGCTTGCTCAGTCACCATCTACTGTTAGGGACTCAACTTGTGGAAAATTAATTTAATTTGTTGCCAATTAAAATACATTTGCATATTTTTATTGGGTAAACTTTAAAACAAACCCTTTCTTCCTCTGCCTCTGAGGCTGAACTTCATGTTTCCTTCCTGACCCTTTCCCCCTTTGCTTTCCTGAGGGTTGTGGGGGAGAAAAGAGTGTATGCTCAGTGTACAGGAATTTCCTCTGTGCCATTTCTGCCTTTTCTCACTTTTCCTCTGCTTCTGTGTGGGCTTTGCCCAAAGGTCACAGTTGTTTCAGGCTTCCAGCTGCTTTGGTATGAACTCTCCACAGACTGCTGGGAAAGTACCTGTTCTGCCATGGAGACCTCTTTTCTTTGTCCTCTGTCCTTGGTGTTCCCTTGCCATTTCTCACTCTACTTTGTGTTCCCTCCTCCTAGCTTTTCCCTTTGTTAAGCATGTTTTTTCTGAGTTTTCTTCACCTTGGCTGCAGGGCTCAGTCATGCCTCAGGGTTGGTCCATAGGGCTAGCTGGAATGGGTTATGTCCAGCACTGGGCAACCTCAGGCCTCTCTCCATGAATGCTGCCCCTGCTGTTATCCCCTGCCAGTACCATGGTGCCATAGGCACACAATGTGGTGATTTATACTATTTAGACAATTTTCAGTTTCTGCTTTTATTTTGCTTTTAGTCTTCAAGCAAAGGTTTCTCATCCAGAATTGTTGTTAAGAAATCACATTTTCATTATAATTATTTATTTAGTGGTATATATGTGTTGCTGTAGTGCTTTAAAATCCCTGCATCTGTGATTTGGACTTTTGCTTGTTATTCTGCTGCTGAGACTCAGATAAGCTTGAGCCCTTGGAGAATTCACTGTTATTTGAATCATAGTGGTTTTGCTAATCCCCCTGCTATATTTCATTTTGGAATCTGTCTTTCCTTAAATGCCTGTCACATTTGCATTTAAAAATGTGACATTATATCTATGCTACTTTGGCTTTGGTTTTTATTATGCTGGGAATTCAAGATATGCCTTTCTGTTCTTAGGGACAAATGCAGTATAACACAGTTCTCTGGATACCATAGCTGATTATTAAGCTGCAGCATATTCTTTGGGAAAAACAGTGTTGCTATATGGACTGACTTGTTCTGCACTGAAATGTGAGGTATTGAGGGCATTAAATTGCATTAGTATTGGCTTGTAGCACACGTCAAACTGCAAAATGGAAGTTAATCTTAGTCTGTGCTAGCACATGTGTACTTATTTAAATGGTAGTGAATTTCTCTAATTTTAATATGCCTGGGAAATAAAAGTACTTGTCCTTACTGTAGATAGCTGTGGTGGTTTTAAACTAGTGTTCCTCCCCCTTTTTTTTTTAAATTCTTTTTAATCTATGCTTACTCATGGAGGTTAGTACAGGTATGTTAATGTAAGCTGCCACTGTACCTTCTTTTCCTGTATAGTCACACTGAAGTTTCTGGTTTCTATTATTAAAAAATCTGGTTAATGAAAATAATAAGTGTTTTGATACTAATTGCAGTCTTAGGCAACAGCTTTTGTAACATAAACTTACAAAATAATTGTAAAGCTGCCTTCAGAGTTAGTGGTGAGGGAAAGAACTGTAATATATATGTACTGTTTTTTCCCCCTTGTATGCTTTGCTTTGTAATTACTACTCTCTTTTTCAAGTCTGTTTAGTTTGACTTTCAAAATCCCTATGCACTGAAAAAAACCTCATGAATGCTATGCATGAAATTGCTGTTATTGAGGTCACTGTGCCATGGGAAAAGTGTTAAAGCTGTGTTTCTGTATATTTTGCTCCTAAATGTTGTCTAAGGGAGTCCTATTTTTCCACATTTCCAAATGCCCAGACAAAAGACCCAGTGCTTTTTTGAAAGATACCATTGTTAGAATTATTATATGAGAGAAGTCTGATTTATTATAATTGTTTATTCTTGAGAAACTCATTCAAAAAACTTCATGAATCTGAAGAAAAAATAAGTGCTATGTACAAAGATTATAGTTGGAGAAAAGGTCAGCTTTTTATTGTTTTCTACACATACAGTTCCTGGTTCTTGATCTCATTTGCAGTTAAAACAAACTTGATGGTTCACCTGATGGAAACAAAGAGCTCTTGTGTCATTCCCAGAAGCTGAAGAACACATTCAAAACATTGTTCTTGGTGTGCATTTGCAGCTGTGGTTAAAATGGTTCATTTCAGATCTGACATGCTGATAGAAGTCCTATACTAGACTGTGGCCTGTGAGAACAAGGATACAATCCTATCAGAAGGTCCACATAATGAGTCACTTTATGTAATCTGTATGCTATTAATGATAGCTCTTTTCTTCAGACAGTCTGTTTTTTCTTAAAATGTCAGTTTTTAAGTAGCAGTGGTCTGCATTGCTCTAAGTAGTCATGAAGTATAATGAGCAATAAGAAAGCTTAAATATATCAGGGATAACTACTTTATCAAAAGAAAGTCTGCTTCTAATATAAGACTGAAGTTTTGAGTCCAAAGTATTGGACTAAACAACTACTAAAACTCTGACCAATTTATGATTACATTAAAATTGTACATAACCATGTAGGAGGAAAAATCATATGTCTTTGCACACTAGTTTATTGTAACTATACTCAATGCATGTTGACCACTACATTTAAATGTTGAAATTTCCTGATATTCAGAATTGATAGGTTTTAAATTAGTTGAGGAGAAACCCTCAGACCTAATACTCAGACATCAAGTGAAGTATTATTACTAGGCCTGCTGAGTTTTCTTGGGATTTTTTTGCTTTTTGTGATTTGACCCTTTATCAGTATTATGGAAAAAGTATTTCCCACTTCTTCTTCTGAGAATATGCTGCTCTTTAAAGAATGATTTGTTAAACAATCATTCTTGCATTTTATGTCATAACACAACCAATCTCTTTTAATTTGTCTTCTTTTGCTAACTAGTAGAATTTATAGAAGTTAATGTGCACCATAACTAAAGAGTTTCAAAATTCACCTTCTGTTATCACTGATGGAGAAAATTTACTGGCTTTTAAACCTTGTGGAAATTACCATTTTCAGTATATGTTTATAAGCCTGCTATGTAAAGATATGTAAATGAAGTTGTCAGCTGTTTTGTGTGTTTCATAGGATCAAAGAATAATTCAGGGCTCTGGTTCCACTGAGGCAAATCTGTCCTCATGGAGAAAAATTATTCTTATTTCCCATCTCTACCAACTTGTATTTCAATAAATGACCACTGTCTCTCACCCTTTTGTCATCTAGCACTCTTACTCTGTTCTCTTGGTAATCTCTCAAGTAGCAGAGGGGTGCTGTTGGTTTCCTCCAAAACATTTTCCATGATACATGTGCTCATCTCACTCAGTTTTCTTATGCTCTTTTCTCTGACTGCCTTGAACCTTTGCTGAACTCACTCTTTCTTAGCTACATTTTTCTTAAAGAGAGGGAACTGGACACAATTACCTAGATGTGATCTAAGCAAAAGGTGCTAAAAGGAAATTAGTCTTCCAAAGTGGAGAAAGGAGGTGAGGGAGTACAGGGTGATTTTGTTGTTGTTGTTTTGGTTTTGTTTTGTTTGTTTTTGTTGTTGTTAGATGTCTTAAACTGGGGGCAGTAAAGCATGACGGGCTCTATTGTATTTTCTCCAATCCATGTTAATTAGCAAACTATAAGAGTGTCCATTAAGTGTTGCCATGCCTTACAAAATTAGATGAGTGGAATATAAGATTTTTTTAATATGTAGGAAATCAAACAAATATTTTATGTTGATAACCTTACCTCTCTTTTTTTGCCAGTATTTCGTAGTGTTTAAGCAGAGTGTATGGCTTGGAAGGATGGCTTTAGTTTATGCTTGAACTGAGTGCAAAACATGCAGAGTAGTGTGGCACCATTTTATGGTCCACATGACTGTTCTGCTGCATATGAGATACTGTAATTCAATAGCAAGTATGTTAACGAAGCTAGGATGAGGCTATTATTATGTGAAGTAACTGAATCTCCCACTTGTCAGGATAAGAAACAATGCACACATTCTTAATTGACAAAACATCCATTCCGAGCCTAGCTCATAGTGATGTATTTTCATGCAATGGCTTGGAGACATTAATTCAGACAATTGAAATGATTAGAAAAGTAATATTGCCAGGAAAATGAGAATAATTTGCAGAAGAACAGGCAGATAAAGAGATTGAGACTGCACACATGATCTTAGGTATCTGGACTAGACTTGTGCAAAACAGATATCCATGGACAGTGTTTCATTGTTTAAACATTGTTTTTCATTCAGTTATTTGTTCCTTTAAGACTAAAACCCTTCATTTAAAAGAACTGTGAAAAGCTGCATGAATTATTGGTCACAGATCTTGAAACAAGGGCCTGCACACAGGCTGGCTAGTTATGTTTGAACTCAGTTACGGGTTTAAGCTTTGTTTCCTCTTTTGGCTGGCAGGTTGTGGGAATCATGAACTTTCAGGTTACTTCAGGGAAAGAGTTTTTTTAGCTGAAGCAGAGAAGATTGATATGGATTCTTTTGCCTGTAATAGTTACAAATCTGCTACCTGTTTCTCATTTTATTCAAGTGTAAAACATATGCAAATTTTCCAAGCGTGGAGCAACTTATGTTTCCCAGAAATCTAAAAATTGTACTTGAACAAATAAAACCTTTTTGAGTAACAGGATGCAGACAAAGTCAGCTGCAAGGGTAGGAAGCCTTGAGCACAAGTATTCAAGCTATGAATGAAAACTGGAATACAAAATTGTGGAGTGGTGGTAATGGGACTGCCTTACTGGTAATTTTTTGCTGTTTAGCATCACAGATATTTAAAAATTATTCTTATATTGTCTGATGTTGTCTTATATTGTCTGATGAAGAAATTAATTACCACCACTGTTTAAAAATGCTGAAACCATGGCAGGGAGGTGTCTTTCCCAGTTATGCAAACCTGTCACCCCCTTGGTGTCTCTTCTCAAATGTGGAGGAAAATGTTGCATTGGTCCTAAGTGATACTGTTGTGACAGGAGAGTGATGTGGCACGGCTTCTGGCAGAGGTATGCAAGCCAGCAGAGTGTCAACGCTTAAATTTTATTTGTTTGTTCAGTGATGTAAAAAGATGGACCTCGTGTGGCAGCTGGGACTTCATCTCTTAGAAATTATGAAGACTATGGTCTATGTAGCTGATGACTGTATGAATACAGGATGTTATTCAATAAAAGAAATTGAGTTGCAGATATTATGATAACAATTTTTTTTGTAGTGGTAGTGATATAATACTGTCACTATCACTGTAGAAGACCACAGTAAAATTGACCTGAAAGACTATGAAATTCTGAACATTTGTGTGCCAAAAAAGTTAATTCAAAAAGTTGTTGACAGGAAGGAGGCTTATTTGAAAGCAAGAAGAAGAAAACACCCTTTTATTGAAAAGGGCAGAGTTAGCACACAGAGAGACGACAAAGGTACAGAAGCTGGATTGAAAAGCAAGCTACAATTTTATTTATAAATGTATTTTATCTTTCTGATTTTCTCCATATAGGCTGGATCCAGGACACCAAAATGTACTTGAGTTGTAAGTAATCAAGTCCTGTAGCTCTGTTGCAGACCTGGTGGGTTTAGAAACATTATCCTTGCAAGTATGTTAATCCCAGTACAAATATGAAAAAAACACTTATGCAATCTATGAATATATTTAAGATAGCATCACAATTAAATTTTTATGCCCAGTGGAAGTAAACTTCCAGATTGGGGTCTTTAAAAACAGTTTAGAATATGATAACAATTTTTTTTTCCTCCTCTTAATCTCAGAGTGGGCAGCTGGGTAGGTCAAACGAGGAAAAAGACATAAGGAGGTCATACATGTAATTCTATAGAGATTAATCAGAACTGAAAACCCATATAATAGGAATGAATTAGGCATATTTTTTTCTAGAGGTCAATGCTGAGTTCAAAAGCATAAGGCCATGAAAGGATATACAATAAAAGTGTTTACTTCTTGTGCAGTAGAAATAGACATCTTGATTCTGCTTTCATTTTGTGACAAGAACCACTTTCTTGTTAAGATTCCCATATATGGAGCACCAATAAAATTTCAACCTGGTTAAAACCTGTGCCTAAAAAACCAGGAAAAATAGATAGCTTTTTGTAGTTGAAATATCCTGCTTGGTATGTTTTTTTTTTTTTTTCAATTACCTCCATAATCAGCCTGAAAGAAATAAGCATTAGAAGGAAATGAACCTCAGAATCCAGACCGCATTTGGTAGGTGCTGAACAAAAGAGCTTATTTGTGGGAATTCCTGTGGTAATTGCAGGCCTTTGTTGGATGATGTTTCATTTAACTTGATACTGTATGAAGAATATGAACTTTTAGTAGGGATTTTTAGCTCTCTGTTTACTGCAGTTGACATTTTCCATAGGAATGTTGCCCTTGGAGAAGAAGACATAGCATACAATAAATCCACCCCTGTGCCTTCTCTAGATGTCTGCAATAGTGAAGAAATTGGAAATGGTCATTTTGTCTTTTTAGCATAAAGGGTAGCAGGTATCTTATTTGCTGAGTAAATGTTTCAGAGAAAAATGATTTCAGGATGATGGGCATCTGTTTTAGAAAGATCAGCTTTATCTACATTTTTGTCCTGTAGCACAAACACTTCACACACACTTGTGATTAATTTGTATGAATGCAGTGTTCCTGACCCAGGCAGCAAAAATTGTTTTTGGTTTAATTTAATTTTTCTTCTGTTTGTGACTCTCTTGACCCCAGTTTTGCTTACCCCTTAAGATACCTATGTTCACAAAACTTTTGATTCCCAGTCCTTCTATCTTCCCTGGTGGAATTTCATTATGTACAAGTCTTGAGTTTAAATTGGTAGTTCTTTTCCAATAGGTTGGTAACAGCAGAAAAGAACATCAAGTGATGTTCCCCTTTTTTGTGTCACGTCCTTCCCAGCAGAAGGTTTAGTGTTCACTGCATGTGTCTATTAAGCATTAATTCTCTAACTGTATTTAGTAAGAGAGAGCAATATGGTATGTACTAGTGCAAGAATCTTAATTCCTACAAAACATATGGCATAGAATTATCTACTTAGAGATGGAACAATCTGATAATAATTTGGTGGAGTGACATCTGTGCAATAAAATAAGATGCTGATCACACTGGAAAAGTAAATGCAGAAGTTGTATACAAAGTATTCTGACATCACCAGAAAGCCATTATCATTCCTCCATGGAATGTTAAAATTTAATGATCTAATTTGGTCTTATCACACGCAATATAAATAAAACAAAACCCTATTAAGGGTTCAGAGACCCTGCTGAACACAAAACTTCTAAATTGTATTTTCTAGGATTTGGACTTGCATATGTTTAACAGGAAATAAGGGAATAAAGTTAGGAGAAAAATAAAAATTCTGTGGTCATTTCCAGCCTTTATTGAAAATATTTGCATATGCAGTTCTATGCTTTCTGTAGTTTAATTTCTTCTCCTGTTGGCCCTACTATCAGGATATGTGACTTAACATCAGTCTTCACTTTTGCCAAAAACCACAAGGACATAATTACAGCTTTTGCCTGAATGAAATGGCAGGGGTGGTTCAATGAGGGCAATATAAAGTGTATTAGTGTTAGAATGCCAGATCTGAACTTGGAGAGAAAGCTTCTGCAAATCAGAACATAGACTTATATTTCCTAAATTTAGGAAAGTCTGCAAGGAAGCACCATTTATTTTGTGCACAATTGAACATCAAGATGGCAGAGCTTCTGTTTTAGGCTTTGCACTTGAGGATTTCCCTTCCTTCATCAGTTTTTCAAAGTGAAATGGAAATACCTGGAAATTTGGACACTGCATGGAAGTTGAACTGAATTCTGTTTCTCAAGTTGCAATTCTTAATTAAAACTATTACAGAATGTAAACTATTGTTTTCTTTACTTGAACTGTTGTTGACTTTTTAGACATGCAGCAAGGAAGGAAAAGATCTAGCGAAATGATGGAAATGTGTAACAAATTCTGATTATTCTGCTTTAAGTTAAGTACTATGATAAGTTAGTTCCCTGATAGAAATGGTTTAATTATGTGGTTGCATGGAAAACTTTCTTAGTGCAAGTCATTAAGAGCAGATTTGATGGCATTATTTGGGTTTCGCAATACTGAATCTATATAAATTGTATTTAATGTAGTCAATAGTCAACACTATTTCTTATTTATCCTTTTTACTCTTCTTTTAAATCTCATTTTACCCTCTCAGTTTTCTGTGACAAACAGCCAGGAAAAAAGGCTTTTGCATTTCTTAATGGAAAGGTACTGCTGTTGACATATTTTTCTTTTCTTTTCTCTTTTTCCTTTCTTTTTTTCTTTTGTTCTTTTCTTTTCTTTTCTTTTCTTTTCTTTTCTTTTCTTTTCTTTTCTTTTCTTTTCTTTTCTTTTCTTTTCTTTTCTTTTCTTTCTTTTCTTTTCTTTTCTTTCTTTTCTTTTCTTTTCTTTTCTTTTCTTTTCTTTTTTTCTTTTCTTTTCTTCTTTTCTTTTCTTTTCTTTTCTTTTCTTTTCTTTTCTTTTCTTTTCTTTTCTTTTCTTTTCTTTTCTTTTCTTTTCTTTTCTTTTCTTTTCTTTTCTTTTCTTTTCTTTTCTTTTCTTCTTTTCTTTTCTTTTCTTTTCTTTTCTTTTCTTTTTTCTTTTCTTTTCTTTTCTTTTCTTTTCTTTTCTTTTCTTTTCTTTTCTTTTCTTTTCTTTTCTTTTCTTTTCTTTTCTTTTCTTTTCTTTTCTTTTCTTTTCTTTTCTTTTCTTTTCTTTTCTTTTCTTTTCTTTCTTTTCTATTTCTTTCCTTTCCTTTCCCTTTCCCTTTCCCTTTCCCTTTCCCTTTCCCTTTCCCTTTCCCTTTCCCTTTCCCTTTCCCTTTCCCTTTCCCTTTCCTTTCCTTTCCCCTTCCCTTTCCTTTCCTTTCCTTTCCCTTTCCCTTTCCTTTCCTTTCCTTTCCTTTCCCTTTCCCTTTCCTTTCCTTTCCTTTCCTTTCCTTTCCCTTTCCCTTTCCTTTCCTTTCCTTTCCTTTCCTTTCCTTTCCTTTCCTTGCCTTTCCTTGCCTTTCCTTGCCTTTCCTTGCCTTTCCTTGCCTTTCCTTGCCTTTCCTTGCCTTTCCTTGCCTTTCCTTGCCTTTCCTTGCCTTTCCTTGCCTTGCCTTGCCTTGCCTTGCCTTTCCTTGCCTTGCCTTGCCTTGCCTTGCCTTGCCTTGCCTTGCCTTGCCTTGCCTTGCCTTGCCTTGCCTTGCCTTGCCTTGCCTTGCCTTGCCTTTCCCTCTTCTTTCCCTCTTCTTTCCCTCTTCTTTCCCTCTTCTTTCCCTCTTCTTTCCCTCTTCTTTCCCTCTTCTTTCCCTCTTCTTTCCCTCTTCTTTCCCTCTTTTTCTTTTCTTTTCTTTTCTTTTCTTTTCTTTTCTTTTCTTTTCTTTTCTTTTCTTTTCTTTTCTTTTCTTTTCTTTTCTTTTCTTTTCTTTTCTTTTCTTTTCTTTTCTTTTCTTTTCTTTTCTTTTCTTTTCTTTTCTTTTCTTTTCTTTTCTTTTCTTCTTTTCTTTTTTCTTTCCTTTTTTTTTCAATGTGGTGTTTGTTTAAACCAGAAATACAAAATATAGTTTGTTAGAATGAGGTTAAATTATGTAAGATTGGTCTTCACTGCCTGCTAACCTATAGAATTGATACAAGCTTGTTTAATGATAGATTTCAGGCTTGCTGCAAGTGGGCATAGAACATTTCATAGAAATGTATGGAACAGGTGGAAGCTAATACAGAGTTGATGGAGAAATCTCTTTCACTCTTTTGGCATGTTCTTTGTGGCTAGTAGACTTATCACAGATTAAAAAGCAACTGGGATATCATACAGCACTGTTAGTTCAGTCTTATCAGTTCTGTCCCTGCCAAATCAAGCCTCCAGTAGAGGCTTCTCAAAGGGAAGGTATGTTACATAACATTATTCTGCATGCAATGCAAACAAGATATTTCTGTGAAGTTAAATACTTTAAATTTCAATTGCTCTTTTATTTATTTAAGGTGGATAAAATGACTTTTTAAATGGACAAAAAAACAGTAAAATAATGCATTTTGTAGTTTTTAAAGTAAGAATCTCAGTAATGTGAAATCCAGGCATAATGTCTTGTGTCTATCTGAATAAAATATTCTTAAGGATCTCTCACCTTTGGAACATACTCTTTCTTTCTGGCAGCTTTTTTCACACTCTTTCAAAATCCTTAGTTAAAATTTTTGATATTTAATATTCTCGGTAAGCTAGTTATGAAGAGGTAAATCTGATCACCCGTCTTAAAAAAATCAAACAGTTACTCTTAATGAACTATTTATCTCAGTTTTGGGGGTGGGGGTGAACCTAACCCACAGGAAGCTAGCCACATTTTTGTTTCTTCCTGTAGAAGCTTCATTACTTTTACTAGACCTTATGACTAGAGAAGTTCTTTATCTTCTGGCAGTGTTGTGGGAAAATATCTCCTATTAATTTGACAGGAGAATTGAATAAGCAGCACATCATAATGTCACTCTCAAAAGCAGAATCCTGATCTTTTGTCAAAACATAAGGAACAATTGGCTGATGGCAATTCTGATTACTTTAGAAAGTAATTATTGAAAGAAGGCATATAGATCTCAAACGATCCTTTTATCTTTTACAGCCACCCATAAGGAATAATGATAAAATGACACATATTCTTTGTTGTGTTCTGGTTAATAAAAAAGGAAAAGAGCTCAACTAAGCATACTGTTTGGCAAGAGTAAAGTTGTCATAACTTTGTCATAAGTGTGATGCATTTTGAATCTATATGCTACAGAAGATCAGCATTTTTGGCAAATCCTTATTGCATTTTAACTCTTTCTAGAGAAGTCTGTAACTCTTCATTGTCCATTTATACAGCCTTTTGCCCTACCCATAAGAGGAAAGTATTTTAAAAAATATTACCAGCTAATTTAATTATATGCTGATTTAAAAATACTAAAGCATAGTGAAAGAGATTTTAGTTTAAGAACACTTGGCATGTCAAGAGTGATTCCTAACTATTTGCTGATGAGGACAAAACTCTGTGAACACATATGTTCCCAACCTCCACCAAGGAGTTGTGGTGGTTTCAGTGTATATAAATCGGTATAAACATGTTAACAGTGCAGTCACCTAGCCGAGGAAATGATGATACTTCTGTGGTTTGCAATCACACATATCTCTGGTCATACTACCTTCCCGGATCTGGAGAATGGCTAGAGGATCTGCATGGATGTAGGAGTGTGGGAGAAAGACCATGGATGTATGTGGTCATCTCTTCTTTTACATAGATTAACACAGGTTTTGGTTCTAAAATTATCTTTATGTCCTGTGCTATAGGGTAATAATTCTCTGAAATATTGAACATCTTTTGTTCTCTATTTCCTGTGTTTCCCATTCTGTACTTCTTTCTTGTTCTGTATTAGTCCCATCTAATGCAGATCAACATGAATCTCAGAATAAAATCAGAAAAAGTTTGATTTGTACTTTTTATTGTCAGTGCAGTGTTTAATGCTACAAGATACTTCTTGAATCAGTAATTTCATCATCTAGCCTACCTCTGAATTGGCTAATGACAAGTCATTGTTTTTATTCCAAGTTATACTGGTATTTGAAGATATTAGCTATATTAGTAAGACAAAGAATAATGGTTTGAGACAATTCGTGTTATATACTGATTTAGTAAGATAAATTACACCAAAAACATGGCAAGGAATTCTGGTGCCCTAGTAAATGGTTTCCAGTTTCTTTTGTAATGATGAGCCTGCATGCCCCACATTGAGCTCTTTACAGCAGTTTTGCATGCATTCTTAGCTATTGTAACAGTTGCTGATACTTAGTTTGCTCTGCTTCTCATTCATTTTTATAGGTTGAAGAATAGATAAACAAGTTAAATTGATTTATCTGATGTTGCTGCAGAATTAGTGTGTTTTATTTTTACTTTTTTCTGAAAAACTTAAGTGCAGTAAAGCACAGTGAAGTAATGTTCATTTTCCCAGTCTTAGGGCACAGTAAATTATCTGAGTTAAGAGGAATGCCGGTTATCATCTTGTGTCAGGACCTTAATTTGTACATTTAGCTTGCCATCCAGGAACTGTAATTTGGCTTTATTCTGTGTTTCAGTGCATTCTTCATCCATATTTTATAGAAGGTAATCAGTCATAACTTCATCACAGCTCTTAGAAGTGTAAAGGGTCCAGTAGATGATCTTGCCTTATTTTGACATGTTAATTCTGCACAATGGAGTATCTAGGGAGGTGGTAGAGGGAAGATTACCTTCTGCTTCTGTTTTCTTCAGGGTACTGAAAGCCAAATATGATGATTAGATGTACAGGCAATTGCCCAGTCCAAGTCCATTGTCACAGTGAAAAAGTTTCATCTCATGCTTAAATGGTATTTAATGAAATGCAGTGCATTTCACTCTGTATACATTACCTCCCATTCTGCCACTGGGCTCCTCCAAGAGGAGTCAAGCTCCCTCTTCATTACTCACTGCATCTGGTGTTTACAAACAATGATGAGATCCTTATGTACCTTCTCCTCTCCACGCTGAACCATTGCAGCACTCTCAGATTTTCCTCAAAGGGGACAGAATTCAGTTCCTTTAGCATGTTTGTGGCCTTTCTCTGGGCTCTCTCCAGTAGCTCCTCATCTCTCCTGGGGAGGAGAGTCCAGAGCTGCGTACAGCACTCCAGGTCTAGCCAGGGGAGCAGTTAGGATCCCTCCCTGTCCTGCTGGCAGCACTCCCAGTGCCCCCCAGGAGCCTCTTTGCCTTTTGGCCACAGGGCACACCACCAGTGTCATTTGTATATTGATATCCCCAGGACCTCCAGGCCCTTCCCTGCCAATTGGAGAGGGATGCCACAGGAGTGCAGTGCAGAGACCTCACTGGCTGTGGGAACTCTGCCAGCAGGGCTGGGGACCCATGTGGGATGTGGGATAAGAGTCTGTGCGGCTGCCCCAGCACAGCAAAAGGGGATTGTTGTGCAGCTTGTGGAAATATTCAAATATGATGCTGGTGTATCTGGGGAAAGGATTGAAAGTGGGGGACTGCGATGGGCCCAGTAAGACTTAGAGATAGAGAGGAGTGGGAAACCTATGTTTTGGCCCCTGGCATAGATATGCTTTGCTTGCGTGTCAGTCTGCTTCTTGGGAGGCACTGCAGGTGTGGCCTCACGGGGCAGGGAAGAGGGCAGGATTCCTCCATGCCCGGCCGGCAGTACTCCCAGTGAGCCTGGCAGGGAACTGGGGCTCTCACCACTGCCCCGTGTTCCTCCCGGGCCTTTTTGGTTGAGCCATTGTTGGTTCATGGGGTTTTTCCTCCCCAGGTGCAGTGTTTGGAATCTCCTTTTGTTAAACTGCATGAGATTCCTGTTGGTCCCTTTCTCCAGCCATTTAAATAAAATTGTTAGAACAGTTGTTTTCAAAAAGACAAGTGAAAAGGCAATAATAAAAATGTCTAGATTAAAAGGTACAATAAAGGTGGAATAACAATCTTTTCCTTCAAGGGAGACCAGAGGAAAGAAGAAAAAGAATGTAGAACCTAATTTTCATTCTTAAAGGCAAAATGGTGAAGGAGTTGCTGTTCAGTCATATTCTCTGCAGGGTAAAACAAAGCAGTTGCACTAGTATGTCATTGGTCTCAAGTATATTTTATATAGATAAGTATAGCTATATGAATGTATATGTATTGAAAATGCAGTCTTTAGATGGCTGAAGTTCTTCTCTGAGAAAGTTGTGTGTCTTGTGTGAAGAAGTACCCCAGTATGCCCATCTAAATTTATTTGAGACAAGGCATTTTTAACCTACTGACTGTTTATAAAGATTGTGTCCTGTCTCATGCAAAAATTTACATTAAAGCAACAAATTTCCCTTAGCTCATTTAAAATTAAAACACATCTTTTGCAATAAAGATTTAATGTTAAAGGTGATTGACTCTGGGTAACATGCAACACAATGGTAGCTTGGTGACAGTTAATAATAATCAGGATGATTTAAAAACATTTTCATGAAAGCTTTACGATAGGAAGTCAGGGTGAGTGATTAAAAAAAAAAGTGATTTGACAAAAAAAAAAAAAAGTGACAAAAAGGAGGGAAGGGAAAAGCCTGAATTGTCAATATAATTTTTCCTTTGTTTCTTTCTTTGCTTGAGTGAAACAAAATTCTGTTGCTGTGAATGGTCTGTCATTTTTTTCATTAGAGTTTAAATTGAATGCAATCTCTATTTACATTGAGCTTTTCTTTTTGTCTATCATATTTGTTGGTTGGAAACTCATATTTTCTAGGAATGAGTTCAATTTTCCATGACTATTGGCAGATGTTTCTCTAGGATCTTTAGTGACAATGATATATTTGTTGATAACCCAGGGCTTGCTAAAAAAGACTTTGTTTCTCATCAGTGAGTCTGGTTTTTTGTTCGAGAGCTTTAGTCAACAGAGGCATACTCCATTTCTTCCAAAAATGTCTAAGGGTATTTTCACTTATTTTGAATGCATACTTCAGTCAATGAATTTTTGTTTGCTTCAGTTACTCTTCTCTCTTTGTGGTAGGTGAAATACATAATGCTCTGGTCCCACTTCTTTGATTCCTGTTTTTGCAAGTTATATATTTGAGTGGCTTTAATAGTTGAACCAGGTGTTCCAAGATAGTAGCCATAATAGTTTTGTTCTAAGTAGATTTCATTCCTAAATGTTGTTGCTGTCTTTGTGCTCAACTTGCCACTTTACTACCCTGATAGTAACATTTGAGGAGTTTAGTCCATAGGCCTGCAAGATGCCTTTATAGCAAAAGCATGTCAGTGTCTTCACTGAAAAAATGGGATTTACAAGCAGGTTTTATTTATTAGGGGAAAAATTGTAGAGAATTCTGCAGTTTCTGTCTTACTGACATTTTGTGCTTTCTCTTCCTCTCCTCTTGTCTCAAACCTCAACAACCTTTGTTACAAAGCCTCTCTTCCCAGTGTCTCAAAACAGCTTCAACAAAGCACTGTTCACAGCTGCATGGTTTCTGTCACTTAACACTAACAGAAACTCTTGCTTTTGAAGTTCCTCCAGAATTGGTGCTTTTTCTTTGCATTGTTCTGGGCAGGTTTGCCTCTTCTTCACTTTTTTTGTGGGTTGGAGATATGAGATTTTTTTGTTGTTGCTGTTGGTTTGGTTTTGTGTGGTTTTTTTTTTTCTTTTTTTTCTTTTTTTTTCTTTTTGTTTGTTTGTTTTTTTCCCTTGGTGTGCATTTTGTTTCCATGTTGTGGTTTTTGTTTTTGTGCTGTCTTTTGTGTTGTTTTCTTTTGTGTGTGGATTTTTTTTGTTGTTGATTTTTTGTTTGTTTTTGTTTTATTCAAATTTTGTTGTTTGGTTTTTTCTTAATATGATGCTTCTTTGGTTACTTAATTTAGATTTAAATAGGACATAATGTTTGTTAGAACATTGCATAGCTAATTTAATTACTTTCTGTCTTTTGTTAAGGGGTAATCTACATAAATAGCTGCAAATAGTTTAATATTTGTGGGTTTTTTTACCTTTTAAAATACATGGTAGGACCTCATACTTTCTTTTTCACTAATAATTTTCTGCTGTTCTTTTCTTGCTCTTTAATAGAATTTGAATAGTAGGAGAGTCTTGAAAAAATATTTTAAGAATAGGAAAAAATGATTATGTTTTCCTGTTTTCAGTTTAGAAATCAGGACTTATATGTGAAGCAAGAATTTGAAAATTGAATATGTTCCAGTGTCAGTTCTGACTATGGCTTGCCTTGTGACCATAATAAATAAGCCTTTCTTTGGTCTAGTTTCTTCTTCTGTGTTATGAGGAAGAAACACAAGTATTTGGAAAGCATTCTGAAATTTCTGGAAGGAAGTTGCATAAAACTACATATTTTTTCATTCTTTATTTGAATGTATATAGGTTTTCTAAATATTGTTTTACTTTGCTAAGCAAAAGTACAAATAAAGAGCCTTAAACCTGATTGAAGAGTCATTTTGAAAAAAAAATTCAGTAGATTGGGAATCTAGAATAAATCTGCTTGGTCATAGTTTTTTTAGCCTTATCATTTGTGAATTTCAGTTATAAATAATGCGTACCAGTTGAAGGAATGAGATTATTAGTGTATTAAGACCACTGGTTAATTCATCCTGCTGCTTCACTCAGCATTTAGAGAAGCTACAAGATATACATGAGTGATGAATTTTGGGCATCTCAGTATTGAAAAAAATTAGCCATGCTTTTGCAAGAATTTATCATATGCTTTAGAGAAACTTAATAAGATGGAGTTTTACATGCTTTAAATGACACTTGGCCAGAACTTTTCGTTCTGATTGGAATTTCATTGCATTCTTCTCCTTCCCCCAGACAGAAGTCATGTATTCTGATCTACCATTGATAATATTAATTTGCTGGCTTTAGCATCCATTAATACAATGAGCTAGATGCTAAAAGGTGAAACCCGAGAAAAAATGTAAAATGAAGTTTTAGAATATCTCAAAATACTTAGAAAAATACATAGAAAAATATTTTCTGAACTTCAAAAACTAATTTATAACTTTATAAATATAGGGATAAGTCATTGCTCCATTTTCTATGCTGTGTTTAGGACATAGCAGTGAGGACTGTCCAACAATTCTGAGGTTTATACAGTAATAGTATTTAATTTTCAGCATGATTAGTCCCTCAGCTTTACCATCTGTAAACGCAACCGTAGTTTTTAATCGTGGCAACTAGACTTGGAGCTCTCTAAAAATTTGAGTTGTGTGGAAAAAAGATTCAATATACTAATCTGGTTATATTGCCATGAATTGTCAATTATTGTTAAACCCAAACCTAAATTTAAAAAAAGATGTCTGAAAGTCCTGACAATAATTTGACTTGCTGTATCACTCTAACTGGTGATGTTAGTTCAGGGACACATACTAATTGTGCCAGAAAATGCCCTTAAGTAATCCAGTGGAGTAACAGTTTATTTTAACTGATAAATTGCTATCCAAAATAAAAGAAAATTTCCTATTCCTCAGCCTATTTACTCATACCAGATGTATATCTTCCCCTTTAATCTGCAATATGTTGAGTTCTAATTTGAGGTTTTCCCCAGGTGGTATGTTTAGAATGGAATTTTAAAATTGATATCCTGTTGATTTTCTTTTGATTCTTGAAAATAGAGAAGGAACGTTTCCTTACTAGGTATCCTGTTACATTATCTTCTTACCCTACAAATTGTTACAGGTCTTCCTTTGCTGTAGTTAGTATGCTAAGAATAATGCTGTTCATCGGAATTGCAGTACCTGGGCCATTTGTGAATTCCTTTTTTATGTTGGATAATAGTAAACTTTCTGTCAGTAAATCCATGATAATGACTGTAATGTTTGTACGAAAAAGATAACTGACCTAGTATGTATGACCTAGTATATGTATTAGGTACTGCACAAGAAGTTATTTTTTATAATGATATATTATATACATTTAAATATATATGCCCACACATGTTATTGCACAGACTGTTTTCTTACTTTAGGAGCTGTTTCAGAATTGGTTAATTTTGGTCTGTTGCAGGTGGAGATTAATTTCATTAAAATAAATTCTAATTTTGCATGTTCAGAATATTTCCAATTTAAAAAACACGAATTGGTAGGCAGATAAAGATATGGGGTAGAAACTGTTACTTTATGGATCTGAGAAAGCGAAGTCCAAAGGTAATAAGGAAAGAACAGGGAGCTAAGAGAAGGATGGAGCAAGAGCAGTTGACACACAGCAGAGAGATAAAGGCTCCAGGGAGGGAGTTTCTGTTGTATAGATGTCAGGGATAGACGGAGAAGTGAATGTGAGCAAAACAGGAGAAGGATTCAAGCTAGAAATACAGATTGAATCAGAATATAAAGAGAGGTTAATAGTGACAATCTTTCAAGAGGTAAAAGTAGTGCCATTAAAGATACCACTGAAAGATAAAGAGGAAGAAGAGCTGTGAGGTGGAATATTTAAGAAAAATTGGCGTTATAGTTGTGTCTTGTCACACTGTTTCTGTTGTCCAGATTTCAAAGGAATGGAAAAAAAATGACCACATTTTTGTAATGTTAACTGATGGCGATGTAATCAATTCTACATAATACAAACTGAGTCTTATTTGTAAGAACATGTAGGTGGCATTATGTGTAAACATAAAATAAATTAGAAATAGGAATTAAGAAAAAAAGCTAGATATTTTGTAAGGCACTATTTAATATTGAACTCTTTAAAAATATTGTCGACCGTTTGTTTATGTATATATGAATACAAATAATTAATTTAAGATGATTTTTTTTTCTATTATATAAAAAGGACCTTAACGAATGGTGTTTTGCATTTGTATTTTTGTTGTGTATGACAGGATGTCTCAGAGAAATTAGTGTACTGTCTATGATTTACCAAAAAAGGAAAGCTTGCTTTCTCAATGCTTGTACAGATGGCTAACTGCTACCAAAGGTTTCTACAACACTGCTTACAAGTTGCCAGAAAGTTTATGTGAAAATACATCACAGCCTGATTCCATAGCAAAGGACAGTTACTATTACCAGGATTTATTAAATCCTGTCCTCTTAGCAAACAATGCCTATCAAGCACTTCTACAGGCAGTCCACATGAAGCTGTTCCAGTCACAGCACCTATAAAATGTTTCTTATCAAAATGCATTTTTTACATTGTTTGGACATGCTTTGTTGAAAGTATTGTCAGTGTGATATAGTGCATTGTGGATGTGGGTTGTGGAAACAGGATATAAGGAAAAGCAGGGATATCCATATATGGTGAACTGTGATGCTATTGATTAAGCAAGAAGAACAGGGTGTTACCATATAAGGCAATGTTTAAGGACCTTGCATGATTGTAGCGTTAAGAGGTCCTATATAAATGCCATATTGGGCCCAATAAATGGACTTATCATAAATCAGTCATCCTTGCCTCTTGAATCCCAACAAATGGTGCCCCTTTTTGGACATGCTTCATTGAAAATATTGCAAGAGTGGGATATAGTGCATGAAATAATTGATTGCATATAGTCTCCAATAAATATATCATTGCTGCTGTTCTCTGAAGAAAGCTTTAGTCATTATAAGCAGTTAGGAAGGCGTAAAACTGAAAAAAACCCTTGATTTAATAATTAGAGCATACTTACATAATGTAAAGAAGGTTACCAGCCTAATGTTTGCCTCATCCTGCTAATTTGTTGCTTTCATAACTGTTTTGTAAAAATCCATTCTCTCTTTATAAAGAAGAGAATTTTCCGTGGTTTCCTGTGACTGTTAGCCTCCACATGATGTCTCATAGGTGTGTAATATACCTGCATTGTGCAATTGAATGTGAATTAGATAATGCTTTCTCTCTGAAATCATTATGTAAGTGAAGGGGAAAAAATAGTCTAATGAAGTACTACTATTATTCTTCTTCAAATTAAAACTTCAGAAGACTTTTAACTAAAATAGATTTCAGATATAGTGAAAATCACATCTTAATTAACAAAATCCAATACTTAGTGCAGTGTTCAAAATCCTTCAGATATTTCAAGCTTAGTGTGTTAAATATTTTAACATACTAAGTAGTATAACAACTAACATTTTGGTGGAGAAGTTGCTTTTGTGAACAAAGACATCAGTTCATATCTTACAAGATGCATCAGAGGTATAATTCATTGAACTAAAAAATAAAAATGCAAACCACGAAGACTTGACTCTGGATATAGATTTCTGTGCTTAAAACTATGCTTCTAAGAAATGCTACTCCTCTACTACTGGTGAAATAATAAATCATCTATTAGCTTTCTGTTGTGGCAAAATTGATATTCTCTACAGATGTTTTTATGCTAGTTTTAAAAATTCTGTAATTTATTTGCTTAAAGAGCTTTTCATTGTTAAATATTAATATTAAATACTAATGATGAAAAGCTGGAAAGACCCATAAGGCATGCACTTCCTATTGATATAAAAAATGTTTTATAAAAACTCTTTTTAAGTACATCATATGTTTTAGTGTGTGCTTAAGAATATGTGTTTAACTTAATATGTATAAGTATAGAAGCTTGCTGTATATTCTTTTATATTTTCCTTAATCAGAGTACAAAATGGAAAAAAAAATCTAAACTATAAGATAATTATTCTCTTTTCCATTCACAAATAATATGTGTTTAAAAACATCGTTTTGGCTGCCTATGTCTCTCATAGGTGATTTTCTCATATCACAAATACATCTCACATATACTTCTGCCAATTAGTTAAAGTTGCTTAAACCTTTTTCTTACAGTTAATTCTGTAAAGGTTTATCTTTCCTAATATATTTTAGTTGAATTGCTTACTTTCAAGCTGTATATATATGACAGGATAAATAATAATTTTAGTGGTGGTATGTCCTGGGTTAACTATATGATGCTTTTATCCCCAATTGTCTGTCCTGTTTATGATGAATAATAAGTTTTGCACTTTTAAGACTTGTTCTAGAAGTGAAGCGGGAGAGAAGAAGCGCAGTTTGTTTTCAGAAACTGCACTCACTCCTCCACATTCCTGCTCCTGGACTGTGTTGTCTGCGGATGGACAGACAGCGAGACAGAGCTCTCCTTTGCTTTTTAGTTAGTTTTAGCTAGCTGAGGCAACGGTTCTCTGGACTGTGGCTTTTCCTTTTCTTTGGACCTGTTCAAACCTGCTCTGGACTGAACACCCAGAAGAGCTCGCACCTGTGGCCCAGCGGGCCAGGCCTGGGCCGCGGCATTTCCAGTGCCGGATGGACTGATGAGAGACTGAGTGAGCTGAGCTGCAGGTTATGGAGGGGACTTTCTGAGTTTGTCTCTCTTTTGGAGCGGCAAGAGGTTTTATTGTTTAATACTGTTTAGGTTTGCTTGTTTAATAAATGTTTTTTTCCACTTTTCTCCAAGGAGGTATTTTTCCTGAACTGGTTGGGGGAGGGGAGGATTGAATCTGCCTTCTAGAGGAACCCCTTTGGGGGTTCTCTTCCAGATTTGGCCTGAAGAAGGACAATTTGCCAAATTTGGCCTGAACCATCATCACTGATGATGTTAATAGTAAGAATTTAATAGTAAGAATTGTGAAGGAGTCAAGTATGCTGATTGTCACACCTAGTCTTTGTTTGAAGAATAAGTATCAAACTAATTCTATTGTATATAGAAAATAATTGTTACCAGTAAAAAAGTTGTGACATTTATTTATGGTAACATCAGCTGCCTTTTACATGGTAGTCCAATTACTTAGATTTTGCATTTACTTTAAAAAATATTACAAGTTAAAAAAAAAATCACTGAATACTTAAGTAGACAGGGAAATGTCCATTTTGTGTTTTCCCAGGAGTTTTCTTCAACAGAATCACATTTAGATTTGTTTTGGAGAGAATCTTTTAGTCACTTGTTCAAGTTAGGAGCAGGAAGTTACTCAACTGCCAGCTACAAGCCAGCCAAATGAGAAATGAATTAAAACTAGTAAAAACCACCACCACCAAGAAGAATGGAAGATCCTCCAGATTATTTATCAAAGCAACAATTTTTGTGTTTGTGGTGTTTTATTTTTCCTTGAATCATTCGAGGAAATATGAGTAGAAATTATTTTCAGAATTTATCTGCTGATGTCATCTGATATGGTAATTCCAAGTATTTCCACCCTTCAGTGCCTAGCAGCCTGTCTTCTGTTTCTTGGGGCAGTGATACTGTTGAGCATGATGTTAACACTGTTACTTTTTACTCAAAAGCATTATTTTAAAGTTTGAAAACTTAAAAATATCTACTGTATTTCTAACACCTGCCTGATTTTAAAATTCTGCTGCAGTAGTTCTGTTAAAATGAAATGGAAACTGATCAAAGTTTACTGAAAGACAGAAATTGTGTCCCATTTGGATGTGATTTGAGTATTTTAATACCTTATTATCATTCCATCATAGAATACATTTTATTTCTAGATGTATTTTCTTTCTTAATGCTTCAGTGCTTACTTAAGTAATTATTTTTTGTCAAGGCACTGGAAGTCTTGGTGTTTAACAGGAAAATTTTGGCTTTAACCATAATTTCTTATTGGTTTGTCGCAACACGGCTCAAATGTGAAAAGATTTTGTGCGTTAAAGGGAGAGAAAATCCACTGTTGTTTGTCTTTATTTTACAAATTTCAGTTTTAAAAGTTAAAAATATTACTGTGGATTTCTGTGCACTTTTCCAGTATACAGAACTGTCTTCATTGCTTTTTTTTTGCTCTCATTGTATCCAATCAAGGACTCTCTGAATGGAACTTACTATTTCCAATATGTTTGAGTTTTTTACAGAGTGCATGTATAAGTGTGTATATGCATGTTGTTTGAAAAGGGAACATTCAGATGGTTTTTTGGATAAAAACTATAATTAAAAGCAGCTGCATAAAACTACAATTTCTGTCTTGAATTTTTTTCCTTCTTTCCATTTCATCCTCCATTAGATGGCAGTGTTGTGAATATACAGCATATCAGTGTTGACATATTGAAAGGAAAGCAAGCATTTTTAACACGTCTCAGATGCTTTTTCATTATATATCTTATGAATTTAAAGAGGAAGAAGGGTGAACTAGAAATTATAGATGGAAATAGTAGGTAAAGAAATCTGCATTTAGTGTGCAGAAACCTAGCTAGTAGGAAAGTAGCATTCAGTGCTTTGTGTGTTTCTGCTAGTTTAAAAAAATGTAATAAAGCTAGCTGTAGTAAACCATAAAGCCAGGCCATTAATTTACCAGATTTTTCTGTACACCTCTTCTTACGTGAAAGAAATACTGTCTCAGTTTTGTGCTTTAACAGAGTTATTTACCTATAGCAAATTTCTTTCAAAGTTTTTTCATGTAAGACTATGTTTTAGCCGATCAATTTGCTTTCAATTTGAAAAAATATTGCAAAGGTTTTTGTAGCAAGGTTCTGGTAGTGTAGAGTTGCTTTAGCAGTGTCTAATAACCACCATCTGTTGATCAGGAGCAGCCCACACACTGGACAGAGCCAAATCCAGCTGACTCCCCAATGAACTTGCTGTTGCCCAAAGCTGAGCCTGTCAGCAACTCTGGTGGCATTCATGTGATAGCAAATTTAGAAAGAATAAAAATCACTCTGCAGCAGGTGTGAGAGAAAGGAGTGAGAAAAATGTGAAAGAAACATCCCCGCAGACACCAGTCAGGAGTGAAGTAAAGCCTGAAAAATGGGTGTGAAGGAAGCTGGTTTTAGTTTTGTTAATTTTTCTCACTATCATAATCTCTTATTACTTGACATTAATATAATTTCCTCAAGAGAAGTCAAATATAGTAGTTGGTCAGTGATCTGCCTGTCCTTATCTAGACCTGTGATATTTTCCATCTTATTTTCTCCCCCTGTCCTATTGTGGAGGGGAAAGGGAAAGGGATCTTGATGGACACCCAGCAGTCAGCCAGAATTAACCCACTATAGTAGTTTATGTGCTCTTAGATGTATTGTTTTACTTAATGTAGTTGCCTACTGTCGAGTATTTTTGGATATTGGGTACAATGGCTTTAATCTGAAAATTGAGTCAGCATCTACAATATTTCAAGTGGAGGCTCCTTTGCATTTTCATGACCATTTAGATTCTATTCAAATAGGACAAAAATACTCTATGCAGATGCATAAGAAAAACAATGCAAAAATTCTTGGGGGGGCTAAAGTCAGGGATTAGATTAAAGTTGATGAAGAAAGTATTACGGGTGATTCTAGAGTTTGCACTGTACAGTGGATTGGATTACATGGATATGGCACACCCTTCCAGACCTCAGACATAATACTCCTCTCTCTTGCTTCCTTTCTACTCCTTGTAGAAAAAAAATGGACAAAACTATAACTTCATGTGGTACTTGTATGTATTTATGTTTTGAAGAGTTAAGTGCTGGGACTGTAAATGCCTGTAGAGACCTTTGGGTCAACAGGATACTACATGAGTTATTTTTATAAGTTAAATTCTGATGTCACTCAAGGTATGTGCAATCTCTGGATTCAAGGTAGCAAGGTTTGCTTAAAATTATCAAAGCCAGCTAATAGCGCAGAAAGAATGCTATAGTTTCTTTTTGTTCTTAACCCATAGGAGTTAATGAAACAATGGAGTGTCCTTAAGACTTTTGGGAATCCTAGTGTGACACATTGGTTCAGATAGTGTTTTCTTTTGAATAATCCTTTCCTCTTGAAAATTGAGGAAAAGTGAAAAAGGAAGATACGGATTAAAGTAGAATTGGTTTGTACATGTGGGATTTTTGTTCTGGGCTTTTTAACTGCAAAGTGTGGCATATTCCAGTACTTGTCACTTAAAAATACCTCTCTTCTCTTACCGTGCGCTTGTAGGAGAGACATGGTGTCAATATCCATAGATGTTTTTGTGAGGAAGTTTCAACCAGAGAGATACCAGCTGTGGAAACAGGGCAAGGATTTATATACCATTGATCATACAAAACCAACTCCTGAATCAACACCTGAAGTGAACATCTGTCTACAGAGAAGAAGGATAATACAGAACTTTCCGAAGAGGTAATTATGCTTCTTTGCCATCTATTTAATTGTCTTTATATGATACCAGTGTCCTTTCTGTTTCATTTTGGCCACTTCCTCTGATGTTGTCTTAGTTTTGACCACAACAGGTTTTATTTTCTCATAGTAGCAGTGTGGGTGTGGAGCTTGGAGCTGTGTGGTTGTGCCTACATTGTTCTTTACCACACACATCATTGGTGGGGGACAGAAATAAGGGGATTCTCTGAGAAGGAAGGGGGTATGGTGTGCACCCACGGCCTGGGGGCTATAATGTCATTTTGTCTCAGAAAGCCTCATGGCTCTGGATTGATTGGATTCAAATTGGCATTTTTTGTGTAGTCACCTGCTTATATAAACTGTTGTTATTAGTATTGTTGCTGTTACTGTTAATTTTTTTATCTTGTTGCTGTTTCCAGTAAATTGTTATCTCAACTCACAATCTCTGTCTTTTCTCTCTCCCCCCCACCTCTCTCTCTCTCTCTCTTTCTCTTCCTCCCCCCCCCCCCCCCCACCTTCTCTCACTGGAGGGGCTGGAGAGAGAGGAATGGCTGCATGGACTTTAACTTTCAGCTGGGCTTAAACTGTCACATGTTTTCTTTTAATTCATTTCCTTCAGACAAAAATGGTTTTTCTGTTTTCTGTCTTAAGATGAACCTGGAGACAAGCCAGTCTTTTTTCAGAGCAACTGTGAAAATTTAACTTATAAGTTTTGTGTGTACTTAAAAAAGTTAGTGATTATGGAGAACATCAAAATGCATTCAAGTGTGTCACTTAAAATCTTTCTTTAGTAAGGGTTATTCCAGTGTAATTTTCAAGGTATGGATGGTTACCATTGTTTCTAGAGATCACAATAACCAAAAAACAAAGGAAAAGACTCCTAAGAGCTGAAAAGGAGATTAAACAGGAAAAATTTACCATAAAGCTGATAGAATCCTACTAGCTGTTTCAAGTCTCTAGTAATAGTTTTAGCCCTCACTGCTATTTTACTCTAAGGAGGTACCACTGCCTATTTGTCACACTCTTGCAGTGCTGCAGCCAAAATCTGTCTTTTGTCTACCACAGGTCAGTGGCAGATCATAATAAAGTCTTAATCTCGGTGGTCCTGACACCACCAGAAATTTAGGAGAAGAAATTTAGGAGAATAAAGACACTTAGGAGAATAAAGTCTCTCAGCTTGTCACTGAAGCTATAAAAGCTTTGACCTTTTAAAGCAGTTTTACATCTATTTTATTGAGATGCATTTTGTTTTTTGTTTGCTTTGCACATTTTTTGTACAATTGTGCTTTCCTGTCTTACTTAACAGGATCTTTATGGATTTTCTTCTTCATTATCTAACAAAGATCTACTTAATTCCTAGCCAAAGGTGGGCAGTTCTATTGGAATCCTGGTATTTTAGTGTGGCTTTTTGAGTTGGAGATAATACTGATTTTTTAAAGATCTTCCTTCTCCAAATAATTTTACAGTGTAGTGGCTTTCTAAACTTGGTCTTAAATCAAATGTGAATGCCATTTTTCCCTTGTAGTAGGTTTCCCTGCATCTATAGTACAGCATAAATGCAAATTCCTGCTTGGACCAGCAGTGATTAATTTGGTAGTACACTTATGGATAGGTGGTTCAGAGTAAAAACAAAGACTTTTTAGTAACTGCATTGAAAGTTTTATCACAGGAACACATGGGCTAATTTATGCACCTTGCTAAGCTAACAAACACAGCTCCAGTGCTGTTTAAATCTTGAGTCAGCTTCTTTTCAGGCATGGTAACAGCGTGCATTGCAGAGGAGGATAAAATGTTTATTCAGCTTTGTTTCTAGTGTAATGTGTTGGTTAAAATTATCATTTTGATTATGGGAATGATAAAAGTTCCAGCAAAGTATAACGTCTAATGACTGCATGTAACTAGTAATAATACTTTCTGTTATTTACAATGGGAACTGATGGTTGTCACATACTTTGGCAAATTTTCTGGAAATTTCTATTTTATAAAAGAGTGTGTTGAAAGATGCACATTTTTAGACACGGAATAAAGGGGCAGCAAAATATTTTTCTAGAGATGTGTAGAATCCAAGCTGCAAGACCTTTGTAAAACTCACTTAAAATTTGTAAAATTCACCTGCAATAGCAGTGCTTTTATCTCTAATGTGTTATGAGCTTTGAAACCTCCTGTATGATGACATGAAATACTCCTCGTGTCACATAATTGAATTTGAAACTGGACTAATTTTCTATTACATTTATTCTGAGCATATAAATTATGAGCCTATTTCTAATGGGTTTGCCATTTCTCCTGCCTTAAGCTTTCCCTTATACATCTGAGGGTGCAAAAACTTAGCTCAATCCTTAATTTCAACTTTTTTTTTAACACAGAATAATTATATATATTGCTTGATATTGTAGCTTTTCAAAATATTTACTGGTCATAATTTTTACCTTTTTCAGATGCTTGTTGGTTCTGTTAAAACTAATTAAAAAACTTCCATACAGATCAGCTTTTACAAGGATATTCAGACTAGTCTTTTATTAGCACTAGGGTTTGGAAATATCACCTGATTTTACTGCTACTCAGAGAGTTTTGTCTTCATTATTCTTGTAAGGATAGTTCTTTTTTTGCGTTCAAAAGAATGACTTATTAAAAAGCCAGTTTTTGTACTAGTTAAGCAATAGTTATTTAAAGACGGTTTTACTTTTAGAAACAGCTTTGCCAGGGAATGGTGATAAAAGATTAGAAGGTTAAATCAAATCAATTGTTAATCTATCACTTAATAAATTGTAGCACTATCTCAACACAAGAAGGTGAAAATTTGTCAGTTTTTTACCACTTTAGGCAGGTAAAAGGGACATACATTGGTAGATGCTTTATCTTATCCAAGACAGACTTTCTACTCTGACAGCAATATCTCCTATAACAGCTTCCAGCACACCAGATCTCGATCTAAAAAGCTTAAAACTCCAGAGGACAAGAGAGTATCTGCCATGGTAGCTGATGCAAAAATCATAGTGACTGAAGCAGCTACTGATGGCTTCAAGGTCAGTGAAGAACCAGAAAAAAAAATGAGAGTGGTAAACACAGGATTGCCTTCTGGGGAAGAAGAAAACAGTAGTAGAATGCATGTGCATCAGCATTTATTGGATCATGTCAAGATTGCAGGTGAGATGAGCACTGATTATGTTTCACATGTAAGTTGTAGGCTGTTTATACTCTAATGTGACAAATCAGTGGATGTTAAACTAAAGTATTATCCTAGAGTAGCATACTAAAATATTTACACAGAGAGTTATTTATGCAAAGAGGATTGATATTTGGTGAGAAAAAGAAAATACGAAAGTCAATATTCTGAATTGAGAGTGATACCACCATAACTCTTTTAATTAAGTGTTTTTTAAAGGAGCAATAAAAGTGAGGTTTTGTAAATTATATTTCTTCAGTGGAGTCATATATGTTAAAGCAAAATGTTTTTGATATGGAAATGATACAGAATGTCTTAATACTATTCAAACAGGACAGAACATATATCCTTGTGAGTATGCTACATGTATTTACATGATGAACCTACAAATTATAAATGTTCTATACCTGTGCACAAAAATGCTGTATTTTGAGCCTCCAGATTCTTGTTAATTTCCTCTGGAGCTAACTGACAGCAATTAAGGCCTTGTCAAGGCAAAGATTTTTTTTCTCCCCTCCGCACAATTTTTATTCTAATAAAGTTGGTCTATTCTGAACTTAATTTATTCTATTTCACATTCCATTGTAATTCTGATACAATTCCTCATTCCTGTTCATAAGGCAAACTGGACTTCTAACTTCAAGTTTAGAAGGTCCTATTTTGCTTTATATTGCTACTGAAAATTCACTTTCAAATTGCATATAGACATTGTTTAATTATTGTGAATGTTAATAGTTAGTGCTTACTTGGAGGTGATAATCACCATGATTGATTCACATAAAGATACCAAGATATTGCAATATGGAAATTTAGAAATTCCTCTGCACAAGTTATCTGGTGCTCTATTGTAACATTTCCAGGTCTGTTCTAGGATTTTTTTTTTTTTTAATTTAAGTTGGTATTGCTTTGCATCTTCCCACAACTTTTAATAGAGTTTGGAATGTTCATGACCGCAGAGAAAATAGTACTTAGTTACCACCCATTCTGTGTTTATGGACAAGGGAAGGAAAAGCCGAGATGAGTGGAGAGCTGCCCTCTCTCCTTTGTCCTCTTGAGGTGTGGTGCCTGGACTTTTGTAGGAAAATGGACATTTTTAGATATATTTTTAGACATTTTCTTCGTGTTGAAGAAGGTAGTTTGCTCTGCATTGTCTTAACTAGTATGTCCATTGTTCTCAGTTGAAGCAGTACTGTTTGTGCCCAGAGATTACATTTTACTATTGTCTTTGTGTTACTGAGTACTATATTCACTGGACTTGAAAGGAAATTTTTCAGAAAAAACAAGTTAATAACTTTTGTGAAGAAAGAATAGCAAGGAACTTAACAGAAACCATTTTCTTTAATATCATGGATGTGTTCCTGAATCAGAATTCACTGCAGTGTATGCCAGAGTTCGTCAGGAATGTTTTTTGAGTGATCTCTCTAGCTCATTGTTCTGTCTTTCCAATGCAAGCATCAACAGAAGAAGAATTTTTATAAAGTAAAATCCACTCAATTTTACTCTTCAAAATTACTTGAATATACAATTATGCCAATTTTTAAAAAATAGAATTATACTAATTGCTTTTCATTTTTAGATTGATGCTGTTGTTTGAAAAATATTCTTGGTATCTATTTGAATTATGTCTTTGTAATTATATACCATTAATCTTTGGTTATTTTCATTTTTAAACAGGCATAATAGGTATAAAATGCAGGGTAAAAGGTTCAATATACCAGCCTTTTATATTTTTGTCATTGACTTAAACTGCATATAGGCGATCTGAGTAAAGACTAAGGAAGCTGCATGAATATTGATTATTTTGAATTAAATGAAGACCTGCTATAATTCAAATGCAAAATACTGATTAAGTGATGAAAGCTATATTTAATACTCTAAACTCAAACCATTTACATTTAATTTATTCTTTGATAAAACCTATGCTCCACATTTGTGTATGCCCTTCCACCAAATGGTTTTCTGTATGATTTCTAAATGAGGAACCATGCTTTGAATTTGAATAATTTAGATTGCTGTGAAATTCAATATGGTAATGTAAAGTGGCATTTATTAACAAATCATAATCTTAATTTATAGGAAACATCCCTTCTGACTCAATTTTGAGCCATGTTCCTGTACTAGAGAAAACAAAAATGGAAGATGAGGACAGGATAGATTCCAGTCATTTTTCCTTTTCACTTGAAGATTCTGTGGCCAGCAAGACTGCTTCTGATAGATGTAGAAAAGAAGACAGTTTGAAATCTCAGAATCAATATGCTTCATCCATACCATACAATAAAGCAGATGGACAAACTCATGAAGCAGAAAATCTAGATAGAGAAGAAAGTGTCTCGACAGAGGATGATATCAGCAACCTAGAAAATTCTGGAAGTAGTTTGGAACTTGGAGAATTGCCCATTGTAAAAAAGGGTAAAGAAGACAGAATGGAAGTATCTTGTGTATGCGAAACAAATTACATCATAATAGTAATATATTCTTGATTTAATAAAATATGAATGAGTGTTTTTCTAATGAGATCTGATATCCATATTAAAGCATTTAAGAATGTGCATTATTTTAATCAGATGATAATTTGAACGTGTTTTGAAGTGTTTAGGCAAGAGTGGCAATTTTGATCCGAAAGCAGACTGTTTTTGGAGTTTGCTTATTGACATATTTTTCCCTGTTATTTTAGATGTTTAGTAATTTCACTTTACATTTGTGAATTTGAAGTGTCAGCAACTATTCTCAAAGCTATTCCCATATTCACTGCCTGCCAATATAAGCAGGGCTGTGAGCTTCACCTGCTTACTATTCTTGGATTTTGAAAATGAGCTAAAATACGTACGGGAAACACTTGAAGGAAAAAATCCCACTATTAAAAGGAATATATTTTCAATTTTTAAACAGTAGGTTTTAATAATGTTTTCTCTTTTGGGCCACCTACAAACATGACCTTTTTTTCCCCTCTTGCTATTCAGCTATGATGCATGGTCAGCTTTGACTTCGGGATGCAAAATGAAAAATTAAGTTGTGGTGATTGTCAGTAGCTTTCTGAGTGGTGAGCTGAATCTCAAATTGGCAGAGAGAAAGCAGTAAATCCACTGCCAAGTTGTGAGACTTCATGGGGAATATATTTTAGAAGCTAAACTAAAAATCTAGCTGACTCTTCCACATATGTGAACTGTAATGATTTTTTTCAATGTTGTAAGTTTTGATACTCTTGGATCCAGCCTTTCCACCATAATAAGGAGCAGTACAAACATCTCAGTGCTTAATTAACATGTATTAGAGATTCCTGTGCCTTCCTGTGCCTTTCAACCACGTTATATTGATATATTAGGTTTCAGATTTTCTGTAGTATTACTGCGTATTCTTTCTTTCTCTTTTAAGTGAAGAAGCGTACTGTACAAATGCAATTTAAAAAGCTTGACAGTTCCCTTTTTACTTAATTACTAACTGTTCTAGACCATAAACCTGTCCTGTGCTTTGACCATATCTTCTGCCCTCTGCTTATCATGGTAAATATAATGTTGTTTTATAATTTATTTATTTCAAGGGGCATGTGTGTAGTCTGCTAGGTTGGATTCAGGATCTTGAGGCACAGAATGCTGTGGTCCATAAGAATTGTGTGAAACTCAGTCCTTCCCACCCCTCTGCCAGTGTCCTTGCCCTTCCTCTACTCCTGAACCTCCAGACACCACTAGTAACTCATTTTCTTTAGGATTCCTCCAGTGGCGCTTCAAGACTTTGAAGTGTTGGCCTTAATTCTTGAAGCTTGAATAACTTAAAACTTAATGTACATAGGGGTGTTTGAGGGAGAAAATAATTTCTTCATATACTAAATCAACATGTTAATAATTTATCAGGACTCTTGATTTCTTATCTCAACGCCAGATTTTTTTTTTTTAGATTTTTTATTCTTGAGGAATTTTGGAATCTTTCACAAACTAAGCCAGTGGGTTTCTGCTTCATTTTTCTAGCCAGAGTTAGTGACTGTATTGTACTACAGGTATGCAGAATTTTTTGCAGAAAATCAGGAGGATGCTGAGCTTCCACTCAAATATCACATGAGCAAAACGGGATTTATGCTAAGTTGGGAAGAGCTGCAGTAAATTATACCTGAAATGATTTGTGTATGACAAGGATTGCACTTCTTAAATTAAAATATATATTCTTAATTAGAGGCAAGTGTTGTATTGGTACACTAAAGGTCCTTCAAGTATACTGTGGTAGCATTTACAGACTTGATATCTGTGCTTGTTTACAGAAGAATGTTTATGTTTTTCATAATTAATTATGCAGAATTACATACTAAATTAGTTGCATCTTTTCCATTCAGTCAGAGGAAGTTTAAACAAAGAAAATATCTAAGAGTTGGCGTCATCCACTACATAAACCCCCAGCTAGATCTCCAATGACTTTGGTTAAACAGCAAGCAACTAGTGATGAAGGTGAGTGGACTATTTAATACATTTTTCTGATGATAATTTTATGGTTTTATGAGACTATAAATATAGGCATTTAGAGAGTCACTGCCTTGTGCAGACAGGCTACAAAATCCAAGAAATCTTCCCAACATAGGGGTTTCCTTCTCTGAAGTAAATATAAAAAGTAAATCTGCTTTACCCAGCAATCATGTATACAACCACCCAAAGTTCATGAATAAAGCTGCTTTATTTTATCAAGTGTAACTTGTGAAGATTATGGAAATGTGCATCAAAAGTATAGATCACAATGGAAAACAAAAATATTCCTTTTTCATATCACTGTAGCATTTTAGTGCTGTAAACCAAAAAAGTTTCGGGTGCTGTTTTCCAGTATCTCCTCAGTTAGCAGAACTGGAGTTTAATTCTCATGCTCCCTCAGATAGTTTGATAATCTGGAGCTCTTGCCATGTCTGTAACTACGGGTCTGATTCCAACATCACTGCATACTTCAGTGTTTACCTGCAATTTTTACCTGATTTTTTCCCTCTCAAATACATTTCATTAACAGTAGCTGTTTCTTACAGCTGCAGATAAATTTTCTTGACTTGAGAGACAGCATGCCTGTTAATTGATTCTTCTCCTTATAATCAAACAGTATTATACTTTCAGTTGGCAAGTTAGGCATTGTTGAGCTCACTGCTGTAGGTTCAACTGTCCTCTCATCAATACATCTCCCTCCTTGTTTCAACCCTGAAGTAATTGATTTATGTCTTCTGCCTCACTAGTTTTGGAAAGCTATACTTTTATTTTTTATCTGAGTTGCAGCTTTGCTAAGCATGATACTTCAATTAGCTGTTAAGCATCATTCTGAAAATTAGAGACAGCTTAGACCCATGATCTGTATCATATACGAGTATGTTTGAATACCTTCAGGGCTAGACAGAGAATATTTCAGAAAATGTTATGGTAATTTGCAGGATGATATTAATATTAAATTGCATCTAGTAAAGTAATTAAAGACTTAATATGTGGTAGGTTGTAGTAAAAGTGCTCTTTTAAAATTAGAGATTAAATTCCTTTTGCCTGCTGATGCTTTTTCAACATTACGTTTGAAACATATTGTGAATTTCCTATTTACATTCATTGTGTATGATATAATCTGGCTAGATGATGATATGATGACAGTTTTGAGTCAAGGATTTTTGTAATGCCAAGACATTCTCTATCTCATCCAGTAGTTTGCCAAATTCCTGGTGTATTTATGTTTTGTGAAAGTAGCAACATCCTGACAAGAAATCATACACCTTAAAGTCTTTCCTCTTTGCATGATTATTGTCCTTCCAATAGATAAGGGTGTATTTTGTTAGGAAAGTAAGAGCTGTCTTAGAATCAGTAGCCATTAAGCATGTCTGCTTACTGATTGAAGGAAGTAATTTGGAGTTTTATTGGACATGGCAAGTTTTGGTATTTCCTAGCTGGAACTGGGATTATTATTTTCATGCACCTGTCTCTCATTGTAATCTAATTATTGGCTAACTTTTGTAAGGGCACCAAAAGAGAAACAGTAGCATTTGGTGAGCAGAATGTTTATATCCAAGACAAAGATTGAAGAACAGATGAAGGAGACTGGCAGGCTGTAGCCCCTTTAAATTGTCTGACACGTGATAGCATGAGGGTTAAAGATGAATGGCTAGATGATTTTGAGTTTTCTCAAGATTGTGTCAGATACTAGGGAAGTAATCAGTACCAAGTTGCTAATGATTACATTTGTCTTTATGAAGGTGCTTCATCCATATTCTGGATAGTAGTTAGTAGAAATGTAATTCAGCATTAATACTTAGTTCTTGTTCTCTATGGTTTTGGGCAAAAATGATGCTGGCTGAGACTATGATAGTATAGTCTCTTGGTACAGTAATTTCTGACTGTGTTACAAGGGAGATTTATGTGTTGTACATTAGTTTGTATTTTAATTTATTAGGGTCCAGTAAAATAATAACTGCAAACAAAATAAAGGAAGAAGATAAAGGCTAGTGGTGTTGTGAAAAGTTAAGAAATAGAGACTTTTTATTTCATTGAACTTGTATCACCTTCCACAAGTTGGAAAGTATTCTGACGGTCTGTAACCATTTCTAATACAGATAATATATATTCACATTAATATAATTGAAGTCTTTCAGATACTACCATTCTATTAAGATTTCTGTGAATAGAGGTGATCAGCAGATGTTAATAACATGTAGGCACCATTCTTTGATACTGTCAGCCATTTCAGAATCGTAATTTTGCAAATAGAATATTATTGTGTTGAAGAGCATGCTTAAATCTTAGCAGAGATTTTCTGAATTCACTTTTAATACAGAGTTCTTTGGCAGAAATGAATTTTTTTTACAGAATCACTTGGACATTTGAGTTTTGTGCTTTCTTCTTATCACTGTATATTCTTATATATGTTTTGTATTCCTTTATGAAAAATAATTAGGTTAATTGATTATTTGTTTTCTGTTGGTGTTATTTTTTTCACTCTCCCTGAAGCCTTTCTTTGTGTACGTCTGACTTCTTGTGGAATTAATGCCCAAAAGATTGAGCACTGAGAAATACTAGACTGGGGAATCAATCTGAGAAATTGTAGCTCAAGTTGCCAGTTCAAGAAAATAAGTGCAGCAGTACAGTATGGGCTGTATGTCACACTCAACATACTAACAATTTTTATGTAATGAACCTTGGTTTTATACTCAATGCAGTATGTTAACTTGTGGTAATAATATTCTGTTGTATTTAATACAGTTGTATTTCTGCTCCCTTAAGCAACAAAAAAGCAAATTCAGCAGAAGGAGCAAGCATACTAACTTTGCATGCACATTGATTGGTCCCAGAGATTTCTTTCCAGCACTATTTGGTCATGGAACATTAGAAACTGTTTTTAGATTCAAGTTGACTGAAATTTCACATTGCCCTAAATAATATAATTATAGTGTATAGACTGAATTCAGTATGGGGCTTTTGTATATGTTTTTTAGCATTTTAAGTGTGATTCAGAATTTCATAGTCATTTTTCTTTCATTAGTTTGTAAGATAAGGAAGCAGAAAGAGAGAACTTTTGTAAATGGAAACAGTGGCTTCTGCTATGAGAAGAAACCTTGGTTTTTACATTCACTGTCAGCATCCTGTGAGATGTGCTTGATTTGATATTATTAGAAATCAAACCATTTAAGGCTTGTTTAGTAACATCATAAATAGTCCAACTCTACTAAAATAGGGGAAAACTATACTTGTTGATGCAGTTACTATTCTTTTGTTTCAGAGCTTAAAATGGGAGATTTTGGTTGAAGATTCTCACATACTTAAGAAAGAAATGTTTTTTTTCCTGGTGTTGCATAGGTAGATAAAATTTTGCTAACCAGTTGATAGAGGCATGTTTACATTTACCACATTGATATTGCAATTTCCAGTATTGCTTTCCCTCCCATAATGTTTTGTTGATTGAAGTTTTAATTCTTTAAAATACTTTGCTTTTGTGTTAGCATGGGTTAATCAAGGACATAATTTATGTATGTTTTTCATATATCCTCATCATTTAGCACAGAAGAGTCCAGCACTATTTACCCCTTCAACAGTCTAAGTGTGCTAGAAAAATGTATTTTCTGTCATTTTCTCTGGTACCTTGTCGTGGTTTGACATGGAAGTGATTTTTTTCAGGAAGTTGGGTCAAACCAAACAGTGGTCAAGTTTGGATATTGGCACCTGAAATGACCACTGAAGATAGGGATACGCCTCTGAGAACACAGGGGGTTAAAAGCAGGAACTCCCAAGAGCTCGCTCTCTTTGGTTCTGGTTAGGGTGCTGTGCAGATCTCCCCTGCCCAGCCATGGGGCTGGGTGGGGGAGGGGAAGCCATGTGGCCTGGTCAAGGTGAGCCGAGGGATAGAAGGACTGGAACCGAGCCAGCTCCTGTGGACAGAAGGGTGGAGAGAAGCGGAGATGCCTTTGTCATCCCCCCCCAGAGGGAAGAGACAGAGAGTCCAGACGGCACCTGTAACTTTGCCAGCGTGGAGGAGAAGGAGACGAGGGAAGGTGCCCGGCCTTGGCCTTGGGAATCGGCTGCTGGGCAGAGATTTCAGCCATCCAGGGAGTCTGAACTTTTAACCCTTTCTTGGGAAATGAAGACTTTGTAAAATATTACTCCTCCTTGATTTGAAGTAGAAGAGAGACAGTCTGGGATCCGAGATGATGGAAGAAGAAATTCTTGAGTTGGAAGGAGATGATGGAGCGGCTTGTGGCTGGACTTTTCTTGTTAGCCATAGACTGAACCAAATTCTCCTGACAGAAGCTGCACTTAGGGGGGTGCGTTGGTGAGCCAAGACACCTGTTTCAGTGATTACCAACAGAGGAGTGGAGAGAACGGAGGAGAGTTGAAGAAGGTGTGGAGAGGCCCTCTGTCTTCAAGGAAGAAGAAGAGGAGAAGAAGATCTCTGTCTTGGACCCTCAGCCCCAGGGGAAAATGGGGGGGACTGTAGTCCCGAGATGAGAAACTGAACTGTTGTCTCTTTTGGTCCATGGCAAAGCATCCTTAAAGGAGCCCTATGAGCAGTCTGTCCATGCACAGTGGTGAGAACACTGTGACATGGAAAGGAGAGTGTCACCGTGGCAGATGTTCTCTGGGCGGTTGCCATGTGTGACATGGAGACACAAGGGTGGCAATTGTGTTTCCTGGGGGGTCTGTGGCACAGGAGAGACTCCTGTCTCCCTTGAAGGACTGAGTATTTGATTATCTGAAGGGTGGCAATTTGATCAGGATCCCGGGTGGTGTCTCAGTGTTGAGTTTGTTTGGAAATTAGGTGGGAGGAGGAGGGGTGTTTTGGAAGGTCTTCATCCAGGATTTAGTGTTTGTAGTTTTTATAGTAGTAGTAGTTTAATAAAGTTCTTTTCTTTGTTACTAAGCTTGGGCCTGTTCTGCTCTGTTCCTGATCACATCTCACAGCAATTATTTAAAAAAGTACATTTTCATGGGGGCGCTGGCATCGCGCCAGTGTCAAACCGTGACATACCTGTATTCTGTTTTAAATTCAATTTTCAAGGTATGATTGATGTAACTACAAAAAAGTTCTGACACTTGAGAAGCATGTGGTTTTCTGAAAACCCTAAGAAACATTTTATTAAAATCTGGTATAATCTTTAGTAGGTATTAAGTGAAACATGGGGTTAGAACTAGAAGATATTATTCATAGAAATTAGAAGGTATTGAATAGTAATAGGCATATAAAATAATGGATATTGCTTAGGGCCACATCCTTAGGTTACGTGAGAATATACCGTATCCTGGCCTATGGGAAAGGAAGAGACTACGTGCAGAGCAGCAAAGAGAGACCTGATAAGGAGGAAGAATGTATATGGAAAACAGGATACAGGGTGTAAAGACAACTGAAAAATGGGGCCCCTTATGTTCTGGAAACAGATGGATCCTGACCCCTGGCTTGGACCGTGGCCAAGGAATCAATGGGCATGTGCAAAGCAGTGGGGTCGAAAAGTCAGCCTGAAGAAGACCATTCTTACTTCATCCCTTTTACGACCCCCAAAGCCTGGGACGACCACCAGAGACAGCTGAGCAGGTGCAGAGGACCGACAAGCTAATTAGCATACAGAGCAGAGAGGGAGGGGAGCCAGGAAATGACCCATGAAGAAACTTAATGCATATGTAACACTCCAGGGGATAAAAGAACACGTGTGTAAGCAAAGGGCACGCATGTATTTGGGAAAATGTCCCACATGCGTCCGGCCGAATAAACATACCTACTTTAAAACTCACTCTGTCTTTGAGTTTTAGAGTCTGGCTCCGCGTGTCATTAGGGAAAGGGATGTGTTAAAATGTCAAATGAATGCTTTTCCTGAATTTCCAGTATTCTTGTCAACCGTTGGACCAGCAGCTGATCTCCAGAAATGGCAATAACTGACAGCTTTGATTATTACCACTGGCGGCTCTAGTCCCTTGATATATTTAATGAGTAGCAGTTATCTGCTTTTTAGTGGACACCTACAGAATCTAAGATTAGCCAATATTTTGATCAAGATAGGTGCGGCATCTCCGTGTTTTCCCAGTCCCCAGGCAGCTCTGGCATCTAGAGCAGTGCCGCCTCCCTCTGGGACCCGGGATCGCTGTGTGTTTCCGGACTCGGCTCCGTGCCGCAGTCCGGGCAGGGGTGCCAGCGGATTCTCGCCACTGCGAGCGAGAGACACCAGTAAAGAGTGAAGGAACGTCCGAATTCCCCATGCTTGCAAGGCTGAAAGTCCTTTATTGCCGCGGGAAGCTGTGCCGAGGCGCCGCGACCCGCTCCCAGCTTGCGCGTGAGGAAACACGGCGTCGGGCACTCCGAGGCGCAGGATTATATCGGGGAGAGAGCGAGGAGAGCAGGGGCCCTCCCGCCCAATGGGGGCAGGCGCCGTGGCGATGACGTGGACCACGGGACCCAATGGGGACGGGACCAGGGCGGACCCCGCGCTCTGGGGCGGAAGGGGAATGGGAATTCGGCATGAGGGGCACTGAACCCTCCAGGCAGGACGGGGAGTGGTCACAGGAGTGCCTCTAACAGCCAGGGACCCAGAGTGAACAGCTGCAGGGACGGGGGAAAGGGGAACAGACACGGGGGGTGCACGGGGGTACACAGAACACGGCTAGCTAACAGATCAGAACCCCTAACCTAAACCCCAAACCGCGATGCAACAGATAGGGATACAAACCAGTTCTTCTAACATTTATTCTCATTTGCTGGACAGCGGTACATGTTGTGATCATTGAAGAGTCACTGTTCTCTAGATTAATCTTGCAGCTCTAATTGTACTACTTTCTTAGCTTTAAAACATAATATTTTACCTCATAAAGGACCGGATAGAATTACAATCTTGTATAGAAAGGCATGTATAATTTCTCTTTATCAGGTATGCCAAAATGCAAATTGATTTCCTGCTGCATTAGTGCGGCCTCACAGTTCTCTTCTCAAGGGTAGCAATGGAGTTGGTAGGCAAACTGGATGTGATGTTTTCCAAGGAGACAGGTATCCCTTCTGCAGGGTGATCTTTTGGAACTGAGCTTCTCTGTAGTTATGGTCCAAAGAAAAAGACAAAAAACCTATGACTTGCATTTATAAAGGATTAATTAATTGATGTATTGGTGAAGAATGTTGCCTAGTAAGTTATTCTAGCAATAACTTTAGTTTTTCAACTTAAGAAAAACCCTAGTCCATAGAATTATCTTCACGTTTGTCAAAATCTGAAGCTGCATTGTAAAGCATTACTATTGGAAGTGACTTAGTTTTAATGCCAAAGGGATTTTGCTAACTGTCTTGGCTGAGATGTGTATGTAATATATATTTTAATGTACAAAATACTTACATTTAATAAATTGATTCTTGAAGGAGTTTAAATGCAATTGTTTTCTAGTGTATGAAGTGTTTATGGGATATTTGTTTTAGTGGTCTGCAGGAACTGTAGCTTGAAAATACAAAATTTTAATTTTAATTTGGGAATTGATTTGTCATGAATTTGAATCTGTGATTGAGTCTATTTTGCATCTTCTATACTTAACTTATAACTTATATACGGAACTTATGAAGAGGTCTTGGTTCAGTGAAAAACTTCTGGACAATCTTACCTGAATGCATTCAAATAACCTTGTTATAAATAATGTCTCCCAGGGCAGGGATTATGCTCAACTACCTGAAAAATAACAGATGCTTCTGTGCTCTTCATAGTGGAGAATGCTGCTCTACAATGCCAGGAAACATGAGTGGAACATAACCCCAAAGAGCAAAATCATTGTTGAGATTGGCAAAAGCAAATTGTACTGTATTAGTGTCTATGGCTTTTCACATCTGCTGGGTTAAATCAGCAACTGCTGGCAACAGCCCATTCTGCAAATGGCCCAAATGTTTTCTGTCTGATAATTTGAGTTTAACTTAGTAAGCAAAAACCATTCAAAGCATTAGCATTGTGTGTTGGAGCAAGTTTCCCACAAACTGTTAAACCAGTAACATTAGTGAAAACTATTCATTCACTTACTCACTTGGAAAGCAGCATAGTGACTGTTTAGAAATACTTTGCTATGGAAGGAATTTCCTTTGTATCAAAACAGATCCTGGGCTATAATTTTTTTTTTTTTGTCTACACAGTTTGTTTTAATGAATTGTTTCACTTTTTTTAAATATTTGAAGGAGTAGAGATGCATATGAATATCACATTCATGAGAACTGGTATTTCTGAAATTATATTTTAGAAGATTAATTGAGCCTATAAAAATATTGTTTTCAGGTACAAACTCTCATCAAGTTTAGCATTGCTAATCACCTTGTACTGTCAGTGTCAGCAATACTATGGCTGAATTATATGTGTTGTGGTTTAAACCCAGTTGGCATCTAAGCACTACACAGTTGCTCACTCACTCACTCCCCCACCAACCAGATCGGGGAGACAGTTGGAATATTCTTGTACCACTCACTGTCAGGGTGGCACAAGATGCAGGAAAGACCTTGAAGCTGTGCAAGCACTGTTCCGCAATAACAAAAGCATCTCTATAGTATCAATACCAATTTCAGTACAAATCCAAAACGCAGCTCCATACTAGCTATTGTGAAGAAAATTAGCCCTACTCCAGCCAAAATCAGCACAATATGATACAGTAAGATTTATATCAGCTGCTATGCATTTATTTAAAGTCATAATTGTATCATCAAGTGTTTCTGCTTTTCTGTTGTAAAAAAGAACACTTGGTATAACCCTTTAGGAAAAAAAATATTTAACTAATTATGGATTGTATGTGGTTAACTAATACTACAAAAAACATATTTGCTGTAAAGTAAAAATGCCCTTGTGGTTTCAGAGGGATTCAAGATCTCTGGGCGCTGTTAGTGGTGACAGTAAGATGTTTTTAGATACTTACGAATAGGCTGCATTACATCATCCAGTTAATATATTTTTTGACTGGTATTAATCCATTTTAGACTTCAGCATGAATGTGTGATATATTTACAGCCAGAAACATAGCAGAAGTTACAAGAAATGGACTTCATTCATATAAGAGTGTTTAAAAACCATGAACATATTAACAGACTTGCAGAATAAATACTTTTCATTGGTATTTGTCAGTGTGTCTGTGTGTTATGCATGATTGTGCAATCTCTTGAACAGTACTATCAGTTGAGTTGCAGGTTACCCTGTCATGACCATCGGGTTCAAATGCTGTATTTTTCTTCTATTCTCTCTGACAGTGAGATGGATTTTGTACTGTAGTTTAGTTGAAAGTTTTATATGAAAGAATACTAAGGATGATTTATTCACTTTTCTCTTGATTACCTCTTAATTTGAAATATACGTTTCAAGTTGAAAAGCTGAAAAAAAAAGTTATACCAGAATTCACACCAAGGAGTTCTGTTGTGCACCTGTGCAGAGTCCTATTCATGCACCTACTGTCAGCACATTATGAGAAAGTGTCAGTGACTTGATCTGAGTTACAACAGACACAGAAGTCAAGGTAGATTCCCCAGCTCCATTTCATGTGCTGTGTTGTGTTATTTTAGTTAAATGGTATGCTCTGTCTCACCCCTCGAAAATGTATGGTTTATTCCAAGCCTGTGATCCTCCCCTGAAGTATCATGTGACTGTAATCCCATTGGCCCAATCTGTTCCGCACCCACTTTGAATCTCCCTGTGAAGTGTACCACGGGTACGGGACTCTCTCGCTTCGCCAGCTCTCCTGGCTGGTGCTCTCTCAGCCCCCCTCTCCCCCTCCCCTTTCCCTCCCATTCCCCTTTCCCCCCCACTCCCTCAGAAACCATGCTGCCTTCCAGAGGTAGGACCCCCAATAAACCCTCATCTAATTAGCACCCTCAGAAGCCATATGGAGTCTCCTTGCCTGCCTGCTGCTACCAGCAAACTCACAACCTAGGGCTAGGGGGCCCCCCCAGGGACACCCCCGGGGGGTGCCCCCCCGAAACGTACGCTGCTACAAATGGCACCCAACTCCGGGCTCGAGGATCAATGACCCTGAGACCACCACCACCCCGCTGGTACAGCACAGAACCCCATGGAACACCGCTTCAGTGCTGCCTCCAGCACTGCGGAGTGACTGCGCCGGGCTGCAGCCACAGCCCCGTGCGGCCCCGTCACCACCGCGCAGATGCCCCGCAATCCCGCCACCACCAGTTGGTGCGGCCCCGGTCCAGCGAGGTGCGGCCCCGGCCTCGCGCGGGCCCGGGCTGCAACGTGGCATCGGCGGGCCCCGGCATGGCACGACCCCAGTAAGGCGCGGCTGCGGCGCGGGCCCAGGCCCCGGAATGGCCCCGGCCCACCGCGACCCCACTGCTGCACGTGCGCGCCCCAGCACCCAGAGAAGCCGCACGGAGCGCACCCAGCCCCCTGCCTGGCGGTGGCTGGGGGGCCCCTTCAGAGCTGGCAGACCATGCGGAACGCCGAGACCAAGCAGCCGATGCCCTGGACCACAGCAGCGGCGAAAGCCCACCATTTTCCACAAAGGAGCCACCAGACAATCCAGGCACAGCACCCCCCAAAAACTGCTTTTGTCAGTTCTCTGACCTCCTTCCTCAGTCTTACTCTCTCCCTCCCTTGCTCTCCCTTCTCCCTAACTTCATCCCTAACTCGCATTCCCCTAAACAAAACCCCAGGATTATCCAATATAGCCACGACCACGTGTCAGTCAAGATGGCTCCAGCCACATGGCATGGCACCATCTTCTGCTTTCTCCTTTCCTGAATCCCCTTCTTCCTGCGTTTTCTCCCCTGTGCTCCGCCCCTTCCCTGTCTCTCATGAACCAGCCCCCCCTTCAGCTCCTAATTCCCACCTTCCACCTTCCAAATCCCACAGGGTGGGAGCTGGAATTGGGGAAGAAGCTGAGAAACCAAAACCCAAAGCTAAAATAATTTTGTAATACCAGTTTTAACAGCCTTTTATATTTAGCTGAATTGTAAATTGTACTTCATGATCTCCTTTCCCTGTTATTCCAAGAGCAAGATGATATCCTTCTCTGCAATCCACACCCGTTTTTTCCTTATTTTGGGTAGTTCACCGGGAGCAAACCGCTCAAAGGCGCAGGGTACCCCGAAAAGATTTTTTTTTTGCGGAGTCCCTGGCTCCCCGTAACCTCCCCACTTCCCAATCCCTATTCACTTGTTCTAGCTGAAAAGAGCTCGTCAGCTAGAACCTTTATCCTAAAACCTTTATCCCATACCTGTCCTCCCCATTTCCCTCCCGTCCCCATGAAGTAGTTTTTACAATTATGCTTTTCTAGTTTAAGTGTGTGTCCATCCTGCAGATTGTCTGTCCTGTTTTCAGTTTTAGAAAGCAGGGGCCTGTCAGGTCACAAGGGTAGATCCAACAAGAAGCAGTTTTCAATTGTTTCCTGAAGAGTGAGTGTTCAGATAGTATTAGACTGCTGGACCAGAATCGCTTTTGGGTTTATGCTGTCCACAGTAGGTTCTGAGGGTGACTGATAGCCTAAAATGATGTCTGGGAAAGTATTTTGCAATTTTTTTGTGGTGAATAACCCCTACCTCCACATTCCCATGGGCCCTGGACAGCTGGGGGGGAGGGAAGAGCAGGGAGGAGGGAGCGGGAGTCTTCCCCCGCACCCTGCCTCCATCTTCCCATGGGCCCTGGAGATCCGGGCAGGAGGGAAAAGGGTGGGGGGGGATGACCTAAAACCGGGGGTCTTCTGGGTTAAACTGGTTGGAAGGTGGAAGTGTTGTAAATAAAAGGGCCAGGAGACCTTGTGCTCCTTTCTTGATAAGGCCTTTATTTAAAAGATAGCCTAAGGGGGCGGGGGTACGGGGTTCGCGACGCCGCTGCTACTCCCAGATAAGTCGACGTCCCAGAGGAGGGGTAGATGATCCTGTCGATTATGGCAGGGTCGGAGTCTCCACCCTTGGGGGATACATCCAGAGACTCGATTATGGCTTGTTGGTCTAAGGGGGTGACTCTGTTCTGACCTCTCTCAAGTCATGGCGACTGGCTCTATGGGTGTTGAAGGCTGGCTCCGATTCTTTGACACTTCCCTGTCCTGTAGATGTTGATTGTTGAGCAGTCCTTGCTTTGGTTTGCGGTCTGGGTCCAGTTTTAGTCCTCTGCTGGGGTCCGGCAATTAATATGTAGCATATGCTAAGCCTCCTGGGAATTAGGAAGTCACCTCAGGGAGCAGCGGCTGAACTACCCAACGCCATGAAGGGGACACAGAGGGTTCAACTTGTTAGGTATAAAGGGGTTCCAACAAAGGGGGTTAACCCCAGGGTATATATATATTGAAGCTAGAGGGGTACAACTGGAGTGTGAACTGGGCATAAGGGCAGATACGTCAGGTAGGGGAAATATGAACAGGGGTGAAATTAGTGAATACATTCAAGCGAACCTCTAAACTGTGGAACGAGCAGGCATAATTTTGAACTGTGGAATAAACAGAACAATGGTTAAACATACAACCAAATGGCTCAACCCTAAATTTATTCATAACAGAAGCAGTGGTAAAGCTCAGATCCAAGGGTGAGGATCTGAGGCCACAAACTTGTGTGGAGTCTGGGGGGCTCCAGGTGATTAAGCAGTGGTAAAGCTCAGATCCAAGGGTGAGAATCTGAGGCCACAAACCTGTGTGGAGTCCAGGGGCATCCAGGCATTTTCCTGTCCCTGAGAGGGGGAACAGAAGTCGATGCCATAGCCTAAAACTGGGGGCTGTGGTGGTCCGAAAAGTCAGTTGAAAAAGGTAAGACACCATTGGGCCAGTCACGCTGAAAAGGCCAATTCCAAAACTCTCATATGAGCCAGAATTGGTTTCAGGACTACAAATATGAAGATGGATTTTTTAATAAAGAAGAGCATTATAGGCTGAGGTTGGGCAAAGTCTTCAACTATCACGGGAGAATTATTTAGTGGTGGTAAGGATGGTTCAATCAAAGGATGTCAGTTTTAAAGGGGATAATGGGTATGGAAGGTAACACAAACACATTCTGTGTGCCTCTTTGTTTTTTTCATAAGGGAGAATCAAGCTCTGAATTTTCTGTGAGGTCACAATAATGAAAATATCTACAATAATGAGTACAAGCTCCTGAAGGAAAATAATGTAAAAGGAAAAATTTTAAAAAATACCTGTATGGCTGAAGCTACTTGTAAGATGATTCTTTAAAGGAAAATTTAAATAGATAGGAAGAGAACTAGAGAAATAACTTCCAGAGCTATGTGTTTTACAGTTCTTTAAAATTGCAAGCAGTAGAAAAAATATGATTGAACAGATTTTTTAAGCAAAAACTTTGTTAAGCTTTTAACTTCCAAAGTAAATAGTTCAAAAAGTTATAAAAGTTATGCTGGCATTTCATATGCTCTTCTTCTCCTTGTGTTCAGCCGTTTTTTCACTGGTGTTCTTTTGAAGCTAATATAGCTAAGTTTTTCAACCGAAAGCTCTGCTGCTAGATATTGACAGCTTTTTTGCAGTTGTTTTCTTTGTGCCCTTCTACCCAGATTATTGGCAAATGTTTATTGAATTGTTATTAGTTCTTTTGAGAAACTATAAAAAATTATTAAAAATCACATACAGGATATATATATAGATATATATAAATTTATTACATTTGGCTTGCTTGTACACAAAGATTTTAGTCGATATTTTATTCAACACTGATAAAAATGTTGTGGATTTTATAGTGATTTTGTAGCAATGTGTGATGTTTATCATAGGAGATCCATAAAGCCTCTGCTTTTTCATAAAGTGGAGAAAGCAGTCGTGGGCTGAAGGAATGTGATGAATCAGCTTAATGTACTTAAATGTTTCTCTGTATTGGAATTTTCTTCTTCTGAAGTGAACGGTTTTTCTTAAATACATCATTAGAAAAGGACAGTATGCTATAGATTATTTCTGTTGACTGAATGTTTAATTCAAATATTTTCACATTTTCCTTTCCTCATTCACATAATTTTGATTGACACTTACAGTGCCATTTTGATTTAATAAGGCACGTAAGGATTCAGCATGCATGTCTCTCTCTGCTTCTTAGATCTGATTGTTCCCCATTACTCCCTGACTATAATGTTTGCCTTTTTTTCCCCTTTGGAAAATGAGTGTCACTCTCCATGAAGAGTTTGTGAGGTGCCATCCTGTGCGAGTGGAGTGATTTGTCTGGCACTGCTGCTGGGACACAATATCTTCCATCTATAAGGAATTTAGGGCCGTGTGCATGGAGGGAGAGGGGATAGAATTTGGAGGCATTAAAGAGACAGTGGGAGAGTGAGACATAATGTTGTTGATACAAATACAAATTGTAAATGGTAGGGCTATTTATGCTTTAAGTGAAGCAATCAGCTCATGACAGAGATGTCAGGGCATTTAATTGTGGGTTCTTCCTTACACAACATTCTTTTAGACTTCTGCATCCGTATTTGTTCACAGACTTGTAAGATTGTTTTATCTTTGTTAGCACACATGACAGATTAATTGTTGTTTATCTTCATTCAGTGACTATAATGTAGACATTGTTTGCTTTCTTTTAGAGCTGCCTGAGACTACCTTAATTGAAGAGAAAGTTCAAGAGTCAGAGGCATGGGCCAAGCCTCTGGTCTGCCTGTGGCAGACAAGACTACCCAGTTTCAATGCTGAAAAAGAATACAATGCAGCTTGTGCAAAAAAGGAACCTCACTGTGCCGTTTGCACTCTTCTCATGCCATACTATAGGGTAAGCAAGATTCTCACAGCTTCATCTCTGGATGAAGTGTGAAATAGCTGCCTGGCTACTTAATTTCCAAGAAATTATAAAAAAGATACACTTACGCATTTCATTTGTAAGAGAGATAAATAAAATCACTGGCATTAAAATTAGAAACAGATACTTCGTTCACCTGTATCTATCCTTGGCTGCAGACACTGTACGCCTCTTACTACCATTTTTGCTGGGTTTGTCTTAGTGTGTGTGTGTATTTTCCCTTGATATTACACTTTTAGGTGTGATGAACTGTCACAATCCGCTTATTGCGGGGTGTCGTGATGGTTCTTTTCACCGATCCCAAAAGTACAAAAGGCAAACAACAAGGGACTATCAGTTAATCACAACAAATGCACCTTTATTATGGGCCAAAACAGTAAATGCGATAGTGGGGATCAGAAAGGAGATAAAAGAATAGAGAGGGAGAGAGAAGAGGGGAATGGAAATAGCTACCAACACAGGCGAGATCCTCAGTGGTCCAGACGATGGGAATCCGTCTGTCGTGTCGGGGGCGTCTCCGAAGTTCTGGTCGACTCGGGGGTCCAGTTATAGTCCACAGAGGAAAGAGGGGGGAACAAGTGTAACAATGAAAGTCCATTGTAATCGCCACGAGGGAACAGGTGAGTCCACAGAAACCACCAAAGCAAGGCGAATAAAATAAAGAATAAGTCCATTGAAATTACTGAAGGAAAACAGGTCATGTCATTAGTGGTCAGACCACCAAATTCCACTCCTCCCTATAGTAGGGGTCTCAGTCTCAGTCCTTGGGAGGAGGGTTCTCATTCTTTGTTCGTCACAGTGGTAACGAGGCAGATGAGGGGTCTTCAATGAAGGACCACGGGAGTCCCCCCAAAAGTTCATTCGGCTTAAGAACGGAGATTAGAAGCAGGCTGCGCATCAGGCTGTCCCATGCTGGGTCCATGTCAGGTCTTTGCCAAGTTCTTGCCAACTCCTTGCCAAGTTCTTGCCAGGCCGTGTTTGGAACAGCTAGCATGATGGTTCAGTGGTTCCACCTGCACTGTGTCCTGTTCTAAGCCGGAACTGCAGTGGGGGAAGGGATTCTTTCTCGTGGCAATCGGAAGGCAGATTGGAGAACAAGGGGCTTCAGATGGGCTCTTACATGAACCCAGGTAGGTTTGTATCTTCTAGCTATTTCCTTACATATCCATCTCCAAATACTTTTTATCAGAGCCTATTTTATGCTGCCTTTGTTCAGTGTTGAGGAAATAAGTGTTTTCACAGTACTTAAGCCTTCTCAGGAAAAATATTCCCTCAGAAACAGTCTAATGCAGAGCACTGTTTGACACTGTCTTGTGGAATTACTGTGTCAAATGGCAAGTAAAAATGGTGTTGTAGTACTATATTGCTAATTTGGAAGGTGCTAAACTGGAATTTCCTCAGTGTGGGAACTAGGAAGAAAGCCTTTATTGGACTGGACTGAGTTAAATGGCCCAAGAGGTACAGTACCATTGAACACCACTGCAATAACACTGGTTTGCAGGCTGAGTGCTATTCCAGATGTCACAGTTATTTGGAACGATCAAGGTAGGATGACTATGATAAATACTTAGAAGCAGTTAATTTTCTCATGAAACTGTTGCACTTAGTACGAAATTTGGGAGGGGTGGAATAGTTTCATCACTGTCAAAAGGAAGAGCAGGACTCTCTTTTAGTAAAATATAGATTTTGTTTATTTTCCAGCCAGACAATCAGGATGAAGAAAGTCCTACTTTCAGTGAAGCAAACTCAGCAGAAACACTGATGACAGAAAATGTGAAGACTAAACCTTTTATTCCAGAGATGTGTTTTATTTATAGTGAAGAAAACACCGAAAACTATCCATCAAATGCCTTTGTTGAAGAAGATGGAACAAGTCTTCTGATTTCATGTGCAAAGTGTTGCATACGGGTTCATGCAAGTAAATAATCCAATTGTTCTGTTGCCAGAAATGTAATTCTAAATTTTGTTTTATTGATAAATAATAGTAAGCTAGGCTTCTAGCATGTCTTTAAAAGTACTTGAAGAACTCTTCCATTTGTAATGCTTCAATCACTGGCTAATTTTTTTTGAAAACTGTGTTACATTTTCTGTAACTTACGGTTGCTGTGAAAATACTGAAGAATTAACTGTCTTGTAAACTTTCAATGATCCCAAACTTTTGATTCTTTTTTCTGACCTAATGATTTAATTGCTCTTTTGCTTCTCTATTTTAAAACACTATGCAATGCTAGTGTGTCCTTATTAAGTAGTTAGGGTGAAATTCTCCTGGAGGACTTGTGAATATTGCTCTTAAATTTGGGGATGCAGTATTTTCCTTCACTTAGCATTCTTTTTTTATTGCAAGAGTAACTGATGAATGCACGGATTTTTCTGCAGTATCTCCCAAAGACTATAGAACTGTAATAGTTAAGTCTAAAAGGTCTATGAGATATTTGGAAATATGGTATATTTGCCCAGAATAAATGTCAGTACATTAAGTCAAATTTTTACTTCAGGGAGAGTTGGTGATATGATATTGCAATAACAAAAATAAGAACTTCGTTGTGATTATGGTTTTTTTGGGTTCTTGGAATTTTTATTTGCTGGGGTTTTGTTTTGGTTCTCTTATGGAGGTTTTTGTGGGTTCTTTTTATTTAGGTTTTGAGAAGATATATTTTACAGACTATGACGTTAGCAGTAAGCCTAGATTGTAAAAGTGTCCTTTGTCACAGGACAGAAGTGTTTTATTAAGGTTTATGTATAATTGAACTGTATTAACATCATTGATAAAAAGGCAGAATATAATAATCAATCTAGCTGTCTTATTCTAGGTTGCTACGGTGTTCCTTCTCATGAAATCCATAACGAGTGGTTGTGTTCTCAATGCAGAAAAGAAGCCTAGACAGCTGTAAGTTGTTTGGCTATCTAACACACTAGAGATTAAGGGAGGAAAAAAAAGGTAGCATATGCATTATTTCATGTGGTATGTAGCCTGTGTATTTTTTCTGATCATGATTGCTGGGGAAAAACAATTTGTAAAATAGAAGAATATTTCAGTGCAAAATGTAATGGCATTTTGATAGACAAACTTGGAGTAGTTTCATAGACTCACGAAAAGGATTGGCTAACAGGATACAGTTTTGTGAAAAACATTGTTAGAGTAAACAACTGAAAATTAAAATGCATGTAAAAGAGACAAAAAATGAGATTTCTCCTAAATAGGTAGAATCCAATTTTCGTCTTTAATTGGTTACCAGAATACCCTCTTATAGCTTCCTTTTCAGACAGTTGTGAATTTGAGGAACTTCTGAAATACTTTCGTGATGATTGTTCTAGATTCAGGGGAATATAAAGGGGAAAAGTGTAAGTCTGTTGCTATGAGCTCAGAATTTAATTATCAGTTAACAAACGGGGCTAGAAAGCCCTGCTACTCTATCAAAAATTTAAAAATTGTAATTTCTTTCAGGGACATTGAAGCTATGATTTGGAAATAAGGGAGTTCTAAGGATCAATTCCTTATTCATGAAATACCATTTATGACTAAATCACATATTTTTTGTTAAAGACACTGAAAAATTAAAGATGTTGCCTTGGGACCTAATATTAACTGCAATATAAAAATAACACTTTTGAGTGGAAATAATGGGTGTCTTTTGACTCTAGTACATTTTTTAAAAGTCACTGAAAAAATCATCGAACAAAATCCAGTCTTAAAATTTGTTAATTATGTGTTGTAGAAAGGATTCTAAAATTGTTTTAAGATTTTAAGGTTACAAATAATCTTGAAGTGGTCATTTAGATGGCAGCAGTAAGTGAATGATAAGAACAACAGTGAAGTGTCTGGTGAGTCATTTATACTAACACCTGTGAAAAACATTAATTTGAGAAGAGTTATTCACATTTTACTGAATAAGTTTGGGGTTATTCTCATATGATGCATATAGGTTTCTGATAATAAGGAAAATACGAATTTAAGGGAAATTAGTTTTTTAGCCAGATTATTTCAAGAGATGACATGAAGTAGTGAAAGATATATCAATTCCATATGGGAGTTGGCTGAATGAAAATTTTATGTGATGAGGTTTTAGAACTGCTGACGTTCACTTTGTGACGAGAGTGGTCACAACTGCAGTGGGCAACAGGAACTACTGCTTAGGTAGAGTCTACCATATTATGTTTGCAAGGCTGACAACTCATAAGTACTCTCCCTTTCTCTGCTGAACTTCATATGATTTATTTTTCAATAAAGTTCAACACTTTGGTAGCATCACCTTACATTAACTCCCCTAGTTCCTGTGCAGTCATCTTAAACAGCTTAAAGTAGACCAGTTTAGATTTCCACATATGCTCCATAATGACATGAAAAGTAATCAGCAAATGATGCCCAGAAATTTATTGTCTTAATGGTTAAGAGTCTGATGAGTTGGTGGTCTGAGATATTAAAGTTGACAGCACATCCATATTGCTATGTGTTTGGCAAATATTATTTTCATCATTTCTCTTCTGCCACTGCCAATATCAGAATTTAAAACACCATCAAAAGCATCTGAAGGGTTAGGATTCTTGAAATCCTTTGCTTATTCTTTACTCCCATGATCTGCCACAGCAAAAAAGTCAGTGGCCTGTTCTTCAGTAGATACCTGTTTGTATTCTGTTATTGTCTAGGTTTTTAGAAATTGATTGATTCAGCACTTGTTCAATATGTTTCTTGTTATCTGAGAGAGATTGACACCTGCTGCCTCGCGTCACCCATTTCGCGTCTTTTTAAAAAACAACAATACATTTTCCAGGCTGATGTCACCTCACCTAAGCTCTGCAAACTCTTGTAATCACTAATAGCTCTGAGACTGCTATTAGTTTAAGATCAGCATGTCAAAACTTTTGAAAGACCATATTATTAAAAAAGTGAAGTTTTTATCATTCACGTGTATGTATTTTACAAAGCATTATTCACCTCCCTGAAACAGCTGGATTTCTGCTAATTATCTTGGGTAGCGGATGACTACTATCTATTACACCTACATCTTGCAGGTGAAAAAGAACAGTTCACGTTTGCATGTGAATGACATGTAGTAACAAAGACTAAAAGACAGCAGACAAGAGGGCAAGTTTGTAAGTAAGCAGAACACTAGTCTAGAGGTTTATTCAATCTTCAATATTTCATTAAAACTTTCCAACCTAATGATGACTTAAGGCATTAAGAATGGAACTTTATTCCACAAGTATATCTGAATGAAGGACTCTCTTGGGGTACAAATTCACTTCCTTCAGGTTACCAAAACAGAACTACAGAAAGATGATTTTGTAGCTTTAGCAATTAAACTGTACAAAACCAATACACACAAAAAATTACAGCTATTCAGTTAAATATATGAAAGGTAAAGCTTACATTAAAAAAATTATCCAACTATCCAGATGTCCAATAACACATATTGTCAACTCTTTGCATGCTGAAAATGGTGCTCTCTTTCAGTCCTACTATCTTCTTGTTAGCTAACTTATAAAGAAATACACTGCACCTTCTCTACAGTTTCTGGAGTGTGCTTGTGGAAATCTAAACTGGTCTACTTTAAGCTGTTTAAGATGACTGCACAGGAACTAGGGGAGTTAATGTAAGGTGATGCTACCAAAGTGTTAAACTTTATTGAAAAATAAATCATATGAAGTTCAGCAGAGACAGGGAGAGTACTTACAAGTTGTCGGCTATGCACACATAATATGTCAGACTCTACCTAAGCAGTAGTTCCTGTTGCCCACTGCAGTTATGACCACTCTGGTCACAAAGTGAATATGTCAGCAGTTCCGTAGAATCTGAAAAATCATACAAGGGATGCTTAAGCTTTGTACTAGAAGCAAAGCCTGAAAAAAATCCATGGAGCAATCTTTCTGCTCTTTTCAGCTTTGATAAGAATCCAGCTGAAGAATTGTAACAGTAGACATGAAATGTTGAAAAAAACCATGATGGAAGATACAAGCGTTGCAACTGAAATTGCAAGAAACCAAAATTCTTTTAATCATTCCTGATAGATGTCAATCATTCCATAAGTGAGGATTGAAAAGATGTAATCTTCTTCGTATAATGAGGAGAAGGTAGAAAGAAAAAAAAGTCACATTTTGTAATGTAAAATTATGTGCGTATAATGAAGAGTAACATAAGCAATTACCATTCTGTAATTTTTTCCTCTTGTGTCTAGTCAGATTGTCTCTAGGAATAACTTGTACCCTTTACCCTTCATATTTTCCACGTGACTCCTTGTAAGAAAGGGTATGTCTTTCTTGTCTTTTAGGGACAAGATGACTTGTAGAGACTTTAAGCTGCATCAGGAGAAGTTAATATTAATATCAGGAATTTTTAATAATTTTTATTTCTAAAACTAGTGAATGACAGATACATAGAGATTTTATAGAAGCTACTCCTTTAATATTTTTAAAAACATATTATGGAAACATTTTTCAGGAATAGTTGAAGAAGACTTGATTGTGCCTTGAGGCAGAATGATAAAATAGATACTGAACTGTGTTTTTTCTATAATTCTCTTTTGCTTTTTTGGATAGTATTATTCATTGCAAACAATGTGGCTGTAGTTGTCTTTGGGGAAAAATTTATTAATTCAGTATCCATCTTAAATATGCTAGTATATTTTTGTTAGTGTGGAACCTCAGTCGTGACATCCGCATGATAATAATTGCTGGTACGTATTTCATCGTATTTGTCATTTTAGGATAATGTCTCTGTCCCTTCAGAGTTTGGATGATAACCTTAGATTATCCTAACAGCTTTCACTTGAAAATAGTACAATTCTTTTATCTAATCCTAGAATTATACTTAAGATAATATGGTTCTCTTTTAACCAATCTTCTGTATATTAAAAATGACAAGTTTATTAAATATATTGCTATCTCAAAGTGCTACCTTCCCTTTTAAAAAATCAGCAATTCAAGTTAGTCCTACCAACCTTCAGCCTAAAGTTTTATGCTTCCTTTGAATTAAATGCGTATGTTTCTTTTCTGAATCAATTTTTAAATTTTCATAATTTTTTCATATAATCATGGAATATCAGGTTGGATGAGGACCTCAAAGATCGCCTGGTCCAACGTCTCTTGGCAATATCTAGACAAGACAGCCTAACACCCTGTTCAGATGAATTACAAGTGTCCAACGTGGGAAAACTCACTGGTTCTCTTGGGAGATTATTGCAATAGTTTTTGCTGTGAAATTTTTTCCTCTTGTGTCTAATCAGATTGTCTCCAGAAATAACTTCTACCCATTACCCTTCATATTTTCCATGTGACTCCTTGTAGGAAAGGGAATCTCCATCTTTAAATACTGGAACCTTTTCAAGTCTCCCCTAAGCCTTTACTCATGGCCAAACAAATGACTTCCCAGTCCTTTGGTTATCTATATGGCCCTTCTCTGGACCTCTCCAGCCTGGCTACACCTTTTTTGACCAAGACTAAACACAAAATGTGTTTCCTATACCTGTTGATTTACATATATTATTTTAATTGTATTTTAACTTGCTGTGTAGTACCATAAGTCTCTCTGGAGAGGGAGATGCAAATAAAGAAAATTCCTTATTTCCACAACCTTTTTTTTTTTTTACTGTAGGGAATATAGTGTGAGCGTATTCTACATGCCAGCTGACACAGTTGAGACTTCAAGTTTCTACATGAATTAAATAAAAAATCACATTCATCTAAATTTTTGCTTTGGATAATAATTCCTAAAAAACTGCAGCTGTTGCAGAAGATCTGAAACAGATTTGGCTCTCTGTGGGAATTATATACACACATGTCTTCCAAAATTTACTTTTTTTTATCTCAGAAGAGTGCTCAATATGGGAAGATTTAGTTACTACGAAATACCGACTTCCTGAAAGTCCAGCTTCCTGGATGTTTGAAATTGTTTTCCCTACACTTCATATTGATTCCTAAGAGAAGGAGATTAAGCTGAAGATGACCCATCTGAGAAATTCCCTTCTGGCTAAGGCATTAAATCCTGAAGAGAAGGTTGATTGGAAAACAAGGAAAGAGAAAGTTTTGTGTAATGAGGAATATAATGGAAGTTATGCAATATTGGTACAACCTTGTTTCAGAGTTGATTTCTTAGGAGGAAAAATTCCTTTTCATTCTTCTGCTTACAAAAATTGTTTTAAATTATGTTAAATTATACTTTCTTAAAATCATAGCAGTTACGTTAACTTCATGGAAAATTTGGTCTCTATTAAGCTTTTGTATAGTAGTATGACTTTGCAAAGCAATGAAGCATGAGAGCACTGTAGGAATGAGAATTGTCTTAATAGCTAAATCAAACTTTATTATGTGCAGATCCCAACTATGAATATCATTAAAATATGGAAACAGAAAAATACCTATATCGATTTAGATTGACAGAGCCAGACATTTCCTTGATGACTATTGCAGTTTATATTATGAGAGGAAACCGATTTTGAGATTCAGAAGCGTACTGTTTTCTTGCAGTTTCAGCATCTTTAAGTAGCTGAAGTAGTATGCTTTACAATATGCCAAATTATGTCAAATTTTCATCCTCTAGAATATACCTGCATTTATGATACATAATACATCTTTATATTCTACTAGGCAGTAGGTCCTGATAACAGTTATTGACAAAAGAGAAAAGTGATGCAGAATGGTCTATGCTAATGGACAAAAATGGCCATAAATCAATCCCCCCAAAAATATAAAAAAATAAAATGATATTAAATAAGTCATCTGCATGGATCCAGAAAGTGAAACTGAATTCATATAAAGTGCCTTGATTGAGAACAAACGCCTCATTAATCTTAAATGCTTCAGCTAGAAAAAGTTAGTGAAGTCAGGAAGAATAATGACTGGCATTACAGAGAATGCAATATACTGTACAATGAGGAAAGATGTGGTCACCCAATAGCTATAATACATAAACATGGAGTACCTTTGTTATTTAGACAACAATGGCTTTGGGACAGGAAAGGAATAGAAAGAAGAGCAAGTCAGGAAACAGGTAAACACACTTCAGTGGCTTGCTTCATGATCAGGTCATTTTGAGAACAGATCCTATGTTGAAATAGCTTAGCAGAATTTCTTTTTCTATAGAGGAACTTTTTTGTGCTTTGTATATTACTTATTGATAATCAGTCTTTGGGTTTACTTGCATTAATCGTTAGAGTAGCCCTTTAATTGAAAGGATTTTTAGTTTATTTTTCCCAAAGGCATGAGAAAAGTGGCATGTAAGAGTTTCTCCACATTCCTGCTCACAAACTGCCATATTCCACTCCACTGAAAAGAATTATTTTGAATGTTTTTTTGTAGTGGTGCCTTTCTCGCTGATACGGTGTCATCATTTCCATTATAAACTGCTGTTTTCAGAGCCTGTTATCTGCCAAAATTAACTCAATACGTGTGAGTTGGTGATATAGTATCTTAATTTTCAGACTGATTTTTCTACCAAGCCTTAAATGCATTTGAATATTGTTAATAAAAGAAACTATTTGACAGGAAAATGTCTATAATAGTAAAATTAAAACACTAAATATTTCTGTGTTTTTTTTGTTTTCAGAAAAATTAGACATGCTGATTATTTTTTAAAAATATTTATTTTTTATTTTTTAAAATCTGGAATTTTGCAAACCTTCTCTGAAAAAAAAATACTTACTGGGAAAATTTTAAATGCTGATGGTAACTATGTATGGACTCAGTTGTGGGGAGCATTATATTTCTTTCTGATTTTGGTATTAGACTAGTAACAGAATATTTGTTGCATGCAAAACTCAACCTTTGAAACAACATATTTTAACAGGTTTGTAAATATGAGGTTTCTCTGATGCTGTAACAGAAGCCAAACTGAAGACCATTAGTCTCAGAAAATATATTTTTAAATAAGTGCTATAAGGCTCAAACCCAAAGCTAATTTTGACCTTTCATTCCCTTCATTGGAGTTTGCCAAAACAACTTTTGCCATTGATACCCATGTCAAAAGGCTTGACAGCTTTGGTTGCCTCCAGCTATGTGGATATTCTCATATTACAAGGAAGACATTCCCTGAAGGGTGAATTATGATTTCAGTCAGATGTAGTTTTGAATCTGGTCCTGTGTGGAGATGGAATTGGACCAGAGAACCTCCCTCAAACTCATTCAATCTTAATTTATCCTCAGAGACCATATCTGATCTCTAGAGGTAGTGCTGCAAAGTCATTGAGAGGAAAAACATGCTAAAAAAAGCCAGTAGCAGGATATCTTGATCTGGCCAGCTTGTATTATGCTGCTTTCTTAAAGGTACAGTTTTTCTTCTGAAGGTACTCAGGTTAAAATCTAATATTTGCTGCCAACAATAATGGGATTAAGCCTACATATTTTTTATCATATATAAATACATATTAGATACACCATCATTCCTGTTTTGTTTGCTAAGCATTTGGTCTTAGTGTTCATAGAATCATAGAAAGGTTGGAAGGGGCTTTATGGATAATTTAGTCCAACACCCTACCATGGACATGGTCTTTCACTAGACCAGGTTGCTCGAGGCTATGTCCAATCTGACCTTGAACATTTCCAGGAATGTCTGGAATTTCCAGGAATATCTACACTTCTCTAAGCAACCTGTTCCAGTGTCCTATGACCCTCAGGATGAAGATTTTCTTTCTTATATAACCTAGACCTACCCTCTTTCAGTTTGAAGCCTTATCATCTTTCTTGTAGCCCCCTTTAGGTAATGGAAGGTGCCATAAGGTCTCCCTGAAGCTTTCTCTTCTCCAGGCTGAGCAACCCCAACTCTCCTAGCCTATCTCCACAGGAGAGGTCATCCACCCTCTTGATCTTTTTCTTGGCCTTCTGTGGACCCATTTCAGCAGGTCTTCTGTTGGGGTCCCAGAGCTAGATGCAGAACTCCAGGTGGGTCTCTGAGGGCCAGAAACACCTCCATTGACCTGCTGACCACACTATTTGTGATGCAAGCCAAGATGTGACTGGCTTTCTAGGTTGTGAGCCAGCTCACACTGAGCTTCCTGTCAACCAGCAGCTCCAGCTCTTTCTCACCAGGGCTGGCCTTGATCAATTCTCTGCCCAGCCTGTATTTTTTGCTTGGAATTGCCCTAGGTGTTTTCCTCTGTGTAAAAGTGATTTTTGCATTCTCTCAATATTTTGCAGGAAGAATAATCAGTATTGTATTTTCAATGGCTTATTTATTAGTGTTTTGGGAAAGGTAATCTCATTCCTTCTGACTCCTCTTCAAAGGAGAAAATGTAATCTTTCTTGTTCAATTGTATGGAAGCAGTTGCTCTTTCTACTTTAAGGATTTTCTAGATCTGAGTGACTCATAAACACTATCACAGAAAATACTTTAACTTCAGGGATCTAATAGTCTCAATTTTATACTTTATGGATGTGTTTTACTTCATATATGCACATTCTAGGGAGAAAGGACACATAGTACCCTGTCAAGTTGTGAGAGTTTTTTTACTCCAATTACCCAAATGAATATTTTGATTCTCATTTCAGTCTCAGTCTCAGTTATCATTCCTTCTCTGGCTGTGGAATTGTCTCAATATTCCCATTTTCCATCTCAACCCCCCTTTCCTGTCATTTTGAAGTCTTCTTATCCTAGCCAGCTCTCTCCTGCTCTTTGCAGTCTTGGAGATCACTGTTAATAATACTACAGTGTAGTGAAACACTACTTGCTCTTTATACTGTTGCTCTACGTTGGTATGATATAGAAGCTGCAACTGCACGGAAGTTTTTTGCTATCCCTAAATCAAGGGCAGGGCAGACTGAATGTTTGCAGGATTAGGTTACTAAAATGTGGAAATTAAGTAGCTGATGATTTGTAAACTTTAAATTCTCAGAGGTGGATGTCTTGAACAGACTTGGATGCAACTGAAAGAGTAAAATGTTCATCCATAAAAAAAAGCGTGGGCATGTTCTATTTTCAAGAACATACTTTAAGCTTGCAGCCAAAGATCTTTCTACATGTTAAATAAATATTAGCCTGTGGTTGGTATCTCTTTCATGGAATTACTCAGCCTCCATAATCAGTGTGAACTTTTATCACTTAAAATACAAATGAAGGTTGTGACTTGCAGCATCTAGCAATTCTGTTCAGAAACTGAATCTGAATCTTTTACTAGATAAATATCATTTTTTCTGCAGGTTATTATTTTTTGCAAATATTTTATCACTAAAAAAAAAGAAGTTAGTCTCTTTGTCTCTGAAGGCAATAGCTTGAATTGGATACAGTAGTGGACTTTGAAATTCAGCAATTTCAAAAGCTAATTACCAAGGGAAAAATGGAAAATTCCTTTGTGTAGAAAGATTAGCATATTCATTAGTGGACCATTGCTGAAAACAACATTTTCAAGAGAAACATCAACCCATTTGTCTTTACACAAGGATAAATATAGACACAAGTATGAATAAGCTGGGAAAATGAGATAGCTAAAATGTAGCAATGCCATATCCAAATGTACATCTGTGTTAATACTACTAGGAGTATGTCCTTGGGCATTACAATGCAATGGAGAGAAGAGATGGAAGACTAAAGATACCTATTTTCAGTTCAAAGGTTTCTATCTATAAAGCTAATCAGAATGGCCTGAAGAAAACCAAATATATTTAACAGCTAAAGCCCTGCAATTTTTATCTGTTTGACTTAGCTGTAGCAGAGTTGAACATTAGATGCTTGTTTTGATTAGTTGTTTTTAGAGGAGACTAGTAAATTAGCATTATTGTGACACATCTTTGGAGCAGTTGACTCTTGAAACTGTTTTGACTTCTTATTACAAATATTTCAGGGGGAAAAAAACCAAACCCAAAACCTTTCCAAACCTCTAACCACTTTTCTTAGGTTTTTAGATGCTAGTTGAAATCAATTGACTTTGAGCTGATGAAAAAAGTGTCGAAATACATTTTTTACTGAATAGGTAGTGTCCTACTTGGTGCTTAAGACATTATCAAAGGACAGTGACTTTATATTGTTGAAGGGATTAGACTAGACGTAAGGAAGAAGTTTTTTACTCTGAAGCTTCCCAGAAAAGTGATGGATGTCCCATCCCTGGAAGTGTGCAAAGCCAGGTTTGATGGGGCTCTGAGCAACCTGGCCTAGGAAGGTGTCCCTTCGCATTGCAGTGGACTTGATGATCTTTGATGTTCTTTCCAATGTAATGCTTCAAATCTCTAGCCAAAATGTATTGAAATTACTTGAAAATACTACTTCAGGTAAAATCACTATTAAATAAAGCTGTGACAATAAAGTTACCACAACAGCTTATTAAGTGAATGATAATAATATATTAGTAAAATTGTTTTTTTGTTTGTTTGTTTGTTTTTTGGGATCATGGACTGGGAAAATTAAATATACATGATATGTAATATATATTTCAGTGTGTGTTTAGTGCCAAGCATTTGGGTTTTCCATAATATCTAGGTAGTGTTTCTGCATATGAAGGTTGAAAACTGCAGGTTATGTAGAGCAGTAAGATGTGCCATAAGAATTAAACTGAAGTCTGTTCTAGTCTGTTATTATCTCTTTCACAGCAAGAAATTAATACTTGATGAAGAATATGTGTCTTGAGCAGGCATTCCTAATGCTTTCTCAATCTCCTACAATGTGGAAATAAGAAACTGTCTTAGCCAAAGGCAGTATCTTTCTATTTCCTTAGTAAAAAGTAACCTTTGCTGGATTTCTTTTTCATGAACTTAGGCAGATTCTTTCTCAACTAATGTAAAATTTTAGCACCCACATCTGGCAAACAGACACGTGTGGAGAATCTTTCTGTTTTTTTTTTTTTTGTTTTTTTTTTTTTTTTTTTTTTTTTTTTCTTTGTTTTGAATCTACTACTGGTTTATTTCAATAGCAACTGACTTCTTATTGAAGTCAAGCCCTTTTCCAAGTCTCATTTTTTCAGTCACATCTGTCAAACATTACAGTCATTTTACTGGCTTCACCAGCCACAGCCTGTATGGTTATCCCTTTTGCCGAAGCTGTTGCAGGAGATGTTAGCTGAAGATGGGCTTTTGGCTTATTTTTAGTGAGGCCTGTGAAGTAAGGGCAATCAGAAATGAGCAAGATCTTAATAAATTACTGAGATAACCTGGAAAACAAGAGATAATTAGAGAAAATTTTAAGATACTGGAGCTAGAATACAGATAAAGGATGGAGCAGTGATGTCAGCTGCTGCTCTAGAAAAGATTCTGAAGATTATTGTCTGTGTGCTACACAAGTCATGGCTGTATAAGCACATCTCCCCAGATGTGGAATAAAAATGGAACATATTTTGCCTGACATCATGGAACATATTTTGCCTGACATCACTGAAGATCTCTTCTCATTGCATTTCAGAAGGGAGAATGTGGCCACAGATGAAGTCAGTTAGGTGGAAAAATTGTGGTTGTTTAACTGACTAAGAGTCTATAGATGGAAAATGTCAAAAAAAGAAAGGGACAATAATGGGGCTTTTTATGTTTACATAAAGTAAAAAGGAAGAGGCTTAAGCAGGGAATCTACTTGCTAGTTTAAATGAAAAGCTTCCTAATGGCATGGATGCCAAAGAGCTGGATGAGATTATTAGGTTGCTTATGGAAACTACATTTTAAGAGGAAATTTTTGAAAATGTGTCAGGCACAATTCATTAAGAGTAATATATATTATATTTTACCCTGTCTTCCAGTGACATAAGCTTGAATTTCTTTTTAATTTAACTGGATAAATGCAATTATTTTTAGATGCTATTGTAATTTACAGGGCCTTAGCTAAGCAGAAATAGAAGTTTAACAAGAAAAGGAATTGTGTGGTGCATGATCCTAGTTTTCAATAAAAATAACTGTTAGATGACTTAATATATATCCCTTTACTATGCTTGGCAGAATTCTACTGCCTTGCTGTGTCAGACAGCTTCTTGTCTCCAATGGAGACAACTATTGCTGATGAAGTAGGTATGGAAATATGTAAGTGTGAAAACTGCTTTTTGTAAGTGTTACTGTGAATATGACTGAATTTTGGCAGACACTAAAAAAATGCTCAAAGATTAGCAAGTGTATTCATTTTAAAATATAAATGAGTGTGAACAGGCTTAGGTTTTGTGTAATATTTATCCATGCAACAAAAATTAATATGCGGCTATGCCTGAGTAGCGACATACCCTTCAAAAAAGGTGATCCATCTTCTGGATGTATGTACCAAAGGAAGCATGGTTAATTCATACTGACTTGAGGTTTTTCCACCAATTTCTTGAAGCGATTGAAGCAGAGAAGTGAGATTAGGGTTGCTGGTTGCAAAAATGTTTCCATGAAAACAAGGGGAAACATTTATTCCAGAAACACTGAATATGATATATATTGTTATATAAAAAAAAGCATAATTTCCACAAAAAAAGCTGAAAGATTAAATAAATGTTATTGTATAAAACCTGTGATTTTTATGAAGATATCTTACTTTATACAGCTACTGGAAGAGAGAAAACCTTCTTGTAATTCTAGAATGTTATAGAGATTTTTTTAAGGAGATGAGCAATTTAGAATGGTCTAAGATTTAATTTAGATACTTATAAAATAATTCGCTTATGAAATTATTATTTAATGCAAATACGAATGACAAAATTACTTGTTTAAAGGATTTGCAAAGTAATAATGAAAGAGAGATTGGATACCTTCTAAGGTGATGCTTTATAATGAAATACATTCTTTTCCTGATTTTTACATAATAAGCTGACAGCAGGTACACAGGCATACACAGACATGCTCTTTGAGAACACAGAACCACAGAATCATGGAAGAGTTTGTGTTGGAAGGGACCTTTAACTGTTATCTAGTCCGAATTCCCTGCCATGAGCAGGAACATTCTCAATTAGATCAATTTGCTCAGAGCCCTGTATGACCTGACCTTGAATGTTTCCAGGGATGGGGCATCCACTGCCTCTCTGGGCAATTTGGTCCAGTGTTTAAGTACCCTTATTTATCAAAAACTTTTTCCTTATGTTTCATTGATATTTAGAACCATTTCTTCTTCCAAAATATTTTTCCCCATCTTTTTTATAAGTCCCCTTTAAGTATTGAAAGGCCATAATGAGGTCTCCCCAAAGCCTTCTCTACTTTTCTTCAGGCTGAACAGCTCTTTCAGCCTGTCTTCATAGAAGAGGTGCTTTTGGAGCCCTGGACTACCTCAGCAGGTCTATGTCCTTTATGGATAATAACATGGGTAATAATTACTAGTTCACATGTTATTTCACTGCCACCCATGGCATGTATATATTTATTAGGAATATTAGTCTTTGTAAATGTCAGGTCCTCTGAGTTTTCATTAATTGTAGTATATTGAAACAAATTAAGCTAATAGCTATGTTGTCTTATATAGGAAAATATATTGCAATGCAGACATAATAAACACAATAGTTTTAATGGGCTTTAAACATGTGTACCTACCCACACAGCTTTGTTATGAACAATGGTGAAATTGACTAATTCTTAGGGATCTAATTACTTATAGCCTGTGTCCAGCAGACAGTGAACACGTACCCACCAACACTTTTTGCTTACCAAAGATACATATAGGTGTTTTTGTAGAGGACATAATATTTTGTTCCTATAGGTCCTGCAAAAGGGTAATCTTTTTATAGCTTCTAATGAGGGTATTTAGAGCCACCTTCTCTTTTACTTGGGCTGCTCTTCTCCATTTTCCCTCTTTTTTTTTTTTTTTCTATTTTTAACCTAATATCAAAGCTCTGTAGTTAGTAGGTAAAGATATGACTTCTGCCTCTTCCTGTGCTGTTTAACTTAATTTGTTTGTAAAATATATTTGTAATATTTTTTCAAGTCCTTGGACTCTCAGTCTAGTTACATTAGTAAGTTACACAGCAGATGATCTAATGAAAATTTTCCATAAAAATGAAAAATACCCATTAGAAGAAGAAAAATGTCATTTTTCAAGTAACAAATTTTGAAGTAAAGTGACCTAAGAATGTCAAAGCTCTTAAAATAGGAGCAAATGCAGTCTTTATTTTGCAAAGCAGAGTTAAAGTATTTTTGTGGCCAATGTTAAGAAGGTGCTCAGATTAAAAAGAATTTATGAGGAATCCCCTGAACTTTCACATTTGAAAGTAAAGAAAGAAGGTTTTTCCCTGCAAAGTTTTCTGATGAGTTAGACTTATGCTCTTTTCCCCAGTCTGCAGATGTTACTCTATGTCTAAATCGTAAAAGTTCATGCTCTGTAGAACTACTGTCTTGGTTTTAGACAGTTTAAAGAGCTGGACACTCTAAAATGAGTTACCTCCTCTTAGTTTCAACCAATCCCTTTCCACCCATAAGGAACCCATGCGAGTAAATGTAAGTGAAAAAATAACAGTTTACTAACAAGCAAAAAACACATAACAGTAAATAATCACTAGATACAAAATCACTAAATCTCATGAAGCCCTGGGAAACAAAAAGAAACCTAAAGTGGTGGAAATAATGTTTACAAGGTGGCGCCCTCCAGGGTGCCTGTGTGGCTTGAAAGACACAGGGAGAATGGCATGAGCTTTCTACCCTACGGTGGTGCATTCAGTCAACCACATCATCTGGGAGATAAAGGGAAGGAAAGATGGTGGACAGAGAGAACCTTCCTGGGGAAGCAGGAGTTTCTGGAGCTGCTCTAGTGGCAGATAAGTACCCATGCATATGGCATCGGTGCCACCACCCACTGCCTCCTCCTGATGCCTGCTGGGCTCTGCTTGTGTTGGTGCTGATGTCCACCACACTGCACAAGTGTTCAGGGAGGGAGAAGAATGGTCTGTCAAGATGTGGGGTGACCTGGTCCCTGGAAGCGGTACAGGGATCACTCTGAAACAGGTTTTTATTGCAATATGCTTTTTTTTCCTAGTGGCTACTATTGCAAGAACAAAAACAAACTTTACTGAAAGCGGTATAGTTTTGAGGTTTTGGGTTCCCTGATTTAATAATCAGTGTATACTTTTAGAAAGGGAAATGTGATCTGGAACATATTAGGTCCCATCCTAACATTGTTGAGGATAGAATAATGAACTTCAATTATCTTATTTAAAACTCTACAATAATATTAAGGGTGCTCTACGATAAAAGGGCGCTCCATAAGAAGATGTTCTGTTCTCCATGGTTTTGGTTGGTAAAGCAAAATTTTTGTGCTTGAATAGCAAAGAAGATCCAGTTGGCACAAGAAAGTGTTTTTCTATGGTTAGGAAAGATGATTTTCATAGGAAATATAATATAGCATTTAAATAAAGTTCTTGCGGACATTTGTAGTCTTCATCATTTTTAAGATAAGATCAGACTGGAGTATAACAGAAAATTCTTTGGGGTTTTACTTTGTTTGTGTTTTTGTTTGATTTGCTTGTTTGTCCTGCAAGGCCAACTTAAATGTACACGTTCAAAAAACATGGTGTTATAGCTATACTGTCACAGAATATCTTGACTGTGTTTTGTACGTTTGTTCTTTTAGAAAAAGAAGCAGGAAGAAGAATAGCTATGTTCAAAACACTTTTTCATCAGCTCCTTTCAAGGGATAGAAGATAAAAAAGATAAATAAAAGGAAAGAATAGATTCAGAAATGAAGGAGAATGAAGAGGAGGAGTGAGGGGTTGGAAAGACGAAAAGAGTGTATCTGTTCAAAAGCTCAGTTTTAAGCAGAGGTAGGAAAAGCTGTGTTTTTTAGCGTGTTATCTGGGGACTGCTAAACACCTTGCCGAGTGCCCTGAAAGAGGGGGAATTGTACTGAAGATCAAAGCAATGAAGGTATACTGCAGGAAAAAGAAAATAAATTATTTAAGGTAGATCAATAGCTTATGGGTCAGTTTCTCAGTAACTTCTGTTAAACTCATTATGTCCCATAGTACTTTGTTTTACCTTTGTAAAATGTGTGGCAGTTTCCAGCCTTTCTACGGCAGTACTGATTAAAAATGTTGGGGATTTTTTTTTTGTTTTATTTTTTTGGTGTTGATTTTGTTATGTTTTTTTTTTAATTACATTTCAAAGTGATTCTATCGCTTCATCTGTAATACTACCTTTTTTCTTTTGGTTGTATGAGTTGTTTTTGTTACTGTATCCTTTTCTTTCTCTGTAAGGAAATGCTATGCTTGTAAGTGGCAGTTTGTAATGCAGTAATTAATTGCATTAGCAGTTTGCTTATCCTCAAGACCAGAAGAATAGAACTGATTTGTAAACCATCATGAAAACTCACTTTTTCTACTCTATTTTTATTTTTAGGGGTGGTGCATTAAAGCAGACTACTGACAAAAAGGAAGTAATATATTCTTCAGGACTATATGTGCTTATTTTAAAATTTATTTCCATTCCATTCCATGTAGAAAGCATTTGCAACCCGAATTACTTGACAGTGTCCCTTTAATAGAATCTTACTTCTATTGAAATGTGGCACTGACATTTTGTTAAATAGTTAGATAGTAGAATGTACATTTCTTTTAGTATTTGCAAACACTTGTTCCAAATTTTAGTCTGCTGGCCTTTTTGGAAAGAAAGTAAATGAGAGAGCTCATTTAACATTGTTAGCATGTCTCATCAAACAGCAAAGTGTATTTTCTTACATTACAATACTTTTGAACTTCTAAACCTAGTATTTTCAATGAATTAATTTTAATCATGTTGAAATAATTTTCAATTCTGAAGTCTTTTTTTTCCAAATGTACTTTTGTTGCACACTGTCAAAAATTGTTTTATTGCTGACATCACATTATTACTGTATCTGGCTGATAGAAACTACAGCAAGTAACTCTATTAGCGAAAGTGGAAAATGTTGCAGCTTAATGTTTTTTCAAGCCCAATAGTAGAATAGTCTTTATGCATTTGGAATAATTTCATAAATAATTAGCTCATCTTAGTAGCTTAGCAATATTGTATAGATCTCTTTATTTCATGCTTTGGAATGCAGTGGTAAGACATAATATAGGTATGACATTCTTTTTCACTTACCAGGAAAAAAGTGGAAAGAATTTATCTATCAGTGGTTTGCAATTGATTTCATGACTCTTGTCCAGTTAGAAGAAAGTTTTTTATTTAACTCAGGCCATATCTTACCTTCAGAAAACATTATTATTGTAGTTATTTTAATGGCAATTTTTGCCAGTACATTAAAATTCTCAGCTGATTTTTAGTTCTGCTTTAAATTCCCTTAAATTTGTTACTTGGTTTACTTGCTAAATACAAAGACAGTGACAATAATATTATATCAGTAGAATTTATTATGCCCTTTTGATATTTGATGTTGGTAGCTTCCATGTTGAATCTTTAAAAATATGTATATCTTTCTTTGTATATCAATTTAATTTTTTTTTAAATGTCTCATAAGATTATTTTGAGGAAAATCCACAGAGGTTTGCATAAAATCACTTTTCTTGTATAATTATATTTAGGGTTTTTAGGTTTACATTCTATCACTCTGTAGGTTAGTTTTATGAAATTATTAAATGGGATTTCTGTAAAACCAGTTGAACTCATGTTTTTAGTTTTTTCTGTAACACCTTATAGTTGTTACACATTGTGGAGTTTTTAATCTGTCTTTCAGTATTAGCTATCATTTCAAAATTTTGAGTTTTCAGAAAAGTATGTTACAATTTTACCTTTTTTCTCCAACAGCTGTAAAATCTAACATGTGCATTCCCTTTGCTCCTTCTTTACTGTGTACATACTAATTAGAGATACAGGAAGAGCATGTCATACTTTTAAAAACTATTGGATCAGTCGGGTATGTGTGCATGCAGTAAGCAGTTTGCCATATAGGAAAGCTGAGATTCCTTTTTTTCAGCAGAACACAAGAATTGTTTTGAGTCTGTTGGGTTGAGAGATTTCAGAGGTTAAGTGTTTAGTTGAAGATTCATTGAAGAGGCATTTTATTTATAGCACTTCTGTCTCATAAAGCTTAGATGGTAAGACAATGTGGTTTAGTAGGTGGTCAGGTCACAATGAGAAGAAAATGGCTATTATAAAAAATGTTTTAGAAAGTCTCAGCTTCATGTTAGTTAAAACATGAAGAAACTGTCACCATAATAAAAGGCTGGATCTGCAAGCTTTATCTGTTTTTATTTGGGCTGAACTGTATAACTTGCTAATTGATACGTCATCTTTATGTACAGGTCTTATTTCACACTTCGACCAATACAACTTTAAAGTCACGTGACAGGAGTTTTTTTGTCCCTGTGTGTCATAATATACTTTCACAGATGTTTTTGTCAAGGATTACTTACTGAAATATTACTGCTGTAGTGCAGGAAAGAGAATTTATTTTTGTTTTCTGCATCACCCTTCATCACCTTCAGCTTCAGCCCACGCTCCTGTTAATCTGCTAAGATGCTCATGTAATGTGTGTTTCTTCAAAACGTACAAGTGGAGTGAGGCAAGCATTCAGAGCTTACAGAAATAGAGCAAATGGGGTAATGAAAACAGACATACAGTAAATGACAGGGAATAAGGCAAATATGAGTCAAAAAACTGAAGTGTTTTCCTTTATTCAGATTTACTTCTACCCCAAAACATTTTAGATGTAGCCTCAGAAGGCTGCTCTTTGATAATAAAAGTGTCGTAAGCTTCTCTTGTGCTTCATGAAATACACACTTTCAATATTAATTTCAGGATTTTAAAAATTTATTTTAGCTTTTCTTATTTTGAGATTCATGTATCATGAGGATTTGGAGTGCTTTCTGATGCATATAGGAAGCATGTTGTATCATCTGACAAACCTCCTGATATTCCATTGAAGTCTTAAATGTAACACTGGTCCTAGGCACTTGCAGGTGCTTTTGCTACCAAAGGAGATCAGTTCATGTTAGGCATTGCACTGGTGGCTTGATCATTCAGCTGCTTGGATGCTGTTGTGTCTGTAGACAGAAGGCCTTGATAACATTTGCATTTAATTTTGCATTTTAGTAGATACATGATTGATTGTAATCATGTTTGTTGTGTAAGAATAGTTTCTCAGGTCTGAGTAATGTTAATAATGACTAGTAATTGCTGTAGATGATAAATTACACATGAACCAAATAGTGTGGTGTTTATGTATGCATCTGAATAGCACACCTACAAAAACTTCTTACTAAATAAAGAGTAAAACAGGCTTAAAAATTGTTGCAATAAAATCTCAGTCTGAAAGTTTATTGACGCAAAGTGGTAGTGTTGCAAAGTTTGTTAAAATTTGTTAATGAAGCTTAAGAAAGTCTAGTAAGGAAGTAACTACAGATGGATATGTTTAAGAAAACCAAACAAAAAGCGAAAGTGAAATACACAGCAAGCAACAACTTTAGCACTTGTATTTCTATGAGTTTTTTCGTGGTATTTTTGACTTGCCACTTTTTACAGGTGGGCACATGTAATATGTGCAATTGCCATCCCAGAAGTCAGATTGGTAATGTCACAGAGCGTACTCCGATAGACACTAGCAGAATACCCTTGCAAAGATTAAAATTGGTGAGTAGTATATTAATATATGCTCCGTATATGCATTGCTATTAAGGTGTTCCAGTATTTGAATGTATTAAAAATCTGAATTGTGATGAATATTGCCAGGTAAAGAGCAGTAAGTTATGCTTAAGGTAAGAAATAAATAACAAGGGTTTTACCAAGATGGGCCTTTTGAAACATAGTGACAGTTCATTAGCAGTGGTAACAGTCTTTGGTTCTCTATTAAATGTACTTCAAACCTGTTCTTCCCCAAGAGAAGAGTAACAAACTTGACCATTATCAACTGTGAAAGTTTTGTTTTTGGAGTTGTATTGGTGATGAAACCCAAAAAGGCAGGGAATAAAACATAGTACATATTTGTGAGGTCTTTTTATTATTGATCTTTACTGCAACTATTTATGAAGGTGAAAGCATGCATGATCTGTTTGTTACATGGTATCTCTGCCGTCAGGGTATTGAAAAATATGCATACACTAAATCCCACATTAAACAGTATCCTTCAGGAATGCTGATGTACTCTAGAAAAGGATACGCACAAGTGCAAAATGTGGTTTTTTGCTATATTATACTGTAATTAATTAATCTGTCAGTGTGTGCATGACTGTGATGTTGTCAGATAGAAAGAAAGTGATTAGTGGCCCATTTAAAGTCTTAGAGGAAGTGTAAGTTTTCTGGATCACCCCACACTGTTTGCAATGTGGTTCTTGGTTGACCTTACCTTGTACTCACTTATTTTGAACTATTAATATTTTCACTCTATATTTTAATTTCTTTTTATTCCATTAATTATTTTTTACTTTTTGTAGCTGTATATTTAAATGTGGAAATGCAACTTGGAGTGCTTTAAAATTGACAGCTTGTCCTTCAAGTGGTAATCTTCTTGAATTTTTGTTCAGAATTAAAAAAAATGGTTTTCACATGTCCTTTTAAAAATAATGTAAAAGACATATGTAAAGAGTGTATATATATAACATAAAAATATTAGGTGACTTGAAAATTGTTAATTCATTAATTGTTAATTAATGTTTCCAACATTGTTGGAAACGACCTCCAAGATCATAAAGTCCAGCCTTTGACTGAATAACACAAAACCCATTGGGCACACCTCATCTCAATCTGCCCTATCTGAATATTTCCAGGGATGGTGACATCATCCATCTTCCCTGGGGAGGCTGTTCCAAGCTTAACCACCCTTTCAGTAAAGAAATTTCTCCTGCTATTGAACCTAACCTCCTCTGGGACAGTTTAAAGGATATCATGTCTTGTCCTTCTGCTTTTTACTTGGCTACCACACCCTCATTTCAGGCAGTTGTAGAGAGTGATAAGGTTCCTCCTGAGCCTTCTTTTCCCAGCTCTCTCAGCCACTCCTCACAGGACTTGTACTCTAGCCCCTTCCCTAGATTTTCTGCACTTCGCTGGACATGTTTGAGCATCTCAATATCCTTCTTGGATCACAGGTTTCAAAGTGCAGCCTCACCAGTGCCAAATACAGGGGACAATTCCCTGCCCTGGTCCTGCTGGCCACTGTATTGCTGGTACAGGCCAGGATGCCACATGTTGGCTTTCTTGGCCACTTGGTCAGGTCATGGGCAGGACTCAGCACTTGGCCTTGTTGAACCTCACACCACTGGCTTTGGCCCATTGATCCAGCCTGTCCAGATCCCTTGGCAGAGCCTTCCTGCCCTCCAGCAGATCCAAATTCCCACCCACCTTGGTGTCATCTGCAAACTGACTGAGGGTGCATTTGATTCCCTTGGCCAGGTCATAAAGATTTTAAAGAGAACTGGCCCTGAGTTTTGGGGAACAACACTTGTGACTGGCCACCAACTGGATTTAAATTCATTCATTCATGCATTCATTCAATGTTGAAATATATTCTGTGGACTGTCCATGACTTAAACACTGTAAGACTAACAGAAGCCTTTTGGAAAAGGCTTGAATTAGTTTGGAGCCAGTGTATCTGAAATTATGTGACTTACAAACCTAGGTTTTTCTGCTGAATATGAAAAAATTATACTAATCAGTTATGAACAGTTGAGGAATTTTTAGATTTTCTTCTATTTTTCCTTCAGTGAATAGAATATTGCTTCTAGTCCTTAGTGCTTTTTCAGTTCTTGATGCCTTCAATATAAAATAACTTTGAACCACTTGTATTGTATACAGCTGTATGTAAGCCTATAGTGTTTTGCAAATATATAAAAGTTTAGAAATAGAGTACTTGTTTTCCTTAACACTGTTTTTTAAAGAAAAAGAATTTGTATATTTGTGTGGAATGAGTGTTGTGAAGAAGGAACTTGGCTGAATACAGTAGAAATGAGAGGCAGAGTACTTTATAACAGTAATAAATGTAGTAGTGCTGCAGGTAGAAGACCACCTTTCTATGAGGGAAGGAAGCACCAGAATCCTGGTTGGCTCATTATACCTTATTATTCCAAGATTTAATTTCTGGCACTAAATTTATAATGAAATAGTTAGATTTCTATTAATTTAAGGGAAGTAGGCAGTTCGACCATTTTGAAAGGCTCTGTAATGATGTAATGCAAACAGACCAATAAAATGTTGTTTCTTGGATAAAGGAGCAGAAAAAAAAATCTGCCCTAAAATCACCAGCAGGCTTTCTGCTTTTAAATTTTGATTTTGTTGCAATTAAATTACTGCATCTGATGATTTTACTCTGCTCTGTTTCAGAGTAAATACCGTAGCTAAACTGTTTCCTGAATGACACGATATGATATGATAAGGTTATTTCTCTAATCCACTGTATATCAGATATACATATTGTGTATCTGATTGTAACATATTTCTCTTGTTACCTGAAACATGGGGTTACTACTTCTCTAAAGAGTTTGCTGCCAATAGCCTTCTGTGTATATTCTAGCCTTGTGTATATTTGCCATATTATTCTCAATTCAAACATGACCTTTAAGTTAGTCTTCACTTCCTGACTGTTGATGCTATAGAATAACAAGCTCTCATAGCCACTGGCATTGTATATTTTTCCTCAGGGGAATCCCAGGGATTATATGCAAATTTATTCTTTCTCTAGGAATTCCTGCCTCTTCTTTCCTCCAGTCAACCCCACTGCATCCATACCTTTCATTCCTTTCCATTACCATTTCCAATCCAACTACCTGAAAGTAGGTGGTTGATACCATCTGTCTAGCTGTTAATTTCTATAAAAGCATAGTGAGTTTTTCACTGCTGGGAATATGTGAGCAATTGATGCAGGTCAGTTTTGCCCTTTGAAATTGTAGGGACTGTCAGTGCTGCTCTTCAGCAGCCAATTCCAGCTTCACAGCTATCCTATTTGATAGATTAAGAACACCCTTCTTCATCACTCAAGCCAGAGAGTTACCAGAGCAAAAGCAAGTGTTGTACATAATTCCTTTATATTCAGCTTTCATAAGCAGTAATTTAATAATTTGAAATAATTAAAAAAAAAATCTGAATCTATTTTTATAATCCATTTTGTGATAAAGCATGAGGTATGTAATAAATAAATGTGGGCCTCTGTACTGTGCCAGCTCTCCTTTACAAAATTTAGGATGTGTTTTGTTGATTTTTTTTTATATGAGCAAAACACAGTGGAAAAAATTATAAAGGAATAGATTAAGTACTAGCATGCAGCCATACCAAAATTAGACATTATACTGTAGGAGCAAATGGTTCTAGTTGTTTGAAATGTTTTCTATCCCTGTCCTCCCTGTTCCTCCTCCGTGAAGTAGTAAGAAGCCCAAATAAGCAGAATAACTACTATTTTCAGAGATCTGTAGGGGACAACCTGACATTTTCTTTAATATAGCATTGCGGCTTTGGTTTTTCTCTGCCCCAGTCCCAGGCAGCTGGGGCACCCGGCTAATGGCGCTGCCTTTCAGTGAGACTGGGGCTGCCACGTGTGCAGAGCTCTAGGGCTGAGCCTTTGCGTGGGTTTACCGCCTTCATAGCCACACGCTGAGAGGAGATGAAGGGAGAGAGAAGGCACACCTTGCCCCATGTGGCTGAGAACTGTTTATTTCCTGTGTGGCTGCCGCGGTGGTCGCAGCAGCTGTTCCCAGGTTGCGTGCGCGGGCAAAATGGCCACTTGGACAAAGGGAATATGGAGTTAAATAAGGGGCAGGCAGACAGGGGTGGAAAACCCCCTTGCCCATTAGGGACAGGGAACAGGGGAGTGACATAGAATGTAACAACCTATGGGAACACAACAGAGGTGGGTACAGGGTTCTGGGACAAATGGGAATGCAGAGCTGGGGTGACTGACACAGAACTTTCTGTGAGGAAGAGGGGAGTGGCGATAAGATTGACAGGTGAAGGCTCCTGCAGCAGACAGCTTGGAGCGAACAATTTTGAGAGCAAAATAGGGGTACAGAGAATCAACCTAACTAACATTTATTAAGATTCCTAACTGAACCAACCTGGCATACAACATAGCATCTACAAAGGAACAGCAAAGGAAGTAATAAGCCAATATTTAAATTTTTTATAAATTAAGAAACATCTGTGTAAACATGAACATACTGGTAGGCTTTTTTTATTGCTTAGCTAGTAGACTAGTGATTGCAGTTAAATAGTTTCAATTCACTAGAGATTTTGGGTTGAAATCAGTATGTTTACTGTCAGTCTTGCCACTATTAAATATTCAAGATATACAAATTTCTTCCAGAGTAAAACTTAGCATTTGTATCATATTAATAGTAGTTTATAGCTTTAAAATTGTTTTATTCAACTGTTTCACGTTTGCAAATTACTGGGTTCTTATAGCATGCCAATGTCTTCATATTTCTCTAGCTTTTTCAGTAGGATATGTGTCATGTACTATCACTGCTGAAAACTTAAATGACAGTGAAATTTTCATTAAACATTAAATATTTTGAAATTTTTTCCTGAATGCAAGTAGACAAAATAAATAGAATATTTGGCTGCTTTTTTTTTTTTTTTTTCCATAGGGGAAGAAAAGAATGTGATACACTCATGTGAAATCACTTCTATTTTAGGGGTATAAACCCATGCATGGTATTGTTGGACTTTAGCTGACTTTTCATGTGAAAACAAAAGACCTCCTATGCAACCTCAGTGCTGCATGCCACGAAGATGCTATAACATGTAGTTTCTCCATGTCATGTCTGTGATTATTCATTTTCTCTTTTTTTTTCCCAAATATATTTGAATGGAGAAATGAGATTGTCCTGGTGTCCTTTTGTCAGAGAGTCAGGCTTTCTTTCTTCATTTTATGATGTTCACATCCATCAGACACTTTGAGGTCAAATAGCCACATGGAATGACAATTTGTAATTAGCAAGCTAGGAAATAAATGAGTTGAATATGGACATTTAAGTACGGGTTCTAAAACAAAATGGATGAAGGGATATACCTTACCATATCACACATTATAAAACAATATTTTGCATAAATTACAGTATGCTAGCTGTTTTGTGGACACGTAGTTCAGCTGTTTTTCTCTTCCAGTGGTCTCCAAGTTTAACAGCAGACATGAGCTAGTGTGAAAACAGGAAATACAAATACTAACTTAAGTACTTCCAATCACAGTGAAAATATTAGGAGCAGATAAGAGAGGCAAAGTTGTTGAGAAGTGATGGGATGCAGGGGCACCACTTGAAATTTGTGTAAATGTAAAGGCAGAGTTTTGCTAATGACAAGTTGGAGGAAGTACGCAATTTGTAGAATTCATGCTGTGAATGAGTATGGTGTCAACTTCCATCCCAATGCTGTTAAACACCATCAAACAGTTTACCCAAAGCAGACAAAGCTTAGGCATCCAGCTGAGTTTAGTTTTATTTAATTTATTTTTGCCTTGGTCTATTTATCTGTAGTCTCCAAAAGGAGCTTGGTGTGCACTTATGCTTTTAAAAATGCCATTTTTCCTTGACTATTTATATGTATGGGGCTTTGGGTCATAGGGAACAAACTGGATTTCTTTGTGTGTCAAAGTCAATGATAAAATTCAGTTTTACTTTAGGAAGGGAAAAGCTTTTCCCCAAGTACCTAGATAGTCTATGTTTTCAAAAGAGTGTTAATTACTCAGCTTTAATTATAAATATGAATTATAGCTGCATAAAAAAATCTCTGGAGATGAAAATTCAGACTGACCTCTCAAATATCAAATCAGCCTTTGAAAGAATGTGCTCTCTTGTCTGTTTTTCTATTTTTATAAAACATGGGACTTAAAACTAGAATTAAATAAAAGCCCTTGTGTTAGTATATGGCCAAGGAATTCAAGCCGACAGGAATATTGAGCCTAGTGCCATTCAGCCTTGCCAGGCATGTGACTTATAATGAATCTAGACCTTGTAAATGAGAATGTTTAAACATTTTCTCAATTACAACAGAAATGCTTAAATAGAATCATTAGCATCCCTTCCTAGACCTATGTATTTTGAGATGTCAGCTCTAAATTCATTATTTCAATAGAATATATATCAACTTCATAATGAAATACCCTTCTCCTTTAGGTATTTTTTGTGTTCTAAAATGCTGGCGTGTTGGATTGACTTTGTCTTTATAGGCAGTTGCTGCAATGCTGTACTGAAACATGCATGTGCAATGCCTTTGTTTCTCTGTCTTTAGAGTTTTCTATTATTTTTATGTTTGAAATACTATTTCTCCAACAAAATAGAGGTAGAAAATGAGTTTTGGAATAGCTGAAGTTGCCCTGAAGCTTTTGATGACCTCAGATTTGTATTTGACAAGTGAACCAAGTATAAGCACAAGTGTACTCTGGCTGAAGAACATTACTTTGAAAAGAAATCTAGTGTGATGATGACTGATCTACAAGCCTTTCAGAATCTGGCTGAAGCCATAAAGTTTTTTTAGAAGACTGTACACTTTAAAATTTGCACCTGAAGGCAAATAATAGTGAGCTTGAAAGCCGAAGATTATAGTATTGAAAGGTTCATCAATTCTAAAAATATAGAGGGTTCCCAGTGGTATGGCACTGAAGAATGGATTGAAAGCAAAAAATTGTAGGAGCTTTTAAAAGAATGGGCACATATTCTCCTACGTGTCATTCTGTTTTAATGATTAAAAAGGATTAAAGACATTTGAGGACAGTGCTCATCTAATCTGTTCTAATTTGTACTGAAATTCATTTGTTAAACTACAGTGAGCTAGTAGAGCTATTGCAGCTGTGTTTGTGGAAAAGTAGAGAAGCACTTGCAATGATGTATACCAGTGTTGCTATGCATTTCTGGTAATACAAAGAAGTATTGATTACTTCTCAGTGTTTCCAAAAATATTGCTGGAAGGGCCATTGAGTAGAATCATTATGCCGTAGATGTAATTACGTATTAACTAGATCATTGCACACATTCACAGGCAATGGGACTAAAACAGACAGAAATCTTGAGCAAGATTTTAAAATATTTCCAAATTGTTTTACAACAGTTTATGAAATAGCTTTTAGTAATATACTTGACTTTAAAAAGTGTTAAATTAAAATTAATGCAATAGTTGCTTACTGCAATATATAATTTATTAAAAATGTAGTGACTCTTTGCTATCATGCACAAAATAGAATTTACTATATATGATTAGACACAGTGTTATAGGATTTTTAATAACAATATTAAAATAATGTAGTTTGCTGGCTGTATAGTACTTACTGTCAGAGTAATGTGCAGATCCTATTGCAAACTGTCAACTTTATATCTTGCAGTGGTACAGTACTATCAAGTCTTATGAAAGATACGGCAAATGTTAGAAATGCATTACTATAAATAATGTCTGAAGACATGAACAGAAAGAGACATAAACATGTCTACTGTTATAAGTGTAGTAACTGTCAAGGATTAAATGTGTCCAGTGGATGCAGAAATTAGAAATACAGAGAAAGAAAACTGGCACCAGGTTTGCATTCAAAGATGCAAGAAGAATTTAAGAAAAGAATAAGAAAAGAAAAGAATTTACAGGCACCAGAATCCAGGAAAATTTATCTCTGATTATTACATGCACAAGTTACGTGCATGGTTTTTGTTTGTATAGTGATTGAATACATATCATGATTTTAAATGTAAATTAAAACTGAAAAATTCTTCCATAATTTTGTATCACATCTCTGTTCAGGCTAGGGACAATTCCAAATATCAATACAGGCTCATGGATGAATACCTTGACAGCAGCCCTGCGGAGAATGACTTGGGTGTAAGTACAGGGGATAAAGCTGGACACAAGCTGTCAATGTGCACTTAAAACCCCAAAAGCCAACAAGCCAAGTGCATCCTAGGCTGAATGAAACACAGCATGGACAGCAGGTCAAGAGAGGGGCCTTTGTCCCTCTACTGTGCTTTTTTGAGAGTACTCCCAGCTGGAATAGTTCATCCAATTCTAGGGTTTCCCCTCACAAGAAAAAATAATGAACCTGTTAAAATGGGTCCAAGACAAATATGATCAAAGGGCTGGAGCACCTCTGCTATGAAGACAGGCTGAGAAGGCTGAAGCTTTTCAGCCTGGAGAAGAGAAAGCTCTGGTGAAATCTTACTGAGGCCTTTTAATATTTAAAAGGAACTTCTAAGAAAGACAGGGAAAGATTTTTTTTTTTACCAGGACCTGCAATGACAAGAGTACCAGCAAGTGTTTTATACTGAAAGAAGGTAGATGTAGATGAGATACAAGGAAGACCTTTTTTCTTACACTAAAATTTATACCACTTTATATAATGGTATAATGCTGGAGCAGGCTGCCCACAGAACCTGTGGGTGCCTCATCATTGGAGGTGTTCAAGATCAGGTTGTATGGGGCTTTGAGCAACCTGGTCAAGTGGCTGTGGAGCTGCAACTAGATGATCTTTAAAGATTCCCTCCAACTCAAACTGTTTAAAGATTCTGGAGGACATGAAACAGTGGGGACTTCCAAGGAATAAAACAGTAATGTGGTGATCACTGTTGGGTTTTTAAAAATTGTATATGGTCAGTAGCATAGCAAAATTTATTCAAAACTGCTTTAGACTTAATATAATAAAAAAGTAAATTTCTAAAAGATTGAATAATACAAATTTATGGTGTCATAAACCCAACTGGCAATAATTCCAATGATGCTCCAGTTAAATTCACCTTACCCTAGATACAAAGGTGATGCAAGATTATGGAAAAATATTTTCTGTTATAAATATACATTTAAAAAATGGTGTAATATTCCCTTACCTCCAGTCACTGGGCACTTTCTGTGATTGCCATGACTTTTCAGATATGATGGAGAGTGGCTTGGCAACTACATCAGCCAATTTCATTAGGACACTGGGATGCATCTCACTGGCTCCTATGGACTTGCTCTGGTCCCCCTGGTGGTCTTGAACATGATCTGCTGGTTCACTGGGAATGACTTCAGTTTCCCAGTTCCTGTCTTGAGTTTCAGGGATTACAGAGATGTGGGAAGATTACTAATGAACACTGAGGCAAACAAAATTATCGAGTACCTCACATTTTCTTTAATCTTCCTCTTCTGACCAACATGCCTATAAGAAGCCATTTTTACTATTCTTTGTATCCCTTGCCAAATTCAGCTCCAACTATACCTCAGATTTCCTAATCCTGTCCCTCCACAACCAGACAGCACTTGTCTTTTCTTCCCAGGATACCTGTCCCTGATTCCATGTCCAGTGCTTTTCCTTCTTGTATTTCACTTTGTCCAGGAGGTCTTTACTGAGCCATGCTGGTCTCCTGCCTTCCCTGCCTGAATGCCCACTGGTGGAAATGGAGAGATCTCAGGCTCTAAGAAAGATGTCCTTAAAGATCTGACTGTCCTATTCTGCTCCTTTTTCCCTGAGTGCAGTGTTCCAGAGGGTCCCATCCACTAATTCCTAAAATAACTAAAAGTTCAGGCTTCTAAAATTCAGAGTAGTGACTTTAACCTTTCTTTGGCCCATAATCCCTGAGATCATGAATTCCACTAGGGCATGACCACTTCAGCCCAGGCTGCCACTGATCCTGACCTCTCCAGTTAGGTAATCTGTGTTGATAAGCCACAGGTGCAGTAGCAGGTGCACTTCTCTGTCATCTGGGGTAAGAAATTATCCTTGATGCTGTCCAGGAGTCTCCTGGACCTCTTACATCTTGCTGAGCTGCTTTTCCAGCAGATGTCAGAGACTGTCCTGACAAGTCCCAGCAGCTGGATCAGAGCCTACCAGAGTGATGCTTCCTGCAGGTGAAGTAAGAAGGTTTTGTCAACAGGGTCCTATCATTTGGGTGGTAGGTAATAAACACAAACCATGAGATTCTATTTATTGGCTTGGCTTCTGATTTTTAACCACAAGCTCTTGACCTGTTAATTGCTGTTTTTCAAAGATGGGTTTGTGCAATCAAGTCCATGGAGTGGGCAAATTGCCTGTCCCTCCCCCTTTCCTTGCCTGTCCCTTCTGAACAGTTTGTAGCTGTCAATTGGAATGCACCAATCACTTGGTGATTTGCCCCACCAAGTTTCAGCATTTGTGATTAGATCATAGCTTTCCATTTGCACTGTCACTTCTAGCTTCTTCTGCTTGTTACTTATGCTGCATGCCATTTCACAGATTTGATGTATTTTAAGGACAGAATGATGAGTAATTGATAAATTAATTACTTGGACATAATTGGAAATAGTTTAAAACTCAGTTCAGTGAGAATTTTCAACTTTCAGCAGTTAAATTTGGATCTTTCGTACTTTAAACTAATTTTTCTTGTTTCTTTCACTTAAAAGTTCTCTGCCACAAGGTATTTGCATGCAGTTTCTTGGAACATTACTGTGAGACCTGTTCCCCGAAGGGAAAAAGGTCCAGTTCAGGTTATAAGCTTGAGAACTTGTCTTCATGAACAGATACTGGTTTTCCTTTTAGGAAGCTGACTGCTATTTGAAGTAATATTTGTGAGGATCTGCTGAAGAAAGTAGTAAGTTGATTTGCACAGCAAATTCTGGGGATTTAAAGTAACTCAAGTTAATGTTCATTTTAAAGAGAAAAAAATGATAGCTGAGCTGCTGCCTGGGGTTACTTTTTTTTCCATTAGCTGAAGTAGCTCTCTGTAAGCTTTCTATATATGCAATTTCCAAGAGAAAGGATAAGTTATCAGTTTTAGATAAAGTTTTATTGATGGAAAAATGGCACAGTCTTTTAGAGACTAGTGATTTGTCCTGCCTTTTTTTACTGTGCAGCTTTTTAAACATTTAATTTATTTCATGCTACTGTTTTGTTTGGGAACCCTCTGTTACCAGGAGAAAGTATGGTCTCTTAGACAGCTGCCACAGCTTGCACTAGGAGTCGAATCTCTTAAATGCCCCAAATGACAGACTACACCATTTTGTTTCTGGAGAAGTAGCTTATTTTCCCTGTACATGTAGTGATGTGAGATCATTTGCTAGGCACATCCAATATGTTTAACTGTGTGGTCTTCAGGAATGGCTGTGTGTTGTTTTCATTACCAGCAAGCATTACATCTGTCTTGTCAGTTCTGAGCTTAAGCAGCTTACTTATTCCTTGCACCTTATCACGGCAGAGCACTTGGCAAGCTGAGAGACTATAATGTCCAAGTCTGACAAGTATAAATCTTAAAGCAATGTCAACATCATAAGGATGGAACTGCAGCCTACATCATCTTCCAATTTGTCCAGTAGCCTATATTTTATAGAGTGATGCTATGACAGAAAATTCTCTTGGTGGAAAGTCAGTGTTACTGACTGCTTTTTCAGCAGAGAAGGAAGGGACTGTGTCAGAAAGTTTAATAACAAAATCATACATAGATTGTCATGGAACTCATAAAATGAGTAATGAATATGTTAACTTCATAGATCAGAAAATTTAATTTTATGAAACTTGGCAGATACAAGGACATATGAACACAAGTGGTGCTGCAGAAAATATCCCGTGTTTGAAAAATTATATATTCCTCTGCTTTTTTCACATCAGAGCAATAGTAGGAGATGTTCTTGAGCAAGTTTACATCAGCTTGACTGTAAATAAAGAAGCCATTGCAAATACAAACTTTTTTTTAAAGACCTTCTTATCCTGAGGAAGAGATAATATATAAGAACCTTAGTCTTTAGCCTGGTGTCTCATGTTTGTCATCCCCTTAATAGGAAGGTAGCCATCTATGTTATCTGTAGATGTTAAGGCAACATATTCTCCATAGAAGTGATGGCTGGAGAAAGAGAGCAGAACATGCAGCAGAAAAATTCATGTTACTTGATACTGTATGATAGTAGCTGGCCATCTGGTCTATAGCTTTTTGGTTTCCTTCTGCAGTATTAAAAGTGAATTCCTTGATGATAGAGGAATTGCAGTCTTGCAGTAGGGCAGCATTTATGATTTTGGAGAAATTCCAGATCACTGACTAAGAAGGCTTGACTTACATCACAGATGTCCTTTTGGTTGTGAGCCTTTTGCTTTTTGACCATCATGGAAGAGTATTTCTGTCCTTGAGAGAGATGTTTGCTTTTTATAACTGATACCTGCTGGCTGGGTAATTTTGCTGCTGTAACACAGTTTGCAGTGCAGGCTCAGCATATTCAGAACTGCTTATAATGCCTGGGCACTTTCCAGTTCATCATAGTTTCAAGATACCCCATCTATGTGAAAAATACTGTGGTCACTATAAAAGCTGCCTTTGAGATAACTGTCATGTCTCTTTTTCCCTTAAGAGTTTTCTGTTTGCAGTAATCCCATCTAGTTCTTTAACTAGTCATGGTAAAAAATTATCTCATTATAGCAAGTAGAAATCGGATAGCTTTTAAATAGAAATTGAGAATTTGCAGCTCTCTCCTGGATATTGATTTGTTAGGTAAGTGGAAAATGTAGGATATGAAGGTTTGCTGAATGTGTCTGCCATTCCTTTTAGAATCACAGAATTATTTAGGTTAAAAAAGACCTCTGAGATAATCGAGTCCAACCCTTGACCCAACACCACCTTGTCAACCAGACCATGGCACTGAGTGCCACATCCAGTCTTTCCTTAAACACTCCAGGGATTGTAACTCCACCAGTTCCCTGGTTTGTACATTCCAATGTTTAACAATCATTCAACTATTACTGTGAATGAATTTATCTTTTTCAACCTGAACCTCCCCTGGAGCACCTAGAGGATGTGTCATCTTGTGCTGTTGCTAGTTACATGGGAGAAAAGACTGACCCTTACTTGATTATGACCATCTTTCAGGAAGTTGTAGAGAGAGATAAGATCTCCCCTGAGTCTCCTATTCTCTAATCTCAGCTCTCTCAGCCACTCTCCCAGCCACATAAGACTTACTTTTCAGATACTTCACCAGCTTTGTTCTGGACTTGCTCTAGCTTCTCAATGTCTTTAATGAAGTGATATCTTTCTTAATACAGGAAACTACAATTTCGTTTTTTGAGTGCTGTCTTTCAGTTTGTTTGGGTGATTTCCTTGTTTATACAGCTGAGTAATTGTGACTAGCATACAAGCAGGTTTCAGAGGAGTACTTGCTGACCAAATATTTATATAATTCAAAACTTTGTGCTGTCCTAGACAGCTTTTTGTAAATTACAAACATTTGTTCCAGTATTTCCAGATATATGTGACTCAGCCCTTTTTTATCATGATTTTCAAAATAAGTGGAACAAAATGACAGCATAAAGATTACAAGAGCAGGTAAGCAAGATAGACATAAGGGAGACATACCAGATGTTCATCCCTTGCTATCAGATTACTTAAAAAGAGGAATATTAAGATCAAAATCCTTGTCAACCTGAGCATGATGAAATGGTTAGTGAGCAGTCAGTGGGATGGGATCATGGATGAGACTTGGTAGACTTTCAGTATACCTGATCTGGATGAAAGGAGAGTTGATGTTGTAAACTAATTTTCTTCTTGTTTTAGATCAGAAGGCAGGGATTGACCTATCACTGAATACAGAACCTTGAACTGTAGAGCACTTTGTAAGGAAAGCAGCCAATGGCTAAATATTTTTGACCCTAGTGACTATTGTTTGAGAGAAAAGAGAAGACTTCAAAGTGCAAATGAACATTGCATCTAAGGTAAAGGAAGAAGATGCGTAACATAAATATATTGAGAGGAATGAATAGAGTCCATATAGTTAATTTGGGATGGCCAGATCCATAATTTTTGAATGGTTTAGTTTCTAAATTTTTGTTTTCTTCTGTGCAGGGGAATCTGAGCATAAAATAGCTGTACTAGAAATGTTTTTGTTTTTAAATAATCATCACAACATTTCCAAGTATTACTCAGTTTTTTTAATAGAACTAAATATGTGTTAATGAATATCATCTTCGTATGTGCACTAAATTGGATTTTCCATTGTCACTATGAGAATAATAGTAGATTTGGTAAAATGGGGATCTCATAGGTGATCTTCTTGGCTTGCTTATTTGTCTAGCTGTTCGAAATTAAGACTTACAGAGCACTGTGTACTGATCACACTGTAAAATCCTGCTTTGTTTTTTATCTTTCAATAACACTTTTCTTTATTTAATGCATGTGATCACCCATTTAACTTAATCTAGGTAGAGAAAACACAGTTTTTGGATCCTAAAGATTTTAGTATGCATCATATGGATGTCTATATGTTGATGACTGTCAACTGAAAAAAACATTAAAGAAACCACCCACTACTTTTGCTCTGCATTTTGTCACTGTGCTATTGCACAATGGTAACCCTCTGTGGTATATTACATACCCATTGCTTTGAAGATTTCATGGGCTGGTAAATATTTGGGTGTAAATATGGTAACCATTATATTCCAGATAGCTCAAAGATATTGCAAAGACCCTTTCATATCAGCAAAATGATTTTGTATTAATACTTGGCTTTTTGTATTGCCTTTTGTTGGCATGTAGATCTTTGATGTAGATCTCCATCAATCACAGAGCCTCTCAAGTAGTTCTGAAATGATGTGAAGGATACCTACATACTACTTTATCTTTCATCTGAGGGGTGAAAATTCTGAGTATGTTGTTGTAGTAATCCTTCTCTTCCTCTTCCCACCTTGTTTTCATCATCTCAATCTGGGCAACAAGTTTTGGTAGTACATGTTGTTCCTTGAGAGTGGAAAGTGGTTAAGATAGTAGGTGACTGAAACTCATGGGTGATTAAGCTGGTCACATAAAAAACTGTCTTCTGTGCTAATAGGTTTATTGTGAAAATTTTCACTATACACAGGCTTATGGATCTGAGCTTAGCTGACAGTGCTGACCCTTGGTCAAGGAAATACTTGTGGTTGAAAAAGCTTAAGGTTGTGCAGTTATTCTTTAGGAATGTGTTTAAGGAGTAAGGAATGACCATAACATACTGTTAGACATGTTTGAGAGCTTACCAGCATCTCACCTGATATTTTTTGATTAATGTTTTTACTTAAGATGGAAACATTTCTTAAGAGCCTGGGATTTTCTTTAGAGCTGTATAAAGGGTTTTATGTTATGAAAAAGCATAGTGCTTCAGGGAAGTGTAGGATTATTTTTAAAGGAAAGAGAAATATTTAGTTTAAATTCTTCACTTCTTTTACAGGCTTTTAAAAAGATTGGAACATTTAGCTTAATTTTGGTTTCTTTTATTTTTTGTGATTAGAAGGTCATGTCTTTCATTTAGAAATTATCAAAATTACAGTTGCCAGTAGGTGTCACAGCTGACAATTTTTTTTTTTCTTGAGTTTCTATGTCACTGATTTCTGTTTCATAGGAACTTCCTGATATTATTTAGATTTCTTAGTTATAGCTTCTCTTACAGATCTAAAATTTTCCTGCTTTCCTTAGGATTTGATTGGAAGGTCAGATTACTTCACTGCGTAAACCTGACATCCTTCAAAAGAAAAAAGAAGTGATGTTGCTAAATAGAGCAAAGTTTTATGGATCTGCATATTTAACTGTAAAGAAGAAATTCACAATGGTGATCAGAACAGTTTAATACAATGAAATTTTAAGAATGAGGGTTTGAAGAATAAATATGTTAATTAAAGTCTTTTCTATACTAACCACCAGTGTGAACATAAAAGTAAGTTAATATTTTTAAAATCAGAGTAGCAATATACAGTCTTTTCTGCTTTTATTACAGATGCTGGTGCTGTATTATAGGTGTAAACAGTAGGATTTATTTATTTTGTGGCAAGGTTATAAATCACTGAATTTTCTATACTGCAATTCCTTGGTAGATCTTTATTCTAAAATAATTAGGAAGGTGAATATATAATTCTCCACAATAGGTTACAGCTTATAATTTAGGGAAGGTTGGGAATACACCACTTAGAGCTTTTGGTGAATTATCTGACTTCTGTACTTAGTTTGTAATGAAATTGCTTCTTATCTAAACAGAAAGCTTCAGAATTTTCAAATACCTGCTAAATGGCAAATCTTAAGCAGTAAACTTGAAAGGGAAAAACTCTAGATAACCAAAGTGATAGTTTGTGGGTTTTGTTAAAAAGTCTTAGTATAGTGTTAGGTAAACCAGTTGCCAAGGCAAGCTTCTCCAGAGCTGACCAGGTCCTCAGTGGAGCAGGAGATTGTGGTACACGGCAGGGTTTTCTGAGTTAGGGGAGTACCAGAGCACAGACAGACACACACAGATCTGGTGGCTCTCGAGAGAGATGCTTACAAGGTCTGGGCATTGCCAGAGGAATTGTGGCCACCTCCATACATCTACAAAACAGCCTGGAGAGTGTGAGTTACCAGGGAATGGTGTAGCAGTTACTGCAGAGGGATGCACAGTAATGGTGTTGACACCTTACCAGTTCAAACAGTGAGTTGGTGATCATCATCCTTCTAGGAGGTGATCATCATCCTCCTAGCTCCTGGCAGAAGCTGTGTCTTCTGCACTGACCAGAACTGATGTGGCTACCCAGAGTAAGTTCCCAAGAAAACATGCAGCTGTTCAGATCACAGGGTGCAGAGCATGTGTTGCATTAAGAGAAAAGCAAATTCTTCCATTGTGTTAAATTTGGCAGAAAATAAAGTACCTTGCATTATAGCTGTTCTCTGACGTCAGAGAGATTGGGAGCTGCTAGGCTTAGATACTAAGTGATGGCCAATTAAACACTAAGCAACAGAAATTGAGAACCAAGTGACACTGTAAATCTGGTTGGGTTCAACAAACTACCATGATTATGGAATTACAAACAGTGTGATACACTGTATGCCTGGTTGTGACCAATGAACTCTCGTGGTAGGACTTAGAAGTGTGGTCATGTTCAGTAACTTGCATGGCCAGGTGCAAAATAGTGTTGTTTACTGAGCAGCAGAAATGCAGGCTCCTACTGGTTTGGCGGTGGTATATACACTGTCTATAGAAGAACACATGGATACCTAGAATATGAATAATAGAGCCAACAACAAATACAGTACATTTTGAGATGAATATATATTGCTAAAAGTATGATGATAAACACAAGCTTGCTTTCTGAATTTCCTGAAGAAGCACTTGGTAGAGCTGATTATTGGAGTCTTACCCAATAAGCATCCCTATGCGGGAGGAGATAGGTATAGCCTGTTGATCATCCCAGAATATGAAGGTGGAATCTCCTGTCATCCATTTCCATTTACACTACACTTAAAATGGGTTTTTCTGAGGGAGAGGAGAAGGTAAAATTACAGTTGTAATTTCATGTTTAGGTGGAGTTTGATGGATTTTAGGCATTAGCATATGTGAGGGTGTGAAAAGTAGAATGTGTTTTGGAGTTACAGAAAGACAGAAACACAGAGTGGGTCAGGTTGGAAGGGACCCAGTGCTCAAGCAGGGTCACCCTAGAGCACATTGAAGAGGATTGCTCCAGACAGTTCATTTAGCAACAGGCCCAGCATTTGGCCATGGGCCCACTTTATCCTTTCTTTTCCTTTTGTAATTGATGCATTTGAAGAATCCACTTTTGTTGTCCTTGACATCCTTGTCCAGATTTAATTTCACATGGGCCTTTGTTTTTTGTGTCTCATTTCTACTTACTCTGACAACCTCTCTAAATTCATTCCAAGTGACCTGACCCTGCTACCAGTTCCTGTATATTTCCTGCCTACTGCTGAATAATGACAGAAGTTCTCTATTTATCCATCAGGTCTTTTTCCCCCTTTCTTGCACATTTGGAAGCATTGTTCTTGAGCTTGGAGGAAGTGATCCTTGAATGTCAACCAACTCTCTTCAACTCCTTTACTCTGCAGGGTATGTTCCTATGGAATTCTTCCAAGAAGATTCCTGAAGAAGCTAAAGTTAGCTCTCCTGAAGTCTGTGGTTGTGGTTACTTTCTGCCCTGCTTTCTCCTCATCTGGAACTGAATTCCACACTCTCAAGGTCACACCTCCAGCAAGGCCTTCCCTGTTTGTTAGTATCAGTTGAGCAGCACACCATTGCCTGGGGGATCCTCCACTACCTGTGTCAGGAAATTGTCATCCATCATCCATGCTTTCCAGAACCTCCTGGGCTTTGTGTTTCACTCTGCTGGTTCTGCAGCAGATGTCAGGGGAGTAAAGTCCCCCAAAAGCTCCAGGGTCTGTGACTTGGAGGCTGCATCAGATGCCTGTAAGATGTCCTCATTTGCTTTCTCCTCCTTCTCAAGACAGCCTGTAGCAGAAAGTTTATGTAGAGTCAATGAAGCAAAGTTCAGCTTTCAGTCACCATTTTGGGTCATTTGTCTTAATTCTCAAAAGCTGGGTTGTTTTCAATAAAGTATGTCTTCTCTTCCATGTCATGCCATCCTTTGTTGTACGTCTCTCTTGGAGTGGTACACCAAGCTACTTCGATGTTGTGGCTCCTAAGGTTGTCCCTGGTGAACTGTAGCAAGCACATGCCCGCCTTTTGCTGAACTTTGGTTTTCAGTATTTTCTCCAGAGCATTGCAGGGCCTTTGCTCAGTAAGCAGCTGGCAATAGTGAGAACCATGGTGTGAAGTGTGACAAAGCACTTGTCTTTGCAATCTGGTGTCAGAGTTTTGTGAGGAAGTAAAAAGGTTAAGAAGCATTAGAGAGTATTTCTGAGACAGAAACAGGGAAAGCCACCAGAAAAAAAACCTACAATATCAAGGGGATCCTCTATCCTCCAACTTCCTGGCAGACAGCAGTAACTTAATAGAGTTGATGGAGGCGAGCGTATGGTTGAGGTGGCAGTCAAACCTCCTCCTTGCCTTTCCAGATGCCTTCGTTCCTGGGTGTGGAAACTCAGATGATGATGTGGATGATGGTCCATCTATACCAGTGGTGTTTCCAAGGTCAGAAAGGCCTGCACCTCATATCAAGACTACCTTCAAGAGGAAGAAATGTATCTCATCTCAAAAGCTGCAGTGTTAGTCTATTAGATATGTTGGAGCAAAAGAGTGAAAACTTTTTCTAAATCAACTTTATGTGAAGTATTTTCTGGAGTACATCATCCTTACTAAAAGTGAATATAAACTTTTAAAAAATACTAATTTCTCTAGCTTTTTGAAGAATCAGTGGAAATTTTTGTACTCTGAGAACCTGTATTCAGGCATATTTGGGACTGAAGGATATAGGGGGCATTGCTTCTTTACAGCAAGAGTAGCATTATAGGAGGTATCATCCATACATGCAGAGTGAAATTAAAAATGAGCATACATTAGTACTCTAAGAGAGAAGTTAGTTAGGTTTATATTATAAATGGACTATCTCAAGCCAATGACTTAAAAAGGAAAAAAAAGACTGAAAATTGTACCATAAGTGACACATACGGACTACATTTTGTTTAATTCAATACTGGGTGTTTGATTTAACAACAATAATAAAATGACCAAAACATACCAATAAATGAAATTTCTTTTTTTCTTTCTATATATCTCTCACTCTTTTGAAAGCTGGTATAATTATGCTATTGTATCTTAGGACTGAATAGACTGAATAGAAAGCTAAAGATAATCTCCTGATATATTTCAATCAGTGATTCATATATATCTATCTATGTATAACTTGTCATTATTATTCTAATAAATTGAGATTGCTGTTTTCAGCAACTTGTGTTTTTCACAGTAAAGTTTTCCCAGATTCATAAAATTCTTACAATCCCTAAAATTCACTGGTAAAAAAGGGAGAACCTTCTATGTATAACATTTAAATGTAAAAATATTTAGTAAAAAAATCAATGAAGAAAATAGAGATCTCCTGTTGGTCTGCAGGAGAATTTCATAGAAGGTGGACATCTGTTCAGACCTGACTAGACTGTTCTACAGCTCTGTTTATGTTGCCTGTTGCTGCTTCGCTGTAATCATTGACCCATTGAGGACAGGGTCTATTCAAAATTTCTGTCTTAGTGCTTAAGCAATCCAAAATATGTCATACTTCGAAATCGATATCTGCAGTGAAGTAAACTGTGATGTCAGGCAGCAGTCACATTCATGTTATTACGCTGACATAATATCTCTTTAGATACGTAAAGGACAGTTATGGTGAAGACTGTCACTGGAGAGGTATGCAGTTCTATGTATTTGAGCTGTCTGTGCTGCTCTAAGCTTCAAAACCTCCATAACAATAAGTATAATTTCGTTGAATAATAGCTGTGTTGCATTTGCTGGGAATTAGGAGAATAATTCATAAGAATTGCATGCCTTTTGTCTAGAAGACAAAACTATCCTTAATGATGTAAATCAATACCAGATACAGCTAGAATACAAATGAAAACCTGGCAGTCCTTCACAACCAGCCAGGAAATAGAATGAGATGTCTAATAAAGCTCTACAAGAATTGTTACAGAGTGGTTCTAAACCCATTTTCTATTTTTTTATTGATCTGCATACTAATGCTAAAATATTTGATATTTTTTTTCTTCTGTTGTGTAAAATCCTGAATTTGAATGTCCCTATATGTTCTTGTTTTTGCCATGGAATCGAATGTACAGTCTGCAGAGATAATGCAGAAGACTTTTTAAGCTTCAAGTATCTTCTGCAACCTATCTTACTGAATTATGAGGGGAATCTATTATAATTATTGTTACAATTTTTGTACTTCAGACTTCATAATTCCCCAAGAGAATAACTATGTCAATTAAAAGATCAAGAAAAAAGCTTGATTGCCTTCTGTAAATCTGAGGCTGCTGAATTATGACTTACTTGAAATTCAGATGATGGATTTGGAGAATATTTTTTTTTTTTTTTAATATATCTAGTGATCAGTGACAGGACCCAAGGGAATGGCATCAAGCTGGGGACGTTTAGATTGGATATTAGGAAAAGGTTCTTCATCCAGTGGGTGGTTCGGCACTGGAACAGCTCCCCAGCGAAGAGGTCATAGCACCAGCCTGACAGAGATCAAAAAAGTGTTTGGACAATGTGCTCAGGCACATGAAGTTATTCTTGGAGTATCCTGCACAGGGCCAGAAGCTGGACTGAGTGATCCTAAAGGGTCCCTTCCAACTCAGAAGATTCTATTACATATTTTTGACTTAGTAAGAAAAATAGGGTTTGCTGATCATTCTATTTTCCAAATAAAGCATTCAGCTTGAAGCAAATTGCATTTCCTGCAATGGACTAGCATTTTAATAATGGTCACAGAACTGTGTTTCACACTCAATTGCTACAGTGTAGTCCCTGGAATTGTGTTATTTGTACAGTCTTATCACTTTTATGTAATTGTTAATTGTTTATATTTGAAAAGTAACCCCAAAAATAGAAGGAAAAGTAGCAGGAAAAATAATTTCAAGTAAGAAAGAGAAAATATACCATGAGTAAAACATAGAGCATATATCAATATTGGTATTACTGAAAACATTGCAAATTATCACAGAGCATTTACATTCAAAATGCTATACAAAGTATATATTGTAACACTGTTCTGTGAACATTGCCCAGTTTTTCTTTAAGTTATTTTGTAGGAGTATTTTTTACTAACAAATTGACTCACATCAGCTAGGAATTACCTTTTCAAATTTTGACCTCAAGAGAGATCCATTTCTTAGTTTTCAGGCATCCTTATGATGAGCATACCAGACATGCCACCCTGGAAGCTTAAAATACTAAAAAGCTGTTTGAATGTGAAAAAGATGCTAAAAGTCCTTTGCCACAATCATATTTCCTCTATAAATTGTAAAAGCTTGGATGAGCACTATCATTAAAAATTCCATATATTGAAGAATAAAGTTTAGATGTTCTCTAAGATAGGCTTCATTGCTATGTCCTGGGGGGAAGGCATAATGGAAAAGTTACTCATTTGAATGTCTATAAATTTTTGATACTGTTGGTATTATAGCACAAATAAGTACTTCAGCCAAAATGACACAAGGGCAGCAGAAAACCTCATGCCACAGAGACATAAGTCTTGCAGAACCAAGTTACCGCGACTTGTGTCCCATAATGCTGAAACTCATAGCTGGATTGTGGAGTATACAAGTTCTTAGTCAATTCCTGAGTATATAGCATAATTGTAACATCTGAATGTTGCCTGTCCATGTTTTTATAGTTTTTAAAGATGAATGCTTTCAATATTGAATTTCAGTTACTCCATTTTGATTTTTTTATTTTTCATTATTTTTAGTAGCATCATATTGCTATAATCTGTAGTTTATCCATGGCACCTTTTTTGTCTTCAGGTTGTTTATTTTGGGGTTTTTTTCAGAGTTGCTCATTCCCTGATTCTTTGTGAAGATAATAAAAATGTACTATCTAAAACCTGTAGGAGCCCTGATCTTTGAAACAGTAGCATTTAGCACTTCAGAGATCATAAACCCCTTTACATATGGTTTATATTTCATTCACATGCTTACTCAATTTTTATTGTGCTGTTATTCCTTACAGTTGCTGCTGAGCTTTTTTTTCCCAAAACTATCCATAAAGAAATTCTTCCTTTATTTTAAGAAGCTTTTGAATTTGATATTTGTGATAAGAAAATGAAAAGGTAGATTGTTTTCTCAAGCCATCAAATACATCCAGTCCTTTAAAAAGAGATTATAAATATTAATGGATACATTTTGCATTTGTTCTTTATCACAGTGTTACTGAAAACATTGCTTTTTTCTAGTTCTGTTACAGTGTGCTAATTAGGAACTTAGGCATGAAGCCAAAACCACTAGTTATCACTAGTAATAAAAGTGATCCTATTTAATAAATCTGAGATCTCTTAAGGCACATGGATTTCATGTCCTATGAAGTGCTACAATACCATGATTTTAGAATAGAATTAAGATAGTGTTTTTAAAGGTAGGATTACGAGAAAATTTGATTTCCTTAAGAATTGTGTTTTATATATTCTAAACATATTCCACACATTTTATAATGATAAAGCAGAAAAAATAGTTTTAGCCTATTGCACTAATTCTTAGAAACAAGGCTGCTGCTATCTCACCATCCAAACATGAAAAATAAATTTAAGTTATGTGAGGCACAGTGGTACAAAAGTCTGCTTTCCTGAAATTCATGTTACAAAACATTAGCACTTTAAATCAGTTAAGAGCCAGTTTGAATAACCTTGCTTCTCACACTGCAGTGCATTCAAATAGGGGAGTAATTTGCATTATACCAGAGATCTCTTAGGTGAGTATCATCTTATGTTGTGTCTTATACTTAATGCTTCTCACAAGATGTAACTTAGAGTTGGTGTATCTTTCATATTTTGGAGGGAAGAAAAAGAGAAGGAGAAAAAGAGAAGGAGGGAAATCAGTGTGAAAGCAGGAAGGGAGTTGTGATGTCATAGGGTGAGAAATAAGACCTCAGCAATAACTAAACTGAACAGCTTTACAATTATTTCCCCTGAAATTCTGCCCAAGCCATGGAGAGGTGTAGTTTCTTAGTCCTTTCTTAGTCCTTTCTTCCTCAGGACCTGAGGTGTTACCTGAGGTGTTACCTTAGTTTGCTGTGTGCGTGCTTGCTGGAGGGAGGAGATGTACTATTGGTAGCAAAGGTGAAGTGTGTACAGCCCTCAAATGCAACTTAGAAACTGACTCAGTTATAGAGCTGAGACGCTGATTCCCTACCTTAGCTAGGTACCTTCCCTGGTTTTGCCTGACCAAGCTACATGCTGCAGCAAATCAACGGGTTGGAGTAATTTAATACTTTCTCCTTAGTGATACACTGAGAAGTTGTGAAAAAGTAAGAGCCTTCCTCTTTCAATCACTGCTTCTTGAATTGCTCCTTGAATGACACATTTATTTCTTTGTACCAATATGATTTTGTAGTTATTAGGTATGTGGGTGGACTTGTTGCTTGCCTCTGATTTCTAAGACATTTGTCTTTGCAAAGCAGAACTGAGGGTTTTCTAGATTAATGCTCATAATTTCTTCAGGTGCTAATTGCTTTAGCTGAAAATAATTGCATGTAGTGTCGCAAACAAATCTATGTTCTTCCATTGTTTTATATCTGTCCTGATTTCAGCTGGAGCAGAATTCATTTTAAGTAGATGATGCAGTGCTGTGTTTTGGATTTAGTATGAACATAATGTTGATAGGACTTTTTCTGTCCCATAGCAGTTGAGGAAGTCCACAAGAAGCTGTGAGGGAGCATGGCCAGGACTGGTGACCTGAGCTGGCCAAAAGGCTATTAATACCACAGAATGTCATAACCACTATATAGAAACTGTGAGAGCAGGGGCTGATTACTATATGGGGAAAGGTTTAGTATCAGTTAGTGGTTGGTGAGAAACTGTCTTGTTCATAACTTGCTTTTCTTGGGTTTTGTATTTCACTATCTCTCCTTTTCATAACCATTGTTACTATTGTTGTTATTATTATCATTAGTATTATTAGTATCACTATATTTTACTTTGTTTCAATTATTAAATATTCTTATCTGAACTGCATGCGTTTTGCCTTTTTTCTGGTTCTTCTCCCAGTCCCCCCAGGGAGTGGAGAGGAGTGAGGAAGTGGATGCTTGGTGCTTAGTTGCCAGCTAGGGTTAAACCCTGACAATATATTCCTTAAAAGAGTATGGAGGAATTGTCTTGATTTCCGGGCTGAAGAAAAGTATCAATTCTTACTCCATAATTAGTAGTTAGGATGTACTTCTGAACACACTAAAGAAAAAACAATTATTCTAGAAAAAGACTAGAAATATGCATGTCCCTGTAAGGTATGTCCCAGATAGCTACTGTCCAACTAACAGTAAGAACACTTACCACATATTTGTGTAGTTGTTGTAAAACACAACATAAGCTTCATTTCTTTCAATAAATGGAAAGACTTCACAAAGTAATAAACATCTTTTTAGACAATTTATATTCATTTTCTTGGGTGTCATGAAATTTTTGGTGTTATTGGATGTGCAGAAAAAGAGAATGGTTCAATCTGAAACAGCCATTTTAGTTTTCTAAAGCACTATTCAACATGCTACAGAAAACAGTGATGAGAAGAATGTTGTCAAAAGATAAAATAGTGCAGGCTTTACCTATTATCTTGGCTGTTAATAAATATTTCAAGTTTTTACAGAGGTATCTGTGACCTGCTTTTTAAAATTGTTGAGAAGTTCAAAAGCTAATTTTTGGATTTTTTTTTATATTCTAGAAATAATTCTGATGATTATGAAAAATTATGTTTAAACCACTATGACTAAAAGGAGTCTTGCATTGTCACCAGTTGTGTCTAAACCTGAGAAAAGACGTATACTTCCAACCTCAGTGTCCAAGTGTTCTGCAGCTACTTAAAATTTGCAGCAGAATTGGATGCATGATGCCTCTCTTACTCCTTTTTTTTATAAGGACCTGCATAAACATGGACTATAAGAGGACTTGTAACATCCTCTGTTTAGGCCTATGTACTAAACAATTGGAAATACAGGATTTAGGGTGAGTTGTTATGTGCATTTTCTCCCTGGAAACAGCTGTATCATCCTTGTAAAATAAGTTTATATTAATACATTTATATCTTACTGCATTCTGTTTGAGTAAGCTATGTCTATCAATCAGTGAAATCCATCAGTTACTCTGTGGAATAGAAAATGTATAAAATTCATGTCTAGAAAAACTGACTGATTTATCAAATGTAGTAACTTTTTAATACTCCTTTTTGATTTTCAGGGGAGATGTACAGAGACATTTCATGAGTCAAAGTTTGAACATATTTTTCTGGGAAAAAAATGGAAAGTATGGGAAAAAATTACATATTTTTTATTCATTAATGGAGGCAGCATATTAAAAAAACCATCAAAACACACTAGACACTTAAAATATTCTCAGCTCTGCCCAAGCAAAAGTGGCATGTTCCTTTTATTTCAATATCTTTTCAAAGCATTCTGTTTTCATGAATAGCTGTTTTGCTGGAAATTCACTGTGGCAGAAAAGAGCGTTATGCATTTGAGCAGATACGTGGGCTCACTGCATTGAAGATGGACACCTGGGGTCTTGCATTAGATTTACAGAGAATACGGAAATATTGCAGGTTAAAACAGATAGGCAGAAAGTAGGTGGGTGTGCATTTTCAGATTGTACAAAGTAGGTGAGTGTGCATTTTTGGATTCTCTAATTAACAAACCTTAGGCAATATGAGTATGTGACTCTACATTCTCTAGAGTTGCTCTTTAAAACTTTGAGATTCTTTTTGTTTCAATGCATGGCTCTGGAGGGACATGAAAATTGAATTTTTGGCATAGAGTTCTTCCTGAAGATCTCTGGGGTCTGTATTGCTGGTAACTAGCGTCTGTAAGGAATATGTCATAGGTATCCATTTTTATCTGGTAGCTTTGATCTTATCTTTCAGTATCCCTCACTTTTTTCTAGCTTTAAGCACAGGTTAGTTATTCTTTATCATACTTGTCATATTAATCATCAGTTATGATGTTTCTGCATATTGACAAGTGCTTGAAAATGTGGTTGCTCTTGTTTGAAGCTCCACACTTCAAACAAGTTTTCTGTGTGGATTTTTTTTTAGATCATTTATTCTACTATGTGGTTTATAGCACACACTCTGGCAAAATCAAGTGCCCCAGGTTGTATGTGCTTGTTACAGGAAGGCCTGATTATTTTGCCTTACACATTAAGTGCTAATGCAGTGTCAGTATGAGCAGAAGAGACCTCATGAAATCTTGTCATTCAAATAATCTCCGTTGTGGTCAGCAGTCTGCCCTGATTACGATCTTTCTGTCACGCCAAACTCACCTGTCCTGTGTCAGGTTTCAGATGTGTTGGGTTAATTTAGTGAAAAACTCACATTATAAAAGTCATGAGGCAGTGCAGACTCATGATGTCATGTTTCAAGAGTCGCAGTTCACATGCCTGCTCTAACACTTCTCACATTGCTAAAAGGCAGCTGCTGCTTTGTTGTTTGTTGTAATATCCAGGTGGGGTACATGTACTGCATTCTTTGCCTGGGGTTGAATCATTTAGCACCTAAGAACTTTCCAGGCTGCACTTAGGGACCTCTCTTCTGCCTTTTCTTGAACAAAGTCTTCTCTCTTAGCAAGTGAGCAGTCTGATTCCATTTCAGTAAATGTCTGTGAGTCATAAACTAAGTATGAAGAGTTTTAATTGTAATTTCGTAATGAATGATAACTTCATTACTTCATAACTTCATAACATAATTTCATAATGAGTGGTATGTAATTACATGCATTTCCTTCCTTGTACAGCTTGAAAAAATAAGAGAATAAAATGCCCCAAAGTATTTAAATTCTATAGTGCTCATTACTTCTGAGATATTTGTTTGTTTTTTTTAGTGAGAAATTACTGTCTCTTAATTTCTTCTGTAAAAGTAACATGCAGTTGTACTGGATGTATTTGCTACATGCTAGTTTTTTCTCACGTTTGCTGAATTGAAAAATCTGCAAAAATTAATATGGAGAAACAGTAGCTAATCGTGGACAAGCTGTATCATTTGTCTCCAGCAAGCAGAAGGAGCAGAAATAATGCCCAGCTAATGCAAGATGAATCATATTTATTCTAAGCTCAATTTATATTTCTACAGTATTGAAATATAAATGGCTTTTGTGAGACACTGAATTGCATACTGTCATGTTTTCACTAATGGGAACCACAATAAGTACATTATTACCCTTTTTGAATCTTTGTCTTTGGTTTTTTGTTGCTCCTCTGAAATCCACAGGCCATGGAAAGACTATTACAATTATGAACAACCTTGACCATACACAGAAATTACTTGAATGCTAAGAACAGACTTTATGAAATTATACTGAACTTTGCATAAACATAGAAAACACATACCTCTCCCCACCTCAAATATTTTCTAATTATTGACTGCTTATTGTACTAGGCAGAATTTTATTGCTTGCTTTTGGTTGTTATATTGTATATCAGTTTAAGTGAGAGAACTTGGTTAGATATTTACCACCACTTTAGTAGGTTTGGTAGTCACTGAATCTAGAGCTTCAATACATTACATTTTCATGCATCCTATTATGTATTCTACCATCTTTTGTGGGGCTTGGGGGTGTTTGAAGGAAAGAATAGAAGGTCAATTGTGAAAAACCCAGCTGAAGACAAAGAAGCTACTCAAACTGTTAATTTGTAAATAAAAAAGTAGATACAAGATTGTTGCACATACACAGTCATATTTCTTTTATTTTTTATTGACAATTGAGAGGACCACATTGCTTATTTAAAAAATGCTCATGTACCATATTTTGGATTTTAAAGTTCCTAGAAGATTTACTTAGGTCTTCACTTTTTCTTCAACTCGGAGGTTTTTGTGTGTCTGATAAATTACTAAGGTCATTAAGTCAAAAGAAGATGATTATTACTACTTTTTCTCATGTAGCCATGGAAAGTTGATAGGAAAGTAATGTTGAGAGAGGAACTCCAATGATAGGAAAGATCTCCTCAAGTTTAAAAGGTCTTGGCTCTGTGCTTATAGAGTGAAACAGGTTCAGGCTGAGATGACCTCAAGTAGTGAAAACAGTAAGTGACAGATAAAAATCAGCTAAGAAACAACTCTAAAAATGCTACAAGGATTCATAACTTTGAATGAGCTCTTTCAGAAGTGTATTAAAATGAAAGAAGCTAAAAGGTATCTGGAACTCATTTGCAAACCAGTTTGTGAACTGTCAGTTCAGTGTGCAAACTGTACTGTAGTAAATATATGTAAGTAGACATGAAAGTGCACAATTCCTATTGTCTATCTCAGTGCAATAAAACAAAACTAATCAAACTGATACAGACTAGACTCAAAATTGCCTAGAGTAGTTCATGATAGTCCATACAGAGTCTTGATTTCTGGCACTGGAAATGGCATGCTAGCCATGGTAGTAGAAGTGGATTTCCAAGAAGCTTCAACTGGTTTTGTGTAACTTATCGCCAGGATCCCAGAATGCACTTTATAGAACAAAAACCAAAATTTCAATTATTTCGTTCAAAACAGATGTTTGCCTGATTGCTGATAATTACACTCATCTCCACTTAACAGTCATTAATTTTCAGCTCTAGATCACAAGATTCTTTATATCCAGTAAGTCCAGGGCAAAGGGATGTAGAGGAAATTTACAAGAGTTAGCACTTTTATTGAACATTAACATAAAGAAATATAGGATTGCTGTTTTAAAGAATGAGTGATGAGAAATACTTTTTTTTAAAATTTCACATTAGGAAAAAGCAGCTTTACTTTTGATTTTTAATTGGTTATGTTCTTTGTCTTTTTTTGACTTAGTGATTAATATCTCTGAGACCTTAGTGTGATCTGCTAACTTCTACTATGTTTCTCTGGATAAACTTCCTTGAAGCTTAAAAACTGGCTGTTAATCATAAATTAAAAAAATATGAGTAAAGTAATGAGGTAAAATGAGAGAAATAGAAAACCCCACAGTATTTCAGAATGAAGCAGTGAAAGCAATAAAACATGGACTTCAACTTCTCTCCAGCGAAGAGAAGCATGGTGAGCAATTCCTCAGTGCAGAGCTCAGACAGGATTGACCTTCCAGCACTGCAGAACTCTATAAAAACTATTTCAATTGATAGAACTTCAGAGCAAATGAAGTTAGGGACAACAATTCTCTCCCAAGTCAGAAAAAAGGAAAAGGGGAAAATGCACGGGAAGAACAACATGGCAACACTAAGGTCCATGAAAAGGAGTGAGGTGGAGGAGGAGGTGCTCCAGGCATTGGAACTGAGATTCTTCTGCAAGCTGTGGTGAGGACTATAATGCAACAAATTATTTCCCTGAAATTCATGAAGTGCATGGGGGGATGTAGAGGTCCACTCGTATCCTGTGGGAAAGGGTGGTCATGCTGGAGCATGTGGATGCTGAAAAGCTGTAATTTAGTGGGAAACTTGAACAGAGAGAGAAGACCCTTGCTTCCACAGATAAAGAGGACCCTTGCTTCCAAACTAGAACAGCTCATCTTTAAAAGATTACACCCGCTGAACTAATTACCCACAGAAACAGCTGTGGGAAGACTGCTTTGCCCGTGGGAGGGACTCACAATACAGCAGGTTGGGCGGGACTGCTACTTGTGAACATTAGAAACACGGAGAAATTCACAGAGATCTGTCTACCATGGGAAGGATCCCATGGCATAGCAAAAGAGACTCCTCTCCCTAAGTGAACTGAAGGAAGATTTTCAGAAGTGACAAACTGACTAAAAACCCCGTATTTTGTTTCCCTGCACTGTCAATGGGAAGGGAAAAAGTGCTGAGGGGGGCAGGGGGAAAGATGTTCTAAATATTTATTTTAATTCTTATTATCATCTTTTAATTCTGTTAATAAATTTTTTTCTTTATACCTTCTAAGTTTTGAGCCTGTTTTGCCCTTAATGTTCTTTTTCTCCTAATGCTTATCTCACCTTGTTATTCTTTTAATTATTCTTTCCCCCTCCTCTGCTCAACTATAGCAGAAGAGAATGAGGGAGTGATTTCTTGTGGGTGCCAGACTTCTAGCCAGTGTAAAACCATGACATAGTTGTAATGTTGCACAGACTTGTGGAAATAAGTTTATCAATGATTCACAGTTACATATAAAGTTTGGATATCATGAGTGCCTCCATATCACTGTATTAACTGTTCTATACTGTGATACTTCAAGCATCCAAATATCCATGTCTTTTTTCTCTAGTCTTGAGTCACTACGTTGTGTTTAGCAAATTGACAGTGTATGGGGTGAAAACTTCTCTGTGCTGTATCCATTCCTGAATAAACATTTAAAATGTCTTTAGGGATCAAACATAGTATACTGGGTCAATCTGGGGTTATTTAGCAGCTGAAACAAGTAAGTTGTGCTTTGAAATATTATACATGTCTTAAAATTTATCAAGTTGCTTAGACAAATGAATGGCATATTAAAATCCGTATTTGTTGTTCCAGTCAGACTCTAGTTTATTAAAGGTTTTAGCTGAATTTTGGACAAATGATAAAAAATACTTTCTATGATAGACAACTTTTCAAAAGTTAACCAATTACTTGGCAGGGCTATGTTTGCAAATGCTGTTGTATTTCTTTCTGGAAATATCAGCTATTGCTTTTTATATGACATGTCTTCAGATTGAGAGGTGTAATTCCTTCCTTCACCTGACTTCTGTAATGTATTATGCCAGTAAGACACAATGAGGCATCTTTTAGTGGTACATTAACAAAGGAGTTGGTTGCACTGTGTGGAGAGAAAGAGTATCTTCCAGAAATCTAACTAGTCAAAAGAAGTTTAGAAAATGGGTGTCAAAAGTCAGGCTATATGCTACATGTTCTTCCTGTTCTGTGTTTTTTGAAATATTGTGCTTTCACACTTTTCTACATATTGTTGCTGATAGCCTTTGGTAGGGAATTTTTAAAAATTGCCTTTAAAATTAGGTCTGTATTTAAAAGTTTTTTTCCCCATGAAAGAGTCCTGCATTAATGAAAATGTTTGAGATACAAATGCAGAAGGAAAGAAGCTCTCCAGATTGGATAACTGGGCCAGCGGACCAGGCTAGTACTTAATAATTTAATGAAGTACTGTTTGCAGTGGTAAATGGATTATGCTTTTTGGGAAAGAAAAGTGTACAGCCAGATGGCAAAAATGTGAAAACAGATATTTTAAAATTGAACAAAATAGTTTGCATACTAAATGAGTCCACTTAGACCAAGTAGATGAGTCAGTAAACACACTGAACAGGTAATCAGCTTATAAAAATTTTCTTTCTGCAATGCAGTTTTATTGGACAGGGCATCATAGTGGAAGAGAGATCAGCTTGCCCTTTAGTAACAGTCATTGCTAAATACTCACACTAAACAGATCAATTCCATGTCCATCAAGGACACAAAGTATTTCTCAGAGCAGGAAATTGTAGAATGAAAAACAATGAAGATTAAGATAGGAGGAAAATATTAACTTCCTTCAAACCTAATCACTGCATCTCAAAAGCTAGTTAAAGGACAAGACATACTGAATAAATTACAAATATAAACATTAGACATACATGTTTCTATATGAAGCAAAATTAGAGTTTTGTACAGGAAATAGCAGTACAAAATGTAATGAAATGTTATCCATAGGGGGTATCCCTGTTGGAAATACCGAAGACACACATTCATTTTTGTTCAGGTTCTCTTAGAACTGCATTATTTCACTTTTCTATTTACTCTTAGAATGAGAAATACATTTGAATTATTTGATACATTCAAATAAATAGTATTCAAAGCCTCTTTATATAAAGAATTAGAATTGATACTGCAATCAGTAATTGCAGACCTTTGTAATGTTTTATCATTATTCTTATATAAAAGAAATCTATGTTCGTACATATATTTCCATGCACTTCATTATTTGTGGCGAGTTTCCCTGAGAGCTTCTCACTGAATTTTGACATGTAGATACCAGGTATTTTTGAGCTTCCTAGGGGTTTCATACAGTACTAGGCTGCATTTCTAGGTGTGACCATAGAGTGATCCATGTATGAAGCACGAGGAGGAAGCCCATCTTTGAATTTGTGAGAATCATATTCTTAGGAGGCATTGGAACATTAGAATGTCCTTTAAGCAATTTCCCTTATAATGTCTTGGGCTCCAACAGCATCCATGGCAATAAGACACTGTATTAAATAAATATATATTTATTCTATTGTATTCTTTAACTTGGATGTGTATGGTGGAGTTTCTGAAGCATGTTTGAAAAATATCTATCATCTGAGTACTTAGGACAAAAATAATTTAAATCTGGATGTGTTTGATGCAGTAATAAAACCCAGTGTTGATTCTTGGAAAATTGTGGAGATAAAATCGAAATCAGTTAAAAACATCTGCTAGTTTGGCTAGTGTTGGGGTGTATATTTTCTAATGAACAAAAAATGCATTATGTGTGAAATTTAGCTTAACTGGTAATAATTTATATAAAAAGGTGCTTTCTTTTCCCAATTCCTCCCTTTCCACCTTTCTCCTCTTTCCCATCATTTTATCCCCCTTCTTCTATTACCTTACTTTTATCCTCCTTCTACCTTTTCTTCCTTCCTTTCCTCCATGTTTTCACTCAGCTTTACCCCTGCCTTTCCCCCCTTCCCCTCTTCCCCCCTTCTTCCCCCTCTCTCACTGCTTTTTTTTTTCTATAAACATGAAAAATTCTCCATCTCTTCCCATGTCTGAGCAAGATAAATGGACTAATTTAAAATATCTTCCATGCCTCATCTGTCCACTCCAGAAGCTGTCAATGAGCTTGGATTGGGAGCTTTCATGCCAATAGTCTGCAGTAAGCAGTCGTAATATTTTGAAATAAGAATGTTTTCTCCATGGCAAAATTGGAACGCTTTGCAGCTGTGCTGACATCCACATACTTTTGCGTTTATACAAGAAGGATGATACTTTCTTAACCAAAGAATGTATATGATACTTTCTTAACCAAAAGATCATTTGCTTACCTGTCCATAATAAAGATATCATACTGTTCTTTTATTTTTTTTAATCGCTTGAGGAAAGTAACAGAAAAAAAAAGATGGGCAGGGGAAAAATTTTAAATACAATGCTTCTGCATTTTTGCCAATAATTATTTTAACCAGTAAGTATATTAATAACTAATACATTTCAGTCTAGAGAGAGCAATGATTTGTTGAATTTTTATAATGGCTAAATACTCTAAGGAAAGACTCACCCTCTTGCGCATCTGATTCTTCTGAATATTTACTTAGTGAAGTTAGTCCAGAACTTAGACATGAAGGAAACATTTAGAAATAGCTTTCTGTTTCTTAGACACTAAAACTGATTCATTTTAGATTGTAGAATTTTTATAAACTTCTTATACTTAATACATTTTAATATGTCTTTAAAAATACCATACATTTTCTGTGCTGCCTTATCACTTTTGTCTGTTCAAATTTTCTGGTTAGGTAAAATGTTAACATCAACTCAGCTGAAAAACAGGTTTTGACTTTTGGGTAAAAGCTTCAGAAATAATCTTTTCTTTGTGAGCTATGGAGTCCCTCAAGCTTTTCAGGACCAAAAAGTAAACTTTCTGTTATACAGTGCGTGTTAAACTTATGTGTGCCTTGACCCCATCCTCAAGCAAAAAAAAAAAAAAAAAAAAAAAAACAAAACAAAAAAAAAAAAAAACCCACCAAACAACAAGAATGAAAAAAGAAGCCCAGAAGCCCACACAAACCAAAAGATACCCCATACAGCTGTAACTCTGAAATAGCCCTCTATTCCAAGTTTTGACTTATTTGGTTGTTCGTATGCTTTTTTTAGTACCTGGAAATGGCACAGCTCACATTTGCTTGATTTACTGTAGGGACGGCAGGTATTTCATGGCCAGTAACTTAGGTACACTAGATGTTTTTACTTATCCTAATTTTCTAGTAGTGTATTCTGTCCACAGCAGCTTCCCTTCAACAGAGAACAACTTGGCAAGCAGCTGTGGCCTCATTCAGTGTGCTTCACAAGCACAATATTTTCCTTCCCAGAGGCAAAGTGCATTCACCTACATAATTGGCCATGACCCCTTCTCGCCCAGAGGACATATACTGAAGTCCATTCCTGTCTTCTAATCTTTTAAGATGCAAAGCAGCACATTACTGTCATAGTAGTAGGTATAAAAAATGTTGACATGTGTGCTTTTATTGTCATCAGAGGTTTCTTTTTGAGCCTGACAAAGATTCTTGGTTTTGAGCATTGAAACTTATGTATCTTAAATTCTGTACAATTGTCTCTTTAGCAATACTGGAGTTTTTTTGGTGTCTGTATGGAAATACATTTTTAATTTATGGATATTACTATACTGACTTGCCATTCTCAAAGGGATAGTTTATTAGATAGTGGTACCTTTATTTTGAAAAAAACTGTCTTTGCATTTCTTCATTTCATAAATTCTTTTTGGGATATTGTTAAGAATATAACCCTTTAAAGGCTGCAACTTGGTGGCCTAAATTTAATTGCTTTCTTAATAGAATGGCAAATTTCTGTGTGTTTGTATGTATATATATGAAGTACCATAATGCAATTATTAAAAAAATAAACTATGTAAAAACAGTGCTGATTTCTGTACTATGTATAAATAATGATATTACTCAGAGCAATACTTTGCATTAAATGGCAGCTCATGAAGAATTGGAGGCTGAAATGGTCATACAGGCTTTTGAAGTTCTCTCTTCATTGTCTGTTAAAGACTCTTCTGAGTTGGCAAATTCTAGATGTCTTCTCTAACTACTTTGTGTAGCCATGCTCTTTTTTATGGGGAATCTGTCTCTTTTGAAATTGAATAATACAAAGTCTGCTACTGGAATTTAGCTTGATTGGCTTTGCAGGAAAACCAGTGGGGATCATGGTGGAGAAGTTAAGCATGCATCAACAGTGTGACCTTGCAGCAGGGGACAAACCGCATCTAGGCCATGATTTGTAATAGTGTAGCCATGAGGCCCAGGGTATTGATCCATCCTTCCCTTATTTGACTTTTTTTAAGACATCACCTGGTCTGCCTTTTATTGACATGTGGGAGAAAGTCCAATGAGAGGTCACTGAGATGGTCAGGTCTGGAGCACAGAATGTGTACAGAGGGACTAAAGAAATTGGGTGTGTTCAACCTGGAAAAGAGACACATTTTTGCAAAGATTTCACTGCTGTTTATACTGAGGTAACCAGAAGATACAGACAGGAAAGAGAGGGATGCATATTGGAAGTACGTGGTGGTAGGCAAAGAACAGAGGCAAAGAACATAAAGCAGAACATGGTAAATTCCAGTGTTGTGAAATTCCAGTGTTGTAAAAAATTATTATCAGCTTTTTACTATGAAAGCTGACAGTTGAACACTTGAACAGGTGCCTAGAAAGGTTGAGGGATCTTTGTCTTTGTAGATGTTCAGAAGTCAGCTGGATGGGCCTTATGCAACCTTATTTAGGTCTGCCTTGTTATACATGAGCTCTGGAGGTCCCCACAAACCTCCATTATTCTTTGGAATAGCTTTTCCCTTGTTTTGTGCAGTTTTTTGTCTCTCTGCCACACACTGGGGTTTAGAAGTGTGTGACTGAATGACTGGAGTGCAGAAAAAACCTGGACTTGACCACTGCCTTAAATTCCAGTTATACCTATAGGAATCAGCTGGAAAAAGTACAGTTAAACTATAATACTGGGGATGCCTGGAGGCTGCAGCAGTGAGGCAGTGAAATGATGCCTCATCAGCTTTTCAGCCTAAATGGCATTTCACAGCTTGTCAGATATTTTAGCTTTAGTGTAAATGGCAAATCTATTCAAACTGATCTATGCAAATTGGAAGGAAAGTTTTAATAAAAAGGTTTCTTCTTGAAGAATAAAGAAAAGGAGATTCTTACCATCTTCCTGTATTAATCTGCTTGAAATTTTGCCCTTCCAATACTAGCATTAATCATTTCTTGTTCAGTTCAGGATGCCTGAAAGATGCACTGAATACAGGCACAGTGCTTCTAAAAAAAAAAAAAAAAAGGATATTTTTAATCCTGTGTGTTTGTTACAGTACAGTTTGGAGGATAAAAGGTGAAAACTGTGAGGGAAAAAACCCACAAGATCTGCAACATTTCAAACCTACAGGGTAAGAAACATTGTCTGGAAAAAAGATTTTGTTTGTCTCTAATAAAAATATGTGTAAAAATACATGACTATGTAAAAGCTACAATTAAGATAAAATCTTGAGAGTCTCCTTATAAACTTTGGGCTCACAGTCACATATTACTTATTTCTGAGTGCAGGTGGATATGAAATGGATAAAAGAAGAGTTAGGATGACTAAATTCTCAGTGTGACCTGATGTATATGAATCTGGAAGAAAGGGGTTTATTCTTGTGTTCAGTGAATATGTGCTAGAAGAATATTCCCTATATATATAGGGATTCTTTTTATTAAAAAAGATGTTGGTGATTGAATGTTTTCTGTTTAGTACTTGTAAATAAAACTGAGGAGATAGTAGAGATATGTTTATATGGTATTTTCATCAGTAGATCTCTATGGTAGGATTAGAGACATCTCAAGTGCTTTCAGAGTATCTCTGACAGTGTAGAGTGCTAATATTACTGCTCTAGCCTGAAAAAAGTAGGGACTCAATGGTAGTGCTTGGTGTTGGAATGTGATTATGAATTTGAGAACTTCAAGAATACTGGAAATAAATATACAGCAGTTTGTTTCTCAAGATATGGCATAGTCATAGATATGGTGATTGTGAGATCACAGCTGAAGTTCTAACAAGGCCTTTTATATCTTACCTATTGCCTCACAACACTTGTTTTACCAGCTACTGAGACTGCGTAGTGTATCACAGAAGCACAAACCCTTTCATGTACTTTCAAAATAAGTACTTCTTCACCAAGTGTTTTGTTTTCGTTGATCCTTTTTCTTTCTCTTTTAACCTATCATTTAATGACTTTCAATCACACAATCCATGCTTCAGGAGAAATCAGATTTTTTTCTTACCTATGCACTGTATTTTTGTCTTCCCTTTCCTATTAATTAAAAGATATTATTACCTTAACAGATTGGTTGAAATAATTGATGGATACGGTATTTATGTGTGATTTTGGCAAGTCCTGGTAGTTTTTTATCAGCTGTTAAATCAACATGTATATCTGGCACGACTTCAATATCTTTTCATGTTTAATTCAAAATTAAACAATTTATAAATTCAGTCATTGAGAGTAGACCCAAAACTACATTATCACAGAGTTATTAGAGAATAGGATTACTGTCTCTAATTGCTGCTGATGCATAAGTGTTATGTTTACGTTTCTGCTGAAATTTATAGCTGAAAGAATTTTGCCTACATCTAGATAATGCCTGTCATCTTTAATTTGCCATAGCCCTATACTATAGGCAGACTTACTGAATAGTAAGAAATCACAAACCGTTTTCTACAAGCTCTAGGGCTTTTCCCCTGAGTTACTGGTTGTTATGTTTGAAATACCAAAGGGATGCAAAATAGTCTCTTGGTACTTTCTCTAACAACCATTCCTAGTTAATTTTATAGAATTGCCTGAACATGCTGAACAATGAAGTAGAATATATCATTTAACAAACTCTTCACATATTCTGATGCTGTCAGTTTCATAGCTCAAATACTCATCTTGGTTTAAATTAATCAGGAATAAAGGGAAACATAAAATGTAAAAGCAGTAATGAGATTGTTTCCATAGAAACATACCATGCTCTCTGCCAAAATAAAGTGCTGACTTTGTATTCTAAAAGATAGTTGTGCAGACAACATGTGCTCACTGATCTGCAGATAATGTGTCAAATGTGTTCATCATATTCATCTTCTGACTGTGCTACACATCGTTAACAAATCTTTGTGCCAGTACCTTGTGGCCAACTCTTGCTGTAATCTTTGTCACTCTTATTCCATGTTCTGACTTTGGAATGGAGAAGGAAAAGATTAGTTTCACTGTTCATTTTATACTCTAAGTCTCAGGTGATAACAGCTGATAAGCTTGTGAGCGTCCTTCTGCCAATATTTTCTATAAGATCTTTGCTGTATTAAAAATCTACGTGTATCTATGGGTACTGTTGCTTACAGTAGGGCTGACTTTTCATATCTAGGGTGAGGTTATACATAATAGTGATTTTGCTTGTCTGGTAATGTAAATTTGGAAGCAAAGTAGGTTCATTACAAAATGAAGATATGATAAAGCAGACATTACAGAAAAAAACAGAAGTGATATTTCATTAATTTTCTTAATTTTACAGTGGTGTCTTTGTCTTAGTATTTCAAATGATACATAGAAGGCAAAAAAACCAGCAAATATATAAAAGAGGGTGAGAATATACAAATCAGTTACTTACTAGTAGTTACTAACCACCTGCAGCAGCAACAGCAACAGAGCTCTTATGGAATGATTTTTAGTAATATTTGAAAATCTAGTAATTTTTTGAGGCTCTCTTGAAATAGCTTCTTCTTGTAGCATTTAATGTTTTACTACAGTCAACTCCTTCACTTAAGTAATTTTGATTGCCAAGACATAGAGATGATTTTGGGGAGAAATTAATACTGAAAATTGTTTCCTAAAATTTATCCCTGGCTTTTTGCTGCAACCTCAGCTTGTGCTTATTTTCATAAATCCTTCCATCAGAAAACACTGCTACTGTGATTAATTCATGATCCTTTTAGGGACTGGAATTTTATTTGCAGATACCACTCCTTTTGAGGGAAGCAATTTCTAAACCTTTAAATAAGGATGCATAAAAATTATTATAAAAGTTACCAGTGAGCTGTCTGTTCCAAAATGCTGACATCCGGTTTCCTCAAATTCGTTCTTTAAAATCCATTCTGTTTATAGATTTGCAGAGTATTAACATTAAAGAGCCATTCCATCATGATGAAATTCATTTGAAGCAGAATATTTTTCTTTTGGGGGGCAAAAAGAGGTCATTTCACAATATAGAAGATTGCAGTGCATTCTTCTGTCCTATATCCTTAAATCTCCAGTTATATAAACAATTTTATTTATTCTCCAATTCATTTTACATCTGGATCTCTGATTAAGATTGATCCTCAGCTACTTTCCCCTTGGTCTCTGCTTTGCACTAATATCTAGCAATCATTAAATCAAAATGACAATCTTCCTAGCTGTCTAGAATTGCTTTAGCTGGTAGGAACAGCTGTAGTTTCAAGCTACTGAAAAACTTTCATTTGGGCATTGAATTAGCATTATTGTATTTTAGAAAATGTGTTCATGGTATGTCAAATTTGTTTGTTTCAGAAGTAGCAAACTTACATACCTAAATACAAGGTTAGCTCTGACAGAGAGGTGTTTAGACCTTTTGTATAGAAGGAATAGTTCAGGATTGGTTCCAGTCTATATGATTCCTTCATTTTACAAACTTAACGAAAGTCAGAATTCAGGGAAGAGGTGGGGGAGGGTGAAACCTCAGTCTTCACAGTCAGTAATTCCCTTTCTTCTGTTGAGATCCTGATGCCTTTTTCCTTTGGTCACTTTCAGTGGGGTTGTTTTAGTTGTTTATTTTTTTGTACATTTACATCATACTCCCTTTGTTTTGGTTTTTTTTTTTTTCATGTATCACCATAATAAATACTATTAATATATGAAAAAAGTTTAAAAACATATTTAAATTCATATGTTGTAAAACCCCAAGTAAGATTATGAGAAATACATTATTTTTCACAAGCAAGGGAGGGAAAGAATTGCTGATATAGGCCAGACATAGCGCAGTTCAGTTTACTAGTTATAGACTTATAGCTAATACTCAATTTAGTATGTAGTTCAGCTAATGTTCCAAAAGTCTATGCAAAACAGATTTTTTATAGCTTGCTCTGCTTTTGGTTTATGTTTTCTGATTTTATTTATCAATTAAAATGGATTGAGTATTTAACGTATAGTTTTAAAGATGAAGGGGCTTTTTCTCTTACATCTGAATGGGGGATGATGTTGCCTTAATACAGTTATGCAAGCTGTAGTTTGCTTGAACGCTGGAGTTTTATGTGTACTTTTCAAAATTCATGCCTCAGTTTGAGAGTCATTGTAAAGCTGAGATACATCTGCATCATCCTCAGTGTAATGCTTGTACAAAGGACACAGCATCTTACATAAAATAAGAAGCATATTTCTTTATTTGCAAATCTTGATTTTTTTCCTGCATTCTTGAAAGAAGAATGGTTTTCATAGTTTTTCTGGTATTCCTTAAGCACAGAGAGAAATAGGAGATCTTTTTTATTTTCCTGCATTTCTCCACCTGTTCATATCCATGATTTAATCCTTTTGATACCTGAAGAGTGTATGAGTGTAGCACAAAAGATTTATGTGGGTTTGGAGTTAACTGAGGTAGCAATTGCCCTCCTTGTATTTGCCAGTGAGGTAGATTTATTGCATGGTTAAAATGGGATTTATTTCACTTTCATCATGCAAACTTAGGTCTGCATTCACAGAAACACTTATGACCAAGCAGTGCCCCTTTTATATAAGAGTAAATTTAAAGCAACTTTACTCTTCATCCAAATTACACAAATTTTGCACCAACATGACTGAAATAAGAATACAGTCAATAGTAATTGGACAGCTTGCTTTTTAATAATTATTTTAATAATTATTTTTTTATTTTAATAACTGTTTTCAGTACTTTCAAGTTGAAACTCTGGAAAGCATTGAGAAATGTTTTCTCATGCTATACCAGTTTGTCAGACATGTTCTCATTTAGGTCTCTTACAGGGAGGGATGTAGTTTTACTCTAATTTCTAAGGATTGGGTATGGCTATGCCATTTAATTTGTTGCATTTTCAGTTTTCCTGACTACATTTCCAGCTTCCCTTTCAGCATTTCTTGCTGTCTTGTGTAATATAGCTTTTATTTTTGACAGCTTTTCTACTTCTGGAAGGTAATAAACCTTAAATTATTAACTTAGAAGAGCAAATGTATGTATATAGAGTTGTAAGCTCATCTTTTTTTCTGAAGCTTCACTCACGTAGTACAATTTTAGATTTTTGCATCTCCCAAGGTTTTATAATAGTTTATTAAGATACAGGAAAAACTTGCAACCACATTGTAATGTTTACATATTTGCTCCCTTGTGCATGTGCAGACAATAATTTAAGGGGGACCAACATTTCCTGCTGTGATGTTACAATTTCATTGGTTAATGTTAGTTAAGCTGTACTTTATTCCTTTTCCTCATTCTTTACATTTTGTTTGAACTGCGTTTTCGGGGTGTTTATTTCAGAACGTGGAATTTTTTTGGTTTTGGGGTATTTTGTTTGGTTGTTTGGGGTTGTGGTTGGTTGTTTTTTCTTTGTTTTGGGTTTTTGTAATATTCATAAGTGCTTTGTTCTTCTTCCATTAATCTGATTCTTGACTTTGTGTATATCTGTATGAAAAAACATTCAAGAGGAGCTCTGTTATTTATATGAATCCAGTATCTAGATATTACATGTACTAGATTTCAATTGTATTTTCTGTCTGGAAGTTCCACTTAGTTGGTTCTGAATACATATATATAAAAGAAATCTCTAAGCTCCCTTGGAAAACAGTTACTCCAGTTACCTGAAAATTACCTCACTCACATGAATACAAATATGCAACAAGATGTCAACCCATGAGCAAAGTTTCTGAAACATTTCTTTTAATGGCAAATTGTCTTTACCTCTTACTAGTCTTTAAACCTGATGGTGCTACAGTAGAGCTGAATTCAGGTCCTTTGAGTGAATAATACCTAATTTTTTCCCTAAGTTCCCTAAGAGATTACTCCTAATTTCTGCTTGTGCAAAGCCATGCAGGCAGTTTGCTTTCAAAGGGTGAACGTGAGGGCAGAACTTGAAGAGTATTTCACATTCAGGGTGATACAGGAACTAGGACCAGTGACCTAGACAGGGTTAGCCCTTACCAAAAGTATTATTTCTTTCACAAGCTGCATGCCAGAAGCCATTGAAACTATTTAAGCACTGAATTATACAATAAAATTTCTTCTGGTTTTATACAGAATAAGAAAATCAAGAAACAATGGAGAATAAAGTTCTTTGGTCACCTCTGAATAAGAATTAGATGTGACTTAACAGTAAACACTTTGTATTATTAATCATGCAGCAAAAACGTACCAAAATTGTTTTTACTTATGTTCTCAACATAGGCAGATGAGTGTGTTTAACAGTTTGGTGGGCAACAAATTTAGATGAAATGGAAGTAAGCAATATTTCAATAGTATGTTTTATTGAATTTGTTGTTTTGTGTCATTGCATAAAATCTGTTTATAATCGCTGAGATAATTTCATGATCATCAATAACGTTTGTATTTTTGTTAGCCATGATGAGAGCTATCAGAGGATAAGTCTCCTATGTGATATAAAACAGTTGTCCATAGAAGTTACTGAAAGAACTATTCTATCTAGCAGGCTTGTTAATGTCTTATGGTGGCAAGGTACAGTTCATCTAGTACTGTCTTTTTTAGTATATTAGAACTTACTTTCCAGACTTAGTTAATGTAGCCTATATCCCTTTATCTTCTTTTCTTATTGGCTCATTACTTGTGTCACTTAAGAAATAATGACATTTATTTTGGTGTGGTCTTCATTTTGGCAAAAGGGAAAAAAAAAACCCAAACAGTGTGTCTTGATACCAGTAAGGCTGTTGACATGATGTCTGAATATATGACATGAGAAAATATAGCCTACTGTATTGACATTACGTTAAATACTCAACCAATGAAAACCAGGCTAAAAAATAAAAATGGTCTTAGGGAACAGCCTTCAGCTGTACAATTATGCAAAGGCTTGAGATAAAGAAAATGTCTCTAACTTAGAGATTTATCCACTGTAACAGGCTATCTGAGGATGTTGCAGAAACTGTTTCCTGAATGTGTTAGATTAGCCATTTTACAAAGACATATATATTTAGTCCAGATTCATAGTAGGGAGCTAAGTCAAATGATATATGGCAGTCCTATTTAGCCCGACATTTCAGTCAGACCTATTCTCTTTATTTTTGAGTCTTGCTGTTGTTTTTGGTCAAATCATGTAGAGGGTTTTTGATTTACCAATTTTAGGAGTAGGTTAATTTTTCGAGTATGGAATTTAAAATTAAACTTTAAAATATCTATCTATCTATTTCTACCAGAACAATTTTTCTGTACGGAATGTTTCAAGTTATTGCTGTCATTGCTTATGTTATTTTTTATGTAAATTGGACTGTCAATATGCAAAGAAGGCTCTGTGATTTGCTACTTACAGGTTGTGGTGTGGATTTTTTTTTCCTTTTTTCTCCTTGACTGCTTGTCTCTGAGCATGAAACATATCCCTCACACATTTTTGTCATCAAAACTGCAAGAACATGTGGAAGTACAGTTGAGAATAGGTGCTGCAGATGGATGTGTTTTGATTAAAAGCACTCATTCATACACAAGAAAATGAGGAAAAGGAGTTGTATGCAACTGTTCTAACACAAAAAAAAAAAAAATCAACCCAACCCCAAAACATCCAAATAAGCCCTGCAGATCAGAGAAAGCCAGCTGGAGACAAACCTGTACTCACAGCTATTTCCTATGGAAATTGCGAACAAAAGCAGACCCAGTAGCATTTGTAAGAATAATGATCTTTAGAAGAGGCAAAGACAGGAGATGCAAATACCTGCTGTTGTTGTTTTTGGAGCTACTTAAAATTACCTTCTACTATTATCAGCCAGTTCTTAATCTCTGTAGCAAGCAGGGAATGAAGGGATGCTGTCGAATGGAAGCTGTAGATCCTTTTTCTGTTGAATGTCTTAATGATGGACTGTCATTGTTTGCCACTGTCTGCTAACTACTGCCAGCTCCCAAACATCTCAGAAAGACTAAGCTATGCCTTCAGAAGGACATGTTATTCAAAAATCATGAGCTGGATTATTTTTGAAATGTCATGCATAATTTCTATGCTGAAATTGGAATTCCAAGGAGTAAATGATGAAGTGAGATTTAAGTTTTGGTATGGAATAAGTCTCAGATCTTTTAGGGTCCCCCATTAAAAACTGCAGCCTGAGAAAGTTTCTAGGTATTTTGATGTACATCAGATAACTACTTCATGATGTTATTATGAATTCATATTCACGTAATTTATGTATTTAAAGTTTTTGTTTCCTGCCATATAGAAAATTAAGGAGAAAGTACTTTTCTCTTTTATATTTTGAAGTTTGCACACAGAAGGGGAGATTATCTTACTTTATATCTAGTTGTTTTCTGTATTTCTGCCAGTATCTTAGTTCATTCTTGGCTTTGGTACCATTAAGGAAAATCATGCTTTTAAACTACAACTTTTTCAGTAATCTGATAACTACCTGTTAAAACCGTTTCTTTAATCTGATAGACTCCCTCACATAACAGCTGTCCTTTCTGATCAAAAATTACATTCTTAATGTCAATACAGTGTTAAGATTTTCTGTCAGGAAATGTTTTCTAGGACATGCAATCAATTACAGACTATACTTGTGAATATGTTTTCTGAGAAATAAATTAAGAATCCTATGAAGATAACATACTAAAAAATAATTTCCTTGAGCTACAATGCTTTTCTGGGTTTTATTACTTTTCCTAATGAGAAATGGCATTCCTTCTCTGAAAATTTTATCATTAAATGAATCTGCATTGTCTCTTAAAATATTGTAATTTTCTCTCCATCTTCTCTGAAGACTTACATCTTCTTTCAGAGAAGATTTAAACCTTTTAATAGAGCAATATCTCCTTGGGTTTCTGTAGTATAATACTTTTCCTATTCTCATAGAAATAAATCAATTAATAGTCTCTAGTTTACATCTGATCCACCCCTGCCCCCACCAAAAGCTGAATAGGATAAAATAAAAAATGGAAAGATAAATAACCATGTATGTTTACATATGTTTCAAGATTGGATAAAACATGCTTACGGGCATTTTATTGCTCCTATGATAATATCAGTCAATTGATATTTATGTAGTTAATTTTTATACTTAGTCTATCTATAGGCAGCTAAATTGAAGGAGAAATAATTTCATTATACATGTAATGGTTAAATAATTCATGAGTATGTTCAGAACATTATTTCTAGATACACTTGGAAATGCTTTAGGAACATCATTGAGTTTTACTATCTGAGGTGACCTCAGCTAAATCCTACAAATGTCTGTGACAGGCAGAGCTCTGACACACAGACCTATAGTGTATGCCTATAAAAATGGCATAGTATATTTGTACTTGGTATGTCCTTAGTTTTTAGGAGCAGTGAGGTTTAAAAATTATAAAGCCTTAAATAGATCCAAGAAGAAAGCCCAATAGTGACAAGAAGTCAGTGCAAAAACAGAAGTCTTCAAGTTTAGGGTGGGTTTTTCCTCTTGCACCAAAGCATTCACTTTACTGCTATTAGTCAAAATCTAACTAAAAAACCTGATGCTGTTCTTTATTCTCTTTAATTCTATTGATAAAAATCCTACAGCTTTAGGATTTTCCAGATTTTCATGAGACAGTTTTAAGACTATTATATTGACTGAAGAGTTTACTGCCTTTGAAGGTTTCAAAAGCAGGGCTAGGAAATTCTATGATTACTTTAGTGTGGACTGTGTGTAAAATTATTCTTTTACAGTTTATATAAACATTTCTAATAAAAAATATTTTATCCTTAGGTATTCCAGTGCACATGCATCTTACATAACCAGACATGTTCAACTCTTTAGGTGTAGCCAAACTCACAATAGCTCCCCTTTGTATAAAAACAATAGACCTTTGTGAGATATTGAATAGTTAAGCTCATAAGAAAGAAGTGCCTTCTGTGTTACTTGGATGAGAAGATACTGATTTTATATTTTCTGGTGAAGAAGGTTGCTTTTAAAGTGGAAGGTTCACAGGGTTCAACAGTAGTTGGGGGCTGAGCTGTAACAGTTGACTGCATGGTGTGAGCTTCTTAGTGATTGCCTTCCTACAAGGTTCCATTGTTTTATATTTATAGAATCCATCAATTAGTTATTGATGTAGAATTTTTGCATAGTTTAAGAACGCTGCCAGTCTTTTGATTGATATAATTAGCACTGGAGAATTATAAGTGAAAAGTGAAAAAAAAATTGTTACTGATATACTATGCAAATAACTGATGAAGAATGGTCAGTGCTGTTTGAAGCTTTAAAACAAAAGCTCTGCAGAATGGGGGCTAAGAAATTCCTCACATACACTGCTGTAGACAGCTCTGGCAAGAGCTGGATATGTGTTTAGTTATTGCATCTCACTGGGCAACATTTCATTCTATTATGTGGAATCATACAGAAATCCAGTACTGCAAAATCTCATAATTTAAAAATAATCACAACCATACTCTTGGTTCTTTTCCTGAAGACACCTTATGTCTTCAGGAAAATTCTAAACAAAAATAACAATTTTTTCTAATTATTTATTATTAATGCAATGCAGAATAGTTTTAAGGTGTCAGTTGCAGAAATATGCTTTGATGTAGTATTCTTCAGATGTCATTTGTTTTCCTACAAAGTGGAGAAATTTTGTAAGTAAAAGAAATTATGTTATCATGATTGAATTAAATTAATTTAATTTGAAGCTTTTATCTTGAGGGCTCAGCTGTTATCAACCCTGTTTTTACACCAATAAATATTTTTGCGTAAGCTGGTATTTAAATTTATTTTTTCTTATATATTCTTCTTTTCTTTCAAGAGAGCTGAAGTATGTGGGAAGGCCATTACAGTTGGGCAGACCGTCATCACAAAACATAGAAATACACAATACTATAGTTGCAGAGTCATAGGAGTGACATCTCAGCTTTTCTATGAAGTCATGTTTGATGATGGCTCCTTCAGTCTGGATACTTTTCCTGAAGACTGTAGTAAGTACTTTCTCAGATTCCTATTCATTCTGGTTTGTTTTCTTGATTTTTTGTTTTGGGGTGGGTTTTTGTGGCATTTGATTGGTTTTCTTTTTTAAATTAGAGAGTTGGAATCTCTTGAATTCTTATGAATTTGAGGACATAACATTTTAGTATTTAGTTCATGTTTGTTGCTTTAACTGCTGAGAATGATTATTTTCTAATGGGCTTCCAAAGTATGGTTGTTCTAATTAGTCTTTGCCATTTGACAAATCAAGAGTGATCTTAGAAAATCTTTTAATTAAATAAGAAATACATATTTAATAAAGAATATGAAAGAGGGAATTCCGTATATCCTTCTCTGTCACTTAGATATAACTTGTAAAAATTCCTTGCAGAATAGAAAACTTCTGCTGTAATATGAAGAACAGCTCTCAAGAATCTGTTCTAACAACTTATTTACTCTTCCTGATATTTAATTTGTAAGATTACATTAGTAATGATAAAAATCATTAGGGAAAAGATAGTAGTTTATTTATATGTAGTATAGTTTATTTACATTTTCAAAAGGCAACTGAGATTTGATTTCCCTTATGCACTTACATAAACTACCATGGCTCTCGTAACTGTTAAAAACCACATTGTGGACTTGGCACATATGAGCAAAATTTGCAATTGGAGAAAGATTCTGTTCCCGTCCATGTTTGCAATGAATACACTGGATGTTAAGCTTTGTGGCTTTCATTGAGTGCCCTTTGACATCTTTCTTATGATGTGACTTTAATCCTCATTTACCTTCATGATCCTCTTGAGTCTTTTATGTGCTAAGCCAGTACTTTTGGTGTACTTCCTACTAATTTACAGAAGGTAAAGCCTCCAGGGACCACTGACGGGCAAAAATGCTGTTTCTTGCAAGATTACTTTTCACTTAGTCCTGTTCAGTATGTAGAGGGGAAGAGCCTGGCTTACACAGCAGTGCCAGAGAATGCTGGCTTTGCAGCTCAAGGGATACAACTACTAGAAGTGCTCCACATTTTTCTCCTGTGAAAATCTTTGAGCTCTTCTGCATTCTGCAGACCTAATATTTTCCTGAGAGAAGCATTATCTGACAGATATATCAGTGGAAATTATACTGTTGTTCTTAGAAGCTTCTTGGTTATTGAAAAGTCTGGCATCTTTTTAAAATATGGTATTTGAGAGGATGTATTTCAGATCAGTGTTTGGGAATTGAGGTGTTTACCTCCCAAGGGTCTGAATAGAAGTCAGTCACCAAATCTCTCTTACAAATCTTTGAAAATTTGTCCTTTAATGCAAAACACTGCAAAAGTCTCCATTAACGATCAACGACATTGTGATTTAGGATGATCAAGATACTAAGTAGATGTGGCTATGTTGTTATTAGAAACCCCTTTTGTAAATACCTGCTGCATCAAGGATCTGGTAAGGCAAAGATGAGGAACTGCTTGTTGTCCTAGTGGACAAGTCTGATCTGGAGCTAAGAATAAATGTAATCAGGTCTGGATATGCCTCAGTGCTTCTCAGATAGAGGATGAACAACATAAAATTGTTTGATGGAAACACCAAACGAATTTCACATTCTTTAGAGAAATGTGTTTTCATTAGATAATATACCTGCAGCAGTTACTGGAATTGAAAAAAAAAAAGTGTTTTTTTTCTTCTTCTTAGACTAAATCTTACTAATCCATGCAATGTTCATATCAGTTGTTAGTGCCACTGGGAGGACTTGTTCATAAAATCTGGTGTGAAGGCAATGTTGCTGCCTGTTGAAGAACTTATTTTTCTAATCTGTTTTCACTTTTCAACCAGCTCACAAAGATAGCAGGAGCTTTTTGCTCATCCAGTATGTGCTGAATCCGCTATATAATTTCAGCTCAGCTAACAATAAACCAGAATTCCAATGCTCAGGCACAGTGATTTATTTTTAAGGAGGAAGACAGGGAGCAGGGAAAGTTCAGTTTTGAAGCTTCATGAAACTCTGCATTCAGTAACAACTAAATCAGGGTATACATTGTTCTCTTCTCATATGTATTTTTCTTGGTTTGTGTTAGCATTAACTAAATATATGAGGTGGGGAGTTATTAAGTGTTTTAACTATAGACACATATTTAGATTTTTAAATTTCAACATTATTTATTTCTTGGGTGTTATACGTGATTTCTTAGACTTATGACTCCTCAATACAGGGTTTAAACCTATGAGTTAGTTGTCCATTATGCTAACCAACCCGTTTTCCTTCAACCCAGAAGGTGTAAGAGGTGTAAAGAAGTATATAGATACAATCTCTTCCTGGAAGCAACAGGAGGACAAATTCCTCCTGTAATTCATGGGAAGACTTCAGTAAGGGGGACAGTACATGATATCTTAAAGGACATGAGATGACAACTTTCACAATTAATGATGCATGCACATGACTAGGGAGTGCATATACTGCAGTCCTGAGTAACTGATTCCAGTAGACAGCATTTATGTGCCACTTGCCCTAGCACAGCACCAGGAACAGGACTGTTCTGACTAGTAGGCCAGATGTCAGTTCACAGATTATGCATCAGGAAGTTTTTCAGTTCTTTGGTCTCATAATTTAGGGAGGGTATCCCACAATTTCTGGTTTTGTTTTGTTTTGTTTTGTTTTGTTTTGTTTTGGTACCCAATGGCTATGGCACTGGCATATCATAGCATTTTGCTAGAAGTTATTACTCTTGATATATAGCTAGAAGATTTATTTGTGTATATATTGTGGCTGCCAATATGCTTTATATACATATATATGTAAGATTTGTATGAAGTTGTTCCCATGTTACCTTATTAAAATCAAGAAGAACAGGGAGGCTTTGCAGTATACATGTTTGGGGGGAGATAGATACCATATTGTATTGATTGCAAGGAAGAAAAAAGATAATTGCAGAGTGAAGCATGCTTTGAGTCTATTGGGAGGTCTGATTACAGGAGAGTAGAGCACACATCTCCTGAAACAGCAAACATCCTTCCAGGCTCTTGCCCCCTTAAGTGCCCTGGTCCTTCAGTGATGAGTTTACAGATAATTCTTTGATGTCATGGATTCACCTTGTGGTTATCAAGAAAACTAGGTGAACAAAAATGGGTGTAATTGCTGCCATGACATAACACATTGTGTTTTAGTTTACTTATAAGTGTATAAATATTGCTGTTGTACATTGAGAAGGTGACGTTGCACTGTGGGTAGTCATGTCCACAACCCAAAGTGAATTTACTTATTAAAATCTATAAATTAAATAACATTGTTTTAACATGGTAGCTTATGGAATGCTGCTGTAATTATTCCTTAAAAGCAAGAGCATCTTAAGTATTGATGAAATGAAATGTGTTTGGAAAAACAATTGATCCTATATTCAGGAGTTCAAGAAGATTTTTTGCAGAACCACAATTTGGCAATTTTCTGAGGTTCTGATAAAATCCAGAAGGCATCCTCTTTAAAATATATATTTTAGTTCTGCTTAAGGCATTCACCATCTCTGCATGTCTTTTTGACTGCAGCCAGGGCTCTTGACTCAACCTCGTCCCTGGGCAGCCAGTTCTAGTGCTTGATAATCAATTTGATGAAATTTTTCTTCACTTCCAATCTAAACCTTCACTAGGGCAACCTGAGGCCATTTTATCACATCTCAGGTCACATCTCACATGGCAGAACTTGTTGCCTGGGACAAGGGACCAACTTGCACCTGGCCTATATCCCTTTCAGGCAGTTGTAGAGAGTAATAAGGTTGCCCCTGAGCCTCCTTTTCTCCAGGCTAAACACCCCCAGCTCCCTCAGCTGTTCCTCAGAGGACTTGTGCTCCAGTGTTGCATCTGTGCTCCAAGTCCTTCACCAGCTCCATTGCCCTTCTCTGGACATGCTCCAGTACCTTAATGTCTGCCTTGTAGCGAGGGGCCCAAAATTGAACACAGGACAAATCCTCAGCAGTGCTGAGTACAGGGGGACAATCCCTACCCTGGTCCCGCTGGCCACACTGTTCCTGGTACAGGCCAAGATTTCTACAAACCTTTGGCTTTCTACAAACCTGGAATGATGCCTGGGGTTGTTGTGACTCAAGGGCAGGACCCAGCACTTACTGTAGTTGAATCTCACACCAGTGGCCTTGGCCCATCAATCCAGCCTATTCAGATTCCAGATCCCTCTGCAGAGCCTTACAGAATCACAGAATCTTCCCTCCAGCAGATCAACGCTCCCACCCAACTTGATATTTTGCAGTCATGTAAAATGACTGACCATTCATTTGATCCTGTTGTCCAGGTCATCAGTGAAATTAATGAACAGATCTGGTCCCAGTACTGTGTCTTGGGTACCACCACTGACCACCAGCTCCCAGCTGGATGTAATTACACCCACTACCACTTTAAGCTCAGACTTCCAGCAGGTTTTTTACCTAGTGAACAGTGCATCTGCCCAAACCACAGAAACCCAGTTTCTGCAGGGGAATGTTGTGTAAAATGCCATTAAAGGCTTCATGAAAGTCAAGGCAGACAACATATACACCCTTTTCGTTATCTATTAAGCTTGTCACCTTGTTACAGAAGGAGATCCTGTTGATTGAGCAGCACCTGCCTTTCACAAACCCCTGCTGGCTGGGCCTCATTGTGTCATTGTACTGCACATGCAGTTTGATGACACTTGGGATGATCTGCTCCATGACTTTCCTAGGCACTGAGGGAAAGTGCCACTTTCCCTGGCACTCAGTCTGACATGCCTGTAGTTCCCTGAGTTCACATTTTGACCAACCTTGAAGATGGGTGTAACATTTGTCAACCTCCATTCAACTGGGACCTCTCAAGTTAGCTGGAACTGCTGGTAAATGATGCAACATGGCTCAGCAAACTCTTCCACGAGCTCCCTCAGTACCCCTGGGTGGATCCCACCCAGTCCCATAGATCGGCGTGTGTCTAAGTGGTGTAGCAGGTTGCTTATCATTTCCTGTTGGATTGTTGGGGCTTCATTCTGGTCCCTATCCCTGTCTCAAAGCTCAAGGGACTGGTTCTCACAGAACAACTGGTATTAAAGACTGAAGCAAAGAAAGCAGTTAAGTCCCTCAGCCTTTTCCTCATTCTTTGTCACTGTGTTTTCCCACAGAATCCAGTTAAGGTTGGAGATTCTATTTAGCTTTCCTTTTGGTGTGAATGTTTACAGAAACATTTTTCATTGTCTTCTATGGCAGTAGACAGATTACATTCTAGCTGGGCTTTGGCCCTTCTAATTTTCTCCCTGCATAACCTCACAACATCCTTGTAGTTCTCCTGAGCTGGCTGCCTCTTTTTGTTAAGGTGATAAACTCTTCTTTATTCCCTGAGCTCCAGCTAGATCTCTCTGTTCAGAGATAATTTCAGTTCATTTTTGCTTGTGTCACATTACTCCGTCTGACATTTTCCTTGATTTTTTTTTTGTCTACCAGTTCTTTTTAAGTGGATACCACCTTATCTTGAGAAAAATTCAAGCATGAGAAAAGCACCACCAAGCAGTGAATTTTTGAACATACCAGCAGTGATACCTGAATCCTTAACAGAATTATGTTGATACTTATTGCAAGTACCTTCCTCCAGCAGTGGACCCAAGAAAGCCCTGAGTGTGAAGAGAAAATGAGGAGATTAAACTCTGTCTTTCTCTGTCTTTCTTTAAATTTGCCACTCTCCGGTGAGGGAGGAACAGGGCCCTTGAGAACTCTGACAACCAAAGTACTTCACTGAAATTATTACAAGGGCTGCAATTTTTTAGTGTGTGCACCTAGATTTTACAGCATCTAAAATTGTTATTCCCTGCTTTTTTTGTTAAAAACAAATGGACAGAAAAATCCCCACAATTTAGTTACTAGTGTCTGAAGAAAAACCTGTCAGTATGATAACAATGTAGTTTAAGAATGTGTTAATGAAATAAAGTGCTAACAATAACCCACAACTTTTTAAAGTGAGGGACTTCTTTGCAATCCTCTATGATCCTAGGCAACAAATGCTCACTTCATATCCCACAAAATTACGAAAAAAGTTTTGATATCCTGTGAGCCACACTCGATTGTATATGCACTGTACACATATACTGTATACACTGTGCCAATTCTACCTGCTTTGATTATCATGGACCTCTTACTGAGGTTTTACATGATCCTTCCTGGCCTAGATACTCCTTGCAGGGGTTCGAAACTGCAAATGCATTTATAACCTTAGTAATTATGTGAGACAAGGGGCAATTGGTATAATTTACAGGTGAACGAGACAGGATGAATACAGATTGTCCTGAAACAGTTGGGTATTATTAGATAAATGAGAGACAGAACAGATTTACTTTATCCTCCTTTGAGATGAAGAACAAATGGGATTTAGCTGGACAGTTTTTCAAAAATTATTTCCTCCAAGCCAGCTAAAGGGAATACTAGTAGAAAACCATAATGTGCCATTATTTTGGTGGGACTTTTTGCATGTGCAGATTAGAAAAGGTAGTTCACTTTAGAAAGCTGTGAGTGTCAGTGCTCAGGATGTAGTTATAAGAACGAAATCTTGTTTTCAGGAACTTCTCTCTAATTACTTTTACTGTGACTAATGACTTCCACTGGTGAAGGAAGCATGAGTCTGCAGATGTGATACTCAGCTTCTCAGTATCTGTTATGTTAATACATTTTCCTCTGCTTTTGAAAAACCGTACTTCTTGAACAATAGACATTTGGAGATACTGGGCTAGCACATAAGTCTTGAGAGCCTATTTAATTTCCATCTGTATGTAAAAATCCAGAAGTTTTGATTCTAGCCTAGTAATTCCCAAGGGTCTGGGTTCTGACAATGTCTTACAAAGAAGACATGTTTCTTTTCTTCTATCAACCTTGTCTGGCATTATAAATTACTGAATTCCTGACTAGTTTCCAGCATTTTTTTCCTAGTGATTTCTCTTCTGTATACCTTTATCTCTTTATGTCTTCTGACAACTCTTTTCTGCTTGTCTACCTGTTTTAATCAAAGTTTTAAATAGTAGTGTTTGTTGCCTCTTTGTGAAAGATCCATTTGACTGCTGGCATACAATAATTGCTTACTGTTCAAGTTTTATTATAATGGTGTGTAAATCTGTAAAAATTGGTAAGGAAATTAGAATGGCTGAATTTGCACATTTTCTGGGCAATTTGTAGATTTTGGGTGCACTCCAGTACCACCATCACCAGTAATTTCTGAGAATATGAAGTAGGAATGTAATGCATTTCTGAAGGTAGCAAGAGCTAGATTGTGTTTGGTATAAACTTAGTCAAAAGCTGTGGGAATTGTTTTTGTGATGTGGAAAAAGAGACACAATGAATTATAATTGGTTTAGCAACTTTCTAAAAGGTTTTTTAACTGTGACATTGAGTCTATAAACTGAATAATGTGCAATTCATGTTGGGCTGGTACAATTGTTTTTTGCAGCATTACAATATTGCTGTGTTATTGAACTCACTTCTCAGTAAGTTGTATGTTGTGATCGTTGACAAGTAATTCTGAAAAATTTTGGAAAGCAAATTTGCGTCCTGCGTGACATGTCTCCGAAAAAACTTAGGTTCCTTTTTCTGGCTTGATTGATTTATAGAGATTGTGTAGGATTTGGCATTCTTGTTCTGTGAAATACTCCAATAATTTTATGATTTATATATGTTATGAAGAATTTACTTTGAGTTTGTTAACAGGGAAAATTTATTTTAACACATTTTTGTAGTTGCAAACTTTTTCACTAGATTTGCAAATGCTTATACACAGAATGATATGGTTTTTACATGTAAATAATTGTTGCATCTTCTGAATACTAATACAAATTAATTCCTGTTTTGAAAACTGTGCTCTTTTTAAGTTAAAATCAAGCTATTTCAAAACCAGGGGCTAGGTCTAAGGCTGGAGATTGAAGGGTTTTATTCCATTGTTTAACTCTTAAAGCTACAAAGCATCAACAGATGTAGTAGTCTTATTTTAATCTAAAACTTGTTGCACAGTACCATAACTCTTGATTTAAGTGAGTCACTTTCACTTTATTATGGAGAACACAAATAATTTTTCTGTTGCTCTTACTTCTTTGTCTCCTATTACAGCAGAAAGACTGGCAAGTTAGTAGATAAGCATAAAAATGAATATTGAACAGATTATAGGCAAATTAAAGTCTCAAATAGAAGTATTATCTTTTTACAATTTCCTTGTAGAATAGCTTTTCCGCTTTATGATGAAATGCTTTATGGATCCTTAACAATAATGATGTTAGATGAGTTGAAGGTAATGCCTCACAGGAGAGGTAATGCATAATGCCTTGCAGGAGAAACAAAATGGAAGATAAATCATTTATTTGCAGTTCATTATAAGATGGCTGACTTTGCAGTGAGGCAGGTGAGAGAAGAATATATTACAACGTTTCTTGTGTTTGCAAAGACAATGTGTGTCCTTGTCTGAGACCACAATGAGTACAGTTGTGATGAGCCTATGGAACATGGTAAAATCACTAGAATTTGCACAGGAATCTTTGAGACGAGGTGGGACTGCTGGGATTGAGATAGGAGTGTTATTTCACCTCCCACCCATTTTCTGAGAAAATCCAGGTATTGTAGGATTTTTTTCATCTGTTAGTTTACAGCACTGTTGTGCAGAAGAAGGTTATTACCGGATTTACTGAGGGTCAGTGGAGGAAGTGTTGGAAGACTCATATTTTCCTTTGTGTCTGTGTTGCATCCTAAGGAGGGTGCAGGAACAGCACGTGAGCTGGTCTTTGTACTCATCTGACTGTTACTGATTTACAGGGAACAAATATACAGGTGGGCAGGATAGGAGGCACTAGTGTAGCATTCAGTTTTATCTGACTCCAATAAGCATAAGATAGGATTTTCTGCTGCACTACAGAAGCCTTGTTCCTCATAGCTAATTAGACATCCAGGTGTCCTTGGCAACTTCAGCTTCCTACTGCTAACACTCAGTTTTGTCCCATAAAAGTATATTGTACCCTTTATTGTCCTCTCTACTGTGCCTTATTGTGATGCCCAGTACTACCCTGGACATCCTAAGTTGCATTTTGCTGTGGTTTGAGTTGTTGTCTTCTGGGCAATCATGTGTCTATCAGTTAGCATTATGCATGCATTTGTATTATTAACACTACACTGAAAGGCAATGCAATGGTTAAAACAGTAACTTTCTAAGCTGGATAGAAAGTAAGAAATTTTTAGATTTATGTGTGAATGCATGGTCCCATTTATATTCCAGTTTTCTTTTGTAAAAGCATATATTCACTTCATAGGAGAACATTCAGTAATATTTTAAAGGCAACATATTATACGTCAATTTCAAGTATTTTTATACTCCCATTTCATGATTCAAAGCTAAATTTGTTGAATTACAGTAACTATTCTGTTAATCTGGTGATTTCACTGAATTTATACCAATTCAAACCCAGAACTGCACTCCTGGGAATCAGGCTTTCTCTTTGAAATGCTAATACACTGTGTAAATTGCTGTTCCTGTTTAGATAAAAGTCTGACTGTGACAAATTAGCTACCACTCTCCTTTCCATTCAAATTGTCTTGGAATATGTGAGACCTAATTTTGTGTTTCTAAAAATTTGCATCAACTAGTATATACTGTCAGCATTGGAAAGAAAAACAGTTTGACAGTTGAGATTAGTAGTTGTTTGAGAGAGTTTCCACAATTTGTTTCTCCACTTACATTTTAATGGTGTTGGTAGATATATTCAGTGTTTGCTGTTGCGATGTGGTATTTGTCTGTAGGGCCAGCTTTTCTAAATTGGAGGTATTGGTTGTAATTGCATTAGTCATGCTCCTTTTATGAAACAATCACCAGTGAGCAGGACTGTGGAAGCTTAATCACTACCATTCGTGTTGAAAGTTAATATTAGCTGGAAGAATGTAGACAGAGAAGAAAATTTGGATGAAGTTCTTTTGCAGAGTTGCCTTGGAAAGGTCACTTCCTGATGGTATGGCCACCTTGTGCTTGCTTCTGCACTCCTTGTTAAACCATCTTCATCTGTTTTCTGTTAGTACAGGAAGCACTATCTCATTATGTGTATCCTAGAAGCAATGAGATAGGGTAGTAAATTTAACTCAGGTCCTAATTTAGGGGGAAAAATTAAAAGCTAATCCTGCAGTTCAGCTGGAGTAACCATGAGGACCATTTCTTTGCAAAAGCCAAATAATCAGGCCTGGATTTTTCTTTCTTTTTCATGTTTTAAGTGTAGGGACTAGAAAACTACTTGAAGTCTTACCAGTGAAAATTGTATGTAGTTAGTGTGTTTTGTCTGTGTTTTGAGAAGTTACTGTTAATTTTGTGATTAACACAAGAATACTCGTTTGTTTTAAATTGAAATGAATATGCTATGAATTCAGTTTACTGTAAAGTGAATTTCAATTTCTCAAATATAAGAGGACAGAGGTTTTTGATGTTTTGAGTTTTGGAGACCATGCATTAATTTAAAGTTATTTTTCAGAAACCATGGCATTTCTAGGATAAAAGTCAATACAATGGCTGTCTCTTTGCAAATTGTGGCTAGATAGACTAACAGTAAGGTCTGAACTATTCTTAGATTTTTAAGAAATGCAGGGGATAACAGAAAATGAACAATTTCTATTTCTCTGATTAATTCTAACAATATGTGTAAATTTATGAACACAGAATGATTTAGACTAAAAATAATATGTAGGTACATAGGAAAGTCAAGTTTAGTGCAATTACAGAATATGAGTTTTCTCTAGTCAGTCTTTCCAATATCTGCTTCTCTTTGATCTTTATAACCTCAGGGCTAGATTATGAGCTTTCAGTCTGCCAGGAGGAGGATTAAAATATTGTGCCATGGCCCCTCTGCGGCAGGGGTGGGACAATACAGAAAGGATCTGCTTCACTAGGCCCACTGTGGGGCTGAAGACAAGCTTCTGCTTACCTCTGCCTTTTGCCATTCCATCATGCCTGATTGCATGGACAAGAGCATACTGCTGGAAAGTTGGAAGAACTTTCTAATACAGAAAGCTGCGGCAGCACTATGAAATGGATTCTTACACAGTCTTTCTGGAAAACTGCTGTTGAGTGATTGAAATATGTCTTCCTAGAGGGTTTTGGTGTCATATGATACAGAAATAATGAGTGACTTTGAAAGATGAGAAATACATTCAGCTAAAATAATGGTTGCAAATACTATGTTTGACCTAACATTTAATCCGTCTTTAAACTCATAGCATCCAGGAAAAATAATCCCAGTCAGGTTCTGTGTATTTTTATTCGTATCCATTACCATTAAGTGAAATAATTTATTAAATTTCTATTATTTTATTATATTGCTGTGTTTACAATGACATACAGCAAAAAACAGATTAGAAGTATGTACTAGTTCAAAAAACCCGCTGCAAGAGTCACACTTAACCACTTTTAACCCGTGTTGTTTATGTCAATTATACCATCAGTGGTATTTGACAACAGTTTCAATAAACAGTGGGGCATTTTGTACCTTGTTTTTGAAACAAAGCAAATCAGGAAGTGAAAGCCAGGAGTGTCAAGGAGACACAGAAGTATTTGCTAGGTGACGTTGAGGAAAATACCATAACTTGAATGCAATTTAAACAAACAAAAATAATTTATTTTGAATACAGTCTAAATGAGAATGATTTGAAAAATAAGAAAGCTCAGTGCTGTGTCTGCAGTTAAACAGATAAACAGTTCTATTAGTATTGAGGAAAATAAAACTGTAGCTCCTGAGGTTGGTCACAGGATTGGGATTGCTCAGTTAAGACACTCCTGAAGAAAGAGGTGCCAGCCAGATTTGTTTTCTGTCTTAGTTAATGCTTGATGACAGTTGACTGCTCTGTGTTAGGGATTTTGTAGAGTCATCCCCCTGGAAAATGGGTGGAAGAATGTTACTGATATGTTAATGATATGGTAGATTTGAAAATTATTTAACTAGTTTCAAAAGAATTAAATGGTTTAGGAAAAGAGGAAGTTATTCTAACATCTAAAAATTTACTTGAAATTTATGCCAATTAATGAATGTAAGCCTCAGGTTTGTAGACAGTGATATAAGTGTCATGGGTTTGACATTGGCTAAATGCTAGTACACCCAGGAAAATCATTCACTCATTCTCTTCTGCTATAGTTGAGCAGAGGAGGGGAAAACAAAAATTATGAAAAAGGAGGTTAATGAGTTGAGGTAAGGATTGTGAAGAAAAAGTTTTAAGGGAAAAACAGCCTCAAAAAATTAAAAGGTATAAAGAAAAAATTAAGATAATTAAAAGAAGATAATGAGAATTAAAATAAACATTTAGAACACTTTCCCCGCAACCCTTCTTTCTTTCCCACTGACAGTGCAGGGACACAAATACGGGGTTTTTAGTTAATTTGTCACTTCTGAAAATCTTTCTTCAGTTCACTTAGGGAGAGGAGTCTCTTTTGCTATGCCATGGGACCCTTCCCATGGGAGACAGTTCTCTATGAATTTCTCCGTGGTTCTAATGTTCACGAGTAGCAGTCCCACCCAACCTGCTGTATTGTGAGTCCCTCCCACGGGCAAAGCAGTCTTCCCACAGCTGTTTTTTTTTTTCTTGGGCAATTAGTTCATGGGGTGTAGTTTTTAAGGATGAGCTGTTCTAGTATAAAAGCAAGGGTCCTCTTCCTCTGTCTCTGGAAGCAGGGGTTTTCTCCCTCTCTGCTCAAGACTTTCACCTGATGACAGCTTTTCAGCATGCACACACTCCAGTGAGAGCACCTTTTTCTCATGGAATGCTGCATCCCCTCATGCACTTAATGAATTACAGGGAAACTGTTGTATTGTAGTCCTCATCATGGCTTGCAGAAGTATCTCAGCTACAACACCCAGCACATCTCCTCCTCCCCTTCCTTCCTTTTCACGGACCTTAGTGTCACCATGTTGTTCTCCCTGTGTGTTTTCACTTTTTCCTTTTTTCTCACCTATGAGAGAATTGGTGCCTATAGGTTCATTTATTCTCAAGTTGTATCAACTTGAAAGTTTTTGTAGGGTTCAGCAGCGCTGAAAGGTTGATCCCAACTGGGCTCCACACTGGGGAATTGCACTCCATGCTTCTCACTGCTGGTCACATGGTCCCTGCCTTAGGAGTTGTGCCAGCTGCTGTGATGCCAGAAAAGCTGCTGCCGCCACTTATGCCCTTTTGTCTGCATCACAGCTGGCTATAAGTGGCTAAGCGAGTAAAGTTAATTGTGAGCCATGCTGAGATGTCAGCTGCCACATGGCGCTGCCCCAGTCGTGCATCCTGGCTGTGGGGCTGCTCATGGACCGGGATGGTGGCAGCTGCTTCTGGCCTTGGCTGCTCCCAGCCTTAGTCTTGGGGCCACTTGCAGTGTCGGGTTGGCCCCTGGCAGCATGGTCTGGCTGGGCCCCGCTGGGATGGGAACTGGTGGTCCCTCCCTCACCCCTCCAAGGAGAGCGAGAAAGAGGAATTGCATGCCATTTTTCCTTTTTAAATATGTCATCAGAGAGGCATTGCTAACTTCTCTAATTTGGCCAGCTGATATGTCAGTCTCAGAGCCTTTAGGGATTGGCTCTGCTGGACACAGTAGAAGTTCTGATGAGCTTCTCTCTCAGAAGCAGCCTCTGTGGCTTCCTCTGCCCCCACTAAAAACTGAGTTTTCTTATTGTATTATCCTAACACAATAAGAAAAAAAATTCTGCTTATTCAGATGAGTTAGTGGTGAATATGAGTAATCTTCAAGAAGGAACCACTTGCAGATAATATTCACATTTAATACTGTATACCATAAATTTTTTTTCTTCAACGCCTTTCCAAGTTGTTGGCCTTATCTTTTCATGCATAGGAAAAGAAATCCTAATCTTCGTTGTATCGGGGTTGTTTTATATATATGAATTCTTAGAGCCATGTTCAGGAAAATGACTTAGGAATATTCTTTAGCTTTAGAGAAAGGTCTTCAGACTTGCTACTTTTGGATTACAAATGTTTTTACCTTGTAATGTTTTATTCTGTTCTCCCCTAGTAAGCTCACTGTAAGAGCACAGATGTGAGAACTGAGTTTACTAATCTCCCACTCTGATCTGATCAAAATGAATATTGATTTTATTCATTCTGATAGGAGATGTTCTACAGAATGCTTATGCAAAAGCATGAGAGGGAGGCAAAAAGCAGCTTTGAAAGCAAGCACACTAGTCTAAGTTATCAATTGCAGGATCACGTTAGGGATCTTCATCATCACAGCTCATCTATCCTCTCTTGAGTTAGGGTGGAATCACATCATCCAAACCATTAACAAAAGCCAGGTGATGTGATGGACCTCTGATTTGAATAGACAAGTGTTGGTGATTTTCTATTAGACTACTATTGTTTTCTGCAGCATTTTTAAACATTTGTCTACTGTTGGGTTCATACTTCCCCTAAAAGATGCCATATTGGCCACATTTTCCTATTTTTAAACAAGTTTTTTAGATGCAATGACCAGTGCCCTCCCCAGCAGTAGACAGTACCAGACAGCTTCCTGATCCACACTGACTGGAAGGAGCTCCTTCTCTACAGAAAAGAGTCTCTTTCTCTATGCCCAGCAATGACATGAGGCCTATAGAATAACCTCCCGGCCCTAACCATGGCCCCTCCTGGCTACTGCAAAAATTAACCCTGTCCTACCCAGAACCAGGACCCCATCATAGAAGGCCTCTAGACCAGTCAGGCATGATTTGCCCTTAGCAAAGACATGCTGGCTGTCTTGGACCACCTCCTTGTCTTGCATGTGCCTTAATATGTCTTCCATGATCACCTCATGCACAGAGGTGAGGCTCAAAGGTCTGTATTTTCCTGACTCTACTTTCTCCTCATTTAAAAAATAGGAGTGATGTTTCCTTTTCCAGTCACCAGGAACTTAGTGTCTAAGTACTGTGAATTTTCAAATGTGATAGAGAGTGACTTGGGAAAAGCACCTGCCAGTTCTCTCTGGACTCTAGGTTGCATATCACCAGGGTTTACAGACTGGTACCTTTCTAGTTTCATCAGGTGGACACAAACCTCTGCTTGGCTTACAGTAAAAGGAACACTGATCCTGCAAGCCCATATAGAGAGGTTCAGGAGGTAGATACTTGTTTTCAGTTGGCTCCTTTGGATCAAATCTAAAAGAAGTCAAAGGCGCTTATAGTCTTACAATTTTAAAAATAATTATTGAGTTTGAGATAGCTGATTTAATAACGGAATAATCAGGGAAACATTGTTGAAATAAAATTGTAGGCGTCCAAGGTACATCAGTTTTGACAGCTTAGGAGAATAGTCTCAATATTTAGTAAGTTCATCTTAGACCAGAATATCTATACCTCTTTGCCTTAATTTAGGAAAGAATTTGAAGACATTTTCTTCAAGTGTCAGTGGCTGTATTCAAATTATTGCAGTATTTCAATGCAATATTGCAGAATTGCAATATTTCAATATTTCCTGAATTTCAGTGCATGCCTCAGGTGCAGTCTTCCTTCTATTTTCTTAGTGTGACTCCACAGTTCCTAGTCTGTGTGAACCATCAACTGCCACTGCAATTGGATTTGTTACTTGCAAATTCTGTGTCCAGCCTTAATAAATCAAACCAACCTCTCTGATAAAAACAATAGAATATCAGAAGAAAAATAGAAAAAAATGTCTTCTTTATCTGCAGTGCTCTGCATGTGAATTCCTTCATGACATCATGGAACACAACCCCAGTATTTCAACATGGATTTCCAACATCTCTTGCAAATAGATTGCTTACTATTTTAGTTTAGTGTACATAATGAATTCCAAAATAAATGTTTCTAAACCCAGAAAGTACTATCTTTGATAAACAAGAAAACTTTCAGAAGTATTATTATTATTACTTACAGGTTATGCTCTTGAAGTGTCTTTTGAATAGCTGTAAACCTAAGACTGGGGAGACCTATCTGCAGTAATGTGTCTAGTTATGGTCTTACCTGTACAAGAAGGATATGGACATAGAGGAACAAATATCGTAAAAGGTTTTGAAAGTGATGGAGGAACTCAAGCATCTGTGATATGAGGGGACTGACAGAGCTGGGACTGTTCAGGAGAGCAGTAGACTCAAAAGGATCTCATCCAAATGTGTCAGTATGTGATGTGGGAAGTAAAGAGGGTGAAGCCATACACTTCTTGGTGATGCAGAACGACAGGAAGAAAGACATCAGGTACCAACTGAAATACAGGAAATTCCTCAACACAGGATTTTTCTTCAGTTAAGAAAAGACTTTTTTACTGTGAGTGATGTTGAATGCTTGGATTAATGGCCCAGGGAGGTCTTGAAGTATTCATTTTAGAGATAGCTAGTCATGGTTGGAGTTGGAGCTCTGACCTGTGCAACAGCAGGAATGTGAAACTGGACATGTAAGTAAATTGTATTTTCAGATGGGCATGATTTGTCCATTTCTATAAAGAAGAAAATACATTATGTAATTGTATAGGACATGTGCGTGGTTTGTAAGCTGAATGTAGATTTAGCCCACACTGTATGTTATTACAGCTGGTATGGGTATATTGAAGGATTGCTATACCAACCATAAGTTGTCTGACTTTCCGTTGTATGAGAAAAAAGGGAGGTTGCATTTTTGCCATTTTGTCAGTCTAAGAAATGGGTCTTATCAATCCCAAGAAAAAAGCTGTAAGAATTATTTGTGCAGTAAAAAGAGAATCTCAAATGGTTATGATCCTGTGAAAATAAAAGGTAGGAGCTCTGGTAGGAATTAATAAAAACTAATACCAATTTACCAAATATTGTTCCATAGACTAAGACATTGTGATGATACATGAAGAATGAGGTAGTCATTTGTCTAGTTATTTGCATGAGGACTCTAATTTTCCAAATGAGCAATTCCATTAGCTATCCTAGAGTCCGTGAGATATTTTTTCTTGTGGAAGTTGCAAAGTGAGTAATTCATGCTGGGCTTTTGTTCTGGAAAATTAATGTTAGGCTTGACATTGTTGTTAGATTGTTTTCAGGAAATTTATTCCATTCCATGATGTGTTTTAAAAGTTTGTTTCAAGACACTTAGCCAAGACTCCTTTTTGCACTTTTGCAATAAATAGCAGAAGAAGTATCATAATGACAATAACCATTTTGACAGTCATCACTGAGGAGAGAACAACTAAGAATACAGTCTAATTTAATTTATAGTCAGAGCCATGATAGCATTTAGTAATCCCTGTCCCCTGCAAAGTCATAATTATTCCACTGCAGCAGCCATCCTTTCCCTTTTCCCTCCTGCCTCTCCTGAAAATATTGGGAAGGGTAATACAGTAATTCCACCTACTCCAAATGTATGGTGACATTGAAAGGATATATCTTTCTGTGTTTATCACAGCAATCTTTGCCAGGCAAACACGGAGGGCATATTTTAAAGCATTTGCACAGCACCTGAGGGGTGACGGAGACAGTATTGTCATGCAGGAAAGTGTTTCTGTGAAAATCCAGCTTTTAATTTCTTTTATCCCATGTTGAATCAAACTGATGGATTAAGATGAATCTGATTAAAACCAGTTTATAAAGGTTGGATTTGGCTAGAATGATGTTACATCAAGATAATGTCCAAGTGAGGATCACTGGAGTGCATTTTTGCTCCCACAAGTTCTTTTCATTATGATCATTGGCCTCTGTTGGAAGTGAATTGTTCAGTGCAAAATACAAATCTTTTTCTAAGTTATTCTACGTAAATCTAAGAAAACAGTGATAGTATTGTGGCAACCTGAGATAGCACCAGGTCCTGTCACTGAGTCCTTATCTTTATCTTCTCTCTTCCCACTGTAGACCACTTATGAGCTCAGGTAATGTGGTCACTGAGTAAGTCCTCTCACGCCCAGGAGAATACCACTCAGTTAGCACTAATTTACATGACAGGTCTTGTGATGTAGTCACTATGAAGTAGAGATGCCTTTGTTGGAGTGAGGATTTGAACAGAGAATTGGTGAGCCCAGATGTGTCACATCATTTTTGGGTCCTTTGTCTTATTTCCTCATTTGAGCAGCTGCTGTTATGGGTGTTTGGTTGGCGTGCTCTGAAAATGAGTCATTTAGGTCATACTGAGACATATGGGACAAAAGAAACCATTACAAGAACATGTTGCAGCTAGTGATGCTCTGACATACTCAACAAGTCAGGCACAAAAGTTGACCAAACAATTGGAACAAAAATGCTTTATATCCTATGGAAAAAAATATTTCCCCCTTATTTTATTTCACAAGCATTTGGATTCTTTTAATGTTTCTCCATCAGCTAAGCAAAAAACTCACTGGCATTCTCACCATTTATGGTTTGATCCATGTATGTTTCAGTCAGCAAAGATAGCATCCAGCAAAAAATGTGCTATGGTTAATGAAACATTAATTACTTGGATATGTAAAAGAGAAAGTGTTGCACATATGCAATTGCACTTTATTGATCCTTATTTTCAGCGTGTGTTAGAAATTAATTTTGGTTGAAGTGTATCATAGTTGCTGATAACTATCTGATTTATGCATATGTTATCTTGCCAATGCAGCATCAAGCTGTAAAGACTGTTTCTTTGGTCAGTATTTAATTTTCATAAGGGCTAACATTAGAATTAGACCATTAGCAGGATTATAAAACTTGAAACATGCATGGTAATAAATCTTTTCCAATTACCAAGTTGTAAAAGCATCTTACTGGTAATTTCGGTGCAGTGGCTCACTCACTGATTTGAGAAATCCATCCTTCTTTGTAAATAGAGCAGAGATTGCCTAAGTCTGGGTCCACCTGCAGAGGGAGAGGTTGTCCAAGTGAAATGGCCTGATGGAAAACTGTATGGTGCAAAGTATTTGGGAACAAATACAGCTCACATGTATCAGGTGAGTATCTAGGTTTATTACCATGCTCTACGATGTCTTTATTGTAAATTGCCCCTTTGGCTCTACCACTGGAGTGTCCAGCCACATGTTCAAAGATGAAGAAGGCTGAAATGTGAGCTCTTATTTTAACTGTTACCACACTTTAACTAATATGTAAAACTTTCTAACCCGGTAGCAGGTGCTATGCATTGTTTGGGAGAGAGGTTTCACTTGGTCTTACAAAATCAAGAAAATTACTTGCTTTCTTTAAGAACTCAGGTGAACAGGTGGAACATTGAGATTGAAAGATGACATTTGTTATTTTCTGCAGGTTGTTTACTTTTATTTTGTAAGTTCACAGCTAATTATACAACTAATGACATAAAATTAAGTATGGTATGAGCCTGCAATGAACCTGAGGCATTTCATTAAGAGGCTGGAAGAGGGGACACTAGGAAGAAGAGCATAACATTCATTTGTCTGAGGTGTTTTTGAATTAATTAATCTAAGGAGCATTTTATCCTCAGGAAAGGCAAAAGGGAGCTGAACACTGAAGGCAAAGCTAAAAAGCTGACTTCTGATTTCAGAGTAACAATTACTGGTTTTTTTTGGGCTTGCCTTTGAGAAAAATCAGTCAGCAGCTTTGAGTACCCAAGTGAATGGTAGAAACTGCAATAAAACAATCACAATAATAATAGCACTTCTGAAAGAATGAGAGTCTAGATCTATTTCTTTTATATATATGTAATAATTTTCACTTATGTAACTCTTTTCATCAGGGAGCCTCACATTACTGTACCAAAATGGCAAATTTACTATTATATCTCTAGATAAATTAAGGCACTGGGAAGCTAAATTACTTGCTGCATTGACCTTCTCACTTTTCCAATGACTTGGAATCGAATTCAAGTGCTCAAATGCCTAAAGTCTTGAACTAGTCTCTAAATCTTACCTCTTCCCTTATATTTAGCAGCTGTATTATGTTGTGAAGGTCAAAAGTTCTTTCTAACGTATGAAGATTATTTTTCTATAGTAACATTAGTCTTCAAATCATTTAATCTTTTGAACAACTAGTCTTCTGAGGAATACTGTGAGGTAAATTAGATGAATGTTGTTGTCTTTCATATTTGAAGGAATATGACATAGTCAAAACAAACAATGTGGTCTTATTTTAGACCCCTTGAACAACATGATGAAATGAGTTTTGTTTAAGGAAAATGGATAAGTATGTGGAGGCTCAGCAAGATTTAGAGTTCCTCAGCATAACAAACATAAATTCCTGCAAATTGCCTCTAACAACCCCTATCATGGGGGGAAATGACAAAATTAAAGATTAGAGGGAGTCCATATTGCAATACATAGAACTATAGAGAAAAGAAAGTATTTTGTCTTCAGGATGAGAGAGGAGGCTGCCTGTGGCCACAGATTACAAAAAGTTTATGACAGGAAGGGTGCAAGATTAACTTCAAGACATACTAGTAGTTCTTCCTCGGGTCTTTCTAAACAGTGTCTAAAAGCTCCCAGGACTCACACATACAAAAAGGATTATTTTCATCTGGTGTGATCTGTGTTGCACCTTTGAGATTCTCTTACCCAGTCTTTTGTGTGATTTCTTAGATCTCATAAGGCAAATCTGTTCTAGTTGGAAAATTCTGTGAATTTTCGTCATGTTGATCAGACATTTGTACCAAATGCAGCAGTACTTGAGCATGCAGGAGCTATGACACAATGCACCAAAATTTGTGTCATACAGTTTTCATTTGTCAGCCAGTATCCTACACAATCTCTAAGCAGAGCTAAACCTGCCAAATAGAGCAGGTGCTCAAGTGAAATTATTAATGTGATCTACATCTGACTTCTTGATGTTTTCTGATATTGAGGTTCACAATTGAGTTAGAGTGTATTAAATTATCTATTCACTCCATTAATTGCTTTCTAACAGCTTTTCTTTAATTTATGATGTGCTTATAGAAAAAAATCTCTTGAAGATAGTAACATATAATGCAGACACAGTACAACAGCAGAATCCAAGTGTGATAACTTACTTGATAAAATAGATGATTTGAAATGTAGGATCTGCAATATGAATTGAATTGGAGCTATTAGAGATGGTGGGTTTATATTTTGCATGAATCATGATACTATTGAAAGTCTTGGAGAAGCTCTTGTGTTTACTGTCAAGTGTAGGTAAATTATTTCCAGTGTGATGTGCTGGATGATACCTAAAGAACTTCCACTTACTCTTCATGGTAAATGTGCCATGTATTTCATACTGCAAGCATTGCATTCTCTGGTATGAAATATTTGCATCCTACTGCACACTGTAAATAAAAACATATATACTGACCACTTAAGAAGATACTTTCTTATCACATGGAGTGTCAGAGTTAATTTCCTACCCAGTTTTTTCACCAGGGATGCAAAAAACTTTATTACCAAATGTATTATGCAAAAACATTACCAAATGTATTGTGCAGGAAGGAGCAGGAATTGCAGAAAGACTATTCCTGCACCCTGGATTGCCATAACTTAATGAAACAAGCTTAAGGCAAATTGACCTTTAAGTTCCTCAAACATACTGCTAACAGAGTAGGCTTATGGGGTTAATAACAGGAGCAGAAAGGAGTAAGGATGATTATTGTGACTTTGTTATCCATCGTGTGCTCTATGCATTTTAAATGCATTCCAGATTTGTACAGCCCTATTAGCTGCAGTGAAAAAATTGTTTTTAAAGAAGTTAATAGATCATAGTCTGTAACCTGGCTGTTTAGAATGGACATATGTATTTTTCAGCTGTTCACATATTAATCTGACACACTCAGCTACAGCAAGCTTTTAATTTGAAAAAATCACAGTCCATTTACAAGTTCAAATGCTTGTTCATGCTTGAACAAATGATTGTTCATTTGTATCTGTAATAATACTTTTGATAAGTCAGTATTCTCCTATGTTTATATGTGTGCTTATTCTTCTAGTCAAGTGTGCTGTTGTCATTCACATAGTCTCATTAAATAATCTACGGACATAGAATGGGACTTCTAGTTTTATAGCAAACTTTAAATTATAGTTTCTGTGGGAGCTAAACTGCAGTCACAGATAGTAGCTGAAATTCACAACTGTTAGATGAAGTATTAAAATAGAGGAAAAAATCAGCAGCTACTGAAAAAGCTTAAATGCTTCAAAGCCTTAGCATTTTAACATTCCTCACACCTAGTTACATTTCCTTTCTCATTTTCTACTAACAGGGTTCATATTGGATTATATCTAAACCTAAGCATGATAAAGCTTTTCATCTTCTGAACAGAGCATTTAAAAGAAATTCCATCAGATTCAATAAAATTCTGTTAACTGATATTTCCTTAGTTGTCACTCACACTTTCTTTTGACATGGGCTTCCTCAACCTTGAATCACAGGATGTTAAAATTAATTTTTTAGTTTTTAGAAGCAAGTAAAAATATTTGAGACAAATAAAAACTACACAAGGTTATTTTAATATGTCACTCCTGCAAAATAATCTTGCTTGTCTTGTTATTCTTCAACATTCCTAATTTAAAAAATTTTACTTCATTATATACGTGTCAGTGCTGATTTTGAAGTCTCTTTACTTGGATATTATTTTCAATGAGGTATGTGTTGCAATTCCTAAGAAATAACATTTTTTATGTTTCAGCCGAATTTTGTGCTAAAACAGATAGCAAAATATCTGTATATAAGTCTTCTTTGCTTACATATGTCTTTTCATATGGAAACATTTTCAGGAACTTCCTGCAAGAGTTAATTATTATTTTATTTTCAAATACATATTTTTTTCAATTAGGTGGAGTTTGAAGATGGTTCTCAAATAGTAATGAAGAGAGAAGAAATATATACACTGGATGAAGAGCTTCCTAAGAGAGTAAAAGCACATTTAGTGAGTATTTGCTGATGCTAACTTTGTAATATGTATATGTATATATGCTCAAAAGACCAATAACACTATACTAGGATTTATTTTGGATTTTCAGCTTAAATAGACTCATGTTTTATGAAGCCAGTGCTCTTAAGAGTGGCTAAATCAGCCCAATTAGGAGGTGTCTCCATTTGCTAGTGAGATGGTTAGTTGTTCTTCCAGTACAGGCAAATGCTCTTGTCAGACATTATTCTTTTCTCCTAAAAGGGACATTGTGTTTGTCTCATCTGTCAGATCAGGAATGATCAAGTTAGTAAACATTTAAATTGACAGACATTCTATTATTTCAGTATGTTTATAACAGGTATTGTTTTTAAAAAACTCCAGCTTCTCAGAGCTTTGTGATTTTAAAAGCCTTAATTTAATAAAAAGGCAATTAACTTCTTGTAAGACACAATACAACTGATCAAAACTCATTAATGTTGCTGGCAGGACTTACCAGAATTTCACTAGTCTTCTTTGATTTAAAACCAAATCTTTGCTGCTTTTTTTTTAAGTTTCCTGCCGTTTCAAACAACATCCACCAGCTACATTTTTATGTATGTATGCCTAGTGGAAATGTGTTGAACCTCACAGAGAGAATGATTCATAGAGGTTGAAAAGGGAAAGTACTTCCATACATTTGTTGGAGGAGATGACTTTTTTTTTCCTGTCTTAAGAAAGTTCTTTCTAATGTAAAGTGCACTGGTCAAATATTCTGGGTTAAGAAACCTTTATGTCAGGGAATTTGGGATAAATGCACAAATCTTTCAGTGTCTTGATTAGGGTTAAGATAGATGTCTTGGAAAATATTAAAAGAACCATCTAATGGAGTATTTATTATATTTGGAAAGCATACCATTGCCATTTTTTTTGTTTAGAATGCAAACTATTGCATTCTCAGGATAATAATAATGCGGTTTATGTTATTGTTTTTAAAAATTATTTTTTAGAAATCAATATGTCTTTTTATTTATTTGTTTATTAACTTCATTAGGGAGTTAACTATAGATTAAAAACATTAAATTTGGTCAGTTGAATAAAAAACACCACAGCTGTTATTGATACTTCTGCATGATTTTTTACTAGTGCCTTAAATTCTAGAAAAATACAGGTTAGTCCTCAAGACATGCCCAACACCTCCTTCCCCTTCTTGTGCTGAACACAGTAAAAATTAAAGACGGCCTATGATCCTGTTTCTGTCTATTGAAGTAAAAGACACCAGTTTTTCTTAATCTTGGGAATTCTTCTGTGACTCCAGCAGTTTAAGTTGGTCCAAAATGTATTGCCTCTGATTCTGCCCAAATGGCTTGCTGTTTGTTGTTCCGCTGCTTTGATAGTGGGGATTCCCAACTAGTATAAATTTGATGGCGACTGACCAAACTGTGACCTTGATTCTTTGCAAATTAGGCAGTGCCCAGGCTTCTTTTCAGGCATCCATGACATAGTAGCTTGCATTTAAAACTTTCCTGAATAATACAAGGTGGTGAATATTACATGATACTGCTAGGATCAAACCTGCCCAACAATTGCATCACTTCCATGTCACTGTTTTCTCAGCTAGAAATCATGACTGTGTGATACCTGGATAAAATCCAGACTAACAACAGATGTTAGTTATGTGTTTCCAAGGAACACCATAGACATAGAGAATTTAATACTGAGTAGGACATGCAAAATATGGAAAGATAAAAATAGTATGTATGTGTAATTAATGTGTGGTTTTAGTCTACAGCTTCTGACATGAGATTTGAAGACACATTTTATGGAGCAGGTATTATCTTGGGAGAGAAGAAAAGGCAGAGAGTATTGAGTTCTCGCTTTAATAATGAGTATGTGGATTATCCAGGAAACTGCATCTTCTTAAAAAGCTCATTCCAAAAGAAATGCCAGAAGGGACTGTAAAGGAAGCAAGAGAAGCAAAAGGGTTCTTGATTAAAAAGCATGCAGCATTATTTGCTATTGGGTTTTTTAACAGAACACTCCATTTTACAGTGAATTAATCCATACACCAGCCTTGTAATCTGAAGTACTTGAGTTCTGATTTCATCAGTTAGTGTATTTAAGAATTTGTAATATTTTGCATTATAAAACCAGGGGAAAACCAAGTGAGATTACTATATGATATGCTGAAGAGAAGTTTCAGTCCTGCTCTCATTGAAATAAGTGGTAAAATTCCCTTTGAATTCGTTGATTCACAATTCTGAGAAGGAGACATTTTAGTAAAAAGAGGTAATGTCAGTGGCTCACTTTCTTCTGCACACAGGAAAGGATGCTAAGTTCAAAAAGAGCAGTTTTTATAAAACATTTTTAAAACAAAACCAGATTTGTAAAGTAATGATACAAAAAATGCTGTACTTGCTTTGTACAGTGCTTTTACATTTTTATGTCACTACTGTTTCAGTATGATTTGATGTGGACTCAGCTATTGACTTAGGTATTTTTGACTTTTAAGTATCAGAGTATCTTCAGCACAGCAAGGATATTTTGTATATTTAAAGAGACAGATTTTGGCAGTTATTTTTAAACATGTTTTTCATAAAATCTATTAAAAATAGCTCCTTGTAAAATATAAATTTCTTTCAATGTGTGAATGAAAATTAGAATTTAAATATATATGCTTAACAGCCTAGCTTTGAATGAATATATTATGGCTTTTATTTTGAAATAATGATCTATCAATGTAATAATGTTTTAAAATAAATAAATTCTTAACTACAATTGCAGCATTTTCCTGTTGATGTGATTTTGAACTGTGTTGTTTCATACCTGTAGGAATCAAGAATATATGCTCCATTTTTCTGAACACAACAGAATACACACACACACTCAGCTTAGTGTTAAAATGCAGATTTGATAAGTACTGTACTTTCATTTCTTTTCTTTCTGTTTCTCTTTGGTATCTTGACCTTTTTGGATGTTTCACAGAAAGCACAAAGGCTGAATTTGTCTGAACACTAGCGTATGTGAACCTAGAAGGGAGCATTATCAAAATGACATCATCTGTTTCTTGTAAATTGGACAGTCAGCAGGATTTCTGACTGTCTGCCAAAGGAAAAAGAGCCCTCCAAAATCCAATTTAAATCCGAGCACTGCTGTTTCTAGGGCTCTGGTTGCAAAAAACCTGAATATATGGACCCAGAGATTTTTTCTGTATAAAAACCTAGTCCTTTTTATGCTGAGGCATTCAGATCTTTGTTTCATTGAAGCCCGTCAGTGATTATTCTTATTTTTTCAAATGGGCAGTAAAATCTTTTCAATTGCTATGTGACACCTCAACTGACAATGTTAAGTTTTCTGTGTTACATTAACTATCTTTTCTTGTACCATGAAATCACTCAGAATCCCTTTAGTTTAAGAAATTGCTTAGCTGTGACAATTGGAATGTATATCTAATTGATAACACTTTCTCTAAAGGCACTGGGTTGTGGTGGATGCTGTCTGGCATATTTCACAGTATCAGGGCTCTTTTTGATCTTGTAAAGAAAAGATAAAACTAATGATAGATTTGCAAAATGTAAGATTGTTGATGCCTTCTACAGTTACGTGCAGCTAATAATCATGTTGTATGTGGTTAGTATGACTGGGTTTTTGTAGTGGGGTTTACAGGAGTGGCTTCTGGAAGCTTCTAGCAGAGTCAATGCCAGCTGGCTCCAAGACAGACCCATGCTGGAGCAGGCTGTGCCTGAGGGACTGTACCCTGTCGAAGAGTGACACACATTACAGCAGTTTGTGGAGAGCTGTTGCCTGTGGCATGAGCTCACGCTGGAGAATTTCATAGATAGCTGTCGCCTGTGGGAAGGACCCCATTTTGGAACAGATTCCTCTCCCTGACCAGCGGTAGGGACAATATGTGATGAACTGACCATAAGCGCCATTCAGTGTCACCCTGTAGCTCTGCGGGGAAGGAGGAAGAGCACAGGAAAGAAGCAGACATGGGAGGAAGATGTTTTTAGGATTTGATTTTACTTCTCATTATCCTGCTCTGATTTTGTTAGTAATAAATTCAGTTAATAGCCCCAGTTTTTCTTGCTTTGCCTGAGATGGTATTTGATTTGTGGTCTCTCCCTGTCCTTAACTCAGTAACTTTTTGTTGTATACTCTTTTCCCTGTCCAGCTATAGAGCTGAGTGACAGAGTGGCTTTGCTGAGTGCCTGGCACTCTGTCAGGGTCAACCCACTACACCTAATTACTGATGCTTAGTTTCAAAATACTGTGTTCTGTGGTAAGAAAGCTTTTGTAATCTTCCATGAAGGTTCAAAACAACTATGGCATTATTAAATGGTTAAATACATATTAAAATATTTTGTAATTGCATAGGTGATGCTATGTGGTAAAAGAGAGCTAAAAATCAAATGCATATTCTTTGCCTGGATCTGATATAACCTGTTGTGAAACCATGAATAAACCCCTCATGTCTGTAGAGTGGATTTTTCTCTTCAAGAGCCTTGAAATTTGCTGACTAAAAGGTTGCAATTTTTTTTTTATAGAACATTCATGCAAAAAGTTGGCTTGTTTCCCCTTCTACCTTTCATCAAGAAGATCTTTACTTTGGAAGTTCTCAAAGGCACTGAAATTATTTCTGACCTTTGTAAGGTAATAGAAAATACTTCTGAGTAAATGAAAAGTGTAATTGTCATCATTGCAGTTTTTTGCCTCCTGTTTCAGGACTCATGGTCTTTGCAAACTAGATTGGCTAAACAACTGGCCTAGAAAGTCAATTCCTGTTCCCTTACAATTCCTGAAAAGCTGCATTTTTCTGTTCCCCCACAGATATGGTATGGACCTTTCAGGTATATGAGAGAGAGAATACATTGGTGTGGAATGCTCTGGGAAGCCAGGAGCTTGCCACAAACTGAATGAGGTAGACGGACACCAAAACAGGATTGCTTGTTATCCATGTAAACAATTCTCAATAGCAAATTTCTCCAGTAAAACATCTCCTGGTGTTAGAGACAGATACATCTTTTCTAGTAAAAAAAGCATGCCAGCATTTGTGACCATTTCAATTACAGTGTCTGTGAGAAGAAACATGCAGTAGGGTAGGAAGAGTGAAGCTCTGTTAAAGACTGGCTAAAAACCAAAACCCAAAAAAACCCACAAGAATTTAATATTAATAGCAAGAGAGCACAGCATGCTCCAGGATAGGATGGGCCATGTTCTTTCTACTGCCTTATAAGTACAAGAACAAAGTAGCTGTTTTGTATAGTCATGAGTCTTGGATGAGAACACAAAGTAGTGGTTTGGTCAGGATACATCAAAATTATTTTTTTTCACTCTCATCTGAAAAATATCAAGGAAGAATCTGAAGTACTTCAGTTTATGCTGGCTTGTGAAGTAGAATGCTTTAATGCTATGACTCTGATTTCCACAGCTATAAGTAAGGTCTGATAAAATCAAATTACTAGAATTAGATAAAAATTAGATTACTTCTTTTGAATCCTATTTGCTATTGTATTACGGTAGCAAAACAATTTTGTTGATGCTTAATAGGAGTTCTGCAATATATTGTGTTGTGCTATGGTGGTTAAAAAATTTCAATTAAAGAGAGTAATAGAAAAATTCCCACAAAATATTTTTACTTTGAAACTTGTTTATAATTTCCAACTGTGAAGCAAGTGAACAGCAATGTTTTGTAACAGACTTAGTATGATATTGTGGTATTTATAAGTAAAATAGAGCCAGGTAAAAGCTGTCCCTTCTTATGCAGTTCCACTCTTTCTGATTTTGTTAAACGTTTCCAATACAGAAGATATTATAGGGAAAAATAACTGAAAAGCTACATTCTTCTTGAATGATCAATAATAAGAAATAATTTGTTATTTGTGCTAAATAACAAATACTTGTATTTGCTATCTGTGCTTCTCAATATAGCCACCTCTGTGTAGTGGTACAATCACAACTCTTAACTTTGATAGTAGATGAAGACAAAAGTGTAATTTCACTTACTGGTATGAAATGCTGCTTTTTCTTCAGTCTATAAATTTTGTAGTAGTTTTTCTGTTTCTTGTTAGCCTACAGAAGTATTTAATGCCAGTGTTCAACATAGTAGTAGGAGAGAAAGCTTATGTAGGGGGGGGGGAAGGAATCTTTCCTGCACATATGCACAAAAGGCCTATCCATCTCTTTCAAAAATTGCAGAACTATCTGATAGATTTATCACACACCTTCACATTTCAAAAGCCATCTCTGGGGCTTCTAGTCTTGAATTCCAAATCCTTAGATAGCATTTTTCTCTGACACATCTAGCAAAAAGAAAATGATGATGTTATGGTAGGGCATAAAAGTTTTACTGGAGTTCATCTCAGCTGTTGTATATACAGCCTACTCAGTTATAACTTCACTGTTAATACCAGACTGAATTGTCCTACAGCCATCCTGCTGTTATTCTCAACACTTAAATCTATTTCCTCTAAACTTAGATTTGTAGACAGAGCTGGTAGCTGCTAAAACTTTTTTAAGAGCCTGTTTTGAGTTACTAAAAACTTTGGCAATTTGGATATCCTACAGCTGAAATTTTTATGTGTGGGTTCATGTCTGAAAAAGTCAGGAAACTACTGCAAGCAGTTTGGTCTTTTGGAATGATTTTGAAGAAGATGATTAAGGATAAAAAAAATCATCCTTCTTTCTGTCCCAAAGTTTTCCAGGCCTTTATTTGGCAACCTCTCTGGTTCCTTTATGCAGTAAAAGTGACTCCCTTTAGACAGGGACCTGCTGGTGAATGACTGAAAGAGTGATTCCCATTAGACTTTAGAGGTAGGTTTGTGTAGTGTTTCTGTAGATGTGATGTCATTTGACTGAGATATCATAAACTGGTCTGTGGCTGGGGCTCTGAGGTAAAATCTTGGAAGAACTTGTACCACTTCAGGGCTCGTTCCACCACAGTACCCTTCTGCAGTGAGGGACTGGGCTGTGCATGTATTGCCACCACATCTGGCCTTGCAGTCTGGGAGAGATTTTGTCCTTTTTTTTTCACCCTAGTTACTTCAGTGGAACACAGAGGCAAGCTCTTATTTGTTCTTAATGCCTTGCTAAAGTTGCTGCTGTGTCGAAAAACAGGATGAGAAACAAAACCCAACAAAACCAAGCAAGAATATAAGGAACCCCAAACTGCGTCAATACAGAAGTGTTAAAAAGTTGGAGGCAAATATAGAGAATTCATGGAGCTGGAAGGAGAAGAAATAGAGGGACCAGATTCTTAAAAAGAGATTTGTTCACAGTCTCTGTGGAACCCAGGATGCCTGAGGGTCAAATTTCTTGTGGTATAAGCAAATGGCTGTGAAATGTACCAGCAAATTACTGAATGATTGCATTTAGGAACATCATTAGGAACATTCCTGAAGCCAATTACTGCATGAATTCAAGGAGCAGTTATCTCTGTTCTCCTAAGGATCTGGTCCTTCTGTACAGATGGAAAGTTGGTTATACAGGATGAGATTTTAAATCTTTTTTCCCAGATTGGTTACTAGAAAAAAACCCATGTTTTGTATTTGAGTGCTTTTAAATTACTATGCTCGAGTTAAGGATGCAAAATATGAAGTATATAGCCAAAGTGAAAATTTTCCCAGAAGATACATAATGCTTTAAACTTCCTCATATGTTCCTTACAGATCCAGTCACTAGATGAACTGTAGGAAAGAATCACCATAATGACTCTCTGGAATGCACAGGAGTTAAAAGCAAAGAAGAATAGAGACAAGGCACTGCATTCCCAAAGGTTTTTTTTTTGGCACAGTATTAACATTTAATGGCAATGTCATGCTACATTACTGAGGAGAAAAGATTCAAGGAACAATGTAACAAAACAAAATTATCTTTGAGAAGCTTCCATATCAAAAGTAGTCCATTGCAATCCACCGTTTCCTTTCTGTGTGGACATATGTAGTGTACATAGACAATAAAAAAAGCTTCTGACCAAGCTGCTAACCTCAGTCCAGCCCAGATGTGGCAACCAAGGGTGACTTGCATGACCCTGGTATTTTTCTTCAAGTCCTATTAGGAGAGGAAAAGCAGGAGCAAGTGAATTCATTATTTATTATCTTTTAGCTGTAAAGAGAAAGGAGCAGTTAACAGTTTCCTTTTCCTATTGGCATATTGAAATAGCAGTAAGATAGATTTCTGCACTGAATACCTCTTTTCATTATTACAAGTGTTCTGTTCTCTCAAAAGAAAGGATGGAGCCATTCTGTTCTCTGCTTATCTAGTTTTGTATCTCCCAGTTCAAAGCCCCCCACCAAAAAGCAGTCAAAAATGAGCTAAAATTCTTCCAGCTCCAAACACACAAACAGAAAAAAAGACAACTTCCTATTTTTCTGTGACAACCCTGTGGAGCCAAGATGCAAGAGACAGAGATCTCTGGAATGGGAAGGACTTCTGTGTCTCCAGTGTGTCTCCATGTTCTCTCTGTGAACTTTTATCTATCTAATGCCTTAAGACTTGGCTTGAGACAGATGGACTATGTTCTGCTTCGCTTGTTCATGTATATGCCAGTATGGTCTGTAGATGGGAAGCAGTGCTATCTCAGATAACAAAATGGGTACTGACTACTGCATTTTGGAGACTACTGAATAAAGACATAGCTACAGGAAACGGTGCTGTAGGCTAAACCCAGAAATCATTAGGTTTCCAATGCCCTCACCCTTGTCATCCACTGAAACAAAGCAACATAGAACAGCATATCGCAGCAAGAGCTCATGACTTTAATGCCATCTTTCTTTTTGATTTTGGGCAGGTCTCCAGATGTTGTAGGTTAGGTTGGTTTAGTCAGGGATTTTATTAGTGTTAGTTAGGCATGTTCCTTGTACCCCTATTCTCCCTCACAGAGGTTTGATCCAGGTTGTTTACTCCAAGAGTTCCTGCCGCACAGATCCACAGTCACCTGTCAATCATCTCACTCCTCCCAGGGTTTCTCCTTACATGGTTCTGTCAATCAGGGAGGTGTCAATCTTGTTGGGGTGTCAATCATGTAACCACTCCCTGCTTCTTCATGAAAGTTCTCTGTCAATCACCCTACCTTTGCATTTCTATTTGTCGCAGAACACTGTACCCACCTCTGTTATGTCACCATTGGTTGTGAAACCCTACCTCAGTTTAACCCCATAGGGCGAGGCAGGTTTCCACCCTGTCAGCCCACCCCCTATTTAATCTGATGCAATCTTTTGTTTGTGGCCATTTTGCCTTACAAGGAGCTGAGAGCCGTGCTCTCAGACCATGCATGGGGGAATAAAGGTTCTCACTTTCGCAGGCAAAGTGTCCTTCTCTCTTCCCTTTGCTTTCTCTCAGTGTCGAGCCACCAAAGCTGCTAACCCAAGCCGGGATACTCCGCAACCCTGGAGTACCCATAAACATAGCAGCTACAACCTCACAAAGAAGTGCTAGCCAGCGCTATAGCTGCTTGAGGCTGTAACAAGCAAACACTGCATCCAGAGATCATGTCTTTCCTTAAAGAAGTTAGTGGATGTGAGACCATGTAAGCTGGTTCAGTAAGAGTATTTGAATAATAAATTTAAGGTACATTGTCAAATAACGCAAAGAACTACATGAATCAAATTCTTCAGTAGCTCCTTTTGGCCAAGGGAAAGTGAAGCAGGGGCTACATGAGGTAGTTGCTGTAACTGGAGGTAAATCTGTGCAAAAAGAACTTTGAGCTGCAGGATACCCCTGAGACAGTGGTGTGTGCTCTGTGTGCTTAGAGAACAAGCAGGACCAAGACACAATCATGCATGCAGAATCTTTTCCGTCATATTTTGAAACACTAAAGGAGGATTTAAAACAACCGTTGAGCTTTCCAAGATCTTTGTTGTTAAACAAGGTGGATGTCTGATATGTAATAATACTGTTGTGCTAGAGCACTCTAAGATTTTTCTAATCAAAGAAGATTGTATCTCAGGAAAATTCACTTGCTATTTGACTGGGCTTCCACTGTTGAGGTGACAAGTGCTTTAGGGATGCATGTAACCCCCACCCTACATAAACATGTGATCTGAGTGCATTACTCTCAAATTTCAGCACTTTGCTCTGTGGCACTTCCCCAAAGCTATTTAACTATAGGCACTCATTAAAAAAAAAAAATCTATTGTAGGTATTTCCTTGTAAAGTGCCCATCAAATAAACTGCTGAGATAGTAATGAGAAAATTCATGTCAATTAGTAATGTTTTAAAAAGAAAGGAGAAACCAATTGAGAAACCCCAGGAGGGTAATCACTTGCCATCTGAATTATTAATTTCATTATGTGTTTTAAGAGAAAGGACATGATAGTTACTAAAGGAGGCCCTGGAGGAACACAATACTGGTATGTCAACACAATTGATTTCTCAGTGATTTAAAGTAAATGATCTTCTGACACGTTAAAAAGTTTGTAGTTGAAAAGGAGATGTTACTTCTGGGCCAGTGGAGGGTCCTACATGGCTATGACTGCTGGGCAAGGAGTGACCAAAAGGTTTGGAGCACCTTGCCAACTTTTTTTGCTGTTTTGATCATTTTTTACCAGATGCACTGGGATATATCACAGGTATGCTCACCAGTTTCACAGCTTCTCTGGCTTGTCTTCTCCCCTTCCTTGCCAGTCTCATGCCTTAGGAATAAAGGATGAAATGATAGTTCAAGTTTGGGAGACGCATGTCTCTACTCTTTTGTGGTGTCGTAGTGAAAGAGCAGCTTCTGACTTTGCAAATACTATTGCAGCAATTTGTTTAACATGCCTGACAGTGCTTTAAATGAAGAAGGTCAAAAGTTTTCATAGAGAACAATACCAGATTTTTCAAATGGAGAATGGAGGCCGAAATTACTTGTTAAAAGCTATGTAGCCCTAATGTGAGAGCTGAGTGAAAGCTGCAAGTTTCTGCCCAATAAGAATTATAACAATACAGCAATTATAGCTTAGGTCTGATATGAGAACAGTCTCTGGTGTCCCCTTACTGTTGTCAGGCCATGTAATCCATTTTCTCTAGTGAATTATGTGGTATTCCCTATGGCAAGAATACTGTTTTGCATTTTGCTCCATTTCTTTTTATCTGGATTTTGTGGTCTATGCTTTGCATATAGCCCTTAGACAATATAATTGCCTTGTAGAATCTCTCCCTTCCTGTTTGGTGCTCCCTTCCCCAGTAGTTTTTAACATGCAAAAGGCAGGGTAGAATTGATGACTGAAAATAGTCTTACCTTTTATACAGCTCTGTATATACTCCTGTAGTGTCTGTAGCAGACTCCTCCTTAGTTTCCATCATGTGCTTGATTTTCTCCTGCCTTGCTGCATAGTGAGTTAAGATTTTAAATGTGCATTACATACTGTACGCTGAACTTTTTGGAATTTGTTAGGGTGTATTTCTGGGGTTAAGATTCAGACCAGAGTGGAAATATCTCAAGAATCCTTGCTAAATCAGTACAGCACATGAATACCCTTCTTGTTCTACTTTTAATCTTTCTGCGGTGTATACTGCAAGAATATCAATCCATAACTGCATTAGAACTAATTACTTGGTGATTTTTATATATATTAAAAAAAATTGTAAAAATGTTATGAACAACATGTACGATTTATAAGTGGTATTTTTCAACATTGATTTTTACAGCATACGAAAATATATCCAGAAAAAGCAAGTTTTTACTTTCTATCACAGTACTTAATGAACTGAATTTTACCAATTTATTCCCACATATCTATAGAAGGACCTAATTCTAAAGCAAAATTTTCATAAGAAAAGAGTAACAGAAGAAAACCCAAGTTCTGTATCTGGACATTTGGAGCAGCAGCCTCTGAATGTAAAATATACTTCTATATGTATATTTTCAGATAAAACTCAGAACTTCAGAAACTCATCAGCAGTATAATCTTTTGAACTGAAAGTCTTTTAGCAGCTTCTCCAGAGAGTTAATGGAAGCTGTGATGGCATTCCATTTGATAGTGATTTTGTCATTGGCAGTCCTTTTAGATAAGGGATTATGCTTAGTGACAAATGGTCACTTTTGCAGGAATAGAGCATTAATTTAGCTCCAGTTTCTAATTTTTGATTTTTCTTTACATGAAAAATGAAAAATGCAGTAAATTACTCTCAGATGTGAGAACTGTGCTGCAACATCTGTGGTAGTTGAATCTTTAATTAGTGTGTTCTGCAATGTAACACACATTCTTCAATAGTAGCCTGTATGCTTTTACTCTGAACATGCAAGGCAACTGTCTGAGTACTTTGTTTCAGGTGGATTGTTTGTGTTTGGAGGTTTTATTTGATTGTGGGTTTTTTCTTTTGTTGTTGTTTTTAATAGGAAAAGAGCTACCTGCTGCAGAAATTAAGAAAACTATTAGCAAATAAAATACGATGGATTCCTGCAAAATAGGGTATCTCCTGTTGCTCTCAAGCTTTGAAAGCACTGAAATGAGAAAGCAGGAGGAGATCTTATAGCACAACAGAGGCTCTACTCGAGCATACATTACTGAAAAAATATAATGCATAGATCATAGAAGGAAACCAAAGTATTTGGAATAAATGTTCACTGGATTTTAACTAGAATTTATGGATTCATGAAAGACTCTGCTCTGCAGCAAAATTAATCCTGATTATCTGCTTTTGAAGCAAAGTAAAACAAGGGAATACATATGCTTCTTAGCCCTATCTGTTCTAATCATGTTTTTGTAGCATAGAATTGGGCATTTGAAGTGCGTAAATGGAAAGTAATTTTTTCTTGAATGACTGAAAATGCACATTCTAGAAAAGAAAGTATAAGGCAAAGTAATTCTTAATGGTTCTTTCCTTTTAGATTAGCTGGCAGATGCAATCGTCAATTCTTTAGTCATGTACATTTAGTAAAAAAATTTTTACAAAATTAGAGTAATTTCAATTAAGCCCTAAAGATGCAAGGAATGTACTTAAACTACTTATTTAAAAAGAAAAAAAAAACACCTCACCTTCAAAAAGTTGTCTTGCCACAGATAGATCAATGCATATCTAATTTTGAATGCCCATTCCTGTTTTCCTCTTTTCAGGCAATATGGAAACTCATGATTTAAATAATTTGTTGAATTTCAGTTGAAATGCTGAAAATATCTTCAGTTAAAATGGGATGAAAATATCCCACTGAAGCTTTAAAGAAAGTTAAATCTCCTCCCTTTGTGAAGGGTTTAAGGCTTAAATTGTAGTGGCTGGTACTGGTGATGAATTGGAAGCTGTCTTTCTCGCAGTGGCCTGTCATCACTCTGCTCTCTGCTCCTCTTGTGATTTGATTGTTGGTTGACTGGTGGCATGAACAATGTATCTCCTTAATCTCATTGGGATTTAGTAAGATTGGATGTATTCTTCAATGAAGTACAAGGAACATAGTCTTATATGAAAGCTTTTTGTCATTTTAAAAAAGAAAACTTAATTTTAAGCAGACTTTTAGCTCAAATAGTCATTGTGGCAGTAAATGCTTCTTCCCCACCAGACTTACAGGCACAGCTTCAGTTTTGCATTTGGGAGGAAACTACCAGACCCTGCTCAATAGTTAAATCCCCAGTTAAAGCTTTTTTTTAATAGATTTTTTGGTTTGTAAGCAAAGAGGAAAGGGAGAAGAACAGAGGGAGCTGCATTCACCAAAGGAGAATTTTTCTTCCAAACTTAGTTGCATGAAGAAGTACTTGTTCCCTGGGTGAATAGAAACCCTGAGCAGTTAATCATGAATAGTGTGACTGGAATACTACTTTCCAAGGGAGAATCCTGCCTAAGGAAGCTTGGCTGGATGTTAATAGCTGTGGCTTGGCTTTGCTGGCAGTTCCTGCGCTAATTAAAGTAACAACATGAAGATTTATAAAATGCACAATAAAGTCCAAAACACAGATGCCACTGGGGATGGAGATGATTTTAGTTGAAATCACACAGATTACCAAGACAAGTTGGTAATAAATAACCCTGCAGAGATGCAATTTTGTCCCTTGCTTTTTCTGCCATTTGAGGGGCAGGTCTGTTAAGACAAAGTGCTGTGATATGCACTGTGAAATCTCTGTTGCTGAAAGTCTTTAAGAAAACTTTAGACCAACATCTGTCTAAAATACCTCAAGAATAGCAAGAACTGTTTTAAGGCAGGTGTGTTTCTTTCTGCTGCAGTTTTGTGCTGTAAAAAAGTGGGTGCTTCAAAAACCTCAGACCGAATAAGGCTAGTCGTATGTAAGCTTTGATTACAGGGTAAGGACTATGGAGCAAGTTTCTGTCAGAAAACAGAAATATTCTCAATAATAACATTAAGGAAACATTTACCATGAAATTCCTTCTTTGGAAAACAGATGGGTTTCCATTTTATCTTCAAGTGAAGTCTGTTTATGATGACTCTAGTTAAAAATATCCAAAGTTTTGTCTGTAAAATTTCATTGTCTTGCTAAAGAAGATGTCTTTATATTAATTCTGTGTAATTTGCACTATTCTGTCAGAGGAAAACAATCAGAAGATATTTCAACTTTAGTATGGCTGTACTACCACAATGCTACTATCCTGAATTTCAAATTAATTTAATTGAGCTCTAATGAATAAAATTAGTTGTCCTAGTGTAATTAAAATCTCAACTGAAGGGTTTAGCAAATGAATATAATGGTAATTGTGGCTGGCTTGATCTTTCTGCAACCCGAGATTCTCAGCTGTATCTGTCCCTTTCCCCATGTAAAATATAGTGAGTAACCCTAGAGAGTGGGTGCTGGAGCTGCTCTTGCTTACTATTTACTGTAGCAGTCTGCAGGACAAATTGTAACGCTAGTGAAATGAAAGACTGAAGAAGCTTGCCTTTTACTGGAGGCAGAGTGGAGGAAAGTCAATAATTGCATAGTGCTGAATGCCTTTTCATATTCTAAATAAAAGCAGTGGCAGTATGATTCATTTGATACTTTGAGAACTGAACCCTCCCAGCAGTGCTTATGAAATAAATACATGAGCTCAGAGAGGAGTCCTGGACATATTTGTGAAAAGTACCTTTGTGATTTAAGTTTCACAGCAAATCACAGAATGGTTTGGGTTGAAGAGGCCTTTAAAGATCATCTAGTCCAAGTCTCTGCCATGGGCCAGGGGCACCTTTCACTAGAACAGGTTGCTGAAAGCCCCATCCAGCTTGACCTGGAATGTTTCCAGGCATGGGGCATTTACAGCCCCTCTGGACATCCTGTTCCACTCTTTCATTACCATTATTAACTTTTGTTACTTTTGTAACAAGAGTTTCTAACTTTTCCACCCTAATCATAGCAATGCTACAATTCCTCTGCTATTCTCCACTTAGGGAGAGGACCTTGGCTGCATTTAATGAAGATGGGTTCTAGAAGTATTAATATGTATTTGATGTGTCATATGATTTCCTAAGTTTTCAAATGTTACCTTCTCATCATAAAATAATTTAATAAATCATTTAATAATTACAAACTCAGTAAGGGATAGCCCTCCTCTGCCACCCAAACCCTCTAGCCTGCAAGCAATAGCAATGCCTGAGAGAGCTATGTAAAAGGAATAGTAACAGGAAAAGTAATTTTGAAATGTGCTATAAATCTCCTATTCTTTCACTTTTTCTATTTGGGCACATCATATACTCTCCATATGTCGGTTTTCCTTTATTTATCAGATCCTTTTCCTACTGTAACATAACCAACCAGAATTGCAGCCTTGTGTCCTGCCTCAGACTTGTCTGATCTTTGATTTGCTGGCAAGCACAGAGAGCTTTTCTCTGTCCTTGCACATGCAGTAAGATCACTACATTAACCTTCCTTACTGATTCATTGGAAGTGTGCACTAGACCTGGGGCTATATGTTATCAGTCAGAAAGTTTTTCCAATTTAAATCTTGAGGAAGTTGGATATCTGGAAGCTGGATGTGTTATTCAGAGGAGAGACCCAACAGAGAATCCCTGAACATACTCTGTCTATTGGAACGGGATAAGGAGTATGAAGTAATAGTGGATTTTTTTGTTTGTGAGGTGGGTTTTTGTTTGGTTGATTGTTTTATTTTGTTTGTGTGTTTGGTTAGTTGGTTTGGTTTTGGCTTTGGTTTTTTTGCATATGCTGAATCAATAAATATGCTTGGAAGAAGTAATAAAGAACTTTCACAGTTAGGTAATGGCTGTGCCTTCTGTTCTTTCTTGTCTTTCAAAGTGAATTTCATGGTGTACCTATAACCTCTAGCTGGGCTGGCATGTTTATCTTAGATGGAAGTAATAAAGATTTTTTGCAGTTATGTAACTTGCTAGCCGTGGGGGTCACAACACTATTCTCACAGAGAACACCTTGCTCGTGTTGCTATTTCTGCAGCATTGCTGTAGTTACTGCTGTTCCCCGTAGAAAATAAATTTGTCTGAAGCAGAAAAAGCTGACTGTTCTTTGTGTATGGAATTTCACAGCAAGATGGTGTGTTGTCCCTCCCACCCAACAACAAAATTTTGCAGAATATTATAAGGTATATGACTAACAACACAAGGACAGTGTTTTCATGTACTGTTGGCCATGTTTTTGATTCATTGCTTTAGGTCTGTGTCTAAAATCTCAAAAGATACATATGTGATTTGTATATTATCTGAGTTTTACCTCATTAGATTTAGTATAGCAGAGAAACAAAGAAGACAAAAGAGTTTAATTTTATCTTTAATATTCCCTAAAATCATCAATAAGAAAGTATGAAAAAACAAACACAGACAGAAATACAATAAATACAAGCAAGAAAAAATGTTGCCATTGATATAGTGGCATGGATTTTCTTTTAACTCTGATGCATCTTTTCATACCCTCCTTTGACTGCAGCATTTCATCCTCTCAGAAGATGTAACACTAGTACATTCAATGTATTGCTCATTATACTCTGGAATCAACTTTGAAAGTAATTGTGCCACAACAGAAGGTTGTCCTTTTTTCAGCTGTCTTCATGAGTAATATTCTAACATCCTTCTAGTACTTGACCAACTCACTGAGAATTTTTTTCTTTTTTTGTATCTGTTTATATGGCCACCCTTTTCTTTCTATGCTGTTTTCTTATTCTATCCCAGTACAGTAATGTCATATGTTGGTTCCAGACAGGGAGACCATTCACTTTTTCCTGAAGATCTGTACATGAAATAAGAATGGGAAATAAGAAACCAAATCAATTGAACCTGCCTGGGTAGCAATGTAAAAAATAATGAACACTCATTTCTTTGTCCTGTGTCACTACTAATTGATATACTGCAGCATGGAGACCAGTATTTGTAGCATAACCACCTAATATGATAGTAACAATCCAAATGAAATCAAACCCAAGTAACTAATACAGGAAAAAAGAAGAAAAATTTCCCATTGTTGTTGCTTCTTTTTGCTGAGGTCTTGCATAGAAACAAGGGATCTGGTTTCAAGAAAATACACCACAAAATACCCAGAGGCAGAGGTGATAAAACTTAACAACATGGAAAAAATAGCTGATTTTGTTGGTTTTGGAGCATCTGAATAGGTATGTGTAAATAGCATATTCATGCAAATGGAAAAGAAATGTTATAGACCTGAATTTCCCTCAGGCAGGTCTCTTCTGCAGTCAGGGAGCTGAGTAAGGGTTGTGTTGGAACAGTTAGAGAAGTTACATGCTTTGTTCAAGTCGGCAGAGCAAAGAATTCATAGTGTCCTGACACACCCCCTCCCTATGTTGTCTATACGCATTCTTCAGAGTGATTATAAAGTGCTGCCAAGGAGAAGATGCCCGATTCTGGCAATAGTTCTGCTCATTTCTAAGTTCATTCTATCCTCAAGAGAAATTTAATGCTAGGAGACTTTGGTATATAATGGAAACACGAAAAACAATGAGACACAAAAAGCAGAAGAGAGCCTTTATACCTGGGATCTGCCATGGCTGAGGGTAAATTCTTATTTGGTACAGAAGCCTGAAGGCAGACCCCGAAACCCTGAGTAAATAATAGCCACTCAGTCACTGTCCATCTTAGCTGGAAGATACCTGTGAGCAGAGGTTTTACCTACACTTCCCACATAGGACTGATGTGGTTTCTTCAACTATCAGTCCAGCAGCCAGCGTGGCTCCTGAGAAAAAAGCTTAGATTTCTGACCAATGGATCCTGAAAGTGGGGAGCAGTGCTACATTCAAGGAGTGCCAAAGTAATTAATCCCTGAAACAATATCAACCATACTCCTTATTTCTCTTCCATTCTGAATGCTACACTCTGAAAGAATCCAAATCACATGGGAGTTTTTCCTTTATTTTCTGTGAAATTCCAACACTTCCTCTCTGGAAGTTCAGTAAATCCTCTGAAGCATTTTGTATTAAATTGCTGCAACACAGTGATTCACAAAGCAATTCTATTTATGGGCCTGATAAAAAGTGCATTGAAATTGTTCCATTGATTTCCATGAGCTCTGAATCTCTCCCATAATAATTAAATATGACTACAAAGTTGGTTTGTTGGTTTTTGGTTGGTGGGGTTTTTTTTTGGTTTTTTATTTATTTTTTTTTTTTTGGCATTGAACAGTGTTTTACTCTTTTTCCCAAGACAGATCAATTGCAACTCTTTGTTTGGAGAAATAGCATACTTGCTATAGCATCCATTGTATGTAAAACTCCTGCTTTTAAAGATTTGACTCAAGCAATATGTCTATGAATTTGTTAACCTATCCACTTCTGCCTGCCTTTCATGACAGGAAAAATACTGACTAATTTGCCAAAGAGAATCTATCAGAAACGGGATTTCATGAAATCAGAAGAATTTTTTCATTATGCTGGCAGCCTGTCACCACAAACATGGGCAAAAAGGTCTGGTGTTACCTGTTTTTATAAATGGACAGTCAGGAGATATTCCAAAAAGTCTGAAACTTACTGTTTTGTGGCTTTGATAAAACCACATCATTAAAGTTCATGCAGTGCCACAGTGTATGATTCAGCTCAATGTAATGGAAAGGAATATATCTGTCTGTGTATAATGAGTTAACTAGGTTAAATCTGCTAAGAAAGGAACTACAGAATCCCATAGCTTATTTAAAGAAAGTCTAGCTTATTCACCTGTGTCAGAGAAAATCCATGAATGCTATGTCACTTCTCTAAAGAAGACACCTAGGAATATTGAAGGGTAACATGCTGAGAAAATGGTTCAGTTTAGACATGAATTTCATTGTTATTGTGCTAGCCCTTTCATGTAATAAATGAGAAAAAAACCCAACACAAGACCACCAAGTTTTATCTTTATGTGTCAGACTCAATTTGACAGAGAAAGCTACCTGAATTGCCAGAAATTAATCACATTTGCAAGATATCTCACTCTTTTCTATATACCCAAAGGGACTGTACTGCTTGGACTAGAGATGGTGTGCTAAAACAATATGTTTAATTTCTACCAGTCCATTAGAAAGGTCTTTTCCCTTTGGTAAGGTAGGTATCACGAAAAGTGCTGTTAACATTGCATTAAAACCTGACCTGTGGTTTTTTTATGGAGTCAGGCACCATCTTACGTTTGGGCTTCATCTGTGATTCAAAACAGGAACTCTGCAACCACCATGGATGGAAATGTGGAAGGACAAATAAACATGATGTTCATGCCACCCCTACTAGTTTTACTGTATTTCTGCTTTTGAGTCATGTAGTAAGTTGAAAAAGGGCTAACATGGAAAGAACATTTCAATTAGAGATACCCTTCACTCTTTCCAGTCAAAATTCATATAAGACATACAGCAAAATTCTACAACTCACAAACTCTCTCAAGCTGCTGAATTCAGGTTCTAGGAAAAGCTGTAAAGTAACTTATAGTTTAGATTTACGAAAAATCTTGTTGATCAGGAAATATTTATGGTTATTGGCTCAAGGAGTGAAGTCCCCAAATTGTCATTGAGCATATTGCTGGCACCATGAAGTCCTGTTTTCTCTGTTAGAGCCTTTGTGGCTTGTCCTGTTTTGAGGCATTGTCTTCAATGTTTGTTGTCCTATATAATTGCACTTGTATTTTTTATATTTAGTAATATCAGAACTATTTATGACACAATTTTACTTGGACTTGTCTCTGCCAGCTTGGCATATCTAAACTTTTTTTTTTCTTTTCTTTTTTTTCCATTTCGAGCAATTACCATTTGTAATTTGTATATGCTTGTTCTGTAAACGTATTTCTTTATAAGCAAGTCCATAATGCTAATTGTTGTCAAAGAGGGCTATATGCATGTCAGAGGACAAAATTCTACTTGTGTTGTCCAACAATGTTCTTCTTGGATGTTGCATTTAACTGTGCAAATTATTAGATGTTCTCTGCTGTATATGTTGAGCTGTACTTTGCTTGATAAAATTTCATGGTTTCTAAATCTTCAAGACATCAGATTTTGTTGTCTTCCATAACTCTGCCTCCAAACCAAAACAACAGAGAAAACCAGTGATTCGTATGCCCTTCAATATTTTGGCCCTATGACTGCAGGTATGGGAAAGTAAATACAATTCACTAAAGAAATCAATTCCCAATCATGTTTTAATGCTAAAAAATTGCTGTCAAGGATGCTACTGAGCAAATGATAAAACATTTTGAATCAAGTTAGAGTTATACAACTTTAATGTCCCCAAAGCTTTGGACAATGAAAACAAATTCAATTGTTACCCATGTTTTTGGAAATACTTGTGAAACAATTTAAAACTTTTTAAGAGTATTTTATCAGGGTGACTATGAAATATTATTAAATCAGGTTAAAAAAGAAAGATAGTAGAGACAGGAAAAACAGGAACAAGATAAAATGAATTTTTAAGACTGGAGGCAGATAATGCATATATATGAAGTGGTTATAAGGCACTGCTCTCAGGTTTCTGAGTCTTCCCAACATCCCAAATGAGTAATAGTTTAAGTAATAGTTGGAACAAACTTTGCTTTATGATGTATTTTAAAAAGAAGATTTACTAAAAAATGCAATTGCTTCAAAGTTCCCTAAGTACTCCAGAGGAAAAACTAGTGTCTCTCAAACCATAAGAATTCAGTATTGAAGAGAAATTCCTTAAGTTTTTAAACCAAGAGCATTTCCTTTTATTAAAAAATATATTAACACATACTTTGTATTAGATGGATTATTATTAGTGGGCTGGCTGAATGTTCTGTGTAGTTAGAAAAATGTTGATTTGTGTTTTGTCCTTAATGATATTTACATATTGATGAATTTTTGTAAAAAGCACCCATTTCAAGAAACCACATTCACTTAAATTTCTCTTTAGAGATATGCAGATGTAGGAAACTACATAATGTGATCTAGCTGGGTACAATTTGTGTGGTCTCTTCTGATATGCACTTACCACTGGCAGCGACATTCATCTTCAGAAAAGGGGCACCAGTACATTCATTTTGAGAGATAAATGCAGAAGTCCAAAAAGTTTGCTCAGTCTGGGCCTACTAAATTCTTCATTGTCCCTTCCCTCAGGAAGGGAGGCTGCTCCCCTGGGTTGACAGTAACACACTTGGGAAACACTGCTCGCATGCTTTGAAATACAGTTGTGCTAACATAAACCAACTTTTAACACTCTTACTCCTGTGAATATTAAATTTTAAATTTTGAAATTTATTGTGAAACTGGCACTAAGGGAAATCTGGCCCAGTTTGCCTTGGATTAGAATTTGTTAGACAGGTCTGTTTACCAAAGAATTTTTGAAAGAAAAGAGAAATCCCATTAATATTAAGAAGTCAGTGTAATCAGCTCTTCTAGAGGTAGGGTTTCAGGTTACTTAAGGCTTGTGTATGGTGACAAATACTTTTGAATTATTGGAGTCCTTTGTGCTAAATTTGTCTTTGTAGGTGGATTTTGTCCCTATTTTTCAGTCTGGTATTGGCACCAGATTGAAAAATTTATCAGGAAAAAAAAGGAAGGTATTGATGGTAAGTAGAAGGAAATTAATAATATGAAAAACCACAATGGGCTACAGCAGAGCAGTTCCTGCTATGATCCTTCACAGTTTCTGGATGTAGTTCTGCTAAATAAAAATCCAGATGTTAGGGCATCTTTCTGAATATCTAAGCATGTCTTCTCAATAATTTTTTTCTAAATAATTGGTCTGTAAATACTGATAGCACTTAATCAGTTCTTTTCATAGCAGACTAAACAGGAAGTATGTTTTCAAGTTACTAAATGAAACATTTTCACCATTCCTTTAGCGCCACACTGGTGTTTGAGCTTGAGGATTTGGAAATTGCTTTGGGCTGGGGCATTTTCATATTGAAAACTATGCTTGGCAAGATGCAGAAAGTTGCTTAAAGCTGAAAAACCATTTAGACAAGTATATCAGAAGAGAGATACGTGGCAGGTATCCTGTAGATGGACTGAGGACCTTCGTGATATGTATTATTTACACACTGCTTTGGATTTCTCCTGCAAGTGAAAACCAACATTTTTGGTAGTAGAGAAGCAGCAATATGTGGCTGTCATGGGAACTGAATTAGTTCTCTACCTGCTTTGAAATGCTGGCTTATAAACCATTTCCAGAACTAGAGGACACAGATTTAAATGTTGACTTTGCACTGAGAGTTAACAATTTCAAATACATGATCAATCTAGATATTTATGTGGCTTTACTTAAATGATGTAATCAAATTAAAATGTATTCCCCATTATAAGTCTTAAACTATCAAACGGACAATTATGTATGTGCTTGTTTCTACAGAGACAGTTTTTGCCCGATACTAAATGACTGCTTTGCATCTGTGGGACAGAGACCAAAATGCAATGTTCCAAGGCTGTAGATTACTTCTCCACTAAAGAATCACTTTCCCTTGGGAAAGCAAATGTTTAAGAAAAGGTTTTTTTGTTGCTGTGTGTATGTGTATCCAACATGCACTAATTAAACTGTAGTTCGTAACTGTTACCTGTCACATATAGAGAACTATTTTAAATTACCCATCATGTATCAAGACAAGTGAATAAGTATTTTGAGCAGGTTGTTGCCTCTCTCTTCTGTAATACATTATTCACAGTTGAGCCACTTTGAGACCCCTAAACATTTAACCTTAACAACATCTTAGCTTTATCCCAAAAGATATTTTGTAGAGCTATGTGCATATTTGATTTCAGAAGCACATTTAGTGTGGTCCCACTAAAAAAAAAAGGATGTTTTATGCTTGAATTTTTCTGTTGATTGTTGTTTATTGTTAATATGGAACTGAAGCATACTGTCTTTGAGTTACAGGTTAAAATAATGAAATTAGCTTATTTTGAATTGTAGACAATTTCATATATGTTTGGCTAAGTTTATTAGTGCAAAACAGTGGTCAACAATGAACTGTGTTCAGATCTGTTGTTTTAAAGATAATCTAGTATCTTTGAATAGAGATTTGTGTAACCTCACAATTTCAGGGTTAGAATTTGTGAAATTAATTAAGATTGATCCTCCATGTGAGAATCAGGTTCATGTCAGGTTTGCAGTTTTAATCCCTTTATCACAATGTAGCAATTATTTATGTGATCCAGTTTTTTGTTATTTTTAATTTAAAACATAGGGCCTAGATATATAAAAATGTAGCAAAAAGTCCAATTGTGCCTCTGGAAAAACAAAAGGGAATAAGAGGCAATAAAACAGTTTTGATATTCGAATTTTTTTATGTCATTTTAATGTTGCTTAGATTTTAAAATAATATATAAATTTTAAAATAATAAATATTATTTTAAAAATAATATCTAATTTGGGTAAAGGTCAAATCTCTCGTCTCAAAGAATTTTTTTCTTTCAGAGTGGAGGACATTTCACTACTACTTAGCTTCATACAACACACTTAAAAAATGTAGTTTCAACTCACTTATATGGTCTGGTGCACAAATCTTGCTTAATTAGAAAGATAATTTTAGCCATTGAATATCTTACCTGTTACTGTATCTATTTTACCCACATACTCTAGCAGGGTGTATCTAAAGTTACTGCTTCTAAGATTAATCAAGCACTGAAAAAAAAGTCTGGAGTTCTAGTTAGATTTCACATAGAAACTACCATGATGATGTTAGTTTGCATTAGAAGAAGCTCTTATCTCCTCATTTGCCTCCTGCCACATCCAGGATTCAGTGTGAGCTGTTGTTTACTTGCAGCCTTTGTACCGAAACGGGGAAACTAGCTGCAGCTGTTGGCAAAAGCTGGGTTTGGCTGTCATAGCTGCTAATATTCTTGATGATACCAATGTTTACACATCTTTCAAATCTAATGTTGTTTCAGCTGTGCTGGAAACCTGCTCATTGATACCAAGTGACAGGAGACAGAAAACTGCCTTCAACTATAGAGAAATTAAATAAGAACTTTTTATTGTTCATTACCAGGTGGTTCATTAGCCCTGTGAATACTTGCTTCTTTGTGTTTGGAGTATTAAATGGCTTGATCAAGATAAATTTACCATTGTTTCTGACATCTGAATAGTATTCATGTGCTGATGAATTACCTGAGCAGATTTTAATCTCTAACCTATCTAGGCTTTCAGAAAACTGATGTAGGAATCCATTTTTCTCTTTATGTGGATTATGAAACTGAAAAAATGTAGAGACAATAAGAAGAAAGATCAAAAAGGGTTTAGGGAGCTACCTGCCACTTTGTCTAAATCTGGAAGTGCAATCAGTAGCTGCTGCTTAGCCTTGGAGCTTCTGAAAGTATGTGGGTAGGTAATTCTTAAATCACCAGGAAAGTTCTGGTAGGACATAATGAGAGAGATTTGCATTTATAAACATCCCCATTGGTGCATAGCTAATGACATTAAGTTAGGTTGTTTTGTTCATTATTGTATGCTAAAGTTTCTTGACTAGAAAAGAAGGCTGTAGAAATATTTGCTTGTGGGATTCACTGGTGGAATCAGCAGCAGGGAGTAGGTTAGATGCCTGCATGTACAATGAAACAGGAATATTCTCAAACTTCTCTGTCCTTACTACCCTATAGCTCACATTGTTCAAGCCGCAGAATGGAGACAGACCACAGTGTGCCTTCTTTATGTGGGTTTGCAATAAAAGCAATTACAATTCACAGAAGTGTGGCCCTTCCTCTAATATGTGAAAATAAATGGTGAAAGTAAATAGAGTCATAACCAGCTTATGGGACACAGAATAGCCACCTTGGTGTCATTACACAGTTGGATGTCTATCCCACCCTTTCATCTGCATCACTTAAGAGACTCCTTTTATTAATCTTATGAGTTTGCTTTATTTCAAACATCTTCGTTAACAGGTTACTACTTTCCTGAGGAAACAGTTTAGCCCTAGCACTAAGCCTGCCAGAATTCAAGGAGAGTTTGGATAACACTCTCAGGCACATGGTGTGATTCTTGGGGATGTCCTGTCCAGGACCAGGAACTGGACTCGATAATCCTGTGGATCCCTTCCAGCTCAGAGTATTCCATGATTCTATGACCAAAGGGAAAACTGTTTGGATCACTTTTTTTTTTTTTTTTTGCAAACATATGTAAGTTTTTAGCACAAGAGCATATTTTCATGTCAACTGATGTGTTATAATTGTGGTTTGACTTCACAAAAACATGAGAAGATGCACTTGCCAAAAATACTCACCCAGTATGTTAAAAACGGGACCACACCCCCTCTACTAAAAGTGATTTCAGCATTTATTGTAATAAAAAAGAAAGGCCTAAAGCAAGGGGGCCCATGGGCTGAGAAGGAGCGTTCCATTGAGGATGCTGCAGTGCCGGCGCTGGGTCTTCTGAGCAGCAATGTCCCTGGTGTTCCAGGTGGAACGGCACAGTTTCAGTGGGTCAGAAGCCCCCTTTTTATGCTGTTTTTTGTCCATTTGGATGGGTTTCTTTTTGGATCTTTCATTTGCATGAAGGTTTAAGGCGCTTGATTGGCCCATTACAGTTCTGTCCAGGCTGGCTCGTTTCGCTTGGGGGTTGTGCACTTTACATAGGTGTAATACGGTACGTTGAGTACCGTATTTCTTACAACTACCCCTTCAAGCCCCTTTTACCATAACCGAACTAACAGTACATGCTTAACAGCTATCAACTATGTTACAATAATTTCTAACCTATTTTTAACACAATATAACAGGAAAAATTGGACTTGGATATATTTGGGCTCACAGTGATCATCAGCTTTGAATGTAATCATATCTAGTGTGCTGGTTTGGGCTGAGTTAATTTTTCTCCCAGTGGCTGCTACGGGGCTGTGTTTTGGATTTGTGCTGAACACAGGGTTGATAATACAGAGATATTTTTGTTACTGCTGAGCAGGCTTGCACAGAGCCAAGGCCTTTTCTGCTTTTGGTACTGCCACACTGGGGAGGGGACTGGGGGTGCTCAGGAGTTTCGGAGGAGACAGAGCCAGGACAGGTGACCCCGACTGACCAAAGGGATAATCTAGACCATGTGACATCATATCAGTATATTAAATCGGGGGAAGAAGGAGGAATGAGGGACATTTGGAGTGATGGCATTTATCTTCCCAAGTCATCATCATGCATAATAAGGCCGTGCTTTACTGGAGGTCACTGAAGGCCTCCCTGATCATGGGAAGCAGTGAATTAATTCCTTGTTTTCTTTGCTTGTGTTCATGGCTTTTGCTTTCCCAATTAAATGGTCTTTATCTCAACCCATGGGTTTTCTGTGGTTTACCCTTTCCATTCTCTCCCTAATCCCTGTCATGGTTTGACACTGGCACAATGCCAGTGCCCCCATGAAAATGCACCTTACCAAATAATTGCTGTGAGATGTGATCAGGAACAGAGCAAAGCAGGCCCAAGCTTAATAACAAAGGAAAAAAACTTTATTGAACTACTACTACTATAAAAAACACAGACACTAAATCCAGGATGAAGACCCTCCAAAACACAAAACACTCTTCCTCCTCCCACCCAATTTCCAAAACAACCACAGTGAGACACCACCTGGGATTCCTGATCAAGTTGCCACCCTTCAGATAATCAATACTCAGAACCTCAAAGGAGAGAGAAGTTTCTCTTGCACCACAGACTCCCCCAGGAAACACAATTGCCACCCTTGTATTTCCATGTCACACATGGCAACTGCCCGGAGAAAATCTGCCAGTGTGACATCCTCCTTCCATGTACAGTGCTCTCACCACCGTGCATGGACAGACTGCTCACAGGGCTCCTTTAAGGATGCTTTGCCAAGGACAAAAAGAAATAACAGTTCAGCTTCTCATGTTGGGACTACAGTCCCCCCCATTTTTCCCCAGGGGCCAAGGGTCTAAGAACAGAGATCATCTTCCTGAAGACAGAGGGTGTCACCATTCCCTCCTCAGCTTTCCTCTGTTCTCTCCATTCCTGTGCTGGCAGTTGCTGAAGCAGGTCTCTTTCCTTCACCACTGCATCCCCCTAAAATGCAGTTTCTATTGCAGGAGAATTTGGTTCAGTCTATGGCTAACAAGAAAAGTCCAGCCACAAACCACTCCATCATCTCCTTCCACCCAAAAATTTCCTCTTCCAGCATCTCAGATCCCAGACGCTCTCTCTTCTACTTCAAATCAAGGAGGAGTAATATTTTACAAAGCCGTCATTTCCCAGGAAAGGGTTAAAAGTTCAGACTCCCTGGATGGCTGAAATTTCTGCCCAGCAGCCAATTTCCAAGGCCAAGGCTGGGGACCTTCCCCCACCCCTTTCTCCTCCCAGGGCAAATTTACAGGAGCCTTCGGACTCTGTCTCTTCCCTCTGGGCGGGGGCGGGGTGGACAAAGGCATCTCCGCTTCCACAGGACCTGGCCCAGTTCCAGTCCTTCTACGCCTCGGCTCACCTCGACCAGGCCACAAGGCTTCCCCTCCCCCACCCAACCCGTGGCTGGGCAGGGGAGGTCTGCACGGCACTCTGACCGGAGCCAAAGAGAGAGCTCTCCTGGCAGTTCTTGCTTTTAACCCCCTGTGTTCTCAGAGGCATGCTCATACCTTCAGTGGTCATTCCAGGTGCCAATGTCCAAACCTGACCACTGATTGGTTTGACTCAACTTCCTGAAAAAAATCACTTGCATGTCAAACTACGACAATCCCCCTTCTGCGGGACTGAGAGGCTGGGGGGTGCTTGGCTGGAGTTAAACCATGACACCTAATTTTACCCAAACACCATTAATTGAATTACTTTACATAAAGGCACAAATAAGTGAATTTGGGGAAATAAATGTGGCAATGCTCTAACAGTTATAAAAATGACATAGCAAAGCCTGAAAATTTCCACATGGTTTTTGCATATAATTTGATTTAAATTCAAACTCCCCCTTTTGTTACTAGCTGGAAAAATATTAATACAAAGTGTAACTGGTGTGATAAGAAAAAATGCTACAATTTTGTCTCAAAAATAGTACTTAAACCGAATGTTTCCAGACAAATTGGAAAACATGAGCCATATATGTAAGTTTTAACATTTTTAACACAGCCAGTCTGACAAAGAATAATGGGCAGCTTGATCTCAAGACTGGAAAAGCTGCAGACAAGAATAGGAAATTGAAATCAGTTTTCCAAAGAGATGTGTGCACATAAGCAAACTCAAAAAACCTTAACATGTATCATATGTGGTATAAAAACTCTTCCTTTCCTTCACCCCACACAGAAAAGTATGTGTGGTTTACATTTTATTTATTTATTTATTATTAAAATGAAAGCTCTGCCGCGCTGAGTCTATTATCAGAAAGAATGGATTCAATATCTGTTCAATGATGTGTTCAAAATGAAAGCAACATTGTTAAATGTCAAAGACGTCATCAGCACATTTTACTTCTTACCTGAATAAACCGGGCATTATCCCTGCCAGGCTCCCTGGCTGGCCGCTCCTGGTGTGAAGGCGGCGATGGCCAGGAGTGCGCGCAGGAGCTGCGGCTGCAGACCTGCGCCCGTGCTTGTTAAGGATGGGATCCTGCTGGATGGCTGTTTAAGCATGGATTCTGTCCTGCTTCTGTGATTGCAGGCCATTAGTTCCCTGAGCCTTTCTTTCCCTTCTTCAATTGGCATAATCAGGGAATGAATGCAGGGGCCTGTTAGCAGAGCAGGAGTGCTGACTTGTAGCCCTGTAACCATATTCAACAAGGGAATGTTCTAAACTTCATCTCCTGGAAGTCTCCTATCTGTTACATGCCTGGAGCTATTACCCACTAAAGGATTTCACATTTTTGAATACTCAAAACTGAAATAAACAGATACGGGAGAAAAGGCATAAATCCATTATTGCAGCAGGAATATCTTTCTGCTTCAGGCAGAGAAGATAAATTGCCACCAAAGTGATACAAAGTTGGTTTGATTACTTCATTGGATCAAATATATCATGCTCTCTTGAAATCTCTTTGCTTTAAAGTCAAAATTAAAGAATTTTACCATAACCATATTAAACACTATAATTTGCATATTTTTCATCTCAAAAGAGACTTTTCAAGTTATGTAATTCTTAAGTATTTAATTGTTCTTCACATCATTGAAATATCAAATTATATCCAGAAACAGAGAGGATTCTCTTGCTAGATAGGAGTGATTGACTCTCTATCTGACAAGAACAGAATTCTTGTGTCAGGGAAAGAAACAGCATTAAGAAAGTAACTCAGAGCACCAGCTCTTATTTTGTTCAATACTGGGATTTAAGCATTCTTTCTGTTTGGAACTAAGAATGCCAATATTTTGCGCTTGCACAAAATAAAACAGTAATTGAGTTAAATACTAATTTGTTCTGTAAGTTCACAATGGTGACGGTCTTGCTCAAAAAAGGGTGAAAGCCTGCTTCTGCATGGATTTCTCTTGCAAAGCTTATCAGTGACATCTTGATTTACTTGCAAATGCAGATGAAATAATGGCACAGCCTGGGGCTGTGGGAACATCGCTAAAGTAAATTCTTCCTACTAAAATTTTCCAAGAACAGGTTAAAGTGTTACTATGGAGGATTAAGAAAAAACAAAAAAATCCTAAACAAACAGGAAAGTTCATGAAATCCATACTCCTTTCCAGATGAATTTCTTTCAGCTTAATTGTTCCCTTTCTACCTAATTTTACTTTATGCAGGCCTGATACAACCCAGCAGTCAGAGATTGTAGCTGTTTTGTTTGCAGTTAATTCAGTGCTTTGTCAACATTTTGCCAGTGATGTTATGGACAAGATCATAAGTTTTGGTTCCAGGAACTAAGTGAGGTGCAGGTACCAAGAAGATGTTATCTGATGCCAGTGTGTGAGGAAGAGTTAAATCTTTTTGACAATTCAATGGTTCCCTTTGGGTTTGCACAAATGGCACCTGTTGTTGAAGTCAATAGAGCTTACAATTTAATTTCATCTGCCTGCAAACAATCTCACTCATTAGGGGGTGAAATGATGATAGAATTCACTGAGGCATGCAGTTTCACTTTCTACAGGGCACTACATAAGTACAGTCATCATTTTCAGTGAAGGGAGGCACAATTATCTTGGAAACTGATTGTAAAGCAGAAGAAAGGAAAAATATCTGGGAAAAACATCATAAAAATTCATTTTCACTACATTTTTCTGCTGATGCCAATTTGCAATCTAATTATAATATTTAACATGATATGGAAATATGGAGATCAGGAGAAAAAAAGACTAATAATGTATTTTCCTATATATTTCATAATGAGCTCACCAGTTTTGGTCAACAAAAATGTACATAAATATCTGAGTGGGGATCAGGGATTAATTCACTCCAAATTTAATTTATTTGCATTAAAAATACTTTCACCTACTTGCTGCAGCTCTTTAGGTGAATTAACCAGCCAGATAATGTGCTTCCTATATTTTAGTGCAAAGGGTGTGAACTTAACAGCATATTAAGGTAATGGGGCCCAACATTCCCTACCTCACATTAAACTGACCGACTTCCAATTGGTATCCCAGAATGCTTTGTGTCCTGCTAGGACTAACTGATCAATTTGTCAACGCGCCTGGATTGCTATTGTGACAGGCCACTGTGTGTCAGCTCCTTGCTCAAATGTTTGGCTGTAGCAAAATTGGAGTCATTCTCCTGCAATCAGAATCATCATGATGTAGGAGAGGCCATGCCCATCCCACATGTACCTACCTGGAGAACTGGTGACATCCATTGCTAAGGTTCAGTGAGGTTCAACACAGCCCAGTGCTGGGTCCTGCCCTTGGGTCACAACAACCCCAGGCAGTGCCACAGGCTAGGGCAGAGTGGTTGCAAAGCTGCCCACAGGAAAAGGCCCCGGTGGTGCTGGTGACAGCAGCTGAACATGAGCCAGCAGTGCCCAGGTGGCCAAGAAGGCCAATGGCATCCTGGCCTGTACCAGCAATAGTGTGGCCAGCAGGAGCAGGGCAGGGACTGCCCCCCTGTACTTGGCACTGGTGAGGTCACCAGTGTCCAGTTGAGTCCTGAGTCCAGTTTTGGGCCTCTCACTGCAAGAAAGACATTGAGGTACTGGAATGTGTCCAGAGAAGGACAACGAAGCTGATGAAGGGTCTGGAACATAAATCCTATGAAGAGTGGCAGAGACAGCTTGGGATTGATTAGCCTGGAGAAAAGTATGTTCAGGGAGTACCTTATCACAATCTACAATGGCTTGAAAGGAGGTTGTAGCCATGTGGGGGGGTCAGTCTCTTCTCCCAGAACTCTAGTGACAAGTGAAAATTTTTTCTTCCTTTTTACTAAACTGCCCTTATTGTAACCCATGAATCCTCTGGTTTTTACACTTCCTAGTCCCTCTCCTATACTCTCAGCAGTGTAAAGGGAGAGTAAGCAGACAGCTGTGGGTTTCTTAGTTACTGGCCAGAGTCAATCTGCCACTCATAATGTGTTCTGAAGCAATGACTGCCTCACTATTTCCTCTTTTGTAATGTTCCCATATTTCAGGGTTACAAGTCTCCCTAAAGCTCTGCTGTCTTCCAGTGCTATGGTATTGGCCAAACATCTGTCCAGCTGCTGACCAACTCCCCTACCTTAACAGGACAAGAAGAGAAATAGGATGAAAAGTCTCCTGGGTTGAGATAAAGTCAAGGAAATAATTTACCAATTTCTGTCATGGACAAAACAGGCATGATGTGGGGAAGATTGACTTGATTTATAGCCAGTTAACATAGGTTTAGTAAGTGAAAACCATCTTCCCAAGCTCAGCTCCAATCCATTGCCAGCTTGTCTCTTCCAATGCTGAGTAGTGTGGGGGAATGGGGATTGGGAGTTGTGGTTGGTCCATAAAAATTCCTTTCTACCACTCCTTCCTCCTGACACCTTCTTTGCTTCAATATGGGTCTTACTTCAGGCTGTGGTCGTAGTTTAAACCCAGTCCTGTGTTGGCTGCCCATGAACAATGGGGAAATACCTGCTCCATCATGCAACACCCCCTCCCATTTATCCTTCCGTGTCCTGAATGTTTCTTGTTTTGTTCCTCACTCCTTTTTGCCCCTTCCTCATCTGGCTGTCTGGCACTTTTGCCCTTTCTTAAGTTTCTTTCCCAGAGAAGCCACCATCTTGGTCTGTGGTGGATTTTTTGGAGCCACATGAAAGCATGTGTTTCCAGCATGAGGCAGCTCCAACCTCTCCTCACTCAAGTTGCCCCTGCACCCCCTGGGCATATCCACCCTACACAGATGTGAAAGAGACACATCTCACATCTACACCCTGGGAAAGGGGTCTTTGAATATGGCCTCTAGAAATGGAATGTAAATGTAACTTGTTCATTAATTTGTACCCAAGCTATAGCTATTATAGGTATTATAGCTATCTTGAAAGTTTCTTATGTTATCACACTGTGTTCTCCCAAAACAGGACATATATTTTCTGCATTTTCATTTGCTTTCAGTTTTCTATAATGCAGGACTTACAGCAAATAAAAAAAAAAACAAAAAACAAAAAACCAAGCTTCTGGCATTTTAGGTCATAAACCAGGCTTGCTTTAATATGTTAATTATGTAAGTAGAAGTCTGTGTTTATTTTTAAATTTACTATTTTATCATTTAGGGGCATAAGTATTAAGTAAATACAATTAGCTTTTGAAATAGCTTACCAACATTAGTACTGAATTATCCTAACTGGCAATTTTTTCATCAGAATTGGTTGTTTGTAACAGACATGCTTCAGCTTGTACAATAATAATTTTCTGCCCTGTGTATTTAAAATAAAACAACACTGTTTCCTTTTGTCCACAGTATATGAAACTTCAGGGAAACCTGACTCCACAGTATATGAAACTTCAGGGAAACCTGACTCCTGTGAATGCATATACCTTTTTTTTTTTTTTTTTTTTTTTTTTTTTTTGGTTCATGGAAGAAGACAGCAAGGGAGAGCTTTTATTCTAGAATTGCTATATTGCTGTAATACTTTGGAGGATCTTCCTGGCTACTAAGAAGCATAAATACCTCAGAGACCATCCTGGCTTAGTTTCATGAATTCAAGAAAACAATGTTGGGCAATTGGATTTATTACTTTTATATCTATGCTTTAGCATGAAACTTGATATTAAATTCCACACAAGAGTATTTTAAAGAAACAATAATCATAAGTAATGCTCTAGACAATTTTTCTTTAGCTGTGAACAAGCCTACTGTCAAGAATAACAAAGTCCCTACAGAAATGGAAAAAAATATACTGAAGCTTAGGCTTTAGGACACATCAATGAAAGACCAGCGCATAAAACCGAAAGTCAGGAGTAGATTTTACAGCAAAGATTGCATTGGATTCATTTTAACTTTTCTGTCCTTTGTTTTAGATAAAGAAGAAAAAAAAAAGAAATTAGAGTTAAGGGAAGAATAGGTACAAATAGCCCTAGAATCATTGTACTGTCTTTTAAAAGCCACCTACAGTCTTAATCCCACCTCTGTCCTGATATATTTGCATCCTAAGGGGATTGCTGACATGTAAGAAAGACAATTTTGTGACAAAGCTGTTGAGTGAACCAACTAGGGAAGGCATCCCTTTGTGAACAAAAGGATGTGTGGGTGACAGGATGGTTGGAAGCTGTTTTAGGCATTGGAATAATGAAGTGTTAGAGGTTTTGATTCTTGTAGTAGTAAGGAGGCAGGTCAGCAGAACTGTTGCCTTGGACTTCTAGATGGCAGTGTAGCATACTGGTGGCCAGAGTCCATTGGAAGGCAGTTCTGAAGAGCAAAAGTGTCCAGGAATATTGGAGGTTTTTCAAGAAGATCCTAGAGGTGCAGGAACAGGCCATTCCCATGTGCTGAAAGACAAGACAGGGGGAGAGAAGAATAGTCTGGCTGAAAAGACAGCTTTGGCTGGAACTCAGGTTAAAAATGAGAGTTTATTACCTTAGGAAGAAGGGACATGCAACTCAGTAGAACTTCAAGGATGTTGTGAGGTTATGCAAGGAAAAAATAGTAGGGCCAAAGTCCAACTGGAATCTTATCTGGCTACTGCCATAAAACATCAGAATAAATGTTTCTATAAACACATTAGCAGAAAAAATGGACACTCTCCATCCTTTATTGGAGGCTGTGTGGAAGTGTAATGTCTGTAAAGTGTAATGACTGTAAAGTGCAAAGATTAGGAAAGGGTAGAGGTACTTATTGCCTTCTTTGCCTCAGACTTTAATATCAAGACCAGTGTTGTTCTGTGAGGAACCAGGCTCCTGAGCTGGAAGACAGGGATGGGGAGAAGAATGAAGCTCCCACAATCCAAGAGTAAATGGTCAGCATTTCTCTTCCAGGGGCACTGAGGAAGCTGGTGGAAATTCTCACTGAGCCACTTTGCATCTTTTACCAGAAGTCCTGTCTAACTTGGGAGATCCCAGGTGACTGGTGGTTGGCAAATTTAATGTCCATCTACAGGATGAATCAGAAGGAGGACAAGGGGAACTACAGGCCTCTCAGTCTGGAGCAGATCACCCTAAGTGCCATCACATGATAACGATGGGATTTGGCCCAGCCAGCAGGGATTTGTGAAGGGCTGATCCTGTTGTTTGACCAACCTGATCTCCATCTGTGAAGATGAGCTGATTAGTGACTAAAAGTTGTGGATGTTGTCTACCTGAATTCAGTATTGACTTTGACACCATTTTCCACGTGTGCGCTGAAGAAACTGGCAGCCCACAAATGTAAAGGGTGTGCTATTCACTGAGTAAAAAACTGGCTGTATGGCCAGGCACAGAGAGTGGTGGTGGATGGAGTTACATCAAGCTGGCATACAGTCATCTGTGGTGTTCCCCAGGGCTGAATACTGGGACCAGTTTTGTTTAACACCTCTTAGTACAAAGAGATCGAGTGTATCCTCAGTCAGTTTGCAGGTGACACCAAGTTGGGCAGGAGTGCTGGTCTAGAGGGATCTTGAACACAAATGCCGGCCCTTTTTCCTGTGAAACAAAACTCACCGCCCCAGGTTCCTGATGTTAATTTGCAGGATGCGCTTGGGACTCTCAGGGAAGCACAAGTTACAGGTGGTGGAAGGTTGGGTCTGTGACACATCCCTTGCCGTTCGGATTTTTTTGAGGCTGTCACCCACTCAGGGCCATAGGCTCCTGAACACAAATGCCAGACATTGTCCCAGTGAAACAAAATTTGCCACCCCAGGCTCCTGATGTCAGTTTGCAGGATGCACTTGGAACTGTCAGGGCAGCACAAGTTCCAGGTGCTGGCAGGTTTGGTCTGGGACACATCCTGCGCTGTTCGGATTTTCAGGAGGTGGCTGTCCACTCAGAGCCACAGACCCTTCGGATGCAGTTGGGACAGGCTGGATCAATGGGCCAAGGCCAGTGGTGTGAGGTTCAACAAGGCCCAGTGCTGGGTCCTGCCCTTGGGTCACAACAACCCCAGGCAGCGCCACAGGCTGGGGCAGAGTGGCTGCAAAGCTGCCCACAGGAAAAGGCCCTGGGGGTGCTGGTGACAGCAGCTGAACATGAGCCAGCAGTGCCCAGGTGGCCAAGAAGGCCAATGGCATCCTGGCCTGTACCAGCAATAGTGTGGCCAGCAGGAGCAGGGCAGGGATTGTCCCCCTGTACTTGGCACTGGTGAGGCCACATCTCAAATCCTGTGTTCAGTTTTGGGCCCCTCACTACAAGAAAGACATTGAGGTGCTGGAATGTGTCCAGAGAAGGGCAACAGAGCTGGTGAAGGGTCTGGAACATAAATTCTGTGAGGAGTAGGTGAGGGAGATTGGGGTTGATTAGCCTGCAGTAGAGAAGGTTCAGGGAAGACCTTACTCTGTACACCCACCTGAAAGGAGGCTGCAGCCATGTGGGGATTGGTCTCTTTTCCCAGGTAACAACTGGTAGGACAAGAAGTTAAAACTGGAAAAATTTCTTCATTGGAAGGATTGTCAAGCATTGGAACAGGCTGCCCAGGGAATTGTTTGAACCACTATTCCTGGAAATATTAAAAAATATGTAGATGCACTACTCAGGTGTATGGTTTGGTGGTGACCTTAGCTGTACCTGGTTAACAGTTGGACTTGAGGATTCTAAATGTCTTTTCTGACCTAAATGAGTCTATGATTCTATTCTGTATTACAGGTAAAGCCCATGGGACTGTGATAACTCAATTAGGTTGCAAGAAGATGAAGTAACCTGCTTGAAGTTATATGGCAGAATTTGTAGAAGTACTAGGAGCAGAATTAAGAACTATTTGCTCTGGGCATCAATAAATACCTAGAAGACTGGTGAATCACAATATTTCTGTGCTACATACTCTTCACTCTCACTATCACTATACATGATATGTGAAGAAAAAAGTCTTTGGTTACTGTTTATTAGTATTAGCATAATCTGATAAAATGGTTAAGCTTTTGAAAACAGGTAAGATCCATGGATAAATAAATGGCACCTAATTGGTGAAGGGTTTTTTTTCCCATCTTTTTTCCCTTTGCTCTTCTAAGATTACTGATGTTTGTGGATGTCACATACTGAAAACAGCAGGCATCTGCATTGCAGATAGGCACTCCTGCAGTGCTAGTCTGAGAGGAAGATTTACTCCAGTGTTATTACCAACCATCAACAAATTACTAAGAAAGTAATAGCATGAGGTGAGAGATGCTCAGTTTTGCTACTAATCTTAAGGAATATTTGAATGGAGAGGACATGGAGGGAAACTTCTCTGGAGGATGATATTTACTAATTGTCTTTTAGAACATTAAACTTGATGGTTTGTAAACTCTGCATTTATTATACTTAATGCCTAGGAAAGAATAGCACATGCAAAGTACAACTTTCAGAATTGTGTTAGTCTCTGATACTTTCCTACTTCAACTAAAGTAGAGTATTTGTGCCCCACCTATGCTCTGGCTGCTTTGCTATCTACAGAATTAGTACTGACAGCAGGTGGCCCAAAGAAATTAGAAAACAACAGCTGATCCGAGTCAGAGCAGACTGTGGATCCCTGCAATAGAACAGGAGGTATGAACTCTATTCTATTGCCTGCTCAGTCAGGAGCCTCTCCCATCAGCACTTAGATCCACCCTTCAATAGTAGGAGTCTTCTCAGATCTAACTCAGTGAACATTATAGAGTTTAATTTAACTCCTTCCTTTAAACACTCTTTGCTTAAAGAGTTACAAGGGGTTGAGGTCTGAAATTAGTTACAAGGGGTTGAGGTCTGGTTTCATAGATCATGTGCTTTTCACCTTGCTATTAGTGTTAATGGCCTTTGTTGCCCAAAAGACAAATTTGGGGGAAGCTGTGCAGAGCTGAGACTTGTGTGGGAGTGTGCGTGATAATGAAGGTTGTCAGGACTGTCTTCAGAGAAGATGTAAGAACCATGCTCCCATTGCAGCTGGACACCCTGAGTGAAGAACTATCAAATGAAAGAATAAAGTCCCATCCAGGCAAGGTGCTTATTTTCCTGGTTGTCAGTAAGAGTAGAGACAGATGATTTTTTTTTTTTTGAAGGCTAGTTTAGCCAGAGCTGGCAATTTTCTTCATAATCTTCACAGCAGGCTCAGCAAAACAGAAATAGTCATGATGAAATGAAACAACTCAGTCTTGTCAGAAGCTGAAGTTAGCTTGAGTACTAGGGAGATGCAGTACAAGATGGGAGAGGATTAAGGGATATTACCAGGAAGGAAAATTTGTTTATGGTTTGGGGAGAGCTGGATCTTTGAAAAGAGACAAGGAAGTTTATATTCAAATAATGTGCTTTGGAAAACCACAGTCTGTAAAAATAGTCCAAGTCTTGTTTTTATATCCCTCAGCAGAGGACAAACAGGGCATTCTGCACACACCCGTTTTATATTATATCCAAAATCTGTATTACATGACACCTAGCCCTAGTTTGTCAATCCATATGCAATTTGGATTACATTTGGATTACATAATTTGCAAATAACCTATGTATCAGAGGTGAAAAGATGGGAGCATTTGAATGCTGGCAGGTTTAAGTAGTCAGTCTTGTCTGGGAATCAAGCAAATCCTGGTTTCTGGATATGTCCACAGAATGAATTCATATCATCTATAGCTGTATCTTAACAAATATATCTGACAAAGCTGCTTGGTAATACCAATGACTAGAGATTAGTTTGCAAAATCCATCCTGAAGACCTTTTGCTGTTGGTTTAGAAGATAATTCAAGTGTATTTTGGCACATGGTTGCCACATTTTTTCAAACAACTGTAGGTGTACCCTGGCATCTTGAGCTCCTCAGTTTAATACATTCTGTATATATTTGAAAGCTGAACTGTAATTTTTTTTTTTTTTTGGTGCAACAACTTATAGTTAGGGATAATGTAATTATGTTTAGTGGAACTTGTGACGATTTGTATTCAGGGGCTACTAATATAACACCTTCAAATACAAAATGCCTGTGACCTTGGCATGCCATAAACTCACAGTTTTAATATTCTATCTTAGATATCTTTGGTGTCCTTGCACTGAAATTTCAGCAAATCCAAAGATCAAAAAGTAACACATTGTCCACTGTAAGTGTATAGACATTAAAGTAAAGCAGTAGCAAAAAATGTGCAGCAAACATTGTCAAAGTATATAAAAAATTTCAATATTCCCACAGGTATTTAAAATACTTAAAAAATTGTTATTCAGCAAAGCAGTCAGTAATTTTAATTTACCACATTGCTTGAAAAGAACATCGCCTAAATATCCCATATCCCTTTTCTACAAAACAGTTTGGTTTAAGACCAAAATTTGATCTTTCATTATATTAAATCGTGTTTTTCGGGACAACAGAATGTGCTGTCACTTAGCGTATGTTTTATCTGGTTTTGATAAGGTTATGTATGGGGAAGGGAATGTGCAAGTGGAATTTGGAAGCAGAGTCTCTGCCCAGAAACTGATTTACAGAGTGCTGCTGGTAGGCAGTTTATGCATACTGTTTATGCTGGAGTAAATATTATTTAATTATATATATACATATACACACATACATATTTAGAGTTTGTGTAATTTTATCTTATCTAGATTTCTTGAAGGGTAGGATTTTGTGTCTGTGTTTGCCTCATCATCTTCTTATCCATGGAATTCTACTTTTTTTCCTTTGAAATTCAGGTTAACACCTACACGGTTTCAAGTGAGGTTTAGTTGGTTGAAAATACTTATCTAATTGTGATGAATTAAGAAATTGTTGGCCATACAACTAGTATAACAGCTATCAAGTTTCTTCATTTTTTAGGAATTAGACACCTACATTTTCTTGAGAATCATAACCACTCGACTATGAGGATCATGTTTGTTCTATTAAAAGTCAGGAGCTACTTTGCAGCATGTAACCTCTGTTGGTAATGAACGGACTTGGGCTAGGCTGTAGAGAGTCATCTCTCCTCAGATTCCAATTTCTTTAGCCTGAAACAGGCTGAAAAAAGCCTGTTAAAAAATCTGCTTGTATGAAGCTCCAAAAGAATTGTCTTGTTTCAGTCAACTGGAGCACTACGTGTCACTACTTGTTCTTTATGCAGTTATAGTCTATTGCCTCATGTCTTAGATAATCACCTTAATGTTATAGTTTTTTTATGTGTCAGTGATTAGGGTGAACTTTGGCAGAAGACACTGGGTTCAAAAAGACTGCACTTTAACTATACTTTGTTCTTCTCTTTCTAGTAATTGCAGCATTGAATATTTCCTGGGTTTGCTAGAAAGGACAATCATACTTCTGATATTTCAGAGAAAGCTTCTGCGGAGTTTCCTCTGAAAACCACAGCAGAAAATCTAGCTCAGAAAGTGTTATCAGATCTTTATAGGAATAGCTGTGGCAGATGGGGCAAGCTAGACTCTTGAAGCAGCTGTTTGCAGGAACAGAAAATAGGTTGGTAGCAATATTACCAACAGTCTACCAAAGTCTGAAAATACTTTTCTAGTAAGCTATTGAAACCCATAGAAAGATTGATCTAATCTATTAAGGACACATACTACACGTATGATTTGCAAAATTAGAATGAGGCATGGCTATATTGGGTGGTGCTATTACTGTTTCTAAAGAGTTGTTTCAGTCAATGTCTCAGATGGCAACTTTCCTCAAAGAGGAAAAAAAGTTGTCAAATATTCTACCAATTAGGGAGCTGCAGTTCTTTCCCTCTGAGTGCTAGATAATTGGGCAGGGAAAAACAGTATGGTGCCATCAATGAAGGTATATCTGAATCATCCTGAGCCTTTGTTCATCAGCTCACACAGGATCATATCACACCACAATTGCCTTAGAGACTGGCTCAATTTTCAATAATCCTGCATTTTTTAAGGGCAAAAATAATATTTGTAAGGGGAAGCATTGTATCTAATAACTATCAAAATAAGGTAAATAAGTTAAAATAGAAGCAGAGAATTTTAAGGTAGCTGAGTGAGGTTGTTTGTTTCTTAAGTTGCAGGCCTTCTCCTCACTCATAGGTGGTAGGTCCTATTTCTCTTTTATCTCAGTTCCTACAAGTAATGCTAGGTGAGAAATAACTGTAAAACTATTTCCTATTTTTTCTATCTTCTTTTTCTGAAGTTGGGTTATAGGTAAGCTTGCAGGTTTCTAATGTTTTCCCTAATTTTATCCCTCTTTTGCAGGAATGCAGCCCAGCTGCAGTGTGTTTGTTGCTGTGTACGCACATGCTGAAATTTATATAAATTCTCATCTCTTGGTTTTTCATGAGTACAACTTTCAGTGCAATGTATACTTCTCTTTCTGGTCCCAGCCCAGGAAATTCAGATATTTATTGCATCTGTACATTGTATATTCTCACCTAAACACTTCTAGAGAAGGCTAGAAATCGACTCAGTCTGTCTCTACTAAATTATTTCAACAGCAGTACAAAGGGCTTGTCCCATAAACCCCAGGTTTAGCAGGCTGAATTCGCTCCTTAGTAGTCAACTCAGACCCATTATTTCTTTGATGGTTTCACTTATGGCTGTACAAATCTTACTAGTTTTCAGAAGTGTTCTTTCAGAAACTACAACCAACTCTACACCTTAAACTTGAAACTTACTAATTGGAAATAATATGTATGTAAGAAAACACAAAAAGAAATTATAAACCAAAACTGGCTTAAATCAAGCTCTTTTCCCTGGGAATGTAATAGATCTTGCACATTATGCAAAATTCTCCTTTTTCCATACACAGTTATTTTAGTTTCTGTCTATCAAGGAAAGATATGATAAAGATAGAGAATATAATTCTTTATATCCTCAAATCATACCAGGGTAGAAAACAGACTGCTCTATTCACATTTTTAGCTTTTCAAGATGATTTTAAATTTCTTTTACAGTCTAAGATTATATGTGTCTAGACTCTTTTACCTCTTGGTGTCCTCAGCCTGGGTTCTTTGTAACCTCTGCGTATTTGGCTGAATATTCTGATGGTGTGATGGACAGATGTTTTACAGATTCTTTTTTTTTTTTTTTAGAACACTGTGTTTCTTTTATTCTGAAATTGCTCAGAAATATACCTGTAGTTCAGCTGTGCTTCTGGATGATCCAAATGGATTTAAACAATAAAAAGACAAGATTTTATGTATTTTTTATTTTTAATCTAATGAATGCTTTCTATCTAATAAATAGATACAACTGCAACGTTTTTTTTTTTTTTTTTACTGCAACTTTGTATTTTTTTTCCTTTGGACAAATAGTGCATCAAATGTTTTTTCCATAATTCTTGTAGAAATTAAATAACTGTTTTCTCAGCTTCTTAAAATGAAACTGAATGCTTCTAATAGTTGAATTATTATAATAGCTGAATGTTTCTTAAATACTTGTGTCATGTTATAAAAGCCATGTTCAAATCAAGGAGATAGTTTGGTTATGAACTGCATCTTCTCCCCATATCTGTTGCTTCTTTTGGCATTTTAAGTAAAATTTGCAGGGACTGCTTATATAAGTGGACTCTGAGGCTACTATAGGGATGCAAGCCAGAAAATATAGATACTGAAATTACTGGTAAGGGTCATACTTTACTAGTGTGATTAAACAACATGGCCTTGTAAATCTTTGTCTCTTGACCAAAGGTTGAATGATAATATTGTAATGACTTCCTATTGATACTGATGAAATTACAGATAAAATGGACTGTGGAAATATTTCAAAATGTGAAATTAACTTGTGAAAACTGCCCAAAATCTTGCTTTTTTTTAGTACAAAGGAAAAAAAACCAACAACCTTTCCATGTACCAGCAATGCAAACAGTTCACTGCATGAGAAAGTAGATATTTGAGGCAAAATGTGAAAGCTAATCAGACCCACTAATTGTAGAAAAGGGGATATAAATACACAGAGCTTGCTGTTATGCCTGTTTTCAATGCAGTCCTCTGTGTATATGTGGGTACATCTGTTTGCTGAAGTAAATGGTTTTGGTTTTGTTTCTTCTTCCAAAGCAGCTTGAATGTTATTGCTAGTGTGAAGCCGCTTTGGGTAAGTGGAACTCTCTCTGACATCTTCAGGGACAGATGCTGATGAAGGCATGAGTAGTGTTACTGTTGCCTTACTGTTGGGATGAGACATGGTATTGAGACTACCCACAGACCTGTGGAAAAGGGGAACTGATAAAAATTTCCTTTTTTTTTTTTTCTCTAGAGCTCACAGGCTTTGAAAGTTGTTAAATGATATCTAATAAATACATGTTCATATTAATATTTTTCAAGGGTCTGAAGAGACATTCATTGTGCACTGTGCTTAAATAAGATATTCTCAATTCTTTGTTTAGATGGGTTTTCAGTAATTAAAGGGCATAAGAATTTTATTCGGATCCTACATTCTTCATTTGCAATTATCCTCTTGAAGTCCCTTTGTAATTATTTTTTTATGATCCTTTACATTAGCATATTCAATCTAAATTATTTAATTAGATGATAGTTTACTCAAATTACAGATGCATAAGTTTTCTCTATAAAGTGAAGAAAATAGCGAGTTTTTGAGTTTGTGATAAGCTAAGAAGAAAAAAAAATATTGTGTTGTTAACTGCTAATTCAAATTTACTCTTTTAAAGTCCCTATTCTATTTACTGAGTAGAAACAAATAATCCAAATTTAGATGACTCTTTAATAAAATGGGATTGATATTTAAAACACAGAATTATGAAGCTGTGTACAATTCACATTATTTTTAGGTTAGGATTAACTCACTGGAAAAACTTAGTACAGCAGAGAAACATAATGTATGCACATCTGCACGAAAAAGAAATATCCCATACCTGTCTCTGTTTCATGGTATCAAAATCTTCAGGAGGACCTAGAACTATCCTATAGCCACAAATCTGATTTCATTAGCTGACACATTCATTTCATAATTGATGATAAACTGAATATTTTTCCTCTATTTTTTTCCCATGAGAGCCAGTCAAATTCTTACCCTAGGAGAGGCCAAATATGAAGGTTCTACTTGGTCTGCCACTTTCTAACAATATCCTTCCACTTTCTAACAATAATTTCAGTAATTTTGAGAATCAAAATATGAAGCTAAGAAGTCTAGGATTTTCATGAGGAGACCATGGACTTGACTATTACCATTTGATAGTGTTCCTGAGTGGTAAGGTCATGTGTAATGTTGGAAGTAAAGTAAGCAGTATCATCTTTCTCTTGACTGCTATCTCTGAACTCTGTCAGCTATGTCTGTGAGACAGATCAGTGTGAAAGAAATAAACATGTAAGGCTGTTTGTCAAAAGTTAACATGTTATGTAGTATTGCAAGTCTAGCAGGCAAAACAGTAATATAAGACACATTTTGCCAGGTAATATAACACTTGTTACAGGCATCTGGAAGATTCCTGCTCTTGTAATGCGTTGTCCCTGTCCAGTAGGTAAGAACAACACAGACATTTCCCTCATGCTGCTGGAATAGAAGAGGGAATAGAAAAAAGCAAGAAGGATTGTAGTCTGAAAAAGTCAGTTTAATGGAATCAGGAAAGCTGAGCATGCTAGCAAAGCAAAAGTGAATTTTTTTTCTTCCCAATGGCAGGGAGGTGTTTAGCCTGTTACTGAAAAGCAGGGCCTCAGAGTGCTGTAGTGGTTGCTTAGGAAAGCAAATGCCACAACCATGAGTGTGCACAGTTCCTCTTCCTTTCCCCCAGCTTTTATTGCTGACCATGATGTCATATGGAGCAGAATGTCCTTTAGCTTAATTTGGGTCAAGTTTGCTGTCTGTTTCCCCTCCCATCCTCTTGCCTATTCACTGGAGGAGAGAGAATGGAGAAAAGAGAAAAGCTCAATGCTCTGCAAACACCACTCAGCAGCAGAGAACATAGTGGTGTGTTATCAATAGTGGTTTAGTCACAAATCCAAAACACAGCAGCATACAAATCCTGTGAAGATCAGCTCCATCCCATCCACCCTCAGTCAGCTGTTAATGGCTGAGTTACTTCATCAGTATCAAAATTCTGTAACGACCATTTGTGAGTTCCCTACTACATGATGTCAATAAGAAATCCTGGATGCCCACCTGCATTCAAATAGAGAGATGAGACCTTGTCAGACGACTTGCAAGAATGGAAGGCACATACAAAATACAAATACAAATATGATAGTATATACTAGGATAGTAACAAATGAATTCCAGAAGGCTGGTTACAAGGATGTCCACATGACTCTTAAAAAGAAAAACATCATTGCAATAGAGATTTAAGTGTAAGGAAAACTGCTCTCTATGACAATAATGCAAAATTCCTCCTATTAAAATGATGCTTGCTGTTGCTTATTACCATGTAGCTGCTGAATGGAAACAAGGTTCAGACTGAAATCCTTAGGTGAATGCTGGGAGAAGAAGTAGGTGAAATACTCGAACTGCAGTTTTGTTGTTTTTGGCCCTTCAATATCCCAGTCTAACTTTCCAAGAGAAAAAGAGGAGACTGGGAAGGATAAAAAAAGTCAAATAAAGGTTCTTACAAGCAAAGGGACAGCAATTACCTAAATCCACTACATACAAGGCAAAAACCCCCAAAACAATCATACATTTGCTATCAGAGTCTAGGAAATTCAGATTCTCCAGTTCTATGGCAGAATTTGTATTGATCCATAGCTGCTGCTATTAGGTCTGTGAAATTCTTCATATGTCACTGTCTTTTCAGGTTCATGCTCTATTATAAATAGCAGAGTTATTTGCAACATGTGTGTTATATGCTATCCTGGTTTAAAAGACAAGTGTCTGCCAAGGAAGGTGGGACCTTCCTGCAGTGGAAAAGATGACCCCCTCCCTCCAAATTTTTATAACTTTGAAACTACAGGGCTTTAAGGCAAAGATATGGGAAAAGGAATAAGAGTGTTTAAATATACGTGTATATACACACATATATATGCATATATATAGATATATATGTATATATGTCTATATATCTATATTGACATCGATATCAATATCTATATAGATATACACACAAATATATACATATATGCATGAATTTAAAACAAGACAGACAAAGAACAAGAACCAGAACAACTCGAAGAGAAAGGAAAAGCCCAGCAGCAGTGTTTCCCCCCACAGAGCACTCTCCCCTTTGGTGTAGTTACAGCCGCAGCTGGCCAGGCGCGCTCTTGCTCCATGTGAGGCCTGCGGTGACGCTCCCACGGCTGCAGGCGGCGCTGTTGGCTCGGGCGGCTCCAGAGGGCGACTGGCGCCAGTTCTGAGCCTCCCCAGGGCTTTGTGGCGGGCCGAGGGAGACACAGAGGCTGGAGGGGACGTTTCTCCTGGCTCTCATTGTCCTGTGCAGTGTTCTGGTGAGGGTAGCAGCAGCCAAGGCTCCAGTAAGCATCTGGGAGATGCTTTCTCCAGAGAGAGGAAGGAAGTGGGGCCCTGAGGCACCCAGGCAGATGGTGAGGGTCTCTCTCCCGGCAAGGACAGATGTCAAAATATCCCAGCCCAGTGGCAGCTCCTGTGAGCAGTGGCCCACTGACAGCAAGGAGAAATGGCAAGTAAGGCTCAGCTGTAGCAGTGAGCCCCCATGGGCAGAGAAGTCCTGCACCAAAGCCCCAAAGCTGTCCACCCTCCCAGCCAGACAAAGACTGACCCACCCCAAGCTAAGAAACTGCCAAACACCACTTCTCCTCCCCTCCCAGGACCACTTCAATGGTGTGCCAAAAACCCTGGCTACATGACCATCTCTATGACAACAAATGGGGAGAAAATTCCCTAAAGAAAAAAAGAAAACCTAACCCCCAACATATGTTATAGTACCTTTGTTGCTATCACTTTCTCTTGAGCTTAGTCTTCTTTCTTTGCTTTGCTAGGCAGGCAATATCCGTAAAAACACAAGCTATGGCAATTGGAAAATGCTTGCCACATGCCTTTACTGTTGGTAGCAAAGCCGGTTCAAAGTTAGAGTCAATGAAGAGGCAGGAATGGCATCACAGTGGTTTCCATCTGATTCAAGATATAGTTGGTATGCAGTAGAGCTCATTACAGCAAAAGAAGCAGTATGATAAAATGCTGGGACATGGACTTGTTATTTTACCCTATATAGTGTTCTGAGTAGCATGCTCCCCAAGGCAGAGATAGGATACATGCAAACATTTTTACTTGTCTACAGAGAAATGCCCCTTTGGATTTTTACAGATCTGGCAGTTTGGAACTTATTAGCAGAAAGAGCATTAAAACTACTCTTTTCCATATGAGCCTTCAATTTCTTAGGGTGGCAAAACCAGAAGCACACACAATGCATCTGACAGACGTGGTTTTGGAACTGAGTGTTAATTTAGTTAAACTGAATGTTTACAAAGCACACTGAGCATGAAAGTAAATGTGATTTTTTTTTTAATTTGTCCTAGGTAACCTGTATTACTTATTTGCTAGACTCTTCAGAAGCAGTTCAAATAGAAATCAGAAATAATGCTCAAGTGAGATATCTGGGAGAAAAAGGCATGTTTCTAAGATATGGTTTTAATGCTCTTTTTTTTTTCTCTTTATTCTACAAGATAAATGCTATATAAAAATCTATACAAATCGTGGAGAATTACTATTCCATGTTAAATGTGTGTTGCAGTAATATATAACATGCTCTAAGAATTTTTTCAATTTTTCAATTTTTCAAATTTTCAATTTTTAATTTTTCAATTTTTCAATTTTTATAGAAACTTTATGTACGTTTCATTCTTAACTGTAGGGAAGCCCACTAAGAACAATTAAACAAGCAGCTCAGGAATTAAATTAGCCCTCAGCTACCATAAGCAAATACCCTACATGGGACATTGTGTTATCTAACTGACCAATTGATGCTTTGCTTTTTCCAGCTTTAAGAAAGAAATTAGATGGTATGTCAGTGTATTACTCTCATTTCCAATCCTCTGGAGCAGATAAACATTATCATGAAACTGGCCAAGGATGAAATTTAAATAAGTAGTGATTGTAGAGGATGACAGGAAGACTTTCCAAATTACAAAAAGTAACAAATTAGTTTAATTAACTGCATATTTTGGAGTACAAGGATATGGGGGGATTATTTATTTTAATATGTAATGCATACTCAATATTTCTGTAAATGGAATAGAGTATAGAAATCCTGCCACACAATTATTCAAAAAAGAAGTAGGAAGAAAAACTGGAGCCAACTATATATATTCTTTTTTTCCTTTTATCGCTTTACAGTTCCAATGTGAATTACAGATTCATTCTCTTTCATCTGAATTTTCTAACTATCCAAACTGCTTCTCCAATGCACCTCTAAACAGCCATACAGTGCAGTTCTGATGGTTGTTCAAGCACACTAGACACTCATCATGGATATAAAATTATGAGTCTCATATCACAAACACACTCTTACAGTGTTAATTTCTTTCTAAAAAATCTGGATTGCATAAACATTATCTATCTTTTAAATACAGTACCTAAGGAACAGAACAGGCTGTATGCAACAGACCAAAATGGAACTTGTATCTGCTTTTATAGCTATATGAATTGCAAAATCTTTTGGTCTGGGGTTCACAGAATTACAGAATCACAGAATCCCAGAATGGGTTGGGCTGGAATGGAACACAGTGATTCATCTTCCTATTCAAACAGGGTCATCCTACAGCACATTGCTCAGGATTGCATCCAGATGGTTCTTGAGTATTCCCAATGAGTAATGTTCCATAACCTCTTTGTCAGTCTGTTCCAGTGCACTGTCATCTGCACAGTAAAGAAGTTCTTATGTTCAGGTGGAACTTCCTGTGCAATATTTGCTTCTCATTGCCTCTTGTCCTATTGCTCAAAACCACAAAAAAGAACTTGGCTCTTGACATGTCTTGCTTTACATAATTTTTCAGGTATTTTTAATACTTCTTGAGGCTGAACAGGACCAACTCCCTCAGCCCCCATCTTCTATTTGTCTTTTTTCCCCTCCTTTGGACCTGCTCCAGGAGCTCCATGTATTGCTTTTTCTGAGGAGCCCAGAATGGACACAGCACTCCAGATGTGCCTCAACAAGCCTGAGCAGAGGGGCAGGATCACATTCCTCGACCAGCTGTCAATGCTCTTCCTAATATATCCCAAGATACCATTGACTCTGTTGGCCACCAGGACACACTGCTGGCTCATGGACAGCTTGTTGTCCACCAGGGCCCCCAGGTCTTTCCCTACAGAGTTGCTCCCCAGCAGATCAGTACCCAGCCTGTTGTGGTACTCAGGGTTGTTCTTCCCCAGGTGCAGAACCCTGCATTCACCTTTGCTGAGTTTCAGGAGTTTCTTCTCTGCCCATCTCTCCACCCTGTCAAGGCCCTTCTGAAGGGCTGCATAGCCCTCTGGGGTATCAGCCACTGTTCCCAGCTCTGTGACATCAGTGGACTTACTGAGGTGGTGTCTGCCCCTTCATCCAAATTATTGAGAAATAAGTTAAACAATACTGGACCAGTATTGAACCCTGGGGGATACCACCAACGAGAAGCCTCCAATTAGACCCTGTGTTGCTGATCATAACTTTCTGGGATCTGCCACACGGTCAATTGTCAACACACCGCTCCTTTACCTCTCAACAATTGTAACAAATGCTACTGATGAAAAGTCATTGTAGTAATGCATGCAGTCAAATCACCCACTTGAATTTGGTTCCTTTAATTTTTTTGCAATCATAGCATTCTTCTTTTTTGTAAATTGTTGGGGTTTATTGCAGTGTTGGGCTTTCTCTGCCCTGGTCCTGGGCAGCTGGGAGTGCCCAACTAGGCACGCTGCTCTTCGGTGAGACCGGAGACGCCGTGTGGGTGCGGACCTCTAGGGCTGAGCCTCCGCGTGGGTCTGCCGTGCCCATAGACTCACACTGAGGCGAGATAAATGGTTAGAGAGAAGGCGCAGTCTGCCCACGGTGCTGAGAACTGTTTATTCCCGCATGGCTGCAGCGGTCGACAAAGCACCTGTTCCCAAACCCGCATGGGCAAAATGGCCGCTTGGACAAAGGGAACATGGGGTTAAATAGGGGGCGGGCCGACGGGGCAGAAGCCCCCTCGTCCAATGCAGACAGACGACAGGAGAGTGATGCGGACTATGGCAAACTATGGGAACATTACAGAGGTGGGTACAGGGTTCTGGGACAAATGGGATTACAGAGGTGGGGTAATTGACACAGAGCATTCTGTGGGGAAGGAGAGTGGTTACAAGATTGACAGGTAAAAGCTCCTATAGCAGACAGCTTAGAGCAAACCATTTTGATGGGGAAATAGGGGTACACAGAGCCAACCTAAATACCATTTATTAAAATCTCTAACTGAACCAACCCAGCATACAACAATTTATGGTAAGGAAGTAAGTTACTTTGCAATTTAAGGGATATATAGTGATGGCAGAATGGGGTAGTAAATGAAGTAGAGGTCTCAAAAGGAATTCTCCAAACATTTATCTCAGAACTTTTGCTTTTGTGTTCTTGGACAATCAATTTGCACTCACAGTATGTCCCTTTCTCCTTAACATAAGTTCCTCAAATGGACAGGATAGTATCAGCTAATTGTTGGCTGCTCACTGTTTTGCTGCTATGAGGTTCTAAGTGCAACTCTGTATTTTTTGTTCCAGTGAATTTTATATCTTCAGAACTAATTTCTTGTTGGCTTGACTGATGGAAAGAAAAAGAGTGAGTTCTCAAACTTGCATAACATGTTAGGGGAGGTTGACCCTAGCTGTGCTATTAAGGCACACTGAGCAGAAAAAGGAATCTTTTTTTTCCTTCTAGGTACTACTACCTGAATTTAGCACGGGCACATGGAGAGGACAGATTTTAATTATTACTTTATTTTTCCAAAACAGAAAAGTTTAGGTCTGGCTTGAGAAAGAGCAACATCATTAATAGCACAGCTCCATAATGTTGGGGGTATATGAGTAGGATTACAGTGTAATGGAGCTTGGAGTTTAGAATGCATGCACTCACAGTTATAACTGTAAGAAGCCAGAGTAATAATGCTTTTGTTTCACCCTTGACATTTCATGTTACATCTGATTTTCTGTGTCCTGAAGTCCCGTCATGAATTCTGCCATTTGCACTTCTATGATGATTTCAGAGGTGAAGATTTGTTCACATTTCAAAGCTCAATTTAAGAAGTCAGGCCTTTGTAAAGTCTCTTTAGGGTTTTAATCTTGTTTTTTTTTTTCTTTTTAATCAGATGCTAAAGGATATTGAACAAATTTACCGTAAAGTGAGAGAGGAGAAGACATCTGACAAAAGATTCCAGATGTCTGGTCTTGCCTGGATCAGTCTCTTGGCTTGGCTTTCAGCCCACCTCTCAGGTTAGCTTTGATGAAGAAGATGAGTGCCTGTCAAAAACAGAGGTAGTACTGGGTGAGCTAACTCAGTAGCTTCAGGAAGATCTTCCTCTGAGCTAAAAGGCTACCTGCAAAGCATGTTTTTCTTCTATAGGTCAGTAACCCAGTGTAAGAAAATAACAGTGAAGTGATGGACTTGTCGCAGGCCCCCAGCCAGGTAATAATTAGCACTGACTCCATGATTCACAGAGGACTGATCAATCACATTGTTATCCTACACTTATTAAAAAACCCATTGCTTTTATAGATGATACAGGTGGACCCAATTGGTCCTGCAGTCCAAACACCATCACCACTGGCTAATTAAGAAACCACTCTTTGGTAAACAAATCTCCATAACACATTCTACATGTTCACAACAACAGGTGCAGCAAGTGAAGATAAGACTTGCTTATCATTCTTTTCTCTGCTCTTCTTACAGCCTTTCCCAGGATGATGCCTGGGAAAGTTATGTGTTGCTCTCTGTGACCAGAGAGCTGCTGCCACAATGGACTAACTATCTTTTATCTTTGAATTTAGTCTATTTCAGCAGCTCCAGGTAATTATGTAAATCAGATGGAATTATTGGTGATTGTGACACAAAGAGACAAACTGGGGACAGTTTTGTCCTGAACTCCACCTAAAACCCATATAATTCAGTTCTGTACCAGCAAGGGCATGGAGGTATATATTGCAGACCTGCTCAGCTATTTGGTGTGCAGCACATTTTAAGCTGAGTTGTCTAAATGAAAGAAACTGTTGGCTGAAACAGGAAAGCTTGCCACACTCCAATTAAATGTACAGATTAACATTAAATCCTGCCTATCAAATAGTTTACAGGCTTCTTCTCATGGTTCTTTGGATGTGCTTGAAGAGGACCAAAATATAGTGTAGCTCACAGTGTGAACAGTCATGAGATGTGCTTTTGGTAGTCCCCTCAACAAAATCTGCTTTGATGCTTATGTATAAGCTTGTTCATGGAATCATGGGATATCACAAGTTGAAAGAGACCCATAAGGATCATCAAGTCCAAATCTCTTCTCCTTCCAGAACTAACTAAAATTAAACCTAAGATTAAGAATATTGTCCAATTGCAACATGAACCCTGATGGGCTTGATGCCCTGACCACCTTCCTGGGGAGTCTTTCCCAAAGACAGGTCACCTTGTCTCTGAATATATTTAACAGTGTGCTTGGTCTTTCTGCCTTGAGTTATTTTCAGGAGAAAAGGCAGCTGATTTTTAACACTAGACCTGAATAGTTCATGTTCATGTATAGTGGACTCAGTAAAACAAAAAACCTCACCCACATCTCTGAAAAATTCTATTTATTTACCATCATAGATTTTCTGTTTTAAAGATTCTTAGTGTTTTATTTTGATGTTGTAGATTAAACCTGCTAAATATCACATAGATTTTTCCTCACTCCTCCCACCTCCCCCATGCCCAGTAGGATGGTGGAATAGAAGAAAGCAAGAAAACTCATGAGTTAATGTAAAAACTGTCTGATAAACTAAGCAATTGTGGAAGTAGAGAGAAAAAAACCAGAACAATACAGGTGGTACAAAGGCAATTGCTCACCATCTCCCACATGCAGACTGATGCCCAGCCAGCCATCAGCTCAGAGACTTAGAGTTGTTGCCCTGAAGCAGTGCACATAAACCTGGAGTAAACTGAAAAATGAGAGAAATATTGCTAAAGACCTTTGGTTCTTCATGTAAAAATGTGAAAATATATTACTTTTTAATAATACTGGCATGTACTTCTTAAAGATATCTGAATAGAGAGCAAAGATTTCAAAAATTACTTAAAAAAGAAGAGAAAGATTAGTTCTCTCTGGAAAAGAAGTAGTAACTTTATAAGGATAAATTTCACAAAACTTATTTTGGAACAGAGCTTTCCCATAGAGACTAAGGTGTATCATAAGTTGTTTTATTTGGCCTACCAAGGGTTTCAGCTAGGATGAGATTCCAAACTTCTGCTATATCCATAGGAGTTTCACTAAAATTTGCTCTTGATGCCTGCTGAGTACTGTAGTGGAGGATGAAACAGAGCTACTCACAGCAAACATCATCTAGGGTGTCTGTTTACAAGTTCTAAGTGATTACTATTCCAGGTACTTGATAAGGTCACAAGACACTCAGCAGTAAATTCAGCCTTCTCTGTTTATTCTTGAGACTGCAATGCTTTCACCAAGCTATGCATGAGCTACGAGTGAGAACGTTAGGCTTAAGGTTGCTTTTTAAGTCCCAAATGTTTCAAGCCCATTTTCAAATATGCATTCTTATGTCTGAGTATTGAGATTAAAGAGGGATGTACTAGGGGCAAACCATGGACATTCATGAAAAGACATAAACTTGAGAATATATTTACTGGAGTGGTCACCTATGTCTTCTTCTCTTTGTGAATAACTTGGCAGCTGCACAGTAACATCCTTATTGCAACATTCAATTCCTGTAAATTCATTGATTTCTACCTGGTGCTTATAATCTATTCCTGCACACATGAGCTGTTTGCACTTAAAATTCCTTCAGCCTTCCTGACTGGCAACTAGAAATTCAGGCTTCAGAACTCTGCCTCAGTGTGGGAGCTGCCTCCAGTCAATTTATGGCCTAACTTTATGCCAAAATCAGAATTGTAAAGCCTTTTGAAAATCCACTGTGAAAAGAACACTTGGCGTGTGCACACCTTATACATTGTAGGCTAGTTGGTGATGTGCGTTGTTTATTATTTTAGAACATAATAATGTGTCATGAAATAATAGTGTCAGTATGGGTATTATGAGAAAAACCATTTGAAATCGTCATTGGCTAAAGCTACTGGAAATTACTGAAGCTGCTGATATGCTGCATGCATCTAACATAATCTCTGTATAATTAAGTGCTTATGAGGAAAAATCTTGGTTTAAATACCAAAAAAAGCCTTTTCTAAATGTCTGCAACTTTCTGCCAATAATGGTTCTTGATCTAACACCTTAAAAAGGTTTTCACAAGGGTTTCAATGCTATCCACTGAAAAAAATATTCTTTGGTATATTCAGTAAAAAGAGCCTTTTAAGCTACGCAGAATATGTGTACTTCTGAAGTGTGTTTTATTTACTTAAGTTCATGAATGTGAATAAAATATTGGTAAAAGAAGTGGTTTAGGGCCTCATAATCTTTTAAAGGCTGATGTTGGAAAGATATTCACAGGCTGCTGAACAGTAAACATTTAAAATTTCAGAAACAGCCCAAGAAGTGCTGGGACCTAAAATGAATTATATTGACTAGGAAAGTTGAAAGTTAAGTCAGTTTAGCATTAAAGTAACTTTTGTGTTTCACTTCCTGTGCACAATTTACTTTCTGCAGAGTGATGTGAAACCATGCAATAAACCTGCAGTCTGCTTGGTTGATGTCACAGGTTCCAGTTTATGTCAGCTTTGATAGGTGCACTTAAAACATTTTGATAACATGACATTCCCCAATGTCCAAATACAGCTGAAACAGAGTGCACCAGCTGTTACTTTGACTGGTGATCAAGAATCTTCCAGATAAAGGCAATCTCATGGAAATCTGCCATGAAAATAGAAATCCTCTGATGTGACGCTGTATTTTTCCAATTATATTGTGATATAGAGGAAAGTAAAAAAAAAAAGCATACCTGAAAGCACACATAAATAAAAGTTGCTCTGAAAATAAAAAAAAAAAAAAAAATAGTGTGCCCATTGGGATGGAGTCCTATCTTTCTGATTAAATTGTTCTGCCAGCTAAATAATCAAGATTTTCAAGAGCAGATACACTTTTAAAAGTTTAGTGTATTTGGAGAAAGTCTGCTGATATGTGAGGGGAAAATTATTTTCTCTCACCTTCCACAAATTGCTGTTCCTTCCCTTGACTCTTTGGCTGCATAAAGTTTATGTGGGCAGATGTTCCCAGAATTCCCTTCTCTGCATGGGACCTCTTTACAACCCCAGCAGGCAACCACATTTTGCTGTGCAACCTAAACATTGAGACTTAAACTGCAAGCAATCTGTTACACTCTAGCTAAGGAAATAAAAGTTCTTCAGCTGTCAAGGAGAGATGTATTAGTTTGGCCATGCCTAAAATGCTTTGGGAGATTTTCTGAAAATAAACATGCCAATCTAGCTCTGAGCCTTGTTGTATGGGGAGATTTGAAAATGTATGGGTTTTGTTTTCAAATATAATGCAGCAAACAGGTAGAACCAATTCAAAAGGACTTTTAGTTTTTCCTAGGGGGCTGGGGAGTTCATTAGAAATAATTGCACATATACTCTGCTGGAGTTAACAAATGCTCAGCAAGCTATTATAGTGTGTAACAGCAGCCTATAGTAATTTAGGGGTACTGAACAGCCCGAAGATTAACCACATTCATTGATCTTGAATTTAGAATTTTCTCTGTATTTTTAAAGCTATTCCTTGATAAATTGTTAGTTAGACTGAACTGTTTGCATACATTTCTTTTATTGTTATAAGCCAAAACAGGGCACCAGTTTGAATCAGCCTGTTTACCTCTTACTTCTGAGCAATGTATCTACTTCCTTTCTGGCAAGCATTCAAATTTTGATTTTAAACTTGCAATCTGTCTTGTCATAAGAAGGAGAACATGTTAGACCATCATTTTGATCTCAAGCTGAACTTAAATTTATCTTCTCACTTCAGTATCCCTGACCAAGGACCATTCTAAGGATCATAACTAGATATCATTCAAAAAAAACCATGAAGGAAATGTTATTACATAAGAAGTGAGGTCTCATTTACACAGGTAGGATATCAGCTGATTTTGTAGCTGGAATGCTGTTCTCCTTTCAGGCCTTTTCAATCTTGTCAGTGTCTGGAAGATGTCCCTTGCCCCCTAACTCATAAACCATAAATATACTGATTGAAAGCTTCAGGCAATTCCAACCACTGAAATATATTGTAATATGGAATCTTATTCCTCAGGCAAAATACAAATGTTCTATTTTAGTAAGCTCATTGCTGTCAATTCCACTGGCCTCAATGCCCTCCTTCTGCTCTATTGCAAGCTTTTCATTTTATGGCAGCTTGGCAAATTATGTATGCAAATTATGCATCTCAGCACACTGGCAGAACTTTCTCTCAGCTAGGTGTATTTCCTTTATTTTTCCTGTCCCCTTGCCTTTCCCCTTCCCCTTCCACATTGCTTGATGAAATGTAAGCATGTTCTTTTTTGCTTATTTTTGTAGTTTTCTTGCCAGTTTTCTTGACCTCAGTGCTTAGATTGTCATTCTCTTTCTTTGTGGAAAAAAAAGTATCCCACAGAAATGTTCCCTTCATTTATCTAATGTCTGGTTCTTTTCAGTAATTGGTGAATTTTGTAAGAACTTGTAGTTAAGAATATTCTGTCATAAACCTGATATATTTAATAATGCTCATTGATGTTTCTTAGGAAAAATACAGGAAAATGACAGCAGAGGCTGTTTCCCACTAACCAGTTACATTCTTACTCTGCAGCAAAAACTCCCTTTCTCTGAAAACAAAGCTTATTAGTCTGGCAAACTACAATGTTAGACCCCTATTAAATGCAAGGAAAGAACAAAATATTTTCAGAAAAATGTTACATCACAAAAGCTCAGTCATAAGTTTTGCTTTTTAAAAACGAATTTTTTTTCTTAAAGGTTTTATATTTTCTCATTTAAGACCTCTTCCTGGGTTTAAGGAAATTTTTATTTCTTTTAATCAGGTAAGGATTCTCCTTAACATTTTAGATTTGGTGTTTGCAACTGCATGTTCTAGCCTGTTTCCTCTAATTCTCATTCACTCAAAGGAAAATTAGGAGCAACACATTCCTTCACCTCGTGCTTTGTTTGAAAGAAAGCAATCTTATCCACTATATTTTTAATTACCATATTTTAAAAGCAATTTTATAATTAGAGCAGTAATGAGAACATATATTTTATAAAAACCACTCCTATTCAAAAAATACACATATGTTTTTCAAAACCAATTATTTGTTTTCAACATTACTGAAATTCTCTTGGACATGTGTCCCTTCAAACTCATTTCTTTAGAGATTTTACTTGCATTGTATAATATTCTGCCTGGCATTTTTTTCTCAGAAACGGAATTAGTATCTTAAATGTTGGCCCCTTCCTTCATGTGAACATTCACTCTTCTTTAGTAGGTAAACCCTGGGAAGAACTGTGGTAGCTAGACATATACAATGATCCCTTTACCATAATCATTGTGCTAATTGCTGTCTGACTGATGATGACTGGCCATCAATTATATCAAGCTGGGACCAAAATATCCTGTTAAATACAACAACAAAAAAAGCAAAGTCCTTCTAGCATCTCCTTTCCCTAGTCCTTGTGACTACTTTGCATTCCACATTGAATGTTACTGAAGCCATGCCTTTCCCATGAGGACTGGCCACTCCATGTAGCAGCTGAAATAAGCTTTAAATATAACCTTTCAAAAAGATATAAAGAAACAGCCTAGCTGGGCCACATCCATTTAACTGTTTTCATTTGTTAGAATGTTCAGTCATGTTCTGTTGGGAGATGTGGGTTTTCAAGCTGCTTTATCACATCAGGGTTGTGGTGTTTTGTGTTTCTGTCAGCATGTAATTGGACATTGCCAATAGCACTTAAAGTTACTTGGTGCAGATGATGCTCCAAATCACTGCTTGTAATCTGACACATCTCAAAGGACTTTCTAAGTGTTTTTTTGGAGGCAGCTAGCTAGGTTGGGTTGACCCACTGAACTTTTTTATCTCTAAAAGGTGCTTGAAGGATTAGTGCCAGCTGTAGGCTAGTGTTATCCTTTAGACATCATTGGACATAAGTGTCTCAGCACATAACTCTGAATGTGGCTGCTCAGAATACATGTCAGGTAACAAAGGTCTTGAACTATCAACTGTCAGAAATAGCCACTGACTAAGTATTCCTTCTCTTCTCTGTAGAGCCAAATCTATACAGATTACATCCTTCTCTAACAGCCCTTTTGAAAACTTTGACTCCAATTTACTATCAGTTCTCAGCACAGCAAGTCCCTTGTTAGTTTCCAGACATAGTTAGATGTCTGCTTATGTTAGATGAGATGACAGATATATTTACCATTCAAAAGTGATAGATACAAATATCATGCTACCAGCCTTTACTTAGTACAGCTGGCAGTTTCTTATGGGTAGCTATAAACAGGCAGGCAAATTTAGTTCTTTTTAGGACACCTACACTACTTACAGGCATGTCATGTTGTCACTTTACATGACAACATTTCTATGTTGCTAGTTGCTATGCTGACAATTAAGCTGTATACTATTCTCCTAAAAATTTGCCAGATGTTCCAAATTTTTTCACTTTTACACACAGAATTTTGTTATTTTGCCTAAAAACCATCACAAACCCCCAAATACCCATATATCTAGCAATGACTAAGAAACAAATTATTTTTTTGAGTTTATGCACTTACAACTCCTGTTACAGGCCACTGCAGCAGGAACATTTAAATGTATTTGTATTGGACCATGTGATGTCAGAAGTGAACTCTAATGCATTTTTTTGTTTTTACAGACTGGTTTTGGACTGTTTTGTGCAGCACTGTTATTGATCATATCACTTATGAAGTGTTAAGTTCTTTTTACAAAATCACTGTACACTTCACTGCAACTCTTGGCAAAGAAAAGAATGACAGATACTCAAAACTTAAGTAGTGGAGAGTGAAATGCTACTTTTGGATAGAGGTCTATATGACAGCAAGTGGAGTAGGTGTCAATGAAGAGTGAGAGAATAAGCAGTAAGCAAAAGCGACCACAGAAACCACACACGGGGTTACAGCAAAGGGAATGCTCAGTGTGCTGTGCAGTGGATGGTCAGGACATTTGAAACTGTGATTGAAGTAATTTGTGATTCCTTCAGTGTTCAGGGAAATGGGATGTTAGTGTTTTTTTTTTTTTTTCAGATAACTCTGATTTCTCCTCGTTGGCAAGATGCATTCATTACTTTCAATTTACCCTACACCCTGCACATGGAAGTCCACATAATGACCGTTTGTGCAGGTTGGAGGGGTTAGCATTATCAACCACCTCAAACTGAAAGCTTGCTATACTGGACATTGTGCACAAGCAAGAAAGATGGACTCCTTTTAGTCTGATCTTCCAGGCTAGAAAAGTGGTTTGTCCAAGTCATACACTATGTTGTCATACAGCAGCAAAATCCATGCTACTACTTGCTGTGCAGAAAACAGAGATTGCTTTTCACTTTCTGCATGCTTGGTTCTAGCTTTTATTTCCACTCTACAGGTATCTGGAAGATTTTCTCTTGGTCATTCTTACTGCTCAACAAATGTGAAGGGTCTTATGGAGAGTGTTTTATCTTCTTTCATTGCCTTTTCATTGTTAAAAGTTCAATTGCCAAACAGTTACCACAAGAAGCATACTTAGGAATAATATTTACCCTATACAGGTATTTTATAGAGTAGTAGGACACCTATTTGGTAAGAAAAATGCCAGGAAGAGACACTGCTTGGTGCTTGCGGCATTCCCTTAGGGTATAACAGATGCCTCAGACTGAGAGACACAGCCTCAAGTTTCCCATATCCTGAGGTCAAAGTGACTGTTTTGTGTGTTTATTCCATAGTGTTTTTAACAGGAAAGACTCTGTGGACTGAAAGAGGAGGAATTATGACTGTTCAGTGCTCTGAGGTACCCCAGAGTTTGTGTGCTTATTTTATGCTCAATTGGAATATCCAAAACACCACAGATTTAAGAGATGCCAAGAAAGCAAGTTTTCATCTGACTTGTTGTAATTTTTTTTCCTGACCCTATTTGTAAACTGCTTGTTTAGGGTTGTGGAAATGGAAACTGAGATACGATGAAAGGGAAGACCTTCACACATTTTAAACGTCAAAGAATGTTTTCCTTGCCCTTTGACTAGTAGTATGGAATGGTTCTTACTTTATTCAAATTATTAGCATGCCTTCCACTGAAGGTATTATTGGAATAACGCCCGAGTTTGCTGTGTTTTAATTCTTTCTCGTCCTCTAAAGCAGGTGTAGTTATATGAATGGTTACTTCTATTTCCTATGAAAATGTGGTGTTTTCCTCAGTTTTTATCATTTTGGGACAATATCTCTGATCTGCTGTAGCACTTTAAATCATCAGATCTATTTTGCATTGATTGGCCATTAAACAGACTTAGACAAAGCCATCTATACCAGAGCTGGACAATTCAGAATCAATAATCAAAGTGTGTTTTCATTACCATTTTACTGCCTCACCCTGCTATTAACTTGTCACAGTTGGGTTGCTTTTATGTTTTCACATACTCTGTGATGGATTAATCTAGTTAGCTGGCTAGATAGATTATATGCATTAACACTTAACAGCTTTGCTCAAGCACTGGCTAAGGCATAAGGCTTACCTTATATAATGCTCCAAAAGGTCTGATTTGCTGTGCTTTACTTTGTGTTCATTCTTTTCTTTGGCCATGGCTATATAATAGAAGTGAAAGTGCATTTCAACTGAAACATCTGGTTTCATTTCTCAGGAGGTTTAATGGCGGTATCATTGAGCTTCTACTCTTTTCCAGAGTCACATTCTTATTTTTAACAATACTACTTATAAGTTCCTGAATGAACCTAATTCCGTTTGAAGTCAGTTTGCTGCTTCTAATTATTTTCAGGAATTTGGCAGCATTTTTACTCTTCAGTTGTTGGTTATGTTACCTTGTTTTGTACACCTTATTTGTCCGTCATCCCACAAATTCACTAATATGGAAGTCTTTGGGTGAAGTCTTAAATGTTTAAGATTTATGATCCTAGGAATGGTAGAGACAACAACCATGAAAGATGCCACCCAGTAACTAATTGCAAGGGCACTTCTAGTTGTCTTTATTCTACCCTGGATATATGAGTTTTGATTTAAATATTTGTTTTGAACTGATGTTTATGTATGTTGCATTCCATTGCGGGGAACTGTGAGGAGTTCTTTAAAAAACAGACGGCCTAGAACAAAATTTCGTCAACTGACACACCATTGTATCTGAGAACTATTTATGGTAATGAGAAAAAAAAGGAATTGCCCTGCTAGAGAGCTAGCAAAGACAGAAAAGGAGGAAGGTAAATGGGAAAGGATGAGGGGAGAGAGAGAGGGAGAGAGAGAAGGTGACAGAAGTGGAGAAGTGGGCATTACTACCATAGGATCAAGGGGTGCTGTTGACGTCCAAGAAACAGGGGTGTGTGCACGCTGCCTGCTGGGGAGCCCATAGGAGCAGCTCACAGGGAGGCATGGCTCCACAGGCACAGCTCTCACGGGGACAGATGCCTGGACATGAGGTGAGTGGGGATTGAGCAGGAGGTGTGGGACCCTGGACAGGGTCGTGGTGGGGCTTGCAGTGATGGGCTGGATTGGAGGCAAGGCAGGGTGGCTTAGGCAGGAACACAGGGAAAAATAGTAGGGTGCTGGTCAGGGACACAAGGAGGCAGGACAGGTGACGGGAATGGGTGAGGGGGTCGGGCAGGATACAGGCTACACAGGAAGCTCAGAGGTCAGCTGGTGTCCTGCCAAGCGCCCAGTGAGTGAGTGAGGAGTGAGTGAGGGCAAGCAAGGGCCAGCAAGGGTGTAAGAGCCAAAACACAGGCTAGAGCCAGGGCAAAAAGAACAAGAAATAGGCTAGGGCCAGGGCAAGAAGCAGACCTTAGCAGGCTGGAGCCAAAGAAAAAGCACAAGATGCAAAAGGCCCTCAGACTCAAAAAGCACCTACTTATAAAGCCCTCAAGGGACAAAACTCAAACGGCCAAAGTCAAAAAGCCCCCAAAAGACTAGTCTCAAAAAGCCCAAGCCAAAAAACCCACAGAGCTTGTGGTGCACTTACTTTTATGCCCTTGGCTCCTCCCAAAGTCTGCCTCTGACAGGAGACCACTGCCCCAGTCCAACATGCAGTTCATAGGTGGAGTCCTTTTGCCATCTGATTTGAGAACCTCTCTGGGGACTGGTGGTCTGCTGCTGACTGCCTGTCCCATATGAGATATGAAATAATTGCCAGGCAAAGTCCCTTCAGAGACAAAGTGCTCACCCGTCTTCTCCTAGCTGCATCCTTCAAGTGGCACATGTGCAACCCCTCCCTCACAAATCTCTTAAAACCAGTACTGAGACAGAAATCAAGATCAAATTGGCTTCTCACAATGTAGTTATACTTTCTCTGTTTCACAGGACTATCTCTACTTTCTTTTGTCTGCAACAGTCATTGTCTCTATGGTTTCAAGCCTGACATCCAAGTGCCTTTCTAAGAGCTGACTGTATGTTCCCCATCTTTCTCTGGAATGGTGGGTATTAGGAGTTTTTCCACAAGATCTCATGGTATCTAGTACAAAACCTGCAAACATTCTCCCATCAGACAACAATGACTATGTACATTGGTTAAGTTCCACTGGTTCTAAAGGCTGCAAGTGTTTGCAATGCTACACAAATAGCACATCTGCAGACACAGTGCTTCCTTCAGCTCAGGTGACCATATGGATGGACCCTGTAATATTAAAATTTAACAGCTAGTCCAAAAAGGTAGGAAGCCAGACTTACTAGGCAGAATTAGCTACACGTTAAACCACCTACTAAAATATAGTTTCACTTCAACATTGAAAAGGCAGTAGTTAGGAAAGCAGCCATGCAATACGGGGTGCTAGGGTAATTAGCTCTACTAATTTTTTTTCTGAGGTGTCGCAACTGCATCACTGACTGTTTGTGATATAATCTATACTCTTTTTAGGCAGCTCTGCCTGTGCTATCGCTTAAGTGTAGCTTCTTAGGTTCTTACACAGCTGTATGTATGTCACATGCATGCCAGGTCCTCAGGTTCCAAGTACCATCCATTCCTGGGCTTTCCAGACCTTTTCTAGACTCAGGGGCCACTGCTGTGTCTCTGACATGTCATTTACTGTAGACCAGCTCAGTTTTGGGTTACTAGGACTTCACACAATTTGGCTTATAATTATCTTGGCATGTGACATACGTAATATTCTGTAAATTCTTGATATTAAAAGCAACCAAATTATAACTGTATTGTTGGAAATCTCAGCAAATTCCTTCTTTTGAGGTTTTAACAATACTGTGCAATTCCTGAACTGTGTTGTTGTACTAGAGGACAAGTAGGTGGAGTATTCTTAGAGCTGTTGCATAATGAGTTCTCAGCATAAATCCCAGACCAAACACCTATTTAATATCTGTGACCAGAGAGGGCCAGGAGGGGGTCCTGGATAGGTGGAAATAATTGAAGCACATATGGAAAGGAAGGTTGTCCCTCAGATAGGGCAAATGATGTTAGGTCAGTTAAATAGACACACACATGGAGAGAGTAAAAAAGCACTTGTTAAAGCAAACACCTTTTTCATTGTGATGGAAATTATGGTTAATCTGGAAGCAGTGGATTTTAAAGATTGAGAGATTCAGTATATTTCCTCTGATGAAAAGCATCCCAATTATGAGAAGGAGGTAGTGGAAGATCTGTAAATAGCTGGTCAGGGTGATAGCAGCCTCAGATTAGACGTTGGAGCCAAGAGTTTGTTGATGTATCTCACAAAATTAGTAGGGTCAGAATAGTTAATAGTACTTGAAGGTAGGAAGTTGCTGACTGATATTCTGAGAAAAGGAAAAAGAAGATGGCAGCAGGCAAGTACAAAATGACAATGAGACATTTAAAAGGTGTTGTTTAACTTTCTGTGAGACTGTCAACACAGCATTTCTTAAGACGATTCACAAAAGTCAACATGTGAAATAGGGAGGAAATACAGAAGAGCTTTGGCTGGGATGAAAAGAGAAAAAAAAATGTCTTGGATATTCTGTATCATAAAACATGGTTTAGTACATCAAAGATGTGAATTCCTGGAAGAAAAGCCAGGAATCCAGTCAGATCCAAAGTCATTCACAAATGGCAGGACTACTGATGTGATGATGAATATTCTCTGTTGATCTTGATGGATGTGCATTAACATAACTGCTATCTCAGTTTATTTTACACTTCTTGTGATGCTCCAATAGGCATTTCTGAGAATCCTATTGGTTGGAATTATATTGTAACATGCTAAAGAAATAGAATAATTGGATGGAGAACTTTGGTTTTTTGCACCTAAATCTTAAAAAATATTTTAAAAATATTTTTAATAGAATTATACAAAATAGGTATTCAGTGTTTAGAGAAATAGTATCATTCTTTTTTAAAATAGCTGTAGCTAAATATACACATTTTTCTGGTAAAATGTATTTCTAAACTCAAATTTGTGGTACAACAACAAAGTATAAACTAGTAAAGGAATAGAATTCTACTCAGGTGATTACATAGGTATACATTCTCGGTTGAAGGATTTTTTTATTTCATTCCTGAAAGTAATTTGGATTTAGGAATAAAATTGCCAAGTAGTAATGCAAAAGTATCCATTAAGATTGTGTTTGTTTTGTTTTGCTATATTTCCCCCCACTAGTACTTTTTTATAATAACAGATTCTTTTAGAAATTTATAGAACTATTTTTTCCCAGTCCTTCTCTCCTAAGTAAGAATTACATAGAAGGAAATGGTTAAATTCTAGAGTCTTGTTTGGGCTGTTCTGTCATTTCAAGGACATAATGTGCCACCACCTTTCATTTTTTGAGAACTTATTTGGTCATGTCACTTTGGAGGAAGCTGGCATCTTCATTCAATTGTTCTGTTACCAGAATAGGGGCTAGGAAATGGATGAGTAAATGCACTCTATGCAGCCGCTTTTCTATTGATCTTTGCAGTAGACCTACCACTGAAGGTGTAAGTGGAGAGATGTGCAGTTAGGTTAACAGTTACTTACCATCCCATGGGAGTAAGGAGAAACAAGAGAAGAAATCTTTTTCTAGCAGGATTCTGAGATCTAAATAACATCTCTGGGAGACTGTAGCACTAACATTAAGGTGCAAGAGACTGCACCTCTGCCCTTCTTACATTCTGGTTTGCTGTTAATGTACATAAGTTTCACATTAATCTCCTTTAGAATTCTCTAACCACTTTTACAGGTAAGTATGTGAGTGAAAATTAGTATCTAGTAACAATGCTTGGAAGAAAAGATGTTAACATCACACATTATGCAAGCTCCCTATGAAAAGAAACAACAATTCCTGTCCATGCTCAGAACTCACTAGTCTTAGATTATGTTTTGAGGAAAATATAACTACTTTGACAAGTTCCATGATGATTTTGTGGTGTGGATTAATGTCCACCAGAGGCTAGAGTGAGATCGTTTAACCTGTGTACACTTGTTTCCTAAGCCAAAAATTCTAGCTTACTGGGCCTGAATTGAAGGTCTAGGGGTCTTAATGTTTTAATGCACTGCATTGCCAATATGCTGGATACTCTTGCTTTTTTGTGAAGTCTTTAATATTGTCACAATGACTGCCACCTCCTTGGCAATACAGGAACAAAGCGTAGAAGTAGCAAGATATTAAACAGCTGAATAAATACTTTGTGCACAAAGAAAAGCACCAATTCCAAAATGATCAGACTCAAAAAGTGCTAAAATTAAAAAAAAAAAAAAAAAATCTTTTTTTCAGGGACCATAAAGAGATCATGTCTCACCCACATCTCAGTGGCCTAGCTCCTGAGATCTTCACTGCCTACTGTGGTTTGCAAGTGGGTTTAAGAGCAAATGTTCTTTCCTGGGAGATCACATGGCTGGGTATATTCCCCTAACTTATTATTCATTACCTCTTAAGATTCCTCAGCAAAGATAGTAATTTTCATCTGTGGTGTTATATTTTAGTTAAATGGTATGCTCTGTCTCACCCCTTGAAAATGTATGGTTTATTCCAAGCCTGTGATCCTCCCCTGAAGTATCCTGGGTCTGTAATCCCATTGGCCCAGTCTTATTCTGCACCCACTTTGAATCTCCCTGTTAAATGTGCTGGTGGGACCATGCTCTCTTTCTTGGCCGGTGCTCTCTCGGCCCCTCTCTCCCTTCTCCCCATTCCCCCTCTCTCCCCTTTCCCCCCCTCCCCCCCTCAGAAACCATGCTGCTTCCTGGAGGAAGGACCCCTAATAAACCCTCATCTAATTAGCACCCTCAGAAGCTGTGTGGAGTCTCCTTGCCTGCCTGCTGCTACCAGCGAACTCACAGCTTAGGGGGCCCCCTGGGAACACCCTGGGGGGTCCCCCCAAATGTGTCGCAACATTCATCACCGAAAATAACAAGCAGAGCAGTACATCCAGTTATGTTACACTGACAGGATGTCAAGAAAATGAAAACAAATGGTTTGAGTAGTCCTTTAGGGGATAAAGAGTTCAGTTACTAAGCTACCCACTAGAAACTGTCATTTAGTCATCTGGGATGATTTCTTTTTCTTCTGTAGGTTTAACCACATAAATCTCTATTTAGTTGCTAGAGAGAGATACCTGAGAAATTTGGTACTGGTTTTGTCATGCCCAGAGTTTGTGGACTGCTGTGCTGACAAATGCTGGAGTAAAGGAAGAAGCAGTAACATTAGCTGTGTCCTTATTTGCCCAGGTTTGTAAGCACATGTGTATTTTTTGATTTCCATGCAAAGAGGTGGGTGACCTACTTAGTGATATTCATGAATGTAATGTTATAAAATCTGCATGCCGCTTGCATTCTCTTTCCCGCTCTGAATTTCTGTTTCAAACCTTTTTTTCAGGCTTCACATCACTTAGAGAATTAATTAAAATAGATTGTAAAAGAAGAGAAGTGAAAATGCAAGTTGTTTTACCCTGTATATATAGAAAAGACACTTCTGGCACAGATATGAACATGGAGAGTTGTGCTTAACTGCTCTTAAATAGCCTAGGTGGATCAGGTTCACTTTTGCTGCATGTATATAATTCAGACATGTGAAATGTTTATACTGCTATTTTATCACCCACAGCTGTAGAATGTTTTTTAAGATGTATTGAGGCTTGATGTTGTTTGGCTGGGAAATATAGACCGAAGCATTTATGTACGTATTTAAATCCCCTTTATAGAATGTTGAGTAAAATTAATTCTGACAAACAGGTATTTATAGCATGATAATTACTCAGAACCAGTTCTCTACTGTACACTTTTAGTTTATACAAACTAATTTTTAAATTGGATGTGAAAAGCAACTTTTTGACTTCACAGCTCAACTCTTGCATGCTAAACTCACAGGCTCCCAGACTAACGTTACCTTTAGCAGTGATCATAGGTGTAGTGCTTCACAGTGACGGGGAGATGCAGCACAAAGATGCTTTCCACTTAGTGTCTCATGTAGGCAGTTTTGTGTCCAGCCATGCCTTAATAAACTGGAGACTGCTTGTTATAACCTACCTATTCTTATCTAGTTCTATGGAGTGCTGAGGGGGGCTAGCCCTGCTGGATGCTGGATTAGCCTCTCTATCACTTCTGCTCTGCAGTTGGACAGGGGAGAGAAAATATAACAAAAGGCTCATGTGTCAAGACAAGAGCAAGGCAGGACCTTTGTCACAGGCAAAACGGACTCAGCTTGGGGAAATTAATTTAATTAATTGCCAATCAAAAGTCATAGTAAGATAAAGCAAAATAAAAATGACTCTTCAAAGGCTTTTCTGCATCCCTTCCTTTCTCCCTTTTTCATGAACTCAGCTTCCCTGACAATTTCTCTACATCCTCCCAAAGTGGTTCAAGGGAATAGAGAATGAGGTCTTTGGTCAGCTCATTCCATGTTATCTCTTTCACTCCTTTCTTCTCATGCTCTTCCTCTGCTTCAGCAGGGAACTGTCTCTGTCTTACATGAGTGAAGATATTGGCATCTTGTCACAGAAGGCACACCTATAGCACCCTTGCTCCTTATTTTGCCATGTAAACCCAATACATCCACTGCATCTCTCTAAAATCATGAAGACAAAATTCTGTCTGTGCATCTGTCATACGGACAGTTCTTCAGATCAGAAGGATTTAGACAGGTGGGGAATCATGAAATTAAAGTCAGACCTAGGCAAATTTTTCCTCACTTCATTGTGAAAGCCTTGCTTATGGTCCCAGTTTGAAAGCAGTTTCAGGAAAAATCAGTAAAAACGTGACAACATGGATTTTGTCCATGGAAAGGAAAAATTCTTCTGTCTTTCAGGAAAGACACTTAGGGAGAGTATAATATATAATTGGATAAAAGGAAGTAGGTATTATTTCCACCTGTTATGATTTAAACAGGAGTCTTGCATTTCTGGAATGCAATGACTTATTGTGTTTACAGCCTTTTGAACCACATTTATGGAATTTTAAACTTGTTAAAAACTTGTCTGTTATTTTACAGTTTATTCTTCTGTAGTATGTTTTGATATTCCTTGTTATAAGTTTGTAATGCTTAATTCTGTGTACCCCATTTGGTTTCCCTAATGGTTCAGTCCTGAGTTGTTTACCACAGTTTTCCCCCCCAAAATGTATGTCAATCCACATGTCAGTCCACCTGTATACCTCCCTTGTTCCCTGGTCTTACCCCTGTCTGTCAAAGATAGCACACTCCTTTGCTTCTGGAGTGTTCCCTGTCTTTCATCCCTTCCTCAAAGCAGAATTGGATTGTAAGGTTTGCTCCCTCCCCATGTTGGCTTCTATTGGGGAGCCCTTACCCTGCACCCTGCCCCTAATGCCTTCTTATTGGTCAAAGGTTGTGTCCTCCCCGTGTTCTCTCTACCCTTTAAAAGTAGCCCCTTCAGGTTCAGATTTGTCACTTGCTCTGCCCCACTTTGAGATTAAATATTTGGAGACTAGTGTCCCTCCCTTATTCCTCTGCCTCGGTTTCCTTGTGCTCTGTGCCTCTGCTGTGCTATCCATGCTGCAGCAATCACCGCCACCTGCAACAGTCTCGGCAGAAATTTGGAAGCGGCCACTCCTGTGTCTGCCCTGCAGCCACAAGCAGGACACCTAGTCAGCGAACCTCCATTCTGTGGCTGCTAAGAGCCAGGCACATAAACTGAAGAATAATTTTATTAGATGTTCTTAGACCAGGAAATATAGAGAAGTCTTAAAAACATGCATGCAAATTTTAAACATGTATTGAATTTTCAGCCATATTTTCTACCTCCTTCTTTAAAAACTACCGGTATTTGAAAGCAGCATCTTGTAATGGAAATGGCACTTCAGCTATATTGGGCTGTAAGTCATGTGGCACTTCTGTAATATTGCACATTTTTACAAAGGAGTTATTCCTGAAGTTATTTTATCTTGCCTGTTTCCAATCAATCTTATTGAAGATGGACTTATTCAAGTAGTTGTTCTACCACCCTATTTTTCAATAGCTCACATCAAAAGCACAGACATATATGCTGGAGAAGCCATCTGTATATGAAATCTTTAAGTCTATAAGAGTCCTGGCATTTTGGAAATATTAATTAGCCTCTTAACTACATAATATCTTGAAGTAATTTCAGTGGTTAAAGGTTATGGAGGGGACTAGTTGATAAAGATATTTTCTCTCCCATATTAAAATTGTCTTTTCATGAACGGTATGTTGACCTTCAATGAAATGCTTAAAATATAGGCACTTTATATTAAATAGAGTGTGTTTGTTCTCCTGTTGCTGTGAGACAGAGAGAAGAATGGTATAGCCCCCATATTGTTTTAAATATCTATGTTGAAATGGCAATTAATTTTTCTATAAATAGTTTTTTAATATCAAAGGCACAATGGAAGTCCAGGAAGTTTAAGTTAGTATTAACTGTGGTGGGCTTTCTGCTGCCTTTGTTCAAAGGAGAGGCCGTAATTCAAAACACCATAATTAGAAAAGCTAATTTTTTATTCCTTGACAAAAAAAGTCCTTGTGTATTGGATTTCATGGCTTTTCTGTGTGTGGTGCTCTTTAAAATCAGTCAGAGAACAGATGTCACTGTACTGGGTAGTCTTTCTTCTTTTGACTGTGTTAAGATGTACTGCTTGAGATCATGGACATATTATTTTGGCTCTTCCTGAGCCAGAAGTGAGTAATTGCCGACTATTCAGTCCTGATTAAGTCCTTATTACCGTGCATTCTGACATTGTTTAAGAGATCTCTAAATCAAGATGAAAAAGCATTCAAAAAGTAAAGGTTGAAACTGGAATAGAAATTATAGTGTTGATGTAGGAGCTGCTGGATGACATTTATGGTTTCCACTAAGCAGGAGGTCAGATGTAAATATTAATTGAAGTCTATGAATTTCTTCTTTCTTAGGGGACACACTACTACCCCCATGTGATTAAAGACTATATTCTAATTCTACTTGGTGATATTCCTTGTTACACTCGTAAGAATAACCAATGTCAAATTAGCTTGTTTGCCACAGTGTGAAGAGATGCATTTTTATGTGTGAGTCTCTGGGAGTCTCATTCAAGGGAAGGACATAAATCTCTAAAGAGAAACAGAAAGGCTCAGCAAACTCCTTTTGGGCTTTTGCTTCAAAATAAATGAATTTTCATTTCTTCTCTGTCCCCACCAGAAAACTCTTGGGATATGTCTCACTTTACTTCAGAGCGCCCTGCTGTTTAAACACATGAGATATATGAAATGAAAACTGTAACTGCGTGCTGAGGTCACAGGGAAGATGTTCCCCAGCCAGATCACTCCCCTAGACCGGTGTGCAGTCACGAGAGCGGGCACCCCCGGATCCTCACTGAGCTCCCCCGGGTGGTGGTGCATGCAGGGGCTCGCAGCTCCCTGCAGCAGATGGCTGTGGCTGGGGAACACAGCAGCAGCTCAGTACGAGAAACCGAGGCAAAGGAATAGAGAGGGGTCACTTGTTTGAGTTCCAAGGAAGGTTTATTTCCCCAGAGGATTCAGAAACAAATGACAATAACTGAGGGCAAAAAAACTTCTTTTAAGGAGGGGTGGGAATAAGGGGAGGACACAACCTTTTACCAATAGGAAGCCATTAGGGGAAGAGTGCAGGGTAAGGGCTATCCAATAGAAGCCACCAAGGGGAAGGAGCAAACCTTGCACTCCAATCTTGCTTCGAGGAAGGGATGAAGGACAGGGAACATTCCAGAAGGGAACAAAGAGAGTACAAGGAGATTGACAGGTGGATTGATATACACTTGGCGGGACAATCTTGGGGTAAACAACTCAGGACTGAACCATTAGGGAAGCCAAATGGGGTACATGGAATGAACTTAAATTGCAAATTTATAACAAGGAATATTGAAAACCTACTACAGAAGAACAAACTGCAAAACAACAGATTACCACAGAAAACTGTTTGAAAAATGCACTGAAATTGTCCAGAACATCCAGCCATGGAGGCTCAGGCTCTGAACTTGCTGATCCCTGAATCCTTCCTCTACACTGCCATCATAACAGATAACTGATGGTTCTAGTGAATGGTGTTTTATCTTTAAAATGTAAATTTTAAGCATCCTTTTAGTATGGATGAGAATTGGAATCTCACACCAAGAAAGTAATTGTAGTTAAACATATATTCATTTTTTACCCCTGACAGTTTTATCTGTCAAGATATACTTTTAGCCATGGTACAAGGTCAAGACCTGCTACTGCCACAGATGATATTGCAACTAATGTTTTTTATTTGTCTAGTACTTTTGCATGTATGACTCTGTATTAGAGTCCTTGAGATCTTTTTTTGCACAGTTTATTATGCCATTTTAGCAGAGAAAAGCAAAAATATTTATTTTCATATCTGCTTAGTCTCAGGCATGGTAATATGACTGTTGCATGTTTTGTTTGTATGCATTGTCTGCAGATTTCCTACTCTCCTATGGAATGTGATTCTGTATATATATGTGAATCTTTCAGTTCATATGAACCTATTTTTGTCTTTACTGATTTTAGTTGCCTATGCCACTTTTGTGCAATACAGATTTTGTTACTGGAAAACCTCTGTACACCTCAAAAAGAGGACATGCAACTGCTAAAGCAATCTATGTGCATATTCTTCAAACTATGAAGTATCAATGCTTTTCATGAAACAGATTTGGTAAAAGAATCACTGAATTTTTTTACCTCTTTGAGCTGACACTAGAGATGGATTATAACATAATTGTTCTTTGCTTTATTTGTAATTTTTTCTGCTATTAACTCTTTTAGTGAGTGTGACTCCTTTTGGAGAACAGTATTCATGTGAGTTTTGCAAAATCTAGTATTTGCTGGAAAGTTCTAACTTTTATTTGTATGTTTGCTTGTAATTTTGTTTTGCTGTTTATGAGTGAATATTTCAGCAGTGGTTTCTGCCTACTGAAAATTACCTAGTGACTCCAGGGAAGTTACTGTCTGCATTTCCTATATTCCTAGGTCCCTCATTTTAGAAAGCACATTTGCCTTACTCAGAGCATGGTAATGTCCTGCAGTGTAGGACTATTTTCGTCTCAAAATCCCCATAATTTACTGCCCTTAAATGACTGTAGAATTGCAAAAATACATGAAACATGATTCTTCACTCAGAACTAGTGTAATCCCCTCTTCTTTTCAACTTCAATTTTCTGGAGAGTAGAAGCTTGGATGGCATTTCCAATGACATTTCTTCAAGCAGCTTTGGAGAAGCAGCCCAATAGCTCATTTCAGATTTCTTCATGGATCATCACTAGCCATCATTAGCCATGTGTTAATGAAGGAGAGCTCAGAGGTAAGAAAGTCACTGTCTCATGAATCTTGCAGTCTACATCTTTTTCTAAATTCTGCTGTGAAGCTCCTTGCCACCTTTTCCAAAATCTACAGAAAGACATCCAAGCAATGAGAGATTAAGAGAATGATGAAGGTTTTAGATTGTAACTTGCCTCTGAGCTAGAGGAAGAGTCTGATCGTCCAGACTCTGAAATGCGGGAGATGTCTCTGAAAATAATCTGTAACTTGTCTTACTCTGTAGTGGACTCCTTAATTTAGAAATCACCAGTACAGTCGACAGTGACTATTTATTGGTTGTTTATCTAGAGGACTACTGTAATAAGTATGTTACTGCCTAGATAATAACTTTTCAGAGGGGGACTGATGAAATAATCTTCTCTGTGTTTATTATTCTTTCTACTTTTCAAGTTGTCTTGTTGAAGAATGCAAATTACAGTACTACAGTTACTACAGTGTCAGTAAATGACAGCTTTCTCTTTTTATTCAGGCAGTAATTTCACAACACAACTCTTAAGTCATTCCTAATGTGAAGATACCACCACTGATCATCTGCTATTGGCTGGATCATGTGAAAAATAAAATCTATCTCTCTGATTGATGTTATTTTGTGTAGCATCCCATGAACTCTCCCACCTCAGTCAATTCCCAAGTCCTCGGCCCTGGCAATGGCGGTAACTACTCACCATAGAGTCAGTCCTCCTGGTGGGAAAAACATACTCCCAAATGGATTTCTGTGTCAACTTCCCCTGTGTAACTTCCCCTGGTTTCTCCTTTCCCTGTCCCCTCACTGGATTGGTATCCCTGGTGGCCACCTCCCTTTCTCTGGAGACCAATCCCCTCTGCCCCACCCTTAGCTCCACCCCCCACCCCTTCCCCTTCTTAAGCCATCTCCTTCACGCAGTCGAGCTCTTTTTTACCTCGCTGGGTTCCTTGCAGCCACATGTGATATCCTCCACTGGAATAAAACCCTGCAAAAAGAGCCTTTCTTGCCTCTATCACTGAGCCAGCTGCGGTGAGGGTTGAGTGAGGGTCTGACTGTGTTGCCTGAAGCTTAACTTAACTTGCTTTTCTACGGGAGAGGTTGGTTGGGGACAAGATATAGGCAGCAGCACCCACCACTCCAACACCTGCATTTTTAATTTTTTTTCTTGCAGCTTCCTCATTCCTAAATTCTCTCATGACAGTAGAGTTTCTAGAAAAAGAATATGAAGTTTCCACTTCTGATGGATATTTTGACTTCTCTTCAGAAAAGAGTAGCACCAACTATTTACAATATTTTGTTAGTCAGGGCTTAGTTTAAATCCAGGACGGCGTAAATCAACAATGCTTAGGTCTTCTAGGATCTTCTTGAAAGATGACTGTATTCAGTCAATATGAAGAATGTAGGTGGATGTTTTCTGGTAGAACAGATGGAGAAATCTATACTTTCAAAGGCTTTTCCACACTGTGGTATTTATATTTAGGTTTTGGTACTTTTTTCTTTTGCAAATTAACATTAGGGTTGATAAGACAATACACTGCAATGGATAGCTCCTCCTCCTTGGACTCGGCAGCTTAAGTGGAGAATGATAGGAGGAATCTCTTAGTTTGTAATACAAACTCAGCATAAGCTTGGAAATTTTTTTAGTGCATCACCCTACCAGTAAAACATTTGGGTTTTGCCATCAGCATCCTTGTCTCAACTAGCCTTTGTTACCTGCCATCTGTTTGGATTCAGAGTCCTGGCTTGAACCCATGTTCTTTGAATATGCAAATACTGACTGTTTAAAAATATGTGTCTTTGCTGAACAATAGTATAAAATATATGTGCTGGCCTTACCATATAAAATATTGGTTCAGAAATGGATAGTGCATCAAAACATTTTCCAAACATCTATTTTTTAATCAATTATAGATTTTTAGCTAATTTCCTCTTCTCTGTATCTTCTCTGAGAAGGTACAGGCAAGGTCTATGCAGTACCAGATAAATTTCTTTTAGATTAGAATGAAATATTTTTCAGCCTCCAGTGTTTGCTGGTACATGCAGTGCTCAGCACTGACAATGTCAGATTAGTCAATTTGATGATGATGGAGGATTAGAAGCAGTTTCTGCTGCACTAATCTGAGAAGCTCAATAAACTTCATACTCTGTATTCTGACACTGTTGGAATTAAAATCAAAGAAAAGGGGAAAAAGTGTTCAACTTTGGTAAATGTCAGGAAAAGTTGCTTAAGCTTTTTATATATCAGGTTATATCTTTACTCTGTGAGGTTTTTCATGTTCACCATTTTACAGAAAAGAAGAATAATCATCAGTGTGCATTTAAATCAGTGAAAATGAAAGAGGTAAATATTTCAGCAGATTTTAATTAGGCATATGACCCTTTTTCCCTGGAAGACTTTTGTTGCATTGAGGACTTTTAGCCTGATGGGTATAATACATGAGTTCAGTATTTTCTGGAAGGAAAATGATAGAAGCAGTAAATTGAAAACTTCTAATTCTTTTATAAATAAATAAATAAATGCTTCAAATCCATGCATGAACACACCCTCTATCATGGATGGACGTTGATAAAGCATTTTGTTTTTTCACTAGGAAAACTAGTAATGGATGCCTCTTTAAGGAGTGGTGATGCTTGTTTCATCTACCAACTGTTTGAGACAGGAGGCTTATTTTTACCAAAACTGCTGTAGAATATCCTTAAGGCAAATAATGACTATTTATTGCAAAAAATCTAAATTAAAGAAAAATAAAAAAAAACAAACTGAAAAAATGTCTCCAGAAGTTAATATAGTGAAGCCAAAGACATTATGTGGAAAACCAAAGTATTAGAATGTAAAGCAGTCTAACTGCAAACCCTGCTATCTTAAAAAGAAAAAAAGTAAAAAAATATCTAATTGTATTTTACTCTCTACTTAGAAATTATTTTGTTTTCAGTATATTTTCAGGTGGATGCATAAGACTATGCTAGACCTAAGGACTGAAGATATGGATGTATATTGAAAAATTAATTTATTAGTTGATTAATAGCAGTAGACCCTGTGTTTTGAATAGTTCTACAAACCAGTAGGCCATTAGAAAACAAAGAACCTAATCAATATTCTTCAGATTTTACAGAATCATTCTACTTCTTCTCTGGGAGTAAAACAGGGAATTACATTGTAAGATGAAAATAACTACAGGGATTTGAAGTGTATTTCTCTATTTTAAATGTACCAAAGGGAAAAAACCCAACTCTGAGTATACATCAATAGATCTGTGTCTCGCTGGCAAATGCCAGTATCTTTTCATGGAATTTGCGGTCATATTTAACACAATAAAAGTTTATCTCTTGGTTGTCTTGTCATAATGTTGTGTTTTGTTGTAGCAGCTCAAAAACTTTGGTTACATGCAATTAGGTCTTTGCAATTGGTCCATGGTTGCACAAGAAGCAGAATAGTGTATAATTTTTAGAATTACTTTTAATGTTACCCTAATTTTACTGTTTATTCACAGTCAAGCAATATTTGGTTATGAATAACATCCCAGGAAAAAAGCTATTGACTAGGAAAAGGGGCACAAAAGAAGAATCTTACAAATGAAAATACTTAGAAAATTTGTACCAATAAATCCACAAGCTTTTAAGGTGCAGAAGGCTTAAAATGAGGTCTTATATAATTGATGGGCTGAACATTTGCCTTCTATAAGAAAAAAGGTCTGGTCAAACAATAACTAAAAAAGTCATAAGGAAAATTAATGTATATGAATATAAATAAATGATCCATCTACAACTATGTGGAGCACCTATCATTAATAAAGTAGAATAGGTGCTTATGCAAGCATCCTCCTTTTTTAAGAGATGGAGCTACAGATCACACTCAAATGCAATCTGCTCTTGTTTTTTATGTAATACTTAAATATAAATAATATTAATGTTAAATACATCTCTGCTTTGAAAAAAATACCAATGCAAGAACTCTAAATATTCAAGATGTTAAAAGATTTAATTTCCAGACTTTAGTCTATGGCATATCTTTATTTAAAATATGTCTGGTTTGAAAATTGGAAGAAAAACAAATGTTACGCCCTTCATCCCTAAAATAAGAATCTAATTACTTATGTTCTAAGATGAGGTGAGTTACACTCAGTTACAAGAATTTTATAAGAGAAGAGCTGAATTATATGCAGAAAGAAGTACTTAATATGGAGTAATTCTCACTGAAAAGATTCGGCAGTTTTAAGGTAGCTAATTAAATGAGAGAAATATAATACAGTCTCCATACACACTGTAAGTAAAGAATTTGATCATGATTTAAGCATCTGAGAAGTTGGTGCTTACTTTTAAATACTTGATGATTCAAATCCACTGATAATCATCTGAAATCTTGCCAGAGGTTTAGGTTTGGTCAGAATACCTTAGGGTTTACTGAACCCTAAAAGAAGTGTTTCTACCTATGGTAGAAATACCTGATGCAGAATTTGGACACCAAGCAGGAATGTAAACTCCTTATACTACTGAGCAGGCCAGTGCATGCTGCAAGTTCTGGTGTCACCCTCATGTACTAGAATACTATCCCAATGTTTTTGACTGTGTTGCCACACTGTGCACAGGTACAAATTAAGGGGTATCATTACCCATCCATAAGAGAAGGTGGATTTTTATGAGCAGCTTATTTTCTTGATGCTGTGTCATAGTGTGAAGAAAGGAAAAAAACATGATCCCTAGAGATAAATCACAAAGAAATTCAAATCACAGAGAGAGAACAGGGGAAGAAACCAGAACACTTGTAAAGATTTTGAAAAAAAAAAAGATTTACAGAGGCTATGCAATTAGGCAGAGGGTTAAGAGGATAATGAAAGAAGATTACAGAGGGTAAAAGTACACAACTTGATCAAGACTAAGAACTGAAGGAGCTCAGTACAATTTTTCTTGTTTCTTTGGGACTTTCAAAGTGTATCCATGATGGGAAAAAGATTATGATAAGGGAGTATTTCCATGCTTGTTTCTTATGGCTTCCTGATATGGACCTGCATATCTGGAAAGAAGCATGATCTACTGCCACTATAATTCAATCCCAGTGTTGCCGCCCTGCTGCTACAGACTGAGCTTTGTGGTGTATATGCTTGGTGCTAGATCGCCTTGTGAGCAGTACACTTAGAAATGTCAAGTTCCTCAGGAAATAATCTTTTAGTCATAAGAGCATTGGCTACATTATCTTACCAGAGTCTTTCTCTATCTTTAATTGCTAGTGTGTTGTTGTATGCCAGGTTGGTTCAGTTAGGGGTCGTAAATGTTAGTTAGGTTGGTTCTCTGTGTCCCTATTTTCCCTTCAAAATGGTTTGCTCCAAGCTGTCTGCTACAGGAGCTTTCACCTGTCATTCTTGTTACCACTCCCTTCTTCCTCACAGAAAGTTCTGTGTCATTCACCCCACCTCTGTAATCCTATTTGTCCCAAAACCCTGTACCCACCTCTGTTATGTTCCCATAGGTTGCCGTGGTCTGCGTCACTCCCCTGTTGCCTGTCCCCATTGGGCACTAGCCAGGTGCCCCAGCTGCCTGGGACTGGGGCAAAGAGAAACCAAAGCTGCAAGTGACACCCAACAGTGGGGCCAGAGCAGCGAGTGGAGCCCAGCCCAAGCTGCGGGGCGACCAGTGAAGTAGCTGATGCAGGTAGAGATTCACCGTTAGGCACTCCGGAGCCGCGCGAAGAGATGCACTGCCGCCACGCCACTGCTGAGCTGTGAGCTGAGCCACCGTCTGTGGCATCTTGTGGTGTTTTCCCGGTCCCCGGGCAGCTCCGGCATCTAGAGCAGTACCGGCTCTCTCCGGGACCTGGGATCACCGTGTGTTTCCAGACTCGGCTCCGTGCCGCTGTCCGGACAGGGTTGGCCGTGGATTCTTGCCACTGCGAGTGAGAGACACCAGTAAAGAGTGAAGGAACGTCCGGATTCCCCATGTGTGGAAGGCTGAAAGTCTTTTATTGTCACGGGGAGCTGCGCAGAGGCGCGGTGACCCGCTTCCAGCTGGCGCATGAGAAAAACGGCCGCGAGCACTCCGAGGTGTGGGATTATATTGGGGGTGGGATGAGGAGAACAGGGGCCCTGCCGCCCAATGGGGGCAGGCACCGTGGCGGTGACGTGGACCATGGCACCCAACGGGGACGCGACCGGGGCGGACCCCGGGCTTTGGGGCGAAGAGGGTTGGGAGATAGGAGTGACAGGCACTGAACCCTCCGGGCAGAATGGGGAATGGCCACAGGAGTGACAGCAGAAGCTCCAACAGTCAGGGGCCCAGAGTGAACAGCCACGGGGGGAGAAAGAGAAACACGAGGGGTGCGCGGGGGTACACAGAACACGGCTAGCTAACAGATCAGAACCCCTAACCTAAACCCCGAATCGAGATGCAACAGCCATCTCCACGTAGAAAACAGCGCCTAACGCCGGACTGAAAGCTGGAGCATGGGCTTCACGAAGTAGTTCAGTGATACCTCCACCACACTCGAAGGAGCACATGGACTTTTGTCCCGAGGTGTCCGTGAGGGATGGAAGCGTAACTTCTCATGGTTGTGGGCGACACTGAGAAGCCGTTGCCAAGAGTGAGGACCTCAACTGCAGTTTTTGTTTGTGAAAATGCCGGTTTGGTGACTATTTCAGCAGCAGGGGCGGACCCGGCTGAAAACCGCCTTCACTGGGGTGGGCTGTTCACGATCCCAGGGTTAGTGGACACGTGGTGCACAGCGCGAGTGAAAGCCGCCAGTGGACTCCGCCCCTTTTTTTTTTTTTTTTTTTTCCTGCAGCTGAGGGTGGGATCACGTGGGCTGGTAACATGGGAGCCATGTTAACCACCCACCAGAGAGAATTTTATACCCAAGTTAAGGAACTCCTAAAGGTGAAGGGTGGTGTTGTCCCCAAATTTCGGTTAAGAATTTCATTCGGTGGTTGTTTTTTGCTTTCCCGGGTGTTTCCGAGGAAGATGTTAGGAAAAAAGAATTTTTGGAGCGTGTGGGCGTGAAATTGACTGAGTGAATTGAATGCAGAGATTCCTCTGTCAAAAATAGCTGTATTAGGCAGTTTTTGTTGATTTGGGAAGTAGTTGGAATGGAAAGTATGCGAGACACAAACCAGGGTGGGGAGAAGCAGCAGCCGGACATCCTAAACCTGTTCCCTTACCTGCCTTTCCTTCCCCTTTTTGCCCTAGTCCAGGTGGGCAGGGGGCAGCAAGCCACCATTTAAAGGTGCAAGGTAGCCTCCAGAGCGCAGAGAATGCTTACAGCTTCCCAAGGTCCCCCCAGCACCACCACCTTAGTGGCATTGGCCACGCCGCTGAGGACCTGACCCTTAAACCCTCATTCCAATCCCTTTTTCCCAGTTGAAAATCCCAGTTTTGGCATGGCCATGCACAGTTTTGCCTCCCTAAACCCTTTGCTTTTTTCTCCTGAGGAAGCCCGCTGCCCACGTGGTGGGAGACTGCAGCACCTTTGTCCTCACAAAATGGAGGGTAAATGCCTGCAGGGGCTTCTCCTTCCCACAGCCCCTTTCTTCCCTTTGTCCCCTTTCCTGACGGTAGCCCCGAACTCCTCCTGCTCCCTTGTGGGTGCCACCCCTCCGAGAGAGTGGGTTGCTCCCCCTCCCCCTGTTCCACCTCATGTTGGCGTTTCCTCCAGTCCTTTGCATCCCATTCTCACTGCCGCGTCATCAGCCCTGCCCTCTCCCACCAGGGAGGGCTGTGTTGTCTCCGTCCCACTGTCCCAGGAATGAACAGCCCCGCCCTGTCCCCCACGCCCCGCCTCCACATTCCCACAGTGCCCGGGGATCTAGGGGGTGGGAAGAGGGGGAAGGGGGGAGCAGGAACAAGGTTTCTGAGCCTTTTGCAGATTTCGTGGATCAGGTCAGGGTGACAGTGGAGAGGCATGTGGAGGGATCAGAACTCCAGGACAAGTTTGTCCCAGAAGCAGCATCCATGAACGCTAAAACACATCTCGAGATAGAAGAGATCCCAGAAAAGCCCAGAGACAACGCAGTCGTCTCGGCTGCTGTGCCTCCAAAGAACACTGTTCCAAGGCAGCCTCTATCTAAGCACTGCTGCTTCCACTGCGATCAGGAGGGACATTTTCTAATTCAATGTCCATTTTTGGGGAGGACACCACCAGGGGCAGCAAGAGGAGGGGGGTGGGGAGGGGGACCCCACCTCTCAAAAAAACTGAAAGGAGAGCGCAAATCTGCCTTGCATGCAGACAAAAATGAGGCAGATCGCGGCACCTCAAGGGGGCTGCGATTCATCATCTAGTGCAAGTAGTGAGTCAAAACAATCAAGTACCTAGAGATGCGGCAAATGACCCCACTAACCGGGGGGTTGCATCCAATCGCCGATGCCGCAAGGAGGGAAAGAATTCTACATCTCTTTAAAAAATTTCCCCAAAGCCAAAGATTAGTTACATCAGTCTGTTTGTGTTCCCAGTTCAGTTGTTTACAATAAAGTTGTTTTCCCAGTTCCCATACCCCCAAACACTCAGGGAAGGATCAGCCCCACCACCATCTCCAAGCCATCTCCATCAGCAGTCGAAGCAGTCACAGCAGAAGAGACTGAGTAGAGAAGCAACTGCACGAGCAGCAAAGAAGTTCAAACAGCTGTCCTTTTTATTTAATAAAAAAGAGCGAGATGTTGCATGCTGGGTGGGTTCAGTAAGGGGTTTCAATAAATGTTAGTTAGGTTGGTTCTCTGTACTCCTATTTTCCCTTCAAAATGGTTTGCTCCAAGCTGTCTGCTACAGGAGCTTTCACCTGTAACCACTCCCTTCTTCCCCACAGAAAGTTCTGTGTCATTCACCCCATCCTTGTAATCCTATTTGTCCCAGAACACTGTACCCACCTCTGTAATGTTCCCATAGGTTGCTGTGGTCCGCGTCACTCTCCTGTTGTCTGTCCGCATTGGGCGAGGGGGCTTCCGCCCCTGTCGGCCCGCCCCCTATTTAACCCCATGTTCCCTTTGTTCAAGCGGCCATTTTGCCCGCGTGCGCGACCTGGGAACAGCTGCTGCGACCACGGCGGCAGCCACACGGGGAATAATCAGTTCTCAGCCACATGGGGCAACGCGTGCCTTCTCTCTCCCTTCGTCTCCTCTCAGCGTGTGGCTATGAAGGTGGCCAACCCACACATAGGCTCAGCCCTAGAGCTCTGCACACACGGTGGCCCCAGTCTCACTGAAAGGCAGCGCCACTAGCCAGGCGCCCCAGCTGCCTGTGACCAGGGCAAAGAAAAACCAAAGCCACAGTGTGTTGCTTTTAGGTTTTGTGATTTTAGTGCTTGAAAGAGAAAAAAAAAATGTGTTGGGAACTCAGCACATATTTTTTATTATATTTTTACTGCCTCAGTCCTAGAAAATTCATTTTGTGTGTGACAAAATGGATCCCTATGACTTTATGTCCTGTGGCAGAAGGATGCAGTGCATCAATTCAGAGCTGTTTTTCAAGTGTCACGAAATAGCTGGGTTTCCACTCTGTGGAACTGGAAAGTGCCAGTTTATGTCAGATTGATTAATTATGTAAAACCTGGATTCTTTATGTATTATTAATCACCACAAACAAATGATGATGTTTTAATTAATTTGTGATGGTTTTTACCTCCTGCTTCCAAAATAACTTATTCAAATTAAAACCTCCTATTTTGAAGATGTGCATCTTGTTAAAAATGTAGAGAGACTGTTTTCAGTGCCCATTGAAAGAAACTGAAATGTATACAACCATCTCTAGTGTTTAAAGGAATTTTGGGTAATACTTTAGAAACTTCAGCCAAGGAACCTGTACCCACAGTATTTTAATACAGGAGTAAGTTAGTTGCCTGAAAGGCTTTATTGAAGGAGTATCTGCATGATAATCAGAAGCATCAATGATCAGATCAGAAGCTTGTGTGGTTTGTTTGTTTGCTTGTTTGTTTCTGAGCAGTGGACAAGATAACAAAAAACCTGTGATTAATTTTACAGTTCTGTATGGGTACATGATTGACTGTTTTTCAAATGAAAGCCTGATCTACCTGTGCTTTGTTTTGCAATGTTGCTTTACTTCATTTTGAATATTACATATCAGTGACTATGTACAAGAAGTATTTCCATTGGAGTCATTCATTGTTCATGTGAACAAAACTTAAAATAACTTCAGCCAAGAGATTCCTTTCTGTGAAAAAGCCTTACAGCTGGATTTAGGTTTCAGTGTGAACTGCAGAACACAATAGGCAGGCTGACATTTTCTCTCAGCCAAAGGTACAAATTAAGTGCCTGAGGCCACTTCAACGCTGAGATCAAGCTTTTCTTTGCTCCTTCCTTCCTTCCTCCCTTCCTACCTCCCTCCCTCCCTCCCTCCCTCACTGAGTGCATGACCAAGTTATAAAGGGTGATGAAGTCATTGTCTCCTTTTGTATCAATAAAATGCAAAAAAAGCCTCACACTTTTTGAAAAATCAATATATAAACATTTTCCACAAAGTTACAAGGTTGGTCTGTGCAGATAAGATTGCCTACCCTGTTCTGTACAAATTGCTCATTAAAAATTTCTGTAAATTAGAGTCACGTATTTACTTCATATCATGAAATTAAGAACCAAACTTGATGCTGAAGTTCCTAAATCAAAGATTTTTTTTAATGTGATTTAGTGTTGGACATAAAAGGGCAAGACTTTTCATTCTATTCACTTAGGACACTCAGGATTATTGCCACTATTGTTATACTGTCACAAAATCTGTGCAAGTTAGAGATGAAATCGAGTTGATTGAATTCAGCAGGAAATGTGTGTATTCTCTGAAAGTTAGTTTGCTGTGTTTAGGAATCTACATTTAAACTGTCTGTTTACAATTTCAACCTCAGTATCTTGTATTTGAAAATGAAACATAAAGCTGAAAGGCCAAGTTTATCTCTGGAGCACACCAGTATAAATGAAAGCTCTTTGAAGTCAGTGATGTTGGTACCAGAGGAGATGATGGAATTAAGCCAAAGGTGTTTTTCTCCTTCAGGAATTTGCTTCCTTTTGATAGCATGGAGGGTGCAAGCTTGATTAATGTTATTCCCCTGGTAATAACTGAAATAGATTCTAATGAATGGAAACATAACAAATAAAACTGAGGAAGAACAAAGTGATTTTTGTTTCTGCATGTTTTATGTGGAACACTCCTACATCTTCTCTGCACCTTTAAAAAAATTTTTTCAGGAAAAACATATTTCTGTATTTACAATAAAATGTGAGTGAGTAACAGTTCTTTGGATACTAACAGGTAATTTTGATATATTAGTACCATGAAGATTATGGGCTTGGATTCAATATTTACTTGAAAACTTTACAAATTTTGTAATATCCTTTCCTAAACTTATGAACATTAAATAAATTAGAATTGAGAGGTCTGAAGAAGCCACAGAACTAAAGAGATCCTTCCGATGATCTAATAACTGTATTTTTGTGTAACATGCGAAGCTATGCTTTCTTAAACAAACATATGGCATACTGTTCACATCAAACACACCATCTCTCCTTTTCTTTCCCCAAATGCGTGCTGCCTCTTAGTAATATGGTTGCCTTTGGTTATTGCAGAGTATTCCAATTATGCATGATAAGACCTGATCATCTATGATGACGTTTGACACAATGGGATTGTGCTGGTTTTGGCTAGCATAGGTTTGTGGGGGTATTTTCATAGGAGTAGTAAGTGCCTATGTTTTTAATTTGTGGTGAGAATAATGTTGATAGGTCAAGGATGCTCTTGTTAATACTGAGCAGTGTTTGCACAGAGTCAAGACCTTTTCTGCTCCTCACACTATCCCATCAGTGAGGAGGCTAAGGGTGTACAAAAAGTTGGAAGGACACGGCTGACCCCAACTGACCAAGAACATGTTGTATAGGATATGGCATCATGAAAACAGGGGAAAGAAGAAGAAAGAAAGGACAAATTGTGTTTGTCTTTTCAAGTACCTTGTTTTAACTTCAGCCATCAAATGAATCCATTGGAGCCATTTGCTCACTCCCTGACCATTTGGACAGTGAGAGAGCCAGAAGGATAAAAAGTGGAAAACTCACAGGTTGAGATAAAGACAGTTAATAGGGAAAGCAAAAGCCACACACACAAACAGAATAAAACAAGGAATTAATTCACTGCTTGCCATGGTAGCCACCTCCATCAACCCACAAGTTTTCTCACTTTTATCCTTTTGAATCCTCTGTGATACCACATCAAGTGAAAGAGTTTTTGTGTAGGCTTTGGTGGCTGGCTAGAGTTAGACCTGTCTACAAATTTAAAGAATTTACCTGTGTTAAAACAAGCAGGTATAATTTTCTAAATGTTCTGCAGAAAAAGTGTTACCTTGAATGTTAAAATGATTTTTATAATGACACACACTGGTATTCCTAGATGTGTTCTTTGGGGGAAAAAAGGCTACAGCTTCTAGCCAAACTTTAAAACTGATATAATGATTACAAAATTCTATGTAAGTTATACCCTTAGGTGTATCGGGAACAGAATTAAGAATCTTTTTTTTTTTTTTTTAATAAACCATGAAGGAATCTCATACTTCCTCCCATCAAAGGCTTCTCTCTAGGATATGTCAGCATGCTCTATGCCCCAGTGGACATGTCATGGATGTATCATTATGGAACTGTAGAATAATACCTACCCACCTTCTTTACATGGAAAATGCTGGCCATGTGTTTGAAGATGCACAGATCCACTGATACATGAAAAAGTACTCTAGGGAAGCATACCATATTCTTCCTCTGTTGTCCTAGTCTTTCTCAAAGTATTTCCTAACAACTTTGGTCAGAGATGTTGTGGTAATCTGTTGTTTTGCAGTTTGTTCTTCTGTAGTAGGTTTTCAATATTCCTTGTTATAAATTTGCAATTTAAGTTCATTCCATGTACCCCATTTGGCTTCCCTAATGGTTCAGTCCTGAGTTGTTTACCCCAAGATTGTCCCGCCAAATGTATATCAATCCACCTGTCAATCTCCTTGTACTCTCTTTGTTCCCTTCTGGGATGTTCCCTGTCCTTCATCCCTTCCTCGAAGCAAGATTGGAGTGCAAGGTTTGCTCCTTCCCCTTGGTGGCTTCTATTGGATAGCCCTTACCCTGCACTCTTCCCCTAATGGCTTCCTATTGGTAAAAGGTTGTGTCCTCCCCTTATTCCCACCCCTCCTTAAAAGAAGTTTTTTTGCCCTCAGTTATTGTCATTTGTTTCTGAATCCTCTGGGGAAATAAACCTTCCTTGGAACTCAAACAAGTGACCCCTCTCTATTCCTTTGCCTCGGTTTCTCGTACTGAGCTGCTGCTGTGTTCCCCAGCCACAGCCATCTGCTGCAGGGAGCTGCGAGCCCCTGCATGCACCACCACCCGGGGGAGCTCAGTGAGGATCCGGGGGTGCCCGCTCTCGTGACTGCACACCGGTCTAGGGGAGTGATCTGGCTGGGGAACATCTTCCCTCTGACCTCAGCACACAGTTACAAGATGTGATTCCAAACTAGAAGGAACTTTGATCTGATTCAGACTTACTCATTCTGATTATACTCACTGTTAAGAGAAACTAGTTTTGTACACTTTTATGCTTGACTGTCATGTTTTCATGACACTGCAGCTGTTATACATCCATTTACTCCTTTCATGTTAAAGCTTGTTAATAAAATGACAGCTTACAGCACAAAGAACAAGTTTCCTCCCAATGCTTATTTGTGGTTATTCAATTATGCTACAGTTCTTTACCAAGGGTTTTTGCATTGTTCTTGCAGTTGAAAACTGGGCTTAAAAAGGTAGTGTTGAAACAGCAGTCTCACTGATGCTTTGTGCAGAAGCAAACAAGCAGTCATGCCTCAGCCTGTTACTACCTGCTGCCTCTCCTATATAGGAGCAATTTTAACCTACTTTGTGTAGAGTCATAGAATATTTAATGGTGAAGTGTCTGTCCATGGAGACACAAGATTACTCTCATACTTACATCTCCTGAGTTGGAATCCTGCATACTGAGAATTTTAAATTTTCTGTGCTTAAAGGCACAGACCCACAAGAGAACACTGCATTTGACCTGAGGTCGTGGAACAGGCTTTTAAAATTGATTAATAGCACTGGAATTACAGGTGTGCAGTTGGTTAGAAGTCTGTAATATCATAGGGTGGAAAACTTAGAGTTTAGGATTTTAGAATATAGAAATAAATATGAAGCAAGATGGAGGTTTTAAGGTGGAGGCAGGTTGTTCTTCTTCACCTTCTTCCTTCTTCTTCATGGGTAAGGGTGATGTTTTGTGATTGGACAGAAAAGTCCGCATTGCGGGCTTTGGGCAATCAGTTATTGGGTTAAAAGGGAAAATAATCTAGATGTCCTTTCTTAATTGGATAGTTTAGTATTAAAAGACCTTGTAACAAGAGCCATTTTGTGCCTTGCTAATGAAAAAGCTGCCGAACTCATGGTAGTGAGACTGTAATAATAATTTCTGAGATAAGAAATAATAAACACCTGAGTCCAAATATGGAATGGTGTCTCAAGTGCCTTCAATCCTGACCTTGAGAAACTGATACTTTTGGATGATCTTTCATAGTCTGTCCTCTGTTCTTATGCTGTTGTTCCAGAGACAATCATCCTGCAGGTATTGGTTTGACACATGCTTTAAAGATCATATGGATTAATAGATGGTGATGTGATACTGTGCCCATGTGCACATGTGATGCTGTGTGAGAAACAAAAGTAAGAGTAAGCTATGCCAGCTGGAAACCTTGGACATATTTGGCCTCTTTGTTTCCTACCATTACAGACACTTCAACTGTAAGTGGCATGTTGACTTCTAACCTGTCCTGAGGCACATAGCTGAAACCTGAAGCAGGCTTAAATGTCTTGACACAAAGCTGTTTACCTTAATGCAGTGAAACTCAACTTCACTGCATTTGTACTACCTGTAATTAAACTATTTCAGATTATGTGTTCTGAGTACTTTTTTGGTATGAAATTTCATTTTACTTTTTTTATAATTTTAATATAATGAAACTATATTTTGAAATCAATTTATCTTCTTTAAATGGAAAATGAAAACAAAAGAAAAATGAAAGGATCTTGAACATGTTTTGAAACACAGACACTCATTTCTTCACAGGCTCCACATTCTTTGAAGACTGATTTCATATTTACTTCTTAACTGAACATGCTTGAACTTTTTTCCCCAAGCTTTGTATCCAAAATCTGTGTCTCATCTGGTCTTTATCTCACAGCTGTGATAAAGCAAAAGAGACCATGTTAATGATTTTAATTGAGGTTGGTATTTTCTCTCTGAATCATTTAGAGATAAAGATTGCACAGCATATGCTCTTTTGATCTATTCAGAGAAACAGCAAGCTCCATAGTTTGATGTCAAGATAATTAAAATAAGTGCCAGCAAAACTTTGAGAACTATTAGAAACCTAAAGATTGAAAAATGGGTTGGAGGAAGGTCCAATTCTGACTACTCCAGACCTCACTTGGAGTGCTGTGTACAGTTCTGTGCTTACCAGAAGGGACACAAGAGACACAGGGACATACTGGAGATAGAGCAGCAAGGGGCCACAGAGAATATTAAGGAGCTGCAGAATTTCTGAAGTGGTGAAAGGCTGAGAGAGCTGGGATTGTCAAGCCTGGAGAAGAAAAAGCTCTGGTGGGATCTTATCAATGTCTATAAATACTCAAAATGGGGATGCAAAGAAGGCAGAGTTGGGTTCTTTTCAGTGATGCCCAGTGGCAGGACAAGAGGCAAGGGGCACAAACTGAAAAAGACATGTTTCTTCCTGAACATTAAAAAACTCTTTTTCACTCTAAGGCTGATACAACCCTGGCTTAGGTTGCCCAGAAACAATGCAGTCTCCCTCCCTGGAGATACTCAAAACACCTCTGCAGAAAGTGCTGGGCAAGCTTTTCTAGGTAGCCCTGTTTGAATCAGGGCTGTTTGAATCTGTTTGAATCCACTTCGACCTTCACCTTTGTCTGACTTAATTTCATTCCTTTTGAAGACAGTTTACTATTTCTAAGATCAAGAGCTACAAGAGCTTTACATTTTAAAAAACTAGTATTTTAAAGCTGATATTAATTTAAACTTCTAATTTCCCATATGGTAAAAGATGTATCAAAGAGAATATTGTGTTGCCTCAGTTCATGAGCTTGCTGAAACCACACATCCTTCTTCTCCTGCTTGATTTGGGAGCTCTTTGGAGTTACTATTCTCTAGCTTAGCTGCAGCTTATCTGCTTTCAATATTTATTTTTTTTTTAACCTCATAGCTTTTGAATATAAATTTTTACACAATGTTTGGTCACTGATCCCTTGCCAGCCAAGTGTCAGTGCAACCTTGTGTAAACACTTTATTCCTTTAGAGCAAGCATACATCAGATTTATTTTATATTCACCAAACTTTAATATGACAAAGAATTGTTTTTGCTAGTTCTGCAGAGTGAATCTGATTAGTGTCTGTGCTGATGTACAAATATGCAACATATATAGTATGGTAATTAATTTTATAGCTAAATGAAGAAGGAAAATGTACTTTCTACTAATCAAAAAGACAGATTTGTTGCAAAAAAATAAGGAAAACAGCAAAAAGATAGGTCTGAAGTGATCTAGGCCATCGACTTGACTGAAGATAGAAAGTTCTACTAGTCAGCTTAGAAAGGACCCTAACAAATGCATGAATTTTAGGAAGAAAAAAAAATCACCTTGGTAAACAGGGTTAATCATAAATAATAGACCAAAGCTATTTGAACAATCTTTGGTAGTAGTAAAAAGAGACTCAACGGAGCTGGAATTATAAATTGGTTAGTGCTGAGCATTAGGGGGAGCATAGCTGGAACCTACATGTTCAATTCTTGGAGGCTTATTTTAGGAAAGAAATTATGAAGCATGAAAGGTCTGAGGCTGAAAGATCAACATGAATCAGAGTTTCAGAGATCCTAATTATAAAAATCACTCAGGTGTGGCCTTTGATATACAGACTCAAATAAAAAGAAATTGGAAACCATCTTCTAGACATATTTTATTGAGGACCTCGAAGATAACAACTGCTGCCAGAGAGAGGTTTAAGCTAATTAGTTACTGCTGAGGGCAAGCTATACACTGAAAAACAGTTGCTTCCTCACCATTCTCTCTTTTCTGTTACCTTTGGAGGGGGTTAAAATATTTTTTAGGATCAACAATTTGATTTCTTAGCGAAAATGGTGTTTATTTAAAGGATGAAACTGAGTATTTTATCTAACAAGCTAAGTTGATAAATTCTCTTGTCTTTCAAATGAATAAATAAACTCAAATAAATGTTGAATGGAAAAGGAAAAATAGTGCCAGAGCAGATTATTTTCTTTGAGTACCATCTTCATTCATCAGTATGCTTGTTCACAAATACCTGTTCACAAATAGCAGTGTCTGAAAATAGTAAGCAGGCATTATGCCCTTTGCTAGATAATAATCTCAGCATTTGTGTCTGTCTTCAAGGATCTTGCTGTGCTCAAAATGACTGGACAAACAAAAGAGGGCAGTATATGGGCTCTCCTAGTGCAAAAGTTATCTGAAAAGAATTTGCAATGCAGCAAAGCATCATGAACAGAAGCAGGAAATACTATTTTTCCCTTATGAAATAAACTAAAAAGACTTACCCTTATAGGTACAATATAATGGTAGTGCCCATACCTACCACTGCAGCAACAGTAACATGTGGGCAAAGACCATGCCAAAATTCCCTTTGCTGGTTCACAAAAATTTAAGTCTGGCTAAATGAAGTAAATGAGTTTACTTGTGTGAGCAGTTGCCTAATTAACAAATGATTTGTAAATACTGTTTTCATCCTGAGCTAGTATGAATTTCTGTATTCCTTGTGAATTTTGTAATAATAATAATAATAATAAAAAACTAAGGAAAAATGAAATGCAGAAGATACTTTCTCTGCTCTTCCCCAAATACTATTTTTGTTCCTAATGTGAAGCACGTTGGGAGTCAAAACTGAATTTTCATATGTCACCAGAAAACATATAGCAATCTTTCCTTTCAGGATCCTGAAGCCAGAGACTTCTTTTAACATATTTATGCCATCTGATTCTATGAAAGTCTATTCTCAAAAAGTAAATAGTTCACTCAGGTCAAAAGTTCATCTTCTCACTCAGGAAAGGGGTGTCCTTCAGGTGAAGCAAAGGGAGATGATGAACTTCTACTGGTTTTTTTTGTTTTTTTTTTAATAGTTGATTTCCTTAAAATTGTTTTGATTGTAGATTATGGTGTGGGTGAGTGAAGACAAACTTTCCATATATAAATATACTGAACTGGAGTATTTTCTTGGTTTGGAAGGACAGGTGTTTGCTAAGGAAGGCAGGAGTCTCTCCTGAAATGGAAAAATGTAACCTCCTGCTGCATTTCCCTGTGGAATGGTATCACACTCCTGGAAGACCCCTATAGCTGTGACTGTTAGAATGATCCTTACTTCCTCTTTGTACCCCATTGGCCCAGAGCCAGATAACCCAGACCTCCCAGACCCCAGATAAAAAACCGCACAGCCATTGTCCGTCCTCTTTTTTCCTCCTTCTCCCCAGAGAATAAACACCTGGAAACTGAGCCTCTGCGAATATCTCGCCTGGTTTCTGAAGCTTCGTATCCCAGCAGGTTCCCCAAGGTTGGGCTAGCTTAGCAGTTCAGGGGGGCTGACAGGGGGGAAAGCATCAACCTCCCTCTCTCCTAATTGTTATAAATTTGAAATTAAGAGGGACTCTCAGGCAAAAATATGGGAGCAGGAATAACAGTTCTTTATTAGGGAAGAAAATAAAAAGATAAAATAAACAATGCAGTGAACCAAAACAACACTGACAGAGTCAGAATACAACCTGGCATCCTGTTAGTGAGGGTGTTGGCAGCAGTCTAATTGGAATTGTGGCTGCAGTCCTCCAGGAATGGCAGGTGTGGTTCTGTTGGAGCAGTGATCCTGTAGAAAAGGGTGTAGTCTTCCTGCAGTGGAAGAGGCAGCTCTTCCTCTGGGAAATCCAGTGCAGAAAAAGCTGTGCTGGTGTTCTAGAAACTCAAGATTATATCTAGGTAGAAATGCTTGGCTCCTCCCTCTGGGTGGAGCATCTCACAATGGGATGTTATAGTTCTTACCAGTCATGCAGTGACATTCAATAGCCCATTGTCAGCAGATGTCTCCCTGGAGGGAGAATTTGTTGTGGAAGAGATAAGGAAAACTGCCCACTTAACAGAAGACAACTGCCATACAGATGGCAAATGGAATATATCTTGCCTTTCAGTCTGGGACAAGTGTAAAAGAATAGGTGAGAATAGTTTATTTTTTCATTGATAAATGTGGAGAAACAAATATCCTGTGAGAGCAATGGTCTCCCGTAGAGAGAAGACAATTATTTAAGAGTGTCATGTCTGAGGACCAAGGATGCAGTTTGCATCGTGGCTGCTTAAAGTAATTGAGCATAAAAGGAAGAAAGAATTTCTGTGTGATTACTTCTTCTAACTGTACTGCTTAGTTCTGTTAAGACCTACCTCATCCACCTGAAAGTTAAGACATCTACCAAGATAAGCTAATTCTACACTCTTGCCCTCTTGTGATGAACATTGCTTGGGAAGTGCTTAGTCATTATTTTCAAGGAAATAACCTAGAAAATGGCTTTTTATTTTGGGCTCATTTGCTTAAAATCTGACACAGATATGACCAAAACAAAACCAAAACACAAATACTGGTAATTTTCATTTGACCTTGTTCATATTGAAATACTTTTTAGGTTTTTATTAATTTCAGTCCCAAATGTCATAACTTATAAACAGAGAAAGTGAAGGAAAATTCAAGTATTGCTGAATCTCAAGGAAGTTCCTTAAATACCTCTTATAGAGGGGTTGATAGCTGACATTTTCAGCAAAGACCTGATCCAATAGGTATGTGCAAGACCATAGACTGAGGAGGGAGATGAAATCTAGTCCATGCAGCAGAGGCCTTTCCAAATTATTTTAAGGCTTGTTACTTATAGTAGAGGCATCATTGTAGAGGAAGACAATAACACGATGGGACAGAAGAAGGAAGACTTTTTGGGTTTAGTCCTTGGTTCTACCACACACTTTGGTTGTGCCTTTGGACCAATGAATATCTCTCCTTCAGCTTCCCATCTGTGAAATGCAACCATAAAGGAGTTATTAATCTACTTTCATGGACTGCAGAATTTTGGCAAGTCCCTTATATCCTGAATTAGTGTATCCCATCATGACTCCCTGTATTACTATGCTAAGATACTCTATTAAAACACTCTATTAAAACAGAAAGAAAACATTTGTAATAAAGAAAAACATAAAAGCCTCTTCTTTAGACATCTTGGTAATGTTTTAAAATGCTACCATTTTGATGTAGTTTGAAAATGTTCACTTTTAAAAGTACTCTAAGTGGCTTAGCCTGTTTCCATGTGTAGACATAATAATTTATGCAAGAAACTGAATAGCAGAGTGTTGAAAAATAGGCAAGAAAGGCTGTATAGAAAGCTGTATGTGGGCAGCATCAATTATAAGCTGAATATATGTGAGTAGTACTATCCATTTTAAACACAGAGATATACCATTAAGTAGTTATTGATTATGACCCACAATTTCCATGCCTAAATTCTAATAATATATTAAAAAAATGGGGAAGATGAACTATTCTCCAATTTTTTTTGGTAGAAAAGTAATTTAATTATTTTTGAGTATACAATTAATATTTCCATTACTCCATGTTGGAAAAAAAATTAATACAATAAAGTAATGTGTTGGGGTTTTTCCTGCAATACAGCAAGATTTAATGAATTGAATGAACTTATATTTGAGCCTATTTCATTGTATCTGAGGAAAGTGGATTTTTTCCTGCCTAGTAAATTATGAAGGAAAATTACACCAATACATAAGGTAAATAAGCTTTATATTCTGAGGCCGGCATCCACATCTTCTGTCTCTGACCCTATTGCATTCATGCTTTTCTTTCTTGTAAAGGGGGCCCTTACAGTTGAACAAGAGAGTGTTCTGAGTGTTTAACTGTGTCTTCACAGTTGAGATGATAGCACTAGTACATTACAGGAGAAATAGACTTCTGCAATTTTCTGCCTCTGAAGTGTAAGGACTCCAAATAATACTCACTTCCATTCTCTCGCCATAGAAAAGTAATGTCTTAAGTCAGTTGTCTATCACTTACCCCCCTGTCCATCTCCACAAATGCAGAATAGTTTTGACTCTGAACACAGTGATATCCATTAATTCAAAATCAGGAAACTAGTATCTCTAATTTATCTTAAGACTCTTTACAAGAAAAAATCTCCCCCTGCTCCCATCCACAACAACTTGATGCCACATTTATTTTGATTTTTGATTTATTTTGTTGTAAAAGTTCTCAGGTTCTCAACATAGGCACAGATGGTACATAGAGAGGGTTAGGTTTACCAGGGAAATGTTTGTATTTTGTAAAATATAGGGACTAAGTTTGGTGTGAAATCTTTCTTATTCACTATGAATGGCTGATATTACATTACCCTGGTCAGTCAAACTTGTTCCATATTAGCAGGAAAAACAGACCTCACCTCCTATTTCTTGGAGTTGCAGAATCCACTTTATCTCATAACCTTGTTACTTTGAAGCCTTGGAAAAAAGATTTCCTTTGCATTAGCCCTGAATACTTGTCACATTATTCAGGTTTTAGAGAATGTACTTCGGAGAAAACAGCCCATGATTCATTCTTCTTCCACAACAACTTTAGATTTGTAGCAAATGAACAATTTATTATACCATTTCATACTTAATTTTTCCCCTTATGATATTACCCCATGTTATGTACAAAAGCTTGTACAAATAATTCCTTTCATGTTGCAAATGCATGTTATTTGGTTCAAACTGCTTTTCTGTCTCTGTGTGTCTTTTAATGTCAATGTTCTATTAGGTGAAACAAAATGACTGTCATTTGACATTGTTTTCATAAGATTGGGAAGAATCCTAAATTATCTATTCCTGTATTCTGCGTCAGTAAAAAAGTAGTAGGATTTACCAGCTTAGCATTCTCTGCATTATAGTTCCTCCCCTTATTTTCTCCTCCTCCATGTACATTATTATAACTCTTCCTCTTGAGCTTATCAGTAATTTTTCAGATCCTTTTTGTCCCTCTTTTTTGCTTCAAGCATTAATTTTCATGGTTGTGCCATGCTAAATTTTCTGCTTCTTTTATTTATTTACCTCCACTCCTCCTCCTTTCTCACTTCAGCAGACACAGCCACTTTTTCTCTGCTCTGAAATTTGCATTCATTGTTGACAGACTTGTCTCTGGTTAAATGTGAACATGCTTTTTCTTTTTGTAGAACACATTCATGGTATCTTTTTACCTCACTTGTGCATATGCATATGGGCTGTAATACCAAATTTGATATTTTTATTTAGGCCACATATTGGATTTCAGTTTTGCAGTACAAGTGGCAACATTTTTTCTCAAGTATTCTGTCCTCTGTCCACTTCAGTTTGGATTTTATGAACTTGGTTTCATTTTGTCTGCTTGTGGGTGTGGGAACTCAGAACTTATTGGGCCAATGCTTGCTTAAGAAATGTGCTGATTTTGGCTGAGATAGAGTTAATTTTCTTCATAGTGGCTGGTATGGGGCTGTATTTTGGATTTGTGCTGAACACAGGGTTGATAATACAGAGATATTTTTGTTACTGCTGAGCAGACCTTGCACAGAGCCAAGGCCTTTCTGCTTTTGGTACTGCCACACTGGGGAGGGGACTGGGGGTGCTCAGGAGTTTCGGAGGAGACAGAGCCAGGACAGGTGACCCCAACGACCACAGGGATATTCCAGACTCTGTGGCATCATGTCAGTATATAAAATGGGGGGACGAAGGGGGGTCATTTGGAGTGAGGGCATTTGTCTTCCCAAATCATCATCATGCATAATAAGGGTCTGCTTTCCTGGAGATGGGAGAACACCTGCCTGCCCTTGGGAAGCATTGAAGGAATTCCTTATTTTACTTTGCTTGTGTGGTTTTTACTTTCCTATTAAACAGTCTTTATCTCAGCTCACAATTTTTTTGCCTTCTCCAATTCTCTTCCTGTTCTCACTGGTGGGGGAGTGAGTGAGAGGCTGCATGGGGCATGGCTGCTGAGTGGGGTTAAACTGTGACAAAGTATTATAGGTCTGGAAGGGCAGCTAAATGTTTCACGCAGTAGGGAGAAGTGCTATGCTTCCTGCTGATTGGCATAAATAAGGATTGGTTGTAAAACTTAATCCTAAAACCAAAACTGTGGTGTAGCACTTGTTGGGTGCACAAGTATGGCATCGGTAGCTAGCCAGGTCTTAAGCTGACAGTCATGTGCAGTGCTAAGGTTAAATTAGTGTAGCTGGAATTGACTTGAAAATATAGTCCCATGTATTTGCCTCAACAAGTAAATTTTGTACTGTGAACACTGGAAAACTGCACAAGTTTTGAAAGAAACATATAGAAATCTTTGATTTCTTCTTTGCATTGAGTATTTGTCCTTCTTTATTTTGAGGACCCACATTTTCATTGTGCTCATGGATAGATAGAAAGAGGATAAAAGGGAACTGAACAACTGTGTTGATAGTTTCCACTGGGATAGGCCTTTATAGTGTCACGATCCGCTCGTGTGGGGTGTCGTGATGGTTCACTACCTGATTCCAAAAGTGCAAAACGGCAAACAGCAGGGGACCATCAGTTTAATGACAAGGAATGCACCTTTATTTAGGTACCAACAGCAAATGTGATAGATGGGACAGAAAAGGGAAATAAAGAATAGAGAGAAAAGAGGGGAAGGGGAATGTAGCTACCACCGTCGAGACAAGATCCTCAATGGTCCAGCCACATAGATTCGCCATCATCTGTGGGGGTGCACCGAAGTCTTCCCAAGAAGTTACAGTTTATACAGTCTTTAGCCAAAGTGAGAATCATCTGGCCAGAAAGTGGGCAAGATGGATAGGCCATTGTGAAGAGCCCGTTGGTCTGTGCAGCAGGTGCTGGCATGCAGGGACAAGCCACCGCTTGTCACAACCTCTTTGAACGCAATGTTCTGTTGAAGCACAGCGAGTGCACCTGCTAACAGTCACTTGGCAAGTGTCCGTGTCCACCTTGGCCAGGCCATAACTCCTGTCAGGGGTCTTCAGGGTCCTTGCAATGGTCGTGAGGCAAATGAAGGAAACTTCAGATCGTCTCTAACATATAGGTTGTAGGACCAGATACTTCTGGAGGAAAGGTGTGGTTCTGTGAATCACTTCTGTCTTAGATGTTCAAAACTGGAAAATTATATCAGGGTTCTGAAAGGGTGAAATTGGCTCACTTATTGCCAAAGCACTTCAGAGACTGATTTGGGAATTGATTTTTTTTTCTTTTAGCCAACACTGGCACACAAAACTCATCCTTTTCTACCATAAATCGTTTAAGATCCCTTTGGAGTATTAAATGTAGACATGGCAAAGTCAATCTTGGACACATGCCAGTTTGAATTATGCTGTTCTACTTGTCAGTTATCTTGTTAATTTTATATGAATATGGGATTACTGTGTGCTGTTAAACACTTGTCAATATCCAGCCAATAGCTGATAGCAGAGCAACCATTTAAAGTGAATCCATTGCCAAAAATCTAGGTTTTCAGAGTAACTGTCTGTTGCACGTTTTGAATCTTTCAGTAAAGATCAGATTTTCCAAGCTATGTTGTTTACCGTTAGTAGTTAGCATACAGGGTGAGCTCTGTAAAAGAAGCTATTCTAAACAAACAGAAAAGAGATGGTGTCAGTGCCAAGGACTATGCGATTTCAGGTGTTCTTAGGGCTTTCTGAAACACTGGCCATTTGACAGGATTACTCAAAGGATAGTACTAGTTCTCATAAAAATAAAAGTTGCTATGGTACTAAAGCAGATTCTCGGTAGGTCTGTTTTATGCTTTACAAGACATGTATGATTCTGACTGCAGCAGTGTAATAGAAAGCTCTGCTTGTGTGGGAAGGTGCAGGCATTATAATTTTCCTTGTGCTAGTTGCACCTCAGACACCTCTGATGAAGAAGTGGTATAACTGTATTAGAGAAGTTTCTTGCTTGGAAGCTAAGAAGACCTGCCCAGAGCAGGATGAATCGGTCCAATTACAGTAGAAAGCTAATGCAGACATATACCTTGTGAACTCAGCCTGCCTTAGACTTGATCAGCCCTGACAGGGCAGGCAGAGGGTTGCCGAGTCATCTTTGTTTCCTGGTGTATTCCTAAACACGTACCTTAACTGTATAGACAGTGGCATCAAAATAGTCAGTGATATCCAAGGCAGAGGATGTCAAAATCTGTCTTAGAGCCTTATGTACCTGTTTGTCTTATGCTTAGTACTCAGGAGGACAACTTGTTTGACTAGTCAGAAATACACAAGTTGTTTGTTTTTTTATATATTAACACACATTTCAAATTAAACATAATTATGTGCAAATTATCAAAATTCTTTTTAGTTGGGACGGTTTTCATGTTAGGTCATTTAGTGTCAAAACTAGATACTTAAGACACACTTTTTAGCATAAAAGTTCTAGTAAGAGCACTTGCTGTTATGGCATTCCATTTCCTTGCTTCATATTCAGTCAAAAATGCTAAAAGGGATTACCAGACAGGATGTATTGATGGAAGAGTTAACAGGAAAACATGGAAGAAAACTGCTTCAGCAAAAGGACATTAGGTGTTGTGAGGGGAGGTGGAAAGCTTTCTAAGCAGCTTTTACAGGACATGTCTATATAGGGATCATCTACTCACACTGAGACATTGCAGACAATATTTTCTCAAAGATTTTAGAAAACTTTAGAATTTCAAAATACCATCCTATTCTCTCTGAATCTTTACAACAGAAGCTGAGACTACTATGAGTAACTGTGACTTATCACAGATCACAGATTGGATACTGTTGACTGAAATATGTTCATAAACTTGGAAAAGTGAATAGCCTTGTCAAAACATCTGCCTAGGTATTTTCTTTTTGAAGAAGATACATATTTTAAGACTCAAGTACATATTTCAGACAGTGTGATAAGGTCTTCCAAAACTGACCAATGCATTTCATGCAAATATGTGTTTTCCAGTGACACAATCCTTGCAGCAGATCCATTAAAAAAGGAGTTCAAGAGTGTCCGGCTCTCTGTGGCCAGAGGATGGAGGTTTGCCAGCTCGCTGTCCCACTTGAGGCCAGAGGGCAAACACTCAAGCGGCCGCCCCCGAGTCTCTGCCGAGACTGTTGCGGGTGGTGGTGAGTGCTGCGGTGTGGGCAGCACAGCAGAGGCACAGAGCACAGGAAAACCGAGGCAGGGAATAAGGGAAGGACAGTATTCTGAGTCTCCAAGGATTTAATTCCCGAAGGGGAGAATTCCCGAAGGGGGGCAGAGCAAGTGACAAATCTGAACCTGAAGGGGCTACTTTTAAAGGGTAGAGAGAACACGGGGAGGACACAACCTTTGACCAATAGGAGGGCATTAGGGGAGGGGTGCAGGGTAAGGGCTCCCCAATAGAAGCCAACATGGGGAGGGAGCAAACCTTACAATCCAATTCTGCTTTGAGGAAGGGATGAAAGACAGGGAACACTCCAGAAGCAAAGGAGTGTGCTATCTTTGACAGACAGGGGTAAGACCAGGGAACAAGGGAGGTATACAGGTGGACTGACATGTGGATTGACATACATTTTGGGGGGGAAAACTGTGGTAAACAACTCAGGACTGAACCATTAGGGAAACCAAATGGGGTACACAGAATTAAGCATTACAAACTTATAACAAGGAATATCAAAACATACTACAGAAGAACAAACTGTAAAATACCAGACTACCGCATTCAAGGTAACAGCCTGACTGTCAGGAATGCTCTTGGGTACATGTGTATACCTCATCAGCTGAGCTGAAAATGCCAGTAGCTTTCATGGCAGGAAATGGAACCAAGGGGGAAATCAGTGTGGACTTAAGAATGACTATTTTGTTTTCCAGGTCTTTGAGTTCATTTTAGCTTATGCACCTGAGATAAACCAAAATATTTTCTTTTTTCCACTATATAGTGCTGAAGAATTTGTCTCTTGATTGCAAATCTTGTGAGCATTTGTTGGTCTCTTTCTTTACCTGAAAACTGCTGTATTGAAATCAATATGCCTCTGCAAAATGTTCCAGCTTCTTGAAACACTTATTTAATGTAAATATATTTACCTGTAAGTCTTGCAATGAGCTCTAATGAGAACCACATAAAACATTTCTGAACCACTAATACCACTAAATTTCTCTAAGCTAGATGACTTTCCCCCATTATTTTTGCATTCATGTTTATAAGATTTGACATTAACTGTGTTTTCTGTCATAGTGAGACTTTAAATGACACATTTTAGCCTATCTTTTGCTCCTTAAATTCAGGCTTCTTATTTTCCCTATATTGGTATGTGGAAGCTCTGTTTACCTGGAGCTTTTCTTTTCAGTGTTGTGTCCTGATTTTTCTTTTTTTCCTTCATAGCTTTGACATCTTGGCTGCTGAATTTGCCTTGCTTCTTGTAGTAAGATAGAAATTAATTAATCTACTTTCCTAATGGCACAATCAAAATAGATGATGTCAACAAATTAGAATACACAGAAATGACATGTACATTTTGGATACCTAGATAAAGTCCTACAATAATTTTTCATATAAATTGCATGCTTAATTAATTGCTTTAAAATGTTCACATATTTTTGTGCAAATACATCTTTGCTTGTGAGTCATGGAAAGGAAATACAAATTAAATTGCCCTCCTACATATGAAAATGTTGCCCTTAGTGTAGCCTAACAGTGCTTGGTCATCTGCTTTTTTCCCAGGCATAGTGATAAATTTGGATGGGATCCTTACACTCTGAATTGCCACTGGGAATCCAACAGATTTAATTTTCTCCTGAGTAACTGGCATGTGAGGTTTTGTTGTTTGATTAACTTGAACATATATGACTGATAAACAAATATCTTTTGGCTTTGAAGAAAAATTGTCTCAACAAGAAAGAAAGAAAGAATTAAATAAACTGGCTAAACCAAGGAAATGAGGGAATTTTTTTGCGCTTTTATTTGCATCTTTGAGTAACTCAGTGGTTTGAATTATTCATTTGTAGCTAAATGTACAACTGTATAATATACAAAGATCCCTAAACCAAGATTAGACATCAGTCTGTTCCAATAAATAAAAGTTAATTTATAAAGATGACCATGAAGAAAACGCTCTACCTTTTTAGTTAAAAAAAAACCCAACAAAATCTGTATGTCAACTAGTCATAGCTCTTAGCTTTTATTTCCTAAAAGGAGTGGACTTAATCTGGAAAAAAAGCTACAATATATTTTGGAATGATTAATTTTCTTAAAACACAAATCTGTCTTTTTTCCTATTGGTTGTGTGTGGAGGTTTTATGTGTTGTGTTTTTCCTTTAGTTTGATTTTTTGGTAAATTTATGTAATCTTAAGGAACAGAAGGTTAGCAGTGGTCTAGTTGTTATACAAAGATGATCTGTAAAACTTCCATTCCTGGATTTACCATGAGGTGTTGTTCTGAAAGATCTGTGTCTTGAGTTTGGGAGGAAGAAGAATACATCTGAAGATGCCATGCTTAAAATTGCCTTGTCTGTCTCAATAATGTGTGGAACTCCCACTGTAGACATTGTGTTTATTCAGCTCAGAACAGGAAACACAGTCTGTACTCTTCATTTAGGAGTAAGTTTTAAAAAGATCATGTTTTTTTTTAGATTAAATTGACATAGAGTACATGGAATACATCTTGAGATTTTAAAGTGAATTCTTTCCCATGCCCTTGATATTCTTTTTCCATACCACTACTCATGTATCACTAAATAAGAAAGGATCAGCTTGCAAATTTCGGCTAAAACAACAGAAGCTTCTTTTGCAGCTTGACTGGCTCCTTCCGTATCTATTGCTTCTGCAGCTGCTGCTGAAAAAGCAGCTGCTCCCTTCACATGCTCTGATGCTGAAGCTGCACCTTGAGCCTTGCTGGCAGCTCAGGTGGTCGCACAGCTCCTTGGCACGTCAGAAGCAAGCTTCTGGCTGTGGCCCCTTCTGAAGTGGTTGCACACAAGGTCAACAGACACCTGTGTGAAACAGGCTTGTGAGCACAGTGGACTGGTAGGTTTTGGGCCCAGAAGTATGTTCTGCAACCTGCAATCCTTTACCTATGAAGTCTTGTAGTCCCAAAAATCAAAACCCAATTTAACTATTTAAGGAAAAGATTATTTTGGCTCATGTTTGAGCCAATTGGCATCAAACATTCAGTGCAGAGGAATGAATGAAGGGTAGAGGAAGCAGCTGCCAACAAACCTCAGCCCCACAACAGCAGGCCAAGAGTATGAGATGCATAGCTTTTACCCAAGCTAGAATAAAGTCAGGATGCATGGGCATCACAAGGAGAGTAGCTTGACAGAATTAAACCCAGGTACCTGTGATCAGACACTAGCAGGAAAGAATGTGGGCACCTCTTGAAGTAGTAGTCAGTTTCGATTGATGTGTACTACCCAAACTAGATCTTCATATGCTATGGGAAATTCATATTAGATTTGGAAGACCATAATAAATATGTCCATTAGCTTTCCTGCAAAAAGTGATAGTGACCTGGCCTAAGTATAAGCAGTGTGAGAGAGCTTCCTAGTGTATTCAATGAATTTGAGACATATTTTCTATGTCCTCAGTTTTTTTTGGATTTGAAACTCTGAGGAAAAATCTTCCAGAACACATATTTCAAATGCCTAATGTGTTGATAAACAAAATATATATTTAAAAGAAAATTTATAAAATGAAGGTATGGATAAAATTTTAACGAGAATAACATTTTCTTGATAATAGATCATCAAATTAATTCTAAATTAGACCATGGAGCTCCTCTTCTAGTTTAGTCTAGAAGACATCTAGTTCATGTATTTGGACTGAGATTTCAAGTAAATTGTTTTAAGTGGTAACAACCTGTCGTGGTTTGACACGGAAGTGATTTTTTCAGGAAGTTGGGTCAAACCAATCAGTGGTAAAGTTTGGATATTGGCACCTGAAGTGACCACTGAAGATAGGGATACGCCTCTGAGAACACAGGGGGTTAAAAGCAGGAACTCCCAAGTGCTCGCTCTCTTTGGTTCCGGTCAAGGTGCTGTGCAGATCTCCCCTGCCCAGCCATGGGGCTGGGTGGGGGAGGAGAAGCCATGAGGCCTGGTCGAGGTGAGCTGAGGGGTAGAAGGACTGGAACCGAGCCAGCTCCTGTGGACAGAAGGGTGGAGAGAAGCGGAGATGTCTTTGTCATCCCCCCACAGAGAGAAGAGACAGAGAGTCCGGACGGCACCTGTAACTTTGCCAGCGTGGAGGAGAAGGCGGGGGGGGAAGGCGCCCAGCCTTGGCCTTGGGAATCGGCTGCTGGGCAGAGATATCAGCCGTGCAGGGAGTCTGAGCTTTTAACCCTTTCCTGAGCAATGAAGACTTTGTAAAATATTACTCCTCCTTGATTTGAAGTAGAAGAGAGACAGTCTGGGATTCAAGATGATGGAAGAAGAAATTCTTGAGTTGGAAGGAGATGATGGAGTGGCTTGTGGCTGGACTTTTCTTGTTAGCCATAGACTGAACCAAATTCTCCTGACACAAGCTGCACTTAGGGGGGTGCGTTGGTGTGCCAAGACACCTGTTTCAGTGATTACCAGCAGAGGAGTAGAGAGAACAGAGGAGAGTTGGAGAAGGTGTGGAGAAGCCCTCTATCTTCAAGGAAGAAGAAGAGGAGAAGAAGACCTCTGTTCTTGGACCCTCAGCCCCAGGGGAAAATGGGGGGGACTGTAGTCCCAAAATGAGAAACTGAACTGTTGTCTCTTTTGGTCCATGGCAAAGCATCCTTAAAGGAGCCCTATGAGCAGTCTGTCCATGCACGGTGGTGAGAGCACTGTGACATGGAAAGGAGAGTGTCACCATGGCAGATTTTCTCCGGGCGGTTGCCATGTGTGACATGGAAACACAAGGGTGGCAATTGTGTTTCCTGGGGAGTCTGTGGCACAGGAGAGACTCCTGTCTCCCTTGAAAGATTGAGTATTTGAATATCTGAAGGGTAGCAACTTGATCAGGATCCTGGGTGGTGTCTCACTGTTGAGTTTGTTTGGAAATTAGGTGGGAGGAGGAGGGGTGTTTTGGAAAGTCTTCATCCAGGATTTAGTGTTTGTAGTTTTTAGTAGTAGTAGTTTAATAAAGTTTTTTTCTTTGTTACTAAGCTTGGGCCTGCTCTGCTCTGTTCCTGATCACATCTCACAGCAATTATTTAAAAAAGTACATTTTCATGGGGGCGCTGGCATTGCGCCAGTGTCAAACCATGACACAACCTGAAGTCACTTCCCAAAAACATCTCTGACTTGAACTAAGATGTTAATGGAGATGCATTATTAGTTGTTATTCATCATTGCTATCAATATCTAGTTAATTCGTTGCCAGCTAATACTAGAAACAAGTAATTCCCACTTTGGGACTACTCTTCAGAGACCTGTTAAGGAATCTGCTTAAATGACTAGCTGCTAGGTAATAGTAATTCACCCCCACACTCTCCATCCCCATTTCCCTTTAACCCTAATATTAGGGTTAAACTAATATTAGATTAGTTTAGGGTTAAACTAATATTAGAGTGAGTTTAAACTTTCCAATGTAATGTAAAAGAAGACTGCTTTTTACCTTTGAGGTTATAATGACAAATATAAGAGAAGATAACAATTTCTTTGGCTTAATCATGCATATTCTAATACATAAAATTAGGTGTATGTGAACTAATATAAGCTAGGTTATTTAATTTCCACCTTTTCTAGGAACTTAAGGAGCCAGTCTCAGAAAATGTCAAGCATTTTCTCTGCTAGCATTTCTTAATATGCCCATAGCTAAGCACTTGCTGGAATTAAAACCAGTTACAAACCTCCTAGATAAAATTTATTCTTTATACTATAAAAAGCTGGAAGGAAAAACTACTCCTTGAATTTGATGGTTTAGGGGATGATAAATGTGATTTTAAAGGATCCATCCATCTCCAAAAAGCCAGTACTGGGTTTGAAATATTGAATTCAGGGTTTTCATTTAAGGTATTGTACAACATCACCAGTATTGCTGGCCAAGAGCTGTTTACTTCTAATGACAAAGTTAAGATGCTGCATTTTACTGGATACTTTGGGCTAGCCCTAAAAAGGGGATCAGGAGGTATGCAGATCTACTTGTCAGGCAAGGTAATACTTGTTGGCTTGGGGCTGGCATCTCTGCAGTGCTAAGCATAAAGGCAGCAGTAAAGGCTACTACTTTTCTGCCTGCAGTTTAAAGGACAGTGATCTTAGTTATTACTGCTCCTCAAAGCTTGCCAGTCTTGGAAAAATCTACTGAGCAGTTTAACATTTGTCTTATAAGACACCATTTCCACAGGTTTTTAGGTCGGTTCTGCAGCATCCATGGTGGTCCATGTTGCCACAGCTGTACTTCATCCAGGCAATATCTAAACTCTCATCTTGAGAGTTTAGTGTGAGAACCAGTGTGAGTTTGCTTGCTGCAGCTTCAGTGTCCAAAGATTCTAAACATAAGTTATAGATACTAGTTCCCTGATTTTGAATGATTGGCTACCTCTATGTTCAAAGTCAGATTATTCTTTAGTGTTTGGCAGTTTACATGTGAATTTTCCCAGTGCTGTCAGAGCTTGGCCATAGTGCAGGCCCAGCACTATTGAAGCAACTCTTTACATGAGGAAATTACAGATTATTTGGCAGTTGTATGTGCTGATTAATGAGTGTTTACTCTTTGTTTAGCAATTTCACCACGTGTAATTCCATAGATACAACAAGGAGTCACAATATAGACTGTATTGTTAAATGCCTGTGTTTTTACTTTGCTGAAGGTGTGAAAAAAATCTCTGTTTTGATTACCCAATTAATAAGATTACATAGGCTTTGCTTGCAAACAAACTGCAATGAGTGAATTCTCTCTTTTAGCTTTGCTTTTTCCCATGTGCTAACAACAGTACTTCCAAATTAGCCCACTTTCTGCCTATAATAGCCCAAACCTCTGTATTTCTGCTTCTAAAGTAATCTACCTTAATTTTTAAAGTATGATTCTGTTATGGTGAGCATTTATAGAAGGACTCCTTCTTAGCCATAGGCATTGACAAAAATGGTTGTTCTCTCATTCCACTTGGTTGCAATCTGTTGCAAGTCAGAGCTTTAATCTCAGAACAATGTAGGAGTATTGACTTTCAGACTGCTTTTGCTAGTGCAGTTACTTAGATAGTAATTTAAGACTCACAACACAAGTAGAAATGAAAAATTTGCATAACTGAATACAGGGGAAAAAAAAATCACCATGGCCTAAATCCTGAAAATATGCATGCCTGCCTGAGAGTTCATGTTCTTTTCTCTTCAGCAGGACCAAGCATTTCTCAACATTTAATGTGTTGCATAAATATTGCCAAATAAAGGTGTCTGCCTTATTTTCTAGTAGAGCAGAAGGGTCCTCAACAAAAACCTAACAAGAATCCTCTCCCCAAAGCAAAGAGAAGGAGGATGGGGAAATTAGCTAGTTTAATTTTGGCATATTTCATTTTAGTATATATTTTTTTCAAAGTAAATATTTGTCAGCAGTCCTACTTTCCTTTTTGAAAGACTTTTGGGTCTTTAGGTCCAGCTTTCTGGTACTCTAAGAAAAATTGTGACGTAATCATCTTCATTAAATGGTGAACAACTATATCAAATTAGAAAACTAGCCTTTTTCCTCCATTTTGGAGAGTTGTTTCGTTGGATACCTTTTTCCAAAAACTACTTAAATATTCTCTATCAATGATGTCAGACTAACAGTTCTGCAATTGCCCCCATGTCTAACCTTCATGTGATAATGCTTCCTGCAGTACACTTCTTTGGTATTTCAAGAATATGAGATCAGTTTTTGAGATTGGGGAAGGGTGGGTTCATATTGTTTCCTTTATAAGTATTTGTAATATAACACCTTACTTGTATCTATCTCAGTGTCCTGGTTTAGGGCAAATTTGGGAGAAAACCTCCTGAAGGAGCCCCCACAAAGCAAACCCCCACAGCCCCTCCCCCACCTGGTTCTGGAAGAATTTCTTCGGAGAGTAGTGGAAAAAAACTGTTTATTTAACAGGCAAAGCACTCCCCAGCACAAGAAAATGAACACCACCAGACAACAAAAACTCTTTTGCCACTCTGAAGAGATGACAAATTCAGAAAGTCTCTCCTGGGAGTGGTCACCCAGTTGTTGGTCTCCGGCGCTGGTGATAGTTGCTGCAGATCACAAAATGCAGGCTCTCGGTGTTTCTTGGTGTTTCCCAGGTCCCAGTCCAGAGCAGGTTTGAATGGTATTCAGGAAAGGGAAAGAAAAACAGTCCAGGGGAAAAAATGGACAGCCTAGCGAAACTAACTAACAAGCAAAAGCAAAAGCAAGGGCAAAAGCAAAAAGCAAGAGCGGGAGCAAAGCGAAAACAAGCAAGCCAGCAAGCAAACAAGCAAGCAAGCCTTAGCCTCTCGTAAACACAGACCATGGTGGGAGGTGAGCTGGCTGCTAACAAGACAAAACAAACCTTCACTTTTCGGAACCAGTCCTGAAGGCACAGAATATAATATCCCACATAAACAGAACACACGACTGGGGATACAAGTACCATAATGTCACCATAGGACACTCAGATTGTGTATGCACTTTCCAAATCTAGTGCTGGTACGGCATAAGAAATTCAGTTTCATTGCCCTGTCTCTGTGTCTCTGATTTAATGCTTGAGCTGAAATCAATATCATGCTTATGTAAAATCAAAAAGAAACCCCCGTATTCTGCTATTCAGTGATAAAGCATTGAGAGCCAAGCCCGGGCCTTCATGTTGGACAGACAGGTGGGTTTAGGTTGAATCTTCAGCATTTGAGATCTTGTATTGCACTAACATATTTGCTGAAGGAAACATCTCGCTTAGGATATACCATGTCTTCTTACAGTATACACAAACCTAGCTTTTTTGCCTTGTGCTTATGAAAGCACACCTTGTCAGCTTATTATGCTGATGAAAAAATAGGACTATAATGCAAACTGCATAAGCATCTGGAACAGTGCTTATGTGTCTCAATCAGTGTTACAAGTCTGACATGCTGTGTATTGGTAACTGCAGCAGTTTCCATGTCCAAAATGCTGCACAAACATAGCCATACTGGATCCATACTGGATCACTTGGGTGATGGTGAGCTTTAGCATGAGCTCAGTGGTGGGAAAGGTGAAAGCAAAGAGGATATGTGACTTGTTAGTGAGTTAGCTGGGACTAGAACCTGAGTTCATGCCACTAGAGTGCACTACTCCCTTCTCACTTACTGAGAATGAACAGAAAGAGGTTGGCAGCGTAAGTAGAAATGTGACAAGGAAGGCTACGGCCTACCTGGAATTAAATACAAACAAGGATGTAAAGCCAAGAAGGTCAAGGATAAGAAGAGGGGCTTCTTTAAGTACTTCAGTAACAAAAGAAACACTAAGAAAAATGTAAATCTGTTACTAAATGGAAGTGGGGCCCTGTTAACAGAGGACGCAGAGAAGGCAGAGTTAGTAAATGCTGCCTTTGCATCGGTCATCACTGACAAGACCAGCCCTCAGGGATCTCTGACCCAGGAGACTAGGGAGAAGGAATGGTTGATGGAAGACTTTCCCTTGCTTAAGGAGGACTGAGTTGGAGTCAGGCAAACCTGGAATCCACAAGTCCATGGGCCCTGATGGGATGCACCCACAAGTGCTGAGAGAGCTGATAGACACCAAGGTGAGCAATTTACAACCATCTTTGAAATGCTGTGGTGATCAGGAGAAGTGCCTGAGGACTGGAAGGAAGCAAATACCACACGGGGCATAAAAAGGGAAAGAAGGACCCAGGAAACTACCAGACAGTCAACCTCACATCAATACATAATGATTCTGGAGGCCATTTCTATCCACATGGAGGACAAGAAGATCATCAGGAGTAGTCAGCATGGATTAATTGAAGGTAAGACATACTTGAACAACCTGTTTGCCTTCTATGATGAAACAAATACCTGAAAGGATGAAGGGAGGGCAGTGAGGATCTAGCAGAGGGTGACAAAGGTGAGTAAAGGACTGGAGTATCTCTCTTATGAGCAAAAGATATAGGAGCTGGTTCTGTTCTGCCTTGAGAAGAGACAAGTGAGAGGGGATCTCGTCAATGTCTGTAAGTGTCTGAAGTGAGGGTGTCAAGAGGATGGAGCCAGCCTCTGCTCTGTGTTGCCAAGCTTTTTTCTGTGTCCAGTGGGACAAAAAGCAGTGGGCAGAAATTGTTGTACAGGAAATTCCACCTGAACACAAGGAAGAACTTCCATTTCTGTGCAGCGACTGAGCAGTAGAACAGATTGTGCAGAGAGGTTGTAGAGTCTCCCTCACTGGGAATATTCAAGAACTGCCTGGATACAATGCTGGGCAATGTGCTCTGGGATGATCCCACTTGAGCAGGGAACTTAGACCAGATGACCCGCTGTGGTCCCTTCTAACCTAACCCATTATGTGGTTCTGTGAAGAGCATTGAGACATCTGCTTATTAACTCCCTTTATTCTGATTTGAAACCTCTTTTTCAGGAGTGAATTTGACATTCTTCTGCTGTTATACTCATGCTGTTATACTCATCTCTGCCTCCTTTTGCCACAAGTTCCTGAGGTTCATTGTTGTGAAAAGTGCATAGTATCATCAGTTCTACTCTGCTATTCTACCAGTTTTGTCAAGTGCCTCTTGTGCTATTTCAGTTAGTTTCTCTTGTTATATCTGAATCAGTATGTGAAGGATTTCATAGACTTGAAAGAAGTAGTGCTGCTATGAAACAGCTAGAAAATAGAAAGAAAATGCTTCTGAGACATAACTATATGGAAACAAAATTACTTTAATTTTTTACAAATATCTAGGGAACTTGCTTTCTAGTTTTTCACTGGCCCATGTAGGTTCTTCATCTTCTTACATCAGTTTAATATACATGCATACACATGAAAACAGGTAGTGAGTACTAAGCATATATGGTTGTGAAATCCTGTCAAGAATTTTGGTTATCATTCTGATAATAACCTGAAAAAGTTATTAAAAAAACCACAGAACTGAATTTTCTGGCTCCTTTTTATAATAACATAATGTTACAATGACATGAAAAGCCATTGAGAAGGGACTAGAGGCCTGTTATTAGAAATGAAATATTCCCTGTTTTCTTTTTACTGCTTTTCTTCAGACTCCAGCTGTATCTATTTTGGAGGATAAAACAGCTTCTAGGACTTGGAAGGAGATAAAGATACAACATGAAAACAGTAAGAGAAACAGAATATAAAAGGACTTCAGCATAAATATATTTGCCTTTCATTACAGTCTCTTCTGAATTTAGTAAGAATCAATTTTAGAGAGAATTTGGAAGTAAATGTATAAGGGTGACCTATAGTGAAATAAAAAAATGAGTGAATTTATCTGTAGAGTAATATGAATTTTGTTCATCAATGTTTTTTTTTCTTTTGTTGTAAAAATATTTAAGTACTGTAAATCATGTAATAAATCAAACATCATCGGAAATTAGTAAATTCAAGGAAAATTTACTTTTCCTTTTATTTTAGCAGGGAAAAATCAGGAGTACTAACTGAAGCTCTGGGTTGTTGTTTTTTTTCCCCTATGTCTATGCAGCCATAACCTAGTGTTTCTAGAACTCAGAGAATGCAAGATTAAAAGGAAATGACATCATATCAATTAAAGACATTCTTTGAAGCAAATCACTTCACTGTGAGCTCTAAACAGGAGAGGGCAGGTGGAGGTCACTAGGCCTGTGTCTTGGCAAGTCCACATAGTTGTGGATCTGTCTTTGCTGAGTGGAAATCTGATCTGCTTTACAATGAGAAACATCTTTGGGGAAAAATAGTCTCATGAATGCTTATTTTTATAAAATGTCTGGAAAAAATCACCAGAGCTGTAGAAAAGTGCTCTACATTTGGGAATGTTGATGAATGGAGACATCTCAAAGATGGGTTTAAAGATATGTCTAAACATACCTGCCATGACATAATCCAGAACCCCTCTCCTCCCCTATCTTTTACTTTTCAGACCTTCCTCAGTAGACCTTGGTTAGCCTTACACTTATTGGTGATATAACTGTATCTTCACACAATATATATTGAATAATTTTATAAAATTTTCTATTTAGTTTTCAAGGTAAAATTTCAATCTTCAGGGAGCTACTCACAGGTTTGTTTAATACACTTGTCAATCTCACAGCCCCTTCTCTGTCAGCTAGCTAACTGTTTTCTTTTTAAAAGGACTACTGGTTGAGTTTATATGCCAGTGAATTTGAAAAAGAACAATCTGAGGATGACTGCAGTACACCAAAAATTATGAATTTTATTAAATCATGTGTGGAAAAGAATGTGAGGAAAACTATCATTTAACTGATATGAAAATACATCATTCTGGATAAAGAAGAGTATTGGTAACTCACACTAGGACAGTTTTTTAGAGTTTGTGTGTGTGTGTTTTGCTTAGTTACTGCCTTCCTTCAAGACAAATACCAAAAAATATTTCTCCCAATATTGCATTTGCCCTGTGGTTGTCCCCTAGTCCCCAAAAATTAGTTTTGTGACTTTCTTTTCCTTCAATGTATTTCTTAAACATTAATTTATTTATTTCCATATAAGAAGTTGTAGATGATTGATTAATCATGTGATGACTGCAGATAGTTTAAAACTGAGAAGCAAATTGCTTTCCTTAGTTTGGAAAATGGTATGAGAAAAGGAAGAAAGTCTTAAAAAGATAATCTGTTAGTTATTTTAAAATCCAGCATTGTCAGTTGCTGTTTTTCAATTCTGTGGTGACCTCCAAAGCCTCAATATTTCCGGGTTTTTCACTGGGTCTGGTCATGGCGACTATTTCCATGAGCATTAAAAAGACCCTACCAGAAAAGCTATATATAAAGGATCTTTTATGAAGACCTCATCTAGAAAAGAAATAAGGAGTATGCTTAGTACTATGTTAAAATGATTAAGTCAGATGCTAGTCACAGTTGTTATGTGTATATTAATTTTTTAGTGGGACGCATGGAAATACCTGATAGCTTTCATTGATTAAGACATAAGCCACAATACAATTTTATTTGTACTTCTTTAAAGAGAAGCTATTTATATTGCTTTAGAAAAGATGTGATTGGATGACTGAGGTTTCCCTTTTGACTTACAGTCCCTGGTGAAAGACATGGTACTTGATAGACCATATTGATTCTGGGGAAACCCTGCAGTATATTAAGAAAATAATGCAGGCTTTAATTAGCTAACGTGCTCTCTGAACTAAAAAATTGAAAGAGAATTAAGTGATGGCAATCATGGACACTGAAAAGGCAGATGTTTGAGAAGATCAGAATAATAAGCTTATCTCAACAATTATTCTCAAAATAATCAAAGTGGAGATAGTTCCTTGTTCTATAACATGCTGACCCAGATCTTCAACTGCCATCAATTGTTTTAGCTTGGATAGTTCCAAGGAGCTGTCCTCTCAGCTTAGCTGAGATTTACAGCAGCTGGCTGAGCTCCAAGCACTTATTTGCATCTCATTTTATTATAGTGTACTATTATTGGCAATACAATCACAATAGCTGACTTTCATGTGTAGAAATCTTATGGTCCAGTAGCATAGAGGAGAATTGAAAATGCCCCATGCGAGTCCAATCAAGCAGCAACTTGGAAATGCATGGCTGTAACTTTCATAATCTCTTAAGACTGAAATGCCAGGAGTGAAAAGACTGAGGTGCTTCAGAATGGCAGATGCTATGTGCAGCAGCATCGTGTCATAGACATGCTGTCCTCTTCTGCCAGTCTTTGCATTGAATAACCAAACTAATGTAAAGTACTACATATCTATCTTACCTGGGTTAAAAAACAGCTTTTATATTTCCTGTGAGCTTTTTACACTCAAAACCCTTTTGCAGCAGAAAGTCACCCACCTTACATGTGAAGCCAATAATCTGTTTTTAGTCTAATGAAAATCTTAACAGCTTAAGAGAACATTAGTAGCCCAGTTGCAATGATACATGATAAATGATAGTTCATGTAACCAATGCTTACAGATCAAAACACATGTAATTAAAATGGCACAAAGACAAACCTCCCGAAGTCTGCACTTCAGATGGTGATGAGCTCGGCCTTTCACTAACCTTTTGGACCCTAAGGTAAATTGCAGCTTCAGTCTAGGAACTTTGGGGTATGGCCCATGACCAGTATCCTAAGCTATTTGCAGGGGGAAAGGTCGAGTGTATCTTAGCAGTTTTTCTTTTCCCCTAGGATATACTAGTGGCTATTTTTGTACTCAGCAATATGCTCAGCAGCTTGCTTTTCCTTCACTGATCTGCAAGTCCATGTTATGCCATACAAGGTATGTTTCACTCTTGTTTCTATATTTGTTGTTTTTTCTCTTTATTACCATGAGAAGTGGTTTACCCAGCTCCCAAGGTGACCAAAAATGACTGGTTAGCTGCCTGTAGCCCAGGGCATCTGGTACTGCTCTATGCCAGGACTTTGAAGGCCCCTGATGTCATCTGACTCTACTGCTTATCTGTGCTTCATTTCTTTCTAAGTCACAGTAATGTCTCCATATAGATTAACAACATTATTACTGCTTTTATCTACTAAACACATATCTATCTCTGCATAGTGATAGCTATTTTAACACAATTTAATTTCAAAGCTGAAAAAACATACAATAATTGTTACCTGACCATTAGATGACCGCTCTTTCTACTGAACTAAAATTAATCTCCAGGGAGGCCAAATTAAATTCAGACAAACCTTTTTGGGAACTAAGCCCTGAATTGTCAACTTAAGGCAAAGCTTGTGACCTGTTACGAGCACTGCCAGCACCATCATTATGGTGATGCACAGCTACAAATATTTGTATACATACACCTATATATGTGCATAATGTATAATCAACGGGGCACCAATTTCATTCAGTGGTTATACACACATTGCTGGAAACTTTTCCTGAGCATCTATATAGTTTCATATTCTGTTGCTGCGAGTCTGAAGCCTTTTGCATTAACACAATTCAACTCTGGAGCTATTTAGCTTAGAAGGTCTAGTTACTTATCATTAAGGCTTTAACACATACCTTTTACTGAGGTTAAGGATATATTTCTGTAGATAGAGACCATGGTCAGTGATTCAAACATCTTTGTTCTGATCATTTAGTATGATAGAAGGCATTTCTTTGCTGAAAATTTTTTTAATCCGTATCCCATGATTTGAGAGTCACTGAAAATTTCTCTGGTTTTGGCATGGGAAAGCTATCTAAAGCTATCTCTAAAACTTCCATTAAGTTCCTAAGGAAAGATTTTGTGCAGTTAGGGTAACTTCAACTTCACACCTTTGTGAATATGTAACTATGGTTCCATCCTTTCTAGCAGCTGACCCTGCTAATGTGAACATGTTCATATGGTTAAGATTAATGAGTCAATTATTTCTACACAACCAATCTATCACGTACGCTGTTTTCCTTGATTTGATTATTTTAATTTAAAAAAAAGTGTTCAATTATCTTTTTTATTGATGTTCTCGTGTTAATCAGGAACAATTATTAGTGAGACTTCTGTGGATGGCTGCTTCCAAGTTCCTTAACTGAAAATACAATACTTAAAACAGAACTGAGTTCTAGAAAAGCTAATTATTTTTTTTTTAAATTGAAGACTTCTCCGCCAGTACTGGCTGTTTCTGTTGTGGAAAAGATGGATTGTCACTTAAAGCATGGTCATGTCTGAATCAATGCTAAATGAATTACTCTGTATTTACTTTGGAGTAAATATTAGCAGTTACACTTCACAATTACATCTCAACTGTGAACTAGTTCTGTCAAGTTAAAATCTTGTTTACTCACTTAAGTGACAGATTTTGAACATACTAAGTACCCTTTGGCTTCACGGAGTTACTGAGTATTACATGTATTTCCAGCTTTCAGAAAGAACTTGTGTCTTGAAATTTGTCAAATTTGAAATAAACCTTTGAACCATAGCATCTTTGCAATAGATTGCTAATTGTTTGGACTTATGTCACTCTATTCAGGGATGCTGGGACACTATTTATGAATAATTAATCAAGTTAATAGGCTGATTTAATTGTGTTTGACATAATTCAGTTACCAGGTGGCACTATTACATATAGTGTTTTTCTTCAAAGTAACCGTTAAATTTTGTGAAAATATTTGTGAACTGTATTATGCTGGTTTCTAAATTCTGAACAAATCAGTAGTAAGGCCTTTCTCAAATCTCTACTCTGTAGCCTTAATCTCTTTATTTTGAGATTCTATTGGAAGCTTCTTCTGCTTAATGGTTGCAAAGATGAGAACAAGAATGTTGCCCAAATTAGCAAAGTAAAAAATCTTTTGATTTAGACAGTCTGCCTTGCAGGTCCTTTGAAAACCACATTGACTGAGTAAAGTGAGGACATGCAGTTAAAATACCCTACAGTTGCCCATGGCTGTCTCTGACTGCTCAGATACATCTGTGAACATTGTGGCTTTGTATATATGCCATCAGCCCTAACTTGACATATGCTCCTAAACTGTATGTAACCCAGACCAAGAAGTGAACAGTTAAACTCTGTGTTGCTTAATTCCTCCTCTTGTTGGAATTATGGTAATTTAATAATGCATACTCTGTAGGAATTGCAGGTCTTTCATCTTAAACTTGTAAGACTTTTTTACTTGGACTTTCAGAGTAAAGAATCTAAACTGTACTTTTAACTACAATATTACCAATGCAATTAAAATTTTCAGTAGGGGGTAGCATGACTGTTATTAATGGCAATACTTCATCCAGAAAATGAAAGGAAAGTGAAAGTAAAGTATTCAGTGTTGGGGTTTTTTTTAACATGGTAGAAATTTTTAACATGGTAGAAATAGTAGTCATTTTTCTTTTGATTGTATATTTCACCTTATGATTCATCTTTAATTACACTTACACAAATAGCTAGCAATTTACACAGCTTCTACCACCTTAAACTATGGTTAAGATGACAACCCCCACTCACATTTATGCTGTCGCTACATTAAAGAAAATGCATCTCTCAAAATAAATGGTATATTACCATAGAATGGCTTGGGTTGGAAGAACCCCTAAGGATCACCTAGTTATGACCCACCTGCTGCTGGGCAGGGATGCTTTCCACTAGACCAGGTCATTCAGAGCCACTTCCAGCCTGGCCTTCCTGGATGGGGCACCCACAATTTTGCTGGGCAACATGTTCTAGTGCCTCACTGCCCTCACAGTAAATAGTATCTTTTTAATATCTAGACCTACTCTTAGTTCCAAACTATTCCCCCTTGTCCAGTTACTGTAGGCTCTTGTAAATAGTTCCGCTCCCTCTTTCAAGTAGGCTTCCTTTGGGCATTGGAAAGCAGCAATTAATTAAGTCACTCTGAGTTCTTCTCTTTTCCAGGCTGAGCAATTCTAAGTCTCTCAGCCTTTCTTCATAAGAGAGGTGGTCCAGGCCTTTGAGCAGCTTTTTGGCCTCCTCTGGGACTTGCTCCAACAGGTCCATGTCCTTCCTGTGCTGGGACCCCAGAGCTGATGCAGCACTGCAGGTGGGGTCTCACCAGAGCAGAGCAGAGCAGAGGGGCAGAATCTTCTCCCTGGCCCTGTTGCCCACACTGCTTTGGATGCAGCCCAAGACACTTTTGGCTTTCTGGGCTGTGAGTGCCCATGGCTGGGTCAGGTCCAGCCTCTCAGCCACCAGCACACCAAGCCCTTCTCAGCAGGTCTGCTCTGATCTGTTCATCCCTGTGCTGATATCAGAGTCTATCCTGGCCCTTGGCTGACCGCATGAGACTTCCATGGACCGTCTTCTCCAGCTTGTCCAGGTCCCTCTGAATGGCATCCTATCCTTCCACACAGCTTGGTGTCATCTGCAAATTTGCTGAGGGTGCATTCAGTCTCTTTGTCTGTGTCATTAACAACATTATTAAATAACACTGGTCCCCATATAAACAATAAGGACACCTCTTGTCCCTCTTGTCTATCAGGACTCTGAGCCATTGACCATAACCCTATGGATGTGACCATCTAACCACTTTCTTATCCATCTAACAGTCCACCCATGAAGTCCCTCTCTCTCCAGTTTAAGGCAGAAGGATGTTGTGGGGGCCTGTGTCAAAGGCTTTACAGAAGTCCAGGTAAATGATACCTGTCACTCTTCCCCTGTCCACTCAGGCAGTCACCCCACCACAGAAGGTCAGTGGGTTGGTCTGGCAGGACCTGCCTTTGGTGCAGCCATGCTGGCTTTCCTGAACCACCTTCCTGTCCTACATGTGCCTTAGCACAGCTTTTGGGAGGGTCTGTTCCATGATCTTCCCAGACCCACAGGTGAGGCTGACAGGTCAGTAGTTCTCAGGGTCCTCATTTATATTCTTTTAAAAGATGGGTACAGTGTTTCCCCTTTTACAGTCACCTGAAAAACTCTTGGCAAGTCAGGGAATTCACCTGACTTGCCAAGACTTTTAAAATATCTTAAAGTGTGGCTTGGCAATTACATTAACCATTCCCTCAGGATTCTGGGATGCGTTTTGTCAGTTCCCAAAGATTTACCTTACTCTCAGGTTCCTGAGGGGATCATGAACAGGAACTTTACTTACAGTGGGAGGGACTCCTGTCCATCTACTCAAGAGGTGTGGGAAGAGAGCATGTCATTGGAGACTGAGTCAAGTGTTGTTGAGTACCTCAGCCTTCTCTTCATCCACTGTTACCAGTTTTCCAGTTTGCCAGGATTTTTGTTGATTGGCTTCAGCTTCTTTAATCTTCAAAATTATATTTTGCTTGATAGCTTAGCAATATCCAGGAAAGAGTTTCCTCTGTAAGAAAATTTTGGAAAAACAGTTGAGATGACATAGACTAACAGAATAAGATAAATTAACGCACATTAGCTATTAGTTTCTTAGATAAAGCTTTTTTTTTTCAAAATCACAGCTTTCCTTTCATTCCACTTCCATCCTTCTAGTCCATCTTAATGAAGTCTACCTAGTTCCTCCCTCCCTCCCTCCCTCCCTTCCTGGAACTTCCCTTCCTGGAACTTTGCTTCTCTTCCCTTTTCCCTTCCCTTTTCCCATCCCTTCTCCTTTTTGAAATCCTGTCACAAAAAATTGCATAGGAGAATAAACAGAATCCATGAATCCTGTCACAAAAAATTGCATAGGAGAATAAAAAGAATCCATAAATACTTTTAATTACTGTCTGTCTGTATCTTTAAATTTTAAAAAATCATATCTTACCTTGTATATATCAAATAAGGTCAATTAAACAATAGCAATTGAGTTTCATTACTTTGTTTATAATTAGTGTTACATTATTATGTAGAAATAAAACATATGTGCAACCTGGAAAATTACATAGACAAACCAACAATTTGCCTAAGTCCTTTTAGTTGAGAATGGCTTGACTGGAATCAGATGATGCCAGTTGGAGCATAATACTTTGCATTTTCACCTAAAAATGGCCAAATCTAACAAGTATTTAGTCAACATATCCTTAAATTCAGTAATTCTGAGTGTAGCCTGCATAATCCAGGAAAACAGATCTGGATGGAGGTGGGCTAAAGACTTGCACATGGACAAACCTTTGTTGTTCTGATAAACCATTTTTGGTATTTTCATATTTTGTTGGAAGCTATATATTAGTAGAAAATATATAATCAGCACCAGTAGTATTCAGTTGCTGACCTTTCATTCTTTGTTTTTTTTTTCATCTCATGAATTTGTAGACTCTCTCTGGCCCAATTTGCCATGGATAGACTGTTATACAGTAGTTCATTTGTACTGGATTTAGTTGTAAATGTGTTGAAGTTGTAGAAGTAACACTCATATAAATTATTCAGACAGCCCCTTGACTCAACTTGAGTTTTCCTGGCGGTTGTTATATAGAGCTCAGTTGTCAAGCCAGGCACTTGAAGGCAGTAATTTACTAAGCATCAGTACCACAGAAGCCGAAAGAAGTGCTAACAAGGACAGACAGATATTTAGAGCACTGAATCTGTGTCTGGATGTCTCTTTAAATGTGTATATGCAGCAAATATTCCTGACTGCAGTCAAACATGCAGAGCTCTTATCCTCCAGCTCTTTCCCCTTCAGTAACAAGAGTCTAAAAGTCACAACAGAGAATCCAAACTAAAATATATGATATCCTTCTGGATAGCTTTCACTGCTATTGTCAAATTCTTGAAGACAGAGACAATAACTGTGTTCCTGAAGGAGGGAGATGCCCAATTACAATTGTGATGGTGGCAGTAGTTATTGAAGGCTGACTATCAATGTAGAAAACCTTTTCAAGTGAGTTAGATCAGGAACTTGTTGTGGTTTCAGGCCTGTTTGTTTCATCAACTATTTATCTGAAGAGCAGATGATGGACTAGACAGTATTCGTCTAAGGTGCACAGTTGTACTAAGCTGGGAGATGTTTCAAGCATGGTGAAGTAAAGGTTCAGAATCCATCACAACACTCTGCAGTAGTGGAGTTTCAATAAAGGCAATTGAAAGGTCATAAATTGTCATGATCAAATTATATTTCACTATGAGTTATAAAGGCAATCAGTAAAAAATTGCTGACCTATGAACTGTGATATGCAACTTACTGTTTAAAGTGACCCTGGGACCAGTAGAGTCAAATGTCAAAAATTTGAAACTTGTTCTTAGGAAGGGATTGACAACAGATCTGAGTACAAGAGATGGGTATATTTGACTTCTGTACTGGACACTTTGGAGGAAGACATAATACAGATACAATAATACATATGCATAAGTATGACATAGTGGGAAACATTAAAGTTGGCATCTAAAGAACTAGATTATGCACTGAAAATGTATTAGAATTCCTTACAGGAGTGGAGATTATAGGGCTGAACAAGATCCTGTGGTTTTTATATAAATGTAGCAACAACAATATTTACTACTGCTCCTCTGCCTACTACTACTACTAACAAAAAAAGAAGACATATCTGTCAGGTGTCACAATATTAAAAGTGGAGTTGAGATATGTGTTCATCCACATATTCACTAAAATTATGGGGAAAGTGGATATGTATTGGGAAAGAGAGGTAAAAATATTTGCTGGTAGTACAACATTCAGATCAGTTAAATGCAAGCTGATTGCAGAAATGCTGAAGGACATCATAATACTGAGCAACTTGGTGATAAAATGAATGATAAATTCTGTTCCACAAAAGAAATGCATCTGGGAAAAACCCACTACCTATATGTACACAGGGTGTATACATTCCCAGGGATGGACTCTAAATGAACTATTACTGTTTAGAAAACAGATTGTGGAGGCATTGTGTCTATTTCTATGAAAACATCCGCTTAATACCCAGAGACAGTAAAAAACAAAAATCAGCTCTTAGGACTTACTATGAAAGAAAATTAGAACAAACCAGAAAGCATTATTATGCCCCAAATCCAAGATGTGCTCGTTTCATTATTACTAAGAAGAGCTCTTCTTATACCATCTCAAAAAGGACAATAAAACTAAAAAGAGAGAAAGATGACAACTATGTTTCATTCATTTCCACATGAGGATAGATTAAACAGACCAGGCTTCCTTAGTCTGGGAGGAAAAATGACTGGGGGTAGTAGATAAATCCAAGAGTGATGAGAAGGAAGTGAACAGGGACTGATTAGTCACACTTTCCTGCAATAGAATGGAGAGGAGAAAATTACATTATTTGGCAGGATGTTTACAAGAAGAGAAGATTTTTTCCACACATAAAATACCTAATGACACTATAAGAATTGTTGTTAGGAGAGATGCCTTCAGAAATGGAAAATATTTAGAAAATAGAAGCTTACCAAGCACTCCTACTTCAAGTATTGAAACAACTTCATTTCTAGATGCTAAAAATTAAGAAACCGTAGTAGTGGAGGTGTTATTTTTCCACATTATAATTTTACTTTAAGAACCACTGGTATAATTTAGAGAGACATTACTATGCTGTGTGGGCCTGTACACCACAACCTCCTCAGCTGAGTGACAGGGCTTGGAGGGTCATGGTTAATGGAGCTGTGTCCTTTGTGGAGATGGGTAACACCTGGGGTCCCACAGGGGCTTGGTGCTGGGAGCTCTTCTGCTTGACACCTCTATCAGTGATCCTGGGTAGGAGATGGAGGATATTGTCCTCTGATGCCATTTAGGTTTTACCTTTTTTCTTTTATATGTTCTTTGTATTCTTCACATATATATTTGTAAGTCTGTCACCTATTCTATTAGTAGCTAGTTTTCCCAGTACTTTACCATGGCCTTTCCCTAAGCAGAAAGACAAAACAAATTCCAGAGCTCCAAATTCCTGTACTCCCGGGGGGTACACAGCCCCGTGCTATCTTGGTTTTTCCAGGGAACCAAGGCCGAGAACAACTGTTCGAGATATATTCTCATGGACAAAATACAACTGGTGATGAAGGGGGGCTCCAGAGAAGGGGCTTGACCTGGGCGGAATTGCATCACCATTTGTCCTCCTAACTGGTGCTTTTTATCAATTATGCTAATTTCCTAAAATGTGTAAATGTGTACTCATCCCTGTAGGGGCGGGTTTTTGTGGGTATCTTTCCATAACTGCTCCTGAAGGCCTTCATTAAAGATCCACTTTTACGTTACCTCCTTGCTAAAATTATCTTAAGTTTCATTTCCAGGTTGGGAAAAAGGCAACACCTCAAGGCTGAAGATGACAATGAGGGGACCCAGCTGGTTTACTTAGGGGCTGGTCTGCCATTCAAAAGTTGTTGGAGCAGGGGGAGAAAGGGGCTGAAAGGGGTGCCATAAAGTTCAACATGGATATTGTCCAAACTCTGTCCTAGGAAGGCAGAGCCCTTCAAGGATGCAGGCTAGAACAGTGGGGCCAGGCAGAAGCCTTGGTGAGATGGCACTGTGTCCTGGCAGGCAGCAAGCTGAACCAGGGTTGGGAGGCCGCCTGAAATCTAAGACAGCCAGAATTATCCTGGGAACTTCTGAGCATATCCTGTGATTTGATCCTACATAGTTACTTTTATGTTCTCTTCTTTCAGTTTTAACATGTATACCTAACAGGGTAGGTATACATGTATATATTTACACAGTTAGTGACTTTGTGCAGAAACCTGTTTATGTGTGACATATCCCTTGCTCTTCAATAGCCTAATCAGTAAGCCAAACAAATTCTGATTTTATGTCTGATTTTGTGTTTCTGTTACCCAGGTAACCAGACTCCACTTCTATGCAGAAGCTGGAAAGAAGAAAACTAGTGAAACTATTTTACAGCTGAAAAAATGGGAGTGGTCTTGTGTCTTATTGGACTACAGAAGGAAATGGAAATATGTCCAAAATACATCTGATCATGGGGCAGTAAAGTTAACCAACTTTGGAGGCCACTTTATAGGTGTTGTCTCAGGAATGGGGTTGTCCTAGGAGACCATTCCTCCTAGTAATCACCACTAGCCAAAGCAACTGAGGGGCATAATCTACTGAAATTTCTGGATTATTCTGCTTGCAATGACTAATAGCTGTACACAGAAATAAATGGGCTTAAAATCAGCTGGTGGAAGAAGCCTGCCGTGCTTTCATTTTGAAGGCTTTGTGACTTTTGATTTCTTAGAGAAATGATTTCTAGAAAAGCAACATATAAGAATGTTGTTACTGGCTTTTGAGGAATATTTTTTATTTAGAAATCCTTCCTTACTTCTCAAGAATGCTGGGCACTGAGACTGTCACGATTCAAAGCTCCATATAATTTATATTTCTGTATCATTTATACTTCTAGAATGCTCTATGTCTCATTTAAAATTATTTTTAAGCTTTTATCATCATTTCTTTTCCTATCTAAAATTAGTTGGCTATGGATTAGGCATTAGAATTGAAATCTGCTACATTAAGGTGAGAAATGTCTAGGGTCCAGTGTCAATTCATACTAATTCATGTCTTCTTTTTCTGAAAGTCCTTCATGCTTCCAAAGCAGAATGAAAATAAGAATTATGTTGCTGGGTTGCTATGAGTCCTGAAATGCAGCAATTTCATCTTGCTTGGCCAAGACTGTTTTGAATGCATAGGTTTAAAAATCAAATCCTCTCCATAAACTCTCCCTTCATATTATTATAATGGCATTACAGACTAAAAATGTGCTGATGCTTTTCCCCAGTCCTATGATGCATAATGGCTGAATTGTAAGACTGAATTGTAAGACAGAAACGGAAGAGGAAAAAATATTTTAAATATTTTTCCAGTCAGTATTAAGACTCAGATTTAAACAGGTTTGTTCTATCATTATTTATATTTAATAACAGATAATTTACATTTTTTTAATGAAGCAGGAGTTACCTAACTGCAGAGATGCAAAAAAATTCTCTAAATTGGTTGCAATTTATTTTTGTAGTAGTATGAATTTTGTAGTAGTATGAATGTAGGTGAATTTATTTTTGTTGCTATAAGGTATTAGAGACCATAAAAGTAACCCAAAACATACAAAGGGACTACATTGCTGAATTTAGTCAATTGACATGGCTAATATTTGTCACAAAACACTGCATTCTCCAAAATATGTGCAATATAGATTAAGGCAAGGTTGCTTAATTTTAAAGCTGGCTGTAGTCTGTTTGAATATGTGTTCCAGATTTGTGAACATTTGCTCATTTGTTATTAGATGAGTCTGCAGTGGAGCCAGATGCTTAGCTATAGGGGACACTCTGAGCAGCATTTGCTGAGACACATTCACCTTCAGCAAGGGCCAAGAATTGTAAATAGCTATTTTGGGTCAGGGACCAAGTTGCTCTGCAAATCTAGTATGTCTAAAGAATTTGCCTTCCTCTTTTGATTTGTTCAGTAAATCCCTTCACAGACTTAATGTTATTTCAGAATCAATCTTGATACATACATAGAGCTCTCTATTTTTTCTCAGAGTCTTTTCTTAGAATGTCTCCGGGTACTTTAGATGTTCTTTGGGAATAAAAGGGAGTAGTTAGCTTTTGTTTTTCTGTACCACACGCAAAAAATAAAGGTAGTATGAGCATACTGGGTTGAGGAAAATTCTAGAGAACCTTTCGGCAGCAGATATGAGTGATGCTCTATGTCCACTGACTGAATGAATGAGCTGTGCCCAGGCTTTTAGAATACATATATACATTATATATATATATAAGTAAATATATATTTATAGGAAAAAATCTGATTGAAGAAATGACAATAGAGCTAATGGACTCTCAGCAATATTTTTAAAATGTCACCCCAGCTGTTATAGCTGGGCACTTGAAAACCTGCTCCTTATAGTCAAGAATAAGCAATCCCAGTGTATCAGTGTGTTTCCGCAGAATGTGTTTTCCTGAAAGCATTGTTCTGATTGCATATCTGAATTAATCACATGGATGCTGTGGCTACTTCTGCAAATCTCTCATTAAGGTTGTGACTGAAAGCAGTATTGTTCAGAACCTTAATGCTGGAAATCCTTGAAACTGACAGTGCCTTCAAAGGCACTGCTATCATGATGCTCAGATGGAAATTTACTTGAAAAAAAGTAGACAGAGGCCTCTGCTAACTTACTTTCCATGTCACTGTTGGATTTATTTCTGAAACCTGTGAATTTTAATTACGTGTGTGTATTTAACCACTTTTGGCCGTGATACTTTCTCTAATTACTTTGCAGTTCCAAACCCTGGATTTTGTGCATTAACATATTGCTGCTGTTGCATGTGACTCTTACATTTCTGTTTCTTCCTGGAAATCAGGTGACCATTGTGGTCTTTAATCCTGTAGTTGATCTTTGAGTTCCATAGTTCAAATCAGTATTGCAATTTATGTGGTTCATGAATTGCTAATCAGGAATGATAAGGATAAATGAATTCTGGGATTAGTATCACAAGACTGGGAGAACACTCATTCTAAATCAGAAACATACTCTACTTTAATTAAAATACTGGTCTTAACATTTTTGTTAAAGTTCAGGAAATCATAAATTGGGCCTATGGTTGCAGTGGCTTGTCACCTACATGTGAAGCTAACTTGTTTTTTTAAAAGCATTGTGCAAGTGTGCATGGGTTACTAAGAGACTGGTCTTTGCAACACTTGTTTTGCTCTCTGACATTGATTTGAAATAAAATGGCCAGAGTAAAATAAGCTTTCAAAGGATGAAATCCCATAAGGGACAAGGTTTGGTTTTCTGTTCTGATAAGTTTCTCATGATTGACTTCCCATCCTTTCAGAGGAAGAGGTTTGCAGCAATTGCTACTCACTAGAATAATAAGAACTATTCTTACCTAATTTCCTAAAGCTACTTTAAAGTCTTTTTCCAATTAGTCGGCAACTGTTATAGGGATTTTTAATCTAAATTAAAAAAAGTAATCAAGGCAGTATGACTCTGCTCAGCCCTTAGGGAAGATTATCCATATTCAGCCTCTTCTAATGGCCTATTGCAACCTGATATATTGGCAGTCATCCAGCCTGTGTAGCAGTCCTAACAGAGGCTCAGGCCTTGAGACCTCAAAAGACTTTCTTTTAAAATAAAGCAGCCTGTTTTTTGATATATTTCTTTTTATTTTCTACTTTTTTCTTACATCCTTACTCAGAGTGATTTTTTAACTCTGAGCCCTTAAAAGGACATTTGTGTTAAATTAAAACAACATGTTTTGTTTGACATGCTCCTGCTCCTTTTCTTTCCATTTTTTCCCCCCCTTACATTCTTATTTGGTGTGATTTTTACCTTGCTGTGGTTGCTGCTAAAACCTGAGCTCAAAATTCACTCAGGGGAAAGGGATGCATTCTGCAGTATTAGAGGTGATAAATGCTCTGGTGCCACAAATATTCCCTACTGTTCTTCAATCCATCCTCTTAACATCAGTGTCCAGTTTATAAATTGCATGACATCCAGGAAGTGAGGATGGCTAGCACTAGTCTCTGTTGTTGCTGATGCAGAAACTAGAAATGTATAGTAAGGCAGGATCTTGCCATCATGGATGTACTGGGGGTTCAAACCTTTAGATACATCATTTCAGTGGGAATTGTTACCATGACTTTGGTAGATGAAGATTCCTCAGAATGATTTCAGCAATATGTATAAAGTCAGATTTTTTTTTACCTCTTCACAGGAATCTCAGACCTTTCTGAGAAGTAAATAAGGCTGATGGAGTGACATTTTATTATTTGTTCATCAATCCATAGAACAAATTACAGCATGAGAAAGGGCTATGTCCCAGAACTGCTAGACAGTTTGGGGAAGTCTGTCTTCTGAAAAGTAGGGAATAAAGCAAGCCTATGAAGACAAAGTGTATTGACTAGGTTTTGGGATTTTTTGACTGCACAGCTCACAGGCCAGATTTGCAGATCTCCTAGGAAGGTTGCAGACTGGCTTAAGTAACATTAAGAAAAATATATCCCTGGGTTCAGGAAATACATCTGTGTGTCTGTATCTGTGTTTACATATATTTGCATACTGAAGGAGGATCCACACCTCTATTGTGATATTTCAGATTCTGGAGTTTGTGACAGCTGTTTATGTTTGCCTGAATACTCTGGGGTTGTCTGATCATCACTGTGATCATTTCAAGGCAATAATAATGTGCTTTTTCAGTCACATCTCTCCATCAGGGCTTCCTCAAGGTATTTATTTTCCTCCTGATTTTGTGTCATTGAAGCAATGCTCACACTGACGCCAGAATAACACTACCAGAATTCACCCTCATTTCCTTGCACATCACTGCTCTTAGATAGACTGACCCTGAAGTGTGATCAGGATCTGATTATTCAGGGTGCTGTGTGGTGTTATATTTTAGTTAAATGGTATGCTCTGTCTCACCCCTCGAAAATGTATGGTTGATTCCAAGCCTGTGGTCCTCCCCTGCAGTATCCTGTGTCTGTAATCCCATTGGTCCAATCTGTTCCGCGCCCACTTTGAGTCTCCCCGTTAAGTATGCTGGGGGGAGAGTACTCTCTCTCTCTCTCTCTTAGCTGGCTCTCTTGGCCAGTGCCTGCTCAGCCCCTCTTTCCCCCCACTCCCCTTTTCCCCCCTCTCCCTCAGAAACCATGCTGTCTCCCGGGGGTAGGACCCCCAATAAACCCTCATCTAATGAGCACCCTCAGAAGCCGTGTTGGAGTCTCCTTGCCTACCTGCTGCTACCAGCGAACTCACAGCCTAGGGGGGACCCCCAGGGACACCCCTGGGGGGTTCCCCCCCGAAATGTGCCACTACAGTGCTGTTTGTATAATATAATAAATTAAAGGAATTTATTTATTTCTCATTCCCAATCTCGTAGGCTCTCTCTCAGGTCATCAACAGAGATGGTGTCCACAACCTCTGCTTTGGAGCAAGAGTAAGTGCTACTGCATCATGGCTCAGGAAAAGAAAGCAAAAAAAAAAGGTTGTTTCAGCGAAAGTTAAAACAAAGTATACACATTTATGCACTTGTCTGTGGAGAGAAGTGTTCCTGTACTGATGAAATTCCGATAATTTTCTCATCTGATTATTTTTCTGCACATTTCAGGAAATGGTTAGTTTGTCTAGCTAGTGCCCATTAAGTGCAGCATATAATATAAATAAAATTTCTCTTGATTAAACTCAGTATATATAACCAAGAAAACAATAATGGAAATCTTCTAAAAATATGCATGTTTCTCCTATGTCATCACTGCTCAGGATGCCAGGAAAATGCAATTCATATGCAAGTGTAATAAAGTGGGAAAAATCATCAGTGTTCTTATAAGTCTTTCTGGGTTTCCTCACTTTCTAGAGATTCCAGCAATTTTAAAAAATATGCACTCTCTTTGCAAATTGGCTGCCAAGAAAGAAAAGCTAGTTTATTCTGTAATATAACCCTGTAATGTGGCTGTCTTATATTCAGCTTTTATATTATTCAATAATGTTTGAAGTGTTTCCAAGGTGACATCTAGCACACCCTGGCTTAGTAAAGTATTTAATTAACATAATGATTAGCCAATATGATGAGGGAAAAAAAATCCTCTCTTGGTCAAGTCAGGAGACAAACTTACCCTGAACTATATCTGAACTGTTTTAAACAAACTGCTTTTTTATTAGAGACACTATTTTTTATTGTAAGTACTTAACCTTTTGCTATGTATTTATTTCCCCCCTTTCCTGATTTTCTAAGGGGAAAAATATATTTGAAGATGTGTTTGTTAGGGTGATGCCGCTTCTTAAATTCTCCAGTTTTAAAATTTTTAATTTTTTTTTTCCTGCTAAATATATAGCAGTCTTGGGTTCAGTTGGGAAGACATTATTTGTCTTTTTGTCACTAATAGATGCATCATAAAAAATAGTATATAAGATTTTGTTTCCTTCATAGATGATGACAAATATTGCCAGGCACTCAATAGGTGGCACTCTTACCCACAACCTGGACTCATGCAATGTTGTTACACTGAGAGAAGTAGAAGAAAGTCAAAACAAAAAAGAGTTTGATATTAAAAAGTGAATGGTGCAGAGCAGGGCTAATCTGATCCTGAAAATATTTCCTGTCTTCTCTCAATTTGTAGCACTCACTTAGCTCTGTGCAAAGTCATTATATGGTGGCCACATTAAGTGAGAAGCCAGCAAAAAAATTAATACATATATGCGTAACAATACGAATAGTACTCATCTTTGTATTCAAAGACAATGCTGAAAAAATATCTCTCATGGCCTGCAGCCTCCCAGATTAAGAACTGCCTACTCACAGCACCTGGGGTGGAGCTGGTCATTCCAGGCATAAGAACACAAATGCTCTATTTTTTGTTAAACGGTGCTTTAAAAAAAGTAATTCCAAAATCCTTCAAAAAAGACAATTACTAGGTTACTTCCTGGCAGTGTGGTGGGAATTGCCAGAACCTGTTGCATTTTTATAGCTCTAGGGATGACTAGGCTCAGAAAAATCTTCAGAGTTCAGTGGGCTTATTCTGGTAGAAAAATTGCCATTCACATTAATAAATTTTGGACTGTGCCTTTTCCGGTTGCTATATGGTATCTCAGAGACATTTTGCAAGGTCCTGAGGTTAGCGAACTTTGGGTAGCCATTGGCAATGGTCTTGGTAAATATTGGGAAGTGGGAGTAAGGAGATCTGCTTTCTCCTGTCTATGAACCACAAGCTTGGCAGGTTGTTCAACTTTCCTGTCTTGGCATTTCTATTAGCAAAATGAGGATAATAATCTCATTGCTATCTCCTATACTTACTCACCTTGCTGTGAGAATTCATATATTTTTGAAATACTTACAAACCCTCAGAGAATGCTGTGTGAGTCCAAAGCCTTGTTTTATTTTATTATTCAGTGTACTCTCTCTGAGGCTCCAGAGATATTTGGTTTCCATTTTGAAACTTGCCATAGGAGGACTTACTAGTGGGAGTTTCAAAGAACTATTAAATCACACAGAAATTTTAGGAAAAAGGAAAAAAGAAGAGAAAAAATTGAAAGTGCTACCCCCCAAACCTAATTCTTCTATCGAAAGAGATAAAACTTTTGCATTCTTTGCTTCTGCTGCAAAAAGCCCACAAACAACTTGACTGAAATTTATACACAAAAACCATCAGAGAGCTCCCTACTTCATATGACAGGTTTCTGGGATTCAATAATTTTACTATGTTTTGGGATTGCTTTTCTATAAGATAGTAGAAGGATTAGTGGTCCTTTTAGGAGATACATGCCAAAGCATTCATTTGTATCTTGCACATTTTGGATGAAATACATCATGATAAGTTTTAATAAATGAACGGTTCAAAGCATATCTGCTGATTTAATGGAATTTAACACAGTTCATATTTTTCTTCAAGCATATCCTTTTCCCCCAAAATATTTATTACATTTCAGCTGCAGCACAAACTGTACACACTCTTTTTTCAGCAATAAACAGAGAAGCTTGGGAAGAGGGAACATCATGCAATTCTCTGGAGGTTGTAGTACACTACACATTTTCTTTGCCAGTTTCTTGCAGTGGATGTTTTTCTAAAACCTTTGAACTGCAACTTCATTCTAACAAGAGAGAAAATATCCTGTTTAATCAATACGACATGGCAGGGCGTGAATAAGTGCATATTTATGATCAAAGCTGCTTGTCTTAAATGAACATCCTCTAGTACAATTCAAACAGTGAAATGTCTGAAAAAGAGAATGCAATTTTAAAACAAAATGTTACATTTTGTCAAAGAATTTGCATAATCTTAATTAAATGAACAGACTAATAAAGTCTGAGTGGTGAATTCTGATGTTTTACACTCTAGCCAATTAGATAATTCAGATTTTCAGGCATTCTTTATTGTGCAGACTAAATGGTTGTATAATGTTTGGTTGATTTTTTCTTTGTCCATCTTAGCACAAAATAGAACTAGCAGTAAACAGAAAATTATATAATTGAATAAAAATAACAGAACAGTTTTCTGGCCAGCCCTAATAACTAAAACAACATAAAAATAAAAAATCCTCCTTGGATTGTGTGACATAAGAAACTGCAAATAATAAATTTTACTGCTGATGTAAAGACCTGTTTTTGCATCTCTGGAAAACATTTAAATTCCAATAAGTATTTTGGGTACCCTAACAAGTGATATCAGGTACTAAATACTGAGGCAGAAATGTGCAGAATGATACCTTTCTTTTCTGTATTAGAGCTCTGATGTTCTTTGCTTCTCAAGGGCATGTGTTCCTGTCCTCATCTTCTGTTTCTGTGCAGCAAATCCCTCCTGCTAAACCCAGAATGTGATTGAAAATTACTACTGAGAGCAATCCCTAGCTTTTTGGAAAAATGTAGGAGCTGGAAAGAGGAATTAGATGGAAGCAAAGATTAAATTGGGATCCCATCAGTTCCTCTCTCTGATAAAGTAATTAAAATTGAAAGCTGAACATTCAATATGTGCTTCTCAAGGGATACTGAGAGTGTGCTGTGAAATTTTGCTGTTTAGAAATATTTTCTGATTAGAGATCAAAGTAGTTCATCCATGTGTGAAAAAATACCGGAAATTCAGGGTATTGAAAAGGTGAAATAAGTTTTATTAATACCACTAACTAATCCACACCCATGAGATGAACACCTTTGTTCTACTACAAGTGTTTAAAGGAGATTTTCCTTGGTTTCCTTAAGACTGCTCTTCTAAGCTTGTAAAGGGTACCACTTTCCTCAGGTAATGCAGAGTACTCTTGTTTGGCATATGCTCTGAGGATGCAGATCTGTGCCTTTTCATCATCCCTGAATGTCAGTATCAGAAATTACATGTCTGGGGTAGGGATGGGTGAGTGTATCAGTGGGACAGGAGTTTAGCAAAACTCTTGAGATCCTCTCTATCTCTAAAGTAAATTGTCCCTTCTTGACTCACCTTTGAGAGTGTAAGTTTGATCTGGAAAACCAGAAAGACTTTTTCTGACAGCTTCTGTACCTTCTCAGAACTCAAGCATACTTGTGCTTAGTGAAAAATCAGACTTAGCTAGCCAGAAGGAGGTCTCTCAATCTCCTTGACTCCCAGTACAAAAAAAGTAAAAATCATGGATAGTTTTCAAAGAACACTTTCATACCATTTATTGTGTGCCCTTTTGTATATATTTTTTTTTTGTAATTACATTCTCATTTGGACCCCAAAGAAGAACAATACAAATATAAAATACAACCCTTTGTTGTAGAAGTTGTAGTAAGAGCTAATCCAGCCCTCAAAGGGAAATTTTTGCTCTTGTTTCTTTATTGAATTTTCTAGATAAAAAGTATTTTGCAAATGAACAATGTTTTAAAGAATATCCTATGGATATGCACTAGAGCCTCTTTGCTGGAACAGAATAAATACACAGGATGCTTCAAAGCCTAAGCAACTCTGTGTTCACCAAATAGGAACTGTGGTGCCTGCTCACATTCTAGTCCTCTTATCATACATGCTTCTCAAAATATTAACTTTACTATTTTTATGTTTGTTGCAAGCATGTATACCTAGGGAAAAGATGCACCTTTGAGACCTACTTTAAATGCAGCTTCCAACACTTTTCACAATTGCTTAACTCCCTCCACTGTTATATAGGAGATAAAAATTATTGGTTTTACTCTCTCATCATGATAGTCTTTCAGCAAGAAGTCATCTTTGTCTTTTCAGAATTTAAGTATATTCTTGCTCAAAAGACACAAAATCACTCTGTCTTTTGGAATTATTTTTTGCAGACTTTCTTAAGCTTAATGTATTTTAGATTCTACTTCTGTAGCATGAGGCTCTACTTTTTTATTACTTGCCCAAAGCACACCTGCTGAGCACCTCATTTCATAGCCCTTAAAAGAAAGATATTTTTTAAAATGCCATTTTGAAATAACAGTATTTCCATGATGTTTTTCCCTAGCAGATGTGTTTTATTTCAATCTATACCTGTCACACATACATGGTATCTCTTTTGGTTTGTGCAAAAAGGTGTATTCATTCAAACAGTTTTGTGCCATTATAGATTAAGATCCATTGCTGCTTTTGTCTTCCAGATACATCTTTATGGACAAGTTAAAAGAGCAGCTGAATTTTTTTGTCTTAATGACTATATTTTTGTCAGCAATATAGAAATAAATTGTTTTACGAGATCTGTGGCTTCAACCAGTGGTCTTCAATTAGACTCCAGGATACCGTAATGTTACAGAAAATATCTGGCACTGCCTTTTTTTTTTTTTTTTTTTAATTGAGCTAATTGTATAGTTTATTGAAAGAAAAACAATCTAGGAAAATTGAACAAAAACAATTGCAGTTAAGTGTAGCCATGTTTGGAAAGGGCTGCATTACTGAAAGGCTAGATCCCAGGATATGGTTAAGAATGATTAGTAGAATTAAACCAAAATCACTTGAACAATGATATTTTTAAAATAATGTATTGTTCTTGTGTAATGATAATTGCTCACCAGATTAGAAAATGAAGTCACTGGGATTACCACAAGGAGGAGATGTTACAAAATGAGAGGCAAGGCACTTGCTTTTATTTGGTTCTTAACCTGATGAGTTCCAATTTCTTTGCATATTCCTTTGGGAAAGAAAGAGACTGAGAAGCTCCCTTCATAATATCCTCATGATATGAGATAGCAACTATCTTTTCAGCTATGTAATTATCTCGTTCCTTACTCTTATCTGTAATACTCACACCATCACTGGCATCCTGGATGGTTTCACTGTTCATAAATATGTACCTCTATCTTTTCTGTTTCCATTTTATTGCACTTCCAGTTAAGATTTATTTTTCTGTTTGCCAAATATTTTTTGAAAGCATATACAATTAAATACATGCCACAGATAGTATCCTAACTTTGTCTGCAGTCAAATTATTTCTCCCATTTAGGAACATTCAGAAACAGAAAAAGCTGAATCCAAAATCCATTGATAACAATTGAAACCCAAATGTGTACAAGGGAAGCAAGCTGAACCCTTGAATGCTTTTATTTGTACATGTCACTGATATTTTGTGTTCTTAAATCAGGAAAAACTGAACTATGCTTTTAAAATACAGAAGTTCATCACACTTTTGGGATCATGTTATTACAATAAGCAAATTTTGTCAATCTTTCTGCAATGCATCCCAGAGGATTCAGAGAAGAAATGCAGGTATGAGAAATTTTAATTTCAGTACCTGTCCCCAGTAATAAAATGGTGGTAGTTGCTCTCTTGTTATTTGTTTCATGTTGTTTTATAGTCCAGAAAATTACTTACTGTATATGCTCAGGTATATTTTACATAAAGATTTCTTTGACATTACTGACCCCTTGCACTGAAATGCTTTGATTTAGAGTTATCAGTTGTCTTGAAACTATTACTTATGGAGAAGACCAAACCTAGAAGAAATTACTAAAAGACAAGTTGTTCCAACAGACTTATTAGCCACAATACCTCAGCTTTCTGTCATGGTTGAAATATGTAGTTGTTCTCAATATTTCCATGTTTTAGAGCTGTTTTGACCACTGTTATTTTGAACTTTTATCTTCTCTAAGAAGAAAATTACTGGTTGTTGTGGATCCTTTCTTGCCTCTCTTTTCTGCCTCATTTTCTTTTCTGCATCTCTTTTCTGCAGTTATCTGTTTATGGCCATGTCACTTTATATATAGCTTGCTCTTGGAAATTTTTAGATTTTGAAAAGCACTCCAAAGACTTTGAGTGTGTAGCATGTGTTCAATGTTATCTCTTCACCTATATCTGACTTCTTACTGTGTGCTTTTAACCTTTACTAGCATTGCAAATATAACAAGGCTAAACCAAAGTGACTTTTAAATACTGTGATTTTTTTCCTGTGTCATCCAGGCTGCCACATTAGCATGGTGAGGCACTACAACACGCTGTTCTCAGAAATTGTAGAGGAGCCAGTCCTGGCACTTTCCACATTCTTGTTTGGTGGCAAGTTCTCTGCCTATGGCAAGGGGTCAGAACTAGATGATCTTTAGGGTCCCTTCAAACTCAGGTCATTCTATGATTCTATGTAGTGGTAGGACAAGGTGTAATGGGTATAAACTAAAAGAAGTCAGGTTTAGTTTAGACATTAGGAAGAAATTATTTTCTGTGAGGGTGGTGAGATACTGGAACAGGTTGCCAGAGAAGTTGTGGGTGCCTTAGGAAGTGCTCAAGGACAGGGAGTTGAAAAATCTGGTCTAGATGAAGGTGTTCCTGGGTTGGAATGAAATTATCTTGATGGTCCTTTCCAACAAAAAACATCCCATAATTCTATGATAGAAACCAAATGGCTAAACCTTTCCTTTCCAGGATAAATATTGACGTTCTGTATATAGTTTGCAGAACCAAATGGTTCTCATTCACAGCTTACTGTTTGTTGGAGAGTTTTATAATCATGCAGATCCTGTGAAGTGTAGGCTGGTACTTTCTAGGCTTTCTCAGGTGCAGACAGAAATACAGCATGTGTAGGGCACAGGGAAGGCAGATAAGAGTGAGTAGAAAGTCCAGTTATGAGAATAAAATCCTTGGAAGACAGAGGTTAGGTAAGAAGATCCTGCTTTTTAAGACTGTTTAAGCAGGCCACAACTAAGAGAGCTACTGGGGAAAGAGAAAACCATTACTTAATCCAGACTATGAGTAAAATTTCGTTTTTCCTCAGACATTAGATTATCAGAACTTCACCTCTCCAGAAAAATTACTTAAACCTTTGTAGATCTTGCCCTGAAAAACACTTTTGAGTTTCACTGGCTACACAGGAATTCTCAGCCAGTAGAAGACACCTCAGAATATGCCCAAACATGCAGTCTCTATTGCATTTATAGATCATTAACCAAACACAATTTATTTTGTTGCCATGCTAAAAATCTCTAGCTTCTTTGCACACTCAGTTTTCTCATCTGAAAAGGAGAGGGAGTGGTTTGGAAAACTGTGCTCAAGATCCAGTTTTCTGTCAATCCCAAGAAACATACCTCAAGCAAAGGAACAGTTTGCAAACTGGTTCTTAAGAGCTCTCAGTGCAACTTGATAAAGTCAAATAACAGCTCTGACAGCTGCTGTACCACTAGTAATAATTGCTATACTTGCAATGGCCTGGAAACTGCCTGGGGCTTCTTGTTCCCAGTTTTCAAACTCTTTGCTTATCTTACAGGTAACATGGATACATCTTTGCTAAAAAAACAGTTGAACACCAAAAACCCCAATTTTCCAAGATGACTGGGACACTAAGCGAGGACTCAGGGAAAGAGCTGAAGAGGAGAAGGGCAGAGGAATCTGAGGTATGAGGAAAAAACTTTTAACTTCACTTTTTTTTTTAAGTCCTCCTCCTCAGAAAATATTGACTGAAACGACATGGAAGATTTCAGCTTAACCACAATTTTAAAAGCTTTCATAAATATTGCAATAAAGTTAAATTCATTGCTAGTTAAACCCTAACACTGGCATAAGCTTATTTCTTATTCTGATGACTGAGCTGCAGCAGAGAAGCAGCATTGGAAAAGCAGAGGATTTATACTGCAAAATTTGAAATATCTTTCTGCATGAAATAGTAAAGGGCACTTTCCATATTCTATTCTAATAGCCAATAAAATATAAGACCAGCTAGAAAAATAAGGTTGGCAGAAACATGGAATAAATTAGGAAATTATATTTACACTACCGTCAATTACCACAGAAACATTTTACTTTATAACACAAACTTTTCTTGTAAACTACAGCATGCTAAAAATATTCCAGTAAGGGAATAAATTGTCAAATCTCATTCCAAACTACCAAAAAAGATTTCCATTACCCACTACCATTTTCTGATTTGATAAATTACCTGGAAGAGTTTGGCTGGAAAGCACAATTGAATGCTGGGAAAGGAAACATAAAAGGGCCCTAGGGCATTTGTGTCCATAGCTTGCCTGCCCAGCAGAATTCAAGACAACCTTTAGGCCTTGAATTTGTGATCCTTGGCAAAATACAGGTAAGTTTTTGTCCTGGTTCAGTGCAAATCTGGGAGAGAACCCCCAAAGGGGCTCCTCTAGAAGGCAGATTCAATTTGCCCCTCCCCCCAGCTGGTTCGGGAAAAATACCTCCTTGGAGAAAAGTGGAAAAAACTGTTTATTAAACAAGAAAACCTAAACAGTATTAAACAATGAAACTTCTTGCTGCTCCAAATGAGGGACAAACTCAGGAAAAAATCCCCCTCCCCCGGCTGCAGCTCTGCTCACTCAGTCTCTCATCAGTCCATCCGGCGCTGGAAATGCCGTGGCCCAGGCCTGGCCCGCTGGGCCACAGGTGCGAGCTGCCAATGCTCTTCTGGGTGTTCAGTCCAGAGCAGGTTTGAACAGGTCCAAAGAAAAGGAAAAGCCACAGTCCAGGGAACTTCTTTGCCTTAGCTAGCTAAAACTAACTAAAAAGCAAAGGAGAGCTCTGTCTCGCTGTCTGTCCGTCGGCAGACAACACAGTCCAGGAGCAGGAATATGGAGGAGTGAGTGCAGTTTCTGAAAACAAACTCTGCGCTTCTTCTCCCCCCCTTCACTCCTGGAACAAGTCTTAAAGGTGCAAAACTTATTATTCAGCATAAACAGAACAGATGACTGGGGATAAAAGCATCATATAGTCAACCTGGGACAGTTTTCATGCTGAATTGACATATCTGATATCCTCACAAACATTTCTGGTGGTGGCCTACATGAGCCTGTAGCCATGGCTGGACATCAGAAAAATTCCAATAGCATGTTTGGTTTTTTGCCTTTTTTTCATGCATGTGAGGGAATGTCATTTGTCACAGTGTCTGGCTGTCTACTGGTTGGCATAGCTGCAACTCAACTGCTTCCATGCTTTTTGGCACCAGCAACATCTGAGTCCCATAGGGAGAGGATTTTAATACAAGGATAAACATATTTTGCAATGTATCGATGGTATGATCACTCTGCTGGTTTCCATCCAGTTGTTGAAATTAATTTCCAACTGTTTTTCGGAAAAAAACTAAGGTAGTTATTTTTACCATGGAAACCGTAAAGAAGTAGTTATGTTTCAATAGTAGCAAATTGGTCTGAGAGTTGTCATAAAAACTGAGGTTAATTGAGGTACTTGGGCTGTCATTTTTTATGCTGAAACAGAAAATGATGGTAGAGTCAGGCACCCTTGATTTCGTATTTCATTACTGCCCGAAGTACTTGCTTTCATGCTCTGCCATTGGTTGGGTTGTCTCACCCATGGAATACCTATTCTTTTGACTTTTTCATGGCTCTGCAAGCAATTAAAGGGAGCCTTTTAAAAAATAATGTAAACTTTATCCTAAATTTCTTAGTATTTTCAGCCTAACGGGCATAGAAGATGTTATTCACACTGCTATAATTACCTTTAAAAAATGTGGGTATGAAAACATATGTTTCAAAATCACATGAGAATGTGTACATGCTATGTCCATGGGATGCTGCCATTTTTGTCTTCTGTGGAAAAATATGAAGGAAAAAAGATCCCTGAGCAGGAAGCAGTTAAAGTTTGTTGTACTTCAGATTTCAAAGTGCACACTGCATGGTTGCCTTGGCCATTTTTGGTATTCTGATATACTTAATAGCTTAATAAATATAATCAAAAAAGAGCCATGTGTTGGATATTAAAATTTAGCAGATATGTCATGAGCTCCCAAAAAATGCAGCTGTACAAACTTTCAGTTATGCAGGTCTTCATTCCTGCATGGACCAGTGTTTGGTAATTGCTCACCCCAGCTGGACCAGACACATTCAATAAAGTATCCTACAGTAGCTTTCCTGATTAGTATGATATCATATTTGTTTTAATTGTTCTTAAATTGTGAAGCTGTTTCCAAAGTCTTTGCCAAAACCACCAAAAGTTACACTGAAAACATAAGAACTTCTTCTTTCTCCCCAGTAATATATGAGGCTGCTCAGATGAGGCATCATTTCTTAACCCGGATTGTTTTTCCTGACAGTCTTGAATCTAAACCAGCTCTTTTGGGTAGAGTTTCTGTTGAGACTCATTATTGATTTGTGCTGAAGTGTATGATGTGTTTGCTGATGTTTAATGTAAAAACAGTTGTTTAGCACAACCTTAAGTATATTTTATATATGATAAACTGCAATTGGGTTTATTTTCCTTTGTCCTCCATCAGAGCTAGTACTTGTCCTACCATCTCATTCTGCATCACATTTTTTTAGAGATTTTTGAGTGGAAAGTTAAAATGCCAGCTTTCGCTGTCCTAAGAAGTCACTTGAAATAAACGGACTGGTATCCTGGTAACCATTTGTAGCCTCATTCATTCTTCAGCAGTTACACCCCCTACTGTCAATGACTTACCCAAGAAATAGATGAGATTATAAGAGGAAAACAATGTCACTTTCCAAAGTGAATACCAAGAAAAAACAGCCTTACTTTCAAGTTTTAGAAATTAATCTAAAAATAGGTGTGTGAAATGATATTTGTGCTAATTAAATACTACATTGACTAGGTCTCACACTGCAAAATGTCAGCAGTGTAATTTCCGGTGGGGCTGCTTTTTCTACCTTCTCATCTTTCACCAGTCAATGTTTTCATGTTGAGGGAGATTGGCTAAATGTCCCTTGTTGCATCCCCTAAGAGAGTTTGTTCAGGGTTAATTAAATAATCTAACAAAGCAATTAGTGGCTGGTTCAGCAGTGTGCTAAGCCAGTCCCCCTGAGGGTGAAGGACACTGAGTATCTTTTGAGGTTAGGCCGTTTGAACAAAAAACAAACTTTTCTCTTCCCTTCTCTTCATTTGCAAAGATAGACATCTCCTTCTACTTGACCACATTGAATTAGTGTGAGTATACAGAGCATATCTTACCCATCATCCAAACAAAATCTTCTTCCACAGGGCTGAGAAAGAAGGCGAGCAGCCCAGCTTTTATAAATACTGTCCGTTTTGCCACTCTGTGTACAAATATCTGGAACCTCAGCCTTGTTCACCCTTTCATAAACCTTAAGAAGGAGAGATTTATTAACTTAACAAAATATTTTAAGTCTGAACTTTGCATTCTCAGCTTTAAATGGAGCTGAGAAATATCTAGGACTCCAAAAGTCAGGACTATACATTTTCCTTCACTTTATTTTATTCAAAGGAAACTGTGCAATATCCCCTGAAGCAGAGATTGATAGATAGCTGAAAACACAGAGGTCATTTAAGCAGAGAACTGCCATTGACTTGTTTTTACTGACTCCCTTGTTCCGGTTTTCACTGACTTTCTTCCATACCATTTCAAGAGAATAAAGTCCACAGTTTTATTGGTAAAGCTTACAGTGCAGCCTACAAATATGAGTCCCTTAACATCCAGTATGTTCAGAATAAAACAGTTAACTTCTGATGGACGAAATTTAAAATCAGTTGGGATTTTTCTTAGGAATAGTTCCTTAACATGCAGCATAAACATGATCAAATAACATACTATGAAATACTAAGTTTATGGTCTTCCAAGTCTGTAAGAAGCTTAAAGCACCTTCTTGTAGCAGCATAACTAAATACCTTTGTGTTCTTCAGGAACAATTTTTATGGAGAGCTTCCAATAATGATGAGAACAGCTGTTTCCATGTAGTACAAAACCCACCAGCAGGTCTTTCCTTTAATGCAATGATTCTTATGAACTAAGTGAGATAGTTTCTTACTGAGTGCATCAGAACTCCAAAAGTAACATGTAGGCTCAGTTATAGACCTTCAATGGCAAACCGAGTAAGTACTACTTTTGATTCTTTTACCCATGTATAAAGTTATACAAATGAAGAATACCATAGGTTCAACTGGAAAAAAATTGTTTTCAAATTACTGGCTGTTTTCTGTCCTTTCAAGAGATTTTAATACTCTCAAGATCAAAACAAATATTTATGATATTTCCCTTGTCTCATCCTTTTTTTTTACAGAGCCATAGATAAAAATAATTTTTAAACCGTATTTGGTATTTCTCACTTTGAGCTCTGGGAGAGTGATCACTGGGATATGCCAGAGAGGATTTGTTTCTTTCTATGTTTTCTCTAGATGAAAAAAAATTATCTTTCTATTGGGACATGGACACTAAAAGGGACATTGAAAACAAAATCTGCCAGGAACCTGCAGAAAGTTACTGTCTGAGTTTCCTTAAGCCATTTAAAAGCAGCAAATAGTATTAGTGATATCAATACTAAATACATAAAGGCATTGTCTTTTTGCCCATATAAATTACTCCGCTTTTGGAATAGTTAAACTCATCCTAAAGTCACCACCTTTTATGAAGAAAACACAAAACCAAACCACATAGATTTGGAAAATCACCATTTCCTGTCCTGGGAAAATAATTATGAGAGGGTATCTACATTAACAAAAATAATTCAGGGTAGAAAATCTTGGAGAATCTTTGCCCTCAACATGATTATATTTTATCATGTTAACATTGCGAACATGATATTTCATGGTGGTCTTAGCAAAGCAGTAGGAATAGGGGGGAAATTTCCAAATCCTCTCCAATCTTCTGCTTAAGTAGTAATGATTTTCTCAGAATTCTACTTCTGTTGTGTTTGTGATTGCCCAATAAATAAAATTTTCTTTTAAACATATTTTCAATAAAGAATATAGTTCAGGAAGTAAGTTGCCTTGAAGCTGAGACAATTCTAAACTCTTCGGAGCCCATGAAACATGCAGCCATCAAAATAAAAGACAATCCTCTATAAAATTAAAGATTTTATTGAAAACTACCACATATCTTGCCTATTTGTGCAGAGAATGTTGCCATCTTTTTAAACTATTCTTCCTCTCAGTAAAGTCTATGCAATTTTAGCAACATCGCTTATGATCACTTTTTCATTTTATGTTGCCTTTCTGGTTTGGAGTTTTTAAGTTTTGGGCTAAGAACACATAAAAAGTGTAATAAAGGAGGGGTTCTCTTGTTGTGACAGGATGCTTAGAGAAGAAGTGTAGTTCATCTCCAGAACTGTCATTTGTTGTAATTTGGAACAAGAAAATCTGCAAATGGGTCAATGTAAATACTCAAGACTGCTTTCTTCTTAATGAACTCAAGCATATTATAAGATTTTCATTCATAAATTTTGATTCAATTTTCAATCATAAAAACTCTCTACATTCAAAAAATTTTTTGTCAAGGTGGTAAGATCTCTTTGAATGGCTTGCTGCCTTTGCATATTTGCTATAATACTCCTTGGAACATCACAAAAAAGGAGCAAAGTAATTAAGCAATTAAAAAAACCCCTGAAATGCATCTTTCCCCTCCACCCTGAGCCCCCCACCCCCACCTTTTTATTTTTTGGTAGAATTTATTTCTGGTTTTTTTTGCAGGTTTCTGTTTTTCACAGTGGAGGTGTTTTCATTGTTGCATAGATGCTAAATGCAAGCCTTAATACTTAGGAGAAGAACTAGATCTAGTGCTTACCTTCTGTCAGAGCCACTCACTACTGGTGACATGACTTGTTTAAAATATAACACTTTAGTTTAAACCTGGTTGAGTCTTTAGAGATAAGGATTGTCAAAGTAGTCTGCAGGATGAATCTGAGAGTACAAAAAAATCCCAAAACACAAAACCAAAAAACTCAATAAAAATATGGAAAGCAGTATATGGCACTTTCCAGATTTTCTTCTGTTTTTTGGGGTGTACCTCTCATATACTTGAATCTGATAACTTACTGGATGGTTCTGTTGTACTATTTTCCCTTTGATGGCATGTCTACAACAGAGTGGTTTGTTTAAATTCTTATAATCCAGTTTTGATCTCTTTTGTGAGATTTGTGAATTTTATTGCCGTCTGAAACCATCCAACTGCAAGCTTTAGAAGTAAAGTTTAGAACTGAAGTAAAAGGACACATGAAAGCCCTCTATTAAAATGACTAATATTCCAGATGAAGCTAATTAGTATGATAACCTATGCACATAACACAATGGTAAAATTAGTGAGATCAACCCTGCAATACCATTAACTATATTATAACTCTTCACATGATTTTCTCCCCCCACTAATGAAAGGTCTTAGAAATGTGAGATTTCAATTTGCATTATCATCTGGTGGAGCTCATCAACACCACATGCTACAGTGAATATTGTGGTTTTCACAGCAGGGCCTTTTTTATCTTTGCAAATTTGTAAATTAAAATAATTTCACCTGGGGAAGTCCTGCACCAGAGAAATATTGGTGACCTTGACAACACTTTTCCATTTCTTCTTTTTATTCTCCTGTTTTTCCCTAACAAATCACGATGGTAAATAAACGATAGAAGACTGCCTTGTGCTATATATCACATTTATTGCATTAATTTCTGTACTCTGTGTTCCTATAAAGTTGCATAGTCATGTGGCATTTCACTTTTTTTCCCCCTGGACCCGGGCAGCAGGGCTGTCCGGCTAGCGCGCTACTTCTCAGCTGGGCTGGGGCTGCTGCGTGGGTATGGAGCTCTAGGGTTGTGCCTCTGCGTGGGTCTGCTGCACTGTAGCCAGACACTGAGCCGAGACAAAGGGTGAGAGAATGGCACACCCTGCTCATGTGATTGAGAACTCTTTATTCCCGCATGGCTGCAGTCGTGGGCAATGCAGCTGTTCCCAAACCAGCAAGGGCAGGAGTGGCTCCAAAAAAAGGGACACATGGGATCTTATAGCGGGTGGGCAGACGGGGTGGAAGCCCTCCTCGCCTAATGGGGACAGAAAACGAGGGAGTGACGTGGAACACGGTAACCAATGGGAGCACAACAGGGGTGTGTGCTGGGTTCTGAGACGAATGGGAATGCAGGGGCGGGGTAACAGACACAGAACTCTCAGGAGTGGACAGGGTGGGTGGTTACAGGAGTTGACCCAGAGCGGACCACCTCAGGGGGAACATGGGGGTATGCAGTGGTACACAGAACCGCCTAACTAACATATATTAGAACCCCTAATCTGAACCCAAACCCAGGATGCAACATAGTCAGATTTAAAGTCTATCCTTATGTGGAAACCTGCATTCAGAAGAAGAGAAAATAAAGAAAAGAGAGAAAAAGAAAAAGAGGAAGAGTTGTATGCGATGTGTTCCACTGAGGCAGGGAGAAAATGGGGGAAAATGGTGGGGAGATGCAGTACAAGTAACAGTAAGTAATTTTTGTGAAGTGCCTATGCGTAGTAATGAGCAAATATATCAGCACTGTATCTGTTTATTCTTATATTCTCTGGTATATTGATTTATCAGAACTTAAGCAGCTTCCATCTTCTTTCTTCTTCCTCATGCTATCTAAGCTAAAATCCTCATATTTTCAGTGAGAAGTGTTTCAAGCAATGAAAAGTGGTATTGGAAAATTTTAATGTTAACATAACCCCCTGTTTTTCCCACTCATCCTCTAACAGCAGCTGGTCTAAATAGTGTCTAATGGACAGAAGAATGTCTTTTACAAAACAATCATAGAATGGTTTGGTTTGGAAGAGAAAGACCATCTAATTCCAACCTCCTGCCCTGAGTAGGGAAACCTTTCACTAGACTGTTAAAAAATTATTTCCTTCAAGATAATCATGTATGAGATAACACGTATGATTCCATATATGATATACAGTTTTCCAGCTGTATTTTTGAGCAATTTCTTCTGTTGTAATTTCTTGGCTTGTTCAAATTCTGTTCACCAAAAAGATTTAAGTCAGCAATACGAATAGTTGCCACACAATGCCTCATCTTGGTTTCAGAGTGAAGGCTGTTAAGATCAAGGAATAATGCCTACGACCCTTGGTAAATTGTTTGTACTTACAGGATTATCAGTGTGAGTGAGTTACTTGCCACTATGCTTGCACCAGAGGCTTGAATTCATGAGTTAACTCTCTCTTTCATTCTCACTAGCAGAAATGACAACACTCAAGAAGACTGGAACAGGATTCAAATAACTCCAGAATGCAAAAGGCAAGTAATACCTATGTGAATCAACCCTGCAATGGCTTATTAAAAAATTGGTCCCAGTACAGTTATCTATGGCAAAAGGTCAGGTCTTTATAAAATGTTACCATGCATTTATTTATTTCAGTGAGAAAAATTATTGTCTGATCCAGATCTTCATGTGTAGTACTCTAAAACCGATGGGGAAAATCCTTATAATCATGATGTCTAAGGTGCATTTAATTTAATTTAACTTAACAAAACACTATATAGCCTGGGGACAGTTAGAGGGGAATATTAGTGCTTTCTGTTAAGAAAAAAAAATTAGCTTTGATGGCAGAAGAAGCTGACACAGCAACTAGAAGCATCTGTGCATATGGTCAAAGGCCAGGAACCCACAGTGCTCCTTACCCTGATGGCACTGCAGAAAAGGCAGGTTACAGCCAGCAGGGTCAATGTGTACTCCAAAGGACTTGTGTGGCACAAGGCCCAGTAACAGTCATGAATGACCAATATCCAGAAATTGGAAGCAAATCTGAGGGATACTTTGTCCTTTGTTCTTCACGTGCTTGTGCTTTTCCTTTGTTTTCTTGCAACTATCAGAGTTAAAGACAAAATGTCAGCCTCAGCTTTTGACTACAATCTGAAAATTGAGAATAAGAAGAAATGTGACATTTTAGCTCTGAGACCTTTGTTTTCTGACTAGGGGGAAAAATAGACCTGGCAGCATTTAAGCTTCTTCTCATCATTCCAAATCCAGAGGAAAGTCACACTGCCAAAATATCATCTGAGAACTTTTCTCTTTGGTCCCTCATTATACTTCCAGGGATTATGATATTATTCTTGGGCTTAAAAGGGGAAGAAGTCAGGGTTAGCCTTGAGGAGTCTTCCACTCAGGAAAATGTTGTGCCTGTTGTTCCTCCTAGTTCATGGGAATACCATAGAGTACTACTTCCAGTGAATGTGAGAGTGATTTTGTCCACAAACATTGGATGAAGATTTGTGAAGACATACCTAACAAGCAAAGAAACGATGCAACTTCCTCATTGCATTCCCTCAGAGCATCTAAGTCTACCCCTGTGATTTTCTGCAATGCTGGGTCACACCACCCTGAGCTGAGATAGGACAGACCCACTGTTAGTATAAGATCAGGGTGGTCTGTTGCCAATGCTTGCACTGTAGGTTCACAGAAGCTTGCTTTGGCTTGCAACCAAACCCAGTAAGAACACTGACTGCTTATTGACTGTTGTGTTCACAGTTTTCAGTAACTTTTTGCTTAGAGGTACTTTACTTATCCACATATCTAGATGTTGATCCAACCTTAAATCTTTGCCTAAGCCTTTGCTTTTTCCGCCTCTCTCTTTTCTTTTTTTTTCTTTTTTTTTTTTTTTTTTAAGATTAGTTTTAGGATGATAATAAAATGGTGTTCCAGTATTTCATCCTTGATAAGGTTTCTTCCTTTTGTGCTACAAAATTTGGTCTCATAATTCCAAAGAATGTGGTATTTCCAGGCACATTAGATACATGGGTCTGGCTTTCTGCAGATCTTTTGTTCACTGTTCACCCTGTAGCCAGTAATATGACAGGCCATGAAACATCAGGAAAATATTTTCTAATAATTTTCTCTGCTGCTTTAGATTCACCTCCCATTTTAAATAATGCTTGGCAGATGTAGAAAGAGACAAGCACCGCTTACAAACCCGCTGTTACATTTCTGTGTATCTTGAACTCTACAATCATATCCTTCAAGTCGTAGTCCTGGTCGAGGAGGGCCTTGAGATGCTTAATTCTTTTGTTGTTCCTGGTTATAGATCCTTGACATCAATAAGTAAATAAAAGAAAATGTAGCTGGTTAATCTCTGCACTGATTTTAACGGTACTTTAGGAATAATTTCCTAAAGCACTACAGCTGATTCCTGAGGACTGCTGAGTACTCTTAAGGCTGACCAAAGATTTAAACAGCAGGAAGGACATTTCAAATTAGAAAAGAGAATCACTGGCAGAAGTCCATGTGCCATATGTTAGGCTATGACCACAGTTCCCCATTTTTTCTCAGTACAAAAAGGTTAAAGAAAGAAAAATGAAGAAAATGATTACTCAGGAAATAATTTCATAGTAGGGAGAGTTGGTCCAAATTTTAGGATTCATTGTATTGCATGGAGAACCAATAATCTTAGTAAAACCTTCTATTTACATGCATTCCTAACTGAACCACTTTACTTTAGGTGTGTTTTTATTCAAAAGCATTTGATGATGCTTCTAGGCAAATTTTAAAAGCAGTAGATGAGTATGAAGAGCTCTCTGTGAAGCTGCTCCTTCAAAATGCAAAGAAATTTTGAATATGTGTGTCACAAAATACCCACTTTTTCCCATCAAAGAGGGTAATAGCTTTTCTAATAGGATGGTACTTCACATTTAATTCTCTCAATACTTGTAGTTATAACTAGATGACTTTTTACAAACAGTGACAAAAATGCAGGACATTGAATATTGGATGTAAATGTGGCAGAATGTGACTCATCCAACAAAGAGGAACCCTGGAATTTTTTTGGCAATTATTTTAGATTATAATTTTTTAGTATTCCTACAGATATATTTAATAAAAAGAATTAATTTTTTAATAAAGACCAATCAGCCAAAATATTTTTTCTTGTATCTATCTAGAGGGCCCTTAGGTTTCCAACTATACCGGTAGGTATTTTCCCTGAATATCTAGTAATATTGTTTACTGCAAGGTTTTCTGAAATCATGATCACCCCCACAGGGAAAAGAGGCCTGCACCTGGCAGGCAGGCTCACAGAGTCTGCTTACTTTGTAATAGCTGGATATAGTGATTGTTCTAAACCCATCATTTATTTGGCATAATCGTTGACCTTTGTACCTTTAATCTGTGGTGAGGAATTCAGAATTTACAGTACTACAGAAGAATAGGTGTTTCTGTCTATTAGTAATCAGGGGGTTTGGTAGTTTCCTTTTAAAGAATTGTATTTAGATGTTTGAATATCCTAAACACTATCTTTTCCCAGCTTCAATCAAACTGTTTAAATGTGTGATTTTAAAGATCAGATAATCAAATAAATGTTCACACAGCTGTATGATATTGCAGTTCTTTAATATTAAGCAAACTGGGACATACATCAAAACATTTAAGTATACTATTAGTATTTGCTAAGATCTGAAAAAAGCACCAGTTGCTTTATCTTGATGAGAGGGTAGTGGCTTATTAATATGCAACTATTTTAATAATTAAGTTGCTTCAATAATAAAGGAATTTATTTGAGTATAACTTTTGTAGTAAATTATGTTAAGCGATAACCAAATTATTCACTGAAATTCTCTTATTGATGTAGCTAATAGTTTGAAGGAAAAATATCCAAATTATTAAAGAAAACTGTATCATAAAAAAAATTTAAAATGTTAGTTTACTCAATTTACTACAGGAAAAACAGTTTTCTGACTAAATATTGTGCCTAGTATAAGAACTGTTGTAATATAGACAGTAACTGTTACTATTAATGAGAAGAAAATAACTTACTCCATCCTTTAACCTTTTTTTGAGTGAAAAACAACTTTAATGTCTTTCCTGCTACGGTAAGGAAATTTCTAGGTAGGCTAATACTTTTTGATATGAAAGTTATAGTGATCTTGGGCTCTTATTAATTTGTTTATATCTTTTCTGTACCTAAAACATTTTTACTTCAAGCAATTTCAGAGGCAGCTCCTGGCTTTAGGATAAGAAGTGATAAGAAGGTCTCCAGGTAGTGAATACAGCCTACCTTAACTTCTGACACTGAAGACCTAGGTGTAAATCTTCTCAGAGGCCAGCTGAAATAATTTCCCCAGAACAGTGCTGCAGAGGCAGCCTAGTTCGGATTCCCTTGAAAGAGATTTCATTTCATTAAACTCTAGACTTGACTCTTTTGCAAAGAGGTCAGGAAAAATGCTACATGCAGCTCTCTCTCCCTTCAGTAATGTCACCATTTCTGTGATTTATAGCAGCTGCATCTTTATGTGCCACAGAAGGACGATATAGATAGTGTCCCATTTCCTGCAAAATTAAGGCAATCAGATTAGTGTATAATACAAATTTCTGAGTAAAATACCAGAAAGCTGCACTCCATTGCATCATATGATTGCAACAGCATATGTTTGTACAAGAAACATTTAAATTAAAAATGAAATTAAAAGAAAGAAAAGGGGGAAAGAAATGTCTTTATTTTAAATTTTTTAACATGGGAACATGATTACGATGCTTTTCTGAAGTTAGCCATCAGACACTGCAACCATTTCAGACCAAGTCAGACTTGTCAGTAAGATGCTCCACATAAGATAATAAAGAAATGAGTAAAATTGTAAATTGTTGTTAGTGCGTTATCAATGCTGTTAACATTACCCTTGAAGCTGAAGCTGTTAGTGAATTCTCTAGTTTTTGAATGGTGACTTATTTGCATTAAGCAAATTGTTTCTCACCCATAATCATGTATCATTAAATTTTGATCTCACATCCATTGTCTGCCATTTAGCTTTGGTGTCTGCCATTTAGCTGGGTGTCAGAGGGCTTCTTTTTCCTATAGACAGCTTGGTTGAGGGTCACACATATGGACTTGTAACAATGGACTGTTGTGTTTGCTGAGACAGAGTATTAATTTATCTTGTTTCTCAAACAGCCAACAGCCAGTCAGACTCCCCGACTAAAATAGGATTTATATTTAGCCTTTAATAAAAGTTGTGTTATTAAAAGTGAGTGGCAATAGCTATGATATTAAAAAGTTTCTAGTAATTGCTGCATTTGTTTCTCTTTTCCAAAAGTCTGGCCTCCTGAACATGCCTGAGGTGGAAGTAACTTAGTGAATCAAGAAAGTGGTGTGTATCCCACCACTCAGGCACTTATGTCTTTTATCCATGACATCTGCTTGTGTGACACAGATAGGTTATGTCTACCACATGTGCTCTTGCAGTTTCCTGCCTTGCCACTTATAGGTCTTGTAGAGGGGAAGGAGAGAACAGGTCTCACTGCAGGTGCTAGTGGTCCCTAGTTCTTGGAAATAAGGCACCAATTTTTTTCTAAGAAAAGTAAGTAGTAATTACCTCCAAAAAGAAGTGAATAAAAGCTTGTGAATTGTGTACCATGTGCTAAAAAAAAAAACAAAACAGTATGTTGGTTCAATACATATTTTATTGTGAATTTACTGGAACCTGTGCAATAGAGAGAGTTATGAATGCAACAGCTTAGAAGAGCTGCATGTCAAGTATTTTTCTGACTCACAACTATTGTGAGATTGGAAAGAGATTTCATTTTCTGTTCTTCCTTCATGCCCTTTCTGTCTTCCATCTTGGTTGAGGGCAAACATCCATGGGTAGGGCACCCATCTGTGTATCTCTCCTCTTCACTGACCTTTAGTGATAGAAACTTACTTTACTTCTAAACAATTTTAGAAACTGTTGTGCCAATAAAATCTAAACACAACCAAAACATCAAGTAGCCATGTCTGGCTTTTGCCTGCATGCCAGAATAAAGGAAAATTTATCATAAACTCCAAGAAAAACAGGAACTCTAGGTAGGAATTAGCATAATATAATTATGTAATCATTTAAGCTGTAAAAGACCTTTAAGATCATTGAGTCCAATTACCAACTGTAACTTGAAAAGGGACTCCAAAGTCACAAATCTCATTGAATGACCTTCTCACACCACTTTCAGCTGATGTCTTTCTTTTTCAAATTATTATAATTAAGAGTGCACCCATTAATTTTTTTTCATTTGTTAGATGGATGATACTATTTTATAATGTGGTCAAATAATGTGCCCATTATGAGTTTCAAGTCTGGTGCCAACAAAATATCTGCAGTTCTTCTTCAAACTGCATTTGAAACCTCAGAAGGAGGGTCATTGAAAGACAGTTTGGGAAGGAAGCCATGTGAGTTTAACCAGTAACTGCCCATGTTTGGATGTTATTGTCTGATGTTTTCTTAATGATTAAGGTTCATAAATATTATGGAAGCAAAGCAGGGTAAGATTATTAATACATTTAAATAAGCCAAGCATGTTGACCATGTGTGTGTAAACATCACATAGAGTCATACCCAAATGAAGTTTGGAATTGTTTGAAAGGCATAAAGAATCAAAACAGATTTTTCTATACTTGTATTTTCCAAATCAATGCTTTTAAAAAAACTATATAAAACACTGGTGTTCTTAGTAAAGCCAGTGTTTCTCCTTTGGATTTCTCCTTATTTCGTAATCAAAAATAGCCCAATTATCTTTCCTACTTTGGTGCCAATTGTTCACTTTTACCTACTTATGGAAATCTCAGGTCTTTCCATCAGACATTCATATTATTTTATTTTTATTTTCTTATTATTTTCTCTACCTTCCTTTCCTTCTTGTATACATTTGAATTTAAATGCAACCACAGTTCTTAAAAATACCTTGTGGAAGCTGGCATGTTTAGAACAACTTCTTTGTAACAAAGTTTATTTCCAAGCACCACCTTGATACTGCAATATACTCCTCACTATTCAGATGCTGGCTGTGGGGGGCAAAGATTCAAGTAGTATGATTTTTGATTCTACCTTTTTATGTTGAGCCAAACATGTCCTCTCTGAGCAGGGACAAAGCTTTCATATTCAGAGAAAAACTTCAGGAAATCAAAATTTTAATCTAAAGACCATTAAGCCCAGCAGTAACAGAATTAGAAGCAAACAGCAACTAGTGTACTTTCATGATGCATGAGTAGGAAATGAGAGTTGAAAGCATTGCATTATGTAAATCAAAGTTTATTTGACTGAAGAGAAGTGTAAAGGATTCTGTCCACTGGTAGCTAAACACAACTTTGTCATTTAAATACATGAGATAATTTTCCTGGTTTATAATGTGGGTTTCTCTAAACAGTAGACAAGTTCTGTGTTTTTCTTCTTTAGTTGAGACAGATGAAAAATGCATATTACTTTTTCTCCAATAGCCCCAACAAGTTCTGTTTCATTCTAAAATCCCAAACAATAGAGTCCCACACGGAATCACAGAATGTTCTGCTTTAGAAGGGAAACACAAGGATCATCAAATGAAGCCCTTCACAGGGCACCCAAAGAATCTGTGTCTGAGAATGTTGTCCAAACACTTATTGAACTCTGTCACGTTGTTGCTGTGACCATTTCCCTGGGGACCCCATTCCAGTGCCCAACCACCCTCTGGGTGAAAAATCTTTTCCTGATGTCCAACCTAAATCTCCCCTGACATACCTTCTGCTCATTCCCTTGCAGTCTGTCACTGTCACCACAGAGAAGACATCAGTGTCTGTCCCTCCTCCTCTCCTTGTAAGCTTAACTTTAAAAAAAAATAATGTGTGACACATTTCAACAACATATAAGATAATCTGTTACAAAAGCGTTATTAAAAGAACATTTGATATTGTGCTATATTTGACTTATTTCTTTCTTTCTGAATTTACACTGTCAATTTTCTTTATCTTCTTTTAATATGGCATCTGTGATTACAATATAGTACCTGTGATTACAAATTACAATAGCTACAAATCTAATGAGTTTGGGGTCAATCTCTGACTAGACTCAAAAGGAGGGGGCATTGGCAAACCAGTTCTTACTTCTATTGGAAATGAGACTAAGGAATTTTTGAGTTGAACCAAGATTAACTAGTTGTTCAGAAGCACAAGTTTTTAGATCATGGACTTTAAGCTATTTGCATGGCGGGTTTGGCATGCCTTTGAGCTTTAGGTCAACTTACTTTTTTTTTTTTTTTCTCAAAATTCTGAGGCAAAAAGTCATGAATCATGAGTTGGATGGAAGTGAAAAACTTCTGAGAGATTCATGCAAGTGGCTTGGGAAGAAACCCCTTGCTCTTTTTAGATGTGATCTCAAGGTTTCCAGTTTCGGTATTTTCTGAGATTCCTGTCCACAATTAGCTGTGACTTATGGGCTTTAAAGATATGCCTATGATGACAGCAAGATATCCCTTATGTGTTCAATTTTAATTAATTTCTGATGAAAAAAGGCTATATTTGAGAGAAGCTGTGGGTTTGAGGACAAGATCATGAAATAGAGATTTTTGTGATAGTATGCATTGCCACCTATCTTGTAGGACTGAATTTCTGTAAAGACAGTATTTATCTCAATCTGACTGTCTATAGGTACCATGATCCTATATCAGACTGTCCTATGATTAATTTAGTTGAAATAATTTGGTCCTAAAATAAATTTGTAGATGCTATTTTTTTTTTAATTCATCAAACACCTATGAAAAATTGTATGTATAGCACATGTTGTATGTTATCTCTCTTTATATCATGACTTTTGTATTTTCTGTAGGCTTATGCAGTTATATTTAACTTTCTCACTGTTATGAATTTGTCTTGGGTGTCCTTCAATCAGCAGCTGATAAACAAGAAAATAGATTATTCAGGGTGGGGGCATTTTTGAAGAATGAATTATGTTTTTCTTATTGCAAAACTGACTGTCTAAGCTATAAAAAAAATCTCCTTATTTCATCTTTCTTCTAAACAAGCATGTATTTCCCCCTGCCCCGCCCCCCAAAATTTACCATTTTCCTTTTACCTGGGAAACATTTCTGTTCCACTCATGAATCAAAAGAAAAAAAACCTCAGATGATCAATAAGGAAGTATTTTCAGAAAAGTTTTGCTGAAACAAATGTGGCACAAATATGCACATGGTTTCAATTTCCTGAGAAGCACTGACATTTTTACTCAATTTCCTCTTAATCCTACATCACTCACAACTCCCTTGCTCCTGGATTCCCTTCTTAGCAGCCAGGGGTGGGGTTAAAAAAACATTGAAATGGAAGAGAGCTCAACCAGCTCATTCTGTGTAATAAAATCCATTCCACTGTGGTTCTAATTTCATCAACTAATACAAGTCAATATCAAGCATTAATGAGAAAAGGTTTCCAATTAGATACAGTCTGACACTGACCCAGCTTTTCAGTCACCTCCAATTGTCAGCGATAAAATGGACGGTTCAATATGATATGGATCATTCACTCCAAATCTCCACAACTCATTTATGACAAAAAAACTAACAGAGCATAGGGAACTGCTGAATTGTTTTTCATTATGTTGGCACATTTGCTTTAGACTACAATGGTAATGATCTTTAGAGGTTTTCCATACAGAGTGTCACTAATGAGCAGACCAGGATGGGGTGATGAGGTGATGACAACCCACATTTTCAAGTGACAATACCAGCAACATGATGATGCTTAAAATTCCTTATTATTTCTGGAAAGTAATTCACTACCATAGAGAAGAGAGAGTTAGGAGGTTAAGCTATTGAATAAAATGAGTGCAGAAAGTGAATAGCTCAGTAAAAATGAAACACTTTTACAAAATACAAGCCTTTTCTCTGTAAAATGTGCTTCAGTCTATCTTTCTGCAAACAGTTACTTAGACTGGTATTTTTGTAAGCTAGGAGATCTAAGGATATGTTAAAATCCTTCAGAAGTTCATTTTCCAGTGCAGTATTTATCTACCTTCAAATCCAAAGCACATATGGGGAATAAAGTTAGATAGTAGATGTTAAATTCATTCCTAGGTCAAGGGCTTCCTACTGACCAGAACATAAAAGGGCAACTTCAAGATGCTGACCTTTATTCCAAAAAGCTATTCAAAAACCACTGGATTGTAATGAGCACCTCCAATTTGTGAAAATGTTAAGCATGGCAAGGCAGTAAATTACAGCACTGCTACAATCACTAAAAAATGAATTTAAGGTAACTTAATAATAACACATAAAAGCTATCTGGAGACTATAAAATACAAGAGCCATTTCCATTCTTTGAAACTGTGGAGAAGTTTTAGATGAGTTATTGTGTTTTTTCCTTTCAAACTCTCCTTGAAAGCTTTTTGTTTTGGAATGGAATTAATTCCTTTATATCATTTGTGGAACATGGGTTTTCAAAACTTGATTTCTATCAGTATAAACTATTTCCTTGAAAATGTGTTCCAAGGATCAGGGTACGTGGGGAAGAAAAGAAGGCTAGGACAGTAAAAAAAATGTTCTGAGATTTGTTTTTTGAAGATGCCAAAACTTGAAGGTTTCTATCAGAGTCTATGTTGCAAGATGAAATGAGTTCTGTTCATATCAAACATATTCATCACAAATGAGCTCAGTAAATATCGGCTTTGTAAAATATGCAAATTACTATTTTTTCTAGTTAATATTTGACTGTAGTGTCAAACGGAGTAGACTGGTCAAATAAAAATCCTGTGTTACTATTTCCCTGAAAATTTTGCATATTTTAATTTTGTGTCAGACTAGACTGTGAAAAGCCCATACGTATTTGCTTGACATACCCAAAAGTATGTCAAGCTGCTTTTTAAAATTGTATGAAAACTCTTGAGTCTGAATGATTAAAATCTATTTTGCACATAATTTTCCATTTTTTCCCTTTGCAGGATAATTTTGAAACTCTTTTTGATACTTGAGAGAATCATTGACTCTGTAGAAACACATTAAGAGAATTGTTCAAGGATTTTGTGTTTCTTCTTTGTCCACAGACTAATGATGTAGAAACAAACTTGCTACTGTAATTTTTAAAAAGGTTTCAGAAAGCCATGCCAGCAGTCCTGATATATTGATTTCATGTGTCCTAAGTTCTATTCGACATTGCAACATTGCCTGATATAAGTCTGAAATTGTAGACCAGTGATTTCCTAGCTTGATTAATCATTCCTTTTTTATGTGTTGATTTCAAGATCACACCATATAATATATGATTCATCTACATTCTTTGTAGGAAATTCTGCACCATCCAGCTCTGCCTATGGGCCTACATTGTCTTCCTTGCATCATGGAAACAAAAATTTTCACTGAATGTCATTTGTACAGTCAGTTTATAAGGCAAATACACCCTGTTTTCAATGGACCTGGACACTTCAATCTAGCAGCGTGTAGCTACAGTGATGACTGTGATCCAGGGAGGCCACTACCAGCAGCAGGGAAAACATACAAGACAAGTCTCTGTTGTTTAGCAGGAAAGTCCATTTTATTCCCCCCCTGCCCCCTCGTGCTGGGGGGAGCAGGGGGCTGAGGCCTCGGGGCCTGAGCAAAGCCCAAAGAGGCCAAGAGCAGAGAGTGAGCAGACCCAGAGCCATGGGGTTTTATCAAGTCTCCCATGGGAGGAGTCTTGAGATCAGATTACAGCCTCCTCAGAATGGGAAGGCTCCACAATTCCTCCATTTATAAATTGGTTAAAACAAGGGGATTCTCGGGAATATGACTTAATGGTTTACAAAACTAAAATGAGCATTAATAAGCTGAATTAACAGTAACAGAAAAGCATTTGAGGCTTAATACAGAGGATAAAGTAACAGAAATGATGATACTGAATTAAATGAATGCATTTTTGCTTAGTGGGTTAACAGTTCATTCTCCTTTGGTTTTTGATCTTCTCACCAGAACGGGTGCTGTTTTTAGTCTCTTCTTTCACAAGGGGGCACAGCCTTTAGTGTTTGAGCTCAGCTTTGGTACTGGTGTTGCAGGTGTTTCTCTGTTGGATTCTGATGATGATGACTGTGAAGCAAGGAAGGGTGAAAGCAGCCGTGGGATAGCTTGCAGCACACGGCAGTGCTCTGCCCCTTCCGAGGCTGCCCTGCTCCGCCACGCCACCTCTGCCTCGTGTCTCCTGCAGGCACAGCGGGGCCCAGCGCTCTCAGGGCTCACCAGCCCCGCCTGGGCTCGCACGGCCCCGCCTGGGCTCGCACGGCCCCGTGGGCCGGGGGCGGAGCGGCTGCAGCCGCGTGGCAGGAAGGGGGTGGTAGGTGAGGGGGAAGGGCAGGCACGGGACCGGAAAAGAAGGACTCCGCGGGAGAGACAGGATCTCAAAACCATGTGGTCGCACCATTTTGAGAAGGAGCACCCAGGACGGTGTGGCCTGTGCGTTCCCAGGCAGGGAACAGGGGATATGGAAAGAGACGGGGGTGAAAGAGTGTAGTAACTCACCCCTGATTGGGGTGAGCTGGAAAGGTGGAGGTTGTCTGGCTAATTGGCTTCTCACCACCGCCCTCCCAGGGAGGCCAGTTGTAGGAATGTTGTTGTGTTGTCGGGCCTCACCCCTGGTTGGGGTGAGCTGGAAAGGTGGAAAAGTCTCTCCTCCAACCCGTGTCTCCAAAGAAAGACTCAGTAGTCTTCAGCCGTCCGGTCTCAAGGTAGTTTATTGTATGTTAGCTAAAAGATTTCTCCCTGAGCTGCTGTGGTCCGTTCAACAGTCAGGCAAGGGCACACTCCGACGCCCAGGGGGCTGGTGCCCTCTTTTATATCATATATTACGTATTAGATGTTTACAGTTTTTCCCCAATGCCCATCACCTATATTGAACAGTGACTTTCTACTCTAAACCAGTCTGTGAATGCCAACATCACCAAGAACATGGAGGTTAGGAAGAAGAAGGAAAGAGGCCAGGGCACACCCAGGTCCCTCCATCTTAGAACTTCTGACCCCCATGTACAAAACTCAGACCCCTCTGTACAAGGCCTAAAACCGCCCTGTACAGCACTCAAAAATTCTTCCTTTCACTTTGTGACTACTTCTACTATAATCTCTAAACTTTTGTGATTTCTTGTTCTTCCTGCAAGGTTGGTAAATTGTTCCATGGATCAGGTTCAAAGCCACAGGGGTCTGTGGCTGCATTCCAGGGTCTCAAATGCTTTTGACCTGGGCCTGGAACATCCAAGAGTGTCCAAGGGACATTCTGGGTTCCTACAAAAGAGGACACAGGGTGGCGAGAGGACGGCAGCACTCCCGCATCAGCTCTGGACGGTTTCCGACCTTGTCTTCCTTCAGGGAAAGGGGGGATGGGGTGACAGAGGGGCAGAAAGTGACAGAGAAGACTGTAGCAACTCTGAGCCATCCTGTAAGTTTTCATTCCTTGCTGTGCTCTTAGGAACAAAGGGTAAGGAAAGGTACAGGCAGCTTCACAGAAACCGAAGAACATGGGGTTCACAGGACCACAGATCTAGGGCATCAACACGCTGCATACAATTGTCCATAACCATCCATAAGTACCCTCCAGGGATTTGCTGTCCGTAAGCTGCAGCAGACGTGTTGGGAAAGTTGACAAGAGTCCATTTATTGGTCCTTTTGCAGGCAGAGTAGCCGCTTGTAGTTCTTAAAAACTCCCTCCCATGAGAAAACCAGTCATAAGTGTCTCGTTGAGTGATGGTAGATGTCAGTCCCATCGCTCGGTCCCAGTATGCTGGTGTCCTTACTGGAAATTCCCCTCCCCATAAGCTTTTTACCTCCATGGAAGATGGGGGGGGGGGGGGTCCCGCAGGGTGTATCAATCTGCAGGTCAAGATCCTCACTGGCTGCCCACATTCTCCACCATTTGTAGCAGCATGTAGCTACAGTGAAGATCGTGATCCAGGGAGACCACTACCAACAGTAGGGAACACAGACAAGACAAGTCTGTTGTTTAGCAGGGGAGTCCATTTTACTTCAACATGTTTCAATGTGAATTCTTTTGATGGGTCAAAATCTGGTTATTTTCAGTATGGAAAATAATGGAAATCTGTCAAACTTGTGTGTGTGTAAACACATTCTTGTTTTGTGCATGGTTCACAACTCAGAACTGACAAATGTGTCCATTTTAAACTTGTGGTTTTTTATACATGTAATTGTTGTATAAGTCTATACAGCTGTGTGAAGTTCAGACACAGTGTCAGCATAGAATATGATTTGCAAACATCAGGAAATAGAAGCAAAACAAAAATAACAAAGGCCTCCAGAAATTAGAGTACTTAAATCCTGCTGGGTATGAATTTTGAGTATCATGATAGGAACTCTCTTAGGAAAGAGGATGTCATCCGCAAATTTGAGAAGTGTGTTGATCTTTCTGTAACCTAAGGCCTCACACTCTGATGATTCATATATTTTGTCTTATGGGCAATTAAGGAGATATGCCTCTGAAGAGTCTGGTTCAGAACAGGAGGATATATATCTTACATTTTTGATTCTAGTTACTACATAGACAGCTGTTTGACCCCAACTGTTCCCCATCATGATGTTCCAGTGTGGCTATTCTTTGGATATGCCAGATGTTCAATCTGACCTTGCCCTGGACAAAAAAATGGTCTTGTTGTGCTGGGGTCTATATGCTTTCTTTGTCTGATCTGGTCCCACTGCTCTTCCTGGGGAGTATATAACAGGAGCCATCTTGCAGAGGGCTTTTGTTGCAGTCCAGAGCACTCTAAGGCACATCTACCTCATACCACTTAAGTTCTATTACATAAGTGGGTCAAATCATAGGTCAAACGAAGAGCTTGCCTTGATTCATTATGCTACACAGAGGTACGTCCTGATTTCCTACGAAAATTTTCTCAGTTCTGGGCTGTTTACAAATCATAGCTGAGACCTCCTCAGACCAAGAAGAATGGAAGATGTTCTTGGGCCTTTGGTTATGAGAGGTGGTAGGAAAGGTGGGGATTGCATTGATAATGTGTGATGGCACACACAGTTGGAATGTATTACTTTTTACCCCTGTCTTTGGTGCTGGCATGCCTAATATTGGAGTTGACTATGAAGTGCTGTAGCTTAAAGCAAAGTATTTTGGTGTAAGATGTATTAAATATTGGGAAGAAATTCTTAACTATGGGGGTGGTGAGGCATTGAAACACGTGGCCTAGAGAAGGGGCCGACTCAGCATCCCCCTTGTGGATGACCTGTCCCTGTAAATATTTAAGACCAGGCTGAATGGAACTCTGAGTAACTTGGTCTAGTGGAAGGTGCCTCTGCCCACAGCAGAGGGGTTGTGTCCTGGCTTGTAAGATAAGCATATATTCTATTTGCCACCTGTTGGAGGTGGGCAGCTTTCTTCCCTCTTCCAAGAACAATGTCTCCCTCCTGGGAGATATCTTCTGTTAATGGGCTATTGAATGACTCACTGCGTGACTGGGGAAATGACACCGGGGGAAATTTTCTCCCAACCTTTTAACCATCTTTTTGGGTCTGCTTCACCAGTTTTCAAAGGGTTAAGATCCACTCTAAATGCTAATGATATCATACAATGGGTGGTGTTGCTGATATGCCTGTTAAGCCTATTATATTTAGCACTCAGAGATAAGGGAAGATTAACCTGGATAACTACCCTGACATCTACACCAGAGACTAGGGATGCTGTTGCAGAGCCTGACACTGCCCCAGAGACTAGAGATGTTGCTGCTCCAGAGCCTGACCCTGACCCACAGCCCGCCTCAGAGATGAACCACCCAGATTGGGTGAGGGTTCTGGTTAAGGAGATACATGAGATGCTGAAGGACTGCATTTCCCCAGCTGGTGAGAAACCCCCTCTTATTGCCTTGAAGAGGGACAGTCTAATAGCACAGATGTGGAACTCACAGATGTTACAACTGTCCAGGTTCCAGCAACCACAAAGGCAGTCACAGCCAGCAGCAGTTACCCCAATAGAAAGAAGGAGGTCTAAGATGAAAGCAGAGCACCCAGATAGGGATAGGAATGGAGGAACGTCACAACCCACAGGGGAGCCAGAGGTTGCAATCATCACCGAGTCCCTGACGTACGAAAGTCTCTGTAATCTGCACAAAGACATTGTGCGACAAGGGCGTGAGGCTTATACTTCCTGGTTACTCTGGGTCTGGAACCTTATGGGTACAGGCGTGCAGCTGGACGGTGGTGAGGCAAGGAACTTGGGACCCTTGACCCAGGGCTCAGGTATGAATCAGATTTTTGTAAAGGAGCCAGGGTCCCTTTCTCTCTGGGAGCGGCTTTTAATGAGTGTCAGAGAGAGGTTTGTCAACTGGGAGAGAATGAAGGAGCACCATGATAGAATGCGCTGGAAGACCCTTGAGGAAAGGATCCAATAGCTGAGAGAAGTGGCAGTATTGGAGGTACTCTTTGGGAGGGATGGACAACATGATGATGACCCCGACAAGGTCAGGTGCACGGGGCAAATGCTGTGGATTCTAGCAAATCTTGGGCCATCTCAGTACACCACTTTCATTGCAACAATTGATGCTGACACTAACCAAGAGACAGTGGGTTCTGTTGCCAACAAATTTAGGAATTATGAGAGTATGATTAATGGCCCAATGCAAGCTCATATCTGAGCTGTGATTAAGGAGTTCAAAGAGGAGATGAGGGAGGAGATGAGGAAGGTTAATGCAGCACCCGTGTGAGTCACAGGCCCCAAAGTCAGAGCCCAACATTCCCCAGCTAGAGAGAGAGGGTACACCTCAAGGGCTAATCTGTGGTTCTTCCTGTGTGACCATGGGGAAGATATGGGAAGGTGGGATGGGAAACCCACTTCTGTCCTGGCAGCACGGGTGCGCCAACTTAAGGAGGGAAACTCTAACCGGGGGAGTTCCACCAAGGTGAAGGTAGCCTCAACCTCCCATGACCCAGCTGTCGGGTACAATCTGTCAGAACCCCTTGAAGGAACCTCTAGGATGTATGCCCAGGAAAGGAATAATAACCAGGGTTAGAGGGGCCCTGTCTCTAGCCAGGGAGAGGCATGGGAAAACCGGATCTTCTGGACGGTGTGGATCTGATGGCCTGGCACATCAGAACCACAAAAATATGATGCTTTAGTTGATACAGGTGTGCAGTGTACTCTGATACCATCGGGACATGTGGGGCCAGAACCTGTTTCCATTGCTGGTGTGACAGGGGGATCTCAGCAATTGACCCTGGTGGAAGCCGAGGTGAGCTTGACTGGGAAGGAGTGGAAGAAACATCCTACAGTGGCTGGCCCAGAAGCTCTGTGTATTCTACGCATAGACTTTCTCCGTAACGGTTATTACAAAGACCCAAAGGGACTCAGGTGGGCTTTTGGAATAGCTGCTGTAGAGGCAGAGGACATTAAGCAATTAAACATCTTGCCTGGACTGTCAGAAAACCTGTCTGCAGTAGGACTCCTAAGGGTGGAAGAGCAACGCGTGCCAATTGCGACCTCGACAGTGCACCGCTGGCAGTATCGGACAGATTGAGATGCCATGATCCCCATCCACAGAATGATTCAGAAGCTGGGTGGTCAGCAAAACCCACTCACCCTTCAACAGCCCCATCTGGTCTGTGCGCAAATCTGACGGAGAATGGAGATTGACTGTGGACTATCGTGGCTTAAATGAAGTGACTCCACCGCTGACCGCTGCTGTACCGGATATGCTGGAACTCCAGTACGAGCTGGAGTCCAAGGCAGCAAAGTGGTATGCCACTATCAATATTGCTAATGTGTTTTTCTCCATTCCTCTGGCAGCAGAATGCAGGCCTCAGTTTGCTTGCACCTGAAGGGGCATGCAGTACACCTGGAACCGACTGCCCCAGGGGTGGAAACACAATCCTACCATCTGCCATGGACTGATCCAGACTACACTAGAAAAGGGTGAGTCTCCAGAACACCAGCAATACATCGATGATATCATTGTATGGGGGAGCACAGCAGCAAGAGAAAGGTGAGAGGATCATCCCGATACTGCTAGAAGTCAGCTTCACCATCAAGAAGAGCAAAGTCAAGGGACCTGCCCGAGAGATCCAGTTCCTGGGAGTGAAATGGCAAGATGGATTGCGCCAGATTCCTACTGAGGTCATCAACAAGATCACGGCGATGTCTCCACCAACCAGCAAAAGGAAACACAAGCTTTCCTAGGTGCCATAGGTTTTTGGAGAATGCACATTCCTGAGTATAGCCAAATTGTGAGCCCTCTTTTCCTGGTTACCGGCAAGAAGAACAATTTCCACTGGGGCCCTGAGCAGCAACAAGCCTTCACCCAGATCAAGCAGGAGATTGCTCTTGCAGTAGCCCTTGGCCCAGTCAGGACAGGACCAGAGGCCAAGAATGTGCTCTACTCTGCAGCCAGGAACAATGGTTTGTCCTGGAGCCTTTGGCAGAAGGTGCCTGGTGAGACTCAAGGCCGAACGCTGGGATTCTGGAGCTGAAGTTACAGAGGGTCCGAAGCCAACTACACACCAACAGAGAAGGAAATCTTGGCTGCCTGTGAAGGAGTTCAAGCTGCCTCGGAGGTGATTGGCACAGATGCACAACTTCTCCTGGCACCCTGACTGCCGGTGCTGGGGTGGATGTTCAAAGGAAAGGTTCCTACTACCCTCCATGCCACTGACACCACATGGAGGAAATGGATTGCCCTCATCACCCAGCACGCCTGTATTGGAAACCTGAATCGCCCTGGGATTTTGGAGATAATTACGAACTGGCCGGAAGGTGAAAACTTTGGCCTCACTGATGACAAGGAGCAGGTACAAGTGACAAGGGCTGAAGAAGCTCCACCATATAACCATCTACCAGCAGAGGAAACACGCTACGCTCTTTTCACTGATGGTTCCTGTCGCATCATAGGGATGAACCGGGAGTCGAAAGCAGACGTATGGAGCCCCACACGACAAGCTGCACAAGCTACCGAAGGAGAAGGTGGATCGAGCCAACTCGCTGAACTCAAGGCTGTTCAGCTGGCCCTGGACATTGCTGAAAGGGAGAAGTGGCCAAAGCTCTACCTTTATACTGATTCGTGGATGGCAGCCAATGCTCTGTGGGGCTGGCTGAGAAGGTGGAAAAAGGCCAACTGGCAGCGTAGAGGAAAACCAATCTGGGCTGCTGATATATGGAAAGACATTGCCTCTCGGGTGGAGAAACTAACAGTGAAAGTCCGTCATGTAGATGCCCATGTCCCCAAAAGACGGGCTAATAAGGAGCACTGAAACAACAAGCAGGTAGATCAGGCACCAAGAATAGACGTGTCAAAGATAGATTGGCACCATAAGGGGGAGTTGTTCCTGGCTCGATGGGCTCATGATGCCTCAGGTCATCAGGGCAGAGATGTCACCTACAAGTGGGCATGAGACCGAGGGGTGGATCTAACCATGGACAGTATTTCTCAGGTTATCCATGACTGTGAGACGTGTGCTGCCATCAAACAGGCCAAGCAGGTGAAGCCCCTATGGTATGGTGGATGGTGGTCCAAGTACAAGTATGGGGAGACCTGGCAGATTGACTACATCACACTGCCCCAGACACGCCAAGGCAAGCGCTACATGCTGACCATGGTGGAAGCCACCACTGGATGGCTGGAGACCTACCCTGTGCCTCATGCCACTGCCCGGAACACCATCTTAGGCCTGGAAAAGCAAGTCCTGTGGAGACATGGCACACCTGAGAGAATTGAGTCTGACAAAGGCACCCATTTCAAGAACGGCCTTATCAACACCTGGGCCAGAGAACATGGTATCGAATGGATATATCATATTCCCTATCATGCTCCAGCTGCTGGCAAAGTTGAACGGTGCAACGGACTCCTTAAGACTACCCTGAAGGCACTTGGTGGGGGAACATTTAGAAACTGGGAAATGAACCTGGCAAAAGCAACTTGGATGGTCAACACCCGAGGGTCTATCAATCGGGCTGGTCCTGCCCAGTCAGAACTCTTGCACACAGTAGATGGAGATAAAGTTCCTGTGGTACATATGAAAGGTATTTTAGGAAAAACTGTTTGGATTAATCCCACCTCGGGTAAAGACAAACCCATCCGTGGGATTGTTTTTGCTCAAGGACCTCGTTACAATTGGTGGGTAATGCAGAAAGATGGGGAAACCCATTGTGTACCACAGGGAAACCTAGTCTTAAGTGAGAACTGGGCATAAGATTTCATTGTGATGCAGATGGAAATAGAATAAAGGGTGGATAATGTACTGGCTTGTAAGATAAGCATATATTCTATTTGCAACCTGTTGGAGGTGGGCAGCTTTCTTCTCTCTTCCAAGAACAATGTCTCCCTCCGGGGAGATATCTTCCATTAATGGGCCATTGAATGACTTACTGCGTGACTGATGGGGTTACATCATCCCATTGTGAGATGCTCCACCCAGACGGATGAGCCAAGCATCCTTACCTGCATAAAATCAGCATTTTTTGGGACATGATCTCAGCCTCTTCACTGGATTCCCAAAGGAGCAGCTTCTTCTCCACTGGATTCCTAGAGGAAGACAGGCCCATCTACTCTATCACCAGACCTTCAGAGAAAACTACACCCTTCTACAGGACCACCGCTTCAGCAGCATTTCATCTGCCACTCTAGGAGGAGCAGCCACCACTTAACTGGACTATCACCGACACCCTGACTCCTCAGGGTGTCAGGTTTCTGACTCCATAAGTAGTTTTGTTTGTACTAATTACATTTTTTTATATTATTATTATTTAGCTTTTTCCCTAGTAAAGAACTGTTATTCCCATTCCCCTATCTTTGCCTGAGAGCCTTTTTATTTTCACATTTTGGTAATTCAGAGGGAGGGGCGTTTACCTTTTCCATTTCACGGGAGACTCTAGCCTTCCTTCACAGACTTCTGTCTTTTCAAACCAAGACAGATTGGAACCAGATGATCCTTAAGGTCCCTTTCAGCCCAAAACATTCTATGATATAGCCATTATATTCCTTCCATGTGTGAAACACTTCTTACTCAAAACCATTTTTATCCCAAGTATTTTCACAGCAAAGGCACAGAATGCTAGGATTTACTTTCAGTAGTGGATTATCAGCACAAGATTGAAAACAAACCTTTTTGATTTAAAATCCATTTAGTTTTTACAATAGTGTAGGAGATATGCACTGTGAAACCCAGCCATGTGCTATTGCCTGGTTAGGATTTGTACAAGGATTTACTAATCAATGTCTTCTACTGACACAAGAAAATGGAAGAACTGCTGCATTTTCTTTTGGGAACTGAGGTTGTGAGTGTTTTAACTTAATTTGTCAACTTCTGTGGTTGTGCTAAAATATCGAGTCCTTTGGCTTGGAGGCAACAGAAACTCTAGAAGTTACTACATAGCACTGTGGTGGAGTTCCATAAAAATACCCTTGGGACATATGTTGCCTAACAAAACAATCTGCAATTTCCATCAATCTATTTATCTTACTTTTTTATTTAGTACATTTTTAATCCCAATCCCAAATCTCTTGCTCCGCAACCACTAACTTTACAGTATAGTGAATATTCATAATTCTCTTGATTTCAGTTTTCCAGAAAGAAATTAAAGATATTAAGCTAGGTTTAGGTCACTATCCTGTCAATTTTATCTGTATGTATAGTAAAAGGGACAACAGAAGTCATATTTAGCAAATATTTTCCTCTTAGGGTGGACAGATGTGACTTGTAATAGGTAAATTTGCAGATGCTTCAGGATATGTACCTCACCTAATTGTTGAAAGTTCTCTTCTGCCCTTAATTGTTGCGCAAGGTTGTGTGTTTTTCCAATTGTAATTGAAATTAGGCAGAAATCCAATTTTGAATTATATTTATTTACCTTTCCTGTATAAAACCAAGACTCCTGGGGAAATTTCAGGATTTTTGGAAAGTTCTAAGTGCTTTCCAGCTCTAAATCAGGTCAAACATGTTCAGAGTAGTCTCTCCTGGTTTGTTGTCTAATTTTTGCTGTTGGTAGATGCTGAACAAAAAATGTGAAAAAACCTAAACAAGGCAGACAAAAGTTAATGGAATTCTTCTAAGCATTAAGTTACATTCTCTGCAGTTCAGGGTTTTGGCAGAACTTCAGAATGTTTTACTTGAACTGTCACATCTATCAGAAGTTAGAGTTAGCTTGGCAAGAGAATAAGTGTTCACCATACCTAGATAGGAATAGCATCAATTTCATAACAAATAATTGAAAAAATGAGGTTGCACTTCTTAAGCCACATGACTCTATAGTCAACAGAGCTGAAATCATACTAAATCTCTTAGAATTCTCACACTGTTAATCAGAATATTATTGTATGAATAATGTGTTCTGTGAACCCAATATAGGAATTCATGGACTTGATTTCTCCCCTGAGAAACTGAGTGATTTGATTGTTGTCATGGTGTGCTTATTGAAAAAAAAAAGTAAAGGTAAGAAAAAATTCAGTCTGCATATTAATAGGATATATCTTATTTATTTTATATATATATATATATATATATATATATATATATATATATATATAAAATATGTATCTCCTATATATTATCATTTTTTGCAGGCTTTATTTTTAGAATGAAAACTGCAGTACCTCAGAAATTTTTGAATCTTAATTTGACATACAAATTGCATTTTTTTTTAATAAAAAAATCCTTCCTACACAGGCCTTGTTCAGAGGGCCATGACAGAAGACGGATACATTCTGCCCCTCATCCTATTACTTACAAGAAATACAGCAGGACAAATGAGTTTGAGGTCAGAAATCATAATGAGCAAAATTGATACCCCTGTCTAAAATATATTAAAAAAATCAATTGGCAGAACACTTGCTATATGATGTCAGAAGAACCCTTTATCTCATAGGCAGCTCTGAAGAAAGTAGGTGCTGTGAAGAACTTGGACTGTTTGCCATCACAGACTCTGAAAAAAAATGCAAAAAAAAAACCCAAACAAGGCAGAAAAAAGTTCTCTTACTGATTTCTCAGTACAGTATTTCAATTATTATAAAAGTTAGGATGTTATAAATTATTTCATATATAAGGATTTCAGTCATTTCAAGTCTCTGAAAACATCTTCCCTAAGAAACAACCACAACTGGTGAAGTTTCTTGTGGCTTTCTTTCCTTAAGCTTAAGGACAAATTTAAGTCAAGTGTACTATGATTGCAAGAGTAACTCATGCTTTATGAAATATCTGATATTCCACATGTAAGAATGTAGGAGAGGATTGTAAACATGAGAGGAGATATTAATAACTTCAGTGGACAAAAGCTTCACTGTGCACTGCTGCTTTATAAGATGCTAGAGGCTCCACAGTGAGGAACACTGCCAGCATGAGCACATCTTGGATACATATCCCCTTGTGTTTGATAAATGGCATAAACTCACTGAGGACTTTGCCAGAGTCAAAGAACATACAGCATTGCTCTCTGCTGTGGATTCTCCTGTGGCTAATACTAGCTGAGCTCCTGATGTAATCCTCAGTTGTATTGACCAGAGTGCCAGCCTGACATGAGGTAGAAACTCTTTGCAGATCAGGTACCACTCTTTGTGGTGCTCTCTTGGGTATATTATTTGATGTTGAAAAAGACTAAAAACCATTCTGTAGTCTTTTCATTGATGTCAACAATACAGTATTTGTGCCTTTCTTTTCTAATTTCCAATTTTCATGAAATTCACAGGGAGAATACTTGAGAGCTCTACTTCACAAATTTGAATTGAAATTGGCTTCTGGATTGAAAATTCATGGGGAGGAGAGAGTTAACAGAAAGATACAGCATGATCGCCTAAGTTTAGGAAATTACGCTAGTACTCTTCCCTCTTCTTTCTCTTCAAGTGGAAAATGAGGGATTTGGGGGGACCTGGAATTATGACTGTAGTGTTTAGCTTTACAGCACCTCAGAAGAAAAAAGACAAAGTGTTTAGTGTCTCCTTTTCCTAAAATATGATGAAAAGCACATCTGAAGAGCGTCCTATGGTTGGCATAAATAGCTAGTGTAAGTTGTTGAGATACTTTTTATTGTCACATCAAGTGAGTCAGCAATTACATATTGTTTCACAAAGTACCTTGACTTTAGCTTAGGAATGAAAGAAAATTATGTTGACATGTACGCTTTGCTCTTAGAAAGGCATAGCATGCGACTAGTTTTATTAAAAAAACTGAATTTCTGTCACTGCAGAAAAAGCAAAGTATTCCAAAGTTACCATTTTAATTTTTCCTTTTCTAACTTACCTAAATGCTACACATGTGAGGATCTTTTTAAAATTATTTAACTTCTTGGTGATTAATTATATCTCTTTGCTTGAGTGTGGAAAACTATTTTATTTCAATATAGGTAAGACTAGGAAAATGTCTTTAAACTGATGGAAGATTTTTTCCCTTCCAACTGAACCTCTGTGCAGTTCATGCTGGTAAACAATAATTTGATTTGGAAATTGCCCCAAACAGGCATATATTCTTGTACTTATACATGAAAGAACTTTTTTTTGCTTTGACGTATTTAGGTGTCTTAAGGAATCAGATATTGAATATGCATTGTAAATTCTGTCATCAAGCTCACAAAGACTTCTGGGCTGGTGAAGTTCAGACTGTTTTGTAAACTGCCTTGACTATATGGAAAAGGAATTTGCATTGGCGTCTAGTCAGATGCTGGTCTATTGATTCTTAAACCCCCAACAGAAATATAGCTAGAAAAAAAGCTTTTGTGAATGTCTTTAAAAGATCATGTAAATAAGAACAAGGATTGGTGTTTGCAGTGGTGGCTTGGAAGTGCTCTCTGTAGAAGAAAAGTGGTTTGGTACGGACAGTTCCTACAACCCTTGGAGGTTTGAAAATCGCAACAGGGATACAATAATGAAATCCAGAATGTGAGATAAATTCATAGGCATTCCATATATGGTGTAAATAAAAATGAGTCATTGTTTTTACCTTCAGGAGTCACAGGTCCTGTGGCTGCCTTTGAACCAATGACATAGAGGTAGAAGTGTGTTCCATCTGGTTCTTGTCTTTCAGTTTCTTCTTTCAATTTCTTCTTTATTCCAGATGATATCTTTTGTGTCATAATATTTACAGTATTGTGAACAATCTTCCCTTTATCTCCTCATTTCCATCTAGTTTCTCCTGTCCATCACAAAATGTATACATGAAAGGCAATTTGACTGTGAAGAAACACAAATACAAGGCCTTCCATAACAATGTGAAACAGTATCTTATGAAAAAAATGACTGCTACGATTTTGACTGCATGTGTAATTGAACTTCTGAAATAAAATCTCATGGTTAGGACTCATCTCCTTTCACATCAGTGGCACACCTGAGTGTTTACATAGTATTTTTAGTAACATAGTAGATGGAAACATTGTTCACAGTATTGATGGTGTTCTGTTTCAAACTCCAGTAAAAAAAGCAGGATAAAGTTCATATAGACTTAAAGACTTTTGTTGTTCTAGCTGAAAATTTGTACTAAAAACAAATCAGAGTCTAGTGATATTATTATTTTTGCTGTTATCTTTCTGGTGTTGAACCGGTGAGAACTAATAGTATCTTATGATGCTTTCTTTACAATGAGTTCCATTGTTAAAACATTCAGTGAAACTGATCAGTCTATACTGCTTGAAACTGCACATTTTCAAGATTTATATAGAGTATAATTTTTAGGTGCTGTGTTGTTTATTCTGGCTCTGCAGCCTGGAGGTACTATAGTTACCTAGCTTCCATTGTGCAAAGGAATGATTGAGTTGAAAAGTGTAACTTTAATAAATTAAATTATTTAGCAGCAACACGTAAGTTTTTCTATTTTGCATTAAATTTATAGTAGTAGCAGTTAGCCCTTGACTGTTACTTATAGCAATTGATGGTAATTAATTGATGGTAATTAAATACTACATTTACTGTACTCAGCAATATATTTAGTTTTATATTTATGGATCACCTCTTTCTCTGGAAATATGAGGTTTCTGTGATTAAAATTAATAAATACTCATTACAGATACTTGGTAAATTATAAGTATTTTTTTGCAAACATAAGGAAAAATGAGTGCTTTATATTGGGTAGTAGCAAACAGATCATTACACATATATAGTGCACCAAGTCACAATTAATAGCTACTCAAACAGCAAACCTTCCAAAGGCTGACTTGTCTCTGCAATTTATCTGTGCTACTTCTGTTTCTGTAACCCTGCAGAGCTTTGCAATGCATTATTATGTATTATTATGTTATTTTGTAAATGTTTTCTTTTTCATTATTGTTTTTTTCCAGACCTATTATCTTAGCAACTTGTAGCCATTAAAGACTATAATTCTGCTCAAGGGATAAGTGTATGAATTGCTTGAGAAATCTCATTTTGCCCACTCTGAATTTCTGTTCTTGGTTGGTTGGAATGTTCTTGCTCCCTTGAGAGGCTGCACCTCAGCAGCAACTGTTTTTCTCCAGAGAAAAGAACCATAAGTTCCTAAAAATCTTCTCTGAGATCTGCTAGAAAAAAAGGTTTGATAAAAGTGTCTTTCTTGACCACTTTCCACAGAAAGCAAGTGATCTTCTGTTTTATGTGGAAAAATCAGATTCTGATCTTGAAATGCTGAGAATAAAATTTTGATGAGAATCTGTGACATAAGAGCTCAGAGGAGCTGTGTGTGCCTTAGATCTGTTTCTCCTCCAAATGAAACATTTGGGAAACCTTTACCCAAATACTTGAGTGAATCACCAGAGAGTTTTGATAAGTTTATTTCTGAGTGTGGCATTTTGATTACGGGCAGATGGGGTATGGGGCTGATCCAGTTAGACTGCCACAGCAAAATGGCCTGTTTTCTCTCTTTAGATTTCCAAAGCATGCATTTCTTTGTGGACTTCCTGTCAGACTGTGTTCATTACTATGTGAGGACATGAATGTGATCTCTTTGGCCACCCTGTGGTGGTTGATATTGACTGGACATTAGGTGCCTAACAAAGTCACCCTGTCACTCCCCTCTCAACTGGAAGGGGAGAGAAAACACAATGAATAACTTGAAGTTCAGGGTAATGGTAGGGAGATTAATTACTAATTACAATAATGGGCAAACCAGACTTGATTTAGGGAAAATAAATTTAATTTATTACCAATCAAATCACAGTAGGATAATGGGAAAAAAAATAAGTATAATGTTAAAACTCCTTCCCCACACACCTTATTTTGTCACAGGCTCAAGTTCACTCTTAAATTCTCTATATTCTTCCTGCAGTGGCACAGGTGGATGAGGAATGGAAGCTGGATAAAGTTCGGCATGCATTTGTCTCTGCTGTGCCTTCATACCTACACTGTTCCGTTCCTCCAATGTGAGGTCCTTCCCACAGGAAACAATCATCCAGGAGCTCCTCCAATAATAGCCCTCCCCACAGTCTGCCATTCTTCATGACCTGCTCCAGCAGACATCCATCCCATGGGGTTCAGTCACCCAGGAACAGCCTTTTCCTGTGTGAGTCTCCATCGGGTTACATGTTCTGCCAGGAAATCCACTCCAGTGTGGTCCCTCTCTTCACAGGGCCACAGCCCCTGCCAGGATCTTGTTTCAGCACAGGCTTCTCACATGGTCACAGCCTTCTTTGGGCACATCTACTCCTTCTCTGTGGAGGTGTGGGGTCCTCCACAGGCTGCAGGCAAACATCTGCTCCCCCATGGACCTCCATCAGTTGAAGACAGACAACCTGCCTCACCATGGTCTTCACCATGGGCTGCAGGGGAATCTGCTCTGGCACATGGAGCACCTCTCACCTGTCCTTCTCCACTCACTTTGGTGTCTGGAGAGCTTCTCCAACACACTCTCAGTCCTCACTTCCAAGTGCTACTGCACAGCAGGTTTACCCTGTTCTTAAAAGAGTTATCCTCAAGCACTGCCACTGTTATTGGTGGCTTGGCCTTGGCTGTCAATGTGTCCACCTTGGTGCTATCTGGCAGTGACTCTATTAGACATGGGGGAAAGTTCTCTCAGCTTCTCATAGAAACCACCTTTGTAGCCCCTCCACTACAGAAAACTTACCCTCTTCAATCCTGATTCCCAGTGTCCAAGTAGTCCAGAAAGAGGCAAGGCTATGACAAAAAGATGTGGCTCTCTCTGTTTTTATGACCAGAGAGATTTTGTAGCCCAGTCTTTTTAGTGTGGTCTATGTCCAGTGAATTTGAATTTTGGAATGGAAATTTTTAGATGAAATTTTGCTTTATGTATATATTGAGGCATACAACTAAGAAAACTGCTTGTACAATCAAAATTATTTGCCTCCTGTTGGAGATAAGAATGAAATCGGGAAAGGGATTGCAAATATGGATGCAAGGTTCCTCAGCAGTTACTTTATATGCATGAATGATTTGCACAGAGGACTGGATACTGGACCAAATTTAATTTCTGGTCAAGAGGCAATTTAAATGTGCAGTCCTGGCAATGCTGCAGACTGCAGCAAATCAAAGCACGATCCATTCTTTGTGCCATACACCAGTCAATAATGGCAGTACACCTGACAAAATCTCTATAACCAAAAGGAAAAGGCTATATCTAAAACTATTAAGCCTTATATCTGTCCTCTGTAATTTGCTTTAATATGATTGACAATGCCTTAATTAATTATGGTTTTGAAGTTTTTTCTGTGTTTTTTACTTTAGTAACACAGGGTCATATAAAAAAAGAGGGAGTCTTTGCATGAAAAATTATTTAATCTGTTCAGAAATAGAATGTTTGGGAGGATGCACTGTTGCACTGGATGCAACAGACAAAAAGAAATGAAAAAGTTACACCAGGAATTAAAAGCCTGTGACTGAAACACAGCGAAACAACCAAATGTGTCTAGAGTGGTTAGTCAGGCTGTAAGAGAGGTAGGACAAATGCAGGCATTGTGCACAACTTGCTACAATATGAAGTGACTGAGCTGAAAAAACGAACTCTTCCGTGTCCAGTTATCTTTCACATAGTTAATCTTTCTAATTTTTATTCAAATACATCATTGCTTTTTGGGTCTGAAACCCTTCATCCTCTTGGGAGGCTCATTTAAAATGATGGCTAGGCACATCTACCTCAAAGATCTGACTAGGAGACGTTAACATATATTGCTAGAAAAAAAGATTATAACTTTACCATTCTGGTGTTATTTTGTTCCATGGTTGTTGTGTTTTGCAATCCAGTTATTGATTTGTAAAGCTGAGAAATGATGGTGTGTTACAGGATTAATTTGTTGTGTGTTTGCTATTTTCTGGAGACAGAGATTTATTAACTCACCACTGTTCTTGCTGATAAGTAGCTGGAAAAACTGTTAGCAGACATAAATACAAACTGTTAAAACTGTGACAAGATGGTTGTTTTGGTGTCTGCCCCTTCTTGACTTTCTTTCTTATATTTCCAGTATACTTCTTATACTTGAATTTTTGACTAGCCACTGGTGCATGTTAGTTATCTTGCCTGTATTGACATCAGGAAAAAGAAGAAATGAAGAAACTCAGACTTGGCACCAGGCCAAATTATCTGCAGTTTGGCTTTTCAACAGAAAAATCCAAAAATACAAACAGCATCCCTTCAATTTTGCCAATGTCAATTACTGAAAAATCAAAACATGTTTATTTTAAATTTTAAAGAGGAGAATTCATTTTGTTAGTAAACAAGATTGGAAGGAAGTAGGGTTTGGTCTTGACCATGAAGCTGTCCTCTCATGCATTACAAAACATAAGTTTTGCTACCAACTTGTCCCTAAACTCCACTGAAAGCTGAAGTAATAAAGCAAAGTTATAATTTGAAATTTAGTGACATGACTTCAAAGAATTGAAGAGGGAGAGCAGGAGGAACAAGAGCAGCTGCTTCTGCCTTATGAGATTGTTCTCGAGAGAAAAGTTTTTCTGTAGTGAGCTGCACAGTGGAACAGATGCAAATTGTAGCAAGGGCATGAGAAGTTATTATAGGGGCAGGGTTGAAAATATTGTTGGGACTCAGCCTTCTATATAATATTTGCTTCTTTTTTTCTTTTTTTTCCCAGAGCCCTTAGATACTTGGGAGTCTCTAATCTAAGAGGGAATTAGTGAACTCAGCTCCATTAATTTTTGGAAAATGTTGTCTTTTCTTTCTCTTTTTGTCTTGTAATAGTGATGTAATTGTTGCAATCATTAAGCAATATCTGTATGCCACAATGTATGATATTCATCCAAATCCCATCCAACTCCTCTCAAACTGGCTTGGACACTGGTCCAAAAATAGTTCCACTAATTCAGTCCTTTACTCGAGCTAGTCTGTGTTTTGGGTCTACTAGTCTCTTTTAGTGCAGCTGTTGTACCTTTGGCAGCTGTAGAGGACCAAGTCTAAGCATGTTTTGTCCCAAACTGTTGGGACAGGAAAGATGTGATTGGAAGGGAGGGCCCTGCAGAGGTGGCTCGGTGTTCTGAACCAACTTCCTTCTCTGCCTTGAGACTTGTGCTCAGTCACTCTCACCTTCCAGCTCACCTCCTGGAGAAGAGCTGGCTGTGCACCTGTAAGCAAAATAGCACAAAAAGTCTAGTTTACATAAGAGACATACACCAGATGAAGTATAAAGGGATGCAGTTTGGGCCCCCTCACTCTCTCCTCTTTCTCTTTTGTTCTCTTTGTCTTGCAACACCAGCTCTGGACCATCCATGCAGCAGTACCAATATGAGATCTAAGGACTTTGTTTTCTAGCATTGCTTTGCCTGGTCAAAGCACAACTATCCTATTCTACCCCAGATTATGTTTTGAAGCCTGTTTTGGGAGGAGAGAATTTATAAAGATGTTTGTGGCTTATGAGCCTGCACCTTTGAGAAGTTTGCTGTGCGAGTAGAGAATTTATTGAAGTATACTGTACAAGATTAAGGACTTGTTAGCCAACACCTTTTGTAGCAGTGTATTGTAAGAATTTCACAGCATCTTAGCCAAAAGCTTTTGAATCTAGGTAGCTGTCTGGTTTCTGGAGTTACGACTAATATCCATAAACATAAGAGTTCCCTTGACATGTGGTCAAGTGTCTTTGTTCAACCTGACAAGAATTTACAATGAACATCATGCCCCATACCAATGGGTCATGACACTAGTGGCAGTAAATCATTCAGTATAGATATTCAGACCATTATAATTGGTGGGTTCTTCCAGTTTGATGTCTTTTTTGTTATAAAGTAAATCTTCCCTTCTAAATGAAGACTTCTGTCTCCTTCATGCTTCACATTTCATCTCTTTCACAAAATCCCAGAATCACAGGATGGAAGGGACCACAGGGGGTCATCTGGTCCAACCTTGCTCAAGCAGGGTTATCCCAGAGCATGTGGCACAAGATTGTGTCCAGAAAATTCTGGAATATCCACAGTGAAGAAGACTCCATTTCCTCTTTGACCCTGTTCAAGTGCTCAGTCACCTGCAAAGTCAAGAAGCTCTTCCTTATGTTCTGGTGGAAATTCCTGTTGCTTCTTATCCTATTGCTGGCACCGTTGAGCAGAGCCTGGCTCCATTCTCTTGACACCCCCCTTTCAGATACTTCCTGACTTTGATGAGGTCCCCTGTCAGTTTTCTTCTCTCAATGCTGAACAGGCCCAAATCTCTCAACCTTTCCTCATAAGAGAGATTCTTCAGTTTCCTAATCACCTTTGTCACTCTCCACTGGACCCACACCAGGAGCTCCATGCCTCTCTTACACTGAGGAGCCCAGAACTGGGCACAGCACTCCAGATGTGGCCTTATCAGATCTGAGTAGTGGGACAGGATTGTGTCTGTCAAACTGCTGCCAATGCTCTTCCTAATATCCCCCAGAATGCCATTGGCTTTCTTGGCCACAAGGACATTCTGCTGGCTTATGGACAGCTTGTTGTCCACCAATACCCTCAGAACAGTCTCCACAGAGCTGTTTCCCAGGAGGTCAGTCCCAGCCTGTACTGGGACCTGGGGTTATTCCTCCCATTTTTCTGGACTTTTCACTTGAAATTCAGATGGTTCCTCTTTTTCCATCTCTCCAGCTTGCCCTCTGGATGGCAGCACTGCCCTCTGGGATACTTATCATCCTCCCAGCGTTGTGTTGCCAGTGAACTTGCTGGTGAGGCATCTGTCCCTTCATCCAAGTCATCAATCATTGTGCTAATTAATACTGCACTTGGTATTGAACCTTCAGGGGCACTGCTAGAGACAGGTCTCTAGCTAGACTGTCTGCCACTGATTATGACTCTTTGTTATCTACCATTCAGCCAGCTCTCAAACCATTCAAAATACACCTACTCTGTTTGCATTTCCTGAGTTTTCCTATATGGAAGTAGTGAGAGACAGTATGGAAGGCCTTGCTGAAGTCAAAGCAGGCAATACTCACTTCTTTCCCCTTATTCATCCACGTCGGAGTCTCATTATGAAAGGCAGTCAGGTTGGATAAGCATGTTTTCTGTTTAGTGAGTCCATGTTGACTTCTCCTCATCACCCGACTTTCATGTGGTTAGATGGCCTCCAGAATGAAGTGCTCTGTCAAATTTCCAGGGATTGAGGTGAGGCTGACTGGGCAATAGTTCACTGGGTCCTCCTTCTTGCTCTTTTTGATGACTGAGGTGACATTTGATTTCCTGCAATGCTCAGTCACCTCTCCTGATCACCAGGATCTTTCAAATCAATCATGAGCAGCCCAGCTTTGGTGTCCATCAGCAGGGTCCAAGGACTTGTGGATGCCTGGTTTGCCTGACTCCAACCCAGTCCTCCTTGCCCAAGGGAAAATATTTCTGCCACTCTTTCTTCTCCCTAGTCTCCCAGTCTGGGAATTCCCAAGGGCTGGTCTTGTCAGTGATGATCAATGCAAAGATGGTGTCCAGTAACTCTGCCTTCTCTGCATCCTCCGTTACCAGGGTACCCCCTTTATTTAGTACAGTCCCCCATTTTCCTTAGTTTTTCTTTTGTTATTGAAGTTCATAATCTTTGTGGACAGCTGGTAGGGCTTTGTTGCACCTTTTTTCCCTACTTCTTATGCAATTTATCAAGCACAGAAAGTCCAGTCATGGCAATCCTTCTTTCTATCTTCTATATTTTTTTCTCTGGAGTCAAAAATATAGCCACTGTTTGTTGTCGTTATTGTTGCTAAAGCTCATTCCCTTGAGATCTGCATAGAGATATGTAAAGGTTAGATATAGCCCATATTTCTTTGATAATATTGTCTTCAACTTTCCAAGAGAAAGGTGGTGTTTAGGTGGAAGAAACCCAAACCCTCAGAAGTCTTTGAGAGGAAAAGAGAGAGGTGGGGTGGTGGAAAATGGGAACCTCTCTCAGTTTGAATGCACACTTGAAATACTAGTCACTTTCTTTCCTAAGAGCTCATTGCTTTGTCTCACTTCTACAGCATTGAATTTTCACTGCTGATCTAAGTTACTTACCACTCTTTCCATTTCCCCAATGAGTTACCTGGTATTGTCAACTGGAGTTCCGTATCCCCATTTTTTTGTTTTTCCAGAGACAAATATATTGCAATTAGCATGAAACAATGCTTCAAAAGAGCCTCTGCTGTAACTGGGGTGGGTTTTGGCTCTCCCTTAGTTATGCTGACAGTTGGAAAGAATACAGTTGCTTCTTTATTGAGAAGAACATTAGCTTTATAATTTTCCAGTATGAACAAAATTCCAAAGTAGCATATAAAGTTTGTCTTTTTGCAGTGCTTTTACTTTCTAAACACCAAAGTAGAGAGGTGAAAGATGGTACTTAAAAAATTTGTCCACTATGTTTCAGACTGTTTTCATTTTAGAGGCATATAAACCTGGAGCAAAGTAGCTATATTTATGTAAGAATTGTGGTAAAGCAATTCTGCATTAGGTCCTGATTAAAATCTTCATGCAATTGGATAGACTACTCTGCTAGTCCTGAATCCTACACTAATGATAGTGAGATGGAGTTCAGTATTGCTTATAATAAAATTGCTAGTCCCAAAATTAGTCCAGTGTAGAGTAACACAGTTTACTGGAGACAATCTGTTTTGTTTTAGGAGGTGTTGAATGAGCAATATTTTTTTAAGATGAAATTTTTGAACATCTAACTTTGGTCTTTTACTGTTTCTTCAACATGATATATGGTTGAGTTACTTCCTGTGATATCATTTGCTTGGGCTTTCCTGTCAGAGAACTGAAGTCTTTTAAATAGCAACTAGGAAATTGTTATGTATGGAGGAGAACTTGTTCCCTGAGAGCTGTAATGGACATTAACATGGCAAGATCAGATGCTTGATTGTAGCAGCCTGTGGCAGCAGTGATGATCGTGGCCAGGGAGGCCACAACCGACGGCAGGGAAAACATACAAGACAAGTCTCCTTGTTGTTTATCACAAGAGCCCATTTTATTGTCCTCCCCTGCTCCCCATGCTGGGGGGAGCAGGGGGCTGAGGCCTTGGAGCCTGAGCAAAGCCCAGAGAGGCCAAGAGCAGAGAGTGAGCAGACCCAGAGCCATGGAGTTTTATCAAGTCTCCCATGGGAGGAATCTTGAGATCAGATTACAGCCTCCTCAGAATGGGAAGGCTCCACAATTCCTCCATTTATAAATTGGTTAAAACAAGGGGATTCTCGGGAATATGACTTAATTTTACAAAACTAAAATGAGCATTAATAAGCTGAATTAACAGTAACAGAAAAGCATTTGAGGCTTAATTACAGAGGATAAAGTAACAGAAATGATGATACTGAATTAAATGAATGCATTTTTGCTTAGTGGGTTAATAGTTCATTCTCCTTTGGTTTTTGATCTTCTCACCAGAACGGGTGCTGTTTTTAATCTCTTCTTTCACAAGGGGGCACAGCCTTTAGTGTTTGAGCTCAGCTTTGGTACTGGTGTTGCAGGTGTTTCTCTGTTGGATTCTGATGATGATGACTGTGAAGCAAGGAAGGGTGAAAGCAGCCGTGGGATAGCTTGCAGCACACGGCAGTGCTCTGCCCCTTCCGAGGCTGCCCTGCTCCGCCACGCCACCTCTGCCTCGTGTCTCCTGCAGGCACAGCGGGGCCCAGCGCTCTCAGGGCTCACCAGCCCCGCCTGGGCTCGCACGGCCCCGCCTGGGCTCGCACGGCCCCGTGGGCTGGGGGCGGAGCGGCTGCAGCCACGTGGCAGGAAGGGGGTGGTAGGTGAGGGGGAAGGGCAGGCACGGGACCGGAAAAGAAGGACTCCGCGGGAGAGACAGGATCTCAAAACCATGTGGTCGCACCATTTTGAGAAGGAGCACCCAGGACGGTGTGGCCTGTGCGTCCCAGGCAGGGAACGAGGGATATGGAAAGAGACGGGGGTGAAAGAGGACACAGGGTGGCGAGAGGACGGCAGCACTCCCGCATCAGCTCTGGACGGTTTCCGACCTTGTCCTCCTTCAGGGAAAGGGGGGATGGGGTGGCCGAGGGGCAGAAAGTGACAGAGAAGACCGTAGCAACTCTGAGCCATCCTGTAAGTTTTCATTCCTTGCTGTGCTCTTAGGAACAAAGGGTAAGGAAAGGTACAGGCAGCTTCACAGAAACCGAAAAACATGGGGTTCACAGAAAAGGGGACCACGGATCTAGGGCATCGACACGCTGCATGCAATCATCCATGACCATCTATAAGTACCCTCTAGGGCTTTACTGTCTGTAAGCTGCAGCAGATGACAGGAGGCCCGGGAGTCTGAGCAAAGCCCAGAGAGCTTGAGAGCAGAGTGAGCAGACCCAGGGCTATGGGGTTTTATCAGGTGTCCCATGGGAGGAGTCTTGAGATCAGATTACAGCCTCCGCAGAATGGGAAGGCTCCACAGCAGTCCTGATTTACATACCTTATCCTGCCTTTTTTTCTGGCCCTGGCCTTCTTGCATCTCCCTTGTACCTTCCTTTCCCACAGTGGTCTCCTTTTTTATAAACAATACTTTATTATTCTTAAATGGTCATAGATATATCTTTGTCCAAATTTGGTATTTCTGACACCATTATCCAGGCATTCTTAGTTTTATATGTTTTTACTAACATAGTAACACTGGTATTTTTGGTCTTTCAAGACAGCCCATTAGGAAATCCCTAGTGCTCCCCTCCCGATACCTCTGGAGTCTGGCACATTAACTTTACATTTTCAAGGGAGATCTTCCCATCCTTCATGGCATTGCCTGTAAATTGTCAGCTTCTCAACTGCTACCTGTTATGTTCAGAATTTTCTTATGTTGAGTCTGTAGTTTTCAGTGTTCTTAGAGCAGTCTCATGCCAGATTCTAGTTAAAGGGCTGTCTTTTGCCTGCAGCTCTAATATATCTAATATGAATTTTCAGACCAAAACATACTCTAACAGTGGTAGTAATGAAGCTATCATTGTAGAGAGGATCTAGGCTGGATTTGCAAATGTCTTTGTGAATGTCAAAAATTTATCAAAGTTCTTATAAAAATAAAGATCTCACAAAATTAATTTAGTCCATTAGTAACAAATATTTTAACAATTATTCTACAGACCATTGCAATCTTCATTTCTATGGGAGTGTTTCAACTACACACTGCATAACACAGCTGTTTTAACCTCTAGAATAGTATTAAACCACTTTCGAATCATTATTAAGAGGTATGTATGTTTAAGCATTTATTTGTATTGTAGTCCCTGGTGTTACAGGTGTTACCAGGTGCCCTGATGTTACAGACCTATACATACACTTCTAGCATTGTTCTGAAATGTCTGAATAACCTAGTGCAGATGAAAGTATCAACTATTATAAATATCATAGGAGATGTAGTATTATGTTAACATTTTCTTATAGATGGTGGATTTGCCAACACTATGTTGAAAGGTTGCTGGCAGAACATTAACATGGCTCCATAAAACTTAAGTTTTATGTCACTTTTGCCTGAAATATTAGGAATTCCTCCCTACCTGCAACACTCCTATGCAATTTCTTTATATTTAGCTCTGCATTTAAACATCAGAGAAAGGGACATTCTTGTTATTTTGCTATAATGTGAATTGACAATGCACAGGTTTTCATCTCTTCTTTCACATGCCATTCAGATCTGGCCAATAATTTTCCCTTGGCTGGTGACTGTAATTTCTATCAGCTAGATGGGTTTCCTGATGTGTACAAGCAACCATTAGCATGGAGATCAATAAACTTTTTTCCATTCATATGACCTGAGTTGGAAATTTAGCAACTGATCTCTAGAAATCACAACCTTGTGCCCCAGCTCAATCTCCATTCTGACAAAAATGTCTGGTTACAAATATGCTCCCACCTAAGATTCATTATGCAGTTAATGATTGCACAAAAAATATAAAGGACTGAAACAGACTTTTTGTTTCTCCCTTATTTTGAGTCATCCTGTTTTCCCCCCTGCTCTGTTTCTGTTTGATTTTTTGCATGTGTTTTGTTAGTTTTTATTTTCTGCTTGTGTTTTTTTTTTTTTAAACATTTAGAAGGGTGTTTTGGAACTACTGTTAGCTGTTTCCTATTTTCAGCAAGTTCTTCATTATGTGCTGCAGAAGACTTATAGTGCTTTTTGGTATCATGTGAAAAACCTCCTTTTCTTGAGGAGACAGCCAGATTTTAGTGGAATACCTGTTGCATTAAAAATGCAACAGAGGACACTGATATTGATTAGTACTTTATTCTCAATATTAGCACAACTTCTGAAATAAAAGGATATTACCTATGCTTGAGAGACCTATGATAACATTTTTATTGTGTAAAATTAGTGTATCATCTCCAAGAGTCCAAACATACATTTTTTTAGGAAAGCAAGTACAGAATCTTTTTGTATGAAGATAAATTTACTCATATTAAAATGTACTTATTGGACAATAATGTCTGAGATTGAAAATCAGAATGTTTTCTATTACCATCTGTGTATCAGTTGCCTTCTAGGCAGTTTTCCTTATCTCCTGTTAATGGGCCTATCAATGTCTTGCTACATGACTCAGAGATAACTCCCTCCAGGAGCTGTTTCTGTTTAACAGGTGATCAAGGGCCCACCTCATGACTCACAATGACATCAGAACATTGTAAGATGCTCCGCCAGGGGGGAGGAGCTAAGCATTCCCACCTAGATATATTCTGGGATTTTTGGACAGAGAGGCAGCCTTTCCACAGGTTCCCAAGAGGACACAGCTGGGGTTTTCCACTGGACTGACTACACCTTTTCTACAGGACCACTGCTCCAACAGAACCACATCTGCCACTCCAGGAGGACTGCAGCCACTCCAATTTGGACTGCTACCAACATGCTGGCCAAAGAGGTGTCAGGTTGTATTCTGACTTTGTCAGTGGTTTTCCTTTTGTATTATGGCATGTGTTTTGTTTCTTTTCCCTTTTCCCAATAAATTGTATTTCTGACTTGGAGTCTCTCACTGGTTTTGCTTTCAAACCAGGACAGTCAGACCTGCAATGTACACAAATCAGACACACATTTCAATCACTGATATGGTGGAAACATTGCCTCTTATGCCTACAGCATAATATAATTTTCAGGGCAATTCATCCCTCATGTTTCTGAAAAAAAAATTCAGTGGTGATAAAGGCCTTTAAAAGCAGACTGAGGTATATGGGCTCATGTCATACTTTCTACTGAATAATATTCAAATGAGAAAGCATTTTGATCTTTATTGCGACATTTGAACTACAAATACCCACAGATAAGGAATATGAACTTGTTCCAGTTGTCTGTTTCCATCTGTTTTAGATTTCTGATATCAAAGTTACAAATATGCATTAATATTCAGATCTGGCTTAGAAATAACAGTTTGGTTTTATTTCCATTTCCTTAGTGCACTTGAAAAGTGATAGTAACATTTACAAATTAATTATTCTTCTAGAACTGGTCAGCAACATTAAGTGCAAAAGTACTTCCAGTCAATAATGAAATTAGCAAGTGTTCTGCCAAAGCTCCCCTCCCCTCCCCATACACAATTCTTTCTGTTATAATTTCCTTTTTGGACTCTGTTTTCCTTTTGGGCAACCTGACTTTTAGCTATTCTCAGTGCTTTCCAATGACTAAAATGTGTTTCTTTGTTGAGCAATCCTTTATGCCAACTTTTATAGTAATTCTACTTGCATTTAATATCCTTTTTGAAGTTATTATTTAGCTAATTAGGTTTGAAAACCCTCCACAGAAGTTTTTCCCCTTGTCTGGAGTATAAATTTTATATTTTTTATACTTTTGTCAGTGCAGCTTCTCTATCAACCAGTACCCTTAATTTCTCATAATCTGTCCTTCTGAAATTGAGAACCTTAGGGCACAGTCATACATTCATTGTTGAAATAGATGTAGCAATTTAAGATGTCATTACCCTATGGCTAGTCATTAATACCCTTCAGTTGTTTGAAATTGTTGGAGCCTCAGCTATGGGGACTGATACCTGATGACATGAGCATTTCTAAGTCCATTTTAGAGCAAACTGGAACATGTTTGCTTAAACTGCACTCATCTACACTTTACATGGTTCTGTTTTATTTTGTAGTGAAACGTGCTTCCACAATTACTTATTGTCTCTCAGCTGAAAGCATGGTTACTATGTCCTGGAGAATAATAATAGCAAACAGTGATCAACATCATGGAACTGGAGGAGCTTTGGGATGTACTTCCTCCAGTCTTCCTCTGTGGGTGGGACAAGAGCCCACCCTATATCAAGCCAGGAACCACCATGTCTGGTCAAGGTTGGAAAACATTCAAAGAAGATTTTGCAACAGTATGTGGCTGACCATTTAGTTTCAGACACATTTATCTCCATCATTACATGTCAGTGAAACTATATGAGTTTGAATAATTGCAGTTATGATAGTTAATCTATAAAAAAATCTTTGTGCCCAAGTCATCTGCAGCTGCTTATGTATTTTAAAACCAATGTAATTTCTCTGTATATTGTCTCTAGTTTACCTTAGATAAAAGTGACTAGCTGCAGTGTCAGCACTAGATGGGAAACTAATGGTCAGGGTTCCTTGCAAAATGAAAATGTTCAAATTTTCTTTTTTTTAATATCCTTTTCAGAGTAACTTTGACAAATCTGTAGGTTTTTATACACAGGTCTGGCCTGGGAAGGTGTTTTAGCCTCAGAAGCACTTAAAATAGAAATTATATATTGAAACGGATTAACATTAAAACTTCAGGATCCAAAGAAGAATGTACTTTAAAGAAGAAATCCACCTGTCTATACTCGCTCGTTAGAAATTTAAAAACATATATCTGCTTTCGCCATGTGCATTTTGCTATGTATTTTTCCCCCAAGGCTGAAAGGCAGGATATTAACAAAACAACACATAACAGAGTGCCATGAAATATTTTTCTTCACAGCTATAAGGAAAGAGATGACCAAGCTGTAAAATTTGGAGCTCTTATGAAGGTTGAAAAGAAAATAATGAAAATTACTGCACAGAAATTTATTGGTTTGGACAATTTATACACCTATTTTTGTTGTAGAAAGGTTCAGATTTTTATAACTCTCTATGTAAGTATTCTCATTCTTCCACGATGTTTAGATAAAGGTATTTTTTCTTTGTTAATTTTAGCAGTGCACACTGAAACGTTCAAAGAATTACAGTTTCTTACATTAAAGTGGGTAGGTGGAAGCAGATTATTTTGCAATGAGCAAAAATATTTGCTGTTCTCTCTGTTCTTTTATTGGCTTGCATTGGTTCCTTGTCCTCTTCTGGGAAAGCTGAAACAATAGCCCCACGTTCCATGTAACCAACTGAAATGCCTGGAACAGATAGAGGAACCATTATGTGAACGACTTGGCAGTCAAAATTTTTTTGCATAATCTGTTTGGGATATGCCCATGGATGGTTAACATCTATTTATAATCACTCATGAATCTTTCCCAACTTATGTATATATAATTGGGGTGGATTAGTGAATGATTTATGAACAAAGAACGAAACTGCACTTGTCAGATGAATTATCTACAGCAGGTAATTTAACCTACTCATTAAAGATCTCATATTTTTAGATTAAATGTTATTTGGGTCCACTTGTCTGATGGCATTTTTAATAGGTTCACCTTCAAAAAGTACTTTATTAGTATTTTTTTTATTCAAGCCATATTGACTCTTATCATGCTACATATGTCAGAATATGCAATAAAATAATAAGTGAAATTAAAAAGTCATTTACTCTATGAAAATTCTAAGCAAACAGAGAATGGGTTTTCTGTTACAGAATATTTTCTTTAAGATGACAAGAATAAAAAAAAAAAAAAAACTGCAGCATGAAAACAGTTGAATGTATCACTAAATGTCCATCAGATTCTCTGAACAGGTCATTGCCAAGCTAGTGAATTTCTTGGTTGGTTACACATCCTCATTTTAATTTCAGGATGCCACAGAAAGTATTCACTTCCAGGCAGCAATTAGTACTTAATCAGGTCTTATGGCTGAAATATTTTTCAGCAGCATTGGAGAGGAATCATTTGCTTCATTTCTGAAGTTCAGCACTGTCCTCTATGTAAAGTGATGCTCATTAGCATTCAGAATCCTTTCATGGACAGCCTTTCCTGTGCTTGTTCTCAGATGGCTCTTTTTATCACTAGGAATGATTAGTGTCCTTACAAAGAGGCCCTTCAGATTTTTTTCTCAAGTACAAATATCCTGTTATTGTTTATAGAACATTTGTTTCTAGTTCTTTAGCTGTCGATTGGATTTTTAGGTTAAAAACATCACAATATTCTTCTTTTTTCTGGCAACTCATTTCAACTTTTAGATGGAACTGTGCCTCCTGGGATCCAAAACAGCTCCCTGTGCAATGTAGAAATGCACATAAACTGATTAAATATTACAAATCAGTCTGTTTTCCCTTACTGTAAGGAAGAAAATGATTGATGTATCCTCCATTTCTGTGAATCAGGAAAGACAAGTGTAGAATAGAAGCTACAAATTAGAACATCCCCTACCCCCATCTTTCCAGGAGACACATGGAGCAGTTTCAGAGAAAGGGAAGAGAAAATAAAGCAAATAGTTGTGTGGAAAAAATTAAAATGGTGCCTGTGCTTGTTTCCTCTGTTTTAGATGTTAACAGCAATAGCTGAGTAAAACAACTGAAAGGCACAGCTGCTTTATTCCACATCCTTGCTGATTCTGATTATATTACAGAGCTCCAGCAGCTGGTCTGTATTCACAAAGACCATTTTTTAGATTTTTCTAATTTCTATTGACACTGCATCGGCAGATTTTAAATTCCCACAAGTAAGACTTCAGAGAAGAAAAAGAGGTGAAAGCAATCCTCTCTTTACTTATTAATGAGACTAAACTATATTGCCATATTTTATATGTAAATTATTCTTTACAAGAATTCTAGAGTCTTGCAATTCATTTACTATAAAACAATACTTAAAAATGAGAATAGAGAAAAAATGCAGAACAAGTTTTGGTGTTTTGTTTCCTTTTTTGGGGGGTGTTAGTTTTCTCTTTGGTTTGTTGGGTTTTTTGGATTTCACATTTAAAAAGTCTTTGATTTCTCTCTTTGAGCATTGGATTTAAGGGTGAATCACAAAGAACAGCAAGCATAATTTGTTCAAGGAAAGGGTTTGCCTAATTTTAAAGTAGTCTAAATAAATATCTGCATGGGAATTACCTATCAGTAGGGTGAGCTTTAATTAGAGTTTTCTAGCTTATTATTCCCTGTAACTGTTCTTGGAAAAGAGACGTAGTAAATTTTAAATTATTAAAAATTTTAAATGCTTCAATATGTGATCAGAAGCTAATGATTTCTTAGCTTAGATTGGGACAACTGAGCCAAAATGTGCAAAATGACTCAATTTTTCCACTGTTATTAGCAGTTGAACAATGTTATCAGTGGTGTAAAACACCCCTAAAAAAAAAAACCAAACCTTTCAGTGAATTATGTATTCCTTTAAAAATATCTTTATATTTTCTTTTCAGTTAGAATGTCTGTTTTTTCCTACATTCCAGAAAGCAGTTTTAATCTCTCTTTTTTTTCCCATGAAATTCATCATGTTTCCATGCAAAACATATTAGGAATAAATTATTATTGAATATAAAGTCCCTGAAGTCCTATCCACAGAGCATTATTCTAAGAGCAATGACATACATCTTATTAAACAAAATCCATTATTCTTGTGGAGGCCTAAAATGTGGACATTAAAGACAATATTAGAAATCTTACATTTTCATTACTGTAGATTCTGGGAAGGAATTGCTTGAGTACTAATTCTTTGCTGGTGAGTTCATACTTTTTATATTTGCATTACAAAGGAAAGCAAATAATCCTGGTGACCCTGTTAATCAAGGTGTCATGGAAATTAAAAAGGGAAAGGTTTTTTCCCTTCAAAATCAATGACTGTAATGCTTTTGGTTAAGTGCTACCAATTTGGAGCAGAGTGGGAGAGTTAATTATTTATCTTACATTCTGTCCTCCTATTTATACATTCCCACTTAATATTAACATTACCTGAGAGCAGGTCTGTTAACTAGAGTTCATCTTACAGTCATATATATTTTATGAGTTTCTCTTCAGAAGAATTGCTTGCCAACCAGTTTGCTCTTCTCTAAGGGACTAAATATAATGAATTAAATCTTTGGCTTATGTTGGTTCTCTAAATTGTCAACATCTTTTGAGATGTTGGAGGGAAATCTTAATCTTTCAGCCGTGCTTATTTTCCTTTCAAATATAAAATGCAATTATTTTTATATAGTATATATTGCATGCAAATATATTTGCCTTCTATATCAGTATGTTTTAATATGCAATAAAAGCATCTGCTTGTCTCATTTTCATTTAATTGGTGATATAAGAAGCAGGTATAGGCCTGAACCAAGCCTCCACAGAATCTCATAAAATAAATCTGTCCATTGATTCAGTGAAAACTTAGTGACTTTTTGCTAGGTTTGGAAATACTGAATCTGTGCTCATGTTGGAAGATTTTTCATAATTTTAATATGCTCTTGTCCTTAAATTTGCTTTATGAAAGTGAAATAAGACTCAGAAGCCTTACTAAAATTCATAAATCTTCTTATCCTATCAGGACACAGGACCACAGCATGGCAGAAATGGGCCAGTGCCTGTGGAGATAAAGCTGTCCCATCCTTTCTCAGAGCAAGGCCAGCAGGTTGCGCAGGGTCATGTCCAGATGAGATTGGTCATGTCCAGGGACAGAAGCTTCACAACTTTTCTCTGCATCTTGTGCCAGTGTTTAACCACTTGCACAGTAAAAATGTGTCTTCTCCTGCTTAAGCAGAATTTAATGTTTCAGCTATATTTCAACTTGTGCCTGTTGCCTCTTGTCATGCCAGGGGACATCACAGAGAAGAGTCTGTCACCACCCTCTTGAGATTCTTATGTACATGTCTAAGATCCTTCTGCGCCTTCTTTTCTCCAGGCTAAACACTACCAACTTTCTCTTTTGTTGTGTAAGAAAACTATCTTCATATGGCTTTTTTTTTTTTTTTGATAATTAAACCTGCTTCTGCTGTAACTCATAGTGTTGGTTGTTTCATTTGCCTACTAATAGCTAATTTACTCTCAAATGTATACAGGTATTCCAATTAAGTTAATTATCTGTCTCCTTTTAAAGAAAGACAGCATATTTGCGTTTTTCTTCCATTCTCATTCATCCCCTTGGAGATCTCAGAGTGACTCTCTAGTGATTCTATCAGTTTAATAGACCGTTTTTAGTATTCTAAGGTTATACTTATCTTCTTGAAGCTATTTCAAAATATCTGAATATTTTAAATATTCTCTGATGTGGTCCTTTCCTCTTCCTGGTTGAGATTTTTTTGCTTTAACTACAGTGATTAATGGGAATAATGGGACTAAAAATAAATATACCTTTTTAATTACATCTGAGTTCTATTATTTTGGAATATGAGATTAGTAGAGCCATGTTCTGCCAAAGCTGAGTACTTAATGAAAATGGCCTGCATTAGTAGTAACAATTATTGCTAGTGATAGTACTCTCTAATGCGTTTTTTTCCACCTCTCCCTAGAAAGAAAAGAAAGGCCGAGAGCACTTGGGCAGTACAGAAATGTGCATGGCACTAATTGAGACCAATTCATCTCTGAATGTTCTACTGGTGGGATGATTTAGCATAGTTATGCTTAGTTTCACTCTTTTGTTCTCTGTAATGAATTTTAAAGGGAGCTGACTGAGCCAAAGGGAAAGCAGGAGAAAACTTTTGAAACCAGAATAGCACAAAACACATAAAAACAATTCAAATTGATGATAACTCAATTTCAAGTCCTCTGTAAGGAGCTGTTTGTTAGGAAAAGGCTCTAAGCTTCTCTCTGAAAGTTCACTGAGACTGGCAGCTGCCTCTCTTGTTCATGGCAGCAGATCACTATGATACTGGCAAGAAGAGCTTGGCTGACTGGCAGAAGCAGAAGGTAAGAATTCTGTATGTCATCACAGCAGCTGGCCCAGCAGCACAGTAAAGAAAAGATAAAGGTTTATTTTTAACAACTTTATGGAAGTTCAGATACATAATAGGAAAGGAGCAAATAACTTTTTGAGATTTCTTTCCTGTTTCATATCAACTGACTCTCCTTGACAAAGATTCTGCATGCAAGAATGCCAGTAAGTTAGCTTGGCATAGGCTCCAGACATCACAACTTAATTTCAGAATTGCATACTTTAAAGTGACAATTAACCACACTTGGATTTTTTCCAAGTTTGCAATATCAGTCTTTGAAGGAAGTTACCATAATTTTGCTTGCTGAAGATACAAGATCTTTCCATCCTGCAGAGTGACAAAAAAATAAGAAATTAAGAAAAACCACTATTCACTGTAAGAGCACATTCTAGCCCTTTCTTCATAAAATAGAATACTCTGAACTCATAGTATGTTATTTCTTGGCTCAACATAGAACTTCTTTCAGAATTTCAATGCAATATGGCTAACAGCCAGAAAACTATCCCCATCCATTTTCCCTTTTCCACGGAACAGAAGTTTGAGTGCAGGGTTACTATGTATTTAGATCCACCTTTTATACAGAATACAACATGATGAAATACTTGAATTCCCTGACTTTCAAATATGAATGCTTTTTGTGGTTCAGAAACCTTCTTATTCCCATGTGCCACTTCTTCATGCACCAATCCAGGGAGTTAAATTTCTTCTCTCTCTATTCAGGTGGATCAGAGTTCCATATGTATCTGTTTGAGGATTTGCAAATACAAAAAATTTGTAGTAAGGCAGATAAGTAAGTATAAACAAAACAAAAAAAAAAAAAAATCAACAACCCCCTGTCACAACCGATCATACAGAAATAGAAAATTTGGCCATCTACAAAGTAAAACTTGAAGTAACTTAAAACTTGTGATGTTTTATGGGACAAGACTAACCATTCCTATCCCATCTCAAATGCCACCTGCCTACTATATTGAGTTTTCTTATATTCTGTATTAACTACCTTCTTCTAACTGGGATCTCAGAGCTCTTCTATTACTTGTGTGCTGTGTAGTAATTTTGTCTCTCAAAATTTAAAATTTGTTTTTCAGAATATTGCTTAGCAGCATGGATAGATATGAAAATTAAATGCAATCATTCATGTGATGACTTCATACTCTTTGCAGTCATATGCATATGCCTTTTGCATACTTATGCTTATATGTATATAATGAGTATGCTTTTAAGGCATATAATTATACCTTTTGAATGCATAAAGATAATTGAAGTAATCTCACAGTGACATCACAGTGGTACAGGAATACTGATTCTTGCAAACTGAAGGTCAAATGGAGATGGAAGAACAGATTGTAATAAACAATTGATTTGAAAACCAGGTAGATATATTAAATCATTCTTCTTTTTTTGGAATGCTCATGTGTTAAATTGTGGAAAGTAATTAGTTTGAAAACTGTTTAAAGTAACTACTTATAATGGTCTTACATTCCTAAAGTTTAGAATTAATTGATGAAATATGTTGAATATTTTCTTTTGAGCCATAATTCTGACTCTTAGATCACCTTTATCCATCACTCATCAGAATGGTTTTAATCCATAGAATGAGAAACTGAGTAGAGTAAGATAGGGTAGCTTAAGATAAAAATATGGAATCATAAACCTAAATCTACTAGGAAATGATTTCTCACCTTTGTACCGAAAGACTCAGAAAGAAATAAAATATAAGTGCAAACTGTATTTCTAAGTCTGAGATGTCATACTTCTAATTTCTAACTTCATGTTGTATTTCTAACTCACTTTCAGGGACACTGAAGCCAGATATAGTGATCTCTGTGTTAATGAAGGTTGGGTTTAGCTGTGCCACAGCTCATCTGAGAAAAGAATAAGCTGGAAGGGGTTGCAGAATCCTAAAGTATGAATTTTATTGTCAGAAACCTATTATTTCTATTTTAAAACCTATGTGTCTGTTTCAGTTATTTACTTCTGTCATCTCTAGGCAATCCTAAACCATTCACAACATTCTGTAGATTTATTACTAGTGTAGGAAAAAAAATGTACAGAATTGCTAATATCAGACTGACTTATTATTCTGTTCTTTTAATAAGCCACCTGCACTAATTTATAGCATGAGCTGCAGTGGTTTCTGCATTACATTTAGTGCTGAAACTCAAGACAACAGTTTGATCAAATGATTGTTTTAGCCTTTTTATGCACTCATTATTGGCTGCTATCATGGGACTATGGATATGGAACTAAAGAGCATTTAGGTCTTGCAGTGGTGTGAGTTTATGAACTAGGAAGGTTACGTGAGAGTTTAGTCCTAAAAGTGCTTATCAGGTAATTTCATGTTTGTGTCTGTATGGGGAGGTTTCCTCTGCTGAATTTGCAGTGATTCCTAGATTTGATTAATACAGAGCTGGTAGATTAAAGTAAAATAATTAAGCAAGCAAATAAACAAATAATGCTATCTTCAGGCAGTGGCAACCAAGTTTTCAGTGAAAAAAATTAGGAATTTCATAGGATTTTAATATACTATTTCAAATCTGTGCTCTAGGATACATGCAGTCATGGAATCATGCTGAGTTGGAAGGTATTCACCAGGACCGTCAAGTCCAGCAGTTGGCCCTGCACAGGACACCCCAAAGAGTCCTACCAGCTGCCCCAGAGCATTGTCCAAATGCTTCTTTAACTCTGTCAGGCTGGTGCTGTGACTGCTGCCAAGGGGAGCCTGTTCTAATGCCCAAACACCCTGTGGGTGAAAAGCCTTCTCCTGATGCCCAACCTAAACCTCTCCTGACACAACTTCAGGCCATTCCTTTGCATTCTGTCACTGTCACTACAGAGAAGAGAACAGTGCCTGCCCCCTCTCTTCCCCTCACGAGGAAGTTGTAACTGCAACGAGGTCTCCCCTCAGGCTCCTCTTCTCCACGCTGAACAGACCAAGAGACCTTCAGCCACTGCTCATACAGCTTCCCCTCAAAGCCCTTCACCATCTTTTTTTTTCCCTCTGGACACTCTCCGATAGCTTTATATCTCTCTTATACTGTGGCACCCAGAACTGCCCCCAGCACTCAAGGTGAGGCTGCCCCAGTGCAGAGCGGAGCTGGACAATCCCTTCCCGTGCCCAGCTGGCCATGCTGTGCCTAATGCCCCACAGAACACGGTTGTCCCTCCTGGCTGCCACGGCACTGCTGACTCATGTTCAATTTAGGGACTGAGCAACCATCCTATCTGTTAGGATGTAAAACTGTCCTTTGATGTAAGACAGGAAGTTACTCTAAGCAAATTTAACCTACCTAGGGACAGACCCCTGGGGCATTTTACATGAGGTAGCAGGAAAACAGATAGTAGTAAGCTACATAATTATAATAATAATAATAATAATGAGAATAGTTTGAAAGCTGATTCCGAAGTTATCTTAAAACAGATCTTAATTAAATTTAGAAAACTAGCTCTTGGCTTTCTTAGCAGTGAAAATTGACAGTGACCTTGGAGAACACCACTGAAGCTGGTGGAAGCCTATGGTTGGATTTAGGGTTTAATAAAGTGGAAGGTGTGAACTGACAGCAAAATGATGTAAGAAAGCAGATTACAGAAAGAAACTCCTTGTCAGAAAAAGCTGAGTAATGTCCAAGATGGTATTACTGAGGTTCACTGAAACCAAGGCTTATGATTTACCTTTAGTATTTAGAATTTTTTTACACTAAAAATCAACTTTTAAGAAGTGGACTCCAGGTGTTAGAACACTGGGGGCTCAGTTCTCCTCTTTCCACATTAGGAATGCTATTTGATTGTCGTTTTGTCTAGGGATATGGTAAGGATTATGACTTAGATATACTGACGCTGTGACAATACTTTGAGACCATACTGGTAGGCAGTCCCAAGATATATTTAGAAACATGATTACTGACATTTTCAAAGATAAACTGAGGAATAGAATCATGTAGGGACCTAAGAAGTTCAGCCTAAACCAAGAATTCACATTCACATATGTAAATCAGAACCTACAAAAAAGAAAGTTAAGCAAATTTCAGACAAGACCAAAAATGAGTTCAGAATACTGAAAATTTAGTGAAAATTTAGCACTACCACTAAACTCAGTTTAAGGTTTAATAAACTAGAAATTGTGATTGTCCAATAAGAAAGTCACAGAAAAAGAGAGAACAAAAAATATTGACAAATTTGGTGTTGGGCATTTTGGCAATAAAGTGACCCAATATCTTGGACTGACAATAAATACCTAGTTGAAGCAAAACCACTAGTTGAAAAGCAAAACCTAGTTGAAGAAATCTAGATAAACCATTTTTAGATTTCTCACCAAAAAGAATAAATCATTTAAATGTGTTTAGAATCCTGTGGAAATTTGGACTTAGGGTTCAGTTAGGTTTTAAGTTAATTAAATTTGGAAATTAAGATGTGAGAGTAAGAAAGTCTTTGAAAAGATTACACTGGAGAATACAAAATTTTAGTTGTTGACAGTGAAAAAATAGTATGAAGTATTTCTGAGCCTGAGAGAAGCCCTGATTTTGTGAGATATGGCAAGTCTGCAACTAAAAGGAGACTTTAGAATATCAATTCTGTAAGAAGATATGGATTTCCTGAAGCAACAAAAACATGCCCAAAGAAGTCAGGTCCAGGAGAACAACTAGGACAAGATTAGGAATGGCATCTTAAATGTATTCCAGAAAGACTGTGGAAAATTGTCATGAGGTTTCTGAAAAAAAAAAAAAAAAAGGGGGAAATGACAATCTGAGGAACACTGTGCAATGAACGGAGGGTAAAGTATGAGTCAATGAGTCAAAGGAAGAGGCTAGGTAAAGATGTGGTTTACTACACAAAAAGTAAATGGGATAAGGGACAGCTTGCAATTAAACACAATGAGGTATGAATGAGAAGTTTGGGACTCCTGTGAATATGCTAAAGGAAAGCTTAAGAGCTTTTTGTCTTTTTCTATGAGAAACTGATGTAAGTTTCTTGTGGTTTGATATTTGCCAAAACACCAGGCATTTGTGAAAGTAGTTTGCTTACTCTCTCTTGCTAGAGCTGGGTAGAGGAGAGGGAAAAAGAATTAACAAAGGGCTCATGACTTGAAATAAGGACTGGGAGAAAAAGAATACTCTGAAAACAAAACAGGTTCCAATTTAAAGGTATAAGGTAAATTTGTTATTAACAGAGTCAGAGGATGATAATGAAATTGAAAATAAGACTTTAAAATACTTTTTTGACCCCAGCTCCTCCCTCTTTCCCACTGACAGCATAGGGAGACAGGGCGTGCGGATTTTAGTCAGTTTGTCACTTGAGATTTTTTTCTGTTTGCTCAGGGAGAGGAGTCTTTTTTCTGCTATGCTGTGAGGTCTGTCCCATAGGCAAACAGTCTTCCCAAAACTATTGTGGTATGGGTCACTCGCCCATGAGATGTAGGCTTTTAAAAATAGGGCCCTTGCTCTAATTTGGAAGCAAGGGCCTTCTCTCTCTCTCCATCTTTGGAAGTACAGGCTCTCTCTCTCTACCTTTGGAAGCAGGGGCCCTCTCTCTTTATTCAGGTCTCCCACTGGTTCACAACTTTCTCTGGCATCCACCCACTCTGGCATGAGCACTTTTCCCATGGGCTTGTAAGTGGATCTCTGCATCCTCCATGGACTTCATGCATTACAGGGGGACAATTTATTTCACCATAGTCCTCATCACAGCCTGCAGAAGAATCTTGGCCCCAGCACTTGAAGCACCTCCTCCCCCTCTTTCTTTTCTCCTGACCTTAGTGCTGCCATGTTGTTTTCCCTCAAATGTTCTCACTTCCTCCTCTTTTCTGACTAGAATAAAATACTACTGCTTGTAGGTACCATTGTCAACAAGGTCCACTAATTCAAAGTTTTTTGCAAGATCTTGCAGTGCTGAAAGGTTGATTTTGTCTAGGTGCTGTGTTGGGGAATTGCTCATCGTGCTTCTGCTGCCAGCCAGGCGAACCCACCCCAATTGCATGGGCAGTGATGGCTGCCACTGGTTCTGTCCTTCTGCATGCAGGGCAGCTGGCTTGGCATAGCTGGCTAGGGGAGCCAGGCAAGGAAGGCTCACTGCAGGCTGTGCTGAGATGGCAGTGGCCACGGTGGCACATTGCTGCAGGCCACGCTGGCATGGTGGTGGCCGCAGTAGCAACAGTGGTGCCTACCCCTGGGGAAAATTGAGCTTGTGCTGTTTTGATTTTCTTAAATATGTTATCACAGAAGTGTGATACCTCACTAATTCAGCCAGCAGTATGTCCATCTTCAGAGCCATCAGAGATTGACTCTGTCAAACATGGTGGAAGCTTCTAGAAGCTTCTCACAGAAGCTACCCCTGTGGTGCCCCCTGCTACCAAGCCCCCACAGCCAGGCTGTGTCAAACCAAGACAAAGGTTCAAAGTAGGTCACAACTAAGGTAGACAAAAAAGTATTCTTAGGGCAGTGCCCAAAACATTTTTAGGAATGCACTTATTTATGGTTCTTAACTCATATTCTAGTTGGGACAATTTCTTGTGATGCTCGTGAATGGTGTGACTCATGAATGAGGGAACTGTAGTGAAAATTATGATCAGTGGCAACTATGACTGTAAGAAATGAGTAATAATGGATTTCATGGTCCTGACAGGAGTGAAGAAATCAAGTTTGAAGGGCAGATCCATGGACACCAGGGGAAAGAAAAAATAGCTCTTCAGGAAACTGGGATAGAGCTGTGAAGGACGAAGAAATTCAGTTACATGGGACAACATCCTCCACCTTCAAAACAGGTCTATCTCAACATTCAGGGAAACACCTGGGCATATCAAGAGATTGGTGTGGCTAAACAGAGAACTTATGATTAAGATTGCAAAAATGTCTATACAAAAGCTGGAAGTGAGGACAGATTGTAATTCAAATCAAGGAATTTTCAATAAACCTTGCCTCATACAAGAAAAGACCAAATAGGATGTGTCTGAGAATGCTAAGAGAACTTGCTGCTCTTGGCTGTCTATGAAAAACTTAAAAAATCTGTTATGGTTGGAGAAAGGAAAATGTAGCAAACAGCTTCAAAACCTGCAAGAGAAACATTCCAGGGATCTACAGGTTAGACAGTTTCACTCTTGTGCCTAGGAAAATTATAGAATGAATGGTCTTTAAGCCATTTCTGGATGCATGAAAAAAGGCTTCTGCAAATGGCCAGCGTGAATTTATCAGGAATAAGTCATGTAAGTGGATAAGAGGGAGCTGTTTTCTATCTTGTAGGAGGTGAATCTTGACTTTTGTAGGTGTTTAGATCAAGTCTCCTGTAGAATCCTGGTAAGCAGCATGGCATGTCAAAATATAGGTGGTTGGCCTACTATCTCGGTGAAAAATTGGCTTAATTGGTATAGAGGTTAATGAGTCAGAATCCTTGTTGAGGTTGAAGGCTGTCTGGGTCTATCCTGGAACCTGGTCTGTTTAGCATCCTTATCGATGGCCTAGATGAAAAAGTGAAATACCCTTCCATCAAGTTTTGATCAAGAGAGGGATAGGGGTATAGTCCATAAAATAAAAAAGCAGAGCTGCACATGTGGGAGGACTAGAGTGATTGTCCCATGAAATGAAAAGATGTAGAATAGTGCATCACTGTCAGCCCTGGCAGTAACTCTGCAGGATAGGTCCTTTGGGTCCTAGAATAATTTTCTTTTCAGTTGGAAAAGATCTTTAGACCAGTCCAACTGTTGGAAGCATGAAGCTGGGAAGAAAATAAAAGCTCAAACATGATGGGGCCCGTGGTGATCTGAATGAACACTGAAACCAGATAGAGATAAGTGGTTTGTGGTGCCATGGCATCGGAGGGGAGCATGAAGTGGGATGAAAACTGTGCAGTCCTGTTATTTCTGTTTAAATCAAGGAATGTTTTGTACAACTGCTACCAAAATAGAAATCATACATATTCCATAGAATGTGACCATGAAGAACAAAAACTTTGACCACAGTTCCACCCAGAGTGTACCTAACTGGGGGAATTTGTAGGGACAGATTGATGGGTTTGTCCTCCTTGCTCTCCCTAGAAGGGAGATATTTTGCTAAGTCCTTTATCCTCATCTACATCAAGTATTTTAATCTGGGAAATTAATTTTGTGATTGCATTAATATTGTTAGTGATAGATATAGCCATTGTTGGGGGTTAGGTTCCTTTCCTTTTGCTCCTTTTTACTTAGGGAATTTTTTCCCCATAATTGCTAGGAAACACTAATGACTGGGTACTTAAAAAACCCGAAAGAAGTGGCTAAGCTCAGGGGAGGAGGGCATCTGGTTGCACTTCTCTTATCTGGGAATTTTACTCCCAGGGATAGAGATATGCTAGAATTGGGCTGACAAAAGATTAGGCTGGGGAAGCTGCTTTCTCTCTCTCTCCCTCCCTCTCTCTCTCTCTCTCTCTCTCTCTCGGCTTCGGATGAGTCAGACCCACCACTTAGGGAAGGGAATTCACTGCTACTGCTGGAGCCCAGCCCAGTGCTGCTTCTTCTGCCATGGGGTGCGACTGCTCATGAGAGCAGCCACTGTACTGAGACCTTATTATCACCTGCCTCACAAAAAAAGGCACCTATCACCATCTGCCCGCTCACTAAAAGAGGGACCTAACCACCGCTGCCCTGCCCCCACCTCTTATTCAGCATTGCTCTTAGCTTTCATTGCACTGTAGCTCTGCACCCTGCTTGCCAAGATGTCCTGCTGATCAGAAACTTGCTGCTTCTGAGAGTCCTGCTGGGGCACAGGGATCGGCTGCCCCAGGGGTTTGTGAAGCAAAGCCTCTCTGCCATCCCTTCCCATCTGGGCCGAGCCGCCATTACAGCGTGCTCCCTGAGCTCGCTCCACAGCGCCCCCTGCAGCCGCGGGGAATCACCGCACCTGCCCTGCCCGCCGGGAGCCAGCAGCGCCCCTGCTGGCTGCGACCGGAACTGCACCAACGGGGAAGGTGCCTGCGGCTGTGAGAGGCTGGGACCGGGTTTGTGCTCTGTTTGGTGTCAGTGCCACAGCTGTTGTTGGTTTGCTTTATCATCCATACTAGTAAAGAACTGTTATTCCTATTCCCATATCATTGCCTGAGAGCCCCTTAATTTCAAAATTATAATAATTTGGAGGGAAGAGGTTTATATTTCCTATTCCTGCCTTCCTTAGCAGACACATGTCTTTCAAACCAAGACAGCCATTCTGCAGTCAATGTGTGTATTGACAAAAATCCAAAAGTACTTTATCTGTTGCATTTAATAAACACATCACCTGGGTGGCTCTTCTGAATGCAACTGGACCCATAGTTAGTATTCTTGCACTCATGGTTGGGCATGTTGTTTTTGCAACAAAACTAACACTGTCAAGTCTACTACTAAACCATGTATTTGAGTGCTACATATGCATATCCTGATGAAGAAGCTGACTGAACTGAGCCTGCAGTGAACCCTAGCAGTAAGAAAACAGCAAACAGCACCCTAGGCTACCTCAAAATTAATATATTCAGTAGATCAAAGAAAGTGAATATGCCTCTTCAATTGGCACTTGGATTATACTAGCCCTGCAATATGATGCAACTCATATCCTGTGGGGAGAGGCTGTAGCAGTAGGGCTGGTTCATCCAGGAGAAGTGTTGATAACAGTGGCACCTACAAGCAACTCTGTCCCTGACAGGAGAGGATCAGGCAGGAACAACTAGGTTTTTCACAGTGGTACATGTGGGAAGGAAAGAGGCAACAGTCAGTAGCTGAAACATAGGAGGCTCAGGCTGGACATAAGGAAAAATCACTCACAGAGAGGAAAATATGCAGCCTAGGTAGACTGAAATATATGTCCCTGGTGGCTTCCAGACTATATAGAACTCTGAGCAACTTGGCCTGATGCACTGTTGACTCTGCTTTGGGTGGGAGACTGGAGACCTCTCATGGTCTACTCCAGTTGCATAAGCAAGTGATTCTAGGTGTTTCACAGGGCATCAGTGAGCACAGTCTCAAGCTTTTGTTACATTTTTGTAAACAAGAAACTCAGAGAGAGACAAATGCAACATTTGAAATTAGATTTCAAATTAGGTTTAAGATGGGAGTGATTAAATTTCCATCTTGGCATGTAATTCATATGACTGAACTGTGAACCTAGGTGTGTGATTAAGGACTGGCAAATAAGAAGCTCTGGAATGACAGTAACTGTGCCATTGGTCATTAGATTTCCCAGGGAAAAAATTAAGACTGTCACCACTCTCAGTATATTGATATAATCAAGCCTTTGCTTAGTGCTAGGTTTTGGAGATATGTATTCTTCAGTGTGATAGTATGAGCACAATTTAAATTCATGCCACAAAATAAATTTAGAATAGGAACTACTTGGTTTCTCAGTGTAAAAATTAGAAGAGATATTCTACGTAATACCAATGAACCCAATTTAATTTGGGATTATGGCTGGGGGTTAGTAGACTCTCTAAAATTTCTGTAAAAATGACAGATTCAACCAGAACCCAGAACCATGATACCAGACAGCATTTTCGTGGTTGAAATAGAAAATGTTATACCCTATACTGAACATTGTGCAAAATCGTGGTTCACCTATACTGTAGTAGAAGATGCTACTGTCACTAACACTGTCAACTCAGTTCAGCTGGGTAAACAAAGGGAACTGCTTTCACCTGAGATACTTTATATCCTGCTTCTTGGCCTCTGTCTGTCTCTCCAGAATGGCAAAGATTTTCTCGCAAATCTGGGGTGTAAGTCGTATCTGCCAGCTAATAGCAGATGTGATAATAGGGTTAGAGCTGACTTGTTATTTAGGGCTCAATATACAGATTATGTAGAACAAAATTTAGACTCATTACCAAAGTTATTGTTAGCCATTAAGGCTCTAAAGGAGACTGTGAGTTGGGCTTCTGTAGGGCTTTACTGCACATTGACTAACCTGGAGCCAAAATTTCATAAATTTGAAGATAATCTATTCTAAGATTTCCACTAACAATCAAATCCCAAATCAGGCTTTGACAGAAGATTCATTTTCATGTTTGGCTGCTGTACAACCCAATGGTGCATTAAGGATAAGGATGGAGTTTGTACTAGAGTTTAGATAAAAGGATCACACTAAATTACAGTAATTTTGGAGTTTTTTTACCAGAATAAGATGTTAAAACATGATGGTTTATTTCCCTGTGGATTTTTCTGGTCATGTTCTGGTAACATTATCTTTTCAGAGGTGTAAGACAGATACAGGGCTGTACGAAAAGCTATGGTTACAGACATAGAAGCTGAAGAGAAGAAATCTCCTTTTGTTCTTCACTCCAGACTTGCTTGTATTTCAGTCCTTTCCCCATTCCTTTTTATGCTAGCAATTGAATCACAAGACTATAAGCAGAAAAGGAGAAGAAAGATGAACAGGGGAATTGTGGAAATGCCCCTGTTCCTAAGAGACAGGAATTCGATCTTACCTCTCTTGTGTTGCTAATAACTCCTCCCTTGACCTGAACCCAAGCTCCATCCCTGCGATACCCTATAAAAACCCCACAACCCTGCCTTTGCTGGGTCTTTCCTCTCCATCCCGTCCCTCCTCCCCGGGAGTAATAAATGGATTCTCAAGCTTTCTGAAACCCATCTTGTGTATTCTCATGCTTGGTGCTGGCAGCTGCACCCTCCCTGGATATGATGAACCCAGTTGCAATACACTGCAACAGAAAGAGGTATGCTTTTTTCCATAAAGTTGGCAGTAATGGACTGTCTGGAGAGAAATCGGATGCCTAAATTTCAATTAAAGATATGGAGAATTTCCTGTATTAGTTTTGAGCTGAGCTCTGGGAATAGGATCGTGCTTGGTCCAACAGTTTTTGATAAGTAGATTCATACAAGATCCAACAAAGGCCACAGAGTTCAATCAAGTAGAATTATCAATGTAAGATTAGTACAGAAGCAAAGACAAAAAGAAGTATATTGGATATAGACAGGATTTTTTAATTTTGGTGAGGTGAATAGGGCTGAGATATCCATGTATATAATGCTAGCATTATTAGGAATCTTAGAACTCAGTTTAGCAGAGGCTAAGAGCTAAGAATACTGCCTGTCAAGAAAAGATGCGTGGACTTGCATTAGAGCTGAACTTGACCAGTCTTGTGCTGTTATAAGCTGACCTGCCACGTGTCACTAGAGCTTTTATTGAAGTTAGGGTTTAGTTAAGAGTCTGGTACAGCAGTACTCAGCGAACTGGATTTTTTTCCTCTTGCAAATTCTCTGACTGAGTTAGGACTAGGACTATATTCATGACTGGACTCCCAGATGAACTCAGGGGCTGCTGAGTGTCATTGAGTTTAAATTAGTGGCAGAATTGGTGTGAGTAAAATTTAGTGGGCTGTACTTACTAGTATGTCTGGCAGATGAAGTGGGGATTGTGCAAACGTCAGGACTGAGAACTTGGGTAACAAAGATAGGTTTACTGATGTGTGCTCAAATATCGGTCAAACTAGATGAGATTCCAGATTTGACATGCTCTATTATTAAGTTTTTTTTCTGGCTCATTACCTATTACTGGACTAGACAGGGCTGATGATCTGTGTTTGGGAGATGTCAGGTTGACTGTCAGACACTAGGTTTTGTTGTGGTGTGACATATCCAGGTTCAAATTCTATATGTTTATGTACTAAGCTTGTGGGAACAAGGGGGTAGATGTTGCTGTCATGTGCAATGCATGCTGCTGCCATAGTATTTTTTTTTTATGAAAATGTGTAGTTTGGGTGAGAAGGAAAGGAAAATACTTGTGTCTCTGCTTTCCATTCCAGCAACATGTCAGCAGCCAAGGAATTAGTCACTGAATGCAAGACAGGAAGATCTGTTGGTGTTTTCCTTGATGGCTGCTTCTGCTGATTACCTTCAGGGAGGCAAATGTTGCAAAGAGTAATTATCTCTGTAATCCTAACCAGTTTTCCTGATCATCCTTTTACTGCAATATTAATAACATTGTTCCAGTCTCTCTCAGAAGTATTACTCACTTCTCTTAATGATGATACACTCACCACTGGCAAAGTTTAGAGCACACTAAAAGCATGTCCATCAAGGAGCTAATAAAAAGCACCCAGCTGCTCTGATAGAAGGAACTGGAGTATAGGAGAAGAAAGCATGGCTATCCAAACTGCTATTTAGGAATAACCTAAAGGCACATTCTATTAAAATTACTTCTGTTAAACTTCTGACTACTCTGCAGTAAAAGAGCATCAGGATGAGGCTATGTTGGAATGTTTTTGACAGAAACTGGGTATTTTTTGGCAGAAATAGTTGACATAGTAAGGGAGCAACCAACAGCAGCAGTAAACCAACATATTCTATACATATTACATATCCTGTAAAAAAACTGTCTACTTACATACTCTTCCATGTACTCTCCTATGCCATACCCCTAGTACCGCATTGCTATTCTCAGGTGTGAAAACTCACAGAAAACCCTCAGAATGGCTATTGTGTTTCTTTGTTCTCCTGAAATATGGGGGATGCTTGTCTGAATAGTAAGGATTTATTAGGCTGTCCCAGATTGCAAGGCAAGATGTATCCCATTTGCCATCTGTATGGCAGTTGTCTTCTGTTTAAGTGGGCAGTTTTCCTTATCTCTTCCAAAACCAATTCTCCCTCCGGGGAGACATCTGCTGATAATGAGCTATTGAATGTCACTGCATGACTGATAAAAGTTACAGCATCTCATTGTGAGATGCTCCACCCAGACGGAGAAACCGAGCATTCCTAACTGGATATAATCTGGGTTTTTGGGACACTAGGCTCAGGCTTTTCTGCTGGATTTCCAGGAGGACTGCAGCCATTCTAATTTGGACTGCTACCAACACCCTGACCAAAAAGGGTGTCAAGTTGTATTCTGACTCTGACTGTGGTTTTTCTTTTGTATTATTGCATGTATTTTGTTTTCTTTTTCTCTTTTCCTAATACATTGTATTTCTGACTTGGAGTCTCTCACTGGTTTTGTTTCCAAACCAGAACACAGGCATACTGCAGTACTGCTAGATGGGTTTTCAATAAAGCCTACTCTTTTAGGAAACTAAAAATGCTGTGGTGTAAGAACTATAGAAGAGAAGGACATTTTCATTTTATAGATGCCAATTAAAGGTTTGTCTGTCAAATAAAAAACTTACTCTGAAAGTTATTAAGAAAGAAATAATTATCTCTCTAAGATTTCATGGAAACTTATATAAGAATAATTCCAAAAGACTTAGTTATAATTAGGATCCTCTGTTTTATAAACTAAATAAACATAGAATATCTTTCAATGTAAGTAGAAGGTAACCTGACTATGAGAGACTATTTCTGTAAAACGTTCAGCTATTTTTCAAAAGTAAATCGCAACTGCTGTCATGAAATCAGAAGGAGACGCAGGAAATCAAATTAGCCCAAGAATAATGGAATGAGAAAAGACTAATATAAATTGTAGGTGGAATAGGCATTTATTGCCTGTTTTTGGATGTCTTCCTTGTATTCAGTCAAGTCTAAAAGATAGCAAACTGGTAGATACATACATTGTATGTGGTAAAAACCTAGCCAAATGGCATTCTCCTTATGCTGCAGAAAATTAAATTCCGTAGTTATAGACTTCCAGTGTTCATAAGGAAAACAAAAAGAGAAAAAAAACCTCTTTTTAGGTCTGTTTCTGATTTGTGAGATCACATGATAAAATATGATAAAATATGTATATATTTTTTTAAACGTTGCTAAAGAGAAGGAGATAAGCAGAGAGAATCTGGAACATCTCAGTGAACATGTGTCAAGGTTTTAAACCCATCTGGAGATGAAACACCACACAGACACTTGCTCAACTCTGCCTCTCTTCCACCCTCACCCCACAGGAATGGGGAGGAAAATCGAGACAAAACTTCTATGTTGAGATAAGAGAAATTTAGTAATTGAAAATAAAGTAAAATAATGGTAAATAATTAAAATAATAATAATAAAAAGAGAGAAAACCAAGTGATCCACAGTACAGTTACTCACCACTTACTGACCGATACCAGGCCTCCCTTCCTGGACCCAGATCGGCCCCTTCAAGGTGACTCCCCCCAGTTTATATACTGGGCATGATGTTCTGTGGTGTGGAATATCTTTTTGGTTGTTTCCGGTCACTTGTCTCAGATGTGTTTCCTCCTGGTTTGTTCTGCTCACCACCTCACTGGTGGAGCACGAGCCAAAGAAAAAATGTCCTTGATTTAGGATAAACAAAATACCAAAAACCCCAAACATCAGTGGGTTACCAACACCATTCTCATTCTGTACCCTAAGCACAGCAGTGGAAGAAATTAACTCTGCCTGAGCTGAAACCAGCATGCATGAAATCACAAATTCTCAGTAGAAACATTTGAATAACAGAATGAAAAAAACTCCTTTACACTCTAGGACTTTGCTTGGATCTTTGGTACTATAGCACATTGGCAACAAGTCAAACTGCTCAGGTAATGATAAATTCACTGTATGTTAGAAAACCTGTTTTTTCTCTTATATTTCAAGCAAGGGTTTGCCACTTTCACTAATGCAGAAAAAAAATAGGTGATACCAAGTACAATATACTTTGTGTGAAGTACTAGTAGTTTGTACTTCTTTGTAGTAGTGGCAAAGCAGAAGCATTCTGGAGAAACTTAGAATTATGGCATTTATTTATTTATTTATTTATTGCAGGTATATGCCTGAAAGGAAAAGAATAACAGCTAATATATTAATGCAATTTGCTCTTGCAAAGACTCCAGCAGATGAGACTACATTGGTTTTTTTGACTAATTGAAAAGGTAAGCAAAATACATAATTTCTAACAACCTGTTTCAGAGTAACTAAAATAATTAAAAATAACTTCATAGGCTTCCATCTTCTTGGTGGAGCAGTTGCCTTTAACAGTTTTGCCATTAATTTTAAAGATAAAGTTCTAGTTCATTTTCAAGGGGCAATCTAGACCAAGCTCAAGGGAGATCAGTGAGATGTTTGTCTTTCCTTGGAGATTTTTGTCTAGTGTGTCTAGAAGATATAGAATAATGGACATTATATAGACATGACTTGCAGTGTCTTCCGTGTTATTTTTACAGTAAGAAAATTTTCTCTGTAGAGTTTTCTTAATTTTCAAGATTTAAATGAGAAAAACAGTAGCCCTTTTCCATTCTTTCTTCACTCTGTTAAGTTTTCATCAAAGCTAAATATATTCATACATGTAAGCAATATATATGTAATAATAATGCATATATACAGAGCTTCACAGAGTTTCACAGAACAGTCTGAAATGGAAGGGACCCACAAGGATCATCAAATCCAACTCTGCAGTGAATGGCCCATAAGGAGGTTGAATCTGTGACCTTGGTGTTATTACATGTCTGCACATTTGAATGTGCAAATATATTGGGAAATTTGTCTGTCTGTTCATAGCTAGCTTCAAATACCTTTTTTTTTTTTTTTTAAGCAGAGGACCCAGGACTGGTCACAGATATCTAACTAGCTCCCTACTGCTGCTTCAGATTATTTGACATCTGTTTTGAGTTTATAAAGCATGGATTATGCACCCTAGGGTGTTGTTAGGAAGGAAAGGAACCTCCTAAAGATCATTTGAATGCTGTATGTAAAGTTACCGCAAAATTTCTTCCAGATGGCTACAAACACTTGAAGTTCTATCGCAGTCCTTTATAATGACCATACCTATTTTGCCAATAGTGATACCTGAAACAGTGGTTTAAGAGAGCATCACTTAAAGAAAGGAGCTTCAGCTAATGAAAAAAAAAACCTTAGATTTTTCAGTCCTGAGGAACAGAATTGTATTCTAAGCATACAAGAAACTCATGAAACTCATAGAACTCCAGGAACTCAAAAAAGGAACTATTATGGATGAGCTTTAGCACATTATTTCTTGAAAATACACACATTATTAAAGCACATGTACTTGAGTGCCACATGTTCTTTGATCTGTTGTGATCTGTTATTCATTTCACCAAGCAGCCTCTATCTCGGTACAAAAGCTTTATGTATATGTGTGTATTTGAATATGCACATTGTTTGTATTTAAGACAGTACATAATCTCATTTTAGCCACATTCAAATGTTGCAGGAGTGAAAGCTCATACTGTGTTGGAAAAATACAAGAGCTTGGGTTTTGCTTTTGGGAAGATGCAAAACAAGACAAAGAAAAGGCAGATGTTATATTCCATTTATTTTCATCAGAGTAAAAACAGTGAAAGTAAAAATAGATGAAAAGTTGCTTTCAAAGATTGATGAGATGCTATTTTAACAGTATAAATGCCTTACATAGACTAAGACTGTGGTAAGTAATGATGTTTTAGATGACAATAAAAATTGTTTCTCATCAAAAAAGGAAGATGTATTTCAGAATTTTTGGATTCATCTCAGTGAAAGCAACAGTGAAACTGCCTGCTGTCAGTTTAGGAAGTCTGGGCAAATGGCTACTAGACATGCAAAGATGGCCTGTGTAATTGCTTTCCCTTACAAGGTCGGTGTCATAGAGTTCACTGTGGGGGCATTATCAGCGTGATGGATGGGTGTCATGGGAGGGCCCCCTTCCTCTGCATGGTCTCAGTGAGGCCAGCGCATCCAGGGTGTGTCAAACTCTTCTTTCTGTGCAAGCTGCATGTGCCCAGTGTATATTTATACAGATGGGAGCAGCATGTTCAGGCTGATCGCATCCACTGGATGTGCTCTGTACACCACTTTTGCTCTTGTTCTCATCTGGAATTTCCTCAGTGAAAGACACCTTTGCAGGATAGTCTCATCTGTGAGAAACAGAAGGAAAAACCACCCTGAAGAGGTGCTCCAGCACATCTTATGGAAGACAGAGTTAATTGCTATGGAGGTTAGGGAAATAATGAGTTGACTAATGAGGTTCTGGTCTGAGCACTGGCATCATGATGATACTGATGCCTCTTCCAAGAATAAGATATTCTTGCAAACTCAGACATAAGAGTATTGGGTAAGGAGGATAGTGTTAACAGTTGAGGGGCATAGAATTTAGAAATCTGTACATTATATTTTCATGTTTCCTGAGCTTCTGTGGTGTGTTGATATCCACTGCACTTTAACACTACCTGATTAATTTTGAACTTAGAAATGCTGTGAAATTTGAAAATTTATAGTGGTAGTTGTAAGTGGATTTAGTTATCTAATCCTTGATGGGAGACTTAAATAAAAAAATGTAGCATGCTAGTATTTATATTCCATCTCTGAAGCTCATGCCTTTCTTATATAAGACACAAGATGATCATAGTCTTCATGTATATGAAATGTTTATATCATTCTCCTAGTGTGGTATTTTATGATATTGTGATATTTTAAGACTAATGCTAGCATTAATAAAGTATTATTTTTCATGAATTATCTCTTTAATGATCTATTCAGGACATGGGATATCTGAATTCTGTGTGAACCTCAACATGAGAAAACTACCTTACATACCTCACTTTTCTGGTAAAGCCTGTGGATTGTGCTAAGCAAATGGCACTGCTATTCCTGCTCTTGGAACTCTGACACTGTAGAAAGGGACAAGAGAGAGTACAATTCAGAGCACACAGAAGCTGTGGTAGAAATCAAAGTTCATGGCTTTTACATCCCTGGGTAAACCCTGATAGCAGGCCTGGCTTACACCATGATATGTGTATTTCACTTATCTGTCAGTGACAGTGGGTGTGCAGCTCAACTCTCAAAAGTGAACATTAGGTTATTTTTATCTTTCCTGTTCTAACAGACATCGAATTTGTCCCCAGGAACTAGAGACTAAAAGTGAGCTAAACTACCCCCAAATATGTGCATCACTGAGAACCCTTAGGAAAGAGGAGAGGCTGAGCTGTATAAAAATCTGCATTTCCTTATCTGAGTCCTAGGGCAGGATTTCAACTTCATCCAAACAGTAGCATGCAGGAGAAACTCTGTTTTGCCCATGGAAAGCTGCTGAATGAGGAGGAAGAATGGAGATGGTGGGGTCTAACTTCAGATTTAGCTGCACAGCAATGCCTCGTTTAGATAATGTGCGTGAATGGGTATATTATCAGAACCTGTGAGAACTGAGATTGTCCTTCAGGGTTGTTCTTCAGGGTGAGCCTGCTTCCTGCAGCAAAGAAAGGAGATGGAGATGTAACAATGGAGGAGGATACTTTACATTTGTGTGTAAGATTGACCAGGTTAAGTTTATTTTAATAAGGAGCAACAGTCCACATTCCCTCTTGAAACTGTAGAGCTGTTATTTGATACCAGCACTTTTTAGATTGGCCTCAGTTTTGCATTTGGTATTACATTAGAGAAGGAATATTATTTGATAACCACAGGATCTAGAACAATATGAGAAGGAATCTGAGTGGTACTGTTGCTTAAGCTATTTTTTTTTTTGTTGTTGTTGTTAAAGTAAATAGGACTGAAGGTGAGACACTGAGATGAATCAAAATATTTCACAGATAAAATTGTGAAGTAGCTAGCAGCTTGAAAGCACAACAGAACTGTAGAATTCATGGAAGACCCTGACCTGGAAGGGACCCACAAGGATCACTGAGTCTAACTTATGACTCCACATAGGCCAACCAAAAAGATGAATCATATATCTGAAAGCATTGTTCAAACTTTATTTGAACACTAACAGGCTTGGCACCATAAGCATGTCTCTGCTGAGTCTGTTTTAGTGCTTGACCAGTCTCTCAATAAACAGCTTTTTCTTCCAATATCTGTTCTAAATTTTTCCTTGACATAGCTTTAATTTATTCCCTAATATCCCAGCACTAGACACCAGAAAAAAGAGATCAGCACCTCTCTCTCTTCTTTCCCTCATGGTGGATGGTGTGGACAACAATGATGTCATCCTTATGCCTCTGCTACTCTAAGATGAAAAAACTTAGTAGCCTCAGCTGCTGCTCATAAGTCAAACCCTCTAGATCTTTCACCATCTTTGTTGACATCCTTTGGACACATTCTCATATTTCTCTATCCTGCTTCTGTTGTTGAGCCCAAAACTGCACACAGAGGCCTCACCAATACTGAGTATAATAAGACAATGACTCCTCTTGATGGTTAATGCATGCTGCTAGGATGTGGTTGACCTTTTTGTCTGCCAGGACATACTGTTGACTCACACTGAGCTTAGCATCATCCAAAACTCCCAGATGCCTTTGTGCAGAGCTGTATTCCAGCCTCTCATCCCTAAATCTATATGACATCCAGGATTACACAATTCCAGATGGAAAATCTGACATTTTGTCCTTGTTAGACTTCATACCTGTGGTGATTGCCCAGTGTTTCAATCTCTAAAGGTCTCTTCAAGACCTCTCTGCCCTGAAGGTAATAAATGGCTCCTCCTAATTCAATATTGTTGGCAAACTTACTTACTGAGCATTCTGTGCCTGTGTCCAGGGCAATGATGAAAACAGTGCAGGGAACTGATCCTAAGATTGAGTCACGGGCAACATATTAGTGTCTAGTAGCCAGTCAGATGTTGCCCCTCTTACTACAATTGTCTGAGCCTGACCCTTTAGCTGATCAAGATTATAAAATACTTGGAGTTGGAAAGGATCACTGAAGTTCATCTAGCCTTCTCTCTCTTCAATTTAAGGCATGTTCAGATTGCTCAGGACCCTGTACTGTCAAAAATATCTGAGGAGATTCCATAGTCTCTTTGGACACCTCTTGCAGGTCATCTGTACTTATCTTATGTAGCTCGAGATATCTTTTATTATTATTCATTAAGATGATAAATGGTGGGTAGGCAGTCTGGCTGTGTTTCCTCACCTCTATTAATAAGATTTCTTACCTGGTGGTATGCAAAATGTTCATGAAAGTTACTTGTAGAACTTAGATATGTTATGTAAAATTTTGTCACACTAAGTAACTTCTCTCTTTGTGCTTCTTAGATTAAACCATACTTTTTTTTTCACAGCTGTCTCTTCTTTCTTTTCTTTTCTTCTTTTCTTTTCTTTTCTTTTCTTTTCTTTTCTTTTCTTTTCTTTTCTTTTCTTTTCTTTTCTTTTCTTTTCTTTTCTTTTCTTTTCTTTTTTCTTTTTTTTTCTTCTCTTCTCTTCTCTTCTCTTCTCTTCTCTTCTCTTCTCTTCTCTTCTCTTCTCTTCTCTTCTCTTCTCTTCTCTTCTCTTCTCTTCTCTTCTCTTCTCTTCTCTTCTTCTTTCTCCCCTCCCCTCCCCTCCCCTCCCTTCCCTTCCCCTCCCTTCCCCTCCCTTCCCTTCCCTTCCCTTCCCTTCCCTTCCCTTCCCTTCCCTTCCCTTCCCTTCCCTTCCCTTCCCTTCCCTTCCCTTCCCTTCCCTTCCCTTCCCTTCCCTTCCCTTCCCTTCCCTTCCCTTCCCTTCCCTTCCCTTCCCTTCCCTTCCCTTCCCTTCCCTTCCCTTCCCTTCCCTTCCCTTCCCTTCCCTTCCCTTCCCTTCCCTTCCCTTCCCTTCCCTTCCCTTCCCTTCCCTTCCTTCTCCCTTCCCTTCCCTTCCTTCTCCCTTCCTTCTCCCTTCCCTCTCCCTTCCTTCTCCCTTCCCTCTCCCTTCCCCTTCCCTTCCTTCACATAATCATCACTTTCATCAGTTTTGTATTATGGTAGTATACACAATTATCTCTCTTGTCATGTTGTTTTTAACTTCTCACTTAATGCATGATTTGCTGGTTACATAAAACTTTTTTTTTTTTTTACTTTTTTGTTAGGCTGAAAGAATTGTCTTCCTGAGCATGCCCTCTGAATTTTCAATGCTATAAAGAAGCATCTAGGGAGAAAGATGCTTCTGGACAGGTGAATAAAAACCTTAAAAAATCTGGTTATCTTTCTGCTTATTTTCATTCACTTTCTGTAAACCATTGACTTCTCCTCACTTTGACTGTAACAGATGTGTTCTTACCCCAAATGCACAGGGAATGTGTTCTAAAACTCTTTAAAATGAGGTTTAATTGCACTCTAGAAATGGTTTTATCAGTATTTCTTCTCTTTCTCCCCCCCACAAGTCTTTGAATCTCAAATGCACTATGTCTTTTATTGACACAATGGTGTTCCTCTGACTCATTACCATAAAGGACTTACTGACAGATGACTCCTGACGGACCACAAATTGAAGACCACTGGGAAATCCTGTGTTGCTGCAGCTAAGATGTCTAATCTGAGATGTAATGGATTGCTTTTCCACAGTATTGAGTAGCAGCAAAATTAACAATGAGCTTCACTGGTATGGCACTTTGGTTTGGATTACTTTTTTTTTTTTTTAATTTTTAAAGCAAAAGCATCCACCTCATGGTAAAGATTCAGCTTTCTTTTAAAATGGTTATGTGTATCATTGCACCTCTCCGCCTTTTTACTCAAGTAATTTTTTAGGCAACTCACCCCCTAGTCTCCAATATAAACCTAATGGCTATAAAATCAACAATTTATTTTCCCAGCAAGATTTGTCACTTTTTTTGTAACTGTTAAAAGTGTATTTAAACAATTTTCTGTTTAGCATACTCATTCTTCTTGGCAAAATTATGTCACAAAGTCCAGCATCTGTCTAACTTTCCTTTAATCATCTTTCATCATCTAAGACATATAAAAGGGAAAAGTGAAACAAAATCCCAAACACCTGTAGTATTTTCTAGTTCTACAACCAACTATTTTTAGGTAGGTTAAACCCAGCAGCACAGGAGACAGAGTAGACTTTATTAGAATTTCTATAATATTTGAAAAATATTCAGATGCTTTGATGAAGTAGAAATAAGCAAATTTTGTTAAGACATCTCTTCTATAATGTGTATCTATACACTCAGTAACTCTGAAATTAAGAAAGGGAACTCCTTGACATATTTCTAAGCATTGAAATAGATTTTGTGTACTTAGTGTATTGAGGGTTTTTTTAAATCTGGTTGATTTCCAGGAATAGAATTTAATACCTGTTCCTCAAAGTGTATACAACTATGAGCAAGAATCTTTGACCTGCGAAAACCAGAAATATTAGATGTGCATGCTTACATTACATAGAAGCACTGAATGTTTAAGAATCTTTCTCCTGAAAAAATAAGATGACTTCAAGAGCTCTAAAACCCATATCTCAAATCTATTTTCAATTAATCTCCCATTTGATCTATTTATGCTACTAGCTGTCAGCTAATTTCAATTATATAAGGTTATTTGTGTAGGTACTTGTTAGAGGATATATTGCATCGCGGTTTGGGGTTAAGGTTAGGGGTTCTGATCTGTTAGCTAGCTGTGATCTGGTTACCCCCGCGCACCCCCTGTGTCTGTTCTCCTCCCGCGGCAGTTTGCTCCGGGTCCCTGACTGTTGGAGCTGAGTCTGGAAACACGTAGCGATCCCAGATCCTGGAGAGAGGCGGTACCGCTCTAGGTGCTGGAGCTGCCAGGGACCAGGAAAACACAGACATACACCACGAGTGGCACCCAACAGTGGGGCCAGGGCCGGCAGAGCCACTGCAGCAGGTGGAGAATCACCGCAAAGCACTGGGAGCCATGTGGAGAGCCGCCGCCGCCAGCGCAGGGCCGCGCCGCCGAGCCGCCGTCTGTGCTGGGACAGTACTTCATGCTGTACTGAAAACGGGAGCGGAGTCTTCCCAAAGTAAGTCATTGAACTCTCCACCACCCACAGAGAAGCACATGGTGCTTTCCCCGCGTGGGAGGGGAAGTGAAACTCTTTATGGCCATGAAGAGCCAAAGAAGAGAAACTTCCCGAGTCCGAGGACCTTCGTGGCAGCTTTTATTTGTGAAGATTCCAGTTTGGTGAGTATTTAGTGATGGGTGGTATCCAGTTAATACTCCATGGGGGTGGGCTCTTCCACCTCTGCCACGTTTCTGAGGGTACGGATCACCCAGCGCACGGCATGAGCGGCGAGCCGCTGGAGTCTTTAGTGGTTTTTTTGGGTTTTTTTCCATTTTTTCTGCACCAAGGGGGAGTTAGCATGGGGACCGTGCTAACTACCCAACAGAAGGAACTATATTCCCTAATTAAGGATATCCTCTCAGTGAAGGGCCCCCACTCTAAAGGTTCTGTTAAACAGTTTGTACGATGGCTGTGCTTTTCCTTTCCACGTGTAACCGCGGAGGAGGCTCACAAAAAGGAGTTCTGGGAGAGGATAGGAACAAAACTGGTGGAGGGAATTGAATGTAGGGAACCCTCCATTAAAGGTTGCTTTGCCACCCTCCATTTGCTGATATTGGAGGTTGTAAAAGCGGGATCCGCGTGAGACGCGGGCAGGGAAAAGAAAGAGCCATTGAGCAAAACAGTTGTTTCCCTCGAACCCGTTTCCCCATCCCCCTCTCCTACCCCTTTTTGCCCTAAGCCGGGTAGGCAGGGGGGAGTACTCCACCGCTCTAAGGTGCAGGGCAGCTCCACAGACGTGGACCATGGTCCTGGCTCCCCCAAGCTGCCCCGGCACCCCTGCCTTAGCAGAATTAGCTACTCCGCTGAGGAACTGACCCCAAACCCTTTCTCCAATCCCTTTTTCCCAGTTAGAAATTCCAGTTCTGGCACTACCCCGTGCTACTCTGCTCCCCTGAATCCCTTCCTTTGTCCCCCTGAGGAAGCTGCAGCCACATGGCCAGGGCCTTTGTCTCACCAAGATGGAGGACGGCCACGTGGAGGGGTTTCTTCTTCCCATAATCCCTTCATCTTCTTTGTTCCCTGTATCCCCACCTTTGACCCAACCCCCATGTGCCTCCCTGTGGGCGTGGGCACCGCCCCCTTGGGAGATCAGGTCACTTCCTCACCTATTGTTCCCCCTCGTGTGGGGGTTCCCTCCAGTCCTTTACATGTTCTCCCAGTTGAGTCATCGACCCCACCCTCTTCCTCCGGGAGAGCTCTGCCATCTCCACCCCGCTGCCTCAGGAAGGAGGCAGCGCCTGTCCTGCTCCCTGAACCCTTTCCCCATCTTCCCATGGGCCCTGGAAATCCAGGCGGGGGGGAAGAGGTGGGAGGGAGCAGCAGGGAACCCTATCCCCATCTTCCTATGGGTCCCAGGAATCCGGGCAGGGGGGAAGAGGCAGGAGGGAGCAGCAGGGAACCCTATCCCCATCTTCCTATGGGTCCCAGGAATCCGGGCAGGGGGGAAGAGGCAGGAGGGAGGAGCAGGAACCTCTACCTTCATCTTCCCATGGGCCCCGGAGATCCGGGCGGGGGGAAAGAGGAGGGAGTGGGGAGCAAGAGCCCCCATTCCTGCATTCCCATGGTTCCCGGAGAGCTGGGAGGGAGGCAAACAGTGGGAAGTGGGGGCAGGAGCTGGTTTCTGAGCATTTTGCAGATTCCACGGATCGAGCCAAAGGGACAATTGAGAGACATGTAGAGGGATCAGAGGTCCAGGACAAGTTTGTCCCAGAAACAACATCCATGAACGCTGACACACAGCTTGAGATCCCTGAAAAGCCCAGAAACAATGTGGTTGCTGTGAATGCCGTGCCTCCAAAGAACGCTGTTCTGAGGCAACCTCCACTGAAACTCCAATGCTTCCACTGTGATCAGAAAGGATATCTTGTAATCCAGTGTCCTTTTTTGGGGAGGGCACCCCCAGGGACAGCGGGAGGGGGAGAGGGGAGAGAGACCCCACTTTCCCAAAAAACTGTAACAGGAACGCACATCTGCCTTGCGTGAGGACAGAAATAAGGCAGGTCACAGCACCTCAAGGGGGCTGTGATTTATCAAGTTGTGGAGGTGGTGAGTTACAACATCAAAGTGCCTGTGGGAGCAGCAGATGACCCCACCAATCGGAGGGTGGCATCAAACCACAGGCGATGCAAGAAGAGGAAAAATGCTGCAGCTCTCTAAAAGGAAAAATTTCTTCCCCCAAAGACACAGAAAAAACCCTTCCTATTATCCCAGTCCGTGTGTGTCCCCAGTCCATGTGTTGTAATAAAGTTTTCCCAGTTCCCCTACACCCAAACACACAGAGGGAAAAAAAAAACAACCACCCCCAGCATCATTACAGCTGGCCCTCTCCATCTGCAAAGGGCAGCTGTTGCTGCAGCAGAAGCTGAGTGAAGAAGCAGCAACCAGATGAGCAGCGAAGAAGACCAAGCTGTCATTCTTTTTTATATATTAAAAACCAGCGATATGTTGCATTGCGGTTTGGGGTTTAGGTTAGAGGTTCTGATCTGTTAGATAGCTGTGATCTGGTTACCCCAGCGCACCCCCTCTGTCTGTTCTCCTCCCGCAGCTGTTCGCTCTGGGTCCCTGACTGTTGGAGCTTCTGCTATCACTCCTGTGACCACTCCCTGTCCTGCCCGGAGGGTTCGGTGCCCCTCACTCCGAATTCCCATCCCCCATCTGCCCCAGAGCCCGGGGTCTGCCCCGGCCTTGTCCTCGTTGGTCGTGGTCCACGTCATCGCCATGGCACCTGCTCCCATTGGGTGGGAAGGCCCCTGCTCTCCTCACCCCGTCCCCGATAAAATCCCGCTCCTCGGAGTGCTCAAGGCCGTTTTCCTCACGTGCCAGCTGGAAGAGGGTCGCGGTGCCTCAGCGCAGCTCCCTGCGACAATAAAGGACTTTCAGCCTTCCACGTGTGGGGAATCCAGATGTTCCTTCACTCTTTACTGGTGTCTCTTGCTCATAGTGGCAAGAATCCGCGGCCACCCCGCCCGGACAGCGGCACGGAGCCGAGTCTGGAAACATGCAGTGATCCTGGGTCCCGGAGAGAGGCGGTAGTGCTGTCGGTGCCGGAGCTGCCCGGGGACTGGGAAAACACAGTGAGATGCTGCGAGGATATATGATTAATGAAATTCTCACCAACATCTTCAAAACACTGGCAGCAATAAAAAGATTATTTAAACCAAAGTAGTCTGCTGAGTGAAGAACACAATAGGATTGTAAACTCAGAGAAACCCTCAGGGAAAGGGACTCTGTTTACTATATTTATAGTGGGCCCAGTTCCAAGGCACAGGAGAAGAAACACATACATTCACTGCTACAATGGTTTAGAAAAGGTCTCTTTCTGGAAATGTTAAGAACAGGCAGTAGTAGGTTTACAGATCTCTTACACTGCTAATAAATTGAAAAGCAAATGGCTACACAAATCTGATAAAACCTTCTTGATCTCTGAAGTTTTTAAAGGATTATTTTAGCAATTTATGTCTGAAGCTCAGTTAAATTCTGAAGAGGAGATATTGAAAGAACAAGTGAGTTCTGGAATTTCAGCCTAGATGGTTGTAGGCCTGCTTTGTAGAAAAAATCACACAGTACTAGAAAAAAGAAAGAGATTCTTGAAACACTCTTGAAAACTGAGATATAATCATAAAATCTCACTTTTTTTTTTTTTAATATTCTATAGTTATAACACAAGTAATGGTCAAAAACAGTCCCAAATATAAAGTTTTATTACACTGGGACCAGCACTTTAGCTCTATCAGGCTGTTGCTGTTGCCTTCTCAGCTCTAGAGTACAGGAAAAAAAATGAAGAGAGAAGCTATAGTGTTTAAATGACAGTTCCTAGAAAATTCTATGGAAACAGCAAAGATGGACAACATGGACAAAGAGTTAGCCCATGCATCTTAATCTCAGGATGTTTTGGATATGTGCTTTCCACAACACTACCTGGACTGAATCGGGGGTTGGATTCACTGTATATTTTTCCCACGGAGAGAAAACCTTCTGTTTGTATTCAAGAGTGTCTCAACAAGCCATACCTGAGAAACAGTGATTCTATGTCTGAGAAAAATTCTGTTAATGACAGCATTCTTTTAATGTAGTGTAATTTAATAAAGCCATTTTTGAAAGACAATGTTGCCTCAAGTTTAGTAATATGCATATTATTTTGAATGTCAGGATTTGCTTGAAATTAATTGGGTCAATTCGAATTATGCCCTTACTTATATTGTATCTTTCAAATATTTCTCAGATAAAGGAATATGGTCTAAAAAGGCTGTAAAATGCACAGTAAAAAAAAAAAAATCCAAAACCATTTTGGAAACATGGTTATTTCCATGGGCCAAATTCCAATTTTACTCACAACTGTGGCCAATACCACTGAAGTTAAGGGAGTTGAAAAGGGTGTAAGTTAACTCACACTTGGCCTTATATGTTTCCAGATTTGTCCCTTGTGGCTTACAATAGAAGGAAATTATTTGATTTTTTAAAAAACAAACTCTGACAGCTTGAGATATAAGCTAATGTCTCTTTTTCTGCCAAAAATAATATAATTTGGGATGGAACAATATACTTTATAGTCTATGATGAAACTAAGTGCTCACTGGATGTCATACTGAAATGGAATTGTATTCTCCAGATTGCTGTACAGTTAGCATAATGATATATAATGCCACATTTTTCCCCCTGTTATGTATTTCCCTGCACTCTGGCTGGTACATAAATACCAAGTTTATTGTCTTACAATACGAAAATCAGTGTAGACTGATTGTCTTACAACCACTGTTAACCATTCAGAGGAGAGGGATTGGTATAATTGCTGCACAGTCTCATTGATTATACTGTGTCTATTCAAATATCCATAGTCAAGCTGTTAGTGTAGCTCTTGACCTAAATGTGTAAAGTGTGCTAGATATATAGAGGTCCCTCTGAAATCAGTGGAAACTACTGTGAAGCTCAGTACCTTTAAAAGCCTTGGCATCTGGCCTGTCTGGTTCTTATGCTTGAGGTGAAAGGGACAGAAATGTTTGCCAGCAACATATATACATGTGACTTCTGCTTTTCTCTTTTTTGGTGGAAATACAAAGCATTTTGGACAAACACTAAAGACATGGGTGATAAGGAGAAGTTCAGATACAGCATGAAATAGCAGATAAGTCACCTGGTTTTAAGTGTATACAGCAAAAGAAGGCTAATATTTCCCATATTACTATTATTCAATTGGTTTTTCCATTAATTTATATATATAGGCAAAACTGTTCTCAGAACAACAAGCATGCAGAAGTATAGACATTTATCCTTTTTAATCACTCTTTTGGCAGGAGAGAGACTATCTAGCATTTTATGGAAACTTTTATAGTTTAAAACCTCAGCTTAGGGGAGGAGGATGGAGGAAGGGACAGTTGGGAAGCAAGGGAATAAAGCAGTGACGACAGAAGTTAAAATAGAAAGCCAGATAATGGCCCTCAGGAGAAAAGTTTTTAAAACCTTGTATTCTCTTTGAGCAATTTGATAAGATCTTTTGTTTGCACATTCATGTACTTTTTGTATTTAGTTTTTAATAGCCATATCCTTCTCTGAAAAAACTACTTTCTCTAGACCTTAGCCTCCAAATTCATCAAGTCTGTGGTCTATTACTTCTTTAAAAACAGAATGATCTCTTGAGTTATTATTTTTAAAATGTATTAAAAACTGGAGATGATTGATAATAATTTCATTGTCAATTCGACTCTTCAAAAGTTTTGCAAGAGATGCTAAATTAATTGTATATTTCTAAGGAATTACCATTATGCGTGGTGTTTATGAGTAATATAACGTGCATAATGTGTGTTTGAAGATATTATACGGCTATTTCAAGGCTTATAGCACCATTTGGTTCTTAAGAAATCATAGAATCATAACGTAGCCTGGTTTGGAAAGGATCTAAAAAATAATCTAGATCCAGACCCCTTGCTGGAGGGCAAGAACACCTTTCACACCACAAGTTGTTCTGAGTCCCATTCAAACATAACCTTGACCATTTCTAGCAACGAGGCATCCAGAACTTCTCTGGGCAACCTCTTCCTCTACTTCACCTCTCTTACAGGGAAGAATTTCTTCCTAATATCTATACTCAACCAACAGTTTTTCAAACCTTGAGTTTGAAGCCTTCAAAATCATCTTCCACCTTCCTGTCACTACATGCCCTTGTAAAAAAGTCTGTTTCTGGCTTCCTTGAAGGCTCTTTTCAGGTTCAGGAAGGCTGCCATTAGGTCACCTGAAAGATTTCTATTGTCCAGACTGAACAATTCCATTTCTCTCACCCTTTCTTTACAGGAGAAGTGCTCCAGCCCTCTAATAGTCTTGGTGACCTTTGGACTCACTCCAACAGTTCCATGTCCTTCCTGTGCTGGGACCCCAGAGCTGATGCAGCACTGCAGGTGGGGTCTCACCAGAGCAGAGCAGAGGGGCAGAATCCCCTCCCTGGCCCTGCTACCCACACTGCTTTGGATGCAGCCCAGGACACGTTTGGCTTTCTGGGCTGTGAGTGCTCATGGCCGGGTCAGGTCCAGCCTCTCAGCCACCAGCACCCCCAAGTCCTTCTCAGCAGGGCTGATCTGTTCATCCCCAGCCTGTGTTGGCAGTGGGGATTGTCCCGACTCAGGTGTGGCAACTTGCACTTGATCTGATTAAGCCTCATGAGATTTCCATGAACCGACTACTCAAGCTTGCGCAGGTCCTTCTGGACGCCATCCCATCCTTCAGGTGTGTCAACTCCACCACTTAGTTTGGTGTCAGCTGCAAAGTTGGTGGCAGTGCACTCGATCTCTCCGTCTATGTCATTAATGAAGTTATTAAATAACATTGGTCCCAGTATGCACCCTTGAGGGACACCACTTGTCCCTGATGTCCATTGGGACTCTGGGCCATTGACCACTACTCTCTGGATGCCACTGTCCAAACAATTTCTTAACCATCTAAGAGTCCACACATTGAATCCATCTCGCTCCAGTTTTAGAGAGAAGCATGTTGTGGGGGCCTGTGTCAAAGGCTTTACAAATGCCCAGATAAATGACATCTGTAACTCTTCACTTGTCCACTGATGCAGTCACCCCATCATAGAAGGCCATTGGGTTAGTCAGTGAGGGGGCTTGGTCTTCATGAAGCCATGCTGGCAAAAACCAAAAAATGTGTTTTTCTATTTCACACACACACACACACACACACACATATATATATATATATATATGAAAATAGTGTACTGTGTTCTCATTATGGTGATGTGGACTGACAGTTCAGGCTACTGAGCTAACTGTCAGAAAAATAAATGTGTCTTGATTAAAAGAATATTCAAATCCCCCTCTCTTTAATTTTAGAGAGAAGGATGTTGTAGGGTACTGTGTCAAAGGCTGTACAGAAATCCAGATAAATGACATCTGTAGCCCTTCCCTTTCCCATTGTTGCAGTGACTCCATCATAGCAGGCCACTTGATTGGTCAAGCAGGACTTGATGAAGCCATGCTAGCTGTCTTCCAGATGCCTTAACATAGCTTCAAAGACGATCTGTTTCCAGTAGTTCTCAGGGTTCTCCTTTCTACCTTTTTTAAAGACAGGCACAAATTTTCCTTATTTTCAGTCACCTGAGATTTCACGTGACTGCCAGGACTTTTCAAATACCATGGAGATTGAAAAGTGTTCTCCCCTACTCCCCATCCTGCCATCCATCCAATTGAGAGGTGTAGAAACAGGTGATGCTGTTGAAAATCGAGGCAAAAATTTGTTGAATACTTCTGCTTTCTCCTCATCTGCTGTTTCCAGTTTTCCATCATTGTTTATCAGAGGGAGTCACCTTCTTTGACCTTCCTTTCCTGGTTAACATGCCTGTAAAAATCCATCTTTGAGTCCCTTGCCAGGTTCTGTTGCAGCTTCATCTTGGACTTTCTTACCATAAACCTACAAAACTGTACTTCATCTCTATATTTTTCTCAGGTTATCTGTACTTATTTCCATTATGTGTGCATTTGCTTCTTTCCCTTTAGTTCGACCAGCAGTTTCTTACTAAGCCATACTGGCCTCTTGCCTTTTTTACCTGAGTTCTTACTCCTGGGGATTGCCAGGTTTTAAGCCCAGTGGAACACTCCCCTACAAATCCGCCATCTCTGTTCCACTTCCTTGTCTCTGACAGAAGTTGTCCAGTGAATCCTGTTGACTGTCTCCCTGAAGAGCTGTAATTTTGCTTTCCTGAAATTCAGGGACATAACTTTTTTCCTTACCTGACTTATATCTCCCAGGATGTCAAATTCCACCAATGTATGATCACTGCATCCCAATGCATGATCACTGCCACCCAGGCTCCCCCCAGTTTTGATGTTCAAGATTAGCTTGCCTACATTGATGCCCATCAGATCCAGTATTGCATCCCCTCTGGTAGGGCTGCTATCTATGTCCTTGGTCAAGAAAATATCCTTCATGGATTTCCTGAGTCCTCTGGATTGCCTGCAGCTTGTTGTGCTATTTTTTTCATCAGGTATCAGAGTGGACAAGAACCTGTGAGTGTGATCCATCCTGTAGCTGGAGCAAAAAGTCTTTGTGAATACAGTCCCCTTCATCAGCAGTAGACACCACCCACAAGGATCCCTTTGTTGCTTTTGTCTCTGATTCTTACACACAGACTTTTGACCTGCCCATGGTTCTTCTGCAGTGCAGCCCTTCACACTTTATCCACCTCTTGATGTAGAAGTCAGACTCTCCATATCTTCTTCCTTTACAGTTTCTTCTGAATATCCTGCAGCCATTGATAGCCATCATTGATAGTTTCTCCCACCAAATTTCAGTATGGACAACAAGGTCATAACTTTCTAGCAGCAGAGTGACTTCCAGCTCCTCCTGTTTGTTGCCCATGCTGAGTGTATTTTTGCTCTTCAAGTGGGCTGATGGACATGTTGCCTTCCTGGAGGAACACCCTTTAAATCCTTTGATATATTTTCCTGTTTTTTTTTCCCTGTTACCTCTTTTTCCCTGTTACTGATTTCTGTTACCTCAGAAATCCCTAGCTAATCTCTGTAAGACTAGAAGTGTGGCCCAGTATGGCTAGCACAGTTCAGGGCCCTTGCTAGCACCCTCTCCCTCTAACCTTGGCCTGTTGCACCACAGCTTGCCAATGTGATGGGTCTCTCCGTCCTGTTACACCTAGTTTAAAGCTCTGTCAATGAGCCCTGCTAGTTCCATTCAGTGAAAACTGTATACTGCAGTATTTTCAATCTTGTGAGCCAAATTGTCCTTAAAGAGATGGATCTAATTGTGATTTATGAGTGCTTGTCTCAGGAAACAGGATTTGGCTATGAATTTGATGCATGTGTGGGAATGGGTGTGCAAGTCTGCCTGGGTATATGTGCAGATATTACTGACGTAAAACCCTCCAGGGCTCACTGGGCAAAGAAAGAGAAAAAGGTTGTTCTATTGCTTGGATTTTAGCCTGTCCATGAGAAAGAAGTTATAAGACAATACTGAATCAGTTCATTATAGTTCATTGTATTGTGTTAATCTATTTTAAATAAAGGCAAACGTTATTGCCATCCTAGTCAAGAGACAATATCAGTTTTTTTGCTTTTTATAAAATTCTAAAAAGAAATTGGTATTTTTCCCCTGTGCCAACAGGACTGAAAATAGTGCCATCCTTATAAAAAATAAGAAAATTTATGTCCTTCCTTGTTAGGTGTGAATCTCACTGGCTAACATACAACACTAAAACTGCTGAAATGCTTTCTGAATCATTGAGCTGCTAATTTAAACGAGAAAATAGGGTAGTGCATACTGAACTATGAGCATTTGCATTCCTCTTGAATTTAGTCTGCACATTTTGTGAAAACATGAGCGTATCAGATAGCAACTGAATGTGTAGATAGATCATACAATTTTTCTGCAAGAAGGCTATCTTTACAAGGCTTTGAAAATGTCCACCGATTCCTCCAGCTTCCCAAGCAAACTATCTGAGTAATAGCGGTGTTCATAAAAACTATTGCCTCATCACAGCTGATAGACCTGATGCCCTATGTCAATGCTAATCCTTACCATCACCTAGTTGCCATTTTCATGGCTGAATCCAGACTTCTCTATTAAGCTTTACTATTAATCTTTGATCTACTTTGAAATGGTTGATCAGAGCCAGGAACTTAACAACTCTAGCAATTGCTGTCAATGATTTTATAACACCCTGAAATGAAATAGACTATTTTTTAATAACACCTTCTAATAATTGCATTAATGCAACTGTCAAGCACATTGAAATTCAATACAACTTCGGTTTGATCTGATAATCTGAACAAGGTGCTGGTTGAAATGAAATTCTGATTGGTGCTTGGCTCACATTTCCCGAATATACAATAAGCATTTTATCAGAATTATAATTTTAAACCCTCTTTAAACTTCTGTGATATCCAGGTTTATACTAAGTTCTTTCTGAAAATGTAAATGTGGTATTTGATTCTGCTACTCCTTCATACCTTGCAATTATCTTGAATCCTTTACCAATTATACTCAATCAGATGCTGTATTGACTGCAGAAGAGGTTTCAAGATCTGCCTCACAGCTATTTCTCATTATTATAATCAAAAGCGTATGTTTTGTGATGAGCTCTGTGCTTTCAAATGGAGTTTGGGAAAAAGGACTTCTTATTTGTTGAAAAAATACAGTCTCAAGGGTTTCTAGTCTTTCACAAGTTGCCTCTGAATAAATTTTGATTTTTCAAAATTTAGGATGTTTATTCTAAATGACACTAGAGCATTTAATTTTGGTTACTTATTAAATGTGTGAAAAGCCCTCAATGAAATGACCCAAGTTGCCTGTAGATGATCTGAACTGGGAAACAAATTTTTACAAAAGGCATGAAACATCCACACCCATATGTGAGGAGTATTTAATTGCCCCTGATTTTCTGGTTGCAATTTTTTTATTTGGTTGGTTGGTTTTGGTTTTTGTTTGTTTTGTCTTGTTTTGGTTTTTGTTCTAATAGAATAGAATATTATATAAGTAGATTTCTTTCTTCCTGCTACCCTTATATAATATTTTAAAGTGGATGTTTTATGCAATTTACAAACAAGAAGAGACAGTGACAAAGGAATTGTATTATTAACATTTAACTCCAGCTACATGACTTTTGAGATTTTCCTTCTTATTCTCACACAAAGATCTGCTTCTGCTCTCAAGGTACATCCTGAAGATACTGATATATCAAAGAACTGAGTGTGGAAGAGGACCTCAGGAAGATCATCTTTTTCACCTGCCTAACCTCTCTGAATGAAACTTAATCTGTGTAACAGTCATTTGTCCAAACTGTTTTTAAAAATTCTTGGTACCAGAGACTTTGTGACGTCCCAGGACAACTTATGCTAGCAATTTACTGTTTCTACAGATATAGGATGCTTCATTGCTTTAATTGAAACTATACTTATGTTTTATTGCATGCTTTATATGGCCCTTCTATGTCTACCTGCTTATCCTGCAGTCATGTCATGTTGTTCTCAACACCTTTCAAGCACTGAGTAGCAGAGCAGCAGAGGCTTTGCTGAGTACACTGGAGGTGATAGTTTACATAACAAACTATGTTCTTGCTAAAGCATCCCAGGGTAATATATGCTTTTCCTGAACCACTTTTACAGGAGTTACTTATATACAACAGGACTTACTCATTTTCAACTCATTGAAAATAGTTTTCTCCATATTTTCTAAACAGTTATTGCCAGTCCTGCCTAAGTATGTGCCAGGTAGCTAACTTAATGAATCATGAAGCCTCTGCAATTCATGAAGTTACTCTTCATGAATTCATTATGAATAGCTTGATGCACTGGATTTTACTTTTCCAGGCAGGTTCTCAGGAACACCAATAAATTCTTTAGGTTCACTTTATGTTTAAATTCTATTCTCCACTATATCTGTACATTTATCTGTGAATTTGTAGAAGGGCTATAGGGGTGGCTTCTGTGCAAAGCTGATAGAAGCTTCCCCCATGTCTGAATGCCAGACAGATCCAAGACAGTCTCATTGATGGCTGAGACCATACACATCATCAGCCTCTGGGATAATATATTTAAGTAGCAGGAAAAAGTTATTGTGCAGGAACAACTGTGGATAGGGAAGAGAGGAGTGAGAATGTGTAAGAGAGCCCTGCAGATGCCAAGATCATTGAAGAAGAGGGAAGAAGTGTCCCAGGTACCAAAGCATAGTTTTCCCTGAAGCTTGTAGTGAAGACCATGGTGAGGAAGGCTGTTCCCCTGCAGCCTGTGGGCAGGAGCAGATCTTAAGGATGCTGTGACCACATGGAGAAGCTCATCTGGGAGCAGACTCCTGCTAGGTGCTGTGGCCATGTGAAGAGAGGGGCACACAATGAAGTGAGTTTTCTGGCAGGACTTGGGACCCTGTGGGAGACCCACACTGGAAAAGGTTATTCCTGAAGGACTACATTCCATGGGATGGACCCACACTTCAAGTTTGGAAAGAATTGCAGCCTGTGGGAAGGACTCATGTTGGAGAAGTTCCTGGAGGACTATCTTCCATGGGAGGGTATTGTGGCCTGGGGCCCTGGGGGTCCGTCTGGCCCCCTGGGCAGCTGCCGCCGTAGGTGTCCCAGATAGTGCTGTGTGGATGAAGCACAACCTCTCTGGGTCCCTTGGGCTAGCTCCCAGCCGCAAGCAACCTAAGCGAGCACTATTGAGTGATTTCAGCTCTGCGAGTTCAGCTCTTAGTGATTTCAGCTCTGAGCTTGCAAAGGTGCCTCGGCAGACGCAGGGATTGAGAGAGAAAAAGCCTGTGTAGAGTTTCACAGCGGTGTCTTTATTATCAGGGTCCTGCGAAGGGTTCCAGTGACAGCTCTTCCACTGAACTGGGCAGAGATGGGGGTTTAAGTAGGCTACTGGGGTGCTGGAAATTGTCCAATGGCCAGGGTTGAGGAGAATACAACCTATAGCCTTACAGAGAGATTACAAGGGTCCGAAGACGGAAGAGGGGCTACTTTGGTCCACTCATCGTGACTCTGCATTTCTTGTCTTACGTGGGTAACCGCCAGGGAGGCCTTGCAGGGCCTCTGACTGCTACAACTCCACTTTCTGTATTTAGTAAAAAGGCCCTATAGTAAAAGTGCCCTATAGTTCTTTTGAAACAGTAGACAAGGCATGAGAACATAGTCAACACAAGGACAATTACAATGAAAATCCACAATATTCCCTTAACCAAAGATGCAACCCATCCCGTTAATCCCCATTGACCAAAAAAGTCATTGACCCAGTCTGGGTTGCTTTCTACTTTTAAGTCCTTCCCAAGTTCCTTCAGTTTGTGGATGTTTGCGTGGATGGATTCCGAGGGTGAAGAGAGATTGAAGCAACACATCCCTTCAAAATCTTCGCAGCCATGTCCGTGGGCTAGCATTAGGAAGTCGATCACTGCTCGATTTTGAAGTGATGCATGTCTCGTGGTTTCTTCTTTCTTTAAAAGACAGCTTAGGGTGGCAGAGGTAGCGTTGGCTTGCTTGCTGAGCCAGCGCCCTAAGTGATTTATTTCACCAAGAGCTTTAGCTGCAGCTACCCAGGGTAGGAATAGGGAGACTGCAATCTTTTTTGGTTTGTTCCAATCGTATAATTTTGGATCGCAATTTTCATCAAATTCAGTGTAGGACCTTTTGTGGCATTTTAATTTGCTTTCTTTTTTCCAATTATGTAACAAGGTAATATTTGGAGTGAGGGTGGAAAGTTTTCCAAGGCTACAGGGACCTCCCTGGAAGCAGGAGGGAATCCCAGCCCATACTCTGTCACCACAGATGAGAAACGTTCCCTTAGGTAATACTTTGGGGTGGAGAGAGGATACAGAAATCACCCGAGTGATGTAATTGCACCAATGCGGATAGTTATAGGCTTTGTTAATGAGTGATATGTCTTTTCTGTATGTGTTTTTGGTATGGTCAATTTCTGGCCAATTGTTCTTTGGACGTCTAAAATAAAATTTGATGCAGTATGTTGCCTTGGAGGATCCCAACAGGTCCAATTCTTGGGGTTCCTCTTGAACCTTGGGCAACATTTTTGTCCACTCGTCCCAAGTATCTACCGTATTGGGTCTCTTACCTGTGGTGCGGAGGAGCTCCGAATTATAGACTGGCCAGTCATTTGCTGCAAATGGAATCCCTACTAAAGTGGTTTATCAATGCTTCCCATGGATAAGCACATGTTATCCTGTTTTAATGTTTTCGCTAAGGTTACCCAAACATTGTGGCTAGGCTGTGGCCTAATCCAGCTGAAGGCATACGGTATGGTGAAGAGCATCCAGGCAGCAGTGAGGACAGCACCAACGGAGGTAATTTTCATCTTTGGACAAGGATGGGGCTTCTGATAGGGAATATAAGCAACTTTATAGTGGGAGGATAGGGTTTTCTTCCTTGTTCCTTTCCTCCTTTCCTTCCCCCTCCTTTTTTATATTGGCTAAGGATGGCTAAGGATGGGGGAGTGGGTATAAGGTTAGAGGTTTTTGGTAAGGGTTAAGAAGGGAAAGCGACAGGGTTTTTTAGAGTAAACAAGGGTAATAGAGGGTAATAACATATCATTCAGAGAACAATTTGTGTTCGGGCTGTGTCTGACTTATGGCTTAACTGCTACAGCAGAATGTTGTTCCACTTTCTGTTTTGTCTGCTGTTGCGTGATGGGATGGTCTTTTCTTCTCTATGTGGACATTTGGTGACGTCTTCGTCTCCAGGCAGAACTTGTCTGATTTTTAGGAGGTGTTGTATTTGACTCCGGGGAGTTCTTGTCACTGTTTTTGGGAGTAGTGTTTGCATTGCCTAGGTATGGTTTTATGTTTTTTCCTGGGTACCATCTTGGACCAGTTGGTAGTAGAACACATGCATACCCTCTACCCCAAGTAATCAACTGGAAAGGCCCAGAAATTTTATGTGTTTCCGGGTCCTCCACTAGCACTGGTGGTTTCTCTGTGAGCTTTGCTTGGGTGGTATTTGCAAAGTGCCGAAGTATTGGCAGGTCAGGTTCTGATGTTGTACCATTTAGGAAGTTGATGACATAGAGAGCCTTGCAAAGTCTCTCAACTGGAGATATGATTTTTGTTTCTCTTTGCTGCTGATTGAGGACTCTTTTGAGGGTTTGATGTGTCCTTTCCACGATTGACTGTCCTGTGGGATTTGCTGGTATGCCTTTCTTGTGTTCTATTCCCCATTCACTGAAAAACTCTTTTAACTTTCAAGAGGTATAGGCAGGTCCATTGTCTGTCTTGATTTGTTTTGGTACTCCCAGGGTAGCAAATGCAAGGAAGAAGTGCTTTATGGTGTGTTGTGTAGTTTCTCCTGGATGAGTTGATGCAAATATTGCTCCTGAAAATGTGTCGACTGATACATGCACGTATTTTGACCTTCCAAAAGGTAGGAAGTGAGTTACGTCTGTCTGCCACAGCTGGCAGCTGTTCAGTCCTCGGGGATTGACTCCTGTCCTCATAGAGGGTATCTGGTAATTTTGACAGTTCGGGCAAGTGGCGACAATAGCTTTTGCTTCATGTTTTGAAAGCTTGAACATTCTAATAAGGGCGGGTACATTTTGATGGTAAAATGCATGTGACAACTTTGCCTGGGCAAAGATGTCAGGGATGTTAGCAGTTTCTATTGCCATGGCCAATGTGTCCGCTTTCCTGTTCCCTTCTGTGATGAAACCCGGGAGATCAGTGTGTGATCTCACATGCATTATATGGTAAGGCTTCTTTCTGTGAGAGATTACGTGGTTAATGCCAAAATCAATTGGTGTAACTTTGGACTGGAAACCTCTTTGTGAAGAGTGTGTTCTGCTCTCATAGCTATACCTGCGACATACGCAGAATCTGTGACCAGATTAAAGGGTTCGTCTTTGAATTTCTCAAAGGCTCTGACAACACCTGCTAATTCTGCAATCTGTGGAGATCCCTCCACTATTTGGATGTCAGATTCCCAATTTTGAGTCCTAGGGTCCTTCCAAGTCATTACAGATTTGTGGGAAGACCCTGAGCCGTCTGTAAAAATTGTTAGAGCTTTAAGTGGTGTTTTACTTTGTACTAATTTTGGGGCAGATTAAAGACTGCATTAAAAAGTTTATGTTTTGGGATATGAATGGATATTTGGCCTGTATAGCTGTCTAGGGCAAATTGGAGGTTTTCAGTGGTCTGGAGCAAATGTTCCAGATCCCCAATGGTCAGTGGCAAATATATGCATGTGAACCCACACCCAGCAAGGGAGTGGAGGCGAGTTCTGGCTTTTTTTTATTAAATGTCCCATTATTTCCTGGAAGGTAGTAATTGTCTTTAAAGGTTGGGTGTTTGTAAAGATCCATTCCAGTATCAATAAAGGGTCTCGGAGTTGAAGATCCCATTGGAAAATCAGTCCATAGAACTGAGGTGCTTTTCCGAGGATGACGAACTGGAAAGGCAGTTTGGGCTCGAAGCGATGGGCTTGGCGTGAAGACAGGGCTTCTTGGACCTTGGTGATGGTGTCTCGGGCTTCTGTTGTGAGCGTGCATGGAGAGTCTAGGTCCTCGTTGCCACGGAGGAGGTTGAACAGGGGAGCGAGGTCCTCTGTTGTAATTCCTAGCAAAGGGCGTACCCAGTTGATGGATCCGCACAGACTGTAAGTCTCTCAGGGTTTTTGGGTCGTCTTGGATGGCAAGTTGCTGGGGTATAATTGTCCTTTCTCGGATCAAGAATCCAAGTCCATGGGTTGGTATATCGTATTTTGTCCTCACGGATCTCGAACCCTGCTTTTTCTATGGTTTCGATTGTCCCTTTGACTGCTTTTTCTAAGTAAGTTTTTTCTGATGCACAGACCAGGATATCATCCATATAGTGGTAGATGATTGCCTCTGGAAATAGATTCCGAACAGGAGACAGGATGTGAGTGACGTACCACCGGCATGTAGTAGGCGAGACTTTTAATCCTTGGGGGAGATACAACCAATGGTATCTTTTGAGTGGAGCCTCTCTGTTAAGAGAGGGAACAGAGAAAGCAAACCATGGAGTGTCCTGGGGGTGCAGCGGAATGCTGAAGAAACAGTCCTTGGACATCTATGATGGCAAGTGTCCAGTCTCGAGGCAGCATAAATGGTGAAGGTAGTCTAGGCTGGAGGGGACCCATATCCTCTACGACTGCATTAATTTTGTGAAGGTCGTGGAGGAACCTCCACCTGTCCGTCCCAGGTTTTTGCAGTACGAAGACCGGAGAGTTTCAAGGGCTGGTGGTCTCAATGATGTGACCTTTGGCGAGCTGTTCTTCCACAAGGACTTGTAGTGCACGCAGTTTTACTTTAGAAAGGTGCCACTGGACGATCCAGATTGGGTCTTGGCGTTTCAAGGTGAGCTGAGGGCTATCTGGTAGTGCGTGCTCCTCAGTGGCCCCAGTCAGAAATCCTGACTGGGAATAAGTAGGGAAGCTCCCCATTGGGATAGGATATCCCTGCCCCAAAAGGTGATGGGGGCTCTTACCACAAACGGGCAGATGGTTGCCAGCTTGCCTTCAGGCCCTTCAATGAGAATGTTGTGCTTGCTTCGCATGGACAATGTGGCTCCACCGATCTCTGAAACCATTCCTGCTACCGGTTGTAGTTCCTAGTGTGCTGGCCATTCTGAGTGAGCGATGATGGTCACGTCCGCACTGGTGTCCAGCATCCCTGGTAGGTGGATCTTTTCTCCTCTGTAGGATGGACTGCACCCGATGGTAGGCTTACATGGTCCCACAACTTGTGCCCACATTGCTGTAGGGTTGAGAGGAAGCTGTTCCCTGTGATTCTTTGGGAGCAAAAAGGCTTGTGCGATAGGAATTCCCTTTGAAAGAAAAAAATGTAAGTCCATGCAGTACAACTGGACAGAGATTTCTTGTCCTGGGTGCACTGTTTGTACCTCTGGAACAACACAGATTTCCTCTGGGCCATGGAGAGTGTCTCCTATAATTAAAATGTTAAAAGGACCACCTTTTGGCCCATGCTTGCCTGTGGGTACACGATAAACATCCTTATTATTAAAGTCAATGGATAAAGCGATTACCAACTGGCGCCGTGTTCCCATCTGTATCGCTCCGTGGGTTGGTTCCTCTCCATGTGACCTGGAATCTGCTGGGATGATGCGTGACTGGATCTGGACGGCTTTTGATTTGTTGTCTTTGCGCGGGGCCTGGCCACGCTCTGCTGGAAGTTTCCCGAACGCTGTTGGTATCGCTGCTGGTTCTGGGGTCTTTGATAGGTGTTACGGGGATTTTGGGTAGGTGACCTGTCTGGACAGTCCTTTATAAAATGTCCAAATTCCCCACAGTGATAGCAGCGGGCCTGGTCTTTGGAAGTTACTACTGCAAATGCACCAGAAACTCCTTCGGCAATATCCTTAGCAACTGCTTGGGCCACTGTGTTTTCAGTGGACATACAACGTGTACAGCTTTCTACCATTTGCTCTATGGTGGGTTCTGTATCCAAGGGTAAGGCCCTCAGAATTGTTTTACATTGTTTGTTTGCATTTGACAAGGCAAGCTTGCACAACAGTTCTTTTCTTGCTTCTGTGCTCTCTGTTTTTCCAGAGCATCTTTAATTCTGTCTACAAACTTGATAAAGCTTTCATCTACTCCTTGTTTAATACTAGAGAAGTGTTGCGTAGGGATAGAGTCATCTGGGGTAAGAAGCAAGGAGGTTTTTGCTGCAACAGCCAAGTCTTTTAGTGCTGCCTTGGGTAAGGTTTCAGCTTGGTCAGAGGATTTCTGTAAATCCCCTTCTCCAGCCAGTGTTGGACTGTAAAATCTGGCCTATTTGCGTCTTGAGCATAGGTGTCTGATAATGTTTTTAATTGCCTTATCCACTGTCTTTCCCATAGCATATATTCTGCCGGGGAAGGTAGGCAGTTGGCAATGTTTTTAAGGTCGTGAGGGACAAGGATATGCGAGGAAAAAAGCGCTTTGAGGAAGTTTCTGAAAATATGTGAACTTCTACCATGTTCCTTGGCTATATTTTGTAGTTGCATCAGTTCTTTATTTGTGTTAGGTTCCCACGTTGTTCTAGCGGTCCCTCCTCTTTTCCCCTTTATGTAAATTACTGGAAAGGCAGTAATTCTCTGAGCTAGTTCCCAATCCCCTGCCCGAGTAGATTCCATTTTCATTAGAGCCCATGGGTCAATTTCTTCTATGTCAGATTCAGACTCACTGTCCTCTGATGAGGTGTGGTCAGGAGGTGCTCTATGCTTTTTTGGGAGTGTTGGAGCGACATTTTGCAGGGGTGGGGGCGGGCAGCTGGCTGGGCTTGGCTAGAGGGAGGCAGCAGTGGGGGGGTAATGGCAGCGCCACGTGTGGCACAGCCTGCGCAGGGCTGCGGCGTGTGGAGGAGTGGGGTGCCACCCTGGGGGGGTCTCAGAGGTGCCGTTAGGGGGGCATTGGGGGTGGGTGGGTGGATGCATTGCTTGGGAATGCAGGCAAGGGAGAAGTGGGGGAGAGGAGGCGGTGGGGTTGGGGGAGCTGCTGCCGCGGGCACCACGGGGGGCGCAGAGAGGTTCGCTGGGGCTGCGGCAGGCAGGCAAGCAGGGGTAACGGGGGTGGGGAGACCTGCGGCGGGGGTGTGGGGCACGGCGACGGGGGGCAGAGGAACGGCTGCAGGGGTAGGAGGGGACGCGGCGGGGGGCGCGGCGGTGTTGGAGCAAGGCGGGGCGGACCCGATCGAGACTGACGCGATTACACCCGTGCATGAGGCGGGTGGGCAGTGCGAGCACCGTGTCGCGCATTGCGTAACCGAGGGAGCTGGGTTCGTGCTTGCCGCGTCCGGTGCGGGGGCGGAGGGATAGGCGGGCTCCGCGGACCCCGCGAGTGCAGGAAACGTGGTGGGGGGAGCGCGATTCCCCTGTTCCCCATCCCAGGAAGGGGTACCGCGGCTGAGACAGGGCTGTTATCTGGCGAATTAGTATTTGAAGGGACAGTGCCTGCTGATGATAGAGATAAGGATGGAATTTCCTCTGCTACATTTGAGCGTCTTCTGTTAGTTTTTTCTACTGCTTTAGTGATACAGTGGAACAGAGCCAAGTATTTAGTTACCGAAAAATTTCTTTAGTTTGGAAAGCATATATTCTTGTCCCTACTAAATCCCAAAAAGAGTCTGAAGCGATCATATTTGTGTTAACATCTGGAAATTGGGAAATGTTACATGTATATAATTCGCGCCATTTTTTTGCATGATATATATATAATATTAAATAATTGTTAGGATGTACCTTTTGGCATTAGAAGCCCCCCTTCTCAAGCAAAACTGAGTGTGTGTTGAAACCTGATTTACAAGCAAGGGGATGTGGCTCGCCAGGAGATGGGCCTTATCTGAGGCGATATGGAGACACCCAGGCGCTGATCATCACGTGAACGACCCGAGATGGACATCAGGAACATCCCCCCAGGCCGATACATGTGAATACTCTGTTCCCGTAAATTTCATCAAGAGTTTCAACGACACCAGACTTCGAATTGTTCTGCCTTGTTGCCGAGAAGGAAATCTCATCAACTTATGGGACTTTGAATGAAACAAAGGACTGAATGCTGAAATCCTGGCTTCAGGCAATAATTTCCCTATAAAAATCACTTGTACCAGGATGGTGGTGTGGAGGCATAGAGTGAAACCTCTGCTGAGGCTGATCTCTGTGTCTTGCACCCAGCGCCGATCCCGGGCTCGGCGCTGTCCTTTTCCATGTGGCTGGCTAAGTTAGTTCTCTATTGCTAAAATAAATAATTTTTATTTTTTTAATTTGGCTGGATGATTTTTCATTTATAGCAGGAAAGAATCCATGTTATAAATTTATTCAAGTTAGTTTTTGAAAGATTGCCTTTAGAGAAAGAAAAGTTGTTAGCATTTAGGACTTCTAGGATTTGTAAATATAAATCTTTGTCGTTCTGGGATCGTTTTATTTGCTCAATTTTGATCCCATTACTGTAAGTCCCCTTGCCCTCCCCAGCAGTAAAAAGGAGAAAAAAAAAAAAAAAAAAAAAAAAAGGAACCCAAGATTAAGAGCACGCAGAAAGGCTGTTTTATATTTACACTTTTTTCAGCCGAGTGTGGGTCCAAGACTGCTGGGTGGTGGTCTGCTTGTCCAGCTCCTGAGGACCTTGTCCTAGATGGTGATATTCAGGTTCATTGGACACGTCTTCCAGATAACTTCTATAACGGAGAAGTTACCCTTCGAGGGTCGTAGTGGCCTGAAGCTGTAACGATACGCGTGGGATGCTGCTCTCAGGAGTACCAGGATGCCAGTTCTCCCGTTCGGGTGGCCACGTATCATGGCCTGGGGCCTCGAGGGTCCGTCTGGCCCCCTGGGCAGCTGCCGCCGTAGGTGTCCCGGATAGCGCTGTGCGGATGAAGCACAACCTCTCTGGGTCCCTTGGGCTAGCTCCCAGCCGCAAGCAACCTAAGCGAGCACTATTGAGTGATTCCAGCTCTGTGAGTTCAGCTCTTAGTGATTCCAGCTCTGAGCTTGCAAAGGTGCCTCGGCAGACGCAGGGATTGAGAGAGGAGAAGCCTGAGTAGAGTTCCGCAGTGGTGTCTTTATTATCAGGCGAAGGGTTTATTATCATATGCAGAGGGTTCCAGTGACAGCTCTTCCACTGAACTGGGCAGAGATGGGGTTTTATGTAGGCTACTGGGGTGTTGGAAATTGTCCAATGGCCAGGGTTGAGGAGAATACAACCTATAGCCTTACAGAGAGATTACAAAGGTCCGAAGACGGAAGAGGGGCTACTTTGGTCCACTCATCGTGACTCTGCATTTCTTGTCTTACGTGGGTAACCGCCAGGGAGGCCTTGCAGGACCTCTGACTGCTACAGGAGGGGTCTCATACTGGAGCAGGGAAAAGAGAAGAAAGAAACAATGAGACAATGGTGATGAACTGACTGTAACTTCCGTTCCCCATCCCCTTGTGCTACTCAGGGGTAGGAGGTAGGGAATTCACAAATTATGTTGAGCCCATGATGAAGGATTCGGAGGGGCAGGTGTTTTAAGGTTTGCTTTCATATCTCATTACCCTATTCCGATTTGATTGATAATAAATTAAATTAATTTCTCTGGGTCTGTTTTGTCTGTGACCCTAGTTGGCAAATGATCTGTCCTTGCCCTTATCTCAGTCTATGAGCCCTTCATTGTATTTTTCTGCCTCTGTAGCGAAGGCTACCCCCGGACCGAGTCCCACAGGGTGGCCCTCAGTTGGCTGGTCAACAGGTGCCTGGATAGTGTAATTAAAATCCCCACCAGGAAGACAGAAGGACTCTTGAGCTGCTGGAATATGAGCAGGTTTATTGAGGATCGATCGAAGGAGTAGGGAGGCAGAAGCAGGAACAGGGAGAGAACCACACTCAGGGGAGGCAGACTCTGAGAGCCCCAGGGAAGGAGGGGCCAGAGTATATATCTGGGGAGGGAAGGAATAACTAGGGTACAAATGATCCAATGGGATGAGGGTGTAAGGGAGGAACAGGGATGGGGTAACATAAACTGGGCCAATGAGGGGAAAGGGAAGGAGTGGTTTACAGAGGGAACCATTAGGAGCAATGAGAACGGGGAACTTTCTAGAACTTGGGGAGATGACAACCACAAACTGACCCATGATGGGCATGTGCTCATTTGCATTGGGGGGCAGAGGACTCTGGGGAAATGCCTTATGCTAAATGACTGTAGTTTCCCATGGCATTCCCACACTGTCCTCCCCATGGGCACATCCCACACTATAGAGGTAAAGTGGGGAGTGGTAGAACTGCTCTTGGGCTCCTGGTGTCCAGCCACGTTCAATCCACCACAGAAGATAAGTAAATATCTCTTTCCCATTACAATATAGGCATACCATTCATAAAATACTGAGCAGGTACAGATCCAGGACAGGTAGCTCATACAATGTATCTTTAGTTACCTTACTTCAGACTTCAAAGCTTTCAGTCGCAACACATTCTCAACATAATCTTTAATGGCTTTAGTGAGCATCAAACAATTTACTAAATAAGTATAATTAAATTCATGAATATTTCTTAATTATCTAATTTTTTAGTGGTTTCTGCAAGCTCTAGTTCATATGTCATAGAGGCAGCATACATGTCCATGTACTTCTCTTGAATTTCATAGGGTTAATTCATGACAATTGTACATGACAAAGTAAGATAGTAATTCTACAGTTTAAAAAGCTTCCATACAGATTCTCAGGGATGCAATATTGACAATTACTTGTGTCTCTGTCTTCCTTCTTCCTTCTCCAAAGTACTGATGTACATAACTACATAATACTTTGAACAGCATATATTAAAAATATTAATTCAACAATATCTTAGTCTGTGCAATGGTTTCCTGTGAATTGGATTATTATAACAAATTAATCTAGTAGAAATGTCACAGGTGCTTGCCATTAATGTGAATACTAAAAGTGTACCAAAAAATGTAACATTAGATGTATTCACAGCTAGAGGAGAATAACATAACTTGCTTATGAAAAACATATGAAAGACAATAGACAAGATAAAAGTTCACTGCCAAAAAATATATTCTACATGTGTGCAAGTAGATAGCATATGTCCAGATGGAAAGACCATGTAAGAAATTCCAGAGCCATGGGAAATTGTGTATTCATCACATACCTTGGACTTCCTAACCTGTCCTCTGTTCAATAATCCAAATTTCTTAGGATTCATTTTGACATTTGGAGTTCCTAAATATACTCAAACAGATGTAACTCCTTCAATAAAGTTCCTAGAAGAATGTTGTCTTTCCTGCATCAAAATTCACCGGTGTGTAGCCAGATTGGACAAAATTTCATCCTGGACCAAGAATAGGTTTGAATTTCAATATTCAAGATTTCTCATGGTTAGTGCAGGAGTCTTGTGTACTTGGAAAGCTAAATATCACAGAATTTTAAATATATATAAACATTTTAAATTCTAAATGTTCAAACTATTTTCACTTTACTAGACTGCCTTTTCATAAGTGGCATAACATGTACCCAGCTGAGAAAAGTAAACCTGAAACTGTTTGAAGTGCTGAGAGAGATGATAGGCAGATAGATAGGTAGATATCACTGCAGATTTCTCAGACATAAATAGTTTTCTATTTGTTTTAGTCATTAAATTACAAATAAAGTTATTAATATAAGTTAAATAAATTTTATTAATGTCTTTGAGGTCCTTGGACTGCATGTACACTGAATGAATTATAGGTGACATCTTTCCTGTATTTGAAAGACTGAGTTTTAGAATAAGTTTACAAAACATGCTCTGTTTGGGTATGCTGAAAAAGTCTTTTCTGCCAAACTAGTTACAAGGCAAGCAAATATGGTAGAATTTTCTTTCAGACTCTGCAAATGTCAGTATGTGGTATAATAGTGCTCTTTCTGCACTAATATGAATATGAGAATGTATTTGATTTGACTACAATGTATTTGATTTGACTATAAACTATCCTTTTTAAGTTAATCAAAGTAACTCTCTTGTATGCCTCAGTGCTGCACGGAAATAACAAAGTGAAAAATCCTGCCACAGTTCTTCATAACTGGAACCAAGAAAGAAAAACCTACCACAAGTTTATACAGCAAAACCAAGACAAATTTCTGTTGTAGCTGAAACAAAGTCAGCTTTTGATAGGTGTGTGTATGGTAAAAGAAGAAAAAAATATTAGCCAGCCTGAGGATACAGATTAGGAAATATGCTGTATTTACAGCTGTTGCTTCTGTGAGGAAACATGTGACTCAAAATAGCAAGAGAATCACAATAACAATAGATATACAAATCCCATTGACTTTGTAGCTTAAATACAAATTATAGATTGTAAATAAGATTCATTGGAATTTAATATTGCAAAAACTGGTGTGTTTTGAACAAGGGGATAAAATCCACTGTGCACTGCAGAACTCACCTTTGCTGCTTACTGTCGTTTTAGGCTGTTTTCCCACCCATTTGCTATGTCTGCTCGTATGTCAATGACATTCTGTCAGTTACATTAATGTCATCTGAGTTTTGTTGTCATAGCTATAGATGGATCAATGCCTAACATCATGCTAAATAATGGGAAACAAACCTGAAGTTATCTGAAGTCCGCAGCACAGAGAATTAGAATTTTAGGGGATTTTTAAAAGCATGCATATTTACAGGATTAAAGAAATAAATATTTTTCCTCAGTATCTTATTAATATCTTCTTTTTTCCCCAGGTAGATTTTTCTAGCTTTTAACAGTGCACTGCCAACCAGTCATACTGGTAGCATATTTGTCTCAGAGCAGAAGTTTTACTGCTATTCCATTTGAATATTTTCCAAACATTTACTTCTTGTAACACCACAGTAAGCTCCCATGAGAATGGAATGCAAGGGAATTTAACCAGCACACAGCATAAACTCCAGATTAATTAACTTTTTTTATTTGGATAGCTCCAAGAACACCCCCATACTCAACCCTAGTAGTCATACAAAAGGATCACAAGTGTCTGAAAATGATACTTATTATTATTTTTCTCTCCAGATATCTTAAAATATTATTTTATTAAAAATAAATTGAAACTCATCTTACAAGGTCTTGATTCTAAGACCTAAAGCTGGTGAAATGTAAATGTCTTTGGTATCTTTCAGGGTTATCCCAACAAAGCTTCTTTCTGCTAGCATTTTTCGAGTTGCTTTAGAGTAGATCATCTAAGCAATGGAACCTTTATTTAATCAGATCTGGACTTCTCACTTAAGGAATAAGACTTTCAAATTTTTTGTTGCAATGTTTTATGATGAAAAATACTCTGCAATTTTGCTATTGATTTTTTTCATTTAAAAGGAATAACCTTTTTTTTTTTTTTTTTAAACTGATAATTTCTTGGGGATCTTCACAAATTTTTTATGCCCTGCTTTGAACTCTTTTGTATGTCCACAGGAACCATGTCTGTAACATAGTGGTTACGTCTGACTGGACCATTCAGGAATAGGGTGAGGATTTCACTGTGCTATATTGAGTATTGAATTTGTAGGTATGCTTATCTACTCAGTGTGAAGAACACTTTCTAAAAGCAACAGATTAGATTTTTCTGTTGGAAAACAACTAATGCAAGCCGTAACAAAGATGATTAGCCCAGGTTTAAAATATACACTTCATATTGGTGCTAATAATGGTAATACAGAAATGAGTTATATTTTGCATTTCTCGAATAGAGAAATATCCGTGAACTGAATAATGAAAGGCTGTTTAACTACATTCATTAGCACTATTTACATGGGAAAATGCTAAACAACATGGAAAAATGGAAATTATAAGTTGATTTTTATAGTCACATGGATGAAATTAGATTATAAATTGTTCACATTAGCTGAAGTATTCTTTTACTTTCAAAATATAATAGAAAATAAATCAAGCCACACTTATAAATTTATATATTAGCTATGTTTGTCTCAGGGACTCTTATTAACCAGTGCAAGTATGTGATTGATAAATTTGTAACTCTAGACTCTGTATTTGCTGAGCATGGATCTTCACGCAGTATAATTTCTTTCAAATTTCCTCAGAAGAAAAAAATTGTTGTTGTCTTCTCTCATTCTGTCAGTCTAAGAGTTCTCTAAAGCAGATCTCTTTATTTAGCACAGTTTTCTGAGATGTTGACCCAATATATTTATACTTTTAGGCATGATATTCCCACTGTTTACAGCCAAACAGGATATAAAGATGTCACATCATCAAGCAAAATTTTTTCTTCATTATGCTGCTCGTATATTTTGTTAATGTATGAATTTTTGTGCCATTGGTTTGCAGCTCATATATTAGTCTTAATTCTAATGTAAACAAATGTACAATTACATCATAACCAAGTGGACTGCTGTTGAACAAACCCTGAAGTCTTTTCCAATTTCTTTCAATTTAGAAGAACATAAATAAGAAAAACAAATTTGAATACATTCTTGATTAGAGATGAAAAATATGACTGTAAGCTGGGATTTTTTTTCACTTCAGTGACTTGTGGTAGTCTATTTCCCTGTGCAATATATCAGAAAATAGAGCTATCCCATGTGCTTGAGGCTTAATCTTATCCTTGGCATGAGCAGACTTCAGAGCCAAATATTCGAAAATTAAGTTTCCTTTCTTCCCTTGTGTTGTATGTTGACAAGTGCATTATGATCCATTTGTATAAATGATCTTCAAATAGCTGTCAGTAAGAGCCATGTTTAAACATTGCCATGAAAATTCCTAAGCAGATCAGATTACAAGAGAAAACTGTCAAAGAAAGTAAGTTATCAGGTAAGTAAAACTCTTGTGTCTTTCATGAACACAGGGAGCAGTCCTATCTGTTGGATTACTAAAACTGTAGTATCTCAGTCTAGAGAGAAAGAACAAATGATGGAGAATAATGCCAGATTCCTTAGGACCTAGGAAGCCAGTCCTTAAGGAAGCATGCAGCAATGCTTCAAATATAATATACAGAAACACAGAGTTGGAAGGGACCCTCAAGGATCATTTAAGTCCAACTCCTAAGTGAATGGCTCCTGGCGATCTTGGAATCACTAACACCATGTTCTAAGTAAGCTAATTTCATAATACTGGTAGAGACTGAAAGCTGAGGTTCTGCTTCTTTGGAGGATCAATAAACTAAACATTTTGATAGAAACAGTGTAGATATTTTTCAAACTTTTAAAGAATAAAAATTCAGAGAGTTGAAATGGTGCTTGCAGTGCATACATGCACTGTGCCAACTGCTGTTTGATCTCTCTGCTACTTTGTTATTTCAAACTGGCAATCTATCTAGCTCTAGAGACACTTCTTAGATGGATTTATGTTTTAATTACTCTCCAGGTTTGCCCTTACACATTACCTTGTGTCACAGGTACAGCACTCAATCTTGACTGAATGTCTCTAGTTTGAACCTGATCCCATCTTGTCTCTTTCAGCTATGGCAAACTGACTCTGAGCCAATGCTCTATGGGCAAGAGCCAATTGCTAGTTCATCACCCTTCTAAATACTGAATAATTTGCATGACTACAGGGATGTTGAAATAATCTCAGAGGATGAGAAGCCAGCAATGTGAGGTATTTATAAATGGGCACAATGACAGTTTTTAACAAGCTGTATATATTCAACCCTAGGACAAGCCTATATAAAAGTCCTGTTTAGAGAAGTGATATTTTGATGGCATCTGCCCAGCTTTAACGTTATCTGATTTTGATATATGCAGGGAAAACAAAGCAAGGTACAGACAACTGTCATGGGGAAGGGAGTACCAAAAGCTCTGGACTACAATTGCCTTTTCGCAGGGGTTAGGTATGACAAGGGAAGAATGCAGCTGAATGTTAACAGCTTTACATTTCTGCAACAAGTGATGTACTTGAAAAAAGTTAAAAATTAATTCAGCAACCACAATTTCACTTTAGTAATGCAGAAAGTCAAAGAGAGTGGCCTGGGATGGTGTGACAATGATGCCTGTGATGGCACATAGGGACATGTAAATTAGCAAGAAAAAAAATAGGGAAGACAGTGTTGCCTCAGTGTAAAAAATCCATGGATGTCTGCACCATTCAGAAGGCTGAAGCATGAGGAAGTTGGTCTGTCAGACTGGGCTTGGAGTACCCTGCAATTGGAGTCAGGGCCTGACTTCCTGAAGTCCCTAGTGCTGGCTGTGGCTAGTTGTGAAAAGGCTTTGTGCAGAGTACAGAATGATGCAAGAAGAAAGAAGGAGAGCCAGCAGATCAATACTCGACTCTGTTCCTAGCGTCACTGGCAAAATTGTGCATTCTTTGATCATAGGTTGATTTACATGACCTACTGGCAACAGATGGGGTACACTTGTAACAAAGTAGGGAAAGAAACTTGCACAAGATTTAACAACACTCAATGAGAGAATTTTAGACTATATTTGAAGGAGAAAGGGATTAAATCAGGCCTGCTAGAGATAAGCTTGAGGGCAGCATGACATTGTTTGACGGGCGGTGTTCTAGAAAAGTCACTTATGTGGCCATCTCAGTAGAGGTAGAGGATGAAGACCATGCAACAGCAAAGACGTGTGGGCTGTTGATGCCTTAGAAACCACAGATGTGCCTGCAAATGGTGACATAAGCAGTAGAGCTTCTCTCCCTGGAAAGGTGGCAGGTTCAATATCCCAAATGAACTGCTTCTACACCAATGCACACAGCATGGACAAGAAATGGAGAAGCTGGAAGCCACTGTGCAGCAGGAATACTATGATGTAGTCAACATCACAGAATCATGGTAGGATGATTCAAGCAACTGGGATGCTGCAACAGAAGGCTTTGAAATCTTCAGAAGGGATAATCAAGGGAGGTGATGGGGTAGGCCTGTGTGCTAGGGAGTATTTTGGCAGTCCAGAGTTTAATGAAGGTGACAATAGGTTTAAGTCCTCATGGGTCAGAGAGTTGGGGAGAAGGCTTACAGAGCAGATATCCTAGCTGAAGTCTGTTATGGACCGCCCAACCAGAAGGGAGGGACAGATATAAAATATTCCATAAGTAGCTGGGAGATGTCTCATGATCATTAGACCAACCTTATTTTCAGTGGGGGTTTAGCTTAGCAGATATTTTCTGGAAATACAACACAGCTGGGAGGAGGTTTGTGGACTGTGTGAAAGTAATTTCCTGTCACAGCTGGTGAGGAACCCAGCTGGGACATGTTCTTTGTGAACAGAATGGATATGTGATTGATATGAAGGTTGGAGATGATTTTGGGTGCAGCTCCTATGAAATTACATTTTTTTATTCTTAGACAAGTAAGGAGCAGATTCAGCAAAAGTGCAACCTTGGCCTTCCAGAGCGCAAACTTAGGCCTGTTTAGGAGACTGGCTGAGAGATTCCCTTGGGAAGGAGTTATGAAGGGCAAAATAGTCCATTAAAGTTGGACATTCTTTAAGGAGGAAATCCTAAAGGCTCAGGAGCAGGTTGTCCTGATCTGCTAAAAGATGAACCACTGGGGCCGTAGACACACTTGACTGAACACTGAACTGTGGCTGGAAGCGAGGAATATAAAAAGAAACCTGGGAGTCCTGGTCCATGGCAAGTTGAACATGAGTTGGCAGTGCCCTGGCAACCAGGAGGGCCACCCATGTTCTGGGAGACATCAGGCACAGCATCACCAGCCAGACAAGGGAGGGACTTGTCCTGCTCTGCTCTGCCCTAGGCTGGCCTCACTTTGAGTGCTGGGGGCAGTTTTGGAAAAAAAAACACAAAAGAAAAAACACGGTTATTAGAAAGGGTCCAAAGGAGGACTCTGAAGATGGTGAATGGCCTGGTGAGGAAGCCATTTGGTGAAGCAGCTGACATCCCTTGGCTTCCTCACCCAGGAGAAGATGAGCCTGAGAGAAGACTATATCACAGTCCACAGCTTCCTCATGAAGGAGAGCAACGGAGCAAGCACTGATGTCTTTCCTGGCAGCTAGTGACAAGAGCTGAGGGAATGGCCTGAAGCTGTGTCAGGTGAGGTTTAGGTTGGATATCAGGAAAAGATTCTTCACCTAGAGGGTGCTTGGACACTTGAACAAGCTTCCCAGGGAAATGGTCACAGCACAAGCTGGACAGAGTTCAAGAAACATTTGAACAATCCTCTCAAGCACATGATATGATTCTGATCAATCAGGGGATGGTCCTGTGCAGGGCCAGGAGTTGAATTCAATGATTTCTGTGGGTCCCTTCCAAATCAGGATATTCTAGGGTCCTACAATTCTATGAAAATTTTTGACCTTTGAAGAAAGAAACTCAGGAGGACTACAGCATGTCAGGAACTTAAACAGGGAGGAAATTAGAAACCCCAAAACCAGAGTAGACCTTAATCTGGCTACTGTAGTAAAAGACAATAAAAATGTACCTATAAACACATTAGTGATAAAAAGAAGGCTAAGGAGAATCTTCATTATTAGATGTGAGGGGAAGCAGAGTAACCAAAGATGAGGAAACGGTTGAGGGATTGAGGTACTTAACACCTTCTTTGCCTCAGTTAGTTGCTTCAATCTTTTGCCTCAGACCTGTTGTTTTGTGAGGACTCAACCCCCTAAGGTGGAAAGCAGGGATGGGGAGCAGAAAGAAGCCCCCAGAAGGCAAGGAAAATGGTCATCAACCTGCTTCACACAAGTCTATGGGGCTGGGTGGGATACCCCTAAGGACACTGAGGGAGCTGGTGGAAATGCTTGCTGAACCACTTTGCATCTTTTAGCGAATTCGTTATAAGCCTTTTTAGAAGTAGTCGTGGCTAACTGGGTAGGTTTCAGGTGACTGGAAATTGGCAGATGTGACACATCTACAAGAAGGGCCAGAAGGACTGGGGAACTGCAGACCTATTTCTCTGTATTGAGGAAGGTCATGGAGCAGATCATCCTGAGTACCATCACATGGCAAGTTCAGGACAAGCCAGGAGTGTCAGAGCCAGCCAGGCTCTGGTTTGTGAAAAGCAAGCCCTGCTTGATCAACCTGATTCCCTTCTATGACAGGGTGACACATTTAGTTGGTGAGAGAAATGCTATGGATTTTGCATGCCTTTAAGTCATTAAAGCCTTTGACACTTTCCCACAACATCCACCTGGAACAAGTCTCTGCTCATGGCTTGGACAGACACACTGTTCAGTGGGTAAAAACCTGGCTACATGATTGGGCCTGGAGATTGGTGGTGGATGGAGTTACATCCAGCTGGTGGCCAGTGACCAGTGGTGTTCCTCAGGGCTTAGTACAGGGGCCAGTTCTGCTTAATATTGTTATTGATGATGTGGATGAATGGATCAAGTTTATCATCAGTAAATTCATAGACAACATCACACTGGGCAGGACTGATGGTCTGCTGCAGGGCAACAAGGCCCTGCAGAGGGATCTGGACAGGATGGATGAATAGGTTGAGGATAGTGGTCTGACAAAATAAAATATTTGGTTGTGCAGTTGGGTCACAACAACCCACAGGCTAGGGCAGAGTGGCTGCAAAAGCTGCCCACAGGAAAAGGCCCTGGGGGTGCTGGTGACAGCAGCTGAACATGAGCCAGCAGTGCCCATGTGGCCAAGAATGCCAATGGCATCCTGGACTGTACCAGTAATAGTGTGGCAAGCAGGAGCAGGGCAAAGATTTTCCATTGTACTTGGCACTGGTGAGGCTACACCTTGAATCCTGTGACCAGTTTTGGGACTTTCACTGGAGGAAAAATGTTTGGGTCCTGGAGTGAGTCCTGAGAAATTCCACAAAGCGGTTGAAGGGCCTGGGGGACAAGTCTCAAGAGGAGCACCTGAGGAAGCTGGGATTTAACCTGGAGAAAAGGAAAGTGATAAGGGACCTTTTAGTTCCCTGCAATTACCTGAAAGGAGGTTGTCGTGAACAAGGAGCTGGTTTCCTCCCAAGTACCCAGCTTCAGAAGAAAAGGAAATGGCTTCAAGTTGCATCAGGGGAGGTTCAGACTGAACATTAGGAAAAATTTCTTCACCAAAATGATTGTTAAGCATTGGACCAGTCTGCACAGGGAAGTGGTTGAGTCTCCTTCTGCAGGAGTATTTAAGAGACCCATAGATGTGGTGCTTAGGGATCTAATTTAGTGGTCATCTTTGGCTAATAGTTGGGTTGATGATCTTAGAGGTCTTTTCAGTGTAATTTATTCTATGACTCTAGGCATGTGTGTGTGTCTCAGTGGGAGATTAGAAAAATTTCTGATCCCACTTAGGGAATAAATTTTAGATGTTGTGCTCCTGAGATAATTCAGGTCCTCCAGCCCCAATTCCTTCATGGTAAAATCTGTGATATCTGTACCTATAAGAGCTTTTTAAAAGTTAATCTATTTTAGACATCAGAAGGACTGAAGAGACAGATGAAAAATCCAGGACTGCTCTCTTCAAAGTTTTTTTTATTTCCACTGTATTACTCCCTTTTGTGAAAGTAAATATAGAGTTCTTTTCTCAGAGAGCCTATCTTTTCTTCTCTGCTTCCTTTCATCTAGGTCTTCCTACTCTGGTTACATTTGAGTATTTTCCTGAGTGGTCAATACTGGTTTTACTTTCAGACAGCCATGACAGTGATAACAGCCTACTTAGCTGTAGCTAGGGAGTATGAAACACCTACTGACACACCTACTGATTAGGACATAGTTACAATAGAGAAATCTGCCTGGCAGAGTGTAAAGGATGAGTCTCCTGTTCAAGTGTGCCCTAGGCCCCACATGGGTGAAAAGTTCACAGTAGCCCTATATTGGAGTCTATCTCCTCACCAGATGAAACACCAAAGTGCGATGAAGGAATTATATCAGTTGGGCTGAGATGTTCAGTGATCTCCTTGGAGGGTGCAGTTCCATAGTCTTAACAAATATGACTATTAGACACACTAAAATAATTGAATCATTTGAACTGAAATAGTTTAAAGTCTACCCTTTTTCCCAGACTCATTCAAGTAGTTTCCCCATACTTGAACTAGAGCCTTCAGGCACAACAACTTTTTGTCTTTTCCTTAAAACACATTTATCTGCTCATCTTGACATCTGGAGAAAAGAAAGAGAGGTATCTAAATTAAATGTAACTAATAAGTAGTATCTGCTTGCTTTTTTAAAGGGGTCAAAACAATAAACCTCAGATGAAGGAACTGTTTTGTTTGTGATCAAAGTACAGAAACAAGAATAACGTGAATCAGATATATCTATACTGACTCAAATGTAAACAGAACTGATAATGTATTAGTCAATAAAAGACTTTTCCAAATTTTTCCCTATCAAGTAAAAGAAAAGCATTTGCTCTTTATCCCTTAGTGATGAACCGAGTGTCAAACTCTCAGTGTGATTGGTCCATTAGGCAAATGGGATTCTCTCAAATCTCACAGATGAAATGCCAAACTGAAAACAACCTCCATAGTATGTGTACCCTTTGCTTCTAACCTGTTTTCCAAGGTACAACCATAATACAACCATGGCAAGCAAGATGCACAGGGATGCATCCTGTTACATCTCTGGACCTCAAAGGTCAGCTCTATCAGAAACATTGTAAGTGCTTTTAACTTGCTGTTTTTATTTTAACTGACTTTTAGCGTGCATTGCATCCAGCTCTGTCACTGCACTTTGGTGGAGTATTTCCTGTGGGAATCATGTGATTTATAGAGCTGGCTATGGAGACTAGAAATCTGCATGTATCTGCTCATTTGTTTCATTCTGACTGTCCCAGTTTTTTGTTTGTTTGTTTGTTTGTTTTTTGTTTTGATTTGTTTTGTTTCCAGAATTCTGGACATAACTTCCAGTTCTTCAATTTCCTTATATTCTATATCAGTGTCCAAGTGTTTGTGCTTGCTAGCCCATGAAAGTTGTTATTACACCGTGTCCATTCATATTATCTAGTCACTACAAGACTGCCTGCAAGCTTCTTAGGAACATATTGGACATATTTTGGGTCATCCCCTACCACTGATGATTTTTTAACTGTTCTTACTCACTCTGCTCTTTTTGACCATCCACTGCCTAGTTTCATCTTGGGGAGAACTGTACTCACACAAGTATTTCACAAACAGCCCCAAATGGCAAGCTGTACACTGTTGCAGTGCAATGATTTTGCATTCTGATGCAATGAAAGCAGGAAGATACTCCAATATTTACAGCAAATATAATTGAAATATGAAGCAGAATATAAGTTTTAGTGATGTCAAAACTTTCTGGGGTGATCATCAGTGGATGGAAATATTTACCAATTAAAAAAAAAGGAAATGTATCAACAAATAAAATAAGTGATGAAACAAGGAATAAAATAGAAAATAATGCAGAAAGTATGACTGAATCCCACTTCTGCTAGGGTGGGTGCTTTGTCAGTACTTCTGAATCTTCACCTTTATTTTCTTAGGAAACAGGCATGAGGAATGAAGACTTTTTTTTTTAAGACAGCTGCACTGAATCCATTCTCCACCACATAAAAAAGCAATTAATTTGAGCTACTGCTGTCTGTCATTGTGTTCCATTTTTTCTCCTTATCACCTTGCTTAAACTTGAAGGAAGCAGAAAGTTCACCTATGTCATTTCAGGTGGCTGCTGAAATTCTTTCTCAGTTTTTTAATGGAAGCAAAAATAGCTCCCAAGATTGAGCACTAGGTGTCCTGAGGCTTTCTTGGTTAGTAAATGGAGATGACAAGACTGGAATGTATTCAATCTGTTGCTGTCTCCTGGGCATCATTTATAGATTCTCTGCCAACCCACAAGATCCTCTATTACTATGAAAAGTGTAATTAGTTTACAATTAAAGTTAATCACAAATCTATAAAAGGAGCTTCCAAATATTGACAACGATTAAGAAAGTGAAATTACCATATATAGCTAATTAATTCATGGTTAGAAAATTGTGAAAGGAAATGAATTCTTAAAGCTCTTTATAATCCTGGTAGCAGAAATTGCTCTTTTCTACTTCCAGACTCAGCAATTATTTGTGTATCTCTGATATTCTGAAGGAGGTGATTATTTATAAAATATAAAGGTAATGTTTTCTGTCTCCTTCAGTTCTCTTCTAAAAAGTGTTTCAAAGCAGAACTTTCCTATGCAAAATATCAATTGCGTCCATGTTTTCCAAGTCATCTTTCCACAATACTGTCACCCTCCTGGGGCTGCAGAGAACACCTCATAAAGGAAGATTAGCCAAATATAAAGTGTTTGCCATAAGAAAAAGGTAGAAGAAAAAAAATTATTTTGCTGACTTTTTTTCTCTTTTTTACAGTCATTACTCACATCTTACCCATGCAAAATGGATGCCAACTTGAAAAAGGAATCTTCGTGTTTCTTGTCATTCTTTATTTGCTTATCTGTATTACTCTCCTGCTAGAGACTGAAGCCTTACTGTTTCAGACATTGTCCAAATAGGAAGCAAAATGCTGGTTCTTGCTTCAAAGGTCTTACAATACCCCCAATGGATATATACAAGAAAGCAATGACATAATAAGAATGAATGGTAACAGTAGCAGTACATCTACAACACTGTGTTTTGTGGGTTTGTTTTTTCTAATGGGTAGGAAAAAATAAGAAAATTTCAATACATGATGGTGAACAAAAATAAAGTATGATAAGGAAGCAGTATTATGGATGTTTGTGGGAAAGTTTTGGCCTCATGTAATGAGTGGTATGGGGAAAAAGCAGGAAAAAGTTTATTTAAAAATGTAGCAACTATGAGGTAAAGATGTATCATGGGCCAACCTGGATGAAATATGATCTACCTAACTGCATGTCCCATATCAATAGTGTGGTGTTATACTATGAGAAGTATTGAGAGTGAAGACAGATTACTCAGGCTTGATCTTATAGATTGAAGAGAGCTTGTGAAGGTGTTCAAAAACAGGAGACATCAGTACATTCCTGTGCAAGCTGTCCTCCTCTGACAAAAGAACCTGTTAAGAACCAATGGCTGACAATGGACTGTGGTATTTTTGAATTGTTTGCTTGCTTCCTTTGATTCATGAAGGGATCATGGAGAAATGGGCAGCAGTTTAGAGTTCATTATTGGATCTGACAGCACAAAACAATCATTGGTAGAAATGACAAAAAAGCAATGCAATCATTCCTATGTTTTTCCTTCCCTGTGTGTGTGCACACACATGTCTTTTTGTGTTAGGACAGTGTCTGTTGACTTCCAACAGAGAAGTCTGTATATCCAGAACAGTTGTAATACATGGAAAATACATAGTACTGAGAATTTCAGTGGTGTCAATCAAGAAAACAAAGGAGCATGTCCTATAGAATTTTACACAATGTTGTAATGCAAAGTGAATTTTTCATGATAAGTGTTATGACAGTGACTGACCAGTTGGGCTAAGCAATGGTATGGACTCACATACAACTGTTTAAAATCTTCTAAGAAAATTGGTCAAAATTAGAAAATGAAAGATATTTCTTATATTCCCTTATATGCCATCAAGCATTGCTGCAAAGAACTGCTAGAACTGTTTACCATGTGAAAACAAGTAGCTGCGTACATTGCCAATTACATTGCAATTCCAGATATTCAAGGTCATACTAGTTGGCACACCTGCTTAAAAATTGTTGAAGAGGCAGGTGGAGAATAATCTCCTAAGCAAGGTCTCCCACACTGTGAGGGGACAGACCTTCAAAGCTGGCATGACATTTGCTCTCTGCCTGCCAGAGAAGGTCCTGCTGAAGGACCACATACACTCCAAGGAAGTCACTATGGTGGCTCTGTCCACTGCAGTATAGGAAGAAGAAACAAATCCTCAGACCACTGCAGGCCCATGAGAGCTGCCCATACATCTGCACAACCTCTTCTGCAAGCACTCCAGAGCCCAGATTAGGACTGAAACCCATCATTCATCTTACTTGGCTTCATCTCTTTGGATCAGAGGTTGTTCATCTAAAGCAAATTAGGTACACTTTAGGCAAGACAGAAATCGTAATCTTTCCATCGTCACTGCCAGAAATTACTTCCAAGAAGATGTTAGTAGAAACAGCAAAGACAAAAATGTCAGTTACGGCGGCTACCTGCCACGACCTCAAGCAGACGAGATGCGCCGCTAGCACTGCCCGTGTGAGGCTGGGTGGCCACCACGTGTGTGGGCACTCCAGGGGAACAGCGTTTGCCACCCTGGTAGTGCTGAGTGCTGCGGTGTGGGTTACGCAGCTCTGGTAGCTTCACACGCTAACAGGAGACGAAGAGATGAGAGAAGGACACTTGTTTGTGAGCCCAAAGAATCTTTATTCCCCCAGGCAGGGCAGGAACAAAGGTCCTCTTGGGGTGGGTGCAGTGACAAATGCCGAAGAAACAAAAGATGGCAGCAGATTAAATAGGGAGTGGGCGGACAGGGATGTAAACCTGTTCGCCCAGTGGGGACAAACGAGAGACAGGAATGATAATCCACAGGGAGAGAACAAACCCTGACTGTGGGACCAAATGAGGAGAAAACAGGGTGAGGTGAGAAGATTCACAGGTACCAGGGGATCCAAGTGGTGGGAGCTCTTGGGGTAAACAACTTGGAACAAACCACTGTGAGGGGGAAAATGGGGGAGTACAAGGAACAAACTTAATTAGCATTAATAAAACAACTGACTAAATAAAACCAAACCACAACAGTCAGTACCACTGTTTGGAGCTCATTAATTGCTTATCCAAAATTAATGCTAAGACTGGGAACCACTCATAAGTAAAATGGACAGTTTATTTTGTTGGTTGGAATAGTCATGGCTGCCAACCCACACTCCATCATACTATAAAAGCTTTGACAGTCTGATGAATTTCTCAGAGACTAAAGAAAAGGTAATTTCACTTTTCTTTTAAAAAGTAAAATGAAGGACTTTGGGAATTCCCCACAGCCTCACTTTGATAACTGCTAAGATCATATAAAAAATCATACTGGAAGCTATGTTGAAGCATAAGGCAGGTAGGGCAGTGATAAAGGACAGGCAATGTAGCATCACCAAGGGAAAACTGTTCCTTCAAAAATGTTGGACTGACTGCATAACCAGACAAGAGAAGGGCAACTGATGTCATCTTCCTGGACATCTGTAGGTATTTGACGGTGTTCTACAAAATATTTTTGCCTCTTAATTGTGGGGAGATAGGCTTGATTTGGATAAGGAGCTAGCTGGATTGCCACATCCACAAAGTTAGCCAACAGCTCAATGTGCAAAGGGAAATGACCAATAAGTGGTGACCCTCAAGGGTCCATACCAGGACCAGTACTGTTCATTGTCTTCATCAATTACATCAACAGCAAGATGCAGTGCACCCTCAACAAGTTTATGGATGACACCAAGCTGAGCGATGCTGTTAATGTGCTTGAGGTCAGGATGCCATGCAGAGTGACCTTGACAGGCATGTGGAGTACCCATGTGAACCCCATGAATTTGAACAAAACCAAGTGCAAGGTATTGCATTGGGTTAATGCAATCCCCTATATCAATGCAAACTGGTTATGAATGGATTGAGGACAGCCCTACAGAGAACATGGGAGTATTAGCTGGCATTGTCTCCTTGTAGCCCAGGAAGCCAATTTTGTCCTGCATAAAAGGAAGTGTCTGACAGTTTGAGGGAGGTGGTTCTTGCCCTCTGCTTTGCTCTCATGAGAACCTGCCTGGAGTATTTAATCCAGCTTTAGGGTCCACAGTATGAAAGAGACATAGACCTGCTAGAACAGGTCCAGAGGAGAGACACAAAAATGATCAGAGGGTTGAAATATCCTTCCTAATAAGAAAAGCTGAGAGAGATGCAGAGTTGCTTAGCCTGGAGAAAAGAAGGATACAGGCAGGCCTTATTGCATCCTTTCTATGGTTAGATGGCACTTAGAAGGAGGAGGACCACAGCCTGTAGTGACAAAATAGAAGAGGAGTTTTAAATATAAAAAGAGTAGATTTAGATTGCAGGAAGGATCCTTTAAGAAGATTTTTTTTTTTTTTTTTTTTTTTTTTTTTTTATGAGGGTGCTCAGACACTGGTTACTCAGAGAAGCTGTAGATGACCCATTTTAGAAGTGTTCAATGTCAGAACAGAGTTTGGCAGAACTTTAAGCAAACTGACCAAGGAAAAGATGTCCATGCCCGTGATAGGGCAGATGGACTAGATGATATTTCAGCTTCTTTCCAACCCAAAAAATTATGTGATTCTGTCATTGGCATAATAAGATATATTGAGTGGCTCACAGCTGGTCAAGCTTTCTATTAGTGCCATTTTAGCCAGTGGGTAAAGGGTCTTAGTGTTATTATGAAGAGCAATTGGCTTGTTTTTCTCAGAGGAAAAGATTTTGGAAAAAATGGTCTGGAAATGGTATTTCATTTTCCCAGCCTTGATAATTTTGCATGCACATGTATAATGTAATGTTATATACACAGTATAGCTCACTCTGTAAGTGTTTTTTGTAACCAATTACAGTGCAAGGTCACTGCAATAAAGATCTGTTGGCCCTTAATCTCTATGATTTTCCTTCTGTCCAGCTGCTGTTTACTTCACATTTTGCCCAATAGTCTTTGGGCCTGAAGCAGACTGCATATTGAGTGGCTGCAGTATATTAGATGCTTGAGACATATGCCATGGTTCTGAATTTACTGTACAATATATTATTTTTCTTGTTGTCACTCTTCCCTTTTCCTTAGTTCAACCCTCTTCTTTACCTTCTGGGACGTTCTTAATGGGTTCAGTTTATCAGCATACATATACTTTTACTCTCCAATACTCTTTACAATCAAACTTCACTAATCCATCTCCTTGCCCTCCTACCTGTCAGGAGGATAAGGACATGCCAGAGAGCTGAATATGTAGATATCTACCTTTAGAAATCTAACATGTACTAGCAAGGAGGTAGCTTCTTTTGATACATCAAGAAAAATGTTCTTACTAAGACAGTTTGATTTATTTACTCTTGCCCTTCTTCACTAAGTGAAGTTGCTACCTCCTGACTCCTGATTAAAATCTGTTCAACCACTCTCCCATACTATGTGTTCATGTTTCCTTCAAGTTACAATAAAACAAAGAATTTCCTGTCCTGCACTGCAAAGGAAGGTAGATTGCCTCTTCAACCATTGATGTAGTTATATATCTAAGATACAAGGTTTCAGCAATTACTTTTCTTTCCACCCCCCACAAGCCTCAAATACTCTTCGAAGTTTTTCTGTGTGTTACGACAGTAGGCTGATTTTGAAACTGGTTTAGTTAAATAGATGTTTAAATGTGCTTTAAAATTTTCCTGCCTCTTCCCCAGACCTTTGCAGGCTGAGCAATGGACACCCCAAAACCCATGCTTTTAATGGTGCTAAGTCTTATCTATGGGCTGATCTTCAATCTTTCAATCTTCCATCCAGATGGAATGGATCAACCAAAAATAAAGATTTTAATGCAAGATTTCATGAGTGAAGGAGATGGCAAAATTGAAAGAGGAGCATTTTCTCTGTATTTGTCTTTCCCCAGAAGGTGTCCTGGATTTGCCCTTGCTTTGATTGATAATGTGTTCCTCCAGCAGTACAACCCACCCTTCTGTTTCCATTTTTACAGCTGCAAATTGTGCTGAATATTAGAGGGCTTTTCCTCATGTTATTGCGAAAAGGCCTTCTGTTCAATAAGCTGAAGATGCTCTTCATTTGACAAACATTTCTTTTTTTTTTCTTTGCCCTAAATTATGTTGCGCTATTTGTCAGCACTAAAGCATGTGCTTTCTTGGTTCTGCTGTGCCTGACTGCACTGCTACTTTGTTTATGCTAATACTGATTAGCCAAATTGGAAGGAGGTTTTTTTGAGACCCTTGCTAATAACATTTTCTCAGTCTGAAAGAAAGGTTTAATTATTTGTGGAAGGCAGTGAAAAGTGAAAATATCACTAGCATGTGCTTCCTCTGCTGGGCTGCTGTCATCAGATCTCATATAGTGGGTTCACACCTGGCAATTTCTTGGATGGGAAATGGCATCAGGCATGAAAATTCAGCAAGTGAGGGTAAGCATTAGAATTAGGCAACATGCTTTTTTGCCTGAGCCTTTACTGAACAGGTGCTTCAGCATTGTCTCAGGGTCTTGAGAGAAGTGTTTAAATTTAATTCAGAAATAAAAGCAAGCTCCCAACTGCTTGAGATGATTAAAAATCCCAAAACTCTCTTCCTAGGAATGACCCTGGTAATTTGGCCAAGTTCCAGAAAGTGAAATCACATTCTGCCAATATGAAATATACCTGTCATTTCAACTGCAAAGCTATTCTGAATTCCCAAAGAACACTGCTGCTGAGTTTTAAATGCTTTAAATGGCTGCCAGGTCCACCACTTAGACAAAGCATTTCTGGAACCTCTGACCAAGTCTGCTTCCAATGCACATTCAAAGCAAAGAAATAAATTAAAGGCAGAATATCATTCTTATTTTCTATGGTAGCTCTATTATTATCTCAAATTCCATCAAACCACCAATTACTTTTTATTTTTCTTCTTAATGGTGTTGAATTGAGATTCCTTACAGGAAAAGAGATAATTGAAAGATGGATTTAAAAAGCAAGAAGTTGTGATAAAAGTAAACCAAAACATGGTTAGTGGTTATGACACTTTAAACACATGGACTCTGAAGGAGGATGAGTACTGCTTAAGAAATTCCATGTTTTGAGGTTTTTTTTTAAGTAAATTAAAAAAAAAATAATCAAACAGATGATATAGCCATATTGAAAACATCTTATCTAACAATTACAGAGGTTTTTTTGTGACAGCTCTATAACTGCAGGGAGGGAATTGGAATGAAGCATTCAATAGAATCCCTGTGGTATCTCCAGCCTCCTCAGGGACCTGTGAAACAAGAAAATTCTATGTGGAGTTAAATTTAAAAATGAAACAATATATTATAAGCTGACCAAGAAAAGCATTTTTTACTGTGCCAGAAGTGTGATTTAAACAGCCCAGGAAAGTAAGCTGGATTCACATTATTCCATTTATTAATTGACCACTTATGAGAAAACTGGACCTTAGGCCATTTCTATTCCACTGCTAAAGATGATCCTGGCAGCAATGATTTTGCCTCCATTCTTTATACTAACTGGACACAAGATACACTTTGAGGGTTTTAACTAAGGAAAACTTTTTTACCAGACACATCATATACTACTGAAACTGTGCAGATGGGCAAGTATCATTAAAACCTTAGCCAAAGGAACCTTGGTTATAAGCAGTTTGTTAGGAGCACACATAGGAACTGTTAAACCTCAAATAAATAAATATTGCATATGGTCTCTGCTTCCAGCAGTGTTTTGGTCACTACCGTCTGTCACTAGCAGACCTTCTGCCTTTGGGCTCAATTTTGGCAGCTGTTTTCATTGCCCTCATCTTCTCATTCCATCCCTAGGTTTTTATTTCCTTATTTCTCTTTTTCTGCTAAGGGCTGAAAAGCCTTCTTGCTCTGTGATGAAGTGCCATAGGGGCAATGTGCTTAATTTGCTGCACCCCTCCTTCCTTAGATATTGTGAACATGAGCAGATCCCCAGGGCTTCAGAAAATAACCCTATCTGACCTTACTCTATCTCTTCCTGCATGTGGATTCAAGGCCAAAGACAGTGCTAGAGTTACTTTGCAGGCCTAAGAGACAGCAGGACTGGTATGAGCACAGGATGTGGCTGAGACTTGCCAGGTACATTGCAGCTCATCTGTCTTGCTCCTGCATGTGCTGAATAGAAGCAATGATGTCCCTGGACCCACAGCAGCAATATGGGGGATACAGTCCTTTCAGGAAGGTGCTACACTTAGTTCTGCATACATTCTCCGAGACAAGAGATTAAACCCTCTTGGGAGACTTTTCTGAAAAATATCCTTTGCTTTCCTAAACCTTTTTTTAGAACACCCCTTACTACTGCTCTTTAAGATGGCCTCTGTGAGCTCTAAAAGTGTTTGTTGAATTTGGGAGAATAGGAAAAGGAATGTCTTTGGTGAATGTAACTTTTTGTTTAGGTCAACTGGAAGTGTTGGCCTGGTGCAGATAAATATTTTTGATATATGGGGTTCCCCAGCTGTGCAGAATCACCAAAGGTTAGCAAGTTTAGATCATGGTAGGCATAAGAGTATATTTTTTTAGGTTTACTTTAAATGGAATCACAGTTTTTCTTTACAAATATGACTTTCTTATTTACTTTATGACTTCCTTTCTCAAACTCTGCCCATTATTTTTCAAATGCTAAATTATTACATATACATATAATTATGTTTACAATTACAATTACATATAATTACATATAAATTATTATATGTAATATCAAGTAGGACTAGATAGAATATAATCTGTTATGTCCATAATTTAATCTGAATCATGGCGTTAGAATCATATTTCAAAGGCATACTACAATTTTGCTTCCTGACTACACATATAGTAGCGATATCAAGCATTTGGAACTCATGGGTTCTCCACTGCTAGTTTTCTATTGTCATAGCTTTCTTAGTGCAGTATGCTCTAAGAGACTACGTATCCCTTCTGAAACACACAGATGCTTAAAACTGGTAAATTCTTGGTGTTCTCAAATTAGCTTGAAATTAAACTATTCTCTCAGTTACAATTACTTGTATCGGTAGTTTCCCAGTGTCAGAAGGGACACTTTTTTTCCCAATGCACAGATTAGAAAGTGAATGCAAGCAATGTGATATGCTACACAGGGCAACATGCAGGGAACTAAAGAACAAGAGCAGTCTTATGTGACTCACAACCTTGTGATAAACAGTAACAAATGACATGCTGTCATTGGAGACCTGCATTCATAGAGAACAAAACAAAGAGCTATGACAAAACTTTAATCTTTAGCATCCGCTATATATTTTTACTGCAAATATACATGTGGGTCAAAAAATACATGTGGGTATTGCAGCTGTTAAACATTGATGACAACCCAGTTTTGTTTTATATGACCAAGGACCTCCTGTGAGGATTGAGGATTGCTTGTGAGGGATGATATCCATCTGATCAAGCAGAACAAAAAGCACTTTGCCAGCTGGCTAGCTAGCCTGGCAAAGAAACACTTGAATTAGAAACAGGGGAAGAAGATGAGTAGTAATATGAAGAAGTGATGAACAAGGTTAGGATGTTAAATTGATATAAATACAAGGGATGTCATAATCAACAGTTCAGGGCAGAAGGTAGCCCCACTCAAATATATCCACATAAATAGGGAAGTGCTACCAGACAGAACTGTAGGGAAGGTTCCCCATTAACCTTCCTGGGAAAACAGGATGACTTAATGCCTCTCTGAAGGGGACAAATTGTAAGACTTAAAGGTATGTGTGCACTTGGATATTTGTTATCTCATTGGAATCATGGAGACATGTTGGAATAGCTCACGCAACTGGAGTACAGTGGTGGGTGGATACAGGCTACCAAGGAAGGACAGCATGAGGGGACCAGCCTTTACATGAGGCTGCAATGGGGTGTATGTCATCAGATGAACAATAAGCTGAGAGCTGATGGGTCAGGATTAGTTGGCAAACCATATGGATGACAATGTGGTGGGTGCCACAGGCTGCCTTACTAGGAAGAAAACATACATGAGGCTCTTTTAACACAGCTGGAAGAGTCCTTATGTTCACAGGCCCTATGTTTTATGAGATACTTGAAGCCCACCAATATATGTCGCAAAGAGACTACAGGAATGTGTGGGAAATCCAAGCCATTTTGGGAGAGTGTTGAAGGCACCTTCTTGACACAGAGGATCAGGAAGCCAATGAGAGGAGATGCTCTGTTGGACATCACACAAACAAGGAAGAATTGGCCAGGATATAAACCTCTGGAACAAGCTATGGTCTCAATGAGGTGTTAAGGAATTTGAAAGATGGAAACAGAAAAAGTAGGGTCACAGCTTTTGGAAAGACTCTTCAATACTCTTCAGAAATCTGCTTAGAAGAATCCCACGAGTTTCAGTCCTAGAGAGAAGAGGTGTCCAGGAGAACTGATGGATTTTCAAGGTTTGCTTCCTCCAAGATAAAGAAAGGTCCATTTTGACAAACAGGAGGACTTAATGGATGATCAAGGAGCTTCTGACTGAACTTAAACATAAAGAAACAGTGCAAAAGGTGGAAGCAGAGAAAAAGTACCCTGGACTAACATAAATAAATAAACACTGGACTAACGTAAAAGTATTGGGTTAGGAAAACCCTTCTGGAGTTGAAGGTAATGTGCAAGAAATAAAGTTTCTACATGTGCATAAGGAGCAGAAGGAAGTTGAAGAAATGTATGGGAAGTGGGATCACATCACAAAGGATGTTGAAAAGGCAAAAGGAGTCTTTGCTACTCTCACCTTAGTCTTTACTGGTAAGACCTGTCTTCAGGAATTCCAGGGTGATAAGAATCTACTTAAACATATTTAAACAAAACGGGACATGGAACCTGATGCCTCTCTGTGTGCTGAGGGAGCTGACACATTTCAGTGCAACAATCTTTGATTAGCTTTGAAAGTCTTTGGTAAGTAAGGGAGATTCCTGTGTACTGGAAGAAAGCAATGGCCAGTTCTGCCTTCCTGAGGGAAAAGAAAGAGGATCCAGTGCAACACAGGCCAGTCAGTCTCTCCTTTATCTGATGGAAGCAATGGACTGAATCCTCTTCAAAAACATTTCCCAACACATGAAGGACAAGAAAGTCATTTGAAGTCATTAGCAGGGATTTATAGAGGGGAAATCATGTGTAACCAACTTCATAGACTTCTATGATGAGGTGATTTTCATGGTGGATGAGGGGAAAGCATTGTATGCTGTTCATTTTACCTTTAGCAAGGTTTTCAACTCTATTTCCTGTAACATTCTCACTGATAAACTGATGAAATTTGGGCTAAATATATGGACAATGAGGTGGATTGAAAACTGGCTTTCATGGTTGTGACCAGAACACAAGTTTCATATTGAGGCCAGTCACTAGTGAAGTACCCCAGAGATAAAAACTGGGGTTTTTGCTATTAAAAACTGGATTTTACTATTTAACATCCTTTTTAGTGACTTGGATGATGGGACAGAGTGTTTCTTCAAAAAGCTTAAGAAGAGTGGTTGATGGGTGTGTTGCAACTTGGACGCGCCTGGACATGAAATGGACTAGCAGCAGCCTCATGAATCTCAACAGAGGTAAGTGCAAAATTCTGCATTTGGACAAGATTAATCCCACTCATCAAGAGAGGCTGGAGGTTGATCAGCTGGAAATCAGTGTAGCAGAAAATGACTTGACCTGGTGGACACCAAACTTGCCTTGAGCAAGCAATGTGCTTTTGTGGAAAACAAAAAGGTCAAAAGAATTAAGAGCTGCATGAGGCAGAGGAGCACTGTTCACAGGTAGAGGGAGGTGATACTTTCCCTGTACTCATCTGAAGTACTGGGTGTTACGCTGGGCTCCCCAGTACAAGTAAGACATCAAAAGACTGGAGCAAGTCCAGCAAAGGACGTCAAAGATGAAAAAGTGACAGGACTAAGACAAGAGTCAATGAACATAGAGAAAAATACATTAAATTTCATTTAAACATAGGGGAAAGGTGGGTTGGTTTTTTTTTCAGGGTGGGGGGATGGCAGGGGGTAGGTTGTTTTCTTTTTTTCCCACTGAAAGACTGGCTTGTGGGACAGTCTGCCTAGAGAATGTGGAGCCTCCATCCTTGCAGATACTCAAAATCCAACAGGACACAGCCCTCTGCAATCTACCTTGTTTGAGCAGGAAGTTTAGACTAGAGGATCTGTTGAGGTACCTCTCAACAACTTTAAAACTGAGTGATACTTAAAAAGTTAATTCTTTTCAGCCTAATTATTTCAATATCTCCTTAAGGTATGTTTGGACAACAGTGCCAGATAAAACAAGCAACAATATCTTCTAAAATAATCACTTTAAATTAGCTACAGAACTTTACATAAAAATATTTATCATGTGAAATAGAAAAAATTGAGGCTGGAAGCAACATGTTAGACAGGGCTGATGCCTATTTGAAACCTGGAAATTATGTTATCAGTAAATTACAGCAAATACAGCTGACTTCATAAATCCATGGAAATCAAATTGAAATAATTAATCTGTGAAATAAACATGAGTGTCGGGATTTTTATATCGCATCTTCTCACTCTTTTCACTTTTACCTGCCGTCTTCCCTTTGGGATGTTCAATCAACGGGAGTTTTTAACATGCCAAGAATTTGCAAATGATAACATGGAACATTGTCAAAAATAATGTCAGATGCCAGGACTGTTCTGACACTCACAGTACATTAAAATGGGATAAAAGTAATGTCAAATGAAAGTGTCTGCAGTGAAGGGAGTTGATATATAACAGTAAAACATAGAAAAGGACCTTTGATTTAATGAGGTTCAATTTCATAAAAGTGCAGGTCTTCAAATGGGAATGTCATTGAAGTTATCAGAGAGTCCTACAGCTTCCATCATGTTGTAAAAGGAGACAGATAATTAAGTTACCTCCCGAATAAAAACAGAAATCACAACCCAATGTGATCCAGATCAAAACTGAGGCCCAGAACCAAGCTATGAGAGTATTGCTCTACTTGCTGTTGAGCACACATAGCAAATGTTTGTGTGGTCCCACAGAACAGAGGTGATATTACTCTTTGGTGCTGCTAATTTTTTTTATTCATACCTGGTTTGAGTTATAGATGGTTCTTATTATAGATGAGATTTTGGACTAAAATAGGAGCACAACAACATATACACCTGTATTATATCATATACATATGTGTTATGTCATACAGAAAATAAAAAATAATTTGTGTCTTTTCTCATGTTTAAAATTATTAGAAAGATTTAATCTGCTTTAATTGATTAAGCTGTATTAATATTAGTAAGCATGTGTAAAAAATTAAATGCCTTTCTGTTCCTATATGACTAATGGGATAGAGAGATGAAGAAAACAAGTAAAGGGTTGAGAATCCCTTGCAAAAGGCTCCCTTCTGAAAGTGACATCAAGAAAACTTGTAGATGTGGTTTCTTATTGGGAAGTAAAAGGTAGGTGTTAGCATATCTGTGTGTAGCAAGTAAAAGGTAGGTGCTAGCATATCTGTGTGTAGCAAAGGCGTTTCAGGAAAATTGGAAAACGCTGTGATGGTTGACTGTCCAGCATTGAGGATGTTAGCATGCACTGAAGCTTCACTCTTTGGTAGTTAACTGAAGCAATTTTGGTTGCTCATGTTCTCCAGAGTCAAGGTATATGTAGCAGTACTATTATCATGGATTCTTTTTTCTCTGCCCTGCTTGTGTTTTCCAAATCTCAGTGAGGGCTTTTAGAAGCTACATGCAGTTTCTTTCACAGCCTTTTCTATTGCAAACATGCTTATTAAATGCTTACTTTCTGGAAAATTTGTCAAAATCTAAGAGATTTCCTGTTTCTCAGTATTTTTTTTTTTCCAAGTACATTAATTTTAGGGCAGGGCAAATCCTAGGGCTTCCTACAACTCCAGAGCATTTAGCTGCACACACATGCATGTCTCCTTAAAATGTGGTTAAATACAGTGAGATTTTCCTTGGATGGATATGTGCATGTCTGCCTTGACTCCTACAGGACTTACAGATATTCTTAGTCATGTTGATAGATTCTCTCTTGCTTCTTTGGATTAGACAGTTTTTCAAAAGAGGGTTATATGTTTCAGCTAAAGAGTTTGTTTTAAAATTCACATGAATGGTCCTGTTGTCTTTCCAGTGGTCCTCAGAGTCAATCAGTCAGTCAGTCAGGAAAAGCCACTATGAGAAGAGTCTGTTTTGCTGACAAATCTAAGTACAGACCAAAACAAATCAACCAACCAACCAAACAAACAAAAACTCATCCCAACCCATCCTAAACAACCAAAAAACCACAAAGTGAACACAAAAAATGCCCCTCAAAACAAAAAGTCACAACCCCCCAATAACAACAAGAAAATGAACAACCCTGAACACAACCCAAACTCCCAAACACGGAAAAAACCCACATCAGAAAAATAGTTAAAACATCAAACTTTACTGAGAAACAGCCTTATCATCCAAGCATTGCTAGTTGCAAAGACTTCACTTCAAAGTCTATGTGATTTAACGTCTGTGTATTCATTACAAGACCCAGGTAAATGGTTTGTGTGATTTCATTAAACTGTACTAAGACATTCCTGTGACTCAGTTGTTTGCTGATGCAGTAACCTTGCCTGTTAACAAGATGCCACAGCACTGTGCCAGCATCTCACGCTGTGAAAATGCACCTCAGATGGAGAAATGAGAATCCCATTTATGCATCCACAATTATCAAAAAGGTGAAAGTAGATGAAGCAGGAACTCGTCTCTGAAACTCTCTTTAAACAGACTGCATAATAAAGTGCTAAACCCACTGTGCATTCCTGTCTTCATTCCGTATCCCTTCAGGTCTGCGTTTAACCATTGCTAAAGACCTTCCTGCAGAGCATTCTATTTTACAAATAACACTGGAAGCATCCAAATGTGAACTCCTGGAAAAGCTACAGGCAACACTCAAACATTTCATGGAGTAGGAGACAAAGTTTGCCTGCTAACATATGCTGAAGCATGTGTCACCTCATCTTCACTCTTATTACATCCAAATGCTGGCTCATGATACCATCACATTTTCAATTTGCTGTGAGCAAAGGACTGCTTTGGACACAGTGGGAACAAGTCTCACCAAAAGAAAGGATTAGTAATTTCCCTGCCTTACCAGACCCACCATCTCCTTCCTTTTCTTTAATGTAGTTGTGTTTGTTCTTTTTCAAAATTTAAGTGCTGTATGAAGTGTAATAGCTTATCCAGGGAAAAATGGCCAAAAGCACATGCAGGTGGAAAGTTACAGTAGCTTAGATAGTACAAATAGAATTTATGGTCAGTTACAATCAGGTCAGAACCAGATTGTGGCACTTTCTTCTCTATTTTTTTGGTGTGATTGCAATGGATATAGACTGGAAACTTCAGTCAATGGAAATAACAGAATCATGACTGCAACACTGTCCACTTATGCCTTGAATAAAGTAATGTACACTCTGAATAAGAAAATATATTTTTTTCTCTAGGTGAACATTTGGCTTTTCTGTATGTGCTAATGCATAAACCTGATTAAAACTTACTGCAATCTCTGTACACAAGCCATTCATGCCATAAATATGGATGACTAACCATGAAAGTACTCAGAATGCACTGTACAGGAAAAGAAACTGAAGCAGAGGAAAGAAAGATGATTTGTCCACTGTCCATGAGGGAGATAAGAGGAATAACTCTGAAGAGCAACCTGCTTTTTAATTCTTGTTCAAATCTAATCACAAAGCTGTGCTTTCCAATTAGAAATAATAGTCATTCTTAGGGAATGCAGAGGGCCATAAATGTTTGCAATTGCAAAACAGCCTTGTGTTAGATCTCTGCATAGATTGGAGCAGCAGACCATGACACTTTCCTTGAAACTGGAACCTTTGTTGTCTTCTACTCTGTTTGAATGGGTTTGCACATGCTGTGTGCAAGCCCCTTCACAACTAATGTTATGTTTTCATGTGCAAATGTGGAGTGGTACTTGGCAAATGACTAAGCTGTTGTGTGGTTTAGGTAAGACAGGGAAATCAGGAAAAAACTTGAAGGAGATTTATAAATTTATATGGTGACATCTTGTCTGGCTAACAAGAACTTTCTGACAGAAAATTATATTTCACTGAGCCATATTACCTCTTGTTGAAAATGTGACCTAAAGACAGTGTGGTCAATTTATATGCTCTTGGAAGGCCAGCCCAGATTTCCTTATGATGGGAAGACCTTAGAAAAATTTATAGAATAAACTGAGATAATAGCTGCACCAAAAAGTCAGTAAAATCAGTATAAGAGAAGAACATGTTCACCTTGGCTTGTTGTGATGTGCTAGCATTTTTGTTCAAGTAAAAGACCAAAGAGTGTTTGGTATGATAGTGTGAGTGCCTGAGGGATAGGAAGCAGCAGATATTGGTATTGTAGGAACAGCGTTGAGAAGAATTACTGCAGAGGTAGGAGGGTTATAAAAATAAATCTAAAATGTGGGAGTGGAAACTGGCAATGAAGTATGTTTCAAAATCTTTTACACAGACTAGGAAGCAAAGGAAAGAGAGTGAACAAAAGGAATTTAAAGCTAATATGAATAGCTAAGGATAAACAAAGGGGGGAAAATGTACGATCAATAGGACTCTTTGCACTGAAAGACAGCCCTCCCTCTTGCAGTGTTACAGAGACAAATTCTGCTCTCAGTGCAACTGATGTAAAGCTTGACTAATTCCATCTGTCACCAAGACTAGTGCAAATCTAAAAGAATTTGCAGAAAACACTGGAATTAATTTTAATTTACTTTGATCTAAAGAGCAAGACTTTACCCAGTCTTATATTTAGCAAGCTCTTTTATTTTACTGTCCATTTTAGAACAGTAATTAATTTACTCCATTAATTTTGATTTTTTTTGTTTTGCTTTTGCCCTTTCCTTTCCCCTCCCTTTTTCTTCTTCTGTTTTGCAGTGTTAGTTTAAGCTAAAGAAATGAGGATCTCCCCCCATCTAGACTCTCTTTAAAGTGTCATATGAAATGTTTCTGTAGCATGTTTCCAAGACCCTGATATATGCTGTTTATGTTGATATGATCCACTCTAAAATAGGAGCATAATATAAAGTGTGCTCTTATGTTATGCTTCAAATCACACAGGTTTCAATTCACACTCCCCCAAAAAGCAAAAATGAGATTAGCATCTAAATTGAAATTGGTGCTAAAGGAATCTGTGAAAAGAAGAGGTCTAAAACAACCCCTGAGTATCAGTTTTAGGTTTCTTTTACACTGTATCTTGGTAATTTCTCAGAAAATAAGCTTTCAGTAATAAGTGCTAAACTGTGTCTGGTCTTGCACAGGTGTGCTGAGGGATGAAAAAGGAAGAGATTTAACCGCATGTAGTTAATGCCAATAACTTCAATGAACATGTAGCTCCACCAGGAAAGCATCAGCCCAGCCAAAGGGTGGCTGCAAGAGCTCCAACTACCCCATCTTTCCCTAATGAGAGATGCAGGTAAAGCATGTTCCCTGGTCACATGCTGTTGTGGCTGATCAGTATCTGTTGCCCACACCTTGCTCTCCTTCACCCTAGACAATTCTCAGAACTTTGGGAATAATTTGGACAGGTAGACAGGCTTTCTTTTGACACTGTTGTGCTCTGGGAATCTGTCTTGCACAGAGATAGCAAATTGTTTGAATAAAGGGAAACTCTTTAAGATATGTTGTATTCCTTAGTTTCCCACTGGTTCTCATGTATATTCTGAAAAGTGTTCAGAGAGAAGCCAAAAGAAAAAGCTTTAAATTATTCATTCTTGCCTCCCCCAAAAAAAGCACGGTATGGTTTCCAAAATTGCTTTACACACATTCACTGATGATAAGTAAGGAGATCAGAGTGATGCATACCCCTCTCTTCTCATTACCATCATTGTGCAGGGAAGACATTAGGAGGTTTGCCACAAACTTCCAGTGACAGTAGATTTCCCCCTAATGAGCTCTTTAACTCTCACCACCTGTGAGTGAAGGAGTCAGAATCTGTGTGAGAAATTCTAACAAAATGAAATGAACTAAAGAATTGAAAACAAAAGGTGGTAAAAAATGAGAATGGGCTGAGAAAGTGTAATGGTATCATCATTTTTTCACAATTTTCAGCACAGGCATGCTATGGTGAAAATCTGAGCATTGCGTAGTAAATATTCTGATACTAATGGAATGTGCATTTTAAATGCACTCTTAATATGAATAATGTGTGGTACTTGAAAGAAAGCTTGACATGATGAAAAAGAAAAGACACATGCTCTGCTGTGGTTTCCCCTCATATATTTCTAAATGTGAACAGCTTGAGCACTTCAAGCAACCATTGCTTATTTCACTCATAATGAATAGCTGTTGTTTTACTAAGGGAGAAAGGGGTGTTAATGTGACACAGACTTTCATAACAGCGCAGCAAAACCCATGAAGTATGTGAAGAAAAAGAGTGTGTTGATGTATTTTTATTCTGTGTATGCAAAAAACAACTACATCCTCCCCACTGCCAAAATTCTTGAAATATATTCAGCCACTTGCTCCACCTAGTCGTATCATCAATCAACACATTAATTTCATCAGAGTTTCACTTGAACAGAAATAAAATAAATAAAATCATCAAGATTTGGCCCAGAAACTTATAAATCTGTTATTATAAGATTTAGTTACTCTTACCAGTTTAAACCAGCAGGCTAACTGAGACAATCTACGGAGCCTGTTCCCACCCTGCCCATTTAAAACATCAAGATGGACTTTTTCAGGCAGGTCACAATAAGTTTGGAGTTTGAATTCCCATGAGGAGCAACTAATGCAGGACCAAGTGCTATTTTCATTTCACTAGCAATGGACTAGAGTTCCATAAATCTGTGCATTTATAAGACTTAAAGATCCCATGACTCTGTATGAAATCCCATCAATCGCACTAGCAGAAATTGAAAATGGACATTTATAAAGACTCACTAAAATTCTTGGTCAGCAATAAAATAAATTAAAATGTGTCTCAAAAATCTTAGGAGTTATGTGCTGTATTTCTAGTCAATAAAGATAATGACAGCATGCAAAGCTGTATTACAGCCGGTTTTATAGCCAAACTTTTACAGGAGTGTTGTGAGACTGACTGAAATGCATGTTTGGACTTTTGCCCAAGAATTACTATACTAAGCAGAATATCATTAAGAAAACTGGGCAAATTCAGTTAGAAACATATTTCTTGAGAGTTTTGTTAGATACTTTTAATATTACTATCCAGAAGACAATTCCTTATCCTTTCCTTAATCTTCTTAATTCCTGTACAATAGCCATCATATTCATGTGAATTTATACACTCAGTATAGACAGAATGTAAAATCTTCTGTTATTTTATCTACTTGCATTTTTTTCAGCAGACATTTTCCTTGAAGCACTTTTAGTAGTTCTTATTTAACATGGTGGGAGAAATAAAAAGAAACTGGACTTCTCACCTGATCCACAAACCTTTAGACCTGAATATTGAATAAAAAACATGACCTGTATTCAAAGTAATTAGTAAGTAAAATATATAGACTCTAAACTAATATATCTTTTTTTCTCTCCATGTGTCATTCCTGTCTTCCTTCTTCTCCCTGTTGTCCAAGTTACTCTGAATCAGAAGCATTTTCCTGTGTTCTGGATATAGATTTAACTGAACGGCGCATCTTTCAAACTTTCAGCTAAGATAAAATATCAAGCTCATGTTGTCATATTGCCTTGCAGAAAGCCTTCACCTTTCTGAAAGTTAGATAACAGGTGGTAACAGATGAACCACTATCAAACTTCCCAAAACATCTCTAGGGTTTATTTTAGCTATCCCTCTAAAACCAAATTTTCTTTATTTGCTTAAGAATAATATCTATTGCTTCTGTCCACTAAAACTTGTAAAACATTATCTAAAATAACAGTGCAAAAAGAAAGGGATATGTATGATAAGACTCACTGGAAGTATAGATGAATTAAAGAAATATACAGACAGAACTTATTAAAACAAACAATTACTTTGAATATATAGTGTGAATACATAAAGAATATAAGAAATGTAATCTGAAGAATCTGTCAATACAGACAGTTTAAGAGGTCAGCTACCTTTGCCAAACACATCTATAAGATATCTCACATGGAATAGCTATGAAAGATACTTGCAAGAAAGATTGAGAAAAGAACCAGGTAGGCAAAAAAATCTGAACAACTTATTCTGTGTGTCTCAGAATGTGAATCATAGGACTAAATGGAGACGTTTAATCTGAGTTTTCCTGTCTAATCTATGACAATCTAATCAAACTAACTGGTGGTGTCCTGGACTTGATTAATTTCTTCTGAAAGTATATATCTAAAATAAGCCAGATCAATCAAACCTGAAAAGTACCTATGAAGGCACTTCTCAGTGAAGAAAATTTCAGTGATTGAAAAAGGATTTTAGAAGAGTGGCTCAGACATGTATATGTACACTGCAGACATATATAGCTTGAGATGAGATGAGATGAGATGAGATGAGATGAGATGAGATGAGATGAGATGATGAGATGAGATTGAGATGAGATTGAGATGAGATTGAGATGAGATGAGATGAGATGAGAAGAAATGAGATGAGATGAGATGAGAGGAGATGAGATGAGATGAGATGAATCCTGTCCTTGGACTCTGTAATTTACCTTCAACAGCAATTGGCAGCTTAATTTGCCGATCATTGGGTCAGATCCTGTCAGTGGAAAGCAAAGAAGAGACTAACATGGAAAATCAAATTCCAAAATCCAGTGGAAGAAACAAGGAAAAATTGCTACAACACTACTCTTCTCTGACTCAGCAGTTTTGAAATTACATCACTAATTATATAGATAATGGCATATTAATACACAAAAAGCTGCTATGTCAATATTCCTAGAATATTGACATACAGTCACGTTCAGCTACTTAATTGGGCAATGCTAATGAGTTAAAGTAACTGGGATAATTATTCATGTTTTCCAGTTCTGGAATCACATATTTGGGTAGCCTGGACTTCTGTTAAAACATAAATGTAACCAGTGATGTAAGCAGAAGGGCAGGGAAAAAATGGTATGAAGAATACCATAAATTTGAATGAGTATTTGCCACTGTGCAGTCCAAACCCTGAAAATCTAGAGTTCAAAGCTTGAAAGACACAAGAGTTCAAAGAGGATGTTTAGAAGACTGGGTGAATTTTACACAGCCAATCTAATGAAGCAGCATAGAAAAAAAGACAGTGTGCTGAAGGGAACTGATTGGTTAACCTACCCTAAAGAAGGAATGGAAAATTGAATCATACACTGAAAAATTTTCAAGCACTCTTGGAGTACATAAATCTGCTTTGTAAATTACAGAGTGCCTTCATAATAGATGGCTGCAGCTGTAGTCTACCTCACAGTACAGATTCTTTAAAACTAATCCAAAGAACAAAGTCATGTGGCCTTAGCATTACAAGAGTCTGCAATGTAATAACCAGTACCATTGCTTGGAACCACGTGAGGATCACATTGAAGGCTCATTTATCTTTATGCTGTGAGGTAGCTGCCAATGGTGGCAAACCCAGAGAAAACAGTTGTGTTGCATTTTGTTTTGTTTTGTTTGTTTGTTTGTTGTTATCTTTGGATCAGGAGTCTGAGTGAGTTGCAAATTGTTACCAATCTCTAGATCAAGGTAATCTGAAAGCTTAAATGTCAGACCCGCCCTAACTGTTCCCCCCCCATAGTAGTTACTTATATCATGCGTATGCCATGTATTGCTCTTACATTTTAGTGCAGCCTCTCTGTAAATCTCCAGGGAAAAAAAACACATAGTAAACCCAAGCAGATTATCTCACTAACATTTGGGGTATGGAAAGAAACTCTGAATCTTTTGTGAATGCACAAGAATGTTAGTCCCTGCAAACTTCCAGATATGGTAATGGCACAGGGAGAGATAGGGGGTCCAAATGAAAGGAACTAAGTGACCCATGGAAAATTAAGTACATGAGCAGAAAATGAAAGGGTTAAGATGTTTCTTTAAAAGCCGAGTTTCCATGAGATATTACAAGATGCATCAGCGTGTCAGGGCATAAGATTTGTGTTACAACCCATGAAGTCATTAAATGATTTACACAAATTGTTCATAAAAGTTTATCTTCCTAGCTATGAATTTTTTGTTACTTTGTGTTCACCAGGCTCTTCATGTTTTATCTACAAAGAAATATAAAGGAGAATATATATATAATGATATGTGCGTGCACATGTAGTTCTTCATACCTGTGCTATAAGCTTCAAGCTTCATTTTTCCTCAATGAGTATAAGAAAAGAGAAATTTCTTTTAAAAAGGACGCTTTTATTAGCTTAGTGAGATTTGTGATTATGCTGCTGGAAAAGTTAGTGACATTAACCATTTAATAACCAGTTTACAAGCAGAGAAGAAAATGAAGAACATGACTGGGATAGGATATTGTCATTATAGATCAAAAGGTTTGCTGAAATCTGGTGAATTTTTAAAAAAGTCATACCGTGCCAGCATCTAAGTTGCTAAATTCAAAATTAACATCAGTGTAAGAACATGTGGACTCTTTACTAATATATTCAGAAACATACCATTTTACTTCAAGTAAAACAAGTTGAACTATAGATGTGTTTTGGAAGAATAACATTACACAACAGAAGTAATTTTTTTATGAGAATTAACTTTCGTCTATTTTTATTTTCTGATTGTTAAAGCTGTTTTAAATACATAGCTGAACAAGAATGATGATGTCCTTGCTTCAAGTGAGAACCCCTTAGTTTTTCATTAGTGGAAAAAAATGCAATTAAAGAAAAATGTGGTTTGGGTCTGTAGTAACAACAGTACTTGAAATCAGTGTACAGCAATCCTTACTGAAGACCTTGGAGGACCTAACAGATTTCTCTCTCAGGTTATTACTGAGATGAGAAAAGCACAGAGGTGAGTTGGGTCTCTTGACTAGCAGCCTTCAGTCAATATCATGATGTCCTTTAGGGACTTTAGAGAGGGCTCAATAGCCTAGCACCCACTGAAGCCAGAGATCAGCATCTAACCATGTCAGGAAAATGGAAGACAAATACTGACCATACTTTCAGGGACCAAGGCTGTTGTTATGACGCCTTGCTTTTCTTTTAAGTGCAGTTAAGTAAAGGCAATGTGATCTGTTTTAGAGAGTATCCCCATGGAAGATGTCAAGTGAAATTGTGGTAGGAAAGGATGTGTCCTGGCATGCCAGGAAACATTTTTGAATAGGTTACCACCACTGCTGCTCACCAAAAAAAAACAAATTACTTTAGTACCTCTTGATTTTGTCTAATAACTTTTTGTCTTCCCCCACTATGCCATGAGGCTTGTGTTTATGTTAAGCAGGCAGATCTGCATGTACCGAGAAACTTCTACTTTCAACCAGCTGCAAATAAGCATAATACAATAATAACTTTATCAAAAATAATTCATGGTTATTACAGTAGCATGTCTGAGCTGCAGAAGCAATGGCAGAGACGTGTCAAGACTGGACATAGTACAAAGATTCAGGATTTCTCAAGAAAATAAACGGAACAGAAGTCTCTGATTCTTTCTGGTCTCTGGAAAAATTGGCAGGAAGGCAGGCACAGTGGAGGAAAGGAGGAAAAGCCAGAGAAACTTTCACGACAGAAGTACCTGGGAAAGAGAAGTTCTTCAGAAAGGAACCTATGTACTGTGCAAAGAAGAACTTCATATATTGAAAAACACTTAGCAAACAAAATTGTCAATAAACACAGAGAGCTCAACAAGCAAATTTTTAATGAGGATCAGGGGTTGAACTTGGATGATCATTTTAATGTCTCATGAAACAAGAATAAATTTAAGAGTAGCCTTTTGATTCTTTTGAAATCAGTGGAAGATCTGTCATTGACTTTGTGACACTAGAACTTCCTTACAGCTTTGGAGTGTGAGCTTGGGACTACCCTATTACTCTTGTGGGTTTTACCCAGAAGCAAAAGGATTTGAGTCTGAGAGAAGTAGATCTCTTCCTGTGCTAATTTATGTCCCAAAATAGATTTGTGTTTGATTGCTGACATTTAGAATTGCTTTCCTTGCTGTTTTTTTCTATGTATAGGATTCCGTTTCTACCCTTTCCTGCTACTGGCTCGGCCGTAATGCCCTTTTGCCTGGAGGGAAGAAGAGGAACAGATGGCATGCAGCTAGGCAATTATACAACATAGTAAAAGCAGTGAAGTTCCAAATTTAACTTCTCAGGCTATCTCCTTAAGTCATTTCCCTTGTGTCTACCATGCAGTTAATGATTGTCAAATTATTTCCATCTAGCTATCTACAGTCTTAACTGATATTGAAGTTACTAAAGCTATTTTGATTGACATTTTCTGAGGCTCACAAGCCAGTTATTTCTGATCAATCCTAATTGCCCATACTGCTACAAGCATTATGTACCTCAGCCAGCGAAATAGGCCATTCACTAGCTCCCAAATGTGAACTACTAAATGTTCAGGCCTCAGAAGCCTAGGAAGCTAGTTACAAAGCAGTATGGGCAGAACTCAAAAGAGAAAAATGAAAGGGATGGGAATTAACAAGAACAAATACAGTATTCAAAATAAAGATAATAAGCTATTCACAATGCAAATTAAACATCCTGTGAAACATCACTGCACTGCAGCTACATTAATACTGGATAACATTCTCTCCACAGAAAAAAAAAATAAAGGAAAGATGTTGATTTTCTGGAGTAAATCAGTATCCACTGTGTTAGGGTTAAAGAGCAGATTGAAGAAATTATAAAACTAGCATAAATAATTTTAGTGTGTAACAGCATACAGCATCTATTTAAATGACCTGGTAATTTGGCATGAACCCAAGGAATCATTCCTGAGCTGAATTTATGATGCATGTTTTCAAAAAGCAGCCAAAATCCAGTATATGAAGAGATGTTTGGAAGTAATTTCCCTTACATTGGAAAAGAACATTAGTCTGTTCTGTTTTTAAAGGACACAATTACTAGCTCCAGCAAGGTATTTACTAATCCTGAAGAGAGTTAGGCTTAATCTTAGTTTTCCAGCTGGTTCTGAAGAATGTAATACACTGCCTTGCAAAGGTGTGTAAAATAGATACCCAGCTGTAAACAGTTTCCATTTTACTTTGTAGTTCTTGCCTTTTAAAAATGTAATTAAAGAATGTCTGGAATTTATAAGGGTATCAAAAAAAGTTTTTTGCTTTTTATTTATTTTTACAGTGGTCAGGCTCAAATGCACACAAAGATGCCCATGCTAATGTCATACCCTGAAATGATCCAGGTAAATGACAAATATTATATCCAAGTTTGTACTGTAGACTTTGTCAACAGCTCTTTCAGCCTTTGAGAAATTCATTCCTTCACATATTCAGCCTCTGAATTCTGACATCTGATAGCTCAAACCCAGATGGGGTCACAACAGAAAATGCTAAATGTGTGGTGTTCTCAGGAATTCACAAGCTGCAGGGGATTTCTGAGCTTTTCACTGGTGTGGCTGTGAAATGGAGGCATTCAGCCTGCTCCAAGAGAACAAGAGTTTAGTCAGCTATGGGCCCATTAGCCACATCTCTTATTCTTGCAGTTACAGAGCCTTTTTTTAGCTTCTGAAGGTTTTCTCAGAGAATTAAAGGGCAGAAAGGACAAAATGATAGTCTTATGTGATCTCTTGTAGTGTGAGATTTTTCCCAAAAGTATTTCCCAAAAAAAAGTTTCCCAAAAGCTAGCCAAAGTAGAATCCACATGAGTGTGCATTTACCACCTCAACAGTTAGTTGCTTTACCCTGTCTGCTAAGAATCAGGAAGTCATTTTCTGAATAATTTATTTTAAATACACTGAAGATACATTCTATTAGTTTTCCTTTTCCTGTGTACATTTATAGAGGTATTTCTTCATAGCTAGCTGTATGAGAAAGACACAGCACACACTATTTACTAGTAACCAATGTTACTAGTAATGTCACTATTTACTAGTAACCAAAGTTACTAGTAATGTGCTAATACTGAGAGTAGAAAAAGGGGTTGGAGATTAGAGATCAGTCTGAGGAAAATCTGGAAGCAAACATATTCCTACTTGTGCTTGTTGTATGAAAAGCATGGGTTTGTCTTCCATGCTACTCCGGTTTTCCTGGATTAGACTGTTTCTAAAAAGTGTAGGGCTGGTTTGGGACTGCTTCTGGCCCTGTATTCCAAAATAAATAACAGAAGCACCTACAAAACAGGAGACATTTCTGGGAGAATGCTGACTAGGAGAATAATATTAAATATATGGAAGTAGAAGTGCATTGGGATGAAGGGTTGCAATCTGGATGTCCTACTTGATTGTTACATTTAACACAAAACATGGCTAAGCAGTAACAGAAGTCAAGATTTCTCTGTGGGAGACTGACCTTCTCACCATTGAAGGAAGTACTTTATAGCTACCAGAGAGGGAACAGAAATAGCCACAGAACAGCCTTCTCATGATCTGAGGACAATGATTCTTTTCTTTCCACTAGCAATTGTACTTGGATCAAGCTCAAGTTGAGCATAACAGGAACAAGTGCTCTAAGTAACCTTCCCTCCCACCCATCCATGTATAAATTTAAAACAAATAATAGTAAAACAAACAGGTAGGTGGTGCTTCAAGCTGCCAGTTCCAAAATACTCATAAAATATAATTTCTTTTGTTCTTTTTTCTCCAGGTAGCTATTAATTTTTGTTTTGTGTATTTTTCAGTTACATATCCTTGTTAGCAGACCAAGGAAAACTAAAAATGACAGTGAGCAGCAACTGACAACACACCTGGAGTTACTTTCAATTTTCTAGTTCTTCCTTTTTCTCTCCTCATCAGGATCTGCATGCAGTGGATGATGTGACAAACAAAAAAAGTAATACAAAAAACTCAAAGAGAAAGTAAGAGAAAAAAAATTGATGCTAAAGGCTAAATACAGAAGAAAATGGTCATCATATCCAAAGTACCATTATCACAACCAGATTGCAGTTGGTTCTTGCAATCCAGAACACAGACAAAAAAGGTTTAGGAATCTTGAGGAAGCATGAAAACATGTCTTGCCCAATCTAATGGCCAGCAAGTCCAGATACACAAGGTTGAAAAAGTGGATTAAAAAAAATATATTGTTGAATTTCCAAGTTTATAAACAGGGGAAAGGATGATGGGGAAACAGTTTTCAGAATGGTTAAATGGTAATTGGATGCCTAATTGCTGTTCACAAAATGAAAAGTTTTCCCATAAGGGTTTGTCCAGTTTGTTCTTTTATATGTGTAGTTATATGACCATTACATTTGGCAGAAAAACTGGCTCAGATGTAGCTGCCAAAAAAAGGGAATTATTGTTAACTAGAATCACAGTTTTTTTTTTTTTTTTCTGGTTAATATTATAGTCTAATAAGCAAATGAATTGGCATGGCTGATGAATAACATCCATGGTAAAAAAAAGTAATGAAAGGAATTTTTATGGCCAGTTTTTCTGGGAAAAAAAAAATCTATTATCTAACTTCATGGCAAGATTCTCAACCTCCAAATCATTGATTCATTTTCGTATTCTTTCTGGTTTATCTGCTGTAAGATTTACTAATATTGATTGCCCAAAAGAAATCTAATTATTTAAGAATGATTTTTTTAAAAGAAGAAAGATGATCTGCAATCATCTCTCAATGTGTGTCAGCCTTTGCCTAATCAGGGCTATGCGGAACAGGAGCCTGAAGTCCCAAGCAAGCCAAGATGTGACTAAGTTGATATTTATATGAGATAATGATAACAACAATAGGAGAGCATAGAGTGTAGTGATAAAACCCATCTAACTGACATGACTCCTTGTTGCAGATTGTGTCCATTTTATGTGACAATACTTTCATAGTAACATTTCTGGTAACAGACAGAAACTGAAAACCTCTTGATCGATTTTAAAAACCTTACATAAAATTGTCCAGGTCTTGACTTATCAAAATTTTATCCATCATTTACGTTCTTCTATCACACTTACCTAGCTCAAGTCTCAAGAAATAAACATTTTCCTTACTTGGTAAATGAAGATGATTTACCTTCTTTTTTACATGAACATTGTTTATTATTGCTTCACTTGTGTGTAAAATTATAAAACCATACTTTCATGTCCCTGCTTATCCCCCTATCACGTAAGAGCAGTCTTGAGATAAATAAGGATAACTTCCTGTTTTATCCAGAAAGGTAGTCTAATTCTGCTTCGGTAAACTGATTTTGTGAACAATTTGTTAAAAGTAACTTGAGTGAAGACATTCAAGTATCTTCAGTTCTGGAGACTCAACATTTTATCATTTTTCTACTGATATAGAAATAATCAATTGCTAGTAAGTGTGATACAATTTATTTGGACATAGCTGACTGTGAAAGCCTTATAAATCATTGTGTACATGTCAAAGTGCCCATAAATTAGAATTCCCTGTAGACCAAAATATTGCACTACATTTTACAACATTCAATATTTGCCATGCAAATAAATATATAGCTACCATATGTTGTGAAGAGGATTAAATTATAATATTTCCCCATTTACGGAATGTGTTTGCCATGGCTCTTTTACTTTCATTGTACTGAAAATACATTATACAGCAATTTTGGAAAACTTCTTTGTGTTATTTCAGACACTATCAGTTTAACCTTAAATGGTGCTGTATATTGAAATATTGGTACATTGAATTAGCTGTAATACAAACTGAAAAATAAAGGAAATTTTGAATATATAGGTGAAAAAAATCAATTTCAAGATTGAAGAATGTTGAAAAGGCATTAAAAATATGAGTCACATGCTATCAATACTCTTTCTAACTCCTCATGGCAGAGATTACTACTCAATTTTTCCTATTACCAATGCTTTGATTGAAACTCTCTGTGCATCATCCTGTCCTTTAAACAAGTGAGTGAGCCTTACACAGAGTGTTTTCCTGTTACAAACTTCTCCTTCCTTACTGCAACATTATCCACTAGGAAAACTCTGGGAAAGCTTTCAGAAAGCATCACAATATTTTGGGGTGCCATTTAATATGAAACACAAACAGACACATACTCTCTATATATAGCAAATATTAAAAAAATATATAAACAATATAAATTATATAAACTATGCACATTATATAAATGATGTATGCACATGTATATATGTATATATACACACCCGTAAGTATATATCTATATTTATATCTATATTTATACATACATGTGTATATAAGTACCCATAGATACAGAATATCTCTATCTATTGGTAGATTGATTAGTAGGTAAATCAGCAGTTTCTATCTATGGTGACATAAATAAAAACATTTCACTCAGCCTAAATTTAAATTTCTAATTGGCACAGAAATTCTCAAAACAATTTTTTTCCTACCTCTGTCGTGTAAGACATGAAAAGGCAAATGAGAGGTTACTGCTAGGCTCTGGAAGGTGAAAGTGTGTACTCTAAAACAGTACACTTGATCTTTGCTCTAATGTAAATTAGAGCAAAATACTGACTTTATATTTTTCAAAATATATTAACAAATATGGCAAAATTCAGATTCTTGGGAAGCTATGGCTTTTTGTTTTTCTCATCTTCATTATTATTTCACAGCATAATTATTAATTTTTAAAATTTGAGTGTGGTTGTGTACATATGGGTCTTCTCCAACACCATTATTAGGTAAATGTATTTAATATAGTGCAGTTCCATTTGCCTGTGAAATATTGATTAAAATTTATAGTTTTGGTCTAAAAGTGAGGTACAGAACTTGTAAAAGAAAGAACTAGCATTTCTGTTACATCATTAGTACATATTTGTTATTAGGTAATTCAGAATGATTCCTCTGGGCTTGGTCACAGCTACATGACCCCAGATATGATTTTTAATTATGCTGATGTGTTTAATTTTGAACTTGCTCCTTTCTTCCCCCTCAGCCTGCTGCCAGTTGTCTCTGGAAGAGGATTTAAAGACCTCGTATCAGAAGTCTGCACACTAGCAAAAGAATTTGATCTTCCTTAACAGTTTTGAGATTTATTGGAGTCCTCTTTGTTCTTTTGACACATACCTAAAAGCCCACCACAATACACTAAGTAAAAAGCAAAGTTGTATTCCCCAACTCCTGTCTTTTTAAACATGATTCATTCACATTCACTTGTGTCTATGTTTTGGAGACATGTTTGTGCATCATCCATTTTAATTTCAGAACTGTTTTCATCATGTGACTATTTTATTCACCCACACAGGTATTAAGAAGGCCAAATTCTGAATTTTACAATTACCTGGATATTATATTCAAACATGCACATCAGACTGTTTAAAACAAAATAGGAACAGGAAATTCTATAAAAGCAGGGCTCTTTTAGGCCTGTTTGTGGTGTGTTCCTATATGACTATTGCATAAAAAACTCCATCACTCTCTGTGCTTTTCCAAGTACTTTGGCTGTCACAGTTTTCTGTGCAGGAGAGGTTTCAGTGTTGTAAACTATGACTAAGTCCTCTATGGAAATTTTTGAAATATTTCTACATAGGCTGAATCTGAGAGAAACACCACTACTTTAAAAAAGTTAAAAATGCAATTTAATTACTAGCACAAATAGGGAAGGGGGAAAGAAAATCTAAATTGCATTAATTGAATGTATGGTTAGATATTGTTGAAAGTCTGTATGCTCTTCTTTTGCCTGTTGATCCATTGACTTGCTGGTATCAAGTAACTGCTGCCAACTTGACTTGCTGAATGCTAATGTTGCCTCTCCCGCTGCTCTCTCCATCTGTTTAGTGCCCAATGTTGCCCTTTTGTTTCATAATCTCCACTTTATTAAATGTTATTGTACTGGGTTATGTATGATTGAACCATTCTGTAAATGCTCACTTCTTTTCCACAGCTTATTTTTGGGTTTATTCTAGAATATAAAAAGGAAGGAAGGAAGGAAGGAAGGAAGGAAGGAAGGAAGGAAGGAAGGAAGGAAGGAAGGAAGGAAGGAAGGAAGGAAGGAAGGAAGGAAGGAAGGAAGGAAGGAAGGAAGGAAGGAAGGAAGGAAGGAAGGAAGGAAGGAAGGAAGGAAGGAAGGAAGGAAGGAAGGAAGGAAGGAAGGAAGGAAGGAAGGAAGGAAGGAAGGAAGGAAGGAAGGAAGGAAGGAAGGAAGGAAGGAAGGAAGGAAGGAAGGAAGGAAGGAAGGAAGGAAGGAAGGAAGGAAGGAAGGAAGGAAGGAAGGAAGGAAGGAAGGAAGGAAGGAAGGAAGGAAGGAAGGAAGGAAGGAAGGAAGGAAGGAAGGAAGGAAGGAAGGAAGGAAGGAAGGAAGGAAGGAAGGAAGGAAGGAAGGAAGGAAGGAAGGAAGGAAGGAAGGAAGGAAGGAAGGAAGGAAGGAAGGAAGGAAGGAAGGAAGGAAGGAAGGAAGGAAGGAAGGAAGGAAGGAAGGAAGGAAGGAAGGAAGGAAGGAAGGAAGGAAGGAAGGAAGGAAGGAAGGAAGGAAGGAAGGAAGGAAGGAAGGAAGGAAGGAAGGAAGGAAGGAAGGAAGGAAGGAAGGAAGGAAGGAAGGAAGGAAGGAAGGAAGGAAGGAAGGAAGGAAGGAAGGAAGGAAGGAAGGAAGGAAGGAAGGAAGGAAGGAAGGAAGGAAGGAAGGAAGGAAGGAAGGAAGGAAGGAAGGAAGGAAGGAAGGAAGGAAGGAAGGAAGGAAGGAAGGAAGGAAGGAAGGAAGGAAGGAAGGAAGGAAGGAAGGAAGGAAGGAAGGAAGGAAGGAAGGAAGGAAGGAAGGAAGGAAGGAAGGAAGGAAGGAAGGAAGGAAGGAAGGAAGGAAGGAAGGAAGGAAGGAAGGAAGGAAGGAAGGAAGGAAGGAAGGAAGGAAGGAAGGAAGGAAGGAAGGAAGGAAGGAAGGAAAGGAAGGAAGGAAGGAAAGGAAGGAAGGAAGGAAGGAAGGAAGGAAGGAAGGAAGGAAGGAAGGAAGGAAGGAAGGAAGGAAGGAAGGAAGGAAGGAAGGAAGGAAGGAAGGAAGGAAGGAAGGAAGGAAGGAAGGAAGGAAGGGAGGGAGGGAGGGAGGGAGGGAGGGAGGGAGGGAGGAAAAGGTAAATGCTGAAAGAAGAAAAGGCAGAAGGAGGAAGAGAAGATGGTTAAACAGTCCACCAGCCCTGCAATCAAAAACTCAGCCCAATCTCCAAACTTGAAATCTTTTGCCTACCTTCCAAAACTGTTATCTAAAACCCTAGTCACTGCAATAATTTGAAGAGATTAATACACACTGTAGTATTCCTTTGAAGCTCATGAATCCATCCTGTTTGACACAGAGTTAAATCCATGCCATATCTGAGGGCATCTCCTGTATTTTGAAAGTAAATTGCCCTCACTGTACATGCTACAGGCTTTGATTCATAGAAAGCTGTTATTTGATTTAGGAATTAATCCAAATTTCATTAAAAGTTGAAATACATCATATTGCCCCTTTTTAGACCTGAAACAATGAAACTATTTTCTTGTTGGCTGTCCTGGGGTGGGAGCAGTCCAGGAGTCAAGGACAGCCCTGTGACTCAGATTCTTCCTGTGGGATGTAGCCTCTCCAGTGTCTTGGGCAGGATGAACTGACTGAGGTGATGGGCATCGGGCAATGCCTCAGAATATATAACTAGTTGTTCCTGTCACTGGGAGGATGTTGGATTGGTGTGGACATTTGGGTTTTTTTCCTGGAGCCACAGGAAACAAATTTCAGTTCTGTGAGGGTCATAAAACTAGAAAACAAAGCCTAGGAAAAAAAACCAGGTTTCTGAGAACTAAGATGTGATTTGTGCATCCTCAGAACACTATAGAATTAATGGTGGAGCAAGTAAGTTTCAGGCTAACCTGAATAGGTTATACAAGTAATATTCTTTGTCTTTTATACCTTTTATGAAACAGTGGTGACAAGGTACAGAAAAAGAGCCCAAACACATTTCTCTGTCTTGACATTTCCTATGTAATAGCACGGACAAAAAATAGAATCAAAATACTAACTCTGTAAACTACCCGTTTGGTCCAGAATGAAGCGTGCACATTAGTTGTAAATAACTATTGAAAAATCCCATGTGATAAGTTGATTTATTTAGCTATTTAATTTGAAAAGAACTTCTCTGACAGATTTTAGAAACAGAGTCCTTTCAAGCCAGGCTTTCACTTCCCTTTAGGGCTGCATTTATTGCTGCCTACCTTGAATGGATTTCACAGGAATTCTCTTGTGAATAAAATTCCTTTCCAGTCACTAATTGAGTGATGACATTAATAATTCTCAAACAAGTAGATTCATAGCTGTGTAACTGGAGACAGAGCTAGCAACCAGTAATTTGTACTTGCAAATCAATCCTCAAATTTCATACTGGCATGTTATGAATATCAAGTACAGGGACATTAAAGGTGTTTTAAATAAGAGTGGGTGTGCTTCTTGTTGGATACCTTACTGTGACAAAATACTCTGCCCACAATGATATGGCACCTGTAAGTCCATATCTTATGTATGGGGCTGTGCTTCTTTGCCATGAGTGGGACACAACTTCATTTGGAACTGTGTCACTGCTTCCACTGCCATTGTGGAGTCCTGAATAATGTAATGGCACCACACACACAGAAACTTTATTAAGCAAAGTAAAATAATTCTAAAGAAACTGAGAACAGCTTTTCTCTCTCCTTTTTGGGGCTCTGTAATACTAATAACCTCCTGCAACATCCAAAGAACAGTGATTCCCCCATCATTTGTTATCCCGTATGGCTGTATCAGTAACAACAATTTCAGCATTATTTTTGTTTCACAGTCTGAACTGACAAAAGACTTTGGAAATAAACAATTGAAAAAGACATTCCCTAAAGGTAACTATCAAGTCCAATAAGGCTCAAATAAAATGGCCCAGCTGTCAGAGTAAAATACCGCATATCCACTTAGCTCTTGAAAGGAAAAGGTAATGCTAACCAGTTGCTGGAGACAGCCCAGAGATGTAATGCCAGCTGCACAAAAAGATACACTGGATAGCAATGTTCAGATGAATGACTGGCAAACAATGCATAATAGCTGCATAAGTAATTCTCTTCAAAGGACAAAATAAAGAACAGAAACACACTTTGTTTAAAAGTTATCATTACTGATCAAAAAACACACACATAGAAATAGAAAAAAGCGTAATTTAGAAGCCAAATGAAACAGCTTTGAAACAAAAGTTTTGAAAGTTGTCCTAGTTTGAAATGAATACTACCTTTTCAGAAAGCATTTTATTAAAAACAAGGTTGTAATGTATGTAAGGATTAGTATGTGTCAACTCTTGGGCAAATGTGTTGCTGTGCTCTATCTGAAGCCCCCTGGCTTCGCCTGCCCGACAGAGGCACAGTCACTCCCGTGTGTCTTGTGGCAGATTCGGGGAGCAGCTAAGACAGAGCGCTTCGCTGTCTGCCTTGTATGGAGGAGAGGTGGCGTCCGAGAAGGTAATGAGAGAGTCGACTCACGGCCGGGGAAAAGTCTCAGATTTATTGTAAACTCCAGGGAGCTCTCAATTCCAATGTCCCTACAGCCGAAAGTGAGTCACATGGCTTTCGTAATCACCTTAAGTACCGGGGGCGGAGACAAGGGGGAAGGACACCCACTGCCCAATGGGGGGACTCGGGGGAGTGGGAGGCAGAGGGACAGACAGAAACACAAGCCAATGGGGGAAGGTTAAGGGAGGGACCCTGGCCTTCGTCCACTCCCTCGCTGCCCAAGGTGGAAGATTTTGGGAGGGTGGGATTAGGAGCTGTGTGATGGACAAGGCACCAGGGAGGGGTGGCATTGGAGGAGGGGTGGGAGAGCTCAGGGTGGAACCATTGGGAGAAAATGGGGGGTGAAGAGGCAAACCATTACGGAACTGTTACAAAGATATAAAAACACAATACAACACAAATGCTAAAAAAACCCAAAACAAAACAAACAAATAAAAAATAGACAAAGAAGAACAGAATGGGAAGTGCTTGAAGCTCAAGTTCAGGTCTAGGTCATTTGAACCATATATGGAGAGCACACACGCTTTAGAACAGCAAGTAATTCTTCTATTGCCAGAACCTGAGAGTAGCATAGGTCATGCATGATGAGGTGGTTGTTAGGTCATTTTTGATGGGCTAGGATAGGCCACTGTCTGTTGTACAGTCTACCTCTTTGTCTTAGTCACACTACCTTGTTATCTTCAGTCACAGAGGAGGATGTAGATGTTTATGGTCGGTTAGTTAATCAGATCATTTGCTTTAAAGTAGCATCCAGATGTAGCTCTGTTTCTGCTAAAGAAGACTTGCAGTGAGAGCAATTACTTCACCTTCTAGTTGGCATATTTAATTTTCAACATACATTATTTAATCTTGGAAATAAACTAAAATTATAAACAGTCATCTGATTGTTGCTGTATAATCTATTGGAAGAAAATTTTCAGTGCTTGGTATGAAAGGTTTATTTTCTCAATCCTTCCTATTATCATGTACCAGCTATGTATAATAAATTCCTCTCTGTATGTTCAACCTATTCTTTTTGGCAGCAACTGCATTCCATATATTCAGCATTGTGTTTGGGCAAAAGAAAAGAGCTTTTTCGGGACTGCCAGGGTCATTGACTAAGCTCCATGTTTCTCTCACTTTTCTCACTTGTGCAGGGGCAATTTTGATAATTCTAAAGAAAAGGAGCTGAAAGGAGAGGAGCACAAAAAATGCTTCAGACAAATGAGAAGGTGCGCTTTTAAGTACCTTGATTAATTCAGAAAAAACAATTCTGTGAAACTTAACCACCATGTTGTTGTAAGATAGTGTGGTTTTTTTACTCTTCCTCTGTCGAGGTTTTGTGTGCACTCACACTTATCTGCTTATGCACTGAGCTTGACTCATCCACCCACACAATGACACTGTCCTCTGCTGTGATGAGCTCATTCACAACAATGTCATGTGACTAATCCTTTGGGAAGGAGAGACAGGGAGGATGCACCAGATAGATGAGAACCCTGTAGTTTAGAGGCTGAGATAGGATGAGCATTGCAAATATGGCATTCATTTTTGTATGCAAAAAACCCCTGCAGGATGTAGTCTGTACTCCAGCTCAGCTGAGAACCTAAAGATTTTTCTTGGATGTGGGATACTAATCATGATAATGATGAATTTTCATTATCGTATTTTTTCTTGTCTAGTAACTACTCAAATCACAAATAGGATTTGGGATTCTTTGTTGTGCTCTTACTTACCCTATTCTGCTGTTGAAAAGATATTCATCAACAAGGTGGAGGGGTGTCTGACACTAACCTGAGAAGCTACACCTGCTCCCTGCTCTGTGCCTGATCAGACATCTTACAAGGAATGGCCAAACCAATAGGCCTTGGGGATGTAATTGGGAGGTAGAATCTTCCTCTGAGACCATAATTTTTGAAACAAAACATTATTGGGAGATCTCAGATCCTAGTCTCTTAGGCACTAGCGAAGCAAAAGACTCATCAAGTTATCAAGAATATGACGAGCTAAGTACATTGTCTAAATGAAGGACATTAGTTTAAGCAGCCAAGAGACAGCTAAAAGACAATCACTCTTTTCAAAAGAGAGGATATGCTGCCAAGCAGCACCTTTCTCTGTAAGGAAAATATTTTTTCAAATGAGTGTCCTCACTCAAGCCTGATTCAGTCCAGAATCCTCTATATGCCTGCCAAACACCTAATCAGATGAGGAAATTACCAGAAGCATGGCATCTCTCCCCAGTTCAGCTGCTCTAAATTGTGCTAAAAACACTTCTGTAACTATTTGGAAATGGAAATACTTGAATTTTCTTTGAAAAATTAATTGTGCACCCAATAAAGAAACCTGAGTGAACAGATCAAGTGTCCAACATGCCCTCCTAGCTACAGAAAGGCTGCATCCTTTAAGATTCAAGAGTTAGTGACCCGATTAAAAACTGAGCAATTATGTCATCACTTCTTGCATTTTAGCCAATCAGTTTGTTTTCCCTTACTTCTGATTATTTGGCTGTCATTGATCTTCTGTGTACAGTCTTGTGAGAGCTGCCAAGCTACAAGAGCAAAAAAAAAAAAAAAAGATAATTCAAATTTCAAATTAACTTTTCCTATTATTGCCTACTGCAACCAGAATACTTTACTGCTACTATATTGAAAGTTTGGTTTCGTTTTGTTATCAAACCAAAGTAAAAGGAAAATGTAATAAACCCATAAAAACATGCACGTCTATGTGCTGTATCTATGCAATGACACATGTACATATCTCTGGATCTCAACAGGAGAGAAAAAGATTCTGTAACTCTTTTGGAGCTCCAGAAACATTTATTTCCCTTAAAAATGTGACCTTCTTTTCATCTGTGTACCTTATAATGGTAAAGGAAACCCCAAACCTTCAAACAAACAAGACCAAAAAAATCCCACCTGTCACAGATTTTGCCTGTATTCCTCTCAAGCCTGTTGAGTCTATCAAGTGTGAACATCTGGAATCATCATATTTTATGCTGACCACTGAATTGGCATAAAAGGAGGACATGATAAGCTCCAGCTGTTAAGCCTCCTGCTAGGAGAATTAGAGAAATTAACCCACAGGATGTTTTATTAAAGGACCAGGAGTTATATTAAAGATACATATGGCATCTTCTCCACAGGGAATACAGAAGGAAGCTGAGAGAAAGTATGCAGGGTAGAGCTGCAGGAATGTCATCAGTCATGAATGCTTCCCAACCTACCCTGTTTATAACAGCAGAAGGAATTTTACCTTCAGAACTGTTTCTAAGAATATAAACCTACTACATCTAGTTCTTTTTTTTTTTTTTTGAATATATGGTCCAGGGGAACATTGATTGAATGAGCAACTGAAAACAGTAGCAAAAACCTTTGAGCATCATGTCCTTTGGTTTGGGTCCTTACTTTAGCTGAAACATGTATGTCTTTTGTCACTGCACTTATACATTTGAGCTTCAGTGCATCAAAACATAAATATGCTTTATCTGTAACAATCATGTATAATATTCAGACACATTATTTCTGAGTTTGTACCCCTAAAATAACCACACCTATGTATTAAATATAAAAAAAGAAAAAATTTGCAAAAAAAAAGAAAGAGGAATCATGACTGACATTCATTGTTCTGCTTTTTGTCATTGTTAGTAATGTTAACGACTTTATAAAGCCCAGATGGAGAGTTGAAAAGGTTCAGAAGTCTGTAAAAAAAGACTTATCTATGTAGCAACAGTGTTACTCTTAGATCACCCTGACTCCAGACCAGATGCAATTATAAATGGTCCTGCAGCTATCTTGAGGAGAAATTAATGAGTTTCTGCCATCCTCATGATCAATAAGGTAAAGAAGAATAATTCATATTATTAATGAATTATATTAGAAAATGTACTGTCATTATTGCTGGATTTTCTTGTGATTCTTTTGTCTCAAAGTTTTTAGAAGAATGGTCAAATTTAGCTGAACAAACTCCTGACCCCATTTCTGGGGGCTTACTGATTGCTTCTAGTGCGACCCTATCCGCAGACATGGCGTGAAGCAGGTCACCACCTCAGCAATGATGGCACAGCCAGGTTCTTCCTTGTGGGGAAACAGGTGTCAATCAACCAGGAAAGAGCAGACCCCCATCGACAATCCAGTGTCTGTTTTCTGGGCTGTGAGGAGTGGCTATCCTACCCACATTATTAACATTACAAGGAAATGCCACAAGGTACCATTTCTGAGACACATCTCCAGAGCTACCTGGGACTGCAAAATGTAGCAACTGACTTGCTGCTTGACATGTATTTTTGGCCTTCACCTCCATGAAAACATATTTGTATATTTATGCATTAATGAAATGAACCATATATGCCTCTTTTATGCAAAAGCCTCTTGACAAGTGTTTGGCAGTATAAAGAATCCTTGAAGAGAACAGACTGCAAAGGCCATGAGGGCCTAGGGAATTTAAAACACCATGAAGCATAAAGGGCTTCTTCATGAGTTTGAATCAGGTTCCCTGGTACAGCAAGGAGCCTATGACAACAAGTCCTGCCTCATGGTAAGTGTACAAAGGTCTGTATATAACAGAGGGGCAGCGGTACCTATTTGATCCAACTGTTGGATGCACTTATACTTGCCCTGATCCTTTCCAGTTTCACTCACTTTTCATCATGATTCTCTTGCTAAACATGTTGCTTTCAGAGCTGTGGTTTTTACTCCAAAAATCAATTTTTTTAGAAACAATGTTTTCACTAGGTTATTGTCGTGGTTTGACATGGAAGTGATTTTTTTCTTTTTTCAGGAAGTTGGGTCAAACCAATCAGTGGTCAAGTTTGGATATTGGCACCTGAAGTGACCACTGAAGATAGGGATACGCCTCTGAGAACACAGGGGGTTAAAAGCAAGAACTCCCAAGAGCTCGCTCTCTTTGGTTCCGGTCAAGGTGCTGTGCGGACCTCCCCTGCCCAGCCATGGGGCTGGGTCGGGGAGGGGAAGCCATGCGGCCTGGTCGAGGTGAGCCGAGGGGTAGAGGGACTGGAACCGAGCCAGCTCCTGTAGACGGAAGGTGGAGAGAAGCGGAAATGTCTTTGTCATCCCCCCCCAGAGGGAAGAGATAGAGAGTCCGGACGGTACCTGTAACTTTGCCGGCGCGGAAGAGAAGCGGGGGGGGGGGGGAGGGAAGGCGCCCAGCCTTGGCCTTGGAAGTCGGCTGCTGGGCAGAAATATCAGCCGTCCAAGGAGTCTGAGCTTTTAACCCTTTCCTGAAAAATGAAGGCTTTGTAAAATATTGCTCCTCCTTGATTTGAAGTAGAAGAGAGACAGTCTGGATCCGAGATGATAGAAGAAGAAATTCTCGAGTTAGAAGGAGATGATGGAGTGGCTTGTGGCTGGACTTCTCTTGTTAGCCATAGACTGAACCAAATTCTCCTAACAGAAGCTGCACTTAGGGTGGTGCGTTGGTGTGCCAGGAGACCTGTTTCAGTGATCACCAGCAGAGGAGTAAAGAGAAGGTGTGGAGAAGCCCTCTATCTTCAAGGAAGAAGAAGAGGAGAAAAAGACCTCTGTTCTTGGACCCTCAGCCCAGGAGAAAATGGGGGGGACTGTAGTCCCAAAATGAGAAACTGAACTGTTGTCTCTTTTGGTCCATGGCAAAGCATCCTTAAAGGAGC